>NC_090445.1:5792571-8688857 GCF_031143425.1 Pleurodeles waltl
GACCTGTCACAAGGTGTAAGCACCATCAGGTACCCACTATAAGCCTGGCCAGCCTCCTACAGGATTGAGTTCAAAGGAAGTCATTCCAATCAGAGTGCACCAGCCAAAGAAGTCAATCTGTTGGACATGGAAGACAACAAGATCCCACCTCTGAAGATTCCCTCTGTGAGCTTCCCTCTCTGACAGGAAGATCCCTGAAGATTCCTTCTGTGAGCTTCCCTCCTGACAGGAAGATCCCACCACTGAAGATTCCTCCTCTGAGCTTCCCTTTCTGACAGGAAGATCCACCCCTGAAGATTCCCTCTGTGAGCTTCCCTCCTGACAGGAAGATCCCACCACTGAAGATTCCTTCTGTGAGCTTCCCTCTCTGACAGGAAGATCCCACCACTGAAGATTCCTTCTGTGAGCTTCCCTCTCTGACAGGAAGATCCAACCCCTGTAGATTCCTTCTGTGAGCTTCCCTCTCTGACAGGAAGATCCAACCCCTGTAGATTCCTCCTGTGAGCTTCCCTCTCTGACAGGAAGATCCAACCCCTGTAGATTCCTCCTGTGAGCTTCCCTCCTGACAGGAAGATCCACCACTGAAGATTCCTCCTGTGAACTTCCCTCCCTGACAGGAAGATCCAACCCCTGTAGATTCCTTCTATGAGCTTCCCTTTCTGACAGGAAGATCCACCACTGAAGATTCCTTCTGTGAGCTTCCCTCTCTGACAGGAAGATCCACCACTGAAGATTCCCTCTGTGAGCTTCCCTCTCTGACAGGAAGATCCCACCACTGAAGATTCCCTCTGTGAGCGTCCCTCTCTGACAGGAAGATCCCACCCCTGAAGATTCCTCCTGCGAGCTTCCCTTTCTGACAGGAAGATCCCACCCCTGAAGATTCCTTCTGTGAGCTTCCCTCTCTGACAGGAAGATCCACCACTGAAGATTCCCTCTGTGAGCTTCCCTTTCTGACAGGAAGATCCCACCCCTGAAGATTCCCTCTGTGAGCTTCCCTCTCTGACAGGAAGATCCCACCACTGAAGATTCCTTCTGTGAGCTTCCCTCTCTGACAGGAAGATCCAACTCCTAAAGATTCGTTCTGTGAGCTTCCCTCTCTGACAGGAAGATCCCACTACTGAAGATTCCTCCTATGAGCTTCCCTCTCTGACAGGAAGATCCCACCTCTGAAGATTCCTTCTGTGAGCTTCCCTTCTGACAGGAAGATCCCACCACAGAAGATTCCTCCTGTGAGCGTCCCTCTCTGACAGGAAGATCTAACTCCTAAAGATTCCCTCTGTGAGCTTACCTCTCTGACAGGAAGATCCCACCTCTGAAGATTCCTTCTGTGAGCTTCCCTCTCTGACAGGAAGATCCACCACTGAAGATTCCCTCTGTGAGCTTCCCTCCTGACAGGAAGATCCCACCTCTGAAGATTCCTTCTGTGAGCTTCCCTCTCTGACAGGAAGATCCCACCCCTGAAGATTCCTCCTGTGAGCTTCCCTCTCTGACAGGAAGATCCCACCCCTGAAGATTCCCTCTGTGAGCTTCCCTCCTGACAGGAAGTTCCCACCCCTGAAGATTCCTCCTGTGAGCTTCCCTCTCTGACAGGAAGATCCCACCCCTGAAAATTCCCTCTGGGAGCTTCCCTCTCTGACAGGAAGATCCCACCCCTGAATATTCCCTCTGTGAGCTTCCCTCCTGACAGGAAGATCCCACCCCTGAAGATTCCTCCTGAGAGCTTCCCTCTCTGACAGGAAGATCCCACCCCTGAAGATTCCCTCTGCGAGCTTCCCTCTCTGACAGGAAGATCCACCACTGAAGATTCCCTCTGTGAGCTTCCCTCTCTGACAGGAAGATCCCACCTCTGAAGATTCCTTCTGTGAGCTTCACTCTCTGACAGGAAGATCTAACTCCTAAAGATTCCCTCTGTGAGCTTCCCTCTCTGACAGGAAGATCCCACCTCTGAAGATTCCTTCTGTGAGCTTCCCTCTCTGACAGGAAGATCCACCACTGAAGATTCCCTCTGTGAGCTTCCCTCCTGACAGGAAGATCCACCACTGAAGATTCCCTCTGTGAGCTTCCCTCTCTGACAGGAAGATCTCACCACTGAAGATTCCCTCTGTGAGCTTCCCTCTCTGACAGGAAGATCCACCTCTGAAGATTCCTTCTGTGAGCTTCCCTCTCTGACAGGAAGATCCCACCCCTGAAGATTCCTCCTGTGAGCTTCCCTCTCTGACAGGAAGATCCCACCCCTGAAGATTCCCTCTGCGAGCTTCCCTCTCTGACAGGAAGATCCACCACTGAAGATTCCCTCTGTGAGCTTCCTTCTCTGACAGGAAGATCCCACCTCTGAAGATTCCTCCTCTGAGCTTCCCTTTCTGACAGGAAGATCCACCACTGAAGATTCCCTCTGTGAGCTTCCCTCCTGACAGGAAGATCCCACCCCTGAAGATTCCCTCTGTGAGCTTCCCTCTCTGACAGGAAAATCCACCACTGAAGATTCCCTCTGTGAGCTTCCCTCTCTGACAGGAAGATCCACCACTGAAGATTCCCTCTGTGAGCTTCCCTCTCTGACAGGAAGATCCAACCCCTGAAGATTCCTTCTATGAGCTTCCCTCTCTGACAGGAAGATCCACCACTGAAGATTCCCTCTGTGAGCTTCCCTCTCTGACAGGAAGATCCCACCCCTGAAGATTCCCTCTGCGAGCTTCCCTCCCTGACAGGAAGATCCACCACTGAAGATTCCCTCTGTGAGCTTCCCTCTCTGACAGGAAGATCCCACCTCTGAAGATTCCTCCTCTGAGCTTCCCTTTCTGACAGGAAGATCCACCACTGAAGATTCCCTCTGTGAGCTTCCCTCCTGACAGGAAGATCCCACCCCTGAAGATTCCCTCTGTGAGCTTCCGTCTCTGACAGGAAGATCCACCACTGAAGATTCCGTCTGTGAGCTTCCCTCTCTGACAGGAAGATCCACCACTGAAGATTCCCTCTGTGAGCTTCCCTCTCTGACAGGAAGATCCACCACTGAAGATTCCTCCTGTGAGCTTCCCTCTCTGACAGGAAGCTCCACCACTGAAGATTCCCTCTGTGAGCTTCCCTCTCTGACAGGAAGATCCACCACTGAAGATTCCCTCTGTGAGCTTCCCTCTCTGACAGGAAGATCCACCACTGAAGATTCCCTCTGTGAGCTTCCCTCTCTGACAGGAAGATCCACCACTGAAGATTCCCTCTGTGAGCGTCCCTCTCTGACAGGAAGATCCCACTACTGAAGATTCCTTCTGTGAGCTTCCCTCCTGACAGGAAGATCCACCACTGAAGATTCCCTCTGTGAGCTTCCCTCTCTGACAGGAAGATCCACCACTGAAGATTCCCTCTGTGAGCTTCCCTCCTGACAGGAAGATCCACCCCTGAAGATTCCCTCTGTGAGCTTCCCTCTCTGACAGGAAGATCCACCACTGAAGATTCCCTCTGTGAGCTTCCCTCTCTGACAGGAAGATCCACCACTGAAGATTCCCTCTGTGAGCTTCCCTCTCTGACAGGAAGATCCAACCCCTGAAGATTCCTTCTATGAGCTTCCCTCTCTGACAGGAAGATCCACCACTGAAGATTCCCTCTGTGAGCTTCCCTCTCTGACAGGAAGATCCACCACTGAAGATTCCTTCTGTGAGCTTCCCTCCTGACAGGAAGATCCACCACTGAAGATTCCCTCTGTGAGCTTCCCTCTCTGACAGGAAGATCCACCACTGAAGATTCCCTCTGTGAGCGTCCCTCTCTGACAGGAAGATCCCACTACTGAAGATTCCTTCTGTGAGCTTCCCTCCTGACAGGAAGATCCACCACTGAAGATTCCCTCTGTGAGCTTCCCTCTCTGACAGGAAGATCCACCACTGAAGATTCCCTCTGTGAGCTTCCCTCCTGACAGGAAGATCCACCACTGAAGATTCCCTCTGTGAGCTTCCCTCTCTGACAGGAAGATCCATCACTGAAGATTCCCTCTGTGAGCGTCCCTCTCTGACAGGAAGATCCCACTACTGAAGATTCCTTCTGTGAGCTTCCCTCCTGACAGGAAGATCCACCACTGAAGATTCCCTCTGTGAGCTTCCCTCTCTGACAGGAAGATCCACCACTGAAGATTCCCTCTGTGAGCGTCCCTCTCTGACAGGAAGATCCCACTACTGATGATTCTTTCTGTGAGCGTCCCTCTCTGACAGGAATATCCACCACTGAAGATTCCTTCTGTGAGCGTCCCTCTCTGACAGAAGAACCAACCCCTTTAGATGGAGTGATTCTCAGTCTTTCAAGCACTGTCCCAGGAGACATATTCACTCACCCTCTTGCGGCCTTGCAGCATCTCTGCGTAGACATCAGTCACACACTGAGCAAGGTTTGAACATGCTCTGGTCCCTCCATCCAACGAGTCCTCTGCTCCATGAGACATTCCTGGTCGTTTCCCACTAAAGAGTGAAAGAAACAGAACAGAGTCACTAAATCCGAGGCAAAATACAACCTTCCAAACAAAGTGCAGAGATACAAGAGTGCAGGATACCTGGCTGCTGCACTCTGGTGAAATGTACCAACCCACAAGATGGGTGTGTCCCAGGAGAGGTGGAACCCTGTGATACTCATTATAGAAGGGGCAAACCCTTCATTACAACACTGTCCCCTCCTTCGAGGAGCGCAATCCCTGCATCTGCCCCAGAGAGGGGCAATCACTTAATTATAACACTGTAACCGCCATCGAGGAGGGCAATCCCTGTATCCGCCCCAAAGAGGGGCAATCCCTTCACTATAACACTGTCCTCTCCTGCAAGAAGGGCAATCCCTGCATCCAACCCCCAAGAGGTGGCAATCCCTTCAATACAACACTGCCCTCTCCTGCAAGAAGGGCAATCCCTGCATCCAACCCCGAGAGGTGGCAATCCCTTCAATACAACACTGCCCTCTCCTGCAAGAAGGGCAATCCCTGCATCCAACCCCGAGAGGTGGCAATCCCATCAATACAACCCTGTCACCTACTTCGAGGAGGGCAATCCCCGCATCCTCCCCAGAGAGGGGAAATCACTTCATTATAATACCTTAACCGCCTTCAAGGAGGGCAGTTCCTGCATCCACCCAAGAGAGGGGCAATTCCTTCATTACAACACTGTCACCTCCGTTGAGGAGGGCAATCCCTGTAGCTTCCTGAGAGAGAGTCAATACCTTCATTACAACACTGTCCTCTCCTTCAAGGAGGGCAATCTCTGCATCCTCCCAAGAGAGGGGCAATCACTGCATCCTCCTCAGAGAGGGGCAATCACTGCATCCTCCCCAGAGAGGGGCAATCACTGCATCCTCCCCAGAGAGGGGCAATCACTGCATCCTCCCCAGAGAGGGGCAATCACTGCATCCTCCTCTGAGTGGGGACAATCACTGCATCCTCCCAAGAGAGGGGCAATAACTGCATCCTCCTCAGAGAGGGGTAATCATTGCATCCTCCCCAGAGAGGGGCAATCACTGCATCCTCCCCAGAGAGGGGCAATCACTGCATCCTCCCAAGAGAGGGGCAATCACTGCATCCTCCTCAGAGAGGGGCAATCACTGCATCCTCCCAAGAGAGGGGCAATCACTGCATCCTCCTCAGAGAGGGGCAATCACTGCATCCTCCCAAGAGAGGGGCAATCACTGCATCCTCCCCAGAGAGGGGCAATCACTGTATCCTCCTCAGAGAGGGGCAATCACTGCATCCTCCTCAGAGAGGGGCAATCACTGCATCCTCCCCAAAGAGGGGCAATCACTGCATCCTCCCCAGAGAGGGGCAATCACTGCATCCTCCCCAGAGAGGGGCAATCACTGCATCCTCCTCAGAGAGGGGCAATCACTGCATCCTCCTCAGAGAGGGGCAATCACTGCATCCTCCCCAGAGAGGGGCAATCACTGCTTCCTCTCCAGAGAGGGGCAATCACTGCATCCTCCCCAGAGAGGGGCAATACCCGCAGCCTCCCCAGAGAGGGGCAATCACTGCATCCTCCCCAGAGAGGGGCAATCACTGCATCCTCCCCAGAGAGGGGCAATCACTGCATGCTCCCCAGAGAGGGGCAATCACTGCATCCTCCCCAGAGAGGGGCAATCACTGCATCCTCCCCAGAGAGGGGCAATCACTGCATCCTCCCCAGAGAGGGGCAATACCCGCAGCCTCCCCAGAGAGGGGCAATCACTGCATCCTCCCCAGAGAGGGGCAATCACTGCATCCTCCCCAGAGAGGGGCAATCACTGCATCCTCCCCAGAGAGGGGCAATACCCGCAGCCTCCCCAGAGAGGGGCAATCACTGCATCCTCCCCAGAGAGGGGCAATCACTGCATCCTCCCCAGAGAGGGGCAATCACTGCTTCCTCTCCAGAGAGGGGCAATCACTGCATCCTCCCCAGAGAGGGGCAATCTCTGCATCCTCCCAAGAGAGGGGCAATCACTGCATCCTCCCCAGAGAGGGGCAATACCCGCAGCCTCCCCAGAGAGGGGCAATCACTGCATCCTCCCCAGAGAGGGGCAATACCCACAGCCTCCCCAGAGAGGGGCAATCACTGCATCCTCCCCAGAGAGGGGCAATCACTGCATCCTCCCCAGAGAGGGGCAATCACTGCATCCTCCCCAGACTGGGGGGCAATCTCTGCATCTGCCCCAGAGAGGGGCAATCACTGCATCCTCCCAAGAGAGGGGCAATCACTGCATCCTCCCCAGAGAGGGGCAATCACTGCATCCTCCTCAGAGGGGGCAATCACTGCATCCTCCCCAGAGAGGGGCAATCACTGCATCCTCCTCAGAGAGGGGCAATCTCTGCATCCTCCCAAGAGAGGGGCAATCACTGCATCCTCCCCAGAGAGGGGCAATACCCGCAGCCTCCCCAGAGAGGGGCAATCACTGCATCCTCCCCAGAGAGGGGCAATCACTGCATCCTCCCCAGAGAGGGGCAATACCCGCAGCCTCCCCAGAGAGGGGCAATCACTGCATCCTCCCCAGAGAGGGGCAATCACTGCATCCTCCCCAGAGAGGGGCAATCACTGCAGCCTCCCCAGAGAGGGGTAATCATTGCATCCTCCCCAGAGAGGGGCAATCACTGCATCCTCCCAAGAGAGGGGCAATCACTGCATCCTCCCCAGAGAGGGGCAATCACTGCATCCTCCCCAGAGAGGGGCAATACCCGCAGCCTCCCCAGAGAGGGGCAATCACTGCATCCTCCCCAGAGAGGGCAATCACTGCATCTTCCGCAGAGAGGGGCAATCACTGCATCCTCCCCAGAGAGGGGCAATCACTGCATCCTCCCAAGAGAGGGGCAATCACTGCATCCTCCCCAGAGAGGGGCAATCACTGCATCCTCCCCAGAGAGGGGCAATCACTGCATCCTCCCCAGAGAGGGGCAATACCCGCAGCCTCCCAGAGAGGGGCAATCACTGCATCCTCCCCAGAGAGGGGCAATCACTGCATCCTCCCCAGAGAGGGGCAATCACTGCATCCTCCTCAGAGAGGGGCAATCACTGCATCCTCCCCAGAGAGGGGCAATCACTGCAGCCTCCCCAGAGAGGGGCAATCACTACATCCTCCCAAGAGAGGGGCAATCACTGCATCCTCCCCAGAGAGGGGCAATCACTGCATCCTCCCCAGAGAGGGGCAATACCCGCAGCATCCCCAGAGAGGGGCAATCACTGCATCCTCCCCAGAGAGGGCAATCACTGCATCCTCCCCAGAGAGGGGCAATCACTGCATCCTCCCCAGAGAGGGGCAATCACTGCATCCTCCCCAGAGAGGGGCAATACCCGCAGCCTCCCCAGAGAGGGGCAATCACTGCATCCTCCCCAGAGAGGGGCAATCACTGCATCCTCCCCAGAGAGGGGCAATCACTGCAGCCTCCCCAGAGAGGGGTAATCATTGCATCCTCCCCAGAGAGGGGCAATCACTGCATCCTCCCAAGAGAGGGGCAATCACTGCATCCTCCCCAGAGAGGGGCAATCACTGCATCCTCCCCAGAGAGGGGCAATACCCGCAGCCTCCCCAGAGAGGGGCAATCACTGCATCCTCCCCAGAGAGGGGCAATCACTGCATCCTCCCCAGAGAGGGGCACTCACTGCATCCTCCCCAGAGAGGGGCAATCACTGCATCCTCCCCAGAGAGGGGCAATCACTGCATCCTCCCCAGAGAGGGGCAATCACTGCATCCTCCTCAGAGAGGGGCAATCACTTCAGCCTCCCCAGACTGGGGGGCAATCACTGCATCCTCCCCAGAGAGGGGCAATCACTGCATCCTCCTCAGAGAGGGGCAATCACTGCATCCTCCTCAGAGAGGGGCAATCACTGCATCCTCCCCAGAGAGGGGCAATCACTGCATCCTCCTCAGAGGGGGCAATCACTGCATCCTCCTAAGAGGGGGCAATCACTGCATCCTCCCCAGAGAGGGGCAATCACTGCATCCTCCCCAGAGAGGGGCAATCACTGCATCCTCCCCAGAGAGGGGCAATCACTGCATCCTCCCCAGAGAGGGGCAATACCCGCAGCCTCCCCAGAGAGGGGCAATCACTGCATCCTCCCCAGAGAGGGGCAATCACTGCAGCCTCCCCAGAGAGGGGTAATCATTGCATCCTCCCCAGAGAGGGGCAATCACTGCATCCTCCCAAGAGAGGGGCAATCACTGCATCCTCCCCAGAGAGGGGCAATCACTGCATCCTCCCCAGAGAGGGGCAGTCCCTTCATTATAATATTGTCAACTCCTTCAAGGTTGGCAATCACTGCATCCTCCCCAGACTGGGGGGCAATCACTGCAACCTCCTTGGAGAGGGGCAATAACTGCATCCTCCCCAGAGAGGGGCAATCACTGCATCCTCCCCAGAGAGGGGCAATCACTGCATCCTCCCCAGAGAGGGGCAATACCTGCAGCCTCCCCAGAGAGGGGCAATCACTGCATCCTCCCCAGAGAGGGGCAATCACTGCATCCTCCCCAGAGAGGGGCAATCACTGCATCCTCCCCAGAGAGGGGCAATACCCGCAGCCTCCCCAGAGAGGGGCAATCACTGATCCTCCCCAGAGAGGGGCAATCACTGCATCCTCCCCAGAGAGGGGCAATCACTGCATCCTCCTCAGAGAGGGGCAATCACTGCATCCTCCCCAGAGAGGGGCAATAACTGCATCCTCCTCAGAGAGGGGCAATCACTGCATCCTCCCATTGCATCCTCCCCAGAGAGGGGCAATCACTGCATCCTCCCCAGAGAGGGGCAACCACTGCATCCTCCCCAGAGAGGGGCAATCACTGCATCCTCCCCAGAGAGGGGCAATCACTGCATCCTCCCCAGAGAGGGGCAATCACTGCATCCTCCCAAGAGAGGGGCAATCACTGCATCCTCCCCAGAGAGGGGCAATACCCGCAGCCTCCCCAGAGAGGGGCAATCACTGCATCCTCCCCAGAGAGGGGCAATCACTGCATCCTCCCCAGAGAGGGGCAATCACTGCATCCTCCCCAGAGAGGGGCAATCACTGCATCCTCCCCAGAGAGGGGCAATCACTGCATCCTCCCCAGAGAGGGGCAATCACTGCATCCTCCCCAGAGAGGGGCAATCACTGCATCCTCCTCAGAGAGGGGTAATCATTGCATCTTCTAGAGAGAGGGGGCAATCACTGCATCCTCCTCAGAGAGGGGCAATCACTGCATCCTCCCAAGAGAGGGGCAATCACTGCATCCTCCCCAGAGAGGGGCAATCACTGCATCCTCCCCAGAGAGGGGCAATCACTGCATCCTCCTCAGAGAGGGGTAATCATTGCATCTTCTAGAGAGAGGGGGCAATCCCTGCGTCTTCTCCAGAGAGGGAGCAATCCCTGCTTCCTCTCCAAAGAGGGGAGCAATCCCTGCTTCCTCTCCAGAGAGGGGGGCAATCATTGCATCCTCTCCAGAGATGGGGCAATCACTGCATCCTCCTCAGAGAGGGGCAATCACTGCATCCTCCCCAGAGAGGGGCAATCACTGCATCCTCCCCAGAGAGGGGCAATCACTGCATCCTCCCCAGAGAGGGGCAATCACTGCATCCTCCTCAGAGAGGGGCAATCACTGCATCCTCCCCAGAGAGGGGCAATCACTGCATCCTCCCAAGAGAGGGGCAATCACTGCATCCTCCCCAGAGAGGGGCAATCACTGCATCCTCCCCAGAGAGGGGCAATACCCGCAGCCTCCCCAGAGAGGGGCAATTACTGCGTCCTCCCCAGAGAGGGGCAATCACTGCATCCTCTCCAGAGAGGGGCAATCACTGCATCCTCCCCAGAGAGGGGCAATCACTGCTTCCTCTCCAGAGAGGGGCAATCACTGCATCCTCCTCAGAGAGGGGTAATCATTGCATCTTCTAGAGAGAGGGGGCAATCCCTGCGTCCTCTCCAAAGAGGGGAGCAATCACTGCATCCTCCCCAGAGAGGGGCAATCACTGCATCCTCCCCAGAGAGGGGCAATCACTGCATCCTCCTCAGAGAGGGGCAATCACTGCATCCTCCCCAGAGAGGGGCAATCACTGCATCCTCCCAAGAGAGGGGCAATCACTGCATCCTCCCCAGAGAGGGGCAATCACTGCATCCTCCCCAGAGAGGGGCAATACCCGCAGCCTCCCCAGAGAGGGGCAATCACTGCATCCTCCCCAGAGAGGGGCAATCACTGCATCCTCCCCAGAGAGGGGCAATCACTGCATCCTCCCCAGAGAGGGGCAATCACTGCTTCCTCTCCACAGAGGGGCAATCACTGCATCCTCCTCAGAGAGGGGTAATCATTGCATCTTCTAGAGAGAGGGGGCAATCCCTGCGTCCTCTCCAAAGAGGGGAGCAATCCCTGCTTCCTCTCCAGAGAGGAGGGCAATCCCTGCTTCCTCTCCAGAGAGGGGGGCAATCATTGCATCCTCTCCAGAGATGGGGCAATCACTGCATCCTCTCCCTGCTTGACGGCATTGAAAAAGGATTGAAAAGGTGGCAAATGGATCACTTGCGATTCCCCCTTCAAAGAATGAAACCAGCCACAGCAGAGCTCCTCCCGTCACCACTAGCGCAACCACCCTGGTAATCAGACTATCTAAAGCCTTGGCCATAGTGACCCAGTAGTGCGGGCCGAGTGTAGGTTTTTGCATCAAAGCAATAGAACTGGCACGTAGGAAGGGCACTGGTGAGGATGCAGTGATTGCGCCGTCTGTGAAGTAGAAGCAGGGATTGGCCCATTCTATGGAAAAGATGCAATGATTGCCCTTCTCTTGTGAGAGAATTCAAACCTTGCCCTCCTCTCTGGTAAGGACACAAAGATTGCCCTCCTCTATGGTGGTAAGGACATAAAGATTGTCCGCCTCACTGGAAAGGACACAAAGATTGCCCTCCTCTCTGGTAAGGACACAAAGATTGCCCTCCCCTCTGATAAGGACACAAAGATTGCCCTCCTCTCTGGTAAGGAAACAAAGATTGCCCTCCCCTCTGGTAAGGACACAAAGACTGCGTCCTCTCTGATAAGGACACAAAGATTACCCTTCTCTCTGTATGAACCAATTATGTTGAAGCAATGGTTTCTTTTTGTCAAGAGTATATAGTGCTGATGGTGGAGCCAGAGGTGCTTGTGCCTTGGGATGTTCCCTTTTCCTCAGGAGCTGCAAATGACACTGTGGAAGGTGAACTGGGGAAACCTGGTAGAGTACTTGCACTTTCGGCAGAGGGGCTGTACAGGTCTCTGTGGCCTTCCAACTCAATCGAGAAAGAAGTCTGAAGAGAAACAACATGGAGATAAAACCTGTAGCCAGGTCAGAAGGGAGCAGATGGAAGTTCAGCAAATACTACTCCAAATGCTCCTGGACAAATGGAGCAGATGAGTCTGAAATGTCTGCCAAACAGTCGACTATCTGATGAAGGGCCAGTCCTTGAGGGAGTATGTAATGAGGAGATGGATCGCTGGTACCAGGAAAGCCTCCTGAGAGCGCCGCGGCTGTTCTAAGCATAATTGTGAACCCCAAGGTGACATACTTGGTGTGGTATCCTTCACTGTCAGTGTCTGAGAGTTTTCCAACTAGGTCTGAAGAAGTTGGGTTTGAGAGAAGGTAGTTTGACAAGGGCCAGTGGGCATCAGTGCTTCCATGATCTTTAACCCTGTGGGTGGATCGAATAACTCAGCGAGGTCTGACACCTCTCATTCTTCATGCATCTGCACTACCCGGCTTACGGGCACGTCTCTTCTCCAACACCTTCTTCACAGAGCAGGGTCGGGAATGGTCCAAACATGAGGTGCTCTCCATCCTGCATCCTGGCTCTTCACGCCAGATCTGTGGACAGGGACAACCTGGTTCTGCTGGAGAATACTGGCAGGATGATGGACAAGCTCCTGTTCTTACCTTCTGACTCGTTTGTGCTAAAGAAATGCAAAATCTTTCAAGGGATTGGTGCACCTTCGATGTACCTTTCAGCCAGGCATGTGACTTGAAAGAGACCTTGTGTTGATGCTAGCACATGGGGCACAGGTGTGCACCGGATAACTCTTCCCCAAGCACAAGATTATGAAGGTCAACGAAGGACACAAGCTGTATTTAAGCGTCCTAACAGTTGCATAAGAGACGGCTCTGGGGTTCTCCTGACAGCACACACAGCCCATAAAAAACAGCAACTCTGAACTTCTTGGAGAACATAAACATGCAGAGCAGCTGCCTGGAGTTCTGACTGTACTTTCACACGTTACTGTGTGGCTGTGCGTCAAGGAGAGCACTGAGACACTTGTTTTCCACTTCTACAACCCCATACCCACCTCTGCCTTTGGCTGAAGGAACACTAGTATACATCTGATGCACACAACATGCGAATCTCTGATAGATTGCTGCCTCAAGGAAACAATACTTACCTCTGACAATGGTTCTGAAGTGTATAGGATTCACAGATTGCAAAGCTGTTCAATGTATGGGAGGAATAATAAAACATAAATAAAATAATGAAAATGAAATGAATATTAAATGTATAAAGCGCTTTACTACCCTAGGGTGTCCTGGCGCTGCTGCTCCAGGGAACAGAACACTATGGGAACAAGCAGAGCATGTTCTAACTGCTAAAGACCCAGGTTTTACCAGCTTTCCGGAAGAGCAGCCGTTCCTTCTTGTTCTTAAGATCCAGGCACATCAAGTTCCAGAGCTTGGATGTGTATCTAAAAAGAAAAGTTGCTGCCACCCCAACTTGAGGCCTCGTACAAGAATTTGACGCATCGGCTCCGATGCGTCAGTTTGTAAATGTGAAGCACCGTTGCGTCAAACAAAATGAGGTCCTTGATCTTTTGAACTTAGGTACCACTAGGTTTCGAGCTGAGGATGATCTAAGTTCTCTATTTGGACTGTACCATCGGAAACGTTGTTTTAAATACTTAGGTCCTACCTCATGCATCAAAGCGACGCAGAGGGCTTTGAAGTCTATGCATGTTTTCTGGGAAGCCAGTGAAGCTGGAAAAGCCAAGGGAAACTGATTCAAATTTGGGGATTCCCAGTAGTAACCGAGCCGCAGCATTCAGTAGAATTTGCAGCTTATGTAAGTATCTTTTCCGTATGTTGGTGAAGAGCGCATTACAGTACTCAATTCTACAGATGATGAGTGTAGACTACATTTCTTTGTAGATTGCAAGGGATGAAGGGAAGAACTTTCCTGTGTGACTTTACCAGGAGAAAGGCGAATGGAGTAATTGCGTTGATATGGCCGTCGAAAGAAAGATGACTGTTAAAGAGAACACCTAAGATCTCGACTTTGGAGACAGGAAAGGGGAGAACCCCAAACTCCTCTGGCCAACAACTAGGACATCAGAACGACGTGTTCCTGCAGATCTAAATCACTTCGGTTTTCCCAGAGTTTATTTTTAGATAGTTGAGAGCCATCCACATCCTGATCTGAAGAACAGAGTCAAGGAATCTGGAGCCGGTATTGTCGGGATTAATAGCCACTGATACCAATATCTGGGTGTCGTCGGCGTAGGAGACCAGAGAAACCGAACAACTTGATCAGCTAGGCCAGGGGGGTCACATATGATTAAAAAGAGGGGGGTTCAGCGAAGAGCCCTGTGGGACCCCACCTGGTGAGGAGGATTTGAACTTGTCCACGACAACGAACTGCTCTCGATCTGACAGGAAGGATTTCAAGAGCTGAATCGCCTCGCCCCTAATATCCAGCCATAGAGAGAGACAGTCTGTTACCAGGCCATGGTTGACTGTGTCGAATGCTGCTGAGAGATCTAGTAGAATCAGGGCAGCATTACTGCAATTAGTCTGATTTTGTGGGGCAGTATCGGAGTGAATTCCGCACTGCGCTGGCTTCTAAAGGCAGATTGGGTTTCGTCAAGGAGCCCACTGTTGGTGATGAAAGAGGAGGCTCCGCATTAATGGCCTTCTCTACAATCTTTGCAGGAAAGGAAAGATACAAGATGAGACGGTAGTTGTCAGGATCCTGGACATCCAAGGTTTTTTTTAGAAGAGGAAGGACGGAGGCTGTAGCCAGTCATAAACATCCTATTGAAGATATCCGTGAGGTGCGTAGATACAATATTGGGTGCAAGGTGAAGGATTCTGGGAGGGCTGGGGTCAAAGGAAAGAACCTGACAATCCGGCTACGTAGAGACTGCACAAATGTAGTGGATGAAGGAGGGAACGAGGTCAGAACTGCATTGCCTAAGGAAGAGGTTCCTGCCGTTGAGGGGGAATGTGGGAAGATGTATTGTCAAGCTGGACATTGATACTATCCGAGATAGCTAAGTTTGATTTGTTGTCACAAGGGCAGGTGGAGGACAAGCTGGGTGGGAAAGAGTTGTAGACAACTTCTACCTTTTCCTTGAAGAATGAGGCGAGGGAGTTACAGAAGGCCTGATCAACAGTGCACTTTTTGGAATCTGGAAGCTTGGTCAGCTGGTTCACTACATCAAAGAGTTCTTTAGAAGAGTTCATCAGGATTGAATTTTGGATGGAAAATAACTGGATTTAGCTTTCAGGCTCATCTCCTTATATGCAGAGATAGCTGATTGATATGCTTCCTTTTCCAGATGATTGTAATTGATGCCCCATTTCCTTTCTAGCCTACAACAGGCTTTTTTTTGTAACATAAGTTCCTTGTAGAACCAGGGTTCTCAGGGTGAGATTCTGTGATTCTTAGATGCTTTTACTGGGGCAAGAAGTCTCAGCGTGGAGTTAATCCACAGATGGTAATTGCTGGAAGGAATGTCCAGGTCTGTAAGGGTCATTGCATTGGAATGGATTAAGGTTGTGTTTAGAGGTCAGAGTTAATTTTAATTTAAATAACTTGTAGGGAACCCCTCTTCTTTCCTGAAGACCTTCCGTGAGCTTGCCTTTGGTTCCGACTGGAGGAGTATACTTGATCATACCCAGCTTCTCTTTGAGGACAGAATGACCACCCCTGACTTCTGTAGTGACTGAATCCTGGTCGGAAGTGTGGATATCTTTGTGAGAGTCCTAAAGTCTTTGCGGTATCAGTGTTGGTGTAAGGCCCTGCAAAAGCCTCATTAACATGTATACCTAATAGCGTTTGACCATTGAAAGGCACGTCCAAGATCTTGGATTGGACCTCAGTGAGGGAGGCTATAGATTTTAGCCAGCCTTGCCTCCTTAGCACCTTCTGCCACCTGGTGAAAGCCTGCCCTTGAGCCCTCCATTGCAGCATCAATAATGGAAGAAGTTCGCTCACCTTCCTTCGCTATAGCTTTTGCTGTTTCCTTCTTATCCTCAGGAATAAGGTCCAGTAATGGAGCTATGTCCTGCCATTTCTGGCGATCACAACGTCCTAGAATCGCCAAGGCACGGGGTGTCCTTATTGAGGTTGTTGTCATAGCAGATATTCTCCTGCCCAGATTATCAATGCACTTGCTATCCCTATCTGTAGGACTAGAGGACGGCGTTACTGGGGACTTGGTTCTTCTTGGAGCTGCTGGAGCAGTTACTGAATGTGGTTTAGCTTGGCCGGTGAGGCAGGATGGAGCTCAATCAAGGGCCTGGTACTTCCAGACGCGGTATCACAGCTGGAGCAGCTGGAGCAGGTGTCTCCATTCATTTCGGACCTTCTGATTTAACGTATTTTCTAGGTTGCTCCTTAAAATCATACAGAAAACATGTCTGTACCACAGAAGCCATTGGCAAACTACACTTCTAGGCCTCTCTCTCAATCAATGGATGAAATGTAGATATATCAACCGTGCCATATTGTACAACTGGTCCAGCGTCCACTTGAAACAATAAAATCCTGACCGCCATCTCTATCATCACCGTCCGGTTCTAGCTCGCCTGCCTCCCTTTGTGCATTAGAATAAATGGAACCATCAGAACAGACGTCATCCATGTCTTCATGGTGGACTGATCCTCTTGGCGTTGGTGGAGGAGGAAGTGGTGATGGCTGTCTAAGTGGCGTAGCTGGTAAACGAGCGGGTTGAGGAGGCAGAAGAATTGCAGCAGCAGGTAATCCTGTTAGCATTGTTCGTTGGCTGCAATAATAATTCAGCAAAAGTTGCCATCATTTGTGGTAACGTAGATAAAACGCCCATTGGCACTTGGACCACCTCGGGTTCTCTACAATAAGACAATGGTTCCTGTCTGAAAGTCATCCAAGCACTTCCAGATTTATTTACACACTCATTACAAGACTCCTCATCTCCTTCCACATCCGGTACATACCGTACATTCAACTGCTTTGGACTGTGGGCTGCAGCGAGGCATAATCACAAGCCTCTTCTTCTTAATCTGATCGCAACAACTGCACTGAAGGCTTATCTATCACTCTAAAAGGTGAAAAAAACATCTCCTCTTAAGTCTTCAACTGACTGTAAGGTTCCCAATGGTGATGCCATCGACCAAATGGTCATCATTGCCAATGGAATAGCCCTCGACGCCGACTGTATGGCCTCCATCATAGATGGTATAGTCCTCGTCAGCGACAGCTCGAACTTTGTCGATTAAAACATGGTCTTCATCGATGGAATGGTCGATGGTTCATTCAAAAATGTGTTTTTCTTTGCCATAGAAGAGTCTCTAAGGTGCTCACACTCTTTTACTATCAGGAGATGTTGCTGCAAGCGCTGTACCAAACTGATCAAGCTCACGAAACTTCAGAAGTCTTCTCTTGTACACTGACTTCGTGAAAGTGCTTTGAGGGGCACTTCTCACAGAATCTTCCCCTGAAGAGGGGGCATCTCTTTTAGAAGGAGGGACTCTCTCCTCTTTCATGAGGAATAACGCCAGCCTCCTCTGTCTATCCTTAAGCGTCTTAGTGGAGAAAGACCTAACACATTTTACATTCCGCTGACTTGTGTCTGTGGTAAAGGCAGTAAGTACACTTGGAATGAGGGTCATCAGTGTAGATCTTCTTCCTGCCACTAGATAAATAGGTTTAAAAAGAGATCTCTTCTCCTCGTCAGCCATGGTGACAGTTGCTTGTCAGACCTAAGGCTCTTCCTGGCCCAGAGATTGCAACAATCTTCCCTCAAAACAATTCACAGGGCAGTAGGTGAAGGTAGGGCTGGTTCATATCCAGGGTGGACCAAAACATACAATTTAACGTGCACTGAAAGGTTAGTGGAGAGCTCTTACAGGGGACTCCCTCATAAATGAGATGCGGTTGAAATCTGAAGCTATTGGTCTCTGGAGGGAGTAGGAATGCTCAAGCTTCCACCTCATTGGCTGACGTTTGGGTTCTTTCTAAGGAGATGGATGTGTTACTAAACATACCATACCGTGTTGTTTCAGGCCAATGGCCATGATGCATTATATAATGTATATTATAAGGGCTTTACACTGTAGACATCTATTTTCATGCACCAGGGATTCCCAGCCTGACGATGGGGAATAATTGAAGCATGTGAATATATAAAAGACCAATGTTGACAAAGTATTTGTATAATTTTCTCTGGCACAAAAAACTGCACAAAGGGTTATTTCAGCTTGGGATGATATACCCTGCCTTACCGTTTGGTGTGGTCCTGGAGCTGTGAGGGACAGGGCTGAAGGTTTCTCTCCAATCTCTCTTTGGCGACTGCACACTGCTTACTGCTGAGGATCTCCACTAGTGACTTCCCAGGAAAGAAACCCATCACCAGGGGCTCAGCCTAAAGAGGAATAGAGAAGAGAGTGAACACTGTGCACACCCACCCAGGAGAGCGTTAGTACGACACACACCCCACCATGGGAGAGTAAAAACTGCATGCACCTGACCAGGTGAGAGTGAGCACTACACACACCCAACCAAGGGAGAGTGAGCACTGCATGCACTGGGCCAAAGGAGCGTGAGCAATGCACACACCCAACCAGGGGAGAGTGAACACTGCAAACCCGACCAGGAGACAGTGAACACTGCATGCACTGGGCCAAAGGAGCATGAGCGATGCACACACCTAAGCAGGGGAAAGTGAATACTGCAAACCCAACCAGGAGACAGTGAATACTGCATGCACCTAACAGGGGAGAGTGAGCACTGCAAACCCGACCAGGAGACAGTGAACACTGCATGCACCTAACAGGGGAGAGTGAGCAATGCACACACCCAACCAGGGAAGAGTGAACACTGCAAACCCGACCAGGAGACAGTGAATACTGCATGCACCTAACAGGGGAGAGTGAGCACTGCAAGCCCGACCAGGAGACAGTGAACACTGCATGCACCTGACCAGGGGGGAGTGAGCACAGCAAACCCGACCAGGAGACAGTGAACACTGCATGCACTGGGCCAAAGGAGAATGAGCAATGCACACACCCAAGCAAGGGAAAGTGAACACTGCAAACCCGACCAGGAGACAGTGAATACTACATGCACCTGACCAGGGTGGAGTGAGCACAGCAAACCAGACCAGGAGACAGTGAATACTGCATGCACCTAACAGGGAAGAGTGAGCACTGCAAACCCGACCAGGAGACAGTGAACACTGCATGCACTGGGCCAAAGGAGAATGAGCAATGCACACACCCAAGCAGGGGAAAGTGAACACTGCAAACCCGACCAGGAGACAGTGAACACTGCATGCACTGGGCTAAAGGAGAGTGAGCAATGCACACACCCAACCGGGGGAGAGTGAACACTGCAAACCCGACCAGGAGACAATGAACACTGCATGCACTGGGTCAAAGGAGAGTGAGCAATGCACACACCCAAGCAGGGGAAATTGAACACTGCAAACCCGACCAGGAGACAGTGAATACTGCATGCACCTGACCAGGGGAGAGTGAGCACTGCAAACCCGACCAGGAGACAGTGAACACTGCATGCACTGGGCCAAAGGAGAGTGAGCAATGCACACACCTAACCGGGGGAGAGTGAGCACTGCACCCTACCAAGGGAGAGTGAACACTACACACACACCGCCAGAAGAGAGTGAATACTACATGTACCCGACCAGGGGAGAGGGAACACTGCATGCACCCGACCAGGGGAGAGAAGGCACTGTACGCCTCCAACCAGGGGAGAGTGAACACTACACACACCCGACCAGGGGAGGGAAGGCACTGTATGCACCCAACCAGGAAAGAGAGTGAACACTAAATGGACCCTACCAGGGTAGAGTGAACACCACACACACCCAGCCAGAAGAGAGTGAACACTGCAAACCCGACCAGGAGACAGTGAACACTGCATGCACCTTACCAGGGGGGAGTGAGCACTGCGCGCACCAGAGGAGAGTGTGCACTACACACTCCCAACTAGGGGAGAGTGAACACTACACAAACCTGACCAAGTGAGAGTGAGCACCAGGGGATAGCAACCAGGGGAGAGTGAACACTGCCTGCACCCGACCAGAGGAGAGTGAGCTCTGCGCACACCCACCAGGGGAGAGTGAACACTGAACGCTTCCAACCAGGGGAGAGTGAACACTGCCTGCACCCGACCAGAGGAGAGTGAGCTCTGCGCACACCCACCAGGGGAGAGTGAACACTGAACGCTTCCAACCAGGGGAGAGTGAACACTTCCTGCACCCGACCAGAGGAGAATGAGCTCTGCGCACACCCGACCAGGGGAGAGTCAACACTGCACGCACCCAACCTGGGAAGAATCAACACTACACATACCCAACCCTGAGACTCAACACTACCTATACCTAACCAGGGGAGAGTGGACACTACATGCACCCGACCAGGGGAGAGTGGACACTACATGCACCCGACCAGGGGAGAGTGGACACTACATGCACCCGACCAGGGGAGAGTGGACACTACACATACCCAACCCTGAGACTCAACACTACCTATACCTAACCAGGGGAGAGTGGACACTACATGCACCCGACCAGGGGAGAGTGGACACTACATGCACCCGACCAGAGGAGAGTGGACACTACATGCACCGACCAGGGGAGAGTGGACACTACATGCACCCGACCAGAGGAGAGTGGACACTACATGCACCCGACCAGGGGAGAGTGGACACTACATGCACCCAACCCTGAGACTCAACACTACCCATACCTAACCAGGGGAGAGTGAGCACTACACACACTCAACTAGGGGAGAGTGAACACTACATGCACCCAACCCTGAGAGATTCAACACTACACACTCCCGACCAGGGGAGAGTGAGCACTGCATGCACCCGACCAGATGAGAGTGAGCTCTCCACACACCCGACCAGGGGAGAGTGAGCTCTACACACACCCGACCAGGAGAGAGGGAACACTGCATGCACGCAACCAGTTGAGAGTGAGCTCTGCGCACCTCCGACCAGGATGGAGTGAACACTGCATGCACCCAACCAGGGGAGAGTGAACACTACACATACCCAACCCTGAGACTCAACACTACCTATACCTAGCCAGGGGAGAGTGAACACTACATGCACCCGACCAGGGGAGAGTGGACACTACATGCACCCGACCCTGAGACTCAACACTACCCATACCTAACCAGGGGAGAGTGAGCACTACACACACTCAACTAGGGGAGAGTGAACACTACATGCACCCAACCCTGAGAGATTCAACACTACACACTCCCGACCAGGGGAGAGTGAGCACTGCATGCACCCGACCAGATGAGAGTGAGCTCTCCGCACACCGATCAGGGGAGAGTGAGCTCTACACACACCCGACCAGGAGAGAGTGAACACTGCACGCACGCAACCAGATGAGAGTGAGCTCTGCACACCTCCGACCAGGAGGGAGTGAACACTGCACTCACTCAACCAGGGGAGAGAAGGCACTGCACGCATCCGATCAGGGGAGTGTGAACTCTACATGCACCCTACCAGGGGAGAGTGAACACTACACGCACCTGACCAGGGGAGAGTGAACACCACACACACCCGGCCAGGGAAGAGTGAACACTGCATGCACCCAACCAGGGGAGAGAAGGCACTGCACACATCCGATCAGGGGAGTGTGAACTCTACATGCACCTGACCAGGGGAGTGAACACCATACAGACCCGGCCAGGGAAGAGTGAACACTGCATGCACCCAACCAGGGGAGAGAAGGCACTGTACACTTCCAACCAGGGGAGAGTGAACACTACATGCACCCTACCAGGGGAGAGTGAACACTACACACACCCCGCCAGAAGAGAGTGAACACTACATGCACCCGACCAGAGGAGAGTGAACTCTACGCGCACGCGGCCAGGGGAGAGTAAACACTACACGCACCCGGCCAGGGGAGAGTGAACACTACACGCACCCGGCCAGGGGAGAGTGAACACTACACGCACCCGGCCAGAGGAGAGTGAGCAGTGCAAGCAACAGAAAAACCAACCTGGCCAGGGCAAAGTCGACCACACACACCAACAAGAGCATAGTGAGCAGCCCACATACCTGGCCAGAGGAAAGTTGACATATCCACCAACTAGTGGAGAATTAAGAGTGCATGAACTCAGACCTGATCAGGTATAATAAGAAGTGTTTAAACTCTGAACAGGAAGAGCTAGCATTGTGCAAACCCTAACTAGGAAGAGTTAACAGTGCACCAACCCTAACCAGGAAGAGGTAGCAGTGTACAAACTCTGATCAGGGAGGGTTTTCAGTGCACAAGCTGTGACCAGGGAGAGTTAACAGTACACCAACCCTAACCAGGGAGAGGTAGCAGTGTACAATCTCTGATCAGGGAGGGTTTGCAGTGCACAAGCTGTGACCAGGGAGAATTATTAGTGTACTATCTCTGCGTAGGGAGAGTTAACAGTGTATGTAGGAAAGTACCATCTTGCCTGGCATGTTACCCCCATTTTCACTGTATATATGTTGTTTTAGTCTATGTGTCACTGGGACCCTGTTCACCAGAACCCCAGTGCTCATAGTATGTGCCCTGTATGTGTTGCCTGTGTGATGCCTAACTGTCTCACTGAGGCTCTGCTAACCAGAACCTCAGTGGTTATGCTCTCTCTTTACAAATTGTCACTAACAGGCTAGTGACCAATTTTACCAATTTACATTGGCATACTGGAACACCCTTATAATTCCCTAGTATATGGTACTGAGGTACCCAGGGTATTGGGGTTCCAGGAGATCCCTATGGGCTGCAGCATTTCTTTTGCCACCCATAGGGAGCTCTGACAATTCTTACACAGGCCTGCCACTGCAGCCCGCGTCAAATATCGTCCACGTTATTTCACAGCCATTTACCACTGCACATAAGTAACTTATAAGTCACCTATATGTCTAACCTTCACCTGGTGAAGGTTGGGCGCAAAGTTACGTAGTGTGTGGGCACCCTGGCACTAGCCAAGGTGCCCCCACATCGTTCAGGGCAAAATCCCCGGACTTTGTGAGTGCGGGGACACCATTACACATGTGCACTGTACATAGGTCACTACCTATGTACAGCGTCACAATGGTAACTCCGAACATGGCCATGTAACATGTCTAAGATCATGGAATTGTCACCCCAATGCCATTCTGGCATTGGGGGGACAATTCCATGACCACCCGGGTCTCTAGCACAGAACCCGGGTACTGCCAAACTGCCTTTCCGGGGTCTCCACTGCAGCTGCTGCTGCTGCCAACCCCTCAGACAGGTTTCTGCCCTCCTGGGGTCCAGGCAGCCCTGGCCCAGGAAGGCAGAACAAATGATTTCCTCTGAGAGAGGGTGTTACACCCTCTCCCTTTGGAAATAGGTGTGAAGGGCTGGGGAGGAGTAGCCTCCCCAGCCCCTGGAAATGCTTTGATGGGCACAGATGGTGCCCATCTCTGCATAAGCCAGTCTACACCGGTTCAGGGATCCCCCAGCCCTGCTCTGGCACGAAACTGGACAAAGGAAAGGGAAGTGACCACTCCCCTGACCAGTACCTCCCAGGGGAGGTGCCCAGAGCTCCTCCAGTGTGTCCCAGACCTCTGCCATTTTGGAAACAGAGGTGTTGGGGGCACACTGGACTGCTCTGAGTGGCCAGTGCCAGCAGGTGACATCAGAGGCTCCTTCTGATAGGCTCTTACCTCTCTTGGTAGCCAATCCTCCTAACTTGGTAGCCAAACCACCTTTTCTGGCTATTTGGGGTCTCTGCTTTGGGGAATTCTTCAGATAATGAATGCAAGAGCTCACCAGAGTTCCTCTGCATCTCCCTCTTCACCTTCTACCAAAGGATCGACCACTGACTGCTCCAGGATGCCTGCAAAACCGCAACAAAGTAGCAAGACGACTACCAGCAACATTGTAGCGCCTAATCCTGCCGGCTTTCTCGACTGTTTCCTGGTGGTACATGCTCTGGGGTAGCCTGTCTTCCCCCTGCTAACGCAGGCACCAAAAGACTGCATCACTGGTCCTCTGGGTCCCCTCTCATCCTGACGAGCGTGGTCCCTGGAACACAGCAACTCTGTCCAAGTGACTCCCACAGTCCAGTGACTCTTCAGTCCAAGTTTGGTGGAGGTAAGTCCTTGCCTCCCCACGCTAGACTGCAAAGCTGTGATTTGCAGCTGCTCCGGCTCCTGTGCACTCTTCCAGGATTTCCTTCGTGCACAGCCAAGCCTGGGTCCCGAGCACTCCGTCCTACAATGCACAACCTTCTGAGTTGTCCTCCGACGTCGTGGGACCCCCTTTTGTAACTTTGCGTGGACTCCGGTTCACTCTTCTTCCAAGTGCCTGTTGGGGTACTTCTGCGGGTGCTGCCTGCTTCTGTGAGGGCTCTGAGTTGCTGAGCGCCCCCTCTGTCTCCTCATCCAAGGGGCGACATCCTGGTCCCTCCTGGTCCTCAGCAGCACCCAAAAACCTCTACCGTGACCCTTGCAGCTAGCAAGGCTTGTTTGTGGTATTTCTGCGTGGGAACACCTCTGCAAGCTTCATCGCGACGTGGGACATCTGTCTTCCAAAGGAGAAGTGTAGGAGGATGGACTGGTGTAGGAGGCTGGACTGGCTTGTAGTGAGTACCAAGGGGTACTTGCACCTTGCACCAGGCCCAGTTATCCCTTATTAGTGTATAGGGTGTCTAGCAGCTTAGGCTGATAGATAATGGTAGCTTAGCAGAGCAGCTTAGGCTGAACTAGGAGACGTGTGAAGCTACTACAGTACCACTTAGTGTCATATGCACAATATCATAAGAAAACACAATACACAGTTATACTAAAAATAAAGGTACTTTATTTTTATGACAATATGCCAAAGTATCTTAGAGTGTACCCTCAGTGAAAGGATAGGAAATATACACACGATATATATACACAATAGCAAAAATATGCAGTATAGTCTTAGAAAACAGTGCAAACAATGTATAGTTACAATAGGATGCAATGGGGAAACATAGGGATAGGGGCAACACAAACCATATACTCCAAAAGTGGAATGCGAACCACGAATGGACCCCAAACCTATGTGACCTTGTAGAGGGTCGCTGGGACTATTAGAAAATAGTGAGAGTTAGAAAAATAACCCTCCCCAAGACCCTGAAAAGTGAGTGCAAAGTGCACTAAAGTTCCCATAAGGACAAAGTAGTCGTGTTAGAGGAATAATGCAGGAAAGACACAAACCAGCAATGCAACAACTGTGGATTTCCAATCTAGGGTACCTGTGGAACAAGGGGACCAAGTCCAAAAGTCACAAGCAAGTCGGAGATGGGCAGATGCCCAGGAAATGCCAGCTGCGGGTGCAAAGAAGCTTCTACTGGACAGAAGAAGCTGAGGTTTCTGCAGGAACGAAAAGGGCTAGAGACTTCCCCTTTGGTGGACGGATCCCTCTCGCCGTTGAGAGTCGTGCAGAAGTGTTTTCCCGCCGAAAGGACGCCAACAAGCCTTGCTAGGCGCAAATCGTGCGTTTGGCGTTTTTGGACGCTACTGGGGCCCAGGAGGGACCAGGAGGTCGCAAATTGGACCTGAAGAGAGAGGGGACGTCGAGCAAGACAAAGAGCCCTCACTGAAGCAGGTAGCACTCGGAGAAGTGCCAGAAACAGGCACTACGAGGATGCGTGAAACAGTGCTCGCCGAAGTTGCACAAAGGAGTCCCACGTCGCCGGAGACCAACTTAGAAAGTCGTGCAATGCAGGTTAGAGTGCCGTGGACCCAGGCTTGGCTGTGCACAAAGGATTTCCGCCGGAAGTGCACAGGGGCCGGAGTAGCTGCAAAGTCGCGGTTCCCAGCAATGCAGCCCAGCGAGGTGAGGCAAGGACTTACCTCCACCAAACTTGGACTGAAGAGTCACTGGACTGTGGGGGTCACTTGGACAGAGTCGCTGGATTCGAGGGACCTCGCTCGTCGTGCTGAGAGGAGACCCAAGGGACCGGTAATGCAGCTTTTTGGTGCCTGCGGTTGCAGGGGGAAGATTCCGTCGACCCACGGGAGATTTCTTCGGAGCTTCTGGTGCAGAGAGGAGGCAGGCTACCCCCACAGCATGCACAAGCAGGAAAACAGTCGAGAAGGCGGCAGGATCAGCGTTACAGAGTTGCAGTAGTCGTCTTTGCTACTATGTTGCAGGTTTGCAGGCTTCCAGCGTGGTCAGCAGTCGTTTCCTTATCAGAAGGTGAAGAGAGAGATGCAGAGGAACTCGGATGAGCTCTTGCATTCGTTATCTAAAGTTTCCCCAGAGACAGAGACCCTAAATAGCCAGAAAAGAGGGTTTGGCTACTTAGGAGAGAGGATAGGCTACCAACACCTGAAGGAGCCTATCAGCAGGAGTCTCTGACGTCACCTGGTGGCACTGGCCACTCAGAGCAGTCCAGTGTGCCAGCAGCACCTCTGTTTCCAAGATGGCAGAGGTCTGGAGCACACTGGAGGAGCTCTGGACACCTCCCAGGGGAGGTGCAGGTCAGGGGAGTGGTCACTCCCCTTTCCTTTGTCCAGTTTCGCGCCAGAGCAGGGGCTAAGGGGTCCCTGAACCGGTGTAGACTGGCTTATGCAGAATTGGGCACATCTGTGCCCAACAAAGCATTTCCAGAGGCTGGGGGAGGCTACTCCTCCCCTGCCTTCACACCATTTTCCAAAGGGAGAGGGTGTCACACCCTCTCTCAGAGGAAGTTCTTTGTTCTGCCATCCTGGGCCAGGCCTGGCTGGACCCCAGGAGGGCAGATGCCTGTCTGAGGGGTTGGCAGCAGCAGCAGCTGCAGTGAAACCCCAGGAAGGGCAGTTTGGCAGTACCAGGGTCTGTGCTACAGACCACCGGGATCATGGGATTGTGCCAACTATGCCAGGATGGCATAGAGGGGGCAATTCCATGATCATAGACATGTTACATGGCCATATTCGGAGTTACCATTGTGAAGCTACATATAGGTAGTGACCTATATGTAGTGCACGCGTGTAATGGTGTCCCCGCACTCACAAAGTTCAGGGAATTGGCTCTGAACAATGTGGGGGCACCTTGGCTAGTGCCAGGGTGCCCTCACACTAAGTAACTTTGCACCTAACCTTTACCAGGTAAAGGTTAGACATATAGGTGACTTATAAGTTACTTAAGTGCAGTGTAAAATGGCTGTGAAATAACGTGGACGTTATTTCACTCAGGCTGCAGTGGCAGGCCTGTGTAAGAATTGTCAGAGCTCCCTATGGGTGGCAAAAGAAATGCTGCAGCCCATAGGGATCTCCTGGAACCCCAATACCCTGGGTACCTCAGTACCATATACTAGGGAATTATAAGGGTGTTCCAGTAAGCCAATGTAAATTGGTAAAAATGGTCACTAGCCTGTTAGTGACAATTTGGAAAGAAATGAGAGAGCATAACCACTGAGGTTCTGATTAGCAGAGCCTCAGTGAGACAGTTAGTCACTACACAGGTAACACATTCAGGCACACTTATGAGCACTGGGGCCCTGGGTTACCAGGGTCCCAGTGACACATACAACTAAAACAACATATATACAGTGAAAAATGGGGGTAACATGCCAGGCAAGATGGTACTTTCCTACACAACCCCCCCCCCAAACGAAGGACAATAAGACTAGCCATGACCTGATGAGTCTTCATTGTCTAAGTGGAAATATCTGGAGAGCCCATCTGCATTGGAGTGGCTACTCCCAGGTCTATGTTCCACTGTATAGTCCATTCCCTGTAGGGATATGGACCACCTCAACAATTTAGGATTTTCACCTTTCATTTGTTTTAGCCAAAGTAGAGGTTTGTGGTCTGTCTGAACAATGAAGTGAGTGCCAAACAGGTATGGCCTCAACTTCTTCAGTGCCCAGACCACAGCAAAGGCCTCCCTCTCAATGGCAGACCAACGCTTTTCTCTAGGGGTCAACCTCCTACTAATAAAAGCAACAGGTTGATCCTGGCCATCAGAATTAAGTTGTGATAGGACTGCCCCTACTCCTAATTCAGATGCATCAGTTTGGACATAGAATTTTTTAGAGTAACAAGGGCTTTTCAGGACAGGTGCAGAGCACATGGCCTGCTTCAGCTCCTCAAAAGCTTTCTGACAGTTTGCTGTCCATAATACCTTTTTAGGCATTTTCTTGGATGTGAGGTCATTAAAAGGGGCTGCAATGGAGCCATAGTTCTTAATGAACCTCCTGTAATACCCAGTGAGGCCTAAGAAGGCTCTCACCTGAGTCTGAGTGGTAGGGGGAACCCAATCAATAATTGTTTGGATTTTCCCCTGAAGTGGTGCAATCTGTTCCCCACCAACAAGGTGTCCCAGATAAACCACCTTACCCTGCCCTATCTGGCACTTTGAAGCCTTGATAGTGAGGCCTGCCTTTTGCAGGGCCTCCAAAACTTTCCATAGGTGGACCAGGTGATCATCCCAGCTAGAGCTAAAGACAGCTATATCGTCCAAATATGCTGCACTGAAAGCTTCCAGCCCTTGCAGGACTGTGTTCACCAACCTCTGAAAAGTGGCAGGTGCATTTTTCAAACCAAAAGGCATTACAGTAAACTGGTAATGTCCTCCAATGGTTGAAAATGCAGTCTTAGGTTTAGCATCTTCTGACAATTTGATCTGCCAATACCCTGCAGTCAAGTCAAAAGTGCTTAGATACTTGGCAGATGCCAGTGTATCTATGAGCTCATCTGCCCTGGGTATAGGGTGAGCATCAGTTTTGGTTACCAAGTTGAGACCTCTATAGTCTACACAAAACCGCATTTCCTTCTTTCCATCTTTGGAATGGGGTTTTGGTACCAGTACCACAGGAGAAGCCCATGGACTGTCAGAGTGCTCAACCACTCCTAGTTCTAACATTTTCTGGACCTCTTGCTTTATGCAGTCCCTGACATGGTCAGGCTGCCTATAGATCTTACTTTTGACAGGTAAACTGTCTCCAGTATCTATAGTGTGCTCACACCAAGAAGTGGTACCTGGCACAGTAGAGAAGAGTTCAGAGAATTGATCTAGGAGATTTATGCAATTATCTTTCTGCTCAGCAGTAAGACAATCAGCCAAAACTACACCTTCCACAAGAGCATCTTGTTCTGTGGAAGAGAAGAGATCAGGTAGAGGATCACTGTCTTCTTCCTGTCCCTCATCAGTTGCCATGAGCAGGGTGAGATCAGCCCTGTCATAGTAGGGTTTCAGGCGGTTGACATGGAGCACCCTAAGGGGACTCCTGGCAGTGCCTAAGTCAACTAAATAGGTGACTTCTCCCTTCTTTTCAACAATTGTGTGGGGACCACTCCATTTATCTTGGAGTGCTCTTGGGGCCACAGGCTCCAAGACCCACACTTTCTGCCCTGGTTGGTACTGAACCAAAACAGCCTTCTGATCATGCCATTGCTTCTGGAGCTCTTGGCTGGCCTGAAGGTTTTTACTGGCCTTTTTCATGTACTCAGCCATCCTTGATCTGAGGCCAAGTACATAATCCACAATATCCTGCTTAGGAGCTTTTAAAGGTTGTTCCCAACCCTCCTTTACAAGTGTGAGTGGACCCCTAACAGGGTGTCCAAAAAGAAGTTCAAAGGGGCTGAAGCCCACTCCTTTCTGGGGTACCTCCCTGTAGGCAAAAAGGAGGCATGGTAGAAGGATATCCCATCTCCTGCGGAGTTTTTCAGGGAGACCCATAATCATGCCTTTGAGAGTTTTATTAAATCTCTCCACCAGTCCATTTGTTTGTGGATGATAGGGTGTTGTGAACTTGTACGTTACACCACACTCCTTCCACATGGCCTTTAAGTATGCAGACATGAAATTGCTTCCCCTGTCTGATACTACTTCCTTTGGGAAGCCCACCCTGGAAAATATTCCCAGGAGGGCTTTTGCCACTGCAGGAGCTGTAGTGGTCCTTAAAGGAATAGCTTCAGGATATCTTGTGGCATGGTCCACTACCACCAAGATAAACCTATTGCCTGAAGCAGTAGGAGGGTCAAGGGGGCCAACTATGTCAACCCCTACCCTTTCAAAGGGAACCCCAACCACAGGCAGTGGAATAAGGGGTGCCTTTGGGGTGCCACCTGTCTTGCCACTGGCTTGACAGGTTTCACAGGACTTACAAAATTCCTTTGTGTCCTCAGACATTCTAGGCCAATGAAACAGGGGAACAAGCCTGTCCCAAGTTTTCATTTGTCCTAGATGCCCAGCTAAGGGAATGTCATGTGCCAGTGTTAGGAGGAACTTTCTGTACTCCTGAGGAATCACTAATCTCCTGGCAGCTCCAGGTTTAGGATCCCTATGCTCAGTGTACAAGAGGTTGTCCTCCCAATAAACTCTGTGAGAGTCACTGACATCCCCATTAGCCTGTTTGACAGCTTGCTGTCTGAGACCCTCTAATGTGGGACAGGTTTGCTGTGCCACACTCAGCTCCTCTTTGGCAGGCCCCCCTTCACCCAAAAGCTCAGCAGTGTCTGCTTCCAGCTCCTCTGGTGTAGGTTCTGCACAGGGAGGGAATTCTTCTTCCTCAGAAGTAGAATCCACTGTAGAGGGAGGGATAGTAGGAAGTGGTTAGCTTCTACTAGCCCTAGCTTTAGGGAGCACTTGGTCCATTGTTCCAGGATCCAAGCTTCCCTGTCCTTTTTGCTTTTTGGCCTGAGCCCTTGTCAAAGCAAAAATATGCCCTGGAATGCCCAGCATTGCTGCATGGGCCTCCAACTCCACATCTGACCAAGCTGATGTCTCCAAATCATTCCCTAGTAGACAGTCTACAGGTAATTCTGAAGCTACCACAACTTTCTTTGGACCAGTTACCCCCCCCCAGTTGAGATTTACAACAGCCATGGGGTGGCTTTGTGTTATGTTGTGAGCATCGGTTACTTGGTACTGGTGTCCAAGTATGTGTTGTTCAGGGTGCACCAGTTTCTCAATCACCATTGTGACACTGGCACCTGTGTCCCTGTAGGCCTGGACCTCAACACCATTTATTAGGGGTAGTTGCTTGTACTTCTCCAAGTTATGGGGGCAAGCAACCAAAGTGGCTAAATCAATAGCCCCTTCAGAGACTAAAGTAGCCTCTGTGGTCTCCCTAATCAGACCAACCCCAACTAAGTTACCAATAGTGAGCCCAGCTACTCCCTTGGATTGGCTATTAGTAGGTTTGCTCCCACCACCACTGCTATTAGTAGGGACACTAGGGGGGTCATTCTGACTCCCGCCGGGCGCGGTCACCGCGCGCCCGGCGGGAGCCGCCAAAATACCGTACCGCGGTCGGAAGACCGCGGCGGGTATTTTGAGTTTTCCCCTGGGCTGGCGGGCGGCCTTCAAAAGGCCGCCCGCCAGCCCAGGGGAAAACGACCTTCCCACCATGAAGCCGGCTCGTAATCGAGCCGGCGGAGTGGGAAGGTGCGACGGGTGCTACTGCACCCGTCGCGTATTTCACTGTCTGCTATGCAGACAGTGAAATACAAGCGGGGCCCTCTTACGGGGGCCCCTGCAGTGCCCATGCCATTGGCATGGGCACTGCAGGGGCCCCCAGGGGCCCCGCGACACCCCCTACCGCCATCCTGTTCCTGGCGGCCGAACCGCCAGGAACAGGATGGCGGTAGGGGGTGTCAGAATCCCCAAGGCGGCCCAGCATGCTGCGCCGCCTTGGAGGATTCTGACGGGCAGCGGAAAACCGGCGGGAGACCGCCGGTTTTCCTGCACTGACTGCGGCCAAAGCGCCGCGGTCAGAATGCCCTAAGGGGCACCGCCAGGCTGTTGGCGGTGCTCCCGTGGTCGGTGGCCCTGGCGGCCACCGGCCGCCAGGGTCAGAATGACCCCCTAGGTGTAGCAGTAGGGGTTGTAGTGGTAGGAGCAGTGGTGCCTTTCTTTGGACAACTGGGATCTGTTGTCCAATGGCCTTTTATTTTACATAAATAGCACCATGGTTTCTTTTCCTTGTTCTGATTAAAGGAGGATTTGGACCCACCACCCCCACCAGAGTGTTTTTGTGGGCCTGATGAAGACTCATTTTTAGATTTGTCCCCACCCTTGTCTGAAGACTTACCATCCTTCTTTTTGTTGCCATCTTTGTCACCCCCTGTATGAACTTTTCTGTTCACTCTTGTTCTGACCCATTTGTCTGCCTTCTTTCCCAATTCTTGGGGAGAGGTCAGATCCGAGTCCACCAAGTACTGGTGCAACAAATCAGACACACAATTATTAAGAATATGCTCTCTCAGGATTAAGTTATACAGGCTGTCATAATCAGTAACTTTACTGCCATGTAACCACCCCTCCAAGGCCTTCACTGAATGGTCAATGAAATCAACCCAGTCTTGTGAAGACTCCTTTTTGGTCTCTCTGAACTTTATCCTGTACTGTTCAGTGGTTAAGCCATAACCATCCAGGAGTGCATTCTTAAGAACTTGGAAATTATTAGCATCATTTTCTTTCACAGTAAGGAGCCTATCCCTACCTTTTCCACTAAATGATAGCCATAGGATAGCAGCCCACTGCCTTTGAGGGACATCCTGTACAACACAGGCCCTTTCAAGTGCAGCAAACCACTTGTTAATGTCATCCCCCTCCTTATAAGGGGGAACTATCTTGTGCAGATTCCTGGAATCATGCTCTTTTGCAGGATGACTATGGGGAATACTGCTGCTGCCACCATGGGTATCTAAACCCAACTTCTGTCTTTCCTTGTCTAATTCAAAAGACTGTCTATCCAAATCCAGCTGTTGCTTTTTAAGCTTCAGTCTGGTTTGTTCCACCCTCAACTTATTGAGTTCCCTCTCTAACATTCTGTCATCAGGGTTGGTGGGAGGGACATTCCTAGAAACAGAGCTATGATGGGAATGAACAGAAGGAGACCTGTCCCTTACAGAAGCCACTCTAACAGCTTGGTTAACAGAAACATTACTACCAGTATGGTGAGAATAAATGCTTTTGTTATGATGTGAGACAACACTATTTGTATGGTGTGGCTCATCATCATTCCCAACTATGCTAGACTGTCTAGTAATGGGCAGGCTAGGAAGTTTCTTTCCTGAATCTTTTCCTGGGGGAGTCCCTGAATCAGATTGAGAACTATTAGGTACTTTTTCAACAGATGAGGCACCTATGGCCTTATCCTGTTCTCTAAGCATGTTAAGTAACAGTTCCAAGGAAGGATTCTTCCCTACACTCAAACCTCTCTCTATACAGAGACTCCTTGCTCTTTTCCAGCTAAGGTTGTCATATGCAAGTTTGGACAGATCAACATTTTGGCCTGTGCCAGACATTTTTAGAGAGAGTTAAAGTGATAGAAAAAGAAAAAAAAAAGTTTTCAGAACTTTTTGGAAAGACAGAAAAAAACTTTTTAAACTTTTAAGAACTTTTTGAAAGTTTAGAAGTACTTTTCAGCACTTAGAAAAGAGTGAAAAGAGGAAATGCAAAACTTTTTGGCTATGTGTATATACACTGACCTTGTTTTGTATATTTTTCTCTTATGAAAAGTACAATGCCAAGAGTGGTAAGTAGTCTCAAGCACTTATCCCACCACTGCACAACCAATGTAGGAGGCTGGACTGGCTTGTAGTGAGTACCAAGGGGTACTTGCACCTTGCACCAGGCCCAGTTATCCCTTATTAGTGTATAGGGTGTCTAGCAGCTTAGGCTGATAGATAATGGTAGCTTAGCAGAGCAGCTTAGGCTGAACTAGGAGACGTGTGAAGCTACTACAGTACCACCTAGTGTCATATGCACAACATCATAAGAAAACAAAATACACAGTTATACTAAAAATAAAGGTACTTTATTTTTATGACAATATGCCAAAGTATCTTAGAGTGTACCCTCAGTGAGAGGATAGGAAATATACACAAGATATATATACACAATAGCAAAAATATGCAGTATAGTCTTAGAAAACAGTGCAAACATTGTATAGTTACAATAGGATGCAATGGGGAAACATAGGGATAGGGGCAACACAAACCATATACTCCAAAAGTGGAATGCGAACCACGAATGGACCCCAAACCTATGTGACCTTGTAGAGGGTCGCTGGGACTATTAGAAAATAGTGAGAGTTAGAAAAATAACCCTCCCCAAGACCCTGAAAAGTGAGTGCAAAGTGCACTAAAGTTCCCCTAAGGACAAAGTAGTCGTGTTAGAGGAATAATGCAGGAAAGACACAAACCAGCAATGCAACAACTGTGGATTTCCAATCTAGGGTACCTGTGGAACAAGGGGACCAAGTCCAAAAGTCACAAGCAAGTCGGAGATGGGCAGATGCCCAGGAAATGCCAGCTGCGGGTGCAAAGAAGCTTCTACTGGACAGAAGAAGCTGAGGTTTCTGCAGGAACGAAAAGGGCTAGAGACTTCCCCTTTGGTGGACGGATCCCTCTCGCCGTGGAGAGTCGTGCAGAAGTGTTTTCCCGCCGAAAGGACGCCAACAAGCCTTGCTAGGTGCAAATCGTGCGTTTGGCGTTTTTGGACGCTGCTGGGGCCCAGGAGGGACCAGGAGGTCGCAAATTGGACCTGAAGAGAGAGGGGACGTCGAGCAAGACAAAGAGCCCTCACTGAAGCAGGTAGCACCCGGAGAAGTGCCAGAAACAGGCACTACGAGGATGCGTGAAACAGTGCTCGCCGAAGTTGCACAAAGGAGTCCCACGTCGCCGGAGACCAACTTAGAAAGTCGTGCAATGCAGGTTAGAGTGCCGTGGACCCAGGCTTGGCTGTGCACAAAGGATTTCCGCCGGAAGTGCACAGGGGCCGGAGTAGCTGCAAAGTCGCGGTTCCCAGCAATGCAGCCCAGCGAGGTGAGGCAAGGACTTACCTCCACCAAACTTGGACTGAAGAGTCACTGGACTGTGGGGGTCACTTGGACAGAGTCGCTGGATTCGAGGGACCTCGCTCGTCGTGCTGAGAGGAGACCCAAGGGACCGGTAATGCAGCTTTTTGGTGCCTGCGGTTGCAGGGGGAAGATTCCGTCGACCCACGGGAGATTTCTTCGGAGCTTCTGGTGCAGAGAGGAGGCAGGCTACCCCCACAGCATGCACAAGCAGGAAAACAGTCGAGAAGGCGGCAGGATCAGCGTTACAGAGTTGCAGTAGTCGTCTTTGCTACTATGTTGCAGGTTTGCAGGCTTCCAGCGCGGTCAGCAGTCGATTCCTTGGCAGAAGGTGAAGAGAGAGATGCAGAGGAACTCGGATGAGCTCTTGCATTCGTTATCTAAGGAATCCCAAGAGACAGAGACCCTAAATAGCCAGAAAAGAGGGTTTGGCTACTTAGGAGAGAGGATAGGCTAGCAACACCTGAAGGAGCCTATCACAAGGAGTCTCTGACGTCACCTGGTGGCACTGGCCACTCAGAGCAGTCCAGTGTGCCAGCAGCACCTCTGTTTCCAAGATGGCAGAGGTCTGGAGCACACTGGAGGAGCTCTGGGCACCTCCCAGGGGAGGTACAGGTCAGGGGAGTGGTCACTCCCCTTTCCTTTGTCCAGTTTCGCGCCAGAGCAGGGCTAAGGGGTCCCTGAACCGGTGTAGACTGGCTTATGCAGAATTGGGCACATCTGTGCCCAAGAAAGCATTTCCAGAGGCTGGGGGAGGCTACTCACAAAGTTCAGGGAATTGGCTCTGAACAATGTGGGGGCACCTTGGCTAGTGCCATGGTGCCCTCACACTAAGTAACTTTGGACCTAACCTTTACCAGGTAAAGGTTAGACATATAGGTGACTTATAAGTTACTTAAGTGCAGTGTAAAATGGCTGTGAAATAACGTGGACGTTATTTCACTCAGGCTGCAGTGGCAGGCCTGTGTAAGAATTGTCAGAGCTCCCTATGGGTGGCAAAAGAAATGCTGCAGCCCATAGGGATCTCCTGGAACCCCAGTACCCTGGGTACCTCAGTACCATATACTAGGGAATTATAAGGGTGTTCCAGTAAGCCAATGTAAATTGGTAAAATTGGTCACTAGCCTGTCAGTGACAATTTGAAAGAAATGAGAGAGCATAACCACTGAGGTTCTGATTAGCAGAGCCTCAGTGAGACAGTTAGTCACTACACAGGTAACACATTCAGGCACACTTATGAGCACTGGGGCCCTGGTGAACAGGGTCCCAGTGACACATACAACTAAAACAACATATATACAGTGAAAAATGGGGGTAACATGCCAGGCAAGATGGTACTTTCCTACAAGAAGTTCCTAGTCCTCTTCTTTCTTGCAGAACTCCAAGCTTCTTCCATCCGGAAGCAGCTTCCTTGCACCTTCATCCGGGGTTTCCTGGGCTCCTGCCCCCCCGGACACTGTCACGATTATTGGACTTGGTCCCCTTGCCTTGCAGGTCCTCAGGTCTGGAAATCCGTTGTCAGTGCACTGCTGGTGTTTGTTGTTGCAGAATCCCCCTATCACGACTATTGTGCTCTCTGGGGGTAGTAGGTGCACTTTACTCCTACTTTTCAGGGTCTTGGGGTGGGGTATCTTGGACACCCTGACTGTTTTCTTACAGTCCCAGTGACCCTCTACAAGCTCCCATAGGTCTGGGGTCCAATCGTGATGCGCATTCCACTTTTGGAGTATATGGTTTGTGTTGCCCCTATACCTATGCTTGCCTATTGCAACCTATTGTAATTCTACACTGTTACTTTTCTTGCTCTTACTTACCTGATTTTGGTTTGTGTACATATAACTTGTGTATATTACTTACCTTCTTACTGAGGGTACTCACTAAGATACTTTTGGCATATTGTCATAAAAATAAAGTAAGTTGATTTTTAGTAACTCTGTGTATTGTGTTTTCTTATGATATTGTGCATATGATATAAGTGGTATAGTAGGAGCTTTGCTTGTCTCCTAGTTCAGCCTAAGCTGCTCTGCTATAGCTACCTCCATCAGCCTAAGCTGCTAGAAACACCTCTATTCTACTAATAAGGGATAACTGGACCTGGCACAAGGTGTAAGTACCTTTGGTACCCACTACAAGCCAGGCCAGCCTCCTACAGTGTATAAATCTAGACCAGGCGAGAGTTAGATTGTGCAAACCCTAACAATTTTAACAGTTTGAAAAATTGGCAGTGTATAAACCTTGACTAGGGGAGATTCAACAATGTGCAAACCCTAACCATGGAGTTAGAAGTAGGCAAACCTTTTATGAGAAATAGTTAGCAGTGTACAAACCCTGACCTGGAAGAGTTGGTTGTGCAAAAAACCCTAACTAGCGAGAGTTAGCAGTGCACAAACCCTGGCCTGGAAGAGTTAGCAGTGCACAAACCCTGACCTGGAAGAGTCAGCAGTGCACAACCCCCCTGGCCTAGAAGTTAGCAGTGCACAAACCCTAACTAGGGAGACTCAGCTGTGCACAAACTTTGACTAGGGCAGAGTTCGCAGTCCCCACAACCAACCATACAAATAGAGTAATTTCCAGAAAGAGACCCTGACCAGGGTAGTGTCAGACTCACACATCAAGAGTTACAACAAGAGAGCTAGGCCAGGAGAGAGCTGTGCAAAAGAACAGTATTTATCCTTCCTTGCACTACAGACGCTGTTAAACCTCGATCGCTTTCCCAGGTTTAGGATTATTGTAAGCATGGAAGCACCCTCATGTAGGATACTTGGAAGCTTGAGAGCACCCTCGTGTAGGATATTTGTAAGCATCGGAGCACCGCGTGTAGGATACTTGTAGGCATGGGAGCACCCTCGTGTAGGATACTTGTAAGCATGGGAGAACCAGCGTGTAGGATACTTGTAAGTATGGGAGCTTCCTTGTGTAGGATACTTGTAAGCATCAGAGCACCAGCGTGTAGGATACTTGTAAGCATGGAAGCACCAGCGTGTAGGATACTTGTAAGCATGAGAGCATCCTCGTGTAGGATACTTGTAAGCATGGGAGCACCCTCGTGTAGGATACTTGTAAGCATGGGAGCACCAGCGTGAAGGATACTTGTAAGCATGGGAGCACCAGCGTGAAGGATACTTGTAAGCATGGCAGCACCTGCGTGAAGGATACTTCTAAGCATGGGAGCACCGCGTGTAGGATACTTGTAAGCATGGGAGCACCAGCGTGTAGGATACTTGCAGGCATGGAAGCACCCTCGTGTAGGATACTTGTAAGCATTGGAGAACCTGCGTGTAGGATACTTGTAAGCATGGGAGCACCGCGTGTAGGATACTTGTAACCATGGGAGCACCAGCGTGTAGGATACTTGCAGGCATGGAAGCACCCTCATGTAGGATACTTGGAAGCTTGAGAGCACCCTCGTGTAGGATAATTGTAAGCACGGGAGAACCTGCGTGTAGGATACTTGGAAGCTTGAGAGCACCCTCGTGTAGAATACTTGTAAGCATGGAAGCACCAGCGTGTAGGATACTTGTAGGCATGGGAGCACCAGCGTGTAGGATACTTGTAAGCATGGGAGCACCAGCGTGTAGGATACTTGTGAGCATGGGAGCACCCTCGTGTAAGATACTTGTAAGCATGGAAGCACCCTCGTGTAGGATACTTGTAAGCATGGAAGCACCCTCGTGTAGGATACTTGTAAGCATGGGAGCACCCTCGTGTAAGATACTTGTAGGCATAGGAGCACCTGCGTGTAGGGTACTTGTAAGCATGGAAGCACCAGCGTGTAGGATACTTGTAAGCATGGGAGCACCTGCGTGTAAGATACTTGTAAGCATGGGAGCACCACGTGTAGGATACTTGTAAGCATGGAAGCACCCTCGTGTAGGATACTTGTAGGCATAGGAGCACCTGCTTGTAGAATACTTGTAAGCATGGCAGCACCTGCGTGTAGGATAATTGTAAACATGGGAGCACCTGCGTGTAGGATACTTGTAACCATGGGAGCACCACGTGTAGGATACTTGTAAGCATGGAAGCACCAGCGTGTAGGATACTTGTAAGCATGGGAGCACCTGCGTGTAGGATACTTGTAAGCATGGGAGCACTGTGAGAAAGTAGCCTCTTTCTAGCCTTGTTACCCCCACTTTTGGCCTGTTTGTGAGTGTATGTCAGAATGTTTGTCACTGTTTTCACTGTCTCACTGGGATCCTGATGGCTAGGCCCCAGTGCTCATAGTGAAAACACTATGTTTTCAGTATGTTTGTTATGTGTCACTGGGACCCTGCTAGTCAGGGCCCCAGTGCTCATAAGGTTGTGGCCTATATGTATGTGTCACTGGGACCCTGTCACACAGGGCCCCAGTGCTCATAGGTGTGCATGTATATGTTCCCTGTGTAGTGCCTAACTGTCTCACTGAGGCTCTGCTAACCAGAACCTCAGTGGTTATGCTCTCTCATTACTTTCAAATTGTCACTAACAGGCTAGTGACCAATTTTACCAATTTACATTGGCTTACTGGAACACCCTTATAATTCCCTAGTATATGGTACTGAGGTACCCAGGGTATTGGGGTTCCAGGAGATCCCTATGGGCTGCAGCATTTCTTTTGCCACCCATAGGTTGCTCTGACAATTCTTACACAGGCCTGCCACTGCAGCCTGAGTGAAATAACGTCCACGTTATTTCACAGCCATTTTACACTGCACTTAAGTAACTTATAAGTCACCTATATGTCTAACCTTTACCTGGTAAAGGTTAGGTGCAAAGTTACTTAGTGTGTGGGCACCCTGGCACTAGCCAAGGTGCCCCCACATTGTTCAGAGGCAATTCACTGAACTTTGTGAGTGCGGGGACACCATTACACGCGTGCACTACATATAGGTCACTACCTATATGTAGCTTCACCATGGTAACTCCGAATATGGCCATGTAACATGTCTATGATCATGGAATTGCCCCCTCTATGCCATCCTGGCATAGTTGGCACAATCCCATGATCCCAGTGGTCTGTAGCACAGACCCTGGTACTGCCAAACTGCCCTTCCTGGGGTTTCACTGCAGCTGCTGCTGCTGCCAACCCCTCAGACAGGCAGCTGCCCTCCTGGGGTCCAGCCAGGCCTGGCCCAGGATGGCAGAACAAAGAACTTCCTCTGAGAGAGGGTGTGACATCCTCTCCCTTTGGAAAATGGTGTGAAGGCAGGGGAGGAGTAGCCTCCCCCAGCCTCTGGAAATGCTTTGTTGGGCACAGATGTGCCCAATTCTGCATAAGCCAGTCTACACCGGTTCAGGGACCCCTTAGCCCCTGCTCTGGCGCGAAACTGGACAAAGGAAAGGGGAGTGACCACTCCCCTGACCTGCACCTCCCCTGGGAGGTGTCCAGAGCTCCTCCAGTGTGCTCCAGACCTCTGCCATCTTGGAAACAGAGGTGCTGCTGGCACACTGGACTGCTCTGAGTGGCCAGTGCCACCAGGTGACGTCAGAGACTCCTGCTGATAGGCTCCTTCAGGTGTTAGTAGCCTATCCTCTCTCCTAGGTAGCCAAACCCTCTTTTCTGGCTATTTAGGGTCTCTGTCTCTGGGGAAAGTTCAGATAACGAATGCATGAGCTCAGCCGAGTTCCTCTGCATCTCTCTCTTCACCTTCTGATAAGGAAACGACCGCTGACCGCGCTGGAAGCCTGCAAACCTGCAACATAGTAGCAAAGACGACTACTGCAACTCTGTAACGCTGATCCTGCCGCCTTCTCGACTGTTTTCCTGCTTGTGCATGCTGTGGGGGTAGTCTGCCTCCTCTCTGCACCAGAAGCTCCGAAGAAATCTCCCGTGGGTCGACGGAATCTTCCCCCTGCAACCGCAGGCACCAAAAAGCTGCATTACCGGTCCCTTGGGTCTCCTCTCAGCACGACGAGCGAGGTCCCTCGAATCCAGCGACGCTGTCCAAGTGACCCCCACAGTCCAGTGACTCTTCAGCCCAAGTTTGGTGGAGGTAAGTCCTTGCCTCACCTCGCTGGGCTGCATTGCTGGGAACCGCGACTTTGCAGCTACTCCGGCCCCTGTGCACTTCCGGCGGAAATCCTTTGTGCCAAGCCTGGGTCCACAGCACTCTAACCTGCATTGCACGACTTTCTAAGTTGGTCTCCGGCGACGTGGGACTCCTTTGTGGAACTTCGGCGAGCACCGTTTCACGCATCCTCGTAGTGCCTGTTTCTGGCACTTCTCCGGGTGCTACCTGCTTCAGTGAGGGCTCTTTGTCTTGCTCGACGTCCCCTCTCTCTTCAGGTCCAATTTGCGACCTCCTGGTCCCTCCTGGGCCCCAGCAGCATCCAAAAACGCCAAACGCACGATTTGCGTGTAGCAAGGCTTGTTGGCGTCCTTCCGGCGGGAAAACACTTTTGCACGACTCTCCAAGGCGAGAGGGATCCGTCCACCAAAGGGGAAGTCTCTAGCCCTTTTCGTTCCTGCAGAAACCTCAGCTTCTTCTGTCCAGTCGAAGCTTCTTTGCACCCGCAGCTGGCATTTCCTGGGCATCTGCCCATCTCCGACTTGCTTGTGACTTTTGGACTTGGTCCCCTTGTTCCACAGGTACCCTAGATTGGAAATCCACAGTTGTTGCATTGCTGGTTTGTGTCTTTCCTGCATTATTCCTCTAACACGACTCTTTTGTCCTTAGGGGAACTTTGGTGCACTTTGCACTCACTTTTCAGGGTCTTGGGGAGGGTTATTTTGCTAACTCTCACTATTTTCTAATAGTCCCAGCGACCCTCTACAAGGTCACATAGGTTTGGGGTCCATTCGTGGTTCGCATTCCACTTCTGGAGTATATGGTTTGTGTTGCCCCTATCCCTATGTTTCCCCATTGCATCCTATTGTAACTATACATTGTTTGCACTGTTTTCTAAGACTATACTGCATATTTTTGCTATTGTGTATATATATCTTTGGAATATTTCCTATCCTCTCACTGAGGGTATACTCTAAGATACTTTGGCATATTGTCATAAAAATAAAGTACCTTTATTTTTAGTATAACTGTGTATTGTGTTTTCTTATGATATTGTACATATGACACTAAGTGGTACTGTAGTAGCTTCACACGTCTCCTAGTTCAGCCTAAGCTGCTCTGCTAAGCTACCATTATCTATCAGCCTAAGCTGCTAGACACCCTATACACTAATAAGGGATAACTGGGCCTGGTGCAAGGTGCAAGTACCCCTTGGTACTCACTACAAGCCAGTCCAGCCTCCTACATGAACCGCGTGTAGGATACTTGTAAGCATGGAAGCACCTGCGTGTAGGATACTTGTAAGCATGGGAGCACCGGTGTGCAGGATACTTGTAAGCATGGGAGCACCTGCGTGTAGGATACTTGTAGGCACGGGAGCACCTGCATGTAGGATACTTGTAAGCATGGGAGCACCTGCGTGTAGGATACTTGTAGGCACGGGAGCACCTGCGTTTAGGATACTTGTAAGCATGGGAGCACCTGCGTGTAGGATACTTGTAAGCATGGGAGCACCTGCGTGTAGGATACTTGTAGGCACGGGAGCACCTGCGTGTAGGATACTTGTAAGCATGGGAGCACCTGCGTGTAGGATACTTGTAAGCACGGGAGCACCTGCGTGTAGGATACTTGTAGGCACGGGAGCACCTGCGTGTAGGATACTTGTAAGCATGGGAGCACCTGCATGTAGGATACTTGTAAGGTTGAGAGCACCTGCGTGTAGGATACTTGTAAGCATGGGAGCACCTGTGCGTAGGATACTTGTAAGCATAGAAGCACCCTCGTGTAGGATACTTGTAAGCATGGGAGCACCCTCGTGTAGGATACTTGTAAGCATGGGACAATCCTCGTGTAGGATATTTGTAAGCATGGGAGCACCTGTGTGTAGGATACTAGTAAGCATGGGAGCACCGCGTGTAGGATACTTGTAAGTATGGGAGCTTCATCGTGTAGGATACTTGTAAGCTTGAGAGCACCTGCGTGTAGGATACTTGTAAGCATGGGAGCACCTGCGTGTAGGATACTTGTAAGCATGAGAGCATCCTTGTGTAGGATACTTGTAAGTATGGGAGCTTCCTCGTGTAGGATACTTGTAAGCATTGCAGCACCTGCGTGAAGGATACTTGTAAGCATGGGAGCACCGGCGTGTAGGATACTTGTGAGCATGGGAGCACCAGCATGTAGGATACTTGTAAGCATGGAAGCACCCTCGTGTAGGATACTTGGAAGCAGGAGAGCACCTGGGTATAGGATTACTGTATGCACAGGGGTGCCTGTGCATGCAAGAGTTGTAAGAACTGAGGGCATCCCTGTGCAAGACTGTAAGCACGGGGGCGCCTGCGCATGGAAGAACTGTAAGCACAGGTGCAGCTGCACATGGAAGAGCTGTAAGCACGTGGCACCAGTGTATGGAAGAGCTGTAAGCATGGTGCACCTGTGTACGGAAGAGCTGTAAGCATGGTGCACCTGTGCACGGAAGAGCTGTAAGCATGGTGCACCTGTGCACGGAAGAGCTGTAAGCATGGTGCACCTGTTCATGGAAGAGCTGTAAGCATGGGTGCACCTGTGCATGGAAGAGCTGTATGCATGGGTGCAACTGTGCATGAAAGAGCAGTAAGCATGGGGCACCTGTGGATGGAAGAGCTGCAAGCATGGGGAACCTGTTCATGGAAGAGCTGTAAGCATGGTGCACCTGTGCATGGAAGAGCTGTAACCATGGTGCACCTGTGCATGGAAGAGCAGTAAGCATGGGGCACATGGGCCACCTGTGCATGGAAGAGCTGTAAGCATGGGGCACCTGTGCATGGAAGAGCTGTAAGCACGGAGGCGCCTGCGCATGGAAGAGCTGTAAGCACGTGGCACCTGTGCACGGAAGAGCTGTAGGCATGGGGCACCGGTTCATGGAAGAGCTGTAAGCATGGGAGCACCTGTGCATGGAAGAGCTGTAGCACTGAAGGGCATCACTGTGCAGAACCGTAAGCACGGGTGCCCCTGCATATGGAAGAGCTAGAAGCACCAAGGGACCTGTGCACGGAAGAGCTGTAAGCATGGGTGCACCTGTGCATGGAAGAGCAGTAAGCATGGGGCACCTGTGCATGGAACAGCTGTAAGCATGGGGCACCTGTGCATGGGAGAGCTATAAGCACAGGGGCACCTGTGCATGGAAGAGCTGTAAGCATGGGAGCACCTGTGCATGGAAGAGCTGTAGCACTGAAGGGTATCACTGTGCAGAACCGTAAGCACGGGTGCCCCTGCATATGGAAGAGCTAGAAGCACCAAGGGACCTGTGCACGGAAGAGCTGTAAGCATGGGTGCACCAGTGCATGGAAGAGCTGTAAGCACAGGGGCGCCTGTGCATGCAAGACCTGAAAGCAGAGGGGCGCCTGTGCATATAAGAGCTGTAAGCATGTGGCAGTCTGTGCATAGAAGAGCTGTAAGCACAGGGGCGCCTGTGCATGTAAGAGCTGTAAGCACAGGGGGCATCCGTGCATGGAAGAGCTGTAAGCACGGGGGCGCCTGTGCATGGAAGGGTTGTAAGCACAGGGGTACCAGTGAATGGAAGAGCAGTAAGCACGGGGGCGCCTGTGCAGGGAAGAGCTGTAATCACGTGGCCGTCTGTGCATGGCAGAGCTGGAAGCACGTGGCCGTCTGTGCATGGACGAGCAGTAAGCATAGGGGTACCAGTGCATGGAAGAGCAGTAAGCATGGGGCACCTGTGCATGGGAGAGCTGTAAGCATGGGGCACCTGTGCATGGAAGAGCTGTAAGCATGGGTGCACCTGTGCATGGAAGAGCAGTAAGCATGGGTGCACCTGTGCATGGAAGAGCAGTAAGCATGGGGCACCTGTGCATGGAAGAGCTGTAAGCATGGGGCACCTGTGCATGGGAGAGCTGTAAGCAGAGTGGCACCGGTGCATGGAAGAGCTGTAAGCATGGGTGCACCTGTGCATAGAAGAGCAGTAAGCATGGGGCACCTGTGCATGGAAGAGCTGTAAGCATGGGGCACCTGTGCATGGAAGAGCTGTAAGCATGGGGCACCTGTGCATGGGAGAGCTGTAAGCAGAGTGGCACTGGTGCATGGAAGAGCTGTAAGCATGGGTGCACCTGTGCATGGAAGAGCAGTAAGCATGGGGCACCTGTGCAAGGAAGAGCTGTAAACATGGGGCACCTGTGCATGGAAGAGCTGTAAGCATGTGGTCGTCTGTGCATGGAAGAGCTGTAAGCACGTAGCTGTCTGTGCATGGCAGAGCTGTAAGCCTGGGGGCACCTGTGCATGGAAGAGCAGTAAGCATGGGGCATCTGTGCATGGAATAGCTGTAAGCATGGGGCACCTGTGCATAGAAGAGCTGTAAGCATGGGGCACCTGTGCATGGAAGAGCTGTAAGCATGGGGCACCTGTGCATGGAAGAGCTGTAAGCATGTGGCCGTCTGTGCATGGAAGAGCTGTAAGCACGTGGCTGTCTGTGCATGGCAGAGCTGTAAGCATGGGGGCGCCTGTGCATGGAAGAGCTGTAAGCACAGGGGTACCAGTGCATGGAAGAGCAGTAACACGGGGCGCCTGTGCATGGAAGAGCTGTAAGCACGTGGCCATCTGTGCATGGCAGAGCTATAAGCATGGAGCAATCACACTTTCTGTAAGCGTCGGGAGACCTACGTGTACAACAACTGTAAGCATGAGATCACTTATGTGTAGCCTTCATGTAAGCATGGCGACACACACGGGTGATTAACGTAAGCATTGAAGCACGGTGCCATGAGTTTATTGTAAGCATGGGGACACCCACAGGTAGAGATTCTGGGAGTTCTGACAGCATCAGTGGATGCAGGCACTAGAATAGCTGTATGCAGGGATGCACCCATGCTTAGATTGAAGAGAAGCAAGGAAGCCTCCATGGGCAGGACTGGTAAATGCACATCAATCACACATGTGGAATTCATTTGAGCCTGGAACCAGCTATGTGAATAAATACTGGAAGGTGTCTGGGAGACCAGGAAAGTATAAGACTGCTCTGAGCATGAGAGTTCCCACCCATACTTCACAAGTACTCTGAGGGACTAGGGTAGACAGAAGTAGGATTACTCCTGCATGGGAGTACCACACCACAAGCTTACTCTCGACAGTACTCCAGGACACACTTACTCAGGGACATCCCCTCCCAGTGCCAGTATCTCTATGCTAGAGGGGTCCAGGAGTAGGATAAATTTAGGCAGGGGAGCACCTGCAGGGGTGCATGGGAGTATCTGACGACAAGTTTACTCTCAAGGACACTACTTCAGGACAGACCTACCCAGGGACAGCCCCTCACAGTGCCAGTACCCCACTGATAGCGGGTTAGAGGAGTAGGATTACTCACACATGGGAGTATCTGACCACAAGTTTACTCTCAAGAACACTACTCGAGGACAGATTTACCCAGACATCCCCTCCCAGTACCAGTACCTCACTGGTAGTGGAGTCCAGGAGTAGGATTACTTAGGTATGGGAGTATCTGACCACAGGTTTACTCTCAAGGACACTACTCCAGGACAGATTTACCCAGACATCCCCTCCCAGTACCAGTACCTCACTGCTGGAGATGCCCAAGAGTAGGATTACTCGTGTATGGGAGTATCTGACCACACGTTTACTCTCAAGGACACTACGCCAGGACAGATTTACCCAGAGATATCCCCCCCAATGCCAGTACCTCACTGCTAGCGGGCTCCAGGAGTAGGATTACCTCTGCATAGGAGTATCTATCTGACCACGTTTACTCTCAAGGAAACTACTGCAGGTCAGATTTAGAGTCCAGGAGTAGGATTGCTCACGCATGGGAGTATCTATCTGACCACAAGTTTACTCTCACGGACACTACTCCAGGACAGATTTACCCAGAGACATCTCCCTCTAGTGTCAGTACCTCAGTGGTAGCAGGGTCCAGGAGTAGGATTGCTCACGCATTGGAGTATCTATCTGACCACAAGTTTACTCTCAAGGACACTAATCCCGGACAGACTTACCCAGAGACATCTCCCTCTAGTGTCAGTACCTCAGTGGTAGCAGGGTCCAGGAGTAGGATTGCTCACGCATGGGAGTATCTATCTGACCACAAGTTTACTCTCAAGGACACTACTCCAGGACAGACCTACCCAGAGACATCCCCTCCCTGTGCCTGTACCTCACTGCCAGCAGGGTCCAACAGTACAGCAGTCAGGGCGTCCTCCTGGGCACCGGCCTGCTCCTGTAGGCACAGCCTGACCCGGGCCCGGTGCAGGTAGTAGGTGGCCAGGTGTGGCTGGTTCTCAATGGCTCTGGAAAAGTGTACTTCTGCCTCCTGATATCGCCTGGAACAGAGGAAGGAACCATGAACCCAGTGTCTCTAGAGAAATCCCGTGGTGAGAGAAAGTACCCTCGGTGTCCCCTTCACCTCTGCTGCTGCTCCTGCAGTCCCAGCTCATTCTGCAGCATTGCAATGCGGTGCCGGGCACCACTCTCCAGGGGGCACAGGTCCAGGGCCTGCTGGTAATCTGCCAGGGCCAGGATCAACTCTCCAAGCTGGAAGAGGCAGTCTGCAGGGAAACAAACAGAGCTTTAGTCCAGGGATCTGTAGTCAGAATCTTTAAATCATGGGGCTGTGAAGAAGAAGCTAAGCTTCAGTGTGTACTGGAGGTAAGAAGCTGAGGTTTAATGTCCACGGGCGGTAGGAGGATGAGCTTCAGTGTGCAATGGAAGGACAAGGCTGAGTACTGATGTGTACTGGAGGGAAGAGGCTAAGATGTAGTGTGTACTGGATGGAAGAGGCTGAGGTTTAGTGTGTACTGGAGGGAGGAGGCTGAGGTTTAATGTGTACTGGAGGGAAGAGGCTGAGGTTTAGTGTGTACTGCAGGGAGGAGGCTGAGGTTTAGTGTGTACTGGAGGGAAGAGGCTGAATTCAATGTGTACCAGAGGGAAAAGCTGAGGTTTAATAATGTCTACTGGAGGGAAGAAAGAGGCTGAGGTTTAATGTGTACTGGAGGGAAGAGGCTAAGGTTTAATGTATACTGGAGGGAAGAGGCTGAGGTTTAGTGTGTACTGGAGGGAAGAGGCTGAGTATCAGTGTGTACTGGAGGGAAGAGGTTGAGGTTTAGTGTGTACTGGAGGGAAGAGGCTGAGGTTTAACGTGCACCGGAGGGAAGAGGCTGAGATGTACTGTGTACTGGAGGGAAGAGGCTGAAGTTAAGTGTGTACTGGAGGGAAGAGGCTGAATTTTAATGTGTACTGAGGGAAGAGGCTGAGGTCTAATATGTACTGGAGGGAAAAGACTGAAGTTTAGTGTGTACTGGAGGGAAGAGACTGAGTATCAGTGTGTACTGGAGGGAAGAGGCTGAAGTTTAGCGTGTACTGGAGGGGAGAGGCTGAGGTTTAATGTGGACTGGAGGGAAGAGGCTGAAGTTTAGTGTGTACTGGAGGGAAGAGGCTGAGGTTTAATGTGTACTTGAGGGAAGAGGCTGAGGTTTAATGTGGACTGGGGGGAAGAGGATGAGGTTTATTGTGTACTGGAGGGAAGAGGATGAGGTTTAGTGTGTACCGGAGGGAAGAGGCTGAGGTTTAGTGTGTACTGGAGGGAAGAGGCTGAGGTTTAATGTGGACTGGAGGGAAGAGGATGAGGTTTATTGTGTACTGGAGGGAAGAGGCTGAGGTTCAGTGAGTACTAGAGGGAGGAGGCTAAACGTCTGTGTGCACTGGAGGAACGAGGCTGAGATGTAGTGTGTACTGGATGGAAGAGGCTGAGGTTTGGTGTGTACTGGAGGGAAGAGGCTGAGGTTTAGTGTGTACTGGAGGGAAGAGGCTGAGGTTTGGTGTGTACTGGAGGGAAGAGGCTGAAATTTAATGTGTACTGGAGGGAAGAGGCTGAGGTCTAATATGTACTGGAGGGAAGAGACTGAAGTTTGGTGTGTACTGGAGGGAAGAGACTGAGTATCAGTGTGTACTGGAGGGAAGAGGCTGAAGTTTAGCGTGTACTGGAGGGGAGAGGCTGAGGTTTAATGTGGACTGGAGGGAAGAGGCTGAGGTTTAATGTGTACTGGAGGGAAGAGGCTGAGGTTTAATGTGGACTGGGGGGAAGAGGATGAGGTTTATTGTGTACTGGAGGGAAGAGGATGAGGTTTATTGTGTACTGGAGGGAAGAGGCTGAGGTTCAGTGAGTACTAGAGGGAGGAGGCTAAACTTGTGTGTGCACTGGAGGGAAGAGGCTGAGGTTTAGTGTGTACCGGAGGGAAGAGGCTGAGGTTTAGTGTGTACCGGAGGGAAGAGGCTGAAGTTTAGTGTGTACCGGAGGGAAGAGGCTGAGGTTTAATGTGTACCGGTGGGAAGAGGCTGAGGGTTAGTGTGTACTGGAGGAAAGAGGCTGAGGATTAGTGTGTACTGGAGGGAAGAGGCTGAGGGTTAGTGTGTACTGGAGGTTAGAGGCTGAGGTTTAGTGTGTACTGGAGGGAAGAGGCTGGGGTTAGAGTGTACCGGAGGGAAGAAGCTGGGGGTTAGTGTGTACTGGAGGGAAGAGGCTGGGGGTTAGTGTGTACTGGAGGGAAGAGGCTGGGGTTTAGTGTGTACTGGAGGGACGAGGCTGAGTATCAGTGTGTACTGGAGGGACGAGGCTGAGGTTTAATGTGTACTGGAGGGAAGAGGCTGAAGTTTAATGTGTACTGGAGGGAAGAGGCTGAGGTTTAATGTGTACGGGAGGGAAGAGGCTGAAGTTTAGTGTGTACTGGAGGGAAGAGGCTGAGGTTTAATGTGTACCGGAGGGAAGAGGCTGAAGTTTAGTGTGTACTGGAGGGAAGAGGCTGAGGTTTAGTGTGTACTGGAGGGAAGATGCTGAGGGTTAGTGTGTACTGGAGGGAAGAGGCTGAGGTTTAGTGTGTACCGGAGGGAAGAGGCTGAGGTTTAGTGTGTACTGGAGGGAAGAGACTGAGGTTTAGTGTGTACCAGAGGGAAGAGGCTGAGTTTTAGGGTGCAATGGAGGGAAGAGGCTGAGGTTTAGTGTGTACCGGACGGGAAGAGGCTGAGTTTTAGGGTGCAATGGAGGGAAGAGGCTGAGGTTTAGTGTGTACCGGAGGGAAGAGGCTGAGGTTTAGTGTGTACTGGAGGGAAGAGGCTGAAGCTTAGTGTGTACTGAATAGAAGAGGCTGAGGTTTAGTGTGTACTGGACAGAAGAGGCTGAGGTTTAGTGTGTACTGGACGGAAGAGGCTGAGGTTTAGTGTGTACTGGAGGAAGAGGTTGAGGTTTAGAGTGTACTGGAGGAGAGAGGCTGAGGTTTAGTGTGTACCGGAGGGAAGAGGCTGAGGTTTAGTGTGTACCGGAGGGAAGAGGCTGAGGTTTAGTGTGTACTGGAGGGAAGAGGCTGAGGGTTGGAGTGTACTGGAGGGAAGAGGCTGAGGTTTAGTGTGTACTGGAGGGAAGAGGCTGAGGTTTAATGTGGACTGGAGGAAAGAGGATGAGGTTTATTGTGTACTGGAGGGAAGAGGATGAGGTTTATTGTGTACTGGAGGGAAGAGGCTGAGGTTTAGTGTGTACTGGAGGGAAGAGGATGAGGTTTATTGTGTACTGGAGGGAAGAGGCTGAGGTTCAGTGAGTACTAGAGGGAGGAGGCTAAACTTCTGTGTGCACTGGAGGGAAGAGGCTGAGATGTAGTGTGTACTGGATGGAAAAAGCTGAGGTTTGTTGTGTACTGGAGGGAAGAGGCTGAGGTTTATTGTGTACTGGAGGGAAGAGGCTGAGGTTTAATGTGTACTGGAGGGAAGAGGCTGAGGTTTAATGTGTACCGGAGGGAAGAGGCTGAGGTTTAGTGTGTACCGGAGGGAAGAGGCTGAGGTTTAGTGTGTACTGGAGGTTAGAGGCTGAGGTTTAGTGTGTACTGGAGGGAAGAGGCTGGAGTTAGAGTGTACTGGAGGGAAGAGGCTGGAGGTTAGTGTGTACTGGAGGGAAGAGGCTGGGGGTTAGTGTGTACTGGAGGGAAGAGGCTGGGGGTTAGTGTGTACTGGAGGGAAGAGGCTGAAGTTAAGTGTGTACTGGAGGGAAGAGGCTGAATATTAATGTGTACTGGAGGGAAGAGGCTGAGTTCTAATATGTACTGGAGGGAAGAGACTGAAGTTTAGTGTGTACTGGAGGGAAGAGACTGAGTATCAGTGTGTACTGGAGGGAAGAGGCTGAAGTTTAGCGTGTACTGGAGGGGAGAGGCTGAGGTTTAATGTGGACTGGAGGGAAGAGGCTGAGGTTTAATGTGTACTGGAGGGAAGAGGCTGAGGTTTAAAGTGGACTGGGGGGGAAGAGGATGAGGTTTAATGTGTACTGGAGAGAAGAGGATGAGGTTTATTGTGTACTGGAGGGAAGAGGCTGAGGTTCAGTGAGTACTAGAGGGAGGAGGCTAAACTTCTGTGTGCACTGGAGGGAAGAGGCTCAGATGTAGTGTGTACTGGATGGAAAAGGCTGAGGTTTGGTGTGTACTGGAGGGAAGAGGCTGAGGTTTATTGTGTTCTGGAGGGAAGAGGCTGAGGTTTAATGTGTACTGGAGGGAAGAGGCTGAGGTTTAATGTGTACCGGAGGGAAGAGGCTGAGGTTCAGTGAGTACTAGAGGGAGGAGGCTAAACTTCTGTGTGCACTGGAGGGAAGAGGCTCAGATGTAGTGTGTACTGGATGGAAAAGGCTGAGGTTTGGTGTGTACTGGAGGGAAGAGGCTGAGGTTTATTGTGTACTGGAGGGAAGAGGCTGAGGTTTAATGTGTACTGGAGGGAAGAGGCTGAGGTTTAACGTGTACCGGAGGGAAGAGGCTGAGGTTTAATGTGTACCGGAGGGAAGAGGCTGAGGTTTAGTGTGTACCGGAGGGAAGAGGCTGAGGTTTAGTGTGTACCGGAGGGAAGAGGCTGAAGTTTAGTGTGTACCGGAGGGAGGAGGCTAAACTTCTGTGTCCACTGGAGGGAAGAAGCTCAGATGTAGTCTGTACTGGATGGAAAAGGCTGAGGTTTGGTGTGTACTGGAGGGAAGAGGCTGAGGTTTATTGTGTACTGGAGGGAAGAGGCTGAGGTTTAATGTGTACTGGAGGGAAGAGGCTGAGGTTTAGTGTGTACCGGAGGGAAGAGGATGAGGTTTATTGTGTACTGGAGGGAAGAGGCTGAGGTTCAGTGAGTACTAGAGGGAGGAGGCTAAACTTCTGTGTGCACTGGAGGGAAGAGGCTGAGATGTAGTGTGTACTGGATGGAAAAGGCTGAGGTTTGGTGTGTACTGGAGGGAAGAGGCTGAGGTTTATTGTGTACTGGAGGGAAGAGGCTGAGGTTTAATGTGTACTGGAGGGAAGAGGCTGAGGTTTAATGTGTACCGGAGGGAAGAGGCTGAGGTTTAGTGTGTACCGGAGGGAAGAGGCTGAGGTTTAGTGTGTACCGGAGGGAAGAGGCTGAAGTTTAGTGTGTACCGGAGGGAAGAGGCTGAGGTTTAATGTGTACCGGAGGGAAGAGGCTGAGGGTTTGTGTGTACTGGAGGGAAGAGGCTGAGGGTGAGTGTGTACTGGAGGGAAGAGGCTGAGGGTTAGTGTGTACTGGAGGTTAGAGGCTGAGGTTTAGTGTGTACTGGAGGGAAGAGGCTGGGGTTAGAGTGTACTGGAGGGAAGAGGCTGGAGGTTAGTGTGTACTGGAGGGAAGAGGCTGGGGGTTAGTGTGTACTGGGGGGAAGAGGCTGGGGGTTAGTGTGTACTGGAGGGAAGAGGCTGAAGTTAAGTGTGTACTGGAGGGAAGAGGCTGAATTTTTGTGTGTACTGGAGGGAAGAGGCTGAGTTCTAATATGTACTGGAGGGAAGAGACTGAAGTTTAGTGTGTACTGGAGGGAAGAGACTGAGTATCAGTGTGTACTGGAGGGAAGAGGCTGAAGTTTAGCGTGTACTGGAGGGGAGAGGCTGAGGTTTAATGTGGACTGGAGGGAAGAGGCTGAGGTTTAATGTGTACTGGAGGGAAGAGGCTGAGGTTTAATGTGGACTGGAGAGAAGAGGATGAGGTTTATTGTGTACTGGAGGGAAGAGGCTGAGGTTCAGTGAGTACTAGAGGGAGGAGGCTAAACTTCAGTGTGCACTGGAGGGAAGTGGCTCAGATGTAGTGTGTACTGGATGGAAAAGGCTGAGGTTTGGTGTGTACTGGAGGGAAGAGGCTGAGGTTTATTGTGTACTGGAGGGAAGAGGCTGAGGTTTAATGTGTACTGGAGGGAAGAGGCTGAGGTTTAATGTGTACCGGAGGGAAGAGGCTGAGGTTTAGTGTGTACCGGAGGGAAGAGGCTGAGGTTTAGTGTGTACCGGAGGGAAGAGGCTGAAGTTTAGTGTGTACCGGAGGGAAGAGGCTGAGGTTTAATGTGTACCGGAGGGAAGAGGCTGAGGTTTAGTGTGTACTGGATGGAAGAGGCTGAGGTTTAGTGTGTACTGGAGGAAGAGGTTGAGGTTTAGAGTGTACTGGAGGAGAGAGGCTGAGGTTTACTGTATACCGGAGAGAAGAGGCTGAGGTTTAGTGTGTACCGGAGGGAAGAGGCTGAGGTTTAGTGTGTACTGGAGGGAAGAGGCTGAGGTTTAGTGTGTACTGGAGGGAAGAGGCTGAGGGTTGGAGTGTACTGGAGGAAAGAGGATGAGGTTTATTGTGTACTGGAGGGAAGAGGATGAGGTTTATTGTGTACTGGAGGGAAGAGGCTGAGGTTCAGTGAGTACTAGAGGGAGGAGGCTAAACTTCTGTGTGCACTGGAGGGAAGAGGCTGAGATGTAGTGTGTACTGGATGGAAAAGGCTGAGGTTTGGTGTGTACTGGAGGGAAGAGGCTGAGGTTTATTGTGTACTGGAGGGAAGAGGCTGAGGTTTAATGTGTACCGGAGGGAAGAGGCGGAGGTTTAATGTGTACCGGAGGGACGAGGCTGAGGTTTAGTGTGTACCGGAGGGAAGAGGCTGAGGTTTAGTGTGTACCGGAGGGAAGAGGCTGAGGTTTAGTGTGTACCGGAGGGAAGAGGCTGAAGTTTAGTGTGTACCGGAGGGAAGAGGCTGAGGTTTAATGTGTACCGGAGGGAAGAGGCTGAGGGTTAGTGTGTACTGGAGGGAAGAGGCTGAGGGTGAGTGTGTACTGGAGGGAAGAGGCTGAGGGTTAGTGTGTACTGGAGGTTAGAGGCTGAGGTTTAGTGTGTACTGGAGGGAAGAGGCTGGGGTTAGAGTGTACTGGAGGGAAGAGGCTGGGGGTTAGTGTGTACTGGAGGGAAGAGGCTGGGGGTTAGTGTGTACTGGAGGGAAGAGGCTGAAGTTAAGTGTGTACTGGAGGGAAGAGGCTGAATTTTAATGTGTACTGGAGGGAAGAGGCTGAGTTCTAATATGTACTGGAGGGAGGAGACTGAAGTTTAGTGTGTACTGGAGGGAAGAGACTGAGTATCAGTGTGTACTGGAGGGAAGAGGCTGAAGTTTAGCGTGTATTGGAGGGGAGAGGCTGAGGTTTAATGTGGACTGGAGGGAAGAGGCTGAGGTTTAATGTGGACTGGAGGGAAGAGGCTGAGGTTTAATGTGGACTGGGGGGGAAGAGGATGAGGTTTAATGTGTACTGGAGAGAAGAGGATGAGGTTTATTGTGTACTGGAGGGAAGAGGCTGAGGTTCAGTGAGTACTAGAGGGAGGAGGCTAAACTTCTGTGTGCACTGGAGGAAAGAGGCTGAGATGTAGTGTGTACTGGAGAGAAGAGGATGAGGTTTATTGTGTACTGGAGGGAAGAGGCTGAGGTTCAGTGAGTACTAGAGGGAGGAGGCTAAACTTCTGTGTGCACTGGAGGAAAGAGGCTGAGATGTAGTGTGTACTGGATGGAAGAGGCTGAGGTTTGGTGTGTACTGGAGGGAAGAGGCTGAGGTTTAGTGTGTACTGGAGGGAAGAGGCTGAGGTTTAATGTGTACTGGAGGGAAGAGGCTGAAGTTAAGTTGTACTGGAGGGAAGAGGCTGAGGTCTAATATGTACTGGAGGGAAGAGATTGAAGTTTAGTGTGTACTGGAGGGAAGAGACTGAGTATCAGTGTGTACTGGAGGGAAGAGGCTGAAGTTTAGCGTGTACTGGAGGGGAGAGGCTGAGGTTTAATGTGTACCGGAGGGAAGAGGCTGAGGTTTAGTGTGTACCGGAGGGAAGAGGCTGAGGTTTAGTGTGTACCGGAGGGAAGAGGCTGAGGTTTAGTGTGTACCGGAGGGAAGAGGCTGAAGTTTAGTGTGTACCGGAGGGAAGAGGCTGAGGTTTAATGTGTACCGGAGGGAAGAGGCTGAGGGTTAGTGTGTACTGGAGGGAAGAGGCTGAGGGTGAGTGTGTACTGGAGGGAAGAGGCTGAGGGTTAGTGTGTACTGGAGGATAGAGGCTGAGGTTTAGTGTGTACTGGAGGGAAGAGGCTGGGGTTAGAGTGTACTGGAGGGAAGAGGCTGGGGGTTAGTGTGTACTGGAGGGAAGAGGCTGGGGGTTAGTGTGTACTGGAGGGAAGAGGCTGAAGTTAAGTGTGTACTGGAGGGAAGAGGCTGAATTTTAATGTGTACTGGAGGGAAGAGGCTGAGTTCTAATATGTACTGGAGGGAGGAGACTGAAGTTTAGTGTGTACTGGAGGGAAGAGACTGAGTATCAGTGTGTACTGGAGGGAAGAGGCTGAAGTTTAGCGTGTATTGGAGGGGAGAGGCTGAGGTTTAATGTGGACTGGAGGGAAGAGGCTGAGGTTTAATGTGGACTGGAGGGAAGAGGCTGAGGTTTAATGTGGACTGGGGGGGAAGAGGATGAGGTTTAATGTGTACTGGAGAGAAGAGGATGAGGTTTATTGTGTACTGGAGGGAAGAGGCTGAGGTTCAGTGAGTACTAGAGGGAGGAGGCTAAACTTCTGTGTGCACTGGAGGAAAGAGGCTGAGATGTAGTGTGTACTGGATGGAAGAGGCTGAGGTTTGGTGTGTACTGGAGGGAAGAGGCTGAGGTTTAGTGTGTACTGGAGGGAAGAGGCTGAGGTTTAATGTGTACTGGAGGGAAGAGGCTGAAGTTAAGTTGTACTGGAGGGAAGAGGCTGAGGTCTAATATGTACTGGAGGGAAGAGATTGAAGTTTAGTGTGTACTGGAGGGAAGAGGCTGAAGTTTAGCGTGTACTGGAGGGGAGAGGCTGAGGTTTAATGTGTACCGGAGGGAAGAGGCTGAGGTTTAATGTGTACCGGAGGGAAGAGGCTGAGGGTTAGTGTGTACTGGAGGGAAGAGGCTGAGGGTGAGTGTGTACTGGAGGGAAGAGGCTGAGGGTTAGTGTGTACTGGAGGATAGAGGCTGAGGTTTAGTGTGTACTGGAGGGAAGAGGCTGGGGTTAGAGTGTACTGGAGGGAAGAGGCTGGGGGTTAGTGTGTACTGGAGGGAAGAGGCTGGGGGTTAGTGTGTACTGGAGGGAAGAGGCTGAAGTTAAGTGTGTACTGGAGGGAAGAGGCTGAATTTTAATGTGTACTGGAGGGAAGAGGCTGAGTTCTAATATGTACTGGAGGGAGGAGACTGAAGTTTAGTGTGTACTGGAGGGAAGAGACTGAGTATCAGTGTGTACTGGAGGGAAGAGGCTGAAGTTTAGCGTGTACTGGAGGGGAGAGGCTGAGGTTTAGTGTGTACTGGACAGAAGAGGCTGAGGTTTAGTGTGTACTGGACGGAAGAGGCTGAGGTTTAGTGTGTACTGGAGGAAGAGGTTGAGGTTTAGAGTGTACTGGAGGAGAGAGGCTGAGGTTTAGTGTGTACCGGAGGGAAGAGGCTGAGGTTTAGTGTGTACCGGAGGGAAGAGGCTGAGGTTTAGTGTGTACTGGAGGGAAGAGGCTGAGGGTTGGAGTGTACTGGAGGGAAGAGGCTGAGGTTTAGTGTGTACTGGAGGGAAGAGGCTGAGGTTTAATGTGGACTGGAGGAAAGAGGATGAGGTTTATTGTGTACTGAGGGAAGAGGATGAGGTTTATTGTGTACTGGAGGGAAGAGGCTGAGGTTTAGTGTGTACTGGAGGGAAGAGGCTGAGGGTTGGAGTGTACTGGAGGAAAGAGGATGAGGTTTATTGTGTACTGGAGGGAAGAGGATGAGGTTAATTGTGTACTGGAGGGAAGAGGCTGAGGTTCAGTGAGTACTAGAGGGAGGAGGCTAAACTTCTGTGTGCACTGGAGGGAAGAGGCTGAGATGTAGTGTGTACTGGATGGAAAAAGCTGAGGTTTGTTGTGTACTGGAGGGAAGAGGCTGAGGTTTATTGTGTACTGGAGGGAAGAGGCTGAGGTTTAATGTGTACTGGAGGGAAGAGGCTGAGGTTTAATGTGTACCGGAGGGAAGAGGCTGAGGTTTAGTGTGTACCGGAGGGAAGAGGCTGAGGTTTAGTGTGTACTGGAGGTTAGAGGCTGAGGTTTAGTGTGTACTGGAGGGAAGAGGCTGGAGTTAGAGTGTACTGGAGGGAAGAGGCTGGAGGTTAGTGTGTACTGGAGGGAAGAGGCTGGGGGTTAGTGTGTACTGGAGGGAAGAGGCTGGGGGTTAGTGTGTACTGGAGGGAAGAGGCTGAAGTTAAGTGTGTACTGGAGGGAAGAGGCTGAATTTTAATGTGTACTGGAGGGAAGAGGCTGAGTTCTAATATGTACTGGAGGGAAGAGACTGAAGTTTAGTGTGTACTGGAGGGAAGAGACTGAGTATCAGTGTGTACTGGAGGGAAGAGGCTGAAGTTTAGCGTGTACTGGAGGTGAGAGGCTGAGGTTTAATGTGGACTGGAGGGAAGAGGCTGAGGTTTAATGTGTACTGGAGGGAAGAGGCTGAGGTTTAAAGTGGACTGGGGGGGAAGAGGATGAGGTTTAATGTGTACTGGAGAGAAGAGGATGAGGTTTATTGTGTACTGGAGGGAAGAGGCTGAGGTTCAGTGAGTACTAGAGGGAGGAGGCTAAACTTCTGTGTGCACTGGAGGGAAGAGGCTCAGATGTAGTGTGTACTGGATGGAAAAGGCTGAGGTTTGGTGTGTACTGGAGGGAAGAGGCTGAGGTTTATTGTGTACTGGAGGGAAGAGGCTGAGGTTTAATGTGTACTGGAGGGAAGAGGCTGAGGTTTAATGTGTACCGGAGGGAAGAGGCTGAGGTTCAGTGAGTACTAGAGGGAGGAGGCTAAACTTCTGTGTGCACTGGAGGGAAGAGGCTCAGATGTAGTGTGTACTGGATGGAAAAGGCTGAGGTTTGGTGTGTACTGGAGGGAAGAGGCTGAGGTTTATTGTGTACTGGAGGGAAGAGGCTGAGGTTTAATGTGTACTGGAGGGAAGAGGCTGAGGTTTAATGTGTACTGGAGGGAAGAGGCTGAGGTTTAACGTGTACCGGAGGGAAGAGGCTGAGGTTTAATGTGTACCGGAGGGAAGAGGCTGAGGTTTAGTGTGTACCGGAGGGAAGAGGCTGAGGTTTAGTGTGTACCGGAGGGAAGAGGCTGAAGTTTAGTGTGTACCGGAGGGAGGAGGCTAAACTTCTGTGTGCACTGGAGGGAAGAGGCTCAGATGTAGTGTGTACTGGATGGAAAAGGCTGAGGTTTGGTGTGTACTGGAGGGAAGAGGCTGAGGTTTATTGTGTACTGGAGGGAAGAGGCTGAGGTTTAATGTGTACTGGAGGGAAGAGGCTGAGGTTTAATGTGTACCGGAGGGAAGAGGCTGAGGTTTAGTGTGTACCGGAGGGAAGAGGATGAGGTTTATTGTGTACTGGAGGGAAGAGGCTGAGGTTCAGTGAGTACTAGAGGGAGGAGGCTAAACTTCTGTGTGCACTGGAGGGAAGAGGCTGAGATGTAGTGTGTACTGGATGGAAAAGGCTGAGGTTTGGTGTGTACTGGAGGGAAGAGGCTGAGGTTTATTGTGTACTGGAGGGAAGAGGCTGAGGTTTAATGTGTACCGGAGGGAAGAGGCTGAAGTTTAGTGTGTACCGGAGGGAAGAGGCTGAGGTTTAATGTGTACTGGAGGGAAGAGGCTGAGGGTTAGTGTGTACTGGAGGGAAGAGGCTGAGGGTGAGTGTGTACTGGAGGGAAGAGGCTGAGGGTTAGTGTGTACTGGAGGTTAGAGGCTGAGGTTTAGTGTGTACTGGAGGGAAGAGGCTGGGGTTAGAGTGTACTGGAGGGAAGAGGCTGGAGGTTAGTGTGTACTGGAGGGAAGAGGCTGGGGGTTAGTGTGTACTGGGGGGAAGAGGCTGGGGGTTAGTGTGTACTGGAGGGAAGAGGCTGAAGTTAAGTGTGTACTGGAGGGAAGAGGCTGAATTTTTGTGTGTACTGGAGGGAAGAGGCTGAGTTCTAATATGTACTGGAGGGAAGAGACTGAAGTTTAGTGTGTACTGGAGGGAAGAGACTGAGTATCAGTGTGTACTGGAGGGAAGAGGCTGAAGTTTAGCGTGTACTGGAGGGGAGAGGCTGAGGTTTAATGTGGACTGGAGGGAAGAGGCTGAGGTTTAATGTGTACTGGAGGGAAGAGGCTGAGGTTTAATGTGGACTGGAGAGAAGAGGATGAGGTTTATTGTGTACTGGAGGGAAGAGGCTGAGGTTCAGTGAGTACTAGAGGGAGGAGGCTAAACTTCTGTGTGCACTGGAGGGAAGTGGCTCAGATGTAGTGTGTACTGGATGGAAAAGGCTGAGGTTTGGTGTGTACTGGAGGGAAGAGGCTGAGGTTTATTGTGTACTGGAGGGAAGAGGCTGAGGTTTAATGTGTACTGGAGGGAAGAGGCTGAGGTTTAATGTGTACCGGAGGGAAGAGGCTGAGGTTTAGTGTGTACCGGAGGGAAGAGGCTGAGGTTTAGTGTGTACCGGAGGGAAGAGGCTGAAGTTTAGTGTGTACCGGAGGGAAGAGGCTGAGGTTTAATGTGTACCGGAGGGAAGAGGCTGAGGTTTAGTGTGTACTGGATGGAAGAGGCTGAGGTTTAGTGTGTACTGGAGGAAGAGGTTGAGGTTTAGAGTGTACTGGAGGAGAGAGGCTGAGGTTTACTGTATACCGGAGGGAAGAGGCTGAGGTTTAGTGTGTACCGGAGGGAAGAGGCTGAGGTTTAGTGTGTACTGGAGGGAAGAGGCTGAGGTTTAGTGTGTACTGGAGGGAAGAGGCTGAGGGTTGGAGTGTACTGGAGGAAAGAGGATGAGGTTTATTGTGTACTGGAGGGAAGAGGATGAGGTTTATTGTGTACTGGAGGGAAGAGGCTGAGGTTCAGTGAGTACTAGAGGGAGGAGGCTAAACTTCTGTGTGCACTGGAGGGAAGAGGCTGAGATGTAGTGTGTACTGGATGGAAAAGGCTGAGGTTTGGTGTGTACTGGAGGGAAGAGGCTGAGGTTTATTGTGTACTGGAGGGAAGAGGCTGAGGTTTAATGTGTACTGGAGGGAAGAGGCGGAGGTTTAATGTGTACCGGAGGGACGAGGCTGAGGTTTAGTGTGTACCGGAGGGAAGAGGCTGAGGTTTAGTGTGTACCGGAGGGAAGAGGCTGAGGTTTAGTGTGTACCGGAGGGAAGAGGCTGAAGTTTAGTGTGTACCGGAGGGAAGAGGCTGAGGTTTAATGTGTACCGGAGGGAAGAGGCTGAGGGTTAGTGTGTACTGGAGGGAAGAGGCTGAGGGTGAGTGTGTACTGGAGGGAAGAGGCTGAGGGTTAGTGTGTACTGGAGGTTAGAGGCTGAGGTTTAGTGTGTACTGGAGGGAAGAGGCTGGGGTTAGAGTGTACTGGAGGGAAGAGGCTGGGGGTTAGTGTGTACTGGAGGGAAGAGGCTGGGGGTTAGTGTGTACTGGAGGGAAGAGGCTGAAGTTAAGTGTGTACTGGAGGGAAGAGGCTGAATTTTAATGTGTACTGGAGGGAAGAGGCTGAGTTCTAATATGTACTGGAGGGAGGAGACTGAAGTTTAGTGTGTACTGGAGGGAAGAGACTGAGTATCAGTGTGTACTGGAGGGAAGAGGCTGAAGTTTAGCGTGTATTGGAGGGGAGAGGCTGAGGTTTAATGTGGACTGGAGGGAAGAGGCTGAGGTTTAATGTGGACTGGAGGGAAGAGGCTGAGGTTTAATGTGGACTGGGGGGGAAGAGGATGAGGTTTAATGTGTACTGGAGAGAAGAGGATGAGGTTTATTGTGTACTGGAGGGAAGAGGCTGAGGTTCAGTGAGTACTAGAGGGAGGAGGCTAAACTTCTGTGTGCACTGGAGGAAAGAGGCTGAGATGTAGTGTGTACTGGATGGAAGAGGCTGAGGTTTGGTGTGTACTGGAGGGAAGAGGCTGAGGTTTAGTGTGTACTGGAGGGAAGAGGCTGAGGTTTAATGTGTACTGGAGGGAAGAGGCTGAAGTTAAGTTGTACTGGAGGGAAGAGGCTGAGGTCTAATATGTACTGGAGGGAAGAGATTGAAGTTTAGTGTGTACTGGAGGGAAGAGACTGAGTATCAGTGTGTACTGGAGGGAAGAGGCTGAAGTTTAGCGTGTACTGGAGGGGAGAGGCTGAGGTTTAATGTGTACCGGAGGGAAGAGGCTGAGGTTTAGTGTGTACCGGAGGGAAGAGGCTGAGGTTTAGTGTGTACCGGAGGGAAGAGGCTGAGGTTTAGTGTGTACCGGAGGGAAGAGGCTGAAGTTTAGTGTGTACCGGAGGGAAGAGGCTGAGGTTTAATGTGTACCGGAGGGAAGAGGCTGAGGGTTAGTGTGTACTGGAGGGAAGAGGCTGAGGGTGAGTGTGTACTGGAGGGAAGAGGCTGAGGGTTAGTGTGTACTGGAGGTTAGAGGCTGAGGTTTAGTGTGTACTGGAGGGAAGAGGCTGGGGTTAGAGTGTACTGGAGGGAAGAGGCTGGGGGTTAGTGTGTACTGGAGGGAAGAGGCTGGGGGTTAGTGTGTACTGGAGGGAAGAGGCTGAAGTTAAGTGTGTACTGGAGGGAAGAGGCTGAATTTTAATGTGTACTGGAGGGAAGAGGCTGAGTTCTAATATGTACTGGAGGGAGGAGACTGAAGTTTAGTGTGTACTGGAGGGAAGAGACTGAGTATCAGTGTGTACTGGAGGGAAGAGGCTGAAGTTTAGCGTGTACTGGAGGGGAGAGGCTGAGGTTTAATGTGGACTGGAGGGAAGAGGCTGAGGTTTAATGTGGACTGGAGGGAAGAGGCTGAGGTTTAATGTGGACTGGGGGGGAAGAGGATGAGGTTTAATGTGTACTGGAGAGAAGAGGATGAGGTTTATTGTGTACTGGAGGGAAGAGGCTGAGGTTCAGTGAGTACTAGAGGGAGGAGGCTAAACTTCTGTGTGCACTGGAGGAAAGAGGCTGAGATGTAGTGTGCACTGGATGGAAGAGGCTGAGGTTTGGTGTGTACTGGAGGGAAGAGGCTGAGGTTTAGTGTGTACTGGAGGGAAGAGGCTGAGGTTTAGTGTGTACTGGAGGGAAGAGGCTGAGGTTTACTGTGTACTGGAGGGAAGAGGCTGAAGTTAAGTTGTACTGGAGGGAAGAGGCTGAGGTCTAATATGTACTGGAGGGAAGAGACTGAAGTTTAGTGTGTACTGGAGGGAAGAGACTGAGTATCAGTGTGTACTGGAGGGAAGAGGCTGAAGTTTAGCGTGTACTGGAGGGGAGAGGCTGAGGTTTAATGTGGACTGGAGGGAAGAGGCTGAGGTTTAATGTGTACTGGAGGGAAGAGGCTGAGGTTTAATGTGGACTGGGGGGGATGAGGATGAGGTTTATTGTGTACTGGAGGGAAGAGGATGAGGTTTATTGTGTACTGGAGGGACGAGGCTGAGGTTCAGTGAGTACTAGAGGGAGGAGGCTAAACTTCTGTGTGCACTGGAGGGAAGAGGCTGAGATGTAGTGTGTACTGGATGGAAGAGGCTGAGGTTTGGTGTGTACTGGAGGGAAGAGGCAGAGGTTTAGTGTGTACTGGAGGGAAGAGGCTGAGGTTTAGTGTGTACCGGAGGGAAGAGGCTGAGGTTTAGTGTGTACCGGAGGGAAGAGGCTGAAGTTTAGTGTGTACCGGAGGGAAGAGGCTGAAGTTTAGTGTGTACCGGAGGGAAGAGGCTGAGGTTTAATGTGTACCGGAGGGAAGAGGCTGAGGGTTAGTGTGTACTGGAGGGAAGAGGCTGAGGATTAGTGTGTACTGGAGGGAAGAGGCTGAGGGTTAGTGTGTACTGGAGGTTAGAGGCTGAGGTTTAGTGTATACTGGAGGGAAGAGGCTGGGGTTAGAGTGTACTGGAGGGAAGAAGCTGGGGGTTAGTGTGTACTGGAGGGAAGAGGCTGGGGGTTAGTGTGTACTGGAGGGAAGAGGCTGAGTATCAGTGTGTACTGGAGGGACGAGGCTGAGGTTTAATGTGTAAAGGAGGGAAGAGGCTGAAGTTTAATGTGAACTGGAGGGAAGAGGCTGAAGTTTAGTGTGTACTGGAGGGAAGAGGCTGAGGTTTAATGTGTACCGGAGGGAAGAGGCTGAAGTTTAGTGTGTACTGGAGGGAAGAGGCTGAGGTTTAATGTTTACCGGAGGGAAGAGGCTGGGGGTTAGTGTGTACTGGAGGGAAGAGGCTGAGTATCAGTGTGTACTGGAGGGACGAGGCTGAGGTTTAATGTGTACTGGAGGGAAGAGGCTGAAGTTTAATGTGAACTGGAGGGAAGAGGCTGAAGTTTAGTGTGTACTGGAGGGAAGTGGCTGAGGTTTAATGTGTACCGGAGGGAAGAGGCTGAAGTTTAGTGTGTACTGGAGAGAAGAGGCTGAGGTTTAATGTTTACCAGAGGGAAGAGGCAGGGGGTTAGTGTGTACTGGAGGGAAGAGGCTGAGGTTTAGTGTGTACTGGAGGGAAGAGGCTGAGGGTTAGTGTGTACTGGAGGGAAGAGGCTGAGGTTTAGAGTGTACAGGAGGGGAGAGGCTGAGGTTTAGTGTGTACTGGAGGGAAGAGGCTGAGGGTTAGTGTGTACTGGAGGGAAGAGGCTGAGGTTTAGTGTGTACCGGAGGGAAGAGGCTGAGGTTTAGTGTGTACTGGAGGGAAGAGGCTGAGGTTTAGTGTGTACCAGAGGGAAGAGGCTGAGTTTTAGGGTGCAATGGAGGGAAGAGGCTGAGGTTTAGTGTGTACCGGACGGGAAGAGGCTGAGTTTTAGGGTGTACTGGAGGGAAGAGGCTGAGGTTTAGTGTGTACCGGAGGGAGGAGGCTGAGGTTTAGTGTGTACTGGAGGGAAGAGGGTGAGGTTTAGTGTGTACCAGAGGGAAGAGGCTGAGGTTTAGTGTGTACTGGAGGGAAGAGGCTGAGGTTTAGTGTGTACTGGAGGGAAGAGGCTGAGGTTTAATGTGTACTGGAGGGGCGAGGCTGAGGTTCAGTGAGTACTGGAGGGAAGAGGCTGAGGTTTAGTGTGTACTGGCGGGGAGAGGCTGAGTATTAGTGTGTACTGGAGGGAAGAGGCTGAGGTTTAGAGTGTAAAGGAGGGAAGAGGCTGAGGTTTAGTGTGTACTGGAGTAAGAGGTTGAGGTATAGAGTGTACTGGAGGAGAGAGGCTGAGGTTTAGTGTGTACCGGAGGGAAGAGGCTGAGGTTTAGTGTGTACCGGAGGGAAGAGGCTGAGGTTTAGTGTGTACCGGAGGGAAGAGGCTGAGGTTTAGTGTGTACTGGAGGGAAGAGGCTGAGGTTTAGTGTGTACCGGAGGGAAGAGGCTGAGGTTTAATGTGTACTGGAGGGGCGAGGCTGAGGTTCAGTGTGTACTGGAGGGAAGAGGCTGAGGTTTAGTGTGTACCGGAGGGAAGAGGCTGAGTATTAGTGTGTACTGGAGGGAAGAGGCTGAGGTTTAGTGTGTACTGGAGGGAAGAGGCTGAGGGTTAGTGTGTACCGGAGGGAAGAGGCTGAGTATTAGTGTGTACAGGAGGGGAGAGGCTGAGGTTTAGTGTGTACTGGAGGGAAGAGGCTGAGGGTTAGTGTGTACTGGAGGGAAGAGGCTGAGGTTTAGTGTGTACCGGAGGGAGGAGGCTGAGGTTTAGTGTGTACTGGAGGGAAGAGGCTGAGGTTTAGTGTGTACCAGAGGGAAGAGGCTGAGTTTTAGGGTGCAATGGAGGGAAGAGGCTGAGGTTTAGTGTGTACCGGAGGGAAGAGTCTGAGGTTTAGTGTGTACCAGAGGGAAGAGGCTGAGGTTTAGTGTGTACTGAATGGAAGAGGCTGAGGTTTAGTGTGTACTGGACGGAAGAGGCTGAGGTTTAGTGTGTACTGGAGGAAGAGGTTGAGGTATAGAGTGTACTGGAGGAGAGAGGCTGAGTTTTAGTGTGTACTGGAGGGAAGAGGCTGAGTATTAGTGTGTACCGGAGGGAAGAGGCTGAAGTTTAGTGTGTACCGGAGGGAAGAGGCTGAGGTTTAGTGTGTACTGGAGGGAAGAGGCTGAGGTTTAGTGTGTACTGGAGGGAAGAGGCTGAGGTTTAATGTGTACTGGAGGGGCGAGGCTGAGGTTCAGTGTGTACTGGAGGGAAGAGGCTGAGGTTTAGAGTGTACAGGAGGGAAGAGGCAGAGGTTTAGTGTGTACTGGAGGGAAGAGGCTGAGGTTTAGTGTGTACTGGAGGGAAGAGGCTGAGGTTTAGTGTGTACTGGAGGGAAGAGGCTGAGGTTTAGTGTGTACTGGAGGGAAGAGGCTGAAGTTTAGTGTGTACTGGAGGGAAGAGGCTGAGGTTTAGAGTGTACAGGAGGGATGAGGCTGAGGTTTAGTGTGTACTGGAGGGAAGAGGCTGAGGTTTAGTGTGTACCGGAGGGAAGAGGCTGAAGTTTAGTGTGTACTGGAGGGAAGAGGCTGAAGTTTAGTGTGTACTGGAGGGAAGAGGATGAGGTTTAGTGTGTACTGGAGGGAAGAGGCTGAGGTTTAGAGTGTACAGGAGGGAAGAGGCAGAGGTTTAGTGTGTACTGGAGGGAAGAATCTGAGGTTTAGTGTGTACCGGAGGGAAGAGGCTGAGGTTTAGTGTGTACTGGAGGGGAGAGGCTGAGTATTAGTGTGTACTGGAGGGAAGAGGCTGAGTATTATTGTGTACTGGAGGGAAGAGGCTGAGGTTTAGTGTGTACTGGAGGGAAGAGGCTGAGTATTCGTTTATACTGGAGGGAAGAGGCTGAGTATTCGTTTATACTGGAGGGAAGAGGCTGAGTATTAGTGTGTACTGGAGGGAAGAGGCTGAGTATTTGTTTATACTGGAGGGAAGAGGCTGAGTATTAGTGTGTACTGGAGGGAAGAGGCTGAGTATTTGTTTATACTGGAGGGAAGAGGCTGAGTATTAGTGTGTACCGGAGGGAAGAGGGTGAGATGTAGTGTGTATTTTATGTTAATAGAGCTATAGCCTTTGTTTTGGTCTACATTTAACATAAATACATAAAGTTGAATTTAAATTAATGATATTCATATTTGAGTAAAATAAACGTTTCTATTTTCCTCTATATTCCTCCATGCAGAGATCTCTGCGCCGACTGAAGTGTCTGCCAATGGTGCAGGGAAATAAAAAAAAATAGATTTAACTGAAAAACAAGAGCAAAAGTAGAAATGAGGCTTAGGACAAAGGTGGAGGCCAGGAGCAGCCTTTCCCTGCACGACAGGCAGGATAAGAGGAGCTGGGCTTGGAGAGATGGGGACTGATACCCCTGGGGTTGTGTGCCAGGAAGGAAGCATTGCACTCGAGTCCCTCACAGCCTTCTTATAGTAAAAGCCATTCAGGAGAAGGTGTCACACCATACTGCCTGGTCAACCCTTTGGGCAGGAGGACAGCGACGAACGCCACAGACAGACGCCCTCTCCAGGAAGAGGCGTGTAGCATCGGACGGGTGGCATGTCTTATGACGGGCCAGAGACCCCACAGACAGACGCCCTCTCCAGGAAGAGGCGTGTAGCATGGGACGGGTGGCATGTCTTATGACGGGCCAGAGACCCCACAGACAGAAGCCCTCTCCAGGAAGAGTGTAGCATGGGACGGGTGGCATGTCTTATGACGGGCCAGAGACCCCCCAGACAGACGCCCTCTCCAGGAAGAGGCGTGTAGCATGGGACGGGTGGCATGTCTTATGACGGGCCAGAGACCCCACAGACAGAAGCCCTCTCCAGGAAGAGTGTAGCATGGGACGGGTGGCATGTCTTATGACGGGCCAGAGACCCCACAAACAGACGCCCTCTCCAGGAAGAGTGTAGCGTGGGACGGGTGGCATGTCTCATGATGGGCCAGAGATGCCACAGACAGAAGCCCTCTAGAGGAAGAGTGTAGTGTGGGACGGGTGGCATGTCTCATGATGGGCCTGAGCCGCCACAGACAGACGCCCTCTCCAGGATGAGGCGTATAGTGTTGGACTGGTGGTATGTCTCATGACGGGCCAGAGACGCCACAGACAGACGCCCTCTCCAGGAAGAGGCGTGTAGCATGGGACGGGTGGCATGTCTTATGACGGGCCAGAGACCCCACAGACAGACGCCCTCTCCAGGAAGAGGTGTGTAGCATGGGACGGGTGGCATGTCTTATGACGGGCCAGAGACCCCACAGACAGACGCCCTCTCCAGGAAGAGTGTAGCGTGGGACGGGTGGCATGTCTTATGATGGGCCAGAGATGCCACAGACAGAAGCCCTCTAGAGGAAGAGTGTAGTGTGGGACGGGTGGCATGTCTCATGATGGGCCTGAGCCGCCACAGACAGACGCCCTCTCCAGGATGAGGCGTATAGTGTTGGACTGGTGGTATGTCTCATGACGGGCCAGAGACGCCACAGACAGAAGCCCTCTCCAAGAAGAGGCGTGTAGTGTGTGACGGGTGGCATGTCTCATGACGGGCCAGAGACCCATCAGACAGACGCCCTCTCCAAGAGGAGGCGTGTAGCGTGGGATGGGTGGCATGTCTCATGACGTACTAGAGACCCCACAGACAGACGCCCTCTCCAGGATGAGGTGTATAGAGTTGGACTGGTGGTATGTTTCATGATGGGCCTGAGCCGCCACAGACAGACGCCCTCTCCAGGAAGAGGCGTGTAGTGTGTGACTGGTGGCATGTCTCATGATGGGCCAGACGCCACACACTGAAGCCCTCTCCAAGAAGAGGCGTGTAGTGTGGGACGGGTGGCACGTCTCATGATGGGCCTGAGCCACCACAGACAGACGCCCTCTCCAGGAAGAGGCGTGTAGTGTGTGACGGGTGGCATGTCTCATGACGTGCTAGAGACCCCACAGACAGACGCCCTCTCCAGGATGAGGCGTATAGTGTTGGACTGGTGGTATGTCTCATGATGGGCCTGAGCCGCCACAGACAGACGCCCTCTCCAGGAAGAGGCGTGTAGTGTGTGACGGGTGGCATGTCTCATGACGGGCCAGAGACCCCACAGACAGAAGCCCTCTCCAGGAAGAGTCGTGTGTTGTGACAGGTGGCATGTCTCATGACGTGCTAGAGACCCCACAGACAGACGCCCTCTCCAGGATGAGGCGTATAGTGTTAGACTGGTGGTATGTCTCATGATGGGCCTGAGCCGCCACAGACAGACGCCCTCTCCAGGAAGAGGCGTGTAACGTGTGACGGGTGGCATGTCTCATGACGGGCCAGAGTACCCACAGACAGACGCCCTCTCCAGGAAGAGGCGTGTGTTGTGTGACAGGTGGCATGTCTCATGACATGCTAGAGACCCCACAGACAGACGCCCTCTCCAGGATGAGGCGTATAGTGTTGGGCTGGTGGCATGTCTCATGATGGGCCAGAGACGCCACACACAGAAACCCTCTAGAGGAATAGTGTAGCGTGGGACGGGTGGTATGTCTCATGATGGGCCAGAGACGCCACAGACAGAAGCCGTCTCAAGGAAGAGTCACATAGTGTGAGACAGGTGGCATATCTCATGACCGGGTAGAGACCCCACAGACAGAAGCCCTCTCGAGGAAGAGGTGTGTAGCGTGGGACGGGTGGCATGTCTCATGATGGGCCAGAGACCCCACAGACAAAAGCCCTCTCGAGGAAGAGGTGTGTAGCGTGGGACAGGTGGCATGTCTCATGATAGGCCAGAGAAGCCACAGACAGAAGCCCTCTCCAGGAAGAGTTGTGTAGTGTGTGACAGGTGGTATGTCTCATGATGGGCCAGACGCCACAGACTCCCTCTCCAGGATGAGGCGTATAGTGTTGGACTGGTGGCATGACTCATGATGGGCCTGAACGGCCACAGACAGAAGCCCTCTTGAGAAAGAGGTGTGTAGCGTGGGACAGGTGGCATGTCTCATGATGGGCCAGAGATGCTATAGACAGAGGCCCTCTCCAGGAAGAGTCATGTAGTGTGTGACAGGTGGCATGTCTTATGACGGGCCAGAGCCGAGATCCAGCTTCAGGGATGCAAGATCTACAGAAGCCTGGATGGAAGGGCAGGGAATCCAATGGACACCTCCCCTGACGATGCTTATACACATTGGTTATTACCTTCATCAGCTCCCAAATGATGACATGTAAATAGTTTATTCAAGGCCCTGATAGGTGTCAGACATGTGTGCCTATCCTTGTCACTCAGGATATACAAGCTGGAGCATGAACACACCGACATTTGCTATGGTATGCTAGAAATATATAAAGCGCATGGCTACCCAACGGGCCTTCCAGCTCTCATTAGCAATCTGAACAGAAGCAGTCTGGGTGAAGGGGGCGGTGTGAACAGATGAGCTTGTTGTGGAGGGATAGAATGATGCTTCTCACAGCCCAGAGTACATTTATGCCACACACTGCTGACCTCCCTCCCAAAGCTGGCCTCCTGGAGGGTCACTGAAGAGCACAGAAGGAACTAAACCAGTTAAGTACCCTTAAACTCATCCTACACACAACCCTGTATGTGCTGAAACAGTGTCTGTCCCACCCCTGCTTACCTCCTCGATTCATGTAGAGGCCAATCTCATGCTTCTGCCCCTTGATGGCCTTATTCAGGAGCAGCACCCCCTCTTCGTAGAATCCTTTCTTGTAACAGTGCACAGCAAAATCATTGTAGGTGAGCAGCAGCTGCTTCTGGGCTTCCAGGAGCACAGAGAGCTGCTCACCAGTGCCAGGATCCCTCGTCACTCGGTGGCTCTCTCCAGCCCCACTCATTGCCGCGAGCTCTGGGGGTGCCTCTACAGCATGGGTCGCCAGTGGGGGGATCTCGGCAGCCCCACTCATCGCCGTCAGCTCTGGGGTCACCCCTACAGCCTGGGTCCCCACCGGGGGGATCTCGCCAGCTCCACTCATGTGCATTGCTAGCACAAAGTCATCCATTGCTGAACTGAAGTCCTGGAGCCTTCTGTAGAGTGTCCCTCTGCCGCATGGTAGGGCAGGTGGGAAGTGGCGTTGGGGGCAAAAAAACAGAGCACAGAGAGGTAAGTACTAAAATCATGGAAGGCCTACCTTCCTCTCTGTCTCTCTCCAAGTCTCCACCACCACGTACACACTCCAAGGCCCTTATGGACCCATGAACACACCCTGCCAGGCCACTCTGGAGCCACGGTCACTCATGTCCACACACCACCAGGACCTTCCAGACCCATGGTTTGCCATATCCGTGTCCTGCCACGTCCCTCTGGAGCCATGGTCACCCGTGTTCACACACCGCCAGGACATTCCAGATCAATGATTTGCCACATCCGTGCCTTCCCAGGCCCTTTAAATCCCTGGCTCCCACGTACATGCCCTCTCAGTTCCCCTAAGACCCATGCTCCTCCATGTGCATGCTTTCCAAGGTCACGCTACATCCATGTGCACAACTTCCCACCCAGACCCATTTGAGTCCTAAGTCTCCAAAAGAGAGCACCCGTCCAGAACCGGCTGAGTCCATGGCTCCCAAGTACAAGCTCTCCTGGGTGTCCCTGAATCACGGTTTCCCATGTGCACGCTTCTGAACCCCCTCTAGCTCTATGGCTTCCAAGGAAACACTCTCACATCAGTCCCTAAACCACTGTTTCCCACGTGCACACTTCCAGAACCCTCTGGGTCCATAGCTCCCAGGTATATACTCTCCCAGGTGTCCCTCAATCCCTGTCTCCCATGTTCACGCTTCCCAACCCCCTCTGGGTCCATGGCTGTCAGGAACACACTCCTTCAGGAGTCTTTCAACCACTGTCTCCCATGTGTATGCTTCCCAACCCCCTCTGGATCCATGGCTCCCAAGCACACACTCTCCCAGGTGTCCCTGAATCACTGTCTCTCATGTGAACCCTTCCAGAACCCTCAGGGCCCATGGCTCCCAAGAATACACTCTCCCAGGTGTCGCTGAATCACTCACCCCTATGTGCACCTTTTCACAACCCTCTGGGTCAATGCACTCCCTTGTGGTCACCTCCCAGGCCTCTTTCGAGCTACACCCTTCATGTGCACTGAGTAATAAAGGTCTGCAATGTGCCCGCGCTCCAGACCTTACTGTTTCAGCATGTACCTGAATGTGTAATACTCAGCATTAGTGGGGTCATGTTCTATTGCACTGCAGATCTTGCTCAGGGCTTCCTGGAGTTGTCCCTCCACAGCTTTGGTCACAGCCAGGGCCTTGGCTTCATCTGCCTGATTCTTCAGGTGACGCATCAGAGCCTGGGCTGCCCTGTGGTCTGAGTCCAGCCGCAGTGCTTCCCCCACGTCCTGGTAACACAAAAGGACCTGAAACAACAGGACAGTTACGAACTCTGCACCCGGTTTCGTCAATTAAAGCCATACAATGATGGTGGAAGAGTCCATTGATAGTGTGGTGGCAATGGGAGAGTCCATTCATAGAGGTGATTTGTCACAGTATCAGTTCATAAATGGTGATGGTGAAAGCATCCATACATAGCACGGTAACAATTGGGGAGTCTATTCATAGCAGGGTAGTGCAAGAGATTTTAGTAGAAAATAAAATCCATTAATTAAATAACGTGTATGAGTGAAAACTAGGCCTAACCAAAAGCCACATTTAAACATGCACTTTCCTTTCTAAACTTTGCATGACACGCATTTACCTGATTTGCTAAGGTTGACAAATTCTAACATACTATATTATTTTATTCTTTCTATCTGGTTGATCTGCATTGGAATTTTAAAACTTGCAAAACAAATCTGAAACTTGCTTCTTTATGAATAAGCTTTTGGTGTGAAGATGCATGTGAATGAAAGTGACGAAAAGAGAAAGCACTTAAAACTTATACAAGTGTCTTGTTTTTCAAAGGGCAAAGCCTATGAGAAAGAATGCATATGTACTGAGACTAATGTTGACAGAAACACAGTGTGTTGCATGTTTGGACTGCTCATCGACAAAAAGTGATCCGTTCCCAAGAAAACATGGCTTCTGGTTTGATGTCTAATATCGTGAATTAAACAACTGCCAAAATATATTTTTCATGCAACAGTGATGATGGGAGCATCCATGTAAGCATTCGTGTTTGAAGGAGCATCAATTATACTGTATGGATGGTGGGCGTGTCCATTCATAATGCCGTGGCATTGGTAGTGTTCAAAGTACGGTGATGACAAAATTGCAGATGGTAATGATATTTCTGGTGGATACTCTACCTACCTGCAGATTCCTCACCTTGGAATAATCCCAGGCATAGACTGGATCTGGAGAACATTTTTAATAGCTCTCTGGTGCCAGCAGGTGTCGTCGACTCCATAGGGATGTCAGGCATGGAGTCGTGCCGATATCATTGAAGTCATAAACCCTCAAGACCTTTGTCAACAGCGTTTCTCTCTGTTTTTGCTATGAATTCTGAGGCGTTTTCAGATAACTGAAACTTGTATATTGGTAAATTGTATACTTAAGTATTTTATTAAAAATATATATAAACGTTGTAAGTTATAAGAGTTTTCTCTTCACTAGTGGGGAAGGTAGAGATGGGTAATTAGGAATCTGCCGGTAGACAGAGCATCAACAGAAAGATCGTAACTAAAAGTAAGTTACAATCACTTGTGATGGAGACTTCTATCTGCTGATTACTGACATTTGAATAGATTCCCACACAACTTGTAGGAGGAGTCAGAAGAGAAAAGTTGCTTTTGTATTAGAAAATCTTGAAGTACAGAGAGAGCACAGTGTCCGCCCCTTCCTACATCTGAATCCAAACAGTACTGTTTGGCAAAGGTAAAGGGAGACGACCACATAGCTGCTTTGCATGTCCACCTCAGGTCCACCTCTGGTTAGAGCTACTGAGGAAGACTTTGTTCTGGTGGAACGGTCTCTTAGGGTGGATCTTTATTAGCCAAGACATAACAGATCTTAAAACACAGAGTAATCTGTCTGAAAGTCGTATGTTTTTATACTAATTAACCCTTTTTGACACCAGTGTTATCACTGAACTAATTGGACATCTGACCTTACATCCTTAGTATGGCTAATATAATTGTTGATGGCTCTTCTAGGTGCTCATCTGTGCAGTCTTTCCTCTTCCTTATAAAGATGTGGAGGTGGATAAAAGATAAAAGGTTGGTAGTGTGATGGTTTGTCCCAGAGGAAATGGGACACCACCCTAGGCAGGGAAGCAGTGATAGTTCACCACCATAGGCAGGGAAGCAGTGATAGTTCACCACCATAGGCAGGGAAGCAGTGATAGTTCACCACCATAGGCAGGGAAGCAGTGATAGTTCACCACCATAGGCAGGGAAGCAGCGATAGTTCACCACCCTAGGCAGGGAAGCAGTGATAGTTCACCACCCTAGGCAGGGAAGCAGCGATAGTTCACCACCATAGGCAGGGAAGCAGCGATAGTTCACCACCATAGGCAGGGAAGCAGTGATAGTTCACCACCCTAGGCAGGGAATCAGCGATAGTTCACCACCATAGGCAGGGAAGCAGTGATAGTTCACCACCATAGGCAGGGAAGCAGTGATAGTTCACCACCCTAGGCAGGGAAGCAGTGATAGTTCACCACCATAGGCAGGGAAGCAGTGATAGTTCACCACCATAGGCAGGGAAGCAGTGATAGTTCACCACCATAGGCAGGGAAGCAGTGATAGTTCACCACCCTAGGCAGGGAAGCAGTGATAGTTCACCACCATAGGCAGGGAAGCAGTGATAGTTCACCACCATAGGCAAGGAAGCAGTGATAGTTCACCACCCTAGGCAGGGAAGCAGTGATAGTTCACCACCATAGGCAGGGAAGCAGTGATAGTTCACCACCATAGGCAGGGAAGCAGTGATAGTTCACCACCCTAGGCAGGGAAGCAGCGATAGTTCACCACCATAGGCAGGGAAGCAGTGATAGTTCACCACCGTAGGCAGGGAAGCAGTGATAGGCAGGGAAGCAGTGATAGTTCACCACCATAGGCAGGGAAGCAGTGATAGTTCACCACCATAGGCAGGGAAGCAGTGATAGTTCACCACCGTAGGCAGGGAAGCAGTGATAGTTCACCACCGTAGGCAGGGAAGCAGTGATAGTTCACCACCGTAGGCAGGGAAGCAGTGATAGTTCACCACCGTAGGCAGGGAAGCAGTGATAGTTCACCACCGTAGGCAGGGAAGCAGTGATAGTTCACCACCCTAGGCAGGGAAGCAGTGATAGTTCACCACCCTAGGCAGGGAAGCAGCGATAGTTCACCACCATAGGCAGGGAAGCAGCGATAGTTCACCACCATAGGCAGGGAAGCAGCGATAGTTCACCACCCTAGGCAGGGAAGCAGTGATAGTTCACTACCATAGGCAGGGAAGCAGTGATAGTTCACCACCATAGGCAGGGAAGCAGTGATAGTTCACCACCATAGGCAGGGAAGCAGTGATAGTTCACCACCCTAGGCAGGGAAGCAGCGAAACTTCACAGCACCAACTTACCAGGGAAGAAGCATCTAAAGGGAAGAACAGACAGGGCTTGATACTCGTTAACATGTCAAGCTGAAGGAGTAGCTGCTAAGACAAGTCTTATATGTTAATAGTCCCAATTGACAACTGTGTAGGGGCTCAAGTGGACCCCCCATCAGAAACGTCAGAGGTAGGTCAAGATCCCATTGTGGGATAATGAAGGGTTTCAGAAGACCTGTTTGTCAAACCTTTTACGAATGTTGCAGCTACCGGAGGTTTGAATTGGGAGGGTTGGTCTGGTAGACACAGAGACAGTGATCGGGACAGAAGATAACTCCTCACAGTAGCTACTACCCGGCCCTTGAGCTAAGGACGGTGCAGATTATAGCACACAGCAGGGCGAAGCTTTACAAGGATCTATCTGTAAATCACTGCACTGGAAAACAAATGTGTTCCATCTCCCTGTATCGACAGATTTGGAAGAAAGGCGACATGCAGAAAGGATCATGTCCACCACTTCCAGTGGGAGTGGAAAGGTGCTCAGATTGCGCTGTTCGATCTCCACGCAGGAGATGAGTGTAGACTCAGGTGTAGGGTCTGAAGACTGGGGAGCACGATCTGTCCCATCGACTGGCACAGGTTCTCTCTGAGTGATAGAAGAAGAGGACCTGTGGGAAAAGGCCTCTTTTTGCATGGTTAGCTCCCACTTATTGCCCGGTGTATGATGTAGCCTAGAAGTTGTAGTGCCCAGGGCCCCTCCTAACCAGGTTCCCTGGGTCAGAGCTCTTTCCCTAAACTGTTGTGATGCATTGGCACAATTGAAGACACCTTTAGCTGCCATTATAGGTCCCTAGTAAATGGTACTTCGGTACCCAGGGAATGGGGTACTAAGAGTCGGCCCCTGAGGGCAGCAGCACTGATTGTGCCACCCTCTAGGGCCCTGCATTCAGCTGCACCCAGCACTGCCACTGCAGGCTGAGTGTCCTGGTGCAAACCTAAAACACAAGCTCACATTGGCACACTGCCTGTGTGCCCTGTCAACCATACGCTGCATTTACTATGGGTAAGACACCCCTCTACCAGGCCTTCCATCCCTAAGGCAGAGTGCACCATTTTGTATGTGAGGGCATAGCTGCATGAGCAATATGCCCCCACTGTGTCCTTGCCAAACCTGGGACATAGTGAGTGAACAGAGCAGCCATTTTAATATATGTGCTGGACACTGGTCAACACGAGTTGTCCAGCTACATGATGTCTACTCTGAACCCTGGGTTGTTTGGTATCAAACAACTCAGAATGATAAATCCAAACTGGTACCAGTATTGGATTTATCCCTAAATGTACCCAGTGGTCAACTTAGAGGTTCTCCCTGCAAAAGCTAACTATCCTGGAATAGTTGCCGACTGGTTCTATCCAGCCTGACACTTCCAGACAGCCAATATACAAACCTTGGGGAAGAGCCCTGTCTCTCTGGTTTGTAAAACAATGCCCTTCCTGGGTGGAGGAGCCAACACCCCCTCCCTCAGGAATGCGCACTGCCCTGGTTGTGAGCTTCAAAGGGCAGGCCTGCTGCTAGCAGCAGATGGTCATCCCCTTTGCAAACCCCCACTTTTTGGCAGGAGCAAAGGAGGAAAACCACACACAGGGGTATTAGGAGTGGCCCCACCTGGCATGCACCACTCCTAAAGTGTTGCCTGTGAGGTGGACACTCCATTTCATTTTTCTCCATCTTAGATGGAAGGGGAATAGACAATTAGGTTTAGGGAAGTGACCCTTCCTACAGGAAGTGGTTAATATAGTAGGTGTAGCCACACAAAGGTAAGTGTCCCATTGGACACTACCAGGTTTGCCCTAAAACACCCACTAAATTCAGTATTTAGTGGGCATCCCTAGACCAAGAAATCAGATTCAAAGGATGCAAAGAAGACCAGCACAAAAAAGATCCAAGGCATGAGAACTGTGGACCTGCTGCATCAAGAAAAGGCGCCAAACCCTGCCTGCTGCACCCAGGACCCGACAATCGCTGCTGCAGAGAAGCTGGACACTTGACTTACCTCAAGAAACCCAAAGGATCTCCAGGCTTCACCAATCAACCAAGACCTCCCCCCAGTGTGGAGGTACCACGCTGCAACAAACCAAGAATCAACAACCCAGCGAGGGTCACTTCACTGACCGGACGATATCTCCCGAACTGGAAGTCTCAGCCAGACCCACCGACACACCGACGACCAAGAGGACAAACCCCACAAGTGTGCAAGTTTGGTGGCACTGCGCCCTCCAGTGGCAGAATCGTGCCAATACCCTGGGTAGTGGTCAGCTGACGTCGGACACCAGGAAATCCAACTGGCCCAGAGCTGAAAAAGGAAAAGGAGGAAGCCCTAGCCGAGGGACTTCAGGAACACCCTAGACCGCCCACCAGAGTACCCCTGTTGTCCTGTAAGTGACCCTCAAAAAGACCTACATCCAGATCCAAACGGCATCTTTGCGCACAGCCTCTGGCTCACCGATTCGCTCGCCACGCGGCTGCCCTGTGCCCTGCAATGAAGAACCAGCTGTGCCCGAAGGGTCCATTGCGACCTCGACACTCCAAGGGGACCCCAAGGCACCACCTTTAAACTTGCAAGAGCAGACCTTTTCCAAGTGGACCCCCTCATTGGCCCTCCACCAGCTCCAAGAGACTTTCCAATGCTGCTCCCGCCGGAACCGGGAGCCGCACAAACTTCTCCTGCTGGCAACATCGTGCCCACCAATGACCTCGACCAACATGCAAAAGCAGAACTTGGTAAAGTAACTGTGATTTTGTATGGATTTTTAAAGGTGTCTTCCTATTGATTCTGATGGTGCGCAATTACACACAGAAAGACTGCATTTATTAAAACTTCAAAAATCCATATCTTCAGAAGGACTTACTCAATTTTGATAATCTTGGTCGTTAAATATATATAAAAAAATCATAAATATTTTTGTAAATTGGACTCAAGTTATTCCTTTGAGTGTGTGAGTTGCATGATTGGTACAACAAATGCTTTGCACTTCTCTAAGATTAGCCTAACTGCTCAACCAGCTACCTCAAACAGTAGAGCATTAGGTGACCTACTTTTTACCTCTGGAAACAAAAGTTTGTTTGCCTGGGCCCCCTGCACAGTGTGCCTAGTGTTGCACACGCCATAGAGGGCCAGCCTCCTACAGGAACGGTACAGTGAGGTGCCATAGATCTGTGTACCGCACCCTTCTCGGCCAATCCGGGGTGATGAGAATGACTTGGGCCCAGTCGTGCTGAACCTTCCTTAGAACTCAAGGAATCAAGGGTATAGGAGGGAGTGCATAGTTAAGTGGAAATTTTCATGTCAAGTGAAACACTTCCCTCAATGCTCCCTGCAACGGATACTGAGGGAACAGAACTTTGGACAAGGAGTGTTGCTCTGAGTTCCAAATAGTCCATCTGAAGTGGCCCAATGCGAAAAGAGATCTTGTGCTACCTTTGGGAGAAGACACCTCTGGTGTCAGCAAGATGATGCAGACTGAAGCTATTGGCTCTGATATTCAAGGAGCCCGCCGTGTGACCAGCCACCAGTCACATACTGTGTTGTCGTGACCAAGTCCATAGCCTCAGAACTTCTCTGCAGAGAGCCTGAGACCCCACACAACAATTGTTTGCTTAGATACCACATTATAGTTATGTTGTTGGTTAAGATTTTGATTGACTGACCTCAAATAGAAGAGAGGATGGCTTTGAGAACTAACTGAATAGCCTTCAATTGCAGCAGACTGAGGTGTCACCTCTGCTTTTCTGGAAACAAAAGGCCTGTAATCTCCAAGTGCTCTTGGTGCGCACACCATCCAAAAGTGGATGTGTCCATTACTACCGTGGACACCACTGAAGGGTGATAGAAGTGCCTCCCTTGAGAGAGGTTACCCACTATGCCCCACTAGCTTAACTCCAAGAAGCGTTGTTGGAGACTGTAATGGATTCCAACAACTATCCCTTATGTTGGAATTACTGTCTGTGGAGACACCACTGAAGAGACATCATGGGCCAGTGAGCCTGAGTGACCAGGATGATTCTAAAAGCCAACACACGAGCATTCAAAGGGCCTTCTGGACAGATACCTGAGCTCCTGGTCGAAATACTGGAAACATGTCCTGAATGTCTTGAATCCTCTGTTGAGGAGGGAAGGCTTGAAGCGTGGTAGTATCTAGTAATATCTCAATGAACAGAAGGTAATGTGAAAGACCTAGGTGAGATTTGGACAATTGATTGAAAACCCAAGTTGTATACATTTAAATTGCTGAAAGGAGATGGTGAGACACCAACTCGGGAAACTGGCTTTGGTGAGCCATTCGTGCTTGTATGTTGCTAGATATAGAAGAACATTGTGGTTTTCGCTCGTCTGAGATATGTCGCTACTCCCATCACCTTTAGAAGACTCGAGGTGCTGAGGTCAATCTAAGAGGAAGCGCTTGAAACTGATAATGGATAGAACCCACTACAAAGTGTCTGCAGGATCGGAATGTGAAGGTACCTGTCCTGCAGCTCTATCACCACCATCCAGCCTTCCAAGCCCAGTGCCAGTACCTCTGGATCCAGGGACAACATTCTGAATTTGTTCTTCTTGGGAACCAAGTCAGGAACCCGAGGGTGAGGATCGGACGAAGACTGCAGTATTTCTTAGCAATCAGGAAGTCCAGAGAATAGCACCGCTGCTCGAGCACTGTCTCCACGGACCCGTTCTGCAGCAGAACTGCTGTCCTCGATGGCCTTAGGGAGCACTGGTTGACAGACGTTGCATGGCGAGGTGTTATGTCACGAGCCGAGATCCCAAACAAAGTCACAGTGAAAGCCTGTGATGGGCATATGGCCTCACAGTGCAGAAAAGGCTGACAGCCTGATCTTTTAGAATGGAAAATGACGCGACTTGCACCAAAGTGAAAGAAATTGAAACTGAAAAATCTCACACAAGACAGGGACGCTGCAGATGGCATCAACAGGTGCAGGAAAAAACAGAAGTGTTGTTGGGACGCTGGTCTTATGGGACGCGTTATGACTCCAATGACGTCATCAAAACTCCACGTCTGATGTCACAACGAGTCAAAACCACCTGCCAGCACCAGAGCACTGTTACAAAGGTTTTCATTCTGCACCTGGGATTATTCAAAGGTGAGGAATCTGGAGGTAGAAGTATCCATCGTGAGGTTAGAGTTTCAATTCATAACGATGTGATGGTGGGAGCGGAGCCTCCACTGACAGAGTGGTGATGGCTGGAGTGCGGTGTCCATCCGTACCATCATGAAGGTCGGAGCATCCACTCATACTGCAGTGATGCTGGGAGCCTCCACTGACAGAGTGGTGATGGATGGAGTGAGGTGTCCATCCGTACCATCATGGAGGTCGGAGCGTCCACTCGTACTGCAGTGATGCTGGGAGCCTCCACTGACCGAGTGGTGATGGATGGAGTGTGGTGTCCATCCGTACCATCATGAAGGTCGGAGTGTCCACTCGTACTGAAGTGATGCTGGGAGCCTCCACTGACATAGTGGTGATGGATGGAGTGCGGTGTCCATCCGTACCATCATGGAGGTCGGAGTGTCCACTCGTACTGCAGTGATGCTGGGAGCCTCCACTGACCGAGTAGTGATGGATGGAGTGCGGTGTCCATCCGTACCATCATGGAGGTCGGAGTGTCCACTCATACTGCAGTGATGCTGGGAGCCTCCACTGACATAGTGGTGATGGATGGAGTGCGGTGTCCATCCACACCATCATGAAGGTCGGAGTGTCCGCTCGTACTGCAGTGATGCTGGGAGCCTCCACTGACCGAGTGGTGATGGATGGAGTGCGGTGTCCATCCACACCATCATGAAGGTCGGAGTGTCCACTCGTACTGCAGTGATGCTGGGAGCCTCCACTGACCGAGTGGTGATGGATGGAGTGCGGTGTCCATCCACACCATCATGAACGTCAGAGTGTCCACTCATACTGCAGTGATGCTGGGAGCCTCCACTGACAGAGTGGTGATGGATGGAGTGCGGTGTCCATCCATACCATCGGTCAGAGTGTCCACTCGTACTGCAGTGATGCTGGGAGCCTCCACTGACCGAGTGGTGATGGATGGAGTGTGGGGGTGTCCATCCGTACCATCATGAAGGTCAGAGTGTCCACTCGTACTGCAGTGGTGCTGGGAGCCTCCACTGACTGAGTGGTGATGGATGGAGTGTGGGGGTGTCCATCCGTACCATCATGAAGGTCAGAGTGTCCACTCGTACTGCAGTGATGCTGGGAGCCTCCACTGACCGAGTGGTGATGGATGGAGTGTGGGGGTGTCCATCCGTACCATCATGAAGGTCAGAGTGTCCACTCGTACTGCAGTGGTGCTGGGAGCCTCCACTGACTGAGTGGTGATAGATGGAGTGCGGTGTCCATTGGTGATGGATGGAGTGCGGTGTCCATCCGTACCATCATGAAGGTCGGAGTGTCCACTCGTACTGCAGTGATGCTGGGAGCCTCCACTGACAGAGTGGTGATGGGTGGAGTGCGGTGTCCATTGGTGATGGATGGAGTGCGGTGTCCATCCGTACCATCATGAAGGTCGGAGTGTCCACTCATACTGCAGTGATGCTGGGAGCCTCTGTTCACACTATGGTGATGGTGATGGTGATAGTGCAGCGTTTCTCAGCCACAAGCTTAAAATACCTTCTTGAACCTGCAGTGCAGCATCTCTCTGCCACATATTCTGAAAGGACAGAACTGAGCTTCTAATGCAACCCTTCTCTACCACACGCCAGCATGTACCTTTGTGACCCTGCAGTGCGCCGTCTCTCTGCCACATGTCCTGAATGTACTCTACAGAGGTTGTAGTGCGGCCTCTCTCTCGCTCTGCACGCACCTTATTGAACTTGTAGTGCAGCCTGGCTCTCAGCACGTACAGGTCGGGATTCGCTCTGTCCTCCTCCAGTAGTTTACTCACTAGTCTGAGGCAGTCAGCATATCTTCCCAGAGCAGCCAGGCAGGCAATACTGTGTGAAAGAATACAGAAGCAAGTGTCAGCAAGAGTGGGGTATGAGAAGGAAAACTCAAAGGCAGGGTCTGCAATAGACTCAGAGGGAGCGAGTGCAATAGACTCAGAGGGAGCGGGTGCAATAGACTCAAAGCGAGCGAGTGCAATAGACTCAGAGCGAGCGAGTGCAATACACTCAGAGGGAGCGAGTGCAACAGACACAGAGGGAGCGAGTGCAACAGACACAGAGGGAGCCAGTGCAATAGACTCAGAGGGAGCGGGTGAAATACACTCAGAGGGAGCGAGTGCAACAGACACAGAGGGAGCGAGTGCAACAGACACAGAGGGAGCAAGTGCAACAGACACAGAGGGAGCGAGTGCGATAGACTCAGACGGAGCGGGTGCAGTAGACTCAAAGCGAGTGCAATATACTCAGAGGGAGCGAGTGCAACAGACACAGAGCGAGCAAGTGGAATAGACTCAGAGCAAGCGTGTGCAACAGACTCAGAGCGAGCGAGTGCAATAGACTCAGAGCGAGGGAGTGCAACAGACTCAGAGGGAGTGAGTGCAATAGGCTCAGAGGGAGCGGGTGCAATAGGCTCAGAAGGAGCTGGTGTAATAGACTCAGAGGGAGCGAGTGCAACAGAGTCAGAGGGAGCAAGTGCAATAGACTCAGAGGGAGCGAGTGCAATAGACTCAGGGGGAGCGAGTGCAACAGACTCAGAGGGAGCGAGTGTAATAGACTCAGAGGGAGCGAGTGCAATAGACTCAGAGGGAGCAAGTGCAATAGACTCAGAGGGAGCGAGTGCAACAGACTCAGAGGGAGCGAGTGTAATAGACTCAGAGGGAGCGAGTGCAATAGACTCGGAGGGAGTGAGTGCAATAGACTCGGAGGGAGCGAGTGTAATAGACTCAGAGGGAGCGAGTGCAATAGACTCGGAGGGAGCGAGTGCAATAGACTCAGAGTGAGCAAGTGCAATAGACTCAGAGGGAGCGAGTGCAACAGACTAAGAGGAAGTAAGTGTAATAGACTTGGAGAGAGCGAGTGCAATAGACTCGGAGGGAGCGAGTGTAATAGGCTCAGAGCGAGCGAGTGCAATACACTCAGAGGGAGCGAGTGCAACAGACACAGAGGGAGCGAGTGCAACAGACACAGAGGGAGCGAGTGCGATAGACTCAGAGGGAGCGGGTGCAATAGACTCAAAGCAAGTGCAATATACTCAAAGGGAGCGAGTGCAACAGACACAGAGCGAGCGAGTGGAATAGACTCAGAGGGGGAGGGTGTAATAGACTCAGAGCAAGCGTGTGCAACAGACTCAGAGCGAGCGAGTGCAATAGACTCAGAGCGAGGGAGTGCAACAGACTCAGAGGGAGTGAGTGCAATAGACTCAGAGGGAGCGAGTGCAATAGGCTCAGAAGGAGCTGGTGTAATAGACTCAGAGGGAGCGAGTGCAATAGACTCAGGGGGAGCGAGTGCGACAGAGTCAGAGGGAGCGAGTGCAATAGACTCAGAGGGAGCGAGTGCAATAGACTCGGAGGGAGCGAGTGCAATAGACTCAGAGGGAGCGAGTGCAATAGACTCAGGGGGAGCGAGTGCAACAGAGTCAGAGGGAGCGAGTGCAATAGACTCAGAGGGAGCGAGTGCAATAGACTCAGAGGGAGCGAGTGCAATAGACTCAGAGTGAGCAAGTGCAATAGACTCAGAGGAAGCGAGTGCAACAGACTAAGAGGAAGCAAGTGTAATAGACTCGGAGAGAGCGAGTGCAATAGACTCGGAGGGAGCGAGTGTAATAGGCTCAGAGGGAACGGGTGCAATAGAGTTATAGGGAGCTGGTGTAATAGACTCAGAGGGAGCTGGTACAATAGCTCAGAGGGAGCAGGATGGGGCGGGTGTTATAGACTCAGAGGGAGCGGGTACTATAGCTCAGAGGGAGCGGGTGTAATAGATGCAGAGGGAGCGGGTGCAATAGACACTGAGGGAGCGGGTGCAATAGACACTGGGGGAGCGGGTGCAATAGGTCAGAGGGAGCGAGTTTAATAGACTCAGAGGGAGTGGGTACTATAGCCCAGAGGGAGTGGGTGTAATAGACTCAGAGGGAGCGAGTGTAATAGACTGAGAGGGAGCGGGTGTAATAGACGCAGAGGGAGTGGGTGCAATAGACTCAGAGGGAGCGGGAACAATAGACTCAGAGGGAACGGGTGCAGCAGACTCAGAGGGAGCGGGTACAATAGCTCAGAAGGAGCGGGAGGGAGTGGGTGTAATAGACTCAGAGGGAGCGGGGGCAATAGACTCAGAGGGAGCAAATACAATACATCAGAGTGAGCATGTGGAATAGATCTGCAGGAACCAAGTACAACAGACTCGCAGGTAATGAGTTTAACACTCAAGGGGATCATGTACAATAGGTCTGCAAAGAGCAGGTGTAATATGTTTGCAAGGAGCAGGTGTAATATGTTTGAAAATAACAGGTGTGATTTGTTTGCAAGGAGAAGGTGTAATATGTTTGCAAGGAGCATGTTTATATGTTTGCAAAGAGCAGGTGTAATATGTATGCAAGGAGCAGGTGTGATATGTTTGCAAGGGGCAGGTGTGAAATGTTTGCAAGGAGCAGGTGTAATATGCTTGAAAGTAGCAGATGTAATATGTTTTTAAGGAGCAGGTGTAATATGTATGTAAGGAGCAGGTGTAATATGTTTCTGGGGAGCAGGTGTAATGTGTCTGCAAGGAGCAGGTGTAATGTGTTTCCAAGGAGCAGGAGTAATATGTCTGCAAGGGGCAGGTGTAATAGGTTCGCAAGGAGCAGGTGTAATATGTTTGTAAGGAACAGGTGTAATATGCCTGCAAAGAGCAGGTGTAATATGTCTGGAGGGGGCAAGTGTAATATGTTTGTAAGGAACAGGTGTAATATGCCTGCAAGGAGCCTGTGTAATATGTCTGCAAGGGGCAAGTGTAATATGTCTGCAAGGCGCAGGTGTAATACGTCTGCAAGGGGCAGGTGTAATATGTTTGCAAGGGGCAGGTGTAATATGTTTCTAAGGAGCAGGTGTAATATGTTTGCAAGGGGCAGGTGTAATGTGTCTGCAAGGGGCAGGTTTAATGTCTGCAAGAAGCAGGTGTAATATGTTTGCAAGGAGCAGGTGTAATATGTTTGTAAGGAACAGGTGTAATATGTCTACAAGGAGCAGATGTAATATGTTTGTAAGGAGCAGGTACAATGTGTTTGCAAGGAGCAGGTGTAATATGTATGCAAGTAACATGTGTAATATGTTTGTAAGGAGCAGGTGTAATGTCTTTGGAAGGAGCAGGTGTAATATGTTTGCAAGGAGCAGGTGTAATTGGTTTCCAAGGAGCGGGTGTACTATGTTTGCAAGGACCAGGTGTAATATGTCTACAAGGAGCAGGTGTAATATGTTTGCAAGGAGCAGGTGTCATATGTCTTCAAGGAGCAGGTGTGATATGTTTGCAACGGGCAGGTGTGATATGTTTGCAAGGAGCAGGTGTCATATGTTTCCAAGGAGCAGGTGTAATATGTCTGCAAGGAGCAGGGGTAATATGTTTGCAGGGAGCAGGAGTAATATGTTTGCAAGGGGCAGGTGTCATATGTTTCCAAGGAGCAGGTCTGATATGTTTGCAAAGGGCATGTTAATATGTTTGCAAGGAGCACGTGTAATATGTTTGCAAAGAGCACGTGTAATATGTTTGCAAGGGGCAGGTGTCATATGTCTGCAAGGAGCAGGTGCAATATGTTTCCAACGGGCAAGTGCAATAGGTCTGCAAAGAGCAGGTGTGATGTGTTTGCAAGGAGCAGGTGTAATATGTTTGCAAGGAGCGGGTGTAATATGTTTGCAAGGGGCAGGTGTAATATATATGCAAGGAGCAGGTGTAATATGTCTGCAAGGGACAGGTGCAATATGTTTGCAAGAAGCAGGTGTGATATGTTTGCAAGGAGCAGGTGTAATATGTTTGCAAGGAGCAGGTGTAATATGTTTGCAAGGAGCAGGTGTGATATGTTTGTAAGGGACAGGTGTTTTTTGTTTGCAAGGAGCAGGTGTGTTATGTTTGCAAGGAGCAGGTGTGATATGTTTGCAAGTAGCAGGTGGAATATGCTTGCCAGGGGCAGGTATAATATGTTTGCAAGGGGCAGGTGTGATATGTTTGCAAGAAGCAGGTGTGATATGTTTGCAAGGGGCATGTGTAATATGTCTGCAAGGAGCAGGTGTAATATGTTAACAAGAAGCATGTTATTATGTTTGCAAGGAGCATGTTAATATGTTTGCAAAGAGCAGGTGTAATATGTTTGCAAAGAGCAGGTGTAATATGTTTGCAAGGGGCAGGTGTCATATGTTTCCAAGGAGCAGGTCTGATATGTTTGCAAGGAGCAGGTATAACATGTTTGCAAGCAGCAGGTGTGATATATTTACAAGGAGCAGGTGTAATATGTTTGCAAGGAGCAGGTGTAATATGTTTGTAATGAGCAGGTGTAATTGGTTTCCAAGTAGCAGGTGTAATATGTTTGCAAGGAGCAGGTGTAATATGTTTGTAAGGAGCAGGTGTAATTGGTTTCCAAGTAGCAGGTATAATATGTTTGCAAGGGGCAGGTGTGATATGTTTGCAAGAAGCAGGTGTGATATGTTTGCAAGGAGCAGGTGTCATATGTTTGCAAGGGGCAGGTGTCATATGTTTGCAAGGGGCAGGTGTAATATGTCTGCAAGGAGCAGGTGTAATATGTTAACAAGAAGCATGTTATTATGTTTGCAAGGGGCATGTTAATATGTTTGCGAAGAGCAGGTGCAATATGTTTGCAAAGAGCAGGTGTGATATGTTTGCAAGGGGCAGGTGTGATATATTTCCAAGGAGCAGGTCTGATATGTTTGCAAGGAGCAGGGATAACATGTTTGCAAGCAGCAGGTGTGATATATCTGCAAGGAGCAGGTGTAATATGTTTGCAAAGAGCATGTGTAATATGTTTGTAAGGAGCAGGTGTAATTGGTTTCCAAGTAGCAGGTGCGATATGTTTGTAAGGGGCAGGTGTGATATGTTTGCAAGGAGCAGGTGTGATATGTTTGTAAGGAGCAGGTGTAATATGTTTGCAAGTGGCAGGTGTGATATGCCTCCAAGGAGCAGGTGTGATATGTTTGCAAGGAGCAGGTGTGATATGTTTGCAAGGGGCAGGTGTGAAATGTTTCCAAAGAGCAGGTGTCATATGTTTCCAAGGAGCAGGTCTCATATGTTTGCAAGGTGCATGTATAATATGTTTGTAAGAAGTAGGTACAATATATTTGCAAGGGGCAGGTGTGACATGTTTGCATGGGGCAGGTGTCATAAGTTTGCAAGGGGCAGGTGTAATATGTTTGCAAGGAGCATGTTAATATGTTTGCAAGGAGCAGGTATAATATGTTTGCAAGCAGCAGGTGTGATATGTTTGCAAGGAACAGGTGTAATATGTTTGCAAGGAGCAGGTGTAATATGTTTGTAAGGAGCAGGTTGAATTGGTTTCCAAGGAGCAGGTGTAATATGTTTCTAAGGAGCAGGTGTAATTGGTTTCCAAGGAGCAGGTGTGATATGTTTGTAAGGAGAAGGTATAATATGTTTGCAAGGAGCAGATGTAATATGTTTGCAAGGAGCAGGTGTGATATGTTAGCAAGGGGCAGGTGTGATATGTTTGCAAGGAGCAGGTGCGTTATGTTTGCAAGGAGCAGGTGTGATATGTTTGCAAGGAGCAGGTGGAATATGCTTGCCAGGGGCAGGTATAATATGTTTGCAAGCGGCAGGTGTGATATGTTTGCAAGAAGCAGGTATGATATGTTTGAAAGGGGCAGGTGTAATATGTCTGCAAGGAGCAGGTGTAATATGTTAACAAGAAGCATGTTATTATGTTTACAAGGGGCATGTTAATATGTTTGCAAACAGCAGGTGTAATATGTTTGCAAAGAGCAGGTGTAATATGTTTGCAAGGGGCAGGTGTGATATGTTTCCAAGGAGCAGGTCTGATATGTTTGCTAGGAGCAGGTATAACATGTTTGCAAGCAGCAGATGTGATATATTTACAAGGAGCAGGTGTAATATGTTTGCAAGGAGCAGGTGTAATATGTTTGTAATGAGCAGGTGTAATTGGTTTCCAAGTTGCAGGTGTAATATGTTTACAAGGAGCAGGTGTGATATGTTTTCAAACAGCAAGTGTGATATGTTTGCACAGAGCAGGTATAATAGTCCCAGCAGGTAGGCAGCAAGCTCAAAGGCTCTCAGGCAGCAGGTACAATAAGCCTTGATAAAGCACCCACCTCACCGCCCCCACTCCCAACGCCTCATTCCTTTACCTGCGCAGGTGGTACAAGGGCTTCCAGGGCTGCAGCTCTGAGGCGCAGGTGAAGGACTCTAGGGCACCGAGGTAGTTCTCTCTGTCAAAGAGGCTCTGACCCTGGGGTGAAAACAAGAAGAGGGCGTTCAAAGGGGTCACTGGCCAAGGGACTGCTTAAGGGGGCACAGGGTCAATGGACCGCTGGGGGGCACGGTGGGCAGTGGACAACAAGAAGGGGCACAGCAGGCAAGGTACTGTGCAGGGGGCACAGGAACAGCATGAGTGGGCACAGAATGTAATCAACGGATGGGGCACAGTGGGCATGAGACAGCATGAGGGGGCACAGGATGGAAGGGACTGCTGGGGCACAAGGTGTGAAATACTGCTGGGGTAGAGGGTGCAAAGGACTGCTAGGGGCACAGAGTGCAAAGGAACTGCTGGGGGCACAGAGTGCAAAGGAACTGCTGGGGGCACAGAGTGCAAAGGAACTGCTGGGAGCACCAGTCAAGGGACAGCTTGAGTGGGCGCAGGATGCAAAAACTGCTGGGGGCACAGTGGGCAAGGGGCAGCATGAAAGAAGCCACACAAAGATCAAGGGACAGCCTGAAAGAAGGTACCCAGATCATGGGACTGCATAGAACAAAACATACAGATCAAGGGACAGCATGAAGAAGGCACACATAGATCAAGGGAGTGCATGAAAGAAGGCACACCCAGATCATGGGACAGCATGAAAGAAAACATACAGATCATGGGACAACATGAAGGAAAACATACAGATCACGGGTGTCAGAAATGGGGTCTTTGGTTGGCAGTCAGGCTACCCCGTCCAATCAAGGACCCTCACTCAAGTCAGGGTAAGTCCCACACAATCCAAATTATCCTGTGCCCACCCTATGGTAGCTTGGCATGGAGCAGTCAGGCTTAACTTAGAAGGCAATGTGGAAAGTATTTGTGCAATAAATCATGCAATACCACAGTAGAACACCACAAAAATACACCACACAGTGTTTAGAAAAATATATAATATTTATCTGCTAAGATGCAGGTCAAAACGATTAAAATGCAATAAGTATATGTTGTGATATCACTGTAAAAGTGATGTACAGTGTCTTTAGTCTTTAAAAAGCAATAAATGTCTCTTTCAAGCACAAAGTGCCTGGTTCGCGTGCAAAACCTCCGCAAAGAACCACAGCGGAGGAGATGCGTGGAAACAAAGGGGGTGTGTGTTGATTTCTCCGGCTGCACACCGTGATGGGTCATTTAGTTGTCATGCAGGGGCGGCTGTGAGTCGCTTTCCGGCGCTCGTCGTGGATCCTCTTCGGGTTGCAGGGTTTTTGGACGCCCCGGGGAAGTAGCGTGAATTTCCAGCGCTGACAGGGGGAAGTCACAGGGGCTGTGTTGATCAGATGGGCATTGCATGGAAATTTCTACCGCACGGCAGGCGCTGCGTCCATTCATCTCTGGAAGTCAGGCTGCGTCGTTCCGGCGTGGCCTGTGTGTCGATCCAGTGGGTTGTGTCTCGAATTTCCGGTCACTACGCTGGCGCTGCGTCGATCTTCTCGTTGTGAAGTCGGGCTGCGTCATTCCGGTTCAGCGTCCAGTGAATTTGTCACTGTGGTGCAGGCTGTGCGTCGTTTCTGGCAGGCTGTGCGTCGATTTTTGCCGCACAAGGAATCCTTCTTGTAGAGATGAAGTCTTTTTGGTCCTGAGACTTCAGGGAACAGGAGGCAAGCTCTATCAAGGCCCTTGGAGAGCACTTCTCACAACAGCCAGAGAGCAGCAAGGCAGCAGGGCAACAGCAAGGCAGAAGGTGAGTCCTTTGGGCAGCCAGGCAGGTCTTCTTGGCAAGATGCAAATTCTGATTCAGGTTCTCTTCTCCATAAAGTGCCTTTTTCAGTAGGGGCAGAAGCCCTGTTTAAATACCCAAATGTGCCTTTGAAGTGGGGGAGACTCATAGAGTGGCTTAGAAGTGCACCAGGTCCCCTTTCAGTTAAATCCTGTCTGCCAGAGTCCCAGTAGGGGGTGTGGCAGTCCTTTGTGTGAGGCCAGGCTACAGTCCTTTGAGATGTAAGTGTCAGTCCCTCCACCCTCTCAGCCCAGGAAGACCCATTCTAAATGCAGATGTATGCACGTGAGGCTGAGTATCCAGTGTTTGGGGTGTGTCTGAGTGAATGCACAAGGGAGCTGTCAACTAAACCCAGCCAGACGTGGATTGTAAGGCACAGACAAGTGCAGAGAAATGCTCACTTTGCAAAAGTGGCATTTAAAAAATAGTAATATTAAATCCAACTTCACCAGTTAGCAGGATTTTGTATAACCATTCTAGCCATACTAAATATGACCTTCCTACTCCTTTCAGATCAGCAGCTACAACTCAAACAATATATGAGGGCAGCCCCAATGTTAGCCTATGAAGGGAGCAGGCCTCACAGCAGTGTAAAAACGAATTTAGGAGTTTTACACTATCAGAACTTGTGAACTACACAGGTACATGCCCCGCCTTTTGCCTACACAGCACCCTGCACTATGGGTTACCTAGGACATACCTTAGCGGTGACGTATATGTAGAAAAAGGGGAGTTTTAGGCTTGGCAAGTACTTTTAAATGCCAAGTCAAATTTGGCAGTGAAACTGCACACACAGGCCTTACAATGGCAGGCCTGAGACAGACAAGGTTAAGGAGCTACTTAAGCGGGTGGCACAACCAATGCTCCATGTCCACTAGTGAGCATTTAATCTACAGGCCCTGGGCACATATAGTGCACTTTACTAGGGACTTATAAGTAAATTAAATAATCCAATTGGGTATGATCCAATGTTACCATGTTTAAAGGGAGAGAGCATATGCACTTTAGCACTGGTCAGCAGTGGTAAAGTGCACAAAGTCTTAAAAACCAGCAAACAAAGTATCTAAAAAGTGGAGGGAGGCAGGCAAAACGTTAGGGGTGACCACCCTAAGGCTGTCCCAAGTACACCACAGAACCCTGCCCAATCTGGCACTTACTAGCCTTGATGATCAGGCCTGCCAGTTGCAGAGCCTGAAGCACCTCCTTGAGGTGGAGCAGGTGTTACCCCCAGCTGGAACTATAGACGGCTATGTCGTCCAGGTAGGCTGCGCAGAAGGAATCCTTGCCAGCTAAGACCTCGTTAACCAACCGTTGGAAGGTAGCGGGGGAAATTTTCAACCCAAAGGGCATCACCAGAAACTGGTAATGGCCATTAGGTGTGGAAAATGCATCTCTCTCTTTAGCCCCCTCAGTCAAGGTGATCAGCCAGTACCCTGATGTGAGATCAAAAGTACTCTGGAATTTGGCAGCGCCTAGCCTGTCTACAAACTCATCAGCTCAGGGGATAGGGTGAGCGTCAGTCCGTGTGACTGAGTTGAGACCCCGGTAGTCCACATAGAAACGGAGTTCTGGCTTGGTACCGGGTGCAGCAGCCTTAGGCACCAGCACCACAGGGCTGGCCCAGAGACTGCTGGACTTCTCTATGACCCCTAGGGCCAACATCTTGGAAATTGCCTACTTGATGCTGTCCTTCACCTTATCTGACAACCTGTAAATGTTGTTCTTTACAGGGGGACTGCCTCCCATGTCAATATCATGGACACACAGGTGGGTGAGTCCAGGAGTAAGGGAAACCATGGAAGAGACCTGCTCCAACAATTCATAGCAGTCTCCTCTCTGATCTAGAGTCAGGGACTCAGAGAGATTGATACCCTACACCGACCCATCTCCTTCTTTGGCAGAGAGGAGATCGGAGAGAGGTTCACTCTCCTCTTCCATGCCCTCATCTGTCACAAGGAGCATACTGACCTCAGACCTCTCAAAATGAGGATTGAGTTAGTTGTGATGGAGAAACCTTAGGGGGTTTCTAGGGGTCTTGAGGCCTCCCCCTTCCGCTCCTTGACTTCAAATGGGCCAGACCAGCTGTCCTAGAGAGCTCTAGGCTCTACTGGCTCCATTACCCAAACCTTGTCTCCAGGTGAGAACTCGACCAGAGTGGCCTTCCGGTCATACCACTCCTTCATCACCTCTTGACTGGCCTCAAGGTTACTCTTGGCCTGCATCCAGAAGTGTTTGGTTTGGTTGCAGAGGGCCAGCATGTAGCTGACCACATCCTGGGGAGGTGTCTTGGAAGCCTTCTCCCAGCCCTCTTTCACTATGCTTAGCGGTCCCTTGACAGGGTGACCATAGAGAAACTCAAAGAGGCCGAACCCCACCCCTTTCTGGGGCACCTCCCTATAAGCAAACAGCAGGCATGGTAAGAGTACGTCCCACTTATGCCTCATGGCCTCAGGTAGGCCAGTGATCATGCCTTTGAGGGTCTTTTTTAATCTCTCAACAAGCCCATTGGATTGAGGATGATAAGGGGTGGAAAACCAGTAGGTCACCCCACACTCATCCCACATGGACTTAATGTATGTAGGGAAGTACCATCTTGCCTGGCTTTTACCCCCATATTTCACTGTATATATGTTGTTTTAGTTGTATGTATCACTGGGACCCTGCCAGCCAGGGCCCCAGTGCTCATAAGTGTGCCCTGTATGTGTTACCTGTGTTATGACTAACTGTCTCACTGAGGCTCTGCTAACCAGAACCTCAGTGGTTATGCTCTCTCATTTCTTTCCAAATTGTCACTAACAGGCTAGTGACCAATTTCACCAATTTACATTGGCATACTGGAACACCCTTATAATTCCCTAGTATATGGTACTGAGGTACCCAGGGTATTGGGGTTCCAGGAGATCCCTATGGGCTGCAGCATTTCTTTTGCCACCCATAGGGAGCTCTGACAATTCTTACACAGGCCTGCCATTGCAGCCTGAGTGAAATAACGTCCACGTTATTTCACAGCCATTTACCACTGCACTTAAGTAACTTATAAGTCACCTATGTGTCTAACCTTTACCTGGTAAAGGTTGGGTGCTAAGTTACTTAGTGTGTGGGCACCCTGGCACTAGCCAAGGTGCCCCCACATTGTTCAGGGCAAATTCCCCGGACTTTGTGAGTGCGGGGACACCATTACACGCGTGCACTATACATATGTCACGACATATGTATAGCGTCACAATGGTAACTCCGAACATGGCCATGTAACATGTCTAAGATCATGGAATTGTCACCCTAATGCCATTCTGGCATTGGGGAGACAATTCCATGATCCCCGAGTCTCTACCACAGACCCGGGTACTGCCAAACTACCTTTCCCGGGGTTTCACTGCAGCTGCTGCTGCTGCCAACCCCTCAGACAGGTTTCTGCCCTCCTGGGGTCCAGCCAGGCTTGGCCCAGGAAGGCAGAACAAAGGACTTCCTCAGAGAGAGGGTGTTACACCCTCTCCCTTTGGAAAAAGGTGTCAGGGCTGGGGAGGAGTAGCCTCCCCCAGCCTCTGGAAATGCTTTCATGGGCACAGATGGTGCCCATTTCTGCATAAGCCAGTCTATACCGGTTCAGGGATCCCCCAGCCCTGCTCTGGCGCGAAACTGGACAAAGGAAAGGGGAGTGACCACACCCTGACCTGCACCTCCCCTAGGAGGTGCCCAGAGCTCCTCCAGTGTGCTCCAGACCTCTGCCATCTTGGAAACAGAGGTGCTGATGGCACACTGGACTGCTCTGAGTGGCCAGTGCCAGCAGGTGACGTCAGAGACTGCTTCTGATAGGCTCTTACCTGTGTTGCTACCCTATCCTCATTCCTAAGTAGCCAAACCTCCTTTTCTGGCTATTTAGGGTCTCTGCTTTGGGGAATTCTTTAGATAACGAATGCAAGAGCTCATCAGAGTTCCTCTGCATCTCTCTCTTCACCTTCTGCCAAGGAATCGACCGCTGACTGCTCTGGAAGCCTGCAAAACTGCAACAAAGTAGCAAAGACGATTACTGCGACCTTGTAACGCTGATCCGGCCGTCTTCTCGACTGTTTTCCTGGTGGTGCATGCTGTGGGGGTAGTCTGCCTCCTCTCTGCACTAGAAGCTCTGAAGAAATCTCTAGTGGGTCGACGGAATCTTCCCCCTGGAACCGCAGGCACCAAAAGACTGCATCACCGGTCCTCTGGGTCCCCTCTCAGCACGACGAGCGTGGTCCCTGGAACTCAGCAACTCTGTCCAAGTGACTCCCACAGTCCAGTGACTCTTCAGTCCAAGTTTGGTGGAGGTAAGTCCTTGCCTCCCCACGCTAGACTGCATTGCTGGGTACCGCGTGATTTGCAGCTGCTCCGGCTCCTGTGCACTCTTCCAGGATTTCCTTTGTGCACAGCCAAGCCTGGGTCCCCGACACTCTAACCTGCAGTGCACAACCTCCTGAGTTGTCCTCTGGCGTCGTGGGACCTTCTTTTGTGACTTCGGGTGAGCTCCGGTTCACTCCTCTTCGTAGTGCCTGTTCCGGCACTTCTGCGGGTTCTGCTTGCTTCTGAGTGGGCTCTTTGTCTTGCTGGCCGCCCCCTCTGTCTCCTCACGCAATTGGCGACATCCTGGACCCTCCTGGGCCACAGCAGCATCCAGAAACCCTAACCGCGACCCTTGCAGCTAGCAAGGCTTGTTTGCGGTCTTTCTGCACGGAAACACCTCTGCAAGCTTCTTCACGACGTGGGACATCCATCCTCCAAAGGGGAAGTGTAGGAAAGTACCATCTTGCCTGGCATGTTACCCCCATTTTTTCACTGTATATTTGTTGTTTTAGTTGTATGTGTCACTGGGACCCTGCCAGACAGGGCCCCAGTGCTCATAAGTGTGCCTGAAAGTGTTACCTGTGTTATGACTAGCTGTCTCACTAAGGCTCTGCTATCCAGAACCTCAGTGGTTATGCTCTCTCATTTCTTTCCAAATTGTAGTGACTAGTGACCAATTTCACCAATTCACATTGGCATACTGGAACACCCTTATAATTCCCTAGCATATGGTACTGAGGTACACAGGGTATTGGGGTTCCAGGAGATCCCTATGGGCTGCAGCATTTCTTTTGCCACCCATAGGGAGCTCTGACAATTCTTACACAGGCCTGCCACTGCAGCCTGAGTGAAATAACGTCCACGTTATTTCACAGCCATTTACTACTGCACTTAAGTAACTTATAAGTCACCTATATGTCTAACCTTTACCTGGTAAAGGTTAGGTGCAAAGTTACTTAGTGTGTGGGCACCCTGGCACTAGCCAAGGTGCCCCCACATTGTTCAGGGCAAATTCCCCGGACTTTGTGAGTGTGGGGACACCATTACACACGTGCACTACACATAGGTCACTACCTATGTGTAGCTTCACAATGGTAACTCCGAATATGGCCATGTAACATGTCTAAGATCATGGAATTGCCCCCTCTATGCCATCCTGGCATTGTTGGTACAATCTCATGATCCCACTGGTCTGTAGCTCAGACCCGGGTACTGCCAAACTGCCTTTTCAGGGGTTTCACTGCAGCTGCTGCTGCTGCCAACCCCTCAGACAGGTTTCTGCCCTCCTGGGGTCCAGCCAGGCTTGGCCCAGGATGGCAGAACAAAGGACTTCCTCAGAGAGAGGGTGTTACACCCTCTCCCTTTGGAAAAAGGTGTTAAGGCAGGGGAGGAGTAGCCTCCCCCAGCCTCTGGAAATGCTTTCATGGGCACAGATGCTGCCCATTTCTGCATAAGCCAGTCTACACCGGTTCAGGGATCCCTCAGCCCTGCTCTGGCGCGAAACTGGACAAAGGAAAGGGGAGTGACCACTTGTAGGAGGCTGGACTGGCTTGTAGTGAGTACCAAGGGGTACTTGCACCTTGCACCAGGCCCAGTTATCCCTTATTAGTGTATAGGGTGTCTAGCAGCTTAGGCTGATAGATAATGGTAGCTTAGCAGAGCAGCTTAGGCTGAACTAGGAGACGTGTGAAGCTACTACAGTACCACTTAGTGTCATATGCACAATATCATAAGAAAACACAATACACAGTTATACTAAAAATAAAGGTACTTTATTTTTATGACAATATGCCAAAGTATCTTAGAGTGTACCCTCGGTGAGAGGATAGGAAATATACACAAGATATATATACACAATAGCAAAAATATGCAGTATAGTCTTAGAAAACAGTGCAAACAATGTATAGTTACAATAGGATGCAATGGGGAAACATAGGGATAGGGGCAACACAAACCATATACTCCAAAAGTGGAATGCGAACCACGAATGGACCCCAAACCTATGTGACCTTGTAGAGGGTCGCTGGGACTATTAGAAAATAGTGAGAGTTAGAAAAATAACCCTCCCCAAGACCCTGAAAAGTGAGTGCAAAGTGCACTAAAGTTCCCCTAAGGACAAAAGAGTCGTGTTAGAGGAATAATGCAGGAAAGACACAAACCAGCAATGCAACAACTGTGGATTTCCAATCTAGGGTACCTGTGGAACAAGGGGACCAAGTCCAAAAGTCACAAGCATGTCGGAGATGGGCAGATGCCCAGGAAATGCCAGCTGCGGGTGCAAAGAAGCTTTGACTGGACAGAAGAAGCTGAGGTTTCTGCAGGAACGAAAAGGGCTAGAGACTTCCCCTTTGGTGGACCGATCCCTCTCGCCTTGGAGAGTCGTGCAGAAGTGTTTTCCCGCCGGAAGGACGCCAACAAGCCTTGCTACATGCAAATCGTGCGTTTGGCGTTTTTGGACGCTGCTGGGGCCCAGGAGGGACCAGGAGGTCGCAAATTGGACCTGCAGAGAGAGGGGACGTCGAGCAAGACAAAGAGCCCTCACTGAAGCAGGTAGCACCCGGAGAAGTGCCAGAAACAGGCACTACGAGGATGCGTGAAACGGTGCTCGCCGAAGTTGCACAAAGGAGTCCCACGTCGCCGGAGACCAACTTAGAAAGTCGTGCAATGCAGGTTAGAGTGACGTGGACCCAGGCTTGGCTGTGCACGAAGGATTTACGCCGGAAGTGCACAGGGGCCGGAGTAGCTTGCAAAGTCGCGGTTCCCAGCAATGCAGCCCAGCGAGGTGAGGCAAGGACTTACCTCCACCAAACTTGGACTGAAGAGTCACTGGACTGTGGGGGTCACTTGGACAGAGTCGCTGGATTCGAGGGACCTCGCTCGTCGTGCTGAGAGGAGACCCAAGGGACCGGTAATGCAGCTTTTTGGTGCCTGCGGTTGCAGGGGGAAGATTCCGTCGACCCACGGGAGATTTCTTCGGAGCTTCTGGTGCAGAGAGGAGGCAGGCTACCCCCACAGCATGCACAAGCAGGAAAACAGTCGAGAAGGCGGCAGGATCAGCGTTACAGAGTTGCAGTAGTCGTCTTTGCTACTATGTTGCAGGTTTGCAGGCTTCCAGCGCGGTCAGCGGTCGATTCCTTATCAGAAGGTGAAGAGGGAGATGCAGAGGAACTCGGCTGAGCTCATGCATTCGTTATCTAAAGTTTCCCCAGAGACAGAGACCCTAAATAGCCAGAAAAGAGGGTTTGGCTACCTAGGAGAGAGGAGAGGCTACTAACACCTGAAGGAGCCTATCACAAGGAGTCTCTGACGTCACCTGGTGGCACTGGCCACTCAGAGCAGTCCAGTGTTCCAGCAGCACCTCTGTTTCCAAGATGGCAGAGGTCTGGAGCACACTGGAGGAGCTCTGGACACCTCCCAGGGGAGGTGCAGGTCAGGGGAGTGGTCACTCCCCTTTTCTTTGTCCAGTTTCGCGCCAGAGCAGGGGCTAAGGGGTCCCTGAACCGGTGTAGACTGGCTTATGCAGAATTGGGCACATCTGTGCCCAACAAAGCATTTCCAGAGGCTGGGGGAGGCTACTCCTCCCCTGCCTTCACACCATTTTCCAAAGGGAGAGGGTGTCACACCCTCTCTCAGAGGAAGTTCTTTGTTCTGCCATCCTGGGCCAGGCCTGGCTGGACCCCAGGAGGGCAGCTGCCTGTCTGAGGGGTTGGCAGCAGCAGCAGCTGCAGTGAAACCCCAGGAAGGGCAGTCTGGCAGTACCAGGGTCTGTGCTACAGACCACTGGGATCATGGAATTGTACCAACAATGCCAGGATGGCATAGAGGGGGCAATTCCATGATCATAGACATGTTACATGGCCATATTCGGAGTTACCATGGTGAAGCTACATATAGGTAGTGACCTATATGTAGTGCACGCGTGTAATGGTGTCCCCGCACTCACAAAGTTCAGGGAATTGGCTCTGAACAATGTGGGGGCACCTTGGCTAGTGCCAGGGTGCCCTCACACTAAGTAACGTTGCACCTAACCTTTACCAGGTAAAGGTTAGACATATAGGTGACTTATAAGTTACTTAAGTGCAGTGTAAAATGGCTGTGAAATAACGTGGACGTTATTTCACTCAGGCTGCAGTGGCAGGCCTGTGTAAGAATTGTCAGAGCTCCCTATGGGTGGCAAAAGAAATGCTGCAGCCCATAGGGATCTCCTGGAACCCCAATACCCTGGGTACCTCAGTACCATATACTAGGGAATTATAAGGGTGTTCCAGTAAGCCAATGTAAATTGGTAAAAATGGTCACTAGCCTGTTAGTGACAATTTGAAAGTAATGAGAGAGCATAACCACTGAGGTTCTGGTTAGCAGAGCCTCAGTGAGACAGTTAGGCACCACACAGGGAACATATACATGCACACTTATGAGCACTGGGGCCCTGTGTGACAGGGTCCCAGTGACACATACATATAGGCCACAAACTTATGAGCACTGGGGTCCTGACCAGCAGGATCCCAGTGACACATAACAAACATACTGAAAACATAGTGTTTTCACTATGAGCACTGGGGCCTGGCTATCAGGATCCCAGTGAGACAGTGAAAACAGTGACAAACACCCTGACATACACTCACAAACAGGCCAAAAGTGGGGGTAACAAGGCTAGAAAGAGGCTACCTTCTCACACAACCCCCCCCCCCAAACGAAGGACAATAAGGCTAACCTTGGCCAGTTGAGACTTTATTGTCTAAGTGGTGATAAGTAGAGAGTAGCTCTGCAATAGACTGGTTACTCCCTTTATCATCCACTATATGGTTACTTCCCTGTGGGGATGTAAACCACCCTGTTTGAAGTTTTTTAGCTAAGCAACAATGTGAAGATGTATTTTCAGAGTTTCTATCAGTAAGTTTTAGTTTAGAGCAGTGGGAATTGTCCACTGAACCTATTTGTAGTGATGGAAATGCCAGACAGGGATGCTGTCTCAGAAAAGCCATAGCTGGGCAAAAACTTTGTCCATCTGGCTGGAAGAGAGAACAGGGATACTGTTTCTCTTGAGTTGGAGCAGGGCAGGGATGCTGTCCTATGAGCTCCACACTAGGGCAGGGATGCTGTCCTAAGTGTTGTGAGGTAGTGCAGGGTTTCTGCACTAAAGTTTCTCTGGGAGGGTTGGAGGGATGCTCCATGTTAACTAAAATGGTGCTGTTTTTCTCACCAATGTTAGTTATCCCACAGAGAGGTACTTCCACCTCAGGGAGTCCAGCTTTGCCAGCTGATGATTCCCTTGGAACAGGTGCCACCCCAGGACAGGTTTCTCCCACCACAGGAATGGTATCCTGAATGGTAGGGTGGTTAGGGGATACTGTGATACCCTTTTTACCTGTTGATGGAGAGGGATCCTGAGTTTTCAGGCCTTCTCTCCTTTGCTTTTTCATTTCACTTGAAATGAGAGGGAACAATTCCTCAGGGATGCCCAGCATGGCTGCATGGGCATAAAACTCTACATCAGCCCAACCTGAGGCCTCTAGGTCATTACCTAAGAGACAGTCTACAGGTAAGCTAGGTGATACCACCACCTGCTTAGGGCCAGTAACTCCACCCCAACTAAACTGAATTATAGCTAAGGGAAGAAACTTAGTGGAGTTATGGACATCAATAATCTTATACTGTTGTTCAATGATGTGTTGTTCAGGAGGCACTAGGTTTTCAGTCACCAAAGTGAAACTGGCACCTGTGTCCCTGTAGGCCAAGGCCTCAACACCATTTATTGAAACTGTCTGCCTGTACTTATCCATTGTAAGGGGACAAGCAGCCAGTGTGGCAAGGCCAATGCCACTAGGTGTGACAGAAACTGTCTTGGGACTGATTACATCAGTTTCCACTATGGACCCATAAGTGAACCCAACTACACCCTTTGCTTGACTGTTGCCAGCAGTCCCACCACTAGTACCACTACTGCTAGGGGCACTAGAGCTTGATGTATTAGTGGTGGTAGGCTCAGGGGGTTTACCTGGACAGGACTTATCCCCTGGCCTATGGCCTCTGTTTTTACACACAAAGCACCAAGGCTTTTTAATGTGTGCAGGTTGGGAAGAAGAGGAAGAATTTGTTTTATCCCCACCCTCTGAAGAGTGTTTAAGATTTGAAGTGGGATCTTTGGTTTTACCCTTATCCCCATGCTTATCTTGAGATTTTTCACCATCTTTCTTCTTATTGCCATCTTTGTCACCCCCTGTATGAACTTTTCTGTTCACCCTTGTTCTGACCCATTTGTCTGCCTTCTTTCCCAATTCTTGGGGAGAGGTCAGATCAGAGTCTACCAGGTACTGGTGCAACAAATCAGACACACAATTCTTAAGAATATGCTCTCTCAGGATTAAGTTATACAGGCTGTCATAATCAGTAACTTTACTGCCATGTAACCACCCCTCCAAGGCCTTCACTGCCTGGTCAATGAAATCAACCCAGTCTTGTGAAGACTCCTTTTTGGTCTCTCTGAACTTTATCCTGTACTGTTCAGTGGTTAAGCCATAACCATCCAGGAGTGCATTCTTAAGAACTTGGAAATTATTAGCATCATTTTCTTTTACAGTAAGGAGCCTATCCCTACCTTTTCCAGTAAATGATAGCCATAGGATAGCAGCCCACTGCTTTTGAGGGACATCCTGTACAGCACAGGCCCTCTCAAGTGCAGCAAACCACTTGTTAATGTCATCCTCCTCCTTGTAAGGGGGAACTATTTTGTGCAGATTCCTGGAATCATGCTCTTTTGCAGGATGACTATGGGGAATACTGCTGCTGCCACCATGGGTTTCTAAACCCAACTTCTGTCTTTCCCTCTCTACTTCTAAAGACTGTCTATCCAAATCCAGCTGTTGCTTCTTGAGCTTCAGTCTCGTTTGTTCCACTCTCAATCTATTGAGCTCCCTTTCTAACAATCTGTCATCAGGGTGGGTGGGAGGGACATTTCTAGATACAGAGGTATGATGGGAATGAACAGAAGGAGACCTGTCCCTTACAGAGGGCACCCTAACAGCTTGGCTAACAGTATAATGTGAGAGCACACCACCAGTATGGTGTGATTCAACCTCTGTACCAACTATGCTAGACTGTCTAGTAATGGGCAGGCTGAGAAGTTTCTTTCCTGAACCTTTTCCTGGGGGAGTCCCTGGATCAGATTGAGAACCATTAGCTACTTTTTCACCAGATTGGGCACTTATGGCCTTATCCTGTACTCTAAGCATGTTAATTAACAGTTCTAAGGAAGGATTCTTCCCTACACTCAAACCTCTCTCTATGCAGAGACTCCTTGCTCCTTTCCAGCTAAGGTGATCATATGCAAGTTTGGACAGTTCAACATTTTGGCCTGTGCCAGACATTTTTAGAGAGAGTTAAAGTGATAGACAAAGAGAAAAAAGTTTTCAGAACTTTTTGGAAAGACAGAAAAAACTTTTTAAACTTTTAAGAACTTTTTGAAAGTTTAGAAGTACTTTTCAGCACTTAGAAAAGAGTGAAAAGAGGAAATGTAAAACTTTTTGGCTATGTGTATATACACTGACCTTGTTTTGTATATTTTTCTCTTATGAAAAGTACAATGACAAGAGTGGTAAGTAGTCTCAAGCACTTATCCCACCACTGCACAACCAATGTAGGAGGCTGGACTGGCTTGTAGTGAGTACCAAGGGGTACTTGCACCTTGCACCAGGCCCAGTTATCCCTTATTAGTGTATAGGGTGTCTAGCAGCTTAGGCTGATAGATAATGGTAGCTTAGCAGAGCAGCTTAGGCTGAACTAGGAGACGTGTGAAGCTACTACAGTACCACTTAGTGTCATATGCACAATATCATAAGAAAACACAATAATACACAGTTATACTAAAAATAAAGGTACTTTATTTTTATGACAATATGCCAAAGTATCTTAGAGTGTACCCTCAGTGAGAGGATAGGAAATATACACAAGATATATGTACACAATTCCAAAAATATGCAGTATAGTCTTAGAAAACAGTGCAAACAATGTATAGTTACAATAGGATGCAATGGGGAAACATAGGGATAGGGGCAACACAAACCATATACTCCAAAAGTGGAATGCGAACCACGAATGGACCCCAAACCTATGTGACCTTGTAGAGGGTCGCTGGGACTATTAGAAAATAGTGAGAGTTAGAAAAATAACCCTCCCCAAGACCCTGAAAAGTGAGTGCAAAGTGCACTAAAGTTCCCCTAAGGACAAAAGAGTCGTGTTAGAGGAATAATGCAGGAAAGACACAAACCAGCAATGCAACAACTGTGGATTTCCAATCTAGGGTACCTGTGGAACAAGGGGACCAAGTCCAAAAGTCACAAGCACGTCGGAGATGGGCAGATGCCCAGGAAATGCCAGCTGCGGGTGCAAAGAAGCTTCGACTGGACAGAAGAAGCTGAGGTTTCTGCAGGAACGAAAAGGGCTAGAGACTTCCCCTTTGGTGGACCGATCCCTCTCGCCTTGGAGAGTCGTGCAGAAGTGTTTTCCCGCCGGAAGGACGCCAACAAGCCTTGCTACATGCAAATCGTGCGTTTGGCGTTTTTGGACGCTGCTGGGGCCCAGGAGGGACCAGGAGGTCGCAAATTGGACCTGCAGAGAGAGGGGACGTCGAGCAAGACAAAGAGCCCTCACTGAAGCAGGTAGCACCCGGAGAAGTGCCAGAAACAGGCACTACGAGGATGCGTGAAACGGTGCTCGCCGAAGTTGCACAAAGGAGTCCCACGTCGCCGGAGACCAACTTAGAAAGTCGTGCAATGCAGGTTAGAGTGCCGTGGACCCAGGCTTGGCTGTGCACGAAGGATTTACGCCGGAAGTGCACAGGGGCCGGAGTAGCTTGCAAAGTCGCGGTTCCCAGCAATGCAGCCCAGCGAGGTGAGGCAAGGACTTACCTCCACCAAACTTGGACTGAAGAGTCACTGGACTGTGGGGGTCACTTGGACAGAGTCGCTGGATTCGAGGGACCTCGCTCGTCGTGCTGAGAGGAGACCCAAGGGACCGGTAATGCAGCTTTTTGGTGCCTGCGGTTGCAGGGGGAAGATTCCGTCGACCCACGGGAGATTTCTTCGGAGCTTCTGGTGCAGAGAGGAGGCAGGCTACCCCCCCAGCATGCACAAGCAGGAAAACAGTCGAGAAGGCGGCAGGATCAGCGTTACAGAGTTGCAGTAGTCGTCTTTGCTACTATGTTGCAGGTTTGCAGGCTTCCAGCGCGGTCAGCGGTCGATTCCTTATCAGAAGGTGAAGAGGGAGATGCAGAGGAACTCGGCTGAGCTCATGCATTCGTTATCTAAAGTTTCCCCAGAGACAGAGACCCTAAATAGCCAGAAAAGAGGGTTTGGCTACCTAGGAGAGAGGAGAGGCTACTAACACCTGAAGGAGCCTATCACAAGGAGTCTCTGACGTCACCTGGTGGCACTGGCCACTCAGAGCAGTCCAGTGTGCCAGCAGCACCTCTGTTTCCAAGATGGCAGAGGTCTGGAGCACACTGGAGGAGCTCTGGACACCTCCCAGGGGAGGTGCAGGTCAGGGGAGTGGTCACTCCCCTTTCCTTTGTCCAGTTTCGCGCCAGAGCAGGGGCTAAGGGGTCCCTGAACCGGTGTAGACTGGCTTATGCAGAATTGGGCACATCTGTGCCCAACAAAGCATTTCCAGAGGCTGGGGGAGGCTACTCCTCCCCTGCCTTCACACCATTTTCCAAAGGGAGAGGGTGTCACACCCTCTCTCAGAGGAAGTTCTTTGTTCTGCCATCCTGGGCCAGGCCTGGCTGGACCCCAGGAGGGCAGCTGCCTGTCTGAGGGGTTGGCAGCAGCAGCAGCTGCAGTGAAACCCCAGGAAGGGCAGTCTGGCAGTACCAGGGTCTGTGCTACAGACCACTGGGATCATGGAATTGTACCAACAATGCCAGGATGGCATAGAGGGGGCAATTCCATGATCATAGACATGTTACATGGCCATATTCGGAGTTACCATGGTGAAGCTACATATAGGTAGTGACCTATATGTAGTGCACGCGTGTAATGGTGTCCCCGCACTCACAAAGTTCAGGGAATTGGCTCTGAACAATGTGGGGGCACCTTGGCTAGTGCCAGGGTGCCCTCACACTAAGTAACGTTGCACCTAACCTTTACCAGGTAAAGGTTAGACATATAGGTGACTTATAAGTTACTTAAGTGCAGTGTAAAATGGCTGTGAAATAACGTGGACGTTATTTCACTCAGGCTGCAGTGGCAGGCCTGTGTAAGAATTATCAGAGCTCCCTATGGGTGGCGAAAGAAATGCTGCAGCCCATAGGGATCTCCTGGAACCCCAATACCCTGGGTACCTCAGTACCATATACTAGGGAATTATAAGGGTGTTCCAGTAAGCCAATGTAAATTGGTAAAAATGGTCACTAGCCTGTTAGTGACAATTTGAAAGTAATGAGAGAGCATAACCACTGAGGTTCTGGTTAGCAGAGCCTCAGTGAGACAGTTAGGCACCACACAGGGAACATATACATGCACACTTATGAGCACTGGGGCCCTGTGTGACAGGGTCCCAGTGACACATACATATAGGCCACAAACTTATGAGCACTGGGGTCCTGACCAGCAGGATCCCAGTGACACATAACAAACATACTGAAAACATAGTGTTTTCACTATGAGCACTGGGGCCTGGCTATCAGGATCCCAGTGAGACAGTGAAAACAGTGACAAACACCCTGACATACACTCACAAACAGGCCAAAAGTGGGGGTAACAAGGCTAGAAAGAGGCTACCTTCTCACACCACTCCCCTGACCTGCACCTCCCCTGGGAGGTGCCCAGAGCTCCTCCAGTGTGCTCCAGACCTCTGCCATCTTGGAAACAGAGGTGCTGCTGGCACACTGGACTGCTCTGAGTGGCCAGGGCCAGCAGGTGACGTCAGAGACTCCTTCTGATAGGCTCCTTCAGGTGTTGCTAGCCTATCCTCTCTCCTAAGTAGCCAAACCCTCTTTTCTGGCTATTTAGGGTCTCTGCTTTGGGGAATTCCTCAGATAACGAATGCAAGAGCTCATCAGAGTTCCTCTGCATCTCTCTCTTCACCTTCTGCCAAGGAATCGACTGCTGACCGCGCTGGAAGCCTGCAAAACTGCAACAAAGTAGCAAAGACGACTACTGCAACTCTGTAACGCTGATCCTGCCGCCTTCTCGACTGTTTTCCTGGTGGTGCATGCTGTGGGGGTAGTCTGCCTCCTCTCTGCACTAGAAGCTCCAAAGAAATCTCCCGTGGGTCGACGGAATCGTCCCCCTGCAACCGCAGGCACCAAAGAACTGCATCACCGGTCCCCTGGGTCTCCTCTCAGCACGACGAGCGAGGTCCCTTGAATCCAGCAACTGTGTCCAAGTGACTCCCACAGTCCAGTGACTCTTCAGTCCAAGTTTGGTGGAGGTAAGTCCTTGCCTCCCCACGCCAGACTGCATTGCTGGGAACCGCGACTTTTGCAGCTACTCCGGCCTCTGTGCACTTCCGGCGGAAATCCTTTGTGCACAGCCAAGCCTGGGTCCACGGCACTTTAACCTGCATTGCACGACTTTCTAAGTGGCCCTCCGGCGACGTGGGACTCCTTTGTGCAACTTCGGGTGAGCACCGTTTCACTCCTCTTTGTAGTGCCTGTTCCGGCACTTCTGCGGGTGCTGCCTGCTTCTGAGAGGGCTCCTTGTCTTGCTCGATGCCCCCTCTGTCCCCAGACGCAATTGGCGACATCCTGGTCCCTCCTGGGCCACAGCAGCATCCAAAAACCCTAACCGCACGATTTGCAGCTAGCAAGGCTTGTTAGCGGTCTTTCGGCGGGAAAACACTTCTGCACGACTCTCCACGGCGTGGGGGATCCATCCTCCAAAGGGGAAGTCTCTAGCCCTTGTCGTTCCTGCAGAATCCTCAGCTTCTACTGTCCAGTAGCAGCTTCTTTGCACCCACAGCTGGCATTTCCTGGGCATCTGCCCATCTCCGACTTGCTTGTGACTTTTGGACTTGGTCCCCTTGTTCCACAGGTACCCTCGACTGGAAATCCATCGTTGTTGCATTGCTGGTTTGTGTCTTTCCTGCAGAATTCCTCTATCACGACTTCTATGTCCTTTGGAGAACTTTAGTGCACTTTGCACTCACTTTTCAGGGTCTTGGGGTGGGCTATTTTTCTAACCCTCACTATTTTCTAATAGTCCCAGCGACCCTCTACAAGGTCACATAGGTTTGGGGTCCATTCGTGGTTCGCATTCCACTTTTGGAGTATATGGTTTGTGTTGCCCCTATCCCTATGTGTCCCCATTGCATCATATTGTAACTATACATTGTTTGCACTGTTTTCTAAGACTATACTGCATATTTGTGGTATTGTGTACATATATCTTGTGTATATTTGCTATCCTCATACTGAGGGTACACTGAGATACTTTGGCATATTGTACCTTTATTATAAAGTACCTTTATTTTTAGTATATCTGTGTATTGTGTTTTCCTATGATATTGTGCAAGTGACACTAGTGGTACTGTAGGAGCTTCACTCGTCTCCTAGTTCAGCCTAAGCTGCTCTGCTAAGCTACCATTATCTATCAGCCTAAGCTGCTAGACACCCTATACACTAATAAGGGATAACTGGGCCTGGTGCAAGGTGTAAGTACCCCTTGGTACTCACTACAAGCCTGTCCAGCCTCCTACAGGAAGTTCCTAGTCCTCTTCGTTCTTGCAGAATCCACAGCTTCTACCATCCGGTGGCAGCTTCTCTACACCCACAGCTGGCATTTCCTGGGCATCTGCCCACTCCCGACTTGATCGTGACTTTTGGACTTGGTCCCCTTGTTCCACAGGTACTCTTGTCTGGAAATCCATTGTTGTTGCATTACTGGTGTTGGTCTTCCTTGCAGAATTCCCCTATCACGACTTCTGTGCTCTCTGGGGAACTTAGGTGCACTTTGCACACACTTTTCAGGGTCTTGGGGTGGGCTATTTTTCTAACCCTCACTGTTTTCTTACAGTCCCAGCGACCCTCTACAAGCTCACATAGGTTTGGGGTCCATTCGTGGTTCGCATTCCACTTCTAGAGCATATGGTTTGTGTTGCCCCTATACCTATGTGCTCTCATTGCAATCTATTGTGACTGTACATTGCTTGCATTGCTTTCTATTGCTATTACTGCCTATTTTTGGTATTGTGTATATATATCTTGTGTATATTTGATATCCTCATACTGAGGGTATTCACTGCGATACTTTTGGCATATTTTCATAAAAATAAAGTACCTTTATTTTTAGTATATCTGTGTATTGTGTTTTCTTATGATATTGTGCATATGACACCAGTGGTATAGTAGGAGCTTCACACATCTCCTAGTTCAGCCTAAGCTGCTCTGCTAGGCTACCTTCTATCAGCCTAAGCTGCTAGACACCTCTTCTACACTAGTAAGGGATAACTGGACCTGGTGCAGAGTGTAAGTACCCCTTGGTACCACTATAAACCAGGCCAGCCTCCTACAATGTACCCAGACATAACGTTTGTGCCTCTGTCAGACACAACTTCCCTAAGGAATCCCACACCGGTAAATATTCCCATCAGGGTTCCGGTCCCCACCGGTGCAGTCCCTGTTCTCAGAGGAATTGCCTCTGGATAGCGGGTGGCATGGTCCACCAAAACCAGGATAAACCTGTTGCCCAAGGCAGTTTTGGGGTTCAAGGGACCAATGACGTCGATGCCCACCCTTTCAAAGGGGGTGCCAACGACAGGGAGTGGGATGAGGGGGGCCTTCAGCCTTTTCCCTGTCTTCCCACTAGCCTGGCAGGTGGGGCAGGCCCTGCAGAAATTATCTGAGGCTACCCGCATTCTAGGCCAATGGAAGTGGGTGACAAGCCTGGCAAAAGTATTGTCTTGGCCCAAATGTCCTGCCAGGGGAATGTCATGAGCCAGACCCAGTAGGAAGGCCCAGTAACACTGGGGGACCACCAGCACACGTGCTGCCCCAATGGCCCGAGCCTTAGGCCCTCACCGTAAAAGAGATCCTTCTCCCAGAAAATATGGTGATTTCCGGAGGCTTCAACAGCCGCTTGGACTGCAGCCTGTTGCATCAGACCCCCACGGGTGGGGCATTCCTTCTGCGCTTTGCAGAATTCGGCCCTGGTTGGCCCATACTCTACTTGCCAGCCAGCAAGTTCAGGCAGGTTGCCCAGGTCAGCAATGTCCTCTCCGGTTGGCTAGGGGGCCTCCTCCTCAGTGTAGGAGGCTGGCCTGGTGTGTAGTGGGTACCTTGGCTACTTACACCTTATACCAGGTCCAGTTATCCCTTATTAGAGAAGTAGTAGTGTTCTAGCAGCTTAGGCTGATAGAGGTAGCTATAGCAGAGCAGCTTAGGCTGAACTAGGAAACATGCAAAGCTCATGCAATACCACTTATAGTTACACAGTACTTGTACACAAGTAAAGACAATACTCAGTGTTACCAAAAATAAAGATATTTACAGTACCAAAAATATCTTAGAGACAATACTCCTTCTGGAGGTAAGTATTATACACAATATATACACTAGACACCAAAATTAGACAAGTAAATAGTCATAGAACAATGCAAATAGTAAGAAATCTTATAGGATGCAATGGGAGAAAATGGGCCTAGGGGCAACACAAACCATATACTAAGAAAGTGGAATGCGAATCACAAATTCCCCCCTAGACAAGTGTAGTGTGTGCAGAATCGCTGGGAGAGTAAGAATACAGTAAAGGTAAGTAAATTACCCCATCCCAGAGCCCAGAAAAGCAGGAGTAAAGTGCTGCAAGTTTCCTTAGGACACACTACACCTCGTTTTTGGGATTTTACAGCAGCCAACCAAGTCTGCAAAGAACAACTACTGGATTATTGGACCTGAAGACCTGCAAAGGAAGGGGACCAAGTCCAGAAGTCGAAATAAGTTCAGGGAAGGACAGGAGCCAATGCCAACCCAGAAGAGAGTGCAAAAGAAGAGTCCCTGGTTAGTCAAAGACTGCAGGAATGCACCCTAGGAAGATGTCAGCGGGTTCCTGCATGATGCAAAGGATGTCCCACGGCATGAATATCGTTGCAGATGAGATTTCGTGTTGGAAGTCGCCAACAAGCCTTGGCTAAGACAAAAGTGCGTTTTGCGTCAAAATGGCGCTGGAAGGTCCCAGGAGGGACCTGGGGGCCTCAACTCTGTGTGAGGAGGAAGAGGGGGCTCTCAGCACTTTAGAGAGCTCTCAGGATACCAGCCAGCACCCCCAGGAGTCCAGGATCCGGGTTCAAAGGAGGCGCAAAACACGATTGAAACAGCACAACAAAAGAAGGTCCCACGCCGCCAGAGAACAACTTAGCAAGTTGAGCATCACAGGATGTAGTGCTGGGGACCTGGGCCAGGCTGTGCACAAAGGAATTTTGCAAAGAGTGCACAGTGGCCTCAGGAGGCGAAGAAGACGCAGTACACAGGGGTACCGTCGCTCTTAGGGAAGGCAAGGTCTTACCTCCTCCAAATTGCCTCAGCAGGACCTCAGGACAGTCTATGTCGATGATGTCCACCCTCTGTGTCCTTAGGAGCACGCTCGTCGCCGTGAGATGAGTCCCAGGGAACGGTTGCCGTCTTGGAAGGTGCCTTCTTGGAGCAGGGGAGTGACTCCGTCACTCCACGGGAGATTTCTTTGGTCCTTCTGGTACAGGATGAAGACATGGAGTCCCCAGAGCATGCACACAATGGAAACTGTTGCAGTTGCTGAATTGGAGCTGAGGTTGCTGAAGAAAAGTGTCTCTTGTAGACACTTTGTTGCAGTTACAGCGGTTCTTGGAACAGGCTGCGGTTGATCCGAGGTCAGAAGAGTCTGAAGTTGTTGTAGAGGATTCCTGAAGGAAACTTGCAAGTAGAATCTGAAGAGAACCCATAGGAGGGACCCTAAATAGCCCTGAGAGGGGGATTGGCTACCTTATCATGTATGGACCTATCAGGAGGGGTCTCTGATGTCACCTGCAGGCATTGGCCACTCAGAGGCCTCCAGAGTGCCCCCACACCTTGCAGAGCAAGATGGCTGAAGTCTGGGACACACTGGAGGAGCTCTGGGCACCCTCCTAGGGTGGTGATGGACAGGGGAGTGGTCACTCCCATTTCCTTTGTCCAGTTTTGCACCAGAGCAGGGGACAAGGGGTCCTTGAACCGTTGTAGACTGTCTTATGCAAGGATGACACCATCTGTGCCCTGCAAAGCATTTACAGAAGCTGGGGGAGGCTACCCCTCCCCAGCCTGTAACACCTATTTCCAAAGGGACAGGGTGTAACACCCAGCTCTCAGAGGAAATGTTTTGTTCTGCCTTCCTGGGACTGAGCTGCTCAGACCCCAGGAAGGCAGAACCCTGTCTGTGAGGTGGCAGCAGCTGTAGCTACAGTGCAAGCCTCAGAGAGCTGGTTTGGCAGTACTGGGGGTCCATGGTGGAGCCCCCAGGACGCATGGAATTGGATCCTCAATACCAGATTTGGAATGGGGGGACAATTCCATGATCTTAGACATGTTACATGGCCATATTCGGAGTTAACATTGTGACGCTACATATAGGTGTTGACCTATATGTAGTGCACATGTGTAATTGTGTCCCCGCACTCACAAAGTCTGGGGAAATAGCCCAGAACTATGTGGGGGCACCTTTGCTAGTGCAAGGGTGCCCTCACACTTAGTAACTTTGCACCTAACCTTCAGCAACTGAAGGTTAGACATATAGGTTGACTTACAAGTTACTTAAATGCAGTAAAAATGGCTGTGAAATAACATGTGCGTTATTTCACACAGGCTGCAATGGCAGTCCTGTGTAAGGGTTTGTCTGAGCTCCCTATGGGTGGCAAAAGAAATGCTGCAGCCCATCTGGATATCACAGGAGCCCACGGGTCTTGGCACATGGATGGGCGCTAGGAGCCTGCAGGTCTTGGCAGGGAGGATGCTGGGAGCCCGCAGGTCGTGGCAGACAGATGGATGCTGGGAGCGCACAAGTCTTGGCGCATAGATGGATGCTAGGAGCCCATAGGTCTTGGCACATAGATGGATGCTAGGAGCCCACAGGTCTTGGCACATAGATGGATGCTAGGAGCGCACAGGTCTTGGCACATAGAAGGGTACTAGGAGCCTGCAGGTCTTGGCACATAGATGGGTGCTAGGAGTCCGCAGGTCTTGGCAGGAAGGATGCTAGGAGCCCACAGGTCTTGGCATATGGATGGGTGCTAGGAGGCCACAGGTCTTGGCACATAGATGGATGCTAGGAGCCTGCAGGTCTTGGCAGGGAGGATGCTAGGAGCACACAAGTCTTGGCACATAGAAGGGTACTTGGAGCCCGCAGGCCTTGGCACATAGATGGGTGCTAGGAGCCCACAGGTCTTGCCACATAGATGTATGGTAGGAGCCCACAGGTCTTGGCAGGGAGGATGCTAGGAGCCCACAAGTCTTGGCACGTTGATAGATACTAGGAGCCCACAGGTCTTGGCACATAGATGGGTGCTAGGAGACCGCAGGTCTTGGCACATAGATGGATGCTAGGAGCCCAGAGGTCTTGGCACATAGATGGGTGCTAGGAGCCCACAGGTCTTGGGACATAGATGGGTGGTAGGAGCCCACAGGTCTTGGCACATAGATGGGGCTAGGAGCCAGCAGGTCTTGGCAGGGAGGACGCTAGGAGACCGCAGGTCTTTGCAGGGAGGATGCTAGGAGCCCGCAGGAAATAGAATTTTTTTTAAACATTAGAAATTCACTAAAAAGCCAAAGGTTACAAGGATGTTATAGTTAGGTTCAAATTTTCCACACTCAAAGACATAGAAATTCAGCAGTTATAGTTATCTCAAGTAGCTATAACTATAATGTATGAATGAATGTCAGGAGCAGCAGGTGCTCTTCACCTGTATAAAGTGGGTGAATTTCAGGATGGACAGGCATTTTTCATCTGTAGACAGTGAATGAATGTCGAGATGGACAGGTATTCTGCACCTGTAGAGAATGTGTGACTATCAGGATGGACGGGTATACTTCACATGTAGACAGTGGGTGAATGTTAGGATGGACAGTATTCTTCACTTATAGACAGTGAATGAATGTCAGGATGGACAGGTATTGTTCACCTGTAGACAGTGGGTGAATGTCAGGATGGACAGGTATTGTTCACCTGTAGACAGTGAATGAATGTCAGGATGGACAGGTATTCTTCACCTGTAGACAGTGAGTGAATGTCAGGATGGAAAGGTATTCTTCACCTGTAGACAGTGGGTGAATGACAGGATGGAGAGTTATTCTTCACCTGTAGACAGTGGGTAAATGTCGGGATGGACAGGTATTCTTCACCTGTAGACAAGGGGTGAATGACAGGATGGACAGGTATTCTTCACCTGTAGACAGTGGGTGAATGACAGGATGGAGAGGTATTCTTCGCCTGTAGACAGTGGGTGAATGTCGGAATGGAGAGGTATTCTTCACCTGTAGACAATGGGTGAATGTAGGGATGGGGAGTTATTCTTCACCTGTAGACAGTGGGTGAATGTAGGGATGGGGAGTTATTCTTCACCTGTAGACAGTGGGTAAATGTCGGGATGGACAGGTATTCTTCACCTGTAGACAGTGGGTGAATGACAGGATGGAGAGTTATTCTTCACCTGTAGACAGTGGGTGAATGTCGGGATGGAGAGGTATTCCTCACCTGTAGACAGTGGGTAAAGGTCAGGATGGACAGGTATTTCTCACCTGTAGACAGTGGATGAATGTAGGGATGGGGAGTTATTCTTCACCTGTAGACAGTGGGTGAATGTCGGGATGGACAAGTATTCTTCACCTGTAGACAGTGGGTGAATGACAGGATGGAGAGTGTGAGAAAGTAGCCTCTTTCTAGCCTTGTTACCCCCACTTTTGGCCTGTTTGTGAGTGTATGTCAGGGTGTTTTCACTGTCTCACTGGGATCCTGCTAGCCAGGGCCCAGTGCTCATAGTGAAAACCCTATGTTTTCAGTATGTTTGTTATGTGTCACTGGGACCCTGCTAGTCAGGACCCCAGTGCCCATAAGTTTGTGGCCTATATGTATGTGTTCCCTGTGTGGTGCCTAACTGTTTCACTTAGGCTCTGCTAACCAGAACCTCAGTGGTTATGCTCTCTCATTTCTTTCAAATTGTCACTAACAGGCAAGTGACCAATTTTACCAATTTACATTGGCTTACTGGAACACCCTTATAATTCCCTAGTATATGGTACTGAGGTACCCAGGGTATTGGGGTTCCAGGAGATCCCTAAGGGCTGCAGCATTTCTTTTGCCACCCATAGGGAGCTCTGACAATTCTTACACAGGCCTGCCACTGCAGCCTGAGTGAAATAACGTCCACGTTATTTCACAGCCATTTTACACTGCACTTAAGTAACTTATAAGTCACCTATATGTCTAACCTTTAACTGGTAAAGGTTAGGTGCAAAGTTACTTAGTGTGAGGGCACCCTGGCACTAGCCAAGGTGCCCCCACATTGTTCAGGGCCAATTCCCCTGACTTTGTGAGTGCGGGGACACCATTACACGCGTGCACTACATATAGGTCACTACCTATATGTAGCTTCACAATGGTAACTCCGAATATGGCCATGTAACATGTCTATGATCATGGAATTGCCCCCTCTATGCCATCCTGGCATAGTTGGCACAATCCCATGATCCCAGTGGTCAGTAGCACAGACCCTGGGACTGCCAAACTGCCTTTTCTGGGGTTTCACTGCACCTGCTGCTGCGGCCAACCCCTCAGACAGGTTTCTGCCCTCCTGGGGTCAAGCCAGGCTTGTCCCAGGATGGCAGAACAAAGGACTTCCTCTGAGAGAGGGTGTTACACAACACCCTGTAAAACAGTCGAGAAGTCGGCAGGATCAGCGTTACAGAGTTGCAGTAGTCGTCTTTGCTACTATGTTGCAGTTTTGCAGGCTTCCAGCGCGGTCAGCAGTCGATTCCTTGGCAGAAGGTGAAGAGAGAGATGCAGAGGAACTCGGATGAGCTCTTGCATTCGTTATCTAAAGTTTCCCCAGAGACAGAGACCCTAAATAGCCAGAAAAGAGGGTTTGGCTACCTAGGAGAGAGGAGAGGCTACTAACACCTGAAGGAGCCTATCACAAGGAGTCTCTGACGTCACCTGGTGGCACTGGCCACTCAGAGCAGTCCAGTGTGCCAGCAGCACCTCTGTTTCCAAGATGGCAGAGGTCTGGAGCACACTGGAGGAGCTCTGGACACCTCCCAGGGGAGGTGCAGGTCAGGGGAGTGGTCACTCCCCTTTCCTTTGTCCAGTTTCGCGCCAGAGCAGGGCTAAGGGGTCCCTGCACCAAATGTGCCCATGAAAGCATTTCCAGAGGCTGGGGGAGGCTACTCCTCCCCTGCCTTCACACCATTTTCCAAAGGGAGAGGGTGTAACACCCTCTCTCAGAGGAAGTCCTTTGTTCTGCCATCCTGGGACAAGCCTGGCTTGACCCCAGGAGGGCAGAAACCTGTCTGAGGGGTTGGCCGCAGCAGCAGGTGCAGTGAAACCCCAGAAAAGGCAGTTTGGCAGTCCCAGGATCTGTGCTACTGACCACTGGGATCATGGGATTGTGCCAACTATGCCAGGATGGCATAGAGGGGGCAATTCCATGATCATAGACATGTTACATGGCCATATTCGGAGTTACCATTGTGAAGCTACATATAGGTAGTGACCTATATGTAGTGCACGCGGGTAATGGTGTCCCCGCACTCACAAAGTTCAGGGAATTGGCTCTGAACAATGTGGGGGCACCTTGGCTAGTGCCAGGGTGCCCTCACACTAAGTAACTTTGCACCTAACCTTTACCAGGTAAAGGTTAGACATATAGGTGACTTATAAGTTACTTAAGTGCAGCGTAAAATGGCTGTGAAATAACGTGGACGTTATTTCACTCAGGCTGCAGTGGCAGGCCTGTGTAAGAATTGTCAGAGCTCCCTATGGGTGGCAAAAGAAATGCTGCAGCCCATAGGGATCTCCTGGAACCCCAATACCCTGGGTACCTCAGTACCATATACTAGGGAATTATAAGGGTGTTCCAGTAAGCCAATGTAAATTGGTAAAAATGGTCACTAGCCTGTTAGTGACAGTTTGGAAAGAAATGAGAGAGCATAACCACTGAGGTTCTGATTAGCAGAGCCTCAGTGAGACAGTTAGTCACTACACAGGTAACACATTCAGGCACACTTATGAGCACTGGGGCCCTGGGTTACCAGGGTCCCAGTGACACATACAACTAAAACAACATATATACAGTGAAAAATGGGGGTAACATGCCAGGCAAGATGGTACTTTCCTACACAACCCCCCCCCCAAACGAAGGACAATAAGACTAGCCATGACCTGATGAGTCTTCATTGTCTAAGTGGAAATATCTGGAGAGTCCATCTGCATTGGAGTGGCTACTCCCAGGTCTATGTTCCACTGTATAGTCCATTCCCTGTAGGGATATGGACCACCTCAACAATTTAGGATTTTCACCTTTCATTTGTTTTAGCCAAAGTAGAGGTTTGTGGTCTGTCTGAACAATTAAGTGAGTGCCAAACAGGTATGGCCTCAACTTCTTCAGCGCCCAGACCACAGCAAAGGCCTCCCTCTCAATGGCAGACCAACGCTTTTCTCTAGGGGTCAACCTCCTACTAATAAAAGCAACAGGTTGATCCTGGCCCTCAGAATTAAGTTGTGATAGGACTGCCCCTACTCCTAATTCAGATGCATCAGTTTGGACATAGAATTTTTTAGAGTAACAAGGGCTTTTCAGGACAGGTGCAGAGCACATGGCCTGCTTCAGCTCCTCAAAAGCTTTCTGACAGTTTGCTGTCCATAATACCTTTTTAGGCATTTTCTTGGATGTGAGGTCATTAAGAGGGGCTGCAATGGAGCCATAGTTCTTAATGAACCTCCTGTAATACCCAGTGAGGCCTAGGAAGGCTCTCACCTGAGTCTGAGTGGTAGGGGGAACCCAATCAATAATTGTTTGGATTTTCCCCTGAAGTGGTGCAATCTGTTCCCCACCAACAAGGTGTCCCAGATAAACCACCTTACCCTGCCCTATCTGGCACTTTGAGGCCTTGATAGTGAGGCCTGCCTTTTGCAGGGCCTCCAAAACTTTCCATAGGTGGACCAGGTGATCATCCCAGCTGGAGATAAAGACAGCTATATCGTCCAAATATGCTGCACTGAAAGCTTCCAGCCCTTGCAGGACTGTGTTCACCAACCTCTGAAAAGTGGCAGGTGCATTTTATAAACCAAAAGGCATTACAGTAAACTGGTAATGTCCTCCAATGGTCGAAAATGCAGTCTTAGGTTTAGCATCTTCTGACAATTTGATCTGCCAATACCCTGCAGTCAAATCAAAAGTGCTTAGATACTTGGCAGATGCCAGTGTATCTATGAGCTCATCTGCCCTGGGTATAGGGTGAGCATCAGTTTTGGTTACCAAGTTGATACCTCTATAGTCTACACAAAACCGCATTTCCTTCTTTCCATCTTTGGAATGGGGTTTTGGTACCAGTACCACAGGAGAAGCCCATGGACTGTCAGAGTGCTCAACCACTCCTAGTTCTAACATTTTCTGGACCTCTTGCTTTATGCAGTCCCTGACATGGTCAGGCTGCCTATAGATCTTACTTTTGACAGGTAAACTGTCTCCAGTATCTATAGTGTGCTCACACCAAGAAGTGGTACCTGGCACAGTAGGGAAGAGTTCAGAGAATTGATCTAGGAGATTTATGCAATTATCTTTCTGCTCAGCAGTAAGACAATCAGCCAAAACTACACCTTCCACAAGAGCATCTTGTTCTGTGGAAGAGAAGAGATCAGGTAGAGGATCACTGTCTTCTTCCTGTCCCTCATCAGTTGCCATGAGCAGGGTGAGATCAGCCCTGTCATAGTAGGGTTTCAGGCGGTTGACATGGAGCACCCTAAGGGGACTCCTGGCAGTGCCTAAGTCAACTAAATAGGTGACTTCTCCCTTCTTTTCAACAATTGTGTGGGGACCACTCCATTTATCTTGGAGTGCTCTTGGGGCCACAGGCTCCAAGACCCACACTTTCTGCCCTGGTTGGTACTGAACCAAAACAGCCTTCTGATCATGCCATTGCTTCTGGAGCTCTTGGCTGGCCTGAAGGTTTTTACTGGCCTTTTTCATGTACTCAGCCATCCTTGATCTGAGGCCAAGTACATAATCCACAATATCCTGTTTAGGAGCTTTTAAAGGTTGTTCCCAACCCTCCTTTACAAGTGTGAGTGGACCCCTAACAGGGTGTCCAAAAAGAAGTTCAAAGGGGCTGAAGCCCACTCCTTTCTGGGGTACCTCCCTGTAGGCAAAAAGGAGGCATGGTAGAAGGATATCCCATCTCCTGCGGAGTTTTTCAGGGAGACCCATAATCATGCCTTTGAGAGTTTTATTAAATCTCTCCACCAGTCCATTGTTTTGTGGATGATAGGGTGTTGTGAACTTGTACGTTACACCACACTCCTTCCACATGGCCTTTAAGTATGCAGACATGAAATTGCTTCCCCTGTCTGATACCACTTCCTTTGGGAAGCCCACCTGTGAGAAAGTAGCCTCTTTCTAGCCTTGTTACCCCCACTTTTGGCCTGTTTGTGAGTGTATGTCAGGGTGTTTTCACTGTCTCACTGGGATCCTGCTAGCCAGGGCCCAGTGCTCATAGTGAAAACCCTATGTTTTCAGTATGTTTGTTATGTGTCACTGGGACCCTGCTAGTCAGGACCCCAGTGCTCATAAGTTTGTGGCCTATATGTATGTGTTCCCTGTGTGGTGCCTAACTGTCTCACTGAGGCTCTGCTAACCAGAACCTCAGTGGTTATGCTCTCTCATTTATTTCAAATTGTCACTAACAGGCTAGTGACCAATTTTACCAATTTACATTGGCTTACTGGAACACCCTTATAATTCCCTAGTATATGGTACTGAGGTACCCAGGGTATTGGGGTTCCAGGAGATCCCTATGGGCTGCAGCATTTCTTTTGCCACCCATAGGGAGCTCTGACAATTCTTACACAGGTCTGCCACTGCAGCCTGAGTGAAATAACGTCCACGTTATTTCACAGCCATTTTACACTGCACTTAAGTAACTTATAAGTCACCTATATGTCTAACCTTTACCTGGTAAAGGTTAGGTGCAAAGTTACTTAGTGTGAGGGCACCCTGACACTAGCCAAGGTGCCCCCACATTGTTCAGAGCCAATTCCCTGAACTTTGTGAGTGCGGGGACACCATTACACGCGTGCACTACATATAGGTCACTACCTATATGTAGCTTCACAATGGTAACTCCGAATATGGCCATGTAACATGTCTATGATCATGGAATTGCCCCCTCTATGCCATCCTGGCATAGTTGGCACAATCCCATGATCCCAGTGGTCTGTAGCACAGACCCTGGTACTGCCAAACTGCCCTTCCTGGGGTTTCACTGCAGCTGCTGCTGCCAACCCCTCAGACAGGCATCTGCCCTCCTGGGGTCCAGCCAGGCCTGGCCCAGGATGGCAGAACAAAGAACTTCCTCTGAGAGAGGGTGTGACACCCTCTCCCTTTGGAAAATGGTGTGAAGGCAGGGGAGGAGTAGCCTCCCCCAGCATCTGGAAATGCTTTGTTGGGCACAGATGTGCCCAATTCTGCATAAGCCAGTCTACACCGGTTCAGGGGACCCCTTAGCCCTGCTCTGGCGCGAAACTGGACAAAGGAAAGGGGAGTGACCACTCCCCTGACCTGCACCTCCCCTGGGAGGTGTCCAGAGCTCCTCCAGTGTGCTCCAGACCTCTGCCATCTTGGAAACAGAGGTGCTGCTGGCACACTGGACTGCTCTGAGTGGCCAGTGCCACCAGGTGACGTCAGAGACTCCTTGTGATAGGCTCCTTCAGGTGTTGCTAGCCTATCCTCTCTCCTAGGGAGCCAAACCCTCTTTTCTGGCTATTTAGGGTCTCTGTCTCTGGGGAAACTTTAGATAACGAATGCAAGAGCTCAGCCGAGTTCCTCTGCATCTCTCTCTTCACCTTCTGATAAGGAATCGACCGCTGACCGCGCTGGAAGCCTGCAAACCTGCAACATAGTAGCAAAGACGACTACTGCAACTCTGTAACGCTGATCCTGCCGCCTTCTCGACTGTTTTCCTGCTTGTGCATGCTGTGGGGGTAGCCTGCCTCCTCTCTGCACCAGAAGCTCAGAAGAAATCTCCCGTGGGTCGATGGAATCTTCCCCCTGCAACCGCAGGCACCAAAAAGCTGCATTACCGGTCCCTTGGGTCTCCTCTCAGCACGACGAGTGAGGTCCCTCGAATCCAGCGACTCTGTCCAAGTGACCCCCACAGTCCAGTGACTCTTCAGTCCAAGTTTGGTGGAGGTAAGTCCTTGCCTCACCTCGCTGGGCTGCATTGCTGGGAACCGCAACTTTGCAGCTACTCCGGCCCCTGTGCACTTCCGGCGGAAATCCTTTGTGCACAGCCAAGCCTGGGTCCACGGCACTCTAACCTGCATTGCACGACTTTCTAAGTTGGTCTCCGGCGACGTGGGACTCCTTTGTGCAACTTCGGCGAGCACCGTTTCACGCATCCTCGTAGTGCCTGTTTCTGGCACTTCTCCGGGTGCTACCTGCTTCAGTGAGGGCTCTTTGTCTTGCCCGACGTCCCCTCTCTCTTCAGGTCCAATTTGCGACCTCCTGGTCCCTCCTGGGCCCCAGCAGCGTCCAAAAAACGCCAAACGCACGATTTGCGACTAGCAAGGCTTGTTGGCGTCCTTTCAGCGGGAAAACACTTCTGCACGACTCTCCAAGGCGAGTGGGATCCGTCCACCAAAGGGGAAGTCTCTAGCCCTTTTCGTTCCTGCAGAAACCTCAGCTTCTTCTGTCCAGTAGAAGCTTCTTTGCACCCGCAGCTGGCATTTCCTGGGCATCTGCCCATCTCCGACTTGCTTGTGACTTTTGGACTTGGTCCCCTTGTTCCACATGTACCCTAGATTGGAAATCCACAGTTGTTGCATTGCTGGTTTGTGTCTTTCCTGCATTATTCCTCTAACACGACTTCTTTGTCCTTAGGGGAACTTTAGTGCACTTTGCACTCACTTTTCAGGGTCTTGGGGAGGGTTATTTTTCTAACTCTCACTATTGTCTGATAGTCCCAGCGACCCTCTACAAGGTCACATAGGTTTGGGGTCCATTCGTGGTTCGCATTCCACTTTTGGAGTATATGGTTTGTGTTGCCCCTATCCCTATGTTTCCCCATTGCATCCTATTGTAACTATACATTGTTTGCACTGTTTTCTAAGACTATACTGCATATTTTTGCTAGTGTGTATATATATCTTGTGTATATTTCCTATCCTCTCACTGAGGGTACACTCTAAGATACTTTGGCATATTGTCATAAAAATAAAGTACCTTTATTTTTAGTATAACTGTGTATTGTGTTTTCTTATGATATTGTGCATATGACACTAAGTGGTACTGTAGTAGCTTCACACGTCTCCTAGTTCAGCCTAAGCTGCTCTGCTAAGCTACCATTATCTATCAGCCTAAGCTGCTAGACACCCTATACACTAATAAGGGATAACTGGGCCTGGTGCAAGGTGCAAGTACCCCTTGGTACTCACTACAAGCCAGTCCAGCCTCCTACATTGGTTGTGCAGCGGTGGGATAAGTGCTTTGAGACTACTTACCACTCTTGTCATTGTACTTTTCATGAGAGAAAAATATACAAAACAAGGTCAGTGTATATACACATAGCCAAAAAGTTTTGCATTTCCTCTTTTCACTCTTTTCTAAGTGCTGAAAAGTACTTCTAAACTTTCAAAAAGTTCTTAAAAGTTTAAAAAGTTTTTTCTGTCTTTCCAAAAAGTTCTGAAAACTTTTTTCTCTTTGTCTATCACTTTAACTCTCTCTAAAAATGTCTGGCACAGGCCAAAAAGTTGAACTGTCCAAACTTGCATATGATCACCTTAGCTGGAAAGGAGCAAGGAGTCTCTGCATAGAGAGAGGTTTGAGTGTAGGGAAGAATCCTTCCTTAGAACTGTTAATTAATATGCTTAGAGTACAGGATAAGGCCATAAGTGCCCAATCTGTAGAAAAAGTAGCTAATGGTTCTCAATCTGATCCAGGGACTCCCCCAGGAAAAGGTTCAGGAAAGAAACTTCTCAGCCTGCCCATTACTAGACAGTCTAGCATAGTTGGTACAGAGGTTGAATCACATCATACTGATGATGTGCTCTCACATTATGCTGGTAGCCAAGCTGTTAGGGTGCCCTTGGTAAGGGACAGGTCTCCTTCTGTTCATTCCCATCATACCTCTGTATCTAGAAATGTCCCTCCCACCCACCCTGATGACAGATTGTTAGAAAGGGAGCTCAATAGATTGAGAGTGGAGCAAACCAGACTGAAGCTCAAGAAGCAACAGCTGGATTTGGATAGACAGTCTTTAGAAATAGAGAGGGAAAGACAGAAAATGGGTTTAGATACCCATGGTGGCAGCAGCAGTATTCCCCATAGTCATCCTGCAAAAGAGCATGATTCCAGGAATCTGCATAAGATAGTTCCCCCTTACAAGGAGGGGGATGACATTAACAAGTGGTTTGCTGCACTTGAGAGGGCCTGTGTTGTACAGGATGTCCCTCAAAAGCAGTGGGCTGCTATCCTATGGCTATCATTTACTGGAAAAGGTAGGGATAGGCTCCTTACTGTAAAAGAAAATGATGCTAACAATTTCCAAGTTCTTAAGAATGCACTCCTGGATGGTTATGGCTTAACCACTAAACAGTACAGGATAAAGTTCAGAGATACCAAAAAGGAGTCTTCACAAGACTGGGTTGATTTCATTGACCAGGCAGTGAAGGCCTTGGAGGGGTGGTTACATGGCAGTAAAGTTACTGATTATGAAAGCCTGTATAACACAATCCTGAGAGAGCATATACTTAATAATTGTGTGTCTGATTTGTTGCACCAGTACCTGGTAGACTCTGATCTGACCTCTCCCCAAGAATTGGGAAAGAAGGCAGACAAATGGGTCAGAACAAGGGTGAACAGAAAAGTTAATACAGGGGGTGACAAAGATGGCAATAAGAAGAAAGATGGTGAAAAATCTCAAGATAAGCATGGGGATAAGGGTAAAACCAAAGATCCCACTTCAAATCTTAAACACTCTTCAGAGGGTGGGGATAAAACAAATTCTTCCTCTTCTTCCCAACCTGCACACATTAAAAAGCCTTGGTGCTTTGTGTGTAAAAACAGAGGCCATAGGCCAGGGGATAAGTCCTGTCCAGGTAAACCCCCTGAGCCTACCACCACTAATACATCAAGCTCTAGTGCCCCTAGCAGTAGTGGTACTAGTGGTGGGACTGCTGGCAACAGTCAAGTTAAGGGTGTAGTTGGGTTCACTTTTGGGTCCATAGTAGAAACTGGGGTAGTCACTCCCAAGACAGTTTCTGTCACACCTAGTGGCATTGGCTTTGCCACACTGGCTGCTTGTCCCCTTACAATGGATAAGTACAGGCAGACAGTTTCAATAAATGGTGTTGAGGCCTTGGCCTACAGGGACACAGGTGCCAGTTTCACTTTGGTGACTGAAAACCTAGTGCCTCCTGAACAACACATCATTGGACAACAGTATAAGATTATTGATGTCCATAACTCCACTAAGTTTCTTCCCTTAGCTATAATTCAGTTTAGTTGGGGTGGAGTTACTGGCCCTAAGCAGGTGGTGGTATCACCTAGCTTACCTGTAGACTGTCTCTTAGGTAATGACCTAGAGGCCTCAGGTTGGGCTGATGTAGAGTTTTATGCCCATGCAGCCATGCTGGGCATCCCTGAGGAATTGTTCCCTCTCATTTCAAGTGAAATGAAAAAGCAAAGGAGAGAAGGCCTGAAAACTCAGGATCCCTCTCCATCAACAGGTAAAAAGGGTATCACAGTATCCCCTAACCACCCTACCATTCAGGATACTATTCCTGTGGTGGGAGAAACCTCTCCTGGGGTGGCACCTGTTCCAAGGGAATCATCAGCTGGCAAAGCTGGACTCCCTGAGGTGGAAGTACCTCTCTGTGGGATAACTAACATTGGTGAGAAAAACAGCACCATTTTAGTTAACATGGAGCATCCCTCCAACCCTCCCAGAGAAACTTTAGTGCAGAAACCCTGCACTACCTCACAACACTTAGGACAGCATCCCTGCCCTAGTGTGGAGCTCATAGGACAGCATCCCTGCCCTGCTCCAACTCAAGAGAAACAGCATCCCTGTTCTCTCTTCCAGCCAGATGGACAAAGTTTTTGCCCAGCTATGGCTTTTCTGAGACAGCATCCCTGTCTGGCATTTCCATCACTACAAATAGGTTCAGTGGACAATTCCCACTGCTCTAAACTAAAACTTACTGATAGAAACTCTGAAAATGCATATTCACATTGTTGCTTAGCTAAAAAACTTCAAACAGGGTGGTTTACATCCCCACAGGGAAGTAACCATATAGTGGATGATAAAGGGAGTAACCAGTCTATTGCAGAGCTACTCTCTACTTATCACCACTTAGACAATAAAGTCTCAACTGGCCAAGGTTAGCCTTATTGTCCTTCGTTTGGGGGGGGGTTGTGTGAGAAGGTAGCCTCTTTCTAGCATTGTTACCCCCACTTTTGGCCTGTTTGTGAGTGTATGTCAGGGTGTTTGTCACTGTTTTCACTGTCTCACTGGGATCCTGATAGCCAGGCCTCAGTGCTCATAGTGAAAACACTATGTTTTCAGTATGGTTGTTATGTGTCACTGGGATCCTGCTGGTCAGGACCCCAGTGCTCATAGGTTTGTGGCCTATATGTATGTGTCACTGGGACCCTGTCACACAGGGCCCCAGTGCTCATAGGTGTGCATGTATGTGTTCCCTGTGTGGTGCGTAACTGTCTCACTGAGGCTCTGCTAACCAGAACCTCAGTGGTTATGCTCTCTCATTACTTTTAAATTGTCACTAACAGGCTAGTGACCAATTTTACCAATTCACATTGGCTTACTGGAACACCCTTATAATTCCCTAGTATATGGTACTAAGGTACCCAGGGTATTGGGGTTCCAGGAGATCCCTATGGGCTGCAGCATTTCTTTTGCCACCCATAGGGAGCTCTGACAATTCTTACACAGGCCTGCCACTGCAGCCTGAGTGAAATAACGTCCACGTTATTTCACAGCCATTTTACACTGCACTTAAGTAACTTATAAGTCACCTATATGTCTAACCTTTACCTGGTAAAGGTTAGGTGCAGAGTTACTTAGTGTGAGGGCACCCTGGCACTAGCCAAGGTGCCCCCACATTGTTCAGAGCCAATTCACTGAACTTTGTGAGTGCGGGGACACCATTACACGCGTGCACTACATATAGGTCACTACCTATATGTAGCTTCACCATGGTAACTCCGAATATGGCCATGTAACATGTCTATGATCATGGAATTGCCCCCTCTATGCCATCCTGGCATTGTTGGTACAATTCCATGATCCCAGTGGTCTGTAGCACAGACCCTGGTACTGCCAGACTGCCCTTCCTGGGGTTTCACTGCAGCTGCTGCTGCTGCCAACCCCTCAGACAGGCAGCTGCCCTCCTGGGGTCCAGCCAGGCCTGGCCCAGGATGGCAGAACAAATAACTTCCTCTGAGAGAGGGTGTGACACCCTCTCCCTTTGGAAAATGGTGTGAAGGCAGGGGAGGAGTAGCCTCCCCCAGCCTCTGGAAATGCTTTGTTGGGCACAGAGGTGCCCAATTCTGCATAAGCCAGTCTACACCGGTTCAGGGGACCCCTTAGCCCTGCTCTGGCGCGAAACTGGACAAAGGAAAGGGGAGTGACCACTCCCCTGACCTGCACCTCCCCTGGGAGGTGTCCAGAGCTCCTCCAGTGTGCTCCAGACCTCTGCCATCTTGGAAACAGAGGTGCTGCTGGCACACTGGACTGCTCTGAGTGGCCAGTGCCACCAGGTGACGTCAGAGACTCCTGCTGATAGGCTCCTTCAGGTGTTAGTAGCCTTTCCTCTCTCCTAGGTAGCCAAACCCTCTTTTCTGGCTATTTTGGGTCTCTGTCTCTGGGGAAACTTCAGATAACGAATGCATGAGCTCAGCCGAGTTCCTCTGCATCTCTCTCTTCACCTTCTGATAAGGAATCGACCGCTGACCGCGCTGGAAGCCTGCAAACCTGCAACATAGTAGCAAAGACGACTACTGCAACTCTGTAACGCTGATCCTGCCGCCTTCTCGACTGTTTTCCTGCTTGTGCATGCTGTGGGGGTAGCCTGCCTCCTCTCTGCACCAGAAGCTCCGAAGAAATCTCCCGTGGGTCGATGGAATCTTCCCCCTGCAACCGCAGGCACCAAAAAGCTGCATTACCGGTCCCTTGGGTCTCCTCTCAGCACGACGAGCGAGGTCCCTCGAATCCAGCGACGCTGTCCAAGTGACCCCCACAGTCCAGTGACTCTTCAGCCCAAGTTTGATGGAGGTAAGTCCTTGCCTCACCTCGCTGGGGTACTTGCACCTTGCACCAGGCCCAGTTATCCCTTATTAGTGTATAGGGTGTCTAGCAGCTTAGGCTGATAGATAATGGTAGCTTAGCAGAGCAGCTTAGGCTGAACTAGGAGACGTGTGAAGCTACTACAGTACCACTTAGTGTCATATGCACAATATCATAAGAAAACACAATACACAGTTATACTAAAAATAAAGGTACTTTATTTTTATGACAATATGCCAAAGTATCTTAGAGTGTACCCTCAGTGAGAGGATAGGAAATATACACAAGATATATATACACAATAGCAAAAATATGCAGTATAGTCTTAGAAAACAGTGCAAACAATGTATAGTTACAATAGGATGCAATGGGGAAACATAGGGATAGGGGCAACACAAACCATATACTCCAAAAGTGGAATGCGAACCACGAATGGACCCCAAACCTATGTGACCTTGTAGAGGGTCGCTGGGACTATTAGAAAATAGTGAGAGTTAGGAAAATAACCCTCCCCAAGACCCTGAAAAGTGAGTGCAAAGTGCACTAAAGTTCCCCTAAGGACAAAGAAGTCGTGTTAGAGGAATAATGCAGGAAAGACACAAACCAACAATGCAACAACTGTGGATTTCCAATCTAGGGTACCTGTGGAACAAGGGGACCAAGTCCAAAAGTCACAAGCAAGGCGGAGATGGGCAAATGCCCAGGAAATGCCAGCTGCGGGTGCAAAGAAGCTTCTACTGGACAGAAGAAGCTGAGGTTTCTGCAGGAACGAAAAGGGCTAGAGACTTCCCCTTTGGTGGACGGATCCCTCTCGCCGTGGAGAGTCGTGCAGAAGTGTTTTCCCGCCGAAAGAACGCCAACAAGCCTTGCTAGCTACAAATCGTGCGGTTAGCGTTTTTGGACGCTGTTGAGGCCCAGGAGGGACCAGGAGGTCGCAAATTGGACCAGCAGAGAGAGGGGACGTCGAGCAAGACAAGAAGCCCTCTCTGAAGCAGGTAGCACCCGGAGAAGTGCCAGAAACAGGCACTACGAGGATGCGTGAAACGGTGCTCGCCGAAGTTGCACAAAGGAGTCCCACGTCGCCGGAGACCAACTTAGAAAGTCGTGCCATGCAGGTTAGAGTGCCGTGGACCCAGGCTTGGCTGTGCACAAAGGATTTCCGCCGGAAGTGCACAGTGGCCGGAGTAGCTGCAAAAGTCGCGGTTCCCAGCAATGCAGCCCAGCGAGGTGAGGCAAGGACTTACCTCCACCAAACTTGGACTGAAGAGTCACTGGACTGTGGGGGTCACTTGGACAGAGTCGCTGGATTCGAGGGACCTCGCTCGTCGTGCTGAGAGGAGACCCAAGGGACCGGTAATGCAGCTTTTTGGTGCCTGCGGTTGCAGGGGGAAGATTCCGTCAACCCACGGGAGATTTCTTCGGAGCTTCTGGTGCAGAGAGGAGGCAGACTACCCCCACAGCATGCACAAGCAGGAAAACAGTCGAGAAGGCGGCAGGATCAGCGTTACAGAGTTGCAGTAGTCGTCTTTGCTACTATGTTGCAGGTTTGCAGGCTTCCAGCGCGGTCAGCAGTCGATTCCTTGGCAGAAGGTGAAGAGAGAGATGCAGAGGAACTCGGATGAGCTCTTGCATTCGTTATCTGAAGTTTCCCCAGAGACAGAGACCCTAAATAGCCAGAAAAGAGGGTTTGGCTACTTAGGAGAGAGGATAGGCTACTAACACCTGAAGGAGCCTATCAGAAGGAGTCTCTGACGTCACCTGGTGGCACTGGCCACTCAGAGCAGTCCAGTGTGCCAGCAGCACCTCTGTTTCCAAGATGGCAGAGGTCTGGAGCACACTGGAGGAGCTCTGGACACCTCCCAGGGGAGGTGCAGGTCAGGGGAGTGGTCACTCCCCTTTCCTTTGTCCAGTTTCGCGCCAGAGCAGGGCTTAGGGGTCCCCTGAACCGGTGTAGACTGGCTTATGCAGAATTGGGCACATCTGTGCCCAACAAAGCATTTCCAGAGGCTGGGGGAGGCTACTCCTCCCTTGCCTTCACACCATTTTCCAAAGGGAGAGGGTGTAACACCCTCTCTCAGAGGAAGTTCTTTGTTCTGCCATCCTGGGCCAGGCCTGGCTGGACCCCAGGAGGGCAGATGCCTGTCTGAGGGGTTGGCAGCAGCAGCAGCTGCAGTGAAACCCCAGGAAGGGCAGTTTGGCAGTACCAGGGTCTGTGCTACAGACCACTGGGATCATGGGATTGTGCCAACTATGCCAGGATGGCATAGAGGGGGCAATTCCATGATCATAGACATGTTACATGGCCATATTCGGAGTTACCATTGTGAAGCTACATATAGGTAGTGACCTATATGTAGTGCACGCGTGTAATGGTGTCCCCGCACTCACAAAGTTCAGGGAATTGGCTCTGAACAATGTGGGGGCACCTTGGCTAGTGCCAGGGTGCCCTCACACTAAGTAACTTTGCACCTAACCTTTACCAGGTAAAGGTTAGACATATAGGTGACTTATAAGTTACTTAAGTGCAGTGTAAAATGGCTGTGAAATAACGTGGACGTTATTTCACTCAGGCTGCAGTGGCAGGCCTGTGTAAGAATTGTCAGAGCTCCCTATGGGTGGCAAAAGAAATGCTGCAGCCCATAGGGATCTCCTGGAACCCCAATACCCTGGGTACCTCAGTACCATATACTGGGGAATTATAAGGGTGTTCCAGTAAGCCAATGTAAATTGGTAAAAATGGTCACTAGCCTGTTAGTGACAATTTGGAAAGAAATGAGAGAGCATAACCACTGAGGTTCTGATTAGCAGAGCCTCAGTGAGACAGTTAGTCACTACACAGGTAACACATTCAGGCACACTTATGAGCACTGGGGCCCTGGGTTACCAGGGTCCCAGTGACACATACAACTAAAACAACATATATACAGTGAAAAATGGGGGTAACATGCCAGGCAAGATGGTACTTTCCTACAATGACAGGATGGAGAGTTATTCTTCACCTGTAGACAGTGGGTAAATGTCGGGATGGATAGGTATTCTTCACCTGTAGACAGTGGGTTAATGTCGGGATGGACAGGTATTCCTCACCTGTAGACAGTGGGTGAATGACAGGATGGAGAGTTATTCTTCACCTGTAGACAGTGGGTAACTGTTGGGATGGACAGGTATTCTTCACCTGTAGACAGTGGGTGAATGTCGGGATGGACAGGTATTCTCCACCTGTAGACAGTGGGTGAATGTCAGGACGGACAGGTATTCTTCACCTGTAGACAGTGGGTGAGTGTTGGGGTGGACAGGTATTCCTCACCTGTAGACAGTGGGTGAATGTAGGAATGACAGGTATTCTTCACCTGTAGACAGTGGGTGAATGTCGGGATGGACAGGTATTCTTCACCTGTAGACAGTAGGTGGATGTAGGAATGACAGGTATACTTCACCTGTAGACAGTGGATAAATGTCGGGATGGACAGGTATTCTTCACCTGTAGACAGTGGGTGAATTTCGGGATGGACAGGTATTCTTCACCTGTAGACAGTGGGTGAATGTCAGGATGGACAGGTATTCTTCACCTGTAGACAGTGGGTGAATGTAGGAATGACAGGTATTCTTCACCTGTAGACAGTGGGTGAATGTCAGGATGGACAGGTATTCTTCACCTGTAGACAGTGGGTGAATGTCAGGATGGATGGGTATTCTTCACCTGTAGACAGTGGGTGAATGTCGGGATGGACAGGTATTCTTCACCTGTAGACAGTGGGTGAATGTCGGGATGGGCAGGTATTCTTCACCTGTAGACAGTGGGTGAATGACAGGATGGAAAGTTATTCTTCACCTGTAGACAGTGGGTGAATGTCAGGATGGACAGGTGTTCTTCACCTGTAGACAGTGGGTGAATGTAAGGATGGGGAGTTATTCTTCACTTGTAGACAGTAGGTGAATGTCGGGATGGACAAGTATTATTCACCTGTAGACAGGGGGTGAATGTCGGGATGGACAGGTATTCCTCACCTGTAGACAGTGGGTGAATGTAGGGATGGGGAGTTATTCTTCACCTGTAGACAGTGGGTGAATGTCAGGATGGACAGGTATTGTTCACCTGTAGACAGTGAGTGAATGTCAGGATGGAGAGTTATTCTTCACCTGTAGACAGTGGGTGAATGTCGGGATGAAGAGGTATTCTTCACCTGTAGACAGTGAGTGAATGTCAGGATGGACAGGTATTCTTCACCTGTAGACAGTGGGTGAATGTCGGGATGGACAAGTATTCTTCACCTGTAGACAGGGGGTGAATGTCGGGATGGACAAGTATTCTTCACCTGTAGACAGGGGGTGAATGTCGGGATGGACAGGTATTCCTCACCTGTAGACAGTGAGTGAATGTCAGGATGGAGAGTTATTCTTCACCTGTAGACAGTGGGTAAATGACAGGATGGAGAGTTATTCTTCACCTGTAGACAGTGGGTGAATGTCGGGATGAAGAGGTATTCTTCACCTGTAGACAGTGAGTGAATGTCAGGATGGACAGGTATTCTTCACCTGTAGACAGTGGGTGAATGTCGGGATGGACAGGTATTCATCACCTGTAGACAGTGGGTGAATGACAGGATGGAGAGTTATTCTTCACCTGTAGACAGTGGGTAACTGTTGGGATGGACAGGTATTCTTCACCTGTAGACATTGGGTGAATGTCGGGATGAACAGGTATTCTTCACCTGTAGACAGGGAGTGAATGACAGGATGGAGAGTTATTCTTCACCTGTAGACAGTGGGTGAATGACAGGATGGAGAGTTATTCTTCACCTGTAGACAGTGGGTTAATGTCGGGATGGAGAGTTATTCTTCACCTGTAGACAGTGGGTGAATGACAGGATGGAGAGTTATTCTTCACCTGTAGACAGTGGGTTAATTTCGGGATGGAGAGTTATTCCTCACCTGTAGACAGTGGGTGAGTGTCAGAGTGGGCAGGTATTCTTCACCTGTAGACAGTGGGTGAATGACAGGATGGAGAGTTATTCTTCACCTGTAGACAGTGGGTGAATGTCGGGATGGACAGGCATTCTTCACCTGTAGACAGGGGGTGAATGTCGGGGTGGACAGGTATTCTTCACCTGTAGACAGTGGGTGAATGTCAGGATGGACAGGTTTTCTTCACCTGTAGACAGTGGGTGAATGTCAGGATGGACAGGTATTCTTCACCTGTAGACAGTGGGTGAATGTCAGGACGGGCAGGTATTCTGCACCTGTAGACAGTGGGTGAATGACAGGATGGAGAGTTATTCTTCACCTGTAGACAGTGGGTGAATGTCAGGATGGACAGGTATTCTTCACCTGTAGACAGTGGGTGAATGTCGGGACGGACAGCTATTCCTCACCTGTAGACAGTGGGTGAATGACAGGATATAGAGTTATTCTTCACCTGTTGACAGTGGGTGAATGTCGGAATGGACAAGTATTCTTCACTTGTAGACAGTGGGTGAATGTCAGGATGGATGGGTATTCTTCACCTGTAGACAGTGGGTGAATGTCGGGATCGACAGGCATTCTTCACCTGTAGACAGTGGGTGAATGTCAGGATGGACAGGTATTCTTCACCTGTAGACAGTGGATAAATGTCGGGATGGACAGGTATTCTTCACCTGTAGACGGGGGTGAATGACAGGATGGAGAGTTATTCTTCACCTGTAGACAGTGGGTGAATGTCACGATGGACAGGCATTCTTCACCTGTAGACACCTGTAGGTTATTCTTCATCTGTACATAGTGCGAGAACACCAGGAAGTACAGGAGGACTTCACCTGTGGATAGTTGGGGATTATTAGGAGCGGAGGGATTTCTTTACCTGCAGACAGTGGGTGAATGTCACAAGGGACATATGTTCTCTAAATAGTAAATGTCCGTAGGGACAGCTGTGAAGTACCTGAAGGTACAGGGTGAACGCCAGGAGCGACAGGTGTTCTTCCTTCGGAGAGGCGGCAGAACAGGTCTTCCTCAGGTTCAGTGTGGCTGACTGGAAATCGCAGAGTTGCAAAAATGCTTCGGCCTTCTTTAAATACAGCTCTGTCTGAAACAAAGAGCAGAGAGTGCTCAACTTATAAATGGTATCGAAACACCCAAACAAAACACAAGCAAACAGAAGGGGGACACAAACGTTTCTATAGACTAGACAGGCCAAGTCATAAGGTGGCACAGAAACACCCAAACATAAAAGCAAAAGCAAGAGGGTATACAAACTCCCATAGAAAGCAACAAACCAAAGGTAAGGCGGCAAATAAACACTCAGAGAAACATAAAAACCAACAAAAGAGCACACAAACTCAGACAGAAAAGTCAAGACAACTACAATGCTGCAAAGAAACCCCCAAAACTTAAAAGCAAACACAAGAGGCCAAACAAACTCCCACAGAAAAGACAAACCAAAGCTATGGCGACACTGAAAGAGGGTATACTAACTACCATGGAAGAGACACACCAAAGGTAAGCAGGCACCGAAACACCCAGAAAAAAACATAAAACCAAAGACAGCACACAAACCCCACAGAAAAGACAAAACAAAGGCAAGGCAGCACAGAAACACCCAGGCAAACATAAAAGCAAACAAAAAGAGTTCCCAATCCCACAGTAAAGACAAGCCAAACATGAGGTGGCACAAAAACACCCAAACATAAAAGCAAACACAAGAGGCCACACAAACTCCCATGCAAAAGCCAAAGCAAACATAAGGGACCACAGAAAAAAAACAAGAAAAAAGCTACCAAAGACAAGTAGAGACAAGTAGTCCTAGAGAAGTGCTAAAGCAACCTCATGGTAGCGCTGCACACCAAGACCAAAGTCAAGTAAATACTAAGGCCCTCATTATGATGTTGGCGGTGTGGGCCACCACCTCAGCGGTGGCGGGAAATTCCGCCAGCCAGCATGGCGGCCCACACCACCACATAATGAAGCCATGGAGGGCTGCCATAGGCGGCCCTCACCCACCGCCAGGCTGCCTCCGTCAGGAAGCCTGGCGGTGGACGGCATGATTATTTGACAGGGCAGCGGTGCTGCCCCTCGGATAATGATCACTTAGCCTCCAGACTTTCCCTGGCGGGTTTCCCCAGCGAAGGGGTGCATGTGGAGCCGCCGTCAATGTCCCGGCCAGACATTCCTCTGGGCCAGTGGGCGGAAACAATGTGTCCGCCCGCCTGCCCGCCCAGAGGAATGTCCATTATACGGCCGTCAAGGTTCCGGGGGAGCTGGCGGTCACTGGGAAGACCGCCAGCATGAACACGGTGGTTTCGACCGCCGTGTTCATAATGAGGGCCTAAGTCTAAACAAACAAATGAACAAGAATACCTGGAAATAAGCTAAATAAAAAGCGAAAGGAATGCAGGAACACTCCGAAAAACAAGCATTATGAAAGTCAGTAGGTGTCGCCCATGCAAGAGCTATTGGCTGTATCTATGTGTTGTAACGATTTTGTACAGCAGGATGGCTGAAAGTAAAAAAAAAAGTGCTAACTATGAGGGGCAGTGAACCCTTTTCTTACTGGGCAAGACAAGCGGTACTTGAACCAAGCTCCAATGTAGGGCAAACACACAAAGAGGAAGTGAAGCCGACACTCAGTGACCAAAAAGAAGCAAAGAAATGAGAGTGACAATGAAGCCAACCAATGGTAAGCAATGGGTGGGTTCTAAGTCCCCTGTAGGTCAACAAAATTAATATATGTGGATATATTTACTATTTTTTAAATCTCCTTTTCCTCTCTCCCTATGACTCTTCAATTAATTCCTTGACGTAGTATACACTAGGGCAGCTAATAAATTGTGATAATTTGTTGTATAAAATGTAGGTTCCTAGTGCTGTTCTGTGTTTTGTGGCACCATACCCTCTTCAGAGAAACATACATTCTTTCATATGACATACAGAAAACAAATTACATTTTTCTAGCATATCATGTCAGCATCCTAAAATAGGTGGTATTTAAACAGACCTTTGCCTGCGTTTTCTTGTTGTCTTATTCATGAGGTTATTATGAAACATCATTGGTGTCAATTATTATGATATCATCAGGGTTAAGGTCATGTGATGTCACTGCCTGGGAAGATTCAGTGTGAAAGGTCTTATGACATCTCTTCCTGCGATGTAATTAAGCTCGAGGGGTGCATGATGTCGGTTCTACACCTCATGAAGGCTTGATGAATGGATATCCATGGTGGTCGGCATCTGTTTTGTGCTGCGTTGTGGTTTCTTGGCGGTGATATCCGTTGGAAGTCCCCCTCTGGAGTGGCCGCATTACCTTGGAGCTGGCCAGCCCTCTGTTTTTTAATTTGTGGATTACTACGCTAAGAGCGGTATTCTTAGCTTTTTACATGGAGCAGTCCAGGAAGTGTAAAATTCCAACTTTTCCACCATTTGGGAAACACCTGAGGAAGTTTTAACATTCCCTGAACTATTCCAGGACTAGAGGTAGAATAGTAAATAAGGGCCGGATTTATATCCTGGCAGAGGGGAACACGCCGTCACAAACGTGGCGGATATCCCGTCCGTTGTATTGCGATCCCTTTATATCCTATGATATGCTATGGTAGGTAGTAATACGGCAGACAGGATATCCGTCATGTTTGTGATGGAGGACCCCCTCCAATGAGATCTAAATCAGGCCGAAGTCCCCTGGACTAGTCTGGGGAACGCTGTACTTTCCCTGGATTTCTGCGAGTCTCCTTTTCTCTGTGTCCTCGTGGGCCTTCCTTCTGCTTCCTTCTCTCTCTGTGAGGCAGCCTTTACTGTAGCGCACTGGAGATTGTGGGGCAAGCAGCCAGCTTGGGTGCACTTCCTGCTGTCTTCGCGGCCAGCCTCTCTGCACAATGCAGCGGGCCTCTGTATGTCGATCGCGGGTGACTGAGGGTTGTGGCCCAGCCCAGTACTTCTCACTTGCTCCACCTGTTCAAGTCGTGGCCGGCCTTTCCTTATGCCCTGCACAGCGTCACATCTCCCACTTGCTGCAGTTGTACTTGCTGTGTCCATGGCACTATCTTTCTTATTTGGTGACGGTGGGTGTCTCAGCGTATTCACAGCTGTCAATCAGTGGATTGATAAAGAGTGCATCACAAGTGAGGATATTCAGTCGCTGTTGAAGCTGCGCCTGTCTCAGTCGTACACCAATGTCTTGAGACCTCTTCTGAGCTCCTGGATGGAGGGCACTGATCTTAGATGAGAAGGAGGGCTGTTCAAAGCCTTTTCTGCTAGGTATGAGAAAGAGCAGCCACCGCAGTTGCTGTAGCAAATTCGTGGGGTGGTCCTCGGTCGTGCAGGGATTTATACGCAAACGTCAGAAGCTTGAATTGGCAGCATCTGTGTACAGGGAGCCAGGGAAGGTTCCTTAGGTGGGGTGATGTGGGTTCGTTTTGGGACATCCAAGATGAGTCTGGCAGCCGAGTTCTGGATGATTTGTAGCATTTTTGTGAGGAGTGTGGCGAGTCCGCCATACACTGCGTTTCTGTAGTCTAGTCTGCTTGCTATGATGGCTTGTGTGATGATACGTCAGATGCTGAGAGGGAGCCATCTTTCTCCTTCCACTGTGTGGTTCCTTCATAGCGTCACATCTACCACTTGCTGGAGTTTCACCTACTGTGTCTGGTGACACTGGACGCCTCAGCATACGTACAGTTGGCTCCTTCCGCTGTGTGCTTCCCTCATAGCCAGTTGTTGTGTTTCTACTGGAAGGATGACACACTCACTCTTATCGCTGTAACACTAATTTGTTATTTGCTGTTCCTGCTATTAAAACACTACAATAAATGCTTACTTATGGCGTTACTCTCTGCCGTGTGTGGTCATTTTCTTTACTTCTCCAGGACTGCCCCTCCCTTCATCATTTCCTAAGTTACCCCCTTGTCCCAGGAAGTGTTATCAGATGACCAATATGTCCACTGATCAGCGTTATGGTGAATTGACTAGTGGAAAACTCACAACGACATAACGTCTAGGTCCAGCGAATGAAAGCAGTCTCACGTCCCTTTGCAGATTTTGATGAGGAGCTCGGGTCACGGCTTCTTACCGCAGGCTTAGTTTGGGCAGAAACTCACAAGTGTGATGCTTGATTTCCTCAGGATGCGCCTCATTCATTTGCATCGGTCACAGCTGAAGCCTCACAGTACCTGCGCAATGGAACTTGACAGGTGCAGCCGGCATCTTCCATCCTTGCGTCAAGTCCTCTTCGCACATGCGTCGATGGACATCTACAGTGTGGTGGGTCTAGATATCGCAGCATGGCTTCTTCTGTAGTTGCAACCTCCTAGGCCGCCTATGCGGCAGCTGTGACGTACAGCTATAACCTCCCACGACGACCGGTCTCCACTTAGCGGTGACACAGCTTCTTTCCTTCTGGCGTTAGAAGCACCAGCTCGTGGCCCGCAGCGGTTCCCAGTCGGTAAGACATCACTTACCTTAGTGAAGTTGCTGGGGCAGTTCTCAGCACGAACTCCAAAGAGGAACCGGGAGACCACCTCTTGTCATGAGTCGCTCTTAGCTTTATGCTCTAAAGCAGCTTCTCACTGGTCCTTACGTTGGGAACACACTGGGTTTCTCCTCCTGGACACTTTCTGCTCTTGCAGGGCCAGACACACTCCTTCTTTCTCTCAGAAGGTAGACTTCTTGGAACTAGACACACTCTCAGCTCCTGCGACAGACAGAGGAGACGTCAGGTGATGTTCTCCGACAGAGAGAGGAGACTTCAGGTGATGTCCTCCGACAGACAGAGGAGATGTCAGGTGATGTCCCCTCACCTCAGGGAGTCTGGATGTCACATAGACATGAGCACTGGTTGCACACCAGCTCTTCGAGTATGCTGCGGGGCACTCCCTTCTGTGGTCAAGAAGAACAAAGTGGGATGGTTTGAATCTAACTTTTATACCCATTTTTCAGACAGGAGTATGGATACACTGCCCCAAGCTTCAGAACCTCTTTTAAAGGGACCTCATCAGGCCGCTCTCTAGACACAACCTTGGTGTAGTTATGCTTCTCACAGCAGGTAGTTCTGGGGCTGGCTCCAAGCAGGAGCATTCATAACATGAGTACAATGAAGTGTGAGACCTCAGCTCCTGGCAGTCATATGCCTGCCTGAAGCGGTAATCAGGGACAGACAAAAGGGCAAGCCTGGCCTAGAGACCTCCTCAGCTTGTGCAACTGAAACTACAGCCTCGCCCCTCCCCTATAATCTAACACACGTGCAGGGCAGCTTGATGCTAGTCCCAGAGGTGAGTCTACGTGCAGGGCAGCTTGATGCTAGTCCCAGAGGTGAGTCTACGTGCAGGGCAGCTTGATGCTAGTCCTAAGGTTGGGTCTACGTGCAGGGCAGCTTGATGCTAGTCCCAGAGGTGAATCTATGTGCAGGGCAGCTCGATGCTAGTCCCAGAGGTAAGTCTACGTACAGGGCAGCTTGATGCTAGTCCTAGAGGTGAGTCTACGTGCAGCGCAGCTTGATGCTAGTCCTAGAGGTGAGTCTACGTGCAGGGCAGCTTGATGCTAGTCCCAGAGGTGAGTCTACGTGCAGGGCAGCTTGATGCTAGTCCTAGGGGTGAGTCTACGTGCAGGGCAGCTTGATGCTAGTCCTAGAGGTGAGTATACGTGCAGGGCAGCTTGATGCTAGTCCTAGAGGTGAGTCTACGTGCAGGGCAGCTTGATGCTAGTCCCAGAGGTGAGTCAATGTGCAGGGCAGCTTGATGCTAGTCCCAGAGGTGAGTCTACGTGCAGGGCAGTGTGATGCTAGTCCTAGAGGTGAGCCTACCTACAGGGCAGCTTGATGCTAGTCCTAGAGGTGAGTCTACGTGCAGGGCAGCTTGATGCTACTCCCAGAGGTGAGTCTACGTGCAGGGCAGCTTGATGCTAGTCCTAGAGGTGAGTCTACGTGCAGGGCAGCTTGATGCTAGTCCCAGAGGTGAGTCGATGTGCAGGGCAGCGTGATGCTAGTCCTAGAGGTGAGTCTACGTGCAGGGCAGCTTGATGCTAGTCCTAGAGGTGAGTCTACGTGCAGCGCAGCTTGATGCTAGTCCTAGGGTTGGGTCTACGTGCAGGGCAGCTTGATGCTAGTCCTAGAGGTGAGCCTACGTACAGGGCAGCTTGATGCTAGTCCTAGAGGTGAGTCTACGTGCAGGGCAGCTTGATGCTAGTCCTAGAGGTGAGTCTACGTGCAGGGCAGCTTGATGCTAGTCCTAGAGGTGAGTCTACGTGCAGGGCAGCTTGATGCTAGTCCCAGAGGTGAGTCGATGTGCAGGGCAGCGTGATGCTAGTCCTAGAGGTGAGTCTACGTGCAGGGCAGCTTGATGCTAGTCCTAGAGGTGAGTGTAGGAGGCTGGACTGGCTTGTAGTGAGTACCAAGGGGTACTTGCACCTTGCACCAGGCCCAGTTATCCCTTATTAGTGTATAGGGTGTCTAGCAGCTTAGGCTGATAGATAATGGTAGCTTAGCAGAGCAGCTTAGGCTGAACTAGGAGACGTGTGAAGCTACTACAGTACCACCTAGTGTCATATGCACAATATCATAAGAAAACACAATACACAGTTATACTAAAAATAAAGGTACTTTATTTTTATGACAATATGCCAAAGTATCTTAGAGTGTACCCTCAGTGAGAGGATAGGAAATATACACAAGATATATATACACAATAGCAAAAATATGCAGGATAGTCTTAGAAAACAGTGCAAACAATGTATAGTTACAATAGGATGCAATGGGGAAACATAGGGATAGGGGCAACACAAACCATATACTCCAGAAGTGGAATGCGAACCACGAATGGACCCCAAACCTATGTGACCTTGTAGAGGGTCGCTGGGACTATTAGAAAATAGTGAGAGTTAGCAAAATAACCCTCCCCAAGACCCTGAAAAGTGAGTGCAAAGTGCACTAAAGTTCCCCTAAGGACAAAATAGTCGTGTTAGAGGGAAAATGCAAGGAAAACACAAATCAGCAATGCAACAACGATGGATTCCTGACTGAGGGTACCTGTGGAACAAGGGGACCAAGTCCAAAAGTCACAAGCAGCTCGGAGATGGGCAGATGCCCAAGAAATGCCAGCGGTTGGTGCAAAGAAGCTCTTACTAGGCTGAAGAACTGTGAATACTGCAGGAACGACAAGGGCTAGAGACTTCCCCTTTGGAGGATGGTTCCCCCACGCCTTGGAGAGTCGTGCAGAAGTGTTTTCCCGCCGGATGGACGCCAACAAGCCTTGCTACACGCAAATCGTGCGTTTGGCGTTTTTGGACGCTGCTGGGGCCCAGGAGGGACCAGAAGGTCGCAAATTGGACCTGCAGAGAGAGGGGATGTCGAGCAAGACAAAGAGCCCTCACTGAAGCAGGTAGCACCCGGAGAAGTGCCAGAAACAGGCACTACGAGGATGCGTGAAACGGTGCTCGCCGAAGTTGCACAAAGGAGTCCCACGTCGCCGGAGACCAACTTAGAAAGTCGTGCAATGCAGGTTAGAGTGCCGTGGACCCAGGCTTGGCTGTGCACAAAGGATTTCCGCCGGAAGTGCACAGGGGCCGGAGTAGCTTGCAAAGTCGCGGTTCCCAGCAATGCAGCCCAGCGAGGTGAGGCAAGGACTTACCTCCACCAAACTTGGGCTGAAGAGTCACTGGACTGTGGGGGTCACTTGGACGGTGTCGCTGGATTCGAGGGACCTCGCTCGTCGTGCTGAGAGGAGACCCAAGGGACCGGTAATGCAGCTTTTTGGTGCCTGCGGTTGCAGGGGGAAGATTCCGTCGACCCACGGGAGATTTCTTCGGAGCTTCTGGTGCAGAGAGGAGGCAGACTACCCCCACAGCATGCACAAGCAGGAAAACAGTCGAGAAGGCGGCAGGATCAGCGTTACAGAGTTGCAGTAGTCGTCTTGGCTACTATGTTGCAGGTTTGCAGGCTTCCAGCGCGGTCAGCGGTCGATTCCTTATCAGAAGGTGAAGAGGGAGATGCAGAGGAACTCGGCTGAGCTCATGCATTCGTTATCTAAAGTTTCCCCAGAGACAGAGACCCTAAATAGCCAGAAAAGAGGGTTTGGCTACCTAGGAGAGAGGATAGGCTACTAACACCTGAAGGAGCCTATCAGCAGGAGTCTCTGACGTCACCTGCTGGCACTGGCCACTCAGAGCAGTCCAGTGTGCCAGCAGCACCTCTGTTTCCAAGATGGCAGAGGTCTGGAGCACACTGGAGGAGCTCTGGACACCTCCCAGGGGAGGTGCAGGTCAGGGGAGTGGTCACTCCCCTTTCCTTTGTCCAGTTTCGCGCCAGAGCAGGGGCTAAGGGGTCCCTGAACCGGTGTAGACTGGCTTATGCAGAATTGGGCACCTCTGTGCCCAACAAAGCATTTCCAGAGGCTGGGGGAGGCTACTCCTCCCCTGCCTTCACACCATTTTCCAAAGGGAGAGGGTGTCACACCCTCTCTCAGAGGAAGTTCTTTGTTCTGCCATCCTGGGCCAGGCCTGGCTGGACCCCAGGAGGGCAGCTGCCTGTCTGAGGGGTTGGCAGCAGCAGCAGCTGCAGTGAAACCCCAGGAAGGGTAGTTTGGCAGTACCAGGGTCTGTGCTACAGACCACTGGGATCATGGAATTGTACCAACAATGCCAGGATGGCATAGAGGGGGCAATTCCATGATCATAGACATGTTACATGGCCATATTCGGAGTTACCATGGTGAAGCTACATATAGGTAGTGACCTATATGTAGTGCACGCGTGTAATGGTGTCCCCGCACTCACAAAGTTCAGGGAATTGGCTCTGAACAATGTGGGGGCACCTTGGCTAGTGCCAGGGTGCCCTCACACTAAGTAACTTTGCACCCAACCTTTACCAGGTAAAGGTTAGACATATAGGTGACTTATAAGTTACTTAAGTGCAGTGTAAAATGGCTGTGAAATAACGTGGACGTTATTTCACTCAGGCTGCAGTGGCAGGCCTGTGTAAGAATTGTCAGAGCTCCCTATGGGTGGCAAAAGAAATGCTGCAGCCCATTGGGATCTCCTGGAACCCCAATACCCTGGGTACCTCAGTACCATATACTAGGGAATTATAAGGGTGTTCCAGTAAGCCAATGTAAATTGGTAAAAATGGTCACTAGCCTGTTAGTGACAATTTAAAAGTAATGAGAGAGCATAACCACTGAGGTTCTGGTTAGCAGAGCCTCAGTGAGACAGTTAGGCACCACACAGGGAACATATACATGCACACCTATGAGCACTGGGGCCCTGTGTGACAGGGTCCCAGTGACACATACATATAGGCCACAAACCTATGAGCACTGGGGTCCTGACTAGCAGGATCCCAGTGACACATAACAACCATACTGAAAACATGGTGTTTTCACTATGAGCACTGAGGCCTGGCTATCAGGATCCCAGTGAGACAGTGAAAACAGTGACAAACACCCTGACATACACTCACAAACAGGCCAAAAGTGGGGGTAACAAGGCTAGAAAGAGGCTACCTTCTCACACAACCCCCCCCCAAACGAAGGACAATAAGGCTAACCTTGGCCAGTTGAGACTTTATTGTCTAAGTGGTGATAAGTAGAGAGTAGCTCTGCAATAGACTGGTTACTCCCTTTATCATCCACTATATGGTTACTTCCCTGTGGGGATGTAAACCACCCTGTTTGAAGTTTTTTAGCTAAGCAACAATGTGAAGATGTATTTTCAGAGTTTCTATCAGTAAGTTTTAGTTTAGAGCAGTGGGAATTGTCCACTGAACCTATTTGTAGTGATGGAAATGCCAGACAGGGATGCTGTCTCAGAAAAGCCATAGCTGGGCAAAAACTTTGTCCATCTGGCTGGAAGAGAGAACAGGGATGCTGTTTCTCTTGAGTTGGAGCAGGGCAGGGATGCTGTCCTATGAGCTCCACACTAGGGCAGGGATGCTGTCCTAAGTGTTGTGAGGTAGTGCAGGGTTTCTGCACTAAAGTTTCTCTGGGAGGGTTGGAGGGATGCTCCATGTTAACTAAAATGGTGCTGTTTTTCTCACCAATGTTAGTTATCCCACAGAGAGGTACTTCCACCTCAGGGAGTCTAGCTTTGCCAGCTGATGATTCCCTTGGAACAGGTGCCACCCCAGGAGAGGTTTCTCCCACCACAGGAATAGTATCCTGAATGGTAGGGTGGTTAGGGGATACTGTGATACCCTTTTTACCTGTTGATGGAGAGGGATCCTGTGTTTTCAGGCCTTCTCTCCTTTGCTTTTTCATTTCACTTGAAATGAGAGGGAACAATTCCTCAGGGATGCCCAGCATGGCTGCATGGGCATAAAACTCTACATCAGCCCAACCTGAGGCCTCTAGGTCATTACCTAAGAGACAGTCTACAGGTAAGCTAGGTGATACCACCACCTGCTTAGGGCCAGTAACTCCACCCCAACTAAACTGAATTATAGCTAAGGGAAGAAACTTAGTGGAGTTATGGACATCAATAATTTTATACTGTTGTCCAATGATGTGTTGATCAGGGTGCACTAGGTTTTCAGTCACCAAAGTGAAACTGGCACCTGTGTCCCTGTAGGCCAAGGCCTCAACACCATTTATTGAAACTGTCTGCCTGTACTTATCCATTGTAAGGGGACAAGCAGCCAGTGTGGCAAGGCCAATGCCACTAGGTGTGACAGAAACTGTCTTGGGACTGATTACATCAGTTTCCACTATGGACCCATAAGTGAACCCAACTACACCCTTTGCTTGACTGTTGCCAGCAGTCCCACCACTAGTACCACTACTGCTAGGGGCACTAGAGCTTGATGTATTAGTGGTGGTAGGCTCAGGGGGTTTACCTGGACAGGACTTATCCCCTGGCCTATGGCCTCTGTTTTTACACACAAAGCACCAAGGCTTTTTAATGTGTGCAGGTTGGGAAGAAGAGGAAGAATTTGTTTTATCCCCACCCTCTGAAGAGTGTTTAAGATTTGAAGTGGGATCTTTGGTTTTACCCTTATCCCCATGCTTATCTTGAGATTTTTCACCATCTTTCTTCTTAATGCCATCTTTGTCACCCCCTGTATGAACTTTTCTGTTCACCCTTGTTCTGACCCATTTGTCTGCCTTCTTTCCCAATTCTTGGGGAGAGGTCAGATCAGAGTCTACCAGGTACTGGTGCAACAAATCAGACACACAATTATTAAGTATATGCTCTCTCAGGATTGTATTATACAGGCTGTCATAATCAGTAACTTTACTGCCATGTAACCACCCCTCCAAGGCCTTCACTGCCTGGTCAATGAAATCAACCCAGTCTTGTGAAGACTCCTTTTTGGTCTCTCTGAACTTTATCCTGTACTGTTCAGTGGTTAAGCCATAACCATCCAGGAGTGCATTCTTAAGAACTTGGAAATTATTGGCATCATTTTCTTTCACAGTAAGGAGCCTATCCCTACCTTTTCCACTAAATGATAGCCATAGGATAGCAGCCCACTGCTTTTGAGGGACATCCTGTACAGCACAGGCCCTCTCAAGTGCAGCAAACCACTTGTTAATGTCATCCCCCTCCTTATAAGGGGGAACTATCTTGTGCAGATTCCTGGAATCATGCTCTTTTGCAGGATGACTATGGGGAATACTGCTGCTGCCACCATGGGTATCTAAACCCATCTTCTGTCTTTCCCTCTCTATTTCTAAAGACTGTCTATCCACATCCAGCTGTTGCTTCTTGAGCTTCAGTCTGGTTTGTTCCACTCTCAATCTATTGAGCTCCCTTTCTAACAATCTGTCATCAGGGTGGGTGGGAGGGACATTTCTAGATACAGAGGTATGATGGGAATGAACAGAAGGAGACCTGTCCCTTACAAAGGGCACCCTAACAGCTTGGCTACCAGCATAATGTGAGAGCACATCATCAGTATGATGTGATTCAACCTCTGTACCAACTATGCTAGACTGTCTAGTAATGGGCAGGCTGAGAAGTTTCTTTCCTGAACCTTTTCCTGGGGGAGTCCCTGGATCAGATTGAGAACCATTAGCTACTTTTTCTACAGATTGGGCACTTATGGCCTTATCCTGTACTCTAAGCATATTAATTAACAGTTCTAAGGAAGGATTCTTCCCTAGACTCAAACCTCTCTCTATGCAGAGACTCCTTGCTCCTTTCCAGCTAAGGTGATCATATGCAAGTTTGGACAGTTCAACATTTTGGCCTGTGCCAGACATTTTCTAGAGAGAGTTAAAGTGATAGAAAAAGAGAAAAAAAGTTTTCAGAACTTTTTGGAAAGACAGAAAAACTTTTTAAACTTTTAAGAACTTTTTGAAAGTTTAGAAGTACTTTTCAGCACTTAGAAAAGAGTGAAAAGAGGAAATGCAAAACTTTTTGGCTATGTGTATATACACTGACCTTGTTTTGTATATTTTTCTCTTATGAAAAGTACAATGACAAGAGTGGTAAGTAGTCTCAAGCACTTATCCCACCGCTGCACAACCAATGTAGGAGGCTGGACTGGCTTGTAGTGAGTACCAAGGGGTACTTGCACCTTGCACCAGGCCCAGTTATCCCTTATTAGTGTATAGGGTGTCTAGCAGCTTAGGCTGATAGATAATGGTAGCTTAGCAGAGCAGCTTAGGCTGAACTAGGAGACGTGTGAAGCTACTACAGTACCACCTAGTGTCATATGCACAATATCATAAGAAAACACAATACACAGTTATACTAAAAATAAAGGTACTTTATTTTTATGACAATATGCCAAAGTATCTTAGAGTGTACCCTCAGGGAGAGGATAGGAAATATACACAAGATATATATACACAATAGCAAAAATATGCAGTATAGTCTTAGAAAACAGTGCAAACAATGTATAGTTACAATAGGATGCAATGGGGAAACATAGGGATAGGGGCAACACAAACCATATACTCCAAAAGTGGAATGCGAACCACGAATGGACCCCAAACCTATGTGACCTTGTAGAGGGTCGCTGGGACTATTAGAAAATAGTGAGAGTTAGCAAAATAACCCTCCCCAAGACCCTGAAAAGTGAGTGCAAAGTGCACCAAAGTTCCCCTAAGGACAAAATAGTCGTGTTAGAGGGAAAATGCAAGGAAAACACAAATCAGCAATGCAACAACGATGGATTCCTGACTGAGGGTACCTGTGGAACAAGGGGACCAAGTCCAAAAGTCACAAGCAGCTCGGAGATGGGCAGATGCCCAAGAAATGCCAGCGGTTGGTGCAAAGAAGCTCTTACTAGGCTGAAGAACTGTGAATACTGCAGGAACGACAAGGGCTAGAGACTTCCCCTTTGGAGGATGGTTCCCCCACGCCTTGGAGAGTCGTGCAGAAGTGTTTTCCCGCCGGATGGACGCCAACAAGCCTTGCTACACGCAAATCGTGCGTTTGGCGTTTTTGGACGCTGCTGGGGCCCAGGAGGGACCAGAAGGTCGCAAATTGGACCTGCAGAGAGAGGGGACGTCGAGCAAGACAAAGAGCCCTCACTGAAGCAGGTAGCACCCGGAGAAGTGCCAGAAACAGGCACTACGAGGATGCGTGAAACGGTGCTCGCCGAAGTTGCACAAAGGAGTCCCACGTCGCCGGAGACCAACTTAGAAAGTCGTGCAATGCAGGTTAGAGTGCCGTGGACCCAGGCTTGGCTGTGCACAAAGGATTTCCGCCGGAAGTGCACAGGGGCCGGAGTAGCTTGCAAAGTCGCGGTTCCCAGCAATGCAGCCCAGCGAGGTGAGGCAAGGACTTACCTCCACCAAACTTGGGCTGAAGAGTCACTGGACTGTGGGGGTCACTTGGACGGTGTCGCTGGATTCGAGGGACCTCGCTCGTCGTGCTGAGAGGAGACCCAAGGGACCGGTAATGCAGCTTTTTGGTGCCTGCGGTTGCAGGGGGAAGATTCCGTCGACCCACGGGAGATTTCTTCGGAGCTTCTGGTGCAGAGAGGAGGCAGACTACCCCCACAGCATGCACAAGCAGGAAAACAGTCGAGAAGGCGGCAGGATCAGCGTTACAGAGTTGCAGTAGTCGTCTTGGCTACTATGTTGCAGGTTTGCAGGCTTCCAGCGCGGTCAGCGGTCGATTCCTTATCAGAAGGTGAAGAGGGAGATGCAGAGGAACTCGGCTGAGCTCATGCATTCGTTATCTAAAGTTTCCCCAGAGACAGAGACCCTAAATAGCCAGAAAAGAGGGTTTGGCTACCTAGGAGAGAGGATAGGCTACTAACACCTGAAGGAGCCTATCAGCAGGAGTCTCTGACGTCACCTGGTGGCACTGGCCACTCAGAGCAGTCCAGTGTGCCAGCAGCACCTCTGTTTCCAAGATGGCAGAGGTCTGGAGCACACTGGAGGAGCTCTGGACACCTCCCAGGGGAGGTGCAGGTCAGGGGAGTGGTCACTCCCCTTTCCTTTGTCCAGTTTTGCGCCAGAGCAGTGGCTAAGGGGTCCCTGAACCGGTGTAGACTGGCTTATGCAGAATTGGGCACCTCTGTGCCCAACAAAGCATTTCCAGAGGCTGGGGGAGGCTACTCCTCCCCTGCCTTCACACCATTTTCCAAAGGGAGAGGGTGTCACACCCTCTCTCAGAGGAAGTTCTTTGTTCTGCCATCCTGGGCCAGGCCTGGCTGGACCCCAGGAGGGCAGCTGCCTGTCTGAGGGGTTGGCAGCAGCAGCAGCTGCAGTGAAACCCCAGGAAGGGTAGTTTGGCAGTACCAGGGTCTGTGCTACAGACCACTGGGATCATGGAATTGTACCAACAATGCCAGAATGGCATAGAGGGGGCAATTCCATGATCATAGACATGTTACATGGCCATATTCGGAGTTACCATGGTGAAGCTACATATAGGTAGTGACCTATATGTAGTGCACGCGTGTAATGGTGTCCCCGCACTCACAAAGTTCAGGGAATTGGCTCTGAACAATGTGGGGGCACCTTGGCTAGTGCCAGGGTGCCCTCACACTAAGTAACTTTGCACCCAACCTTTACCAGGTAAAGGTTAGACATATAGGTGACTTATAAGTTACTTAAGTGCAGTGTAAAATGGCTGTGAAATAACGTGGACGTTATTTCACTCAGGCTGCAGTGGCAGGCCTGTGTAAGAATTGTCAGAGCTCCCTATGGGTGGCAAAAGAAATGCTGCAGCCCATAGGGATCTCCTGGAACCCCAATACCCTGGGTACCTCAGTACCATATACTAGGGAATTATAAGGGTGTTCCAGTAAGCCAATGTAAATTGGTAAAAATGGTCACTAGCCTGTTAGTGACAATTTAAAAGTAATGAGAGAGCATAACCAATGAGGTTCTGGTTAGCAGAGCCTCAGTGAGACAGTTAGGCACCACACAGGGAACATATACATGCACACCTATGAGCACTGGGGCCCTGTGTGACAGGGTCCCAGTGACACATACATATAGGCCACAAACCTATGAGCACTGGGGTCCTGACTAGCAGGATCCCAGTGACACATAACAACCATACTGAAAACATGGTGTTTTCACTAATAGCACTGAGGCCTGGCTATCAGGATCCCAGTGAGACAGTGAAAACAGTGACAAACACCCTGACATACACTAACAAACAGGCCAAAAGTGGGGGTAACAAGGCTAGAAAGAGGCTACCTTCTCACAGTGAGTCTACGTGCAGCGCAGCTTGATGCTAGTCCTAGGGTTGGGTCTACGTGCAGGGCAGCTTGATGCTAGTCCTAGAGGTGAGCCTACGTACAGGGCAGCTTGATGCTAGTCCTAGAGGTGAGTCTACGTGCAGGGCAGCTTGATGCTAGTCCCAGAGGTGAGTCTACGTGCAGGGCAGCTTGATGCTAGTCCTAGAGGTGAGTCTACGTGCAGGGCAGCTTGATGCTAGTCCCAGAGGTGAGTCGATGTGCAGGGCAGCGTGATGCTAGTCCTAGAGGTGAGTCTACGTGCAGGGCAGCTTGATGCTAGTCCTAGAGGTGAGTCTACGTGCAGGGCAGCTTGATGCTAGTCCCAGAGGTGAGTCGATGTGCAGGGCAGCTTGATGCTAGTCCTAGAGGTGAGTCTACGTGCAGGGCAGCTTGATGCTAGTCCTAGAGGTGACTCTACGTGCAGCGCAGCTTGATGCTAGTCCTAGGGTTGGGTCTACGTGCAGGGCAGCTTGATGCTAGTCCTAGAGGTGAGTCTACGTGCAGGGCAGCTTGATGCTAGTCCTAGAGGTGAGTCTATGTGCAGGGCAGCTTGATGCTAGTCCCAGAGGTGAGTCTACGTACAGGGCAGCTTGATGCTAGTCCTAGAGGTGAGTTCACGTGCAGGGAAGCTTGATGCTAGTCCTAGAGGTGAGTCTACGTGCAGGGCAGCTTGATGCTAGTCCTAGAGGTGAGTCTACGTACAGGGCAGCTTGATGCTAGTCCTAGAGGTGAGTCTACGTGCAGGGCAGCTTGATGCTAGTCCTGGTGGTGAGTCTACGTGCAGGGCATCTTGATGCTAGTCCTAGAGGTGAGTCTACGTGCAGGGCAGCTTGATGCTAGTCCCAGAGGTGAGTCTACGTGCAGGGCAGCTTGATGCTAGTCCTAGAGGTGAGTCTACGTGCAGGGCAGCTTGATGCTAGTCCCAGAGGTGAGTCTACGTGCAGGGCAGCTTGATGCTAGTCCCAGAGGTGAGTCTACGTGCTGCGCAGCTTGATGCTAGTCTCAGAGGTGAGTCTACGTGCAGGGCAGCTTGATGCTAGTCCCAGAGGTGAGTCTACGTGCAGGGCAGCTTGATGCTAGTCTCAGAGGTGAGTCTACGTGCAGGGCAGCTTGATGCTAGTCCCAGAGGTGAGTCTACGTGCAGGGCAGCTTGATGCTAGTCCCAGAGGTGAGTCTACGTGCAGGGCAGCTTGATGCTAGTCCCAGAGGTGAGTCTACGTGCAGGGCAGCTTGATGCTAGACCCAGAGGTGAGTCTACGTGCAGGGCAGCTTGATGCTAGTCCCAGAGGTGAGTCTACGTGCAGGGCAGCTTGATGCTAGTCCCAGAGGTGAGTCTACGTGCAGGGCAGCTTGATGCTAGTCCCAGAGGTGAGTCTACGTGCAGGGCAGCTTGATGCTAGTCCCAGAGGTGAGTCTACGTGCAGGGCAGCTTGATGCTAGTCCCAGAGGTGAGTCTACGTGCAGGGCAGCTTGATGCTAGTCCTAGAGGTGAGTCTACGTGCAGGGCAGCTTGTGTAGGAGGCTGGACTGGCTTGTAGTGAGTACCAAGGGGTACTTGCACCTTGCACCAGGCCCAGTTATCCCTTATTAGTGTATAGGGTGTCTAGCAGCTTAGGCTGATAGATAATGGTAGCTTAGCAGAGCAGCTTAGGCTGAACTAGGAGACGTGTGAAGCTACTACAGTACCACTTAGTGTCATATGCACAATATCATAAGAAAACACAATACACAGTTATACTAAAAATAAAGGTACTTTATTTTTATGACAATATGCCAAAGTATCTTAGAGTGTACCCTCAGTGAGAGGATAGGAAATATACACAAGATATATATACACAATAGCAAAAATATGCAGTATAGTCTTAGAAAACAGTGCAAACAATGTATAGTTACAATAGGATGCAATGGGGAAACATAGGGATAGGGGCAACACAAACCATATACTCCAGAAGTGGAATGCGAACCACGAATGGACCCCAAACCTATGTGACCTTGTAGAGGGTCGCTGGGACTATTAGAAAATAGTGAGAGTTAGAAAAATAACCCTCCCCAAGACCCTGAAAAGTGAGTGCAAAGTGCACCAAAGTTCCCCTAAGGACCAAATAGTCGTGTTCGAGGGAGAATGCAAGGAAAACACAAATCAGCAATGCACCAACGATGGATTCCTGTCTGAAGGTACCTGTGGAGCAAGGGGACCAAGTCCAAAAGTCACAAGGAGCTCGGAGATGGGCAGATGCCCAAGAAATGCCAGCGGTTGGTGCAAAGAAGCTCTTACTAGGCTGAAGAACTGTGAATACTCCAGGAACGACAAGGGCTAGAGACTTCCCCTTTGGAGGATGGATCCCCCACGCCTTGGAGAGTCGTGCAGAAGTGTTTTCCCGCCGGATGGACGCCAACAAGCCTTGCTACACGCAAATCGTGCGTTTGGCGTTTTTGGACGCTGCTGGGGCCCAGGAGGGACCAGAAGGTCGCAAATTGGACCTGCAGAGAGAGGGGACGTCGAGCAAGACAAAGAGCCCTCACTGAAGCAGGGAGCACCCAGAGAAGTGCCAGAAACAGGCACTACGAGGATGCGTGAAACGGTGCTCGCCGAAGTTGCACAAAGGAGTCCCACGTCGCCGGAGACCAACTTAGAAAGTCGTGCAATGCAGGTTAGAGTGCCGTGGACCCAGGCTTGGCTGTGCACGAAGGATTTCCGCCGGAAGTGCACAGGGGCCGGAGAAGCTTGCAAAGTCGCGGTTCCCAGCAATGCAGCCCAGCGAGGTGAGGCAAGGACTTACCTCCACCAAACTTGGGCTGAAGAGTCACTGGACTGTGGGGGTCACTTGGACGGTGTCGCTGGATTCGAGGGACCTCGCTCGTCGTGCTGAGAGGAGACCCAAGGGACCGGTAATGCAGCTTTTTGGTGCCTGCGGTTGCAGGGGGAAGATTCCGTCGACCCACGGGAGATTTCTTCGGAGCTTCTGGTGCAGAGAGGAGGCAGGCTACCCCCACAGCATGCACAAGCAGGAAAACAGTCGAGAAGGCGGCAGGATCAGCGTTACAGAGTTGCAGTAGTCGTCTTTGCTACTATGTTGCAGGTTTGCAGGCTTCCAGCGCGGTCAGCGGTCGTTTCCTTATCAGAAGGTGAAGAGAGAGATGCAGAGGAACTCGGCTGAGCTCATGCATTCGTTATCTACAGTTTCCCCAGAGACAGAGACCCTAAATAGCCAGAAAAGAGGGTTTGGCTACCTAGGAGAGAGGAAAGGCTACTAACACCTGAAGGAGCCTATCACAAGGAGTCTCTGACGTCACCTGGTGGCACTGGCCACTCAGAGCAGTCCAGTGTGCCAGCAGCACCTCTGTTTCCAAGATGGCAGAGGTCTGGAGCACACTGGAGGAGCTCTGGACACCTCCCAGGGGAGGTGCAGGTCAGGGGAGTGGTCACTCCCCTTTCCTTTGTCCAGTTTCGCGCCAGAGCAGGGGCTAAGGGGTCCCTGAACCGGTGTAGACTGGCTTATGCAGAATTGGGCACCTCTGTGCCCAACAAAGCATTTCCAGAGGCTGGGGGAGGCTACTCCTCCCCTGCCTTCACACCATTTTCCAAAGGGAGAGGGTGTCACACCCTCTCTCAGAGGAAGTTCTTTGTTCTGCCATCCTGGGCCAGGCCTGGCTGGACCCCAGGAGGGCAGCTGCCTGTCTGAGGGGTTGGCAGCAGCAGCAGCTGCAGTGAAACCCCAGGAAGGGCAGTTTGGCAGTACCAGGGTCTGTGCTACAGACCACTGGGATCATGGGATTGTGCCAACTATGCCAGGATGGTATAGAGGGGGCAATTCCATGATCATAGACATGTTACATGGCCATATTCGGAGTTACCATGGTGAAGCTACATATAGGTAGTGACCTATATGTAGTGCACGGGTGTAATGGTGTCCCCGCACTCACAAAGTTCAGGGAATTGGCTCTGAACAATGTGGGGGCACCTTGGCTAGTGCCAGGGTGCCCTCACACTAAGTAACTTTGCACCTAACCTTTACCAGGTAAAGGTTAGACATATAGGTGACTTATAAGTTACTTAAGTGCAGTGTAAAATGGCTGTGAAATAACGAGGACGTTATTTCACTCAGGCTGCAGTGGCAGGCCTGTGTAAGAATTGTCAGAGCTCCCTATGGGTGGCAAAAGAAATGCTGCAGCCCATAGGGGTCTCCTGGAACCCCAATACCCTGGGTACCTCAGTACCATATACTAGGAAATTATAAGGGTGTTCCAGTAAGCCAATGTAAATTGGTAAAAATGGTCACTAGCCTGTTAGTGACAATTTAAAAGTAATGAGAGAGCATAACCACTGAGGTTCTGGTTAGCAGAGCCTCAGTGAGACAGTTAGGCACCACACAGGGAACATATACATGCACACCTATGAGCACTGGGGCCCTGTGTGACAGGGTCCCAGTGACACATACATATAGGCCACAAACCTATGAGCACTGGGGTCCTGACTAGCAGGATCCCAGTGACACATAACAACCATACTGAAAACATGGTGTTTTCACTATGAGCACTGAGGCCTGGCTATCAGGATCCCAGTGAGACAGTGAAAACAGTGACAAACACCCTGACATACACTCACAAACAGGCCAAAAGTGGGGGTAACAAGGCTAGAAAGAGGCTACCTTCTCACAGCTTGATGCTAGTCCTAGAGGTTAGTCTACGTGCAGGGCAGCTTGATGCTAGTCCTAGAGGTTAGTCTACGTGCAGGGCAGCTTGATGCTAGTCCTAGAGGTGAGTCTACGTGCAGGGCAGCTTGATGCTAGTCCCAGAGGTGAGTCTACGTGCAGGGCAGCTTGATGCTAGTCCGAGGCATGGTTCTACGCACAGAGCAGCTTGCTACTAGTCCTAGGAGTGGGCCTACGTACAGGGCAGCTTCCTACTAGTCCTAGGGGTGAGTCTACGTGCAGGGCAGCTTGATGCTAGTCCTAGAGGTGAGTCTACGTGCAGGGCAGCTTGATGCTAGTCCTAGAGGTGAGTCTACGTGCAGGGCAGCTTGATGCTAGTCCCAGAGGTGAGCCTACGTGCAGGGCAGCTTGATGCTAGTCCCAGAGGTGAGTCTACGTGCAGGGCAGCTTGATGCTAGTCCTAGAGGCGAGTCTATGTGCAGGGCAGCTTGATGCTAGTCCCAGAGGTGAGTCTATGTACAGGGCAGCTTGATGCTAGTCCCAGAGGTGAGTCTACGTGCAGGGCAGCATGATGCTAGTCCTAGAGGTGAGCCTACGTACAGGGCAGCTTGATGCTAGTCCTAGAGGTGAGTCTACGTGCAGGGCAGCTTGATGCTAGTCCCAGAGGTGAGTCTACGTGCAGGGCAGCTTAATGCTAGTCCTAGAGGTGAGTCTACGTGCAGGGCAGCTTGATGCTAGTCCCAGAGGTGAGTCGATGTGCAGGGCAGCTTGATGCTAGTCCTAGAGGTGAGTCTACGTGCAGGGCAGCTTGATGCTAGTCCTAGAGGTGAGTCTACGTGCAGGGCAGCTTGATGCTAGTCCCAGAGGTGAGTCGATGTGCAGGGCAGCTTGATGCTAGTCCTAGAGGTGAGTCTACGTGCAGGGCAGCTTGATGCTAGTCCTAGAGGTGAGTCTACGTGCAGCGCAGCTTGATGCTAGTCCTAGAGGTGAGTCTACGTGCAGGGCAGCTTGATGCTAGTCCTAGAGGTGAGTCTACGTGCAGCGCAGCTTGATGCTAGTCCTAGGGTTGGGTCTACGTGCAGGGCAGCTTGATGCTAGTCCTAGAGGTGGGTCTACGTGCAGGGCAGCTTGATGCGAGTCCCAGAGGTGAGTCTACGTGCAGGGCAGCTTGATGCTAGTCCCAGAGGTGAGTCTACGTACAGGGCAGCTTGATGCTAGTCCTACAGGTGAGTCTACGTGCAGGGCAGCTTGATGCTAGTCCTAGAGGTGAGTCTACGTGCAGGGCAGCTTGATGCTAGTCCTACAGGTGAGTCTACGTGCAGGGCAGCTTGATGCTAGTCCTAGAGGTGAGTCTACGTGCAGGGCAGCTTGATGCTAGTCCTAGAGGTGAGTCTACGTGCAGGGCAGCTTGATGCTAGTCCTAGAGGTGAGTCTACGTGCAGGGCAGCTTGATGCTAGTCCTGGTGGTGAGTCTACGTGCAGGGCAGCTTGATGCTAGTCCTAGAGGTGAGTCTACGTGCAGGGCAGCTTGATGCTAGTCCCAGAGGTCGGTCTATGTGCAGGGCAGCTTGATGCTAGTCCTAGAGGTGAGTCTATGTGCAGGGCAGCTTGATGCTAGTCCCAGAGGTGAGTCTATGTGCAGGGCAGCTTGATGCTAGTCCTAGAGGTGAGTCTACGTGCAGCGCAGCTTGATGCTAGTCCTAGAGGTGACTATGTGCAGGGCAGCTTGATGCTAGTCCCAGAGGTGAGTCTACGTGCAGGGCATCTTGATGCTAGTCCCAGAGGTGAGTCTACGTACAGGGCAGCTGGATGCTAGTCCCAGAGGTGAGTCTACGTGCAGGGCAGCTTGATGCTAGTCCTAGAGGTGAGTCTACGTGCAGCGCAGCTTGATGCTAGTCCTAGGGTTGGGTCTACGTGCAGGGCAGCTTGATGCTAGTCCTAGGGTTGGGTCTACGTGCAGGGCAGCTTGATGCTAGTCCCAGAGGTGAGTCTACGTGCAGGGCAGCTTGATGCTAGTCCCAGAGGTGAGTCTACGTGCAGGGCAGCTTGATGCTAGTCCCAGAGGTGAGTCTACGTGCAGGGCAGCTTGATGCTAGTCCCAGAGGTGAGTCTACGTGCAGGGCAGCTTGATGCTAGTCCCAGAGGTGAGTCTACGTGCAGGGCAGCTTGATGCTAGTCCTAGAGGTGAGTCTACGTGCAGGGCAGCGTGATGCTAGTCCCAGAGGTGAGTCTACGTGCAGCGCAGCTTGATGCTAGTCCCAGAGGTGAGTCTACGTGCAGCGCAGCTTGATGCTAGTCCTAGAGGTGAGTCTACGTGCACGGCAGCTTGATGCTAGTCCCAGAGGTGAGTCTACGTGCAGGGCAGCTTGATGCTAGTCCTAGAGGTGAGTCTACGTGCAGGGCAGCTTGATACTAGTCCCAGAGGTGAGTCTACGTACAGGGCAGCTTGATGCTAGTCCTAGAGGTGAGTCTACGTGCAGGGCAGCTTGATGCTAGTCCCAGAGGTGAGTCTACGTGCAGGGCAGCTTGATGCTAGTCCTAGAGGTGAGTCTACGTACAGGGCAGCTGGATGCTAGTCCCAGAGGTGAGTCTACGTGCAGGGCAGCTTGATGCTAGTCCTAGAGGTGAGTCTACGTGCAGGGCAGCCTGATGCTAGTCCTAGAGGTGAGTCTACGTGCAGGGCAGCTTGATGCTAGTCCCGGAGGTGAGTCTACGTGCAGGGCAGCTTGATGCTAGTCCGAGGCATGGTTCTACGCACAGAGCAGCTTGCTACTAGTCCTAGGAGTGGGCCTACGTACAGGGCAGCTTCCTACTAGTCCTAGGGGTGAGTCTACGTGCAGGGCAGCTTGATGCTAGTCCTAGAGGTGAGTCTACGTGCAGGGCAGCTTGATGCTAGTCCTAGAGGTGAGCCTACGTGCAGGGCAGCTTGATGCTAGTCCTAGAGGTGAGCCTACGTGCAGGGCAGCTTGATGCTAGTCCCAGAGGTGAGTCTACATGCAGGGCAGCTTGATGCTAGTCCTAGAGGCGAGTCTACGTGCAGGGCAGCTTGATGCTAGTCCCAGAGGTGAGTCTACGTACAGGGCAGATTGATGCTAGTCCCTGAGGTGAGTCTACGTGCAGGGCAGCGTGATGCTAGTCCTAGAGGTGAGCCTACGTACAGGGCAGCTTGATGCTAGTCCCAGAGGTGAGTCTACGTGCAGGGCAGCTTGATGCTAGTCCCAGAGGTGAGTCTACGTGCAGGGCAGCTTGATGCTAGTCCTAGAGGTGAGTCTACGTGCAGGGCAGCTTGATGCTAGTCCCAGAGGTGAGTCGATGTGCAGGGCAGCTTGATGCTAGTCCCAGAGGCGAGTCTACGTGCAGGGCAGCTTGATGCTAGTCCTAGAGGTGAGTCTACGTGCAGGGCAGCTTGATGCTAGTCCCAGAGGTGAGTCGATGTGCAGGGCAGCTTGATGCTAGTCCTAGAGGTGAGTCTACGTGCAGGGCAGCTTGATGCTAGTCCTAGAGGTGAGGCTACGTGCAGCGCAGCTTGATGCTAGTCCTAGGGTTCGGTCTACGTGCAGGGCAGCTTGATGCTAGTCCTAGAGGTGAGTCTACGTGCAGGGCAGCTTGATGCTAGTCCTAGAGGTGAGTCTATGTGCAGGGCAGCTTGATGCTAGTCCCAGAGGTGAGTCTACGTACAGGGCAGCTTGATGCTAGTCCTAGAGGTGAGTCTACGTGCAGGGCAGCTTGATGCTAGTCCTAGAGGTGAGTCTACGTGCAGGGCAGCTTGATGCTAGTCCTAGAGGTGAGTCTACGTACAGGGCAGCTTGATGCTAGTCCTAGAGGTGAGTCTACGTGCAGGGCAGCTTGATGCTAGTCCTGGTGGTGAGTCTACGTACAGGGCAGCTTGATGCTAGTCCTAGAGGTGAGTCTACGTGCAGGGCAGCTTGATGCTAGTCCCAGAGGTGGGTCTACGTGCAGGGCAGCTTGATGCTAGTCCTAGAGGTGAGTCTATGTGCAGGGCAGCTTGATGCTAGTCCCAGAGGTGAGTCTATGTGCATGGCAGCTTGATGCTAGTCCTAGAGGTGAGTCTACGTGCAGCGCAGCTTGATGCTAGTCCTAGAGGTGACTATGTGCAGGGCAGCTTGATGCTAGTCCTAGAGGTGAGTCTACGTGCAGGGCAGCTTGATGCTAGTCCTAGAGGTGAGTCTATGTGCAGGGCAGCTTGATGCTAGTCCCAGAGGTGAGTCTACGTGCTGGGCAGCTTGATGCTAGTCCCAGAGGTGAGTCTATGTGCAGGGCAGCTTGATGTTAGTCCCAGAGGTGAGTCTACGTGCAGGGCAGCTTGATGCTAGTCCTAGAGGTGAGTCTACGTGCAGGGCAGCTTGAAGCTAGTCCCAGAGGTGAGCCTACGTGCAGGGCAGCTTGATGCTAGTCCCAGAGGGGAGTCTACGTGCAGGGCAGCTTGATGCTAGTCCTAGAGGTGAGTCTACGTGCAGGGCAGCTTGATGCTAGTCCTAGAGGTGAGTCTACGTGCAGGGCAGCTTGATGCTAGTCCTAGAGGTGAGTCTACGTGCAGGGCAGCTTGATGCTAGTCCTAGAGGTGAGTCTACGTGCAGGGCAGCTTGATGCTAGTCCTGGTGGTGAGTCTACGTGCAGGGCATCTTGATGCTAGTCCCAGAGGTGAGTCTACGTGCAGGGCAGCTTGATGCTAGTCCTAGAGGTGAGTCTACGTGCAGGGCAGCTTGATGCTAGTCCTAGAGGTGAGTCTACGTGCAGGGCAGCTTGATGCTAGTCCCAGAGGTGAGTCTATGTGCAGGGCAGCTTGATGCTAGTCCCAGAGGTGAGTCTACGTGCAGGGCAGCATGATGCTAGTCCTAGAGGTGAGCCTACGTACAGGGCAGCTTGATGCTAGTCCCAGAGGTGAGTCTACGTGCAGGGCAGCTTGATGCTAGTCCCAGAGGTGAGTATACGTGCAGGGCAGCTTGATGCTAGTCCTAGAGGTGAGTCTACGTGCAGGGCAGCTTGATGCTAGTCCCAGAGGCGAGTCGATGTGCAGGGCAGCTTGATGCTAGTCCTAGAGGTGAGTCTACGTGCAGGGCAGCTTGATGCTAGTCCCAGAGGTGAGTCTACGTGCAGGGCAGCTTGATGCTAGTCCCAGAGGTGAGTCTACATACAGGGCAGCTTGATGCTAGTCCTAGAGGTGAGTCTACGTGCAGGGCAGCTTGATGCTAGTCCCAGAGGTGAGTCGATGTGCAGGGCAGCTTGATGCTAGTCCCAGAGGTGAGTCTATGTGCAGGGCAGCTTGATGCTAGTCCTAGAGGTGAGTCTACATGCAGCGCAGCTTGATGCTAGTCCTAGAGGTGACTATGTGCAGGGCAGCTTGATGCTAGTCCTAGAGGTGAGTCTATGTGCAGGGCAGCTTGATGCTAGTCCCAGAGTGTAGGAGGCTGGACTGGCTTGTGGTGAGTACCAAGGGGTACTTGCACCTTGCACCAGGCCCAGTTATCCCTTATTAGTGTATAGGGTGTCTAGCAGCTTAGGCTGATAGATAATGGTAGCTTAGCAGAGCAGCTTAGGCTGAACTAGGAGACGTGTGAAGCTACTACAGTACCACTTAGTGTCATATGCACAATATCATAAGAAAACACAATACACAGTTATACTAAAAATAAAGGTACTTTATTTTTATGACAATATGCCAAAGTATCTTAGAGTGTACCCTCAGTGAGAGGATAGGAAATATACACAAGATATATATACACAATAGCAAAAATATGCAGTATAGTCTTAGAAAACAGTGCAAACAATGTATAGCTACAATAGGATGCAATGGGGAAACATAGGGATAGGGGCAACACAAACCATATACTCCAAAAGTGGAATGCGAACCACGAATGGACCCCAAACCTATGTGACCTTGTAGAGGGTCGCTGGGACTATAAGAAAATAGTGAGAGTTAGAAAAATAACCCTCCCCAAGACCCTGAAAAGTGAGTGCAAAGTGCACTAAAGTTCCCCTAAGGACAAAGTAGTCGTGTTAGAGGAATAATGCAGGAAAGACACAAACCAGCAATGCAACAACTGTGGATTTCCAATCTAGGGTACCTGTGGAACAAGGGGACCAAGTCCAAAAGTCACAAGCAAGTCGGAGATGGGCAGATGCCCAGGAAATGCCAGCTGCGGGTGCAAAGAAGCTTCGACTGGACAGAAGAAGCTGAGGTTTCTGCAGGAACGAAAAGGGCTAGCGACTTCCCCTTTGGTGGACGGATCCCTCTCGCCCTGGAGAGTCGTGCAGAAGTGTTTTCCTGCTGAAAGAACGCCAACAAGCCTTGCTAGCTGCAAATCGTGCGTTTGGCGTTTTTGGACGCTGCTGGGGCCCAGGAGGGACCAGGAGGTCGCAAATTGGACCTGAAGAGAGAGGGGACGTCGAGCAAGACAAAGAGCCCTCACTGAAGCAGGTAGCTCCCGGAGAAGTGCCAGAAACAGGCACTACGAGGATGCGTGAAACGGTGCTCGCCGAAGTTGCACAAAGGAGTCCCACGTCGCCAGAGACCAACTTAGAAAGTCGTGCAATGCAGGTTAGAGTGCCGTGGACCCAGGCTTGGCTGTGCACAAAGGATTTCCACCGGAAGTGCACAGGGGCCGGAGTAGCTGCAAAGTCGCGGTTCCCAGCAATGCAGCCCAGCGAGGTGAGGCAAGGACTTACCTCCACCAAACTTGGACTGAAGAGTCACTGGACTGTGGGGGTCACTTGGACAGAGTCGCTGGATTCGAGGGACCTCGCTCGTCGTGCTGAGAGGAGACCCAAGGGACCGGTAATGCAGCTTTTTGGTGCCTGCGGTTGCAGGGGGAAGATTCCGTCGACCCACTGGAGATTTCTTCGGTGCTTCTGGTGCAGAGAGGAGGCAGGCTACCCCCACAGCATGCACAAGCAGGAAAACGGTCGAGAAGGCGGCAGGATCAGCGTTACAGAGCTGCAGTAGTCGTCTTTGCTACTATGTTGCAGGTTTGCAGGCTTCCAGCGCGGTCAGCGGTCGTTTCCTTATCAGAAGGTGAAGAGAGAGATGCAGAGGAACTCGGATGAGCTCTTGCATTCGTTATCTAAAGTTTCCCCAGAGACAGAGACCCTAAATAGCCAGAAAAGAGGGTTTGGCTACCTAGGAGAGAGGATAGGCTACTAACACCTGAAGGAGCCTATCAGCAGGAGTCTCTGACGTCACCTGGTGGCACTGGCCACTCAGAGCAGTCCAGTGTGCCAGCAGCACCTCTGTTTCCAAGATGGCAGAGGTCTGGAGCACACTGGAGGAGCTCTGGACACCTCCCAGGGGAGGTGCAGGTCAGGGGAGTGGTCACTCCCCTTTCCTTTGTCCAGTTTCGCGCCAGAGCAGGGGCTAAGGGGTCCCTGAACCGGTGTAGACTGGCTTATGCAGAATTGGGCACATCTGTGCCCAACAAAGCATTTCCGGAGGCTGGGGGAGGCTACTCCTCCCCTGCCTTCACACCATTTTCCAAAGGGAGAGGGTGTCACACCCTCTCTCAGAGGAAGTTCTTTGTTCTGCCATCCTGGGCCAGGCCTGGCTGGACCGCAGGAGGGCAGCTGCCTGTCTGAGGGGTTGGCAGCAGCAGCAGCTGCAGTGAAACCCCAGGAAGGGCAGTTTGGCAGTACCAGGGTCTGTGCTACAGACCCCTGGGATCATGGGATTGTGCCAACTATGCCAGGATGGTATAGAGGGGGCAATTCCATGATCATAGACATGTTACATGGCCATATTCGGAGTTACCATGGTGAAGCTACACATAGGTAGTGACCTATATGTAGTGCACGCGTGTAATGGTGTCCCCGCACTCACAAAGTTCAGGGAATTGGCTCTGAACAATGTGGGGGCACCTTGGCTAGTGCCAGGGTGCCCTCACACTAAGTAACTTTGCACCTAACCTTTACCAGGTAAAGGTTAGACATATAGGTGACTTATAAGTTACTTAAGTGCAGTGTAAAATGGCTGTGAAATAACGTGGACGTTATTTCACTCAGGCTGCAGTGGCAGGCCTGTGTAAGAATTGTCAGAGCTCCCTATGGGTGGCAAAAGAAATGCTGCAGCCCATAGGGATCTCCTGGAACCCCAATACCCTGGGTACCTCAGTACCATATACTAGGGAATTATAAGGGTGTTCCAGTAAGCCAATGTAAATTGGTAAAAATGGTCACTAGCCTGTTAGTGACAATTTGGAAAGAAATGAGAGAGCATAACCACTGAGGTTCTGATTAGCAGAGCCTCAGTGAGACAGTTAGTCACTACACAGGTAACACATTCAGGCACACTTATGAGCACTGGGGCCCTGGGTTACCAGGGTCCCAGTGACACATACAACTAAAACAACATGTATACAGTGAAAAATGGGGGTAACATGCCAGGCAAGATGGTACTTTCCTACACAACCCCCCCCCCCAAACGAAGGACAATAAGACTAGCCATGACCTGATGAGTCTTCATTGTCTAAGTGGAAATATCTGGAGAGTCCATCTGCATTGGAGTGGCTACTCCCAGGTCTATGTTCCACTGTATAGTCCATTCCCTGTAGGGATATGGACCACCTCAACAATTTAGGATTTTCACCTTTCATTTGTTTTAGCCAAAGTAGATGTTTTGTGGTCTGTCTGAACAATGAAGTGAGTGCCAAACAGGTATGGCCTCAACTTCTTCAGAGCCCAGACCACAGCAAAGGCCTCCCTCTCAATGGCAGACCAACGCTTTTCTCTAGGGGTCAACCTCCTACTAATAAAAGCAACAGGTTGATCCTGGCCCTCAGAATTAAGTTGTGATAGGACTGCCCCTACTCCTAATTCAGATGCATCAGTTTGGACATAGAATTTTTTAGAGTAACAAGGGCTTTTCAGGACAGGTGCAGAGCACATGGCCTGCTTCAGCTCCTCAAAAGCTTTCTGACAGTTTGCTGTCCATAATACCTTTTTAGGCATTTTCTTGGATGTGAGGTCATTAAGAGGGGCTGCAATGGAGCCATAGTTCTTAATGAACCTCCTGTAATACCCAGTGAGGCCTAGGAAGGCTCTCACCTGAGTCTGAGTGGTAGGGGGAACCCAATCAATAATAGTTTGGATTTTCCCCTGAAGTGGTGCAATCTGTTCCCCACCAACAAGGTGTCCCAGATAAACCACTTTACCCTGCCCTATCTGGCACTTTGAAGCCTTGATAGTGAGGCCTGCCTTTTGCAGAGCTTTCAAAACTTTCCATAGGTGGACCAGGTGATCATCCCAGCTGGAGCTAAAGACAGCTATATCGTCCAAATATGCTGCACTGAAAGCTTCCAGACCTTGCAGGACTGTGTTCACCAACCTCTGAAAAGTGGCAGGTGCATTTTTCAAACCAAAAGGCATTACAGTAAACTGGTAATGTCCTCCAATGGTAGAAAATGCAGTCTTAGGTTTAGCATCTTCTGACAATTTGATCTGCCAATACCCTGCAGTCAAATCAAAAGTGCTTAGATACTTGGCAGATGCCAGTGTATCTATAAGCTCATCTGCCCTGGGTATAGGGTGAGCATCAGTTTTGGTTACCAAGTTGAGACCTCTATAGTCTACACAAAACCGCATTTCTTTCTTTCCATCTTTAGAATTGGGTTTTGGTACCAGTACCACAGGAGAAGCCCATGGACTGTCAGAGTGCTCAACCACTCCTAGTTCCAACATTTTCTGAACTTCTTGCTTTATGCAGTCCCTGACATGGTCAGGCTGCCTATAGATCTTACTTTTGACAGGTAAACTGTCTCCAGTATCTATAGTGTGCTCACACCAAGAAGTGGTGCCTGGCACAGTAGAGAAGAGTTCTGAAAATTGTCCTAGGAGATTTATGCAATTGTCTTTCTGCTCAGCAGTAAGACAATCAGCCAAAACTACACCTTCCACAAGAGCATCTTGATCTGTGGAAGAGAAGAGATCAGGTAGAGGATCACTATCTTCTTCCTGTCCCTCATCTGTTGCCATGAGCAGGGTGAGATCAGCCCTGTCATAGTAGGGTTTCAGGCGGTTGACATGGAGCACCCTAAGGGGACTCCTGGCAGTGCCTAAGTCAACCAAGTAGGTGACTTCACCCTTCTTTTCAACAATTGTGTGGGGTCCACTCCAATTATCTTGGAGTGCTCTTGGGGCCACAGGCTCCAAGACCCACACTTTCTGCCCTGGTTGGTACTGAACCAAAACAGCCTTCTGATCATGCCATTGCTTCTGGAGCTCTTGGCTGGCCTGAAGGTTTTTACTGGCCTTTTTCATGTACTCAGCCATCCTTGATCTGAGGCCAAGTACATAATCCACAATATCCTGCTTAGGAGCTTTTAAAGGTTGTTCCCAACCCTCCTTTACAAGTGTGAGTGGACCCCTAACAGGGTGTCCAAAAAGAAGTTCAAAGGGGCTGAAGCCCACTCCTTTCTGGGGTACCTCCCTGTAGGCAAAAAAGAGGCATGGTAGAAGGATATCCCATCTCCTGCGGAGTTTTTCAGGGAGACCCATAATCATGCCTTTGAGAGTTTTATTAAATCTCTCCACCAGTCCATTTGTTTGTGGATGATAGGGTGTTGTGAACTTGTACGTTACACCACACTCCTTCCACATGGCCTTTAAGTATGCAGACATGAAATTGCTTCCTCTGTCTGATACTACTTCCTTTGGGAAGCCCACTGAAGGAGGCTGGACTGGCTTGTAGTGAGTACCAAGGGGTACTTGCACCTTGCACCAGGCCCAGTTATCCCTTATTAGTGTATAGGGTGTCTAGCAGCTTAGGCTGATAGATAATGGTAGCTTAGCAGAGCAGCTTAGGCTGAACTAGGAGACGTGTGAAGCTACTACAGTACCACTTAGTGTCATATGCACAATATCATAAGAAAACACAATACACAGTTATACTAAAAATAAAGGTACTTTATTTTTATGACAATATGCCAAAGTATCTTAGAGTGTACCCTCAGTGAGAGGATAGGAAATATACACAAGATATATATACACAATAGCAAAAATATGCAGTATAGTCTTAGAAAACAGTGCAAACAATGTATAGTTACAATAGGATGCAATGGGGAAACATAGGGATAGGGGCAACACAAACCATATACTCCAGAAGTGGAATGCGAACCACGAATGGACCCCAAACCTATGTGACCTTGTAGAGGGTCGCTGGGACTATTAGAAAATAGTGAGAGTTAGCAAAATAACCCACCCCAAGACCCTGAAAAGTGAGTGCAAAGTGCACCAAAGTTCCCCTAAGGACAAAATAGTCGTGTTAGAGGGAGAATGCAAGGAAAACACAAATCAGCAATGCAACAACGATGGATTCCTGTCTGAAGGTACCTGCGGAACAAGGGGACCAAGTCCAAAAGTCACAAGCAGCTCGGAGATGGGCAGATGCCCAAGAAATGCCAGCGGTTGGTGCAAAGAAGCTCTTACTAGGCTGAAGAACTGTGAATACTGCAGGAACGACAAGGGCTAGAGACTTCCCCTTTGGAGGATGGATCCCCCACGCCTTGGAGAGTCGTGCAGAAGTGTTTTCCCGCCGGATGGACGCCAACAAGCCTTGCTACACGCAAATCGTGCGTTTGGCGTTTTTGGACGCTGCTGGGGCCCAGGAGGGACCAGGAGGTCGCAAATTGGACCTGCAGAGAGAGGGGACGTCGAGCAAGACAAAGAGCCCTCACTGAAGCAGGTAGCACCCGGGGAAGTGCCAGAAACAGGCACTACGAGGATGCGTGAAACGGTGCTCGCCGAAGTTGCACAAAGGAGTCCCACGTCGCCGGAGACCAACTTAGAAAGTCGTGCAATGCAGGTTAGAGTGCCGTGGACCCAGGCTTGGCTGTGCACGAAGGATTTCCGCCGGAAGTGCACAGGGGCCGGAGAAGCTTGCAAAGTCGCGGTTCCCAGCAATGCAGCCCAGCGAGGTGAGGCAAGGACTTACCTCCACCAAACTTGGGCTGAAGAGTCACTGGACTGTGGGGGTCACTTGGACGGTGTCGCTGGATTCGAGGGACCTCGCTCGTCGTGCTGAGAGGAGACCCAAGGGACCGGAGATGCAGCTTTTTGGTGCCTGCGGTTGCAGGGGGAAGATTCCGTCGACCCACGGGAGATTTCTTCGGAGCTTCTGGTGCAGAGAGGAGGCAGACTACCCCCACAGCATGCACAAGCAGGAAAACAGTCGAGAAGGCGGCAGGATCAGCGTTACAGAGTTGCAGTAGTCGTCTTTGCTACTATGTTGCAGGTTTGCAGGCTTCCAGCGCGGTCAGCGGTCGATTCCTTATCAGAAGGTGAAGAGGGAGATGCAGAGGAACTCGGCTGAGCTCATGCATTCGTTATCTAAAGTTTCCCCAGAGACAGAGACCCTAAATAGCCAGAAAAGAGGGTTTGGCTACCTAGGAGAGAGGAAAGGCTACTAACACCTGAAGGAGCCTATCACAAGGAGTCTCTGACGTCACCTGGTGGCACTGGCCACTCAGAGCAGTCCAGTGTGCCAGCAGCACCTCTGTTTCCAAGATGGCAGAGGTCTGGAGCACACTGGAGGAGCTCTGGACACCTCCCAGGGGAGGTGCAGGTCAGGGGAGTGGTCACTCCCCTTTCCTTTGTCCAGTTTCGCGCCAGAGCAGGGGCTAAGGGGTCCCTGAACCGGTGTAGACTGGCTTATGCAGAATTGGGCACATCTGTGCCCAACAAAGCATTTCCAGAGGCTGGGGGAGGCTACTCCTCCCCTGCCTTCACACCATTTTCCAAAGGGAGAGGGTGTCACACCCTCTCTCAGAGGAAGTTCTTTGTTCTGCCATCCTGGGCCAGGCCTGGCTGGACCCCAGGAGGGCAGCTGCCTGTCTGAGGGGTTGGCAGCAGCAGCAGCTGCAGAGAAACCCCAGGAAGGGCAGTCTGGCAGTACCAGGGTCTGTGCTACAGACCACTGGGATCATGGAATTGTACCAACAATGCCAGGATGGCATAGAGGGGGCAATTCCATGATCATAGACATGTTACATGGCCATATTCGGAGTTACCATGGTGAAGCTACATATAGGTAGTGACCTATATGTAGTGCACGCGTGTAATGGTGTCCCCGCACTCACAAAGTTCAGTGAATTGGCTCTGAACAATGTGGGGGCACCTTGGCTAGTGCCAGGGTGCCCTCACACTAAGTAACTTTGCACCTAACCTTTACCAGGTAAAGGTTAGACATATAGGTGACTTATAAGTTACTTAAGTGCAGTGTAAAATGGCTGTGAAATAACGTGGACGTTATTTCACTCAGGCTGCAGTGGCAGGCCTGTGTAAGAATTGTCAGAGCTCCCTATGGGTGGCAAAAGAATTGCTGCAGCCCATAGGGATCTCCTGGAACCCCAATACCCTGGGTACCTCAGTACCATATACTAGGGGATTATAAGGGTGTTCCAGTAAGCCAATGTAAATTGGTAAAAATGGTCACTAGCCTGTCAGTGACAATTTGGAAAGAAATGAGAGAGCATAACCACTGAGGTTCTGATTAGCAGAGCCTCAGTGAGACAGTTAGTCACTACGCAGGTAACACATACAGGCACACTTATGAGCACTGGGGCCCTGGGTTACCAGGGTCCCAGTGACACATACAACTAAAACAACATATATACAGTGAAAAATGGGGGTAACATGCCAGGCAAGATGGTACTTTCCTACACAACCCCCCCCCAAACGAAGGACAATAAGACTAGCCATTACCTGATGAGTCTTCATTGTCTAAGTGGAAATATCTGGAGAGTCCATCTGCATTGGAGTGGCTACTCCCAGGTCTATGTTCCACTGTATAGTCCATTCCCTGTAGGGATATGGACCACCTCAACAATTTAGGATTTTCACCTTTCATTTGTTTTAGCCAAAGTAGAGGTTTGTGGTCTGTCTGAACAATGAAGTGAGTGCCAAACAGGTATGGCCTCAACTTCTTCAGAGCCCAGACCACAGCAAAGGCCTCCCTCTCAATGGCAGACCAACGCTTTTCTCTAGGGGTCAACCTTCTACTAATAAAAGCAACAGGTTGATCCTGGCCCTCAGAATTAAGTTGTGATAGGACTGCCCCTACTCCTAATTCAGATGCATCAGTTTGGACATAGAATTTTTTAGAGTAACAAGGGCTTTTTAGGACAGGTGCAGAGCACATGGCCTGCTTCAGCTCCTCAAAAGCTTTCTGACAGTTTGCTGTCCATAATACCTTTTTAGGCATTTTCTTGGATGTGAGGTCATTAAGAGGGGCTGCAATGGAGCCATAGTTCTTAATGAACCTCCTGTAATACCCAGTGAGGCCTAGGAAGGCTCTCACCTGAGTCTGAGTGGTAGGGGGAATCCAATCAATAATGGTTTGGATTTTCCCCTGAAGTGGTGCAATCTGTTCCCCACCAACAAGGTGTCCCAGATAAACCACCTTACCCTGCCCTATCTGGCACTTTGAAGCCTTGATAGTGAGGCCTGCCTTTTGCAGGGCCTCCAAAACTTTCCAAAGGTGGACCAGGTGATCATCCCAGCTGGAGCTAAAGACAGCTATATCATCCAAATATGCTGCACTGAAAGCTTCCAGCCCTTGCAGGACTGTGTTCACCAACCTCTGAAAAGTGGCAGGTGCATTTTTCAAACCAAAAGGCATTACAGTAAACTGGTAATGTCCTCCAATGGTAGAAAATGCAGTCTTAGGTTTAGCATCTTCTGACATTTTGATCTGCCAATACCCTGCAGTCAAATCAAAAGTGCTTAGATACTTGGCAGATGCCAGTGTATCTATTAGCTCATCTGCCCTGGGTATAGGGTGAGCATCTGTTTTGGTTACCAAGTTGAGACCTCTATAGTCTACACAAAACCTCATTTCCTTCTTTCCATCTTTAGAATTGGGTTTTGGTACCAGTACCACAGGAGAAGCCCATGGACTGTCAGAGTGCTCAACCACTCCTAGTTCCAACATCTTCTGAACTTCTTGCTTTATGCAGTCCCTGACATGGTCAGGCTGCCTATAGATCTTACTTTTGACAGGTAAACTGTCTCCAGTATCTATAGTGTGCTCACACCAAGAAGTGGTGCCTGGCACAATGGAGAAGAGTTCTGAAAATTGTCCTAGGAGATTTATGCAATTATCTTTCTGCTCAGCAGTAAGACAATCAGCCAAAACTACCCCTTCCACAAGAGCATCTTGTTCTGTGGAAGAGAAGAGATCAGGTAGAGGATCACTGTCTTCTTCCTGTCCCTCATCTCTTGCCATGAGCAGGGTGAGATCAGCCCTGTCATAGTAGGGTTTCAGGCGGTTGACATGGAGCACCCTAAGGGGACTCCTGGCAGTGCCTAAGTCAACCAAGTAGGTGACTTCACCCTTCTTTTCAACAATTGTGTGTGGACCACTCCATTTATCTTGGAGTGCTCTTGGGGCCACAGGCTCCAAGACCCACACTTTCTGCCCTGGTTGGTACTGAACCAAAACAGCCTTCTGATCATGCCATTGCTTCTGGAGCTCTTGGCTGGCCTGAAGGTTTTTACTGGCCTTTTTCATGTACTCAGCCATCCTTGATCTGAGGCCAAGTACATAATCCACAATATCTTGCTTAGGAGCTTTTAAAGGTTGTTCCCAACCCTCCTTTACAAGTGTGAGTGGACCCCTAACAGGGTGTCCAAAAAGAAGTTCAAAGGGGCTGAAGCCCACTCCTTTCTGGGGTACCTCCCTGTAGGCAAAAAGGAGGCATGGTAGAAGGATATCCCATCTCCTGCGGAGTTTTTCAGGGAGTCCCATAATCATGCCTTTGAGAGTTTTATTAAATCTCTCCACCAGTCCATTTGTTTGTGGATGATAGGGTGTTGTGAACTTGTAAGTTACACCACACTCCTTCCACATGGCCTTTAAGTATGCAGACATGAAATTGCTTCCTCTGTCTGATACTACTTCCTTTGGGAAGCCCACCCTGGAAAATATTCCCAGGAGGGCCTTTGCCACTGCAGGAGCTGTAGTGGTCCTTAAAGGAATTGCTTCAGGATACCTTGTGGCATGGTCCACTACCACTAAGATAAACCTATTGCCTGAAGCAGTAGGAGGGTCAAGGGGGCCAACTATGTCAACCCCTACCCTTTCAAAGGGAACCCCAACCACAGGCAGTGGGATAAGGGGTGCCTTTGGAGTGCCACCTGTCTTGCCACTGGCTTGACAGGTTTCACAGGACTTACAAAATTCTTTTGTGTCCTCTGACATCCTAGGCCAATGAAACAGTGGTACCAATCTGTCCCAAGTTTTCATTTGACCCAGGTGCCCAGCTAAGGGAATGTCATGTGCCAGTGTTAGGAGGAACTTTCTGTACTCCTGAGGAATCACTAGTCTCCTGGCAGCTCCAGGTTTAGGATCCCTATGCTCAGTGTACAAGAGGTTGTCCTCCCAGTAAACTCTGTGTGAGTCACTGACATCCCCATTAGCCTGTTTGACAGCTTGCTGTCTGAGACCCTCTAATGTGGGACAGGTTTGCTGTGCCACACTCAGCTCCTCTCTGGCAGGCCCCCCTTCACCCAAAAGCTCAGCAGTGTCTGCTTCCAGCTCCTCTGGTGTAGGTTCTGCACAGGGAGGGAATTCTTCTTCCTCAGAATTAGAATCCACTGTAGAGGGAGGGATAGTAGGAAGTGGTTTGCTTCTACTAGCCCTAGCTTTAGGGAGCACTTGGTCCATTGTTCCAGGATCCAAGCTTCCCTGTCCTTTTTGCTTTTTGGCCTGAGCCCTTGTCAAAGCAAAAATATGCCCTGGGATGCCCAGCATTGCTGCATGGGCCTCCAACTCCACATCTGACCAAGCTGATGTCTCCAAATCGTTCCCTAATAGACAGTCTACAGGTAAATCTGAAGCTACCACAACTTTCTTTGGACCAGATACCCCCCCCCAGTTGAGATTTACAACAGCCATGGGGTGGCTTTGTGTTATGTTGTGAGCATCGGTTACTTGGTACTGGTGTCCAAGTATGTGTTGTTCAGGGTGCACCAGTTTCTCAATCACCATTGTGACACTGGCACCTGTGTCCCTGTAGGCCTGGACCTCAACACCATTTATTAGGGTTAGTTGCTTGTACTTCTCCAAGTTATGGGGGCAAGCAACCAAAGTGGCTAAGTCAATAGCCCCTTCAGAGACTAAAGTAGCCTCTGTGGTCTCCCTAATCAGACCAACCCCAACTAAATTACCAAAAGTGAGCCCAGCTACTCCCTTGGATTGGCTATTAGTAGGTTTGCTCCCACCACCACTGCTATTAGTAGGGACACTAGGTGTAGCAGTAGGGGTTGTAGTGGTAGGAGCTGTGGTGCCTTTCTTTGGACAACTGGGATCTGTTGTCCAATGGCCTTTTATCTTACATAAATAGCACCATGGTTTCTTTTCCTTGTTCTGATTAAAGGAGGGTTTGGGCCCACCACCCCCACCAGAGTGTTTTTGTGGGCCTGATGAAGACTCATTTTTAGATTTGTCCCCACCCTTGTCTGAAGACTTACCATCCTTCTTTTTGTTGCCATCTTTGTCACCCCCTGTATGAACTTTTCTGTTCACTCTTGTTCTGACCCATTTGTCTGCCTTCTTTCCCAATTCTTGGGGAGAGGTCAGATCAGAGTCCACCAAGTACTGGTGCAACAAATCAGACACACAATTATTAAGAATATGCTCTCTCAGGATTAAGTTATACAGGCTGTCATAATCAGTAACTTTACTGCCATGTAACCACCCCTCCAAGGCCTTCACTGCCTGGTCAATGAAATCAACCCAGTCTTGTGAAGACTCCTTTTTGGTATCTCTGAACTTGATCCTGTACTGTTCAGTGGTTAAGCCATAACCATCCAGGAGTGCATTCTTAAGAACTTGGAAATTGTTAGCATCATTTTCTTTTACAGTAAGGAGCCTATCCCTACCTTTTCCAGTAAATGATAGCCATAGGATAGCAGCCCACTGCCTTTGAGGGACATCCTGTACAGCACAGGCCCTCTCAAGTGCAGCAAACCACTTGTTAATGTCATCCCCCTCCTTGTAAGGGGGAACTATCTTATGCAGATTCCTGGAATCATGCTCTTTTGCAGGATGACTATGGGGAATACTGCTGCTGCCACCATGGGTATCTAAACCCATTTTCTGTCTTTCCCTCTCTATTTCTAAAGACTGTCTATCCAAATCCAGCTGTTGCTTCTTGAGCTTCAGTCTGGTTTGCTCCACTCTCAATCTATTGAGCTCCCTTTCCAACAATCTGTCATCAGGGTGGGTGGGAGGGACATTTCTAGATACAGAGGTATGATGGGAATGAACAGAAGGAGACCTGTCCCTTACAGAGGGCACCCTAACAGCTTGGCTACCAGTATAATGTGAGAGCACATCATCAGTATGATGTGATTCAACCTCTGTACCAACTATGCTAGACTGTCTAGTAATGGGCAGGCTGAGAAGTTTCTTTCCTGAACCTTTTCCTGGGGGAGTCCCTGGATCAGATTGAGAACCATTAGCTACTTTTTCTACAGATTGGGCACTTATGGCCTTATCCTGTACTCTAAGCATATTAATTAACAGTTCTAAGGAAGGATTCTTCCCTACACTCAAACCTCTCTCGATGCAGAGACTCCTTGCTCCTTTCCAGCTAAGGTGATCATATGCAAGTTTGGACAGTTCAACTTTTTGGCCTGTGCCAGACATTTTTAGAGAGAGTTAAAGTGATAGACAAAGAGAAAAAAAAGTTTTCAGAACTTTTTTGGAAAGACAGAAAAACTTTTTAAACTTTTAAGAACTTTTTGAAAGTTTAGAAGTACTTTTCAGCACTTAGAAAAGAGTGAAAAGAGGAAATGCAAAACTTTTTGGCTATGTGTATATACACTGACCTTGTTTTGTATATTTTTCTCTTATGAAAAGTACAATGACAAGAGTGGTAAGTAGTCTCAAAGCACTTATCCCACCACTGCACAACCAATGAAGGAGGCTGGACTGGCTTTTAGTGAGTACCAAGGGGTACTTGCACCTTGCACCAGGCCCAGTTATCCCTTATTAGTGTATAGGGTGTCTAGCAGCTTAGGCTGATAGATAATGGTAGCTTAGCAGAGCAGCTTAGGCTGAACTAGGAGACGTGTGAAGCTACTACAGTACCACTTAGTGTCATATGCACAATATCATAAGAAAACACAATACACAGTTATACTAAAAATAAAGGTACTTTATTTTTATGACAATATGCCAAAGTATCTTAGAGTGTACCCTCAGTGAGAGGATAGGAAATATACACAAGATATATATACACAATAGCAAAAATATGCAGTATAGTCTTAGAAAACAGTGCAAACAATGTATAGTTACAATAGGATGCAATGGGGAAACATAGGGATAGGGGCAACACAAACCATATACTCCAGAAGTGGAATGCGAACCACGAATGGACCCCAAACCTATGTGACCTTGTAGAGGGTCGCTGGGACTATTAGAAAATAGTGAGAGTTAGCAAAATAACCCACCCCAAGACCCTGAAAAGTGAGTGCAAAGTGCACCAAAGTTCCCCTAAGGACAAAATAGTCGTGTTAGAGGGAGAATGCAAGGAAAACACAAATCAGCAATGCAACAACGATGGATTCCTGTCTGAAGGTACCTGCGGAACAAGGGGACCAAGTCCAAAAGTCACAAGCAGCTCGGAGATGGGCAGATGCCCAAGAAATGCCAGCGGTTGGTGCAAAGAAGCTCTTACTAGGCTGAAGAACTGTGAATACTGCAGGAACGACAAGGGCTAGAGACTTCCCCTTTGGAGGATGGATCCCCCACGCCTTGGAGAGTCGTTCAGAAGTGTTTTCCCGCCGGATGGACCCCAACAAGCCTTGCTACACGCAAATCGTGCGTTTGGCGTTTTTGGACGCTGCTGGGGCCCAGGAGGGACCAGGAGGTCGCAAATTGGACCTGCAGAGAGAGGGGACGTCGAGCAAGACAAAGAGCCCTCACTGAAGCAGGTAGCACCCGGGGAAGTGCCAGAAACAGGCACTACGAGGATGCGTGAAACGTGCTCGCCGAAGTTGCACAAAGGAGTCCCACGTCGCCGGAGACCAACTTAGAAAGTCGTGCAATGCAGGTTAGAGTGCCGTGGACCCAGGCTTGGCTGTGCACGAAGGATTTCCGCCGGAAGTGCACAGGGGCCGGAGAAGCTTGCAAAGTCGCGGTTCCCAGCAATGCAGCCCAGCGAGGTGAGGCAAGGACTTACCTCCACCAAACTTGGGCTGAAGAGTCACTGGACTGTGGGGGTCACTTGGACGGTGTCGCTGGATTCGAGGGACCTCGCTCGTCGTGCTGAGAGGAGACCCAAGGGACCGGAGATGCAGCTTTTTGGTGCCTGCGGTTGCAGGGGGAAGATTCCGTCGACCCACGGGAGATTTCTTCGGAGCTTCTGGTGCAGAGAGTAGGCAGACTAACCCCACAGCATGCACAAGCAGGAAAACAGTCGAGAAGGCGGCAGGATCAGCGTTACAGAGTTGCAGTAGTCGTCTTTGCTACTATGTTGCAGGTTTGCAGGCTTCCAGCGCGGTCAGCGGTCGATTCCTTATCAGAAGGTGAAGAGGGAGATGCAGAGGAACTCGGCTGAGCTCATGCATTCGTTATCTAAAGTTTCCCCAGAGACAGAGACCCTAAATAGCCAGAAAAGAGGGTTTGGCTACCTAGGAGAGAGGAAAGGCTACTAACACCTGAAGGAGCCTATCACAAGGAGTCTCTGACGTCACCTGGTGGCACTGGCCACTCAGAGCAGTCCAGTGTGCCAGCAGCACCTCTGTTTCCAAGATGGCAGAGGTCTGGAGCACACTGGAGGAGCTCTGGACACCTCCCAGGGGAGGTGCAGGTCAGGGGAGTGGTCACTCCCCTTTCCTTTGTCCAGTTTCGCGCCAGAGCAGGGGCTAAGGGGTCCCTGAACCGGTGTAGACTGGCTTATGCAGAATTGGGCACATCTGTGCCCAACAAAGCATTTCCAGAGGCTGGGGGAGGCTACTCCTCCCCTGCCTTCACACCATTTTCCAAAGGGAGAGGGTGTCACACCCTCTCTCAGAGGAAGTTCTTTGTTCTGCCATCCTGGGCCAGGCCTGGCTGGACCCCAGGAGGGCAGCTGCCTGTCTGAGGGGTTGGCAGCAGCAGCAGCTGCAGAGAAACCCCAGGAAGGGCAGTCTGGCAGTACCAGGGTCTGTGCTACAGACCACTGGGATCATGGAATTGTACCAACAATGCCAGGATGGCATAGAGGGGGCAATTCCATGATCATAGACATGTTACATGGCCATATTCGGAGTTACCATGGTGAAGCTACATATAGGTAGTGACCTATATGTAGTGCACGCGTGTAATGGTGTCCCCGCACTCACAAAGTTCAGTGAATTGGCTCTGAACAATGTGGGGGCACCTTGGCTAGTGCCAGGGTGCCCTCACACTAAGTAACTTTGCACCTAACCTTTACCAGGTAAAGGTTAGACATATAGGTGACTTATAAGTTACTTAAGTGCAGTGTAAAATGGCTGTGAAATAACGTGGACGTTATTTCACTCAGGCTGCAGTGGCAGGCCTGTGTAAGAATTGTCAGAGCTCCCTATGGGTGGCAAAAGAATTGCTGCAGCCCATAGGGATCTCCTGGAACCCCAATACCCTGGGTACCTCAGTACCATATACTAGGGGATTATAAGGGTGTTCCAGTAAGCCAATGTAAATTGGTAAAAATGGTCACTAGCCTGTCAGTGACAATTTGGAAAGAAATGAGAGAGCATAACCACTGAGGTTCTGATTAGCAGAGCCTCAGTGAGACAGTTAGTCACTACACAGGTAACACATACAGGCACACTTATGAGCACTGGGGCCCTGGGTTACCAGGGTCCCAGTGACACATACAACTAAAACAACATATATACAGTGAAAAATGGGGGTAACATGCCAGGCAAGATGGTACTTTCCTACACCCACCCTGGAAAATATTCCCAGGAGGGCCTTTGCCACTGCATGTGCTGTAGTGGTCCTTAAAGGAATAGCTTCACGATATCTTGTGGCATGGTCCACTACCACTAAGATAAACCTATTGCCTGAAGCAGTAGGAGGGTCAAGGGGGCCAACTATGTCAACCCCTACCCTTTCAAAGGGAACCCCAACCACAGGCAGTGGGATAAGGGGTGCCTTTGGGGTGCCACCTGTCTTGCCACTGGCTTGACAGGTTTCACAGGACTTACAAAATTCTTTTGTGTCCTCAGACATCCTAGGCCAATGAAACAGGGGAACAAGCCTGTCCCAAGTTTTCATTTGTCCTAGATGCCCAGCTAAGGGAATGTCATGTGCCAGTGTTAGGAGGAACTTTCTGTACTCCTGAGGAATCACTAATCTCCTGGCAGCTCCAGGTTTAGGATCCCTATGCTCAGTGTACAAGAGGTTGTCCTCCCAGTAAACTCTGTGAGAGTCACTGACATCCCCATTAGCCTGTTTGACAGCTTGCTGTCTGAGACCCTCTAATGTGGGACAGGTTTGCTGTGCCACACTCAGCTCCTATCTGGCAGGCCCCCCTTCACCCAAAAGCTCAGCAGTGTCTGCTTCCTCTGGTGTAGGTTCTGCACAGGGAGTGAATTCTTCTTCCTCAGAATTAGAATCCACTGTAGAGGGAGGGATAGTAGGAAGTGGTTTGCTTCTACTAGCCCTAGCTTTAGGGAGCACTTGGTCCATTGTTCCAGGATCCAAGCTTCCCTGTCCTTTTTGCTTTTTGGCCTGAGCCCTTGTCAAAGCAAAAATATGCCCTGGGATGCCCAGCATTGCTGCATGGGCCTCCAACTCCACATCTGACCAAGCTGATGTCTCCAAATCATTCCCTAATAGACAGTCTACAGGTAAATCTGAAGCTACCACAACTTTCTTTGGACCAGTTACCCCCCCCCCCAGTTGAGATTTACAACAGCCATGGGGTGGCTTTGTGTTATGTTGTGAGCATCGGTTACTTGGTACTGGTGTCCAAGTATGTGTTGTTCAGGGTGCACCAGTTTCTCAATCACCATTGTGACACTGGCACCTGTGTCCCTGTAGGCCTGGACCTCAACACCATTTATTAGGGTTAGTTGCTTGTACTTCTCCAAGTTATGGGGGCAAGCAACCAAAGTCGCTAAATCAATAGCCCCTTCAGAGACTAAAGTAGCCTCTGTGGTCTCCCTAATCAGACCAACCCCAACTAAGTTACCAAAAGTGAGCCCAGCTACTCCCTTGGATTGGCTATTAGTAGGTTTGCTCCCACCACCACTGCTATTAGTACGGACACTAGGTGTAGCAGTAGGGGTTGTCGTGGTAGGAGCTGTGGTGCCTTTCTTTGGACAACTGGGATATGTTGTCCAATGGCCTTTTATTTTACATAAATAGCACCATGGTTTCTTTTCCTTGTTCTGATTAAAGGAGGATTTGGACCCACCACCCCCACCAGAGTGTTTTTGTGGGCCTGATGAAGACTCATTTTTAGATTTGTCCCCACCCTTGTCAGAAGACTTACCATCCTTCTTTTTGTTGCCATCTTTGTCACCCCCTGTATGAACTTTTCTGTTCACTCTTGTTCTGACCCATTTGTCTGCCTTCTTTCCCAATTCTTGGGGAGAGCTCAGATCAGAGTCCACCAAGTACTGGTGCAACAAATCAGACACACAATTATTAAGAATATGCTCTCTCAGGATTAAGTTATACAGGCTGTCATAATCAGTAACTTTACTGCCATGTAACCACCCCTCCAAGGCCTTCACTGAATGGTCAATAAAATCAACCCAGTCTTGTGAAGACTCCTTTTTGGTCTCTCTGAACTTTATCCTGTACTGTTCAGTGGTTAAGCCATAACCATCCAGGAGTGCATTCTTAAGAACTTGGAAATTATTAGCATCATTTTCTTTCACAGTAAGGAGCCTATCCCTACCTTTTCCACTAAATGATAGCCATAGGATAGCAGCCCACTGCCTTTGAGGGACATCCTGTACAACACAGGCCCTCTCAAGTGCAGCAAACCACTTGTTAATGTCATCCCCCTCCTTATAAGGGGGAACTATCTTGTGCAGATTCCTGGAATCATGCTCTTTTGCAGGATGACTATGGGGAATACTGCTGCTGCCACCATGGGTTTCTAAACCCAACTTCTGTCTTTCCTTCTCTAATTCAAAAGACTGTCTATCCAAATCCAGCTGTTGCTTTTTAAGCTTCAGTCTGGTTTGTTCCACCCTCAACTTATTGAGTTCCCTCTCTAACATTCTGTCATCAGGGTTGGTGGGAGGGACATTTCTAGAAACAGAGCTATGATGGGAATGAACAGAAGGAGACCTGTCCCTTACAGAAGGCACCCTAACAGCTTGGTTTACAGAAACATTACTACCAGTATGGTGAGAATAAATGCTTTTGCTATGATGTGAGACAACACTATTTATTTGGTGTGGCTCATCATCATTACCATCTATGCTAGATTGTCTAGTAATGGGCAGGCTAGGAAGTTTAATTCCTGAATCTTTTCCTGGGGGAGTCCCTGTAGGAGGCTGGACTGGCTTGTAGTGAGTACCAAGGGGTACTTGCACCTTGCACCAGGCCCAGTTATCCCTTATTAGTGTATAGGGTGTCTAGCAGCTTAGGCTGATAGATAATGGTAGCTTAGCAGAGCAGCTTAGGCTGAACTAGGAGACGTGTGAAGCTACTACAGTACCACCTAGTGTCATATGCACAATATCATAAGAAAACACAATACACAGTTATACTAAAAATAAAGGTACTTTATTTTTATGACAATATGCCAAAGTATCTTAGAGTGTACCCTCAGTGAGAGGATAGGAAATATACACAAGATATATATACACAATAGCAAAAATATGAAATATAGTCTTAGAAAACAGTGCAAACAATGTATAGTTACAATAGGATGCAATGGGGAAACATAGGGATAGGGGCAACACAAACCATATACTCCAAAAGTGGAATGTGAACCACGAATGGACCCCAAACCTATGTGAATCGACCGCTGACCGCGCTGGAAGCCTTCAAACCTGCAACATAGTAGCAAAGACGACTACTGCAACTCTGTAACGCTGATCCTGCCGCCTTCTCGACTGTTTTCCTGCTTGTGCATGCTGTGGGGGTAGTCTGCCTCCTCTCTGCACCAGAAGCTCCGAAGAAATCTCCCGTGGGTCGACGGAATCTTCCCCCTGCAACCGCAGGCACCAAAAAGCTGCATTACCGGTCCCTTGGGTCTCCTCTCAGCACGACGAGCGAGGTCCCTCGAATCCAGCGACACCGTCCAAGTGACCCCCACAGTCCAGTGACTCTTCAGCCCAAGTTTGGTGGAGGTAAGTCCTTGCCTCACCTCGCTGGGCTGCATTGCTGGGAACCGCGACTTTGCAAGCTTCTCCGGCCCCTGTGCACTTCCGGCGGAAATCCTTCGTGCACAGCCAAGCCTGGGTCCACGGCACTCTAACCTGCATTGCACGACTTTCTAAGTTGGTCTCCGGCGACGTGGGACTCCTTTGTGCAACTTCGGCGAGCACCGTTTCACGCATCCTCGTAGTGCCTGTTTCTGGCACTTCTCCGGGTGCTACCTGCTTCAGTGAGGGCTCTTTGTCTTGCTCGACGTCCCCTCTCTCTGCAGGTCCAATTTGCGACCTCCTGGTCCCTCCTGGGCCCCAGCAGCGTCCAAAAACGCCAAACGCACGATTTGCGTGTAGCAAGGCTTGTTGGCGTCCATCCGGCGGGAAAACACTTCTGCACGACTCTCCAAGGCGTGGGGGATCCATCCTCCAAAGGGGAAGTCTCTAGCCCTTGTCGTTCCTGCAGTATTCACAGTTCTTCAGCCTAGTAAGAGCTTCTTTGCACCAACCGCTGGCATTTCTTGGGCATCTGCCCATCTCCGAGCTGCTTGTGACTTCTGGACTTGGTCCCCTTGTTCCACAGGTACCCTCAGTCAGGAATCCATCGTTGTTGCATTGCTGATTTGTGTTTTCCTTGCATTCTCCCTCTAACACGACTATTTTGTCCTTAGGGGAACTTTGGTGCACTTTGCACTCACTTTTCAGGGTCTTGGGGAGGGTTATTTTGCTAACTCTCACTATTTTCTAATAGTCCCAGCGACCCTCTACAAGGTCACATAGGTTTGGGGTCCATTCGTGGTTCGCATTCCACTTTTGGAGTATATGGTTTGTGTTGCCCCTATCCCTATGTTTCCCCATTGCATCCTATTGTAACTATACATTGTTTGCACTGTTTTCTAAGACTATACTGCATATTTTTGCTATTGTGTATATATATCTTGTGTATATTTCCTATCCTCTCACTGAGGGTACACTCTAAGATACTTTGGCATATTGTCATAAAAATAAAGTACGTTTATTTTTAGTATAACTGTGTATTGTGTTTTCTTATGATATTGTGCATATGACACTAGGTGGTACTGTAGTAGCTTCACACATCTCCTAGTTCAGCCTGAGCTGCTTTGCTAAGCTACCATTATCTATCAGCCTAAGCTGCTAGACACCCTATACACTAATAAGGGATAACTGGGCCTGGTGCAAGGTGCAAGTACCCCTTGGTACTCACTACAAGCCAGTCCAGCCTCCTACATTGGTTGTGCAGCGGTGGGATAAGTGCTTTGAGACTACTTACCACTCTTGTCATTGTACTTTTCATAAGAGAAAAATATACAAAACAAGGTCAGTGTATATACACATAGCCAAAAAGTTTTGCATTTCCTCTTTTCACTCTTTTCTAAGTGCTGAAAAGTACTTCTAAACTTTCAAAAAGTTCTTAAAAGTTTAAAAAGTTTTTTTCTGTCTTTCCAAAAAGTTCTGAAAACGTTTTTCTCTTTGTCTATCACTTTAACTCTCTCTAAAAATGTCTGGCACAGGCCAAAAAGTTGAACTGTCCAAACTTGTATATGATCACCTTAGCTGGAAAGGAGAAAGGAGTCTCTGCATAGAGAGAGGTTTGAGTGTAGGGAAGAATCCTTCTTTAGAACTGTTAATTAATATGCTTAGAGTACAGGATAAGGCCATAAGTGCCCAATCTGTAGAAAAAGTAGCTAATGGTTCTCAATCTGATCCAGGGACTCCCCCAGGAAAAGGTTCAGGAAAGAAACTTCTCAGCCTGCCCATTACTAGACAGTCTAGCATAGTTGGTACAGAGGTTGAATCACATCATACTGATGATGTGCTCTCACATTATGCTGGTAGCCAAGCTGTTAGGGTGCCCTTGGTAAGGGACAGGTCTCCTTCTGTTCATTCCCATCATACCTCTGTATCTAGAAATGTCCCTCCCACCCACCCTGATGACAGATTGTTAGAAAGGGAGCTCAATAGATTGAGAGTGGAGCAAACCAGACTGAAGCTCAAGAAGCAACAGCTGGATTTGGATAGACAGTCTTTAGAAATAGAGAGGGAAAGACAGAAGATGGGTTTAGATACCCATGGTGGCAGCAGCAGTATTCCCCATAGTCATCCTGCAAAAGAGCATGATTCCAGGAATCTGCATAAGATAGTTCCCCCTTACAAGGAGGGGGATGACATTAACAAGTGGTTTGCTGCACTTGAGAGGGCCTGTGCTGTACAGGATGTCCCTCAAAAGCAGTGGGCTGCTATCCTATGGCTATCATTTACTGGAAAAGGTAGGGATAGGCTCCTTACTGTAAAAGAAAATGATGCTAACAATTTCCAAGTTCTGAAGAATGCACTCCTGGATGGTTATGGCTTAACCACTGAACAGTACAGGATAAAGTTCAGAGATACCAAAAAGGAGTCTTCACAAGACTGGGTTGATTTCATTGACCAGGCAGTGAAGGCCTTGGAGGGGTGGTTACATGGCAGTAAAGTTACTGATTATGACAGCCTGTATAACTTGATCCTGAGAGAGCATATTCTTAATAATTGTGTGTCTGATTTGTTGCACCAGTACTTGGTGGACTCTGATCTGACCTCTCCCCAAGAATTGGGAAAGAAGGCAGACAAATGGGTCAGAACAAGAGTGAACAGAAAAGTTCATACAGGGGGTGACAAAGATGGCAACAAAAAGAAGGATGGTAAGTCTTCTGACAAGGGTGGGGACAAATCTAAAAATGAGTCTTCATCAGGCCCACAAAAACACTCTGGTGGGGGTGGTGGGCCCAAATCCTCCTTTAATCAGAACAAGGAAAAGAAACCATGGTGCTATTTATGTAAAATAAAAGGCCATTGGACAACAGATCCCAGTTGTCCAAAGAAAGGCACCACAGCTCCTACCACTACAACCCCTACTGCTACACCTAGTGTCCCTACTAATAGCAGTGGTGGTGGGAGCAAACCTACTAATAGCCAATCCAAGGGAGTAGCTGGGCTCACTTTTGGTAATTTATTTGAGGTTGGTCTGATTAGGGAGACCACAGAGGCTACTTTAGTCTCTGAAGGGGCTATTGACTTAGCCACTTTGGTTGCTTGCCCCCATAACTTGGAGAAGTACAAGCAACTAACCCTAATAAATGGTGTTGAGGTCCAGGCCTACAGGGACACAGGTGCCAGTGTCACAATGGTGATTGAGAAACTGGTGCACCCTGAACAACACATACTTGGACACCAGTACCAAGTAACCGATGCTCACAACATAACACAAAGCCACCCCATGGCTGTTGTAAATCTCAACTGGGGGGGGGTATCTGGTCCAAAGAAAGTTGTGGTAGCTTCAGATTTACCTGTAGACTGTCTATTAGGGAACGATTTGGAGACATCAGCTTGGTCAGATGTGGAATTGGAGGCCCATGCAGCAATGCTGGGCATCCCAGGGCATATTTTTGCTTTGACAAGGGCTCAGGCCAAAAAGCAAAAAAGACAGGGAAGCTTGGATCCTGGAACAATGGACCAAGTGCTCCCTAAAGCTAGGGCTAGTAGAAGCAAACCACTTCCTACTATCCCTCCCTCTACAGTGGATTCTACTTCTGAGGAAGAAGAATTCCCTCCCTGTGCAGAACCTACACCAGAGGAGCTGGAAGCAGACACTGCTGAGCTTTTGGGTGAAGGGGGGCCTGCCAGAGAGGAGCTGAGTGTGGCACAGCAAACCTGTCCCACATTAGAGGGTCTCAGACAGCAAGCTGTCAAACAGGCTAATGGGGATGTCAGTGACTCACACAGAGTTTACTGGGAGGACAACCTCTTGTACACTGAGCATAGGGATCCTAAACCTGGAGCTGCCAGGAGATTAGTGATTCCTCAGGAGTACAGAAAGTTCCTCCTAACACTGGCACATGACATTCCCTTAGCTGGGCACCTGGGTCAAATGAAAACTTGGGACAGATTGGTACCATTGTTTCATTGGCCTAGGATGTCTGAGGACACAAAAGAATTTTGTAAGTCCTGTGAAACCTGTCAAGCCAGTGGCAAGACAGGTGGCACTCCAAAGGCACCCCTTATCCCACTGCCTGTGGTTGGGGTTCCCTTTGAAAGGGTAGGGGTTGACATAGTTGGCCCCCTTGACCCTCCTACTGCTTCAGGCAATAGGTTTATCTTGGTGGTAGTGGACCATGCCACAAGATATCCTGAAGCTATTCCTTTAAGGACCACTACAGCTCCTGCAGTGGCAAAGGCCCTCCTGGGAATATTTTCCAGGGTAGGCTTCCCAAAGGAAGTAGTATCAGACAGAGGAAGCAATTTCATGTCTGCATACTTAAAGGCCATGTGGAAGGAGTGTGGTGTAACTTACAAGTTCACAACACCCTATCATCCACAAACAAATGGACTGGTGGAGAGATTTAATAAAACTCTCAAAGGCATGATTATGGGACTCCCTGAAAAACTCCGCAGGAGATGGGATATCCTTCTACCATGCCTCCTTTTTGCCTACAGGGAGGTACCCCAGAAAGGAGTGGGCTTCAGCCCCTTTGAACTTCTTTTTGGACACCCTGTTAGGGGTCCACTCACACTTGTAAAGGAGGGTTGGGAACAACCTTTAAAAGCTCCTAAGCAGGATATTGTGGATTATGTACTTGGCCTCAGATCAAGGATGGCTGAGTACATGAAAAAGGCCAGTAAAAACCTTCAGGCCAGCCAAGAGCTCCAGAAGCAATGGCATGATCAGAAGGCTGTTTTGGTTCAGTACCAACCAGGGCAGAAAGTGTGGGTCTTGGAGCCTGTGGCCCCAAAAGCACTCCAAGATAAATGGAGTGGACCCCACACAATTGTTGAAAAGAAGGGTGAAGTCACCTACTTGGTTGACTTAGGCACTGCCAGGAGTCCCCTTAGGGTGCTCCATGTCAACCGCCTGAAACCCTACTATGACAGGGCTGATCTCACCCTGCTCATTTCAACAGATGAGGGACAGGAAGAAGACAGTGATCCTCTACCTGATCTCTTCTCTTCCACAGAACAAGATGCTCTTGTGGAAGGTGTAGTTTTGGCTGATTGTCTTACTGCTGAGCAGAAAGATAATTGCATAAATCTCCTAGGACAATTTTCAGAACTCTTCTCCATTGTGCCAGGCACCACTTCTTGGTGTGAGCACACTATAGATACTGGAGACAGTTTACCTGTCAAAAGTAAGATCTATAGGCAGCCTGACCATGTCAGGGACTGCATAAAGCTAGAAGTTCAGAAAATGTTGGAACTAGGAGTGGTTGAGCACTCTGACAGTCCATGGGCTTCTCCTGTGGTACTGGTACCAAAACCCAATTCTAAAGATGGAAAGAAGGAAATGAGGTTTTGTGTCGACTATAGAGGTCTCAACTTGGTAACCAAAACTGATGCTCAACCTATACCCAGGGCAGATGAGCTCATAGATACACTGGCATCTGCCAAGTATCTAAGCACTTTTGATTTGACTGCAGGGTATTGGCAGATCAAATTGTCAGAAGATGCTAAATCTAAGACTGCATTTTCTACCATTGGAGGACATTACCAGTTTACTGTAATGCCTTTTGGTCTGAAAAATGCACCTGCCACTTTTCAGAGGTTGGTAAACACAGTCCTGCAAGGGCTGGAAGCTTTCAGTGCAGCATATTTGGATGATATAGCTGTCTTTAGCTCCAGCTGGGATGATCACCTGGTCCACCTTTGGAAAGTTTTGGAGGCTCTGCAAAAGGCAGGCCTCACTATCAAGGCTTCAAAGTGCCAGATAGGGCAGGGTCAGGTGGTTTATCTGGGACACCTTGTTGGTGGGGAACAGATTGCACCACTTCAGGGGAAAATCCAAACTATTATTGATTGGGTTCCCCCTACCACTCAGACTCAGGTGAGAGCCTTCCTAGGCCTCACTGGGTATTACAGGAGGTTCATTAAGAACTATGGCTCCATTGCAGCCCCTCTTAATGACCTCACATCCAAGAAAATGCCTAAAAAGGTATTATGGACAGCAAACTGTCAGAAAGCTTTTGAGGAGCTGAAGCAGGCCATGTGCTCTGCACCTGTCCCGAAAAGCCCTTGTTACTCTAAAAAATTCTATGTCCAAACTGATGCATCTGAATTAGGAGTAGGGGCAGTCCTATCACAACTTAATTCTGAGGGCCAGGATCAACCTGTTGCTTTTATTAGTAGAAGGTTGACCCCTAGAGAAAAGCGTTGGTCTGCCATTGAGAGGGAGGCCTTTGCTGTGGTCTGGGCTCTGAAGAAGTTGAGGCCATACCTGTTTGGCACTCACTTCATTGTTCAGACAGACCACAAACCTCTACTTTGGCTAAAACAAATGAAAGGTGAAAATCCTAAATTGTTGAGGTGGTCCATATCCCTACAGGGAATGGACTATACAGTGGAACATAGACCTGGGAGTAGCCACTCCAATGCAGATGGACTCTCCAGATATTTCCACTTAGACAATGAAGACTCATCAGGTAATGGCTAGTCTTATTGTCCTTCGTTTGGGGGGGGGTTGTGTAGGAAAGTACCATCTTGCCTTGCATGTTACCCCCATTTTTCACTGTATATATGTTGTTTTAGTTGTATGTGTCACTGGGACCCTGGTAACCCAGGGCCCCAGTGCTCATAAGTGTGCCTGAATGTGTTACCTGTGTAGTGACTAACTGTCTCACTGAGGCTCTGCTAATCAGAACCTCAGTGGTTATGCTCTCTCATTTCTTTCCAAATTGTCACTGACAGGCTAGTGACCATTTTTACCAATTTACATTGGCTTACTGGAACACCCTTATAATTCCCTAGTATATGGTACTGAGGTACCCAGGGTATTGGGGTTCCAGGAGATCCCTATGGGCTGCAGCATTTCTTTTGCCACCCATAGGGAGCTCTAACAATTCTTACACAGGCCTGCCACTGCAGCCTGAGTGAAATAACGTCCACGTTATTTCACAGCCATTTTACACTGCACTTAAGTAACTTATAAGTCACCTATATGTCTAACCTTTACCTGGTAAAGGTTAGGTGCAAAGTTACTTAGTGTGAGGGCACCCTGGCACTAGCCAAGGTGCCCCCACATTGTTCAGGGCCAATTCACTGAACTTTGTGAGTGCGGGGACACCATTACACGTGTGCACTACATATAGGTCACTACCTATATGTAGCTTCACCATGGTAACTCCGAATATGGCCATGTAACATGTCTATGATCATGGAATTGCCCCCTCTATGCCATCCTGGCATTGTTGGTACAATTCCATGATCCCAGTGGTCTGTAGCACAGACCCTGGTACTGCCAGACTGCCCTTCCTGGGGTTTCTCTGCAGCTGCTGCTGCTGCCAACCCCTCAGACAGGCAGCTGCCCTCCTGGGGTCCAGCCAGGCCTAGCCCAGGATGGCAGAACAAAGAACTTCCTCTGAGAGAGGGTGTGACACCCTCTCCCTTTGGAAAATGGTGTGAAGGCAGGGGAGGAGTAGCCTCCCCCAGCCTCTGGAAATGCTTTGTTGGGCACAGATGTGCCCAATTCTGCATAAGCCAGTCTACACCGGTTCAGGGACCCCTTAGCCCCTGCTCTGGCGCGAAACTGGACAAAGGAAAGGGGAGTGACCACTCCCCTGACCTGCACCTCCCCTGGGAGGTGTCCAGAGCTCCTCCAGTGTGCTCCAGACCTCTGCCATCTTGGAAACAGAGGTGCTGCTGGCACACTGGACTGCTCTGAGTGGCCAGTGCCACCAGGTGACGTCAGAGACTCCTTGTGATAGGCTCCTTCAGGTGTTAGTAGCCTTTCCTCTCTCCTAGGTAGCCAAACCCTCTTTTCTGGCTATTTAGGGTCTCTGTCTCTGGGGAAACTTCAGATAACGAATGCATGAGCTCAGCCGAGTTCCTCTGCATCTCCCTCTTCACCTTCTGATAAGGAATCGACCGCTGACCGCGCTGGAAGCCTGCAAACCTGCAACATAGTAGCAAAGACGACTACTGCAACTCTGTAACGCTGATCCTGCCGCCTTCTCGACTGTTTTCCTGCTTGTGCATGCTGTGGGGGTAGTCTGCCTCCTCTCTGCACCAGAAGCTCCGAAGAAATCTCCCGTGGGTCGACGGAATCTTCCCCCTGCAACCGCAGGCACCGAAAAGCTGCATTACCGGTCCCTTGGGTCTCCTCTCAGCACGACGAGCGAGGTCCCTCGAATCCAGCGACACCGTCCAAGTGACCCCCACAGTCCAGTGACTCTTCAGCCCAAGTTTGGTGGAGGTAAGTCCTTGCCTCACCTCGCTGGGCTGCATTGCTGGGAACCGCGACTTTGCAAGCTTCTCCGGCCCCTGTGCACTTCCGGCGGAAATCCTTCGTGCACAGCCAAGCCTGGGTCCACGGCACTCTAACCTGCATTGCACGACTTTCTAAGTTGGTCTCCGGCGACGTGGGACTCCTTTGTGCAACTTCGGCGAGCACCGTTTCACGCATCCTCGTAGTGCCTGTTTCTGGCACTTCTCCGGGTGCTACCTGCTTCAGTGAGGGCTCTTTGTCTTGCTCGACGTCCCCTCTCTCTGCAGGTCCAATTTGCGACCTCCTGGTCCCTCCTGGGCCCCAGCAGCGTCCAAAAACGCCAAACGCACGATTTGCGTGTAGCAAGGCTTGTTGGCGTCCATCCGGCGGGAAAACACTTCTGCACGACTCTCCAAGGCGTGGGGGATCCATCCTCCAAAGGGGAAGTCTCTAGCCCTTGTCGTTCCTGCAGTATTCACAGTTCTTCAGCCTAGTAAGAGCTTCTTTGCACCAACCGCTGGCATTTCTTGGGCATCTGCCCATCTCCGAGCTGCTTGTGACTTCTGGACTTGGTCCCCTTGTTCCACAGGTACCCTCAGTCAGGAATCCATCGTTGTTGCATTGCTGATTTGTGTTTTCCTTGCATTCTCCCTCTAACACGACTATTTTGTCCTTAGGGGAACTTTGGTGCACTTTGCACTCACTTTTCAGGGTCTTGGGGAGGGTTATTTTGCTAACTCTCACTATTTTCTAATAGTCCCAGCGACCCTCTACAAGGTCACATAGGTTTGGGGTCCATTCGTGGTTCGCATTCCACTTTTGGAGTATATGGTTTGTGTTGCCCCTATCCCTATGTTTCCCCATTGCATCCTATTGTAACTATACATTGTTTGCACTGTTTTCTAAGACTATACTGCATATTTTTGCTATTGTGTATATATATCTTGTGTATATTTCCTATCCTCTCACTGAGGGTACACTCTAAGATACTTTGGCATATTGTCATAAAAATAAAGTACCTTTATTTTTAGTATAACTGTGTATTGTGTTTTCTTATGATATTGTGCATATGACACTAGGTGGTACTGTAGTAGCTTCACACGTCTCCTAGTTCAGCCTGAGCTGCTTTGCTAAGCTACCATTATCTATCAGCCTAAGCTGCTAGACACCCTATACACTAATAAGGGATAACTGGGCCTGGTGCAAGGTGCAAGTACCCCTTGGTACTCACTACAAGCCAGTCCAGCCTCCTACAGTGAGACAGTTAGTCACTACACAGGTAACACATTCAGGCACACTTATGAGCACTGGGGCCCTGGGTTACCAGGGTCCCAGTGACACATACAACTAAAACAACATATATACAGTGAAAAATGGGGGTAACATGCCAGGCAAGATGGTACTTTCCTACACAACCCCCCCCCAAACGAAGGACAATAAGACTAGCCATTACCTGATGAGTCTTCATTGTCTAAGCGGAAATATCTGGAGAGTCCATCTGCATTGGAGTGGCTACTCCCAGGTCTATGTTCCACTGTATAGTCCATTCCCTGTAGGGATATGGACCACCTCAACAATTTAGGATTTTCACCTTTCATTTGTTTTAGCCAAAGTAGAGGTTTGTGGTCTGTCTGAACAATGAAGTGAGTGCCAAACAGGTATGGCCTCAACTTCTTCAGAGCCCAGACCACAGCAAAGGCCTCCCTCTCAATGGCAGACCAACGCTTTTCTCTAGGGGTCAACCTTCTACTAATAAAAGCAACAGGTTGATCCTGGCCCTCAGAATTAAGTTGTGATAGGACTGCCCCTACTCCTAATTCAGATGCATCAGTTTGGACATAGAATTTTTTAGAGTAACAAGGGCTTTTCAGGACAGGTGCAGAGCACATGGCCTGCTTCAGCTCCTCAAAAGCTTTCTGACAGTTTGCTGTCCATAATACCTTTTTAGGCATTTTCTTGGATGTGAGGTCATTAAGAGGGGCTGCAATGGAGCCATAGTTCTTAATGAACCTCCTGTAATACCCAGTGAGGCCTAGGAAGGCTCTCACCTGAGTCTGAGTGGTAGGGGGAACCCAATCAATAATAGTTTGGATTTTCCCCTGAAGTGGTGCAATCTGTTCCCCACCAACAAGGTGTCCCAGATAAACCACTTTACCCTGCCCTATCTGGCACTTTGAAGCCTTGATAGTGAGGCCTGCCTTTTGCAGAGCCTCCAAAACTTTCCAAAGGTGGACCAGGTGATCATCCCAGCTGGAGCTAAAGACAGCTATATCATCCAAATATGCTGCACTGAAAGCTTCCAGCCCTTGCAGGACTGTGTTCACCAACCTCTGAAAAGTGGCAGGTGCATTTTTCAAACCAAACGGCATTACAGTAAACTGGTAATGTCCTCCAATGGTAGAAAATGCAGTCTTAGGTTTAGCATCTTCTGACAATTTGATCTGCCAATACCCTGCAGTCAAATCAAAAGTGCTTAGATACTTGGCAGATGCCAGTGTATCTATGAGCTCATCTGCCCTGGGTATAGGGTGAGCATCAGTTTTGGTTACCAAGTTGAGACCTCTATAGTCTACACAAAACCTCATTTCCTTCTTTCCATCTTTAGAATTGGGTTTTGGTACCAGTACCACAGGAGAAGCCCATGGACTGTCAGAGTGCTCAACCACTCCTAGTTCCAACATTTTCTGAACTTCTTGCTTTATGCAGTCCCTGACATGGTCAGGCTGCCTATAGATCTTACTTTTGACAGGTAAACTGTCTCCAGTATCTATAGTGTGCTCACACCAAGAAGTGGTGCCTGGCACAATGGAGAAGAGTTCTGAAAATTGTCCTAGGAAATTTATGCAATTATCTTTCTGCTCAGCAGTAAGACAATCAGCCAAAACTACACCTTCTACAAGAGCATCTTGTTCTGTGGAAGAGAAGAGATCAGGTAGAGGATCACTGTCTTCTTCCTGTCCCTCATCTGTTGCCATGAGCAGGGTGAGATCAGCCCTGTCATAGTAGGGTTTCAGGCGGTTGACATGGAGCACCCTAAGGGGACTCCTGGCAGTGCCTAAGTCAACCAAGTAGGTGACTTCACCCTTCTTTTCAACAATTGTGTGGGGTCCACTCCATTTATCTTGGAGTGCTCTTGGGGCCACAGGCTCCAAGACCCACACTTTCTGCCCTGGTTGGTACTGAACCAAAACAGCCTTCTGATCATGCCATTGCTTCTGGAGCTCTTGGCTGGCCTGAAGGTTTTTACTGGCCTTTTTCATGTACTCAGCCATCCTTGATCTGAGGCCAAGTACATAATCCACAATATCCTGCTTAGGAGCTTTTAAAGGTTGTTCCCAACCCTCCTTTACAAGTGTGAGTGGACCCCTAACAGGGTGTCCAAAAAGAAGTTCAAAGGGGCTGAAGCCCACTCCTTTCTGGGGTACCTCCCTGTAGGCAAAAAGGAGGCATGGTAGAAGGATATCCCATCTCCTGCGGAGTTTTTCAGGGAGTCCCATAATCATGCCTTTGAGAGTTTTATTAAATCTCTCTACCAGTCCATTTGTTTGTGGATGATAGGGTGTTGTGAACTTGTAAGTTACACCACACTCCTTCCACATGGCCTTTAAGTATGCAGACATGAAATTGCTTCCTCTGTCTGATACTACTTCCTTTGGGAAGCCCACTCTGGAAAATATTCCCAGGAGGGCCTTTGCCACTGCAGGAGCTGTAGTGGTCCTTAAAGGAATAGCTTCAGGATATCTTGTGGCATGGTCCACTACCACTAAGATAAACCTATTGCCTGAAGCAGTAGGAGGGTCAAGGGGGCCAACTATGTCAACCCCTACCCTTTCAAAGGGAACCCCAACCACAGGCAGTGGGATAAGGGGTGCCTTTGGAGTGCCACCTGTCTTGCCACTGGCTTGACAGGTTTCACAGGACTTACAAAATTCCTTTGTGTCCTCAGACATCCTAGGCCAATGAAACAATGGTACCAATCTGTCCCAAGTTTTCACTTGACCCAGGTGCCCAGCTAGGGGAATGTCATGTGCCAGTGTTAGGAGGAACTTTCTGTACTCCTGAGGAATCACTAATCTCCTGGCAGCTCCAGGTTTAGGATCCCTATGCTCAGTGTACAAGAGGTTGTCCTCCCAGTAAACTCTGTGAGAGTCACTGACATCCCCATTAGCCTGTTTGACAGCTTGCTGTCTGAGACCCTCTAATGTGGGACAGGTGTGCTGTGCCACACTCAGCTCCTCTCTGGCAGGCCCCCCTTCACCCAAAAGCTCAGCAGTGTCTGCTTCCAGCTCCTCTGGTGTAGGTTCTGCACAGGGAGGGAATTCTTCTTCCTCAGAAGTAGAATCCACTGTAGAGGGAGGGATAGTAGGAAGTGGTTTGCTTCTACTAGCCCTAGCTTTAGGGAGCACTTGGTCCATTGTTCCAGGATCCAAGCTTCCCTGTCCTTTTTGCTTTTTGGCCTGAGCCCTTGTCAAAGCAAAAATATGCTCTGGGATGCCCAGCATTGCTGCATGGGCCTCCAACTCCACATCTGACCAAGCTGATGTCTCCAAATCATTCCCTAATAGACAGTCTACAGGTAAATCTGAAGCTACCACAACTTTCTTTGGACCAGTTACCCCCCCCCAGTTGAGATTTACAACAGCCATGGGGTGGCTTTGTGTTATGTTGTGAGCATCGGTTACTTGGTACTGGTGTCCAAGTATGTGTTGTTCAGGGTGCACCAGTTTCTCAATCACCATTGTGACACTGGCACCTGTGTCCCTGTAGGCCTGGACCTCAACACCATTTATTAGGGTTAGTTGCTTGTACTTCTCCAAGTTATGGGGGCAAGCAACCAAAGTGGCTAAATCAATAGCCCCTTCAGAGACTAAAGTAGCCTCTGTGGTCTCCCTAATCAGACCAACCCCAACTAAATTACCAAAAGTGAGCCCAGCTACTCCCTTGGATTGGCTATTAGTAGGTTTGCTCCCACCACCACTGCTATTAGTAGGGACACTAGGTGTAGCAGTAGGGGTTGTAGTGGTAGGAGCTGTGGTGCCTTTCTTTGGACAACTGGGATCTGTTGTCCAATGGCCTTTTATTTTACATAAATAGCACCATGGTTTCTTTTCCTTGTTCTGATTAAAGGAGGATTTGGACCCACCACCCCCACCAGAGTGTTTTTGTGGGCCTGATGAAGACTCATTTTTAGATTTGTCCCCACCCTTGTCAGAAGACTTACCATCCTTCTTTTTGTTGCCATCTTTGTCACCCCCTGTATGAACTTTTCTGTTCACTCTTGTTCTGACCCATTTGTCTGCCTTCTTTCCCAATTCTTGGGGAGAGGTCAGATCAGAGTCCACCAAGTACTGGTGCAACAAATCAGACACACAATTATTAAGAATATGCTCTCTCAGGATCAAGTTATACAGGCTGTCATAATCAGTAACTTTACTGCCATGTAACCACCCCTCCAAGGCCTTCACTGCCTGGTCAATGAAATCAACCCAGTCTTGTGAAGACTCCTTTTTGGTCTCTCTGAACTTTATCCTGTACTGTTCAGTGGTTAAGCCATAACCATCCAGGAGTGCATTCTTAAGAACTTGGAAATTATTAGCATCATTTTCTTTTACAGTAAGGAGCCTATCCCTACCTTTTCCAGTAAATGATAGCCATAGGAGAGCAGCCCACTGCTTTTGAGGGACATCCTGTACAGCACAGGCCCTCTCAAGTGCAGCAAACCACTTGTTAATGTCATCCCCCTCCTTATAAGGGGGAACTATCTTGTGCAGATTCCTGGAATCATGCTCTTTTGCAGGATGACTATGGGGAATACTGCTGCTGCCACCATGGGTTTCTAAACCCAACTTCTGTCTTTCCCTCTCTACTTCTAAAGACTGTCTATCCAAATCCAGCTGTTGCTTCTTGAGCTTCAGTCTGGTTTGTTCCACTCTCAATCTATTGAGCTCCCTTTCTAACAATCTGTCATCAGGGTGGGTGGGAGGGACATTTCTAGATACAGAGGTATGATGGGAATGAACAGAAGGAGACCTGTCCCTTACAGAGGGCACCCTAACAGCTTGGCTACCAGTATAATGTGGGAGCACACCATTAGTATGGTGTGATTCAACCTCTGTACCACCTATGCTAGACTGTCTAGTAATGGGCAGGCTGAGAAGTTTCTTTCCTGAACCTTTTCCTGGGGAAGTCCCTGGATCAGATTGAGAACCATTAGCTACTTTTTCTACAGATTGGGCACTTATGGCCTTATCCTGTACTCTAAGCATATTAATTAACAGTTCTAAGGAAGGATTCTTCCCTACACTCAAACCTCTCTCTATGCAGAGACTCCTTGCTCCTTTGCAGCTAAGGTGATCATATGCAAGTTTGGACAGTTCAACATTTTTTCCTGTGCCAGACATTTTTAGAGAGAGTTAAAGTGATAGAAAAAGAGAAAAAAGTTTTCAGAACTTTTTGGAAAGACAGAAAAAACTTTGTAAACTTTTAAGAACTTTTTGAAAGTTTAGGAGTACTTTTCAGCACTTAGAAAAGAGTGAAAAGAGGAAATGCAAAACTTTTTGGCTATGTGTATATACACTGACCTTGTTTTGTATATTTTTCTCTTATGAAAAGTACAATGACAAGAGTGGTAAGTAGTCTCAAGCACTTATCCCACCACTGCACAACCAATGTAGGAGGCTGGACTGGCTTGTAGTGAGTACCAAGGGGTACTTGCACCTTGCACCAGGCCCAGTTATCCCTTATTAGTGTATAGGGTGTCTAGCAGCTTAGGCTGATAGATAATGGTAGCTTAGCAGAGCAGCTTAGGCTGAACTAGGAGACGTGTGAAGCTACTACAGTACCACCTAGTGTCATATGCACAATATCATAAGAAAACACAATACACAGTTATACTAAAAATAAAGGTACTTTATTTTTATGACAATATGCCAAAGTATCTTAGAGTGTACCCTCAGTGAGAGGATAGGAAATATACACAAGATATATATACACAATAGCAAAAATATGCAGTATAGTCTTAGAAAACAGTGCAAACAATGTATAGTTACAATAGGATGCAATGGGGAAACATAGGGATAGGGGCAACACAAACCATATACTCCAAAAGTGGAATGCGAACCACGAATGGACCCCAAACCTATGTGACCTTGTAGAGGGTCGCTGGGACTATTAGAAAATAGTGAGAGTTAGCAAAATAACCCTCCCCAAGACCCTGAAAAGTGAGTGCAAAGTGCACCAAAGTTCCCCTAAGGACAAAATAGTCGTGTTAGAGGGAGAATGCAAGGAAAACACAAATCAGCAATGCAACAACGATGGATTCCTGACTGAGGGTACCTGTGGAACAAGGGGACCAAGTCCAAAAGTCACAAGCAGCTCGGAGATGGGCAGATGCCCAAGAAATGCCAGCGGTTGGTGCAAAGAAGCTCTTACTAGGCTGAAGAACTGTGAATACTGCAGGAACGACAAGGGCTAGAGACTTCCCCTTTGGAGGATGGATCCCCCACGCCTTGGAGAGTCGTGCAGAAGTGTTTTCCCGCCGGATGGACGCCAACAAGCCTTGCTACACGCAAATCGTGCGTTTGGCGTTTTTGGACGCTGCTGGGGCCCAGGAGGGACCAGGAGGTCACAAATTGGACCTGCAGAGAGAGGGGACGTCGAGCAAGACAAAGAGCCCTCACTGAAGCAGGTAGCACCCGGAGAAGTGCCAGAAACAGGCACTACGAGGATGCGTGAAACGGTGCTCGCCGAAGTTGCACAAAGGAGTCCCACGTCGCCGGAGACCAACTTAGAAAGTCGTGCAATGCAGGTTAGAGTGCCGTGGACCCAGGCTTGGCTGTGCACGAAGGATTTCCGCCGGAAGTGCACAGGGGCCGGAGTAGCTTGCAAAGTCGCGGTTCCCAGCAATGCAGCCCAGCGAGGTGAGGCAAGGACTTACCTCCACCAAACTTGGGCTGAAGAGTCACTGGACTGTGGGGGTCACTTGGACGGTGTCGCTGGATTCGAGGGACCTCGCTCGTCGTGCTGAGAGGAGACCCAAGGGACCGGTAATGCAGCTTTTTGGTGCCTGCGGTTGCAGGGGGAAGATTCCGTCGACCCACGGGAGATTTCTTCGGAGCTTCTGGTGCAGAGAGGAGGCAGACTACCCCCACAGCATGCACAAGCAGGAAAACAGTCGAGAAGGCGGCAGGATCAGCGTTACAGAGTTGCAGTAGTCGTCTTTGCTACTATGTTGCAGGTTTGCAGGCTTCCAGCGCGGTCAGCGGTCGATTCCTTATCAGAAGGTGAAGAGGGAGATGCAGAGGAACTCGGCTGAGCTCATGCATTCGTTATCTAAAGTTTCCCCAGAGACAGAGACCCTAAATAGCCAGAAAAGAGGGTTTGGCTACCTAGGAGAGAGGAAAGGCTACTAACACCTGAAGGAGCCTATCACAAGGAGTCTCTGACGTCACCTGGTGGCACTGGCCACTCAGAGCAGTCCAGTGTGCCAGCAGCACCTCTGTTTCCAAGATGGCAGAGGTCTGGAGCACACTGGAGGAGCTCTGGACACCTCCCAGGGGAGGTGCAGGTCAGGGGAGTGGTCACTCCCCTTTCCTTTGTCCAGTTTGGCGCCAGAGCAGGGGCTAAGGGGTCCCTGAACCGGTGTAGACTGGCTTATGCAGAATTGGGCACATCTGTGCCCAACAAAGCATTTCCAGAGGCTGGGGGAGGCTACTCCTCCCCTGCCTTCACACCATTTTCCAAAGGGAGAGGGTGTCACACCCTCTCTCAGAGGAAGTTCTTTGTTCTGCCATCCTGGGCCAGCCCTGGCTGGACCCCAGGAGGGCAGCTGCCTGTCTGAGGGGTTGGCAGCAGCAGCAGCTGCAGAGAAACCCCAGGAAGGGCAGTCTGGCAGTACCAGGGTCTGTGCTACAGACCACTGGGATCATGGAATTGTACCAACAATGCCAGGGTGGCATAGAGGGGGCAATTCCATGATCATAGACATGTTACATGGCCATATTCGGAGTTACCATGGTGAAGCTACATATAGGTAGTGACCTATATGTAGTGCACGCGTGTAATGGTGTCCCCGCACTCACAAAGTTCAGTGAATTGGCTCTGAACAATGTGGGGGCACCTTGGCTAGTGCCAGGGTGCCCTCACACTAAGTAACTTTGCACCTAACCTTTACCAGGTAAAGGTTAGACATATAGGTGACTTATAAGTTACTTAAGTGCAGTGTAAAATGGCTGTGAAATAACGTGGACGTTATTTCACTCAGGCTGCAGTGGCAGGCCTGTGTAAGAATTGTCAGAGCTCCCTATGGGTGGCAAAAGAAATGCTGCAGCCCATAGGGATCTCCTGGAACCCCAATACCCTGGGTACCTCAGTACCATATACTAGGGAATGATAAGGGTGTTCCAGTAAGCCAATGTAAATTGGTAAAAATGGTCACTAGCCTGTCAGTGACAATTTGGAAAGAAATGAGAGAGCATAACCACTGAGGTTCTGATTAGCAGAGCCTCAGTGAGACAGTTAGTCACTACACAGGTAACACATTCAGGCACACTTATGAGCACTGGGGCCCTGGGTTACCAGGGTCCCAGTGACACATACAACTAAAACAACATATATACAGTGAAAAATGGGGGTAACATGCCAGGCAAGATGGTACTTTCCTACAGTCCCTGAATCAGATTGGGAACTATTAGGTACTTTTTCAACAGATGGGGCACCTATGGCCTTATCCTGTTCTCTAAGCATATTAAGTAACAGTTCCAAGGAAGGATTCTTCCCTACACTCAAACCTCTCTCTATACAGAGACTCCTTGCTCTTTTCCAGCTAAGGTTGTCATATGCAAGTTTGGACAGATCAACACTTTGGCCTGTGCCAGACATTTTTTTGAGAGAGTTAAAGTGATAGAAAAAGAGAAAAAAGTTTTCAGAACTTTTTGGAAAGACAGAAAAAAACTTTTTAAACTTTTAAGAACTTTTTGAAAGTTTAGGAGTACTTTTCAGCACTTAGAAAAGAGTGAAAAGAGGAAATGCAAAACTTTTTGGCTATGTGTATATACACTGACCTTGTTTTGTATATTTTTCTCTTATGAAAAGTACAATGACAAGAGTGGTAAGTAGTCTCAAGCACTTATCCCACCACTGCACAACCAATGTAGGAGGTTGGACTGGCTTGTGGTGAGTACAAAGGGGTACTTGCACCTTGCACCAGGCCCAGTTATCCCTTATTAGTGTATAGGGTGTCTAGCAGCTTAGGCTGATAGATAATGGTAGCTTAGCAGAGCAGCTTGGGCTGAACTAGGAGACGTGTGAAGCTACTACAGTACCACTTAGTGTCATATGCACAATATCATAAGAAAACACAATACACAGTTATACTAAAAATAAAGGTACTTTATTTTTATGACAATATGCCAAAGTATCTTAGAGTGTACCCTCAGTGAGAGGATAGGAAATATACACAAGATATATATACACAATAGCAAAAATATGCAGTATAGTCTTAGAAAACAGTGCAAACAATGTATAGCTACAATAGGATGCAATGGGGAAACATAGGGATAGGGGCAACACAAACCATATACTCCAAAAGTGGAATGCGAACCACGAATGGACCCCAAACCTATGTGACCTTGTAGAGGGTCGCTGGGACTATTAGAAAATAGTGAGAGTTAGAAAAATAACCCTCCCCAAGACCCTGAAAAGTGAGTGCAAAGTGCACTAAAGTTCCCCTAAGGACAAAGTAGTCGTGTTAGAGGAATAATGCAGGAAAGACACAAACCAGCAATGCAACAACTGTGGATTTCCAATCTAGGGTACCTGTGGAACAAGGGGACCAAGTCCAAAAGTCACAAGCAAGTCGGAGATGGGCAGATGCCCAGGAAATGCCAGCTGCGGGTGCAAAGAAGCTTCGACTGGACAGAAGAAGCTGAGGTTTCTGCAGGAACGAAAAGGGCTAGAGACTTCCCCTTTGGTGGACGGATCCCTCTCGCCGTGGAGAGTCGTTGTGAGAAAGTAGCCTCTTTCTAGCCTTGTTACCCCCACTTTTGGCCTGTTTGTGAGTGTATGTCAGGGTGTTTGTCACTGTTTTCACTGTCTCACTGGGATCCTGATAACCAGGCCTCAGTGCTCATAGTGAAAACACTATGTTTTCAGTATGTTTGTTATGTGTCACTGGGATCCTGCTGGTCAGGACCCCAGTGCTCATAGGGTTGTGGCCTATATGTATGTGTCACTGGGACCCTGTCACAAAGGGCCCCAGTGCTCATAGGTGTGCATGTATATGTTCCCTGTGTGGTGCCTAACTGTCTCACTGAGGCTCTGCTAACCAGAACCTCAGTGGTTATGCTCTCTCATTACTTTCAAATTGTCACTAACAGGCTAGTGACCAATTTTACCAATTTAAATTGGCTTACTGGAACACCCTTATAATTCCCTAGTATATGGTACTGAGGTACCCAGGGTATTGGGGTTCCAGGAGATCCCTATGGGCTGCAGCATTTCTTTTGCCACCCATAGGGAGCTCTGACAATTCTTACACAGGCCTGCCACTGCAGCCTGAGTGAAATAACGTCCACGTTATTTCACAGCCATTTTACACTGCACTTAAGTAACTTATAAGTCACCTATATGTCTAACCTTTACCTGGTATAGGTTAGGTGCAAAGTTACTTAGTGTGTGGGCACCCTGGCACTAGCCAAGGTGCCCCCACATTGTTCAGAGCCAATTCACTGAACTTTGTGAGTGCGGGGACACCATTACACGCGTGCACTACATATAGGTCACTACCTATATGTAGCTTCACCATGGTAACTCCGAATATGGCCATGTAACATGTCTATGATCATGGAATTGCCCCCTCTATGCCATCCTGGCATAGTTGGCACAATCCCATGATCCCAGTGGTCTGTAGCACAGACCCTGGTACTGCCAAACTGCCCTTCCTGGGGTTTCACTGCAGCTGCTGCTGCTGCCAACCCCTCAGACAGGCAGCTGCCCTCCTGGGGTCCAGCCAGGCCTGGCCCAGGATGGCAGAACAAAGAACTTCCTCTGAGAGAGGGTGTGACACCCTCTCCCTTTGGAAAATGGTGTGAAGGCAGGGGAGGAGTAGCCTCCCCCAGCCTCTGGAAATGCTTTGTTGGGCACAGAGGTGCCCAATTCTGCATAAGCCAGTCTACACCGGTTCAGGGACCCCTTAGCCCCTACTCTGGCGCGAAACTGGACAAAGGAAAGGGGAGTGACCACTCCCCTGACCTGCACCTCCCCTGGGAGGTGTCCAGAGCTCCTCCAGTGTGCTCCAGACCTCTGCCATCTTGGAAACAGAGGTGCTGCTGGCACACTGGACTGCTCTGAGTGGCCAGTGCCACCAGGTGACGTCAGAGACTCCTGCTGATAGGCTCCTTCAGGTGTTAGTAGCCTATCCTCTCTCCTAGGTAGCCAAACCCTCTTTTCTGGCTATTTAGGGTCTCTGTCTCTGGGGAAACTTCAGATAACGAATGCATGAGCTCAGCCGAGTTCCTCTGCATCTCTCTCTTCACCTTCTGATAAGGAAACGACCGCTGACCGCGCTGGAAGCCTGCAAACCTGCAACATAGTAGCAAAGACGACTACTGCAACTCTGTAACGCTGATCCTGCCGCCTTCTCGACTGTTTTCCTGCTTGTGCATGCTGTGGGGGTAGCCTGCCTCCTCTCTGCACCAGAAGCTCCGAAGAAATCTCCCGTGGGTCGACGGAATCTTCCCCCTGCAACCGCAGGCACCAAAAAGCTGCATCACCGGTCCCTTGGGTCTCCTCTCAGCACGACGAGCGAGGTCCCTCGAATCCAGCGACTCTGTCCAAGTGACCCCCACAGTCCAGTGACTCTTCAGCCCAAGTTTGGTGGAGGTAAGTCCTTGCCTCACCTCGCTGGGCTGCATTGCTGGGAACCGCGACTTTGCAGCTACTCCGGCCCCTGTGCACTTCCGGCGGAAATCCTTTGTGCACAGCCAAGCCTGGGTCCACGGCACTCTAACCTGCATTGCACGACTTTCTAAGTTGGTCTCCGGCGACGTGGGACTCCTTTGTGCAACTTCGGCGAGCACCGTTTCACGCATCCTCGTAGTGCCTGTTTCTGGCACTTCTCCGGGTGCTACCTGCTTCAGTGAGGGCTCTTTGTCTTGCTCGACGTCCCCTCTCTCTTCAGGTCCAATTTGCGACCTCCTGGTCCCTCCTGGGCCCCGGCAGCGTCCAAAAACGCCAAACGCACGATTTGCGACTAGCAAGGCTTGTTGGCGTCCTTCCGGCGGGAAAACACTTCTGCACGACTCTCCAAGGCGAGAGGGATCCGTCCACCAAAGGGGAAGTCTCTAGCCCTTTTCGTTCCTGCAGAAACCTCAGCTTCTTCTGTCCGGTCGAAGCTTCTTTGCACCCGCAGCTGGCATTTCCTGGGCATCTGCCCATCTCCGACTTGCTTGTGACTTTTGGACTTGGTCCCCTTGTTCCACAGGTACCCTAGATTGGAAATCCACAGTTGTTGCATTGCTGGTTTGTGTCTTTCCTGCATTATTCCTCTAACACGACTTATTTGTCCTTAGGGGAACTTTAGTGCACTTTGCACTCACTTTTCAGGGTCTTGGGGAGGGTTATTTTTCTAACTCTCACTATTTTCTAATAGTCCCAGCGACCCTCTACAAGGTCACATAGGTTTGGGGTCCATTCGTGGTTCGCATTCCACTTTTGGAGTATATGGTTTGTGTTGCCCCTATCCCTATGTTTCCCCATTGCATCCTATTGTAACTATACATTGTTTGCACTGTTTTCTAAGACTATACTGCATATTTTTGCTATTGTGTATATATATCTTGTGTATATTTCCTATCCTCTCACTGAGGGTACACTCTAAGATACTTTGGCATATTGTCATAAAAATAAAGTACCTTTATTTTTAGTATAACTGTGTATTGTGTTTTCTTATGATATTGTGCATATGACACTAAGTGGTACTGTAGTAGCTTCACACGTCTCCTAGTTCAGCCTAAGCTGCTCTGCTAAGCTACCATTATCTATCAGCCTAAGCTGCTAGACACCCTATACACTAATAAGGGATAACTGGGCCTGGTGCAAGGTGCAAGTACCCCTTGGTACTCACTACAAGCCAGTCCAGCCTCCTACATTGGTTGTGCAGTGGTGGGATAAGTGCTTGAGACTACTTACCACTCTTGTCATTGTACTTTTCATAAGAGAAAAATATACAAAACAAGGTCAGTGTATATACACATAGCCAAAAAGTTTTGCATTTGCCTCTTTTCACTCTTTTCTAAGTGCAGAAAAGTACTTCTAAACTTTCAAAAAGTTCTTAAAAAGTTTAAAAAGTTTTTTTCTGTCTTTCCAAAAAGTTCTGAAAACTTTTTTCTCTTTTTCTATCACTTTAACTCTCTCTAAAAAATGTCTGGCACAGGACAAAGTGTTGATCTGTCCAAACTTGCATATGACAACCTTAGCTGGAAAAGAGCAAGGAGTCTCTGTATAGAGAGAGGTTTGAGTGTAGGGAAGAATCCTGCCTTGGAACTATTACTTAACATGCTTAGAGAACAGGATAAGGCCAGAGGTGCCCCATCTGTTGAAAAAGTACCTAATAGTTCCCAATCTGATTCAGGGACTCCCCCAGGAAAAGATTCAGGAAAGAAACTTCCTAGCCTGCCCATTACTAGACAATCTAGCATAGATGGTAATGATGATGAGCCACACCAAAGAAATAGTGTTGTCTCACATCATAGCAAAAGCATTTATTCTCACCATACTGGTAGTAATGTTTCTGTAAACCAAGCTGTTAAGTTGGCTTCTGTAAGGGACAGGTCTCCTTCTGTTCATTCCCATCATAGCTCTGTTTCTAGAAATGTCCCTCCCACCAACCCTGATGACAGAATGTTAGAGAGGGAACTCAATAAGTTGAGGGTGGAACAAACCAGACTGAAGCTTAAAAAGCAACAGCTGGATTTGGATAGACAGTCTTTTGAATTAGAGAAGGAAAGACAGAAGTTGGGTTTAGATACCCATGGTGGCAGCAGCAGTATTCCCCATAGTCATCCTGCAAAAGAGCATGATTCCAGGAATCTGCACAAGATAGTTCCCCCTTATAAGGAGGGGGATGACATTAACAAGTGGTTTGCTGCACTTGAGAGGGCCTGTGTTGTACAGGATGTCCCTCAAAGGCAGTGGGCTGCTATCCTATGGCTATCATTTAGTGGAAAAGGTAGGGATAGGCTCCTTACTGTGAAAGAAAATGATGCTAATAATTTCCAAGTTCTTAAGAATGCACTCCTGGATGGTTATGGCTTAACCACTGAACAGTACAGGATAAAGTTCAGAGAGACCAAAAAGGAGTCTTCACAAGACTGGGTTGATTTCATTGACCATTCAGTGAAGGCCTTGGAGGGGTGGTTACATGGCAGTAAAGTTACTGATTATGAAAGCCTGTATAACACAATCCTGAGAGAGCATATACTTAATAATTGTGTGTCTGATTTGTTGCACCAGTACCTGGTAGACGCTGATCTGACCTCTCCCCAAGAATTGGGAAAGAAGGCAGACAAATGGGTCAGAACAAGGGTGAACAGAAAAGTTCATACAGGGGGTGACAAAGATGGCAATAAGAAGAAAGATGGTGAAAAATCTCAAGATAAGCATGGGGATAAGGGTAAAACCAAAGATCCCACTTCAAATCTTAAACACTCTTCAGAGGGTGGGGATAAAACAAATTCTTCCTCTTCTTCCCAACCTGCACACATTAAAAAGCCTTGGTGCTTTGTGTGTAAAAATAGAGGCCATAGGCCAGGGGATAAGTCCTGCCCAGGTAAAGCCCCTGAGCCTACCACCACTAATACATCAAGCTCTAGTGCCCCTAGCAGTAGTGGTACTAGTGGTGGGACTGCTGGCAACAGTCAAGCAAAGGGTGTAGTTGGGTTCACTTATGGGTCCATAGTGGAAACTGATGTCATCAGTCCCAAGACAGTTTCTGTCACACCTAGTGGCATTGGCCTTGCCACACTGGCTGCTTGTCCCCTTACAATGGATAAGTACAGGCAGACAGTTTCAATAAATGGTGTTGAGGCCTTGGCCTACAGGGACACAGGTGCCAGTTTCACTTTGGTGACTGAAAACCTAGTGCACCCTGATCAACACATCATTGGACAACAGTATAAGATTATTGATGTCCATAACTCCACTAAGTTTCTTCCCTTAGCTATAATTCAGTTTAGTTGGGGTGGAGTTACTGGCCCTAAGCAGGTGGTGGTATCACCTAGCTTACCTGTAGACTGTCTCTTAGGTAATGACCTAGAGGCCTCAGGTTGGGCTAATGTAGAGTTTTATGCCCATGCAGCCATGCTGGGCATCCCTGAGGAATTGTTCCCTCTCATTTCTACTGAAATGAAAAAGCAAAGGAGAGAAGGCCTCCTGCCCAGGTAAAGCCCCTGAGCCTACCACCACTAATACATCAAGCTCTAGTGCCCCTAGCAGTAGTGGTACTAGTGGTGGGACTGCTGGCAACAGTCAAGCAAAGGGTGTAGTTGGGTTCACTTATGGGTCCATAGTGGAAACTGATGTCATCAGTCCCAAGACAGTTTCTGTCACACCTAGTGGCATTGGCCTTGCCACACTGGCTGCTTGTCCCCTTACAATGGATAAGTACAGGCAGACAGTTTCAATAAATGGTGTTGAGGCCTTGGCCTACAGGGACACAGGTGCCAGTTTCACTTTGGTGACTGAAAACCTAGTGCACCCTGATCAACACATCATTGGACAACAGTATAAGATTATTGATGTCCATAACTCCACTAAGTTTCTTCCCTTAGCTATAATTCAGTTTAGTTGGGGTGGAGTTACTGGCCCTAAGCAGGTGGTGGTATCACCTAGCTTACCTGTAGACTGTCTCTTAGGTAATGACCTAGAGGCCTCAGGTTGGGCTGATGTAGAGTTTTATGCCCATGCAGCCATGCTGGGCATCCCTGAGGAATTGTTCCCTCTCATTTCTACTGAAATGAAAAAGCAAAGGAGAGAAGGCCTGAAAACTCAGGAACCCTCTCCATCAACAGGTAAAAAGGGTATCACAGTATCCCCTAACCACCCTACCATTCAGGATACCATTCCTGTGGTGGGAGAAACCTCTCCTGGGGTGGCACCTGTTCCAAGGGAATCATCAGTTGGCAAAACGGTACTCCCTGAGGTGGAAGTACCTCTCTGTGGGATAACTAACATTGGTGAGAAAAAGAGCACCATTTTAGTTAACATGGAGCATCCCTCCAACCCTCCCAGAGAAACTTTAGTTCAGAAACTCTGCACTGCCTCACAACACTTAGGACAGCATCCCTGCCCTAGTGTGGAGCTGATAGGACAGCATCCCTGCCCTGCTCCAACCCAAGAGAAACAGCATCCCTGTTCTCTCTTACAGCCATATGGACAAAGTTTTTGCCCAGCTATGGCTTTTCTGAGACAGCATCCCTGTCTGGCATTTCCATCACTACAAATAGGTTCAGTGGACAATTCCCACTGCTCTAAACTAAAACTTACTGATAGAAACTCTGAAAATACATCTTCACATTGTTACTTAGCTAAAAAACTTCAAACAGGGTGGTTTACATCCCCACAGGGAAGTAACCATATAGTGGATGATAAAGGGAGTAACCAGTCTATTGCAGAGCTACTCTCTACTTATCACCACTTAGACAATAAAGTCTCAACTGGCCAAGGTTAGCCTTATTGTCCTTCGTTTGGGGGGGGGTTGTGTGAGAAAGTAGCCTCTTTCTAGCCTTGTTACCCCCACTTTTGGCCTGTTTGTGAGTGTATGTCAGGGTGTTTGTCACTGTTTTCACTGTCTCACTGGGATCCTGATAACCAGGCCTCAGTGCTCATAGTGAAAACACTATGTTTTCAGTATGTTTGTTATGTGTCACTGGGATCCTGCTGGTCAGGACCCCAGTGCTCATAGGGTTGTGGCCTATATGTATGTGTCACTGGGACCCTGTCACACAGGGCCCCAGTGCTCATAGGTGTGCATGTATATGTTCCCTGTGTGGTGCCTAACTGTCTCACTGAGGCTCTGCTAACCAGAACCTCAGAGGTTATGCTCTCTCATTACTTTCAAATTGTCACTAACAGGCTAGTGACCAATTTTACCAATTTACATTGGCTTACTGGAACACCCTTATAATTCCCTAGTATATGGTACTGAGGTACCCAGGGTATTGGGGTTCCAGGAGATCCCTATGGGCTGCAGCATTTCTTTTGCCACCCATAGGGAGCTCTGACAATTCTTACACAGGCCTGCCACTGCAGCCTGAGTGAAATAACGTCCACGTTATTTCACAGCCATTTTACACTGCACTTAAGTAACTTATAAGTCACCTATATGTCTAACCTTTACCTGGTAAAGGTTAGGTGCAAAGTTACTTAGTGTGTGGGCACCCTGGCACTAGCCAAGGTGCCCCCACATTGTTCAGAGCCAATTCACTGAACTTTGTGAGTGCGGGGACACCATTACACGCGTGCACTACATATAGGTCACTACCTATATGTAGCTTCACCATGGTAACTCCGAATATGGCCATGTAACATGTCTATGATCATGGAATTGCCCCCTCTATGCCATCCTGGCATAGTTGGCACAATCCCATGATCCCAGTGGTCTGTAGCACAGACCCTGGTACTGCCAAACTGCCCTTCCTGGGGTTTCACTGCAGCTGCTGCTGCTGCCAACCCCTCAGACAGGCAGCTGCCCTCCTGGGGTCCAGCCAGGCCTGGCCCAGGATGGCAGAACAAAGAACTTCCTCTGAGAGAGGGTGTGACACCCTCTCCCTTTGGAAAATGGTGTGAAGGCAGGGGAGGAGTAGCCTACCCCAGCCTCTGGAAATGCTTTGTTGGGCACAGAGGTGCCCAATTCTGCATAAGCCAGTCTACACCGGTTCAGGGACCCCTTAGCCCCTGCTCTGGCGCGAAACTGGACAAAGGAAAGGGGAGTGACCACTCCCCTGACCTGCACCTCCCCTGGGAGGTGTCCAGAGCTCCTCCAGTGTGCTCCAGACCTCTGCCATCTTGGAAACAGAGGTGCTGCTGGCACACTGGACTGCTCTGAGTGGCCAGTGCCACCAGGTGACGTCAGAGACTCCTGCTGATAGGCTCCTTCAGGTGTTAGTAGCCTATCCTCTCTCCTAGGTAGCCAAACCCTCTTTTCTGGCTATTTAGGGTCTCCGTCTCTGGGGAAACTTCAGATAACGAATGCATGAGCTCAGCCGAGTTCCTCTGCATCTCTCTCTTCACCTTCTGATAAGGAAACGACCGCTGACCGCGCTGGAAGCCTGCAAACCTGCAACATAGTAGCAAAGACGACTACTGCAACTCTGTAACGCTGATCCTGCCGCCTTCTCGACTGTTTTCCTGCTTGTGCATGCTGTGGGGGTAGCCTGCCTCCTCTCTGCACCAGAAGCTCCGAAGAAATCTCCCGTGGGTCGACGGAATCTTCCCCCTGCAACCGCAGGCACCAAAAAGCTGCATCACCGGTCCCTTGGGTCTCCTCTCAGCACGACGAGCGAGGTCCCTCGAATCCAGCGACTCTGTCCAAGTGACCCCCACAGTCCAGTGACTCTTCAGCCCAAGTTTGGTGGAGGTAAGTCCTTGCCTCACCTCGCTGTGCTGCATTGCTGGGAACCGCGACTTTGCAGCTACTCCGGCCCCTGTGCACTTCCGGCGGAAATCCTTTGTGCACAGCCAAGCCTGGGTCCACGGCACTCTAACCTGCATTGCACGACTTTCTAAGTTGGTCTCCGGCGACGTGGGACTCCTTTGTGCAACTTCGGCGAGCACCGTTTCACGCATCCTCGTAGTGCCTGTTTCTGGCACTTCTCCGGGTGCTACCTGCTTCAGTGAGGGCTCTTTGTCTTGCTCGACGTCCCCTCTCTCTTCAGGTCCAATTTGCGACCTCCTGGTCCCTCCTGGGCCCCGGCAGCGTCCAAAAACGCCAAATGCACGATTTGCGACTAGCAAGGCTTGTTGGCGTCCTTCCGGCGGGAGGCAGAGACCCTAAATAGCCAGAAAAGAGGGTTTGGCTACCTAGGAGAGAGGAAAGGCTACTAACACCTGAAGGAGCCTATCAGCAGGAGTCTCTGACGTCACCTGGTGGCACTGGCCACTCAGAGCAGTCCAGTGTGCCAGCAGCACCTCTGTTTCCAAGATGGCAGAGGTCTGGAGCACACTGGAGGAGCTCTGGACACCTCCCAGGGGAGGTGCAGGTCAGGGGAGTGGTCACTCCCCTTTCCTTTGTCCAGTTTCGCGCCAGAGCAGGGCTAAGGGGTCCCTGAACCGGTGTAGACTGGCTTATGCAGAATTGGGCACATCTGTGCCCAAAGAAAGCATTTCCAGAGGCTGGGGGAGGCTACTCCTCCCCTGCCTTCACACCATTTTCCAAAGGGAGAGGGTGTAACACCCTCTCTCAGAGGAAGTCCTTTGTTCTGCCATCCTGGGATAAGCCTGGCTTGACCCCAGGGGGGCAGAAACCTGTCTGAGGGGTTGGCAGCAGCAGCAGCTGCAGTGAAACCCCAGGAAAGGCAGTTTGACAGTACCAGGGTCTGTGCTACAGACCACTGGGATCATGGAATTGTGCCAACAATGCCAGGATGGCATAGAGGGGGCAATTCCATGATCTTAGACATGTTACATGGCCATATTCGGAGTTACCATTGTGAAGCTACATATAGGTATTGACCTATATGTAGTGCACGCGTGTAATGGTGTCCCCGCACTCACAAAGTTCGGGGAATTGGCCCTGAACAATGTGGGGGCACCTTGGCTAGTGCCAGGGTGCCCTCACACTAAGTAACTTTGCACCTAACCTTTACCAGGTAAAGGTTAGACATATAGGTGACTTATAAGTTACTTAAGTGCAGTGTAAAATGGCTGTGAAATAACATGGACGTTATTTCACTCAGGCTGCAGTGGCAGGCCTGTGTAAGAATTGTCAGAGCTCCCTATGGGTGGCAAAAGAAATGCTGTAGCCCATAGGGATCTCCTGGAACCCCAATACCCTGGGTACCTCAGTACCATATACTAGGGAATTATAAGGGTGTTCCAGTAAGCCAATGAAAATTGGTAAAATTGGTCACTAGCCTGTTAGTGACAATTTGAAAGAAATGAGAGAGCATAACCACTGAGGTTCTGGTTAGCAGAGCCTCAGTGAGACAGTTAGGCACCACACAGGGAACACATACATATAGGCCACAAACGTATGAGCACTGGGGTCCTGACCAGCAGGGTCCCAGTGACACATAACAAACATACTGAAAACATAGGGTTTTCACTATGAGCACTGGGCCCTGGCTAGCAGGATCCCAGTGAGACAGTGAAACACCCTGACATACACTCACAAACAGGCCAAAAGTGGGGGTAACAAGGCTAGAAAGAGGCTACTTTCTCACACGACCCCCCCCCCAAACGAAGGACAATAAGGCTAACCTTGGCCAGTTGAGACTTTATTGTCTAGGTGGTGATAAGTAGAGAGTAGCTCTGCAATAGACTGGTTACTCCCTTTATCATCCACTATATGGTTACTTCCCTGTGGGGATGTAAACCACCCTGTTTGAAGTTTTTTAGCTAAGCAACAATGTGAAGATGTATTTTCAGAGTTTCTATCAGTAAGTTTTAGTTTAGAGCAGTGGGAATTGTCCACTGAACGTATTTGTAGTGATGGAAATGCCAGACAGGGATGCTGTCTCAATAAAGCCATAGCTGGGCAAAAACTTTGTCCATATGGCTGGAAGAGAGAACAGGGATGCTGTTTCTCTTGAGTTGGAGCAGGGCAGGGCTGTCCAATGAGCTCCACACTAGGGCAGGGATGCTGTCCTAAGTGTTGTGAGGCAGTGCAGGGTTTCTGCACTAAAGTTTCTCTGGGAGGGTTGGAGGGATGCTCCATGTTAACTAAAATGGTGCTCTTTTTCTCACCAATGTTAGTTATCCCACAGAGAGGTACTTCCACCTCAGGGAGTACAGTTTTGCCAACTGATGATTCCCTTGGAACAGGTGCCACCCCAGGAGAGGTTTCTCCCACCACAGGAATGGTATCCTGAATGGTAGGGTGGTTAGGGGATACTGTGATACCCTTTTTACCTGTTGATGGAGAGGGATCCTGAGTTTTCAGGCCTTCTCTCCTTTGCTTTTTCATTTCAGTAGAAATGAGAGGGAACAATTCCTCAGGGATGCCCAGCATGGCTGCATGGGCATAAAACTCTACATCAGCCCAACCTGAGGCCTCTAGGTCATTACCTAAGAGACAGTCTACAGGTAAGCTAGGTGATACCACCACCTGCTTAGGGCCAGTAACTCCACCCCAACTAAACTGAATTATAGCTAAGGGAAGAAACTTAGTGGAGTTATGGACATCAATAATCTTATACTGTTGTCCAATGATGTGTTGATCAGGGTGCACTAGGTTTTCAGTCACCAAAGTGATACTGGCACCTGTGTCCCTGTAGGCCAAGGCCTCAACACCATTTATTGAAACTGTCTGCCTGTACTTATCCATTGTAAGGGGACAAGCAGCCAGTGTGGCAAGGCCAATGCCACTAGGTGTGACAGAAACTGTCTTGGGACTGACTACCCCAGTTTCTACTATGGACCCATAAGTGAACCCAACTACACCCTTAACTTGACTGTTGCCAGCAGTCCCACCACTAGTACCACTACTGCTAGGGGCACTAGAGCTTGATGTATTAGTGGTGGCAGGCTCAGGGGGTTTACCTGGACAGGACTTATCCCCTGGCCTATGGCCTCTATTTTTACACACAAAGCACCAAGGCTTTTTAAATTGTGTAGGTTGAGAAGAAGAGGAAGAATTTGTTTTATCCCCACCCCCTGAAGAGTGTTTAAGATTTGAAGTGGGATCTTTGGTTTTACCCTTGTCCTCATGCTTATCTTGAGATTTTTCACCATCTTTCTTCTTAGGGCCTGATTCTAACTTTGGAGGACGGTGTTAAACCGTCCCAAAAGTGGCGGATATACCACCTACCGTATTACGAGTTCCATAGGATATAATGGACTCGTAATACGGTAGGTGGTATATCCGCCACTTTTGGGACGGTTTAACACCGTCCTCCAAAGTTAGAATCAGGCCCTTAGTGTTCTCTTTGTCACCCCCTGTATGAACTTTTCTGTTCACCCTTGTTCTGACCCATTTGTCTGCCTTCTTTCCCAATTCTTGGGGAGAGGTCAGATCAGAGTCCACCAAGTACTGGTGCAACAAATCAGACACACAATTATTAAGAATATGCTCTCTCAGGATCAAGTTATACAGGCTGTCATAATCAGTAACTTTACTGTCATGTAACCACCCCTCCAAGGCCTTCACTGAATGGTCAATGAAATCAACCCAGTCTTGTGAAGACTCCTTTTTGGTCTCTCTGAACTTTATCCTGTATTGTTCAGTGGTTAAGCCATAACCATCCAGGAGTGCATTCTTAAGAACTGTAAAATTATTGGCATCGCTTTCTTTCACAGTAAGGAGCCTATCCCTACCTTTTCCACTAAATGATAGCCATAGGATAGCAGCCCACTGCCTTTGAGGGACATCCTGTACAACACAGGCCCTCTCAAGTGCAGCAAACCACTTGTTAATGTCATCCCCCTCCTTATAAGGGGGAACTATCTTGTGCAGATTCCTGGAATCATGCTCTTTTGCAGGATGACTATGGGGAATACTGCTGCTGCCACCATGGGTTTCTAAACCCAACTTCTGTCTTTCCTTCTCTAGTTCAAAAGACTGTCTATCCAAATCCAGCTGTTGCTTTTTAAGCTTCAGTCTGGTTTGTTCCACCCTCAACTTATTGAGTTCCCTCTCTAACATTCTGTCATCAGGGTTGGTGGGAGGGACATTCCTAGATACAGAGGTATGATGGGAATGAACAGAAGGAGACCTGTCCCTTACAGAAGCCACCCTAACAGCTTGGCTAACAGAAACATTACTACCAGTATGGTGAGAATAAATGCTTTTGCTATGATGTGAGACAACACTATTTGTATGGTGTGGCTCTCCATCATTACCAACTATGCTAGACTGTCTAGTAATGGGCAGGCTAGGAAGTTTCTTTCCTGAATCTTTTCCTGGGGGAGTCCCTGAATCAGATTGGGAACTATTAGGTACTTTTTCAACAGATGGGGCACTTATAGCCTTATCTTGTTCTCTAAGCATGTTAATTAACAATTCCAAGGAAGAATTCTTCTCTACACTCAAACCTCTCTCTATGCAGAGACTCCTTGCTCCTTTCCAGCTAAGGTGATCATATGCAAGTTTGGACAGATCAACATTTTGGCCTGTGCCAGACATTTTTAGAGAGAGTTAAAGTGATAGAAAAAGAGAAAAAAGTTTTCAGAACTTTTTAGAAAGACAGAAAAAAACTTTTTAAACTTTTAAGAACTTTTTGAAAGTTTAGAAGTACTTTTCAGCACTTAGAAAAGAGTGAAAAGAGGAAATGCAAAACTTTTTGGCTATGTGTATATACACTGACCTTGTTTTGTATATTTTTCTCTTATGAAAAGTACAATGACAAGAGTGGTAAGTAGTCTCAAAGCACTTATCCCACCACTGCACAACCAATGTAGGAGGCTGGACTGGCTTGTAGTGAGTACCAAGGGGTACTTGCACCTTGCACCAGGCCCAGTTATCCCTTATTAGTGTATAGGGTGTCTAGCAGCTTAGGCTGATAGATAATGGTAGCTTAGCAGAGCAGCTTAGGTTGAACTAGGAGACGGGTGAAGCTACTACAGAACCACTTAGTGTCATATGCACAATATCATAAGAAAACACAATACCCAGTTATACTAAAAATAAAGGTACTTTATTTTTATGACAATATGCCAAAGTATCTTAGAGTGTACCCTCAGTGAGAGGATAGGAAATATACACAAGATATATATACACAATAGCAAAAATATGCAGTATAGTCTTAGAAAACAGTGCAAACAATGTATAGTTACAATAGGATGCAATGGGGAAACATAGGGATAGGGGCAACACAAACCATATACTCCAAAAGTGGAATGCGAACCACGAATGGACCCCAAACCTATGTGACCTTGTAGAGGGTCGCTGGGACTATTAGAAAATAGTGAGAGTTAGAAAAATAACCCTCCCCAAGACCCTGAAAAGTGAGTGCAAAGTGCACTAAAGTTCCCCTAAGGACAAAGAAGTCGTGTTAGAGGAATAATGCAGGAAAGACACAAACCAACAATGCAACAACTGTGGATTTCCAATCTAGGGTACCTGTGGAACAAGGGGACCAAGTCCAAAAGTCACAAGCAAGTCGGAGATGGGCATATGCCCAGGAAATGCCAGCTGCGGGTGCAAAGAAGCTTCTACTGGACAGAAGAAGCTGCGGTTTCTGCAGGAACGAAAAGGGCTAGAGACTTCCCCTTTGGTGGACGGATCCCTCTCCCCGTGGAGAGTCGTGCAGAAGTGTTTTCCCGCCGAAAGAACGCCAACAAGCCTTGCTAGCTGCAAATCGTGCAGTTAGCGTTTTTGGACGCTGCTGTGGCCCAGGAGGGACCAGGAGGTCGCAAATTGGACCAGGAGAGAGAGGGGACGTCGAGCAAGACAAGGAGCCCTCTCAGCAGCAGGTAGCACCCGGAGAAGTGCCAGAAACAGGCACTACGAGGATGCGTGAAACGGTGCTCACCCGAAGTCGCACAAAGAAGTCGCCGGAGAACAACTTAGGAGGTCGTGCAATGCAGGTTAGAGTGCCGTGGACCCAGGCTGCACTGTGCACAAAGGATTTCCGCCGGAAGTGCACGGAGGCCGGAGTAGCTGCAAAAGTCGCGGTTCCCAGCAATGCAGTCTAGCGAGGTGAGGCAAGGACTTACCTCCACCAAACTTGGACTGAAGAGTCACTGGACTGTGGGGGTCACTTGGACAGAGTTGCTGGATTCGAGGGACCTCGCTCGTCGTGCTGAGAGGAGACCCAAGGGACCGGTAATGCAGCTTTTTGGTGCCTGCGGTTGCAGGGGGAAGATTCCGTCGACCCACGGGAGATTTCTTCGGAGCTTCTGGTGCAGAGAGGAGGCAGACTACCCCCACAGCATGCACAAGCAGGAAAACAGTCGAGAAGGCGGCAGGATCAGCGTTACAGAGTTGCAGTAGTCGTCTTTGCTACTATGTTGCAGGTTTGCAGGCTTCCAGCACGGTCAGCAGTTGATTCCTTGGCAGAAGGTGAAGAGAGAGATGCAGAGGAACTCGGATGAGCTCTTGCATTCGTTATCTAAAGTTTCCCCAGAGACAGAGACCCTAAATAGCCAGAAAAGAGGGTTTGGCTACTTAGGAGAGAGGATAGGCTACTAACACCTGAGGGAGCCTATCAGAAGGAGTCTCTGACGTCACCTGGTGGCACTGGCCACTCAGAGCAGTCCAGTGTGCCAGCAGCACCTCTGTTTCCAAGATGGCAGAGGTCTGGAGCACACTGGAGGAGCTCTGGACACCTCCCAGGGGAGGTGCAGGTCAGGGGAGTGGTCACTCCCCTTTCCTTTGTCCAGTTTCGCGCCAGAGCAGGGCTAAGGGGTCCCTGAACCGGTGTAGACTGGCTTATGCAGAATTGGGCACATCTGTGCCCAAAAAAGCATTTCCAGAGGCTGGGGGAGACTACTCCTCCCCTGCCTTCACACCATTTTCCAAAGGGAGAGGGTGTAACACCCTCTCTCAGAGGAAGTCCTTTGTTCTGCCATCCTGGGACAAGCCTGGCTTGACCCCAGGGGGGCAGAAACCTGTCTGAGTGGTTGGCAGCAGCAGCAGCTGCAGTGAAACCCCAGGAAAGGCAGTTTGACAGTACCAGGGTCTGTGCTACAGACCACTGGGATCATGGGATTGTGCCAACAATGCCAGGATGGGATAGAGGGGGCAATTCCATGATCTTAGATATGTTACATGGCCATATTCGGAGTTACCATTGTGAAGCTACATATAGGTATTGACCTATATGTAGTGCACGTGTGTAATGGTGTCCCCGCACTCACAAAGTTCGGGGAATTGGCCCTGAACAATGTGGGGCACCTTGGCTAGTGCCAGGGTGCCCTCACACTAAGTAACTTTGCACCTAACCTTTACCAGGCAAAGGTCAGACATATAGGTGACTTATAAGTTACTTAAGTGCAGTGTAAAATGGCTGTGAAATAACGTGGACGTTATTTTACTCAGGCTGCAGTGGCAGGCCTGTGTAAGAATTGTCAGAGCTCCCTATGGGTGGCAAAAGAAATGCTGCAGCCCATAGGGATCTCCTGGAACCCCAATACCCTGGGTACCTCAGTACCATATACTAGGGAATTATAAGGGTGTTCCAGTAAGCCAATGTAAATTGGTAAAATTGGTCACTAGCCTGTTAGTGACAATTTGAAAGAAATGAGAGAGCATAACCACTGAGGTTCTGGTTAGCAGAGCCTCAGTGAGACAGTTAGGCACCACACAGGGAACACATACATATAGGCCACAAACTTATGAGCACTGGGGTCCTGACTAGCAGGGTCCCAGTGACACATAACAAACATACTGAAAACATAGGGTTTTCACTATGAGCACTGGGCCCTGGCTAGCAGGATCCCAGTGAGACAGTGAAACACCCTGACATACACTCACAAACAGGCCAAAAGTGGGGGTAACAAGGCTAGAAAGAGGCTACTTTCTCACAATAGGGCAGCTTGCTACTAGTCCTAGTGGTGGGTCTACGTACAGGGCAGCTTGCTACTAGTCCTAGGGGTGGGTCTATGTACAGGGCAGCTTGCTACTAGTCCTAGGGGTGGGTCTACGTACAGGGCAGCTTGCTACTACTCCTAGGGGTGGTTCTACGTACAAGGCAGCTTGCTTCTAGTCCTAGAGGTGGTTCTACGTACAGGGCAGCTTGGTACTAGTCCTAGGGGTGGGTCTACGTACAGGGCAGCTTGCTACTACTCCTAGGGGTGGGTCTACGTACAGGGCAGCTTGCTACTAGTCCTAGCGGTGGGTCTACGTACATGGCAGCTTGCTACTAGTCCTAGGGGTGGGTCTACGTACAGGGCAGCTTGCTACTGGTCCTAGGGGTGAATCTATGTACAGGGCAGCTTGCTACTAGTCCTAGGGGTAGGTCTATGTACAGGGCAGTTTGCTACTAGTCCTAGGGGTGGTTCTACCTACAGGGCAGCTTGCTACTCGTCCTAGGGGTGGGCCTACGTACAGAGCAGCTTTCTACTAGTCATGTGGGTAGGTCTTAGTGCCTGCTGGGGCAGCCAATCTTGCACTTCCTTCCGTTACGGCACAGGAGGCTAACCCTTCACTTAGACCCAGGTGCCCTGCGTTGCCCACCCAAAATTTCCCTTAATTACCCTCTGGTGCGGGCATCTCACTTAATCCCAGATTCCCTGCACTGGTGTTTAATGTGGGAAAGTCGCCCTCTCAGCTGAGCACCGGTGCAGTTGAGTGCCCACCAGCAATAATGCTCTTCAATCCCTGATGGCTTGGGAGACTCAGCCCCTCACCTTGAGCCAGATGCGCTCTTGGTGCACCCAAGATGAAGAAGATAGCGCCATCCATTCCACTACAGCGTGTAGGGGCGGGATTACCCAACAACTAAGAGGAGCCCGGGTACGTAGTAAATGAAACAAGAAGTGGTCACACTCGGAGCAACCAGTACTTTGTTTCTTAACAGAATGAACCCAAAACTAAGCAAGTAGCTACAATAAAAACATTATGAGGAACACACACAATAATGGTGGACAAAACACCACATATTTATATTATACATATGTTGCAGAAGGAGAAGAAAGTGCAGACAACAATATAAATTAAATTGAGCTGGGGCTTAAGCTAATAGTGAAGTAAAGTCCCATGTAGTGATCAAGCCAGTTATGGACACGTCAACGTTTCGCTCACTTCACAGGGCTTAGAGGGCCCTCATCAGGAAAGAAGCTAAAAGAATCGGAGGCTTTACAGAGGCCGTGTACGCTACCCATACAAACACTGACCAATGTACAAGTTGAACTTGTAATGGCTTGGTGTACATGTGTACCAAAAGGCACGCTAGGAAAGGAGACGCTAAATGACACAATCCAACGCTGCATGTCAAGAAGTAGATGCTCGCTTGATGCTCGAGTGAATCCACATCAATGCCCTCATTATCCGCTTGTGAGCACAGAAATGGATTGCGTTTTTTGGAACAAATTCTACTAGTGGCCTTCTCAGGAGATGGCAGCTTCCTACCTGTTCAGGCTGCAGGTTTATAGCTTTAGTAAAGGCGATGACTGCTTCCTCTGTGTCTCCCCGAGAGAGGAGGGCCAGGCCCATCTCATAGCTGGAGGAAGAGAAATAAACAGTTTCAAAGGATGTAAACTGCTAATTTATGCATTAATATTAAGAATACAGTCATGACTGCACCATCGACCGGCTACAATACAACCATCTACTGTCAGAAGACAAGTTTACAACTCAACACTCCACAACACTAATATTTACATAGAAAGAAGGTGTCACAGGAACACCTGAATCCTCAAAAATAAGGGCTCAACAATGCACCTCATTCTGATATACTCAGATGGACACAACGTAAGAGGCTGGCCATCTATGTAGTGTACAAAACTAGACACACTGTACCGGGGTCCAGGCAACCACACGTGGTTTCCAGGGATAAAAATCAGACCACCTAATGCTCTAATTTTTAAGGTAGCTGGTCGAGCAGTTAGGTTAATTCAGGAGATGTGCTAAGCATTTGTTGTACTCACAGTATCAATCATGCACCACACACACTCAATGAATAACTCAAGAGCAGAATTTATAAAAATACTTCAGACTTTTATATACATTTTAAGACCAAGATCTTTAAAATAGGTTAAGTACTTTTTGAGTTATGACTTTTTCAGTTTTTAATAAAGTTTGTTTTTCTGTGCGTAATTACGCACCATAGGAATCAATAGGTAGTCACTTTTTAAAACACATTCAAAATCGTACAGTTGGGTTACCAGTTTCTTCTTTTGCAGGATGTAGCAGCAGTCAGTGGGCACCTTGTGCCAGCTGGAGAGCCTCGGGCGGCCACCAGGTTCCGGCGGGAGCAGCGTTGCAAAACCTCTTGGCACAGGCATAGGGCCACCTGGAGGGGCCAATTAGAAAAGGAGCTGATTTGCAGATTTAAAGTTGGTGCCTGGTGGTCCCCTTGAGCTGTTGAGGTCACAAGGGGTTGGGGACCTGGGGCACACAGCTATTCCTGTGATGCAAGGTCAGGGCGGCCAGGAGCAGGGCCATTTGGAGGTCTTGGATGCTGTGCGTAAAGGGACCCTTTGGAGCTGGAGCTAAGTCTTCTTCTGTGGGTCTTGCAGGACATCGCAGGCTCTGGTGGGAGGTCCGGGGTGTCACTGAAGTTGCTCACTGGGGCTTCCTCCTGGTCCAGTTGCAGCGCTGGGTGAGCTGTTTTTGGGGTTGTCCAACGTGCACTGACCAGTACTTGGGGTATTGGCACAACTCAGCCATGGGAGGGCGCTGTGCCACCAAAGTTGGCACATTTGCAGGTCTTGTCCAGGCTGTCATTGGTGTGTCATCGAGTCCGGCTGCGACTTCTGGTTGTGGAGATATCGTCCGGTCGGTGAAGTGACCCCCTCCGGTTTGTTGGTTCCTTGTGGATTTCTTTGATTTCTTGAGTGGTGCCTCCACTCAGGAGGGAGATCTCCGGCTATTTGCGAAGCCTAGAGGTCCTCAGGGTCTTTTGAGGTTGGTCCTGTGGTCAGCTCCTCCTCCGCAGCGATTGTCGGGACTCTGGTGCAGAAAGCAGGGGTCTTGGAGCATCTTCTGGTGCAGCAGGTCCTCTGTTTTTGTCCTGTTGGGTTATTTCTTGCGGTCTTCTTTTCTTCCAGATGAATCTAATTTCTTGGTCTAGGGGAGCCCACTAAATACTGAATTTAGTTGGCGTTTTACGGGGAACTTGATAGTGTCCAATGGGACACCTAGCCTTGGGTGGCTACACCCACTACAGTGACCACTTCCTGTGGGAAGGGTCACTTCCCTAAACCTCATTGGCTATTTTCCTGCCATCCAACATGGAGGAAAATAAAATGGTGGGTCCACTTCTCCTGCAAGCCCCTAGGGGTAGTGCATGCTCAGTGAGGCAACTCCTTCTACCCTTTGCCTGGTTTCCCGCCTTTGCTCCTGCCAAAAGTGGGGGTTTGCAAGGGGAGAAGCCGTCTGCTGCTAGCAGCAGGCCTGGAGGCACGAGTTTCTGGGGCAGTAGCCCTTTGAAGCTCACTGCCAGGGTGTTGCACATTCCTGAGGGAGCGGGTGTTAGCTCCTCCACCCAGGAAGGGCATTGTTTTACAAACCAGAGAGCTATGGGTCTCCCCCAGGTTTTTGTATTGGCTGTCCGAAAGTGGCAGGCTGGTTGGAACCAGTCAGCAACTTTGCCAGTTAGGTTAGCTTTTGCAGGGGGCACCTCTAAGGTGACCCCTGGGAACATTTTATAATAAATCTGATACTGGTACCAGTTTGGATTTATCATTCTGAGTTGTTTGATACCAAACAACACAGGGTGCAGAGTGGCCATCATGTAGCTGGGGAAATTGTGTAGTTGACCAGTACCCAGTACATGTACTTAATTAAAATGGCTGCTCTATTGACTCACTATGGCCCGGGTTTGGCACGGACACAGTGGAAACATACTGCTCATGCACTTATGCCCTCACATATAGTATGGTGCACCCTGCCTTAGGGCTGTAAGGCCTGCTAGAGGGGTGACTTACCCATAGGGTGGACAGGGCACACATGTCGAGTTTGCCTTTTTAGGCCTGGCAGTGCTTGGTGCATCTGGGTACAGGGTTGTAGAGGGTGGCACAATCAGTGCTGCTGCCCTCAGGGGCCTACTCCTACTATCCCATGCCCTGGGTACTGGGGTACCCATTTACTTGGGTCTTACAGTGATATGTAAAAGTGTATCTAATTGTGCCAAGCATCAAAACAGATTTAGAGAAAGAGGCCTGGCCCAGGGAGCCTGGTTAGCAGGGACCCTGGGCACTACAACTTATAGGACACATCAACATCAGGCAAAAAGTGGGGGCTAACCATTCAAAAAGAAGCCTCCTCTCACACACAACCGCTCAGCAGCTAAGTCCTGCAGACGCAGGAAGTACAGGGCCAGCTATCCCTACAGTCACAGAGGTACTGGTCCAACTAACCCAACAATCACAGAGGTACAGGTCCAACTAACCCGACAGTCACAAAGGTCCAGGTCCAGCTAACCCTAAAGTCCTAGCCATACTGATCCAAGTAACTCTACAGTCACAGAGGTACTGATCCAAGTAACCCTACAGTCACAGAGGTACTGATCCAAGTAACTCTACAGTCACAGAGGTACTGATCCAAGTAACCCTACAGTCACAGAGGTACTGATCCAAGTAACTCTACAGTCACAGAGGTACTGATCCAAGTAACCCTACAGTCACAGAGGTACTGATCCAAGTAACTCTACAGTCACAGAGGTACTGATCCAAGTAACCCTACAGTCACAGAGGTACTGATCCAAGTAACTCTACAGTCACAGAGGTACTGATCCAAGTAACTCTACAGTCACAGAGGTACTGATCCAAGTAACTCTACAGTCACAGAGGTACTGATCCAAGTAACTCTACAGTCACAGAAGTTTAGGGCCAGCCAACCAATGAGACAAAACAGCTCAGCTGCCACCCCCTGAGGAGTACACAAATGCTGTCAACACTTTATAACAGACAACAAACACAAGGGGACAGAAAAGCACTTACACTACTGATGATGTCCGCGATGTAAAGAGACGGTCACCACACGTCCGTGCCGAGAGACCTTGGGTGAGGGTTTACTTACTGCTCATTGGCTCTGGACTGCACGATGTGAGGAAAGGAGTAGACATTCTGATGGTCCTTCCTGTCCTCGATCTGCCAGAACACTTGGCTGGAGCCGAAGACCCGCTTCTCAGATTTTTCTCTGGCTTCTTGCAGCTTTTCCTCAGTCACAGCTGTTGTGAACAGGTCAGAGGCCTCAGTCTTCTGTTCCAGCTGCAATGGAAGAGTAGATATTAAACCACCAAGTCAAGAATGGAGTCGCAAGTAAATGACAGTAATCTACAGTTACACTGCTTTTGGATTCCTTCTCTCAGGACAGAACGTGCTGTCACTGAAGAGTTACTATAGCCACCAGGTTTAGAAAGCAGATATAGTATACCAATCAATCTGCCCTCCCTAAAAAAAAAATCATCCCCAGAAGATCAGCACAAACAGATAACTCACTGTACTGGTCCAGGGCGCATCTCTCTTCTCACTGGTCCAGGGCGCATCTCTCTTCTCACTGGTCCAGGGCTCCTCTCTCTTCTCACTGGTCCAGGGCTCCTCTCTCTTCTCACTGGCCCAGGGCTCCTCTCTCTTCTCACTGGCCCAGGGCTCCTCTCTCTTCTCACTGGTCCAGGGCTCCCCTCTCTTCTCACTGGTCCAGGGCTCCCCTCTCTTCTCACTGGTCCAGGGCTCCCCACTCTTCTCACTGGTCCAGGGCTCCCCACTCTTCTCACTGGTCCAGGGCTCCCCACTCTTCTCACTGGTCCAGGGCTCCCCTCTCTTCTCACTGGTCCAGGGCTCCCCACTCTTCTCACTGGTCCAGGGCTCCCCACTCTTCTCACTGGTCCAGGGCTCCCCACTCTTCTCACTGGTCCAGGGCTCCCCTCTCTTCTCACTGGTCCAGGGCTCCTCTCTCTTCTCACTGGTCCAGGGCTCCTCTCTCTTCTCACTGGCCCAGGGCTCCTCTCTCTTCTCACTGGCCCAGGGCTCCTCTCTCTTCTCACTGGCCCAGGGCTCCTCTCTCTTCTCACTGGCCCAGGGCTCCTCTCTCTTCTCACTGGCCCAGGGCTCCTCTCTCTTCTCACTGGTCCAGGGCTCCTCTCTCTTCTCACTGGTCCAGGGCTCCCCACTCTTCTCACTGGTCAAGGGCTCCGCTCTCTTCTCACTGGCCCAGGGCTCCTCTCTCTTCTCACTGGTCCAGGGCTCCTCACTCATCTTCCTGGTATGTGACTTTGTGATCTTCTCCTTGGTCCACGGCATGGCGCTCTTCTCACTGGTCCGTGGCTTAACACTTCTCTCCCTGGTCTTCGGCTCCATGATCTTATCACTGAATTGTACGTCCTTGTTCTTCTCGATGGTCTGCAGCTTCACGCTCTTTACACTAGTTCGTGGCTTTGCACTCTCATCACTGATAAGTGGATCCTTGCTCTTCTTACTGGTATGTGGCTCTGCAATTGTCCCACTGGTCTTCTGCTTCACACTCTTCTCACTGGTCTTTAGCTCTGCATTCTGGTCACTGATCTGTGGCTCCTTGCTCATCTTGTTTGTCTGTGGCTCTGTGGCTGACTCACTGGTCTGTGGCTCTAGGTTCTTCTCACTGGTCTGTGGCTCTGCAGTTGTCTTGATGGTTTGCGGCTCTGCATTTGTGTTGCTGGTTTGTGGCTCTGGGTTTTTCTCACTTGTCTGTGGCTCTGCAGTTGTCTTGCTGATTTGTGGCTCTGGGTTCTTCTCACTTGTCTGTGGCTCTGCAGTTGTCTTGCTGGTTTGTGGCTCTGGGTTCTTCTCACTGGTTTGTGGCTCTGCGTTTGTGTTGGCAGTTTGTGGCTCTGGGTTTTTCTCACTTGTCTGTGGCTCTGCAGTTGTCTTGCTGATTTGTGACTCTGGGTTCTTCTCACTTGTCTGTGGCTCTGCAGTTGTCTTGCTGGTTTGTGGCTCTGGGTTCTTCTCACTGGTCTGTGGCTTTGCAGTTGTCTTGCTGGTTTGTGGCTCTGGGTTCTTCTCACTGGTCTGTGGCTCTGCGGCTGTCTTGCTGGTTTGTGGCTCTGGGTTCTTCTCACTGGTTTGTGGCTCTGCGTTTGTGTTGCCAGTTTGTGGCTCTGGGTTTTTCTCACTTGTCTGTGGCTCTGCAGTTGTCTTGCTGATTTGTGACTCTGGGTTCTTCTCACTTGTCTGTGGCTCTGCAGTTGTCTTGCTGGTTTGTGGCTCTGGGTTCTTCTCACTGGTCTGTGGCTTTGCAGTTGTCTTGCTGGTTTGTGGCTCTGGGTTCTTCTCACTGGTCTGTGGCTCTGCGGCTGTCTTGCTGGTTTGTGGCTCTGGGTTCTTCTCACTGGTCTGTGGCTCTGCGGCTGTCTTGCTGGTTTGTGGCTCTGGGCTCTTCTCACTGGTCTGTGGCACTGTGGTTGTTTCACTGGTCTGCTGATCTGGGTTCGCATCACTAGCCAGCAAGTCTGAGCTCATCTCACTGGTCTGAGGCTCTGTGCTCTTCTCACCGGTCTGCAGCTCTGCATTCTCTTCACCATTCCACGACTCAACACTCATCCCACTGGACCGCACCTCTTCACTCTTCTCACCAGCGAACAGCTCTGCACTCTCTGAAATGGTCCTCAGCTCAGGGTTTGTGGCACCGGACCGTTGCTTGTCAGTCTCCATGTTTAAAGTTTCAGTCCTCACCACACCGGACATCGGCTCACTGTGACCTTCTATCTCTGCGTCTGCCATTCTGCCCTTTTATTTCAGTGTGATCAATCTGAAAAAGACAGAGTAGGGGAGCAGTCAGAAAGGAGATAAGGAAGCAGCAATGAAGACTCTTAAAGAATAAGGAATGTCCACACTGCACACAACTCTATTGAAAAGGCACCTGAGGGCATTCCCCTGAAAGAAAACCCACCCAGGGCCTCAATGTACCCTGAAATCCATCATCATCTACACATTCCAGACACCCCAGATCAAAAAACACTTCTTGTTTACAGAGCTAGATAGCAGAGTAAACCTATGATCAGTTTACAGTAATATTCTGTGACACATCTCTTCTACAACAGAAACTTTGTCAGTAGGCTCAAACCTAAAATGTGCTCTTATAAACTGAAGCTCTGTCACAACAATGTTGCTCTTCCTGTTATTCCACAGGGAAGGGGCCTAGCAAACCCAGGTCATTTCTAAAATTGAACTCAGTAACTTGCTGCTCACTGGTCCACCAGGTCATGACTTAGACCTTTAAAAGCCCTAATGCACTCTACGGCCCGACTCCTTGCTGGCAAAAGACACTTCCACCACTTCCCTTCTGTTTTCTCCTCAGTATTCTGGCTCATTGGAGGCCACAAGCACTTTCAAGATCACATGCACCATATAGACGACTATTCACTTAAACACTCCCTCGCATCTCACCTCAACACCTTCTCTGTCTGTTGGAATTAAAAGTCTAAGAGGTATGCTGTCTGTATGCCTTAATCTAGCAAAGATAAAGAAATCGTCAGCACTGAAACACACCTTTTCATGGAATGGCCCTAAAATCTGGAACTTACTCCCCACCTGCCTACAGAAAGCTACATTTTTTGCTCAATTTAAGCAAGATCTAGAACAACTCCTTAAAAAGTGGAAACTATCCTAACACGTGGCTTGATTAGACTCAGCCCATGGAATGCACATTTGAATTTACCTCTCTTTTAACAAAAATGGTTTTGCCTACTACATATGTACTTCCCTCAGCATGATGGCATACATTCTGTACCTATTTCATAGATTCACTATTGTCTTCTTGTATTCAGTTGTATATTATAAAGCACAAGGACACCCTGTACTGGGTTGAGCAGCGCTATTTAAAAAAAACAAAAAGAAAGAGAGATGCACCTTACTGCTAGGAAATCGGAAGGACGGTCACCCAAGCCCTTGTAAGCAGCAAACTGGACTATGGCAACGCCCTCTACGCAGGAACCACGGCCAAGCTCCAGAAAAGTCTGCAATGCATACAGAACGCCTTTGCATGCCTCATCCTGGACATCCCCCCCCACAGCCACATCACAACCCACCTGAGAGTCCTGCACTGGCTCCCAGTCAACAAGAGAATCACTTTCAAACACTTCACCCATGCTCACAAAGCACTGCACAACACCGGACCAGAATACCTCAACAGATGGCTCTCCTTCTACACCCCGACCTGACAGCTTCGCTCCCCTGACCTTGCCCTCACCACCGTCCCAGGCATCCACAGAACGAATGCCGGTGGCAGATCGTTCTCCCACCTCGCCGCCAAGATGTGGAACACCCTTCCCACCCACCTATGTCAGACAGAGGGCCTACTTACCTTCAGGAGACAGCTCAAGACCTGGTTGTTCGATCAGTAGCAGCCCCCCCCATCAGTGCCCTGAGACCCTAACGGGTGAGTAGTGCGCTTTACAAATGATTTGGCTGATTGACTGATTTGAAGAGAGAGCTACACCTGACTGCTAAGAGAGAGCTGCACCTGACTACTAATAGACAACTGCACCTGACTTCTAAGAGAGAGCTGTACCTGACTGCTAATAGACAGTTCACCTGACTGCTAAGAGAGAGCTGCACCTGACTGCTAAGAGAGAGCTGCACCTGACTGTTAGGAAAGAACTGCACCTAACTGGTAAAAGACAGCTGCATCCAGTGACCGCTCGTGGGAGGGAAAAGGGGCGGTACGCTGCGGCGCATGACAAGGAAAAAAAAAAGAATACATATATATATTTTTTTATTTACTGTTATTGCTGTGCCGCACTGATAAGCTCCTCCATCCTCGACTGCAGGAACAGGCTCCCAGCCGGCCCTGCGCCCAATCCTAATGCCGCTTTAACGCTGCTGGCAGCATGAAAGCAGCATTAGGATTGGACAGAGCTCCCAGCCAGGGCGCTCCCAGGCAGAGTTAAAGTCTCTGCCTGCTGTCTCTAACCCGGTTGGAGATAGCCTAGTCTGCATATGTGTTTGGCCGGCCCATAACGGCCGGCCAAACATACAAGCTCACTGAGGGGGAGTGCAACGTGCTCGTCACGGCCCGTGGCCCCATCCCTTTTACAAGAAAACTAAAATAAACATAGTTTATTATGGTTTTCTTGTAAACGTTTTGCAGCTGGTGCTGGGGGGGGGGAGGTGGAACGAAGCTGCTCCACCATAGCGGAGGAGCCGCCCCTGGCTAAGAGATAGCAGTGTTCTTCTTTCAGGACTCTGCTATTGTTCGTATCTTTTTTATGTAACAAGTGGGGGAGCTGGAGTGTCTTAGAACTCTAAGAGTTGGGAACCCGTAACGAGGGGCGGACTCATGAAGGACATTACGTAATCAATCTGGAAGTGTCAGGGTGTGGTCTTTAAGGGTTAACGGGATATCGAGAGTTAATTTCCATGGTGTACGCTGATGAGTAAAGATGTTAACTCAATATTTATACAAACACCTTTCTCTCCTATATCTTTCTACATACAAACAAAAATACAAATCCTTCTCGACATATAAATATTTTTTATTAGACAAAAAAATATTTTACTTTCCTCAAAATATAAAACTAGAATATTATAAAACAGACATGGAAGCACAAAGACAAACAAAATATAATCATAATAATAATAACCACTGAAACCACCTCAATCGTACTCACATTCAACCAATAAAAACAGATAATCACGTTTTACCAAAATCAATTCAATGAATATATGATCATAACACATATTTTTCTATTGTTTTTTTTTGTTTGATACGACCTTGTAACAAATAGTTTGATTACGATGACATTCAAAATATCAATAAATTTAATTCTTATAGCCAGCTTTAATCATAATACATAAAGGGGGTCATTCCGACCCCGGCGGTCAAGCACCGCCAACAGGCTGGCGGTGCTCCACAGGGTATTCTGACCGCGGCGGTTCAGCCGCGGCCAGAAAGGGAAACCCGGCGGTCTCCCGCCGGTTTTCCGCTGCCCTGTTGAATCCTCCATTCTGACCCCCATACCGCCATCCTGTTCCTGGCGGCTTCGGCGGTATGGGGTGTCGTGGGGCCCCTGCAGTGCCCATGCCAATGGCATGGGCACTGCAGGGGCCCCCGTAAGAGGGCCCCACCCTGAATTTCAGTGTCTGCTCAGCAGACACTGAAATTTGCGACGGGTGCTACTGCACCCGTCGCACATCCTCCACTCCGCCGGCTCCATTCGGAGCCGGCATCCTCATGGAGGGGTGTTTCCCACTGGGCTGGCGGGCGGCCTGTTGGCGGTCGCCCGCCAGCCCAGTGGGAAACCCAGAATACCTGCGGCGGTCTTTTGACCGCGCAGCGGTATTCTGGCGGTTCCCTCCAGACGGGCGGCTCCCGCCGCCCGCCGGGGTCAGAATGACCCCCAAAGTCCTTAAGCCAGCCGCCAAACTCATCTCTAGTGGTCAAATCCATATACGGCACCCATCCTTGGTGCTCCGTATCTGCCAGTCGCAAGTTTGATTGTCCAGCCAAAAATTCAACTGATTTTTCCTAAAGATGTTAACTACAAGCTCCGTGAGTGATGTGTTCTTGCACATGCTAGCAGGCTGGGGAGGAGACAACACCTTCTCCTCCTGTCCTTCTACCTCTATTCTACCCTAGCCACCTCCCTCCCTTCCCGTCTTGTCCCTCTGCCTCCCTCCTGCCCCACCCTGCAGACCCCTTGTCATCTTGTCCCTCATCCCCCTCCTCATCTTCCCCTGTACCTCTCTCCTGCCCTCATCTGCCCATCCCTTGTCATCTTGTCCCTCCTCCCCCTCCTCATCCTGCCCCTGTACCTCTCTCCTGCCCTCATCTGCCCACCCCTTGTCATCTTGTCCCTCCCTCCTCATCCTGCCCCTGTACTCTCTCCTGGCCTCATCTGCCCATCCCTTGTCATCTTGTCCCTCCTCCCCCTCCTCATCCTGCCCCGTACCTCTCTCCTGCCCTCATCTGCCCATCCCTTGTCATCTTGTCCCTCCACCTCCCTCCTCATCCTGCCCCTGTACCTCTCTCCTGTCCTGATCTGCCCATCCCTTTTCATCTTGTCCCTCCACCTCACTCCTCATCCTGCCCCTGTACCTCTCTCCTGCCCTGATCTGCCCATCCCTTGTCATCTTGTCCCTCCTCCTCCCTCCTCATCCTGCCCCTGTACTCTCTCCTGCCCTCATCTGCCCATCCCTTGTCATCTTGTCCCTCCTCCCCCTCCTTCCCCTGTACCTCTCTCCTGCCCTGATCTGCCCATCCCTTGTCATCTTGTCCCTCCTCCTCCCTCCTCATCCTGCCCCTGTACTCTCTCCTGCCCTCATCTGCCCATCCCTTGTCATCTTGTCCCTCCTCCCCCTCCTCATCCTGCCCCTGTACTCTCTCCTGGCCTCATCTGCCCATCCCTTGTCATCTTGTCCCTCCTCCCCCTCCTCATCCTGCCCCTGTACCTCTCTCCTGCCCTCATCTGCCCACCCCTTGTCATCTTGTCCCTCCCTCCTCATCCTGCCCCTGTACCTCTCTCCTGCCCTCATCTGCCCATCCCTTGTCATCTTGTCCCTCCTCCCCCTCCTCATCCTGCCCCTGTACCTCTCTCCTGCCCTCATCTGCCCATCCCTTGTCATCTTGTCCCTCCTCCCCCTCCTCATCCTGCCCCTGTACCTCTCTCCTGCCCTCATCTGCCCATCCCTTGTCATCTTGTCCCTCCCTCCTCATCCTGCCCCTGTACCTCTCTCCTGCCCTCATCTGCCCACCCCTTGTCATCTTGTCCCTCCCTCCTCATCCTGCCCCTGTACCTCTCTCCTGCCCTGATCTGCCCATCCCTTGCCATCTTGTCCCTCCTCCTCATCCTGCCCCTGTACCTCTCTCCTGCCCTCATCTGCCCACCCCTTGTCATCTTGTCCCTCCCTCCTCATCCTGCCCCTGTACCTCTCTCCTGCCCTGTCCGTCCTTTGTTATGGTGTCCCTCTGCCTCCCTCCTCACCTTGCCCCTCCGCCTCCGTCCTGCCCCATCCTTCTGCCCTTGTCTTTGTGCCTCGCTCCCACCACAGCCTGACCCCACCTCCCCCTCCTGCCCCTTCCCTTGCACCCTAGACCTATCCAGGCATAGGTGCCCAGTTACACAGGCCCATGCGTGACCTGCGGCTCCAGTACAGGCTCTTCCCTCTGAATTCTGGGACCTGTAGTCCAGTTTTATAACAGAACAAACAGAACTACAAGTCCCAGAATTCAAAGGGAAAAACCCTGGGCTGGAGCAGGACGTCACGCATGGCCCCGGGAAGCCTGGCTGGGCTGCCTGCACCCCTCGCCCCACCACCCCACCGGGGCCCTTCTCCCCTGTCCCCTCCTCTCACCGTTGCCCCCTCGCAGCTGCCCTTCTGCTCCTGGCTTCCCCGTTGCTACGCGGTAACCAAGGCGTGACGTCGCCACCACGGCACGCGGCGCTAGCTTGTCCTTCTTCTTTGTTTATTGTAAACGTCACAGAAGACGGAAACTCGTCCTCTTTCTGTGGACGCCATCTTGGCACGGGCAGAAGTCGGAGTCTGCGGACGGTGGTACGGGCTCGGCGCTCCTCGGCTGTGCCCACGGTTCGCGCACGGCGCGGGATTTCAGTGTCCCTGCCCACGGCACCAGACTGGCACTGCCCACCACTGCGAGTATCCTGGCCGCAGAACGTCCGCAGCCCATTCTAAGATGGCGGCCCGGCTAAGGGTGGCTAAGCGGGCTGCAGCTTGTTATCTAGAGCTTAGTTACTAGGACGGTCTCCAGGGGCGGAGCTCGGTCGCGAGGGCGGTCTCTAGGGGCGGGGTTCGGTCGTGAGGGCGGTCTCCAGGGGCGGAGCTCGGTCGCTAGGGCGGTCTCCAGGGGCGGGGCTCGGCCGCGGGGGCGGTTTCCAAGGGGCGGCCTTCCATTGGCGCTGCCGGATTCAGAGATGGGAGGAGCACGAGGCAGTGGTAAGCACCGCCCCTCGGCAGCCCGTGGCCTATGGTGGCCGCCTGAGCCCTTCCCGGGGGTGGTACCAGCCCATCCGCAGCTGTGGTGGCCACCTGAGCCCTCCTGGGGGTGGTACCGCCCCTACACAGCCTGTGATTTCCACCTGAGGCCTCCCGGGTAGTGGTACTGGCCCCTCCGCAGCCAGTGGTGGCCACCTGAGCCCTTCCCGGGGGTGGTACCAGCCCATCCGCAGCCAGTGGTGGCCACCTGAGCCCTTCCCGGGGGTGGTACCAGCCCATCCGCAGCCAGTGGTGGCCACCTGAGCCCTCCTGGGGGTGGTACCGCCCCTACACAGCCTGTGATTTCCACCTGAGGCCTCCCGGGGGTGGTACCAGCCCATCCGCAGCTGTGGTGGCCACCTGAGCCCTCCTGGGGGTGGTACCGGCCCCTCCGCAGCCAGTGGTGGCCACCTGAGCCCTTCCCGGGGGTGGTACCAGCCCATCCGCAGCTGTGGTGGCCACCTGAGCCCTTCCCGGGGGTGGTACCAGCCCATCCGCAGCTGTGGTGGCCACCTGAGCCCTTCCCGGGGGTGGTACCAGCCCATCCGCAGCCTGTGGTGGCCACCTGAGCCCTTCCCGGGGGTGGTACCAGCCCATCTTCAGCTGTGGTGGCCACCTGAGCCCTCCTGGGGGTGGTACCGGCCCCTCCGCAGCCAGTGGTGGCCACCTGAGCCCTTCCCGGGGGTGGTACCAGCCCATCCGCAGCTGTGGTGGCCACCTGAGCCCTTCCCGGGGGTGGTACCAGCCCATCCGCAGCTGTGGTGGCCACCTGAGCCCTCCTGGGGGTGGTACCGCCCCTACACAGCCTGTGATTTCCACCTGAGGCCTCCCGGGTAGTGGTACCGGCCCCTCTGCAGCCAGTGGTGGCCACCTGAGGCCTCTGGGGTTGTACCGGCCCCCAAGCAGTCTGTGATTTCCACCTGAGTCCTCCCAGGGGTGGTACCGGCCCCTGCCTTATGTTACAAGGTTCTGCAAAGCCCAGACACGAGGCATGAACAGGACTTTATTTAGCATCGGCCCTATTCACTATAAGTTACACCATTGGGGCAGCCCTGGGGGGCGGTGTAAAGCACTTTCTTCCTGTGTTTGCTTCTTTCAAGTATTGAGTGACAAGAGGAAAGGAATAATGGCATTAGGCGCTTTTCACATTGTTGTACCAGCTAGGACATTAAAATACCAGTCATTCTGGTGAGAAGAACAGCTTGGTGCACCCCTACCCCTGCTGGCAGGTGATTGGTGAGGCAGGTGCACCCCTCCCCCTGCTGGCAGGTGATGGGTGAGGCAGGTGCACCCCTCCCCCTGCTGGCAGGTGATTGGTGAGGCAGGTGCACCCCTCCCCCTGCTGGCAGGTGATTGGTGAGGCAGGTGCACCCCTCCCCCTGCTGGCAGGTGATGGGTGAGGCTGAGGCCCTTCCCCTCCCCCCGTCCTGCTGCCAGTGACCCCCCCGCAGGTACCAGGCCCCCCTCCCTTTGTCGGTAGCCCCCCCATTCCAGGATTCTGATATCTCACTGAAGGCCAGGTGCCACCCACTGTTTCCAACAGTCTTCCTGCTGCTGGTCAGGCCCTTTAGTGGCTATCGCCTTCCCCTCTTGGCATAGCCCCTCCTACATTTGACTATGCCCCTCCCTTTGCTGGTATAGCTACTTTCAATGTTGTTTATACTCTTCTCTATGCTGGCCTAGACCCTCCCTTTGTTGGCTGTAATGCTCACCCTGATTCCTCCCCCCTCCACAGTACCCCACCTAGGCCCTCCTATTGCTGGCTATACCTTGTAACTGCTGGCCTAGCCCCTCCTACTATTAGCTATACACCTCTTCCTGCTGGTCTAAGCCCTCCTACGGCTGGCTGTATACCTCATACCTCTCCAACCAATGCCCAGGACCCTCCCACTGTTGTTTCTTTATGTGCAGTTTTATGTAACGAGAACATCACTCAAAGATGTTAGAGCACTTTACAGTAGCACTGCGTAGCAGAAAGAGCGCAGCAGTAAGGCTCCTATGGCACCAAGTAATTTTGAGGTAGAAATCATTGCAGACCTACCAAAATGCTCAAGCTCTTTCTGTTACAAGTAGATCTTTACTTCTTGGATATAGATTACACAGTCAGAATTACTGAGTGTTACAAGTTTGTGCAGTGTTAGGAGGATGCCAAATCATACCAAGAGAGTGAGTTGATTCTTTCAGAAGGTGTTCTGGAGCATTGCACACTAAAATGTCTTTGGAATACAAGGGATTTGAGTTCCGATTTAACAATTGTCAATGAGGGTGGTGTTGACTATCACCTTACCCCCTCCCGGGCTATTCCTCCCACTGCTAGATATACTCCTACCTCTGCTAGCTAGGCTTAACTCTTGACTTTAGCCAACCCCTTGTTGGCCTAGCTTCTCCCTATACCTATTCCTCCAATGACTGGCCAGGCCTCTCACACTGTTGGGTAACCCCACCATTGATAGAGCGTTCCCTCCTAATAAATTACCTGTATTTGGACGCTCTTGGGTCGATGAATCTTTTGACCAAGTGGGGCTCTCTTCACCCGAGATTAGTCAATTTAATCAAATCAATAATCAATAACGAACATAAGCAATGCCCTGATCAACATAACACTTCACAATTAATCCAGAAAACATTTCGGCGAACCATGACCTTTCGGCCATGAATAACCACACCAGTTCATTCAAAGTTAATGAATTTATTTCCCTATATTAACAAAGCTAGCACGATATAAATGTGTCTCAACACCAAATGATATATGTAAATGAACATTAATAGCTGTCCATAACGGCGAAAAAGATGCAATCTATGCAGCATTTGAATAACAATGCATTCGATAATAGCAACGCAAACCACTAAAACTATAATCTGTAATGAGCTAATTGCATACATTAGTCAGCATAACAAGGTCTCAAATTGCATCGTGCAACAAATGAATCCTCATCTAACCTCAAATTAGCATCTGCATGTGGGACTTCATGCAAAAACAATTTAGCAACATTGATTTGGAAAACTCCTAACTAGGGCTCTTATCAAAAATCAGCAGTTGGTTACCTAAAAAGAAACACAATGCAATTGTACATTTCCTTTCATATTTACCAAATTCAATCAGCATTCAAGGAAGTCTTCGTCTCACAGGTACCGGTTTCGATCAGCATGGGACGGGGCAAAGGGGGCAGGGTGGACGGGGCAATTGCCTCACAGCGGCAAGATAAAAGGACAAAACTACTACTTTATGCAAAGGGGCAGATCAAAGTTAAAGTCTCTAGAGCGAGAATTACTTAAAGTCTCTTTCTCTCGATTAGAGAAAGCATCAAAGTCTCATTCAAAATGGCGTTGAACATCAATTGGCATCGTAGAAGATGGCAAAATGACGAGGTCGGCATGATGGGCCATAATGGCTGCAATGGGCAATAATGTCCTCCATGGGTGCAGTGGGTAATGGCCAATGGCTAATGGCTAATGGCTGCTTTCTTCTTGTGCACCAGGTTTAAATAATCAACAGTTCAAATCCAGTAGGGTCTTCCATTGGAGGGTTCATAGGTTGGCTTCAAATTGTCCAATCAAAAACAACAATTCACAAGCTTCTACCTAGGCATACATTATCCTTGGAGTCGGGAACGTAAGTTGCAACATATTTTACCAATTAACTCACTTTCAGAGCTTCCATTGTCTGCACCTGCAGATTGACCTTGGAGCAAAGAAGAAGATGCCAGGCTGGCACGAAACCTTAAAGATAAGCATGTGAACCGATCACACTGGAAAAGTACAGCTTCAAGCAGGAATACACGTTTTATTAGCACATTAGAAAAACACGAGCATCTAGACCGTGAGACAAGGCAACTAGGCCGAAGCCTCCACTAAAGTTATGCTAAGTTAAAACATTTCAAACAAGCAAATCATGGCACACGTTTACGGTTATGTCAGATTAGTACAATTCTAATACATCACGTTATATAAAGCACGCTTATAAATGTTGGCGAACTACTCTGAGGGCACATTTGTCCCCGTACAATCTTTATTAGTTCGGTTAAAGTCACACTTGATTATTGCGGCACTACGTTTATGCGCTAATAAATGTAAAACCTTAGTTTCTGCGCCATCAATCCCTCCTCTGATGACTATTTGTCATCACACAAAACTATTCCCACAAATTTTATTACATTTAAATTCTGTCAGTTCTCTTTGCCTTTTATTTCCCCTTGTTCTTGCCTTGTATTCTTCTGCCATTCTTTTCATCATCTTCTCTTCCTTCCTTCTCTTAATTCTTGCCATGATCATTAGTATTCCCCTCTTTATTCCCCAAATCCCAAAGATGCAAATTAGTACTATTAGTATTCCCTGTATTATTTTTAGTAATATTCCATTCCAAATGCCACCAAGCCAATTTCCCACTGAAGCAACTCCCTTTCCAACCTTCTCCCAAACTCCTGGTTCTTTCAATTCCTTCAAGTCTGCACTCTCTTTTGTTAGATTTGCAAGCATTGTTTTAATCTTCACACTGTTGTCTGGTATATACGTGCAACAGTGACGCGCACCAAGCATTTTGCAAACACCGCCATCCTTTGCTAAAAGAATGTCTAGGGCAAGCCTGTTTTGAAGAGTCATAGCTCTTTCTGCTGCAAGTTCAGCATCCATCAGGATTATAGCACCTGAAAACTTTGTCAACATGTTATCCACTATAGTAGACAACTTTCTTATTTTGATGGAATTCAACACAACTCCCAATGAAGGAATCATGGCTCCAAATATATCTCCTACCACAGCAGCTGCAGTCTCTCTTTTCTGGATACGATGAGATCCAGACGTCTTTGGAATCACCGATAGGTCATCCAGTTGATAAACCTTTGGGAACACTATACCCAAATAACATCTCCCCCACCATCCCTTTGGAAGACGATAATAGGCATTATGCCCACAAATGTAATATACACCAGGTATGACAGGGTCAAGTCCGTTCAGCATGAATGTCCATTTGGCCTTAAAGATAAACGTATGTTTACATTCACTCGCTCCCACGAAAATGTTATCATAATAAGATTCACCACGATATATACAAAATTTCCCTACATGCCAAGCGTCTAAAGCTATTTTCCCTTGTGTTTTTATTGCGGCAAAAGCATAATTATCTACTGAAGTCCCCTTACTTAGCTCTTTTTCTAATTTCGCATTCATTTGTGCCCTTCTATCATCTGTGCGATCTAAAAAGCTTATTTCTACTGCAGAGAGCGAGCAGGTAAGGTTTTCCCTATGAGCGTGAGCTGTTTCAAAAGGTTGCATTGGCTCGAAAAATTCCCTCATTATTTCAGCATCCCAATCTTTAGCAATCTGGCTTAGCTGCGCTATTATAGGAACATATGCAAAGGTAACATCATAATTCGAGTAAAAATACTGTATGTTAGTTTGACCATAAAATCTAGAAGTTACTAAACTACATGTAATCCCATATGTAAGAGGCATGTGGTGATAAGTCACCCCTTCCGTTACCGATGTCGGTATCTGTGTACACACATAACAATCTTTCGCATCCATAGTCTCAACATATTCTGTTAGTAGGCGATAGAAAACATTATACGAAAGTTCCTTCTTATCATGCAAGTGTCTCTCATCTAATTCTAGTCTTTTCAATGCGGTTAGTTCAGTGACAGTAACAGGAGCAGAAGCATCAATTTTCTCATTCTCACCCTTACCACGCGTTGCAAGCACTATTGCCATTATTATTAGTACACATGCAGTTATCAAGCCTATACACGCATATTTACAATATTTCACTCTACTGTTTTGTGTAGCGTACTTAGTCATGATCTGTATAGAATCAGAGAGCTAGAAGCACCTATAAAGAAACGATTTAGCAATTAGTTACAAAGCTGAACGAGCGCAATGTTCACACAGTTTTCTTCAGGAGCCCAGTCACTTATCGGTTAGCAGCATTTGTCTCAATTCGGCAATAACTCAGTCTTTTATCAGTTAGCAACGTTGTCTCAAAGCGGGTTTAAGAGTCAATCAGGTTATCAAAGTCTTATCAAGTTAGCAAATGTCTCATCCGGTTTAGCAATGTCTCAGCTGGTTGTATCACGTTAGATTATAGCAAGCAATGTCATTTATTACCCTTTCAATCAATAGTGTCCATAAAACTTTTCTTTTCTATTGGTATCTCTTCTTCTTCGTTCTCGAGGCTAAGAGATACAAATTCGTCGGTCCAATCGTCATTGACTACATATGCCCATTCTGGACCGGAATATCTCCTGTTTGGTATCCTTTTCCTTTTCAATTTTGCATCTCTCTTCGATTCTGCCTCACTGGTACTTTCCTCTTTGGCCAAGTCTTTTTCTTCACTTGATGTTGGTACCACGACAGACACTTCCTTTCTTTTCTCTTTCACTCTTGGCCCTTCACTGTCGTTCAACGTTTCTCTAGTTCTTAGTTTTACTGGTGATATACTTGGTCTTCTCTTTGCACTGTGTCCACTTGATGGACCTGCGATCTCTTCTGAGGAAGTTTGAACAGTTTCGTTCTGTTCTGCCTTGTCCCCTCCTTCTGGGGAGTCAATCAGGTTTTTCTTTTCTTTTTCTGTACCGTCTGCTTCTGGGAAAGCCCTCCTCTGATCAGGCTCTCCTGCTTCTTCACCTCTTTCGAGCCCTTTGTCACCGTTACTTTCTTCAGGCTCTTTGTTACCTTCAGCTGCTTCAGGCTCTTTGTTACCTTCAGCTGCTTCGTCGCTGTCTGAGGTTTCTCCTTGGTCTTCCCCAAGTGAATCGGTTGTTTCGTCCTCAGAGAATATTTCTCTCTCTTCTATTTCTGCCTGTTCGCTTCTAGTTCTGTTTTGCTCTGTCTCAGCGCTCGGCACTTTGTTATCAGGTACTGGCAGTTTCAGCGCTTCAACTTCCTCATCTGTGGGACACAACACCTTCTTTGTATGACTGGCGTGAATCCAGTTGGGAACTCCCACACACTTCACAGCGGTAGTGGTCGTCAGGATCACTTGGAAAGGGCCTTTCCAACGGGGTTCCAGACACGACTTCCTCACGTGCTTTTTTATCACGACCCAGTCACCTGCTTTCAGTGTGTGTCCTGGACCTTGGATCGGTGACAAGGTGGTTGCTTCCACCTGGTGAGAGAAAGAGCGAACCACGTCAGCCGGACCTTTGCAGTAGTCTAACACCATATCATCTGTAATATTCAAAAGCACGTTTGCGGGAACTGCAGGAAGTCTCATGGCCCTGCCCATGAGAATTTCGTGCGGGACAATCCAGTCTTTCTGTCAGGGGTGTTTCTCATTGACATTAACACCAAAGGCAATGCGTCAGGCCATTTCAAATTTGTCGATGCACATATTTTCGCCATTCTTGATTTCAGTGTACCATTCATCTGTTCCACCAGTCCTGAGGCTTCAGGGCGATAGCTACAATGCAGTTTTTGCTCAATGTTCAGCGCTGCGCAAAGTAACTTTATCACCTCGTTATTGAAGTGACTTCCTCTATCTGATTCTAAAGAGATCGGGAATCCGAAACGTGGTATCAACTCCCTCAACAATAGTTTTGCAACTGTAAGGCTGTCATTTCTACGTGTGGGGTATGCTTCAATCCAGTGACTAAAAATGCACACAATCACCAACACATACTTCAGACCTCCATGCACAGGCATCTCAATAAAGTCCATCTGCATTCTGCTGAACGGGCCACCCGCCCTGCCAATGTGGCTCACGTTCACAACCGTTCCCTTTCCTGGGTTCATCTGCTGACAAATGACACAACGATGGCAAACTGCTTCTGCAACTTGACGGAATCTGGGGTTAAACCAATCAGTTTTGAACAATCTTATCATGGCATCTCTCCCTAGGTGAGCCTTCCCATGATAGAACCGCGCTAGCTGCGATAAGAGACTATTTGGTAAAACAAATTTTCCCTCATTTGAAACCCATAACTCATCTGGTCTCCTTGTACATTGTGACTTAATCCAGGAAACTCTTTCATCCTCCCTGACGCTATTCTGTAATGCTTTTAGTTCATCCATTGTATCCACGACCTTCAAGGCAAATGCTTCAGCTGGTTCGAGTTCTGGTTCACTTATCAAATTCCATTCATCCCTGAGCAATATACAGTTCAAGGCACAAAATCTTGCGACTTGATCCGCATATGCATTTCCCAGGGAAACATAGTCCTGTCCTTTTGTATGAGCACTACACTTTACCACTGCAATTTCGGCTGGCATCTGAATGGCGTGTAACAATTCCCTTATTCTCTCCCCGTTTTTCACTGGGGACCCTGAAGAGGTCAGGAAACCTCTCTGTGACCATAGTTGCCCAAAGTCGTGCACAATTCCAAACCCGTACTGACTGTCAGTGTAAATGGTAACCTTCATCAATGTAGACAGTTGGCATGCTCTTGTAAGGGCTACAAGCTCTGCTACTTGTGCGGAATAGACTCCTTGAAGCCAGGATGCTTCCAAGACACCTGTTACAGTACATACAGCATATCCTGCTTTTAAAATTCCCAACCCATCTCTTAGACATGAACCATCAACAAAAATAATATGGTCATTTTCATCAAGCTTAGTATCCCTAATATCAGGTCGGGGTTTTGTGCAAAATTCAGTCACCTGAAGGCAGTCGTGCTCGACGTCTTCAGCGTTCTCAATTTCAGCATTTTCACCGGGAAGCAAGGTTGCTGGATTCAACGTAGTGCACCTTTTCAGCTGCACATTCGGTGAGCCCAGAATTATTGTTTCATACCTTGTGAGTCTTGCTCCAGTCATGTGTTGCGTTCGGGAGCGGGTCAAAAGTATCTCAACTGAGTGAGGGACCATGACTGTTAATGGGTGTCCCATCACTATTCCTTCACTCTGAGTGAGGCTGATACCAACTGCTGCTACGGCGCGCAAACACCCTGGCAGTGCTGCTGCGACCGGATCCAAAGTAGCTGAAAAATACGCTACTGGTCTGTTTATGCCACCATGGGCTTGGGTCAAGACAGACAAAGAACATGCATCACGTTCATGACAAAACAATGTGAAAGGCTTTGTGTAATCAGGCATACCTAAAGCTGGAGCCCTACACATGCATTCTTTCAATTCAATAAAAGCATCCATCTCATCTCCTTTCAGCTCAATTTCATCCAAGGCATCCTTCTGGGTCAGTTTCAGTAAAGGCTTTGCTAGAGTTGAAAAGTTGGGAATCCACTGGCGACAGTAGCTCACCATCCCCAAAAACTTCCTCACCTCCCTCCTCGTCTTTGGTGGACTCATTTGAAGTACACTTGTTATTCTTTCCTTCATTATTCTCCGTGACCCTTTCTCTATTTGATGACCCAAGTATTTTACTTTCTTCTGACAGAACTGCAACTTTGAAGGAGACACCTTGTGTCCATTCCTTCCCAAATGGTTCAGTAGAGCAATGGTGTCGGCTGTGCAGCCACTTTCTGTCTTAGATGCAATCAGTAAGTCATCGATGTACTGTACTAGGGTTGACTCGAATGGCAATTCTAACGCTTCCAAGTCTTTCTTTAGAATCTGATTGAAAATTGACGGTGACTCCGAAAACCCTTGAGGAATTCGACACCAACTGTAAACTCTGTCTAAGAATTTGAAACAAAAGAGAAATTGGCTGTCCTCATGAAGAGGCACCGAAAAGAATGCTTGTGACAAGTCAATGACTGAGAACCACTCGGCCTCGCAAGGGACTTGAAACATTATCACAGCTGGATTCGGTACTACAGGGCAACATTTAATTATGATGTCATTTATTTTCCTCAAGTCCTGCACGATTCGGACCTTTCCACTCGGCTTTATTAGTCCCATGATTGGTGAATTAAATGGACTGCTTAACACTTCTTTCAGTACTCCCTGTTTTACAAACTCGTCAATGAGTTGGGCGACTTTCATGAGGGTGTCTTGTGCCATGTGGTATTGTGGGGTCTGGGGAAAGGTTACATTGGGTTTTACGGTCACTTTCACTGGTTCCACTCCTTTCACCAATCCTACCTCTTTTCCTGTCATATCCCACACTTCCTTTCCGACTGTTTCCCGTAATTCAGCTGGAATATCTTCTTCAGTTATCATCGGAAAAAGGTTAATCAGAGGATATTCTTCATCGACAGTTTCCATCTCATCCCCTTCTACACTGTCCTCTTCTTCCCCATCACTGCTCGTCTGAATTCTAATTCCATCGTTCGAACACATAATCGAACATCCCAATTTGCACAATAGGTCTCTCCCTAACAGTGCTATCGGGCTTGAGTCACATACCACAAAATTATGTGACCCTTGATAGTTACCAATTCTGACTTGTACTGGATCTGTGATTGGGTTCGTCAGGTGCCTGTTTGCTACTCCCACTACTTGAACTGTTGTCCCTGAGAGTGGCAAATTTGGTACTTCAATGCTCCTAACAGTTGAACGTGTGGCTCCTGTGTCAACCAAGAATGAAACACGATGACCCATAACTCTTCCCTCCACATATGGACCCTTTTGATCAACTTCCAAGGATGCTGCAAGCACACAATTTCCCTCCTCATCTGAACTTTCACTCTCCCATACATTGTTTATTCCATTCTCACTGTGTAATGGGAACTGTTGTACGGTGCCATTTGTATTCATCACCTGACCCAAGACCTGTGGAGGAACCATCACTTGCTGCTGACTCACTGGTGCCAAAGGTATTTGCATTTGCTGATTAGGTACCATGGGAAACTGCTGTTGCATTGGCTGCATTTGCGTCATCTGCATACGGGGCATCTGCATCTGCTGCGGCTGCATGGGCTGTAATCCCTGCAGCTGATTTATGATCTGAAAATTTGGGTTTGGACCTCTCATTTTCGGTCCCCTCATTGTCTGGAATGCATTGACATCATTGTTTTGCTGACCAACACCTGCACCTTCCTGCATCACCATCGGGCACTCGCGTTTCCAATGCCCGACGATTCCGCACACGTGACACGGCATCACCCTTTTCATTGCCTGCACACCATTCGGAATTGCAACAGTGTTCAAATCCGGACCATTACTCCCAAAGCCTCCTCTGCCTCTGCCTCTCGCCTGTGGCTGAAACACCATATTTCCCTGCGGCTGCGGTATCTGCTGTTGGAACCCTTGCAACCCTTGCAGACCTGTCTGAGCTGCTTTAAGTTGCATCACCATCACTTTCTCTTTCAACCTTTTATGTTTCACTTCAATTTCGTCGCTACAGTATTTCGCATAATTCAACACCTCATCAATAGGTTTCGACTGCCAACAAATCAAATGCGTCTTTATCATCTGACTTATCTCTGGTCTCAGCCCTTCCACAAATCTAAACACAAAATGAAGCATGTCCTTCGCCTCTATTGTTTCCGTGCCACTGTAGTTCTTGAACGCCTTCAACAACCTCTCATAGTAACCATGAATCGACTCTTTAGCCTCTTGGGCAGTTCGATCAATCTTCTGCCAATCCACATTTTTCGCGGCAACCTTCGTCTTCAAATGCTCAATCACCTTATAGTACAAGCTCATTACCATAGGTGATGGTGCACCCGTATCCCTGTCTCTCTCTGGTTCACTTGTCGGCCAACCTACAGCCCTTTTGCAGTCCTCCCACAAATCTGCCGGAACCACAATCTCAAAGAGGGTGTTCAGGTCTTCCCAAAGACATTTTGCAAGCTTCATAAACCTATCAGTCTGTTGATACCATTCAATCGGTTTCTCTCTCAGTTTGGGAAAATCATCCGTAAAAGACTGAATGTCGCTTCTGTGCCACGGTACATGTATTAATTTTCCCCCTGCTGTCTCCCTCATTGGTAACATGGTTATTGCATCACTACTCTGTGATCTTTTCTCGTTGTGCTCTGGGACACTGTCTTTCCTCTTTTCCTTTTTCTTTGCCCATCTACTTTCCCATTTGTCTAAGCACCTCCACACTTGTGCACTCTGCAGCAATTCTCTAAGGTGCGTTTTCATGCCTGCTGACCTCATGTGTTCAAAGTCTGTGGTCCCGAAATCCAATCTATAGCTCCTGCTCAAGTGTTTTGTCTTGTCTATCTCAACCCCGTTTTTGTCAGCTATTTCTTGCAACCTTCTATGTACCTTGTTCACTTCTCTCGTAATCCTAGGACATAGATACCTCAGCTCTTCTTCCGAGTAGGACTCTAACCTATTCAAACCCATAGTCCCTTCCACCAATTCTTCTGCTTCCATGTTCAACCTGACCCTATTCAGATAGTCCTCTCCCTTCCCACTGGCTGAGCTTTGTGTGGAATTCAGACTGTTGAACCACTGTGTCAGCTGTTGCGCATTCAACCCCATCAGTGTAGCATTCACATCGACTGCCATTGATGGTTGCGGCAACTTTTCAGTGTTCGATGATAGCGGTATCATCTGTGGGGGACTCGACCTCACCACTGTTGACTGAGCACATATGGGACTAAACTCCATCAAGGACCCAGATCCAGTTGGCAGAGCCGCTATCGGAGTTGTCTCTGGAGTGTTTTCTATGCACCTCCTTTCCGTCCCACTCTGCACCATTGATCCTTGACCGCTCATACCTGAGTTAGGCTGAATGTACAAAGGTACCGGTGGACCTACAGTAATGGGTAGGGATATCGCATCTGGGTTCTGTCCATTCCCCAGGTTCTGAGGCATGTTCATTCCCACACTATGGGTCATCATTGCCGGCATGCCCGTCTGACTCCCCGTCATCTGAGCATGTGCGGTTCCCCCCTGCATCTGCTTTTGAGGCATCAAAAACTGGGTTGATTCAGCTTGTGCCAATGTTGGGTTGCGACCATTCTGTACTCCCATTACGGTTGGATCTAGAATCATTCCCGTACTGTTGTCACTGCTGTAGTACCTTGGGACCTGCGGCTGATAATTTTCTGCTGTTTTCAATATAGGCACATCTGGATATATTCTCCTAACCTGCGGTATCTGCGGGGTGAACAGTAAACTCGGGTCCTTAGATCCCGATGGCGTTTCTGAGCTCGGAGTTTCATTATTCTGTACCGGTGCCGGAGGGGCAGAACTGGTACTTGGACCTTGTTCACTCTCTGCATAAGGTGGTGGACGGTCGTTCAGCAATTGCATGATGAACTCCTCATCCTCTGACTCGTCTTCTCTCCTTAACTTTTCCTCGTCCTCTCTATCTTTGGAACACCTCCTGTTTGTCTTACAGGTAGCTTTCTTGCCTGTCGCCTCTTCTTCCTTAGCAATTGCGGGAAACAATTTTATCCCCTGCAATATATCTGACCTCCACACCTTCTGTGCATTATCCCACCTAGCGTCCGCTAGTGCCTTTTCTACCTTTCTTATCCTGGTCTCGAACTTCTTTTGCTGTTGCTGTCTAGCCATTAGTTCCCAAATCGCTAGAGCCTCAAACTGTGCTGGCCTTGGAGGTACCTTCATGTCGTACATCGCGAATCTCAAATTCTCTAGGATCCTTATATTGAATGTCCCATGGATCGGGAACGCTACGCTCCCATGTCTCTCTGTCAGCTTGTGCCATTGCTTTAGCCAAAGGCACGGAGCTACCCCCTTTTCCTCCATTACAATGTAAGCTGGTGTACCTTCGGGTGGCGTCTCCTCTCCTACGCTCGCTTTAATGTAAGACTCCCCCTTCATCGCACTCTTTAATGCTTTAAAAAATTTCATTTTCTCGTCTTTTATTTCACAAAGTTTGTAATCAATAAGTGACTTTAATTCCCGGAATACTCTTCGCTTGCCTTTCCCCTTCCAATCGAGCCCCACGACCTGCGTCAAATCCGTGCGCGGCCCTTCTTTGCAACCAACCTATCCCAGCGCGGCTCCTAGTGACGTCACACTCACACACACTGCGGCTGACAAAGCCTCGCGGCTTGTCCTCCTTCACTCCGCTCCTCTCGTAACAACTTCTGGCATGTATCGCGAGCAACCAAATAATAATAAAACAGATCTGTCGGTTTACTACAGGAAGGGTAACACAATCGCTTCAGGACCTTAGGGATTTTTCACTAGCCTCGGCAGTTATTCCATCTTTCTCGGTCCCCACTTTCGCAAGCAAATCCTAACCCGCAGACTCTGCTCTCAACTTGTCAATGATCTATTCTAGTGCACTTAGAATTTGTCAAAGCCCGAAGTCGAAGTTTTCTTTCACTCCCTTAACACACGTACCGACTCGTTGACCACGCCCGGTCAACCTATTAAACCGACCAGACCACAACATAAAACAAGTGTCTCATACACTTTTCAACATACTCCGGAGTCTCTTGACCTCGCAGGGCCCGTCTCAACAACAACAACCACGTGGACCTTTTTCTGCACAAAGCGCCACATGCACATGAAGTTCGACGACTTCCCTACTCTCACACTCGGAGTCGCACCTCCGCTATTCTCTAAAATCCTCGCAACCTTTTCAAACAATCTGCGGCAATAAGCTGTGCAAGCGCAAAACCCTGACTTCACTCATACCGTCACTAGTACCGCCAACGCCGATTTCACACCTCCATTCTTTCCATTCGCAAGCTCCGAGATCCCGGGAAAGTCGCGGGGGACTTAGGGCATCATCATTCTCTCAATCTGTTTTACCCAAGAAAAATCTAATTCAACACCATATACCTCTCGAGTGGGGTCTCAAAGAGCGCAACCGTTACCTCTCGAGCAGGGTCCCAAAGGGCAAAACCATTACCTCTCGAGTGGGGTCCCAAAGGGCGAAACCGTTACCTCTCGAGTGGGGTCCCAAAGGGCGAAACCATTACCTCTCGAGTGGGGTCCCAAAGGGCGAAACCATCCTCTGCTACCATCTACTGATAGAGCGTTCCGTCCTAATAAATTACCTGTATTTGGACGCTCTTGGGTCGATGAATCTTTTGACCAAGTGGGGCTCTCTTCACCCGAGATTAGTCAATTTAATCAAATCAATAATCAATAACGAACATAAGCAATGCCCTGATCAACATAACACTTCACAATTAATCCAGAAAACATTTCGGCGAACCATGACCTTTTTCGGCCATGAATAACCACACCAGTTCATTCAAAGTTAATGAATTTATTTCCCTATATTAACAAAGCTAGCACAATATTAATGTGTCTCAACACCAAATGATATATGTAAATGAACATTAATAGCTGTCCATAACGGCGAAAAAGATGCAATCTATGCAGCATTTGAATAACAATGCATTCGATAATAGCAACGCAAACCACTAAAACTATAATCTGTAATGAGCTAATTGCATACATTAGTCAGCATAACAAGGTCTCAAATTGCATCGTGCAACAAATGAATCCTCATCTAACCTCAAATTAGCATCTGCATGTGGGACTTCATGCAAAAACAATTTAGCAACATTGATTTGGAAAACTCCTAACTAGGGCTCTTATCAAAAATCAACAGTTGGTTACCTAAAAAGAAACACAATGCAATTGTACATTTCCTTTCATATTTACCAAATTCAATCAGCATTCAAGGAAGTCTTCGTCTCACAGGTACCGGTTTCGATCAGCATGGGACGGGGCAAAGGGGGCAGGGTGGACGGGGCAATTGCCTCACAGCGGCAAGATAAAAGGACAAAACTACTACTTTTTGCAAAGGGACAGATCAAAGTTAAAGTCTCTAGAGCGAGAATTACTTAAAGTCTCTTTCTCTCGATTAGAGAAAGCATCAAAGTCTCATTCAAAATGGCATCGAACATCAATTGGCATCGTAGAAGATGGCAAAATGACGAGGTCGGCATGATGGGCCATAATGGCTGCAATGGGCAATAATGTCCTCCATGGGTGCAGTGGGTAATGGCCAATGGCTAATGGCTAATGGCTAATGGCTGCTTTCTTCTTGTGCACCAGGTTTAAATAATCAACAGTTCAAATCCAGTAGGGTCTTCCATTGGAGGGTTCATAGGTTGGCTTCAAATTGTCCAATCAAAAACAACATTTCACAAGCTTCTACCTAGGCATACATTATCCTTGGAGTCGGGAACGTAAGTTGCAACATATTTTACCAATTAACTCACTTTCAGAGCTTCCATTGTCTGCACCTGCAGATTGACCTTGGAGCAAAGAAGAAGATGCCAGGCTGGCACGAAACCTTAAAGATAAGCATGTGAACCGATCTCACTGGAAAAGTACAGCTTCAAGCAGGAATACACGTTTTATTAGCACATTAGAAAAACACGAGCATCTAGACCGTGAGACAAGGCAACTAGGCCGAAGCCTCCACTAAAGTTATGCTAAGTTAAAACATTTCAAACAAGCAAATCATGGCACACGTTTACGGTTATGTCAGATTAGTACAATTCTAATACATCACGTTATATAAAGCACGCTTATAAATGTTGGCGAACTACTCTGAGGGCACATTTGTCCCCGTACAATCTTTATTAGTTCGGTTAAAGTCACACTTGATTATTGCGGCACTACGTTTATGCGCTAATAAATGTAAAACCTTCGTTTCTGCGTCATCACCATCCCACCATCCTAGTCCCTCCACTCCCAGGTATAGCTCTATCCCCTTTTTGCAGTGCTAGTTTAAGTGTAGCAAGGTGAATGGCTATGTACAGTGCACAGAAATAAACAGAAAAGGGAAACTAATCAACATGGCCTTTCTGCTGCAGCCATACCCCTACCACTACTGATCCCCGACCTGCCCCAACCCCCACTGCTGGCCCCGATCATCCCTCTGGAGATTGGGTCCTGCCACTGCTGTGCCCCTGACTCTCCCATTGGAGGCTATTCCCTTTCCACGACTGCCTATATGCTCCTCCTCTTGCAGGCCAGGGCCCTTCCACTTCTGCCAGCCCCCTCCCACTGATGGCCATGGGTAGGTTGCTCCGGCCCAGACATGAACTGATGGTTGTGTTTTCTGATGTTTGCCCTGCTTTCTAACTCCTGACTGATGATTCAAATTAAACTCCTGAGTCCTATTATTTTTATACAAAACCAGTATCATGTGTTCACTAAGTCCTGCTTTCCAACTTTGTTTTACACCACTGCATTGCATTAAATTCGAGTTTATTCTAAATATATATGTATATTTTTTTTATTTTCATGTGCATCTGTGGCACCATCCTGCATGTTAACAGGAGGGTGTTCTAGCCTCTACTAAGCATCTAGGAACAGAGAGTGCACCAGGTTGCACACTAATATGGTTTAAAGTAGCTATCATGGTGAATTTTACGGAGCGCAATGAAGGAACTATTATTTTCCTGAGAGAACAGAACCAGAGTGAGAATCACCCTACTGCAGCCCAGCTAATGGAGAAACTACCCTGTAAAGCTGCCTGCTTACCTATACCCCAGATGGACCTCACATATACAATGAATGCTAGCTAGCCACAGACAGCTGCTCTGACTCGGATCTACTTGCACAACGTGCTGCTAATATAGCAGTTTGATCCCCAACACTGACCCCGTCTGCAGAAAACCGTCTACTTTACCTTTCTGGTCATTTGTATGATCACCTTCCTCCAGGTCATCACAGACATTATTACTAGTTCTGGACCTTTGTGTGATAGATGCATTCTGGGTGTTGTAGTCTTGTTTTGCTTACATTCTACTAATAAGACTAACATACCTCAATTCAATGATTTGTAGGTAGTGTCCATAATGAGCGACAGTGAAGTGGCCATCCTACGGGACATAAAGATGGCTGTTGAGCAGGAGTGCCTCATTTAAGGCGTATAGTGTAGTGTCTTGACTTCAGTCTGACTGAGGTGCCACTTCTGGGGTGCAATCGAGTGCTGACACTGGTGAGGACACACATGAAAGGAATTCTCTACGAAAGGACGCGCCTCATATTTGTATTTCTGTTTGTGAATCAGTGCTACAGACCTGCAGTTGATCTTTTGTGATATTATGAGACAGCATGTATCCAGGGGCCACCGTCACTCCTTGGCAACAAAGCACTTCTCACCCCCTTGTGCTGTCCTGGTCTTCATCATCTCACACCTGTTTGATCCTATCTGGCCATGTTTGCATTTGCCGCTCGGTCCTCCTTGGAAGACATAGTGCAGGTACATCCAATATGGCTGACCTTCGGCTTGCCGCTCCTCCTGCACGTGCTCCTGTTGACATGCTGACTCTGGGGGCCCCCACAGCCTTCACTTTCTGATACCGGCAGTCTGATTGCCAGATGGAGTGGATGGGTGAAGGAGCTTGATATCTCTGTGGGAGCACTCAGCACTGAAAGGGATAAGTGTTCATTGTTTCTGCTCATTCACCGCCTTAGCCCTGATAATAGAGACCTCTGATGGATACAACTACCTGTGGATTCCTCATGTAATGAATTTTCCCCATGCGTCAGCATCCAACGGAAATTTTCTTCTAGCTCTGCACGTCGACGAGGACGTCACAATTGCCTGACTCCCACGTGACGCCGTCTGACGTCATCCAGGCAATAAGAGGTCCTCGCCGGCGTGCTGACATCAGTTCCCTTTTTTCTGTGCCTTCGAGTAACGGTTATTTCTTCGAGGCTCCAGGGAGCAACTGTATCTCTGTGTAGTGATACTTAGTTAATAATGTCTTGGCCACGAAAATCTGGGTTTAAACCCTGTAGGGAGTGTGGTGGCCGTATGTCGGTTACGGATCCACATAATGATTGATTGTGGTGTCTCAGTTCCGATAATGATGTCAAGGAATGTGGTTCATGTCAACGGATGAACCCCAAAGCACTCAAAGAGCGGGAAGCTAAGTTATTCTTGGCAAAGTCGAAGAAGAAGAAGGAGAAACATCATCATCGAAGATCTTCTAAGTCTTCGAAGTCTCATAAGAGGCATCGTCATGACTCACGGCGCTGGCATGGTTCACGACATCAGTCGAGTAAGGACCGTCCCGCTCGAGGTCGGCTCAGCGCTGTACGGGTTGGGAAGTTAGCCCGTCTTTGACACCTCAACCGTCGACACCTCCTGCTTCTCCGTCGCCATCTGTTTATGAGGTCGAACCTCATCAGAGTCTGGCCTTCTCACCGGCGCAATCGGAGGTGCCCAAGCCGACGCCGGTTCCACCTCAAGCACCGGCGCTGCAGGAGTACCCGGCGTTCCCGGTGCCAGGTATGGATCCAGCCGCATTTTTAAATGCGATGTTTAATATCTTCGCCAATATGGCCCCGGGCGGTGGATCTGCTGGACCTTCGGGTTCTATGACATTTGACTTGGGTGTTCCGGCTCCGTGCAGACCAATGCCCTTCATGCCTTTCTGGCCTGTGGGAGGTGCTGGTTCGGCGCCAGTACCAGTGGCGTCGCCTAGAAGGCCTGTGATGCCAACGACTTCTGCTGCCCCGGCGCCGATGTCTTCGCCTCAGCTTCAATCAACGCCGGAGAGGGTGGTCCATCAAACCACAGCGCCGATGGATCAGGCGTCGGATGGATCCGATGATCGACGCCAACCAAGGTCTTCAGCGTCGATAAGCGTCTTGTCGACTCTGAGAATTGAGGCCAGACTGCGCTCCAGGAGAAAAGCTCTTTGACTTCTTGAAGAGCAGGATTATAGGAGACAGCTCCTGGAAGAGGGTGAGATCAGAGAGCCCCTGGGGGATCTACAGGGCTTGGACTCCGCCAGCAGTCTGGGCACTTCCCCGGAATGGGACTTGGCTTTTCCTGGGGAGTACACTGAAGGAGAGGCATCGTTTCACTCAGTGGTGAGGAAGGTAGCGGATTTTCTTGACCTTCCACTTCCCGCTGCTGAAGACTAACATCCTCACTGAGGTATTGCACCCTGCTTCAGCTGTGGCGGAACCAATTCTCCCCTTTAATGAGGCGCTCATGGATCCAATCTTGGAAGTGTCGAAAAAGCCTCTGTTTTCTGCTGCAGTGAATAGATCTGTAGCTAGAAGATACAGAGTGGCTCCTGGGGATCCAGGATTTCTTTCAAAACACCAGACTCCGGAGAGTTTGATGGTGCAAGCCTCATGTTCTTCGCGTACAGCTCCCGGGTCCCTTCAGACAGAGAATCCAAGAAAATTGAACAGTCCGCAAAGAAAACTTTCTCTTCTTGTAGTATGGCCCTAAAGTCTACAAATGCAACCTGTGTCTTGGGCAGGTACATCTATGCCCTAATGGAGGAGGCCAAGACTGCACAGACTGGGTTGTCACAGGATGTTCTGAGCCTTTTGGCTGATGCACAGGCGGCAGCAACTCAGGTCATCCAGTCAGATTCGGTGGCCAGGGCAATGGGCACATCCATAGCGACCAGAAGACAGGCCTGGTTAAGGTCGTCGGGATTCTCTTCCGATGTACAATCTACTCTCCTAGACTTACCTTTTGATGGAGACAAACTCTTCGGAACAAAAGCTGACTCTGCCTTGGAACGGTTCAAAGAGAGTAGGGCTACTGCAAGATCCTTGGGCTTACAAGCTTCCACCTCTACTCCTTTAAGATCATTTAGGAGGTTCAGGGGGTTTGGGCGTGGCTCTTCCTTTCGGGGGACATTCCAGCCAGCAGGCCAGCAACCTAATATTGCTCGCCCCTATAGATCATATAGGGGGTGGGGTAGAGTTTGTACGAGAGGGGCCACCCCAGAAGCACACTGCCTCTTCCTCTTCCTCCGGAGGGGTGCAGCAGGGAAAGCAGCCTTAGTCCTCCATCAATCCCTTCACATGCATCTCCTGTAGGGGGGGAGGTTGTTGCGTTTTCTCCATATGTGGGAGTCAATAACATCGGACTCCTGGGTCATCGATATTGTGGGGAAAGGCTATGCTCTTCCCTTTCGGGAGTTTCCTCCTCCCATCCCTCCCCGTCAATCCTTCTGCACGAAAGACCATCTCCTGTTGTTACAACAGGAGGTTCTAGTCCTTTTATCAAAAGGTGCAGTGGAGTTGGTTCCAGAGCAGGAGAGGGGTCAGAGTTGTTATTCAAGATATTTCCTGATACCCAAGAAGGATGGTCAGTTGAGACCAATCCTGGACCTGAGGATTTTGAATTGGTTCCTCAAACAGGAGAAATTCAAAATGCTGACCCTGGTGCAGGTGCTTTTGGCGTTGAATGAAGGAGATTGGATGGTGTCTGTCGACTTGCAGGATGCTTATTTTCATATCCCTATTCTCAAGTCGCACAGGAAGTATCTCCGGTTTGTGGTGGGATCGCAACACTATCAGTTTGCGGTCCTTTCGTTTGGTCTTACTTCAGCACCTTGAGTCTTCGCAAAGATGATGGAGGTGGTTGCAGCAGAACTCAGGAGGAGGGGGATAGCAATATTCCCTTACCTGGACGATTGGTTGATCAAAGCCAAGTCTTCGGAGCACCATCTGCAGATGACAACCCAGTTGTTGTTCGATCTGGGCTTTTCTGTGAACGTGCCCAAATCTCACCTAGAGCCCTCTCAACGCCTCCTGTTCATAGGGGCAGTACGGGACACAACATTGAGTCCGACCTTTCCTCCGCCTCAGCGGATTCAGGACATTCAGGCGTTGATTCCAATGTTTCAGAATGGAGCGGTCGTTCCAATCCTCAAGGTCCTTCGTCTGCTCGGTCTGTTCGCTTCTTGCATTCTGTTGGTCACTCATGCACGTTGGCACATGAGGGCTCTCCAATGGTGCCTCCGCAGGCAGTGGTTTCAACACAGAGGGGATCTCGAGGAGTCGATAAAGATCTCCAGAGACACTACAGCAGATCTACGATGGTGGGCTGCGAACAGCAACCTTTCCCAAGGAAGACAGTTCTCGCTACCACTTCCAGTCACCACTGTGATAACGGATGCTTCCACCCTAGGGTGGGGAGCTCATCGGGGGGTCCTGGAGATCAAAGGTCATTGGTCTCCAGTGGAACAGAGGTTTCAAATCAATCTTTTGGAATTGCGGGCAATACGACTGGCTCTCAAGGCCTTCCTCCCTTCCCTTCACGGTCAGTCTGTCCAGGTCCTGACGGACAACACTACCGCAATGTGGTATCTAAACAAACAGGGTGGAGTGGGGTTGTACCTTCTCTGCAGAGAAGCTCTGCTACTCTGGTCCTGGGCACAGGACCATCGGATTTGCTTAATGGCAAACCATTTGGCTGGGGTTTTAAATGCATGTGCGGACAGTCTCAGTCGGCTCATCTCGACAGATCACGAGTGGCGGTGTGGCAATACTAAACATGACATGGCTACTCCTTCTAGATCCGAATCTACCACTTAAACATATATGAGGGCAGTTCTAATGCTAGTCTACGAGAGGAGCAGGCCTCTCAGTAGTGGAAAACAAATTGGTGTTTGTTTTACAACCAGGACATGTAAAACACATAAGTTCATGTCCTGCCTTTTACTTACATAGCACCCTGCCCTATGGGTTACCTAGGGCCTACTTTTGGGGTGACTTATATGTAGAAAAAGGGGAGTTTAAGACTTGGCAAGTAGTTTTAAATGCCAAGTCGAAGTGGCAGTGAGACTACACGCACATGCCTTGCAATGGCAGGCCTGAGACATGGTTAACGGGCTACTTGGGTGGCAGGCACTATCAGTGCTGCAGGCCCACTAGTAGCATTACATTTACAGGCCCTGGACACGTAGTGCACTTCATTAGGGACTGACAGGTAAATTAAATATGCCAGTTGGGTAGGAACCAATGTTCCCATGGTTAGGGGAGAGAGCACATGCACTTTAGCACTGGTCAGCAGTGGTAAGGTGTCCAGAGTCCTAAAGCCAACAAAAATGAGGTCAGAAAAAGAGGAGGAGGAAGGCAAAACGTTTGGGGTGACCCTTCAGAGAGGGCCATTTTCAAAACACCACATTTCTGCCTGCCACAAGTTAAGCACATCCTAAACAATGGGGTAAAGGTTCCTGATGCCAGCCCTGCCAACTTTGGACAGTTTCAGGATGCTGAAAGCCTTTGGCTCCCCTATACTTGACTCTGAGGGATAGTGGTATTTGGGGAGTGCCCTCTAGTAATTCTAATGTTCCCCTGCATCTAACACAAAAGGCCAATTCAAAGCAGCCACTGTACCACCAATAAACCCAGAGACAGAAGTCTGGTAAGACAGAAGCAGGGGTTTCCAGCAACCAGGCAGTGAGTTCACAAGAATTCTCTTGGCACCCTGTTTCCTTGCTTTCACATGTGTCCCAGGTGTTGTATGTAAAACATAGAGACAGAAGTCTGGATGAACCAGCAGTGATATGCAGGAATCATCATCTTGGCATCCTGTTTCCTTGCTTTCACATGTGCCCCAGGTGTTGTATGTAAAACATAGAGACAGAAGTCTGGTGAACCAGCAGTGATACGCAGGAATCATCACCTTGGCATCCTGTTTCCTCGCTTTCACATGTGTCCCAGGTGTTGTATGTAAAACATAGAGACAGAAGTCTGGTGAACCAGCAGTGATACTCAGGAATCATCACCGTGGCATCCTGTTTCCTCGCTCTCACACGTGTCCCTGGTGTTGTATGTAAAACATAGAGACAGAAGTCTGGTGAACCAGCAGTGATACGCAGGAATCATCACCGTGGCATCCTGTTTCCTCGCTTTCACACGTGTCCCTGGCGTTGTATGTAAAACACAGAAACAGAAGTCTGATGAACCAGCAGTGATACTCAGGAATCATCACCGTGGCATCCTGTTTCCTCGCTTTCACACGTGTCCCTGGCGTTGTATGTAAAACACAGAAACAGAAGTCAGGTGAACCAGCAGTGATACTCAGGAACAATCACCTTGGCATCCTGTTTCCTTCCTTTTATGTGCGCTGAAAGTGTAATATGCAAACCCAGCAGACCCGTCAAGTAGGATTTGACACTCATGCAGTATTTGACACTATAATGTCAAAAAGGATGCTTGCAGCCTTCACCATTGCCTAGGGTTTTTATTAAATATTAAAAATAGTTTAATTATTTTTCTAGCTAGTCCCACTTTCAAGATACAATATTAATATTTTAATCTGCACTTTGGTTTTCTTCATAGGACAACTATCACTGCCACAGTGAAAAATAGCTTTTGGGTGCTAGTCACTGTAAGGACATGTTAACATTATATTTCTATATGTTCTATTTTTCAATACCTTGTACCCTGCCTTGCGGACAGCAAGCCCTACCTATGGTTGACTTATTCATATTTGAAAGGGAGATCTTGACCTTTCAATAGGGTTTGTTTTAACATATTGAATTGTAGTTTTTGCACTGCTGCAGTCAGGCTACAGAGGACAAGTCTGAAGCCATGAAGTGGAAGACACGACAGGTGCTGCGGTCCAATAGTGGCTTTTAACTTCCAGGCTGTGGCTACACCATGTGCCGTAAACTAGGGACCTATAGGTAAGTTAAAATACCAATTAGGAGTGTGCCAATTCGACTATGGTTAAAGGGGGAGCACAGACACTTTACTACTGGTCAGCAGGTGTAAAGTGCACAAATATCTACAGCCACCAAAAATATAGTTTTCCAGCAAAAGGTGAATGTAGGAAGTCTGCTCTGTATATACTATCTCAAAGTGAGAGATAGAGTGCACATAGTCCAAGGGTTCCCCTTAGAGGTCGATAGTGGCAAAATTAGATAATTCTAATGCTCTATTTTGTGGTAGTGTGGTCGAGCAGTAGGCTTATCAAAGGAGTAGTGTTAAGCATTTGTTGTACACACACAGGCAATAAATGAGGAACACACACTCAAAGACTTAACTCCAGACCAATAGTTTTTATATAGAGAAATATATTTTCTTAATTTATTTTAGAACCACAAGAGTCAAGAATTGAAGTAAATACATAAAATGCATGGTACTCCACACATGTAAGTTAGGAACTTTGAATTAGAGCAGTAACATACACAGTTTTAGTTAAAGTGGCAATAAGCTATTTTAAAACTGGACACAGTGCAAAAATCAACAGTTCCTGGGGGAGGTAAGTATTGGTTAGTTTTTCAGGAAAGTAAGGCACTTACAAGTTCAAGTTCCTGGGCATAGGCAGCCCACCGTTGGGGGTTTAAGGCAACCCCAAAGTCACCGCACCAGCAACACAAGGCCGGTCAGGTGCAGAGGTCAAAGGAGGGCCCAAAACACAGAGGCGCCTATAGAGAACAGGGGTGCTCCGGTTCCAGTCTGCCAACAGGTAAGTACCTGCGTCTTCGGAGGGCAGACCAGGGGGGTTTTGTAGAGTACTGGGGGGGACACAATTGGGCACACAAAACACACCCTCAGCAGTACAGGGGCGGCCGGGTGCAGTGTGCAAAGCAGGTGTCGAGCTTTCAATAGGAATCAATGGAGGGACCCGGGGGTCACTCTGGCGGTGCAGGCAGGGCACAGGGGGGCTTCTCGGGCTAGCCACTGACTGGGATAGGCAGAGGGTTGCCTGATTGGTCACTCCTGGACTGGAGTTCGGTTCCTTCTGGTCCTGGGGGCTGCAGGTGCAGTGCTTGGTCCAGGCATCTTTCTTCCAGGTAGTCGCGGTCAGGGGGAGCCTCAGGAACATCTCTGCATGCGTCGCTGTAGGGAGCCAGGGGGGTCGCCTCAGGTTACTCACTAGGTCGCAGTCGCTTGGGAGTCCTCCCTGCAGTGTTGGTTCTCTGGAGCTCGAGCCGGGGGCGTTGAGTGCAGGGTGTGAAGCCTCACGCTTCCGGTGGCAAGAAAGTTGCAAAGTTGTTGCTGTTTTTGAACAGTGCCGCTGTCTTGGTCCTTCATTGTTCAGGGCAGTCCTCTGAGGCTTCAGAGGTCGCTGGTCCCTGTCGGATGCGTCGCTGTGCAGGTTCTTTGAGTCTGGAGACAGGCCGGTAGGGCTGGGGCCAAGTCAGTTGTTGTCTCTGTCATCTCTGCAGGGCTTTCAGGTCAACAGTCCTTCTTCTTGTTGTAGGTTGCAGGAATCTGATTTCCTGGGTTCAGGGTCACCCCTAAATACTAGATGTAGGGGTGTGTTTAGGTCAGGAGGGAAATAGCCAATGGATAATGTCCTGGAGGGTGGCTACACCCTCTTTGTGCCTCCTCCCTGAGGGGAGGAGCGCACATCCCTAATCCTATTGGGGGAATCCTCCAATCTCAAGATGGAGGATTTCTAAAGGCAGGGATCACCTCAGCTCAGGATACCTTAGGGGCTGTCCTGACTGGTGGGTGACTCCTCCTCGTTTTTCTCATTATCTCCTTCAGCCATGCCGCCAAAAGTGGGGGAAGTGGCCGGAGGGACAGGCATCTCCACTAGCTGGGATGCCCTGTGGTGCTGTAACAAACGGCATGAACCTTTGAGGCTCACCGCCAGGTGTTACAGTTCCTGCAGGGGGAGTTGTGAAGCACCTCCACCCAGTGAAGGCTTTGTTTCTGTCCTCAGAGAGCACAAAGGCTCTCACCCCAGGGGGAGAGAAACTTGTCTCTCAGCAGCAGGCTGGCTCAGACCGGTCAGTCCTGCACTGAAGGATTGGGTAAATTACAGGGGGCATCTTCTGAGAGGCCCCCTGTGTGCATTTTGTAATAAATCCAACACTGGCATCAGTGTGGCTTTATTATTCTGAGAAGTTTGATATCACACTTCCCAGTATTCAGTGTAGCCATTATGAAGCTGTGGAGTTTGTTTTTGACAAACTCTCAGACCATATACTTAATATGGCCACACTGTACTTACAATGTCTAAGAATGGACTTAGGCACTGTAGGACCATATTGCTCATGCAGATATGCCCTCACCTGTGCACCCTGCCTTAGGGCTGTAAGGCCTGCTAGAGGGGTGACTTACCTATGCCACAGGCAGCATTTTGTGTGCATGGCACCCTGAGGGGGATGCCATGTCGACTTTGCCTTTTTCTCCCCACCAACACACACAATCTGCAATGGCAGTGTGCATGTCTTTTTCTGACCTCATTTTTGTTGGCTTTAGGACTCTGGACACCTTACCACTGCTGACCAGTGCTAGAGTGCATGTGCTCTCTCCCCTAACCATGGTAACATTGGTTCCTACCCAACTGGCATATTTAATTTACCTGTCAGTCCCTAATGAAGTGCACTACGTGTATAGATTTCATATTCAGAAGGAATCTAAAATTAAATCAACTTTCTGCTCAAACAGGACGTCATCAAACCTTTGGATGACCCGACATCATGCATAACCCCCATCATGCCAGTCTTCAAGCTTCACACTGAGATTCAGGATTCCCATATGCATGGACACACTGTCTCTGAATCTGGCGATTCAGCATGAAAGACACAGGGCACCTCAAATCCAAGTCAGCTAAAGGTGGACATCTTCTTCCAAACCTAGATTTGAACAAAGTAAACCATCAGTATGAACTGGAAAATAATCCTCAATGCAATGTCATATTGGCTTCTCCTGGGCTCTTCAGTTATGAGCGTCTCAATTTTCGCGTTTCCTCAGCAGCTGAGGTTTTTCAGAAAGAAATGATCCATGTCATACAAGGCATTCCAAAGTGTCTAAATCACAGCTGCAGTTTTCTAGCTTTTGTAAAATCAGGTGCACAATGAGACACATATCATGATGTGTCAAGTAGAACATGGAACCAATCTGATGCTGGACAAAGACAAGCGTCATAATTGCAAGACCATTATTAACATTTTTTTTTATGGTGACATGTATCCAGATCCCCCAGGCCTGTTGCATCCTATTGTATTCTACAGTGTTTGCACTACTTTCTGACTGTTTACTTACTTGATTTTGGTTTGTGTGTATTTTTTGTGTATTTTACTTACCTCCTAAGGGAGTAGATCCTCTGAGATATTTTTGGCATATTGTCACTAAAATAAAGTACCTTTATTTTTAGCTTCTCCTGGGCTCTTCAGTTATGAGCGTCTCAATTTTCGCGTTTCCTCAGCAGCTGAGGTTTTTCAGAAAGAAATGATCCATGTCATACAAGGCATTCCAAAGTGTCTAAATCACAGCTGCAGTTTTCTAGCTTTTGTAAAATCAGGTGCACAATGAGACACATATCATGATGTGTCAAGTAGAACATGGAACCAATCTGATGCTGGACAAAGACAAGCGTCATAATTGCAAGACCATTATTAACATTTTTTTTTTATGGTGACATGTATCCAGATCCCCCAGGCCTGTTGCATCCTATTGTATTCTACAGTGTTTGCACTACTTTCTGACTGTTTACTTACTTGATTTTGGTTTGTGTGTATTTTTTGTGTATTTTACTTACCTCCTAAGGGAGTAGATCCTCTGAGATATTTTTGGCATATTGTCACTAAAATAAAGTACCTTTATTTTTAGTAACTCTGAGTATTGTGTTTCTTATGATATAGTACCTATATGATGTAAGTGGTCTCGTAGGAGCTTTGCATGTCTCCTAGTTCAGCTTTGGCTGCTCTGCTATAGCTACCTTCTATCAGTCTAAGCTGCTAGAAACACCTCTTCTACACTAATAAGGGATAACTGGACCTGGTACAAGGTGTAAGTACCTCTGGTACCCACTACAAGCCAGGCCAGCCTCCTACACAAAGACAGAGATCTGTAGCGCATGTGTAAGTTGTACATAGACTAATGCCAACGAATAGACCTCAGGATATTTAGAGCTGGACATAGTGAATTGACAAAACATAATAATGGACTTGTACTCAGGGGACCAGTGTGATCCTACCCCGCTCTCTGCAGAATTATGTAGCGCAACTGGGTCATAAGCACCAAAGAGGCTTAGCGGAAACTAAGCATTTACTACGCCAGAAGATACGCCCTTGTAGCCTCAAGCCGGTGGCATGGAGAGATTGAGAGCCTCCCTAACAAAAGCTCTTCAGTTTGCCAAGATGATCCAATCTTCAATATCCAAAGTTCTCTGCCAAATTCTGCGTGACAATAGGGACACACTCCACAGCACCACTGCCACACCGCTGAATTAATGTTCGGGAGGAAACTCAGAACAAAAAAATCTTTCAAGTGGAACCTGATCCTTGTCCGTGGGTTGAAGCAGTGTCTTGGGATGTAGTAAGGAATGAAGAAACGAGACTGTGTGCAAACAGACGATGACAAGCTGAAATGTCTAGTCTGGGTCAAGGAGACCTGGTGCAGGTCAAATACAGAGGGACTGATAAGATTGATCCTACCTATGAGCCTCAGCCCCACCTAATCGCTGACATCTAGAGTTCAGTGGTTGCAGCATAGCGGAGTGATCATGACATCACCCGGAACTCACCACATGTCTGTACACACCAGGGTGATCCCTGTTAACTGTCTCTGGAAAGAAGAATTCACAGCTGTTTGAGATGATACCTGCAAAGCTGATCTCAGAACTATAAATCAATCTCTTGTGCTACCTTAATTCCTGGAAAGTTCTTTGCTGTTCTTTCTTCCCTTCCTCCCAACAAGTCTCTTAATTTTCTATCTTCTTCCCCTTACCTTTTGTTCCTTCTGCTGCATCCTCTCGCAGAAACATTAGGCCCTCAGATCCTCTTACCACTGTCATGGACCGAACGGGGTTTATATTTTATGTTGAGGGGGATGTAGAGTCCCACCTTCCGCCTGATCCCAGCATCGCTTCTGAAGTGCCATCTTTCCCTGTGTTCGAGATGAGACACAGAGGTGATGCAGAGGTGCCCAAATGCAGACGAGTCCTCTCCAGAAAGCACAAGCCCCATAGTTGAGTCACTGTGACTTAGTGCTCCTCAATTGTACCAAGATTTTGTGACTTTATGAGACATCATTAAAAGTATCTTGTTCAATGAAGCTCCATGTCCTGAGTATCTTGGGGGAGGGGGAGTCACTGACACAACAAATATGTCTTGCAGAGGTATAGGGGACCTGCTCATGCCCTGAGGGCACCTTGTCTTATGTGTGAGGTTCTGTATTGCAGTAGATGTGGCTGCCTAGCCCGCATGCGTTTCTGCGGCATCGTAAATATGGTGTGGGAAACACCAGGCTAGGTAAAGCACGGCATGGTTGGACCTCCCTTGTGGGATGTTCTAGAGTAAACTTCACCCCACCTTTAAGCTCCCTACTTAACTTACAGGTGACCACCTCACGACGAGTGGAAATGAGAACTTCAAGAAGTAGTTAAAGAGACAATTTGACCTGTATAGAGTAACGCTGAATTATCCTCTGAGGTCCTTTTCAAGAGGTTTTGCGTGTCTTTTGCAGGATGCCGATAGCTCACTTCCTGTCTTGGTGGCTGCTCGTCGGCCTGGTGCTCTGCCATTGGGTTCTCAGAGGGCACAACCAGGCTGGAAGCTTGGAGTTTGTTTATCACTCACAGCAAGAGCTGGAGTCTATCCTCAAAAGCCTGAACCAAGAACACTCGTCCATCAGCCACGTGCATTCTATCGGTGAATCTGTGCAAGGTAAGAGGGAGGCCGCATGTGTATGGGGGGCAGAGGGGGAAGGGCATTCCATGCTCTTTATCCAGCAGATGTACTTTACCTTTCATTGTGTGATGCAACTGGAGCGCCCCGCTTCTGTCTGTTGTGACATGTTCCTTCTGCCTCCCCTGTGTACTGTGCCCACCCACTGCCTTCACTGCATTGGTTGGAGGGGCTGCTCTCTGCTCTCTTGTTTTAGAGGGCCTTCACCGTTCCTTACACGGCTATGCTTTGGGGTGCCCTCTCTTCTACACCTTAGTTTGAGCATGCAGTGCCCTTCCGTTCTTTCTGTTCAGCAGTGATTTATAGTTTTCCATGTTTTAGTTTTGGGGTGCCCTCAGATTTCCCATGTCGTCTTTAGTTATGTCCTTAGAATCTTTCATGCTCTGTTTTTGGAAGTACCCTGGCAGTCTTTGGTACTTTGTGTTTAGGGGTGCACATTTCATGCTTTGTGTTTGGCATTGACCTCAGTCTTGCATGCTTTGTGTTTCAGGGGTCCCCCTTTGGGTCATGATTATTGGTCTTACTCCAAGAATTCATCGAGTTGGTGTTCCTGACTTCAAGTACATTGCGAATATCCATGGCAATGAGGTACGGGCAGAGGGAGCTCTAGTGCCACATCAGTAACCTGATATGCACTGGAGGATCTGTGTCTATGTGTCAGGTGTGATGCCTCTATGCTGATATACATTGTCTCTGTAGCAGGTGTGGTCCCTTTATGCTGATGTCCGTCTGTCTCTTTGTCACAGGTGTGATGCCTCTATGCTGATGTCCATGTGTCTCTTTGTCGCAGGTGTGATGACTCTATGCTGATGTCCGTCTGTCTCTTCGTTGCAGGTGTGGTCCCTTTATGCTGATGTCCATGTGTCTCTTTGTTGCAGGTGTGATGCCTCTCTGCTGATGTCCATGTGTCTCTTTGTTGCAGGTGTGATGCCTCTATCATGATGTCCATGTGTCTCTTTGTCGCAGGCTTGGTGTCTTTATGCTGATGTCCATGTGTCTTTGTGACAGGTTAGGTCCCTTTATGCTGGATGCCCATGTGTCTTTTTATGGCAGGCGTGATGCATTTATGCTGAATGTCCATGTGTCTCTGTAGCAGGTGTGGTGTCTTTGTGCTGATGTCCATGTGTCTCTTTGTCGCAGGTGTGGCCCCTTTTTGCTGATGTCCATGTGTCTCTTTGTCGCAGGTGTGATGCCTCTATGCTGATGTCCATGTGGCTCTTTGTCGCAGGTGTGATGCCTCTATGCTGATGTCCATGTGTCTCTTTGTCGCAGGCGTGGTGTCTTTATGCTGGTGCCCATGTGTCTCTGTGACAGGTGTGGTCCCTTTATGCTGGATGCCCATGTGTCTTTTTAGGGCAGGCGTGATGCCTTTATGCTGAATGTCCACGTGTCTCTGTAGCAGGTGTGGTGCCTTTGTGCTGATGTCCATGTGTCTTTTTGTCGCAGGTGTGATGCCTCTATGCTGGATGTCCATGTGTCTCTTTGTCGTAGGTGTGGTCCCTTTATGCTGATGTCCATGTGTCTCTTTGTTGCAGGTGTGATGCCTCTCTGCTGATGTCCATGTGTCTCTTTGTCGCAGGCGTGGTGCCTTTATGCTGATGTCCCTGTGTCTCTGTAGCAGGTGCGGTGCCTTTATGCTGATGTCCACATGTCTCTGTAGCAGGTGTGGTGCCTTTATGCTGGTGTCCATGTGTCTCTGTAGCAGGTGTGGTGCCTTTATGCTGGTGTCCATGTGTCTCTGTGCCCAGGTGCGGTGCCTTTATGCTGATGTCCACATGTCTCTGTAGCAGGTGTGGTGCCTTTATGCTGGTGTCCATGTGTCTCTGTAGCAGGTGTGGTGTCTTTATGCTGGATGTCCATGTGTCTCTGTGCCCAGGTGCGGTACCTTTATGCTGATGTCCATGTGTCTCTGTAGCAGGTGCGGTGCTTTTATGCTGATGTCCCTGTGTCTCTGTAGCAGGTGTGGTGCCTTTATGCTGGTGTCCATGTGTCTCTGTAGCAGGTGCGGTGCTTTTATGCTGATGTCCCTGTGTCTCTGTAGCAGGTGCGGTGTCTTTATGCTGATGTCCATGTGTCTCTGTAGCAGGTGTGGTGCCTTTATGCTGGTGTCCATGTGTCTCTGTAGCAGGTGTGGTGCCTTTATGCTGGTGTCCATGTGTCTCTGTAGCAGGTGTGGTGCCTTTATGCTGATGTCCATGTGTCTCTGTAGCAGGTGCGGTGCCTTTATGCTGATGTCCCTGTGTCTCTGTAGCAGGTGTGGTGCCTTTATGCTGATGTCCCTGTGTCTCTGTAGCAGGTGTGGTGCCTTTATGCTGATGTCCCTGTGTCTCTGTAGCAGGTATGATGCCTTTGTGCTGATGTCCATATGTCTCTTTGTGGCAGGTGTGGTGCCTTTATGCTGATGTCCATGTGTCTCTGCACAGGTGCGGTGCTTTTATGCTGATGTTCATGTGTTTCTGTAGCAGGTGCAGTGCCTTTATGCTGGTGTCCATGTGTCTCTGTAGCAGGTGTGGTGCCTTTATGCTGATGTCCATGTGTCTCTGTAGCAGGTGCGGTGCCTTTATGCTGATGTCCCTGTGTCTCTGTAGCAGGTGCAGTGCCTTTATGCTGATGTCCATGTGTCTCTGTAGCAGGTGCGGTGCCTTTATGCTGATGCCCATGTGTCTCTGTAGCAGGTGCGGTGCCTTTATGCTGATGTCCCTGTGTCTCTGTAGCAGGTGCGGTGCCTTTATGCTGATGTCCATGTGTCTCTGTAGCAGATGTGGTGCCTTTATGCTGATGTCCCTGTGTCTCTGTAGCAGGTATGATGCCTTTGTGCTGATGTCCATGTGTCTCTTTGTGGCAGGTGTGGTGCCTTTATGCTGATGTTCATGTGTTTCTGTAGCAGGTGTGGTGCCTTTATGCTGATGTCCATGTGTCTCTGTAGCAGGTGTGGTGCCTTTATGCTGATGTCCATGTGTCTCTTTGTCGCAGGCGTGGTGTCTTTATGCTGATGTCCATGTGTCTCTGTAGCAGGTGTGGTACCTTCATGCTGGATGTCCATCTGTCTCTGTAACAGGTGTGGTACCTTTATGCTGATGTCCATGTGTCTCTTTATGGCAGGTGTGGTGCCTTTATGCTGATGCCCATGTGTCTCTGTAGCAGGTGCGGTGCCTTTATGCTGATGTCCATGTGTCTCTGTAGCAGGTGTGGTGCCTTTATGCTGATGTCCATGTGTCTCTGCAGCAGGTGTGGTGCCTTTATGCTGATGTCCCTGTGTCTCTGTGCCCAGGTGCGGTGCCTTTATGCTGATGTCCATGTGTCTCTGTAGCAGGTGTGGTGCCTTTATGCTGATGTCCATCTGTCTCTGTAACAGGTGTGGTACATTTATGCTGATGTCCATGTGTCTCTTTATGGCAGGTGTGGTGCCTTTATGCTGATGCCCATGTGTCTCTGTAGCAGGTGCGGTGCCTTTATGCTGATGTCCATGTGTCTCTGTAGCAGGTGTGGTGCCTTTATGCTGATGTCCATGTGTCTCTGTAGCAGGTGCGGTGCCTTTATGCTGATGTCCCTGTGTCTCTGTAGCAGGTGCGGTGCCTTTATGCTGATGCCCATGTGTCTCTGTAGCAGGAGTGGTGCCTTTATGCTGATGTCCCTGTGCCTCTGTAGCAGGTGAGGTGCCTTTATGCTGGATGTCCATGTGTCTCTTTGTAGCAGGTGAGGTGCCTTTATGCTGGATGTCCATGTGTCTCTTTGTAGCAGGTGAGGTGCCTTTATCCTGGATGTCCATGTGTCTCTTTGTAGCAGGTATGATGCCTTTGTGCTGATGTCCATGTGTCTCTTTGTAGCAGGTGAGGTGCCTTTATGCTGGATGTCCATGTGTCTCTTTGTAGCAGGTGAGGTGCCTTTATGCTGGATGTCCATGTGTCTCTTTGTAGCAGGTATGATGCCTTTATGCTGATGTCCCTGTGTCTCTGTAGCAGGTATGATGCCTTTATGCTGGATGTCCATGTGTCTCTTTGTAGCAGGTGAGGTGCCTTTATGCTGGATGTCCATGTGTCTCTTTGTAGCAGGTGAGGTGCCTTTATGCTGGATGTCCATGTGTCTCTTTGTAGCAGGTGAGGTGCCTTTATGCTGGTGTCCATGTGTCTCTTTGTAGCAGGTATGATGCCTTTGTGCTGATGTCCATGTGTCTCTTTGTAGCAGGTGAGGTGCCTTTATGCTGGATGTCCATGTGTCTCTTTGTAGCAGGTGAGGTGCCTTTATGCTGGATGTCCATGTGTCTCTTTGTAGCAGGTATGATGCCTTTATGCTGATGTCCCTGTGTCTCTGTAGCAGGTATGATGCCTTTATGCTGGATGTCCATGTGTCTCTTTGTAGCAGGTGAGGTGCCTTTATGCTGGATGTCCATGTGTCTCTTTGTAGCAGGTGAGGTGCCTTTATGCTGGATGTCCATGTGTCTCTTTGTAGCAGGTGAGGTGCCTTTATGCTGAATGTCCATGTGTCTCTTTGTAGCAGGTATGATGCCTTTGTGCTGATGTCCATGTGCCTCTGTAGCAGGTGCGGAGCCTTTATGCTGATGTCCATCTGTCTCTGTAACAGGTGTGGTACCTTTATGCTGATGTCCATCTGTCTCTGTAACAGGTGTGGTACCTTTATGCTGATGTCCATGTGTCTCTGTGGGAGGTGTGATGCTTTTATGCTGATGTCCATGTGTCTCTGTAGCAGGCGTTGTTACTTTATGCTGGATGTCCATGTGTCTCTGTGGCAGGTGTGGTGCCTTTGTGCTGATGTCCATGTGTCTCTGTGGCAGGTGTGATGCTTTTATGCTGATGTCCATGTGTCTCTGTAGCAGGCGTTGTTACTTTATGGTGGATGTCCATGTGTCTCTGTAGCAGGTGTGGTGCCTTTATGCTGATATACATTGTCTCTGTAGCAGGTGTGATGCCTTTATGCTGATGTCCACGTGTCTCTGTAGCAGCTGTGGTGCCTTTATGCTGATGTCCATGTGTCTCTTTGTAGCAGGTGTGGTGCCTTTATGCTGGTGTCCATGTGTCTCTGTAGCAGGTGCGGTGCCTTTATGCTGATGTCCATCTGTCTCTGTAACAGGTGTGGTACCTTTATGCTGATGTCCATCTGTCTCTGTAACAGGTGTGGTACCTTTATGCTGATGTCCATGTGTCTCTGTGGGAGGTGTGATGCTTTTATGCTGATGTCCATGTGTCTCTGTAGCAGGCGTTGTTACTTTATGCTGGATGTCCATGTGTCTCTGTGGCAGGTGTGGTGCCTTTGTGCTGATGTCCATGTGTCTCTGTGGCAGGTGTGATGCTTTTATGCTGATGTCCATGTGTCTCTGTAGCAGGCGTTGTTACTTTATGCTGGATGTCCATGTGTCTCTGTAGCAGGTGTGGTGCCTTTATGCTGATATACATTGTCTCTGTAGCAGGTGTGATGCCTTTATGCTGATGTCCACGTGTCTCTGTAGCAGCTGTGGTGCCTTTATGCTGATGTCCATGTGTCTCTTTGTAGCAGGTGTGGTGCCTTTATGCTGGTGTCCATGTGTCTCTATAGCAGGTGTGATGCCTTTATGCTGATGTTCATGTGTCTCTGTAGCAGGTGTGGTACCTCTATGCTGGGTGTCTATGTGTCTCTGTGACAGGTATTTTTGCATTTATCCTGATGTCCATGTGTCTCTTTGTGGGAGGTGTGGTGCTTTTATTCTGGATGTCCCTGTATCTCTTTGTGCAAGTGTGATGCATTTATGCTGGATTTCCATGTGTCTTTTTGTGGCTGGTGTGGTGCTCTTGTGCTGAATGCTCATGTGTCTTTTTGTGGCATGCATGATGCCTTTATGCTGATGTCCTTGTGTCTATTTGTGACCGGTGAGGTACCTTTATGCCGGATGCCCATCAGTCCCTGTGGCAGGTGTGATGCCTTTATGCCGGATGCCCATCAGTCTCTGTGGCAGGTGTGATGCCTTTATGCTGGATGTCCATGTGTCTCTTTGTGGCAGGTGCTGTGCCTTTGTGCTGAATGCTTAGGCATCTTTTTGTGGCAGGTGCGGTGCCTTTGTGCTGAATGCTTGGTATCTCTTTGTGGCAGGTGTGGTGCCTTTATGCCGATGTCCATGTGTCTATGTGGCGGGTGTGGTGCCTTTACGCTGAAGTCCATCTGTCTCTTTATGACAGTGTGATGCTTTTGTCCAGAATGCTCAGGTGTCTCTTTGTGGCAAGTGTGGTGCCTTTCTGCTGAATGCTCAGGTGTCTCTTTGTGGCAGGTGTGGTGCCTTTCTGCTGAATGCTCAGGTGTCTCTTTGTGGCAGGTGTGGTGCCTTTCTGCTGAATGCTCAGGTGTCTCTTTGTGGCAAGTGTGGTGCCTTTCTGCTGAATGCAGGTGTCTCTTTGTGTCTAGTGTTGTGCCTTTGTGCTGAATGCTCAGTTGTCTCTTTGTGGAAGGTGTGGTGCCTTTATGCTGATGTTTGTATGTCTCTGTGCAGGTATGATGCATGTTAGACTTTTCACCGTTGGCGTGGTCTCCCTTAACTTTTTGCCTCTGTTTCCCAGGTTGTTGATGTGTACTGGACTCTGTTTTTGCTACTCTGGGCACTTTACCACTGCTAACCAGTGCTAAAGTGCAAGTGCTCCTATACAAAATGTGTACGTAATTGGTCCATCCATGGTTGGCATATTTGATTTACTGGTAAGTCCCTAGTACAGTGAGCTAGGGGTGCTCAGGGCCTGTCAATCAAATGCTACTAGTGGGCCTGCAGCACTGGTTGTGCCACCCACATTAGGATCCCTGTAACCATGGCTCAGACCTGCCATTGCAGTGCCTGTGTGTGCAGTTGTAAACTGCAAATTCGACTTGCCAAGTGTACCCACTTGTCAGGCCTAAATCTTCCCTTTTCTTACATTTAAGGCACCCCTAAGGTAGGCCCTAGGTAGCCCCATGGGCAGAGTGCAGTGTATGTTTAAGGTAGAACATATACTAATGTGTTGTATATGTCCTAAAAGTGAAATACTGCTAAATTCGGTTTTCACTGTTGCAAAACCTATCCCTCTCATAGCTTAACACGGGGGCTGCCTTTAAATATGATTAAAGTGTAGATTCCCTTTGGGAGTGGATAGACATGTGGAGTTTGGGGTATCTGAATTCACAATTTAAAAATACATCTTTTAGTAAAGTTGATTTTAAGATTGTGTGTTTGAAAATGCCACTTTTTTAGAAAGTGAACATTTTCTTGCTTAAACCATTTCTGTGACTCTGCCTGTTTGTGGATTCCCTGTCTGGGTCAGTTTGACAGTTGCGCAAGTTGCACCTCTCACTAGACAGTGACACAAAGGGAGCTGGAGTGTAGCCTGCATATCCTGATGAGCCATCTGTGCTAGGAGGGAGTGGAGGAGTGGTCACTCACACCTGAAAGGGCTGTGCCTGACCTCACACAATGCAGTCTCCAACCCCCTGGTGAGTGTCTGGGGTCTGGCCTGGGCAAGACAGGATCTCACAAACAAGAGAGACTTTCCTTTGAAGTAAGCCTACTTCAAGGGGCAAAATGGGTATAAGAAGGGCACCCAAAACCACAGACTTTAGAACACTTCTGGAAACCAAGAGGAACCTCTGCCTGGAGAAGAGCTGAGGAAGAAGAGCTGCCCTACCTGTGACTGTGGAGCTATCCTGCAGTTGCTGCTTCTGCCTGTGCAAGAGGACAAAGACTGGACTTTGTGTGCCTTCCTTCTTGTGAAGAACTCCCCAAGGGCCTGAAACTGAACTTGCCTTCTGTTGTTGAAGTCTCAGGGACAGCAAAGACTTCTCTCTGCCAGCATCTAGAGCCTCTCCTGAGACTCCTACCCTGCCAAGTGGTGCCCACCCAGCTCCTGGGACCCCGATAGGAGAAGCTGGCAGAACAAGAGTAAGAAATCCACACACAGACCGCCGTGCGGGAAAAATATCAGTGCAACTCCGAGATGCAGCTGAAAAATCGACACTCGCGGCTGGAGAAACGATGCGCAGCATCGCTGATGGAGGCTGGTGAGATCGCAACCCGCGGTGCGTGGTTTTCAAATCATCGTGTGGCAGGATTTCCGAAGCAAACATCGCTGGGCATGTAAAAGTGACGCAAGGCCTGCCCGGACCCGAGAGTGCTGTTCGGATCAACGTGTTGCTCTCCTGCGGGGAGAAGAAATGACACACGCTGACCCGACCAAAGGAGAAATGCCGCACTGTCTTGCTCGTGAGTGATATCACCGCATCGCAAGCCCCTTTTGACGCATACTCGCCCGTTCGGGGTTATTTTTGACGCACCTGGGTATATTTCCACGCTAACAGCGTTAGCTTTGTGTTTAAAATCACATGAAGACTCTTTTTGTTTTTTTAATTGATAACTTGACTTGTGTATGGTGGATTTTGTTGTTTTGGTTTTGGTTTGTTTTGATAAATATTTTCTATTTTCCTAAACCTGTGTTGTGTCATTTTGTAGTGTTTCCTTAAATTACTGTGTGTGTTGGTACAAATACTCTACACCTAGCACTCTGAAGTTAAGCCTGCCTGCTCATGCAAAGCTACCAAGGTGGTGAGCGGGGGTTAGCTGAGGGTGATTCTCCTTTACCCTGACTAGAGTGAGGGTCCTTGCTTGGACAGGGATTAACCTGGCTGCCAACCAAATACCCCATTTTTAACAATGCCTTTATCCTGTATGTCCATGTGTCTCTTTATGCCAGGTGTGGTGCCTTTATGCTGTATGTCCATGTGTCTCTGTAGCAGGTGTGGTGACATTATCCCGGATTTCCATGTGTCTCTGTAGCAGGTGCGGTGCCTTTATGCTGGATGCCCATGTGCCTCTGTAGCAGGTGTGGTGACACTATGCTGGATGTCCATGTGTCTCTTTGTGGCGGGTCTGTTGCCTTTATCGTGGATATCCATGTGTCTCTGTGATGGACATGGTGGATTTCTTTCCATTATTCAGAAAGCCTTTTTGTGGTGGGTGTGGTTCATTTATCATGAATGTCCATGTTTCTCTGTGGCAAGTTAGTGCCTTTGTGCAGAATGCTCAGGTGTCTCTCTATGGCAGTTGTTAAGCCTTTATGCTGGGTGTCCATGTGTCTTTTTGTAGCAGGTGTGGTGCCTTTGTACTGATGTCCATGTGTCTCTGTAGCAGGTATGGTACCTTCATGCTGGATGTCCATGTGTCTCTGTGCCCAGGTGGGGTGCCTTTATGCTGGATGTCCATGTGTCTCTGTAGCAGGTGAGGTGCCTTTATGCTGCATGTTCAGGTGTCTCTTTAGCAGGTGTGGTCCCTTTATGCTGATGTTCATGTGTCTCTTTATGGCAGGTGTGGAGCCTTTATGCTGGATGTCCATGTGTCTCTCTGTAGCAGGTGTGGTGCCTTTATGCTGGATGTTCATGTGTCACTGTAGAAGGTGTGGTCCCTTTATGCTGAATGTCCACATGTCTCTGTAGCAGGTGTGGTGCCTTTGTGCTGATGTCTATGCGTCTCTTTGTAGCAGGTGTGGTCCCTTTATGCTGAATGTCCACGTGTCTCTGTAGCAGCTGTGGTGCCTTTGTGCTGATGTCCGTGTGTCTCTTTGTAGCAGGTGTGGTGCCTCTATGCTGGATGTCCATGTGTCTCTGTGACAGGTGTTTTTGCATTTTTGCATTTATCCTGATGTCCATGTGTCTCTGTTGCAGGTGTGATGCATGGATGTCCATGTGTCTCTTTGTGGCATGTGTGGTGCCTTTATTCTGGATGTCCATGTGTCTCTTGTGCACGTGTGGTGCATTTATGCTGGATGTCGATTTGTCTTTTTGTGCCAGGTGAGGTGCCTTTGTGCTGAATGCTCATGTGTCTCTTCGTGGCAGGCGTGATGCCTTTATGCTGATGTCCATGTGTCTCTTTGTGACCAGTGTGGTACCTTTATGCCGGATGTCCATCAGTCTCTGTGGCAGGTGTGATGCCTTTTTGCTGGATGTTCATGTGTCTCTGTGGCAGGTGTTGTGCATTCATGCTGGATCTCCATGTGTCTCTTTGTGGCAGGTGCCGTGCCTTTGTGCAGAATGCTCAGGCGTCTTTTTGTGGCAGGTGCAGTGCCTTTGTGTTGAATGCTTGGTATCTCTTTGTGGCAGGTTATGCTGATGTCCATGTGTCTATATGGCAGGTGTGGTGCCTATACACTGATGTCCATCTGTCTGTTTATGCAAAAAGAATAAGTGATGGACGGAATGCTGAACAATGTCAAACATTCACCCCCAGTACAGAGATCTGGGCCTAAATCCATCGTTTGTTTTGATGCCCATGCCATTCCAGTTTGGACCCACCCATATGCAAATCAGTCTTGACCCTGTTCCCCATGGGAACAGTCCAGCCCGAACTGCCAGGTCAGGTCTTCCCTGGACTGGAAACAAGCATCCTGGGACCGGTTTCGGGTTTCACCCCTCATCAGTTTGGTGTCTGCGCTAGCGGGGGAAGATTCCGTCGACCCATGAGAGATTTCTTCTTGGCTTCCAGTGCAGGGTGGAGGCAGACAGCCCTCAGAGCATGCATAACCAGGAAACAGTCGAGAAAGCCGGCAGGATGAGGCACTACAATGTTGCTGGTAGTCTTCTTGCTACTTTGTTGCGGTTATGCAGACGTCCTGGAGCAGTCAGAGGCCCAAGAGGTAAGTGCAGAGGAACTCTGGTGAGCTCTTGCATTTGTTATCTGGTGAGATACCCACAGGAGAGACCCTAAATAGCCCACAGAGGAGGATTGGCTACTGAGAAAGGTAAGCATCAGGAGGGGTCTCTGACATCACCTGCTGGCACTGGCCACTCAGAGCAATCCATTGTGTCCTCACACCTCTGCATCCAAGATGGCAGTGGTCTGGGACACACTGGAGGAGCTCTGGGCACCACCCCTGGGGTGGTGATGGACAGGAGAGTGGTCACTCCCCTTTCCTTTGTCCAGTTTCGCGCCAGAGCAGGGCTGGGGGGATCCCTGAAGCGGTGTAGACTGGCTTATGCAGAGAGGGCACCATCTGTGCCCTTGAAAGCATTTCCAGATGCCAGGAGAGGCTACTCCTCCCAGGCCCTTCACACCTATTTCCAAAGGGAGAGGGTGTAACACCCTCTCTCAGACGAAATCCTTTGTTCTGCCTTCTTGGGACCAGACTGCCCAGGCCCCAGGGGGGCAGAAACCTGTCTGAGGGGTTGGCAGCAGCAGTAGCTGCAGTGGAGACCCCGGAAAGTTAGTTTGGCAGTACCCGGGTTCTATGCTGGAGACCCGGGGATGCATGGAATTGTACCCCCAATACCAGAATGGTATTGGGGTGACAATTCCATGATCCTAGACACGTTACATGGCCATGTTCGGAGTTACCATTGTGACGCTACATATAAGTAGTGACCTATATGTAGTGCACACGTGTAATTGTATCCCCGCACTCACAAAGTCTGGGGAATTTGCCCTGAACAATGTGGGGGCACCTTGGCTAGTGCCAGGGTGCCCACACACTAAGTAACTTAGCACCCAACCTTCACCAAGTGAGGGTTAGACATATAGGTGACTTATAAGTTACTTATGTGCAGTGGTAAATGGCTGTGAAATAACGTGGACGTTGGGGATTTAGATTTCAGCGGACGGGATATCCGTTCCCGTTGTGACAGAGTAATCTCTCCATCAATATCTAAATCAGGCCCTTAGTATTAAAATGCAGTTTTGTGAATATTAAAAAAGCTTAAACTTACACAGACGTGTAAGTTTACTTTTGTGAATCAGGCCCTTTGTGTGCATCTACTGTCTGGTTGCTGAAAGTTCAGATTCGTTCTACCAGACTTCTGTCTCTGAAGTTGTTGTGGATACAGGGACAGCCAAAAACTGGGTTGGTATAATAACTTTTATTGTTGCATACATGGTAGATACCATTCCCTCCCCTCCTGTTTCCTCCCTCCACTGTTACCTTATTGTACGCTCCATTGGAATGTTATGCCGCCTTTCCTAGGTGGCGACAATGGTTGTGAGAGAGGTAGGAGGAGACAAATAGACGCGTTTCTTCAGTCATTTTATCAATTGCATTACCAAATTTGGTGAGGAGTTATCGGCTATATATGAGGTAGCCTAAATATTTCCTCCCCTTTGGATACAATCCTCTCGTCTCCGGTACTCAGGTTCTGTGTACCCTTGTTGAGCATTCTCCAAACCTCTGCTTTGATGTCCACCCTCTTACGTTTAACAGAGCTGCCTGCATCTATATTGGACAGCCCTATGACATTTCCTGCTTTCCGTGATCGACCGGCACTGCCTATCATAGGCCAACAAGACTCCTGATTTCGGTGGGGTGGCTCCCGTCTTCACCAAAGGGTCCACTGCTGACTCGAAGCTGACAAGATTTCAACCTTCCCTGCGGGGGGCAGAGTATCTCTCGTCACCCTGCTCATTGCAAAGCTGACTTCCTCCACTGCAATTGGGGAGAGTTTTTTTTTTCCGTCTGCAACAAAGGACTCGCTGACAGGATTTCAGCTTTTCTTGTATCGGGTGAAGATTTTCCAGTCTGGATAGAGGTCTGAATCCCCTGCTCCTTAATTTAAAGAAAGTGAGATACCATATTCATGGTCTCCCTGAGGTACTTATGTCTGTTCCAATGCCTTCCTGAGGTTCTTTCTTCAATTTAGTGTTTGTCAGTGACACGCCCACTGGATACTGTGATTTGTCTCCTAGTAGTGGTTTTCTGGTGATTGTCAGTGACGTAAACACAGTGTGTGGGTCCCCCAGGTACTTTATTAGTAGTGGTTTTCTGGTGGTTGTCAGTGACGTAAACACAGTGTGTGGGTCCCCCAGGTACTTTATTAGTAGTGGTTTTCTGGTGGTTGTCAGTGACGTAAACACAGTGTGTGGGTCCCCCAGGTACTTTATTAGTAGTGGTTTTCTGGTGGTTGTCAGTGACGTAAACACAGTGTGTGGGTCCCCCAGGTACTTTATTAGTAGTGGTTTTCTGGTGATTGTCAGTGACGCACACAGTGTGTGGGTCCCCCAGGTACTTTATATTGTTGTGTTTGTCAGTGACACGCCCACTGGATACTGTGATTCGTCTCCTAGTAGTGGTTTTCTGGTGATTGTCAGTGACGCACACAGTGTGTGGGTCCCCCAGGTACTTTATTAGTAGTGGTTTTCTGGTGGTTGTCAGTGACGTAAACACAGTGTGTGGGTCCCCCAGGTACTTTATTAGTAGTGGTTTTCTGCTGATTGTCAGTGACGCACACAGTGTGTGGGTCCCCCAGGTACTTTATATTGTTGTGTTTGTCTGTGACACGCCCACTGGATACTGTGATTCGCCTCGTAGTAGTGGTTTTCTGGTGACTGTCAGTGACGTACACAGTGTGTGGGTCTCCCAGGTACTTTATATTGTTGTGTTTGTCAGTGACACACCCACTGAATTCTGTGATTCGCCTCCTACTAGTGGTTTTCTGGTGACTGTCAGTGATGTACACAGTGTGTGGGTCTCCCAGGTACTTTATATTGTTGTGTTTGTCTGTAACACGCCCACTGGATACTGTGATTCGCCTCCTAGTTGTGGTTTTCTTGTGGTCCTCAGTGACACAAACACAGTGTGTGGGTCCCCCAGGTACTTTATTAGTAGTGGTTTTCTGGTGATTGTCAGTGACGCACACAGTGTGTGGGTCCCCTGGGTACTTTATATTGTTGTGTTTGTCAGAGACAAGCCCACTGTGATTCCCCTCCTAGCAGTGGTTTTCTGGTGATTGTCAGTGACGCACACAGTGTGTGGGTCCTCCGGGTACTTTATATTGTTGTGTTTGTCAGAGACACGCCCACTGGATACTGTGATCCGCCTCCTAGAAGTGGTTTTCTGGTGATTGTCAGTGACGCACACAGTGTGTGGGTCCTCCGGGTACTTTATATTGTTGTGTTTGTCAGAGACACGCCTACTGGATACTGTGATTCTCCTCCTAGCAGTGGTTTTCTGGTGATTGTCAGTGACGCACACAGTGTGTGGGTCCCCTGGGTACTTTATATTGTTGTGTTTGTCAGAGACAAGCCCACTGTGATTCGCCTCCTAGTAGTGGTTTTCTGGTGATTGTCAGTGACGCACACAGTGTGTGGGTCCCCTGGGTACTTTATATTGTTGTGTTTGTCAGTGACACGCCCACTGGATACTGTGAGTCGCCTCCTAGCAGTGGTTTTCTGGTGATAGTCAGTGACGCACACAGTACACAGAGGCCTCAGGAGGTGAAGAAGACGCGATGGACAGGGGTACTGTCGTGCTCGGGGAAGGCAAGGTCTACCTCCTCCAAATTGGGACAGCAGGACCTCAGGACAGTCTGTGTCGAAGGGGTCCACCACCTGTGTTCCAAGGAGCACGCTCGTTGCCGTGAGAGGAGTCCAAGAGAACCAGTCTTCAACTCAGAAGGCGCCTGCTTTAGCAGGGAAGTGACTCCGTCACTCCACGGGAGATTTCTTCGGTCTTTCTGGTGCAGAGTGAAGACAGGGAGTCCCAAAGAGTGTGCACACGTGGAAACTGTTGCAGTTGCTGGTTGGAGCTGAAGTTGCAGAGGAAAAATAGCCCTTCTGGATAATTTGTTGCTGTTACAGCGGTTCCTGGAGTGGTCTGCGGTCGATCCGAGGGCCAGAGGATCAAGTAGTAGATGCTGAGGATTCCTGCTGGAAACTCACAAGTAGAATCTGAAGAGAAACCCACAGGAGAGACCCTAAATAGCCCTGAGAGGGGGATTGCTATCTTATCAGGTATGGATGTATCAGCGTAATGGAGTCCCCGCACTCACAAAGTTCTGGGAATTTGCCCTTAACTATGTGGGGCACCTTGGCTAGTGCAAGGGTGCCCTCACGCTTAGTAACTTTGCACCTAACCTTCATTAAATGAAGGTTAGACATATAGGTGACTTATAAGTTACTTAAGTGCAGTAAAAATAGCTGTGAAATAGTGTGTGCACTATTTCACGCAGGCTGCAAAGGCAGTCCTGTGAAAGGGTTTGTCTGAGCTCCTTATGGGTGGCAAAAGAAATGCTGCAGCCCATAGGGATCTCCTGGAACCCCAATGACCTGGGTACCTCAGTACCATATACTAGGGACGTATAAGGGGGGTCTAGTGTGACAATTGTGATTGGTAAATTAAGTCACTAGCCTATAGTGATACATTTAAAAGCAGAGAGAGCACAAGCACTGAGGTTCTGGTTAGCAGAGCCTCAGTCACACAGTCAAACACTACTGACAACACATGCATTAGGCCATAAATTATTAGCTCTGGGGTCCTGACCAGCAGGATCCCAGTGAGAGAGGCAAAAACATACTGACCTACAGGTAAACATGGGGGCAACATGCCAAAAAAGATGGTACTTTCCTACAGGGTTTGCAAAGGGGGACGCCATCTGCTGCTAGCAGCAGACCTGGCCGTCGAATTTCAAGGGCAGCAGCCCTTTGAAGCTCACTGCACATTCCTGAGGGAGGGGGTGTCGGCTCCTCCACCCAGGAAGGGCTTTGTTTCACAAACCAGAGAGGCAGGGCTCTCCCCCAAGGTTTGTGGATTGGCTGTCTGGAGGCAGCAGGCTGGATGGAACCAGTCAGCAATCATGCCAGGATAGTTAGCTTTTTCAGGGGGCACCTCTAAGGTGACCCCTGGGTACTTTTTAGAATAAATCCAGTATTGGTACCAGTTTGGATTTATTATTCTGAGTTGTTTGATACCACACAACCCAGGGTTCAGAGTAGCCATTATGTAGCTGCGAAACTCGTATTGACCAGTGTCCAGCACATATATTAAAGTGGCTGCTCTGTTCACTCACTATGTCCCAGATTTGACAAGGACACAGTGGGGGCATATTGCTCATGCAATTATGCCCTGACATATAGTATGGTGCACCCTGCCTCAGGGCTGGAAGGCATGCTAGAGGGGTGACTTACCCATAGAATATGCAGTGTAGGGTGGACAGGGCACACAGGGAGTGTGCCAATGTCGAGTTTGTATTTTAGGTTTGCACCAGGACACACAGCCTGCTATGGCAGTGCTGGGTGCATCTGGATGCATGACTCTTGAGGGTGGCACAATCAGTGCTGCTGCCCTCAGGGGCTTACCCATAGTACCCCATGCCCTGGGTACCTTAGTACCTTTTACTAGGGACTTATAGTGGTAGCTAAAGGTGTATCCAATTACTTTTACCATGTTTTAAGGAAAGAACACTGACACTGGGAACCCGGTTAGCAGGATCCCAGTGCACTCCTGTCCAAGCTGCACTCAGAAATCAGGCAAAAAGTGGAGAGGTACTGCAACAAGGAGCCAGCCTCTTACACTGATTCTACAATATTCACTGCACTTGGGAAACTCGCTCCATAATGCTTTGCGGGGCATTTCTTTTTAAAAACATTTTAGCCCACAACTCAGCATGTGGTGGTCTTATGACAATGAGACCACCACCAAACCGCTCCGCACGACACACTTTTTCTGTCTAGGTCATCTGTGGGTCTCCACACTAGATTAGTGGGGACCCCAAAATAATAACCTCTACCACCATTCAATGTATTTTTAAGCTCTTTCATGGATGGGACTTTTGTTTTACGTCTGGGAGTCGTTTGTGTTTTAAGGGCCTTGTTTGTAATAGTATTGCAGTAGGCTTGCTAGGCCTCAAAATGTGTAAGGCACTACGGCAGTGGTTCCCAATCTGTGCGCCGCGGCTCGCTGGTGCGCCATCAAAACTAGCCAGGGGCGCCGCACACAGTTTGGGAACCACTGAGCTATTTATAGCCCTTGGGCCAGTTCGTACAAAATAAAACTACTCAGTTGTAGCAGCTCTTTTTTAATTTTGTCCTTGAGCGCCCTCTGGTGGTTAAACACAACTAAAGGGATTCTACATTTCACAATATTTAACCAGTTATGTTATAACTACATAAAAATGAGACCTGCTGTGAGAAGGTAGCCTCTTTCTAGCCTTGTTACCCCCACTTTTGGCCTGTTTGTGAGTGTATGTCAGGGTGTTTGTCACTGTTTTCACTGTCTCACTGGGATCCTGATAGCCAGACCTCAGTGCTCATAGTGAAAACACTGTGGTTTCAGTATGTTTGTTATGTGTCACTGGGATCCTGCTGGTCAGGACCCCAGTGCTCATAGGTTTGTGGCCTATATGTATGTGTCACTGGGACCCTGTCACACAGGGCCCCAGTGCTCATAGGTGTGCATGTATATGTTCCCTGTGTGGTGCCTAACTGTCTCACTGAGGCTCTGCTAACCAGAACCTCAGTGGTTATGCTCTCTCATTACTTTCAAATTGTCACTAACAGGCTAGTGACCATTTTTACCAATTTACATTGGCTTACTGGAACACCCTTATAATTCCATAGTATATGGTACTGAGGTACCCAGGGTATTGGGGTTCCAGGAGATCCCTATGGGCTGCAGCATTTCTTTTGCCACCCATAGGGAGCTCTGACAATTCTTACACAGGCCTGCCACTGCAGCCTGAGTGAAATAACGTCCACGTTATTTCACAGCCATTTTACACTGCACTTAAGTAACTTATAAGTCACCTATATGTCTAACCTTTACCTGGTAAAGGTTAGGTGCAAAGTTACTTAGTGTGAGGGCACCCTGGCACTAGCCAAGGTGCCCCCACATTGTTCAGAGCCAATTCCCTGAACTTTGTGAGTGCGGGGACACCATTACACGCGTGCACTACATATAGGTCACTACCTATATGTAGCTTCACAATGGTAACTCCGAATATGGCCATGTAACATGTCTACGATCATGGAATTGCCCCCTCTATGCCATCCTAGCATAGTTGGCACAATCCCATGATCCCAGTGGTCTGTAGCACAGACCCTGGTACTGCCAAACTGCCCTTCCTGGGGTTTCACTGCAGCTGCTGCTGCTGCCAACCCCTCAGACAGGCATCTGCCCTCCTGGGGTCCAGCCAGGCCTGGCCCAGGATGGCAGAACAAAGAACTTCCTCTGAGAGAGGGTGTGACACCCTCTCCCTTTGGAAAATGGTGTGAAGGCAGGGGAGGAGTAGCCTCCCCCAGCCTCTGGAAATGCTTTCTTGGGCACAGATGTGCCCAATTCTGCATAAGCCAGTCTACACCGGTTCAGGGACCCCTTAGCCCCTGCTCTGGCGCGAAACTGGACAAAGGAAAGGGGAGTGACCACTCCCCTGACCTGCACCTCCCCTGGGAGGTGTCCAGAGCTCCTCCAGTGTGCTCCAGACCTCTGCCATCTTGGAAACAGAGGTGCTGCTGGCACAAAGGACTGCTCTGAGTGGCCAGTGCCACCAGGTGACGTCAGAGACTCCTGCTGATAGGCTCCTTCAGGTGTTAGTAGCCTATCCTCTCTCCTAGGTAGCCAAACCCTCTTTTCTGGCTATTTAGGGTCTCTGTCTCTGGGGAAACTTTAGATAACGAATGCATGAGCTCAGCCGAGTTCCTCTGCATCTCCCTCTTCACCTTCTGATAAGGAATCGACCGCTGACCGCGCTGGAAGCCTGCAAACCTGCAACATAGTAGCAAAGACGACTACTGCAACTCTGTAACGCTGATCCTGCCGCCTTCTCGACTGTTTTCCTGCTTGTGCATGCTGTGGGGGTAGTCTGCCTCCTCTCTGCACCAGAAGCTCCGAAGAAATCTCCCGTGGGTCGACGGAATCTTCCCCCTGCAACCGCAGGCACCAAAAAGCTGCATTTCCGGTCCCTTGGGTCTCCTCTCAGCACGACGAGCGAGGTCCCTCGAATCCAGCGACACCGTCCAAGTTACCCCCACAGTCCAGTGACTCTTCAGCCCAAGTTTGGTGGAGGTAAGTCCTTGCCTCACCTCGCTGGGCTGCATTGCTGGGAACCGCGACTTTGCAAGCTTCTCCGGCCCCTGTGCACTTCCGGCGGAAATCCTGTGTGCACAGCCAAGCCTGGGTCCACGGCACTCTAACCTGCATTGCACGACTTTCTAAGTTGGTCTCCGGCGACGTGGGACTCCTTTGTGCAACTTCGGCGAGCACCGTTTCACGCATCCTCGTAGTGCCTGTTTCTGGCACTTCTCCGGGTGCTACCTGCTTCAGTGAGGGCTCCTTGTCTTGCTCGACGTCCCCTCTCTCAGCAGGTCCAATTTGCGACCTCCTGGTCCCTCCTGGGCCCCAGCAGCGTCCAAAAACGCCAAACGCACGATTTGCGTGTAGCAAGGCTTGTTGGCGTCCATCCGGCGGGAAAACACTTCTGCACGACTCTCCAAGGCGTGGGGGATCCATCCTCCAAAGGGGAAGTCTCTAGCCCTTGTCGTTCCTGCAGTATTCACAGTTCTTCAGCCTAGTAAGAGCTTCTTTGCACCAACCGCTGGCATTTCTTGGGCATCTGCCCATCTCCGAGTTGCTTGTGACTTTTGGACTTGGTCCCCTTCTTCCACAGGTACCCTCAGTCAGGAATCCATCGTTGTTGCATTGCTGATTTGTGTTTTCCTTGCATTTTCCCTCTAACACGACTATTTTGTCCTTAGGGGAACTTTAGTGCACTTTGCACTCACTTTTCAGGGTCTTGGGGAGGGTTATTTTTCTAACTCTCACTATTTTCTAATAGTCCCAGCGACCCTCTACAAGGTCACATAGGTTTGGGGTCCATTCGTGGTTCACATTCCACTTTTGGAGTATATGGTTTGTGTTGCCCCTATCCCTATGTTTCCCCATTGCATCCTATTGTAACTATACATTGTTTGCACTGTTTTCTAAGACTATACTGCATATTTTTGCTATTGTGTATATATATCTTGTGTATATTTCCTATCCTCTCACTGAGGGTACACTCTAAGATACTTTGGCATATTGTCATAAAAATAAAGTACCTTTATTTTTAGTATAACTGTGTATTGTGTTTTCTTATGATATTGTGCATATGACACTAGGTGGTACTGTAGTAGCTTCACACGTCTCCTAGTTCAGCCTGAGCTGCTTTGCTAAGCTACCATTATCTATCAGCCTAAGCTGCTAGACACCCTATACACTAATAAGGGATAACTGGGCCTGGTGCAAGGTGCAAGTACCCCTTGGTACTCACTACAAGCCAGTCCAGCCTCCTACATTGGTTGTGCAGCGGTGGGATAAGTGCTTTGAGACTACTTACCACTCTTGTCATTGTACTTTTCATAAGAGAAAAATATACAAAACAAGGTCAGTGTATATACACATAGCCAAAAAGTTTTGCATTTCCTCTTTTCACTCTTTTCTAAGTGCTGAAAAGTACTTCTAAACTTTCAAAAAGTTCTTAAAAGTTTAAAAAGTTTTTTCTGTCTTTCCAAAAAGTTCTGAAAACTTTTTTTCTCTTTGTCTATCACTTTAACTCTCTCTAAAAAATGTCTGGCACAGGCCAAAAAGTTGAACTGTCCAAACTTGCATATGATCACCTTAGCTGGAAAGGAGCAAGGAGTCTCTGCATAGAGAGAGGTTTGAGTGTAGGGAAGAATCCTTCCTTAGAACTGTTAATTAATATGCTTAGAGTACAGGATAAGGCCATAAGTGCCCAATCTGTAGAAAAAGTAGCTAATGGTTCTCAATCTGATCCAGGGACTCCCCCAGGAAAAGGTTCAGGAAAGAAACTTCTCAGCCTGCCCATTACTAGACAGTCTAGCATAGTTGGTACAGAGGTTGAATCACATCATACTGATGATGTGCTCTCACATTATGCTGGTAGCCAAGCTGTTAGGGTGCCCTTGGTAAGGGACAGGTCTCCTTCTGTTCATTCCCATCATACCTCTGTATCTAGAAATGTCCCTCCCACCCACCCTGATGACAGATTGTTAGAAAGGGAGCTCAATAGATTGAGAGTGGAGCAAACCAGACTGAAGCTCAAGAAGCAACAGCTGGATTTGGATAGACAGTCTTTAGAAGTAGAGAGGGAAAGACAGAAGTTGGGTTTAGAAACCCATGGTGGCAGCAGCAGTATTCCCCATAGTCATCCTGCAAAAGAGCATGATTCCAGGAATCTGCATAAGATAGTTCCCCCTTACAAGGAGGGGGATGACATTAACAAGTGGTTTGCTGCACTTGAGAGGGCCTGTGCTGTACAGGATGTCCCTCAAAAGCAGTGGGCTGCTATCCTATGGCTATCATTTACTGGAAAAGGTAGGGATAGGCTCCTTACTGTAAAAGAAAATGATGCTAACAATTTCCAAGTTCTTAAGAATGCACTCCTGGATGGTTATGGCTTAACCACTGAACAGTACAGGATAAAGTTCAGAGATACCAAAAAGGAGTCTTCACAAGACTGGGTTGATTTCATTGACCAGGCAGTGAAGGCCTTGGAGGGGTGGTTACATGGCAGTAAAGTTACTGATTATGAAAGCCTGTATAACACAATCCTGAGAGAGCATATACTTAATAATTGTGTGTCTGTAGGAGGCTGGACTGGCTTGTAGTGAGTACCAAGGGGTACTTGCACCTTGCACCAGGCCCAGTTATCCCTTATTAGTGTATAGTGTGTCTAGCAGCTTAGGCTGATAGATAATGGTAGCTTAGCAAAGCAGCTCAGGCTGAACTAGGAGACGTGTGAAGCTAGTACAGTACCACTTAGTGTCATATGCACAATATCATAAGAAAACACAATACACAGTTATACTAAAAATAAAGGTACTTTATTTTTATGACAATATGCCAAAGTATCTTAGAGTGTACCCTCAGTGAGAGGATAGGAAATATACACAAGATATATATACACAATAGCAAAAATATGCAGTATAGTCTTAGAAAACAGTGCAAACAATGTATAGTTACAATAGGATGCAATGGGGAAACATAGGGATAGGGGCAACACAAACCATATACTCCAGAAGTGGAATGCGAACCACGAATGGACCCCAAACCTATGTGACCTTGTAGAGGGTCGCTGGGACTATTAGAAAATAGTGAGAGTTAGAAAAATAACCCTCCCCAAGACCCTGAAAAGTGAGTGCAAAGTGCACTAAAGTTTCCCTAAGGACAAAATAGTCGTGTTAGAGGGAAAATGCAAGGAAAACACAAATCAGCAATGCAACAACGATGGATTCCTGACTGAGGGTACCTGTGGAACAAGGGGACCAAGTCCAAAAGTCACAAGCAGCTCGGAGATGGGCAGATGCCCAAGAAATGCCAGCGGTTGGTGCAAAGAAGCTCTTACTAGGCTGAAGAACTGTGAATACTGCAGGAACGACAAGGGCTAGAGACTTCCCCTTTGGAGGATGGATCCCCCACGCCTTGGAGAGTCGTGCAGAAGTGTTTTCCCGCCGGATGGACGCCAACAAGCCTTGCTACACGTAAATCGTGCGTTTGGCGTTTTTCGACGCTGCTGGGGCCCAGGAGGGACCAGGAGGTCGCAAATTGGACCTGCAGAGAGAGGGGACGTCGAGCAAGACAAGGAGCCCTCACTGAAGCAGGTAGCACCCGGAGAAGTGCCAGAAACAGGCACTACGAGGATGCGTGAAACGGTGCTCGCCGAAGTTGCACAAAGGAGTCCCACGTCGCCGGAGACCAACTTAGAAAGTCGTGCAATGCAGGTTAGAGTGCCGTGGACCCAGGCTTGGCTGTGCACACAGGATTTCCGCCGGAAGTGCACAGGGGCCGGAGAAGCTTGCAAAGTCGCGGTTCCCAGCAATGCAGCCCAGCGAGGTGAGGCAAGGACTTACCTCCACCAAACTCGGGCTGAAGAGTCACTGGACTGTGGGAGTCACTTGGACGGTGTCGCTGGATTCGAGGGACCTCGCTCGTCGTGCTGAGAGGAGACCCAAGGGACCGGAGATGCAGCTTTTTGGTGCCTGCGGTTGCAGGGGGAAGATTCCGTCGACCCACGGGAGATTTCTTCGGAGCTTCTGGTGCAGAGAGGAGGCAGACTACCCCCACAGCATGCACAAGCAGGAAAACAGTCGAGAAGGCGGCAGGATCAGCGTTACAGAGTTGCAGTAGTCGTCTTTGCTACTATGTTGCAGGTTTGCAGGCTTCCAGCGCGGTCAGCGGTCGATTCCTTATCAGAAGGTGAAGAGGGAGATGCAGAGGAACTCGGCTGAGCTCATGCATTCGTTATCTAAAGTTTCCCCAGAGACAGAGACCCTAAATAGCCAGAAAAGAGGGTTTGGCTACCTAGGAGAGAGGAAAGGCTACTAACACCTGAAGGAGCCTATCAGCAGGAGTCTCTGACGTCACCTGGTGGCACTGGCCACTTAGAGCAGTCCAGTGTGCCAGCAGCACCTCTGTTTCCAAGATGGCAGAGGTCTGGAGCACACTGGAGGAGCTCTGGACACCTCCCAGGGGAGGTGCAGGTCAGGGGAGTGGTCACTCCCCTTTCCTTTGTCCAGTTTCGCGCCAGAGCAGGGGCTAAGGGGTCCCTGAACCGGTGTAGACTGGCTTATGCAGAATTGGGCACATCTGTGCCCAAGAAAGCATTTCCAGAGGCTGGGGGAGGCTACTCCTCCCCTGCCTTCACACCATTTTCCAAAGGGAGAGGGTGTCACACCCTCTCTCAGAGGAAGTTCTTTGTTCTGCCATCCTGGGCCAGGCCTGGCTGGACCCCAGGAGGGCAGATGCCTGTCTGAGGGGTTGGCAGCAGCAGCAGCTGCAGTGAAACCCCAGGAAGGGCAGTTTGGCAGTACCAGGGTCTGTGCTACAGACCACTGGGATCATGGAATTGTACCAACAATGCCAGGATGGCATAGAGGGGGCAATTCCATGATCATAGACATGTTACATGGCCATATTCGGAGTTACCATGGTGAAGCTACATATAGGTAGTGACCTATATGTAGTGCACGCGTGTAATGGTGTCCCCGCACTCACAAAGTTCAGGGAATTGGCTCTGAACAATGTGGGGGCACCTTGGCTAGTGCCAGGGTGCCCTCACACTAAGTAACTTTGCACCTAACCTTTACCAGGTAAAGGTTAGACATATAGGTGACTTATAAGTTACTTAAGTGCAGTGTAAAATGGCTGTGAAATAACGTGGACGTTATTTCACTCAGGCTGCTGTGGCAGGCCTGTGTAAGAATTGTCAGAGCTCCCTATGGGTGGCAAAAGAAATGCTGCAGCCCATAGGGATCTCCTGGAACCCCAATACCCTGGGTACCTCAGTACCATATACTAGGGAATTATAAGGGTGTTCCAGTAAGCCAATGTAAATTGGTAAAATTGGTCACTAGCCTGTTAGTGACAATTTGAAAGTAATGAGAGAGCATAACCACTGAGGTTCTGGTTAGCAGAGCCTCAGTGAGACAGTTAGGCACCACACAGGGAACATATACATGCACACCTATGAGCACTGGGGCCCTGTGTGACAGGGTCCCAGTGACACATACATATAGGCCACAAACCTATGAGCACTGGGGTCCTGACTAGCAGGATCCCAGTGACACATAACAACCATACTGAAAACATAGTGTTTTCACTATGAGCACTGAGGCCTGGCTATCAGGATCCCAGTGAGACAGTGAAAACAGTGACAAACACCCTGACATACACTCACAAACAGGCCAAAAGTGGGGGTAACAAGGCTAGAAAGAGGCTACCTTCTCACAGTGTCTGATTTGTTGCACCAGTACCTGGTAGACTCTGATCTGACCTCTCCCCAAGAATTGGGAAAGAAGGCAGACAAATGGGTCAGAACAAGGGTGAACAGAAAAGTTCATACATGGGGTGACAAAGATGGCAATAAGAAGAAAGATGGTGAAAAATCTCAAGATAAGCATGGGGATAAGGGTAAAACCAAAGATCCCACTTCAAATCTTAAACACTCTTCAGAGGGTGGGGATAAAACAAATTCTTCCTCTTCTTCCCAACCTGCACACATTAAAAAGCCTTGGTGCTTTGTGTGTAAAAATAGAGGCCATAGGCCAGGGGATAAGTCCTGTCCAGGTAAACCCCCTGAGCCTACCACCACTAATACATCAAGCTCTAGTGCCCCTAGCAGTAGTGGTACTAGTGGTGGGACTGCTGGCAACAGTCAAGCAAAGGGTGTAGTTGGGTTCACTTATGGGTCCATAGTGGAAACTGATGTCATCAGTCCCAAGACAGTTTCTGTCACACCTAGTGGCATTGGCCTTGCCACACTGGCTGCTTGTCCCCTTACAATGGATAAGTACAGGCAGACAGTTTCAATAAATGGTGTTGAGGCCTTGGCCTACAGGGACACAGGTGCCAGTTTCACTTTGGTGACTGACAACCTAGTGCACCCTGATCAACACATCATTGGACAACAGTATAAGATTATTGATGTCCATAACTCCACTAAGTTTCTTCCCTTAGCTATAATTCAGTTTAGTTGGGGTGGAGTTACTGGCCCTAAGCAGGTGGTGGTATCACCTAGCTTACCTGTAGACTGTCTCTTAGGTAATGACCTAGAGGCCTCAGGTTGGGCTGATGTAGAGTTTTATGCCCATGCAGCCATGCTGGGCATCCCTGAGGAATTGTTCCCTCTCATTTCAAGTGAAATGAAAAAGCAAAGGAGAGAAGGCCTGAAAACTCAGGATCCCTCTCCATCAACAGGTAAAAAGGGTATCACAGTATCCCCTAACCACCCTACCATTCAGGATACCATTCCTGTGGTGGGAGAAACCTCTCCTGGGGTGGCACCTGTTCCAAGGGAATCATCAGTTGGCAAAACTGTACTCCCTGAGGTGGAAGTACCTCTCTGTGGGATAACTAACATTGGTGAGAAAAAGAGCACCATTTTAGTTAACATGGAGCATCCCTCCAACCCTCCCAGAGAAACTTTAGTGCAGAAACTCTGCACTGCCTCACAACACTTAGGACAGCATCCCTGCCCTAGTGTGGAGCTGATAGGACAGCATCCCTGCCCTGCTCCAACTCAAGAGAAACAGCATCTCTGTTCTCTCTTCCAGCCAAATGGACAAAGTTGTTGCCCAGCTATGGCTTTACTGAGACAGCATCCCTGTCTGGCATTTCCATCATTACAAATAGGTTCAGTGGATAATTCCCACTGCTCTAAACTAAAACTTACTGATAGAAACTCTGAAAATACATCTTCACATTGTTGGCTAGCTAAAAAACTTCAAACAGGGTGGTTTACATCCCCACAGGGAAGTAACCATATAGTGGATGATAAAGGGAGTAACCAGTCTATTGCAGAGCTACTCTCTACTTATCACCACTTAGACAATAAAGTCTCAACTGGCCAAGGTTAGCCTTATTGTCCTTCGTTTGGGGGGGGGGGTTGTGTGAGAAGGTAGCCTCTTTCTAGCCTTATTACCCCCACTTTTGGCCTGTTTGTGAGTGTATGTCAGGGTGTTTGTCACTGTTTTCACTGTCTCACTGGGATCCTGATAGCCAGACCTCAGTGCTCATAGTGAAAACACTATGGTTTCAGTATGTTTGTTATGTGTCACTGGGATCCTGCTGGTCAGGACCCCAGTGCTCATAGGTTTGTGGCCTATATGTATGTGTCACTGGGACCCTGTCACACAGGGCCCCAGTGCTCATAGGTGTGCATGTATATGTTCCCTGTGTGGTGCCTAACTGTCTCACTGAGGCTCTGCTAACCAGAACCTCAGTGGTTATGCTCTCTCATTACTTTCAAATTGTCACTAACAGGCTAGTGACCATTTTTACCAATTTACATTGGCTTACTGGAACACCCTTATAATTCCATAGTATATGGTACTGAGGTACCCAGGGTATTGGGGTTCCAGGAGATCCCTATGGGCTGCAGCATTTCTTTTGCCACCCATAGGGAGCTCTGACAATTCTTACACAGGCCTGCCACTGCAGCCTGAGTGAAATAACGTCCACGTTATTTCACAGCCATTTTACACTGCACTTAAGTAACTTATAAGTCACCTATATGTCTAACCTTTACCTGGTAAAGGTTAGGTGCAAAGTTACTTAGTGTGAGGGCACCCTGGCACTAGCCAAGGTGCCCCCACATTGTTCAGAGCCAATTCCCTGAACTTTGTGAGTGCGGGGACACCATTACACGCGTGCACTACATATAGTTCACTACCTATATGTAGCTTCACAATGGTAACTCCGAATATGGCCATGTAACATGTCTACGATCATGGAATTGCCCCCTCTATGCCATCCTAGCATAGTTGGCACAATCCCATGATCCCAGTGGTCTGTAGCACAGACCCTGGTACTGCCAAACTGCCCTTCCTGGGGTTTCACTGCAGCTGCTGCTGCTGCCAACCCCTCAGACAGGCATCTGCCCTCCTGGGGTCCAGCCAGGCCTGGCCCAGGATGGCAGAACAAAGAACTTCCTCTGAGAGAGGGTGTGACACCCTCTCCCTTTGGAAAATGGTGTGAAGGCAGGGGAGGAGTAGCCTCCCCCAGCCTCTGGAAATGCTTTCTTGGGCACAGATGTGCCCAATTCTGCATAAGCCAGTCTACACCGGTTCAGGGACCCCTTAGCCCCTGCTCTGGCGCGAAACTGGACAAAGGAAAGGGGAGTGACCACTCCCCTGACCTGCACCTCCCCTGGGAGGTGTCCAGAGCTCCTCCAGTGTGCTCCAGACCTCTGCCATCTTGGAAACAGAGGTGCTGCTGGCACAAAGGACTGCTCTGAGTGGCCAGTGCCACCAGGTGACGTCAGAGACTCCTGCTGATAGGCTCCTTCAGGTGTTAGTAGCCTATCCTCTCTCCTAGGTAGCCAAACCCTCTTTTCTGGCTATTTAGGGTCTCTGTCTCTGGGGAAACTTTAGATAACGAATGCATGAGCTCAGCCGAGTTCCTCTGCATCTCCCTCTTCACCTTCTGATAAGGAATCGACCGCTGACCGCGCTGGAAGCCTGCAAACCTGCAACATAGTAGCAAAGACGACTACTGCAACTCTGTAACGCTGATCCTGCCGCCTTCTCGACTGTTTTCCTGCTTGTGCATGCTGTGGGGGTAGTCTGCCTCCTCTCTGCACCAGAAGCTCCGAAGAAATCTCCCGTGGGTCGACGGAATCTTCCCCCTGCAACCGCAGGCACCAAAAAGCTGCATTTCCGGTCCCTTGGGTCTCCTCTCAGCACGACGAGCGAGGTCCCTCGAATCCAGCGACACCGTCCAAGTGACCCCCACAGTCCAGTGACTCTTCAGCCCAAGTTTGGTGGAGGTAAGTCCTTGCCTCACCTCGCTGGGCTGCATTGCTGGGAACCGCGACTTTGCAAGCTTCTCCGGCCCCTGTGCACTTCCGGCGGAAATCCTGTGTGCACAGCCAAGCCTGGGTCCACGGCACTCTAACCTGCATTGCACGACTTTCTAAGTTGGTCTCCGGCGACGTGGGACTCCTTTGTGCAACTTCGGCGAGCACCGTTTCACGCATCCTCGTAGTGCCTGTTTCTGGCACTTCTCCGGGTGCTACCTGCTTCAGTGAGGGCTCCTTGTCTTGCTCGACGTCCCCTCTCTCAGCAGGTCCAATTTGCGACCTCCTGGTCCCTCCTGGGCCCCAGCAGCGTCCAAAAACGCCAAACGCACGATTTGCGTGTAGCAAGGCTTGTTGGCGTCCATCCGGCGGGAAAACACTTCTGCACGACTCTCCAAGGCGTGGGGGATCCATCCTCCAAAGGGGAAGTCTCTAGCCCTTGTCGTTCCTGCAGTATTCACAGTTCTTCAGCCTAGTAAGAGCTTCTTTGCACCAACCGCTGGCATTTCTTGGGCATCTGCCCATCTCCGAGTTGCTTGTGACTTTTGGACTTGGTCCCCTTGTTCCACAGGTACCCTCAGTCAGGAATCCATCGTTGTTGCATTGCTGATTTGTGTTTTCCTTGCATTTTCCCTCTAACACGACTATTTTGTCCTTAGGGGAACTTTAGTGCACTTTGCACTCACTTTTCAGGGTCTTGGGGAGGGTTATTTTTCTAACTCTCACTATTTTCTAATAGTCCCAGCGACCCTCTACAAGGTCACATAGGTTTGGGGTCCATTCGTGGTTCACATTCCACTTTTGGAGTATATGGTTTGTGTTGCCCCTATCCCTATGTTTCCCCATTGCATCCTATTGTAACTATACATTGTTTGCACTGTTTTCTAAGACTATACTGCATATTTTTGCTATTGTGTATATATATCTTGTGTATATTTCCTATCCTCTCACTGAGGGTACACTCTAAGATACTTTGGCATATTGTCATAAAAATAAAGTACCTTTATTTTTAGTATAACTGTGTATTGTGTTTTCTTATAATATTGTGCATATGACACTAGGTGGTACTGTAGTAGCTTCACACGTCTCCTAGTTCAGCCTGAGCTGCTTTGCTAAGCTACCATTATCTATCAGCCTAAGCTGCTAGACACCCTATACACTAATAAGGGATAACTGGGCCTGGTGCAAGGTGCAAGTACCCCTTGGTACTCACTACAAGCCAGTCCAGCCTCCTACACCTGCCCATTTTACTAGGGTTACCGTCAACCAATATTTTCCCCTTACTAAAAAACCCTATGCATGCTGTAATTAAACAACTGTTACATTTTTATTTTTTACAGTTATATATAGAATTACAATACCTTCATTGGCGTCATCCCAATTCTTTTCAGGGAGAAAAATGGATGTACTCCCTAGGCCAGGCTTACATCCCCCACCCGCCAACAAAAAGTAACATAATGGGGAGCCGCAGCCAGTGGCCAATAGATCAAGGGAGCCGTGGGTCGAAAATGTTTGGGAACCACTGCACTACGGGGTCATTACAACCCTGGCGGACGGTGTTAAAGCGGCAGTAAGACCGCAAACAGGCCGGCAGTAAAAAAATGGGAATTACGACCGTGGCGGAAACCGCCAACAAAGACAGCCACTTTAACACTCCGACCGCCACGGCGGTACAGACAAACAGCTTGACGGTCACCGCCAACAGACAGACGGAAGACAATTTACAGCCCACAGTATCACAACCTACCAATCCGCCACCTTTTCCGGGGCGGATTCCCAGCGGATAAAAACACGGCGGAAACAGCCATTACAAAGGGAACGCTCACCTCTACACACCCCACGAGGAACGACGACACCATGGAACCGGAACTCCAAATTCTCCCTGCGATAGTCTTCCTGCTCCTATACGACCATCATCAACGCTGGCGGCGAAGACAACGGTGAGTACTGCACCTACGACATAGGGAAGGGGGAGGCAAAAGTCAGGGACACACACACGCAACACCCCCACACCCACCCCGACCCTCACCCACTACAACACACACACCAATGCATATCCAAACATTACAGTAACAACCCCCAACCCCCCGGAAGAATGCAATGACAAAAGGAAATGAGTTCAACCATTGTAATATATCAAAATACAGTAACCAAATATATACAGATATATATACACATTCAACAAAATATACATCACGATTAGTAGTGCAGGGAATGCACCATTCATTGTCGGTGGACCACTGGGCCCAAAATGCATGGGCGAGGCCCACATCACATACCTGATCAAAACGGAGAGAACACTGCTGGGGCATCAGATAGAAATACAACAGGCACCTCAGGGGGAAGGGAAGGGGGGGCACCTCAGCCAGATGAGTTCACCACGCCAGATCCACGAGGGGGCTCCTTGCCCATTGATGTATCCTGGGCAGTGCAAAGCAACAGTCTCTCAAGTCTCTACAGTGAGTGGGTTGCCCACTGTACCATCCTGGGGAGTGCAAAGCCACAGTCTCTCAAGTCTCTACAGTGGGTGGGTTTCCCACTGTACCATCCTGGGGAGTGCAAAGCCACAGTCTCTCAAGACTCTACAGTGGGTGGGTTGCCCACTGTACCATCCTGGGGAGTGCAAAGCCACAGACTCTCAAGTCTCTACAGTGGGTGGGTTGCCCACTGTACCATCCTGGGGAGTGCAAAGCCACAGTCTCTCAAGTCTCTACAGTGGGTGGGTTGCCCACTGTTCAATCCTGGGGAGTGCAAAGCCACAGTCTCTCAAGTCTCTACAGTGGGTGGGTTGCCCACTGTACCATCCTGGGGAGTGCAAAGCCACAGTCTCTCAAGTCTCTACAGTGGTGGGTTGCCCACTGTACCATCCTGGGGAGTGCAAAGCCACAGTCTCTCAAGTCTCTACAGTGGGTGGGTTGCCTACTGTTCAATACTGGGGAGTGCAAAGCCACAGTCTCCCAAGTGGATAACAGTCCTCACTGGTTCTGGAGGGGGACTGGTGCCCAGAGTGCTTCATCCTGTTAAGGACAGAGGTAGTGGATGCATGTCTCCACTGGTTCTGGAGGGGGACTGGTGCCCAGAGTGCTTCATCCTGTTAAGGACAGAGGTAGTGGATGCATGTCTCCACTGGTTCTGGAGGGGGACTGGTGCCCAGAGTGCATCACTCTCCCTGTGACGGTCCCAGTTGCGTCACTGCCCCTGCCGCTCATGGGCTAGCGGTGCTTGAGTTGGCGGTCCTTGCCCTGTTCAGCAGTGCTTGCCATGGCGGTCTTTGCCCGGTTCAGCGGTGCTTGCCATGGCAGTTTTTGCCCTGTTCAGCGGTGCTTGCCCTGTTCAGCGGTGCTTGATTTTGCAGTTTCTGACCTGTTCAGCGGTGCTTGCCATGGCCGTCTTTGCCCTGTTCAACGGTGCTTGCCCTGTTCAGCGGTGCTTGCCATGGCGGTCTTTGCCCTGTTCAGCGGTGCTTGCCATGGCGGTCCTTCATTGCCCAGCTGGGCTGGGGCTGGCGGTCCTTCATTGGGCAGCTGGGCTGTGGCTGCTGGGGCCCTCCTGGGCAGCTGGGCTGTGGCTGCCGGTGGCCTCCTGGCCAGTGACGATGGGGCTGCCCTCCTAGGCACTGACTCTGGCAGTGGCCTCCTGGCCAGTGACGATGTGGCTGGCGGTGGCCTCCTGGGCAGCGGGGATGATGGCGGTCTTCTCCGCCGTGCTGCTCCTCCCAGACTTTGGCGATTTCTTCTGCCCCTTCCCCACCTTAGGAAGAGTCACAGCTGAGTGGACACTCCCCCAGGACCCTTGTGAGCGGCTTTGCTGGCTGGAGTCTTCCCCCACTCCCGCCGGGCACTGTCCAACTTCTGGTGCTTCACAGGGGGGGGACTGGCTGTGCTGTGGCTCCGTGTCACACTGGCTGCCCTGGTGCCCGGTGCACTCCACATACCTCTAACAAAAGGCACCACTGGTACCGGAGATTTTTTGGCTGAGGTGCTAGTACGGGACCTATGAATTGGAGGTGGGGTGGGAAAGAGGTCAAGCTTGGTCAGGAAAAGTTTCTTAGGAACACTGGGACGGGTAGCTGGAGGGGGTCTGGGAGTGGAGGAAGAGGAGGTGGTTGTAGGAGGTGTAACTTTTGTTGATTTGGGTGCAGGGGCATGCGCTGGAGGCTGTTGTGAGGTGGATGTATGTTGGGTGGGTGTGTGCCTGCGTTTGTGTACTTTGGGAGGGGGCGTCACAGACTCACTGGGAGAGGACACAGGGGACGTGTAAATGGTAGTGGGGGTGGTGAGTGCAGGTGAGCGGGGTGTGGTGGTGGGTGTGCTGGTGCGGGACCTAGTGGCTGTAGTGGTAGTGCATGCAGGTGAGAGTGTAGACGAGACTGGGAGGGAGGAGGGAGACGAGGAGGAGGGGGACACAGTGGAGGCAGTGGATGTTGCTGTGTCTGTATGTGTGTGATGCTTGCGTGAGTGCCTGTGGGATGTGTGGTGCTTATGTTTGCCTGAGCTTCCCTTGTGTGGTGAGGTGTGTGCAGGCTGGTCTGATGGTGTGCTTGGGATAGGCTGGGGTACAGAGGATTGGGTCTGGGTGGAGAAAGTTGGAGGGGGGAGGCTAGAGACAAGGACAATGGCTGCCATCAGTGCTGAGGCAAGAGTTTGCAGGGTTCGATGAAGGGCAGCCTGACCAGAATGAATGCCCTCCAGGAATGCATTTGTGTGTTGCAATTCCCTTTCTACACCCTGGATGGCATTCAAAATGGTAGACTGCCCAACAGTGAGGGACCTGAGGAGGTCAATGGCCTCCTCACTGAGGGCAGCAGAGGTGGCAGGGGCAGGGGCTGAGGTGCCTGGGGCGAAGGTGATGCCCACCCTCCTGGGTGAGCGGGCACGGGGCGAAGGCTGAGGGGCTGCTGGGAGGGCGGTGCTGGAAGGGGAGGTGGCGGCTGTACCTGTAGAAGTGGGGGGGCACAGATTTTGCCGCCACCACAAGGGAGCTCCCATCGGAGGACGAGTCCGTGTTGCTGGTAGCAGATCCTGTGACCGCCGTGGTGCTCCCCTCGCCCTCCGTCCCTCTGGTGTATTCTGAGTCCGTTGTGTGGCCCTCCATGGCCACGTGGGATGCAGCTCCCTCGTGCTCCGATGCCACTGTATCTCCGCCTGATGATGCTGATGCACACAAGAACAGGGAGACCACAAAAAGGGGTGGGTGGGGCGACAGAAGAAAGACAGGTTGAGTGCATGGCTTACCGCTACCATTGGCGGACAATACAGACACAGCAGCCCCCTGCACTACGCCGCGCTGTTGGGCTCTACAGATGCAGTTCCTGGGAGATGGCCTACATGGCTATGGTCGACATCTGCACACATAGATGACACAGGGGCATGTATACCTGTACTTGCCACTCTACAGACGTGGGGTGGAGTGCCACATGGCCTGCATTACGGAGGGGCCTAGCCTACGGAACTCGCCCTGGCCTAGGGGAACCCACAGCCCTCCTCCCCCACCCAGACACCTTCACTGCGCGCAAAGTCCGCAGAATGATGTTGTACTCACCCCCTTGTGTCTGCTGTGATGCCCTCAAGTGCCCATACAACTCAGGGTAGGCCACCGTCAGGATCCGGAACATCAGGAGGGTCATGGTGCGACGGGCACCCCTCCCACGTTGGGAGGCCATCCCCAGCTGAGCCTCTGCCGTCTTCTTGCTCCAGCGGCGAATGTCCTCCCATCTTTTCCGGCAGTGGGTGCTCCGTCTGTGGTGGACCCACAGGGTCCGGACGTCCTTGGCGATGGCACGCCAAATATCTTTCTTCTGGTGGGCGCTGACCTACATGAAATGTACAGGGGAAGAAGAGAAGTCATTAGCAACTGCACTGTCGAAGTGAGTGGCCCACATCCCTAGCCTTGCCATGTGGCACATGCATTCACAGTCCTTCATGCACGCAGAACTGTGGCCCCTTCCTTCTTACAACCAGCCCTCTCCACTCAGGCATAGCCCATACAACATGCTCCCTGTGTACTTGGTCTGGAGGACCGTAGAGTAGCGTGTACTGGGGGAGGACCCCGTCCACGAGCTTCTCCAACTCCTGTGCAGTGAAGGCAGGGGCCCTTTCCCCAGACGCACGGGCCATTGTCTCTTCCAGACCAAGGTCACAGCAGCACTTGCAGTGTAGGTCCTCTCCTGTCGAAGATCAGGTATCGAGTGATTGAACAGCTAGAAAATGGCGGTCACGTCCGCGGCGGTGCGTATCATCAACGCCGGCGTACAACGTCATTGGCTACTGGGACCCATAGGGTCCAATGTTAACCAATGCAGCATTGCGCCGCGGTCTTCGGCCGCCTACCGCGACGGTGTACAATGCCAGCGCAGTTACCTCACATCCCATTGTCCCAGTTTAGAGGGCAGGCAGCCGCCATTTCAGGGGCCCACATGGCTTCATTTTCAACTGCGTCACACATACCTAGACTCAACACACATACAGGCAACTTTTTGGATTATGTTTTGTGTTCTGTGTAGACTGTGGGTACATACCTCTGAGTTGTTTGACTCTGTGGTCGCTGTTGTCCTTCCTAGGCACCGTCCGCTGGGACATGTGAGGAGATGGCGGAATCCTCCAGTGTACCGACCGCTGGTGGACCTGTTGACAATGGAGGAGCGACATTTAACCATGCCCTACAGGTTTGACCGTGCCACAATCCAGGAACTGTGTACCCAGTTGGAGCCTGACCTGATGTCAGCAATCCGCCATCCCACAGGGATCTCCCCTCAAGTGCAGGTGCTATCAGTGCTCCATTTCCTTGCAAGTGGGCCATTTCAAACAGCAGTGGCCATGGCATCAGGGATGTCCCAGCCTATGTTTTCCAACGTGTTGTCCAGAGTGTTGTCTGCCCTGCTGAAACACATGCAGAGCTACATCGTTTTCCCTCAGGTGGAGGATTTGGCTACAGTTAAAGGTGACTTCTATGCCCTTGGACATATCCCTAACATCATAGGTGCCATTGATGGGACCCATGTAGCCCTGGTCCCCCCCCACAGGAGTGAACAGGTGTACAGGAACCGGAAGAGTTATCATTCGATGAATGTACAGATGGTATGTTTGGCAGACCAGTACATCTCCCAGGTAAATGCTATGTTCCCTGGCTCTGTGCATGACGCCTACATCCTGCGGAATAGCAGCATCCCTTATGTGATGGGTCAACTCCAGAGGCACCGTGTGTGGCTATTAGGGGACTCTGGTTACCCCAACCTGTCATGGCTACTGACCCCAGTGAGGAATCCCAGGACAAGGGCAGAGGAATGCTACAATGAGGCCCATGGGCGGACTAGGAGGGTGATCGAACGCACCTTCGGCCTCCTGAAGGCCAGGTTCAGGTGCCTCCATATGACAGGTGGTTCCCTATTCTACTCATCAAGGAAGGTGTGCCAGATCATCGTGGTCTGCTGTATGCTTCACAATCTGGCTTTGCGACGACAGGTGCCGTTTCTGCAGGAGGATGGTCCAGATGACAGTGTTGTGGCAGCTGTGGAGCCTGTGGACAGTGATGAGGAGGAAGCAGAGGAAGAAGACATTGACAACAGGGACTCAGTTATCCAGCAATATTACCAGAGACACACAGGTGAGAACACATTCCTGCCTACTACAAGTACTTTCACACTTCTACCTCTATCCTGTCTGTCGATTTCAACCAGTATATGGTAACTGATTTGTACATTTCCATTACGGTTTCACAGGTGTGGTTACCAACGTGTGTCATCTGCTTACATTCCTCATGGACTTGAGATGTGTGACATAGGTATGTTGACATTACATTTGAGAACGGATTTTGTCACTGTCATTGCTAATACACATTTTCAAAATCACAGACTGACTCCAGATTGTTTTGTGCTTCAAGGGTGTTTATTGAAGTGCTAAATATTGGAGGGGGGTGGTAAAATGGTGAGGGTTGATGGTGGAGGAATGCCCATGGCAGAGTCCAGTCTATTAGTCTCACAGGTGCACTGCCCATATGGGCATAGGAAGTGGAGCTGGGGCAGTTCCAATATGGACAGGGTTACAAAGTGGGACAGTGGAATGACAATCAGGGTGGTCTCATTTCTTGGCGGGGGTCTTGGCATCGTGCTTTGTCCTGTTCCTGGATCTCAGGGACCGCTTGCGGGGTGGTTCTCCGTCTGCAGGGGGTGGGGTGCTGGTGTGGTGGTCCTGTGGCGGTGCCTCCTGTCCACTAGCGCCGGCGGAGGTGGTGGGCAGTTCTTCGTCCATGCTAGTGTCAGGGGCCACTTGGAGTGCCACGGTGTCCCTCCTGGTGTTAAGTATCTCCTTCAGCACCCCTACGATGGTGCCCAGGGCGGTGCTGATGGTTCTGAGCTCCTCCCTGAAGCCCAAATACTGTTCCTCCTGCAGGTGCTGGGTCTCCTGAAACTTGGCCAGGACCATTGCCATAGTCTCCTGGGAGTGGTGGTAGGCTTCCATGATGGAGGAGAGGGCCTTGTGGAGAGTGGGTTCCCTAGGCCTGTCCGCCCCCTGTCGCACAGCAGCCCTCCCAGTTCTCCTGTGTTCCTCTGCCTCCGTCCCCTGGACCGTGTGCCCACTACCACTACCACTGCCCCCAGGTCCCTGTTGTTGTTGGGGTGGTGGGTTATCCTGGGTTCCCTGTAGTGGTGGACACACAGCTGATTGACGTGTCCTGGGTACGGAGGTATGGGCCCGTTGGGTGGGTGCTGTGCTGGTGTTACCAGAGGGTGGAAGGTCTGTGGTGGCCTGTGACTGGGTGTGGGGAACCGACTGTCCCGAGGCCCACGATGGTCCGGGCTGGTCATCTGGATCCAGTTGGACAGAGCTGCTGTCATCACTGTGGACCTCTTCTGTGGGTGGGGTAGAGATGTCTGGGTGACATTGGGTAGTGGTCCTGCAGGGGTGTAAAAGCATGATTATTGCATCTGTGTGTGTCATGGTGTGCAATGGGTGGGTGAGCGTGTACCCCAGTGCGAGCATTCCTGTGTGGGGGCTTGTATGATGATGCTTGAGGGGGGTGTTATGGGTATGTGCAGTGGGCATGCTTTAGTGAGGGGTGTCAATGCTTTGTTGTGTCATGCAGGGCTTGGGGTTGGGATGGGTGGTTTGTGTTAGTAGTACATATGTGAGGAGTTGGATTGATAGGGGAGGGGGTGAGGGTGGGGGTCTGTGATAGCATGCAGGTAGGGTGGGGGATATGATAGTTAAGATTTGACTTATCAGAGTCCATTCCTCCACCGACTCCTCCGAGGCCTCAGGATGCATAATAGCCAAGACCTGCTCCTCCCATGTTGTTAGTTGTGGGGGAGGAGGTGGGGGTCCGCCGCCAGTCTGCTGTACCGTGATGTTGTGCCTGCAGACCACGGAACGCACCTCCCCCGTAGGTCGTTCCACCTCTTCCTGATGTCATCCCGATGTCTTGGGTGCTGTCCCACTGTGTTGACCCTGTCGACTATTCTTCGCCATAGCTCCATCTTCCTAGCTATGGAGGTGTGCTGCACCTGTGATCCAAATAGCTGTGGCTCTACCCGTACGATTTCCTCCACCATGACCCTGAGCTCCTCCTCCGAGAACCTGGGGTGTCTTTGCCGTGCCATGGGGTGGTGTAGGTGATGTGTGGGGTGGTGTATGTGGTGATGAGTGTGATGATATGTAGTGGTGTGTGGTGTTTTGTGTGTGGAAGTAGTGTGGGTGATGGTGTTGTGTGCCTCTGTATGGTGGGGTTGTCTATGCTGTGCTGTCTCTCTGGCCTTCGTCAAAGATTTTGGTCGTAGGGGTTTGTGGGTGATGTGGGTGTGTGTTTTATATAGTATTGATTGTGTGGGAGTGGTGTGTGTATGTGTATCAGGCGTGTGTATTTCGAATTGTCCAATATGGCGGTGTTTTGGAGATGTGTGTGTATTTTGAGTGCGGCGGTGTGTACTGCCAATGGAATACCGCGGTTGAAAGACCGCCGCGTGGATTCGTGGGCCGTGATAGCATGGGCGTGTTTCTGTTGGCGTGACGGTGGAGGTTTTGTTTTCGCCAGTTTATCACTGACCTTTGGTGTGGCGGACTTGTGTGGGTGTCTGAATTTTGGCGGATTCCGATCTGTGGGTCATAGTAGCTGTGGTGGAATTCCGCGGCGGTGTGTTGGCGGTCTTCTGCACGGCGGCAAGCGGCTTTTACCGCCAATGTTGTAATGACCCCTTACATCCTCTAGGGGCTAAACATATGGTTACACTGCATTACTTTTTGCAGTTCTGTTTTCATGTGGTTATGCTTTCTTGGGGATGACTATATGGTAACATGACCATGTTTCTTACAAATGCTATTTTAATGTGGTGCCCTCTAGAGGCTGTTCTGAGCATTACAGTCAAAATACTACAATATGCGCTACACTTGGAAACTCGCCCCATAATACTTTGTTGGGCACTCCTTTTACAAAACATTTTTGCCTATAATTTACCACACAATCTTCTCTTTCTGTCCAGGTCATCTCGGGGTCCCCACACCAGGTTGGTAATAATATAAACAAATATAATAAATAACGGCAATAATTTCATTTTTTGCTGGAGGCAGATGAAGAAGGTAAATGGAACTGCTTTAGTTGTATGCACGGCCACTGGAATTATGTGGCAGAGAGGGCCAAATTATGTGTCAGGTTTGACCAACTTATGTGGCAAGAAAAGTCCAGTTATGCATTTACAACACCAATAGCTATAACTCAAGCAAATGCGAGACCTAATGCATTGCAAATGCTTGTTTTTTGTTTGTGATCCCCAGGTTTTACCTAGCAGAGACAAGCAGAAAAAAATACCACCCATTCTAAGTAGAAAGGATCATTACTCTTTCAGCCCCTATTCCTTGGTGCCACTGAACTATAATTTTTCTGACGGTAGAGCCAACAGGGGCACAGCAGTCAGACAAGTGATGGTCGGCCTGACTCCAAATAGAGTGGGCGGATCGAGAGTTTGAGGGAGAGGGTACTCTAACACTCTTGTGGCAGTGCACTCTGACCACCAAACTCCTGGTTTCGGGCATTGTAAATGAGATATGTTAGTAGTTGACTTCACATGTATGTATGTCTGTCCAAATATACCACCGTACTAGCCACTCATTTACAAACTCATTTACAGATACCAGGTGATTCCAGGCTTTGTATATAAGATGTACCATAGTTGGTTCACATGTACATGTGTGTCTGTATGTCTGTCCAAGCACACCACTGTACTAACCACTTGAGCGGTATCTGGGTAATGCCCGGTGATTTCAGGCTCTGTAAATAAGAGCTGTTGTAGCTGGTTCCACTTGTACATGTGAGTCTGTATGTCTGTCCAAGCACACCACTGTACTAACCACTAAAGCAGTGTCTGGGACATGCCCTGTGATTTCAGGCTCTGTAAGTAAGATATACCATAGTTGTTTCACATGCATACGTGAGTCTGGACGTCTGTCCATGCCTAGTGGTTTCAGGCTCTGTAAAGAAGAGGTCTTGTTGTTTCCACAGGTACATGTGAGTCTGTACGTCTGTCCATGCCTGGTGGTTTCAGGCTCTGTAAAGAAGAGGTCTTGTAGTTGGTTTCTACATGTGAGTCTGTATGTCTTGTCCATGCCTGGTGGTTTCAGGCTCTGTGAAGGAGAGGTCTTGTAGTTAGTTCTACTGGTACATGTGAGTCTGTACGTCTGTCCATGCCTGGTGGTTTCAGGCTCTGTGAAGAAGAGGTCTTGTAGTTGGTTCCACTGGTACATGTGAGTCTGTACGTCTGTCCATGTCTGGTGGGTTCAGGCTCTGTGAAGAAGAGGTCTTGTAGTTGGTTCCACTGGTACATGTGAGTCTATATGGTGGTTTCAGGCTCTGTGAAGAAGAGGTCTTGTAGTTGGTTCCACAGGTACATGTGAGTCTGTACGTCTGTCCATGCCTGGTGGTTTCACGCTCTGTAAAGGAGAGGTCTTGTAGTTGGTTCCACAGGTACATGTGAGTCTGTACGTCTGTCCATGCCTGGTGGTTTCAGGCTCTGTAAAGGAGAGGTCTTGTAGTTGGTTCCACAGGTACATGTGAGTCTGTACGTCTGTCCATGCCTGGTGGGTTCAGGCTCTGTAAAGAAGAGGTCTTGTAGTTGGTTCCTACATGTGAGTCTGTACGTCTGTCCATCCTGGTGGTTTCAGGCTCTGTAAAGAGGAGGTCTTGTAGTTGGTTCCAAAGGTACAGGTGAGTCTGTATGTCTGTCCATGCCTGGTGGTTTCAGGCTCTGTGAAGAAGAGGTCTTGTAGTTGGTTCCACAGGTACATGTGAGTCTGTACGTCTGACCATGCCTGATGGTTTCAGGCTCTGTGAAGAAGAGGTCTTGTAGTTGGTTCCTACATGTGAGTCTGTACATCTGACCATGCCTGGTGGTTTCAGGCTCTGTAAAGAAGAGGCCTTGTAGTTGGTTCCTACATGTGAGTCTGTACGTCTGACCATGCCTGGTGGTTTCAGGCTCTGTAAAGAAGAGGTCTTGTAGTTGGTTCCTACATGTGAGTCTGTACGTCTGTCCATGCCTGGTGGTTTCAGGCTTTGTAAAGAAGAGGTCTTGTAGTTGGTTCCACAGGTACATGTGAGTCTGTACGTCTGTCCATGCCTGGTGGGTTCAGGCTCTGTAAAGAAGAGGTCTTGTAGTTGGTTCCACTGGTACATGTGAGTCTGTACATCTGTCCATGCCTAGTGGTTTCAGGCTCTGTAAAGAAGAGGCCTTGTAGTTGGTTCCTACATGTGAGTCTGTACGTCTGACCATGCCTGGTGGTTTCAGGCTCTGTAAAGAAGAGGTCTTGTAGTTGGTTCCTACATGTGAGTCTGTACGTCTGTCCATGCCTGGTGGTTTCAGGCTTTGTAAAGAAGAGGTCTTGTAGTTGGTTCCACAGGTACATGTGAGTCTGTACGTCTGTCCATGCCTGGTGGGTTCAGGCTCTGTGAAGAAGAGGTCTTGTAGTTGTCCACAGGTACATGTGAGTCTGTACGTCTGTCCATGCCTGGTGGTTTCAGGCTCTGTGAAGAAGAGGTCTTGTAGTTGGTTTCACAGGTAGAGGTGAGTCTGTACGTCTGTCCATGCCTGGTGGTTTCAGGCTCTGTAAAGGAGAGGTCTTGTAGTGTGTTCCACAGGTACATGTGAGTCTGTACGTCTGTCCATGCCTGGTGGTTTCAGGCTCTGTAAAGGAGAGGTCTTGTAGTTGGTTCCTACATGTGAGTCTGTACGTCTGACCATGCCTGGTGGTTTCAGGCTCTGTAAAGAAGAGGTCTTGTAGTTGGTTCCACAGGTACATGTGAGTCTGTACGTCTGTCCATGCCTGGTGGGTTCAGGCTCTGTGAAGAAGAGGTCTTGTAGTTGGTTCCACTGGTACGTGTGAGTCTGTACGTCTGTCCATGCCTAGTGGTTTCAGGCTCTGTGAAGAAGAGGTCTTGTAGTTGGTTCCACAGGTACGTGTGAGTCTGTACGTCTGTCCATGCCTAGTGGTTTCAGGCTCTGTAAAGAAGAGGTCTTGTAGTTGGTTCCACAGGTACATGTGAGTCTGTACGTCTGTCCATGTCTGGTGGTTTCAGGCTCTGTGAAGAAGAGGTCTTGTAGTTGGTTCCACTGGTACGTGTGAGTCTGTACGTCTGTCCATGCCTAGTGGTTTCAGGCTCTGTGAAGAAGAGGTCTTGTAGTTGGTTCCACAGGTACGTGTGAGTCTGTACGTCTGTCCATGCCTAGTGGTTTCAGGCTCTGTAAAGGAGAGGTCTTGTAGTTGGTTCCACAGGTACATGTGAGTCTGTACGTCTGTCCATGCCTGGTGGGTTCAGGCTCTGTAAAGAAGAGGTCTTGTAGTTGGTTCCTACATGTGAGTCTGTACGTCTGTCCATCCTGGTGGTTTCAGGCTCTGTAAAGAGGAGGTCTTGTAGTTGGTTCCAAAGGTACAGGTGAGTCTGTATGTCTGTCCATGCCTGGTGGTTTCAGGCTCTGTGAAGAAGAGGTCTTGTAGTTGGTTCCACAGGTACATGTGAGTCTGTACGTCTGACCATGCCTGATGGTTTCAGGCTCTGTGAAGAAGAGGTCTTGTAGTTGGTTCCTACATGTGAGTCTGTACATCTGACCATGCCTGGTGGTTTCAGGCTCTGTAAAGAAGAGGCCTTGTAGTTGGTTCCTACATGTGAGTCTGTACGTCTGACCATGCCTGGTGGTTTCAGGCTCTGTAAAGAAGAGGTCTTGTAGTTGGTTCCTACATGTGAGTCTGTACGTCTGTCCATGCCTGGTGGTTTCAGGCTTTGTAAAGAAGAGGTCTTGTAGTTGGTTCCACAGGTACATGTGAGTCTGTACGTCTGTCCATGCCTGGTGGGTTCAGGCTCTGTAAAGAAGAGGTCTTGTAGTTGGTTCCACTGGTACATGTGAGTCTGTACATCTGTCCATGCCTAGTGGTTTCAGGCTCTGTAAAGAAGAGGCCTTGTAGTTGGTTCCTACATGTGAGTCTGTACGTCTGACCATGCCTGGTGGTTTCAGGCTCTGTAAAGAAGAGGTCTTGTAGTTGGTTCCTACATGTGAGTCTGTACGTCTGTCCATGCCTGGTGGTTTCAGGCTTTGTAAAGAAGAGGTCTTGTAGTTGGTTCCACAGGTACATGTGAGTCTGTACGTCTGTCCATGCCTGGTGGGTTCAGGCTCTGTGAAGAAGAGGTCTTGTAGTTGTCCACAGGTACATGTGAGTCTGTACGTCTGTCCATGCCTGGTGGTTTCAGGCTCTGTGAAGAAGAGGTCTTGTAGTTGGTTTCACAGGTAGAGGTGAGTCTGTACGTCTGTCCATGCCTGGTGGTTTCAGGCTCTGTAAAGGAGAGGTCTTGTAGTGTGTTCCACAGGTACATGTGAGTCTGTACGTCTGTCCATGCCTGGTGGTTTCAGGCTCTGTAAAGGAGAGGTCTTGTAGTTGGTTCCTACATGTGAGTCTGTACGTCTGACCATGCCTGGTGGTTTCAGGCTCTGTAAAGAAGAGGTCTTGTAGTTGGTTCCACAGGTACATGTGAGTCTGTACGTCTGTCCATGCCTGGTGGGTTCAGGCTCTGTGAAGAAGAGGTCTTGTAGTTGGTTCCACTGGTACGTGTGAGTCTGTACGTCTGTCCATGCCTAGTGGTTTCAGGCTCTGTGAAGAAGAGGTCTTGTAGTTGGTTCCACAGGTACGTGTGAGTCTGTACGTCTGTCCATGCCTAGTGGTTTCAGGCTCTGTAAAGAAGAGGTCTTGTAGTTGGTTCCACAGGTACATGTGAGTCTGTACGTCTGTCCATGTCTGGTGGTTTCAGGCTCTGTGAAGAAGAGGTCTTGTAGTTGGTTCCACTGGTACATGTGAGTCTGTACGTCTGTCCATGCCTGGTGGTTTCAGGCTCTGTAAAGGAGAGGTCTTGTAGTTGGTTCCACAGGTACATGTGAGTCTGTACGTCTGTCCATGCCTGGTGGTTTCAGGCTCTGTAAAGGAGAGGTCTTGTAGTTGGTTCCACAGGTACATGTGAGTCTGTACGTCTGTCCATGCCTGGTGGTTTCAGGCTCTGTAAAGGAGAGGTCTTGTAGTTGGTTCCACAGGTACATGTGAGTCTGTACGTCTGTCCATGCCTGGTGGTTTCAGGCTCTGTAAAGGAGAGGTCTTGTAGTTGGTTCCACAGGTACATGTGAGTCTGTACGTCTGTCCATGCCTGGTGGTTTCAGGCTCTGTAAAGGAGAGGTCTTGTAGTTGGTTCCACAGGTACATGTGAGTCTGTACGTCTGTCCATGCCTGGTGGTTTCAGGCTCTGTAAAGGAGAGGTCTTGCAGTTGGTTCCACAGGTACATGTGAGTCTGTCCGTCTGTCCATGCCTGGTGGTTTCAGGCTCTGTAAAGAAGAGGTCTTGCAGTTGGTTCCACAGGTACATGTGAGTCTGTACGTCTTCCCATGTCTGGTGGGTTCAGGCTCTGTGAAGAAGAGGCCTTGTAGTTGGTTCCACAGGTACATGTGAGTCTGTACGTCTTCCCATGCCTGGTGGTTTCAGGCTCTGTAAATAAGAGGTCTTATAGTTGGTTCCACAGGTACAGGTGAGTCTGTACGTCTGTCCATGCCTGGTGGTTTCAAGCTCTGTAAAGAAGAGGTCTTGTAGGTGGTTCCACTGGTACATGTGAGTCTGTACGTCTGTCCATGCCTGGTGGTTTCAGTCTCTGTGAAGAAGAGGTCTTGTAGTTGGTTCCACAGGTACATGTGAGTCTGTACGTCTGTCCATGCCTGGTGGTTTCAGGCTCTGTGAAGAAGAGGTCTTGTAGTTGGTTCCTACATGTGAGTCTTTACGTCTGTCTATGCCTGGTGGGTGCAGGCTTTGTGAAGAAGAGGTCTTGTAGTTGGTTCCACAGTGGTGATATTCCTTTTCTCTGCAGCCCGTTGGCCGGGAGCTCCTCCTTCATCTTGCGCACCACCTTCTGACGCACTATGGCTACGACCCGCACATCACCGCACTGGTGAACAGCACCAGGATCCACATTCTTCCAGCGATGAATCCCGATGGCTTCAAGGTTGCTGCCCCCGGGGACTGCGATGGGGAGCAAGGCAGGTAAAGCAGATTGCCTTTGAGCGTTGTAGGCTGCCTTCATTGGGTTCCTGGGAGGTAAACAAAGTGCTGGAGTGCACTCTTCTAAAAGGTGTCTGATCTGTTTCCTCATAGGCAGAATTTTCATGGTGTGGACCTGAATCGTAACTTCCCTGACTTCTTTGCCAATAACTCAGTGCCCCGCGAGCCGGAAACCCAAGCCGTGATGAGGTGGTTTCGCAGTGAGAGCTTTGTGTTGTCTGCGGTCCTTCACGGAGGAGCAATGGTGGTTGTTTACCCCTACAGCAACGACGAGGAAGGTATGTGGTGTCTTCTGAATGAAACATATTACCCAAGGTACTAAGGGGCATATTTACAAGCCCCATGCGCCGCTGGTCCCTCACTTTTTTTTACCTTCCGGTGCCGCAGAGCACAGAGCCATATCTACGAGGCCACGCAAACCCACTTTGGGTGGCTTTTCATGGCCTCTTAGCTATTGTGTAAGGCAACACAGCGCAAGTTGCTGCATTGCCTCACACTGCGTCAGGGGGGCGTACCATGGGTGTTGGGGTGGGTGTTCGCACGCAGCACCCATGGGGCTTGACGCATTCCCAGATTTACAAGGCTCTGTAAACCTCAGAATTCCATGTGTGTTACATTCTGCAGCACATATAGTGAGAGGAAAACACCTCCACAGATTGGTTTTGTGCAGGAAGGTGCCCCTTCCTGCACATTAACAATCCTACATGCAGCGCAGACACCCATGCAGCGTGGTGCAAGGGTCCCTGCGTTGGCACTAGGCAGTCCATTGTTCACGAGTGCAGGGGGAGAGGACAGAAATGCACCGTATTTTGTAAATATGGTGTGTTTCTACCCTTTTCCGGTGGCGCAGGGCAGCACAGCAAGGTCACTTTCTGTGCTGCCCTGCACCACTTTATTGTACGTATGCCCCTCAGTCCTTAGCTGGGATTTGCAAAGCCATGCAAGGGTGATTTACACCACCTTGCGTGGCTTTGTAAGAAATGAGTAATGAATGCAGCGCATGGGGGGCGTTCCATGGTCGGATTAGGGGCCTTCCCACTCATCCACCCATTGATTTTGGCGCATTCCCAGATTTACATAGACTTGTATACCTGGGAATGCGTCCAATGCTGCACCTCGTAGACTGAGGCGTGACGAGAACTCTTTTCCTCTCCTCCTTACTTCCTTTTTCTGTGTATGATGCGTGACGCATCACAAATAGTAAAAGGAAGAGCCTTTAAGGATCGTTTTTATGCAAGAAGGTGTCGCTTTGTGTACGAAACCAATCCTGCTCGTATCGCAGACACCCTTTCAGCTTAGCACAAGGGTGCCCGAGTTGGCACTAGACGGCACTCAGTGCGCCAGGGCAGGAAGAGAGCAGGAAAACACCATATCTTAGTAGATGCCCTCTCCCGCATCGCATGACGTCTCATGATATGGCCCCTCGTCCTTCCCTGTCAAGAGGCTGTCAGCTTTTAGTGTCTTTAACGGGAATCAAAAACTAGAACACAAATGGCCATCATTCTGCTAGCTTTGGCTAACGAAAGGCTTGCAGCCTGTGCCTTGCATTCTTGACTCCTTAACATCTGGAACGAGCAAATGACATCGCACAACGACTTCTGATTTGCTTTTAATTGATGATGCACAACTGTTTACCTTGAACTGACAGTGTCATGGGGCAAGGAAATAAATATCACACATCATAGAGAACAAAACTCAACAAAGCACAAACACATTGGAATCAATTCAACAAATCACCCTCTTTCAAAGTAGACCTGCACTTCAGAAACATTCCTCCATGAATGCTCCTTAAACCCCAGAAAGTGGTGACTGTTCTAAAGTTTGAGAGCTGTAATGTTGAGGGTCTGATCCAGAACTCACAATCCAGTATCTTACTAAAGATAACGTGGACTGAAGCGGATTGTGTCTCCACTCTTAACCGTCGCAGCTTCTCCTGTCGCTTAGTCAAGAGGTTTGTGTGTGCCAAGTTTACATGTGACCTGAGGTCCCTATTTTTAACAGAGAGTAGCTTCGCCATCACTTCCCCAGAGATATTAATGTACAGCGTCATACAGTAATGTGCACGGGCAGAATCTGTGCTAGCAGGAGGGACGGCCAATCTTAAAGTTGAAGCTAAGCACATATTTTTGACAGAGTAGGGTGAAAGTGTGAGGTCTCGGCCGTCACTGTCCTTACCAGGGTAGAAGTACTCAGCTGCAGTGACCATTTAAGTCCCTCGTGAACAATCTTGACAGCCAGGAAGCATTAAGTCTTGTCCTACCTCCAGCTGCAGACCAACACCAACATGGATGCCATTTGAATCGTCATCAGGTTCTAAGACAACCTGGGCGTCAGTGAAGTACAGTTCACACCACAGACCACAGCCCCAAAGAGCCCGGCCAGAGAGAGCAAGTATAGACGGAAAAGAGGGGCAAGAGAGATGACCCCGGCAGGACTACGTGGCAGTGATCCACTGACCCAATCCAGTGCCGTCCCCTGAGCGTCCACTGCACTGTCCATCCGGTCTATCAAGGCACTGTGGTCAACAGTGCCGAAAGGTGCTGAGAGGTAGAGGAATGGCAGCACTGCTGGTCTTTCCCCTCCCTCGTGGATCTAACAAACAGTATCCATAATTGCAGTCTCAGGCTACAGGATTACTAAAAATCAGGCAGGTTAGAACTGAGTAACTCCAGGTATTCGGAAAAGGTGGTTGCTACATTAGAAGGCAGCTCCGGACCCTCTGGAGGCGGACGGTGTAGGAAAGTGCCATCTTGCCTGGCATGTTACCCCCATTTTTACTGTATGTATGTATGTTTTAGCCCTTGTGTCACTGGGATCCTGCTAGGCAGGACCCCAGTGCTCATAGTATATGCCCTATATGTGTTCCCTGTGTGATGCCTAACTGTATCACTGAGGCTCTGCTAACCAGAACCTCAGTGGTTATGCTCTCTCTGCTTTCCAAATTTGTCACTGCAGGCTAGTGACTAAATTTACCAATTCTCATTGGCATACTGGTACACCCATTTAATTCCCTTGTATATGGTACTGAGGTACCCAGGGTATTGGGGTTCCAGGAGATCCCTATGGGCTGCAGCATTTCTTTTGCCACCCATAGGGAGCTCAGACAATTCTTACACAGGCCTGCCACTGCTGCCTGAGTGAAATAACGTCCACATTATTTCACAGCAATTTTACACTGCACATAAGTAACTTATAAGTCACCTATATGTCTAACCCTCACTTGGTGAAGGTTAGGTGCCAAGTTACTTAGTGTGTGGGCACCCTGGCACTAGCCAATGTGCCCCGACATTGTTCAGGGCAAATTCTCCGCTTTGTGAGTGCGGGACAACATTACACGCGTGCACTCCACATAAGTCACTACCTATGTGTAGCGTCACAATGGTAACTCCAAACATGGCCATGTAACATGTCTAAGATCATGGAATTGTCACCCCAATACCATTCTGGTATTGGGGTGACAATTCCATGATCCCCCCTGGTCTCTAGCACAGAACCTGGGTACTGCCAAACTGCCTTTCCGGGGTTTCCACTGCAGCGGCTGCTGCTGCCAACCTCTCAGACAGGTTTCTGCCCTCCTTGGGTCTGGGCAGCCCAGTCCCAGAAAGGCAGAACAAAGGATTTCCTCTGAGAGAGGGTGTTACACCCTCACCCTTTGGAAATAGGTGTGAAGGGCTGGGGAGGAGTAGCCTCCCCTAGCCTCTGGAAATGCTTTGATAGGCACAGATGGTGCCCATCTCTGCATAAGCCAGTCTACACCAGTTCAGGGATCCCCCAGCCCTGCTCTGGCGCGAAACTGGACAAAGGAAAGGGGAGTGACCACTCCCCTGACCTGCACCTCCCAGGGGAGGTGGCCAGAGCTCCTCCAGTGTGTCCCAGACCTCTGCCATCTTGGATTCAGAGGTGTTGAGGCACAATGGACTGCTCTGAGTGGCCAGTGCCAGCAGGTGACGTCAGAGACCCCTCCTGATAGGTGCCTACCTCTCTTGGTAGCCAAACCTCCTTTCTTGGTTGCCAAACCTCCTTTTCTGGATATTTAGGGTCTCTTCTCTGGGCTATTCCTCAGATAACGAATGCAAGAGCTCACCAGAGTTCCTCTGCACTTCCCTCTTCGACTTCTGCCAAGGAACGACCGCTGACAGCTCCAGGACACCTGCAAAACCGCAACAAAGTAGTAAGACGACTACCAGCAACATTGTAGCGCCTCATCCTGCCGGCTTTCTTGACTGTTTCCTGGTGGTGCATGCTCTGAGGGCTGTCTGCCTTCACCCTGCAATGGAAGCCAAGAAGAAATCTCCTGTGGGTCGACGGAATCTTCCCCCTGCTAACGCAGGCACCAAGCTACTGCATCACCGGTCCTATAGGTCCTCTCTCATCCTGACAAGCGTGGTCCCTGGAACACAGGAGCTGGGTCCAAGTGTCTCCCACAGTCCAGTGGCCCTTCTGTCCAAATTTGGTGGAGGTAAGTCCTTACCTCCCCACGCCAGACAGTAATCCTGTGTACTGCATGATCTGCAGCTGCTCCGGCTTCTGTGCACTTTTCCAAGGATTCCTTTGTGCACAGCCTAGCCTGGGTCCCCAGCACTCTGTCCTGCATTGCCCAACTCACTGAGTTGAAATCTGACGTCGTGGGACCCTCCTTTGTGACTCTGAGTCGACCGCTGTCCTCAGATCTTCTAAGTGCCTGCTCCGGTACTTCTGCGGGTGCTGCCTGCTTCTGTGGGGGCTCTCTGAGTTGCTGAGCTTCCCCTCTGTCTCCTCCTCCCCGGGGCAACATCCTGGTCCTTCCTGGTCCCCAGCAGCACCCAAAATCCTCAACCGCGACTCTTGCAGCTAGCAAGGCTTGTTTGCGGTATTTCTGCCTGGAAACACTTCTGCAACCTCCAGCACGCCGTGGGACATCTTCCATCCAAAGGAGAAGTTCCTAGCCCTTTTCGTTGTTGCAGAATCTTTGGCTTCTTCCACCCGGAGGCAGCCCTTTTGCACCTTCATCCGGGGTTTTCTGGGCTCCTGCCCCCCTGGACACTTGCGTGACTCTTGGACTTGGTCTCCTTCCTTTACAGGTCCTCAGGTCCAGGAATCTGTCTTCAGTGTTTTGCTGGTGCTTGTGGTTCTTGCAGAATCCCCTATCACGACTATTCTGTCTTTCTGGGGTAGTAGGGTAACTTTACTCCTACTTTTCAGGGTCTTGGGGTGGGGTATCTTGGACACCCTTACTGTTTTCCTACATTCCCAGCGACCCTCTACAACCTCCCATAGGTCTGGGGTCTATTTGTGATTCGCATTCCACTTTTGGAGTTTATGGTTTGTGTTGCCCCTAGACCTATGTTTACCTATTTCAACCTATTGTGATTCAAGGTACAAAGATGACCACTGGGCCAGCAGTCATCCCTAAATTTGGCAGACCAAAGTCCACCAGTGTGGTCCTCTGCCTCCCTGATGGATGGAGTACTGTTCCCCAAAGCCTAAAGAAGGCCCTAACTCTCTTTATTGGGTTTGTCATTCTAAAAAAGAGTTACTAACAATAGGTTGCATCGAGAGACCAAGGTGCGGAGATGTGGGTGGGCAAAGGACAACAGTAATCACACAAATTACATTTGCCCCGCAATCACAGCTTCAGCTGGAAGGAGGTCAGGGTCGCGGGATGTGAATAGAGCCGGGATGGGGTAAAACATTACTCGGGGTGCTGGGGAGGTGAAAGCTACGAGGCAAGTGAACATTTTGTAATCACACGTACTGATCATGGGAAGGTGGGAGAGATATTCAGGATGGAAGGGCAGGTTCTGTGCTGACAAAGCATCAGGGCTGTGGGGCACAGGCGGATGTACATTGATGGAGATGTGATATATGGTACCTCCATAAGGCATGATCAATGAGGAAACCATAGAATGTAATAGATTTCTCATCTGCGTATTCCTCTTTCAGATGTGAAAGAGCTGATAATTCCTCTGCCATTAATGTACCTTGTTCTAATTCTGACAGCCCAAGTGATCGAGGAGTCGATTCTTTGTCTTGACTACATTCTCTTCCACCGCCATATCTTTTCTTTGGAGATTTAAATAACATTTCTGAAATGCCGCCGGTATATGCCCTGGAAATCTAAGGTGATTTTGGTCTCCGCGTCTAAAATTATATCAGCGAGGAGGTATTTTTTTAGGGGTTCAGTATTATTTATCAGACATGGAATGCTTCACTCTCCTCCCGACACTTGAAGAGGTGGCTTGAGTAATCTACTGTCATTTAGCATATTTTTATTTAGAGGATCACCCTCTAGGTTATTCCCATGCCTGGGGTATCCCTGAAAACTAACAAAGTGTTTTTGTCCCTCCGGTGGTACTTCTTCTGAGGCTTCCTTCAGGGCTCCAAATTCTTGTTCTTTTACAAGAGGTTGTGGCCTACCACCTGTGAAAGACTCTCTTTATGAGACTCCCAAGTCATGAAGTCTAAACGAAGGTGTCTCCAACCAGTCGATCATGAGCTACCAGTAGCTCCCAGACACTTTCAGAGCAGCTCACAGCCTTGGGTTCATTTTATAATAAGCACAGGGTCACATTTTCCTTTTAAAGTTAAGGGAATGCTGTGTTTACATTATTACATTCGGGCTACAGATAGCAGGGCCTGATAATGAGCAGTGCTCAGTCAGATCAATGGGCCAGGCTGCGGCCTTGGCACAGAGGTGAAGAACTGAAGCACTGAGGTATTTAACTCTTAAATAAAAGTGGTTGCCAGCTTACTGTTGGAGGGTGAGAACAGGATGATGCTTCTGAATGCTGATAAATGGGGCAGAATTCTAATTAAAAGTTATCTTAATGATTAAGTTAACTCTTCATTTTAATTTTCTCCCATTTCCTCCAAGTGTCGCATTTACAAACAGTAGATGTCAGGCTCCCAGTGGCCAGGAGACGCTCTGCTGTGTGTATCACTGAAAAATAGTCATTTCTGTGCATGGGAGAAGCACAGAAAAATGTTCCATATTTTGAACATTTTTGCAGAACATTTTCTGAATTTTAAATCTGTTCCATTTAAAAAAATGGTTGTATTTTTTAGATATACATGTAACAGTGCCATGTATGGTGAAAGGTATGTCCTGTGCCACAAGTGCATACACCACAGGCTCTCAGTCACCCAGGAACATATATCCCATTCATACACACACTTTCATACCTCTCCACAGACCACGCTCTCATCGAGACTCAGGGCAGCCCTGTCATAGTGCCCCTCGTCAAAGTATTTTGTTCAAACCATATTACCGGGCTCTATGGACATTAGGCTTAAAGTCAATGAAGCTGGATGTGGGGGTGTCTGATAACAATGCACGAGTTGTTTAGACTTCAGTAGCTCACAGCGATTTTCACTGATTAGAAGTACACTACAGAAAAGGTTGGAGACCCCAGCTTTAAATAGAAAAACTCTCAAGTTGTATTTTATGGCAACAGTAGACTCTTAATCTTAAGCTGAGGGCTGTCCATAAAGCATCTAGAATATATCCACCACTAGTCATGTCAGAGGATCTATTCCGTGTTCAATCTCCGTAATCGGAGCCTCAAGATATGGAATAATACCCGTACCACACATCAGAACCTGAAGCTTTGTACCCAAAGAGGTGTGGGTGAAGGAATCAGGGGCATTGATTAGACAGCGCTTGAAGTATCCATCCATCATCTTGTCCTTTCACTGGGTATAGTTTCAGACTTTATAATTATCACTTCTACAGGGTTTGATCCTGTAGAGCCACGGTACCCATGACAGCGTCGCAACTTTAATTCAGTTCAGTTACACTGACAAAGCCCCCTTGGGACTGTGCAATCAGTGGGACTGAGATATGCCCAAAAGTTACATCTAGATGTCATGACAGCTCTGTGGTCCACCACCCAGCTGTGATCCACGTCTGAGCCTCTCCCCAGTGTCGGACTATGTCATGCGGGGCTAAGAAGTTACAGGACGTTATTTATCAATTTCACTTCCAAATTCAGTTCTGTTTGTTGGGTCATTATAAAAACAACCCTATATTGCATACATGCACAAGCTTACACCGGTCATTAAACAATAGGTGTGCCTCAACATGGCGCAGCTGGGGCATAATATTATACGTTATCATTCTAAATATAGAAATGAGGATATGAAATAAAAAATAATCCCTAAATACTTCGGTCTGTATATTATAGATAAATATCTTGTGAATTCCCACTCGCACCAGTGAGATGTTTAGTCGTAGTACGTTATTCTTTCTAGTGTGCCACAGCACCGATTCAGTGGCCACGATGAAGGTTTGTAGTTCAGATCTTGCCAGTAAAAGCTCTGAACGCAGCAGGGTCATTCACTTCCGCAGCTTGAACCTGGGGTTATATTCCTAGTCGACCAGTAGCTGCTCCACACAGGCTGACACCACAGGGGCAGTGGCCCCTTGCTGACCACGCTGACTGTTTTCCAGTCACTTATGAGATCCGCAGGGTGCCCAGTGCTTACAAATACACAGCAACACTGGCCTGAGTGGTATGGATGGAGCCATTAACTTTTCCTCAGCGTTCGGTAACATTTGTAGAAGAAAGTTCAGTCAAAGCTGTGCCGAGAGAATTGCTGTTTTGATTAATTCTAGACAGTCTTAGTGAGAAGAGATCCTGTTGACACCTGGTTTCTATACTTTGACTATGGACCTGATTGGAACACTCCAAAAGCTTGAGCCAGTGGCTGTGACCATTTTAATGTTTCCTTGAAGATAACACTCAAGTATTTGAGCTTATTTGTTTTTATAGCACATCAACCACTTAGACAGCTTCCCCTGTTTCTTTTGCAGGACCAACAGGAGAAATCCAGTATGCGGATGAAGATGTGTTCAAGCATTTGGCAAAGATTTACTCCTTTACCCATCCAGAAATAAACAAGGGAAACTTTTGTGGTGACTCCTTCCCAAAGGGCATAGTAAAAGGGGCCAAATGGTACCCCATAGTAGGTAAGATATGCCTCTCTCTTCAGTGGAGTTGGGGTTTCGAAGTGCGGTGGAACATGTTGAATGTGTTCTTGAAGGTCCTTTGGTGAGTAGTGTGGGGTGCTCGTAGAAGGATGAGCCTTGACCAGATGAGTTGTTTGCCTCCAGAACAATAAAAGACGAGCCCGTACAGGCTCATCTCAAAGGTGACAGGTCTTGGATCCCTCTCCGAGGAGCTGGCAGTGGGTCCAGAACCAGAGACAAGTTCATTTCAGGGTCTTATCTCTTATGGGCCATGGTGATGGGAATTGATTGTGAAGAAGCTCAGCACTCCAGAATGAATGGAAGGAGCTTTGTAAGCTATTGTCACTGGTTCACAGCCGCGGTCACAAAAAGTGTGTTGGTCACTGGTCCTCTGAATGGCTTCATGTTAAGTTGTGCTAGCCCGCTCTTGCACGTTTCTAAAAAACGTATTCGTAACTGAACTGATGCCTGCAGGCTCCACTGGAATTCGTGTATATGCTACACAAGATGGTGGTCTCTTTTGTGGTGGACTGGTGATGCGCATCTGGGATGTGGCAGCCTGCGTGGACACACCCACTGCACTCTTCCCAAAATCTCTGTACCTAGTATTAGCTGAAAATAGCTTGCTCAGCAGCTTTGTTTTAGAGTTCCAGAGTGAAAACTACCCCTCTGTATTTCCTGTATGTGGCACCCTCGTCTGACAATGAGCCTTTAAGTGGGCAAACACAACTCACATCTATGTTCACCCAAAAAAGGTCTCTCTGTGACCAAGGGAAAGGAGCACTACATCTGTAGCTGGCAACAGCAGGAAAAGGGCTCTCCCAGAATTGGAGGATCCCTGGGACCTTTTACAGCTGCACCCCTCTGATCGTCCTTGGCAGTCCACTTTGGACAACAAAAGAGGTACGTTTTATCCCCCTTTGCTGGTATGTGTTCACCTTTGTCGCCCAGATATCGAATGGCTTACAGACCCAGGTAAGGAAGGAAGATCTTTCTACTAGGAGTGGTTGCCCTTTTCCCATGATGTGTTAATAATTTCATATTTCTGATGGATACAACTACCTGTGGATTCCTCACTCATTGAATTTTCCCCATGTGCCAGCATCCGACGGAAATTTTCTTCCTAGCTTCTGCAAGTCGACGAGGACGTCACAATTGCCCACGCAACGCCGTCTGATGTCATACAGGCAATAAGAGGTCCTGGCCGGCGTGCTGACGTCAGTTCCCTTTTTTCCGTGCCTTCAAGCGACGGTTATTCTTCGAGGGAGCAACTCTTTCTCCTCTGCGGAGTTACAGTTACAATTTTTTTCGAGATGTCTCAGCGAAAGTCGGGCTTTAAGCCTTGTAGAGAGTGCGGAGGCAAGATGTCGGTGACAGACCCACATGTGGATTGCTTGTGGTGTCTGAGCTCCGATAATGACGTGGAGAAATGTGATTCCTGTCAACGCATGAATCCTAAGGCGTTGAAGGAACGGGAGGCGAAGCTGTTTTTGGCAAAGTCCAAAAAGAAACAGAAGCGTCACCGTGATTCCCGGCGCCATCGTGAATCTCGGCGCCGGTCGAGTAGAGAGCGTTCACGCTCGAGGTCGCCTTCGGTTCGGCACCGAAAGACATGGGAGGTTAGTCCCACCATCACTCCTCAGCCGCAGTCGCCTCCCACATCCCTGGCTTCACCTACAACTCCACCATCTGTCTTCGAGGTCGTATCTCAGCAGGAACAGGAGTTCTCACCTGCTTCAGAGACGCCGGGGCCGGCACCGTTATCACCTTGTGCTCAGGCTCCGCAGTATCCGGCATTCCCGGCACCAGGTGCTGATAGTTCCGCATTTCTAAATGCGATGTTTGCCATTTTTCAGCAGATGGCTCCAGGTGGTGGTCTGGCTGGTCCTTCGGGCCATTAGCCTTTAATATGGGTGCTCCGGCTCCTTTACGACCGGCACCTTTTATGCCCTTCCTTCCAATGGGAGGTGCTGGTTCGGCGCCGGTTCCTTTGGCGTCGCCTACACGACCTGCGAAGCCAATGAGGTCTGCTGTTCCGGCGCCGGAGAGTTCTTCGCCTTCACATCCTCTACCTCGGTCGGCGCCGAAGCAGCCCATGGCGCTGATGGATCCGGCGTCGGATGGTTTGGAGGATCGGCGTCAGGCAAGGTCATCGACGTCGGCGGACGCCTTGTCGATGCCAAGGATTGAGGCCAGGCTTCATTCAAGGAGGCTAGCTCTTCGCCTCCTTGAAGAACAGGAATATCAAAAGCAGGCCTTGGAGGAGGGTGAGATTAATGAACCTCTTGTAGATCTCCAGGGTTTGGACACGGCAAGTGGCTTAGACACTTCTCCAGAGTGGGATTTAACATCTCCTGGGGAATATACAGAGGAAGCTGCTTCTTTCCACTCTGTTTTAAGGAAGGCAGCTGACTTTTTGGACCTTCCTCTTCCAGTGGCTGAGTCAAAACCCAACATATTAACGGAAGTGCTACATCCGGCTTCAGCGGTTGCAGAGCCACTTTTGCCTTTTAATGAGGCTCTCCTGGATCCAAGTCTAGAGATTTGGAAAAAGCCAGTTTAATCTACGGCTGTTAATAGGACAGTGGCGCGCAGGTATCGTGTGGCTCCTGCGGATCCGAGCTTTTTGTCGAGGCACCCGACTCCAGAAAGCCTGGTTGTACAAGCTTCATGTTCGTCTCGCACTGCTCCAGGTTCTTTTCTGGGTGTGCCTTCGGACAGGGACTCTAAAAAGATGGACCAGTCTTCGAAAAAGGCATTTTCATCTTGTAGTATGGCTCTCAAGTCCACCAATGCCACATGCATCTTGGGCAGATACATCTACGCCCTTATGGAGGAGATTAAGGGGGTCATTCCGACCCTGGCGGTAAAAACCGCCAGGGCCGGGGTCCGCGGGAGCACCGCCAACAGGCTGGCGGTGCTCCTTTGGGCATTCTGACCGCGGCGGTACAGCCGCGGCCAGAAACGGAAAGTCGGCGGTGTACCGCCGACTTTCCGCTGCCCATGGGAATCCTCCATGGCGGCGCAGCTTGCTGCGCCGCCATGGGGATTCCGACCCCTTCACCGCCATCCTGTTCCTGGCGGTTTCGACCGCCAGGAACAGGATGGCGGTGAGGGGTGTCGTGGGGCCCCTGGGGGGCCCTGCAGTGCCCATGCCAATGGCATGGGCACTGCAGGGGCCCCCGTAAGAATTGAATTGAGCAGACACTGAAATTCGCGACGGGTGCTACTGCACCCGTCGCACACCTTCCACTCCGCCGGCTCCATTCGGAGCCGGCTTCATCGTGGAAGGGTGTTTCCCACTGGGCTGGCGGGCGGCCTTTTGGCGGTTGCCCGCCAGCCCAGTGGGAAACCCAGAATGACCGCCGCGGTCTTTTGACCGCGGTACGGTCTTCTGGCGGTCCCAGCCAGGCCGGCGGCTACCGCCGCCGGCCGGAGTCAGAATGACCCCCTAAGTCTTCTCATTCGGAATTGCCTCAGGAGGTGTTGAGCCTTGTTTCTGATGCTCAGGCTGCGGCGACCCAAGTAATCCAGTCAGGGCTGGACACAACTGATTCTGTGGCCAGAGCTATGGGCACCACTGTTGCTACAAGGAGACAGGCCTGCCTTCGTTCTTCAGGGTTTTCATCCGATGTTCAGTCAGCCCTGCTAGATCTTCCCTTTGATGGGGATAAACTTTTTGGATCGAAGGCGGACTCTGCCCTTGAAAGATTTAAAGAGAGTAGAGCCACAGCAAAATCGTTAGGCTTGCAAGCCTCCTCTTCTGTTTCTTCTAGGTTGTTCAGAAGATTTAGGGGGTTTGGTCGTGGCTCCTCCTCCTCCTCCTTTCGGGGCAGGTTTCAGCAGCAGGCCGCCACTGCCCTCCCCTATAGATCGTACAGGGGGAGGGGGAGGGTCCGAACCAGAGGAGCCACCCAGCAGCACTCTGCCTCTTCCTCTTCCTCTGGAGGGGTGCAGCATGGGAAGCAGCCTTAGTCATCCACCAATTCCTTTGCATACCACTCCTGTAGGGGGGAAGTTAATGAACTTTCTCCACATGTGGGAGGCAATAACATCGGACTCCTGGGTCACCAGCATTGTGGGGAAAGGCTATGCCCTTCCCTTTCGGGAGTTTCCACCCCCCATCCCGCCCCATCCATCCTTTTGCTCAGAAGAACATCTCCTGTTATTAGAACAGGAGGTTCTAGTCCTCCTTTCAAAGGGTGCAGTAGAGTTGGTTCCGGAGCAGGAAAGGGGTCAGGGTTGTTATTCAAGATACTTCCTGATCCCCAAGACGGATGACCGATTGAGACCAATCCTGGACCTGAGGATTTTGAATTGGTTCCTCAAACAGGAAAAGTTCAAGATGCTGACCCTAGCTCAGGTACTTTTGGCATTGAACGAAGGAGATTGGATGGTGTCTGTCGACTTGCAGGATGCTTACTTTCATATCCCAATACTCAAGTCGCACAGGAAGTATCTCCGGTTTGTGGTGGGATCACAGCACTATCAGTTTGCGGTCCTTCCGTTTGGTCTTACTTCAGCACCTTGAGTCTTCACGAAGGTGATGGCGGTGGTTGCAACAGAGCTCAGAAGGAAGGGGATAGCAGTATTCCCTTACTTGGACGACTGGTTGATCAAAGCCAAGTCTCCGGAGCTTGTGTTGCATCATCTGCAGTCAACAACCCAGTTGAACAGTCCCAAATCTCACCTGGAGCCCTCTCAGCGTCTCCTGTTCATAGAGGCAGTACTGGACACAACATAGAATCGAGCCTTTCCTCCGCCTCAGCGGATTCAGGACATTCAGGCGTTGGTTCCAATGTTTCAAAGTGGAGCGGTCATTCCAGTCCTCAAGGTCCTTCGTCTGCTCGGTCTGTTCGCTTCTTGCATTCTGTTGGTCACTCATGCACGCTGGCACATGAGGGCTCTTCAGTGGTGCCTCCGAAAGCAGTGGACTCAGCACAAAGGGGATCTCGAGGGATCGGTAAAGATTTCCAGAGACGCTGCAGTGGATCTTCGATGGTGGGTTGCGGACGGCAGTCATTCCCAAGGAAGGCCGTTCTCGCTACCTCCTCCAGTGGCCACAGTGATAACAGATGCTTCCACTCTAGGGTGGGGAGCTCATCTGGGGGACCTGGAGGTCAAAGGTCATTGGTCTCCTGTGGAACAGATGTTTCACATAAATCTGTTGGAATTGCAGGCGATATGTCTGGCTCTCAAGGCCTTCCTCCCTTCGCGGTCAGTCAGTTCAGGTCCTGACGGACAACACTACCGCGATGTGGTATATAAACAAGCAGGGAGGAGTAGGGTCGTACCTTCTCTGCAGAGAAGCTCTGCGGCTATGGTCTTGGGCAAGGGACCATCGGATTTGCTTGGTAGCAAACCATCTGGCCGGGGTCTTGAACGTGCGTGCGGATAGTCTCAGTCGGCACTTCTCGACCGATCACGAGTGGCGTCTTCATCCAGATCTAGCCCAGCAAATCTTCCAGATGTGGGGATTCCCTCGGGTAGATCTTTTTGCCACTCGGGAGAACACGCACTGACTGTTGTTCTGCAGCCTCCAGTATCCGGTGCAAGGAACGTTGGGGGACGCGTTTCAGATGTCCTGGTGCGACCAGTTGCTTTACGCGTTTCCCCCCATACCCTTGATTCCTCGGGTTCTGAGGAAAATTCGCTAAGACCGGGCCCAAGTCATCTTAATAGCTCCGGATTGGCCAAGGAGGGTGTGGTATTCAGATCTTTACCAACTCTCCCTGTGCCCACTGCTCCGTCTCCCTCACAGGGCAGACCTCCTCTCGCAATCGCAGGGGCAGGTTTTACACCCCCACCTCCAGAGCCTGCACCTTCATGCCTGGAGATTGAACAGGGCAACCGGAGGTCCTTTTCTCTCCCACCTGAGGTGGTGGATGTTATTTTATCGGCCAGGCGACACTCCACTAAATCTATCTACGCTAGCAGGTGGTCTAAATTTGTGAATTGGTGTGGAGAGAAGCAAATTGATCCCTTACGTGCCCACTTATCGGATATCTTGTCTTTTGCGTTGTCCCTGGCACAGAGGGGTTGTGCAGTTGCGACAGTTAAGGGCTACTTGTCGGCTCTGTCAGCCTTTCTGTGTCTGCCTGACCAACCTTCTTTATTTAAATCTCCTTTAGTATTGAAGTTCTTAAAGGGCCTGACTGATAGATATCCTCCTACTCCTTTCATTATGCCTCAGTGGGATTTGAACTTAGTTTTAACGTTTCTTATTGGCTCACCGTTTGAGCCGATGCATTCTTGCCCCTTAAGGCTATTGGTTCTAAAGACTGTTTTCCTTATTGCTATTACTTCAGCTAGAAGGGTGAGTGAGCTACAGGCTCTTTCTGTTAAGCCCCCGTACACATCCTCCTATGGGGATAAGGTGGTGTTGAGGACCAAGGCTGCTTTCTTGCCAAAGGTTGTTTCACCCTTCCATATGGGTCAGTCTATTACACTCTCCTCTTTTTATCCTCCACCTCATCCTTCGAAAGAGGAAGAAAGACTGCATTGTTTGGACCCGAGAAGAGCGCTGAGCTTCTTCGTCGACAGAACGAAGGAGTTTAGATTGGAAGATCAACTCTTCATCGGGTACGTGGGAAAGAGGAGAGGAAGGGCAGTCCACAAGAGAACACTCTCCAGGTGGGTCATTCTTTGCATTAAGCTGTGTTATTCTCTGGCAAAGAAGGAACCCCCTGATGGAATAAGAGCTCATTCCACCAGAGCTAAGTCGGCCTCTTCGGCCTTGGCTAGGGGTGTTCCTGTGGTTGACATCTGCAAGGCCGCAACTTGGTCGTCCCTCCACACTTTTGCAAAGCATTATTGCTTGGATTCGGAGGTTAGGAGGGATGGCCATTTTGCACGGTCGGTGCTGCAGGATTTCTTGGTTTGACCATTCAGGCACCCTCCACCGAGTGCGGTACTGCTTTGGGACTCTATTCAATGAGTGAGGAATCCACAGGTAGTTGTATCCATCAGAAGAACGAGTTACTTACCTTCGGTAACGACTTTTCTGGTGGATACATTAGCTACATGTGGATTCCTCACGGTCCCACCCGCCTCCCCGTTGCCTGTCTAGTCTTACCAAGATTTCTTTGGGTGAGCTCCTGTTGGTAATATGATGTTTTTATATGTATATGTATATAAATATATTTAAAAAAATAAAATAAAAATAAAAAAGAAAATTTTGTGATGATGTAATTATATATAATTTATATGTATATATTTTTGCGTATTTGCATAATTATGCTGAAGTTTTCTCTATTTGATTTAATTAAATGTTATGATATAAGATTTTATTTGTGGCATTTGTTTCAAATGTGTATATATATATTTTGTTTGTGTTTGCCTGTTCGTCTCAAAGGCACGTAAAAAATGTTGGTACTGACGTCAGCATGCCGGCGAGGACCTCTTATTGCCTGTATGAAGTCAGACGGCATAGTGTGGGCAATTGTGACGTCCTCGTCGACGTGCAGAAGCTAGGAAGAAAATTTCCGTCGGATGCTGGCGCATGGGGAAAATTCAATGAGTGAGGAATCCACAGGTAGCTAGTGTATCCACCAGAAAAGGCGTTACCGAAGGTAAGTAACTCGTTCGTCTCAGTACTGTTGCGTTCCCTGCTACAGGAAAATCTCTAGCACGCTCTTTAGATGCCAAGATACGTGCACCTATGTTTAAGAGGCCCCTTCGGGACATATGGTGGTGAATGCTCTACTGATTTGTCAGCTATCTCTATCTAAAAGGTAGTTACATTAAGTAAGGCAATTGAATGGGCTCTGCAGTCTAGTAACCAAGACTTTGTCGCTCACTAGACACAGGTGACTGGACACAGCATCACCAAGGCCGTCACCGGGATGCGAGGGGGTTCTTTTGGGTGGCACCTTGTTCTCTGTGTCAAGTGTTTTTGGATTAAGGGATTTTTGGATTCTTAGGTATTACCTTTTTAATACAAAGACCTAGGCCCTTTTAAGTGGTGACACCATTTTTTAAAACTTACTTTTATTGAATTTTTCATTGGAAAAAACAATACAAGAGAAGGAATACAAATATTGAACGACGTAGACATTTTCTAAGTGAGCCACATCTTTGGATAAAGAAAGCCTTCCCTCTCTTCTGAACCGGAACCCCACCCCATCCACCAAAGCTGCATCCATAATACCCCTGGGTTACTAAGGAGGTGTCATGTTCATTCACTCATGACAAAGTGCTTTAACATTTGCATCTCCAAACGGTCTCAAGCCTCATCCACCAGCCTCTCTGACTTTCTGCCATTATCTGCAGCTGTGTTCCTACCCCTTTTGCAGGACCGCCACCTCTTCTCTCCCGCTGTATTGGTCTCCCCGATGCATTTCGAGTTAGATAAGGCCCTTCTTTAGGGATTAATGTCATTAATTCATGTGGGAAACAAAATGCGGATCATACTAAACAAGCATACCCTCCAAAAGCTGGATTCATGGGCATCCACAGACTGTTCAGTATGACACAGTTGTGCTCACGATAAGTTATTAACACAACACGTGCAATGGACTACTAACCCATAGCTAGACTGGCTCAGTCTCCACCTGACCATAGAGATGTCAAGGATAGCCTAAGGTTGGCCAATCCAGTATATAAAATGAGAGTTGCATAACATCCAGAACTCCCCGCTACCTGAGACACGGCAATGATCAGACAATGCAACAGCAAGTTAAGACATGGTGTCCGTGACCAGAGAAGCCCACCTGAAGGTGCTTCTAAAGAAATATTATCAAGATCAAAACAGCTTCAATATCAAACAAATCCAGAGTGACAACCAGAAGGTTCTCGTTCAAAAAAAGACCTCTGGTCCATGCCATTTCCATTCTGCAGCATTTGTGGAATTCTTCATATACTCATGCAAATTCTCATTTCCCTTAGAAACCAACAGACTTAGGACACATGTATTGAAAGTGGGAATAATAGTTTCAGGAGAGAAATGTGGAACATAAGGTCCATTGTGTAGTATTAGTATAGAGGTCAGTAAAGTTAGATAGCTCGATAGTTTATACATTTGCCTGTGGACAATGACCCAATGTAACAAGACTTCATTCGTTTTTGGTGCCTACAGAGGGCTTGAAATAGCCCCTAGAGAGCCGCAGTTTCATTTGAGGCTGGTATAGGGTGCAGCACTCACTGCTTCTCAGCACTATACGTACGACCCTGGCGGTCTTCAGATCGCCAAGGCTGTGGTGGCGGTCAGACCTCCGCCAATGTGGAGGTCCCGGAGCCACACTACGACGGTGGTGGTTGAGCCAGGTCAGACCGTCAGCACTGCCACTTTTCAGGTGCCCGACGGCCTGGCGGTGCTGTCGGTCCCAATCCGCCAGGGCAGCGCTGCAAGCAGTGCTGCTCTGGGAATTACAACCCCCCTCTCTGCTGGCGTTTATATGGCGGTTGACCCTCCATGTAAAGGCTGGCGAAAATGGGGCGCAGGGGGCCCCATGGGGCCCGTGCACGGCCTATGCACTTGGCATGGGGCAGTGCAGGGGCCCCCCTGACCAGCCCCATCGCGCTTTTCACTGTCTGCTTTGTAGTCACTCTACACACTGCAACATTGCTACGGCTCAATTATGAGCCGGCCTCAATGTTGTGGGCTCTTTTTCACGCACGCTGACACAGCGGTAAACTCATAATGGGGCCCGCAGAAAGGGGACCGCACTGGCGGTAACCTGACTATGGGAATTTGTTTGTGTGGGTCTGTGAATGGTGTGTGAGGGTCTGTGTGGGTCTGTGAGTGGGTGCAACAGTGTATGAGTGGGTCTGTGAGTGGGTGCATGAGTCTCTGAGTGCCTGTATAAGTGAATTAATTAGTGTTTGAATGAGTCTGTGGGTTTCTCTCCCCAATTTGTTCATATTTGTGAATATTTTTTGAGTGGTTGGTAAAAATTCATGAATTTTCTTGAATATTGCTCATGTCCATGCAAAACATTTTTAAACCCATGTTTTTCCCCTAAACATACCTATATTACACTGCTGGGGTCAGGGTACCTCTACCCTGACTCCTTATGCCACTTTCAATTAGGATTTTCACCACCATGTCTTGTGAAATAAACTGGCGGCTACAACTTTCTAATCAGGTTGTGGTCAGCCAGTTACATCGCTTCTTTTCACAAGTGCAAATTTGCGAATTATTAGCAATCCTAGATATCCAAATTTGGATTTCCTTTAATATTTCAAAAACCACTGATTGGATTTACACCAAATAAGCAAAAGTGTAATCTGCGTACTAACAGCTAGCTTTTTGCCAAATTTGGTGTAAATCCGTCCAGTGCCTCGGGCTGGAGTCGCATCTAAAGGTCCTATGGGGATTAACATGGGAAAGGCAACTTTTTTTACCCCTCACGCTTTTTTCTCGCCTTTGCTTGATGGGTCACCCCAAAACTTTCCATGCGCAATTAGAATCACCAGGGCATTTAAAAAAAAAAAACTGTGAAGATTCGTCAAACGGTGGCAAAGATATAGGCAAGTCAAAAACACATTTTCTATGGAAACATATATAAAGAAGGTAGTTATAGTTATGAACTAGTTTCTATAGAAAGGGCATTTTTTTGTTTTTCTAATAACTTTGGCACCGTTTAATGAATCTTCACGAAAATTTCCAAGAAAAAGGAGGGGCCCAAAACATGTTTTCCCCATTCATTTTTCCACAGGGATTTTGAACAGCGATAGTGCCCAAACCAGTGGACAGAATACACCAAATTTGGTAGAAAGGTAGCTCTTGGTCCAGAAAGAGCCGTTTTTGTTATTTGGTGTAAATATGTTCAGTAGTTTTTGAGAAATTAAAAGAAATCAAAATTTGTATATATAGGGTCGCAAAGGATTTGCAACCCCTACCGATCTCTTGCTGAGATCTGTTTGGCTTACAACACTTCAACAAGGAAGTATTGGCAGCTATCTCAGGACACAGCTTCAGCCGAGTCCCATAAAAAAGATTAAGAAAACAAAAGGGGACAGGGTAGAGTCACCCTAACCCCTTAGCTCTGGTACTGGGGTCCCAAAGGGACCCACTTCCCCCACCCCACCCCCCCGACTAAAAAGTATTTTTTTTAGACAAATTTGCGGGCTCTCACGCTTTGTAATTCTGAAGCCCCTGGGTGGGCCAAGTCCTGGGGGCATTGCTAATATGATGCAGGGGCAGAGCCCTGGGGACCACCACAACCCGGGGGCTTTTATGAACTGTAAAGGGGGGGGAACCTGGGCCACCCTTATTCAGCCCTGGTGACCACCAGCTCCCTGGGGCTTTAATCTCATTCTATGCGAGGGGGCACGCGGACGCACCTCAGCCCAGGGACCACCACCTCCCCGGTGCTATTAATACATTGTGTGTGGGGAACCTCATGGCCCCATCCCCCTGCAGCCCTGGGGACCAACACCTCCATGGGGCTATTAACAAATTGTGTGCGGGGTCCAGATGCTCAACACAGCCCTGGGTACCACCACCTTCCCAGGGCAAACACTAAAAGATAGAAAAGTGGTCCGTTTCAGACCCCCACAGCCCAGGGGACCACCAGCACCCAGGAGCAAACACTAACAGATAGAAAGGGGGTCCGTTCTGGACCCCGTGCAGCCCCGGGGACCACCATCTCCTCGGGGAGGCACTGGTGGCACTGGAGACTACTGCCTCCCAGGGCTGGCTCCTGCTATGTCCTGGGGCGCCACCCGTGGAACATAACTGTTTGCTGTGGCTTGGCTGCCGCCAAGTCACAGCAAACCCCCTGCTCCGATGAAGGGAGAGCTGTCAAACAGGTCTCCCTTCATCAGAGCGGAGGTTTGCTTTGTCTGCCTGCCCACGGAGATGCAAACAGCACATGGAGCAAACGGCTCTCACAGAGAGAGGGAGGTGGCAGGCAGGTGCCTCCTGCAGGAGGAGAGGAGCCAGCTGGGACCGTGGGGGCATTCAGGCTCCCCCCAAGGTCCCCAACATTGAGACTGGATGCCTTGGGGGCACCCAGGTCACATTGCCTGGCCATGTGGGATGGGGCCCCCAGGGCGGAGATCGGCCTTTGGAGCGGGGACCGTGCAGCCACCCTCCCCCTCAATAAAAATGTATAGGCTGGGCTCCGGGGCATGGGGTCCCCAGGGTTGAGATCAGCCTGGGGAGGAGGGTTTTGCAGCCCTCTCCTCCCTAAAAATAAATAATTAAACTGCGCCCCAGGGTATAGGGTCCTCGGGCCAATATCGGGCTGGGAAGGGCGCATGACCCACTCCTCCCCCAAAAAATTAAGGGCCTGATTAGAACCTTGGCGGATGGGATACTCCATCACAAACGTGATGGATATCCTGCCCGCTGTTTTACAAGTTTCATAGGATATAATGGAACTTGTAATATGGCAGGCGGGATATCTGTTATGTTTGTGACAGAGTATCCCATCCGCCAAGTTCGTAATCAGGCCCTAAATGTTTAGGCCTGGCCCCAGGGACTGGGAATGCCCTAGGGGGAAGGGCTGCGCGTCCCCACTCCAACCAAAAAAATAAATTTTAGAAGGCTAGGCCTCAGGGATGGGGTCCCCAGGGCCGAGATCAGTCTGGGTCACCCACGCCCTCGTCAGCAGCAGACTGGACTACGGCAACGCCCTCTACATGGGGATTACAGCCAAGCTCCAGAGAAAACTCCAGCGCATCCAGAACGCCTCAGCACGTCTCATCTCCAACCTCCCTCGCCACGAACACATCTCCGTCCACCTCAGAACCCTACACTGGCTACCCATCCACAAAAGGATCATCTTCAAAATCCTAATCCACGCTCACAAAGTCCTCCAAACACCGGACCGGCCTACCTCAACGATCGACTCAACTTCCACATCCCGACACGCCAGCTCCGCTCCGCCGACCTCGCCCTCGCTACAGTCCCCCGCATCCAACGCACCACCTCCGGTAGCAGATCCTTCTCCCACCTCGCCGCCAAAACCTGGAACTCCCTCCCCACCAACCTACGCAAGACCCGGGACCTCCTGTCCTTCAGAAAATGCCTAAAGGCATGGCTCTTTGAGCAGTAGCACCCCCCTCCCTCCCCAGCGCCTTGAGACCCTACCGGGTGAGTAGCGCGCACAACAAATGTACTGATTGATTGATTGATTGATTGGGGAGGGTGGTCATGCAGCCCCCTCCTCCAAAAAAAAAAAAGTAATACTTAGGCCGGACCCTGTGGGATGTGGTCCCTGGGTCAGACCTCAGCCTTTGGGAGGGGGGTTGCGTAGCCCCCACCCCAAAAAATTAAATGTTTGGGCCTGGCCCTGGTGGATGGGGTCCCCAGGGCTGAGATTGGCCTGGGGAGGGGGTGACGGGGGACTTGCGGGGTTTGGTGGTTATAGGGGTTGGACGCAGGGCCTAGCTGCAGGCCCTGTGGCCAGCCGCCGGGGATGTTATAGTAAAGAAAGAGAACTTTTAAAAAACATAGAAATTCACTTAAAAAAAGCAAAGGACACAGGGATGTTATAGTTAGGCTCACATTTTAAACATACAAAACCGTAGGAATTCACCAGTTATAGTTAGAGTTACCTCAAGTAACTATAACTCTTGCCCTCACTATGCATTGCTAATTACCCCACAAATTACGTCGCTCATGACATCTCTGATAACATCATTGATAATATCAATGTAATATTTGCAGGAAAATGTTTGATGAAAAACTGCATGGCGGGGGCTCGAGGGTCGTAATGATGTGAGACTAAAGAACTTTGCCTCCAACAGATAGGTTTTCTGTGGCCCTTGGTGCCGTGCGGCTAGCCTGTGGGTCAGTAGAACGAGGCAACAGACAGTGTGTCACTAACCCTCACATGAGCATAGCTCAAGGGGAAGGACTTGAAGGGAGCCTACCTTTGACCGGCCCAAGACTCTGCAGGCTTCATTCAGGAATGTGGGATCCTGAGATGTTAGCAACAATCAAAATTATGGGCCTGATTATGAGTTTGGTGGCCTTTGGATTGCCATGCCGGCGGCTGCGGTCAAACCGCCAGATTACGATGTTGTCAGAAAGCCTGCTCCAAGCCCGCTGCCACCACAAAGACTCCTACTGTCACCACCGGGGGTCCAATACACAGAGGCTACAGGCCACTGTAATCCACAGTCACAGACAAACTTTATTGTAACAGTCTTTGAAGGAAAGTACCATCTTTCTTGGAATGGTTACCCCCATTTTCTGCCTGTTGTCAGTATGTTTGACCGTGTCTACTGGGATCCTGCTAACAAGGACCCCAGTAGTTTTGCTCTCTCCTCTAAATTTTACCTTTTTCTTCCCACAATTGGCATACTGGTCACCGCAAGTAAGTCCCTAGTATATGGTAGCAAGATATCCAGGGCATTGGGGTCCCAGGGGATCCTTATGGACTGCAGCAGTTATTCTGCCACCCATAGGGAGCCCATGCAAAGGGTTATGCAGGCCTGCCATTGAAGTCTGCATGAAACAGGTTCTTGATCCCGTTTTTACTACAAGTCACTACACAGGTCACTGTAAGTCACCTCCCAAGATTGGATTGATTTTGTGGACTGCTCTGTAAAAGCTTTAGAGGGCTGGTTATATGGTAGCAAATTTAGTGACTTTGAGGGCTTGTATAATCTAATTCTGGGAGAGCATATTCTCAGTAATTGTGTGTCTGATTTGTTGCACCACTACCTGGTAGACTCAGATCTGACCTCTACCCAAGAATTGGGAAATAAGGCAGACAAATGGGTCAGAACAAGGGTGAACATAAAAGATCACACAGGGGGTGACAAAGAAAAGAAAAAGGAAGCAGGTAAGTCTCAGGACAAAAACAAACCAAAAGAGTTTTCATCAGGCCCACAAAATTCCTCTGGGGGTGGGTCCAAATTCCTTTCCTCTTCCCACAACAAAAAGCCTTGGTGCTATGTCTGTAGGAACAAGGGCCATGGGCCTGGAGACAGCTCCTGCCCTAAGGAAAGCACCAAGCCACCCACCACTACAACCCCCACCTCTACCACTAATGCCCCTAGTAACAACAGTAGTGGTGGGTCAGGCAGTAATAGCCATTCCAAGGGTGTAGTTGGGCTCACTTTAGGAAGTGTGGTGTGGGCTGACCTAGTTAGGGAAACTACTGAGGCTGTTTTAGTCTCAGACGGGGCATTGATTTTGCCACCCTTGCTGCCTGTTCCCTTAACATGGGTAAGTACAGGCAGCTGCCCTTGATAAATGGTGTTGAGGTTCAGGCCTACAGGGACACAGGTACCAGTGTCACTATGGTGACTGGAAAACTGGTGTCTCCTGAGCAACACCTACATGGTCAGTAGTACCAAGTGACTGACGCTCACAACAACACTGTAAGCCACCCCATGGTAGTTGTTGATTTCAGCTGGGGAGGGGGATGGTTACTGGTCCTAAGAAAGGTGTAGTATCCACATACTTACCTGTAGAGTGTCTCTTGGGGAATGACTTGGAGACTTCAGCTTGGGCTGAAGTAGAGTTGGAGGCTCATGCAGCAATGCTGGGCATCCAGGGACATATTTGCACTTTGACCAGGGCTCAGGCCAAGAAGCAAAAAGAAAAAGGAATCTTGGAGCCTGGAACAATGGCCCAAGAGGCTCCCAAAGCCAAGGGTAGATTCTACAGCCTTTATTCAACATGAACCCAGACCTTGGAAGATAAAAGGTAATCATAGTAAAAAAAAAAATAGGAACACATTAGCAAAGGCAAATATTAAGAAGACAAATTGATGGTAAATACATAACATTTTATTAAGAGCTAGTAAGAGTCTGCATTAAAGCGATTAACAATCTACTAGAAATGTAAACCATCAAACGCTCTCGTACCGCTCTTCATGTCAGCAGTGGTGAGAGCTCTCGGGGCAGCGCATTCAGCTGACCAGCATCGCGTCCTCATTGTTTTTGTCACCAGCTGCAAGGATTTGATTTCTGCCACCACAGGCGGAGGGAGATGACTGCTGATAATGTGCACTGGTTGTGAAACCAGGGGGCAGTGGAAGGCGCTGGGGGCTGTGGAGGTGAGAAGAGGGCCCGGGTGCTGGTGGAGCTCCGGAGACACTGGCCAGCGAAGAGGTAGCCTTGGAAAGCTTCTGGAGCTTCTTAGGCAGAGGTAGCTAGGAACACCTTGCAGAGCACATTTTGGGTGTTATAAGGTCCCAGCTTGTTCTAGTCGTGTGAACCCCCTTTGTATTCCCACCTTTGATTCTTTTCCTGTTTGGTTCTCTCGTGTTAGGTTGATGGATTTTGGGCCTGTTGCCTTTTTTGTACTGCAAAGCACTCTCCTGCCTCGGCTGCGTTCGAGGGTCTGTTATCACTTCACTGGTACATTGTTTAATTGTCAATACAACATGATCTCACAAGTGCAATAATCCACCGAGAAATGAAAGAATGTTACGAGTAAAGTGATAATAGACCTGGGTGATATATTAGGAAACGTGTTTTTGATGTTAAACATAAGTACCAAAGAGATATCCAACTGAACCACCAAGACATGAATTATCATGGAAGGAATGTTCTTAGCCCTTGTATGTATGAATGAGGGGGTTCCGATGTTTTAATAAAACGGTCACTATCCTCACAGTGTAACCTGCGTTGATAGAAGTAAAGATAGACCAATGAGGTAGAGAGAAATATGAAATAATGGAGGATGAGTATATTTTTATATTGAATAACAAAAAAGATCATGTAAGTCCTCTGAGCCAAAGGTGTCTCTATGTGTTAATAGAGAGAAGGTCCCACCATGAAGGTATCAGGGATGGTAGACGGGGGTCCCATTGGAATTCAACAGTTTTTCCGGTCCCAGTAACCACACGTAAGGAAGGGGGCCTGTATTTTGTCTTATATTAGTAACTTGGCGGTACAGTGGGGGAGCCCGGGGGTACCCTTCGGATGTGCAGCGCAGGCACCAGGCAGGGCCCAAGGAACCCAAGGACAATGAAGCTGAAGAGTAAGACGCAAGCCGAGATGCTGAACTCCAGCCTTGAGATACTGGCGGTGATTGAATGGAGGTCAAAGGGCACCTACTAAGGGTCAGTTCAGGGGAGAGCTTCCACCTGCCTGTCCAGTGGGATGGGTTCTACAAGTCAGGGATTAGAGTGAGCTCAGTGATCTCAGAGGATACAACTAGAGCTATAGTTTCCAACCTTTGGACTTCTGTGGACCCCCACTTTATCATTACTGGAACTCAGGGACCTCCAATGAATCATTATTGTATTCCTGGGACCACCCCCCCCACACTGAGTCACTACTGAAAGCTGGAGACCTAATCTGTTAATATTATTTAATTTTCTAAGCAGTCGTGGACCCCCTGAGGAGGCTTTGCAGACCCCCAGGGTCCCTGGACCACAGGCTTGGAACCACTGAACTAGAGCAATCCTAAGGTCCTTTCAGAGCAAGTGACAGGTTCCTCCTGGGCTCAGGAGCTTTCCACAGGACATTTGTGGCGGGTTTCATGGCGTGGTGACTCTGTTCAGGTAACACCCAACTGTTCACTTTTATCTTAACTCAGAGTGTCCAGTGCACAGAGCTGGAGCCCTCCAGAGGTCGAGGGACTCTGTTGAGCCACAGCTGCACTGGTCATAGCTCCTGAGCAGCAGGTACCGCTGAGGTATTAGAGTATTAACACAAAGTGATGTTGACCCTCCTGAGTCTGTTGTATTGCTCGCTGGGTCCTGCTATACAACATCTCTCTTCCAGCTTTCACCAAGGCTCTCTCTGTCTCTCCAGGTGGGTTACAGGACTATAACTACATGGCTGGTCAGTGCTACGAGCTTACCCTTGAGTTGTCGTGCTGTAAATACCCAGAGGCTGCTAACCTGCCGGAGCTGTGGGAGAAGAACAGAGAGGCGCTCATCAGGCTCATCGGGCAGATCCATGGAGGCAGGTACCTTTAACCACATCTGCGAATACTCGTGCGAAAGGCACTTGAGTCACAGCCAGATGTTCACAACCAGGCACCACAATCGTGCCTAAATCTCACACACTCCTCAGTGCATTGTCTGCAGAACAACATCAAAGAGTGCCACATCACTATTAAATAAATCAGAATTAAACATTTACTTAATGGAAGTATATTACATTAAAATTATTTTCTGAACTTTTAATGAAAAAAAAATTCCACCTTAAAAAAATTATCTATAGCAATAATAATTACAATTAATGATATTATTTTTTAATAAAATGTGATGTTACATTATTTTTAAATTCAAAATAGGTTATTAACATATTTTATAAATAAATTATAAATATGTACTGTTTTATATATTTTAACAGTGTTGCACCTGGCCCTTTCTGCAGGGTCATCCCCAATCTTTTTGACTCCTTCCTCCTATTTTTCTGACCAGTTTAAGTTGGTTTTAGGACTCTGGGCACTTGACCACTGCTAACCAGTGCTAAAGTGCATATGCTCTTGTTGTAAATTGTACTGTTGATTGGTTTATCCATGATTGGCATATTTGATTTACTGGTAAGTCCCTAGTAAAGTGCACCAAAGGTGCCAGGGCCTGTAAATCAAATGCCACGGCTCAGATCTGCCACTGCAGTGTCTGTGTGTGCAGTCTTGCCTTCCCTTTTACTACATGTAAGGCACCCCTAAGGTAGGCTCTAGGTAGCCCCATGGGCAGGGTGCAGTGTATGTTAAAGGTGAGACATGTACTGTATGTGTTTTACGTGTCCTAACTGTGAAATACTGCTAAATTTGTTTTTTCACTGTCTCAAGGCCTATCTCTCCCATAGGTTAGCATGGTGGCTGCCTTTAAAATAACTTTTAAGTGCAGTTTCCCTTTGGGAGCCGATAAAAAAATTGAGTTTGCTGTCCCTGAACTCACAATTTAAAAATTAAACTTTTTGGTAAAGTTGTTTTTTAGGTTGTCAGTTTGAAAATGCCACTTTTAGAAAGTAGGCATTTTCTTGCTTAAACCATTCTGTGCCTCTGCCTGCTTGTGTATTCCACGCCTGGATCAGACTGACAGTTGGGCTGTTGTGAATTCCCTCTAGACAGTGACACAAAGGGAGCTGGGGTGTAGCCTGCATATCCTGATGAGCCATTTGTGCTAGGAGGGAGGTGAGGAGTGGTCACTTACACCTGAAAGGGCTGTGCCTGCCCTCACACAATGCAGTCTCAAACCCCCTGGTGTGTGTCTGGGGCCTGGCCTGGGCAAGGCAGGATTTCACAAACGAGAGACTTCCCTTTCAAGTAAGCCTACTTCAAAGGGCAAAATGGGTATAAGAAGAGCACACAAACCCCTGAAAAATTAGATCACTTCTGGACATCAAGAGGAACCTCTGCCTGGAGAAGAGCTGAAGAACTGAGGAGAAGTGCTGCCCTGTCTGTGCTTTGTGGAGCTATTCTGCAGTTGCTGCTTCTCCTTGTGAAAGGGGACAAAGACTGGACTTTGTTTTGCATTCCTGCTAGTGAAAAAGTCTCCAAGGGCTTCTCCTGAGCTTGCCTCCTGTTGTTGAAGTCTCTGGGCCATCAAAGACTTCCTCTGCCAGCACCTGAACTCTCTGCTGAGACTCCTGCCCTGCCAAGTGGTGCCCTATCGAGTCCCTGGCCTTTGAAAGGTGAAGTTGGCAGAACAAAAGCTGAAATCCAACCACAGAACACCTTGCAGGGAAATTTTTGACACACCATCTGCAATGTGGCTGATAAACAACTTGACACCCGCTTTGCAGCTGATAGGGACGCATCACGACTGGAAAAACGACGCAACACCCACTTGCGGCTGCTGATAACGACGCAAACCCCACGCAGCACAATTTTCTAACACCGTGCGACCAGATTTCTCATGCATCGTCCCTGGGCATCAAAATCATAGTGAATCTGCGCAGATCTGAGGTGCCCTGTCTGGAAATCGACTCATGGCTCTCTTGCAAGAAAGAAAAATGATGCATTGCCTACCAGACCGGAGAAGAAACCGCGCACGGCCTCACCTGCAAGTAAGGAATCAACGCATTGCTGACTTTTTCAATGCATGCTCGCCCGTGCAGCTTTATTATTGACGCAAACCAGGTACTTTGAGTAAAATCAACGTTTTCATTGTTTCCTATGGAGTACAACTCTGTTATTCTTTTGAAAATTCATATTTTGACTTGTGAATGTTGGATTTTTGTTGTTTTGGTCTTGTTTGATTTAGATAAATATTACCTATGTTTTCTAAACTGGTGTGGTGTCCATTTTTAGTGTTTTTACTGTATCACTGTGTCTTTAGTGACACAGCTCCCCTTTTATGTGAGGAGCACAGGGCATTTTATTTCTAAAGTAGAAGATTTTGATGTTGACCCTGAACAATAAATTTTTGTCACTATGGACTTGGAGGCCCTGTATACCAACATTCCGCAACAACAGGCCCTCGATTGTGTCAAATCAATATTCACAGACTTGGGTCTTGATCCCTTACATGAATTTGTCATGGAATGTTTAAATACGGTTCTATACAATAACTTTTGAATTTAATGGCACAGTATATCAACAGTTTAAGGGAGTCAGCATTGGAGCTGCTTGCGCTCCGAGTGTAGCAAATTTGGATGTGGGTGCATTTGATAAGAAGTACATATACAACGAGATTGCCCCATTCTTTGAAAACATTAATCTGTGGTGTAGATACATAGATGATGTTTTCTTTATTTGGAGAGGAGCAGAACGGAAACTGGAAGAGTTCTTTTTTATGGCTTAACCTATGTGATAACAACTTGAAATTCACCATAAAGAGTGATTGCAATCAAGTGGAGTTTCTAGATGTCTATATCAAACATAGCAAGAGACGTCTAATAGTGTTCTTGTTCACTAAGCCTACAGCTATCAATCAATCATTGGATTTATAAAGCGCTCTACGTACCCACCCGTGAGGGTTTCAAGGCGCTGGGGAGGGGGAGCTGTTGTTACTGGTCAAAGAGCCAGGTCTTGAGGAGTCTTCTGAAGGTGAGTAGGTCTTGAGTCTGTCGCAGGGTAATGGGGAGGGCGTTCCAGGTTTTGGCGGCGAGGTATAAGAAGGATCTGCCACCGGAGGTCTTTCTTCAGATGCGGGGGACGACGGCGAGGGCGAGGTTAGTGTAGCGGAGCTGAGGGGTGGGGGTGTAGAAGCTGAGTCTATTGTTTAGGTAGGCTGGTCCGGTGTCGTGGAGCACTTTGTGAGCGTGGGTAAGAAACTTGAAAGTGATCCTTTTGTCCACGGGGAGCCAGTGAAGGTTTCTCAGGTGGTGGGAGATGTGGCTGTGGCGGGGTACGTCGAGGATGAGCCAGGCGGAGGTGTTTTGGATGCGTTGGAGGCGTAGTAGGTCTTTTGCTGGGATGCCTGTGTAGAGTGCATTGCCGTAGTCCAGCCTGCTGCTGACGAGGGCCTGTGTCACTGTTCTTGTTTCTGTCGGGATCCACTTGTAGATTCTGCGGAGCATGCGGAGGGTGTTGTAGCAGGAGGAGGAAACTGCGTTGACCTGTTTAGACAAGGTGAGGGAGGAGTCGAGGATGCAGCCCAGATTGCGAGCGTGGTCAGTCGGTGTTGGTGGGCTGCCTAGTGCGGTGGGCCACCAGGAGTCATCTCAGGCGGAGGGGGTGGTTCCGAGGATGAGGACCTCTGTCTTGTCTGAGTTTAGTTTCAGACGGCTGTTTTACAGCTAGAAATAACCTGTTACACTTCGATAGTTTCCATCCAACAAGTCAAAGACAGGCTATTACTTTCAGCCAGTTTTTGCGTCTTAGAAGAAACCTTACAGAGTTGAAGGACTTTATGAAACATGCGGATGTTCTAGCAGTAAGTTTGAGTCCGAGAGGAGATCCCCAGAGAGTGATTAAAGATTACTTGAAGAGAGCAAAGTTTTATGACCCCCAGACATTATTTCAAGAAAAGGAAAGAAAAGGGAATAAGAGATTGGTATGTGCCATTTATCATTCCAATTTAGATGATAGAATAAGCAGATTATAAACTCTCAGTGGCATATCTTGAATACTAGTAATGACTCCATATCTTTGGATAAACCTCTTTTTGCTTTCAAGAGGAATAAAAACGTGTGCAGTATTTTGGTTCGGTCAGGTATCAGCAGTACAAAGAAATTCGTACAAAGATCCATCATAGGGCTAGATCCTATCAGAGGCAATAATAAAGTGGCAATTGTCATGCATGCGATGGAGCTATGGTTACCGACCGTCTTACACACAATGGAAGGTCAATTGCTTTGACAACCATGACTAACTGCAGTTCAAAAATGTGATCTATTTGATTTATATCCTTGTGACTTAGGTTATGTGGGCGAGATGTCCCGAGAATTCAGGATCAGACACTGTGAACATACGCCTGCTATAAGAACACGCAAACTGAATGCTCCGCTAGTTACTCATTGGATTACACATAATCATAACGAAGGTGACATGAGATGAATTATCTTAGAATTTTTTTTCTCCGAAAAGTGGTGTGAGCCTGGAATTGGTTAGAAAGAAGAGAGAAGTATTTTGGATTTTCTATTTAGGGACATTTGACAAAGGTTTGAATGAGGAAATACCTTGGTACAACACTATCTAAAAAACATACCCCTTTATTTGGAGTCTGCTTAGTGAGTTGTGGATACTCATATAGATGGCATCTTTGAATGGTGTTTGATGGTCATAGTTTGGGTGCTACAATAGTTTAATTTTAGGTGTCTGATTTTAGTTTAGTTTTATATCTGATTTTGTTATTTGTTTTCAAATTACAGCTTTATCAAATGTATGTTTTGTTAACCGCAGGCAGTGTTTAATTAGAGTTTTGGAGCCCTTTGTCATCACTCCAAATTGACCGCCATGTTTGCGGATGTTTTCATTACTCCTTTGGTGGTCTGTAGTCCTTTCTGTATGTCCAGTAAATCTTGGTGTGTTGCATCTAGTATATAATCGGTGCATTCCTTGGCTGTGAACACTATGTAGAGCGGCCAGGATCGCGTAGGAAGCAAGTCAAGGATCAGTTCAGCGACCGAAGTTAAAGGTACGTTTTTTTTTTTTAATTTCGCCGCGTAGAATGTAGAGACTGTTTGGCTTTTACTTTAAGATATCCGTCTTCGCATTGTCTTGACAATGGCTCTTTCGGGGCCATGTAGAAAGCGATGTAGTCGAGCTTGGAGCAGTTAGAGTGTATACAAACTCCGATGTATATAAGAAGAGGATTCAGCAGCATTCTAATTTGTACTTTTGTTTAGTTTTGCAGCCCCCTATTCCTGTGAATTTGTATAGAGTTGCTCCATACGGTAGACATCATCAGCTACAATAGTTAGGTGATTGCTTAATTGGTCAAGCGCACGTGTTTGGATGTGTTTGCAGATCACTTTTGCATGAGGACAGGATAAGTGGTTTTGGCATATCACCAACTTGGTGGTGGATTATACAATATGAATATTCACACCCACACTTATTTGTTTTGAGCACGGGGACAAGCATAACAATTCCCTGTATGAAGGTGACTTGATCGATACTATATTTATGTTTGAATTTATGTTTAGATCCAAAAAATGGCAAAGTGCCCACTTCTGATACGTTGCCCTGACGAAGGTGGCATACACTGTTTTGACTGAATTGGATGGTGTAAATCCACCGAAAAGCGCGTCGGCAACGAGCATTTTTCACAGTGATGGGCAACAGTAACGGCAACGGTAACAACCATTAGCCAGATCGGTCATGGCACTTTGATTCCAATACCAGGAAGAGGCCGGATTTGATATATATGAACTATGCTTTACTACTTTCAGAGCATTTCGCACAGTGATGTGGACGTGCATTATGGGCATCCATCTCTGAATAAATTGGAATTGAATCTTTAGAATAATCTGGTGATTGATGATGATATTGATTATGGCTCAGTTTGGAACGACGAGTTATGTGGGATTCATGTTTGGCTATTTGATTAACACTTTTTGGTTCAATTAGTGTATATTAGTCATTATATAATATGTTTTATGTGAATGAATTATGTATTTGTTTACATGTATGTGATTTTTTGTTCCTTTTTGTCTCAGAGTTGTTTTGGTCTTATTCCTTGGTGTTAGTATGTTGATTTATATGTTTTTGTCTTATATGTTGTCTTATAGTATTATATGTTTGAGATTTGCAATATAGGGGGGAATTGTTGTATATCAGATTCTTTTTCTTAAATTTTGTGATATCAGTATGTATATTTGTAGAAATAAATCATTGATGTGTTGATATTTGGTTTAGTTATAATATTGAATATGTACATGGAATAAATAGGAGAGATTTATGTTTTTTACTTTTTGTATATTTCCCTGGATGTCTCTCCCTATCTGGTCAGGGACCCGTTCCTTTTGAAGTATGGTTTGTGCTCCCCCAGGCCCATTTTCAAATATTGTGATTTACACTGATTGCACTGTTTTCTAACTGTTTATGCCCATTTCTCCATACTAGTGTATATATTGTGTATTATTTACCTGCTAAGGGAGTATAGTCTCTATGGTATTTTTGGTATTTGTGTCACCAACATAAAGTACCTTTATTTGTAACACTGAGTATTTTCTTTCATGTGTGTAAGTGCTGTGTGATTATAGGTGGTTTTGCATGAGCTTTGCATGTCTCCTAGATGAGCCTTGGCTGCTCATCCACAGCTTCCTCTATAGAGCCTGGCTTCTAGACACTGCCTACACTTCACTAATAGGGGATACCTGGGCCTGGTATAAGGTGTAAGTACCATAGGTACTCACCAGGCCAGCCTCCAACATCTTGTACTGCACATTTTTCAAGTTTTCCAAACACAAAAATGTGTCTATGTTCTCACTTGCCCCCAGAAGAATTCACAAACCCAGGTACCTTTAGAATCCCCAACATGTGGGGGAAAAGTTCACAAATATGTCCTGGATAACACTTGAGGTAAAAGAGTTGTGAATGTTGGTAAGTGCAAATTTCCTTAAATATAAAAAATGGCCTCAATACGGGGCAGGAAAAGCCCAAGCAGCTCACACCTTAAAGATTGTGTATGTATGTGTGTGTATGTGTGTGTGGATGTATACAGTATATGTATGTACACGGTGTCTCTATAGTGTGAACGAAGCTAAAAAGGCAGCGGAGCGCTGTACAGGGTCAGAGACGAGCATCACCTCATCGAGTGAGAGGAGCAGAGCCCAGGTTATGGATTGTTAGTTCATTGTGATGCAGAGTTCTTTAAAGAGCTGCATCTTCAACTCTTTCCTAAATTGGAGCAGCGTTGTGCCGGTCCTGATAGACACGGGATGTTATTTCAGATTGGGGGTGCCCAGATGCTAAAGGTCTACTGTCTTGTTTTAATATTTTACACTTCTTAGTCTGCGGTCTGACGTTGTCCTGGTTGTGGCTGTGCCGAGATCTGCCAGACATGGTGAGCTTGTCTGCTAGGTGAGCTGGAGTGCGGGTCGTGATGGCTTTGTAAAGGAGACGATAAAGGTTCATCAGGGTGGGCGTGATCTGATCATATTTCTTCAGGCTCTGGATGACCAGCGGTTCTGTGTGTAGGATGCTCCTATGGGGTGCCGATGTGGAGCCTGGGAGGCCATGGAGCGGGGTGTGACCACCATCTTGATACAAGAGTAAAACCACTAAAAGAGCAGTTCTGAAGTTACTATCTGGAAGAAATGTTTTTACATCCTTTAGAAGGGAGTATGCTGGTACCAGGGTATCTTTGTTTTTTGGTGATGTGTTCCGTGAGGGTGTTGTTGGAGACTATAGTGAATCCAAGGGGCCTGGCATTTGGTGAAAGTTGGGGTTCGAAGCCGTCAAGGTTCATGTCGTTGTGCCAGGTTTGTAGTTTGTCTTGTTTATTGTTCTCGGCAAATAACAGGAATTCTGTCTTGGATGGGTTGAGCTTCCGGCCGGCGCTTGTCGTTCAGATCTGGCTGATGTACAAGCAGTGTTTGAGGCATTAGATGTCTGAAGCAGGGAAGACTTCCAGGGAGCATTGTGTGTCTTCAGCATTTGGGCAAATCTTGATGCTGTTGTCTGTGAGCAGAGCGCTCCTGGTTATGGTTGAAGATGACAGGAGACAGCATGGGGTCCTGGGGGACTTCCCATGTGGCAGGGATCTTTTGTGACCTGGAGGTGCCCACTGAACCCACTGCTGTTGGATGGACAGGTAGAGGGAGAAGCAGTGAAGGACATTCAAGACTCCGTGTGTGTATGAGGGTGGGAAGGGATATGTGTAGTTTATGCTCAGCTCGTCAGCCTCCCATGGTCGTCCACTTCTTTGCTCGTTCATGGGGTGTCCAACAGTGGGCAGTGTTCTGGCCTTTGAAAACACGTGCATGGCTGCAGCCCATGTCACCACTTCTTCGTGGTAGTCTTTCACTCATTCAAAGCCATCTCAGCCTAGGTGTTTTGCCATGTGGTCCACTGGGCCTTCTCTGATTTCCAACTTATTGTGCTGTAGACACCCACAGCACCCCACTGCCCCGTCTCTAGGCTTGTGCTATGTAGCTGCCTGTATATTTTAATCCTTGTGCAATTTTAATTTTCATGTCAATGCCACAAATACCCTCATGCATCACACTACCAAGTGCTGTGTCTCATAACACATTAATCTCTGTGGTCATCAATGCATGACATGAAACATGAAAGCATTTCCCACATAAGCCTCAAAACAAAAGGAACATCCTTGGAACCTCACAACCTACACTGTGAAGCCTATCTGTGTGGGTAAGCGCTTCAGCGCCCCAAACAGTGGAAATAAGCGCTAAAGGATTCAATTCAGTATGCTTCAGTAAGAGTTCTGTCCCTGATTAGCCTAACTGTCCTTTCACAAAAGGGCTTGCTAAATAAAGTGTGAAGTGCTTTGAAGCAGCCTAATATTAACATAAATGCATATAATTACCTGAGGGTAACACAGTCCTTGCAATACGTGAATGTGGTCTGTATACATGGAAGAGTTAAAACTTGCAGCAGTAGCCCAAGGTCGCCAGTGGTTACATGTATTAACTGTAAACGCAAAGTATGCAAACCCCACTTCTCAGACACCAGAGGTAACGGGGCTAATTGCAGAGGTAAAGCGCTGACTACCTGAAATGAAACATGAGCTGACAAGCAACTATGTGACACTGCAGACCAGGCCTGAGAGTTGAAAAGAAAACTAAGTTCTTTTTGCAATTAGAATGGTAAATTTAGCATTCTATGAGACAGCTCTCATTGTGACTCTCAAGGGTTTGGTCCACCTGCATAATGCTTAAATCAAAATATAATCTGTGCTAGCGATTACATTTCTGAAGGGTAACCTGCTGTAAGTGCTGTGCTGAGGCAGGGAAGGCCTATGTGCCTCTACATGGATATTTCTGCTTTGATCGCAGAGTTTGGAGGAGGAGGGCTTTGAAAGGACTTAGAAGAGGGTAATAACCTAGAATAAGCTTAAATCGTCATGTTTGTAAAACTAAAGAACATGGCATGTGGGCTTTCTTTTGTCATCCCTGGGACACTGAAATCAGATGCAAAAGAAGGAAAGCGTCCGGAATTCTGATTTGCTTTGCTTTGGGAAATGTGCCAGTCACTCTGGGTTAACATTATAAAACCTGCTACCACCACATCCTCAAGGGGAAGATGAGGAATGAAGACCATTGTGCAGATGATGTCCAGTGTCCCTGCTGCAGGGTTGAGGAGTGTTAACTCCTGTTTTATCATAGATTTCTGAACCTGAGAGACTTCCCGGAGGATCCAGAGAGACCACAAGAGTTTAGAAGGAACAGCCTGACCGCTGTGGAACTTCTTCTGTGTCCGTGTAGGAAAGTACCATCTTGCCTGGCATGTTACCCCCATTTTTACTGTATGTATGTTTGTTTTTGCCTATGTGTCACTGGGATCCTGCCAGGCAGGGCCCCAGTGCTCATAAGTATGTGCCCTGTATGTGTTCCCTGTGTAGTGCCTAACTGTATCACTGAGGCTCTGCTAACCAGAACCTCTGTGTTTATGCTCTCTCTGCTTTTAAAATTTTCACTGCAGGCTAGTGACTAATTTTACCATTTCTGATTGGCACACTGGAACACCCTTATAATTCCCTAGTATATGGTACCTAGGTACCCAGGGTATTAGGGTTCCAGGAGATCCCTATGGGCTGCAGCATTTCTTTTGCCACCCACAGGGAGCTCAGACAATTCTTACACAGGCCTGCCACTGCAGCCTGAGTGAAATAACGTCCACGTTATTTCACAGCCATTTTACACTGCACTTAAGTAACTTATAAGTCACCTATATGTCTAACCCTCACTTAGTGAAGGTTAGGTGCAAAGTTACTTAGTGTGAGGGAACCCTGGCACTAGGCAAGGTGCCCCCACATTGTTGAGGCTGTTCAGATAACGAATGCAAGAGCCCAACAGAGTTCCTCTGCACTTCCCTCTTCAACTTCTGCCAAGGATCAACCGCTGACTGCTCCAGGACGCCTGCATAACCGCAACAAAGTAGCAAGAAGACTACCAGCAACATTGTAGCGCCTCATCCTGCTGGCTTTCTCTACTGTTTCCTAGTGGTGCATGCTCTGAGGGCTGTCTGCCTTAACCCTGCACTGGAAGCCAAGAAGAAATCTCCTGTGGGTCGACGGAATCTTCCCCCTGCCAACGCAGGCACCAAACTTCTGCATCACCGGTCCTCTGGGTCCCCTCTCATCCTGACCAGCGTGGTCCCTGGAACACAGGAGCTGGATCCAAGTGTCCCCGACAGTCCAGTGGCCCTTCTGTCCAAATTTGGTGGAGGTAAGTTCTTGCCTCCCCACGCCAGACAGTAATCCTGTGTACTGCGTGAACTGCAGCTGCTAGGGCTTCTGTGCACTCTTGCAAGGATTCCTTTGTGCACAGCATAGCCCAGGTCCCCAGCACTCCGTCCTGCATTGCCCAACTCGCTGAGTTGGACTCTGACATCGTGGGACCCTCTTTTGTCGTTCTGAGTCGACCGTCGTCCTCAGATCTTCTAAGTGCCTGTTCAGGTGCTTCTGTGGGTGCTGCCTGCTTCTGCATGGGCTCTCCGTATTGCTGAGCCCCCCTCTGTCTCCTCCTCCAATGGGCGACCTCCTGGTCCTTCCTGGGCCCTGGCACCACCGAAAAACGTCAACTGCGACTCTTGCAGCTAGCAAGGCTTGTTTGCAATCATTCTGCGTGGAAACTACTCAATATCCTCCAGCACGCCGTGTGACATCTTCTGACCAGAGGAGAAGTTCCTGGCACCTTCCATTGTTGCAGAATCTTCGGCTTCTTCCACCCGGAGGCAGCCCTTTTGCACCTTCATCCGGGGTTTAGTGGGCTCCTGCCCCCCCCCCGGACACTTGCATGACTCTTGGACTTGGTCCCCTTCCCTTACAGGTCCTCAGGTCCAGGAATCCGTCTTCAGTTCTTTGCAGTCCGTTGTTGTGCTTGCAGAATCCCCTATCTCGACTTTACTGTCTTTCTGGGGTAGTAGGGTAACTTTACTCCTACTTTTCAGGGTCTTGGGGTGGGGTATCTTGGACACCTTTACTGTTTTCTTACACTCCCAGCGACCCTCTACACACTACACTAGGCCTGGGGTCCATTCGTGGTTCGCATTCCACTTTTGGAGTATATGGTTTGTGTTGCCCCTAGGCCTATTTTTCCCTATTGCATTTTATTGTATTCTACAGTGTTTGGAATACTTTTCTAACTGTTACTTACCTGCCTTTGGTTCGTGTGTATATTTTGTGTATTTTACTTACCTCCTAAGGGAGTATATCCTCTGAGATACTTTTGGCATATTGTCATAAAAATAAAGTACCTTTAGTTTTAGTATATCTGTGTATTGTGTTTTCTTATGATATTGTGCATATGACACCAGTGGTATAGTAGGAGCTTTGCATGTCTCCTAGTTCAGCCTAAGCTGCTCAGCTATTGCTACCTTCTATCAGCCTAAGCTGCTAGAAACACTTCTTCTACACTAATAGGGGATAACTGGTCCTGGTACAGAGTGTAAGTACCCCTTGGTACCCACTACAAGTCACTCCGGCCTCCTACAGTCCTGAAGTGAAGAAGATCCAAAAGACACAGCAGCTGCCTCCAGTTGGAAGTGCACCAGCAGACCAGTTGTGACTGGACCTTCAGCTCTGAAAAGTTGGGGATTTTTGGAGCACCAAGGAAGAAGTTATGCATCTCTTTAAAAAAGTAGTGACTTATGGGTTAGTAACCTTTGGAAGACATGGAGAAGGTGCAAAGTTTCCTGATGAAGATGTCTTCATAGATGCATTTTTCAGCTTTATCCTGCTTGAAGCTTCGAGCATGACGTTCTAGGCCATGTATACTCAAAGTACGGCCCGCGGGCCTCATGCGGCCCCTCTGACCTTTACATGTGGCTCCTTAGGCAACATGAGCACTGGACAGCTGTTTGCTTGAGCGAGCGCACTAACAATAAAAATATTAAATAGACACACAATCATTTATTTCAAACTTAATTGGTGTTAAAGAATGGAAGTAAGTAGGGACTCCTGCACTTAACTTTAGAAACACCTTCGGCATATGTGTAAAACTAAGAGAGTCTCTTCAAAATTAAAAAAGTGTATTTAGTTAACATGCAGAACCTTTTCGCCTTAGTACAATTTATTTTATCAGGGCATTGAGATGTATTAAGTGATAGTTTTCAAACATAAATTTGGAAACATTAATTCTTCCCCTTACCCTGAGAACACCACCAATTGTAAATTAAAGAGGCAAGTCACTTGGTATGTGCACTTTATGGGTGGCCTGGGTTCCTATCATACATGAACCAAATTATAGTTTATTAAATCAAACATAGAAGCAGGTTTTGTGCAGCACACACCATGAATCATATATTTCGAGGTCCTCTTAAATGTGATAATGCAGAGAAAGGAGGGACAGAGAGATTAAAAAATTGCCTAGGATCACACAATTTGGAAAAGTGGGTAAGCCGGGACTTATTCCAGGTTTTCTGGTTTCCTACCTTGTGATCAATACCCCCAGCCACCCCACCCCACCCCACGCAACCGCCACTGCCCTAGCATCAATGTGGCTCCCAGGCACACCACAGACCAAACTTTTTGGCCCCTGGGAAAATGTTTGCGAGTACCCATGTTCTAGGCGATTATGAGTCTACAAAGAAAAAGTCTCTAAACCTTGCTCATTCTGCTCATTCAGAGTTTGCGGCATTTGCTTTGCTGAAGATATTTTTTAACATCCAAAAAGGTTTTTAGGAGCAAAGGTACAACGGATGACTGGGACAAAATGCCATCAATTGCCAGACCCCGCTTGTTTTGCTTTCCTTATTTTATGACCGAGCTGACAAAACTTCTCTGGAATGCACTTCTTAGTTTAAAGAAGACATTTATTATTACTTCACCACGAGGTTCCTGAAAGACGAGATTAGTAGGTTGGAGGCACACGTTTAAAAGTAGTCGCAGCAATGAAAGCAAAATATATCAAAGTACTTCTCAGTTGCAATATACACAGCAAATACATGTGATTATATTATAGCATAACTTCAAAGTCAAATTTTCATCACTGTAGGGCCTATCACTGCTCTTCATCTTTCTCATGCCAGCAAGTTGATGATTCCTGTTCAACTGCGAGAAAGAGATTTTCCACCCAAACGGGAGGTCAGGCAGCCGACGTCCGCTCCTGACTGAAGTCCTGGAAAATTCCCCCTCGCTGCTGCCCAGGGACACGTCTTATAATGAAAAAACCTGCTAACAGGCCCCTTAGTCAAAACATGCTGGCTACTGGACATCAGAGTGGGAACAGAACAAGAGTTGGAGAGTGGCCAAGTCTCCAAACCTCGCTTGTTCCCAGGGCTGAGTAGAGAGAAAAACGCAAAATATACGCTCTCTTATCGCGCTAGGGTTCGGTGTTAACACAATACGAAAAACACAGCTTAGTCTACCATGTGGAAAAACACAGCTCATCTGCAATGTCTCAAATGTAATGTCGAACTCCACAATAAAGCCAATAGGCAGCTAACCTAAATACAAAATGTAATGTCTAATGCCACGTTAAAGCCAATAGGCAGCTAAACTGAATACAGAATGTAATGTCTAATGCCATGTTAAAGCCAATAGGCAGCTAAACTGAATACAACATGTAATGTGCTACTGGTGAACACTGAACAACTAATATGCGCAGTGGTGAAACACAAAGTCATTGGTCAAACACAATTAATGGCATAACACCCCTCCATCGCTGGTCAGAATCCAAACTTGACGGGTTGAACCAACCACCTCTACCCAACCTCGCTCCTTCATGAGTTGACCACGGAAGGTGCCTTGAAGCCTAAAAAACCACACCCATGGGATACTTTAGTCAGACACTTTTTAATATTCAGTACTCCAGATCCCCATAGTCTATGTTAATTACTTTGGTATCTTTTTTATTAAATTATTACTTATTTGTTAACTCTAATCTTTTTTTTGGCTCTTGCTGTTCATATACTACATGCAATTTTCTCAGAGGGAGGCCCTGCCTCTTGTGCCGAGCTACCAAGAGTAAGCTCTGGACTCCCCACAGAAGCCTGCGCGCTACATTGCGTTGACTTCGTAGGATCTTAACTACAGCTCAGATCAAGTCTGAGGCCGCGCACCCACCACTTTCACGATTCACCTTCCTGCACATGGTCTTTTCAGACATTTGTATCCTTTCACACACCTGAGGCAGAAGGATCATTGTGCCCATTACTGACTCTCGTTGTTGCCTTTAATCATGACGGGGGTCCCTGCACGATAAGCTGACTCCGGATCACCCCTCATCATTGTTAACTAATCTTCTTTACACCAATCTACTCACCCCCGTAACACCACACATCCATGCACCTCACCAGTCACATCGGCAACGTGAAAAGGCCTCTGGTAAAGAGCCCCCTGTGGAGCCCGCTGGGCATTGCAGCGACGGCCCAACATGGAGCTGCCCGATGATGAAGCATGACACCCCTCGCGATGTGTGAGGGCTCTTGCTCCTGAAAGAGGCTACCCCCTTTCTGGTGTTCAGACCTGCGTGCACTATTTTTTTTTGTAGGAACTGCATACTTACTTTTAGGTATCTTTAGGTGGGGGCATGTATTCCGGACCTTTAACTGCTCTCGGTCCCTTCTTTGTTATGAAGTTACTCCTACAGATGCCTGCTTTACTCATGATACACATGACTCCAGACACTTTCACATGCCTCAATCCAGACACATTCTACTGCCTCACTCATGCTTCGCTCCCACACACAGCCAAGTGCCTTTCTCTTGACATATTCACCTGCCTCACTCCGTACAAAGTTACCTTTCTCACTCTGAACGCTTGCTTCTGCCTCACTCTGGCCAAACTTAGCTTTCTCTCTTTTAAATTTTTATCGTGCCTCACTCTCTCATGTAACTTCTTGCAGGGTTGAAAGGTCGTGTCTTGGATGCTGCAGGCAACCCTCTACCAGAAGCTGTTCTCCAAATATTAAACAGGAAGGGGAGCCTCCCATATCGAACCAACGCTCTTGGAGAATTCTACAAGCTGCTACTTCCCGGAAATTACACCTTCCAGGTGAGAGCAGAGGAGACCTCTCTGTGCCAGAACTCTGTGAGCAATAGTCCTCCAGTACATCCATTCTTTGAGTAGTATAGAAGTGGCTGAGAACATCTTGCCACCTTAACCGTCCTCCAGCACATCTATTTCTTGAGTAGTTCACAGGCGGTCTAGAACATCCCTCCAGATCAACCATGCTCCAGCAAACTAACTCCTTGAGTAGTTGAGAGGCTGTCTAGAACATCTCACCACCTTAACCATCCTACAGTACATCCCTTCCTTCAGTAGTTCAGAGGCCGCCAAGAACATCCCACACCTCAACCGTCCTCCAGCACCTCTTTCCTTGAGTAGTTCAGAGGGTCTTTCTCACATCTCTCCACCTCAGTTGTCCTCCAGTACCTTCTTTCATTGAGTAGTTCCGTGGCCCCTTGGAACATCTCTCAACCTCAACTTTCCTCCAGTACGTCCATTCCATGAGTAGTTCAGAGGACCTCTGGCACATCTTGCCACCTTAACTGTCCTCGATTCCTTGAGTAGCTCAGACACCCCTAAAACATCCTGCCACCTCAACGGTCCTCCAGTACATTCATTCCTTGAGTAGTTCAGACACCCCTTAGGACATCCCGCCACCTCGGCCGTCCTCCAGTACATCCATTCCTTGAGTAGATCAGACACCCCTTAGAAGATCCTGCCACCTCAACTGTCCTGTGGTACATCCATTCCTTGAGTAGTTTAGAGGACCTTTGGAACATCTTGCCACCTCAACCATGCTCCATCCTTGAGTAGTTCAGAGGCGTCCAGGAACATCTCTCTACCTTAACCGTCTTCCAGCACTTACTTTCCCTGAATAGTTCAGAGGCCCCTTTGCAAAAGTCTCCACCTCAAATGTTCTCCAAAACCTCCTTTCATTGAATAGTTCAGAGGGTCTTTCTCACAGCTCTCCACCTCAGCTGTCCCCAGTACCTCCTTTCATTGAGTAGTTCAGAGGGTCTTTCTCACAGCTCTCTACCTCAGTGGTCCCCCAGTACCTTTCATTGATTAGTTCAGAGGGTCTTTCTCACAGCTCTCCACCTCAGTTGTCACCGGTCCTTTCTTTCATTGAATAGTTTAGAGGGTCTTTCTCACAGCTCTCCACCTCAGGTGTCCCCCAGTACCTTCTTTCATTGAGTAGTTCAGAGGGTCTTTCTCACATCTCTCCACCTCAGCTGTCCCCAGTACCTCCTTTCATTGAGTAGTTCAGAGGGTCTTTCTCACAGCTCTCTACCTCAGTGGTCCCCAGTTCCTCCTTTCATTGATTAGTTCAGAGGGTCTTTCTCACAGCTCTCCACCTCAGTTGTCACCGGTCCTTCCTTTCATTGAATAGTTTAGAGGGTCTTTCTCACAGCTCTCTACCTCAGTGGTCCCCCAGTACCTTTCATTGAGTAGTTCAGAGGGTCTGTCTTACATCTCTCCACCTCAGCTGTCCCCAGTACCTCCTTTCATTGAGTAGTTCAGAGGGTCTTTCTCACAGCTCTCCACCTCAGTTGTCACCGGTCCTTTCTTTCATTGAATAGTTTAGAGGGTCTTTCTCACAGCTCTCCACCTCAGGTGTCCCCCAGTACCTTCTTTCATTGAGTAGTTCAGAGGGTCTTTCCTACATCTCTCCACCTCAGCTGTCCCCAGTACCTCCTTTCATTGAGTAGTTCAGAGTGTCTTTCTCATCGCTCTCCACCTCAGTGGTCCCCAGTACCTCCTTTCGTTGAGTAGTTCAGAGGGTCTTTCTTACAGCTTTCCACCTCAGTTTTTACCTAGAACCTCCTTTCATTGAGTAGTTCAGAGGGTCTTTCTCACAGCTTTCCACCTTAGTTGTCCCTCAGTACCTCCTTTCATTGAATAGTTCAGAGGGTCTTTCTCACAGCTCTCCACCTCAGTTGTCCCCCAGTACCTTCTTTCATGGAGTAGTTCATAGGGTCTTTCCTACAGTTCTCCACCTCAGCTGTCCCCAGTACCTCCTTTCATTCAGCAGTTCGAAGGCCTCTTGGCACATCTCTCAGCTGTCCTCCAGCACCTTTGTCCTTGTCCCAGTTTTGTCCCCTTTTCCCATCTGTATAATACTAATATATTTGAGTTTCTCTCTCGTTACTGCTCTTATATACCTGTGCCTCTCAGTGGTCAGTAGTCTTATGTACTTATACTTTGTTCTAGTAAGTACTCATGTACCGTTGCTTTCCCCTGGTTAGTATCCTTACATACACGTACTTCCCTCCTGTCAGTTCTCCTATGTATTCATGCTTCCTGCTGGTCAGCACTCCTGCACACCTGGGTTTTCCTCCAGTCAGTACTTGTAAGTACTCATGCTTCCTGCAGGTCAGACCTCCTGCACGCTCGTGCTTCCCTCCAGTCAGTAGTTGTAAGTACTCATGCTTCCTGCTGGTCAGCACTCCTGCACGCTCGGGCTTCCCTCGAGTCAGTGCTTGTAAGTACTCAGGCTTCCTGCTGGTCAGCACTCCTGCATGCTCGGGCTTCCCTCCATTCAGTACTTGTATGTACTCAAGCTTCCTGCTGGTCAGCACTCCTGCATGCTTGTGCTTCCCTCCAGTCAGTGCTTGTAAGTACTCCTGCTTCCTGCTGGTCAGCACTCCTGCACGCTCGTGCTTCCCTCCAGTCAGTGCTTGTAAGTACTCCTGCTTCCTGCTGGTCAGCACTCCTGCACGCTCAGGCTTCCACCCAGTCAGTACTTGTAAGTACTCATGCTTCCTGCTGGTCAGCACTCATGCACGCTCGGGCTTCCCTCCAGTCAGTGCTTGTAAGTACTCATGCTTCCTGCTGGTCAGACCTCCTGCACGCTCAGGCTTCCCTCCAGTCAGTACTTGTAAGTACTCATGCTTCCTGCTGGTCAGCACTCCTGCACGCTCGGGCTTCCCTCCAGTCAGTGCTTGTAAGTACTCATGCTTCCTGCTGGTCACCACTCCTGCATGCTTCCCTCCATTCAGTACTTGTATGTACTCAAGCTTCCTGCTGGTCAGCACTCCTGCATGCTTGTGCTTCCGTCCAGTCAGTGCTTGTAAGTACTCCTGCTGGTCAGCACTCCTGCACGCTCGGGCTTCCTTCCATTCAATACTTGTATGTACTCAAGCTTCCTGCTGGCCAGCACTCCTGCACGCTCGTGCTTCCCTCCAGTCAGTGCTTGTAAGTACTCCTGCTTCCTGCTGGTCAGCACTCCTACACCCTCAGGCTGGGACCCAGTCAGTACTTGTAAGTACTCATGCTTCCTGCTGGTCAGCACTCCTGCACGCTCGGGCTTCCCTCCATTCAGTACTTGTAAGTACTCATGCTTCCTGCTGGTCAGCACTCCTGCACGCTCGGGCTTCCCTCCAGTCAGTGCTTGTAAGTACTGCTGCTTCCTGCTAGTCAGCACTCCTGCACGCTCGGGCTTCCCTCCATTGAGTACTTATATGTACTGGTGTTTTTCCCTGGTCACCACTCCTATAGTATGTCCTTCCATCCTGCCAGTACTCTTATGAACTTGTGGTTCTCTCTGGTCGGTGCTCTTAGGTAGTCGTACTTCCCCCTCCTCAGCACTTCTTGTGCTTCCCTCCTATCAGTACTCTTATTTATCCTATATAGGTGAGCTTCCTTCTAACCAGTACTGTTATGTACTTGTGCTTCCATTGGGTCAGTACTCTTACGTACTTGTGCTTCCCTCCGGTCAGTACTTTTATGTACTCTTCTGTCCCTCTAGTCAGTACTTGTATGTACTCTTGCTTCACTACTGTTAGTACTCGTATGTACTCTTGCTTTTCTTCGGTCAGTACTCTTATGTACTCTTTCTTCCCTCCGGTCAGTACTGTTATGTGCTCTTCCTACCTGTCCGTCAGTACTCTTATGTACTCTTCCTTCCCTCCGGTCAGAATTCTTATGTATTCTTTCTTCCCTCCGGTCAGTACTCTTATGTTCTTTTGCTTCCCTCTGGTTAGTACTCTAACGTGATCGTGCCTCCCTCCAGCCAATACTCTTGGGTACTTGTGTTTTCTTCCAGTCAGTACTCATACAGGGAGTGCAGAATTATTAGGCAAATGAGTATTTTGACCACATCATCCTCTTTATGCATGTTGTCTTACTCCAAGCTGTATAGGCTCGAAAGCCTACTACCAATTAAGCATATTAGGTGATGTGCATCTCTGTAATGAGAAGGGGTGTGGTCTAATGACATCAACACCCTATATCAGGTGTGCATAATTATTAGGCAACTTCCTTTCCTTTGGCAAAATGGGTCAAAAGAAGGACTTGACAGGCTCAGAAAAGTCAAAAATAGTGAGATATCTTGCAGAGGGATGCAGCACTCTTAAAATTGCAAAGCTTCTGAAGCGTGATCATCGAACAATCAAGCGTTTCATTCAAAATAGTCAACAGGGTCGCAAGAAGCGTGTGGAAAAACCAAGGCGCAAAATAACTGCCCATGAACTGAGAAAAGTCAAGCGTGCAGCTGCCACGATGCCACTTGCCACCAGTTTGGCCATATTTCAGAGCTGCAACATCACTGGAGTGCCCAAAAGCACAAGGTGTGCAATACTCAGAGACATGGCCAAGGTAAGAAAGGCTGAAAGACGACCACCACTGAACAAGACACACAAGCTGAAACGTCAAGACTGGGCCAAGAAATATCTCAAGACTGATTTTTCTAAGGTTTTATGGACTGATGAAATGAGAGTGAGTCTTGATGGGCCAGATGGATGGGCCCGTGGCTGGATTGGTAAAGGGCAGAGAGCTCCAGTCCGACTCAGACGCCAGCAAGGTGGAGGTGGAGTACTGGTTTGGGCTGGTATCATCAAAGATGAGCTTGTGGGGCCTTTTCGGGTTGAGGATGGAGTCAAGCTCAACTCCCAGTCCTACTGCCAGTTCCTGGAAGACACCTTCTTCAAGCAGTGGTACAGGAAGAAGTCTGCATCCTTCAAGAAAAACATGATTTTCATGCAGGACAATGCTCCATCACACGCGTCCAAGTACTCCACAGCGTGGCTGGCAAGAAAGGGTATAAAAGAAGGAAATCTAATGACATGGCCTCCTTGTTCACCTGATCTGAACCCCATTGAGAACCTGTGGTCCATCATCAAATGTGAGATTTACAAGGAGGGAAAACAGTACACCTCTCTGAACAGTGTCTGGGAGGCTGTGGTTGCTGCTGCACGCAATGTTGATGGTGAACAGATCAAAAAACTGACAGCATCCATGGATGGCAGGTTTTTGAGTGTCCTTGCAAAGAAAGGTGGCTATATTGGTCACTGATTTGTTTTTGTTTTGTTTTTGAATGTCAGAAATGTATATTTGTGAATGTTGAGATGTTATATTGGTTTCACTGGTAATAATAAATAATTGAAATGGGTATATATTTTTGTTTTGTTAAGTTGCCTAATAATTATGCACAGTAATAGTCACCTGCACACACAGATATCCCCCTAACATAGCTAAAACTAAAAACAAACTAAAAACTACTTCCAAAAATATTCAGCTTTGATATTAATGAGTTTTTTGGGTTCATTGAGAACATGGTTGTTGTTCAATAATAAAATTAATCCTCAAAAATACAACTTGCCTAATAATTCTGCACTCCCTGTATACTCTTGCTTCCCTCCGGTCAGTACCCTTATGTACTTTTGCTTCCCTCTGTTCAGCACTCCTATGTACTCTTGCTTATCTCTGGTCAGTTCTCTTATGTACGCTTGCTTCCCTCCGGTCAGTACTCTTATGTACTCGTGCTTCCCTCTGGTCAGTTCTCTTATGTACTCTTGCCTTCCTCCAGTCAGTACTCTTATGTACTCGTGCTTCCCTCTGGTCAGTTCTCTTATGTACTCTTGCCTTCCTCCAGTCAGTACTCTTATGTACTCTTGCTTCCCTCTGGTCAGCACTCTTATGTACTCTTGCTTCCCTCCAGTCAGTACTCTCCTGTACTCTTGCTTCCCTCCGGTCAGCACTCTTATGTACTCTCGCTTCCCTCCAGTCAGTATTCTTATGTACTCATGCTTCCCTCCGGTCAGCACTCTTATGTGCTCTTGCTTCCCTCCAGTCAGTACTCTTATGTACTCCTGCTTTCCTCTGGTCATTACTTTTGTGTACTCTTGCTTCCCTCTGGTCAGTACTCTTATGTACTCATGCTTCCCTCTGGTCAGCACTCCTATGTACTCTTGCTTCCCTCCAGTCAGTACCCTTATGTACTCTTGCTTCCCTCCGGTCAGTACTCTTATGTACTCCTGCTTTCCTCTGGTCATTACTTTTGTGTACTCTTGCTTCCCTCCAGTCAGTACTCTTATGTAGTCATGGGCAGGAGATGTGTCAGTAGGTCGGGGAGGGCAGGAGATGTGTCAGTAGGTCAGGGGAGGGCATGAGATGTGTCAGTAGGTGAGGGCAGGGATGGGCAGGATATGTGTCAGTAGGTCAGGGGAGGGCATGAGATGTGTCAGTAGGTGAGGGCAGGTGATGTGTCAGTATGTGAGGGCAGGGGAGGGCAGGAGATGTGTCAGTAGGTCAGGGGAGGGCATGAGATGTGTCAGTAGGTCAGGGGAGGGCATGAGATGTGTCAGAAGGTGAGGGCAGGGGAGGGCAGGAGATGTGTCGGTAGGTGAGGGGAGGGCAGGGGAGGGCAGGAGATGTGTCAGTAGATGAGGGGAGGGCAGGAGATGTGTCGGTAGGTCAGGGGAGGGGAGGGCATGAGATGTGTCAGTAGATCAGGGGAGGGGAGGGCATGAGATGTGTCAGTGGGTCATGGGAGGGCATGAGATGTGTCAGTAGGTGAGGGCAGGGGAGGGCAGGAGATGTGTTGGTAGGTCAGGGGAGGGGAAGGCAGGAGATGTGTCAGTAGATGAGGGGAGGGCGGGAGATGTGTCAGTAGGTCAGGGGAGGGCATGAGATGTGTCAGTAGGTGAGGGCAGGAGATGTGTCAGTAGGTCAGGGGAGGGGAAGGCAGGAGATGTGTCAGTAGATGAGGGGAGGGCAGGAGATGTGTCAGTAGGTCAGGGGAGGGGAGGGCAGGAGATGTGTCAGTAGATGAGGGGAGGGCAGGAGATGTGTCAGTAGGTTAGGGGAGGGCATGAGATGTGTCAGAAGGTGAGGGCAGGAGATGTGTCAGTAGGTGAGGGGAGGGCAGGGGAGGGCAGGAGATGTGTTGGTAGATCAGGGGAGGGGAAGGCAGGAGATGTGTCAGTAGGGCAGGGGAGGGGAGGACAGGAGATGTGTCAGTAGGGCAGGGGAGGGGAGGGCAGGAGGTGTGTTAGTAGGTCAGGGGAGGGCAGGAGATGTGTCAATAGATGAGGGAAGGGCATGAGATGCGTCAGTAGATCGGGGAAGGCAGGAAATATGTCAGTAGGTGAGGGGAGGGCAGGAAATGTGTGAGTAGGTCAGGGGAGGTCAGGAGATGTGTCGGTAGGGCAGGGGAGGGGAGGGCATGAGATGTGTCAGTAGATGAGGGGAGGGCAGGAGGTGTGTTAGTAGGTGAGGGGAGGGGAGGGCAGGAGATGTGTCAGTAGGCAGGGGAGGGGAGGGCAGGAGATGTGTCGGTAGGTCAGGGGAGGGGAGGGCAGGAGATGTGTCAGTAGGTCATGGGAGGGCAGGAGATGTGTCAGTAGATGAGGGGAGGGCAGGAGATGTGTCAGTAGGTCAGGGGAGGGGAGGGCAGGAGATGTGTCAGTAGGCAGGGGAGGGGAGGGCCGGAGATGTGTCAGTAGATGAGGGGAGGGCAGGAGGTGTGTCGGTAGGTCAGGGGAGGGCATCAGATGTGTCGGCAGGGGAGGGGAGGGCAGGAGATGTGTCAGTAGGTCATGGGAGGGCAGCAGGTGTGTTAGTAGGTGAGGGGAGGAGATAAAGGAGGAGTGGAGGGCAGGAGGTGCGTCAGTAGATCGGGGGGAGGGCAGGAGGTGCGTCAGTAGGTCAGTGGAGCGGGAGATGTGGCTGCAGCTCTGTGCCCAAAGAGAGTCACTGAAGTGTTTTTTTTCTTTGCAGGTCAAAGTGCAGGGTTTCCTACCTCTGACGGAGACGGCAGAAGTGACAGACTCAGGAGACTTGTATTCAGCCAATGTTCAAAACTTTGTAATGATAAAAGAAGAAAACAATACATAAGCCCATCTACTTCATTGACTCCCTCTCTTAGCAAATTATTGTCTCTCTTACCTTACTCTGACCACATTCATATTTCACTCGTCCACTTATCTGTCTGGTGCATTAAGGTCTTCATCACTCACCCCCCATCCACTTATCATATCCTCACTCCCAGAGCGCATAAATATGTTCCCTCCTCACTCTCCCATCCATGGTAATCTTACTCACTCACTCACTGAGCACTCTAACATCTATGTCACATGCTCACCGAACCCCTCGTCTCTCCTACCTCTGGTTTCTTCTCCCTTTTCTCCTAATCTCCTTATATTCTCTTTACACCCAGTCCTCCAGACCTACAACCAGGAGCTCTCCTTGTGACAAGGTACTGAGCCCCCTGCAGCCACAGATTTGCTCTTGTGTCCACCCCAAGTTCCCTGGGTTTATATTTATATTAAAGGACAGTGCCCTGTGCCTCAAGTTTTCCTTGCATTGGACACATTAGAAGAGACGCAGTGCAGCCTGACCTTTCAAACACAAGCCAACAGCTGCCTCCCAAAATTGATTCCACACATAACTGCAACACATGGCTAAGGTAGGATGACGGAAGACCCAAGGTTACCCTGTAGATTAAGATGAAATGAAGATTCACTCACAGGTAGTGGTCACCTGAGAGCATACTCAACGCAGGGCAAGAGTTATTGTTGGCTTGGAACGTGCATGAACCTGAGTCTCTTATTGACTTGGAAGACAAATTTACAGAACAATTTGGAGACATTATCAGTTTAACAGATTTGGAGGAATCTTATATTGCTGCAGAAGCATTTGATGGCCACACTACAGATATCATAGGGTTTTGCAGTGGTCATTTGTTATTCAAAGATAGCCAACATCAAACTATACACTGCTAAGAAGGTTGTTGATGTACCAGGCTGGAAAGAGCAATGGCTGCTCAAAATAACCCTGAATCCCTGTTCCAAAGTGCAAAAATTGTTAGTCAAGAAAGCTGGAATTTTGTGAAACATTAGGGAAATAGAACTTGTCCAATTTGATTCATGTTTTTTAGAAAAAGACCAGTTGCTGTCATGCAGACAAGAGAAACAGGTATTCCCCTTAATGTAAGAGGAGTGTTAAGAACACTCTTGAACATTTTGAGTAGTGAAGGGATTTTCGAAGAAGTAGAATTGTCCGAAGGGACATCACCAACAATGTGGGCAAGAAAGGCAGACAACAGCTTAAGACTTTGTATTGATTTAAGAGTACTTAACAACAGAATTGTTGTAGACAGCCATCCACAACGAAATATAAATGAGTTGATATTAACTTTTGGGGGTTTGCATATTTTCAACTTTGGATCTCAGGTCTGCCTCTTATCAGATAGAATTACAAGAGTAAAAGCTGCTCACTACATTCCTAAAGCCATGTGGATTATTCCAATGTAAGATGTCGTTTAGCCTAGCAGTGGCAGTATCTATTTTCCAAACAGTAATGAATCACATCTTCAAGGATGCTGAACATTTTGTCAAATGCTTTCAAGGTGATATATTGGTGTTTTCAGGATATGGAAAAGAGTATAGAATTCACATTGAGGAAGTTTGAGAGAGATGTGAAGAAAAAGGTTAACATTTATACAAGAAAAATGTAAGTTTTCCCAAAAAAGTGAAATATTTGGAAATTGTAAATGCTGAAAAAATCATCAGTAGTTGTTCTTTGTAAGGCACCATATCCTGACACCAAAGAAGAACTATTATTTTTCAGTGGGCTACATGAGTATTACAGCACATGTGTGTACGTTTGCTGAAAACATGGAAACCGTAAGAAGAGTGTTAAGAAACAATGCTCGGTATGAGCGGCACCATGAGCAATAAGAGGCTTTTGAAAAGATAAAATCAGATCTTACCAGTGAACCAACCTCGAAACCCTTCTACTGGGAAGAAATGTTTGATCATCATAGATGTTAGTATATATGAGATGGGATTAGGGTGTGTAGAAAACAAGGAGGGAACCATGGAATGAAGTATTTGCATTGTGTGCATTGAATGCAGCAGAAAGAAAATATGAGGTAACTGAAAAAAACTGTTGGCGTGTGTATGGATGATTGAGCGCTGCAGACATTAAGGGGGTTATTATGACCCCGGCGGTCAGTGTAAATATGACGGTAGTACAGCCAACAGGCTGGCGGTACATACCGCCACAATATACCACACTGACTGTCATGGTGGTAGCAGCCGCCGGGCTGGATATAACAATCACCAACCCGGCGGCCGCTACTGTCCCGCCGGCGGAATTATAACCCTGCCTACCACCATGGTTTTCGTGGTGTTCGGAATACCACGAAAACCATGGCAGTAGGCTCCTACCAGTGACAGGGAATTCCTGTAGGAGACCCACCCCCCAACACTCCCCATACAACCCCCAAACCCTCCCTCCATCCACGCCCCCCCTTCCAATCCCCACCCATACGTGCACACATGCAGGCACACACCACGCATTCACACACTCACTCACACAGGCATACACACATTCATACACGCATACATTCATGCACACATCCGTACACACATTCAAACATGCACGCAGACACGCATTCACTTTTCCATTCATACACACATTCTCACACATGCACACACCCCACACACAACACCCCCATCCCCTGTCGGAAACCCGACTTACCTGAATCCAGGGGGTCTTCGGGCAGGGGACGGGGCGCTGCTACCGCCAGCAGCACCTGCCAGCAGAACAGCGCCAGGCTGTATTATTTGACATAATACGGCTGGCGGTGGTATACTGGCACGGTGCTGCTGGTGGTAGCAGCGCTACCTTAACACCGTCCGCCAGTATGGCCACAGTCCGATTTCCACCCTTCTTGTGGTGGAAATCCGGCTGTGGTCATATTATGGCGGACGGATGTTAGCCGAGGTGACAGTCTTTTGGCGGCCGTCGCCGCGGCAGTAGGCGGCACTTACTGCCAATGTTTTAATGAGGGCCTAAATTTTGGGCTGTCATCTTGAATTAAGAATGGCTCACAAGCCGGTGGTCCACATTCTCATCACCGGTATGTGGATGGAATGCAACAGCATGGGTCACCAGATTGTGCTCCCAGTTATTTGTTTCCCAGGAAGAAAAATGTAGGAGCTGAGTGCTTGTCACAACTTCCTAGTGGGAAAGAGGTAAATTCTACACTTCCTGGGAAAAAGTATCTTGAAGCTGCAGCAATAGCGATGGGAAAATGTTCTGGAATTTTAGAAAAAGAATGAGGAAAAGTGGACTCTGAAAATAACAAAGTCAACAAATACATACTACAGAGTTGGCCAAAAGCCAGACATGTTAAACCAGCATTCATCAAATGGCTGAAGAAATGTAAGTTGAGTGAAAGTTATTGTTTAAGGTGAAAACTGTTTGCCACCAGGAATTATTATACAAAAGATTTAGGAATTTGCCTTTGAAGGACATCTTTGGATGTCTCCCATGAAGAGAATGGTGAGAATCATCATCATCAAATCACTTTATTCGGTTTAAAAATGTTCAACCATCGAAATGTAAATACACAACACATCACAATCTCTTGAACCTTATAACCCCCCATTACATTTAACAACAATTAAAAAGAGAATTAAATACAAAGTTATATTACTCAAAATGGATGGTTCCATACTTAAGATAAAAAAATGTATAAACACTAAACCATGATTAAAAATGTACACTGTTCCGCCAAGTTATAGCTCCCTTTAAAAAAGAACCAATCCCTCGCCACACCAACGCATCAGGAGTCATACATAACCACATAAAAGCTGGACGGTATTGCACAAAACCCCTATCCCTCAGGAGGGGGACTAAATATCGTTTCCTAAAAGGTGCATATAGCTCACAAAACATAGTAAAATGCATTAGGGTCTGCGGAGAAACACCATCACACGGACACAGTTTTATGGTGTTCTGATCAAACTGCCCTAATGGGAAACACAGATTAGTTCTGATCACCCCCAAATGAAATTGCGTGATGAGGGTCCTTTCCCATATGTTTTTAACCTCCAAGAGGTAGGTCTCTGGGACCACCCCCATCTTTATCATAATAAAATCACTAACTGATGTCTTCCTTAGCTCCACCTTCTCCCTCTTGGCCATTGCCATTTTTAGGAAATTCTCCTTTACCCACCTTTTTTCCGCACTGGATAAACTCTCTGGAGCATCAAAGATGTCTGGTCGCCCCAATGCATTAACTAAATTTTTTACATAAGCCAACCAGGGAATTTCCTTAGCGTGATCGCATCGTAAACAATGCCGCAGGATTTCCCTGTTAAGGGGCGCAAATTTGTCCGTCCAGATTGAAATCCACAATAAAACGGGAGCTAATTTAATGTTGTCTTCTATCAAATCCAAATCCAGCTCAAGGTGCAAACAAAACCCAGAAGTGTTTTGACCCACCCCTAATAGCCTTCAGCAAAAACGGTTTTCCTCAGTCGCAGGAGTCAGTGGGGCCCCATACAACAGAACCTGAAGACATTTGTGCCTGTATGCCTCAAGCAGGGGCTTTATAGGTTTGTTACCAACCCTGGAAGCAAATTCAAAGGTGGCACCTACAGTAGAGGTAAAAAGGCTCCTCTCTTGGTGATACAGGATTTCCAGGTACCCCCATCATCAAAAAGCACTCCAAGATAGGGAACATCCTGCACCTTACCAATTACCTGTTCCTTTAATTTTAGCGCACCCACCTTACTTAGAGGTTTGCCATAGACCATAAAATGTGATTTGCAGCAATTTATCTCCAAGTCTAAAGATGTCATTAAACTTTCATATGCTTTAACTGCCTCACGTAGACCGTTCATGGTGCGGGCCATAAGAACAGCATCATCCGCGTATATCAATACAGGAATACTCTTACCATTGATTTTAGGAGCGTTCTTGCATCTTTCAGCTAAGAAATCAAACAACCCATTTGTATATAGCAAAAAAAGAGTAGGGGCCAGAACACACCCCTGTCGCACTCCCCTATTCAAACAACTCTGTACTTTCCCCATGCTGCCCAACCCTCACATTAGCATTGGTACCTGAGTGGAGATAGTGAAGCAGCTCCACAATGAGAGGATCCATGCCCATCTGGGTAAGACTATCCCAGAGCTTACTACGATTTGCCTTATCAAATTAGGTCCATGAAAGCAAGGTACAGGGTGCCCCTCGTGACCTGTGTATACTTGCCAATCACCATAAGCAGATTTAAACACTGCTCTAGGGTACCTAACCCTTCCCTGAAGCCGTACTGAACCCTACACAAGAAGTGTTATCAGACATCCAATCCTCGATACGTCTTAGGATAATCCGACCCAGAATTTTTGCTGAGGAATCAAGTAGTGAAAACGGGCGATACGACCTCGGATCATTAAAGTTGCCCTTTTTGTAAACGGGAACAATACATGCTGATCTCCAAGTAGCTGGAATTCCTACACTCACTGCTGCATTGAGAACATTGACAAGATGGGTGCCCACAGCTGTGGACAATGTTTGTATAAGTCCATTAGAATAGTATCGGGACCCGGGGCTTTGAGGCTCGCACTGCGTTGCAGCGCCTCCTTGACCTCTTCTAGGTTAAACCTAATAGCTAGATCTGGGGAGTGTCCCTGCTGATCACCACTTTGGTCTCCTATAGGGCACCCAGAGAAAATTCCACAAAAATGGGCCACCCAAGTCTCAGGGGTAATATTGCAATCCAAGCCCTCAGAAGTTTCCGTTTCAATAGAGCCCTTATTGACCAGTTTCAAGGACAGGCCGGGATTCTTAACTAAAGCTGCTCTTTCCAGCTCCTCCCAGGCCTGCTCCATGAGCTGTGACTTCCTGGCCCTCAGGACAGGTTTATAGTTGGCCCTCGCATCTCTTACCAGGGTTATATCTCTCGGTTTTTCCTTTAAAGCCTTCCTCAGAGATTGCTTGGCCTCATAGCAGGGCTTGGTAAACCAACCCCCCTGTAGCTTACACGGGGGCTGGGCAACTACAGTCATGCCTTCTTTAAAAGCTCTATTTACTATGGATATAGCATCCATGACTTCCCCTGGGCTCGGAGAATCAGCCAAGAGAGTTCCTAAAACATATTTAAGTTTTTACCCACTACCCTCTCTGTTAATTGCCGAATGTTAACTTGTTTCCAGCCGAGACATCTACCCTAGTATTTGGGTCTCACCGAGACTGGCCCACCCCGCACTGATTTCCGCATTATCTCAGGGAAATTAAAAGAAATCCTGAGGGGATTGTGATCACTAAAAGGCTGCATTACTACTTCACCATCCTCGACCATGTTCTTTAAAGGAGGGGACACAAAAATGTAATCGATTGTTGTTCCTGCCCCCCTACCTACAAAAGTAGGAGCTTGATGTGTCAGGTGTCAGAAGTTAAAAATAAACAGTCTCCTTAAGCCTTTAATCAAAGCCCCGTCCCTCACACCATGTGTCCCTTCTACTGACTTTATCTTGTAATCCTGTTCAAAAGGGTTCTCCATACTACTGGATCTCCCTAATTTTGCATTAAAATCCCCTGCCATCACAGCGCAAAAAGCCAACCCAAACCCCTCCAGTCTACACTTCAATTTCTGCAAAACAGAAAAGAGCACCTCAATTTGGTAACCAGACAGCATTGTAGAAGTTGACCAGTACAACATTAAATTTGTTTGAGAAGACTACCCTGATGATTAAAAAGCCCTGATGTTTACACGTAATTTGGTAAGCTCTAGCTATTTTAGAGAATCGAATTAAGGTGACTAAACCACCTTTTGGGCGACTGCCTTGGGACCTTACGGCCGGGACCGTAAAACATAGAAAACAATCCCATACAGCCATCCCATCCGACCAGGTCTCTTGCAGTAAGATGAAATCGTAATGTGCCACAAACTTTAACCAGTTACTATCCGAAAGCTTACAGTCATACCCAGCTACATTCCAGGAAATAAGGCAACACTTCATATTTGAACCATCCCGCCCTTCAGTGATCAAGGCATCAGGAGGAGAATTCATCACCCCCCCCCCATATGACTCTGTGCATAACGTCAATCTACCCTCTCCAGCTCTCTGGAGGGAGTAAAATCAACCCAAACTGTTTAGCTGTGGGGCACCCTGCCCAGGACTGGGATTCCTGGTTAAAATATCATCTCTCAACTGGGTGTGATTGTAGAAAACACCCAAAGGGACAACGCCAATCTTGCTCTTGAGTTGTAATGCCAAACGATGTGAAAAAAGGACCCTCTGGGCTAGACCTGGATATCTACAGTTTACAATCACACAGTCCCCATTGTCAACCTTTGCCCAGGGCCCGACCCAGTCAATTCTTCTGACAAACAGGATATCCTCAAAATCCTTACAAACAAAGTCGCTATTTTTACTCAGCCAATGGCAGGTCTTGTTCTTTAATTGGGTCGTGGATTCACTTGTACCCAATACTAAGGGGGGAACACCAGTGAGCACCACCACATACGGTGCACAGGCTGGAGGAAGCTCTAAACAGACAAGGGTGGGACAATTTCCCCATGTGAGTTTTGAATCTCCTTTCTTGAGTCACATCCACAATGTCCGTATGCCCACTGCCAAATATCCCCCCACCCTCCCTCCTACAATTTGTCTCTTGGATTGCTGAGGAAACCCCCAAAACGGTCTTTGAGCGAAGACCAGCAGCCCCCGATATGGGATGTCTAGGAGGTTTTTGAATCTTTCTCTACAGGAAGTTAGGTTTTTCTTTTTGCTGAGGCACCCTCTCGACCAGACTACTTTGCCACCTAAGATCTAAAAGGCCCTCTTTATCAGAAGCCAACCTTGGCCTCTCTATTCCACTCATCTGAGAGTCAGCCATTTCAAGTACCCGCAGTTTCTCCATTACCGGGGCTAAACAAGACTCGATCAATTCTTTGAATTTTGGCAATAGATTTTCAAAGCAGAAACCAGGGCACTGATCCATAGGGCCCAAAAGGGTCAAGTTAGGCTTAGCAGGCAGGGGCAATTTAGTTCTCTTCCCAGGTCTGTTTGCAGACTTATTCTTTTTCGAAGGAGGGCTCCTATTGCCCAGTGGAGAGACCATCAAAAGCCTGTTGCTCTTCCTTATTCCTCCTCCCAGACCCTTTGCCCCTGACCCCTCTGGTTCTGCTTGCTCTGGGGTTTTGGGCAAATCCCGATGGCTATCCCGTGATTGTCCATCCTCACCCTCGATAAACCCCAAGCCCCCATCTTCAGTGGAAGTTTGTTGCCAGTCACCCAACTCCAACGAGAGTCTCCTTTCAGTCAGGTCAATCTCTCTCGTGACTACCCCAACAGCATGCACAAGAAAGGAATCCAATGTTGAGTTAGAGTTTGATTTACCCTTTTCCCCTCCTCCCTGATCTCCAGTTAGCAAAGACGTTCTCCTGCCCATCTTCACGGGTATCCTCAGGGGCCCCAGGTGCCTCTCAAGTCAGTCAAAGAGAGTAGCCACTTTTTGAATTACTAGTAAGCCAAAAACTTTCTTCCCCCGTAAAAGTTAACTATAAATGGGGATTATGCAAAAAAAAAAACTTATCCACGATTCATATGAGGGCTAAAACCCAATCACTTACCCCCTCTGCTGAAACTAAGAGGGGTGGCCCAGCCCAGCCTCTTCCGGCCAAGGACAGGCAAGGGACGGGCCCGCCCTTGGCCCGCGCACGTCCCATGCCGCGGCATTGCTGTAGCGCTTTTAGAGCGCTTCCGCTTCCTCTGCTGGCTCTGCCCCCTCCATGTGGCTAGTGGGACACCGCGGCCCGTTGGTCCTGGGACTCCAAGTCCCCGTGCCAAAAGATTTCTGTTATCTATGGTGAGAATATTCTTTTGGATACTAGGCCTAGAAGAAGTTCCTGGCTGCTGAATAGGGGAATACCTTACCTGCTTTCAAGTGATAAGAACCTAAGAAATGTGAATGCTTCCCTTAGTCTAGTGTAGTGGTTGTGAAACCCATGTTAGAAAGCAGCATTTGATGTTTCTGGACCATTCTGTAATCTGCTGTGGTATGTCAGGAATGTAGTGGCGATAATAGATTACCATTTAAAATGGCAGAGAATTAAAGTTTGTTAGCCAGGCTTTCACCAAAGCGGTTTGGATTTTTTCAGAGGCATTTGCTAGGGAAGGATATCCGAAGAAGTTGGTGACTTATAATGGGATAAAGTTGACCTCACAGAAATGCCAGACTTTAAAAAAATAGGTGGCATAAGTCACAAAAAGACAGGATTATATGAACTGCAGGTTAATGATCAAATAGATTGTTTTAATAGGGGTTTCGGTATAATGTTGGTCACCATTGGTTGGTTATTAAACTGCCAACAATGCAGGTGACCCCCGCCAACAATCACCCCTGACATAAAAAGTTAACACTTTGTAATTAATTCTTGGAGGGGGAGATTAGAGCGTGTGCTAGGCCTTGACATATTATTTTTGGCCGTTTTACGGAGAGCATACAAAAACAAAGTTTAGAACAATGTATGTATTTGTACTATGTTATTAAACTGCCAAAAATGTTATGCCAATGGACGATTCAGGCAGACTGCCTTCTATTTCAGGGTCAATTTGGAAAATACATGCTCCTGGCTTTTTGTTTTAAATCTCCCACTTGCCTGCTCTAAAAAAGTTGACACAGAGGAGGGGTCAAAGGTGTGGCTAAAGAAATAAAATATTCTGTATGTTTTTTGGTTTTTCACTGTCACGTAGGTACATATAACATAACATGCAGCTTAAATAAAAAATACATTTAAAATAATTGTTGCTAATTGGGAAATGCACTACAGTACATTATGAAACCTCCATTAGGCAACACACTGCAGACGTCTGTGAGTAACCAGACAGCCACAGAATGAAGTCAGGGTTGGTGCAGTGGAGAAAACTAACGTGTATTTTTTAGTGCTACGAGGTCACCGCCTGTGACAGAAAGCACAGTGAAGATGTAAGTCAATATTTTAAACTTGCATTACACACAGTATTAGACTGTCACAAAATGCACAAAATATTTAAAATAAAATGGTGCTTCAAAAATATAGATTTTAATAATACCCAGAGTGTACATAATGCAATTTTCTGTTTACATTACTGTCCCTTGAACACCTCTAGGTGTAGTAAGCGTGATATAAATACAATTACAATTAAAAACACAAATTTCACAGCTCAGGTGTTAACTCTTTGTGCTACCACTCAAAAAGATAATCATGACAAAGCTTCCAGTGATTAGGTCAATTCAAGCCAGTACCAGTTCCAAAGCATCCTTTAAATCTGCAGATTAACTCGTTATGCACATTTGCATTTATTTCAGGCAAACAGGCACCCTGGCAGGAAGGCGTATTCAGTTATCAGCCCAGCTTTGTTTTCACTGCACAGGAGACTCACTCAATGACACTTCAGCTGAGGCCTTTAAACTGTCGGAATTAACCATCCTGGGACGGTCGTCTTTTTGCAAAAATTAGGGAACTGTGTTTCATTAATGATAAAAGTATGGGTATGTCGTACCCCTTCAATCCTGCCCACTTCAACCACTGCACGCATGACAGTGTGTATGTACCAATGTCCTTGAGAGTCTAGGCTGGCTGTACAAACATAAGGGGGTCATTACAACATTGGCGGTACAAGGCGCTTACCGCCGTGCAGAAGACCGCCAATACACTGCCGCGCCCGCGGTAGACCGCCACAGCTATTATGACACACATCACGGAATCCGCCGAAATTCAGACACCCACACAATACCGCCACACCAAATGTCAGCGATAAACTGGCGGAAACACATCCTCCACCGCCACGCCAACAGAAACACGCCCATGCTATTACGACCCACGCGGCGGTCTTTCAACTGCGGTATTCCATTGGCGGTACACACCGCCGCGCTCAAAATACACACACATCTACAAAACACCGCCACATTGGACATTTCGAAATACACACACCTGATACACATACAAACAACACTCCCACACACCCAACACAATATAAAACACACACCCACATCACCCAGAAACCCCTACAACCAGAATTTCTGAGAGAAGGCCAGAGAGACAGCACAGCTATTGACAACCCCATCACACAAAAGCACACAACACCATCACCCACACTACATCCACGCAAAAAACACCACATACCACTACACTCACCACACTCATCACCACATACACCACCCCACACATCACACACACCACCCCATGGCACGCCAAAGACACCCCCGCTTCTCCGAGGAGGAGCTCAGGGTCATGGTGGAGGAAATCGTACGGGTAGAGCCACAGCTATTTGGCTCACAGGTACAGCACACATCAATAGCCAGGAAGATGGAGCTATGGCGCAGAATAGTCAACAGTGTCAACGCCGTGGGACAGCACCCAAGAAATAGGGAGGACATCAGGAAGAGGTGGAACGACCTACGGGGGAAGGTGCGTTCCACGGTCTCAAGGCACAACATCGCAGTGCAGCGGACTGGCGGTGGACCCCCACCTCCTCCCCCACAACTAACAACATGGGAGGAGCAAGTCCTGACCATCTTGCATCCGGAGGGCCTCGGAGGAGTCGGTGGAGGATGGGACACTGGTAAGTCAAATCTTAACTATCATATCCCCCACCCTACCTGCATGCCATCACACCCCCCCACCCTCACACCCTCCCCTATCACCCCAAATCCTCACTAATCTACCCATGACACCAACCACCCATCCCAACATCAAGCCCTGCATGACAAAACTAAGCATGGGCACCCCTCACTAAAGCATGCCCACTGCACATACCCAGAACACCCCCCCAACCATCATCACACAAGCCCCCACACAGGAATGCCTGCACTGGGGTACACAAACACCCACCCATTGCACACCATTACACACACACATGCAATAATCATGTTCTTGTACCCCTGCAGGAACCCGAAGGAACGTCACCACACCAGAGGGTCCAGACAACACCACTCCACCCCCAGAAGAGGCCCACAGTGACGACAGCAGCTCTGCCCTACTGGATCCTGATGACCAGCCCGGACCATCGTGGGCCTCAGGACAGTTGGTTCCCCTTGCCCAGCCACAGCCCAACACCGAGCTGCCACCCTCTGGTAACACTAGCACAGCACCCACCCAGCGGGCCCAAACCTCCCTACCCAGGACAGGTCAATCAGCGGTGTGTCCACCACTACAGGGCACCCAGGCTAACCCACCACCCCAACAACAACAGGGACCTGGGGGCAGTGGTAGTGGGCACACGGTCAAGGGGACGGAGGCACAGGAACACCGGGGAACTGGGAGGGCTGCTGTGCGACAGAGGGAGGACAGGCCAAGGGAACCAACTCTCCACGAGGCCCTCTCCTCCATCATGGGAGCATACCACCACTACCAGGAGACGAGGGCCATGGTCCTGAACAAGTTGCAGGAGATCCTGCGTCTGCAGGACGCACTGTATTTGGGGTTCAGGGAGGAGCTCAGGACCATCAGCTCCGCCCTGGGCACCATAGTGGGGTGCTGATGGACATTCAAAAGACCTTGAGGGACACCGTGGCACTCCAAGGGGCCCCTGACACTAGCCAGGACGACAAACTGCCCACCACCCCCGCCGGCGCTAGTGGACAGGACGCCCCGCCACAGGACCAACACACCAGCACCCCATCCCCTGCAGACGGACAACCACCATGCAAGCGGGCCCTGAGATCCAGGAACAGGACAGAGCAAGATGGCAAGACCACCGCCAGGAAATAAGACCACCCTGATTGCCCCCCCACTGTCCCACTTTGTTACCCTGTCCAGATTGGAACTGCCCCAGCTCCACTTCCAATGCCCAGATGGGCAACGCACCTGTGAGACTAATAGACTGGACTCTGCGATGGACATTCCTCCACCATCACCCATCACCATTTTACAACCTTCCTTGATTTTTTTATCACTTAAATAAACACCCTTGAAAGCCAAAAAAATCTGGAGTCAGTCTATGATTTGGAACTTTGTATTATCAATTACAGTGTCATAATGGGTTACCCATTGTAAGGCTAACATACCAATGTCACACATCACAAGCCCTTCAAGGATGCAAGCAGTTGACATGTAGGTAACCACACCTGTGAAACTGAAATGGAAGGGTACAACTCAATTAACAAATAGTGAGTGAAATGGAGGTAGAGGATAGAGGTAGACGTGTGAAAGTTAATGTAATGTTAAACCAGAAAATGTTCTCACCTGTGTGTCAATGGAAATATTGCTGTATGACTGAATCCCTGTTGTCGTTTTCTTCATCCTCAGTTTCATCCTCATCACTGTCCACTCGCTCCACAGCTGCCACAACACCGTCATCTGGATCATCCTCCTGCAGAAAAGGCACCTGGCGTCGCAATGCTAAATTATGGAGCATGGAGCAGGCGATGATGATGTCGCACACCTTCTTCAGTGAGTAGAATAGGGATCCACCTGTCATATGGAGGCACCTGAACCTGGCCTTAAGAAGGCCGAAGGTGCGTTCGATAACCCTCCTAGTCCGCCCATGGGCATCATTGTACCGTTCCTCTGCCCTGGTCCTGGGATTCCTCACTGGGGTCAATAGCCAGGAAAGGTTGGGGTAACCAGAGTCCCCCAATAGCCATACACGGTGCCTCTGGAGTTGACCCATCATATCAGGGATGCTGCTATTCCGCAGGATGTAGGCGTCATGCACTGAGCCAGGGAACATTGCATTTACCTGCGAGATGTACTGGTCTGCCAAACAGACCATCTGGACATTCATCGAATGATAATTCTTCCTGTTCCTGTACACCTGTTCACTCCTGCGGGGGGACCAGAGCTACATGGGTCCCATCAATAGCACCTATGACGTTCGGGATATGTCCAAGGGCATAGAAGTCACCTTTCACTGTAGGCAAATCCTCCACCTCAGGGAAAATTATGTATCTCCTTACGTGTTTCAGCAGGGCAGGCAACACTCTGGACAACACGTTGGAAAACATAGGCTGGGACATCCCTGATGCCATGGCCACTATTGTCTGAAAAGAGCCACTTGCAAGGAAATGGAGCACTGACAGCACCTGCACGTCAGGGGGGATTCAAGTCGGATGGCGGATCGGTGACATCAGGTCTGGCTCCAACTGGGTACATAGTTCCTGGATTGTGGCACGGTCAAACCGGTAGGTGACGATGATATGTCTTTCTTCCATTGTCAACAGGTCCACCAGCGGTCGGTACACCGGAGGATTCCGCCATCTTCTCATTTGTCCCAGCTGACGGTGCCTAAGAAGGACATTCCTGGAGGGGATTCATTCTGGTCAGGCTGTCCTTCAGCGAACCCTGCAATCTCTGGCCTCAGCACTGATGGCAGCCATTGTCCGTGGGGCTAGCCTCCCCCCTCCAACTTCCTCCACCCAGACCCAATCTCCTGTACCCCAGCCCATCCCAAGCACACCTACAGACCAGCATGCACACAAGTCAACACACACAAGTAGCTTAAGCAAACATAGGCACCACACAGACCACAGGCACTCATGCAAGCCTCACCCACATACAGACACAGCAACATCCACTGCCTCCACTGTGTCCCCCTCCTCCTCTTCTCCCTCCTCCCTCCCAGTCTCGTCTACACACACACCTGCATGCACCACATCTACAGGCACTAGGATTCGCACCAGGACACCCAGCACCACAAGCCGCTCACCTCCACTCACCACCTCCACTGCCATTTACACGTCCCCTGTGTCCTCTCCCAGTGTGTCTGTGACGCCCCCTCCCAAAGTACACAAACGCCGGCAATCACTCACCCAACATCCATCCACCTCACAACAGCATCCAGTACCTGCACCTGCACCCAAAACAGCTAAAGTGACACCTCCTACAACCACCTCCTCTTCCTCCACTCCCAGACCCCCTCCAGCAACCCATCCCAGTGTTTGTCAGAAACTGTCCCTCTGTCAAATTGATCTTTTTGCCCCCACCCTCCCCCTCCAATTCATCAGTCCCGTCGTAGCGCCTCAGCCAAAAAGCCTCCAGTACCAGTGGTGCGTGTTCCAGGTTTTTGGAGTGCACCGTCCACCAGGGCAGGTAGTAGGACCCGGAGCCAAGGCACTGGCAGCCCACCCCCTGTAAAGGCTCTGAAAATGGAGAGTGGACGACGGGACCGTCTTAAGACCCCTGGTGGGACAACAAGTGACATGGGATCGAAGGGGATTGGTGAGTCAGCTGTAACTCCAACAAAGGTGGGGAAGGTCCAGAGGAAGTCTGCCCAGCCTGTTGTGAGTGTCACGTCGGAGAAGTGCGCCATCATTTCCGGCGGTCCAGACACAACCGCCAGCACCATCGTCACTGGTCCAGAAACCACCGCCGGAGTCACAGCCCAGGAGGGCACAAGTATTGTTACTGGTCCAGAAACCACCGCCGGAGTCACAGCCCAGGAGGGCACAAGTATCGTCACTGGTCCAGAGACCACCACCAGAGTCACAGCCCAGGAGGGCCCAAGTATCGTCACTGGTCAGGAGACCACCGCCGGAGTCACAGCTCAGGAGGGCACAAGTATCGTCACTGGTCCAGAGACCACAGCCGGAGTCACAGCCCAGGAGAGGCCAGGATGCCACAGCCCCGCTGGGCAATGATGGAACGTCATGCCACACACCAATGCCCAGTGTAGAGATCGTCATGCCACACACCAATGCCCAGTGTAGAGATCGTCATGCCACACACCAATGTCCAGTGTGGAGATCGTCATGCCACACACCAATGTCCAGTGTAGAGATCGTCATGCCACACACCAATGTCCGTATCAGAACCGCCATGGCAAAGCACCGCTAAACAGTCCTGAACCGCCATGGCAAAGAACCGCTGAACTGTCCTGAACCGCCATGGCAAAGCACCGCTGAACAGGGCAAAGACCGCCATGTCAAAGCACCGCTGTACAGGGCAAAGACCGCCATGTCAAAGCACTGCTGAACAGGGCAAAGACCGCCATGTCAAAGCACCGCTGAACAGGGCAAAGACTGCCATGTCAAAGCACCGCTGAACAGGGCAAAGACCGCCATGTCAAAGCACCGCTGAACAGGGCAAAGACCGCCATGGTAAAGCACTGCTGAACTGTCCTGAACCGCCATGGCAAAGCACCGCTGAACAGGGCAAAGACCGCCATGTCAAAGCACCGCTGAACAGGGCAAAGACCGCCATGGCAAAGTACCGCTGAACAGGGCAAAGAACACCATGGCAAAGCACCGCTGAACAGGGCAAAGAACACCATGGCAAAGCACTGCTGAACAGGGCAAAGACCGCCATGTCAATGCACCGCTGAACAGGGCAAAGCACCGCTGAACAGGGCAAAGACTGCCATGTCAAAGCACCGCTGAACAGGGCAAAGACCGCCATGGCAAAGCACCGCTGAACAGGGCATGCACCGTGTAGGAATTAATGGACCGCCACATCAGGCATCCTTATCCCATGTGCAGCTGGGACAGTGACAGGACAGGTACTTTCACGTGGAGACTCATCCAGTCTGGGCACCAGTCCCCCTCCAGAACCAGTGGAGACCTGCATCTACTTGAGAGACTGTGGCTTTGCACTCCCTAGGATGGCACAGTGGGCAAACCACCCACTGTAGAGACTTGAGAGACTGTGGCTTTGCACTCCCCAGGATATGGCAGTGGGCAACCCACCCACTGTAGAGACTCGAGAGACTGTGGCTTTGCACTCCCCAGGATATGGCAGTGGGCAACCCACCCACTGTAGAGACTTGAGAGACTGTGGCTTTGCACTCCCCAGGATGGTACAGTGGGCAAACCACCCACTGTAGAGACTTGAGAGACTGTGGCTTTGCACTCCCCAGGATACATCAATGGGCATGGAGCCCCGGCGTGGATCTGGCTTTGCAGTCATGTGGCTGAGATGCCCCCCCCTTCCCTTCCCCCTGAGGTGCCTGTAGTGTTTCTATCTGATGCCCCGGCAGTGTTCTCTCCGATTTTGGTCAGGTATCTATTGTGGGCCTCGCCCATGCATTTTTGGACTGTTGGTGCACGGACATTGTTGTGTACATATCTGCACTACTTCTCGGATTGCATGTGTAAATAAGAGTGATTTTGAGATATGTATATCTGTATATTTTTTTATGACATGTATATTGGCACATTACAATGTTTGCCCGAATTTCACTTTGTGTTTTCATTCTTCCGGGGGGTTTGTGGGTTGTTACTGTTATTTTTGTGACTGCATTGGTGTGTATGTTGTGATATGCGAGGGTGGGGTTGGGGGTGTTTGGTGGGTGTCCCCCTAACTTTTGCCTCCCCCCTCCCCTGTGTCGTAGGTGCAGTACTCACCGGTATCTTCTGCGCCTACGTAGCTGTTGGTCGTAAATGAGCAGAAAAACAAGCGCAGGGAGTATTTGGAGTTCGGGCTCCATGGTGTCCTCGTTCCTCGTGGGATGTGTTCAGGTGAGCGTTTTCCCATAGCAAAAGCTGTTTCCGCCGTGTTTTTATCCGCGGTGCATCCGCCCCGGAAAAGGTGGCGGATTGGCGGGTTGTAATAGTGTGGGCGGTACATTGTCTCCCGCCTGTCTGTTGGCGGTAACCGCCGCGCTGCTTGTCTGTACCGCCGTGGCGGGCGGTGTGTTAAAGTGGCTGTCTTTGTTGGCGGTTTCCGCCAGGGTTATGATTCCCTTTTTTTGTCCTCCGGCCTGTTTGCAGTATTACCGCACCTTTAACACCGTCCGCCAGGGTTGTAATGACCCCCATAAACTTTTAAAGTGCCGCAAATCTGGGGGATGAGAACCTGCAGTAGCAATGGATCGCCATACAGGCGAAAGCAAGGCAGGTCATGCACTCTGTAATATTCTTTACTGCACAGCACCGCCTGCTCACCCTCAATCCCACCTGGTCCAATGAAGACACCCAGGCTCTCATCCTGGCAGGAAGTTACTGGGGCACCACTTGTTACTGGTGAGCTGTGCAGTGAATGGATCCAGATGGAGTGGGACAGGCCACTGGCGTTGCCACCTTTCCCAGTCAATCATGTTTTAAAATTCTGCAAAGGCCCACACATGATAAACCGGATTGCATAAAAAATAGTCTGTATTCGTTGTTAACAGTGCTTTTCTTCCTTTGTTCATTTTATCCTGCCACGGGCCACTAAAGCAGCTCTAGAACACATCTTAAAGTACTTTACTCTTCTGTTTGCAGTTTTAAATATGCACTGATATGAGGAAAAAAATACAGGCTTCAAGTGACTTTCATTTTTATGCCAGGACGATGATATACCGGTCAGGACAATAAAATAACAGCCAGTTAGCAACCCATCTCTCTGGTTTCGGTGAGTATACAACGGGCTAGAATGACTTGAACTGGCTGGTTTGTATGAATATTTATGGTGTTTGAACACACTGAACAGGGCTGGCTTGTTCAGTTGGGGAATGGGACAGGGCAGGATCAGGCAGGTTCAGTTTGAATGAGACTACTTCAGTGGACTGGCCAGGACCAGGCTGGTTCGGTTAGGGGTTAATGGGGCTAAAATGGAATTGGCAGGGCCACACTACTGGTTCTGGTGAATGTGACTGGGCCTAGAATTGATTCGATCTCGATGGACTGCCTCTGATGATGTAATGGGTCTGAGTGCATTGAGCAGGGGTAGGCCTGCTGGAAGTGTGTAGGGTTTGAACGCTTTGAGTCAGGCTAACTGTATCTGATGGTGTCAATAGATTCAGGATGCACTGTGGTGGGTCAGGCTACTTCTGACGGGTGTTAATCTTGTTAAAATGTACCATGTAATCAGGTTGGTACTTCTTCAGACCTGCCAATTACCACGCATCAGGCTTAGACTAATGCATTTTAATACTGGTGTCTGTGTCACCGCATTAAAATGCATTGGTCATACCTATATAATTGCCTGATATGGTTTTGGGGGGCTGCTCCAAAGAAAGAGCTTGATGTGCAGCATTTAATCGTGCAGCATGTGTAAATATATCAAATTTACTCTGACGGTGGTCCTGAAAGACTTCTTGTTATGGTGAGATGGCATGTGGCGCTACATTGTATCTTTCCATGCGCAAAAACAGATTGCGCTCCCTCTCCCAGCCCGCCCGCCCTCTCTGAGACATGCGTGGCTGCTGGATCTTTTAGCACAGGATAATTGTGAGCTAGTGCAGGGTTCTGCAAAGTCGGTCCTGGAGAGACAGGTCCATGCCAGATTTTTAGCATATCCACATTTAGAAAAAAGATGTTTCAGAAATCTACATTATTCTAAATGTGGATATGCTAAAAATATGGCATGGACCCGGCTCTCCGGGACCGACTTTGCAGAACCCGGATGCTAGTGCTTCCTGTAGTCGCTGGATGGCAAGTGAGCAAGGAGTAATGCGATGCGCGATTCACACAAAGTACTGAAAGATTTCGCACATCTGCTGCCTGCCAGCTAAGGACACACTGCTTTAGTCCAAGCTATGTTTCGCTTTATTAGGTGTGCGGACACCCAGGAGGGAGAGCGCTTCATGAATTCAGCAGCGAGTTTAAAGATTGCGAAAGAGGATTACATTCAGCTACTTTTTATGTGTCATAGGCAGCACTTCTTTTGTGGCATCAGAAGACAGTCCTCAAAGTGTCACTCATAGTCCTCAAAGTGTCACTCATAGTCCTCAAAGTGTCACTCACAGTCGTGAAACGTCACACACAATTACACTGAAATTATGAAAATGTCACACAGCGATCTGAATCTTGGAGCTTTGCTTCTTATTGCTCAAAGGGTGGTGATATTTAGCTTTTTGGGGGCAGAAGTGTGACTAAAAGTAACCAATAGTATGCTGCTGAGCCCTCGTGTCACACCTGAGGATCACACCTCCAACACTTGTGACTTGCACTTGCTGTCCAACTCCATGACCCTCTGACCCTGAAACCAGCACTTCCGCCTGACTCTACGATGGTGGCCGATTTGGGGCCCGCTCTCTTCACTGACTCAATAGACACCTCGCCTTCTTCCAGCATGGCTCCGCAGTGACGCATGCGCACTCTATCCCGCGGAGCACCCTGGGAAGGCCGGTCAGGCACGCGCCATGCTGCTCCGCGGCCTCTGCTCGGGGCTCGTTGCCGCCGGGGCCGTGGGGGAGACCGCAGCCCGCGGGAGGTGTGTGCTGGTAAGGGGGGGCCAGGGGGCGGGCGTGACACTAGGAATAACGGCGTAAACACGTGCGAGCAAAACGAGCGGGTAAGCAGGTGAGGGGCGTGGCCAGATCCAGAGAGAGGCTTGAAACGCAAGCATCGCCACTGTCTGTGCCCTGCACTTCCGGCAGAGGAGGCCTCGCGCCGCCGGCTTCCGGCCATGCCTTCAGACGTACAGTTTACAGGGCTGAGTAGCGCCTTGTGCTGGTCTCAGAGCGCGGCAGCCCCGGTGCACCGGAACCTACTGCACACTCTACACTGAACCTCCCCCCCCCCCGGTGCACCGGAACCTGCTGCACACTCTACACTGAACCTGCCCCCCCCCGGTGCAACTGAACCTACTGCACACTCTACACTGAAACCCCGGTGCAACTGAACCTACTGCACACTACACTGAACCCCCTGGTGCAACTGCACCTACTGCACACTCTACACCGAACCCCCCCACACTTTACACTGAACCCCCGGTGCAACTCAACCTACTGCACACTCTACACTGACCCCCCCCCCGGTGCAACTCAACCTACTGCACACTCTACACTCAACCTCCGGTGCAACTCAACCTACTGCACACTCTACACTGAACCTCCCCCCCCCCCCCCCCGGTGCACCGGAACCTACTGCACACTCTACACTGAAACCCCGGTGCAACTGAACCTACTGCACACTACACTGAACCCCCTGGTGCAACTGAACCTACTGCACACTACACTGAACCCCCTGGTGCAACTGAACCTACTGCACACTCTACACCGAACCCCCCCACACTTTACACTGAACCCCCGGTGCAACTCAACCTACTGCACACTCTACACTGAACCTCCCCCCCCCCCCCCCCCGGTGCACCGGAACCTACTGCACACTCTACACTGAAACCCCGGTGCAACTGAACCTACTGCACACTACACTGAACCCCCTGGTGCAACTGAACCTACTGCACACTACACTGAACCCCCTGGTGCAACTGAACCTACTGCACACTCTACACTGAACCTCCCCCCCCCCCCCCGGTGCACCGGAACCTACTGCACACTCTACACTGAACCTGCCCCCCCCCCGGTGCAACTGAACCTACTGCACACTCTACACTGAAACCCCGGTGCAACTGAACCTACTGCACACTACACTGAACCCCCTGGTGCAACTGCACCTACTGCACACTCTACACCGAACCCCCCCACACTTTACACTGAACCCCCGGTGCAACTCAACCTACTGCACACTCTACACTGACCCCCCCCCCCGGTGCAACTCAACCTACTGCACACTCTACACTCAACCTCCGGTGCAACTCAACCTACTGCACACTCTACACTGAACCTCCCCCCCCCCCCCCCGGTGCACCGGAACCTACTGCACACTCTACACTGAAACCCCGGTGCAACTGAACCTACTGCACACTACACTGAACCCCCTGGTGCAACTGAACCTACTGCACACTACACTGAACCCCCTGGTGCAACTGAACCTACTGCACACTCTACACCGAACCCCCCCACACTTTACACTGAACCCCCGGTGCAACTCAACCTACTGCACACTCTACACTGAACCTCCCCCCCCCCCCCCCCCCGGTGCACCGGAACCTACTGCACACTCTACACTGAAACCCCGGTGCAACTGAACCTACTGCACACTACACTGAACCCCCTGGTGCAACTGAACCTACTGCACACTACACTGAACCCCCTGGTGCAACTGAACCTACTGCACACTCTACACCGAACCCCCCCACACTTTACACTGAACCCCCGGTGCAACTCAACCTACTGCACACTCTACACTGACCCCCCCGGTGCAACTCAACCTACTGCACACTCTACACTCAACCTCCGGTGCAACCGAACCTACTGCACACTCTACACTGAACCCCCTCAGTGTAACTGAATCTACTGCACACTCTACACTGAACCCCCCGGTGCAACTGAACCTACTGCATACTCTACACTGAACCCCCGGTGCAACTGAACCTACTGCACACTACACTGAACCCCCGGTGCAACTGAACCTACTGCACACTCTACACTGAACCCCCTCAGTGTAACTGAATCTACTGCACACTCTACACTGAACCCCCCGGTGCAACTGAACCTACTGCATACTCTACACTGAACCCCCGGTGCAACTGAACCTACTGCACACTCTACACTGACGCCCCCGTGCAACTGAACCTACTGCACACTTTACACCGAACCCCCAGTGCAACTGAACCTACTGCATACTCTATACTGAACCCCCCCCCCATTGTAACTGAACCTACTGCACACTATACACCCAGCCCTCGGTGCAACTGAACCTACTGCACACTATACACTGAACCCCTGGTGCAACTGAACCTAAAGCACACTATACACTCAACCCCCGGTGCAACTGAACTTACTGCACACTCTACACTGACCCCCCCCCCGGTGCAACTGAACCTACTGCACTCTCTACACTGAACCCCTGGTGCAACTGAACCTACTGCACACTATACACTGACCCCCCCGTGCAACTGAACCTACTGCACACTCTACACTGAACCCCCTGGTGCAACTGAACCTACTGCACACTACACTGAACCCCCTGGTGCAACTGAACCTACTGCACACTCTACACCGAACCCCCCCACACTTTACACTGAACCCCCGGTGCAACTCAACCTACTGCACACTCTACACTGAACCTCCCCCCCCCCCGGTGCACCGGAACCTACTGCACACTCTACACTGAAACCCCGGTGCAACTGAACCTACTGCACACTACACTGAACCCCCTGGTGCAACTGAACCTACTGCACACTATACTGAACCCCCTGGTGCAACTGAACCTACTGCACACTCTACACCGAACCCCCCCACACTTTACACTGAACCCCCGGTGCAACTCAACCTACTGCACACTCTACACTGACCCCCCCGGTGCAACTCAACCTACTGCACACTCTACACTCAACCTCCGGTGCAACCGAACCTACTGCACACTCTACACTGAACCCCCTCAGTGTAACTGAATCTACTGCACACTCTACACTGAACCCCCCGGTGCAACTGAACCTACTGCATACTCTACACTGAACCCCCGGTGCAACTGAACCTACTGCACACTACACTGAACCCCCGGTGCAACTGAACCTACTGCACACTCTACACTGACGCCCCCGTGCAACTGAACCTACTGCACACTTTACACCGAACCCCCAGTGCAACTGAACCTACTGCATACTCTATACTGAACCCCCCCCCATTGTAACTGAACCTACTGCACACTATACACTGAACCCCTGGTGCAACTGAACCTAAAGCACACTATACACTCAACCCCCGGTGCAACTGAACTTACTGCACACTCTACACTGACCCCCCCCCCGGTGCAACTGAACCTACTGCACTCTCTACACTGAACCCCTGGTGCAACTGAACCTACTGCACACTATACACTGACCCCCCCGTGCAACTGAACCTACTGCACACTCTACACTGAACCTCTGGTGCAAGTGAACCTACTGCACACTATACACTGCCCCCGTGCAACTGAACCTACTGCACACATCACACACAGTCCCCCAGTGCAACTCAACCTATTGCACACTCTACAATGAACCCCTGGTGCAAATGAACCTACTGCACACTCTACACTGCTCCCCCGGTGCAACTCAACCTACTGCACACTCCACTGACCCCCCCCTCCGGTGCAACTGAACCTACTGCACACTATACACTGACCCCCCCCCCCCGGTGCAACTGAACCTACTGCACACTCTACACTGACCCCCCGTGCAACTGAACCTATTGCACACTATACACTGACCCCTCCCCCGGTGCAACTGAACCTATTGCACACTATACACTGACCCCCTCCCCTGGTGCAACTGGACCTACTGCACACTGTACACTGAACCCCTGGTGCAACTGAACCTACTGCACACTCCATACTGAAACCCCGGTGCAACTCAACCTACTGCACACTACACTCAACCCCCGGTGCAACTCAACCTACTGCACACTCTACACTGAACCCCCGGTGCACTTAAACCTACTGCACACTCTACACTGAACCCCCCCCATGCACCGGAACCAACTGCACACTCTACACTGAACCCCCAGTGCAACTCAACCTACTGCACACGGCATTGAACCCCCGGTGCAGCTCAACCTACTGCACACTCTACACTGAACCCCCGGTGCAACTGAACCTACTGCACACTCTATACTGAACCCCCGGTGCAACTGAACCTACTGCACACTATACACCGAACCCCGGTGCAACTGAACCTACCGCACACTTCACACACAGCCCCCCGGTGCACCTGAACCTACTGCACAATCTACACTGAACCCCCGGTGCAACTCAACCTACTGCACACTCTACACTGAACCCCCGGTGCAACTGAAACTACCGCACACTTCACACACAGCCCCCGGTGCAGTCTTGGTAGACCGGGGCTTGATGGCACGCAGGTCAGATACTCCACCACTGTCCTGGTTGAATATTTTAACCTCTGGACTTAGTCGTTTAAGTCACCAATCAATAACAGAAGCAAACTTCTAAATCCCCTCAGGACTTCTGGGGAGACAGTTGGGTACTCCATATTTTTATTTTTCCGCTAGAGATGTCTAGCACCAAAATATTGGAGTTAAAGTCATTTTTTGTCTGCTGAAAACTACCTTCCATCAATGAGATGCAAGGTAGGCGTTCCTGGGCAAAAAATGACAATATGGTCTCAGTGCCATATTTATCCCCGTGCTAATATCAAGCACAGGGGAATGGGGGCCTTAAATAATGGCGCTAAGCTTCCTTAGCGCCATTATTCAACGCCTGGGTATCAGCAGGCGTTAGGGGACCTGTGGGCCTTTTTCCATGGTCAGGTGCCCTCCCCAAGCCCCAGGGACACCCACACCAGAGGGACAGCAGAGGATGGGCGACCCCATCCCAGGTAACTATACGTGAGTAGAGGTAAGTATTTTATTTTATATTTTGTAGTGCCATAGGGGGGCCTAACTTGGGCCCCCCTACATGGCACTGGGTCCAATGGCCACGCCCAGGGACTTGAGTCCCCTGGGCATGGCCATTGGGGTGGTGGGCATGACTCCTGTCTTAACTGAGACAGGAGTCATGTCCATGGGGTTTTAATGTCAGAAAATGACGCTAACCTGGTTAGAGGCGTTATTTATGCCTCTGCCCATACCAGCGTCATCCTTTGACGTTAAACCCCCTGTTTCCCCTACGCCTCCCGCACCCGGCTAGCATCCTTTTTTTATGATGCTAGCCAGGCCTTACAGCTGGCTACCGCCATCCCATAAATATGATGCCCGGCCGGTGTCTTGGGATGGCGCTAGCTAGCGGTATACTTTTTGATGCTAAACTGCATTAGCGCAGTTTAGCGTCAAAAAGTATAATTCAGGGCCCTAGATATACACTTACAGGGTGCCAAGTAGAGGCCAACTGCGAGGGTCACTCCAGGCCCAGTTGCCACTGGTCAGATGGATGCTTCCAGCAAAAAGCCTCTTGCAGCTTGTTGTCTCCCTGTAGCCACACGGGAGGTCAGCTCACTGACCCTTGGAGTCCACGTTTTCCTCCTGGGTGCAGAAGGACGCAGGTGCAGTTCTTCAGGGCTCCTCTGAGGTCACAGGCAGCAGGCCGCTCCTCTTCTGATCTTCTGCAAGTCTAGAAAGTGTTCTGAAGCGTGTGCCTGGAAGTGCCTGGCACCAGCTTTCAGGTGGGAGTGATTCCTAGTCACGCCCTAACCAATGGAATACAAATTCATGGGCCAATGAAATGAGTGAGTGTAGATTTTTATACCACAGCTTATCGCCCGTGAGGGTCTCAAGGCACTGGGCACGTGAAGATTAAGTGATTTGCCCAGATTCACAGGACTTTTGGTCCAAAGCCGATGATCGAACCTGGATCCTTGGCTCCCAAGGCAGTCGCACTGACGTTGCGCTACATCCTCTCCCCCCACAACATAAAAACTCTAAAAACATTTTTGTTAGACCTGACAGCCTTACGGTGGTCATCCTCTACCTCCTTCCACTTTCTGACACTGTGTTTGCTGGTTCTAGGACTCTGCGCACTTTACCTCTGCTGTCCAGTGCTAGAGTGCATATTCTCTCTCCCCTAAACATGGCAACATTGGTTCATACCCAATTGTCATATTACCTGTAATTCCCTAGTAAAGTGCACTACCTGTGTCCAGGGTCTGTAAATTTAATGCTACTGGTTGGTCTGCAGCACTGATTGTGTCACCCACATAAGTTGCCCCTTAACCATGTCTCAGGCCTGCCATTGCAAGACCTGTGTGTGCAGGGTCACTGCCAATTATAATTAGCATTTAAAACTACTTGCCAAGCCTTCAACGCTCCCCCCCCTTTTTTTTTAACATATATATTGCCCTTAAGGTAGACCCTAGGTAACCTATAGGGAGGGTGCTATGTAGGTAAAAGGTAGGACATGAACTTATGCATGTCCTGGTAGTGAAAAACGCCTACATTCGTTTTCCACTACTGTGATGCCTGCTCCTCTCATAGACAAGCATTGGAACTGCCCTCGTTTACTCTTAAGTGGTAGATTCTGATCCTTAAGGAGTAGCCAAGTCTTGTTTGGTATTGCCAGACTCCTAATAGAAAATCCTGCTTACTGGTGAAGTTGTATTTAATATTACTATTTTAGAAATACCACTTTTAGACAGTGGGCATTCCTCTGCACTTACTGCCATCTGTGCCTTACACCCTCCAGTCCACGTCTGGTCTGTGCTGGCTGACAGCTCCCCTTGTGCATTTCACCCAGATAACCATAAACGCAGGAGACACAGTCACATCTGCATACTGATTGGGTCTTCCTGGGCATGAGGGGTGGACGGACTCACACTTACATTTCATAGGCCAGCGGCCTGCCCTCATACAAAGGACTGATAACTCCCTATAGGGATCCAGATAGGAGTGGGCTGAAAGGGGAACGTGTGCACTTCTAAACCACTTTTTGAAGTTTCCCCTACTTCAAAGGCATTTTTGGCTCTGCTGAGAAGGACTGCTTCCCTGCTTGTTGCCCTGCTGGCCTCTGACTCTGTTGGAAGGACTCTGCCTTCCTCCTGAACTGCCCTTCAAGGGCGTGGATTTCTCAGGGCCAACACAGACTTCACTTCTTCAAGAAACATCCTGTGTGTCAAAAATCGACGCAACACCTGCAGAAATTGACACAAGGCCTGCATTGTGGCTGGGAAATCGCCGCACCGCTGAACGGAACTACGCAGCACCAACTTCCTGACAGAGAATTAGAGCAGCGCCCATCTTGTGATGGAAAAGTTGACGCTTTGTGTAGCGGATTCGATGCAGCATCTACTCCTTCTACCAGCGCATCAAGGATTTTTAACGCATTGTCCCTAGGTGTCAAAATAATCCTGCATCGAACTAAGGAACCAAGACTGCACGTGGAAAAAAACGCCGCAAACCCTTGCAGCATGGAAAGAAACAACGCATTGTCTGTGCCGCGCTGGAAAATCCAACACAACCCCTTATTTGGCCACAAATCTGCTCCTCTGGGGTCCCGTGAATAATTATTTTTGACAAATCCCAGGTTACAAAGAAACAACTATTGATTTTCTAAGGATTGAGACTCTTTTAAACCTTTTAAAAGTGATGTTTCAATTTGTGCTTATTGGATCTTTATAGTTTTTACCTAATTTTATTCAGATAAATATTATCTATATTTCTAAACCTGTGTGGTGTTTTCACTGTCTTACTGTATGATTTATTGCACACATACTTTGCACATTACCTCCTAAGTTAAGCCTGACTGCTCAGTGCCAAGCTACCAGAGGGTGGGTACAGGATAAATTGGATTGTCCTGTGACCTACCCTGACTAGGATTATAGTCCCTATTTGGACAAGGGTGTATACCTCTGGCAACTAGATACCCCATTTCTAACAATTTTCAATTTGCCTACTGCAGACAGGCCCGAAATGTAATGTGTCCAAATCCAGGATGGTGAATGTCCTTTGCCACATAAAACATGGATTCTGAAGGCTGGTGGTGTGTGGGATGTGCACTGTGGTAATCCTAGTGTCCTCTCACGTCAAACACTAAAATCCATCCCGAGGCAGACACTGAACCCACAACAAATCCAGAGAAGACGTCTGTAAGACAAAAAGCAGGGTCTGCTAGCAACATGACAGGGGATAGCCAATACTCGCCTTGGCATCCAGTTCTCTCTCTTTCAGGTGTGCTCCAAGTGTTATACGTGGGTCAACAGACCACTCAAGCAGAATTTGACACTGTAGGGTCAGAGGGTGTCCAAAGCCCCTACCTTGCTTGAGTCATCTTTGCCCATTTAGGTCAGCCTATAGTCTGCTCCTGGGAGGCGTTTCACACCTTTTTCACACCTATTCAAGTGTGAGCGAAGGCAGAGAGCTGGTAGAGATCTATTCCAATTCGTCTTCTGACAGTTGAGACAGGTAAAGGGTAACTTTCTGCAAATTACAGTTTCTAAATATTTATTAAAAATCTGATTTCACTATTGAATTGAATTTTAAATAACTGTTAACAATAGTGATTTAATTATTGTCCTAGCTAGTCCCGTTCCAGAGAGACAGTGTTAGTATTTTCATCTGTACTCTGGTTTTCTACATAGGGCAGCTAGGCCTGTCTCAGTGGAGAACACATATACCTTCTCTCGTAGAGACTAACTGCAGACTCCTCACTTTTTGAATGCAATAGAACACCAGATGGACGATCAGCCCTTTGTGTGATTCTCTGGTGCGAAGAAGGGCAGGGCCATGCAGAAAAGGAACATTTCTCCAGGGATCGTGAAATGCGTTGAAATCAGCTAAGCATTGGCCAAGAAGTAGCGCCCAGGAGGATTGCGGGCTCATTCCACCAGAGCCGCGGCTGCACCACTGCGTTGGCTTGAGGAGTTCCCGTCTTGGACGTTTGTCAGGCAGCTACTTGGACGTCAATCCTATGTCATAAAGCACTGTTGTCAGGACAGCCAGGTTCACAGAAAAAGGGACTTGAGTAATTGATTTGACACAAATTATAGACCTACCTCTGAATGAGTATTGCTTTGGTATCTATTCAAAAGGCGAGGAGTCCGCAGTTAAAAGTCCCTATCCGCAGAACAAGTCACTTACCTTCAGTAACTCTCTTTCTGGTAGAGACTCTATCTAACCGCATATTCCTCACGAGCTTTGATGTCTAAAAAGAGCCCGAGACTAGGAATCTGCACACTGCTCAACATCAGTTTGTGGTTTGGGCTCTGTGTCTAGGGACACAGACAGCCTTGAAAGCAACTGATGTCAACACACGGGAGTGGCGCCTACATTGGCTCTGCACGTCCTTTCTGGAACGGAACAGTGCCAGTGCGTAGCCACACGTCGGCCCCTGATGGCGCGCAGAGTTAGCGCTCAGATGTTTCCAGATCCAGTTGGATGCATGGGGCAGTATTCAAAAGGTTTGAATTCTGCTGTTAGAGGTCTCTATCACAAAATAGCATTTAGGGCCTCATCACTACAGGTGCATAGTAACATTGACTTTCAACATGTCCCACTTTTAAATTCCATGAATCCTACCTTGTGGACTACAAGGCGTACTTAGGGGTGGCATTATGGCCTGTTTTGACCAGTTGCAGTACATGTTTTGCACTGTTACACTAGGGCTACAGTGGTAGGCCGGAAGCCATATTTACACTGTCACTGTCGTGGCATTTAACTTTCAGGCACTTGGGTACATTTCGTACCATACACTAGGAGCTAGGCAGGTTAAATATACCAATGAAGAGGGTGTCACATGAAGCTTCTTGAACATGCTTCCAAAGCCAAAGGGCATCTGCAGATTATGTGGTGGATCTGATACCTGAATCTAGACAAGCGGGTCGAGGGACGGCAATGATAGGGCGAGCGTACTAATGAGAGGAAGCTCATGGAGATCTGTTAACAATAAGGAAAAGTAACACTTTTGAATAAGTTTAAGATTATTTCCAGTGTGGTTCTATTTGACACCAACTCCACCACTCTGATCGCCAACCTCGCCAACCACGGCCTCAGATAACTCATCAACACACCAACCCACATCGCCGGCCACACGCTTGATCCCATCTTCTCCTCAAGCGCCCACATCACCTTCAACCATACCACCGTACTCCACTGGACCGACCACCACTGCATCCACTTCACCTAGAAAAAACATACCGAGCACCATCGCACCCAACAACCACCCCGCCGATGCTGGAACAAAGTTACGGAAGACCAGCTTACCAATGCCCTCGTCCAGAACCCTCCACCGACTCAGACACCGCCGCCAACAACTTCACCCTGTGGATTAACGACTGCACCAACACCCTCGCGCCACTCAAAAAACCCACCGACAACCAAGCCAGAAGAAAAGCCACCTGGTTCACCGACAAACTGCTATTATTCCAAACGCGACTGCCGGAAGCTAAAAAAGGAATGGCTTCTCAAACGCACACCTGACAGCCTCACAGCCCAGAAGGACGCCACCCGCAAGCACCAACAACTCATCAGACAAGCCAAACTATCCCACTTCAAAGACCGCCTGGACAACAACGCACACGACAGCAAAGAGCTCTTCAGCATCGTGAAAGAACTCTCCAACCCCAACGTCAACGACATCCCTCAATCCCAAGAACTCTGCAACACACTGTCCACCTTCTTCCACCGGAAGATCATCGACATCCACAACAGTTTTGACGCCACTCCCACGCTAGACCCCACCCCCGAACACTCCACCTATGCAAACCACCTGACCTCCTGGACCAACGTGAGCGACACAGAGACATGCAAGATCATGAACTCCATCCACTCAGGTTCTCCGTCAGACCCCTGCCCACACCACGTATACAACAAAGCCGACGCCACCATCGCCCCCCAACTACGGAAGGTCATCAACATCTCCTTTGAAACAGCGACATTCCCTGAAAAATGGAAACACGCCGAAATACGCACCCTCCTCAAGAAACCCAAAGCCGACCTCAAAAACTTCCGACCCATCTCCCTGCTCCCCTTTCCAGCAAAGGTGATTGAAAAAATCGTCAACACACAACTAACCAGCCACCTCGAAGACAACGGCATCCTAGACCCCTCCCAGTCCGGTTTCAGACGAAACCACAGCACCGAAACCGCCCTTCTCGCCCCCACAGACGACATCTGATGCCAAATGGACAACGGCGAAACATCAGCCCTCATCCTCCTGGACCTATCTGCCGCCTTCGACACAGTCTGCCACCGCACCCTGGAATCACGCCTCCACCAAACCGGAATTCAAGGAAAAGCCCTTGACTGGATCGTCTCATTCCTGTCCGGCAGAACCCAGAGAGTCTGCCTCCCCCCCTTCCGCTCGGAAGCCACCGACATCATCTGCGGCGTCCCCCAAGGCTCATCCCTCAGCCCGAAGCTGTTCAACATCTACATGGCCCCCCTCGCACAAGTGGCCCGACAACACAACCTCAACATTCTCACCTACGCCGACGACACCCAGCTCATCCTCTCACTCACCAAAGACCCGCGCACCGCCAAAACCAACCTCCACGAGGGGATGAAATCCATCGACTTCTGAAACTGAACTCGGACAAAACGGAGGTCCTCATCCTCAGATCCACCCCCTCCGCCTGGGACGACTCCTAGTGGCCCACTGCACCAGGAACCACACCGACCGACCACGCTCGCAACCTGGGCTTCATCCTCGACTCCTCCCTCACCTTGTCTAAACAGGTCAACGCAGTTTCCTCCTCCTGCTACAACACACTCCGCATGCTCCGCAGAATCTACAAGTGGATCCCGACAGAAACAAGAAGAACTGTGACACAGGCCCTCGTCAGCAGCAGGCTGGACTATGGCAACGCACTCTACACAGGCATCCCAGCGAAAGACCTACTATGCCTCCAACGCATCCAAAACGCCTCAGCCCGACTGATCCTCAACGTACCCCGCCACATCTCCCACCACCTGCGAAACCTTCACTGGCCCCCCGTGGACAAAAGGATCACTTTCAAGCTTCTTACCCACGCTCACAAAGTGCTCCACGACACCGGACCAGCCTACTTAAACAACAGACTCAGCTTCCACACCCCCACCCGTCAGCTCCGCTCCTCTAACCTTGCCCTTGCCGTCGTGCCCCGCATCCGCAGAAAGACCTCCGGCGGCAGATCCTTCTCATACCTCGCCGCCAAAACCTGGAACACCCTCCCCACTAACCTGCGACAGACCCAGGACCTTCTCACCTTCAGAAGACTCCTCAAGACCTGGCTCTTCGCCTTGAAACCCTCACAGGTATGTAGTGCGCTTTATAAATCCTATGATTGATTGATTTGATGTTCCTACCTGAATTCTTTGCTGTGGGAGCGCTCTGTAGTACCTGTGAGTGGCCATGTTTGTTTCTGGATTTACTCCAGCTCTGAGCTGAAGTTATTTACTACTGTTTTGGGTGCCTTATTTAGCTGTAATAACTTTAGGAGTACAGCTTGTGAGTAGCAGTGGGCATACTCTTTTTGTGGGTGGATGCATGTCCCTCCCTAAACCCCTCCTTATCGATCCCTAATCCCCACCCATTTAGTAATGCGCATGCCCCTTTTTCCAGCCACTTCTCCTGCCCTCCCCCTCACATATTCTGCAAAGTAGTAAACTTACGTGGCTGAAGATCTCCCCATAAAACAGATAGGAGATTTGGGAATAGCATTTTGAAATACTTTAGCAGTACTGTTGCAGCAATTGTAAACATACTGCACTGTGCAGTTTGTGAATAAGCCCCAAGGTGCACTGACGTTGCTGTGTGGAGCCCTTTCTATGTGTGGGAAGCTTGCACCCTTCTGCCTGTGCTGATCAGGTCCTGTACTAGAACGAAGCTTGCACTGCTGCCTGCAATGTGTTCTTTTATGTGCGAGTCAAGGTGCGCATTTACTGCCTTGCTGAACCTGTTCTCTGTGTGACTGAAGGTTGCAGTCTCGCTGTAGCTCTTGTGTTTAAACATGAGCAAACTTCTTCACTATACAAAATACAAAACTACTGGCTTTGTCAACACTCATTTCCAGGTTGCCGGACTGGGGAACTATGGCATGGGTGGAACCAGGCACAGCGTGGGCATGGCTGTGCTGCAGCAGCTGGCCCACAGACTGAATGTCGCTGACCAGTGGAAGGTGGACAAGCGGTGCCAAGCAGATGTGGTCATGGCCACCCTGGGCCACACGCAGCTGGTGCTACTCAAGCCCCGGAGACTGATGAACATCAATGGCCGGAGTGTGGCCAGCGCTGGTGAGTGCTTTTGGGTTTGTGGCTGACAATCGTACAGTTTGCTTCGGTGTAGCAAGTTTGAGCAAATAATTTAGGCACCTCCGGTGTCTGTTTACATGATTTCAAAGAAAACGGGAGCACCCTCTGTAGGAAGTTGGCTCTGTATATACTATCTCAAAGTGAGAGATCGTGTGCACAGAGTCCAAGGGTTCCCCTTAGAGGTAAGATAGTGACAAAATTAGATAATTCTAATGCTCTATTTTGTGGTAGTGTGGTCGAGCACTAGGCTTATCAGAGGGTAGTGTTAAGCATTTGTCGTACACATAGGCAATAAATGAGGAACACACACTCAAAGACTTAACTCCAGGCCAATAGTTTTTATATGGAAAAATATATTTTCTTCATTTATTTTAGAACCACAAGATTCAAGATTTGAAGTAAATACATAAAATGCAAGGTACTACGCACGGGTAAGTAAGGAACTGTGAATTAGACCAGTAACATACAGAGTTTTAGTTACAATGGCAATAAACTATTTTAAAAGTGGACACTGCAAAAATCAACAGTTCCTACGGGAGGTAAGCATTGGTTAGTTTTTCAGGTAAGTAAGGCACTTACAAGTTCAAGTTCCTGGGCATAGGCAGCCCACCGTGGGGGATTCAAGGCAACCCCAAAGTCACTGCACCCACAACACGGGGCCGGTCAGGTGTAGAGGTCAAAGGAGGGCCCAAAACACATAGGCGCCTATGGTGCTCCGGTTCCAGTCTGCCAACAGGTAAGTACCTGCGTCTTCGGAGGGCAGACCAGGGGGGTTTTGTAGAGCACTGGGGGGGACACAAGTAGGCACACAAAAAAAACCTTCAGCGGCACAGGGGCGGCTGGGTGCAGTGTGCTTAGCAGGCGTCGGGTTTTCAATAGGAATCAATGGAGAGGCCCGGGGGTCACTCTAGCGTAGCAGGCAGGGCACAGGGGGGCTTCTCGAGCCAGCCACTGACTGGGCTAGGCAGAGGGTTGCCTGATGGTCCCTCCTGCACTGAAGTTCGGTTCCTTCTGGTCCTGGGGGCTGCGGGTGCAGTGCTTGGTCCAGGCGTCGGGTTCCTTGTTCCAGGCAGTCGCAATCACGGGGAGCCTCTGGATTCTCTCTGCATGCGTCGCTGTGGAGGTCCAGGAGGGCCGTCTCAGGTTACTCACGAGGTCGCAGTCGCCTGGGAGTCCTCCCTGTAGTGTTGGTTCTCTGGAGCTTGAGCTGGGGGTGTCGGGTGCCGAGTGTGAAGTCTCACGCTTCCGGTGGGAAGAGTGAAGTCTTTGAAAGTTGCAAAGTTGTTCCTGTTTTTGAACAGTGCCGCTGTTCTCGGGAGTTTCTAGGCCCTTCGGGTTCAGGGCAGTCCTCTTAGGCTTCAGAGGTCGCTGGTCCCTGTCGGATTCGTCGCTGTGCAGGTTCTTTGAGCCTGGAGACAGGCCGGTAGGGCTGGGGCCAAGTCAGTTGTCGTCTCTGCAGGACTTTCAGGTCAGCAGTCACTCTTCTTGTTGTAGGTTGCAGCAATCTGATTTCCTGGGTTGCCCCTAAATACTAGATTTAGGGGTGTGTTTAGGTCAGGAGGGCAGTAGCCAATGGCTACTGTCCTGGAGGGTGGCTACACCCTCTTTGTGCCTCCTTCCTAAGGGGAGGGGGGCACATCCCTAATCCTATTTGGGGAATCCTCCAATCTCAAGATGGAGGCTTTCTAAAGGCAGGGGTCACCTCAGCTCAGGACACCATAGGGGCTGTCCTGATTGGTGGGTGACTCCTCCTTGTTTTTCTAATTATCTCCTCCAGCCTTGCCATCAAAAGTGGGGGCAGTGGCCGGAGGGGCGGGCATCTCCACTAGCTGGGATGCCCTGGGGTGCTGTAATAAAAGGAATGAGCCTTTGAGGCTCACCGTCAGGTGTTACAGTTCCTGCAGGGGGAGGTGAGAAGCACCCCCACCCACTAGGGCTTTGTTCCTGGCCACAGAGTTAAAAAGGCACCCTCACCATGTGGCCAGAAACTCATCTGGTTGTGGCAGGCTGGCAGAAACTGGTCAGCCTGGCACTAGGCGTCGGACTGGTATTCAGGGGGGATCTCTAAGATGCCCTCTGGGTGCATTTTACAATACATTCCACACTGGCATCATTGTGCATTTATTGTGCTGAGAAGTTTGATACCAAACGTCCCAGATTTCAGTGTAGCCATTATGGAACTGTAGAGTTCGTGTTTGACAAACTCCCAGACCATATACTCTTTATGGCTACCCTGCATGTACAATGTCTAAGGTTTTGCCTAGACACTGTAGGGGCATAAGGCTCATGCATTTATGCCCTCACTTGTGGTATAGTGCACCCTGACTTAGGGCTGTAAGGCCTGCTAGAGGGGTGACTTACCTATGACATAGGCAGTGAGAGGTTGGCATGGCACTCTGAGTGGAGTGCCTTGTCGACTTAGTAATTTTCTCCCCACCAGCACACACAAGCTGTGAGGCAGTGTGCATTTGCTGAGTGAGGGGTCCCCAGGGTGGCATAATACATGCTGCAGCCCTTAGAGACTTTCCCTGGCCACAGGGCCCTTGGTACCAGGGGTACCATTTACAAGGGACTTATCTGGGTGCCAGGGCTGTGCCAGTTGTGGGAACAAAGGTACAGTTTAGGGAAAGAACACTGGTGCTGGGGCCTGGTTAGCAGGGCCCTAGCACACTTTCAATCAAACTGGCATCAACAAAGGCAAAAAGTCAGGGCATGCCAAGGAGGCATTTCCTTACACCCTCTCTCTGTAAGCTTCCAGCTGGATATTTTGTCTGGCTGTTGCAGAGGTAAGTGGTCCCTGGACAGCATCTCTGGTGGGTTCTGTAATATTCACTGATATCTCAGACTCTTGGGTGCTGTGCACCTGACTCTCCAGTGGTAGCGTGGACAAGTGGCCAGGGCTTCCTCCAGGAGGTGGTGGTAGTTTTGGAACTCGCAGTGTGACACACTAGTGTCCAGTCAGTGTTATATCTTTTATGTTTCAATAGATTTTTATCGAATTTTCCAATACAAAGCATGATGCGGGGATTCCCGGCTTGGCATGAAACAGCTAATATTACACCCTCCCCACCCAAAGCCCGTTCTGTGACCCCGGAGCTGCATTCTTCCTGACCCCGTATCTTGTGTCCTGTTCTCTAATTCCCCTGGTTTAAGTAAGGACTTGCTGGGGAAAGTGCTTTTCCGTGCATCACACCCAGGCTGTGAAGTCTATTTGGGCACGTGTAGAATCCTCATTTAGATAAGCTAAGGTTGGACCCATATCCTGAAAATGTAAGCGATTCGCCCTCAGGTCCTATGCTGTCTTCCTCGTGGGCTTGAACGTGGAGACTTTGTGGGTACAAAGTCAGGATTTGGCTTTCCTGCATCACCACTGACCTCTCATGGTTTCCTTGGCAGCCAGGAGCAATGAAGCGTCTCCTCCCTTTAAGGGAGCGTGACTGGTAGGTGTTCTCCACTGGGGGCCTTCAGATGGTTGCCAGTGGGCTGTTCTCTGTCTCATTCCACTCAATACTCGATGATAGGATCTTTAGGACCGACCCCCTGAACCACTGCACCCTGGGACAGGAACACATAGATGCTCAATGGTACCAGGTTCCCCACATTGTTTACAACGCAGCTCGACGCATGGCATGTCATGCAAGTAAGCTTGCTGGGGTCCATTGCCAGGGATATAGGATCTTGCATAATGTTTCACAACTTTGAGTATGATGTGCCGAATTATTTCCAGATGTGTAGACCACCTTCCAAAGTTTCTGCTCTGTTGTGACAGCCAGAGCTTTTGCGCATTATTTCAACCTGGGCAGATGCGAGTTAGAAATAGTGCACCGTTTGAGGAGTGGATGTGTTGATTCCAGGACTTGAAGGAACTTTTCAAAGTCTGTGAGTGGTCTTGTGGGTCTTTCGCCTGTGTGAGGTTGTGTGACCCTGTGGCGGAGTTGTAGATAATTAAATATTTTCCTCTCCAGGATCCTGTGCTTCGCCTTACACAATATTTCCTGGAGTATCGGTAATGACACCTTTCTTTCTAGCCAGGATACATTGGATTGCACCGTGAGCTCAGAGGGCACTTTGATTGTCTAAAGTACTATTTTGAAGTTACTCCTGGTGCATTCATGGAGGTCAGGGGTTAAGGGGTTAAGGGAATCTGCAGATATGAGAACCCCGAGGTGACCAGCAGGAAGATGTCTCCGCTCTTAGTGTCAGCAATCTCTGTGTTACTGGACATTATTAGACCTCGTACGGAAATTAATTTGTGAAAACCAGATAGGCTGTGGTACTCCTGTAAAAGGGGGAGTGGCTTGTGCAGGGGTTGTTGAGGCGCTGTAAGGGACAAGCGAATGTCTGTGCTCCCTTGACGTCCGTGGAAGTGGCTCTTGCTTCAGCAGTATAGGTGGCCACCCCCGCCTTGTTCCTCTCTGGATCTCTGTTCTTTGAGAACTCATCTCATTTACATGAGTCCTGGCCCAAGGGGAAGCCTAGATGGCCTCCACCCTTTCTGAACCTGCCCCCCAGGCCAGCTACGTTGAGGGTCACTCATCATTGTTCACTCAGCCCTGCTGAACGCTTTCTCGATGTCCAGGGAAAGCGGGGTGGCGTCCTTGTGCTGGTGCGTATCAGATGAGTTACTCTTCTGGTGGCGTCTGTAGGTCGTGTAAGGATAATTCCTGTCTGGTCCTAAAGAATCAAGATTAGTAACACTACCTCCAGGCGACTCACCAGAACCCTGCAAACACTCTTTGCATCAGTGTGAAACGGGCGATTGGACCGTAGCAGGAGCAATACAAGGGATCTTTAGTGGCTTGCTCCCAGAGTAATCATCGCTCCAGTCATGGGTCTGGAGATCCCCTGGGATCCGTTCAAGCTGTTGAAAGCCTTCACAGGAGTGGGGCTTTCAGAGCTGGAGAGTTCATGGGAAGCTGAGGTGTTCCTGTCTGGGGGCTCTGCCTGGTTTCAGCTTGTTGATGACTGAGTGTCAACCCTACAGAGAAGGGCCCTTCTAGTCCTTTGACTTGTGGGGCAGGGTAGGGAGAGAAACCGAATGCAAGTATCTGCATCTGGCATCGGGGTATTATTGCGAGACAGTCTATCATTTTCCATCAAAGGTGTGAAATGGGTTGCATTAGACAGTCACAATCCTCCCTAGTTCCAAAGGATATGCAGGTTGTCTCTCAATTTCCCACTGTGAGAAATGTCTCCTAAGTTAGGGGCTCAGATAACAGAGACAGTCATCGGGGCATCCTACCACTCGCCCACCACGACCAGCTATCTCCCCTGTCTGTTGTAACCAACCTCTCGACAGATTTAAATCTAGCCACTACCCAATCGGTGGTAATGCCTTATTATTGAGATACAGAGTCCCATCCCAACAGAGGCGCTGTAACATTGGGGGCGGGGGCTATTGCCACGCGAAGAGGACAAGAGCTCTTCAGTATCGTTGTGCTTTGGACCTCCCACCGCCACTTGTAAGACAAGTATAGCTGCCTCCAGCACCAGCCTCCTTACATTGCATGCAACATCCAAGCTTTTAACCGCGTGAAGGTGAAGGGCTCCAGGTGTGGGGGCACTGGACTGATTATATCTAGGGTCCCTCTTTCTTGCATAAAGGACTACCACCAGTCAACCCACGGTGTCTCAAGAGGGTGTACCCCCCTCCACTGTGGGTGGGAGTACACTTTGGTTGTACCTTTGGTCCGCCACAGCTGAGCACTCTTTTGGGAAGCAATCAGACACATGGAGACAACCACAAGTGCGCACGAGAGGGGAGGCATTGTGCAAAAACGTGCATTTCAGAGTGTGCAGAGGTGAACCAGATTACAACAGCAGACTGCAAATACAGAAATGCTCATGCCTGTACTCCTGCTGTTTCCAGTCTTACCTGGCAGTGTCACACCTCTCCTACACATTGTGAGAGAGGCTTCTAAACACAGAAGAGGTTCAAGGAACTTCTGTGAAGCCAGGTGACTGCTTCAGGTAGTTGAACAAAATAAGTACAGAGGTGTTTACGTGGCTTGGAAAGGCTGTACAGTCCTTGTTGTTTTTTCCACGCCTGCCTTCTATTCTTACCCCACTTGTATGTGACAATCTACAGGTTCACCATTGGTGCTCCCTGTGGTACACCTTGGGCACCGCGGTCCAAAGTGTGTGAAACCCAAGGTCAGCTGGTGCAGGGCTCGGACGCCAGGTTAGTGCTTGGACTTTGGAAAGGTTACCATATTTTGCTGGCATCACCTTCTGTGAACTGTTTTCCTATTAAGAAGATTCTTTTTAAATCTCTTTTCTTGGTACACAGAGGTTTGTTTGATAGTAGACCTGAGGCCTGATTTCCAGCTTCAGAGTGCAATGAGTGCCAAACTCTTGGCCCTTGCATCCTACTGCAGCCATGTTGAACTTCATTAACATTTTCAGATTCAGCATTGTCTGTGGGTAGCAATGTTGCTGGATTAAGCACCAAACGCCTCTTAAGGAACATATTTGGGGAACCTAAAATCAGCAAATCATACCTGGTCAGCCTGGCATTTGTTAAGTCTTGGTCCTTGTAAGCAAGACCTCAACTGAATGAGGGACCAGAACAGTTACAGAATGTCCCATCACGATGCTCTCGCACTGAGTGAGGGACCAGAATGGTTAAAGGATGTCCCATCACGATGCTCTCGCACTGAGTGAGGGACCAGAACGGTTAAAGGATGTCCCATCACGATGCTCTCGCACTGAGTGAGGGACCAGAACGGTTAGAGGATGTCCCATCATGATGCTCTTGCACTGAGTGAGGGACCAGAATGGTTAAAGGATGTCCCATCGCAATGCTCTCGCACTGAGTGAGGGACCAGAACGGTTAAAGGATGTCCCATCACGATGCTCTCACACTGAGTGAGGGACCAGAACGGTTAAAGGATGTCCCACCGCAATGCTCTCGCACTGAGTGAGGGACCAGAACGGTTAGAGGATGTCCCATCACGATGCTCTCGCACTGAGTGAGGGTCCAGAACGGTTAGAGGATGTCCCATCACGATGCTCTCGCACTGAGGGAGGGACCAGAACGGTTAAAGGATGTCCCATCACGATGCTCTCACACTGAGTGAGGGACCAGAACGGTTACAGGATGTCCCATCACGATGCTCTCACACTGAGTGAGGGACCAGAACGGTTAAAGGATGTCCCATCACGATGCTCTCGCACTGAGTGAGGGACCAGAACGGTTAGAGGATGTCCCATCACGATGCTCTCGCACTGAGGGAGGGACCAGAACGGTTAAAGGATGTCCCATCACGATGCTCTCACACTGAGTGAGGGACCAGAACGGTTACAGGATGTCCCATCACGATGCTCTCACACTGAGTGCGGTACCAGAACGGTTACAGGATGTCCCATCACGATGCTCTCGCACTGAGTGAGGGACCAGATGTCCCATCATGACACTCTCGCACTGAGTGAGGGACCAGAACGGTTAGAGGATGTCCCATCACAATGCTCTCGCACTGAGTGAGGGACCAGAACGGTTACAGAATGTCCCATCACGATGCTCTCGCACTGAGTGAGGGACCAGAACGGTTAAAGGATGTCCACCACAATGCTCTCGCACTGAGTGAGGGACCAGAACGGTTAAAGGATGTCCACAGCAATGCTCTCGCACTGAGTGAGGGACCAGAACGGTTAAAGGATGTCCCATCACAATGCTCTCGCACTGAGTGAGGGACCAGAACGGTTAGAGGATGTCCCATCACGATGCTCTCGCACTGAGTGAGGGACCAGAACGGTTAAAGGATGTCCACCATAATGCTCTCGCACTGAGTGAGGGACCAGAACGGTTAAAGGATGTCCCATCACGATGCTCTCGCTCTGAGTGAGGGACCAGAACGGTTAGAGGATGTCCCATCACGATGCTCTCGCACTGAGTGAGGGACCAGAACGGTTAAAGGATGTCCACCACAATGCTCTCGCACTGAGTGAGGGACCAGAACGGTTAAAGGATGTCCCATCACGATGCTCTCGCTCTGAGTGAGGGACCAGAACGGTTAAAGGATGTCCCATTACAATGCTCTCGCACTGAGTGAGGGACCAGAACGGTTAGAGGATGTCCCATCACGATGCTCTCGCACTGAGTGAGGGACCAGAACGGTTAGCGGATGTCCCATCACGATGTTCTCGCACTGAGTGAGGGACCAGAACGGTTATAGGATGTCCCATCACGATGCTCTCGCACTGAGTGAGGGACCTGAACGGTTACAGAATGTCCCATCATGATGCTCTTGCACTGAGTGAGGGACCAGAACGGTTACAGAATGTCCCATCACTGTGCTCTCGCACTGAGTGAGGGACCAGAATGGTTACAGAATGTCCCATCACAATGCTCTCGCACTGAGTGAGGGACCAGAACGGTTACAGAATGTCCCATTATGATGCTCTTGCACTGAGTGAGGGACCAGAACAGTTAAAGGATGTCCCATCACAATGCTCTCGCACTGAGTGAGGGAGCAGAACGGTTACAGAATGTCCCATAGCTTTGCTCTCGTACTGAGTGAGGGACCAGAACGGTTAAAGGATGTCCACCACAATGCTCTCGCTCTGAGTGAGGGACCAGAACGGTTAAAGGATGTCCCATCACAATGCTGTCGCAATGAGTGAGGGACCAGAACGGTTAAAGGATGTTCCATCACGATGCTCTCGCACTGAGTCCGGGACCAGAACGGTTAAAGGATGTCCCATCACGATGCTCTCGCACTGAGTGCGGGACCAGAACGGTTAAAGGATGTCCCATCACGATGCTCTCGCACTGAGTCCGGGACCAGAACGGTTAAAGGATGTCCCATCACGATGCTCTCGCACTGTGTGAGATTCACACCCACTGCAGCTACCTGCATAAGGCAGCCTGGTAAAGCAACAGATGTCCCATCATGACGCTCTCGCACTGTTTGAGGGGTGAGGGACCAGAAGGGTTAGAGGATGTCCCATCATGACGCTCTCGCACTGAGTGAGGGGTGAGGGACCAGAACGGTTAGAGGATGTCCCATCATGACGCTCTCGCACTGAGTGAGGGGTGAGGGACCAGAACGGTTAGAGGATGTCCCATCATGACGCTCTCGCACTGAGAGAGGGACCAGAACGGTTAGAGGATGTCCCATCACGATGCCCTTGCACTACGTGAGATTCACACCCACTGCAGCTACCTGCATAAGGCAGCCTGGTAAAGCAGCAGCAACCGCATCCAGTGTAGCTGTAAAACATTCTACAGGACGATTTACGCCGCCGTGTACCTGTGTCGGGACAGAAAGTGCACAGTAATCGCGTTCATGATAAAACAGTAAAAGTGGCTTTGTGTATTCAGGCGTTCCCAGAGCTGGTGCTCTGCACAAACTGTCTCTCACCTCAGTTAAAGCTTTCATACACGCTTCGTCAAAGGGGACTGGATCAGTTGTGTCTTTGTGGGTCAATCTCTCTAATGGGTTGGAAACAACAGAAACATTGGGAATCCATTGACAACAGTAACTCCGCATTCCCATAAACATCCTGACAACTCTGTGAGCAATAGAGACGGGGAGGAAGACGTGGGAGAGTGCCTGGAGGGGTAGGGTTCCACTTCGGAGACTGAGACTCACACTCACAACCTGGGGATTCCAGCATTATTCTAGTGTGTAGTATCAGGCTTTCTGTGTAATAAAGTACTTGATTTTATTAAGAGAAGCACTGGGCCAGACATTGGCGATTTTCTAATTGCATTGTTTGGGGTGGTGTTGAGAGCTGATCCAGAATAACCTCACACAAATGTTCCCGAGAAGCCTATGACCGCTCGCCCTCGCTACCACTGAGAGTCCAGTACCGAAAGGGTTGTACTTGGCACCGTTTGCAGAGCCACAGTAGGACCCTGGACAGTTGAGGCAAACAACCCCAACCCTCACAGCTGGTTGCCAGTAACCCCTGCCTACACTGTGCCATCCTGAACAGGGTACAGCTTCCCTGCAGCCCTGGGCCTTTGGTTTACAGTACCGTTCCTCTCCTGCTCTGTTGTAGATGGACCTTTTGATGGTTCCCAAAAACCACCATCACCCAAACTCTAACATGCTGAGTAGTGGTTTTGGAAAATATCCAAGACCCCTTGCCTCTTCTTTGCCCTCGGCGCAGAATTTCTCTGTTGTTATATAAGGCAGGTTTGTGTCTTACACCACGCTGCAAAGGGTCCTCTGATGGTATGTAAAACGTATTGTGCCTACGTCCCCTTTATGGGCCTTTTATGTTATATAAACTCTGCCGCACACTCCACCCTGTCCTACGTCACATCGTACGTAAGATCAGTCCCTCGCCGTGCCTCACAGGGCCTCAGATGGTATATAGGACACGTCCACTGCCCTGCTGCATGGGCTTTACATTGTACGTAAGACCAGTCCCTCGCCGTGCCTCACAGGGCCTCAGATGGTATATAGGACAAGTCCACTGCCCTCCTGCATGGGGCTTTACATTGTATGTGGGACCAGTCCCTCGCCATGCCTCACAGGGCCTCAGATGGTATATAGGACACGTCCACTGCCCTCCTGCTCGGGCTTTACATTGTACGTAAGACCCGTCCCTCGCCGTGCCTCATTGGGCCTCAGATGGTATATAGGACACGTCCACTGCCCCGCTGCTCGGGCTTTACATCGTACGTAAGACCAGTCCCTCGCCGTGCCTCACAGGGCCTCAGATGGTATATAGGACACGTCCACTGCCCCGCTGTACAGGGCTTTACATTGTACGTAAGACCAGTCCCTCGCCGTGCCTCACAGGGCCTCAGATGGTATATACAGGGAGTGCAGAATTATTAGGCAAGTTGTATTTTTGAGGATTAATTTTATTATTGAACAACAACCATGTTCTCAATGAACCCAAAAAACTCATTAATATCAAAACTGAATATTTTTGGAAGTAGTTTTTAGTTTGTTTTTAGTTTTAGCTAGGTTAGGGGGATATCTGTGTGTGCAGGTGACTATCACTGTGCATAATTATTAGGCAACTTAACAAAAAAAAATATATACCCATTTCAATTATTTATCATTACCAGTGAAACCAATATAACATCTCAACATTCACAAATATACATTTCTGACATTCAAAAACAAAACAAAAACAAATCAGTGACCAATATAGCCACCTTTCTTTGCAAGGACACTCAAAAGCCTGCCATCCATGGATTCTGTCAGTGTTTTGATCTGTTCACCATCAACATTGCGTGCAGCAGCAACCACAGCCTCCCAGACACTGTTCAGAGAGGTGTACTGTTTTCCCTCCTTGTAAATCTCACATTTGATGATGGACCACAGGTTCTCAATGGGGTTCAGATCAGGTGAACAAGGAGGCCATGTCATTAGATTTCCTTCTTTTATACCCTTTCTTGCCAGCCACGCTGTGGAGTACTTGGACGCGTGTGATGGAGCATTGTCCTGCATGAAAATCATGTTTTTCTTGAAGGATGCAGACTTCTTCCTGTACCACTGCTTGAAGAAGGTGTCTTCCAGGAACTGGCAGTAGGACTGGGAGTTGAGCTTGACTCCATCCTCAACCCGAAAAGGCCCAACAAGCTCATCTTTGATGATACCAGCCCAAACCAGTACTCCACCTCCACCTTGCTGGCGTCTGAGTCGGACTGGAGCTCTCTGCCCTTTACCAATCCAGCCACGGGCCCATCCATCTGGCCCATCAAGACTCACTCTCATTTCATCAGTCCATAAAACCTTAGAAAAATCAGTCTTGAGATATTTCTTGGCCCAGTCTTGACGTTTCAGCTTGTGTGTCTTGTTCAGTGGTGGTCGTCTTTCAGCCTTTCTTACCTTGGCCATGTCTCTGAGTATTGCACACCTTGTGCTTTTGGGCACTCCAGTGATGTTGCAGCTCTGAAATATGGCCAAACTGGTGGCAAGTGGCATCGTGGCAGCTGCACGCTTGACTTTTCTCAGTTCATGGGCAGTTATTTTGCGCCTTGGTTTTTCCACACGCTTCTTGCGACCCTGTTGACTATTTTGAATGAAACGCTTGATTGTTCGATGATCACGCTTCAGAAGCTTTGCAATTTTAAGAGTGCTGCATCCCTCTGCAAGATATCTCACTATTTTTGACTTTTCTGAGCCTGTCAAGTCCTTCTTTTGACCCATTTTGCCAAAGGAAAGGAAGTTGCCTAATAATTATGCACACCTGATATAGGGTGTTGATGTCATTAGACCACACCCCTTCTCATTACAGAGATGCACATCACCTAATATGCTTAATTGGTAGTAGGCTTTCGAGCCTATACAGCTTGGAGTAAGACAACATGCATAAAGAGGATGATGTGGTCAAAATACTCATTTGCCTAATAATTCTGCACTCCCTGTAGGACAAGTCCACTGCCCTCCTGCATGGGGCTTTACATTGTACGTGGGACAAGTCCCTCGCCGTGCCTCACAGGGCCTCAGATGGTATATAGGACACGTCCACTGCCCCGCTGTACAGGGCTTTACATTGTACGTGGGACCAGTCCCTTGCCGTGCCTCACAGGGCCTCAGATGGTATATAGGACATGTCCACTGCCCCGCTGCACGGGCTTTACATCGTACGTAAGACCAGTCTCTCGCCGTGCCTCACAGGGCCTCAGATGGTATATAGGACACGTCCACTGCCCCGCTGCATGGGCTTTACATTGTACGTAAGACCAGTCCCTCGCCGTGCCTCACAGGGCCTCTGATGGTATATAGGACACGTCCACTGCCCCGCTGCATGGGCTTTACATTGTACGTAAGACCAGTCCCTCGCCGTGCCTCACAGGGCCTCTGATGGTATATAGGACACGTCCACTGCCCCGCTGCATGGGCTTTACATTGTACGTAAGACCAGTCCCTCGCCGTGCCTCACAGGGCCTCTGATGGTATATAGGACACGTCCACTGCCCCGCTGCTCGGGCTTTACATTGTACGTAAGATCAGTCCCTCACCTTGCTGCACAGGTATATAAGGTCGGCCTGTGCTCAGAGTATACAGTGGACCTGCCCTCTCCAGCCACGCTTGGCTGCATCAAGGGTGAAGTATCCTCCAAGCCAGGCTAGGCAGTCAGAGTTGGGAGCCTCTGATGTCTATAAAACCGATTGCTCCCTCTGCCCCCATGTTCCTGATGCATGGGGACTCTGAAGGTGTGTATGTGATCTGTTGCCACTGCCCTGCTGCACAGAGTCCTGGGCAATAAGGGAAGTGTGTTGTTTCATCTCAGAACTGTTATGCGTAGCTCATGGTTGTATAGGGCTCTCTGGTGGTTTTTAAGACTTGTTCGCACCCCTTTACATTGTACTGTACCTCTGTTGGCATTTAAACCCTGACATATTGTCCCAGCTCTGCTGCACAGTGCTTAGGACTGACTCTATTTAAGGCTAGTCTCTGGTGTACCGGGCCTCGTATGGACTGTATTTAAGGCCTGCCTCTGTGGAGCGGGCCTCATATGGACTGTATTTAAGGCCTGCCTCTGTGCACCGGGCCTCATATGGACTGTATTTAAGGCCTGCCTCTGTGCACCGGGCCTCATATGGACTGTATTTAGGCCGGCCTCTGTGCACCCGGCATCATATGGACTGTATTTAAGGCCTGCCTCTGTGCACCGGGCCTCATATGGACTGTATTTAAGGCCTGCCTCTGTGCACCGGGCCTCATATGGACTGTATTTAGGCCGGCCTCTGTGCACCCGGCATCATATGGACTGTATTTAAGGCCTGCCTCTGTGCACCGGGCCTCATATGGACTGTATTTAAGGCCTGCCTCTGTGCACCGGGCATCATATGGACTGTATTTAAGGCCTGTCTCTGTACAGCGGGTCTCATATGGACTGTATTTAAGGCATGCCTCTGTACAGCGGGCCTCATATGGACTGTATTTAAGGCCTGCCTCTGTGCACCGGGCCTCATATGGACTGTATTTAAGGCCTGCCTCTGTGCACCGGGCATCATATGGACTGTATTTAAGGCCTGCCTCTGTGCACCGGGCATCATATGGACTGTATTTAAGGCCTGCCTCTGTACAGCGGGCCTCATATGGACTGTATTTAAGGCCTGCCTCTGTGCACCGGGCCTCATATGGCCTGTATTTAAGGCCTCTGTCTGTGGACCAGGCCTCATATGGACTGTATTTAAGGCCTGCCTCTGGTGCACTGAGCCTCATATGGACTGTATTTAAGGCCTGCCTCTGTGCACCAGGCCTCATATGGCCTGTATTTAAGGCCTCTGTCTGTGGACCAGGCCTCATATGGACTGTATTTAAGGCCTGCCTCTGGTGCACTGAGCCTCATATGGACTGTATGTAAGGCCTGCCTCTGTGCACCAGGCCTCATATGGCCTGTATTTAAGGCCTCTGTCTGTGGACCAGGCCTCATATGGACTGTATTTAAGGCCTGCCTCTGGTGCACTGAGCCTCATATGGACTGTATGTAAGGCCTGCCTCTGTGCACCAGGCCTCATATGGCCTGTATTTAAGGACCTCTGTCTGTGGACCAGGCCTCATATGGACTGTATTTAAGGCCTGCCTCTGGTGCACTGAGCCTCATATGGACTGTATTTAAGGCCTGCCTCTGTGCACCAGGCCTCATATGGACTGTATTTAAGGCCTGTCTCTGGTGCACCGGGTCTCATATGGACTGTATTTAAGGCCTGTCTCTGCACCGGGCCTCATATGGACTGTATTTAAGGCCTGCCTCTGTGCACCAGGCCTCATATGGACTGTATTTAAGGCCTGTCTCTGGTGCACCGGGCCTCATATGGACTGTATTTAAGTCCTGCCTCTGTGCACCGGGCCTCATATGGACTGTATTTAAGGCCTGCCTCTGTGCTGCTGGCCTCATATGGGCTGTATTTAAGGCTTGCCTCTGTGCACTGGGCCTCATATGGACTGTATTTAAGGCCTGCCTCTGGTGCACCGGGCCTCATATGGACTGTATGTAAGGCCTGCATCTGTGCACCGGGCCTCAAATGGCCTGTATTTAAGGCCTGCGTCTGTGCACCGGGCCTCATATGGACTGTATTTAAGGCCTGCCTCTGTGCACCGGGCCTCATATGGACTGTATTTAAGGCCTGCCTCTGTGCAGCTGGCCTCATATGGGCTGTATTTAAGGCCTGCCTCTGTGCACTGGGCCTCATATGGACTGTATTTAAGGCCTGCCTCTGGTGCACCGGGCCTCATATGGACTGTATTTAAGGCCTGCATCTGTGCACCGGGCCTCAAATGGCCTGTATTTAAGGCCTGCGTCTGTGCACCGGGCCTCATATGGACTGTATTTAAGGCCTGCCTCTGTGCACTGGGCCTCATATGGACTGTATTTAAGGCCTGCCTCTGTGCACCGGGCCTCATATGGACTGTATTTAAGGCCTGCCTCTGGTGCACTGGGCCTCATATGGACTGTATTTAAGGCCTGCCTCTGTGCACTGGGCCTCATATGGACTGTATTTAAAGCCTGTCTCTGGTGCACTGGGCCTCGTATGGATTGTATTTAAGGCCTGCCTCTGTGCACTGGGCCTCGTATGGATTGTATTTAAGGCCTGCCTCTGTGCACAGAGCCTCGTATGGACTGTATTAAAGGCCTGCCTCTGGTGCACTGGGCCTCGTATGGATTGTATTTAAGGCCTGCCTCTGTGCACCGGGCCTCGTATGGACTGTATTTAAGGCCTGTGTCTGTGGACCAGGCCTCATATGGACTGTATTTAAGGCCTGCCTCTGTGCACCGGGCCTCATATGGACTGTATTTAAGGCCTGCCTCTGGTGCACTGGGCCTCATATGGACTGTATCTAAGGCCTGCCTCTGTGCACTGGGCCTCATATGGACTGTAATTAAGGCCTGCATCTGTGCACAGAGCCTCGTATGGACTGTATTTAAGGCCTGCCTCTGGTGCACCGGGCCTCATATGGACTGTATTTAAGGCCTGCATCTGTGCACCGGGCCTCAAATGGCCTGTATTTAAGGCCTGCGTCTGTGCACCGGGCCTCATATGGACTGTATTTAAGGCCTGCCTCTGTGCACCGGGCCTCATATGGACTGTATTTAAGGCCTGCCTCTGTGCACCGGGCCTCATATGGACTGTATTTAAGGCCTGCGTCTGTGCACCGGGCCTCATATGGACTGTATTTAAGGCCTGCCTCTGTGCACTGGGCCCTTATATGGACTGTATTTAAGGCCTGTGTCTGTGGACCAGGCCTCATATGGACTGTATTTAAGGCATGCGTCTGGTGCACTGGGCCTCATATGGACTGTATTTAAGGCCTGTCTCTGTACAGCAGGCCTCATATAGACTGTATTTAAGGCCTGCCTCTGCTGCATTGGGCCTCATATGGACTGTATTTAAGGCATGCGTCTGGTACACTGGGCCTCATATGGACTGTATTTAAGGCCTGCGTCTGTGCACCGGGCCTCATACGGCCTGTATTTGAGGCCTGCCTCTGTGCACCGGGCCTCATATGGACTGTATTTAAGGCCTGCCTATGTGCACTGGGCCTCATATGGACTGTATTTAAGGCCTGCCTCTGCGCAGTGGGCCTCATGTGGACTGCATTTAAGGTCTGCCTCTGTGCAGCGGACCTCATGTGATGGTATATACCCTGTTGGGTGGGTGCCTCTGCTTTTCTGGGTACTGTGATGGTATATACCCCGTTTTGCCAACCCTGCTCTGCTGTTCTGGGTACTGTGGTGGTATATACTCTGTTGTGCCACCCCTGCTGTGCTGGCCTGGGTACTGTGGTGGTATACCCCCTGTTGTGCCACCCCTGCTCTTCTGTTCTGGGTACTGTGGTGGTATATACCTTGTTGTGCCACCCCTGCTGGGCTGTCCTGGGTACTTTGGTATATACCCTGTTGTGTGGGGGTACTGTGGTGGTATATACCCTGTTGTGCACTCCTGCTCTGCTGTTCTGGGTACTGTGGTGGTATACCTTGTTGTGCCACCCCTGTCCTGGGTACTTTTGTATATACCCTGTTGCGTGGGGGGTACTGTGGTGGTATATACCCTGTTGTGCACCCCTGCTCTGCTGTTCTGGGTACTGTGGTGGTATACCTTGTTGTGCCACCCCTGTCCTGGGTACTTTCGTATATACCCTGTTGCGTGGGGGGTACTGTGATGGTATATACCCTGTTGTGCCACCCCTGCTCTGCTGTTCTGGGTACTGTGGTGGTATACCTTGTTGTGCCACCCCTGTCCTGGGTACTTTCGTATATACCCTGTTGCGTGGGGGTACTGTGGTGGTATATACCCTGTTGTGCAGGGATACTGTGGTGGGATATTCCCTGTGTCTTCTCCCTGCCCTGCTGAATGACTGCTTTAGATGGTGTATAATGTTCTTGTTTTCGCACTGACAGCCGAAAGGTTTGGCCTGGGCCCAGAAGATATATACCTCCTCCACGATGAGCTGGACAAGCCCCTCGGGAAGGTGTCCTTGAAGCTTGGAGGAAGTGCCAGGTATGTACCATCTGTTCAGGCATGATGCCAGCCTGTAAGAGTGCACGTGTGTGAGCGCCTGTGCCTGTATGACGGTGTTGGTGTGTGCAGTTGCTGCTGTACATGTGTGATACTCATGCTTAATGTAAAGATTCAGGAGCCCTTTAACCTGGTCCAGTGTAGGTACCAACATTCACAAACCCATGACTGTATGTTAGGTAAGCGGGCCAATAAATAGAGATTCCAGTGCTTGTTTGAATGCTCCACTATACAACATGGGTTTTGTAACTTTTGTATGCTGGTTGCTTTGAGTGTTGTGCTTTTGTGTGACCCCAGCACTCAACAGCTGTCGACAGATGGCACACCATGATGCTGGCGTGTGAGGGAGCCCTAGTGTCACCCAAGCTGCTGGGTTCTGCGACCGTCACCCCATCCCTCTATTTATAGCCCACACGCAGTGCCCTCTTTGCTATCTCCAAGGTGCAAGTTATGGATGGCCTAACTTTCTCATGGCAGCAAAAGTAAACCACACGGCAGAGAAGCAGTCCCTACTGCTGCATTTCACTTTTCATACTCCGCACACTTTCTAGATAAACACAAGGGGCACTTCAAGGGCTGTCTGCGCAACAAGGAGGTGTAAAGCTGCACATTGATAAGACGGTGAGGGCTGTGGTTCTGTGAAACTATCAGTCATTTGCACGTTTGCTCCAAAGTAGCAAAAGAGCTGCGAGAACATTGCTTAAGGAAATCAACAGCCCTGCGCTCAGGTTATCTCTGATGGTCATTGCTAAAAGGCCAGCACAGCACAGCAGAATAAGAATAAGTGTGGATATAAGGTTCCCCAACCACCTTACGCAGCCGGAGCAACACATCGGTCTCACTACATGATATTCTGGTCGATCTCAAAGGAGCTCGCTGGTTCTTTTAGTATTTTGTCAAGAGTTAGAAGAAGCCTTTTCTTTGACCAGGAAGCCCTGTGCCCGCTTCTATACCCTTCAGTATATCATGTCATATGGTAAAGGCTCAGATAGCCTGGTGTCCATGAAGAACAGTCCATGTGTGGTGGGTATACCCATAGTAGCTATAAGAGTGTGCGTGTACACCCCCGAGTGCTGATATGGTCAATGTGCATGTATCATACTAAAGATGTGTGCGTGTATGTGTATACCATGTGGACTCTGTGAGGGAGCATGTGCACAGGCTTCTCACCTGTCAGACGTCTGACACTGATGTCTGTTTGTCTGTTTCAGGGGTCACAATGGAGTCCGGTCCTGCATTGAGTCTTTGCACTCCGATGTAAGTGCACTTGACTGATGTTTAATCTGCCTTTTGTATGCATTGTGGTTCTTTTTCACAGAAGGCCTGCGCTGTACAACAGTCTGATCGGTGTGTGATAGTGTATGGTGTCTCTCTAAGCTCTGGCGTGAGTTTGTCTTCTTGCTCCGAGTGTACCTGGTATGTTTGCGCTCAGATGAGTGCCAGATGCCAGCACTGCCTGTGTTCCTTGATGTGATTATGTCTTGGTTCTTGAGATGTGCACACAGTTGTGTGGCTGTGCCTCTTCCGTGGGCATCTGCACATGGGCGTCATAATGCCTTGTCCCTGCGCTCTGGTGTAAGTGTGGTACGGGAGAGGAGTATGCCACGGGCCAGCGCTCTGGTTGTAGTGTGCCAAGGTCTCCATGCTGCGAAATGTGTGTGTGGCCTCTGTGCTCTAGTGAGAGCGTGTCTGCTCTCCCTCCTTTGATATTGTGTTGTGTGTGTGTGAGTCTGTATTGTGTGTCGACTGACTTCATGTAGTGCACCACTCACAGGTGCACATGCATTCACATACGTGCACTGGATAGCACTGTATCCTTCATGAACTGCACCAGTAGCAGGCACACATACTCCCAGCACATGCATTTCACTTTCTTAACTTCCTGTACTACACAGCACTATATCCTGTATCGCTCTCTAGTGAACTCGAAGGGCCGTTGCTCGATCTTTCATCCTCTTCATCCATCTTTCATCCATCTTGAGTGTCACTGGTTGGCTGGCTGCTTCTTCCCCGCTTTGATTGTTAACGTTACGCTGGGTCGATGCCCGGTGCACTGCACATTATCCTTGCGGCTGCTTCAGGTCCCTGGGGTTGGCTGGATAAATGACACACATGCCTGCCTGTTCCTCCATTCCTCAGTGTCCGTGAGCGCCTGGATCCCCCCGCGGGTGACATGTGGGGCTCTACAAACCTTCTGACTGATCGATGAATGGTCATTGGTTTCTTCTGATCTTGCACTGCAGAGGATGGCAGCTGGCTGCAGACTAGTCCTTGGGATTCACTCTTCATCTCTCTTCTTCCAGGTCATGGTGCGGCTCCGGGTCGGTATCGGGAGGCCACAGGGCAGGACCTCCGTGGAGCGCCACGTCTTGGAAGTCTTCTCCAGCGCAGAGCGGGAGCTCCTGCCCCGGGTGTTGGAGCAAGGAGTGGAGCTTGTGCTGCAGCACATCCAGAAGCGAGACCAATCCCCTTGGTCTGAAGGATCCCCCAGAACAGACGCACCGCTCCCCCGGACTCCTTCCAGCTGAGGGATGGACCTGGTGTAATTCTGTGGAGGTCGCAGAAAGGGACACATGGCAGTCGTGGTACCAGGAGCGCAGATCGTCTCCTCTGCCTCGGCTGTGCCACATTCATCCCGCAGGCGGAGCGATGCTCTGAGAAACTGCGATACATCTGTTATAGGATCTGGAAGGCGGAAGAGGGTATGAATGGATGAGAGTTAATCCTAAGTGGACGTCCACACTCCGATAGAGCTATGTCCGCTTAAAAGCTCAGGCTGCGCCTGGTTGAGCTGTGGGTTACAAAAGATCTGTACTTGTTGTTCCCTCTCATGGGGATCTAACATACTTCAGACTTCGCCCTCAGGTCCAGTTAGATGGTAGTCGTTTTTATACAATTAAATTAATTGATATTAAAAGAAATCAAGACCGAATGTAATCTCTCTTTTCTTAACAAAAACAATAGCGAGTGAATACCCAGCTATCCAGGAGCTGCGCGCTTAAGGGCCACAAAGCTGGTGGTCTCCAATCCAGGCCCAGCGCCGCTCCTGCGTTTCATGTCGCCTGTGAGAGGAGAGTCGATCAGAGATGGGGAAAGCTGGGCAGGCCTGGTGTGAATTTTGGAAATACTCAGCATGGAGAACGTAAAATACAAGTAAGAGTTTTGCTTCCTTCATTAGGGGAAGTTCACTACTCTAAGTTGATTATGATTAGGATGGAACATCTCACGTTCACCTGATGGTCCGAGGTGCTAAGGAGTTACTTCTGTAGATGTTTATGGCAACTGTTTAACTAGCAGGACTTGCAGAAAGTACAGGCAGACCTCAGTGGCAGGACAAGAAGTGCACGAGGGAAGCATGTTACCCACTGGAAGTGCAGGATTTCTTACCCTAGCAGGGAAAGCCCCAGGCCTCTCTGGTTGATGGTGCTGAGCATCTCAAAAACACCAACTCCCCATGTGGCTGGAGTCCCAGCACCTGGAGTAATAAGACACACACCTGTGTGTTTGGTGTATGTCCTTAGGGGCATATTTACAAGACGCTGGCGTAGAGTAGCTCCGCAGGTATTTTTGCGCCAATTGAAAGGGCAAGAGTGCATTGTATTTATCAGACACGGTGCATTCCTTTCCTTTCTGCCTCGGCCCGTGCACAATTTGATGCCTAGCAACAATGCACCATGATGCAAGGGTGTCTGCGTTGCTTGCAGGATTATTTTTCTGCAGGAACGGGCACCTTCCTGCACAAAAAACAATCCCCTGAGGCATTTCCTCTTTCTGTGTGTGCTGCAGCAGCACACTAGGAAAGATGAAAACACGAAGAGAAATAAAGATATTTTTCCTTGTTGTGCCTTCCCTCGGGAGGCGTACAGTTGTGACGCATTCCCAGGTTCACACATCCTAGTAAATCTAGGACAGCATGAAAATCCATGGGTGTAGCGTGGGAAAACCCGGCACAACGCCCATGGAACTCCTCCCTGGCACAGTGTAACGCAATGCAGCGACTTGTGCTGTTGCCTTACATCATATCTATGAATCCACGCGAAGTGGCTTTGTGCGTCCTTCTAGGGATGGGTCTCCATTCTGTGCCACTGGAACGCCCATGGAACTCCTCCCTGGCGCAGTGTAATGCAGCGACTTGTGCTGTTGCCTTTCATCATATCTATGAATCCACGCGAAGTGGCTTTGTGCGTCCTTCTAGGGATGGGTCTGCATTCTGTGCCACTGGAACGCCCATGGAACTCCTCCCTGGCGCAGTGTAACGCAGCAACTTCTGCTGTTGCCTTTCATCATATCTATGAATCCACGCAAAGTGGCTTTGTGCGTCCTTCTAGGGATGGGTCTGCATTCTGTGCCACGGAACGCCCATGGAACTCCTCCCTGGCGCAGTGTAACGCAACGCAGCGACTTGTGCTGTTGCGTTATATCATATCTATGAATCCACGCGAAGTGGCTTTGTGCGTCCTTCTAGGGATGGGTCTGCATTCTGTGCCACCGGAACGCCCATGGAACTCCTCCCTGGCGCAGTGTAATGCAATGCAGCGACTTGTGCTGTTGCCTTTCATCATATCTATGAATCCACGCGAAGTGGCTTTGTGCGTCCTTCTAGGGATGAGTCTGCATTCTGTGCCACCGGAACGCCCATGGAACTCCTCCCTGACGCAGTGTAACGCAACGCAGCAACTTGTGCTGTTGCCTTTCATCATATCTATGAATCCACGCGAAGTGGCTTTGTGCGTCCTTCTAGGGATGGGTCTCCATTCTGTGCCACCGGAACACCCATGGAACTCCTCCCTGGCGCAGTGTAACGCAACGCAGCGACTTGTGCTGTTGCCTTATATCATATCTATGAATCCACGCAAAGTGGCTGTGTGCGTCCTTCTAGGGATGGGTCTGCATTCTGTGCCACCGGAACACCCACGGAACTCCTCCCTGGCGCAGTGTAACGCAATGCAGCGACTTGTGCTGTTGCCTTATATCATATCTATGAATCCACGCGAAGTGGCTTTGTGTGTCCTTCTAGGGATGGGTCTGCATTCTGTGCCACCGGAACGCCCACGAAACTCCTCCCTGGCGCAGTGTAACGCAACGCAGCGACTTGTGCTGTTGCCTTATATCATATATATGAATCCACGCGAAGTGGCTTTGTGCATCCTTCTAGGGATGGGTCTGCATTCTGTGCCACCGGAACGCCCATGGAACTCCTCCCTGATGCAGTGTAACATAACGCAGCGACTTGTGCTGTTGCCTTTCATCATATCTATGAATCCACGCGAAGTGGCTTTGTGCGTCCTTCTAGGGATGGGTCTCCATTCTGTGCCACCGGAACGCCCACGGAACTCCTCCCTGGCGTAGTGTAACGCAACGCAGCGACTTGTGCTGTTGCGTTATATCATATCTATGAATCCACGCGAAGTGGCTTTGTGCGTCCTTCTAGGGATGGGTCTGCATTCTGTGCCACTGGAACGCCCATGGAACTCCTCCCTGACGCAGTGTAACGCAACGCAGCGACTTGTGCTGTTGCCTTTCATCATATCTATGAATCCACGCGAAGTGGCTTTGTGCGTCCTTCTAGGGATGGGTCTCCATTCTGTGCCACTGGAACGCCCACGGAACTCCTCCCTGGCGCAGTGTAACGCAACGCAGCGACTTGTGCTGTTGCGTTATATCTATGAATCCACGCGAAGTGGCTTTGTGCGTCCTTCTAGGGATGGGTCTGCATTCTGTGCCCTGGCGTAGTTTAACGCAACGCAGCGACTTGTGCTGTTGCGTTATATCATATCTATGAATCCACGCGAAGTGGCTTTGTGCGTCCTTCTAGGGATGGGTCTGCATTCTGTGCCACTGGAACGCCCATGGAACTCCTCCCTGACGCAGTGTAATGCAGCGACTTGTGCTGTTGCCTTTCATCATATCTATGAATCCACGCGAAGTGGCTTTGTGCGTCCTTCTAGGGATGGGTCTGCATTCTGTGCCACTGGAACGCCCATGGAACTCCTCCCTGACGCAGTGTAATGCAGCGACTTGTGCTGTTGCCTTTCATCATATCTATGAATCCACGCGAAGTGGCTTTGTGCGTCCTTCTAGGGATGGGTCTGCATTCTGTGCCACTGGAACGCCCATGGAACTCCTCCCTGACGCAGTGTAATGCAATGCAGCGACTTGTGCTGTTGCCTTATATCATATCTATGAATCCACGCGAAGTGGCTTTGTGCGTCCTTCTAGGGATGTGTCTGCATTCTGTGCCACCGGAACGCCCATGGAACTCCTCCCTGGCGCAGTGTAACGCAACAACGTTTGAGGGAGGGAAGCATGGGGTGGTAGGGTTCGCTACAAAGTGGAGCATCGCTGATGACTCTGCTTGCTCGCGTGCTACGACCACCACCATTTGGAGACGTGGAGTAAGAATATATGGAAACAGCCAAAGCTGTAGAAGGATAACAATGGTAAGCAGGGGTGCAGCCATCAGTGGTTCAGGGGGTGCAGTGACACCGGGGCACCGAGGCTGAGGGCGCTCCCCTCCCGTCTAGAAGAGCTCGAGGAGATAGGTACGCAGGGGTGCAGCCATCAGTGGTTCAGGGGGTGCAGTGACACCGGGGCACCGAGGCTGAGGGCGCTCCCCCCTCCCGCCTAGAAGAGCTCGAGGAGATAGGTACGCAGGGGTGCAGCCATCAGTGGTTCAGGGGGTGCAGTGACACCGGGGCACCGAGGCTGAGGGCGCTCCCCCCTCCCGTCTAGAAGAGCTCGAGGAGGACACAGATACGCAGGGGTGCAGCCATCAGTGGTTCAGGTGGTGCAGTGACACCGAGGCTGAGGGCGCTCCCCCCTCCCGCCTAGAAGAGCTCGAGGAGGACACAGATACGCAGGGGTGCAGCCATCAGTGGTTCAGGGGTAGGGTGACCACCCGTCTGTAAATGTCACGGACTGCCCGTAATTTCGCCCTGCCGTCCGTTGTCAGGGATGAAAGTTTTAACGGACGTCATTTGTCCGTAATTTTAGCCTTTCACCAAAAGGACAACAGATGGTAGGGCGAAATTATGGGCAGATTAGTTTCCCCAGCTGGATTGAACACGAGGGACTCTCCTGTGCTCTGAGGGAGGGGCAGACAGATAAGAAATAGCCTTCTTGCCAGGGTGTCTCCTTCCTTAAAGAAATGCAAATATGGGCAACTGCTAAATCTACAAATGCAAAGGGGCTTGAAAACCTGCATTCTCTTTAACCAAAGGAGTCACTTGAAGCTTTCTGATGGCAAAGACATTTTACTGAAATGGTGTTCCAAGGTGAGCTGTGGACTGTGTGGTTTTAAAGAGTATTATAAAAAATATTAGTACTAGGTATAAACTGTATCAAATCTCTATTTGAGAAGCACTTTTTTTTATTTAACCGAAATGTATTGGCGCATTTTTTACCAGCCTATATTATGATGTAATTGTATTTATATAGCGCTTACTACCCCTGACGAGGTGCCTAATGCATGTTTAAAATAAGGACTTACACATTCACAGTTCTTTCAGGGACCTTGGTACCTCATAGTACTAACAAACTTTGGCAAAGCCAATAGGTCTCCTCTACACAAGAGTTATTGGCTTTGCTAATGAGTTTTAGCCATTAGCTATGTTGTACACACGAGTGGCTGCTGTTCAGCATTGCTAAAAGTTAGTGGCATAGTGGTGTGGAGTGGAGTAGAGTGGCAGAGGAGCAGTGGTGTAGAGCTCAGTGGTGCAGAGTATGGTGCAGTGGGGTACAATGCAGTTGTTTAGAGTCCAGTGGTGTAGAGTCCAGTGATTTAGAGTGCTGTGGCGTGGAGTGGGACAGAGTAGAGTGGCATACAATAGAGTGGTAGAGAGTGCAGTAGGGTAGAGTGGTGCAGTGGCATAGAGTGCAGAGTAGACTCGCGTGGCAGAGAGTGCAGTGGCGTAGTGTAGAGTGGTGCAGTGCAGAGTAGGGTATATTGCTGTAGAGTGCAGTCTCATAGAGTGGAGTGATGCAGAATAGAGTGGCATAGAGTGCAGTGGCATAGAGTGCAGTAGTACATAGTAGATTGGTGTACAGTACAATGGTGGAGAGTGCCATGTTGCAGAGTGGAGTGTCAGTGCAGTGATGTACGGTGGAGTAGAGTGGCACAGACAGCAGTGCCGTAGAGTACAGTGGTGCAGAGTAGAGGGCAGTGGCGTACAGTGCAGTTGTTTAGAGTGAATTGGCACAGAGTGCAGTGGCATAGAATGGCATGGGGTAGAGTAGCATAGAGTGCAATGGAATAGAGTGGCAGAGAGTGCAGTAACGCAGAGTGGTGCAGTGTCTTAGAGTGCAGACTAGACTCATGTGGCATAGAGTGCAGTAGCAAAGAGTGGTGTAGAGTGGAGTATTGTACAGTGGTGTAGAGTATAGTGCCTAGAGTTCAGTGGCATAGAGAGCAGTGGCATAGAATGCAGTAGTGCAGAGTAGAGTGGTGTAGAGTGCAGTGTTGCAGAGTAGAGTGTCAGTGCAGTGGTGTAGAGTGGTATAGAGAACAGTGGCATAGAGTACAGTGGTGCAGAGTAAAGGGCAGTGGCATACAGTGCAGTTGTTTAGAGTGCACTGGTGTAGAGTGGCATGGGGCAGAGTAGAGTGGCAGAGAGTGCAGTGGAATAGAGTGTATTGGTGCTGAATGTAGTAGTACAGAGTAGGGTGGTGTAGAGTATAGTGGCAGCCAGTGCAGTGTTGCAGAGTAGAGTGTCAGTGTGCAGTGGTGTAGAGTGCATTGAACAAGAGTGCAGTGGTCAGAGTGGCATGGGGCAGAGTAGAGTGGCAGAGAGTGCAGTGGAATAGAGTGTATTGGTGCAGAGTGCAGTAGTACAGAGCAGAGTAGTGTAGAGTATAGTAGCGGCCAGTGAAGTGTTGCAGAGTGTCAGCTTGCAGTGGTGTAGAGTGCAGTGGTCAGAGTGGCATAGAGTGCAGAGGTGCAGAGTAGATTAGAGAGACGTACAGTGTATTGAGTGCAGGGGCACAGAGTTGAGTGTTACATAGTAAAGCGCACTAGCATAGAGTGTATTAGCTTAGAGTGCAGTGGCGTACAGTGCAGTGTTGCATAGGGTGGAGTTGTGCAGACTAGATTGGTGTTGCCTAGACTGGAGTGGTATAGCGTGCAGAGGAGCAGAGCACAGTGGTGTAGAAAGGCATAAAATGCAGTGACGTAGAGTGGTACAGAGTAGAGTAGAGAGGCATAGTGCAAAGTAGCATAGAGTGCAGTGGCATCACGTGGAGTGGTTCAGAATGGAGAAGAGTGCAGTAAAGTGGCATGGAGTGGTGTAAAGTGGAGTGATACAGAGTAGGGTGCAGTGGCGTGGAGTGGTGCAGAGCAAAGCGGAGTGGAGCATGCATGGTGTGGTAACACACTGCCATTACAGACAACACATGTTTTTTATTGAAATGACCATTACATTTGCAGAGATATACAGTTTTTCAAATCAAACCATACTGTGCACAGACGATGTGTGGAATTTGCATCACCTAACACAATGATTTGTTTTAATCATATAAAGGTATTTGTTTCCAGCACAGTTCAGATTTAACAAAAATATGCTTCATTTGTACTCCTAATTCTGATATATTCTGAAGTTTATTTAAATGTTGTCATGTGATAGAAAAAGCTCTTTCCTAACCCCAGTATCCAGCAAAATTGTTGCATAAATCCTCTCACTTTGAAGTCAGAGAAAGAAAAGTAAATACTAAGCTCCCATCGAAGACAGAGCCTGACATTTGACTTTGTTCTTTGAATGCACAGCAAATGTGATAAGAACAAGATTTACAGGCCTGCTTACAGAAAGGGAGCACTCAGAAGGATACTATAAATACGGTTTTGGCACGGGAAGAGACGAACTCAAGCTGCATAGCCTAAAACAAATAAAGCCAGCAAATTGAAAGCAACAAAATGTGAGTAACAAACCACCAGGCCAGTGGCAAGCAACGGGCGGAATGTATTCACAAGGAAGCACTATGAATGTACTTCAATTGACAGCCGTGGGATACTTTGTGGGGAAAGTCCAGTATTTTAGTCCAGTCCTTATCTTGCAGAGGTTTGGCCACATCAATCACCCAGGTAGTATGACGAGAAGACCTGGAGTGGTTTCCATGTTGCAGGAAAGGTCTGTACACCCATTCTGTCAGCTTGCCACCAGTTCCTAAGGCATAGAGCTTCTGGCACACCTCTTGTCGGGTTCGTGCTAGGTGGCAGACATGAAACAGGGCATTTAATGATTATTTAAGGTGGTTTTAAGCAAGGAGTTGACCGGGGGAAGATGGTAGTCTGCCACAAGGGTTTGGAAATTTAGTAGCTCGCCATCCAGAAACAAATCCCCCAATTTTAAGATACCTGCAGCATGCCACTGATGGAGTTGCTCTGAGCACAGCCATCCTGTGCGAGTGGGAAGGCGTGGCAAAAGGTAGTGCAGGAGCACTTGGTTTCTTAGTGTCAGTGAGCTTACAGGTTCTGGCAAGGCAAGGGAAAGCTGTGCATGATAACCCCAGATGGTGATCCGTAGAATGGTCAGTAGGAAACAATGAGCAGTGCATTAAGCCTTCCTTAAAAGTCTTTACAGGTAAACCCCATCTCATGCAGGGAGGTGGGCAGAAAGCCAGCGAGACACCCATTGGACATCTGCAGCTGAATAATAGCATTATAAGTCCAGAAGGCCTAATCCACCCGCAGTCACGGGTAACTTTAGAGTGGAAAGATCTCCCGATGGCACCGCAGCGACCAAATCAGATGTGTGGCCTGTCTGAAGAAGGAATGAAGGATGAGCAGGGGAAGGTTTGTAAAATAATAATATCATTGGGGTAGCACACCATCTTTGCTAGGCCACGTGGCCCACTACAGAAAGCAGAAGAGAAGACCAAAAGGCAAACTGGGCTCCGAGGAACCGTGACGTTCTACCGAGATTTCCATCCTGCAAATCAGTGTAAGAATGGTAGATATTAATCACTAGGTATCAAAAGGTACCTGGTTCCCAGTTCAATCTGAGATCTAATTGTATATAAAGGGAAAAACAGTGTCATACGTTAAGGGAGCACTAATTCCATTTTTAAATGTTTACATTTTGTTGGTGCAATTTACATCCCAAATATTTTGAAGATTCTATGTGTACTTGACACTTAGGGATAACCCAGATCTCTAGTTTGGCTTTTGCTCAATTTCAAAACCATATAAAGACATGGACTAAGCGGGCAATTGCCTTGCACAACCTTGCATGGGGTCTGGCCCCTGCTCACTCTTCACAAGCATGAACAGTGAACCATTGCACCACAAGAGTTTGCTAGGGTGGGTGGGTGTTGCTTGTTCAACCACTTTGCAGTGCCTCTTCTGTTTCTCTCCTGTCTGCAGAGGCAACTCCCCAGGTACCAATTACCTTCCAATAGTCTTGGTGGCCCCATCTAGTCTGAGTTTAGGAATTGTCCCACCTTGTTCTTCTCTTATTTATCCAGTTTTTAGCAACAGCCCTTTGAATCACTTGCCGTGGATCTCCCATTTGCTCTCGATTTCATCCTACTCTTTTATTATCTTTGATTGGCAGTCCGGGCTCCCATTTCTGAGATAAATGTAGAGTCCCAGACATACACTCTAGTGCTGTGAGACCACAGACAAGTTGTGGGTACCTCACATCCTGGCATTAGGACATGAGACTGTCGCACACACCATCTGCACTGCCTCTTTACATTTTTTTTTTTTAGGTTGAAAGTCCACGGGCGGTTGGGGTAAGCCAGATGTTTTTGTTCAATTTGTTTAAGCTAGCATAATTTTAATTACCTTAATGTTTCCCAAACCGTTTGCCAGGGGTTTTAAAATGTTCAGAAACATCATCAAAATGTTGCTGCTACTTTCTCTTCAGGAAAGATCGGGTAGATTTGGGTAGGGGTGATGGCCTTGCAGCAGTACTGAAGGGCATTAATTTACTACTGAACAAGGACGTAATGTGACACCTGAATGTAGCAGTGTGAATAAATAGTGCCATGTTAAAAACGAGTAAATAAATGCAATGACAGCATAGTGAGGGATGCCCTCTCTTGTGGGTGTCTGTAAAACTGACATTTGTTCTTGAATTTTTGTCCTGAATTTTGACCCTTGTCCTGAATTTTTTACAGTCCTGTCCAGAATTTTCCTCAATGCCAGGTGGTCACCCTATTCAGGGGGTGCAGTGACACCGGGGCACCGAGGCTGAGGGCACTCCCCCTCTGTCTAGAGGAGCTCGAGGAAGACGCAGGTACGCAGGGGTGCAGCCATCAGAGGTTCAGCCTTTGCAGTGGCACCGGGGCACCGAGGCTGAGGGCACTCCCCCTCTGTCTAGAGGAGCTTGAGGAAGACACAGGTACGCAGGGGTGCAGCCATCAGAGGTTCAGCCGGTGCAGTGGCACCGGGGCACCGAGGCTGAGGGCCCCCCCCGGCTAGAGGAACTCGAGGAAGAGACAGGTACGCAGGGGTGCAGCCATCAGAGGTTCAGCCGGTGCAGTGACACCGGGGCACGGAGGCTGAGTGTGCTGAGCCTGCCCTGTCCCAGTAGCTTTCCCTGGGTTGGTTCTTTGCTAATGTTCCTTTTGAAGGCTGCTCCAGCCAGTGAGTGTGAGATGCAGCCCGTGAGTGTGAGGTGCAGCCCGTGAGTGTGAGGTGCAGCCTGTGAGTGTGAGGTGCAGCCTGTGAGTGCGAGGCGGGTGCTCACTGCCTCGAGTGTGAGTGACTGTCTCAGGACCAGTGGTCTCACAGCAGACTAGGGCCACTGGTGTCCTCATGCTCTGTAAACTCTGCCAAGTACAACCCGTTGCACTTCTGACTCTAGTGAGGGCGAAGACTCCGAGGCGTCTCCTGGAGGTTGTGTCAACCAACACAGTTGCAGTGAAGTTATTGTTTGAATTAAAATAAACTTATTTAATGAAACAGCATAATGTACTTCAAGCGTGCAGTGAGGAGATCCAGACCTGGGCTTGTAATCCTGTTTGTAAACTTCCTTGAGGCTAATCAGGAGCTCTTTCCCAACAAGGACCTCGATGAAGGGACACATGTCCACTCTGAGTCTCCAACTCCAGCCACAGGAATGGAGGCGCCCCACCTCTTGTCTGGCGAAGCGACCCCCCCCTCTCGTGCGCCAAATCCGGGGGCGCCACCAGTGGATCTCACTGGTGAGTGTTCAGTCCCATGGTCTGCTCAGAAAGATATATTATGTTGGTAAAGTTAGACCTTTGGGACAAGAGGTCCGCGGTCTCCTTTAGCAATCCATGGATCTTGGGCACATCGTGCTCTCCCTGAACCCTCAAACATGACTCCCACGCTGCAATGTGCGAGGGGAGCAGCCGCGGCTCCCCTAACTAGGACAGGTGGTCCCAGCCTACCCTGGTGGAGACCACCACGTCTGCGGCCCTGAAGGGCAGCAGGCGGTCCATCGAGCTGTGAGTGACCCCCTCGCTCACTCTGGGAGGGCCTGAAACTGGGATCTGCGGACCACCTACAATGAGACAAGAACTGATCTCAACTCCACTCGGTTACTTGTTGCTGAGTATTGTGTGTGCTCAGCAGTTCACACTTTCAGGGCTGCAAAGGGATGTTCATGTAACCCAATAGAGTATGCAGTCCTTGTGAGACATGCCATCGCACGTCTGGTTTGGACTGACCAACAACAGCCTGGCAGCCCTTCGAATAGGTGACAGAATGACACTCGTGCTCCCCGCCGAAGTGCCCAGCTGCAGAGATCTGGTATCATGGATTTGAATTTGAATAGCCTAAGCTGCTAGAAAAACCTCTATTCTACTAATAAGGGATAACTGGACCTGGCACAGGGTATAAGTACCACAAGGTACCCACTATAAGCCAGGCCAGCCTCCTACACACAGTACCTCCCTGAGAAGCCTGTGACTGCTCCCATTGTACCTCCCTGAGAAGCCTGTGACTGCGCGAGCACCCCCATGGTACCTCCCTGAGAAGCCTGTGAGTGCTCACCATCACTGACAGTCAAGGGCTGAAAGGGGTTGTGTTTGGCCCCGTCTGCAGAGCCATAGATGGATGGACCTTGGAACATCAGAGGCAAATGGCCCCTGCCCCCACGGCCCAGTAGCCTGTGCTTGCCCTGTGGCTCCCTAAACTGGGTCTAATGGCAGCCAATTGGCTGCCTGAGAACAAGAAGTCTCAGCCCAGTAATCGCAAACTGTCCCCAGCAATGGCGGGGTCCCCAAAAGCACCATTAGCCTTTGTGGTACCAGAGAAGCAGGATTCCCCTTCTGGGGCAGTGAAGAGGGAGGGGCTTCAGCGGGGTCAGTGGTATGTATGTTCAAGTACGGGTGGTCGCCAGCTGTAGAGGACGCACCCTGGGGCAGGGCCCCCAAGCTGAGAAGGGCTCTTTTAAAGCAGCCATGCTTCAGTCTTGCTTTTCTAGAAATGTGCCTCGAAATGCACAGTTGCCACACATTTTCCCAATTTGCCCATGTTTAATGTTTATATATACTCTGTCCAGTTTGAAAGAATGTGCCTGGCCTAATGTAAAAACAATTTCCATACATTTCACTTAAAGAACCGTTGAGAACCCCTAAACCCTTACCCAGGTTTTGTTTCTTTTTGATATTCTATGCAGTATCTCTGATTGGTGCTGGTCTAAGGTGTTTAAAGCGCCCCACTCTTCCATAGTCCCAGGACTGCCTAGGAGGTGAATCGTCAGTCATTTCTTTGTTCTTGGCCAGACCTTTCAGGTCTGTAATGCACAAGGGTCTATATATCTCCCAAATGTTCTTTGTTCCACTGATTTAAAAATACCAAAAAGAAGGATTGTGTTTACCATATTCTATATGTTTTCAGGAAGCTATTCCTTGGAATGCCTACTGTCCAACCCCGAGACATCTTTCATGTTGTAGATACCAGGGCTGAGCCCTGAAGGCCACATCCATAGGACCTCCTAGCCCCTGTTGTCACCATACGGGGCACTCCCGCCCCAGACAGGCTCCTACACGCAAGTCTTTCTTTAATATTAGACAGAAAAAAGACTCCTCCCCCCACCCCCCACAACTGTGGTTTCCTGTCCCCGACAGGTAAGAGATCCGCTAATAATGTGTTTTATTATAATCCCTCTCTGCTCGCTGTGTGCCCAGGGCTGCGCTCCCGGGCGTGAGCTCGTCTAGGATGGGGAGCGTTGCGCACAGTCCAGGTGCTGGGACGTGGAGCGTTGCACGTGGTCCCGTTGGTGCTGGGACGTGGAGCGTTGCACGCGGTCCCGTTGGTGCTGGGACGGGAAGCATTGATCACGGTCCCATCGGTACTGGGACGTGGAGCATTGCGTACGGTCACGTTGGTGCTGGGGCGTGGTGCAGGGCACGGGGTCCCCTCATAGGAAAGTACCATCTTGCCTGGCATGTTTGTAGGAAAGTACCATCTTGCCTGGCATGTTACCCCCATTTTTACTTGTGTGTCAGTTTGTTTTTGCCTGTCTCACTGGGATCCTGCTAGCCAGGACCCCAGTGCTCATAGTTTGTGGCCTAAATGTGTTCCCTGTGTGGTGCCTAACTGTATCACTGAGGCTCTGCTAACCAGAACCTCAGTGCTTATGTGGAATCACATTCTGGATCCATTTTGGGCCTAGTAGGCCCTGTGATACACAATGAAAATACAGGCCTGTTTCTGTTGAACACCTTACAATGTTGAATTAGCTAGGCCTTGAAGAAATGTCTATTGTGCTTGAAACGCATTATGTTGCAAGGCTTGCTAAACTGACGGCCATCACAAGACCCCATCGCATGCTAGCTTGCGAAATCCTCACTGCTAAAAGTACTAACGTATGCACTTATGGTTCCTCTTTCTCCACACATAGATGTATCAAGACATTTGATTCAGAGGACATTGTGCAAGCTTCTTGTCTAGGATTCTAACCCTTATATGGAGCGTTATGAAGAATAAATGATAAATCACGTGTGCTGTATAGAAAAAAATTAATCATATGTCAATATCAAGAACCAATGAAATGTGTTAATGTGTCTGCGGTTTAATGCTATAAAAGATCATGCATTACTTCCTTGTGCAGACTGTTCGAGCTGGATTTAGGCTGCTCAGTCTCCATGTACATGTACTTCTTATTATGTCTTATTAGTTCTTATTAAACCTTATCTAAGGAAGAGCGGCTGGTCTTGGTTTGTTTCCTGAACTGTCTGGATCTGAAATACGCAGACCTGGCTTCAACACTTATGCTCTCTCTGCTTTTAAAACTGTCACTGCAGGCTAGTGACCATTTTCACCAATTCTGATTGGCACACTGAAACACCCTTGTAATTCCCTAGTATATGGTACTTAGGTACCCAGGGTATTGGAGTTCCAGGAGATCCCTATGGGCTGCAGCATTTCTTTTGCCACCCATAGGGAGCTCAGACAATTTTTACACAGTCCTGCCACTGCAGCCTGAGTGAAATAACGTCCATGATATTTCACAGCCATTTTACACTGCACTTAAGTAACTTCTAAGTACCTATATGTCTAACCCTCACTTAGTGAAGGTTAGTTGCAAAGTTACTAAGTGTGAGGGCACCCTGGCACTAGCCATGGTGCCCCAACATTGTTCAGGGCAATTTCCCCGGACTTTGTGAGTGCTGGGACACCATTACACACGTGCACTACATACAGGTCAATACCTATATGTAGCTTCACAATGGTAACTCTGAATATAGTCATGTAACATGTCTAAGGTCATGGAATTGTCCCCCCCATGCCAAATCTGGTATTGGGGTGCCAATCCCATGCATCCCCGGGGCTCCAGCATGGACCCCGGGTACTGCCAAACTAGCTCTCTGGGGTTCTCACTGCAGCTACCGCTGCTGCCAGCCCACAGACAGGCTTCTGTCCTCCTGGGGTCTGGGCAGCCCAGTCCCAGGAAGGCAGAACAAAGGATTAACTCTCCCTTTGGAAATAGGTGTGAAGGGCTGGGGAGGAGTAGCCTCTCCTGGCCTCTGGGAATGCTTTGAAGGGCACAGATGGTGCCCTCCTTGCATAAACCAGTCTACACCGATTCAGGGATCCCCCAGCCCCTGCTCTGGCGCAAAACTGGGCAAAGGAAAGTGGAGTGACCACTCCCCTGTCCATCACCACCCCAGGGGTGGTGTCCAGAGCTCCTGCAGTGTGTCCTAGACCTCTGCCATATTGAATGTAGAGGTGTGAGAGCACAATGGAGGCCTCTGGGTGGCCAGTGCCAGCAGGTGACATCAGAGACCCCTCCTGATAGGTGCTTACCTGACTATGTGGCCAATCCTCCTCTGAGGGCTATTTAGGGGCTCTACAGTGGGCTTTTCCTCAGATAACGACTTGCAAGAATTCATCAGAGTTCCTCTGCACCTCTCTCTTCGACTTCTGCCAAGGATCAACCACTGACTGCTCCAGGACACCTGCAAAACTGCAACAAAGTATCAAAAAGACTACCAGTGACATTGTAGCACCTAATCCTGCCGGCTTTCTACATTGTTTCCTGGTGGTGCATACTCTGAGGGCTGTCTGCCTTCACCCTCCACTGGAAGCTTAGAAGAAATCTCTTGTGGGTCGACGGAATCTTCCCCCTGCTCCAGCAGGCAACAAACTTCAGCTTCACCGGTCCTCTGGGTCCCCTCTCATCCTGACAAGCGTGGCACCTGGAACACAGGTGGTGGACACAAGTGACCCAGATTGTCCAGTGGTCCAACTGTCCAAATTTGGAGGAGGTAAGTCCTTGCCTCCTCTCTCCAGACAGTAATCCTGTGCACCGCGTGAACTGCAGCTACAAGGGCTTCTGTGCACATTTTCATGAAATCCTTCATGCACAGCCAAGCCTAGATCCCCAGCACTCTGTCCTGTGATGCTCAGCTCCCCAAGTTGATCTCCGGCTTCGTGAGACCCTCTTTTGTAGTGTTGAGACGACCGCTGAGTTCAGACTTCTTGAACCTGTGTTCAAGGACTAATGTGAGTGCTACCTTCTTGTGCGTGGGCTCTCTACGTTGCTGAGGGCGCCCTCCGTCTCCTCTCGCAAGTGGGGACAATCTCGTCCTTCCTGGGCCCAGGCAGAACCCTTTTTCTTCAACCGCAGCTCTTGCAGCTAGCTAGGCTTGTTTGCGGTATTTTGCCAAGGAAACAACTCTGCATCCTCCAGCACTCCGTGGGACATCTTCTGCAAGAAGGAGAAGTTCCTAGCACCTTTTGTTGTTGCAGAATCTTCAGCTTCTTCCATCCGGAGGCAGCCATTTTGCACCTTCATCCGGGGTTTTAGTGGGCTCCTGCCCCCTGGACACTTTCGCGACTCTTGGACTTGGTCCCCTTACTTTGCAGGTCCTCAGGTCCAGGAATCCTTCTTCAGTGCTTTGCAGTCTGTTGTGGTGTTTGCAAAATCTTCTATCACAACTCTAGTGTGTTTCTGGGGAAAAAGTAGTACTTTACTCCTACTTTCCAGGGTCTTGGGGTGGGGTATCTTGGACACCCTTAGTGTTTTCTTACACTCCCAGCGACCCTCTACACACTACACTAGCCCAGGGGTCCATTTGTGGTTCGCATTCCTCTTTCTTAGTATATGGTTTGTGTTGCCCCTAGGCCCGTTGCATCCTATTGTATTCTACAGTGTTTGCACTACTTTCTGACTGTTTTACTTACCTAATTTTGTTTTTTGTGTATATTTTGTGTATTTTACTTACCTCCTATGGGAGTATATGCTCTGAGATGTTTTTGGCACTTTGTCACTAAAATAAAGTACCTTTATTTTTAGTAACCCTCAGTATTGTGTTTCTTATGATATTGTACCTATATGATGTAAGTGGTATAGTAGGAGCTTTGCATGTCTCCTAGTTCAGCCTAAGCTGCTCTGCTATAGCTACCTCTATCAGCCTAAGCTGCTAGAACACTACTAATCTACTAATAAGGGATAACTGGACCTGGCACAACATGTAAGTACCATTGGTACCCACTATAAGCCAGCTCAGCCTCCTACAGTTGCACGCGGTCTAGTCGGTGCTGGGACGTGGAGCGTTGCGCGGGGTCCCGTCGGTGCTCGGACGTGGAGCATTGCGCAGGGTACCGTCCGTGCTGGGATGGGGAGCATTGTGCGCGGTCCTGTCGGTGCTGGGACATATAGCGTTGCGCACGGTCCCGTCGGTGCTGGGAGGTGGAGAGTTGCACACGGTACAGTTGGTGCTGGGACGTGGAGTGATGCGCACGGTCCAGTCGGTGCTGGGATGGGGAGCGTTGCTCACGGTTGAGGTGCTGGGATGGGGAGTGTAAGGAAATGCCTCCTTGGCATGGTTATCCCCTGACTTCTTGCCTTTTGTTGATGCCAGTTATGATTGAAAGTATGCTGGGACCCTGCCAACCACGCCCCCACACCAGTGTTCTATCCCTAAACTGTACCTTTGTTCCCACAATTGGCACAGCCCTGGCACCCAGATAAGTCCCTTGTAAACGGTACCCCTGGTACCAAGAGCCCCGATGCCAGGGAAGGTCTCTAAGGGCTGCAGCATGTCTTATGCCACCATGGGGACCCCTCACTGAGCACATGCTCACTGCCTCACAGCTTGTGTGTGCTGGTGGGGAGAAAATGACTAAGTTGACATGGCACTCCCCTCAGAGTGCCATGCCCATCTCACACTGCCTGTGACGTAGGTAAGTCACCCCTGTAGCAGGCCTTACAGCCCTAAGGCAGAGTGTACTATACCACAGGTGAGGGCATATGTGCATGAGCACAATGGTCTGCCTTCCTTCCCAATTCTTGGGGAGAAATTGTACCTAGGTCTACCAGATGTTGATGCAGTTTGTCATTTAAACAGTTACTTAACAGATGTTCTTTCATAAACAAGTTATGCAGCCCATCATAATCATTTACACCAGTGCCAGTTATCCAACCATCTAGTGTTTTGACTGAGAAGTCAACAAAATCAACCCAGGTCTGGCTCGAGGATTTTTGAGCCCCCCTGAACCTAATCCTGTACTCCTCTGTTGAGAATTCAAAGCCCTCAATCAGGGTAGCCTTCATGAGGTCATAAGATTCTGCATCTTTACCAGAGAGTGTGAGGAGTCTTTCCCCACACTTTCCAGTGAACATTTCCCAAAGGAGAGCACCCCAGTGAGATCTGTTTACTTTTCTGGTTGCACAAGCCCTCTCAAAAGCTGTGAACCATTTGGTGATATCATCACCATCTTCATATTTTGCAGACCTTAGAGACCTTCCCTGGCATCAGGGCCCTTGGTACCAGGGGTACCAATTACAAGGGACTTACCTGAGTATCAGGGTTGTGCCAATTGTGAGAACAAAGGTACAGTTCAGGGGAAGAACACTGGTGCTGGGGCCTGGGTAGCAGGGTCCTAGCACACTTTCAATCGTAACTGGCATCAACAGGGGATAACCATGCCAAGGAGGCATTTCCGTACACAACCTTCCCCCCTCCCCCCCCCCCCCAAATGAAAGAGAATGCGATTAACCTTTCCCAAGAGAGTCTTCATTGTCTAAGTAGAAGAACCTGGAAAGGCCATCAGCATTGGCATGGGCAGTCCCAGGTCTGTGTTCCACTACAAAGCCCATCCCCTGTAGGGGTATGGACCACCTTAACAGTTTAGGGTTTTCTCCTTTCATTTGCATCAGCCATCTGAGAGGTCTGTGGTCAGTTTGTACTATGACTTGAGTACCAAAAAGGTATGGTCTCAGCTTCTTCAGGGACCAGACCACAGCAAAGGCCTCCCTCTCAGTGGTATTCCAACGCTGCTCCCTGGGGAGTAACTTCCTGCTAATAAAAGCAACAGGCTGGTCAAGGCCATCATCATTTGTTTGAGACAGGACTGCTCCTATCCCATGCTCAGAGGCATCAGTCTGCACAATGAACTGCTTAGAATAATCTGGAGCTTTCAAAACTGGTGCTGTGCACATTGCTTGCTTCAGGGTGTCAAAGGCCTTTTGACAGTCCACGGTACAGTTAACTTTCTTGGGCATTTACCTGGAGGTCAGTTCTGTGCGGGCTGTCACTATTGATCCATATCCCTTCACAAACCTCCTATAGTAACCAGTCAAACCCAGGAATGCCCTGACTTGAGCCTGGGTTTTTGGAGCTGCCCAGTCCAGAATTGTCTGGATCTTGGGTTGGAGTGGCTGAACTTGGCCTCCACCTACAAGGTGTCCCAAGTAAACCACAGTTCCCTGCCCTATCTGACATTTGGATGCCTTGATAGATAGGCCTGCTGCTTTCAGGGCCTGCAAAACCTTCTTCAGGTGGACCAGGTGATCCTGCCAGTGGGAACTAAAGACAGCAATATCATCAAGATAAGCTGCACTAAAGGACTCCAAGCCAGCAAGGACTTGATTCACCAGCCTTTGGAAGGTGGCAGGGGCATTCTTTAAGCCAAAGGGCATCCATCACAGTAAACCGCTAGTGCCCATCAGGTGTAGAGAATGCTGTTTTCTCTTTTGCTCCATGTGCCATTTTTATTTGCCAGTACCCTGCTGTGAAGGTACTTAAGTATTTGGCAGCACCTAATTTGTCTATTAGCTCACCTGCCCTTGGGATGGGGTGAGCATATGTCTTGGTGACAGAGTTGATCCCTCTGTAGTCCACTCAAAACCTCATCTCTCTCTTGCCATGTTTTATGTGAGGTTTGGGGACCAAGACCACTGTGCTAGCCCAGGCACTGTCAGAATACTCAATCACTCCCAACTCCAGCATCTTGTGGACTTCCACTTTGATGCTTTCCTTAACCTGGTCAGACTGTCTGAATATTTTATTCTTGACAGGCATGCTGTCTCCTGTGTCCACATCATGGGGTCACATGTGTGTCTGACCAGGGGTTAAAGAAAAGAACTCAGCAACCTGCTGGAGGACTTGCCTGCAGTCAGCCTGCTGTTGGCCATAGAGGCTGTCTGAATAGATCACTCCATCTACTGTGCCATCCTTAGGGTCAGTGGTCAGGAGATCAGGGAGAGGTTCACTCTCTGTTTCCTGGTCCTCATCTGTAACCATTAACATGTTCACATCTGCCCTATCATGAAAGAGTTTGAGGCGGTTCACATGGATCACCCTTTTGGGGGTCCTGCTAGTGCCTAGGTCCACCAGGTAGGTGACCTGACTCTTTTTCTCAAGACCTGGGTAAGGGCCACTCCATCTGTCCTGAAGTGCCCTGGGAGCCACAGGCTGCAGAACCCAGACTTTCTGCCCTGGCTGAAATTCAACCATAGCAGCCTTTTGGTCATACCAAAACTTCTGGAGTTGTTGGCTGGCCTCAAGGTTTTTACTTGCATTTTCCATGTACTCTGCCATCCTGGAACGTAGGCCTAGTACATAATCCACTATATCTTGCTTAGGCTCATGAAGAGGTCTCTCCCAGCCTTCTTTTACAAGAGCTAGTGGTCCCCTTACAGGATGGCCAAACAGAAGTTCAAAGGGGGAAAACCCTACTCCCTTCTGAGGCACCTCTCTGTAGGCGAAAAGCAGACATGGCAAGAGGACATCCCATCTCCTTTTAAGTTTTTCAGGGAGCCCCATGATCATGCCCTTCAATGTCTTGTTAAATCTCTCAACAAGCAATTGGTTTGTGGATGGTATGGTGTGGTGAATTTGTAAGTCACCCCACACTCATTCCACATATGTTTCAGGTAAGCTGACATGAAGTTGGTACCTCTGTCAGAAACCACCTCCTTAGGAAATCCCACTCTGGTAAAAATTCCAATGAGTGCTTTGGCTACTGCAGGGGCAGTAGTGGACCTTAGGGGAATTGCCTCAGGGTACCTAGTAGCATGATCCACTACTAATAGGATATACTGATTCCCTGATGCTGTGGGAGGTTCCAGTGGACCCACTATGTAGGAAGTTGGCTCTGTATATACTATCTCAAAGTGAGAGATAGTGTGCACAGAGTCCAAGGGTTCCCCTTAGAGGTTGATAGTGGCAACATTAGATCATTCTAATGCTCTATTTTGTGGTAGTGTGGTCGAGCAGTAGGCTTATCAGAGGGTAGTTTTAAGCATTTGTTGTACACACACAGGCAATAAATAAAGAACACACACTGACTTAACTCCACGCCAATTGGTTTTATATAGAAAAATACATTTTCTTAATTTATTTTAAAACCACCAGTTTGAAGATTTGAAGTAAATATATCAAATACAAGGTACTCCATACAGCTTATTGCCATTTTAACTAAAACTGTGTACGTTACTGCTCTAATTCAGAGTTCCTTACTTACCCAACTGGCATTAACACAAGGCAAAATGTCAGGGGGTAACCATGCCAAGGAGGCATTTCCTTATACACTGTGTCCACTCCCACTCTTTCAAAGGGGACCCCCAGCACTGGAAGTAGAATGAGGGGGGCCTTTGGATGGCCACCTGTCTTACCACTGGCTTGACAAGTGGCACAGGAGGTGTAAAACTCCTTTACCTTCTGGGACATATTGGGCCAGTAGAAATGGTTGACTAACCTCTCCCATGTCTTGGTTTATCCCAAATGCCCAGCAAGGGGAAAGTCATGGGCTAAGGTTAGAAGGAACTCCCTACACTCCTGAGGCACTACCACTCTCTTATTGGCACCAGGTTTGGGATCTCTTGCCTCAGTGTAAAGGAGCCCATCTTTCCAATAGACACTGTGGGTTCCACTGACATTTCATTTTTCTTGTTCAGCAGCTTGATGTCTTAGGGCTTCAAGAGTGGGACAAGTTTCATGCCCCTTGCACAGCTGTTCCCTTGAGGGTCCCCCTGGGCCCAAGAGCTCAACCTGGTAAGGTTCCAGCTCCATGGACTCAGTTCCCTCGGGATAGGACATCTTTCTGGGAAGAGAGGTTCTGTTTCTTGTGCTGTGTTGAAGCTGGTCCCCCAATCTTCTTTCCTTTTCCCTTGGAGGGTTGGGCCATTATTCCAGACTCCAACACCTCTTTTTCACCCTGAGCCTTGCACTGTGCCCTTGTCTTGACACACACCAGTTCAGGGATATCCAGCATGGCTGCATGGGTTTTGAGCTCTACCTCAGCCCATGCTGAGGACTCCAGATCATTCCCTAGCAGACATTCTACTGGAATTGCAGAGGAGGCGACCACCTGATCAGGCCAGTGACTCCTCCCCATTCTAAAGTTACCATTGCCATGGGATGGACTTTAGTCTGATTGTCAGCATTAGTGACTGGATATGTCTGTCCAGCCAGGTATTGTCCTGGGGAAATCAGTTTGTCTGTCACCATTGTGACACTGGCACCTGTATCCCTCAGGGCTTCTACTCTAGTCCCATTGATTAAGAGCTGTTGCCTGTATTTTTGCATGTTAGGCGGCCAGGCAGCAAGTGTGGCTAAATCCACCCCACCCTCAGAGACTAATGTAGCTTTAGTGTGAACCCGGATTTCCTCTGGGCGCACTGTTGAACCCACCTGGAGACTGGCTATTCCAGTACTAGCTGGAGTAGTCCTTGTTGTGGGACTTTTCTTGGGACAGGCCATGTCTCTAGTTTGGTGTCCATGCTGAGTACAGATTCGACACCAGGCCTTCTTGGGATCAAAGTTTTTCCCCTTATACCCATTTGAGGACTGTGAAAAGGTTTGGGCCCACCCTCCTGATCAGGTTTTTGGGGCCCTGTTGAAGACTCTTTACTTTTTCCCTTGGATGTCTCACCACTCTTCCCCTGGGGAGGCTTTGTGACCCCTTTCGTTTAGTCACCCCCTGTGGAAGTCTTGGTCATCATAGTCTAGACCCAATGGTCTGCCTTCTTTCCCAATTCTTTGGGAGAAATTGGACCTAGGTCTACCAGATGCTGATGCAGTTTATCATTGAAACAATTACTTAAAAGGTGTTCTTTCATAAACAAGTTTTACAGCCCACCATAATCATTTACTCCACTGCCAGTTATCCAACCATCTAGTGTTTTGATTGAGAAGTCAACAAAATCAACCCAGGTCTGGCTCGAGGATTTTTTAGCCCACCTGAACGTAATCCTGTACTCCTTAGTTGAGAATCCAAAGCCCTCAATCAGGGTAGCCTTCATGAGGTCATAGGATTCTGCATCTTTACCAGAGAGTGTGATGAGTCTGTCTCAACACTCTTCCCCTGGGGAGTCTTTGTGACCCCTTTCTTTTGGTCACCCCCTGTGGAAGTCTTGGTCACCCTAGTCTTGACCCAATGGTCCACCTTCTTTCCCAATTCTTGGGGAGAAATTGGTCCTAGGTCTACTAGATGCTGATGCAGTTTCTCATTGAAACAATTACTTAACAGATGATATGTTCTTTCATAAACAAGTTTTACAGCCCAACATAATCACTTACACCACTGCCAGTTATCCAACCATCTAGTGTTTTGACTGAGAAGTCAACAAAATCAACCCAGGTCTGGCTCGACGATTTTTGAGCCCCCCCGAACTTAATCCTGTACTCCTCAGGTGAGAATCCAAAGCCCTCAATCAGGGTAGCCTTGATGATGTCATAGGATTCTGCATCTTTTCCAGAGAGTGTGAGGAGTCTATCCCTACACTTTCCAGTGAACATTTTCCAAAGGAGAGCACCCCAGTGAGATCTGTTTACTTTTCTGGTTGCACAAGCGCTCTCAAAAGCTGTGAACCATTTGGTGATATAATCACCATCTTCATATTTTGTTACAATCCCTTTGGGGATTTTTAGGCTGTCAGTATTCTCTCTGCCCCTATTTAAGTTGCTGCCACCATTCATGGGAGCTAAACTGATCTCATGTCTTTCCCTTTCTATGGCTAGGAGCTGTCTCTCTAAAGCCAATCTTTTGGCCATCCTGGCTAACAGGAGGTCATCTTCATTGAGGCTGCCCTCAATGCTTCCAGAGTTACTGGTATCCCCTGTGGAAGAACCAGTCTCTCTGACTATGATTTGTGAAGCCAGGCTTTGAGAAACCCTGTTTTCCCTGGTTAGGACAGGAGGGGGGAAATCATCCTCCTGTTCACTAACTTCCCCATCTGTAGGATTATCCTCAGAGGGGTGGTCCCTTGTAAGCTCTGCCAAAAGCTCCTGGAGCCTCAGTTTGGTAGGGTTGGACCCAGTTTTTATCTTTTTTAGCTTACAGAGGGTCCTTAACTCTGACATCCCTAGATACAGGCAAGGGGTGAGGTTGAGTTCCACTACCATCTCATCTATGCTAGACATTATCACTCTAAAAGTTGGGATAACTTTTTAAGAATCTAAAATCTACTTCTAGAACTTAAATCCAAACTTTTACAAACTTTAAAACTCTAAAAGAAATGCTAACATGGACTTACACAGGGCCTAGGAGGACTTTTAAAAATTTAGAAAAATAGTCCAAATTGCAAAAATCAGTTTCTAATGACAATTTTTGGAATTTAGTCTGGTGATCAGATATTGGCTGAGTAGTCCAGCAAATGCAAAGTCTTAGACCCCACCGCTGATCCACCAATGTAGGAAGTTGGCTCTGTATATACTGTCTCAAAGTAAGAGATAGTGTGCACAGAGTCCAAGGGTTCCCTTTAGAGGTTGATAGTGGCAAAATTAGATAATTCTAATGCTCTATTTTTTGGTAGTGTGGTCGGGCAGTAGGTTTATCAGAGGGTAGTGTTAAGCATTTGTTGTACACACAGGCAATACATGAGGAACACACACTCAAAGACTTTATTCCAGGCCAATAGTTTGTATATAGAAAAATATATTTTCTTAATTTATTTTAGAACCACAAGATTCAAGATTTGAAGTAAATACATAAAATGCAAGGTACTCCACATAGGTAAGTAAGGAACTTTGAATTATAGCAGTAACATACACAGTATAGGTTAAAATGGCAATAAGCTATTTTAAAAGTGGACACTGCAAAAATCAACAGTTCCTGGGGAAGGTAAGTATTGGTTAGTTTCTCAGGTAAGTAAGGTGTAGTGTGGTCAGTTTTACGTATATTTTGCGCATTAGCTTCAGGCCTTAGGCCTCTGTGCACTTTGCCCTAAATATATTTTATTCATTTGCTAACAGCTTAGAGCCTCTGTGCACTTTGCTCTAAATGCTTTCTATTAGGCTTCGTACTGTTATTTTACAGAATAGCCAGTTCTACGGTGTTGTTTTTTATTCATATCACACTGTTTTGCCTACTTCAGCACTGGAGTTCTTCATAACATATTCACTCTGTGCTTTAGTCAAGGATACAGTCTGGTACATTGCCGATAGACGTGGTAGGAGTCTAGACTTGCCATTCCTGCGTAGGAACATTTTGTGATCACGATGACATGTTAGTTATAAAATCACTTCTTTGTCCCAATACATGCAAGAGGGAGATTCCGACCAGGGAACCACAACTAGACGCTGACTGCCTCGTTGCAGATGCTGAACCAGATCACAGGCCTTTGCTCAGGTATGAGTGTGTCCGTCTCCCTAGTGATACAGAAAGGCAAGCTGAAAGCTTAACATGCTGTGCTCTAAATAGAACAAGCAGAGGGAGAGTAGAAACGGTTAGGAATTATGATAGCTTTATTTCTATGTTTTACTCTCCTGGTTACTATATCAATCCTACTATGTTGTATTGTTCTGGTTATTGCGGCTCACGCCTTAATATCTAAAATACAGTCGTTTTATTAAAACATTATATAAAACTTATACTGTCTTTGTCATTTGTATATGAGACCATATTGTGAATGAGAGAGTTGGATTGGATCTGAGTGACCACGACTTCCCTGAGAAGTTCCAAAGATGTCATGCGCTCGGCTGCCCAATAATTTCTTCCCCGTGGGAGAAATGAGGCACTGCTAGTTAGCCGGAGCAACAACCGGATTTAGGGTGACAGAGTTCCTTACACGTGGGTCAGACTCAGTCCCCCACACCGTTATCGATCCTGCTGCCTAGAAATCCAGTAGTCTCATTTAGGATAATGAGAGCCCACGCGACATGGCGCCGCCAACGTTTGGTCTGGCTCTAATGTTTGGGTCCGACTGACTCTCTCGGTCTCGTATATATTTTGACTCCTCGGTTCCGTATGCGGAGACGTCCGTGGGGCTGAGGGTTTCCGCCACCACAGGTTGGGTACATCCTATTACTGAGTGGTTGGTTGTTCAAGCTTGAACTTTGAAAGGAAATACCCCGATATTGGTGTGCCTTCTCTGTCCTAGAGCCATTATTGTTATACTAATGGCGAATCCAGTTGTAATAAATATACCGCTTAATATGCGATTGCCGCTCACGGGTCATCCGATAACACATGGACTGACGGTCCAGGGGGGTCCGGTCACTTTTGTGGTGGACGCCCATGCAGCCTATAAAACACAACTTTTTTATTCTTGGGTCATATTTCCAGCAGCTGATGGGGGTACAAATACTTTTCACGAATATACTGTTGCGAATGTCCCTGGACAATACAGGGCTTATGCATACTTAGAAATACCTTTATCTTATCAAGAACACCATAATTGGCTTGATGGCGCCCTCCCACATTCAGTAACACCAGTAAGGTTAGGTCCGTTGAGTAATGATGGTCCGACCTGGCCTTTATTGGCTACATATACACCATATCCTGGAGTGGCAAATGTGGCAGTGGCTGAGGTGCGTCGTTTATATGTGGAATTAACTGCAACGTACAGACGATTAGTTCAGTTTGTGATGAAGACATTAAATACTAATGCAGCGCGTGCTGCTCCAGCTCACCCACATGCGGTGGTGCCGGGAATAAATCCGGCCACTGTACACTCTGTAATGGGCAAAGTACCGGCTAAACGTGAGGAGACTCCATTTTGGCTGGCGCAAAAAATTAATACGCTGGAAGCAGTTTTTCCCCATACGGGACCTCAGGATAAGCATAGAATTTTGACGATGTGTTTGCCGTATGGGATGGTTCCTACGGTGGATCTTTGTAATACTTGGGGCACGGTGTTTGCCGCTCTCTATACTACAGCACACGGTACACCGACTTTGGCTAATTTGCCGGAGGTGCTTAAACAAATTCAGGATGAATATGGGGCTGCCCCTGCCTTGGATTTAGGCATGCAATTGATGGGTAATTTTGACGCGGTTTCTTCTATTATTTTGAGTAATCTCAAGGGGGAGGCTGTAGCACTAGCAGTGCGAATGCGTCTTCGGGACGTTCCGCAGATTAATCAGGAGCGGGAACTTCCGAGAATAATAGCTGAAACATATTCTAGTATTGGTCGTGATAGCCTAGGGGCTCGACCGCAGAAGCCACAATTGCAGGGTAAAAATAATAAGGATAATTCTAAGCAACAGCAACCTGAGGGTGCGAAAAAGCGCTGGGATAAGAAGCAGCAAACACCTAAGAAAGATGGTGGGCAGTCTCCGCAACCGGAGACCCCACAAAATAAGTATAATCTCAGGAATAGGGATACTTTGAAGACGCCTGATAGATATCAATATACTGATACGTGCCAATCTCGTTCCTTTCAGGACTCCTCGGAGAAAAGAAGTGAGAGAGGTGGGCGGTCAGAGCGGAGGACGGAGTACGTGAAACCGAGACAGGATTCACAACGCTCAGCGGAGGTTTCTATTAAACAAGAAGAGAAACCGCTGCAACAAAAACAGCAGTTTAAAAAGAAGAAAGTGGCAGCAGTCTCAGTTAGACATGCCGCTCAAGATGAGAGTTCTCTTGACGAACAAGACATGGGCGTTAGCGCTGTTAGACAGCGCGGCAGAGGTCACAATAGTTCGCCGGAGTCTTCTAGAGCATCTGGAGGTGAAAGCAACTGATGACTTCATACAAGTCGAGACGGCGGATATGCGAGTCTCTGATCCTGATCAAGTATATCTTGTGACTCTACGATTAGAAGGGGACATTGACCGCGTTGTACACGCCATCTTTTGGGACCATATGGTGAAATCATATGATGTCCTGTTGGCCGAACAAGATTGGCCACCTGACTTTGTTCGCGACTGTCCAGTTGGGGAGGAGGTTATTGCGCCTTCCTTTTCACCACTTGTTCCGAGAGAACTAGCGGAGTCATATGGTAAATCATGGGCTCTAGCACAAGCCCCCGCCCTATATAGAAATAATGTGGGGTGGGATAAACAATCACCTTATCATGTCATTCCCATTAAAGGAGAACCTCAGCCACAGCCGCAATATCCTATTAAATTTGAAGCAAGGGCATCGGTTCGGAAGATTCTTACACAATTGGAGTACCAAGGTGTGATTGAGCCTTGTGTCTCGCCGATGAATAATCCCTTATTTCCGGTTGCTAAACCGGACCATTCCTATAGGATAGTGGTGGATTACAGACATTTGAATAGTCATACACGTACATATGCAATACAGAATTCACATAGCGCTGCGCTTATGAATAATATAGTGCGTAAAAAATACAAAACAACCTTGGATATCTCGAATGGATTTTTCTGCCAGAATATAGCACCCGAAAGTCGGGACTATACCAGTTTCAGTGCGTTTGGCTCTCAGAAAAGTTTTGTCGTTTACCTCAGGGGTATAAGAATAGCCCAGGACTGTTTTCGGCTCGTGTGACTGAACTTCTGCACGAGTTGGACCCTGAGGCGTTATCATATGTTGATGACATTTATTTGACGGACGATGAGATTCTACAACATCTCAGTCGCGTATCGCGCATTGTTGTGGGTTTTGCTGATATTGGTTATAAGTTTAATTTTAAGAAATCGAAGATTGCCTTCCTCAGTGTTATTTTCCTGGGATATGAGTTATCGAGTGAGGGCAAGAGCCTGGCGCCACATTTTTTGGAGAAATGTGCTTTACTGCAGCCTCCTAATACGGTTCGGAAGCTCCAGTCTTTGTTGGGGTTTCTGAATTTTGGCAGAACTTACATTCCTGATTATGCTACACGTATAAAACCCTTATATGAACTGATTCGCCCGAATTTTTCAAGTAGATTTTGGACGATTGAGCATACACAGATACTGCGAGAGCTGCAGAATGATCTCTTAGCGGTTAAACATTTACACACACGGGACAATAAAACTCATTTGGTCATCAGGGTGATTCCTGGGGCTGTTGGATTTACGTATGTCACCTTTAATGAAGGGGAGACAGTCCCGATAGCATACAAGTCCCACTTGTATTCTGCTGCAGAACAACGTTTTGCACAGACTGAGAAAATTCTCACTGCAGTACAGATGGCTGTGATCAAAGAAAGACCGCTAGCCCAGGGCCAACGCATTATTGTTGTTTCCCCAATTCCGGCCTTGGAGGCTGTTACAAAAGCGAGTGTTCCTAATTCGAAAGCTTTACACCCGCGGTGGATACAATGGGCTACGTCTTTGGCGGCCACTGATGTGGATTACATATTTGACCCTAAGCTGCAGACTCAAGAATTTCTTCAATATGAAATAGAGTACCCGGTTCCTGCTGGCACATTGCCTATTGACCAATATGAAGTGGTCATGTATACCGATGGCTCTGCCCAACCGGCGGTTGGGACTAAACAACAGTATTCTGCTGCATGTGCGGTGGTGAGCGGGACTATGGAGGGGGGAGTCTTCTGCCCCCGACATACTTATACTAAAACATTGGGAGATTGCACGGCGCAGCTGGCTGAGCTCAAAGCTCTTTTGTTAGCGTTGGAGCATGCAGAGCCGGCGATATTGACCTTGCTACTGTGACTCCTACTACTGTGTGCAATCCTTCAATGAATATCTGCATTATTGGAAAATGAATGGGTTCAGAGATTCTAAAGGCAACACCATTAAACATAAATTGTTGTGGGGTAAGGTTGCGGGTCTGAAAGAGACGCTTCCTAAAGTACATGTTGTACATACACTTGGACACCAGCGCGTTGGAATACACGTTGCTGGGAATACTTTGGCTGATGAGGCTGCAAAGTCGGCAGTGGCTATCGCCACTGTAGCCGCGGTAACTCGTTCGAGTTCAAAACCAGACATAGAGATTTCGGCTGCCTTAAAAGCTACGGCTGATGGCACGCCATTTCCTAAAGGATTCCCTTCTAAATATAGTTACTGCTTGAGTGGTGCACTAAATGCTGTTGTTAATATTCCAGGCGTTGGTGTACGTGAGTTACCGAATAAGATTGAGAGACCTCGATTAATTTCTACAGCGCATGAAGGGGTGGCATCTGCGCATGCTGGTGTGGCTGCCACGATTTCGCTTTTACAGGCCCGTTATTGGTGGCCTGGTCTCTATAAGGAGACAAAGCAGTATGTCCTTTGTTGTGACGTCTGTCAACAAATTAAAGCATCGTCGGCTAGACGCCCGCCGCAGACTCCTCTTCTGATATCAAATAGACCATTACAGTGTGTGTACTTGGACCATTGTGGTCCACTGACACCAGATAGTGCATACAAATACATATTGGTTGCTGTAGATTCGTGCTCCAGATTTGTGTGGGTCTGGCCACAGCACTCGGCTGACGCTCGGACTGTTATTAAAGATTTGCGTATCTTTGTCGATACATTTGCAGTTGCGGCTTTTCATTCAGATCAGGGCCCTGCTTTTGCCTCTAAGGCATTCAGGGACACCATGGCTTCGTTGGGGGTCCAACTCCAATTCTCGTCTCCATTTCATCCCGAGGGAAATTCTGTCGTGGAGCATTTAAATCGTGATTTAAAGCAATCCTTAACAGCCAGGGTTATAGGTACGGGTCGTAGTTGGCTAGCCCACCTGTATGGAGTACAGTGAGCACTTAATAACTTGCCTAGAAGGTCACTGGGGGGTCGTACTTCATATGAGTGCCTGTTCGGAACACGAATGTATGTTCCTGATCTAGATGGTCCTGGTGTGGAGGCGGCAGAAACGCCCTTTGACATAAATGATCGTGTCACTGTTTTGCAGGATTTACAACAATTCCGTGAAGATAACTCTTCTGCAAGTGCTGCCTCCTCTGGAATTAAGGATGAGCCAGTAACACCTACTGGTTGGATACCCAGGATTGGGGATCTAGTGCGTGAAAAGGTTGCAGTAAAGAAAGAATTTGGTCCTTCTTATCGAGCACCTGTCCCGGTGTTGGGGGTGAGCGGCACGAGAACTGTGATTTTGCCGCCGCTGCAAGGGGCCAAAGGAAATCGTTTTGTTTCCATTGATAATGTCAAGTTACAACATGTGGCCGATTCTGCACAGCAGACCAAGAGGGACACCCAGTAGTTCCGGCATCCCTCTCACTACTGGGGAAGAAGTCCCGCTGCAGGTGATTAGCACCGACCATGTTTCCTCTCCGAGCTTGGGGAGGGTGGAAGATGATCTTGCGATTGTTCCACAGTCGACGATTGATATCGATTCTTTTTCTCAAGTTGCTGTACGTTCTACTGATGTTTCTGAACATGTGATTTATAGCGTACCTAGGAGAGAACCTCCATCAGCTTCCTTGTTCACTGTTGCACCTTTTGCGAGAACTGCCTCTGGCTGCTTCAACGACGCGGATGCGGCTGTATCCAGCTCTTCGTCTTCGCTGTCTTCAATCCGAGGTCCACGTAAGCTACTAAGTTGGCTTAAACGTACATATTTTGTTGTTCCTTGGAACTATTTGTGGCTTTTTATGGCTGTACTGACTATTTTTTTATGGTTGGGATTTGTGGTTACCTTTTTTCTGGTAATATATGGTCATTTTCTTCCTGATCGATCAGACATTGAGCACGTGGAGACTGTGTTGAGACCACATTTTTCGTCTCATATGGTTCGAAGAGACTTATCAAATGTGAACATTTCTGCAATACCAATTCCGGATGGAATTGTGTGGGATAAAGTAATGTTTGATATATATGGTCCCACTGAATTGATTCAAATACCGTATGTTCTTAAGTTATCAATGAATGATATTGTTATTCCAGGCATTGTTTCTGATGATTGGGATGTGAAGACAGTAGATGCTATGCTAAAAGATTTGCAATATTATACTGTCTATGACGATGAAGATGCTTACCAATTTAAAGATAATCATGGTGATATGTTTTGCTACACCTATTATGGACACCACTTTATTCACAAAGCGAGTAGCCCTAAGTCCATCTTTAATTATGTACAATGGGAACATTGCTCGACTCCTCCACAAGGGAGTTCGAAAACGTATAATGATAAATTTGCATATTTTTCTGGGCATGATCAGCGAAACGCTAAGTCTTACTATTTTAAAGTGACACCGTATTCTAATAAGCAAATTTTGTTGACCGATACTAAATTACTGTATTCTAATTCGTTTGTATCTAAACTTTCGGTCGAAGGATATGAATACTGGTTGAAGACTGTTGACTTGAAAAGTGTTTGGGGTACGAAAAATTGGCAGATGCAAGGCAGAGATACATTATTTCGAGCATGCATTATCCCTGTGCAAATGATTTTCCTCAATGACACAGTACAACAGACTAGTTGTTTGGGCTTGGCGTCGATTAGAGAATTGACTTTGCCTAGAATACCTGTCCCTTCTAAATTAAATAACTGGCAGCACTATGTGAATGCTACTTTTAGTGAATTTACGCATTGGGTCCAGAATGGTACGCTTAACGCTTCATCGTTACATCCGGGCGGGTGGTTATTGTGGCCTGTAGACACTAATCAGTGTCATCAACGTTTTGTTACCTCTTCTGGGGGGTTCAGGACTAGTAGGGCAGACCCTCGTTACATTTCACCAGAACATGCAGATATAATAACTACATACAGTGTGGGGAAACTTTGTCAACAATGGTTGAAGTACTCCACGCTGGGTGCAGTTAAGTCACACCTCAAGTTACTGTCTAATGGTACTGATTTACAAGATTTCTTGTCAGGTCCCAAGGTGCCCCGGAGAAAAAGGTTCTTATACGAAGTGTATAATGAGTTTTGGAAACTTTCCCAGCAGGAGGCTGCAGCCCGGTTAAGACAGATTGATCAAGAAAATCTGCTGCAGACTTTGTCTGTTGTTGATAATGGCATGCATACCCTTTCTGACCGTGTTTACACGATCGACAGCATTGTCTCTTCTGCTATTGACATTATAAGATCAGACATGTCTTCTTTATATCATGGGCAGAGTCAGACACGATCTATCATGCAGCTGGGTTGGACTCTTCAGACCTTGAAGGCGGGTCGCGTTCCATGGCAGCACATTCGTGCCAGAGAGATCTTTATCTCCTTTAATTTAACTCGTCAACAACAATTGATGGCTAAGAAGGAAGCGACGTATGTTATGTTAAATATTGAAAAGTTGGAGAAACTGCCTTTTACGGTGGCTGAGATTCCGTCAGCTGAGTGGTTGATTCATGGGGTTATTAATTTGCCTATCTCCACTCTGCAATTTACTTCTTGTTTGAAGCACATTCCGGTGGGTAGATATGAACTATTGGGTGACAGTTACATACACGAGGTGTGGGAGCTTCCTTTTCAGTACAGATGTGTTAATGGTTTGCGGGAAGTTTTTCTTAGCGGTAGCGAATGCGAAGCTTCTGTTAGCCATTCCATGGTTTGTAAACAGCTGTCCTTGCACGGAGCGTGTAATGCTTCGATTGCTAACTTAGCTTGTTATCTGAAGGGAGTTCCAGTCCCGGTGATTAAAAACACTTTCCAGGTGCTTTCTAACGGCAGTTACATTGTTCTTAACAGCGAACGCTGCTGTGGCATGCGTGCCGGAATAGTTTACGTCATTGTCGTCAACAAGGCCGTTACGTGCTGCGGGAATGTGTTGTTTCCCCCTACTGAATTTAGGGAGGTAGCGGACATCTGGCCTCATATTGCTACTTCCAAGGTTGATTTCGACAAGTTGAGTCGGCTGAAAGCTTTATTGTTTCAAAAGCATGTGGCCCTTACATCTGCTAGCGAGACCTACGCACTTCAAGTGGCAAGGTCATCGGCGGAGATACAGTCCCTTTTGAATACTAACTTTCCGAGTCACTTCGGTGAACTTGTGGGACGTATATTTAATGCATCTAGCACTGCTGGTATTGCTCATTTTTTCAAAGCCGTTGGTGTTGGTTTCGTTCACACCTTCTCTTCCGTATTCGGTTTGATACCTTCGGCTATACACTCTATTTTCGGAAGCATTTTTGGGGGTTTCCCAATTACTTTGGCTTTATTGGCTGGAGTTTTGCTATTGTTGCTATTTTTCGCAATGGCTGTCCCGCCGCAACGAGATCCTGTATTGCTGCTCCCGTCAGCGCAGCTGTGTCGTGAACGCATGATGCAGCGTTTTGGAGCAACACTCCTGGCTCATTTGGAGTGTGACTGGTCTTTGTCGTTCCGACCGGTTTTGGATTGTGTGCAACCCGTGTTTCGATGCCTTTGGTGCTCGTTTGAACATGCACTGGCTTTCTGTCTCTCACTGCAGCGCTCTCCAGTGGTTGATCTTGATCTGTTGATGTTCCCGATTAGGGCTCATTCCCAGACTTGTGCACTGCGGTTGCGTTTGCTTCGTGAAGCGGATTATGAGATTCCCTTCCTGGAGGAAGATGGTTTTGTCTCTTTCCGTGGCACTACACAGGGTGCCGCCCTGAATGGTTTTGGGGCTTTGGAACACACCTGCTCCATGATACTTTGTGGCGTGGATCTTCCGATATTGACATATCTCGAAGTGGAGGAGCTTCTACGTTCTATTGCTTCTGTTTGACAATTGGATTTTTTTTCTCTCTCTCCCGACTAAATTGACACTATATTGCAATTCGCTCTATCGTCACATGTTTCCTAAATTTATGACTTTGTTGTCTTCTCATCTTGTCGAAATGTTGGGTTTAAATTTAGGTCATGTTTTTTTTTTATGTTGTTGGAACCACTTGCTACCGACAAGGGGAGGGTGTAGTGTGGTCAGTTTTACGTATATTTTGCGCATTAGCTTCAGGCCTTAGGCCTCTGTGCACTTTGCCCTAAATATATTTTATTCATTTGCTAACAGCTTAGAGCCTCTGTGCACTTTGCTCTAAATGCTTTCTATTAGGCTTCGTACTGTTATTTTACAGAATAGCCAGTTCTACGGTGTTGTTTTTTATTCATATCACACTGTTTTGCCTACTTCAGCACTGGAGTTCTTCATAACATATTCACTCTGTGCTTTAGTCAAGGATACAGTCTGGTACATTGCCGATAGACGTGGTAGGAGTCTAGACTTGCCATTCCTGCGTAGGAACATTTTGTGATCACGATGACATGTTAGTTATAAAATCACTTCCTTGTCCCAATACATGCAAGAGGGAGATTCCGACCAGGGAACCACAACTAGACGCTGACTGCCTCGTTGCAGATGCTGAACCAGATCACAGGCCTTTGCTCAGGTATGAGTGTGTCCGTCTCCCTAGTGATACAGAAAGGCAAGCTGAAAGCTTAACATGCTGTGCTCTAAATAGAACAATCAGAGGGAGAGTAGAAACGGTTAGGAATTATGATAGCTTTATTTCTATGTTTTACTCTCCTGGTTACTATATCAATCCTACTATGTTGTATTGTTCTGGTTATTGCGGCTCACGCCTTAATATCTAAAATACAGTCGTTTTATTAAAACATTATATAAAACTTATACTGTCTTTGTCATTTGTATATGAGACCATATTGTGAATGAGAGAGTTGGATTGGATCTGAGTGACCACGACTTCCCTGAGAAGTTCCAAAGATGTCATGCGCTCGGCTGCCCAATCATTTCTTCCCCGTGGGAGAAATGAGGCACTGCTAGTTAGCCGGAGCAACAACCGGATTTAGGGTGACAGAGTTCCTTACACGTGGGTCAGACTCAGTCCCCCACACCGTTATCGATCCTGCTGCCTAGAAATCCAGTAGTCTCATTTAGGATAATGAGAGCCCACGCGACAAAGGTACTTACAAGTTCAGTTTCCTGGGCATAGCCAGCCCACTGTTGGGGGTTCAAGGCAACCCCAAAGCCACCGCACCAGCAACACAGGGCCGGTCAGGTGCAGAGGTCAAAGGAGGGCCTACAACACATAGGCTTCAATGGAGAGAAGGGGGTGCCCCGGTTCCAGTCTGCCAACAGCTAAGTACCTGTGTCTTCGGAGGGCAGACCATGGGGGTTTTGTAGAGCACTGGGGGGGGGACACAAACAGGCACACAAAAAACACCCTCAAGGGCACAGGAGCGGCCGGGTGCAGTGTGCTTAGCAGGCGTCGGGTTTTCAATAGAAGTCAATGGAGGGACCCAGGGGTCACTCTAGCGGTGCAGGCAGGGCACAGGGGGGCTTCTTGGGCCAGCCACCGACTGGGCTAGTCAGAGGGTTGCCTGATGGTCACTCTTGCTCTGGAGTTCTTCCTTCACTGAAGGATTGGGTAAAATACAGGGGGCATCTTCCAAGATGCTCTCTGTGTGTATTTTGTAATAAATCCAACACTGGCATTGGTGTGGGTTTAGTATTCTGAGAAGTTTGATACCAAACTTTCCAGTATTTAGTGTAGCCATTATGGAGCTGTGAAGTTCGTTTTGACAAACTCCCAGACCATATACTTAATATGGCCACACTGTACTTACAATGTCTAAGAATAGACTTGGCCACTGTAGGGGCATATTGCACAGGCAGCTATGCCCTCACCTGTGGTATAGCGCAACCTGCCCTAGGGCTTTAAGGCCTACTAGAGGGGTGACTTACCTATGCTACAGGCAGTATTTTGTGGGCATGGCATCCTGAGGGGGATGCCATGTCGACTTTGCCTTTTTCTCCCCACCAGCACACACAATCTGCAATGGCAGTGTGCATGTGTTAAGTCGCGGGTCCTTGAGGGTGGCACAACACATGCTGTAGCACTTAGGGACCTTCCCTGGTCACGGGCCTTTGGTACCACTGGTACCTTTTACAAGGGACTTATCTGTGTGCCAGGGGTGTGCCAATTGTGGAAACAATGGCACATTTTTAAGTGAAAGAACACTGGTGCTGGGGCCTGGTTAGAAGGGTCCCAGCACACTTCTCAGTCAAGTCAGCATCAGTATCAGGCAAAAAGTGGGGGGTAACTGCAACAGGGAGCCATTTTCCTACACCCAGGGCCTGCAGATGTCCCCACTTGGCGCACTTTGTCATCGGATCCTCACCCACAGGTACCACCAGTGGCACGCTTCACCATCGGATCCTCACCCGCAGGTACCACCAGTGGCACACTTCATCATCGGATCCTCACCCGCAGGTACCACCAGTGGCACGATTCATCATCGGATCCTCACCCACAGGTACCACCAGTGGCAGGCTTCATCATTGGATCCTCACCCACAGGTACCATCAGAGTCACGCTTCACACAGGTACCACCAGTGACACGCTTCATTATTGGATCCTCACCCACAGGTACCACCAGTGGCACACTTCATCATCGGATCCTCACCCACAGGTACTACCAGTGGCACCCTTCATCATCTGATCGTCACCCACAGGTACCACCAGTGGTGCACTTCATCATCGGATCCTCACCCACAGGTACCACCAGTGGCAGGCTTCATCATCGGATCCTCACCCACAGGTACCATCAGAGTCACGCTTCACACAGGTACCACCAGTGACACGCTTCATTATCGGATCCTCACCCACAGGTACCACCAGTGGCACACTTCATCATCGGATCCTCACCCACAGGTACCACCAGTGGCACCCTTCATCATCTGATCCTCACCCACAGGTACCACCAGTGGTGCACTTCATTAGCTGATCCTCACCCACAGGTACCACCAGTGGCACGCTTCATCATCGTATCCTCACCCACAGGTACCATCAGAGTCACGCTTCACACAGGTACCACCAGTGACACGCTTCATTATCGGATCCTCATCCACAGGTACCACCAGTGGCACACTTCATCATCGGATCCTCACCCACAGGTACCACTTAGCTGATCCTCACCCACAGGTACCACCAGTGGTGCACTTCATTAGCTGATCCTCACCCACAGGTACCACCAGATGCACGCTTCATTATCGGATCTTCACCCACAGGTACCAGTAGTGACACGCTTCATCATTGGATCCTCACCCACAGGTACCACCAGTGGCACACTTCATCATCAGATCCTCACCCACAGGTACCACCAGTGGCACCATTCACACAGGTACCACCAGTGGCACCATTCACACAGGTACCACCAGTGGCACTCTTCATCATTGGATCCTCACCCACAGGTACCACCAGTGGCACCATTCACACAGGTACCACCAGTGGCACTCTTCATCATTGGATCCTCACCCACAGGTATCACCAGTGGCACGTTTCATCATCGGATCCTCACCCACAGGTACCACCAGTGGCAAGCTTCATCATCGGATCCTCATCCACAGGTACCACCAGTGGCACGCTTCATCATCGGATCTCATCAGATCCTCACCCACAGGTACCACCAGTGGCACACTTCATCACTGGATCCTCACCCAGAGGTACCACCAGTGGCACGCTTCATCATCGGATACTCACCCACCGGTACCACCAGTGGCACCCTTCATCATCGGATCCTCATCCACAGGTACCACCAGTGGCACGCTTCATCATCGGATCCTCACCCGCAGCTACCACAAGTGGCACGCTTCGGCATCGGATCCTCACCTGCAGGTACCACCAGTGGCACACTTCATCATCGGATCCTCACCCACAGGTACCACCAGTGGCACCCTTCATCATCGGATCCTCATCCACAGGTACCACCAGTGGCATTCTTCATCATTGGATTCTCACCCGCAGGTACCACCAGTGGCACGCTTCAGCATCGGAACTTCACCCACAGGTACCACTAGTGGCGCGCTTTATCATCGGATCCTCACCCACAGGTACCAGCAGTGACGCGCTTCATCATTGGATCCTCACCCACAGGTACCACCAGTGGCGAGTGTCATCATCGGATCCTCACCCACAGGTACCACCAGTGGCACACTTCATCATCGGATCCTCACCCACAGGTACCACCAGTGGCACCATTCACACAGGTACCACCAGTGGCACTCTTCATCATTGGATCCTCACCCACAGGTACCACCAGTGGCACCATTCACACAGGTACCACCAGTGGCACCATTCACACAGGTACCACCAGTGGCACTCTTCATCATTGGATCCTCACCCACAGGTATCACCAGTGGCACGTTTCATCATCTGATCCTCACCCACAGGTACCACCAGTGGCAAGCTTTATCATCGGATCCTCATCCACAGGTACCAACAGTGGCAGGCTTCATCATCGGATCTCATCAGATCCTCACCCACAGGTACCACCAGTGGCACACTTCATCACTGGATTCTCACCCAGAGGTACCACCAGTGGCACGCTTCATCATCGGATACTCACCCACAGGTACCACCAGTGGCACCCTTCATCATCAGATCCTCATCCACAGGTACCACCAGTGGCACGCTTCATCATCGGATCCTCACCCGCAGCTACCACAAGTGGCACGCTTCAGCATCGGATCCTCACCTGCAGGTACCATCAGTGGCACCCTTCATCATCGGATCCTCATCCACAGGTACCACCAGTGGCATTCTTCATCATTGGATTCTCACCCGCAGGTACCACCACTGGCAGGCTTCATCATTGGATCCTCACCCACAGGTACCATCAGAGTCACGCTTCACACAGGTACCACCAGTGACACGCTTCATTATCGGATCCTCACCCGCAGGTACCACCAGTGGCACGCTTCAGCATCGGAACTCCACCCACAGGTACCACTAGTGGCGCGCTTCATCATCAGATCCTCACCCGCAGGTACCACCAGTGGCTCAGTTCACACAGGTACCTCCAGTGGCATGCTTCATCATCGGATCCTCACCCACAGGTACCACCAGTGGCACGCTTCATCATCCAATCCTCATCCACAGGTACCACCAGTGGCACGCTTCATCATCCGATCCTCACCCACAGGTGGCACGCTTCATTATCGGATCCTCATCCACAAGTACCACCAGTGGCACAGTTCATCATCGGATCCTCACCCACAGGTACCACCAGTGGCACAGTTCATCATTGGATCCTCACCCACAGGTACCACTAGTGGCACGCTTCATCAACAGATCCTCATCTACTGCACCTAGTGTGAGTGGGTGGGCTCAAAGCAGTTTGTAAGTTGAGCTCTCGAAGGGATAACAAGTTAAAACGCCTTCAGGATCCTGAATCCTGTTTACTAGCAAGGTCCCTTCCCTTGGCGAGAATAAAAACAGTGAGATGTTTTGTGGTTATAATGACCCCTAACATCAATGGGTCAACACGTTATATCCTGTATCTAGTGCCACCAAGGGTCAGTAGGCTTTCTTCAGGGCCGGAAATGTCCATAGTATCCCTATGATATATAGTTGGTAACTACTAACTCTGAGTAGTAGTTTATACACACATAATAAAGCATGCAAACATACAGACCAGGGTGGATATTTTTATGTAATGGGCTCTGAAACAAAACAGAAAAAAAGCACAATTGTATTCCTATTAAGGGGTAGTTCTGCCCCTTGATATCGTATTGTCTCATGCTCAGGCACCCCTTGGTTGACGTGTGCGACAGGGCACGCAGACACTTGTGTTTACCCTCAAAAACGTCAGACATGACACATAAAAGCACACACAGTAAGGTAGATAAAAGATCATATCTGTAGATAGAGGTCGGCATGCACACGCAGAAATAAAGAGATCCTAAAACCTACAAATCCTCTATGAAGTAGGCGTTCATGAGGTAGTAGGGGTAGGTGATCCCTGTAGTCACACTCTGGGGGAATACGAGTGATAGGCTTTTTAAAAGAATATATCAAGGGCACATGGTCTCTGGTTGCCTTTTAGAAAGGAGAGCCGCCGCACGCACTTCTTCAAGGGACTTTGTCCTCCCTTACACCTACTTTGGCTCCCCACACTCCTCCGATGCTCGAGGTGTCTGGCCGGAATGTACTGAAGCAAGATTCTTGAGATAAACGCCAGGTGTCATGTCACATGGTCAGGGGTTCAATCCCATTGGGTTTGATGCCTAGGTAAGCTGGGAGGCTGGGAAATGCAGCTGGTTCGTGCCCCATTGCTATTGGAGGTGAGGAATAAGGTGCCCACTCAGCCCTCCTATTGGTGAAGGAAGAGTCATGAGGGCTGGAGAGGTAGGGAACAGTAGTTCTGCCACTCTGTTACAAAGGGCTAAAGGCAGAAGAACAAGTTACTTACCTTCGGTGGATACATTAGCTACCTGTGGATTCCTCACCTTATGAATTCTCCCAATGAGCCAGCATTCAACGGAAAATGTTCTTCCCAGCTCTCCACGTCCACGAGGACGTCACAATTGCACTGCTCGCCACGCGACTCCGTCTGATGTCACCGTGGCAATAAGAGGTCCTCAACGGCATGCTAAATTCAGTTTCACCCTTTTTTACGTGCATTTGAGGCGAACAGGTGAAAACCAACCTCACACTAGCAAATATATACATAGATATAGCCATATGGATGCAGTACAAGCAAAACATTTATTTATATAAAAATTTATCAAAATATATATACACTTATGATAAAAAAAAGTCTTGGTATGACCTGACAGGCAACAGGAAGGCAGGTGGGACTGTGAGGAATCCACAGGTAGATAGTGTATCCACTAGAAAAAATGCTACCGAAGGTAAGTAACTTGTCCTCCTGATGGATAAAGGTACCTGTGGTTTCCTCACGTTATGAATAGAGTCCCAAAGCAGTACCGCACTCGGAGGCGGGTGCCTGACTAGTCACACCAAGAAATCCTGCAACACAGAACGTGTAAAATGGCCGTCCCTCCTGACTTCCGAATCCAAGCAATAACGCTCCACTAAAGTGTGAAGGGAAGCCCAAGTTGATCCACTACAGGAACACCTCCAGCCAAGGTTGAAGTGGCAGCCTTAGCCCTGGTGGAATGAGCTTTAATACCCTCAGGTGGAATCTCCTTTGCCAATGAATAACAGAACTTTATGCAAAGAATGACCCACCTGGATATGGTTCTTTTATGGACAGCTCTGCCTTTCATCTTGCCAACATATCCAACGAAGAGTTGGTCACCCAAACTAAAGTCTTTGTTCCTTCAATATAGAAACTGAGAGCCCTTCTGGGGTCCAAGCGATGGAGTCTTTCTTCCTCTTTTGAAGGGTGAGGAGGAGGATAGAAGGATGAAAGAGTAATAGACTGCCCCCTATGGAAGGGAGTGACAACCTTAGGAAGGAAAGCGGGAGGTTTGACACTAAGAGCCTGAAGCTCACTCACACGCCTAGCAGACCTGATAGCAACAAGGAAAACTGTCTTTAAGAACAATAGCCTTAAAGAACAAGAGTGCATGGGTTCAAACAGTGAACCCATTAGGAAAGTCAAAACCAAATTTAAATCCTCCTGAGGCATGAGAAACGGAGTGGGAGGAAATGTATTTGTTTTCCTCTCAAGAACCTAACAACTATAGGTGATTTAAACAAGGAAGGTTGATCCGGAAGGCAAAGAAAGGCTGAAAGCGCTGACAAATAGCCCTTGACAGTCGCAACTGCACAACCCTTCTGTGCTAAATCTAATGCAAACAACAGAACATCCGACAAATATGCTTTCAAGGAATCAATTTGTTGCTCTCCACACCAAGCCACGAATTTTGCTTATCTGCTGGAATAAACAGTCAGTGGAGTGTCGCCTTGCCGATAAAATAACATCCACCACTTCTAGTGGGAGAGAAAAAGAACTCAGATTGCCCCGTTTATTCTCCAGGCATGTAGGTGCAGGCTCTGGAGGTGGGGGTGTTGAACCTGCCCCTGCGACTGTGAGAGGCGATCTGCCCGGAGAGGGAGACGGAGCGGAGGGCACAGTGAGAGTTGAAGAAGGTCCGTGTACCACACCCGTCTCGGCCAATCCAGAGCTATTAAAATGACTTGAGCCCAATCTTGGCGAATTTTCTTCAGAACCCGAGGAATGAAGGGTATGGGGGGAAACGCGTAAAGTAACTGGCGGCACCAGGACATCTGAAACGCGCCCCCCAACGCTCCTTGCAAAGGATACTGGAGGCTGCAAAACGGCGGGTAGTACGCGTTGTCCCAAGTGGCAAATAGGTCTATCCGCTGAAAACCCCACACCCTGAAGATGTGAAGAACCAGATCCGGATGGAGGCGCCACTTGTGGTCGGCCGAGAAATGCCGACAGACTGTACGCACGTACGTTGAGAACTCCAACCAGATGGTTTGCTACTAAGCAAATCCGATGGTCCTTTGCCCAGGACCAGAGCAGCAGAGCCTCTCTGCAAATAAGGTACAACCCTACTCCTCCCTGTTTGTTGATATACCACATCGCGGTAGTGTTGTCCGTCAAGACTTGAACTGACTGACCGCGAAGGGATGGGAGGAAGGCCTTGAGAGCCAGACGTATAGCCTGCAGTTCTAACAGATCGATATGAAAAGACTGTTCCACTGGAGACCAAAGACCTTTGATGAGCACCACACCCTAGAGTGGATGCATCTGTTATGACCATGGCCAATGGAGGTGGTAGAGCAAACGGCCTTCCTTTGGAAAGATTGCCATGCACCGTCCACCATCATAGATCTACTGCAGTGTCTCTGGAGATCATTATCGACTCTTCGAGATCCCATTTGTGTTGAAACTACTGCTTGCGGAGGCACCATTGGAGAGCCCTCATGTGCCAGCGTGCATGAGTGACCAACAGAATGCAAGAAGCGAACAGACCGAGCAGACGAAAGACCTTGAGGACTGGAACAGCTGCTCCCTTTTTGAAACATTGGAATCAATGCCTGAATGTCCTGAATCCGCTGAGGCGGAGGATAGGCCCGATTCAATGTTGTATCCAGTACTGCCCCTATGAACAGGAGGCGTTGAGAGGGCTGCAGGTGAGGCTTGGGCATGTTTACCGTAAACCCCAGTCTGAACAACAGCTGCGTTGTAATTTGGAGATGATGCAGCACAAGCTGTGGAGACTTGGCTTTGATCAGCCAGCGTCCAGGTGAGGGAATACTGATACTCCCTTCCTTCTGAGATGCACTGCAATCACCGCCATCACCTTCGTGAAGACTTGAGGTGCGGAAGTAAGACCAAAAGGAAGGACCGCAAACTGGTAGTGGTGCGACCGCACCACAAACCGGAGATACTTCCTGTGAGACTTGAGAATGGGTATATGAAAGTAAGCATCCTGCAAGTCGACAGACACCATCCAATCCTCTTTGTTCAACGCCAGAAGCACCTGTGCTTGAGTCAGCATCTTGAATTTTCCTGCTTGAGGAACCAATTCAAAATCCTCAGATCCAGGATAGGCCTCAATCGACCATCCTTCTTGGGAATCAGTAAATATCTCGAATAGAATCCCTGACCCCTTTCCTGCTCCTTAACCAACTCCACTGCGCCTCTTGATAAACAGACTTGAACCTCCTGCTGCAGCAACAGGAGATGATCCTCTGAACAAAACGAAGGACGGGGAGAGATGGGAGTGGGAAACTCCCGAAAGGGAAGGGCATACCCTTTCCCCACAATATTTATTACCCAGGAGTCACTTGTGGAGAAAATGAAGTAACCTTCCCCCTATGGGAGAAGCATGACTTAAAATGGATGGAAAACTAAGGAGGAAGAGGATGAGTCAGGGTGCTGCTGGGTGGCTCCTCGTGTCCTAACCCTCCCCGCCCTCTAAAGGACATATAAGAAAGGTTTTCAGACTGTTGAGACGTGGAGTGAGGTGTCCCACGAAAAGCGGCTCCATGCCTAAACCTCCTAGAGGGCCTGAAAGGAGTAGAGGTGGAAGCCTGCAGTCCCAAAGACTTCGCTGTGGCTCTACAGTCTTTACAGCGCTCTAAGGCAGAGTCCGCTTTGGCTCCAGACAACTTTTCTCCATCGAAGGGCAGGTCTAATAAAGTTGTCTGGACATCAGATGAAAATTCAGAAGACCTCAGCCACGTGTGCCTCCTAGTGGCAACTGAAGTGCCCATCGCTCTGGCCTCTGAGTCTGTAGCTTCCAGACCAAACTGGATAATCTGCTTGGCCGCAGCTTGTGTGTCCGACAGGTGTTCATAAAACTGTCCCTGCATATCCTGCGGCAAATTAGGCTCTAGCCGTGTCCATCAAGGCGCACACATATCTACCCAACACACAGGTAGCATTAACTGACTTCAGAGCCATACTGCAGGATGGAAAAGCCTTCTTAGCCATCTGCTCCATCCTCTTGGACTCCCTGTCTGATGGAGTAACAGGAAAGGAGCCTGGAGCAGAGCGAGCCGAACACGAAGCCTGGACTACCAAACTCTCCAGAGTTGGATGTTTTGACAAAAATCCCGGATCACCCGGAGCAACTCTGTCTTCTCGCAACACTTCTGGACACAGCTGGTGATGTTACAGGCTTTCTCCAGATCTCTATTATAGGCTCGGTAAGAGCATCATTGAATGGGAGCAAGGGCTCAGCTGAAGTAGAAGGATGTAATACTTCAGTCAAAATGTTCGTTTTAACTTCAGCAGCTGGCAATGGAAGGTTCAAAGATTCTGCAGCCTTCTTGATAACAGAGTGAAAGGAAGCCGCCTCTTCAATAAACTCCCCTGGAGATTAAAGATCCCATTCAGGGGAAGTATCCAGCTCACTAGCTGAGTCTAGGCCTTGAAATTCTCCCAAGGGCTCAGCAATCTCCCCTTCCTCCCTCAATTGTCTCTGGTACTCTTGCTCTTCCCAGAGCCTCAACGCTCTCCTCCGCGACCTCTACCTGGCCTCCAATCTAGGCATCAACATGGAGTTTGTCGACGAAGCCGGTTTCAAAAGTGATGGGTGCGGACCAGGAGAAGATGGAAATGCACTCCATCCCGACCGGGATCCATCCGGCGCCGGAGCTGACTCCATCGGCACCGTTGGCATATGAGGCGCTGTCATCATCGTCGTCTATCCAAGCGTTGATGTCATCGGCGCCGGAGGCCTATGAGGCGATGTCATTGGCGCCAAACCAGCATCCTCAGCCTGATAAAAAGGCACGAACGGCAACGACTTGTATGGAGCCGGAGAGCCCAAGGAGAATGCCAAAGGACCCGTGGGACCAGCCGGTGCACTAGAATGGGCCATAACATGCTAGATAGAAAGTTAGAAGATAGAAAGCATGGCATTAAAAAATGCTGCCTGATCCGCTCCTGGTGTCGGAAAAGCAGGAAACCTCGGATCTTCATGAGATCCCAGGGCCGGATCCAGAACCTGCAGCACCGACTCTTGAGCCTCAGGTGAAAGCTGAGGACCCACTGGAGACTCAACCACCTCAATGAGCGATGGCGCTAATGAAGACTGAGGACTTTGAGGCTGGGGAGTTACAGTGGGACTAACCTCCCACGTCATACGACGCCGTCTGGATGGAGACAGAGATCGAGATTGACCTATAGAAGAACGACGCCGAGAGTCGTGTCGGCACCTCTTCTTAGGAGACTTATGGGATGACGAGTCTCTAGTCTTAGACCTCTGATGTCTTCTGTGCTCCTTCTTTGTCTTAGCTAAAAAGAGTTTAGCCTCTCTTTGCATCAGCGCCTTCAGATTCATCCTTGGGCAGGACACGCACTCCCCTACATAGTGGTCTGAACTGAGACATCATAAGCAGTTGTAGTGAGGGTCCGTGACAGACATTCGACCCGCGCACTCCCGACAAGGTTTAAACCCTGACTTTTTAGGAGGAGACATTGTAACAGAGTAAAATAAGACCTCTTCGAAACAGTAACTTCTTGAGAGCTAAGACAAAACCGTTAGCGTCGAAGGCACGGAAAAAAGGGAACTGACATCAGCACGCTGGCGGGGACCTCTTATTGCCACGGTGACTTCAGACGGAGTCGCGTGCGGAGCCGTGCAATTGTGACGTCCTTGTCAACGTGGAGAGCTGGGAAGAAAAGTTTCAGTCGAATGCTGGCGCATTGGGAGAATTCATAAGGTAAGGAATCCACAGGTAGTTGTATCCTTCAGAAACTGGGGTTTTGAACATGTAGGGAATCCACAGAAACGAAATTGTTAAAATACACACTTAGGTACCTTAAAAACATGTAAAAAAAAAAAAAAAGTGAAACCTTATTGTGAGGTTGGTGCAGTGAGTACTAACAAACATGGGGGTTGAAAAGATGCAGAAGGAATGTGGTTCCATGCAGATTTCTCAAAACATCTTACTGATTACACATGGGGTATTGGTCCATTACAGTATATTCCACCAGGCGGCATCATCATTTAGCCCTTTTTCATGCATGGATAGTTTGTAAATCCAATGCTGTTCTTTCCCAAAGAGGATTTTCTCTAGGTTTCTTGTTCCTGCATTGAATTGTTCTAGGATGACCCACTCGAGATCTTTAACAGTGTCCAGTCAATATGTAATGTTCCGCCATTTTTGTAGTGTTGCATCTGCACCTGATATTGCTCCTGTGCTCACATATCCTGGTGCTTATTTTTCTCGTAGACATGCCTACGTATTTAAGACTGCATGGGCAGGTTATGAGGTATATCCCTTGCTTCATGTTACAGTTTGTATGTTTTCTCAATTACCAGGGAGAGCATAGACCTTAATCTGTTTCTTTAGTGGGTACGGTCAGATGGCAAACACTGCACTGGCCACACGGGTAGTGACCTACTGATCCTGGGAAACCTGGGGCATTGTGGATGGTGTCAGTTGGTTTTGCTTTAGGTCTGGTATGCATCACTGTATCTCAAGTTTTTTGCTCTGTTGATGGAAAGAGGGGGAAACCCCATTGTCTGGGTTCCGTGTTGAGAATACACCAATTGCATCTGATGATGTTCTTAACACTATCTGAGGCAATATTGTATGTGGTAACGCATACCAGTGGCAGTTCTGTGTTTCCTTTTACCTGAGTTTCCAGTAGTGCATCTAGATTATGCTTTTAAGCCCTTTTTTGTGTTTTGGATAATCTACCTGGGATAATTATGTGCCCTTAATTTGACTGCTAGATAGTCCGCTCATTGTTTAAAGTCATTCATGCGTCTACAATTCTGCCATAAGTGGAGGAATTGCTCACAGGGTAGATATTCCGATAGGTGATGGGGATGAAAACTGTCAAAACAAGCTGTGTTCTCTTTCAGGAACGATTTCCAGGTCATGTCCAGGCATGTCCAAGTCACATGCGCATATGCAAACTATAAACATGTGCCAAAACAGGTGCATTAGCCACCAACACTGTTCAGTGGAATTGTGACCTGCAGGTTCCACACAGCTCTCTGCACAGGAATCAGCCTCCTGAGCTATCTCACTGGGATTGGGTTGGTATCAGGTATTTTGGAGCTCTTTTGTAGAACACACAGAAGTGCTTGGATAGGTTTAAAGGGCTTCAAGCCTCCAACACTCCCACCTATCTAACTTCCTGGTGCCCTTTAAACAGCCTCTTGCTTGTCACCTCATGCTGTTCAATGGGTGCCTCACAGTGATTGTCAAGAAACCTCCGGCCCACTCTCCTGCTCTAACTGACCTAAGATTCAATCTGATTTCCATGGTTAACCATCCCTGGCGTACCCGAGTGTGGTGCACATTTGTTGGGACTGTCCGCTTACCCAGGTGCATCCGCTTGCTTGTGGCAGCCCAGTAGGGCTGCCCACTCTGGGCTCTTGCATCCAGGGTAGAGCCCCCTTCACCTGGGTATCATCAGAGCCATGTTGTCTCCAGTCACGTGAGACTCCAAACCTTGCCACCACCCTTTACTCCCACACACTAACATCTGATTTTCCAGAGGCACTGGTAAACTTTTAAAATAATTTACTGCTACTCAAACTGTAAACATGAACACAAAATTGTTTCAAGATTACTGAGGTCTGTTCTAAGGCTCGACGAGATGGCAAAGCCCACATATGTCTTCAGGACTTGCATTATTCGGTCTTAGAAGGGGGATGAGGTGCATTAGACTCTTGTGAGACGGGCTGTTGTGTACTGGGCTCTTGAGAGACAGGCTGTTGTGAGGCAGAATGTTGTGGAGTGGGCTCTTGAGAGACAGGCTGTTTTGTGTTGGATTCTTGAGAGACAGGCTGTTGTGGGATGGACTCTTGAGAGACAGGCTGTTGTGAGATGGGCTCTTGAGAGACAGGCATTTCTGGGGTGGACTGTTTAGAGAGAGGTTGTAGTGGGGCAGACTCTTGAGACACAGGCTGTTGTGAGGTGGGCTCTGGCCGGGCAGACTGTTGGGGTAAAGGTGGCTGACTGGTGGGCTCTGGCAGGGCAGGCTGCTGGGATGAGGTTGGATGATCGGTGGGCTGGTGTGAGGTGGACTCTGGCAGGGTAGGCTGCTGGGGTGAGGTTGGATGATAGGTGGGCTGGTGTGAGGTGGTCTCTGGTTGGACAGGCTCATGTCGGACTGTCTCAGGGACAATGCCTGGCAACACTGTCGGCTGTTTCATCTCCTCTTGGCCATTCAGCTGAATCTGAGACTGTAGAAAGCAGAGAGAGAGAGATGTGAGAGAAGGGGGAGCTGAAGGACCCTCCACCCTCTTTCGAATCATGTAAGCACTCACTCACTCACAAATTTTACTAAGACCTTATAGCCTTGTAAGGCTCCCGCCCTTCCTGCATGACACCTGCTGTTGCGTCCTGGGGAAGTCATTATTTACTTGTGAGTGGCCTGTGTGGGTCCTGTAGTTTAAGACTGGTGTCCTTGGACCATGCCATATTCCGATTGAATGACTTCTCAGGAGCCCTGGGTCTGCGCCTCTCCTTCAGGCAGCACCTAACTCTCTCCCTTCCCCCACCTTAGATCATAAGGCCTTTTCATTTCCAGCAGGCAGCACCACCCCCTAGCCAGATCCCTAGGTGTGCACCTTCATAGCAGGCAGCACCTGGGTCCTTAGGATTCTGAGGCTTGCCCCTCTCCAGCAGGCAGCACCTCCCCCCTGGCCAGATCCCTAGGCTTGGTCCTCTCCAGCAGACAGCACCTGGGTCCCCTAGAAGCCTAGGCCTTCTCCTGGTCTTGAGGGAAACAGAAAAGGCAAAGTCCAGTTCCTGGTCAGATGTCCCTTTGCTGGTCCTGTAGAGTTTTACAGTGAGAACAGAAATATACAAAGTAGTAGCTGGATGGGCAAAGTAGTTACTGCTCTCTGGGGCACCATTCTGAAAGCCAACAGTAACCAAAAGGCAGAACTCCTCACGAGATGAGCCTGATTACATCTTCCCAGGCTTTGACGAGCATGGAAGGCAGGGTACCTAATTAGTAGCAAACGGAGAAGGAGTTTTGCATATTAATCCTGACCAATACCCAAGTACGCTGAGGGAATGGGTGTGGTGTCAGATGATGCCAGGCACAGGAAGGGTGGAAGAAACTATGGCTGCTAGGGAGGAGAAGTTTCAGAGTAGCAATCCTTTAAGATTTATGCACACAGAGTTTGCCCCATCCATGAGAAGAGAAAAACCCAGAGGGGAGCCGCCACTGTGTACAGTCTTTACCGTGTCCTTAATGAATATCAGTTGTTTTGCTCAGGGCTCTCTCTTCCACACCCCACCGGATAAAGACCCCACACACCATCAGTGGGTAGAGACCCCAGTTGTGTGCAACAGTGTTTCAGGGGAGATGCCAGAAGACCTGTGACCCTAAACCCAGTAAGCAGCCACTACCTGTCAGTCACTTTTTAGCTTGAAATGGGGAAAGTAGGCACTCCCAGAGATGGTGTCGGAGCACGCCACTTTGCAGCCCACCCCCGTCAAGAAGCAATCAAGTGAGGATTGCACATTCAAAGACATGCACCCTGTCACTGGACTATAGACAGCCCTCATATCAGTACCCTCTTCCCAAGACCAGTACCTGCCACTGTACAACTTAACTCCCTAAGATCAGCACCCATTCATTCCATGATAGCTCTCTGCCAAGGACAATCACCTCTTCATTGAATGATAACATCCTAGTAGGAGCATCCCTTAAATGTGCAATATGACATCCTTGGATGAGCACCCCTTCATTGCACACCTAAGTCCACGAACCCTCAAACCTGCATATGACATCTTAGGACGAGCACCCCTTCATTGTACGATAGTGAACAGCCAAATCCAACACCCTTTCATTGAATGACATGACATCCAAGGACGAGCAAACCCTTCATGGATCCCCAACCAAAGACCAGGACCCCTTCATTGCACGATATGACGTCCTAGGAAGAGCACCCTTTCACTGAATGATATGAATCCTAGGGCCAGCTCACCTTGCTTGATCCAAAGACCATCATCCCTTCATTGTATGATCCACAGTCATCCTTTCATGGAACTGCTGTGAGCTCATAGCAGCACCTTGGTTGGGCACATTTATTTTACCTTAGGCCTGCGACCTTTGCCCTTTTACCTAGTTATTTAATTTATTCATTTTATTTAAGCAGAACTTCCTTTTTAGTGGGGATATATTTTTTTTTTAATTGGCTGCTTTTCTGCGAAAATAACCTTGTTGGTTGCTTTGCACGACATTTCACAGTGTACCTCTGCTCAAGGCTGTACATGATAGTTTATCTAGTATTTCCGCCACAAGAGTATGGAACCATACTTAGGCCCTCATTACGAACTTGGCGGTTGAGACCGCTATGCCGGTGGCAGTGGAAATTTCCACCACCTGCATGCCGATCTCAACCGCCACATAATGAGGACAGTGGGGACCATCACAGGCAGCCTTCCACCACCGCCAGGCTACTGCCTGACGATGGCGGAATTCTTCATCCAACAGAGCAGTGTTGCAAGCAGCGCTGACCTGTGGATAAAGAACCCTTGTTCCGCCAGGCTGGCAGAAGGGGTGCTCTGGGGCCCCCTGCACTCCCCATGCACTTGGCATGGGCAGTGCAGGGGCCCCCGTGCAGTGCCCCATAGCGCGGGTCACTGCACAATTTACGGGCAGTGATCTGCGCGACTGGTGCTGCTGCACCCACGGCACAGCGGCATTGACGACTGCTCCATGTGGCGCCATCGGCAATGTCCTGGCCCAGCATTCCGCTGGGCCGGTGGGCGGAAACACTGTTTCCACCCGCCGGCCCAGCAGAATGTTTATAATTCGGCCGACGGGGTCTCAAGGGGGCTGGCAGTCTGTGATAAGACCATCAGCATGAAGATGGTGGGGATTCCCGCCGCGTTTATAATGACCCCCTTAGACACATTAACACATCAGGCCTGTTCTCAGAAGACAACACATTTTGTTATAAAAACATAACACAGGCCAAATAGGGTTAGAGAGGTCATTCCAGCCAGAGGAGCCATCCCATTCTATGTGTTACCTTATCACAGCTTTGTTGATCCTGGCCTTGTCTCTACAGCCAACCGAGGAGACGGTCAGTAGACCTTGTTTAGGGATGAGGGCAGGGGGCTCCTTCCATGGACTTGTACGGGCAGAAAGGGCTGTCACTGCTATGCTATCATATAGATGCTAGAAATGCAGGTAGGAATTTGTAGACATCTGGTCTATTTCAGGATGTTGGGATTGTTCATTTGTTTTACACTAATGGTTACAATTCTAACTGTTATACGTTTCATCCTCCAAATAATCCCAGCTCATGTTTTTTATCATAGAATGCAGTCTTTTCAATGAATGTTTTGAAATCTGTCCTGCATCTCTATCTGCCTTTGCTTATATGAGGTTACGCAACTGAAAGAAAGAAGCAAGCTTTGCCAACGGCAACTTCCCTGAGGAGTCAGTGTCATGTTTTTAGGCTGCCACAAATCACCTTTTACTTTCTAGGTTTGGGTGAAGTGCTACTAGCTAGCAAAATGTTTAGGCCAACAGCCTCTATCCAGAGAGGAAAAGACTTAGGCGGTCATTCTGACCCTGGCGGTTGAAAACCGCCAGGGCAGAGGGCCGCGGAAGCACCGCCAACAGGCTGGCGGTGCTTCATGGGCAATTCTGACCGCGGCGGTAAAGCCGCGGTCAGAAAAGGGCAACCAGCGGTTTCCCGCCGGTTTACCCCTGCCCCAAAGAATCCTCCATGGCGGCGCTGCTCGCAGCACCGCCATAGGGATTCCGACCCCCTTCCCGCCATCCTGGTCCTGGCGGTAAAAACCGCCAGGAACAGGATGGCGGGAACGGGTGTCGTGGGGCCCCCTCACAGGGTCCCATAATGATTTTCAGTGTCTGCCGTGCAGACACTGAAAATCGCGACGGGTGCCACTGCACCCGTCGCACACCAGCAACTCCGCCGGCTCCATTCGGAGCCGGCTTCATCGTTGCTGGGTCATTCCCGCTGGGCCGGCGGGCGGCCTATTGGCGGTCGCCCGCCGGCCCAGCGGGAAAGCCAGAATGGCCGCCGCGGTCTTTTGACCGCGGTGCGGTCATTCGGCGGTAACCGCATGGCGGGCGGTGACCGCCGCCCGCTGCGGTTGGAATGACCGCCTTAGTCACCCAAACATGGTAGTGCTGCCGCCCAAGAACCTGCAGTCTTACCCCCCTGGTAAGAGTTCTACAACAGAACATGAGTTCCTAGGATGAGCACCCCTTCATTGTACGATATGACATCCTAGGACCAGCACCCCTTCATTGTATGATATGACATCCTAGGACAAGCATCTCTTCATTGAACAACATGACATCCTAAAACAAGCAATCCTTCATTGAACAACATGACATCCTAGGACAAGTACATTGTCATTTTACGATATGACATCCTAGGATAAGCATCCCTTCAGTGAACATGACATCCTAGGATGAGCACCCCTTCATTATACAATATGACATCGGAGGACCAGGACCCCTTCATGGTACAATATGACAACCTAGGATCAGCAACCCTTCATTGTACAATATGAGATCCTAGGACCAGGACCTCTTCATTGTAGTCTCTCTGGACCTTTGTGAAAACAAATGTGGTTTTAGGACCTCATCCACCAGTTCAACAGCACAGCTTTCAGGAAGATAGTGACCATGTTTCGGAAAAAAGAAAACAATGACAAAACTAATCCAGAGAAGGAAGGAAAGTACAGTTAACAGGACCCACAGATAGTTCCATGGACAAATCAGCTAGTTTTAAGGTAAGCGAACAGCGTACATGCTTTTGATACAGGTACAGCAGAAGACATAGGAGAATCAGTGAATCATTTATGTCAGCAAAATATCCAGGAGCAGCTTGTGGCAGTGTTGGAAAAAGATAACTGGCAGATGTGTCTCTTGGTGGTTCATAGTAAATGATTCCATCCATCTGTGTTGAATTTGAAGAACATGGTTCAGAAGTATGGGCGTTTCTTGTCACAGAAGAAGTTACTGGTACTAGTGAAAGATCGATTTCCACCCTCCCCAAGTTCAGGGAAGTATCAGCATTGTTGCTTAAAACTTGTGGAGTACATCCTGGTTGGCAGTGAGAGGGGTTCGGGAGCTACCCAGGAGTCCTCCAAGTCTGCTGTGCATGATCTGCCCCACAGTGTAACTTGATATTGTTATAGAAACAAAGCAGTTTCCTTTAGAACCAGGCAGCGTTGGTAAGATGACAGTTCTGGTACCATGTATTCCCAGGACTGGAACAGATGTTCGATATGAAAGGCAGAATTTGTCTTTCACAGCAATTCTTTCTCACACCAGATCCCAAACTTTTGGAATCCAGCTGTTCAGTGGTATTGATGCATCCTTTATTCCAAAGGTGGCAGCACATGCAGATGAGTTTTCATTACAGATCTGCTGTAATTCCTGCAAGACAGTGACATGTTCATTTATGTCAAAAGGTGTGTCTGCCACCACCGCACCAGACCCATCAAGATCCGGGACATACATAGGTATGCTGAACAGAGCCTCGTATGGGGTTCACCCTCCCAGGGACCTTCTGGGCAGATTATTAAGTGCTCTCTGGACTACATATAGGTGGTTAAGCCAACTACGACCCGTACCTAATACTCTTGCTGTTAAGGATTGCTTTAAGTAAGTCTCAGTTCTTTTGCTCCACTATACTGTTGCCCTCGGGATGATAGGGAGACAGGTAATGCAGTTGGACTCCCAACGTTAACATGGTGTCCCCGAATGACCTTGAGGGCCCTGGTTTGAATGAAATGCTGCAACTGCATATGTCCAGATAAAGACATGCAAATCTTTAATAAAACTTTGAATGTCAGCTGATCATTGTGGCCATACCAATAGGAATCTGGGGCTAGAATCAACAGTGACTAACATGTATTTGTATGCACCACAAAGGTTCAGGTACACACATTGTAGTGGTTTGTTGGAAATTAGGAGGGGTTTGCACTTGACAGTGGATTCTTTCATTTGTTGACAGATGTCACAACAAAGGACATACTGTTTGGTCTGTTTATATAGACCTGGCCAACAGTAACCTTTTGGCAATAAGAAAGTAGTAGCTCCCACACGTGAATGGGCAGAAGCAACTCCCTCATGCCCTGCTTCTATCAACTCTGAGCTTTAATCTTGGTTGGGGATCACACAATCACCCACCCCTGGTACTTATACGAAGGTAATGTTCTGTGCGCTTATGTGGTAGGAATATTTGGTGTGATACGCCTTTGGCAACAGTTTGTGACACTAGCTTTTGTAACAGCCTCGAGGGTTGGTATGGGGGTTACGACAATAATGTGTTGCCCCTGAACCAGAGGTCTCTCTTTTATTACAGCTTTCTGAACAGCAGTCAGAATCTTTTCAGTGGGAGCAAAGCATTGTTCAGCTGTGGAGTACAGGTGTGGTTTTGTATGTTATAGGTACAGTGTCAACTTCAATGAATGTTACATGGGTAAATCCAGCGGCACAAGCAATTACTCTGATGACCACATATGTTTTGTTAGCACATGTGTGTAAGTGTTTGCTTTAAGCATGTCCTGCTGCACTGCTCTCAGCATGCATGCTTGACTGTCCAATATGTACTCGAAAGGTCAGGGTGTATTAAATCATACAATGGTTTTATGCGTTGTGCATAGTCTGGAATGTACGCTCTGCCTAGGTTGAAAAAGCCCAATGACGATTGCAGCTTTTTAATGGAGTTTGGTGGTTGTAACTGCGCACATATTTCTAGCAGGTTGGGTGCCAGGCTCTTTCCTTCATCAGGTAACTCATATCCCAAACACAGGACACTGAGAAAGGCAATTTAAGTTTTTTTTAAAGTTTAATTTGTAGCCTATTTTGGCAAATCCCACAACAATGTGGGATACCTGTCTTAAATCTTAAATGTTTCCGAAGTTCATCATCCATAAGGTAAATATCATCTACATAGGACAACACCTCAGGGATGGATGTTACCTGTGCTGAGAACAGTCCAGGAACGTTCTTATACCCCTGTGGAAGCCTACAAAACTTTCTTTGCAAGCCTAATTAGCTAAAGTCTGTTAAATCCCTGCTGTCAGGCACTATATTCTGGCAGGAGAATCCATTGGAAATGTCCAAAGTTGTTTTGTATTTTTTGTACATTAAATTATTAATCAGTGCTCTGCTGTCTCTATTTTGAATAGCAAATGTGAGTGTGTTTCTATTTAAGTGTCTGTAATCTAAGACTATTCTATAGGATTGGTCTGGGTTAGCCACCGGAAACAAGGGGTTGTTCATTGGTGGGACCCAGGGCTCAATTGGACCCTGGTACTCAAGTTGTGTGAGTATTTCTCTCACTGGTGCTTTTGCCTCACGTTTATTTGGATATTGAGGTTGAGCCTGTGACACAGCGCAGGGTCTTGTGCCAGTGCCCAATCTGAAGCTGAGGCTTTGCTTAATTCTACAGGACCCGGGGCGTGATAGGTGGGATAATTACATCTTCCCCCTAATGGGAGCTTACGGACAAATTCAGGTGGCCACTCTTTTTCAGCCAGGGGGATATCATAATTTGTAGTTAATCGCTTCCAAAATATTACTTCAATTGGGCACTCAATGTCTCCTTCTATTTGAATATTTACCTTATAAACCCTATCTGGGGGCGGAGACAAGCCTGTCCGCAGTTTTAAATTCTAAAAAGTCATTAATTGCTGTCGCATCCAGAAGCTTTTGATGATTCCAACGAACTATTATGGTCTCTGCCGCGCTGTCTAGCTGTCAGTGCCCACTTCCTGTTACTCAGTAGAGTTCTCATTTTGTTCTGAAATTGCAGCCACCTTTTCCTTTTCAAACTGTGGTTTCTGTTGAGGAGGTTTCTCTTCCTTTTTTATAGAAGTTTCAGTGGAGCGCTGTGAATCTTTTCTCGATCTCACGTATTAGTTTTGTTATTCAGAAAGCCCACCTCTCTCACTTCATTTATCTGGTGAGTCCTAAAAGGAACGAGATTGGCGTGTACTAATATAGTCATATCTATCAGGAATTTTAAACTAGCTCTATTTCTTAAGTTGTATCGTTTCACAGAGTTCTCCAGACATGGAGATTCTCCTCTCTGTTTTACATTATCCTTATTTTGTTTTTGTTTATTCCAGCAGTTTTTAGAACCTCTATTTCTTGCTTGGTGGAATCTTTATTGTATTTACTTTGTAATAGTGGTTTACTTGGTCTGGCTTCCAAACTATCCCAACATATACTAGAATAAGTCTTGGCAATAACTTTTGGCAGCTCGCACTCCTGCTCCTGTTCAGGAACATCCCAGTGCCACTGGCGTACTGCCAGAGCTACTGCTTTCCCTTTAAGGTTGCTTCATATTATTGAGCATATCGCTGCGGAATTGCTCATTAATTGCATCCCCAGGTCTAGGACCAGGCAGCCCCATGCTCATCCTGAATTAGTTTCATCACTTCCGGAAGATTTGCAAGTGTTGGTGTATCGTGTGCGGTAATGTAGAGTACAGCAAATACTGCACCTCATGTGGCACAGTTAAACAGTGAGGGAACCAACACGAATGGCAAGCACATTGTGAGAATTCTATGTTATTCTTGGGTTCCTGTATGGGGAAATACTGCTTCCAAAGCGCTTATTTTTTGTGCTAACCATAATGGAATTTCTTCACGTTTGGTGGGTATCTTACCCATGAACAAATGCACTGTTGCAGGATTAATGCCTGTCGTGGCTATATGTGGTTGCGCTGAAGCAGCCCTTGCTGGGGCAGTTTTTATTATTTACATTACAAATTATAGTAAGCCTCTACATATTTCTGCAAAAATATTATACAGATTGCGCACTTCCGCTACCACCATTGTGGTAGCATTAGGGGGTGGTGGATTTGTGCTCCACTGTGGCCATGTAGGACCTTCGTTACTCAAAAGACCTAGGCCTGTATTTATACTTTTTTTGCGCCGCATTTGCGTAGTTTTTTGACGCAAAAACGGCGCAAACTTGCATAATGCCATTGTATTTTGTAGGTTTGCGCCGTTTTGCGTCAAAAAGCGGCGCAAATGCGGCGCTAAAAAAAGTATAAATACGGGCCCTAGTCTAACATTTTGTGCAATGGTGGTAGGGCGCCATCAAGCCAATTCTGGTGTTCTTGATAAGCTAGAGGTATCTCTAAATATGCATATGCTCTCTATTGTGTGGGTGCGTTAGCAGGAGTGTAATGATGAAAGGTGTGTGTGTGTTTTCATCTACTGCTGGAAAAGTGACCCAAGAGTAAACAACTTCATTTTATATGCTGGATCTGACTGAACTACAAAAGTAACTGCTACTCCCTCCTCTGTGAGGCCATTATTTATTAAATGATTTTGGAGGGGGCCTCATGTTAGTTGCTATTACAACCTGTTGGGGTTGCGTCATATTTCAATATTTCAAAGTTGTATAGTTCAGAGATAGGGACATCAACTGGAGATTTGATCCTTATAAAGGTTCAAGCTTGAACAATCTACAGCGATAAATGAGGAGGCTAACCCTAATACCACAGACGTCTCCGTATAAGGTAATTAGGGTGTCTTTAGCATGTAATGAGACAGAGATACTTGGGAGAGCCGTAATTCAGTGCCTGACCAACGTTGGAGGGGCCATGTCATAGAAACTCATGTTATAGTAACAAGACTGCTGGATTTGGACGGTAGCACCACCAAGGGTGGGGGATTGAGTCTGATCCTGCACCACGTGACAGCTGTCGACCTAACCCTTCCAGCCAGCTAGCAGCACCTCATCCGTACCCAAGAGTAAATGTGATTTGTGGCAGCCCTTTGTGTGACATATGGATTTCTCAGGGAAACCATGGTGGAACAGATCTTACCCCTTTCTCTCAGTCACAACTGTCGCACACATGCAAAACAAACAGAAGCAGGACTAGGTTCAATATGTTTTATTGAATCAACTGCATTCTATGTAAAAGGGCATTTATTGCGATTATAAGGATGCTAAAACATAATAAAAGCAAGGCAGTGACAAGGAAAGTGAAACATAGGAAAAGTCCCACCATACTGTCACAATGATGGTTCTCGAATCCCTACCTGTACTACTAATATTCTATACAAGAGCATGGCAGTGTAAGCCCTAATCTGCCCATCAGGCCCCCCTGGAAGGAACTCATCCCCCATACCTGTGTTTGTATATGAAGAAGAGGTCAGTGGCAGTAGGTCTCAGCAGAAACTGCAAGCACACTGTGCTGCATGCAAAGGCAGCTGTCTGGAATTCCCTACTGTCATGAAGGGGGCAGTGAGGTGTTTTATAATAACTGCCCGGATGTGATAACACGTATATTGATGTGTATAAGAGTTGGGGACATGATGAACACTTTGTGCCGGCAATAATTTGTAACTTATCCCGTTCAGCCTTGAGTGAAGCACTGAGTGAAAATGTTGCGCAGAGGAATGAATAACAGTTATAAGCAAAAGGGCAACTGATAAAATCATGAAAACATCTCCACTGAAATGAAGCTTTTTCTAAAATAATAAAAATAATAAAATGCCATGCATCTGAATGAAAGGGCACAAGCTGTTTGGCTACAGCTAAAACACTGTACCTGTGTAATTGCTAAAGTAACCTCACAACAGTACAATAGGATACCTTTAGACCAGCACCTCTTTACTGTAAAACAAAACACCCTAGGACCGACACCCCTTCATTTTACGATAGGATATCCTTAGTCCAGCACCTCTTTACAGTAAAATAAGACACCCTAAGACCAACATCCCTACATCGTACGATAGGACATCCTAAGAGTAGAACCACTTCATTGTAAAACAAGACACCCTAAGAACAACACCCCTTCACTGTTCGATAGAACATCCTTAGACTAGCACCTCTTTACTGTGAAATAAGACACCCTAAGAACAGCACCCCTTCATCGTACGATAGGACATCCTAAGACTAGGACCACTTCATTGTAAAAACAAGATACCGTAAGACCCACACCCCTTCATTATACGATAGAACATCCTTAGACCAGCACCTCTTTACTGTGAAGATAATACACCCTAAGACCAACATGCCTACATTGTACGATAGGATATCCTTAGTCCAGCACCTCTTTATGGTAAAACAAGACACCCTAAGACCTATGCCCCTTCATTGTACGATAGGACACCCTAGGACTAGCACCTCTTTACTGTAAGATACGACACCCTAAGACCAACACCCCTTTATTGTATGATAGGACATCCCAAGACAGGCACCTCGTTATTGTAAAATACGACACACTAAAACTGGCAAGCCCTCATTGTACGATAGGACATCCCTAGATGAGCACCTCTTTATTGTAAAAAAGAGGCTCTAAGACTGACACCCCTTCATTGTACAATAGGACACCCTAAGAGTAGAACCACTTCATTGTAAAACAAGATACCCTAAGGCCCACACCTCTTCATTGTTCGATAGGACATCCTTAGACCAGCAACTATTTACTGAAAGATAACACACCCTAAGAACATCCCTTCATCGTACGATAGGACACCCTAGGATTACCACCCATTCATTGTACAATAGCTCACTGCACAAGATAAGCATTCTTTCATTGAATGCAAGAACACCCTGAGACCATCACCCCTTCACTGCAGGATAAGACACCGTAAGCCCAACATCCCTTCACTGTAAGATAGGACATCCTAAGACCATCACCCCTAGGACCAGCACTTATTCATTGTACAACAGTACACCCGAAGTCTATCATCCCACAGACCACCGCCTCTTTATTGTACGACGCTACTCTTAGAGGTGCACAACTTCACTGTACAATATCACATCCTAAGTCCATCACCCCCGGTGTGCACCTCTTCATTATATGACATTATATGCTACGTCCATCACCCCTAAGATCTACACCCCTTCATTCTACAACATTACGTCTTAAATCCATCACCCCTAAGACCACCACCTCTTCATTGCATGACACTACTCTTAGGACCTCCAGCCATTCATTGTACAATATTACATCCTAAGTCCATCACTCCTAGGACGTGACCCCCTTCCTTGTCAGTCGGTAGATCCTTAGTCGATCACCCCTAGGATGTTCACCCCTTCATGGTACGACTTTACATCTTAAGTCCATTCCGCCAGGACCTGAACCCCTTCGTTGTATGACATTAAGGGCCTAATCACGACCTTGGCTGAGGGGATTACTACGTCCCTTATGTGACGGATATCCCGCCCGCCGTGTTACAAGTTCCATAGAATATAATGGAACTTGTAATACGGCGGGTGGGAAATCCGTCACATTTGGGACGGAGCAATCCCCTCCGCCAAGGTTGTAATCAGGCCCATTATCCTAAGTCCATCACCCCTAGGACCTGCACCACTTCATGGTATAAAAGAACATCCAACTCCATCACCTCTTGATTGTACAATAGAACATCCTAAGACCTGCTCCTTTTCATTGTATGACAGTACAACCCCAGTCCATCCTCCCAAAGACCAGCATCTCTTCATTTTACAACAGTACAACCTACGTTCATAGCGCCTAGGACATGCACGCCTTCTTTGTATGACTTTACATTCCAAGTCCATCACCCATGGGAGTGCACCACTTCATTGTTTGGAATTACATCCCATGTCCATCACACCTGACTGTGCACCCTTCTTTGTACGACATTACATCCTAAGTCCATCACCCCTAAGACCTGCACCAATTTATTGTATGAAAGAACATCCAACTGCATGACCTCTTCTTTGTACAGTAGATCATCATAAGACCTGCTCCTTTTCATGGTGTGACAGTACAACCCAAGTCCTCATCCCTAACACCAGCACCTCTACATTTTACAATAACTCACTGCGAAAGACAAGCCTTCTTTGAACGCAAGGATACCCTCACACCAACACCCCTTCATCGTAGAATAGAATATTCTAAGACCATCAACCCTAGTACCAGCACCTATTCTTTCTACGACAGTACAACCAAAGTCGATCACCCCAAAGACCAGCACCTCTTCATTGTACGACACTAACCTTAAGACATGCAACCACTCATTGTACAATATTACTGCCTAAGTCCATCACTGCTAGGATGTGCACCCCTTCATTGTACGTTGGTAAATCATACGTCTATCAGCCGTGGATGTCCACCACTTCATTGTACAACATTATATCCTACGTCCATCACCCCTAAAAACCCCACCACTTCAGTGTACATCGGCAGATCCTAAGTCCATCACCCCTAGGATGTGCACCCCTTCATTGTACAACATTACATCTTAAGTCCATCACCCTAAGATGTGCACCCCTTCATAGTAAGTTGATAGATTCTAAGTCCATCACCCCTAGATATGCACCACTTCACAGTCAGTCTGTAGACCCGTAGGGTGTGCACCCCTTCATAGTAAGTCAGTAAATCCTAAGTCCGTCACCCCTAGATGTGCACCCCTTCATAGTAAATTAGTAGATCCTAAGTCCATCACCCCTAGATGTGCATCACTTCATAGTAGGATGGTAGATCCTAAGTCCATCACCCCTAGATCTGCACCACTTCATTGTACAACATTACATCTTAAGTCCCTTACCCTTTGATCTGCACCACTTCATTGTACAATATTTCATCCTAAGTCCATCATCCCTAGTTGTGCACCCCTTCATTGTACAATATTACGTCCTGAGTCGATCACCCCAGATGTGAACCACTTCATAGTAAGTCAATAGATCCTAAGTCCATCACCCGTAGGATGTGCACCCCCTTCATAGTAAGTTGCTAGATCCCGAGTCCATCACCCCTAGGATGTGCACCCCTTCATTGTAAGTCAATAGTTCCTAAGTCCATCACTAGGGAATGCATCCCTTCATTGTACAATATTACATTCCAAGTCAATCACCCCAGATGTGTACCCCTTCACAGTAAGTCAGTAGATCCTGAGTGCATCACCCCTAAGATGTGCACCCCTTCATAGTAAGTCAGTAGATCCTGAGTCCATCACCCCTAGAATGTGTACCCCTTCACGGTACAATATTACATCCTAAGTCCATCACCCATAGATGTGTACCCCTTCATATTAAGTCAGTAGACCCTGAGTGCATAACCCCTAAGATGTGCACCCCTTTTATAGTAAGTCGGTATATCCTAAGTCCATCACCCCTAGGATTTGCACCCCTTCATTGTACAATATTACATCCTAAGTCCATCACCACTTGGATGTGCACCGCTTCATAGTAAGTCAGTAGATGCTAAATCCATCACCCCTAGGATGTGCACCCCTTCATAGTAAGTCTGTAAATCCAGAGTGCATCACCCCTAGGATGTGCACCCCTTCATAGTAAGTCAGTAGGTCCTAAGTCCATCACCCCTAGGATGTGCACCACTTCCTAGTAAGTCGGTAGAGCCTTAGTCCATCACCCGTAAGACGTGCACCCCTTCATTGTAAGCCAGTACATCCTAAGTCCATCACGCGTAGGATGTGCACCCCTTCATTGTACAATATTACATCCTAGGTGCATCACCCCTAGGATGTGCACCCCTTCACTGTACAATATTTCATCCTAAGTCCATCACCCCTAGGACGTGCACACCTTCATTGTACAACATTACATCCTAAGTCCATAACCCCTAGATGTGCACCCCTTCATTGTACAATATTACATCCTAAGTCCATTACCATTAGGATGTGCACTGCTTCATACTAAGTCAGTAGATCCTAAGTCCATCACCACTAGGATATGCATCTCTTCATAGTAAGTCAGTAGATCCTGAGTGCATCATCCCTAGGATGTGCACCACTTCCTAGTAAGTCAGTAGATCCTAAGTTCATCACCCCTAGGATGTGCACCACTTCATAGCAAGTTGGCAGATCCTAAGTCCATCACCCATAGGATGTACACCAGTTCCTAGTAAGTCAGTAGATCCTGAGTGCATCACCCCTAGGATGTGCACGCTTCATAGTAAGTCTGTAAATCCTGAGTGCATCACCCCTAAAATGTGCACCCTTTCTTAGTAAGCCTGTAGATCCTAAGTCCATCACCCCTAGGATGTGCACCCCTTCATAGTAAATCAGTAGATCCTAAGTCCATCACCCCTAGATCTGTATCCCTTCACTGTAGAATATTACATCCTGAGTCCATCACCCGTAGGATGTGCACCCCTTCATAGTAAGTCGGTAGATCCTTAGTCTATCACCCCTAGGATGTGCACCCCTTCAAATTAAGCCAGTAGATCCTAAGTCCATCACCCCTAGGATGTGAACCCCTTCATTGTACAATATTACACCCTAAGTCCATCACCCCTAGATGTGCAACCCTTCATAGTAAGTCGGTAGATTCTAAGTCCATCACCCCTAGGATGTGCATCCTTCAATAGCAAGTCGGTAGACCCTAAGTCCATTACCACTAGGATATGCAACCCTTCATAGTAAGTCAGTAGATCCTGAGTGCATCACCCCTAGGATGTGCACCACTTCATAGTAAGTTGGTAGATCCTAGGTCCATCACCACTAGGTGTGCTTCCCTTCACAGTAAGTCAGTAAATCCTAAGTCCATCACCCATAGGATGTGCACCCCTTCATAGTAAGTCAGTAAATCCTATGTCCATCCCCCCTAGATGTGCACCCCTTCATAGTAAATCAGTAGATCCTAAGTCCATCACCCCTAGATCTGCACCACTTCGTAGTAGGTCGGTAGATCCTAAGTCCATCACCCCTAGATCTGCATCCCTTCACTGTAGAATATTACATCCTGAGTCCATCACCCGTAGGATGTGCATCCCTTCATAGTAAGTCGGTATATCCTTAGTCCATCACCCCTAGGATGTGCACCCCTTCATAGTAAGTCAGTAAATCCAAAATCCATCACCCCTAAATGTGCACCCTTTCATTATCAATATTTCATACTAAGTCCATCACCCCTAAGACGTGCACCCCTTCATAGTCAGTCGGTAGATTCTAAGTCCATCACCCATAGGATGTGCACCCCTTCATAGTAAGTTGGTAGATTCTAAGTCCATCACCTGTATAATGTGCACCTCTTCATTGTACAATATTACATCCTAAGTCCATCACCCGTAGGATGTGCACCCCTTCATAGTAAGTCAGTAAATCCTAATTCCATCACCCCTAGATGTGGACCCCTTCATAGTAAATCGGTAGATCCTAAGTCCATTACCCCTAGATGTGCACCCCTTCATAGTAAGTTGGAAGATCTTAAGCCCATCATCCATAAGATGAGCACCCCTTCATTGTACAATATAGCATCCTAAGTCCATCATTCGTAGTATGTGCACCCCTTCATAGTAAATTTGTAGATCCTAAGTCCATCACCCGTAGGATTTTCACCCCATCATAGTAAGTCGGTAGATCCTGAGTGCATCACCCCTAAGATGTGCACCCCGTTATAATAAGTCAGTAGATCGTAAGTCCATCACCCCTAGATGTGCAACCCTTCATAGTAAATCAGTACACCCTGAGTGCATCACCCCTAAGATGTGCACCCCCTCATAGTAAGTCTGTAGAGCCCTAGTCCATCACCCTTAGGATGAGCACCCCTTCATAGTAAGCCAGTAGATCCTAAGTCCATCACGCGTAGGATGTGCACCCCTTCATTGTACAATATTTCATCCTAAGTCCATCACCCCTAAGACGTGCTCCCATTCATAGTCAGTCAGTAGATTTTAAGTCCATCACCTGTGGGATGTGCACCCCTTCATAGTAAGTTGGTAGATTCTAAATCCATCACCCCTAGATGTGCACCACTTCACAGTCAATCCATAGATCCTAAGCCCATCATCCGTAGGATGTGCACCCCTTCATTGTACAATATTACATCCTAAGTCCATCACCTGAAGGATGTGCACCCCTTCATAGTAAGTCAGTAAATCCTAAGTCCATCACCCCTAGATGTGCACCATTTCATAGTAGGTTGGTAGATCCTACGTCCATCACCCCTAGATCTGCACCCCTTCATTGTACAATATTACATCCTAAGTCCATCACCTGTAGGATGTGCACCCCTTCATAGTAAGTCAGTAAATCCTAAGTCCATCACCCCTAGATGTGCACCATTTCATAGTAGGTTGGTAGATCCTAAGTCCATCACCCCTAGATCTGCACCCCTTCATTGTACAATATTTACATCCTGAGTCCCTCACCCCTAGGATGTGCACCCCTTCATAGTAAGTCGGTAGATCCTTAGTCCATCACCCCTAGGATGTGCACCCCTTCATAGTAAGTCAGTAAATCCTAAGTCCATCCCCCTAGATGTGCACCCCTTCACAGTAAATCAGTAGATCCTAAGTCCATCACCTCTAGATGTGCACCCCTTCATAGTAAGTTGGTAGATCCTAAGCCCATCATCCGTAGAATGTGCACCCCTTCATTGTACAATATTACATCCTAAGGCAATCACCCCTAGATGTGCACCACTTCATAGTAGGTCGGAAGATCCTAAGTCCATCACCCCTAGATCTGCACCTCTTCATTGTACAATATTACATCCTGAGTCCATCACCCGTAGGATGTGCACCCCTTCATAGTAAGTCGGTAGATCCTTAGTCCATCAACCCTAGATCTGCATACCTTCATTGTACAATATTACATCCTGAGTCCATTACACGTAGGATGTGCACCCCTTCATAGTAAGTTGGTAGATCCTAAGTCCATCACCCGTAGGATGTTCACCCCTTCATAGTAAGTCGGAAGATCCTAAGTCCATCACCCGTAGGATGTGCACCCCCTTCATTGTACAATATTACATCCTAAGTCCATCACCCGTAGGATGTGCACCCCTTCATAGTAGGTCGGTAGATCCTGAGTCCATCACCCATAGGATGTGCACCCCTTCATAGTAGGTCGGTAGATCCTGAGTCCATCACCCGTAGGATGCTCACCCCTTCATAGTAAGTCGGTAGATCCTAAGTCCATCACCCATAGACTATGCACCAGTTCATTGTACGAAAGAACATCCAACTCCATGACCTCTTCGTTGTACAACAGAAGATCCTAAGACCTGCACCTTTTCATGGTATGACAGTACAACCCAAGTCCTTCATCCCTAAGACCAACACCTCTTAATTTTACGACAGTACAACCTAAGTCCATAGCCCCTAGGAAGTGCACATCTTCATTGTAGAACCTTACATCCCAATTCCATCACCAGTAAGACCTAAAACTCCTCATTGTACGACTGAACAATAATAAGACCATCACTCCTAGATTGGGCCATAGCTCACAGTGAAACACCAGCATACCTTCACTATATAGTTCACTCGCAGCTGTCAGCATCCACAGACGCACCCTTTGCGGTGTGGACGTCTGCCCTGCTATATCACCAAAACCACCCATCCCTACCGACTTACTATGAGACTGTGCCTGTTGTTGAGGATGCGCTGCTGCTGGACCTGACCCTTAGCACTAGCTCCGCCAGCTGGTAAAAGAACTGAATGAGTGACACCGATGGGCAGGGGCAGAACCTGAAAGTGGTCATTATTGCACCACTAGTGAGTGATAGGAGCTTGTACTGCCAACCTTGGAGCCCAAAAGGAACGCACATTGCCCCTTTTGCAGGCTGTCAAAAGCTCAGCACTGAAAACCATCGTCTTGGGGCTTACAGTTCCATATACTCATGCACACATAGGCACGTCAGAGTTGGAGGGAATGTACTTCCCCTGAAAGTCCCATAGGATTGCATGTAGAGCTCTGGTCAAGACCAAGACCACCAATAAGGCATGTATTCTTTTACTCTGAATCTATCAGATGGCATGGCAGCCTGGAACTTGCAAGATTGTAAACGCCTCTGGCAGCATCACAATGGGATTACACACCTTTGGCGGGGCTTTAAGTGCGGAAGAGCAAGAGTTGGCCATCAAAACCTACTAGAAACATCTTGCCACGTGCTAGTTTTGTATCATCCTGGCAAACATTCTATGGCCACCAAAAATATTTAGGTATATTTGACAAGCTTTTCAGTGCATAACAGTCTGACTAGACAACACCTCTATCAGGGTTCATACACTCGACTGTACTATTCTAACATATAACCAAAGACGAGTAAGGAGCAGAAAATGAACTGACAAAATTAAGCTTAAGCCGTGCAGTGGGCAGGACATTGGCCTCTCCCTAAATATCCCACAGATCATTATATTTATTGTTATGGAAGAGACCATCTTACCCTGGAGAGCAGCTTCTAGGAGCTAGAGTACCCTGATTTGATAAAGAAGGGACAACGAGACAAGGAAAATAATGATCTGCTCTCTCTTCTTTCTTTTAAGAGTGTTTGACTAAAGGAGTGGGCCCCCTCTGTAGAGAGCAGTGGACCCCGAATCACTTAAATATAAGATAAGTGACCACACCATATAGATGTGCTCATGATTTTAGCATGTACACCTTTTCTTGAACGTGTGAAGCACACTAAGGACTACTACCTATCGAGACTAACTGATGAGAAAACACAAGGATGGGCTGTCTATGTTTTATCATTACATAGCTGTATATAACTACGTAGTATTTTCTCCACAGACAGTTCACATAAGAAGGACTGGTAAGGTAAGACATTCTCATACCCCCAGCACAGATGTAGCTAGGACATTGACATCCACCGGATCCTATTTACCCTGAGAAAGGCCCATGATTATGTTGGGCTATAGATAGAGGCCGAAACATGTTGGTAGAAAGGATGACTGAGGCCTGAGATCTCTGGCCACATCCAATTGATTTTTTAATCTTGCCTGGAGTACCCTTTGAATAAAGCGATATCTCTTGGGTTTACACTGAGGAAGTTTTAATACTTTATCCGGATCCCTTGTTTATCCAGTATGGATTACTTGGATCTCCGTCACCTTGAGGTGGAGACCAGCTCAGTGGTAATGTCCAACCAAGGTGGGATGGGATGGCCTAAGATGAAGCAAAACACAATGCTGTAGATCAGGCTTTTCCGTCCATTTTTCTCAAACAATCTTATTAGTACAATGGACTCTTCTAGTCAATGTGGTGCTACTATTACGACTATACTCTTGTGGTTTTGGAGAACAAATGGTAGAATAATGAGACTGCTTTGGTGACAGAGATTAGGATTTAGACACTGTAGCTGTAACAACTATTGCCCCCAATTGCAAACCGATAATTTCACATTGGTTACGTTGTTGCAATCCACTGACTACGGTGACAATGATGCGTCTGGAGTAGGGCCAGGGTTCTCTGCAAGCTGCAAGACGGGTGTACAGAAAGTAAGCAGTCACATGCGCTACACTTGTACTAGTGCTAGAAGCTTTTCAGGGGTCACGTCTCTGCTCCGTTTTTGTTGTTCACCATTTTACCTGCCATATTTCTCCAACATTTAAATAAAGACTTTTTATTTTGTGAAAGTAATAGAATAGACTGCAATCTACCCTCTCTTGGGCTAAGAATCAACCTTGCTAGGAGGACATAAGGATTAACTTGGTTATGAAATTGAAGTGCATCAGTGTTGTGACTCTACGACACCAGTTGTAAACGACAGAACAAACACCTGGAACCAGATTCTGGGCTAGGACAAACCCCAAGGATAGTGTTTCTCCAATGTACTAAAGGACACATCAAGACCAGAAACCTTAAAATATAAGACTGGGCGGACCCCAATCTGAACATCTATCTATAGTAGGTTAAGACACACACCAAAGACCAGTATCCCTGCATTGTAGCTTGGAGCACACACCCAAGATCAGCATCCCTGCATTTTACCTTAGAGCACACACCCAAGACCAGCATCCCTGCATTATACCTTAGAGCACACACCCAAGACCAGCATCCCTGCATTATACCTTAGGACACACACCCAAGACCAGCATCTCTGCATTGAACCTTAAGGCACATGCCCAGGACCAGCACCCCTGCATTGTACCTTAGGACACACATCCAAGACCAGCACTGTACCTTAGGACACACATCGAAGACCAGCATCCCTGCATTGAACCTTAGGACACACACCCAAGACCAGCACCCCTGCATTGTACCTTAGGGCACACACCCATGACAAGCACCCCTGCATTGTACCTTAGGGCACACACCCAGGGCCAACATCCCTGCATTGTACCTTAGTGCACACACCCATGACCAGCATCCCTGCATTGTACCTTAGCACACCTCCCACCCCTCAAAACATGCAACACTGCATGTAATCTTAGAGCACACACCCGAGATCACGCATTCCCTGATTTGTACTTTAGGACATACACCCAAGACCAGTTTCCCTGCATCGTAGCATATGGCACACACCCAAGACCAACATCCCTACTTTGTAGCACAGGGGACACACCCAAGACCAGCACCCCTGCACTGTACCTTAGATCACACACCCAGGGCCAACATCCCTGCATTATTCCTTAGGACACACACCCAAGACCAGCACCCCTGCATTGTACCTTAGCTCACACACCCAGGGCCAACATCCCTGCATTGTACCTTAGTGCACACACCCAAGACCAGCATCCCTGCATTATACCTTAGTGCACACACCCAAGACCAGCATCCCTGCATTGTACCTTAGGGCACACATCCAAGACCAGCACCCTTGCATTATACCTTGGAACACATACCCAGGACCAGCATCCCTGCATTATACCTAAGGACACATACCCAGGACCAGCACCCCTGCATGGTACCTTAGATCACACACCCAAGACCAGCATCTCTGCATTGTACCGTAGATCTGTACCGTAGATCACACACCCAAGACCAGCATTCCTGCATTATACCTTAGGACACATACTCAGGACCAGCATCCCTGCATTGTACCTTAGATCACACACCCAGGGCCAACATCCCTGCATTGTACCTAAGGACACACACCCAAGACCAGCATCCCTGCATAATACCTTAGGACACACACCCAAGACCAGCACCCCTGCATTGTACCTTAGATCACACACACAGGGCCAACATCCCTGCATTGTACCTTAGGGCGCATACACAGGACCAGCACCCCTGCATTGTACCTTAGATCACACACTTAAAACCAGCATCCCTGCATTACACCTTAGGGCGCACACTCAAGACCAGCATCCCTGGGTTGTACTTTAAGGCACATGCCCAGGACCAGCACCCCTGCATTGTACCTTAGGACACACATCCAAGACCAGCACTGTACCTTAGGACACACATCGAAGACCAGCATCCCTGCATTGTACCTTAGGACACACATCCAAGACCAGCACCCCTGCATTGAACCTCAGGACACATACCCATGACAAGCACCCCTGCATTGTACCTTAGGGCACACACCCAGGGCCAGCACCCCTGCATTGTACATTAGAGCACACATCCAAGACCAGGATCCCTGTATTGTACCTTAGAGCACACGCCCATGACCAGCATCCCTGAATTGTACCTTAGATCACACACCCAAGACCAGCATCCCTGCATTGTACCTTAGATCACACACCCAGGACCAGCATCTCTGCATTGTACCTTAGTGCACACACCCAAGACCAGCACCCCTGCATTGTACCTTAGGACACACATCCAAGACCAGCACCCCTGCATTGTACCTTAGGACACACACCCAAGACCAGCACACCCTGCATTGTACCTTAGGACACCCACCCAAGACCAGCATCCCTGCATTGTACCTTATATCACACACCCAAGACCAGCACCCCTGCATTATACCTTAGATCACACACCCAGGACCCGGATCCCTGCATATAACCTTTGAGCACACACCCAAGAGCAACAGCCCTCCACATTACCCCCGCTTCCCCTCTTATAGGGTAAGGCAAACAGCAGGACCAGAAACCTCACTTGTATGATCGGAGACCGCAGAACCAGCATTCCTCTACGTAAGATCGAATATGTGCCTCTGAGTGGAACCCTCGTAGGCAAGGCCGATGTCTGAAAAGAATGCGCTTTGAATGGAAGGAAAGAGAGAGGCCACGGGCCAATAGTAGCAGGGACCTTATACGTCCCGTAGCTGTTACAGTGCGGGAGACAGCCAGTGATCGGCGCTCACCATGGCACAAAACCATCTGCAGCTTCAAGCCTGAGGATACTCCTGGCCCCATTCACGAAGCCCCAAGGGGGATGCGCCTGTTGCGTCACTGCGGGACTATGATAGGTTGAGATGGAATGAAGACGGCCCTTACCTGGGTTCAATAACTATTTGCAGTACCCCAGGTGGAGAACATCTGAGTCTCAAAATGAAAACTGCAGCCCATGTGGAGGTGTGACATGCATGAGGGGTGGGAGCAGTGCCAAGATGGACGGCTAACTGGGAAAGCAGAATGGTGAGTTCTGGATTCATTGACTCCGAGGGGAGCTAAGTGTATATGTCCCGAGGTGAGAAGGGGTCAAGTCTCTCTTTCCATGCGACTGTTGTCTTGTGTATACTCCTAACAATGGCCACGAGTGAATGGAAGCCACATATATAACCCCCTCAGAGATATGTGGCCTAACCAGGGCTTAGAATTTAGTTGGATCAGCATCTATTGGTGACCACCACACCGTCCTTCAATCCACTGTGGTCTTGCACTCTGCAGAGATCGGCCGGCCATGTTAGTGGTCTTGGGTGTGTACTCTGTGCATTGTGCTTTAAGTTTGAGTTTGCAACCCAGCAGTAGCGCACCGTTGTGAGGTCCAAGACGAATGGGTCTATGCAGGATGTACAGCACCTAAGTTTGTTTGAGGTATGGTGTCCTCGATGTTAGACCCATTGGTTGATGGCGACATGCTTCTGTGTGGAGGTCTGGTTGCGGCTCTTAAACAATGTTCGTTGTTTGCAGCAGTAGAAATACAGCGAAGCATTGGCTGGGCAACACTCAGCTATGTACAATCCGGTAATATATCCGAGTGGGAGGGAAGCGCACTGCATGGACACTGTAACCTGCAAAGTGTGCTGCTGCTGGTCTGACTAAACGGTACAAGACCACCTGCTCGAAGCATGCATGAGCAAGTGCTGGAAGTCAGCCGATGGGATTAAGGCAGCGCAGCGTTGTGACATCAGAGTGTGTCCTTTCAGGGTCTAAGGACACGGACGGAAGTTAGCAAAGGCTGGCACGCCAGAGACAAAGGGGGGAGGTAACTCGGAGAGAATTGATAATAAAGCTGGGTTCTACTAGGGCAGTTTTGAAGGAAAAGCTGTCTCTGAAATACACATAGTAACCTATCAAAGAAATGCACTTGGCCATAGATACAAAAGTTGTTGTGGGTCTTCTGGCCTTGAGGAGGGGTTTCTGAGGTTGACCGACAGGACACTGAGGCCTTGGATGAAGAACTGAGGGTAGAAGGGAAGTGGGTTGCTATTGCGTATATGTACGGTCCCCTCCTATAGGCTGAACTAGAAGGATCATGAGTTACAGAAGAACTTTATGGAATTGTAGCTGCTGCTGATTATCCTTGCGCGGGTAGGAAGAGTTTTCCAGCGCCGAGATGTCTTTCATAGAAGAGAGCTCCTGCTGATGTAAGATTTTCAGAATTAAGGGATACTGAACTGCAGGCCACTACCCGCTCATCAAACGTCCTCGCCGCCAGTCCTCACTCCCCAACACCTGTCAGCCGCTGTTTCCATTACAGTATTTATTTTACTTTTTAATCTTCAGCCACACCCCCTCCAGGATAACCCAGCTCCCATCCCACTTCACTTCTCGAAGGCAGATCTGGTCAGCACTCCGGATATAGTAAACAGGGAGGCGAGTACTCCACTCTCGAAGATCCATCCCTGCATCAGTAGCGTTAATTCTGCTCCCTGCCCCGGGTGTTGTGCTTGAGCTGACACAGGGTGGACGCATGCACAGTAAGTATAGCGGGTGGTGGCGGGGCCTACAAAAAGCAAGTATCGGCCAGGCCAGAATACACTGGAGTTGTGCTCTGGTTTCATCGGTTTCCACTGGTGCGGGGAGAGTTTTTGGGTTGTCCGATGGACTCCCCAAAAACCGATGTCAGCAGCAACGCTAGACTTAGCCCATGCATGCGCCATGCAAAGGGCAATTTATATCCATGGCTATCAGGGAAGCGGGAAGGAATATCTCCATAAAGGAGGGGCTTCCTCAGTCTCATTGTTCCCAAGGAGCTTTTGGGAAAATGAAGGTGACTGAAAGAGCAGACAAGCTCAAGAGTGTTAAGGAGCCTCTTCAGCAACAATAGGAACAAAGAATGGTCCTGGCTCCAAGGGAGTTACAGGCAATTATTAATGAGGCTGTCAACCAGGCTTTATCACAGCAAGAGATTCTTGGGCCTGAAACATGGAGGATCATGAAACTAAAAGTCGAGATACGCAGGATTTCAAAACACTGCTGGCACATACCAGACACAATAAAAACTTTCCAGCCCTCAGTATGAGTGATTCTGAGCAGGAATTTGTTGCAAGATTTATATTCCAGTAACAAGACTTAGCTCCAGTACATGTGACTGCACAAAATATATTTGGTAGAGAGTGGAAGGATACAAAAAACCTTTCTCAGATTTTGGCTAAAATGCATAGACTGGACACATTTGAGGACACAATTCTGGCATTGACAAAGGTTGATTCTTAGCCAGTGGTCCCTCACAATCATCGCTGGTTTGTGAGACTGCGGCCCCATCACATACAGACAAAAAAGGTTCACAGCTTTAAGAAGGGCTTACTTTGCACCAAATGTTGGTACAAGGGCAGGAGCTTACACAACGTACATGGTAGAATCATTGCTGAAAGACGGCCAGGATTTGTTTGCGATCAATTCGTTTGGGATCACGCAGAAAGGAGAGTATCGAGTTCTCGTTTTGGCAAAGATGGAATTACAGGTCTGACTGTTGTCAGATGTAAGAAGCTGTTGTATCAGGAGCATGTACTGACGGACGTTGATAGGTGAAGTGATGCTCCTGGAGTCTGGATACAAGTCAACATGCCTTGTTGCACTTACCACTTTTGAGTCCTCTTTTGTTTGAAAACCTCATGGACAAGAGAACAGGCATGCCTTTCAAGCAAGTAAACCTCAAATCTCCTTCTTTGGCTCAAGCTTTCCTTAAAAAGGGAACATGCAGTTTGTCATATCAGTTAAGGAGGCCACTGCAAGGAAAGGCGGACTGTCAGGGGCCCTCTTTTTTACAAAATTCCGACACCCACCACTTAGAGCTTCCGCCACTGAGCCAAGTAACCAAGAAGAATGACTATGTGGTAGAGAACACAGAAAAGCAAGTGATGGGCAGGGCATCTCAGTTTGTAGGAAAAACAGTAACAGTCAATTAGGTTTTAAATATCCTGGATTTACCGGTTACAGGTTGGAATTGACTGAAAAGAAAGGAAATGATGAAGGGGAGACAAACATTGCTATAAAAGAGATAAATATGCATGGTCTCAGAAGCAGACAGAGGCCAGGGCTTCTTGACGTTCTTATCTCGGCTGCCAAGCAAAATGGAGATGACAAGCCAGTGATGAATCTCAAACATCTGAACACACTTCTGTGGCATGGGCCATTACGGAACACGTCACATTCACTTATTCCTTTTGAACAATCAAAGAGAATTCTTATTGTAACTGGATATGACTTCCATGTGCCCCATAAGTTTTGTGGTGGGTGCAGCAGCATGGCCAGCTCCAGGAAGGCCCTATAGTTTAAGAACAGCTCCCGGAGTTCTTACTAAATTCTTGCACCAATGTCGGCCGGATTGCTTGCTAAGGTGATCAACGTGTGTCCTTGGTTAGATGACTGGCTCTTCGTTGTTTCTTCTGCACAGCCTCATGAAGATGCAGTGGCAGAGACATCAAAAGGCTGTGGATTCCGAACCAACTTGTTCCCTCCCAGGATTTGACTTTCATAGGAGCCCATTTTAGAACTTTGTCAACAAACGTATCCTGACCCCAGGACAAGGCAGAATCCATCAGCAATCTGGTTGTGGTATTATTGAAAGACAACTCAGCTCCAGTAAACTATGGCTAAAACTGCAGCGGCTGTTGGCGTCAACAGTTTTGGGGCTCCTTGAGCTCAGTCCCTCCTAAAGGAGTTAGTGGCTTTTCTTCTGAATCGTTGGCATCTGCTTCAAAGGATCACGATGGAACCCTCAGGCTGAATGTTTCAATACTAGAAGCTCTGGCGTGGTGACTAAGCGAGTTACAGTGTTTACGATTAAGGATGCCGTCTAGAGAGGCTGGGGGCCCTCTGTGCACCAAGTCTTCAAGGGCATTGTTCTCAGGAGGAGGCTCTGCGTTCCTCAAATTGGAAAGAACGGAGGGTTGTTACATATGCTTCGATGTCACTTGTGCAGAGTTACAGAGGAATTCAGTTTTGGTGAGCAGAGACAACCCAGTGGTAAGGTTGTACATCAATGGCCTACAGGGAACAAGATCTTAGTCTGACAGTCATCTGGTGTAGGACACGCTCATGTGGCTGGAGGTTCATCTCCCATCTCTAGCAGCAGTTTATCTGCCAGACAGGATTCCCTCAGTTGCCAGTTTCCATGATCAGTACATTTACAACTGCATCATAGTATTTTACATGATTTGCAAGCTAGGGAACCCCGATGATATGATTGTGTCGCCAGACGATATTCTTCTCCATCTCTTTTGTTTGGTGGTTCCATCGTCGAAGGTCTGAGCAGCAGATGCTTTATCAACAGAACGGCCACGAGTCCTTCTCTATTGTTTTTCTTCCAGTTCCGATGATAATGCGAAGTTTAGACAGAGACAGCAGAGTTGGTTCTTGCAGCCCCAGTATGGCCCGGGAGAGTGTGGTATCACCTTATCCTGTCACTGATGACAGGACCTTGCAGGGAACTTCTAATAGTTCCAGCCTCCCTCGATTTCCCTCAAACAGCAGTGGTGAAGTGTCAGAGATTACGGTTGGAGGCTTGGAAATTGAGCGGGTCAACCTGCAAGAAGTAACAGTGGAGTTACAGCAGGGTAACATTCCAACTACATCAAAGTGCTTCAAAAGACCCTGGAGGAATTTTGATTCATGGTTTTCATAGAACAGCATGAGGTCAGAAGGAAGTTATGCCTTCAGCATTGTAGTTTCTTTAAGATGGATTTCTTGAAAATCTGTCAGAATCCACTTTAAGAGCACAGGGGGCGGATATATTTAAAGCAAAATCAAATCTAGAAAAATGATTCCTTTGACACCTGCCTAGCTTATTGCATAGTTTTTTTTTAAAGCAAGAAGATTGTTCTGGGGAGTATTTACCACTTTATGATCTATCACTAGTACGAAAGGTTTTACAGAGAGGACCTGTGGAGCCTTTGGACTTTCTTCCTTTACATGGGTTATCAGCAAAGGGATTGTTCTTAGTACCAATAACTTTGGGCCATAGCGTAAGGGAGTTGCACATTTTATTGTACCATAAACCATACTTAGTTTTTGCAGATAAAGAGAGGCTAAGAACTTTGTGCTGATCTTTTTGTCAGAAGTTATCATCAGATATCCTTTTGTCTCAGGAAATAGTCCCGCCTGTCCTTGCAGAGTCAGATCATGATCGAGTTATAAATACACTGGATGTACATGGACCGTTTTTATTATTTATTTGAAAAGAACCACATAATTTAGGAAAATAGATACACTTTTTATTACATTTGGTTTCCCAGGAAAATGTGAAAATCCTACTACGAGTACAAGTAGTCATGTATCGGAATAGACGCTATTAAGGCTAATTTTGTAGCAGGAGTACCTCTGCCAGGAGGGGTTGAAGGGAAATCTACAAAAAAAAATCTGCTTCGAGGGCACGGTGAAAGGCGTATTACTTCATGATATCTGTGGTGCGGCCGCATGGCTGGTGCCTGACACTTTTGTTACATATTGTAAACTAATTCCTGGGGGTCCGCATTAAGTTGATTTTGGGTTTGGTTTACTGACAGCGGTTGAGGATTTAATCTGAATAGTATTTTATGTGAAATACACATATCGGCATGCACTATTGTTAGGAGTCTGACTTAATTACAAGTATCAAATGTGCTTGTTATATATCCTAAAAGGTAAGGAATGGGGGATGAGGAAGTCTGAAGAGAGGGTAATGTTCAATTTCTTACTGGTAATTGTCTCAAAACTAGACTTCCTTGGCCCAGGTCTTAGTGCCCAGGCTCCCAGTATTATACACCTCACAAACCTGAATTACCAGGAGGTGAAGTGCTATGGGAGTAATACTGATCTTGAGTGCTGTGTGCTTGAAGACTAAATATAAAACTACTACACTGGCTGTAGCTGGTGATGGCTGTCGAAGAGCGAGGACCCTCACTCAGCAGTAGGTACTGGGACGAGGAAGTCTAGTTTCGAGATGAAAAACAAGTTCCTCTCCTGTACGACGCAGTTCTCTGGTATTGATATCTTTCAGAGATTCACATGCTTGAATCTTCCCCGTTGTCAAGACGGGAGTCCCACGGCAATTCTAATAAGTAGTATCAAGAGACGCACTGTATAGCAACGCTTACACAATCACATTGTTAGCCAGTTCACACAATCGTGATAGGAACCAACCCCAGCCACGCAGGAAGCAGCTCCTGAAGCCCTCTCCCCTCCAGGTCTAGCACATCTCAGATTTCTAAGCGCTAGTGTAAGGTAATATAGATGAGGCCCAAAGTGCAGTGAGCTCCTGTCGGCGAGGATGTTGGGTCGCACATGAATCTACAAAAGATATCAATACTGGAGAACTACAATGTACAAGTGACTGGTTTCTGTCTATTGTATTGAATCTTTCATAGATTCGCATGCTTGATCTGAATAGATAGCAGTAATGAACTTGGCAGAATAGTGTGTAAGTGGGGGTGTGAAACATATTTTAAGTAAAGATTCCTAGTTATATAAAAACAGACGAGGTCATCTCATTGAAATAGATGGCAAAGGACTGCTCGCCCCACTGCATCACCTGTGGTAGTGGTACTGAGGAGGTAATGTCTAGCAAGCATATCCCTGTTACTCCATGTATCAGCCCTGCGAATGAAAGGTAAGGATACCCCAGCACACAGGGCAGCAGATCTTGCGGCGTGCGGTCGAACCCTCCCACTTAAAGGACGTCTAGCGTGTCACGACAGAAAACAATAGCTGCTGGTATCCAACGGGATGTACCGTTCTTTGAGAGAGCATCCCCCTTTCTGGGAGGTTTGAAGGGTATAAATAGTTGATAGGCTTTCCCAAATATGTTAGTCCTTTCAATATAACTTTTTTTCCATCTCCTGACAGCTAAGAGTGCTCTCTCTGCTGCACAGCTTGAAGTTTTGAAGGTTTCTAAAATTATCGGCTCATTGAGGTGAAAGTCCAAAGAGTCTTTGGGAATAAAATGAGGATTAGTCCTCAAAATGATGTTTGCTCTTTGAATTGCATTTAAAGCTATTTTATTGGAAAAGATCGAATTTCACTACTTCTTCTGGCAGAATTGACACCCAACAGAAGGGCCATTTTCCAGAAAAGATGTTCTACTTCTGCCCTCTTGGTGGGTTTGAAGGGGCTCCTCATTAGTTGTGATATGTTCATATTTTATTGCCAAGTAACGGGTGGTTTCCTAATTAGAAACAAAATCTCAGACGAACCCACTCAAATTAATCAGCCTGTTAAACCAAAGTGATGTTTGGGTTATAGATGTACAAAATCGGGTGGACCTTTAACGAGTTGTGGGAAAGCCCTGAACGTGCCAGTTCTAACAAGTATGGTAGGATCTGTTCGGGTGGACACAAGAACGGTTGAATGCTATTACGAGAGCACCATGTCGTGAAACAAGTGAATTTTGCTTTATATGTTTTATTTGACATCTTTCCTTTGGCCTTGGCCAAGATTTCTCTCATTCTTACCATAATTATTGCGTTAGACTCCCACCTCAATGACGGGGAAGTTTCAAATATGAGAATCTATGAAAGAGTCAATACTGGAGGATAAAGATTACTGGTATGTGTCAGACCATTCTATGTCAGAGGTTCCTCTTTGGTTATAGGGTTGAAGTTTAGTCTGGAGAAAGGACAGTCCTGTGCAGCGGAACACCCAGTGAGGGACATAAAGGGCCTCGTCGGAAGCACGTCTTGTGGATGGTCGTCTTGAAAGTGGAATCCAGTGCAGTCAGAGGGATGTTGGGGTCCACAATCATCCCAAAATTCTTCACTGCATTCAAAGAGGTTGTGGTGGTCTGGGGTGTGGAATCCATCCGGATACAGGTCAGACTTAGACCAGGTCCGCATGTTAAGCCTCTCGGTCTTTGAGAAACTGAGCTTCACATGGTTTCCCAGCTCTCAGATATCAACTGCTCAGAAGCACTGACCAGCGCCGCAGATGTCCAGGTCAGAAGGTCTTTCCCAATTTATAATGATCTGTGTTTTGTGTAATTATAGGAGGTCAGATGAGTGGAGTGAATAGTCAAGGGCCGAGGTAGGCATTAAAACATGTAAGGGATGAAAAGGACGAGGCTCCTTCTAAGCAATGCAATGCGGTACAGCAACTTTTGGCTTTCCGCTATAAATGAACGCCTCCTCAAGGTAGACGTGACGAGGAGGAATGGTCTCACTTTTCACACACTGCATGTGTGCTGGACTGTGCTGTTGAAGCGTTGTATGTTGTACCAGAAGGGCGCCCCACTATGGCTCCAGCTGTGCTCCAGTGCTGAGGAAGACAGCAGCAGAACCACAGCTTAGTAGATGGTGCTCCGTGATGCTCCCTCCGGAGACCGCACAGGAGTCCTGGAGGCTGCGCAGCATTGTGCTCGTTTAGTAAGTTTGCCCCAGAGTGTTACACTGAGGAAGAAGCCGACAATAGATTATTTAAGGGGTGAAGAAGCCTCACTTTGACCGTCATTGAGCTCGGTTATTACTGACCAAACAAAGGTTTACATTTCCGCAGACGTGTTACTCTGTTACAACGGTGACGTGTATCCCATCCGTCGAAATATAAATCCCATTATAGACAGTGGGATTTATACTTCGGGACGTGTTATCTGTCACCGTTGGGACGGAGTAACCCGTCCGCTGAAATCTAAATTAGGCCTAAACTGTTTGGCAGTTTGTTCACAGATGGAACATATGAAGATATATGGCCCCTTACTAAAGGGTAGGGTTGGACGTCAGTGACGCGTGTCATCTCCCAACAGTGGAACTCCCATCAAGTGGCCTTGAAGGTGACCTGCTTCCAATGGTTCCCTGGTTGGACAGGATGGGTGACCTCATCATCACGACAGCCGCAGTGGTGTGCCTGATGATGGAGGTAAGACTCCACCAACCATGACCATCTGATGGTGGAGGAGTGTCTCCCGCCACTGCACTGGACTTTGGAGGGACAGAAAGGGATGCAGTTGGGTGTCACAAACGCATCACATGTATTGTGTTTATCGAGACGTCTTTGGGTGAGGAGATAAGTGAGGGTTCTCACAAGTCCAGGAAGCACTGTTGCATGGTCTGACTCTGCAGTACCTCCCTTCCCCCCATTCATAGGAAAGATTGTGCAGGGGATTGTGGGTTCTCCCATATAGACATCAGCAACTGGGTCACCCAGTGCCCCTCACAAAGGCTAGCATACACCAAATAGCTTTTTATTGGGCAGACCATACCATAGAAGTCATGATGCCAGACCACAACATAAATATGGGAAGAGTCAGCAGCACTTGTACTGCTAAGTAGATGGCCCTGTTGGGTAAGACAAAGTGAAATCACCCAGTGAAAATCAGGGGAATCAGTGGTCCCTGGATTAATGGTAGAGCAAGCAACACTCTCATGGCATCCACCCCTCTGAGACTGTCCATCTGGACTTTAAATACCTTCCACAGCCCAGGATGAAAGACGTACACAGACCTTCTCGATAGTGGGGTCCAGGTTAAGGGTAGTGGTGATGCTCTTATGAAAAAGGAACGGGTTATACAGGTTCAGACGAAGCACATCACACAAGTACACTTTGCTGGTAGCCACTACGTGGCACAGAAGCGTGCAAGACAAAGGGTGCAGAAGTGTATCAACATCATAGTGGATTCAGATTCTGTGGTCTAGAATACGTGGTTGTAGTTCTGCCACCTTTCTGCTAGGTTCATGCTATACAACTACCACATACATACATACATGCATGCATGTGTACTTAGTGAAGATGAAGGCAGCTAGATAAAGTGACCTTGGCAGCAGAGAAAGCAGCCAAGAAAGCATTACAGAGAGGTTTGCAAGGTGGATATCATTTGTGGCAATATAGACTCCCTGCGTAGCCACTGTGAGTCATCCTGGAGAGGAGAGAAACCATTAGGGGAACAAACCGGATGATGGATTGCCTGGCATTGATACTGAATGATCAGCAGAAAAGACCCAGTGATAAACAGGCAGTGGGAATGGTTGGCACGAGCAGGGAGAAGCTATAGCGGAGGAGGGATATCACCACCTAAAAAGAAGTATGAGGAGAGATCCTTGGCATGCTTGGCATGATGGCAAGGGATGAGGAAGGTCACGCTGGACCTTATATCCAGAAGCCTACCATGCTGAGGCAAGGGCGATCAGGATATACTTGCAGGACCATGAGTACAGATGCCTGCCCTGCCTAGGCCAGGACGATCAGGATATACTTGCAGGACCCCGAGTACAGATGCCTGCCCTGCTGAGGCCAGGACGACCAGGATATACTTGCAGGACCATGAGTACAGATGCCTACCCTGCTGAGGCCAGGACGAACAGGATATACTTGCAGGACCCCGAGTACAGATGCCTACCCTGCTGAGGCCAGGACGAACAGGATGTACTTGCAGGACAATGAGTACAGAGTACTTGTGGAGAAGTGTGGCACAATGGTTAGAGCGGCAGACCCTGAAGCAGAGATCTGGCTCAAGACCAGGGTTCAAGTCCCGCTTCGGCAGGTCTTGGGCTCAATTCCCTTGGACCAGATAATTCTCGCCTCGGTGCCTAATCTAATTAATGGGTCCCACTCTGCAACTCTGGGCAATAGCTTGCTTAATCTCCACAACGGCCCCAACAGCACTTGGATGCTTGGCTTCACCCTGGGGGTGCCCAGGAGTGGGCACCTCACAGGGAAAAGCCAGGAGGGGTTCCATAGCGGTATGAGTACAGCGCCTTGAGACCCTAACGGGTGAGTAGTGCGCTATACAAGTGCAAAGTTTACAGTTTTAGTTTTTACAGATGCCTACCTTGCCTAGGCCAGGACGATCAGGATATACTTGCAGGACCATGAGTACAGATGCCTAGCATGCCTAGGACAGAACGATCAGGATATACTTGCAGTACCATAGGTACAGATGCCTGCCCTGCTGAGGCCAGGACGACCAGGGTATACTTGCAGGACCATGAGTACAGATGCCTGCCCTGCCTAGTTCAGGATGATCAGGATATACTTGCAGGACCATGAGTACAGATGCCTACCCTGCTGAGACCAGGACAATCAGGGTATACTTGCAGGGCCATGAGTGCAGATGCCTGCCCTGCCTAGGCCAGGATGATCAGGATATACTTGCAGGACCATCAGTACAGATGCCTGCCCTGCCTAGGCCAGGATGATCAGGATATACTTGCAGGACCCCGAGTACAGATGCCTACCCTGCTGACGCCAGGACAATCAGGATATACTTGCAGGACCATGAGTACAGATGCCTGCCCTGCTGACGCCAGGACGATCAGGATATACTTGCAGGACCATGAGTACAGATGCCTGCCCTGCCTAGGCCAGGATGATCAGGATATACTTGCAGGGACCATGAGTACAGATGCCTGCCCTGCCTATGCCAGGATGATCGGGATGTACTTTCAGGACCATGAGTACAGATGCCTGCCCTGCCTAGGCCAGGACGATTAGGATATACTTGCAGGACCATCAGTACAGATTTCTACCCTGCCTAGGCCAGGACAATCAGAATACACTTGCAGGACCATGAGTACAGATGGCTAATCCTGCTTAGTTCAGGACTATCAGGGAATAGTTGCAGGACCATGAGTGCAGATGCCTACCCTGCTGAGGCCAGGACGATCAGGATATACTTGCAGGACCATGATTACCGATGCCTACCCTGCGTAATTCAGGACTATCAGGGTACACTTGCAGTACCCTGAGTACAGATGCCTGCCCTGCTGAGGCCAGGACGATTAGGATATACTTGCAGGACCCTGAGTACAGATGCCTACCCTGCTGAGGCCAGGACGATTAGGATATACTTGCAGGACCCGGAGTACAGATGCCTACCCTGCTGAGGCCAGGACAATCAGAATATACTTGCAGGACCATGAGTACAGATGCCTGCCCTGCCTAGGCCAGGACAATCAGGATATACTTGCAGGACCATGAGTACAGATGCCTACCCTGCTGAGGCCAGGACGATCAGGATATACTTGCAGGACCATGAGTACAGATGCCTACCCTGCTGAGGCCAGGACGAATTGGATATACTTGCAGGACCCTGAGTACAGAGGCCTGCCCTGCTGAGTTGAGGACTATCTGGGTGTACTTGCAGGACCATGAGTACAGATGCCTACCCTGCTGAGGCCAGGCCGATCAGGATATACTTGCAGGACCCTGAGTACAGATGCCTACCCTGCTGAGGCCAGGACGATCAGGATATACTTGCAGGATCCCGAGTACAGATGCCTACCCTGCCTAGGCCAGGACAATCAGGATATACTTGCAGGACTATGAGTACAGATGCCTACCCTGCTGAGGCCAGGACGATCAGGATGTACTTGCAGGACCATGTGTACAGATGCCTACCCTGCCTAGGCCAGGACAATCAGGATATACTTGCAGGACTATGAGTACAGATGCCTACCCTGCTGAGGCCAGGCCGATCAGGATATACTTGCAGGACCCTGAGTACAGATGCCTACCCTGCTGAGGCCAGGACGATCAGGATATACTTGCAGGATCCCGAGTACAGATGCCTACCCTGCCTAGGCCAGGACAATCAGGATATACTTGCAGGACTATGAGTACAGATGCCTACCCTGCTGAGGCCAGGACGATCAGGATGTACTTGCAGGACCATGTGTACAGATGCCTACTCTGCCTAGGCCAGGACAATCAGGATATACTTGCAGGACTATGAGTACAGATGCCTACCCTGCTGAGGCCAGGACGATCAGGATATACTTGCAGGACCATGAGTACACATGCCTACCCTGCTGAGGCCAGGCCGATCAGGATATACTTGCAGGACCCTGAGTACAGATGCCTACCCTGCTGAGGCCAGGACGATCAGGATATACTTGCAGGATCCCGAGTACAGATGCCTACCCTGCCTAGGCCAGGACAATCAGGATATACTTGCAGGACTATGAGTACAGATGCCTACCCTGCTGAGGCCAGGACGAGCAGGATATACTTGCAGGACCATGAGTACAGATGCCTACCCTGCTGAGGCCAGGCCGATCAGGATATACTTGCAGGACCCTGAGTACAGATGCCTACCCTGCTGAGGCCAGGACGATCAGGATATACTTGCAGGACCATTAGTACAGATGCCTACCCTGCCAGGGCCAGGACGATCAGGATATGCTTGCAGGAACCTGAGTACAGATGCCTACCCTGCTGAGGCCAGGCCGATCAGGATATACTTGCAGGACCCTGAGTACAGATGCCTGCCAGGGCCAGGACAATCAGGGTATACTTGCAGGACCATGAGTACAGATGCCTAGCATGCCTAGGCCAGGACGATCAGGATATACTTGCAGGAACCTGAGTACAGATGCCTACCCTGCCTTCACTGACACAGTCCCATTGTAGTCAGGCAGCTATAGACCACAATTGCACCTCTGCTGTAGAAAAGAAACACACCCAGAAAGACCCACATCTAGCTAATACAGAGCAGGCACCTCTCTGATGAGGCGCAGGGCCATCCCTGACCTTCGTCACAGACAGACCCTGCACCATCACCGTTCTAGAGATCTTTCATCCAAGTGCTGGGAGCTGCTGAACCTTGCGTCCACTTGCGCTTCCTCGCAGGGGTCCAAGCTGCGTCGTCCTCGAAAGAATGCTTATTTTGCTGAGATGGGCAGCACTAGGGTCAGGTCGGGGCACAAGTCCCAGGTCTCCAATCCGGTAGTGAGAGATGGCACTGCTGTCCTTCACCACAGGGGACAAGGTGAACCTAAACAGAAACAATATCTCAGTAAACCAGGGTATTTGCACCATGCTGTGCCACATTTACACACAAAGGGACGTACGTATTAACATTTGATGCACTGCAGCACACAACCAAAGCTGCTGCCTCTGTTGCATCGAAGGGAGAGCGCAGAACAGCACCAGAGGCCTAGAATATGGCACTGTCTCTCTCCCCTGCACCAGCTCCTTAGGGAGCCTTACATAGGTTTTGGTCTGGAAGGGTACCTTTTGAGTGTAATATACTACTCTTTGATGCAGTTTAAAACTTCTCATTGTTTGTATGTGTGTGGTACATTACAGCACAAGTGCAAAGTTGGAAAGATTTTGGGGGAAAGAATACTTTTCTCCAAAGTTACTCCTGCTTAAGTAAGCATATATTTCTGTTGCAGTCCTGTCATCCTTTTTAGTAGTTAGAGCATTGCGTCAAAATCCATAGGTGGTAGCATAGGAGGGCTCACGTACCAACCAATGTTACGTCACATTGAGACAGTGCAGTGCATAGCAGTATTTAGTGTTTCTTTAGGGCTACTTTCCAGTGCAACACACAATACTGAAGCAGTGATTACACACAGAGAACTTACCTTACAACAGTTAGAGACCATGAAAGCCTCAAGGATGTGTTTTTTTCTCTTGCGACTCAAACCCAGGCCCCTCCTTTCGCATGCTTATAACAAACCTACAGTGAGACCTTCCTGTTGCACTGCAGTGTCCACGGCCAATCACCAGAGAGAGTGCGCACTGTACATGTAGGTGGGGAAATCCTGTATCTTTAGAGCTGCACTAGAAGGTGCACCAGCGGGGCTAGGTACAAACGCCAGAGATAATAATCAGCATCTAGATTTCCGCGACCAAGGTGTTGCTCGCCTAGCTCCCAGCGAGCCAGCATCCGTTCCATGCAGAGAGCTATGGGCTGCCGCAGCATCTTGAATGGAGAACGGTTGCTCACCATTAGCAAACCCTTAGAAGATCATCAGTGGGGGGTTAACACCCTCATCTCAACACCTGAGAGATGCTCTGCACAGCTGGGCCCGTCCCAGTAAGCTGGTACTTCTGTAGTTTAAACACTGTAAGAGAAAGACCAAGGGCAACAATTCCAGAAGAGAAGCAGACAGGATGAGGCAAAATCCTGCAGCCATGGAGGACAGTACAAAGCCGCCTATCAGTAGGATTGAATACTAAGGTCTTATGTGCAGAAATGGGGGCACTGATCCCAGAGGTGCCCACAGAAAGGGCTGCACCACTCTTGGAACAGAGGGACATGGTCTGGGCCACCACACCTGACCAGCCCTGGAAGAGTTGCAGGACTGCATGTCAAGAGTTTGAATCGTAAGATCTTGCATGTATGGATGGGAGCACTTAGCTCAGAGGTGTCAGAGAAGGGCTGCACTAGTCATCGAACACATGGACATGATATGGGCCACCACACCTGACCAGCTGTAGAAGAGCTGCAGGACTGCATGTCAGGAGGCTTGATTCCTAGGGCTTGATTAAGTCCCACACCTGACCAGCTGTAGAAGAGCTGCATGATTGCATGTCAGGAGGCTTGAGTCCTAGGGTCTTGCGTGCGAGGAGCAGTAAGCCCAGAGGTGTCCACAGAAATGGCTGATGAAGCATGTGGCCTGAAAGACATAATGGAGCATAGACTACTTCCTATGCACAAAAGGCAAGATCCACCTACACTGCAAGCTCTACCTTATGGCTAAAGACCACTGCATATCAGCTGTCTCATCGATGAGTACTGAGTTCAACATTACATCAGACAGCTGATGAACAAGCCCAACAGGGTGGTCATGCATGCCCCTGTGATGTTGGAAGGTCTTGAAGTGGTGAACATGTAAGAGGGATGCCAGTGATCTGCCCCATCATAGCTGCTCTGCAGGAAAGGGAGTGTTGCAGCGTTCCGCTACAACACAGGAGGTGGCACAGAGCCAGCCCGCAAAGTACAGAACTCCAAGCGGCACTCTGAATAAGAGATCCAGGCTGCTCAAAGAGATATCCTGGTGCAAAACTATGAAGATTTGTTCAAGATCAATTTATTGAAAAAATGATGGGCCTGATTTTGAACTTGGTGGATGGGGTTACTCCGTCACAAACGTGACAGATGTCTCGTCCACCGTATTACGATCCCATTACATCCCAGGGGAATCATAATAAGGCAGACGAGCGATCCATCACGTCTGTGACGTACTAATCCATCCGCCAAACTCTAAATCAGACCCTATATTACCACTGGACGCGACAGTCGGACCCTGTACAAAGTGTTTACACTTGGACTTTCTTGTGGCAAAAAGATTGTGTTGTGGTGACATGGAAAGCAGAAGAGGGTCCCGGAGATACTTGGGGAGCGGGACGTGAGAAATCACTGTGATCAGAGAAGAGGAAAGGCTGGGACCATGAACATATCCGTTGGTTGATTTATGGACGAGGTGTTGAGCTCCTTGGTGACTTACAGAACAACGTGATGACACTGGCAGGATGAAGTGTAAAAATCAGTAGATACAAGCCGCCGAAGTGAAGCACTTATGAGCTATCACACTTCTAGACTCGAAGGATATCAGTAGATACAAGCCACCCGAAGTGAAGCACTTATGAGCTATCAAACGTCCGTACCCAAAGGATATCTGTAGATACAAGCCACCTGGAAGTGGAGCACTTATGAGCTATCAAACGTCCGTACCCAAAGAATATCTGTAGATACAAGCCACCCGAAGTGAAGCACTTATGAGCTATCACACTTCCGGACTCGAAGGATATCCTTAGATACAAGCCACACGAAGTGAAGCACTTATGAGCTATCACACTTCCAGACTCGAAGGATATCAGTAGATACAAGCCACCCGAACTGAAGCACTTATGAGCTATCACACGAAACCTTCTGTACTTGTTACTCCTGGGTGATGACTGTCAGTGCCAGTCTCCCTTGTGTAACCTTCTGTACTTGTTACTCTTGGGTGATTACTCTCAGTGCCTGTCTCCCTTGTGTAACCTTCTATACTTGGTACTCTTGGGTGATGACTGTCAGTGCCTGTCTCCCTTGTGTAACCTTCTGTACTTGTTACTCTTGGGCGATGACTGTCAGTGCCAGTCTCCCTTGTGTAACCTTCTGTACTTGTTACTCTTGGGTAATGACCCTCAGTGCCTGTCTTCCTTGTGTAACTTTCTGTACTTGTTACTCTTGGGTGACGACTGTCAGTGCCTGTCTCTCTTGTATAACCTTCTGTACTTGTTACTCTTGGGTGATGACTGTCAGTGCCTGTCTCCCTTATATAACTTTCTGTATTTGTTACTCTTGGGTGATGACTGTCTCCTTTCTGTAACCTTCTGTACTTGTTACTCCTGGGTGATGCTTGTCAGTGCCTGTCTCCCTTGTGTAACCTTCTGTACTTGTTACTCTTGGATGATGACTCTCAGTGCCTGTCTCCCTTGTGTAACATTCTGTACTTGGTACTCTTTGGCGATGACTGTCAGTGCCTGTATCCCTTGTGTAACCTTCCGTACTTGTTACTCCTGGATGATGACTCTCAGTGCCCGTCTCCCTTGTGTAACCTTCTGTACTTGGTACTCTTTGGCGATGACTGTCAGTGCCTGTCTCCCTTGTGTAACATTCTGTACTTGTTACTCTTGGGTGATTACTCTCAGTGCCTGTCTCCCTTGTGTAACCTTCTATACTTGTTACTCTTGGGTGATGACTGTCAGTGCCTGTCTCCCTTGTGTAACCTCGTTAGCGCCTGTCTCCCTTGTGTAACCTTGTCAGTACCTGTTTCTCTTGGGTAACCTTGCCTCTTGGCCGACATCTTTCCAATACCCATCTCCTTGAGTAATCTGCCCTGTGCTGGTCTCTCTTGGGTTAGACTGTCCCAGGTATGTGACCCTTAACCGCTCTGTCCAGAACCTGCTTCCCTCGGTGAGACATTGAGAGTATCTTTCTCATTTGAGTAAGCTCCTGTCCTAAATTGCTTCAGAGCACTTTACATGAGCATGAAATTACATAACATAAGGCCTGATTTTTTTGAGGCACAGAGAGATTAAGGCGGTCGGCGGTCGCCGCCCGCCAAGCGGTTCCCGCCGAAAGATCGCTCCGCGGTCAAAAGACCGCAGCAGCCATTCCGGCTTTCCCGCTGGGCCGGCGGGCGACCGCCAGAAGACCGCCGGCCGGGCCAGCGGGACAGCCCCTTCAACAATGAAGCCGGCTCGGAATGGAGCCGGCGGAGTTGAAGGGGTGCGACGGGTGCAGTGGCACCCGTCGCGATTTTCACTGTCTGCTAAGCAGACAGTGAAAATCTTTGTGGGGCCCTGTTAGGGGGCCCCTGCACTGCCCATGCCACTGGCATGGGCAGTGCAGGGGCCCCCAGGGGCCCCACGGCACCCGTTCCCGCCATCCTGGTTCTGGCGGTGGACACCGCCAGAAACAGGCTGGCGGGAAGGCGGTCGGAATCCCCATGGCGGTGCTGCAAGCAGCGCCGCCATGGCGGATTCCCTGGGCCAGCGGGAAACCGGCGGGAAACCGCCAGCTCCCCTTTTCCGACCGCAGCTTTACCGCCGCGGTCAGAATCGCCAAGGAAGCACCGCCAGCCTGTTGGCGGTGCTTCTGCCGCCCTCCGCCATTGCGGTCATGGACCGCCAAGGTCAGAATGACCCCCTAAGTGATTTGCCCGGAATCACAGGATGTTGAGCTAACGCTGGGACTCAAATTGGTTCTCTAGTTCCAAACTTGGCAGATTGTCCTTTAGGCCACACCTCCTTGAGAGAGACCTTGTTGGTACCTTTCTCCCTTGTGCAGCCTGTCTTGTACCGGTCTCTTTTGGGTAAGCCCCTGGCCCATATGTGCCCCCTAGGGTGTAATCCTGGCTAACTCTTACCCATCTTGAAGAGACCTTTTGAGAACCAGTTATCCTAGGATGAGGCCTTGTCCACATCCATCTCTCTTTCTTTACGGTGAGCTATCCCAGGTCTGCCTCTCTAGTAAGTCAGTCTGCCTAGAACCTGTCTCATTAGATAGAGGCTTTGTCAGTGCCTGTCTCCACTGTGTAGTTCTTTGTCAGCACCTGTCTTCCTAGGCTGATACCTTGTCAGCACCTGTCTTCCTAGGCTGATACCTTGTCAGCACCTGTCTTCCTAGGCTGATACCTCGTCAGCACCTGTCTTCCTAGGCTGATACCTCGTCAGCACCTGTCTTCCTAGGCTGATACCTCGTCGGCACCTGTCTTCCTAGGCTGATACCTCGTCGGCACCTGTCTTCCTAGGCTGATACCTTGTCGGCACCTGTCTTCCTAGGCTGATACCTTGTCGGCACCTGTCTTCCTAGGCTGATACCTTGTCGGCACCTGTCTTCCTAGGCTGATACCATGTCAGCACCTGTCTTCCTAGGCTGATACCTTGTCAGCACCTGTCTTCCTAGGCCGATACCTTGTCAGCACCTGTCTTCCTAGGCTGATACCTTGTCAGCACCTGTCTTCCTAGGCTGATATCTTGTCAGCACCTGTCTTCCTAGGCTGATACCTTGTCAGCACCTGTCTTCCTAGGCTGACACCTTGTCAGCACCTGTCTTCCTAGGGTGAGACCTTCATAGTGTCTGTCTCTCTTGTGTAACCTTGATCTGCTCCTTTCCTCCTAGGCTGAGACCTTCGTAGTACCTGTCTCTCTTGTGTAAACTTGCTCTACACCTGTTTATTTTGGGTGAAAGTTTGTCAGCACCTCTTTACCCTTGGTGACATCTTGTCAGCATCTCTCCCCATGCTGAAATCTAATCAGCACCTGTCACCCCTGGGTAAAATCTTGTCAGCACCTGTCTCCCCAGGGTGATACCTTGTCAGCACCTGTCTCCCCAGGGTGATACCTTGTCTGCACCTGTCTCCCCAGGGTGACACCTTGCCTGCACCTGTCTCCCCAGGGTGATACCTTGTCAGCACCTGTCTCCCCAGGGTGATACCTTGTCAGCAGCTGTCTCCCCAGGGTGATACCTTGTCAGCACCTGTCTCCCCAGGGTGATACCTTGTCAGCACCTGTCTCCCCAGGGTGATACCTTGTCAGCACCTGTCTCCCCAGGGTGATACCTTGCCGGCACCTGTCTCCCCTGGGTGACACCTTGTCAGCACCTGTCTCCCCTGGGTGATACCTTGTCAGCACCTGTCTCCCGATGGTGATACCTTGTCTGCACCTGTCTCCCCACGGTGACACCTTGCCTGCACCTGTCTCCCCACGGTGATACCTTGTCTGCACCTGTCTCCCCATGGGGACACCTTGTCTGCACCTGTCTCCCCATGGTGATACCTTGTCAGCGCCTGTCACCCCTCGATGACACTTTGTCAGCGCCTGCCACCCCTCGGTGACACCTTGTCAGCGCCTGTCACCCCTTGGTGACACCTTGTCAGCGCCTGTCTCCCCTTGGTGACACCTTGTCTGCACCTGTCTCCCCATGGTGACACCTTGTCTGCACCTGTCTCCCCATGGTGACACCTTGTCAGCACCGGTCTCCCCATGGTGACACCTTGCCAGCACCTGTCTCCCCTGGGTGACACCTTGCCAGCACCTGTCTCCCCTGGGTGACACCTTGTCAGCACCTGTCTCCCCTGGGTGACACCTTGTCAGCACCTGTCTCCCCTGGGTGACACCTTGTCAGCACCGGTCTCCCCTGGGTGACACCTTGCCAGCACCTGTCTCCCCTGGGTGACACCTTGCCAGCGCCTGTCTCCCCTGGGTGACACCTTGTCAGCGCCTGTCTCCCCTGGGTGACACCTTGTCAGCGCCTGTCACCCCTCGGTGACACCTTGTCAGTGCCTGTCACCCCTCGGTGACACCTTGTCAGCGCCTGTCTCCCCTGGGTGACACCTTGCCAGCACCTGTCTCCCCTGGGTGACACCTTGCCAGCACCTGTCTCCCCTGGGTGACACCTTGTCTGCACCTGTCTCCCCACGGTGACACCTTGCCTGCACCTGTCTCCCCAGGGTGATACCTTGTCAGCAGCTGTCTACCCAGGGTGATACCTTGTCAGCAGCTGTCTCCCCAGGGTGATACCTTGTCAGCACCTGTCTCCCCAGGGTGATACCTTGTCAGCACCTGTCTCCCCAGGGTGATACCTTGTCTGCACCTGTCTCCCCACGGTGACACCTTGCCTGCACCTGTCTCCCCAGGGTGATACCTTGTCAGCACCTGTCTCCCCAGGGTGATACCTTGTCAGCAGCTGTCTCCCCAGGGTGATACCTTGTCAGCACCTGTCTCCCCAGGGTGATACCTTGTCAGCACCTGTCTCCCCAGGGTGATACCTTGTCAGCACCTGTCTCCCCAGGGTGATACCTTGTCAGCACCTGTCTCCCCAGGGTGATACCTTGTCAGCAGCTGTCTCCCCAGGGTGATACCTTGTCAGCACTTGTCTCCCCTGGGTGACACCTTGCCAGCACCTGTCTCCCCTGGGTGACACCTTGCCAGCACCTGTCTCCCCTAGGTGACACCTTGCCAGCACCTGTCTCCCCTGGGTGACACCTTGCCAGCACCTGTCTCCCCTGGGTGACACCTTGCCAGCACCTGTCTCCCCTGGGTGACACCTTGCCAGCACCTGTCCCCCCTGGGTGACACCTTGCCAGCACCTGTCTCCCCTGGGTGACACCTTGTCAGCACTTGTCTCCCCAGGGTGACACCTTGTCAGCACTTGTCTCCCCAGGGTGATACCTTGTCAGCACTTGTCTCCCCAGGGTGATACCTTGTCAGCACCTGTCTCCCCAGGGTGATACCTTGTCAGCACCTGTCTCCCGATGGTGATACCTTGCCTGCACCTGTCTCCCCACGGTGACACCTTGCCTGCACCTGTCTCCCCAGGGTAATACCTTGTCAGCACCTGTCTCCCCAGGGTGATACCTTGTCTGCACCTGTCTCCCCACGGTGACACCTTGTCTGCACCTGTCTCCCCACGGTGACACCTTGCCTGCACCTGTCTCCCCACGGTGACACCTTGCCTGCACCTGTCTCCCCAGGGTGATACCTTGTCAGCACCTGTCTCCCCTGGGTGATACCTTGTCAGCACCTGTCTCCCCTAGGTGATACCTTGCCAGCCCCTGTCTCCCCTGGGTGACACCTTGTCAGCACCTGTCTCCCCTGGGTGATACCTTGTCAGCACCTGTCTCCCCAGGGTGATACCTTGTCAGCACTTGTCTCCCCAGGGTGATACCTTGTCAGCACCTGTCTCCCCAGGGTGATACCTTGTCAGCACCTGTCTCCCGATGGTGATACCTTGTCTGCACCTGTCTCCCCACTGTGACACCTTGCCTGCACCTGTCTCCCCAGGGTGATACCTTGTCAGCACTTGTCTCCCCAGGGTGATACCTTGTCAGCGCCTGTCTCCCCTGGGTGACACCTTGTCAGCGCCTGTCACCCCTTGGTGACACCTTGTCAGCGCCTGTCTCCCCTTGGTGACACCTTGTCAGCGCCTGCCACCCCTCGGTGACACCTTGTCAGCACCTGTCACCCCTCGGTGACACCTTGTCAGCACCTGTCTCCCCTGGTTGACACCTTTTCAGCGCCTGTCTCCCCTCGGTGACACCTAGTCAGCGCCTGTCTCCCCTCGGTGACACCTTGTCAGCACCTGTCTCCCCTCGGTGACACCTTGTCAGCGCCTGTCACCCCTCGGTGACACCTTGTCAGCACCTGTCTCCCCTGGGTGACACCTTGTCAGCGCCTGTCTCCCCTGGGTGACACCTTGTCAGCGCCTGTCTCCCCTGGGTGACACCTTGTCAGCGCCTGTCTCCCCTGGGTGACACCTTGTCAGCGCCTGTCTCCCCTGGGTGACACCTTGTCAGCGCCTGTCACCCCTCGGTGACACCTTGTCAGCGCCTGTCACCCCTCGGTGACACCTTGTCAGCGCCTGTCACCCCTCGGTGACACCTTGTCAGCGCCTGTCTCCCCTGGGTGACACCTTGTCAGCGCCTGTCTCCCCTGGGTGACATCTTGTCAGCGCCTGTCACCCCTCGGTAACACCTTGTCAGCGCCTGTCACCCCTCGGTGACACCTTGTCAGCGCCTGCCACCCCTGGCCGAGCCTTTCGCCATTACCTGTCTCCCTTGGATGACACCTTGTGCTCGAAGAAGTTCTTCTCCTCTGTTAAGAATTCCTGGAGCCGCGGTCCAAGTCCCAGCTCAGCTGCACTACTCAGCAGAGCCAGGAGCTTCTGCAGCATTTCATTCCGACGTACATCGAACATGACATCAGACTCCTTGTTCTCAACATCGCTTGGCTTCTCCTGCAGAGAAAAGGAACATAATGAGGTCACTAAACTATTGAGGTAAATAAGACTTGGACCGGTGAAAATGCATAACGAACACAAGGAGGGGGACTCAGTACTGCCAAGTGAGCACAGACTCTAACCCCAGAACCAGCATCTTCAGCACAGTGACCCGAGTACCAGCATCTTCTGCTCTGTGACCCCAGTACCAGCATCTTCAGCACAGTGACCCCAGTACCAGCATCTTCAGCACAGTGACCCCCACCAGCATCTTCAGCACAGTGACCCCCACCAGCATCTTCAGCACAGTGACCCCAATACCAGCATCTTCAGCACAGTGACCCCCACCAGCATCTTCAGCACAGTGACCCGAGTACCAGCATCTTCTGCTCTGTGACCCCAGTACCAGCATCTTCAGCACAGTGACCCCCACCAGCATCTTCAGCACAGTGACCCCCACCAGCATCTTCAGCACAGTGACCCCCACCAGCATCTTCAGCACAGTGACCACCACCAGCATCTTCAGCACAGTGACCACCCCACCAGCATCTTCAGCACAGTGACCACCACCAGCATCTTCAGCACAGTGACCCCAGTACCAGCATCTTCAGCACAGTGACCCCCACCAGCATCTTCAGCACAGTGACCCCCACCAGCATCTTCAGCACAGTGACCCCAGTACCAGCATCTTCAGCACAGTGACCCCAGTACCAGCATCTTCAGCACAGTGACCCCCACCAGCATCCTCAGCACAGTGACCCCCACCAGCATCTTCAGCACAGTGACCCGAGTACCAGCATCTTCAGCACAGTGACCCCCACCAGCATCTTCAGCACAGTGACCCCCACCAGCATCTTCAGCACAGTGACCCCCACCAGCATCTTCTGCTCTGTGACCCCAGTACCAGCATCTTCAGCACAGTGACCCCAGTACCAGCATCTTCAGCATCTTCAGCACAGTGACCTCCACCAGCATCTTCAGCACAGTGACCCCAGTACCAGCATCTTCAGCACAGTGACCCCCACCAGCATCTTCAGCACAGTGACCCCCACCAGCATCTTCAGCACAGTGACCCCCACCAGCATCTTCAGCACAGTGACCACCACCAGCATCTTCAGCACAGTGACCCCCACCAGCATCTTCAGCACAGTGACCCCCACCAGCATCTTCAGCACAGTGACCCGAGTACCAGCATCTTCAGCACAGTGACCCCCACCAGCATCTTCAGCACAGTGACCCCAATACCAGCATCTTCAGCACAGTGACCCCCACCAGCATCTTCAGCACAGTGACCCGAGTACCAGCATCTTCAGCACAGTGACCCCCACCAGCATCTTCTGCACAGTGACCCCAGTACCAGCATCTTCAGCACAGTGACCCCAATACCAGCATCTTCAGCACAGTGACCCCAATACCAGCATCTTCAGCACAGTGACCCCAATACCAGCATCTTCTGCTCTGTGACCCGAGTACCAGCATCTTCAGCACAGTGACCCCCACCAGCATCTTCAGCACAGTGACCCCCACCAGCATCTTCAGCACAGTGACCCCAGTACCAGCATCTTCAGCACAGTGACCCGAGTACCAGCATCTTCAGCACAGTGACCCCAGTACCAGCATCTTCAGCACAGTGACCTCCACCAGCATCTTCTGCACAGTGACCCCAGTACCAGCATCTTCAGCACAGTGACCCCCACCAGCATCTTCAGCACAGTGACCCCCACCAGCATCTTCAGCACAGTGACCCCAGTACCAGCATCTTCAGCACAGTGACCCCCACCAGCATCTTCAGCACAGTGACCTCCACCAGCATCTTCAGCACAGTGACCCGAGTACCAGCATCTTCAGCACAGTGACCCGAGTACCAGCATCTTCAGCACAGTGACCCCCACCAGCATCTTCAGCACAGTGACCCCAGTACCAGCATCTTCAGCAACCAGCATCTTCAGCACAGTGACCGCAGTACCAGCATCTTCAGCACAGTGACCCCAGTACCAGCATCTTCAGCACAGTGACCCCAATACCAGCATCTTCAGCACAGTGACCCCCACCAGCATCTTCAGCACAGTGACCCGAGTACCAGCATCTTCAGCACAGTGACCCCAGTACCAGCATCTTCAGCACAGTGACCCCCACCAGCATCTTTAGCACAGTGACCCCCACCAGCATCTTCAGCACAGTGACCCCAGTACCAGCATCTTCAGCACAGTGACCCCAGTACCAGCCTCTTCAGCACAGTGACCCCAGTACCAGCATCTTCAGCACAGTGACCCCCACCAGCATCTTCAGCACAGTGACCCCCACCAGCATCTTCAGCACAGTGACCCGAGTACCAGCATCTTCTGCACAGTGACCCCAGTACCAGCATCTTCAGCACAGTGACCCGAGTACCAGCATCTTCTGCACAGTGACCCCAGTACCAGCATCTTCAGCACAGTGACCCCCACCAGCATCTTCAGCACAGTGACCCCCACCAGCATCTTCAGCACAGTGACCCGAGTACCAGCATCTTCAGCACAGTGACCCCCACCAGCATCTTCAGCACAGTGACCCCAATACCAGCATCTTCAGCACAGTGACCCCAGTACCAGTATCTTCAGCACAGTGACCTCCACCAGCATCTTCAGCACAGTGACCCCAGTACCAGCATCTTCAGCACAGTGACCCCCACCGGCATCTTCATCACAGTGACCCCAGTACCAGCATCTTCAGCACAGTGACCCCAATACCAGCATCTTCAGCACAGTGACCCCCACCAGCATCTTCAGCACAGTGACCCCCACCAGCATCTTCAGCACAGTGACCCGAGTACCAGCATCTTCAGCACAGTGACCCCCACCAGCATCTTCGCTGTAACAATATCCCCAGCTGTGATGTTGGTACCAGCATCCTCAGCCACAGTACCAGCATCCTCAGCTGCGACCCCCTGTACCTTCAACCTAAACTGTGACCTCGGGTACCAGCATCCTCAGCCAGGGCTTCAGAACCAGCACCATCAGCTGTGATCTCAGCACCATCAGCACAGTGACCTCCCAACCAGCATCTTCAGTCATGACTGCAATCAGCATCCTAACCTGTGGCCTCAGTACCAGCATCGTAAGCTGTGACCTCAGTACCAGCATCCTCAGCTGTGACCCCCGTACCTTCATCCTAAGCTGTGACCTCAGTACCAGCATCCTCAGCTGTGACCCCCGTACCTTCATCCTAAGCTGTGACCTCAGTACCAGCATCCTCAGCTGTGACCCTCTGTACCTTCATTCTCAGCTGTGACCCCCTGTACCTTCATCCTAAGCTGTGACCCCATGTACCCGCATCCTAAGCTGTGACCTCAGTACCCGCATCCTCAGCTGTGACCTCTTTACCAGCATCCTCAGCTGTGACCCCCTGTACCTTCATCCTCAGCTGTGACACCCTGTACCTTCATCCTCAGCTGTGACCTCGGTACCAGCATCCTAAGCTGTGACCTCGGTACCAGCATCCTAAGCTGTGACCTCGGTACTAGCATCCTCAGCTGTGACCTCGGTACCAGCATCCTCAGCTGTGACCTCGGTACCAGCATCCTCAGCCAGGTCTTCAGTACTAGCACCATCAGCACAGTGACCTCCCTACCAGCATCTTCACTCATGACTGCAATCAGCATCCTAAGCTGTGACTTCGGTACCAACATCCTCAGCGGTGACCCCACGTACCTTCATCCTAAACTGTGACCTAGGTACCCTCATCCTAAGCTGTGACCCAGGACCCATCATCCTCAGCTGTGACCTCGGTACCAGCATCCTGAGCTGTAACCCCATGTGCCTTCATCCTAAACTGTGACCTCGGTACCAGCATCCTAAACTGTGACCTCGGTATCAGCATCCTAAGCTGTGACCTTTGTACCAGCATCCTAAGGTGTGACCTTGGTACCAGCATGCTAAGGTGTGACCTTGGTACCAGCATCCTAAGGTGTGACCTTGGTACCAGCATCCTAAGGTGTGACCTTGGTACCAGCATCCTCAGCTGTGACCCTTGTACCTACATCCTCAGCTGAGACCCCTGTACCTATATCCTCAGATGAGACCCTGGTATCGATAGTTGTGACCCGTGTACCAGCAGGCTGATCTCTGACTCCTACACCCTGCTCACTCCAGTATCACCGTATTTGTAGTTGTGACTCCATTGCTCAGAGTTGTCTGCTGTGAACCCCATTATCCCTGTTGCCATAGTCCCTTGATGCCCAGCAGTGAAGCCCATTATACAGAATACATTACTGTGACCTAGAACCCACCATGCTGGGCTCCAGCCCAAAGGCACCCTAGTGCCTAGAATCTACCTCGGTTCGCTTATAGCGAGTGAGAGAGGCGCTTTACCAGCAGGACGTCTTTCAGCGCAGCTGCCGCCTGGCCCAGGATCCTCTCAACTGTCTCCATTTTATTATGTTCCTGCTGCAGCTCGGCGCTTATGCTCTCTCCCTCTGACACGTGTTTCGCCACCTCTCTCTCCAGGTCAATGACTCGTTCTCTGTAAGAAAGGAGCAATGGTGAGCGAGGGTGGCCTGCAGCACCGGAATAATCACAAGATTGGCTAACAGCACAAGTGAGTGTGAAGAGAAAGGATTGGCTGAGTGCACAAGTGAATGTGGGGAGAGTCAGAGGATTGGCTGAGTGCACAAGTGAATGTCGGGAGAGTCAGAGGATTGGCTGAGTGCACAAGTGAATGTGGGGAGAGTCAGAGGATTGGCTGAGTGCACAAGTGAATGTGGGGAGAGTCAGAGGATTGACTGAGTGCACAAGTGCCTGTCTGTGCACTCCACAGCCTGTGGGTGCTCTGTGCCTGTGGCCCTCAATGGAAGACCCTGTGCCTGTGCCCCTCGGTGGAAGACCCTGTGCCGATCGGTGGAAGACCCTGTGCCCCTCGGCGGAAGACCCTGTGCCCCTCGGCGGAAGACCCTGTGCCCCTCAGCGGAAGACCCTGTGGCCCTTGGCGGAAGACCCTGTGCCTGTGGCCCTTGGCAGAAGACTTTGTGCCCTCAGTGGAGCCCTGTGCCTGTGGCCCTCAGTTGAAGTCTCTGTGCCTGTGGCCCTCAGTTGAAGACTCTGTGCCTGTGGCCCTCAATTGAAGACTCTGTGCCTGTGCCCCTCAATTGAAGACTCTGTGCCTGTGCCCCTCAGCGGAAGACCCTGTGCCCCTCAGCGGAAGACCCTGTGCCCCTCAGCAGAAGACCCTGTGCATGTGGCCCTTGGCGGAAGACTTTGTGCCCTCAGTGGAGCCCTGTGCCTGTGGCCCTCAGTTGAAGTCTCTGTGCCTGTGGCCCTCAGTTGAAGACTCTGTGCCTGTGGCCCTCAATTGAAGACTCTGTGCCTGTGGCCCTCGGTGGAAGACCCTGTGCCCCCCTCGGTGGAAGACCCTGTGCCCCCCTCGGTGGAAGACCCTGTGCCCCCCTCGGCGGAAGACATTGTGCCCCCCTCGGCGGAAGACATTGTGCCCCCCTCGGCGGAAGACCCTGTGCCCTCCTCGGCGGAAGACCCTGTGCCCCCCTCGGTGGAAGACCCTGTGCCCCCCTCGTGGAAGACCCTGTGCCCCCCTCGGTGGAAGCCCTGTGCCCCCCTCGGTGGAAGCCCTGTGCCCCTCGGCAGAAGACCCTGTGCCCCTCGGCGGAAGAACCTGTGCCCCTCGGTGGAAGAACCTGTGCCCCTCGGCGGAAGACCCTGTGCCCCTCGGCGGAAGACCCTGTGCCTGTGCCCCTCGGCGGAAGACCCTGTGCCTGTGGCCCTCAGCGGAGGACCCTGTGCCTGTGGCCCTCAGCGGAGGACCCTGTGCCTGTGGCCCTCAGCGGAGGACCCTGTGCCTGTGGCCCTCAGCGGAGGACACTGTGCCTGTGGCCCTCAGTGGAGGACCCTGTGCCTGTGGCCCTCATTGGAGGACCCTGTGCCAGTAGATCACAGTTGAAGACCCTGTGGCCCTCATTGGGAGACCCTGTGCCAGTGGCCCTCAGTGGAAGGCCCTGTGCCTGTGCCCTCAGATGAAGGCCCTGTGCCCGTGGCCTATGATGGAAGAAGAGGGAGATGAATGCAGTAGAGCGGAAGTGAGTAGGATCCTGAGTAAAGGGACCAAGAGCAAAGCCCACAGCACTGAGGCAGAAAGCCGCCCAAGAAGCACAGTGTCCTGTTGGCCCAGGGACAGGCAGAGCGTTGAGCATGCACTTATGTGGACCCTCCAATACAATCCATGACTGCAGGAGTTTTATCGCCTCCTTTACACATCTGTCTAGAGATGTTCTCCCTCTACATGCTGGGCCTGGGGATGGTGTATGCTTGCCGTGGCCTCTTACCCTGATCCAAGAACTGTTGGACCTCTATCTAGCCCTGAGAGCTCTGAAAATACCTGTATCTGAATCAGCGATGAACCCTAACCCTAGATCTCCTCTTCCACACTTCGGTGTACCAGGTGACAAGTGGCGGCTGGATCATGAGGGCGTGCGGCCCAAAGGTGACTGCTAGGAGCCTAAGGAAGGATGTCATGAGCACTACACAGTGGCCTGAAGCCTGGGCAACTATTCCCCTAAAACCAGGTTCAGATGGAGAAGAGCTGCAAGCAAGGTGTAATAGGCATTACTAAAGGAATGTACAGCAGAGCCCCAAGGAAAGGGTCTGATAGTTCATAAATCAGAAACCTTGAAAAAGTGGTTTGACCAAGAAGCACAAGTTGGTTGTAGCTGGGTATCCTAGTGCCTGATTTCTTGACAAGTTCAAGTCAGAGAGGAGAGTCAAAGAGAAGAGGCAGAGAGGAAAGTCAGAGTGACCAGTCAGCGAGGAGGGTCAGGGAGCAGAGTCAGGGAGGGAGGACAGTCAGGGAGGAGAGCTCGGGTGAAGAATCAGAGAGAAGGGGCAGAGAGGAGAGCTCGGGAGAAGAATCAGAGAGAAGGGGCAGAGAGGAGAGCTCAGGAAGAGAGTCAGAGAGGGAGGAGAGAGTCAGAGAGGGAGGAGAGAGTCAGAGAGGAAGGAGAGAGTCAGAGAGGAAGGAGAGAGTCAGGGAGGAAGGAGAGAGTCAGGGAGGAAGGAGAGAGTCAGGGAGGAAGGAGAGAGTCAGGGAGGAGACTCAGAGTGACCAGTCAGGGTGGGGAGTCAGGGTGGGGAGTCAGGGTGGGGAGTCAGGGTGGGGAGGGGAGTCGAGGAGTAGTCTAAGAGTGACCAGTCAGCGAGGAGAGTCACAGAGAAGGGTAAGGGAGGAGAGTCAGAGAGGGGAGGAGATTCAGGAAGGAGAGTCAGGGAGGAGAGTCACAGAGGAGGGTCAGGGAGGAGAGTCACAGAGGAGGGTCAGGGAGGAGAGTCACAGAAGAGGGTGAGGGAGGAGAGTCAAAGAGGAGAGTCGGGAAGGAGAACCAGTGAGAAGAGTCAGAGAGCAGTAAAGAGGGAAGTCGGGAGGAGAGTCAAAGAGGAGAGACCCTCAAATTCAGTTTTCTCCATCTTGGAATGGAGGAAAATAGCCATTTAGGTTTAGGGCAGTGACCCTTCCCACAGGAAGTGGTCACTATAGTGGATTTAGCCACCCATTGGACACTACCAGGTTCTCCCTAAAATGCCCACTAAAAGGACAAAGAAGACGACAGCCGCAAAGAAGACCACAGCAAGAGAATTGAGGACCTACTGCATCAGAAGAGGGGCCAAGACACTGCCTGCTGCATTTGTTTCCCAAGAATCGCCGATGCGGAGGAGCTGACCACGGGACTGACCTCAAAATACCCCGAGGACCTCCAGGCTTCACAAATAGCCCGAGATTTCCTTCCTGAGTGGAGGCACCACTCAAGAAAGCAGCAAGAACCAACAAGCCAGTAAGGGTCACTTCACTGACCGGCCAATATCTCGCAACCGGAAGTCACAGCCAGACACGACAACACATCAAACAACAGCCCGGATGTGACCTACAAGTGTGCCACCTTTGGTGACACTGCGCCCTCCAGTGGCTGAGTACAGTCAATGCCCCAGGTACTGGCCAGTGCATGTCGGACTCTAAGAAAACCAGCTCCCCCAGAGGTGCAACTGGACCAGGAGGAAGCCCCAGTCGAGGGACTTCAGGAACACTCTGGACTTCCCACCAGAGTGCCACCGTTGTCCTGTGAGCCGCCCTAAAGAACATTACCTCCCGCTCCAAAGGGCTCCATTGCGCACAGCTCCTGGATCACCAACTCGCCCTGCACCCAGCTGCCATGTGCCCTGCAACAAGGAAGCAGCTCTGCTCCACGTGTCCCTGACCCCTTGCAACCTCGACATCCCAAGGAGACCCCAAGGCACCACATTTAAATCTGCAAACCATCTCCTTTTCAAGGTGGCACGTCCAAGTCATCCTGTGGCAAGAGACTTTCCAGCTCTACTCCCGCCAGAACGGGGAGTCTCCTGAGGCTCTCAGGCTGGCACAGTGTGCCCACCGACTGCTTCGAACATCCTGCAAATGAAGAGACTGATAACCCAACTGTACGATTTTAATGCATGTTTAAAAGTGACTGCCTATTGATTCCTTTGGTGCGTAATTATGCACAGAAAGACTAACTTTATTAAAACTTTGAAAAATCATACCTCAAAAAGTACTTAATGTATCTTGACCATCTTGGTCTTGGAAATTATATAAAAATCTGAAGTATTTTTACAAAAATTGGCCTCGAGTTATTCCTTGAGTGTGTGTGTGTGGGGTGCATGATTGATGCTGTGAGTTCAACAAATGCTTAGCACTCCTCCAAGATCAGCCTAACTGCTCGACCAAGCTACCTCAGAAATTGGAGCATTAGGTGGGCCAGTATGAAAGAGACAACCCCAAAGATGAAGTAAATGATGATGATGCATCTGTGATGGATGAAGGTCCTGTGGAGAATAGGGATGAGGTTAGCTCCTCTTCCCTTAGCAGCTCTAGAGCATCCACAGAGACAGACCTGGATATTGCCAGGCTGACCAAGAGGATGGCCTTAGAGAGTCTGCTCTTGGAAACAGAGAAAAGAGTTGGGCTTTAGACCCATCTCTTGTGGCAGCATTCAAGTGTTGAAGGAAAAAGCGTTCAACATTAAACTCCCAAAAGGAGTTATTCCTCCCTTCACTCAAAGGGGATGATATAGTAAAATGGTTTTCTGCCTTTGAAAGAGCCTGCATTGGGTGGGGAATTGAAAAGAAACATTGGGGCACACTGATGTGGGAGTTATTCTCAGGAAAGTGCAGGGATAGACTCCTGACACTGGATGAGGCCGATTCTAAATCCTATGACCTCATGAAGGGTATCCTGATTGAGGGCTTTGGATGTACAACTGAAGAGTACGGAATAAAGTTCAGGGAAGCTCAAAAATCCCAGAGCCAGACCTGGGTAGACTTTGTGGACTATTCAGTAAAAATGCTGGGTGGTTGGTTAGCTGGGAACAAGGTACAAGACTATGATGGGCTGTATAATCTGTTTATGAAAGAGCATCTGTTGAGTAATTGTTCCAATGATAGACAACATCAACATCTGGTAGACTTGGGCCCTCCTTTCCCTCAAGAGTTGGGGAGGAAGGCAGACAATTGGGTCAAGGCAAGGGTGACCAAAACTACCAGTGGTGGGGAAGACCAAAAGAAAGAGACCAAAAAGATCCCCCCCACCCCAGGGAAAGATGGGAGCCAGGGTAAAAATAACAAAGTCTTCGCAAGTCCCCCAAAAATCTGCTCAGGAGGGTGGACCCAGAGACTACTCACAGTCCAGGGGTGGGTACAAAGGGAAACACTTTGACCCCAGGAAGGCTTGGTGCCAAGACTGCAAAACCAAAAGGGCACCAAACTGGAAACATTTTGGCCCATATTTATACTTTTTGACGCTAAACTGCGCTAACGCAGTTTAGCGTCAAAAAATTTAGCGCCGTCTAACGCCATTCCGAAGCGCCATGCGGGCGCCGTATTTATGGAATGGCGTTAGCCGGCGCAAGCAGACCGGCGCTGCCTGGTGTGCGTGGAAAAAAACCACGTAGACCAGGCAGCGCCGGCGTAGGGGGTAAATGGCGCTAGGGCGTCTTAAAATGGCGCAAGTCGGGTTGACGCTAAAAAATCGTCTTAACCCGATTTGCGCCATTTTTTCGACGCCCAGACGCCATTTAAATGACTCCTGTCTTAGTAAAGACAGGAGTCATGCCCCCTTGCCCAATGGCCATGCCCAGGGGACTTATGTCCCCTGGGCATGGTCATTGGGCATAGTGGCATGTAGGGGGGCACAAATAAGGCCCCCCTATGCCACCCAAAAAAAATTGAAAAATATAAAAAATTATACTTACGTGAACTTACCTGAATGTCCCTGGGGTGGGTCCCTCCATCCTTGGGTGTCCTCCTGGGGTGGGCAGGGGTGGCAGGGGGGGTTCCTGGGGGCAGGGGAGGGCACCTGTGGGCTCATTTTGAGCCCACAGGCCCCTTAACGCCTACCCTGACCCAGGCGTTAAAAAGTGGCGCAAATGCGGGGTTTTTTGACCCGCCACCTCCCGGGCGTGATTTTTGCCCGGGAGTATAAATACGACGCATTTGCGTCGCCGTCATTTTTTTAGACGGGAACGCCTTCCTTGCATCTCATTAACGCAAGGAAGGCGTTCACGCTAAAAAAATGACGCTCTTTGCCCATACTTTGGCGCTAGACGCGTCTAACGCCAAAGTATAAATATGGCGTTAGTTTTGCGCCGAATTTGCGTCGAAAAAAACGACGCTAATTCGGCGCAAACGGAGTATAAATACGGGCCTTTGTTTTTACAGCCAACCTGCACTAAATGCAGTTGCCAATATCCAGATGGGGTCAGAGGTGCGGCCTGACCATGTCGGTGTCCCCACAGAGGCAACATTAGTAACTGAGATGGGGTAGAATTATCCTGTGCTGCCTGGCCAAGTAATATGCAACAATACAGGCAGCACCATTAGATTAATGGGGAAAAGATAGAAGCACTGAGGGACACAGGGGCTAGTATCACTATGGCAACTCAGCACCTGGTCCACTCAAATCTGTTCCTGGTAGGGAAGTCTTGTCCTGTCACCAATGCTGACAATAAAACAAAGTTCCATACCATGGCTATGGTAACCTTTGAATGGGAGGGGGATAGTAGGGCAGAAAAAATGGTTGTGTCCTCATACATCCCTGTAGATAGCCTGCTCGGAAATGACCTGGAACTTCCCCCTTGGGTGAAGCAGAACTAAAGACCCATGCAGCAATGCTAGGGATCCCGGAGTCAGCATGTGCCAAGACAAGTGCACAGAGCAAACTGCAGAGAGAAAAAAGAGCTGGATCCTGAAATAGTGGACCAGCCTCCCAGGAAGAAAAGGCATTAAGACTGGGGGACCAGCTTCAAAACAAATCACCAGACAGGACTTCTCTTCTCAGGAAGAAAGGCACCCACCTTAGAGGGAACTGAGCCTGAAGAGCTTGGGCCTTACCACCCAAAGCTCTTGGGCCCAGGGGGGCCCTCTAGGGAAGATCTGTGTCAGGGACAGATGACCTGCCCCACTCTCTCTTGAAGGCTTGAGACAGCAAGCTGCTCAGGAGGAGTTAGGAAATGTCAGTGGTACCCACAGGGTCCATTGGGAGGAGCGTTCCTGTACACTGAGGCAGGAGACCTCAAACCTGGTGCAACAAGGAGGATGGTAGTGCCCCAGAAGTTCGGATAATTTCTTCTCACTCTAGACCATGACATTCCCCTAGCAGGACACCTGGACCAAAACAAAACCTGGAGTCAGTTAGTTAACCACTTGTACTGGCCAGGTATTTCCCAAAAAGTGAAGGACTTTTGTCAGTCCTGCCCCACCTGCCAGGCTAATGGCAAAGCAAGTGGGCACTTAAAGGTCACTTCCAGTGCTTGGGGTACCCTTTGAAAGGTTAGGGGTCGACATAGTTGGCCCCCTTGACCCTAAAACAGCATCAGGACACAGATACATACTGGTGGTAGTGGATCATTCCACTAGGTATCCTGAAGCTGTATCCCTAAGGACCATTACTGCCCCTGCAGTTGCAAAAGCCCTCCTGGGTAGCTTCAACGGGGTAGGGTTCCCTAAGGAGGTAGTATCAGACAGAGGGTCAAACTTCACGTCTGCATACTTGAAACACATGGCAGGAATGTGGAGTGACTTATAAATTCACTACCCCATACCATCCACAAACCAATGGGCTGGTAGAAATTTTCAACCTGACCCTAAAAGGCATGATTGGGGGACTCCCTGAAAAACTCAGAAGGAGATGGGATGTCCTACTTCCTTGCCTACAGGGAAGTGCCCCAAAAGGGAGTGGATTATTCTCCATATGAGCTTTTGTTTGGGCACCCTGTTGGGGGACCTCTAAGTCTAGTTAGGGAAGGCTGGGAGAAGCCTCTCAAAGAGCCCAAACAGGACATTGTGGTCTATGTGCTTGGCCTACGTTTAAGAAATGCCTGATTGCATGGAAAAAGCCAGCAAACATCTTCAGGCCAGCAAGGAGCTCCAAAAGCTCTGGTATGACCAAAAAGCTGCTATGGTGGAGTTCCAACCAGGGCAGAAAGTTTGGGTGTTGAAGCCTGTTGCTCCAAGGGCCCTCCAGGACAAATGGTCTGGGCCCTATCCCATACTTGAAAGAAAAGGGGAGGTCACTTACTTAGTTGACCTAGGCAGTTGCAAAAACCCCATAAGAATCATTCATGTCAACCACCTAAAACCCTTTTTGCCTGGACCCCTGCACATTGTGCCTAGCTTTGCACACTACATAGAGGGCGAGCCTCCTACAAACGTCTGAACAGAAATTGGAAACTAAGGCTGGAAAAGTATTTTATTTTTAACAGAATGAAAAGTCTTGAAAGCATTCTTGCCTTGCATTTCAAGGAGCAGAGCAGCCAGAGAAGATTTATGCCCTGTGCGCAATGTCCTGAGTGCTGGCAGGGAAGGGCCCTACAGAGGGAGACTCAGGGGTATATTGTGGCTTTCGTGAGCAGTGAGCTAAACAACTGGGTTTTACTTTTGTAAAATAGGCTTATTTTAGGAGCCAGATGTAAACTAGGACAGCACTGGAATAAAGCCAAAACAAATGTCTGCAACATGGGAGGCGATGAGAGGAATGGGATGCTGCAATAAAACGCAGGCAGCTACCAGCCTAAAACACTCACAGTGACAGGGGAGCACCAAAGAAGTCACAAAAAAGTATGTCCCAGCAACAGATAGAACCAAAGTGGAATAGTACAGTAGTTGGTCACTGCTCTGAAACAGAAAGAGGAGGGAGAAAAAGGCAGAGCTGACCATTAGCGAGCAAGAATTTTTAAAGGACACTGCAACCAACAAATGAAATAATTTAATCCCAGAGTGTAAGTATACACCAGGTTGAATGTTTACACTCAACCTAAAAAGGGAATAGTTTAATACTAAGGTTTAGCGACATTCAGTACATGACAGTCTGGTGACACAGAGAGTGGCAACAGACTACCATAGTGAGAGATGCTTCCGAAGGGAATACAGTAGTGGTATGAGGTTTCAAGACAGCAGAGAGAATGGGTGAAATTTAGAGATGAGCATGGAAGAGGGGGAGGTTAGAGGTGAGCAGGGAAGAAGGGGAGGTTAGAGGTGAGCAGAGAAGAGGGGGAGGTTAGAGGTGAGCAGAGAAGAGGGGGAGGTTAGAGGTGAGCAGGGAAGAAGGGGAGGTTAGAGGTGAGCAGAGAAGAGGGGGAGGTTAGAGGTGATCAGAGAAGAGGGGGAGGTTAGAGGTGAGCAGAGAAGAGGGGGAGGTTAGAGGTGAGCAGAGAAGAGGGGGAGGTTAGAGGTGAGCAGGGAAGAGGGGGAGGTTAGATGTGAGCAGGGAAGAGGGGGAGGTTAGAGGTGAGCAGGGAAGAGGGGGAGGTTAGAGGTGAGCAGGGAAGAGGGGGAGGTTAGAGGTGAGCAGGGAAGAGGGGGAGGTTAGAGGTGAGCAGGGAAGAGGGGGAGGTTAGAGGTGAGCAGGGAAGAGGGGGAGGTTAGAGGTGAGCAGAGAAGAGGGGGAGGTTAGAGGTGAGGAGGAAAGAGGGGGAAGTTAGAGGTGAGGAGGAAAGAGGGGGAGGTTAGAGGTGAGGAGGAAAGAGGGGGAGGTTAGAGGTGAGGAGGAAAGAGGGGGAGGTTAGAGGTGGGGAGGTTAGAGATGAGCAGGGAAGAGGGGGAGGTTAGAGGTGAGCAGGTAAGAGGGGAGGTTAGAGGTGAGCAGAGAAGAGGGGGAGGTTAGAGGTGAGCAGGGAAGAGGGGAGGTTAGAGGTGAGCAGGGAAGAGGGGAGGTTAGAGGTGAGCAGGGAAGAGGGGAGGTTAGAGGTGAGCAGGGAAGAGGGGAAGTTAGAGGTGAGCAGGGAAGAGGGGGAGGTTAGAGGTGAGCGATGAAGAGGGGGAGGTTAGAGGTGAGCAGGGAAGAGGGGGGTTATAGGTGAGCAGGGAAGAGGGGAAGGTTAGAGGTGAGCGGGGAAGAGGGGGGTTAGAGGTGAGCAGGGAAGAGGGGAAGGTTAGAGGTGAGCGGGGAAGAGGGGGAGGGTAGAGGTGAGCAGGGAAGAGGGGGAGGTTAGAGGTGAGCAGGGAAGAGCGGGAGGTTAGAGGTGAGCAGGGAAGAGGGGGAGGTTAGAGGTGAGCAGGGAAGAGGGGGAGGTTAGAGGTGAGCAGGGAAGAGGGGGGAGGTTAGAGGTGAGCAGAGAAGAGGGGGAGGTTAAAGGTGAGCAGGGAAGAGGGGAGGTTAGAGGTGAGCAGGGAAGAGGGGAGGTTAGAGGTGAGCAGGAAGAGGGGGAGGTTAGAGGTGAGCAGGGAAGAGGGGAGGTTAGAGGTGAGCAGGGAAGAGGGGGAGGTTAGAGGTGAGCAGGGAAGAGGGGAAGGTTAGAGATGAGCAGGGAAGAGGGGAGGTTAGAGGTGAGCGGGGAAGAGGGGGAGGGTAGAGGTGAGCGGGGAAGAGGGGAGGTTAGAGGTGAGCGGGGAAGAGGGGAGGTTAGAGGTGAGCAGGGAAGAGGGGAGGTTAGAGATGAGCGGGGAAAAGGGGGAGGTTAGAGATGAAAAGGGGGAGGTTAGAGATGAGAAGGGAAGAGGGGCAGGTTAGAGGTGAGTGGGGAAGAGGGGGAGGTTAGAGATGAGAAGGGAAGAGGGGAGGTTAGAGGTGAGAAGAGGGGGAGGTTAGAGATGAGAAGAGGGGGAGGTTAGAGGTGAGAAGAGGGGGAGGTTAGAGGTGAGCAGGGAAGAGAGGGAGGTTAGAGATGAGGAGGGAAGAGGGTCCGGTTAGAGGGGAGGTTAGAGGTAAGCAGGGAAGAGGAGGAGGAGGTTAGAAGAGAAGAGAGGGCAGGTTAGAGGTGAGCAGAGAAGATGGGAGGTTAGAGGTGAGCGGGGAAGAGGAGAGGTTAGAGGTGAGCGGGGAAGAAGAGGAGGTTAGAGGTGAGAGGGGAAGAGAGGGAGGTTAGAGATGAGGAGGGAAGAGGAGGAGGTTAGAGGTGAGCAGAGAAGAGAGGGCAGGTTAGAGTTGAGCAGGGAAGAGGGAGGGTTATAGGTGAGAAGATGGAGGGTTAGAGGTGAGCAGAGAAGATGGGAGGTTAGAGATGAGGAGGGAAGAGGGGCAGGGTAGAGATGAGGAGGGAAGAGGGGCAGGGTAGAGGTGAGCAGGGAAGAGGGGGCTTGTTAGAGGTGAGCAGAGAAGAGGGAAGGTTAAAGGTGAGCAGGGAAGAGATGAGGTTAGAGGTGAGCAGGGAAGAGAGGGCAGGTTGAAGGTGAGCAGGGAAGGGGGTTAGAGGTGAGCAGAGAAGAGGGGAGGTTAGAGATGAGGAGGGAAGAGGGGAGGTTAGAGGTAAGCAGGGAAGAGGAGGAGGTTAGAGGTGAGCACAGAAGAGAGGGCAGGTTAGAGGTGAGCAGGGAAGAGGGGGGTTAGAGGTGAGCAGGGAAGAGGGGGAGGTTAGAGGTGAGAAGAGAGGGCAGGTTAGAGGTGAGCAGGGAAGAGGGTAGGTTAGAGGTGAGCAGAGAAGAGAGGGCAGGTTAGAGGTGAGCAGGGAAGAGGAAGCTTGTTAGAGGTGAGCAGGGAAGAGGAGGAGGTTAGAGGTGAGCAGAGAAGAGAGGGCAGGTTAAAGGTGAGCAGGGAAGAGGGTATTGTTTAGAAGCAGCCAGCGATGTAGGTGAGGTTCCAGTTTACCAGGACAGAAGGGACAGTTTAGAACTGAGCAAGTTTGCAGAGGTGAACAGATTTGTAAAGCGTCCTACAGGTGATGAGAAAGGCGAAGGACTGTTAAGTGGTGAATAGGGAGGAAAGGATACTTTAGGGTGAGCTGGTTGGTGAAGCAGTGCTTTTACCTGAGCGATTTGTTCTCGCCTTGCAGAATTTTGAAGCCTTTCTCCAGTCTCTTCAGCTCCTGTTCATTTTGCAGAGCATCTTCCATTAACGTCTCCATATGTTGGCATTTATCTGTCAACATCCGGATCACCTGGCAACAACATATGAAGGTATGACTGACCATTCATGCACCTACCACCAGCAGGGAAAGAGGTTGGTGATGGACCATTCATACACCTACCACCAGCGGGGAAAGAGGCTGGGCATGGACCATTCATATATCTACCAGCTGTAAGAATAGAGGCTGGTGATGGACCATTCATGCATTTACCACCAGCAGGGAAAGAGGCTGGTCATGGACCATTCATGCACCTACCACCAGCGGAGAAAGAGGCTGATCATGGACCATTCATGCATCAACCACCAGTGAGAACAGAGGCTGGTCATGGATCATTCATGCATCTACCACCAGTGAAGAAAGAGGTTGGTGATGGGCTATTCATATATCTACCACTTGTGAGAATAGAGGCTGGTGATGGACCTTTCATGCATCTACCACCAGCAGGGAAAGAGGCTGGTCATGGACCATTCATGCACCTACCACCAGGGGGGAAAGAGGCTGGTCATGGACCATTCATGCACCTACCACCAGGGGGGAAAGAGGCTGGTCATGGATCATTCATGCATCTACCACCAGTGAAGAAAGAGGTTGGTGATGGGCTATTCATATATCTACCACTTGTGAGAATAGAGGCTGGTGATGGACCTTTCATGCATCTACCACCAGCAGGGAAAGAGGCTGGTCATGGACCATTCATGCACCTACCACCAGGGGGGAAAGAGGCTGGTCATGGACCATTCATGCACCTACCACCAGGGGGGAAAGAGGCTGGTCATGGATCATTCATGCATCTACCACCAGTGAAGAAAGAGGTTGGTGATGGGCTATTCATATATCTACCACTTGTGAGAATAGAGGCTGGTGATGGACCTTTCATGCATCTACCACCAGTGAGAACATAGGCTGGTCATGGACCACTCCTGCACCTCCCACTAGCGAGGAAAGAGGCTGGTCATGGACCATTCATGCATCTACCACCAGTGGAAAAAGAGGCTGATCATGAACCATTTATGCACCTACCAAAAGCAAGGAAAGAGGTTAGTCATGGACCATTCATGCATCTACCACCAGTGAGGAAAGAGGTGGGTCATCATGCATATACCACCAGTGAGGAAGTGTCATGGACCATTCAGGTGCCTACAGCGCTCACAATCAGACATTAGCATGGTTACCGGAGGCAGTGACCAGCATATGGGTCACGGTGGCTGGTGGTTAGCAGTCCCATGGAGTGGGGACATGCAAGGGTCTGATGACTGTAGAAAGGGGTAGGAACTGCAGCAGGAAAAGTGGATCCCATTGGAGTCTTTACCTGCTACAACCCCTGACAGTCACTGAATCTACATTGAGAAAAGAAGTGGCTATACGTAGAAAAGTTGGCACCCACAAAAAACAAGAAGGGTTTCCTAATCCAAGATGGTATTAGAAATCCATAAATGGTGATACCATGCATTCACTATCTGAGAACCACAAATACCAAGAGACAGATTGCATGGACCATCTGAGAACCTGCAAATACCAAGAGAGATGAAGTGCATGGACCATCTGGGAACCTACAAATACCAAGAGAGACGAAGTGCATGGACCATCTGAGAACCTACAAATACCAAGAGAGATGAAGTGCATGGACCATCTGGGAACCTACAAATACCAAGAGAGACGAAGTGCATGGACCATCTGGGAACCTACAAATACCAAGAGAGACGAAGTGCATGGACCATCTGAGAACCTACAAATACAAAGGGAAACAAAGTGCACGGACCATCTGGGAACCTATAAATACCAAGAGACAGACTGCATGGACCATCTGAGAACATACAAATACCAAGAGAGAGACGGAGTGCATGGACCATCTGAGAACCTACAAATACCAAGAGACACAAAGTGCATGGACCATCTGAGAACCTACATATACCAAGAGACGGAGTGCATGGACCATCTGTCAGCCTACACATACCAAGAGAAAGAGTGTAGGAAAGTACCCTCTTTCTTGGCATGGTTACCCCCCTTTTGCTTCCTGATGTCAGTGTATTTGACTGTGTTCACTGGGATCCTGCTAACCAACCCAAGTGATTACGCTCTCTCTCACAAAACTCTGTATTTCATCCCACAATTGGCATACTGGTGCCCCCATGTAAGCCCCTAGTATATGGTAAACAGGGCATTGGGGTTCCAGTGAACCCCTATGGGCTGCAGCAGTTATTCTACCACCCATAGGGAGCCCGTGCAAAGGGTTCTGCAGGCCTGCCAATACAGTCTGCGTGTAACAGGTGTATGCACCCGTTTTCACTACGGGCCACTACACCAGGTCACCGTAAGTCACCCCTATGGTAGGCCCTCTCAGCACAGAGGGCAGGGTACATGTACCTGTGTGTGAGGGCAACCCTGCACTAGAAGAGGGACCCCCACAAACTCCAGACCCATTTTTCTGGACTTTGTGAGTGTGCAGGACTCAGTGAGGTCACTACCTATGTCCAGCTACATAATAGTAACTCCGAACCTGGGCAAGTTTGGTATCAAATATGTCAGAATCATACCCCAATACTTTTGCAAGTATTGGTTGAATGATTCCAGAAGGATTCCTCTGCATCCCTCACTTCAACTTCTGACCAAAGAAACTGCATCTGGACTCTCCAGGACCCAACAATCTGCAACAAAGACAAAGACTTCGCATGCAACATTGTTTCCACAGCTCCTTCCAGCTTCTGCAACATTTCCCCGGTTGTGCGTCCTCTGAGGACAGCCCATCTTCAGTCTGCACAGAGAGGAAGAAGGAATTTCCCTTGGAGAGAAGGAGTAACTCCCCTGCATCTGCAGGCACCAACAGGAACAATGACTGGCTGCGCGGATCCTCTCTCCTGCTGATCTGCATGGATCCTGCAAGACGGGTGGTGGTCGGAAGGGGTCCAGACACTCCTCTCTAGCTGTCCAACTTGGTTGGAGGTAAGCCCTTGCCTTCCCACGCTGGATAGTACCCCCGTGCACTGCGTCATTTGCAGCTGCCAAGGCTTGTTGGCACTCCTTCCAAGGGGTCTTCAGTCTTTGTGTAGCTCCAGCCCCTAGCACTCCTTCCTGCGATGCACAGCTACTTGAATGACTCTCCTGCGGCGTGGGGCTCCTTTTTGTAGTGCTGCATGGGCTCTATTTGCAGCTTCTGTGTCCTCGTCCTCAGAGACTCCTGTGCTTCTGTGGGCTCCCTGTGACGTTGAGGGCCCCCTCTGACTTTCCATCCTGGGTTGAGCCCTCCTGGGCCTTGCTGGTCCCCCGCAGCACCACTTTCCACCAACTGCAAGTTTTGCCTGTGCCAAGGTTTTTTGATGGAATCCAGACACGCAAATCTGACTGCAATCTTCCTACCGGTGTGGGACATCACCTGCATCCTCCAAGAACTCGTCTCCAACTCCAGGGCTGCAGTGCTGACTTTCTTTTCCCACCGTCGACCAACTCCAGCTATCTACAGCTTGGTGGTTAGGAGCTCCTACCCCCACTGGACTCTGCTGTGTCTTCTTGACTTGGTCCCCCCTTTCCACAGGTCTTCCTCTTCAGGAATCCACTGTTGGTTTCTTGCAGTCATCTCTAGATTTTGCAATTCTTTTCTTCTAAGTGGGTGTTCTGGGGAAATTCTAGTAATCTAATCCCGCTTTCCTGGTTGCTGTGGGGTGTTGTGGTACTTAGCTTTGTGCTTTCCTAGTACCCCCAGGGACCCTCTACACACTCCAATTACCTGGGTGGGGGCGACAGTCTCGCATTCCATTTTTTAGTATATGGTTTGTGCTCCTCCTAGATCCACTATTTTCTATAGTGTTTGACACTATTTACACTGTTTTCTAACTATTCCTATGCCTTTTTCTGACAACTAGTGTATATAATTTGTGTATTACTTACCTCCTAAGGGAGCATTGCTTCTGTAGTAATTTTGGTGTTGTGTTACCATAATAAAGTACCTTTATTTTTGTAACACTGGGTGTATTATTTCATGTGTGTAAGTGCTGTGTGACTACAGTGGTATTGCATGAGCTTTGCATGTCTCCTAGATAAGCCTTGGCTGCACAGCTACAGCTACCCCTAGACAGCCTGGCTTTCTAGACACTGCCTACACTTCACTAATAGGGGATACCTGGGTCTGGTATAAGGTGTAAGTACCTTAGGCACCCACCACACACCAGGCCAGCTTCCTACACAGTGCATGGACCATCTAAGAACCTACAAATACCATACGACGGGGCACATGGACCAGCTGAGAACCTACATATACCAAGAGAGACTGAGTGCATGGACCATCTGAGATCCTGCAAACACCAAGAGAGACGGAGAGCATAGACCATTTGTGAACCTACAAATACTGAGAGACGGAGTGCATGGACCATCTGAGAACCTACAAATACCAAGAGAGACGAAGTGCATGGACTATCTGAGATCCTGCTAACACCAAGAGATCAAGTGCTTGGACCGTCTGTGAACCTACAAAAACCAAGAGATGAAGTGCATGAACCATCTGAGATCTTACAAAAAAACTGAGATGGAGTGCATGGACCATGTGAAAAACTACAATTACCAAGAGATGGAGTGAATGGACCATCTGAGAACCTACAAATACCAAGAGAGACTGAGTGCATAGACCATCTGCGAACCTACAAATACCAAGAGAGAGAGTGCATGGGCCATCTGAGAACCTACAAATACCAAGAGAGAGAGTGCATGAACCATCTGAGAACCTACAAATACCAAGAGAGAGAGTGCATGGACCATCTGAGAACCTACAAATACCAAGAGAGACGGAGTGCATGGACCATCGGAGATCCTGCAAATACTGAGAGACGGAGTGCATGGACCATCTGAGAACCTAAAAAATACCAAGAGACGGAGTGCATAGACCATCTGAGATCCTGCAAACACCAAGAGATGAAGTGCATGGACCATTTGTGAACCTACAAAAACGAAGAGATGAAGTGCAGGAACCACCCGAGAACTTACAAAAAAACTGAGATGGAGTGCATGGACCATCTGAAAACCTACAAATACCAAGAGACGGAGTGCATGGAACACATAAGAACTGACAAATATCAAGAGACGGAGTGCATGGACCTTCTGAGAACCTACAAATACAAAGACAGTAAGCAAAGGAGTGCATTGACCACTTTGAGTCAGGGAGCGCATGGACCACTGTGAGCCAGGGAGCGCATGGACCACTGTGAACAAGGGAGTGCATGAACCACAGTGAGTGAGGGAGTGGATGGACCATCTGAGAACCTACACCCGCCAAGAGAGAGGGAGTGCATGGACCATCTGAGAGCCTACAAAGACCAAGACACAAGGAGTGCAATGACCATCTGGGAACCTACAACTACTGAGTGTGAGGGGATGGATAAGCCATCTGAGAACCTACAATCATTAGGAGTGATGGGGTGCTTGGACCATCTGAGAACCTGTAACACAGAGTGAGGGAGTGCATAAGCCATCTGAAAACCTACAACCACCCAGAGTGACAGAATGCATGGACCATCTGAGAACCTGCAATTAGTGAGAGTGAGAGAATGCATGGAACATCTAAGAACCTACAACCACCAAGAGTGAGGGGGTGCATTGACCATCTGAGAACCTACAACCACTGAGAGGGAATGAGTACATAACATTACACAGACCCTACAATCACTGGGACTGAGGGAGTGAATGGACTGTCAGGGAACGTACAACTGCCAAGAGTGAGGGTGCACATGGACTGAGAACCTATAACCAGCAATAATGAGGGAGAGCAAGTACCATCTGACAGCCTACAACTGCAAGACTGAGGGCTGCACATGGACCATCGACACATCTGCAACCAACAGAGCATTCAGGTATGCTCAACCGCCAGCGAGTGCAGGTAAATATTATGTAACACTTCCCTGGCAATAAGGATGGTTCTCTGGGATTTGTATCCACCAAAGGTGGACAGGAATATAATATCACCAGCTGACCTGAGGAGGGTCTCAGAACTCTTTAACCTTTTCATCCTTTGTACAGCAACAATGAACAACTTCCTGTTGGTCCGGACAAAACTGTTAATTTGTAAAAGGGTCTTTGGAACTCTAGCCAAGGAGCACCATTTTTGTTGAAGCTGGAAGTGGGACTGGTTAGGACGGCACCTAACTTTGAAATCAAAGGAAGTAGGAACTCATTGAACATATCCACAAAGGACAAGGTATTAAAAAAGGACCTCTACATAGGTCCCATCCCTTCGGTCTCTAAAGTGGGCCTCGCTCCCTTTGGACAGTACTGAAGCAGAAGTCTATTTTTACTCTGCCAGCTCCAGCACACTATTTTCTTCTCTGCACATGACTTCTCTTTTCTACCCCTGGTTCTTTTTCTTGCCAGTTATTTATGCCTCTTTTACTGTTTTTAGACATTCCAAATCTTGCTCTAGGTGTTTAAGGTTTGACACCAGTCTTTCACTTTGTAATGCTGGGTGCACAGGCTCTCAAAGAACAGGTACCTCCTCTTTCTGAGCACATTTGGCCTTTTCAGGTATTTTGGTGCTGAATCAAGAACTTAAAGCCAAGGCCTCCCAACGAGTTTTGTTTTTTTGTTCACAAAGGAGAAAAAGACAAGTAATTCCTCCTTTATATTTTTGTCCTTCTCTGGAACCTTTGCTCTTCCTAAGTTGAGTCTTAAGAGATTCTCCAAGTTGAACTATGTCAAGTCTGTGGATCCCAAGCCCCACATCCTGGCCACGAGAGCAACAACTGGAGACCCTGAAAGGAGGACAACCCCCACATACTAATCATGAGACCAACAGCTGGAGACCCTGAAGGAAGGACAACCCCCACATATCGGCCATGAGAACAAGTGCTGGAGCACCTGAAGGGAACACCAGCCCCACATCCTGATAAGTAACACTCCCTGGGTAGGAAGATCAAGGCTGGAGCCCCAGAAGTGAGGACAAGTGACACGCCCGAGCTATGAGACGGATGGATGGTAATCCCTTTCTTACCTTCTGGTTACTCAGGTTGGTCTTTACTAGCTCCTTCTCATTGTGCTCCAGTAGCTCTATCTGTCTGCGCTGCTGGGTCTGCACGTCCTTTAGGTGGTCATTCTCCTGGATTAGCTCCATGCTCTTTTCAGACATCTTGGCCAGCTGTGCGCAGATGGACACGTTCTCCCGGATGGTGCGCTTAGTTGTCTCTGCCATCTGATTGCTTGACACTTTCCGAAATTCTGCTGCCACCATGTTTACTCTCTGCACCGTCTCTTTCTTCAACCTGCAGCAAGACAGAAGGGTGGAACACCTTGTCAGACAAATATGGCCTCCCCTTGGGTACACTGGGCTCACTTAAGATATACAGAAGATGATCAAGTCACTTAAATAACACAGTCTACATACCACCAGTCACCTTGTATAACCACAGAGATCATCCATATGAAACTTTGCAGTCACAAATCCAGAATGCTCTCCCAGTACTCACATGTGCACCACTCATCCCAAGAGATGTGTTCCTCACACAGTGCATTAATACTGTTTCCAGACACTTGAAGCTGCTTCACTGAAAGTGCAAAAACTTAGCCCACCCAAAAGAGTCACCCTGTCTAGATTCCGTTACCTTCCTTCCAAGTCCCATAATCTCTGCCATCGCCACAGACTTCCTTACTTATGTTTACAAGTGTAGTCCGCTAACTTCAAAGCAGGTGACACTCAGAATGAACAAGTTAGGAATGCAGCTGCCTTTGCTGTGGAACTTCAGTTTCTGATATTAAAATCTGACTTAGTCAAATCTCTTTTAAAAATAAAAAAACTTTTATCATTCAATTTCTGTCCTTCTCTGTCCGGACACCTTCCAAACCATCCAGAGTAAAACTTTGCGACAAAAAGTATTGCAACCCTGGGGGACTCCTGTGGGATAAACTTTTTTAAACGGCGACCGTGCCTCATTCATTAGTTGTAGGCCCCAGAGAGCCTACCCCAGGGGCCAAAATCATAAAGAAGGGCAAATAATGCATGTGTACATCAGTGTACAGGAAACGTTACTTAAGACAATGAGACATTATGGGGGTCATTCTGTCGCGAATGACGGAAGCACCGCCAACAGGCTGGCGGTGCTTCCAAGCCCATTCTAACCGCGGCGGTAAAGCCGCGGTCAGAAAACCGGGACCGGCGGTTTCCCGCCGGTTTTCCCCCGGCTGGGCGAATCCGCCAGGGCAGCGCTGCCATGGGGATTCTGACCCCCTTCCCGCCAGCCTGTTTCTGGCGGTTGTCACCGCCAGGAAGAGGCTGGCGGGAACAGGTGTCTTGGGGCCCCTGGTGGCCCCTGCACTGCCCATGCCACTGACATGGGCAGTGCAGGGGCCCCCTAACAGGGCCCCATGAAGCTTTTCACTGTCTGCCTAGCAGACAGTGAAAAGCGCGACGGGTACAACTGCACCCGTCGCACGCCCTCAACACCGCCGGCTCCATACGGAGCCGGCTTCTGTGTTGCAGGCCTCCTTCCCGCTGGGCTGGCCGGCGGGAAGGTTGGAATGCCGGCAGCGGTCTTTTGACCGCGTAGCGGCCAAATGGCAGTAACCGCCGCCCGCCAGAGTCAGAATGACCGCCTATATGGTTAAGAGTAAACATTTGGGAGAAGCACAAAGTCAGGATTTAAAACATAACACTGTAATTGAGTGTATCCGTACTAAGAAGACTGTATTAATTCCCAGAGGAACCCTTCTTTGCAATCTTATGATAGCAACAGATGTAGAAAAAAAAACCAAGAATCTAATCTCATGATTTACAGTTTGCATGCAGCTTCTTCGTGCTGGACCCCCTCCCTGAGCCTCCAGAGGTCCTGGGGACCCCATCCCCTGGGAAAGATTTAAATAATAAAGTGAGGCGGCGGTGCGGCCTCCCTCCTGGAGCCAATAATGGCCACGGGGAGCGGACCCCGGGGGCTCAAATTTGGAAGGAGGGGGCACGCAGCCCTCTCCCCAAGCCTCTAGAGGCCCAAGGGGACCCCATCCCTGGGGCCAAATTCCTTGATGAAGGGGAGGGGGAGGCGCAGCTCTCCTCTCTGAGCCTCTAAAGGCCCTGGGGAGCCTACCCCCAGGCTGAAAGTATTGAAAATGGGTAGTGGGGTTACGCAGACCCTCTCCCCGAGCATCAGAAGGCTCCAGGAAGCCCACCTCGGGCCAGAAATTAAAGTAAATAGAGGGGGACCCCCATCCGCTGGTGCCAGCTCAGTAGCTATGTTCCAGGGAGCTCACTCTCAGGACATAGCAATCTCCCTGCCTGCATCAGCTCGGGCAGAGAAACCTGCATTTGATCTTGCTCGGCAAGAGAACTTTTGAATTTCCTGCTAAGTGGGAGCAAACATCAAGTCTGCTCCTAGTGGGCAGGAGCTTTGAAAACGGTCCCACCCACTTGGAGCAGACTTTTGCCCGCATTAGGAGCTGCTTGCTCTGAGCTGGAGGAATGCCAGCTCCCGCTGAAAGCAGAGAGCCGGTGTGGACCTTGCAGCCCCCCTAACGACTATTTGGTGGGTTCCCTGGGTGGGCACAGGGGAACCCACATTTAACAGTGAAGGCCCCCCTGGAATGGAGTCACTGGATCCAATAACGGTTCAGGGAGGGGGAGAGATGCACCCTCCTCCCATTTATTTAAAAAGTTACCCCAGGGGGGTAGGTCACAGGGCCCGATAACGGCTTCGGGAGGGCAGCCTTATGCAGCCCCCTCCCATTTTAAGATAAATGTACGGCCCTGTTGGATGGGGCCAGAGGGTGTAGAGAGTCTTGGGGAGGAGGACCACACAGCCCTCCTCCCCTTTAATAAAATAAAATTAAAAAAAGGTTCTGAGGAATGGGGTCCCCTGGGCCTAAAGAGGCTCCAGGAGGGGAGCAGCGTGGCCCCCCTCCCCTTTTAACTTATATGTACAGCGCTAGGGAAAGGGGGAGAAGTGCCTGCCCCTCCCCTTTAATAAAAATAAAAGGGCCTGGGGGATGGCCTCCCTAGGGTCTAAAGAGGCTCAGGAAGGGGGGGGGTTGCACGGCCCCCTCCCCGTTTAACATACATACATATATGTTCGATGGCGTGTGTAACTGCAGATACACATGCTATGCATTATTCCCCGCCATCTAGTGTTGGGCTTGGAGTGTTACAAGTTGTTTTTCTTCAAAGAAGTCTTTTCGGAGTCACAGGATCGAGTGACTCCTCCTCTTGGTCATACTGCGCATGGGCATCGACTCCGTTGTTAGATTGTTTTCTTTCCGCTGTCGGGTTCGGAAATGTTTCCTCTTGCGGCGAGATTTCAAATCAGAAACTTTAGATAACTTCTTTGACCGTTGGTATTGTTTCAATCGCGTTTCCACCTAGACTCGAACCAATAGTACAGTTGAAAACAAAATTTAGTCCTCCTTTTGACCCCGATGCCACACACAATTTCCATACATTCCAAAAGGCCACACCTCCATCAATACTGGAGTCGAGCAAGTCCATCAAAAGCTCAACTTCTGAGCCGGCGTCTCCACTCTTCGGTGTCGAAGCCTCGGCGTCCTGCTTCGGAGCCGAAAAACAACCGGCTGTATTTTCGGGCCCGAAAAAGTCTTCTTATTCAGAAGAACAAGGACTTTCGAGCCATCTTAAACAGAGCTCAAAATCACTTGACAAACAGTCATATAGTCCATCTGATCATGTTTCTGAGGACACAGAGATTCAACCCATCCTTGAAATCATGGATGAGAGACAATGAAGGATTCATATCCATAAAGAGACTGGCAGAATAATTACTGCACGTCCTCTACAGACCAAGAGAAAGTTGGCTTTTCAAGAACATTTAGATACTACTACACCATCAGCAAAGATTTTTAAACGGAAGGAGAAGCCATTACCTATGCATACTTCTCCCACTCATTCACCACAACTTTCTTTTTCGCCACCACCCACTGGCCCACCACCTTTGCCTTCACCAACTCATTCATAATATTCTCATGGCGATACGGTTGATCCTTGGTATCTCTATGATCTGGATCCTATTCCTGCCAATGACCCGGACTTATACCCTTCCAAACCTTCTCCACCAGAAGACACTACTGCATACACGCAGGTTATTTTTAGAGCAGCAGCGTACCATGGGCTGCTTATGCACAGTGAACCTTTAGAAGAGGGCTTTCCTCCTTATCCTCCATGCACTCACGATATCAGTGCCTCCCACTGCGACCTGGCATGATTAAGCATGCAGACGAGATAATCAGTGAGCTAGTCAAAGCAAGGGTTTTAATACCACGCATTGATAAAAAATATAAGCCTGCACCTACAGACCCTGCTTACATTACCCACCAAGTACCTCCAGAATCAGTGGTTGTGAGTGCTGCCAGAAAGAGGGCTAATAGCCAGTCGTCGGCGGATGCTACTCCACCTGACAAAGAGTAGGACGTTCGATGCTGCTGGCAAGAGGGTAGCGACACAAGCTGCTAACCAATGGCAAATTGCAAACTCGCAAGCCTTGCTGGCAGGGTACGATAGAGCTCACTGGGACGAGATGCAGGAACTCCTACAACACCTGCCAAAAGAACACCAAAAAAAGAGCACAAAAGATTGTTGAGGAGGGTCAGGCCATAAGTAGCAACCAAATACGGTCTGCCCTTGATGCTGCAGATACATCAGCTAGAAGCGTGAATACTGCTGTCACCATACGCAGACGTGCATGGCTACGTTCCTCTGGTTTCAAGCCAGGAATACAGCAGACAGTGCTGAATATGCCTTTCAATAAAAAAACACCTGTTTGGTCCTGAGGTTGACACTGCCATAGAAAAACTCGGGAAGGACTCGGACACTGCCAAAGCAATGGGAACCTTGTATACAACACCTTACAGAGGCTCCTTTTGTAGGCAACAATTTAGAGGAGGGTTAAAGCCACAATCCACAGAGGCTTCTACCTCCCAGGCAAAACAAGGGCAACAACAGTCGATCAATCAATCAGTTATTTGTTAAGCGCGCTACTCACTCAGTAGAGTCTCAAGGTGCTGAGGGGTGGAGGAGGGGGGGATTTTACTGCTCAAAATGCCAGGTCTTGAGACCCTTCCTGAAGGTCAGAAGGTCCTTGGTCAGACATAGGTCAACGGTGAGGGAGTTCCAGGTCTTGGCGGCGAGGAGGGAGAAGGATCTGAGGCCGGCTGTGGTACAGTGGAAGAGGGGGACGGTGGCGAGGTTGGCAGAGCGGAGCTGGTGTGTTGGTACGTGGAAGTTGAGATGCTTCTTGAGGTAGGCAGGTCCGGCGTCGTGGAAAGCCTTGTGAGCGTGGATCAGGAGTTTGAAGAAGATCCTTTTGTTGACGGGGAGCCAGTGGAGGTTTCTGAGGTGTGTTTGTGGCGAGGGAGGTTAAGGATGAGTCGTGCTGAGGCGTTCTGAATGCACTGGAGATCTCTCTGGAGCTTGGCCGTTGTTCCTGCGTAGAGTGCGTTGCCGTAGTCCAGTCTACTGCTAACGAGGGCGTGGGTGACCGTTCTCCTGGTTTCAATGGGGATCCAACTGAAGGTCTTGCGAAGCATGCAAGGGTGTTAAAACGTGAGGATGAGATGGCGTTGACTTGCTGGGTCATAGTGAGCGATGAGTCCAGTATGAAGCCGAGGTTGCGTGCGTGGGTGGGTGGTGGTAGTTGGAGCGGCTCCTAGAGTGGTAGGCCACCAGGAGTCGTCCCACGCTGATTTGTTAGAGCCGAAGATGATGATCTTAGTCTTATCCGAGTTCAGTTTGAGACGGCTTGCCTCCATCCAGTTGGCGACGGCGTGGAGTCCGGTGTGGAGGTTGGTCTTGGCAGTGGCGGGGCCCTTCATGAGTTAGAGGATCAGTTGTGTGTCGTCCACGTAGGAGACAATGTGAAGGCCATGGGATCAGACGATGTTGGCAAGCGGCACCATGTAGACATTGAAAAGGGTGGGGCTGCGAGAGGATCCCTGGGGAACTCCGCATGTGGTCTTGGTGGCTTTAGACAGGAACGAAGGGAGGCAGACTCTCTGAGTTCTGCCGGAGAGGAAGGATGTGACCCAGTCCAGGGCCTTGTGGCAGATTCCAGCGTCGTGGTGGCGTGTACGAAGTGTGTGGTAACAGACCGTGTCGAAGGCTGCAGAAAGGTCAAGAAGGATGAGGGCCATGGTTTCACCTTTGTCGAGCCTGCTCCTGATGTTGTCAGTAGCAGCAATGAGAGCAGTCTCAGTGCTGTGGTTCTTACGGAAGCCGGACTTGGAGATGTCGAGTAGGCCGTTGTCCTCAAGGAAGCAAGATAGTTGGCTGTTGACTATCTTCTCGATGACCTTCGCTGGGAAGGGGAGTAGGGAGATGGGTCGGGGTCGGCCTTGGTTTTTTTGAGCAGGGCGTTGACTTCAGTGTGTTTCCAGCTCTCTGGGAAGGTGACGGTCTCGAAGGAGCAGTTGATGATGGTACGGAGCTGGGGAGCGATGATTTGGCTGGCTTTATTGAAGACATGGTGAGGGCAGGGGTCGGCGGGTGAACCGGAGTGGATGGTGCTCAGGGTCTTGGTGGTTTCCTCGTTGTTGGTGTGGGTCCAGGCACTCAGGAGGTTGGTGTGGATGGGTGCTTTGGGGTCGGCGTTGGCAGTGGTGGTCGTGGGGGGTCGGCGGTGCGAAGCTGCCATGGATGTCCGTGATCTTGTGGTGAAAAAAGGTGGCGAGGGAGTCACAGAGGTCTTGCAAGCGGGGGGTTTAGCTGAGCAGGACTTGGGGTTGGTGAGTTCCTTGATGATGCTGAAGAGTTCCTTGCTGTTGTGTGCATTGTTGTCAATTCGTTCTTTGTAGAATGATCTTTTGGTGGTCCAGATGAGCTGGTGATGCTTGCGGATGGCAGTCTTGAGGGCAGCGTGGTTGCTGTTTGTACTTGGCTTAAGATCTTCTCAGATTTCCGGCATTCCCGCTTAGAGGTCTGAAGGTCAGTGGTGAACCAGGGAGCTTTCTTGCTGGAGCCAGGGTTGGTAGATTTCCTAAGTGGAGGGAGGGTGTTGGCGCAGTCGTTGAGCCATTGATTGAAGTTGAGGGCGGCGGTGTTGGGGTCACTGGTGTTGGGTGGTGGGGCATGGGTGTGGGTGGAGGCCAGTTGGTCCATGGAGATCTTGTTCCATCTGCTTTGAGGGGTCCGTTGCTGGTGGTGGTGAGCGGTGGGTTTCTGGAAGGAGAAATGGACACAGCGGTGTTCGGTCCAGTGGAGTTCGGTGGTGTGGGTGAAGGTGACGTGGCTGCTGGTGGAGAAGATGGCATCGAGTGTGTGGCCGACTGAGTGGGTGGGCTTTGTGACGAGTTGCTTGAGACCGAGGTGTCGAGCAGGGCTAACGAGTTGCTGTCGTCGGTGTTCTCCAGGTGAAAAGTCAGGTCGCCGAGGAGCATGTAGTCAGTCCGTGTAGGCGAGGACGTGGGTGCTGATTGTGTTGGGGTCTATAGACAAGGGTGCCTCTCAGGGTGGTGTTGGCATTGACGTTAATCTGGAAGTGTAGGTGTTGGTGTAGTCTAGGGCATTGTGGGTGTTGGTTGAAATCCTGATTGTGCTCCTGTGGACTATGGTGATTCCTCCTCCTGGTTTGTTGGTGCGTTCTCTTCAGGTGATTTTGTAGCCCTCAGGGATGGCTTTGGTGATGTCTGGTTCCAAGGAGGGGTTCATACAGGTTTTGGCGAGGAAGGCGATGTCTGGGGAGGTTGATGTGAGCAGGTCCCAGTATTTGACGGCGTGATTGTGGACGGAGCGGGTGTTGAGAAGGATGCAGCTGAGGTGGTTCTTATGGGTGGCATTGTTGAGGTGCTTGGTGGCTTCAGCGCAGGTGAAGTTGCACATCTGGCACAAAAAGGGTCCGTAGGTGTGCCTAGGGGAGGTCTAGGTCTGGACGCAGGCGGTGGGGCGGCCAGGGTTGAGCACGTGGAGTTCTTTGGCAGTGTAGCGGCAGCAGTACTAGAGAGGGGGATTTAGAGGTTCTTATAGAGGCCAACACTTTAAAACCAGAGGCAAATTCCAGGCCTCAAAAGAAGCCACTACCCCATCTAAACAGTGACTTATTAACGATCCCTCAACCCCACACATCTCCTGTGTGGGGCAGACTGCAGCAATTCCACTCCCAATGGCAAAACATCACCACAGACCAATGGGTATTGTCGATTATCTGCAATGGCTATTGCCTAGATTTGATTTCTACCCCTCCAAACATTCCTCCACGTTCTCACAAATTGTCCCCAGAACACAATGTTCTATTACAACAAGAGGTACAATTGCTACTACTAAAACAGGCAATAGAATTGGTCCAGCATTCTCACAAGGAACAGGAATATAATCACTATACTTCCTCATTCCCAAAAAAGATGTGATTCTCCGACCCATCCTAGACCTCAGATCCCTAAATCTATATATCCTGTCAGAACACTTTCACATGGTAACTCTGCAGGACGTCATTCTACTACTACAAAAACAAGATTACATGACTGCATTAGACCTCAAGGATGCGTATTTCCATATACCCATCCAGCCAGCTCACAGACAATAGCTCAGATTTGTAATAGCAGGAAAACATTACCCATTCAAAGTTCTGCCATTCGGCATAACAACAGCTCCAAGAGTATTTACAAAATGTCTAGCGGTAGTACCAGCTTACCTAAGAAGACAACAAATACATGTCTTTCCTTATCTAGACGATTGGCTAATAAAATCAAGCAATTTTATACAATGTCAACAAATCACTCAATACACAATAGAGACCCTACATACACTAGGGTTCACTCTCAACTACCAAAAATCCCATCTTCAGCCAGGACAGGTGCAACCTTACCTAGGTGCTATTCTCAATACACAAAAAGCCTTAGCCTATCCAAATCCAGAAAGGATACAAGATTTCCAAAATCTCATACCACAAATGCAGCCAAATCAACAATACACTGTAAGATTTATCATGAAACTATTGGGAATGATGGCATCATGCATAGCAATAGTACTGCATGCAAGACTAAACATGAGAACACTACAACAGTGTCTCTCACAGCAATGGTCTTAAGCACAGGGCCAATTGCAAAATCTAGTGTTAGACCACCAAACGCACAAGTCCCTTCAATGGTGGAATCTCAGCAATTTAATGAAGGGGCAGTCATTTCAAGACCCTGTGCCTCAGACCACAATAACAACAGATGCATCAATGATAGGTTGAGGAGCTCATCGCAACAACCTTACCATTCAAGGGGAATGGGATTCAAAACAGCTAAATTATCACAGAAACCATTTAGGATTATTAGCTGTGTTCCTTGCCCTAAAAGTGTTTCAGCCACTTCTCAAACACAAGACTGTCTTGATAAAAACAGACAATATGGCGACCATGTATTACCTAAAGAAACAAGGCAGGACACATTCATCTCAACTGTCCCTTCTAGCCCAAACAATATGGAAATGGGCAATTCACAATCACATTCATCTACTAGCAGAATACATCCCAGGAATACACAATCAGCTAGCGGATCTCCTAAGCAGAACACACCAACAGATACACGAATGGGAAATTCACTCTCAAGTACTTCATCAGTACTTTCAAAAGTGGGGGACACCAGAAATAGACCTATTCGCAACAAGCGAAAACGCAAAATGCCAACACTTCGCATCCACACACCCACACCCTCTGTCCAAGGGCAATGCTCTATGGATCAACTGTTCAGGGACATTTGCTTACGCTTTTCCCCCTCTCCCACTACTTCCATTTCTGGTCAACAAACTGCATCAGACCTCATGATACCCATGATACTCACAGCTCCAACGTGGGCACTCCAACATTGGTACACAACACTCCTAGACCTGTCAGTAGTACCTCACTCCAAACTTCCAAACAAACCAGATTTGTTAACACAAAACAAAGGAGAAATCAGACATCCAAATCCCAGTGCTCTCAACTTAGTGATTTGGCTCCTGAAGTCATCCTTCCTTTTGGAGGTATGTCAAGGTCATTGGTGGGCACTATGGACCACATGGAGAACTTTGGGTGGCTTCCAGTTTTGGCGGGACCAGCTGCAGAAAGTCATTGGAGCTGGTGCAAGGCCACTTCTGAGGACCACTTGGAAAAGGACTGCACAGGTGGACATAAAGGTAAGCCCGGTGGGTCCCCTATGGAGTGTTAAGGTCACAAGAGGTGGGGGACCTTTAGGGCACAGCATGTTCTTCGGTGCAGGGCACAGGGCGGCCAGGTGCAGAGGGAATCGGTGAGCCAGGAGCTCTGCGCAAAGATGCCCTTGGAAGCACAAGGTAGGTCACTTTTAGGGTCACTTGCAGGTCAGCAGGGACACTCTGGTGGGAGGTCCAGGTAGTTTCCGAAGTCCCTTGACTGGGGCTTCCTCCTGGTCCTTTTACAGTCTGCAATGGACTGTCCTGGTTATCCAAAGTAAAAGGCAGCCACTACCTAGAGCCAGGGTGCTGTTCGGCAGCTGGAGAGTGCAGTGCCACAAAACTCGCCAACACTTGCAGGGTTTGTCCTCACAGTCCATCGGTGGAGTTTAGTTAGTCACTGAGGGAGGGGTAGAGTTATCCTGTGCTGCCTGGCCAAGTAATATGCAAAAATACAGGTAGAACCCTTTGATTAATGGGGAGAAAGTGGAAGCACTGAGGGACACATTAGCTAGTGTTACCATGGTAACTCAGCAATTGGTACACTCAAATCAGTCCATGGTAGGGAAGTCTTAGCCTATCACCAATGCTGACAATGAGGCAAAGTTCTATTCCATGGCTATGGCAACCATTGATTGGGGGGGGGAGGGGGGGAGTAGTAGGGCAGAAAGAAGTGGTACCATCCCAATAGACTGCCTGCTTGAAAATGACTGGAGCATTCCCTCTGGGCTGAAGTAGAACTGAAGACCCATGCAGCCATGCTTGGGATCCCAGAATGGGCCTGTGTCAAGACTAGGGCACAGAGTAAACTTCAGAGGGAAAAAGGAGAGTTGGATCCTGAAATAGTGGACCAACCTACCAAGAGAAAGGGCAGGAAGACTGGGGAAACATATCGCACATATTCACAGGAAGAGGACCTACCATTCCCAGAGGGAACTGAGCCTTCAGAGTGTGGGCCTTACTACCCAGAGGTCTTGGGCCCAGGGGGGCCCTCGAGGGAGGCTCTGTGCCAGGGGCAGACAACCTGTTCCACTCTTGAAGGCCTGAGGCAGCAAGCTACATAGGAAGAAAGGGGTAGTATTGATGATACCCACAGGGTTTATTAGGAGGATGGACTCCTGTTTGCTGAAGACAGAGAGCGGAAGCCTGGTGCAACCAAAAGGGTGGTAGTACCTCAGCAGTTCAGAGTTTCTCCTCACTCTAGCCCATGGCATTCCCCTATCTGGGCATTTGGGTAAAAAAAAAAACTTAGAGTAGGTTGGTTAACCACTCTTATTGGCCAGGAATGTCCCACAAAGTGAAGGACTTTTGTCAGCCCTGCACTACCTGCCAAACCAGAGGCAAAGCAGGTGGCCACTTGAAGGCCCCCTTAATGCCACTACCTGTGGTTGGGGTTCCCTTTGAAAGGGTAGGGGTTAATATTGTTGGCACCCTTGACCCACAAACAGCATCAGGACCCTGATATATCCTAGTGGTATTGCATCATGCCACTAGATATCCTGAGGCTATACCCCTTAGGACCATTACTCCTCCTGCAGTTGCAAAAGCCCTCCTGGGTATTTTGACGAGAGTAGGGGTCCCAAAGGAGGTAGTATCAGACAGAGGTTTTAACTTCATGTGTGCATACTTGAAACACATGTGGAAGGAATGTGGTGTGACATATAAGTTCACCCCATACCACCCACAAACAAATGGGTTAGTTGAAAGGTTTAATCAGACCCTGAATGCATGATTGGAGGACTTCCTGAAAAACTTAGGAGAAAATGGGATGTCTTACTTCTATGTCTGCTTTTTGCCTACAGGGAAGTGCCACAAAAGGGAGCGGGATTCTCTCCATTTGAACATTTGCTTGGGCATCTGTTAGAGGACCACTAAGTCTTGTAAGGGAAGGCTGGGAGAAACATCTCAGAAAAACAGCAGGCTCATTGCAGGCAAGTCCTCAACCAGTATGCTGAGTTATTCTTCCTGAGCTCTGAGAAGACTGATTGGTATACCCATGACGTGGACACTGCTGACAGCTTGCCTGTCAAAAATCAAATTGATGTCAAAAAGATGTTGGTTTTGGGTGCCACTGAACCCTAATAAATTCTCTGGGCTAGCCCAGTACTTTTGGGGCCAGATGTATCATCCGATTTTGCACTCGCAAACAGCGAAATCGGCCGTTTGTGAGTGCAAAATCGGGGTCTGCAATGCATCAAATGCATTCGCAGACCAAATACCGAAAATCTCAAAAATTGCGATTTTCTGCGTTGCGACCTAGATTTTGCGAATCTCAATTTGCGATTCGCAAATTCCAGGTTGCAAAGCAATTCTGCAAAAAATCGCAAATTGCGATTTTTCGCAGAATGGTATTTTGCAAGTGCAAAATACCATGTCCAGCAACCAGGTGGTAACCTGGTGCAAAATTTAAAAATGCAGTAAAACAGCATTTTTAAATTTGGAATGTAAAGCACACATGCCTTGGGCCCCCAGCACCCTGGCCCTTTGCTTTTCTCAAATTGCGATTTCTGTTTCAGAAATCGCAATTTGCAAAAATGCAAAAAATTCGCAGCTAAGGGCCAACAGGCCCATAGCTGCGAATGGGGCCTGTATCGCAATTTGCAATTCGGTAATTGCATTTGCGATTTTAAAGAAATCGCAATTACCGAATCGCAAATGTGATACATGGCCCTTTGCGATTCGGTAATTGCGATTTCTTAAAAATCGCAATTACCGATTCGCACTGGGCCAGATTCATACATCTGGCCCTTAGTCCCCAGGCCTCACTTTAAAGGAGAGAAAAGGGAAATTAGGTTTTGTGTGGATTACAGAGGCCTCAATTATGTGACAAAAACCGATGTACACCAAATGACAAAACCTAATGAGCTCATTGACTGACTAGATGCAATCAGATATCTGAGTACTTTTGATTTAACATCACGGTACTGGCAGAATGGGGGAAAATTAAAAGGTGCAGTTTTTTCCCTCACCAGGGCATATAAAACATATTTCATAAGGTCCCTGCTTAGAGTTACAAGGCACCCTACCCTTGGGGCATCTAGGGGAGACCTTGGGGTGACATATGTAAAAATAAAGTAGATTAACACTTTGAAAGTACCTTTAATTCCAAAGTCGAATTTGCATACATTTTAAAGTCAGTCTGCAAAGCAGGGCTACCTTTAAGCATGACAGTAGGTACTCAGCAGTGCACCCTCCATTTCAGGAAATCTGCTGGCCCTCTAAACTTCCAGGCCCTGTATGTACCTTGAATCCTATTGCCCCATTACCTACTAGGGACTTATATTGCCAATTGGAATTGTATCATTATCATTGGACCATATACCTTTTATTCAGAGCAGTGGCCCTGTGCTTGTTACGCAGAGCCCAGGGCAAAGGCAGGGTCAGTTACCATCAGTATCAATCAGAAAATTTGGGGTGAACATGCTAAAAGAGTTACTTTCTCACACCTTTTATCTGTTGAAGCCACCTGAGAGGCCTGTGGTCTGTTTGAACTATGAAGTAATTGATAAACAAGTATGGCCCTAGCTTCGTCAAGGCCCAGATCACAGCAAAGGCTTCCCTCCCCATGGCACTCCTTTTTTGTTACCTAGGCAGAAGTCTGCATACAAAAAGCAACTGGCTGGTCATGTTCCTCATCACTGGTCTAGGCTAGGACTGCTACTATCCCAAGTTCTGAGGCATCTGTGTGAGAGGAGGCCTCTTTTTGCATGGTTATTCCCCACTTTTTACCCGATGTTGATGTGTTCTAGAAGTTGGTCGTGCCCAGGGCCCCTGCTAAACAGGTTCCCTGGGCCAGAACTCTTTCCCTAAATCTGTTGTGATGCTTGGCACAATTGGATACACTCTTAATTATCCCCATAAGTCTCTAGTAAATGGGTAGCTCACTACCCAGGGCAAGAGATAGTAACAGTAGACCCCTGAGGGCAGCAGCACTGATTGTGCCAACCCCAAGGGTCCTGCACTCAGATACACCCAGCACTGCCATTGCAGGCTGAGTGTCCTGGGGCAAACCTAAAAAGACAAACTCGACATGGCACACTCGCTTTGTGCCCTGTCCACCATACACTGCATATATTATGGGTAAGTCAGCCCTCTGGCAGGCCTTCTAGCCCTAAGGCAGGGTGCACCATATTAAGTGTGAGGGCATAGCTGCATGAGCAATATGCCCTCACTGTGTCCTTGACAAACCAAAGACATAGGGTCTTGGTTTGTCATAAGACTTTCATAAAGACTTTCCATAGACTGCCAGCCCCCCTGAGACCCTGCCGGCCGCATAAAGAACATTCTGCTGAGCCGGTGGGCGGAAACATTGTTTCCGCCTGCCGGCCCAGCAGAATGCAGGGCCAGGTCACTGACGACAGCTCCACATGGAGCTGCTGCCGATGCCGCTGTGCAGAGGGTGCAGCAGCACCCATCGCACAGATCACTGCCCGTAAATAGGGCAGTGAACTGCGCGACGGGGCACTGCTCGGGGGCCCCAGAGCACCCCTTCCACCAGCTTTTTCCTGGTGGGCAGAACCCGCCAGGGAAAGGCTGGGGGAAACAGGGTACATTATCCGGAGGGCAGCGCTGCCCTGTCGGACAATATAATCCGCCATCGTCAGGCTGCCTGTTGGCGGTAGCCTGGTGGTGGCGGGGGGCCACCACAGGCGGCCCTCCGTGTTAATAATACGGCAGTTCAGACCACCATGCGGGTGGCGGTCTTTTCCGCCGGCATGGCAGTCTGAACCTCCAGGTTCATAATGAAGGCTACAGTGAGTGAACAGAGCAGCCATTTCACATACATGTACTGGGCACTGGTCAAACACAAGTTTCCCAGTTACATGATGGCTACTCTGCACCCTGGGTTGTTTGGTATCAAACAACTCAGAATGATAAATCCAAACTGGTGCCAGTGTTGGATTTAACCCTAAATGTACCCAGGGGCCACCTTAGAGGTGTCCCCTGCAAAAGCTAACCCTACCTGGCATAGTTGCTGACTGGTTCCATCCAGCCTGCCACTCCAGACAGCCAACATCCAAACCTGGGGTAGAGCCCTGGCTCTCTGGTTTGTAAGACAATGCCCTTCCTGGGTGGAGGAGCTAACCCCCACTCCCTCAGGAATGTGCAACATCCTGGCAGTGAGCTTCAAATGGTTAAAGCCCTTGAAACTCGAACAGCCAGGCCTGCTGCTAGCTGCAGAGGGCTTCCCCCCTTGCAAACCCCCACTTTGGGCGGGAGCAAAGGCGGGAAACCAGACAAAGGGTAGGAGGAGTGGCCTTACTGAGCATGCACCACCGCTAAGAGCTTGCATGCAAAGTGGACCCTCTATCTAGTTTTTCTCCATCTTGGAATGGAGGAAAATAGCCAATCAGGTTTAGGGAAGTGACCCTTCCCACAGGAAGTGGTCACTGTAGTGGGTGTAGCCAACCAAGGGTAAAGTGTCCCATTGGACACTACCAGCTTCCTCCTAAAATGCCCACTAAATTCAGTATTTAGTGGGCTCCCCTAGACCAGGAATTTAGATTGAACAGGAAGAAAGAAGACAGCACAAAAGAACCCGCCAGGACAAGAACCGAGGAACTGCTGCACCAGAACAGGCTCCAAGACCCCTGCTTGCTGCACCAGAGTCCCAACAATCGTCACTGTGGAGGAGCTGACCATTGGATTGACCTCAAAAGCCCCAGAGGACCTCCAGACTTTGTAACTAGCCTAAGTCTCCCTACTGAGTGGAGGCACCACTCAAGAAAATCAAGAAACCTGCAAAGGACCAACAAACCAGTGAGGGTCACTGCTCCCTCTAGTGGCCGAGATACAGCAATACCCTGGGTACTGGTCAGCTGACGTCGGACCAGCAGAAAACCAGCTCCCCCAGAGCTGAAAAAGGATCAGGAGGAAGCCCCAGTCGAGGGACTTCAGGAACACCCTGGACCTCCGACCAGAGTGCCCCCGACCTCAGAGACTCACCTCCAGCTCCAGTGGACTCTGTTGCGCACAGCATCCAAGACTGCCAAAATGCCCTGCACCTGGCCGCCCTGGGCCTTGCATCACAGGATCTGCTGTGTGCCCCGGGTCCCCAACCCCTTGCGATCTCAACAGCCCAAGGAGACCACAAGGCACCATCTTTAAATCTGCAAACCAGCTCCTTTTCCAAGTGGCCCCTTCAGGGGGCCCTGTGCCTGTACTAAGATCCTCTCCAACGCTGCTCCTGCCGGAACCGGGAGCCACCTGAGACTCTCCAGCTGGCACAGTGTGCCTACCGACCACTCCAGGCACCCTGCAAGAGAAGAGACTGGTAACTCAACTGTGTGATTTTTAAAGGTGGCTGTGCATAGATTCCAATGGTGCACAATTACGCATAGAGAGACTAACTTTGCTAAAACGTTAAAAAGTCATAATTTGAAAATAACTTAACGTATTCTAAAGATCTTGGTCTTAATATTTATATAAGAAGCTGAAGTATTTTTATAAATTCTGGTCTTGCGTTATTCATTGAGTGTGTGTAGTGCATGATTGGATTTGTGAGTACAGCAAATACTTAGCACAGCTCCTGGATTAGCCTAACTGCTCGACCAGCTACCTTAAAAATTGGGGCATTAGGTGGTCTAATTTTTACCCCTGGAAAGCAATGTGTGGTTGCCTTACCCTCTGCATAGTGTACTCGATTTTGTACACTGCATAGAGGGCCAGCCTCCAACAGTCTGTTTGGACAATAACCTGCCTGGAGTAATCTGGAGCGTTAAGGACTGGGGCAGAACACATTGCATCCTTCAGAGTGTCAAAGGCCTTTTGAAAACTCACTTTCCAGTTGCTCTATTGGGCATTTTCTTGGAGGTAAATTCTGTGAAGTAATCCTTCACAAACCTTGTATAGTATCCAGTCAAGCCAATGCATGCCCTGAGTTAGGTCTTGGTAATTGGAGCTTCCCAAGCCAGAATTGTCTGGATCTTAGGCTCTAGGGGTTGTACTTGGCCTCCACCTACCAGGCGGCCCAACTACACAACCTTTCCCTGCTCTATCTGCCACTTTCTGGCCTTGATAGTGAAGCCTGCCTTTTGCAGAACCTCAAGGACTTTTCCAAGGTGGATTAGGTGATCCTGCCAGGTGGAGCTGTAGCCAGCTATATTATCTAGATATGCTGCACTAAAGGATTTTAGCCCACCCAGGACGTGGTTCACCAACCTCTGGAGGGTGGCAGGGGCATTCTTTCAACTAAAGGACATGACAGTAAACTGATAATGCCCACTTGGGGTGGAAAATGCTGCTCTCTCTTTTGCTCCAGGGGTCAGGCCCTCTGCCAGGACCCAGATGTAAGATCAAAGGTATTGGGCTGCCCCTAATATGTTTATGAGCTCATCAGTTCTTGGAATTGGGTGTGCATCTGTTTTTGTGACTGAGTTGAGGCCCCTGTAGTCGACACAAAACCTCTTTACTTTTTTCTCTCTCTTGAAGTGAGGTTTGGGGACTAAAACTACTGGGCTAGTCCTGGAACTCTCAGAGGGGTCAGTGACACACAAATCCAGCATCTTTTTGACATCCACTTGGATGCTCTCTCGGATATGGTCTGACTGCCTATAAATGTTGTTCTTGATGCGCAAGCTGTCACAAGTGTCCACATCATGGGTACACCAGTTAGTCCTACCAGGGGTCAGAGAGAATAGGTCAGCATACTGGTTGAAAACTTACCTGTAAATCAACCTTCTGTTGGCCTTTGAGGGTGTCTCACAAGGCCACTTCATCCACAGAACGATCCTTTGGGCTGCTGGAGAGGAGATCAGGGAGAGGTTCACTCTCTTCTTCCGGTCCCTCATTTGTAACCATGAGCATGGTCACATCAGCTCTGTCAAAATAAGGCTTCAGGCGTTTGACATGTATAGTCCTTTTGCGATTCTTGCAACTATTCAGGTCAACCTAGTAGGTGACCTCCCCTTTTCTTTCAAGTATGGGGTAAGACCCAGACCATTTGTCTTGGAGAGCACTAGGAGCCACAGGCTCCAATGCCCAAACTTTCTGCCCTGGTTGGAACTCCATCAGTGCAGCTTTTTAGTCATACCAGTGCTTCTGGAGCTCCTGGCTGGCCTGAAGATTTTTACTTACTTTCTCCATGTACTCAGCCATCCTGGAACAAAGACAAAGTACATAGTCCACAATGTGCTCTTTGGGAGGCCTCCTCTCCCAGCCTTCCCTCAGAAGACTTAATGGACCGCTAACAGGATGCTCAAACAAAGGTTCAAAGGGGGAAAACCCTACTACCTTTTGTGGCACTTACCCTGTAGGCAAAAATCTTATATGGAAGTAAGACATCCCATCTCCTTCTCAGTTTTATAGGGAGTCCTCCAATTATGCCTTAAAATGTCTGGTTAAGTCTTTCAACCAGTTGAGTGGTCTCTGGATGGTATAGGGTAGTGAACTTACAAGTCACTCCACATACTTGCCACATGTGCTTAGGTATACAGACATGAAGTTTGACCTCCTGTCTGATACTACCTCCTTACGAAAGCCAACCCTGGAAAAAAATAACCAGGAGGGCCTTGGCCACTGCAGGGGCAGTGATGGTCCTAAGTGGAATGGCTTCAGGGTACCTAGTAGCATGATTCACTACCACTAAAATGTACCTGTTTTCTGAAGCTGTTTGAGGTTCCAGGGCAACCCCACCACAGGTAATTGGATTAAGGGGGCCTTCAGGTGGTCTCCTGCCTTGCCACTGGCTTGGCAGGTGACACAGGACTGTCAAACGTCCTTCACCTTCTGGGACATCCCAGGCCAGTAAAAATGACTGACTAGCCTGCTCCAAGTTTTGTTTTGGCCCAGATTCCCAGCTAGGGGAATGTCATGGGCTAGAGAGAGAAGGAACTCTCTGTACTGCTGGGGCACTACCACCATCCTGTTTGCACCAGGCTTGAGGTCTCTGGCCTCAGTAAACAGGAGTCCATCCTCCCAATAAACCCAACCACTGAAACTGCCCTTTTCTTCCTGTGCAGCGTGCTGCCTCAGGATTTCAAGAGTGCGACAGGTTCTTTGTCCCTGGTACAGATCCTCCCTTGAGGGCTCCCTGGTCCTTAGAGCTCAGGGTGGTAAGGCCCAAGCTCTACAGTCTCAGTTCCCTCTGGGGTTAAGAAGTCCTCTTCCAAGGTAGAGGGGTTCTGACTTCTTAGAAGCTGGTCCCTCGCGTTCTTGCCTTTTCTCTTGGAGGGTTGGACCACTCTTTCAGGATCCAACACCTCTTTTTCACACTGGAGGTTGCTCTGTGCGCTAGTTTTAACACAAGCCCTTTCTGGGAACCCAAGCATCGCTGCATGGGGCCTCAGTTCTACTTCAGCCCAGGGATATTGCTCCAAATCATTTCCAAGCAGACAGCCTAGAGGGATGGATGAGGACACAGCCACTTCTTTCTGTCAAACTACTCCCCCCAGTCAAAAGATACCCTAGCCATCATATGGATCTTTGTGACATTGCCAGCATTGGTGACAGAATAACCTTTCCCTACTGGGTACTGATCTGAGTGGATCAGGTGCTGGGCCACCAAAGTGACACTAGTACCAGTGTCCCTCAGGGCTTCTACCTTAGTACCATCAATCAAGGGGTGCTGCCTCTATTTTTGCATGTTAGGGGCCAGGCAGCACAGGATAGATCTAACCCTCCCTCAGTGATTAATTTTGCTTTATTGGGTTCACTAACATGGTCAGGCCACAACTGTGATCCCATTTGGAGATTAGCAACTGCATTTACTGCAGGTAGACTCGAGGCAATCTTTTTGTTTTTACAGCTGGGGTCTCCAGTTTGGTGCCCTTTGATTTTGCAATCATGGTACCAAGCCTTGTCAGGATCAAAGTATTTTTTTTTTATACTCACCCATAAACTGTGGAGTTGTCTCGGGCCAACCCTCCTGAACAGTTTTTTGGGGGCCTGATGAAGACTATGTTTTTTGTTTGGTTGCCATCTTTCCCTTGAGGGGTGCTTTTTGGCCTCTTTCTTTTGGTCCCCCTCACCAGTGGTAGTTTTGGTAACCCTTGTTTTGACCCAGTGTCTGCCTTCCTCTCCAATTCTTAAGGGGAAAGTGGACCCACGTCTTACAGGACTTGATGTAGTTTCTCATTGTAACAATTACTCAACAGATGATCTTTCATGGATACATTGTAAAGCCCATCATAATCTTGTAACTTGTTAACTTCTAATGAGCCACCCAGCATTTTTACTGAATAGTACCCCAAATTCTAAGCAGGACTGTGTCTGGGTTTTTCGAGTCTCCCTGAATTTTATGTTTATGCGATACTCTTCAATTGCAAATCCAAAGCCCTCAATCAGGGTGCCCTTCATGAGGTCATACGATTTGGTATCTGCCTCATTTAATGTCAAGAGCATATCCCTGAATTTACCTGTCAGCAGTTCGCCCATTAAAGGGCCACAATTTTCCCTTGCCACTTTCCTGCCTTCACTGGCTCTTTCAAAGGCAGAAAACCACTTAATGATATCATCACCTTCAGTGTGAGGGGGGCAACTCCTTTTGGGAGTTTTAGGTTGAAAGCTCCCTCTTCCTCCCTAGTTATTTGCATGTTGCTACCAGAGATAGGCCCTAAGCCCATCTCCTTGTTTTAACTTCTATTTCTAAAGGTTGTGCCTCAAAGGCCAAACTTTTGGAGTCTGTCCAGATTCAGGTCCTCCTCTGAGGGGGCACTTGTGCTAGGGGGAGGGGGGCTGACTACTCCCTCTCTCTCCTCAGTGTTTGCTTCTTGTTCAGAAGCTTCTTTATTTTCTCTGGGATGGTCTTTGTCGTACTGTGCCTCAAGCTGTCTAAGCTTTTCCGTGGTAGGACTCCTCCCAGTGGGTATGTGTTAATTCTGGCAGAGAGCCCTTAGGTGTTTATGGTTATAGGTAAGGGGTCAAGTCGAATTCCTGGGCATGGGTTTCTGCATCACACAAGTTTCAAATTACTAAAGTTGGGACCTTTTCGAACTTTAGAAATGTTTTGCAACTTTTTGGAAACTTTTTCTAAGGCCTAACTATAATAAAGTCTTTTAGTTCTAATCACTGGTTTAGGGACCTAACCCAGGCCTTAGCAATTAATTTTAATTTTTTTAAATATAGTCCAATTTAAAAATACAACTAAGCTATAGACATTTTTAGAGTTATTCGTGTGAACACTTATTGGCAAAGTGGTATCAACAAATGCAAAGTCTTGTACCACCAAATGTAGGAGACTGGGACTCTTTATAATTTACAGAAATGATGTGCACTGTGCAGAGAGTCCAAGCAATCCCACCTTGGTATTCAGAGGCAATAAATAGACCACCTAATGCTCTATTTTTAGTGGTAGCTTGGGCGAGCAGTGAGGCTAATCTTGGAGAAGTGCTAAGCATCTGTTGAACTTCTTGTATCAATAAATGATGACGCACTCAAAAGAATAACTCTAGACCAATTTACAAAAAATACTTCAGATTTGTAATATATTTTTTAAGATGGAGATCATCAAAATCAAAACGATTTTTTAAGCTATGATTTTTCAAAGTTTAGCAAAAATAGTCTTTTTGTGCATAATTACGCACCATAGGAATTAATGGGAAAAACCTTAAAAAGGCATATAAAATCAGACAATGCTTTCACAAGTGTCACCTTCTGTTTTTAGGTTGACATTTTCGAGATTGTAGGAAGGTAGCCTCTTTCTAGCATTGTTACCCCCACTTTTGGCCTGTTTGTGAGTATAAGTAATAAGGGTGTTTTACTGTCTCACTGGGATCCTGCTAGCCAGGACCCCAGTGCTCATAGTGAAAACCCTATTAGTCAGTGTGTTTATATGTCTCACTGGGACCCTGCTAGCCAGGACTCCGGTGCTCATAGTTTGTGGCCTGTATGTGTTCCCTGTGTAGTGCATAACCGTGTCACTGAGGCTCTGCTAATCAGAACCTCAGTGCTTATGCTCTCTCTGTGTTTAAAATTGTCACTATAGGCTAGTGACCATTTTCACCAATTCTAATTGGCACACTGGAACACCCTTATAATTCCCTAGTATATGGTACCTAGGTACCCAGGGTATTGGGGTTCCAGGAGATCCCTATGGGTGGCAGAAGAAATGCTGAAGCCCATAGGCAGCCTGAGTGAAATAACGTCCACGTTATTAAAAAGTCATTTTACACTGCACTTAAGTAACTTATAATTCACCTATATGTCTAACCCTCACTTAGCAAAGGTTAGGTGCAAAGTTACTAAGTGTGAGGGCACCCTGGCACTAGCCAAGTTACTCCCACATAGTTCAGGGCAATTGCCCCGGACTTTGTGAGTGCGGGGACACCATTACACGCGTGGGGGGACATTTTGAGGTCATCTACTGCTAGCAGCAGAGTCAGAGGTCAGATTTCAAAGACGGTAAACCCTTTGAAGGCCTGGGTGCCTGCCTGGGGGCAGGAGGTGTAACACCAGGAAAGGCTTTGTGTTTTGGTTACTGAGAGCAGAGGCTCTCACTGCAGCAATCCAGATTTGAGTCTGGTGGTGGCAGGATGGTAAAACCAGTCAGCAACCATGCCAGGGCTGTTAGTATTTTTCAGGGGCACCTCTAAGGTGCCCTCTGGGTTCATGGTTTAATAAATCCAACACTGGCATCAGTGGGGGTTTAGTATTCCGAGTTGTTTGATACCAAAAAGAAAAAAAAAAAAACAGTATTTAGTGAGGCCACCATGTAGCTGGGGAACCCGTAAAGACCGGTGTCCAGCACATGTATTTGCTATGGCTCCCATGTACATCTTCTATGTCTTAACGTTTTGTAAAGACACAGTAAAGGCATGTTTGCTCATACAAACATGTGCCCTCAAAAGCACTATAGTGCACCCTGCCTTAGGATTCTTTGGCCTGACTTAACTATAGTCCATGCAGTGTTAATGAACAGAGCACTCTTGGCGAGTGCCGTGTCGAGTTTGCAACTTTTAACCACACCTGGTCATGCACCTGCAATGACAGTCTGCATGAGGCTGGTCTGGGGGCCTCTCAGAGTGGCACAATTGCTGCTGTAGCTCTAGGTGACCCTCTTCAGTACAAATGCCCTAGGTACCAGGGGTACCACTTACCAGGGACTTACAAGGTTGGCTGAAGTACCAATACATAGCCTTCCTCGTAGCTGCCTTCCCTGAATGCCAGGTGGGTTTTTGGAGCACAGCAATATGAATTCCTCTGCAGCAGAAGTATGAATGCACTTTGCAACAATTACTTGTGGTTCACCTCTTCCTAACATTCCTGGATATGAATATGTATGTGGTGACCCCATCATATAACCGAGTAAGAAGTGTCCTACTTCTCAAAACCTACAAGAAAGCCATGAGCCAAGACAAATATCCTTGTTAACAGATTAGGTAAAACAGCTCCTAGAAAAAGACATCCCCACCCCCAAAAACAGAAACCCCAACTTCTCCCACCTGCCCATTATGCTGCAATGTACCAGCTTGCCACACCCAGACAGGGAACCAGAGTTGTACTCCCGAAATGTAGAGGTCAAACGAATCTGGGGGCACGAGAGGCTGCAAAGAAGCGTCAGGGGTACTCAATGTGGTGGAGTTGCCAGATTAACATTGGGGGAACCATGAGAAGGTGGAGCACAATCCATGGGCTTCCCTGGGAGATAAAAACTTGCCTCACAAATGGTCAGCTGTGGTCCCGCACATTACCTCCTTTGTAGGGGGAAAAGTACCAAATTATCTCAAGGTCAATCGCCTAATGCTCTTGGGGGCCATATGCCAGCAACAGTCATCTGATGTTGAAAGTCCTGTGTTGGGCCCAACACAGCCCATCACTTGGCAGGCCCAAGCATGCTCATGTAGTCTCTGGCTCCTGCGCTTCACGGGTCGGACCTCTTCTGGGACTGGCTGGCAGCAGGAAGGGAGGCATCGAGGGCCTGTGGCTACACCGTGAACTGCAGAATGCCCGGGCACTATCAGGGCGGTGCTATCCCGCCAATGGACCATGGTCTGGCTCTGGCACCACAGTGTATGCTTGCGCAGCGAAAGCGGTGCCCTATCAGTCAACAAATGCGCCTGTACACATACAACTTTAATGCTCTCGCCAGCCCCCATCTGGAGGGTATAGACATGAGCCAAGAGCCTCACTAGTGAGGCAACCCACGCAGCCCAGGAACAGGCAGGCCAACTGACTTGAGGTGGGCTGCCTAGATGCTTGTTGAGGGCAACAAGGTCCCACTAGGGCAGAGGTCCAACGGTACCAGTGTGGGTCTTGCCAGGAGCCGTTCACCACAGCAGGGGATAGAAAGCTGCTGGTCAAGCACAGAATGTGTCTTGGCTGCTGGGCACCTTATAGTCTGGGCCATACAGGAGTGGGTGCCATTTAGTGGTCCCAGTAGAGCTCTGCGGGTACATATACCTTCCCCTCTCCGGTACCAAAGTCTCTCCCATGAGCATGAACTGAAAGTTAGGCAGTCCCCAAGGCATCGCTTGTCTGACAGGCTGGTATCGGCCTTGGTGACACAGGAGTTACGGTTACAATGACTTGTGGCTAAGCCATATACCTAGTTTCAAGGGCACATATAGGGTAAGATGGATTATGGATGGGTTCCTGCACTCTGTGATCAACTTCAGACACCCTCATATTTCTGTTAGTGCTGCAAGCCAACATTCATTATCTTTCTCCAGGCACTCAACAACACAAACACTTGGAAAACATTCTGTTGTTCTTTTTCAATTTTTAAACCCAAATATGGCTCAAGAATTCATGAAAACTATTTCAAGTATATCATTAAGATCTAAAACTAAACTATTTTAATTTTCATAAATAATTTTGTTAATTGCCTATTAATCACATCAGGAGCATCACAGAGAGAACAAGGGGAGGAGGAGAGAGGGCAGAAAGAGAAAGTAAGGAGTGGTGGAGAGAGAGGAGCAGGAGAGTGTAAGGGGCAGAGGAGAGAGGGAAGGAGGAGAGAAGAAGTAGAGGAGAGAGAGGAGCAGGAGAGTATAAGGGGTAATGGAGAGAGGGGAGCGAGAGAGAATGAAGGAGCAGGAGAGGATAAGGCCTAGAGAAAGAGAGGATAAAGGGCAGAGGATAGAGGGGAGCAAGAGAGGATAAAGGGCAGAGGATAGAGGGGGGCAGGAGAGTATAAGAGGTAGAGGAGAGAGGAGCAGGAGAGGATAAGAGGTAGGGGAGAGAGGAGAGCAGGAGAGGATAAGGGGTAGAGGAGAGAGGGGACCAGGAGAGGATAAGGGGTAGAGGAGAGGGGGAGCAGGAGAGGATAAGAGGTAGAGGAGACGGGGAGCAGGAGAGGATAAGAGGTAGAGGAGAGGGGGAGCAGGAGAGGATAAGGGGTAGAGGAGGGGGAGCAGGAGAGGATAAGGGGTAGAGGAGAGGGGGAGCAAGAGAGGATAAGGGGTAGAGGAGAGGGGGAGCAGGAGAGGATAAGGGGTAGAGGAGAGGGGGAGCAAGAGAGGATAAGAGGTAGAGGAGACGGGGAGCAAGAGAGGATAAGGGGTAGAGGAGACGGGGAGCAGGACAGGATAAGGGGTAGAGGAGAGGGGAAGCAGGAGAGGATAAGGGGTAGAGGAGAGGGGGAGCAGGAGAGGATAAGGGGTAGAGGAGACGGGGAACAGGACAGGATAAGGGGTAGAGGAGAGGGGAAGCAGGAGAGGATAAGGGGTAGAGGAGAGGGGGAGCAGGAGAGGATAAGAGGTAGAGGAGACGGGGAGCAGGAGAGGACAAGGGGTAGAGGAGAGGGGGAGCAGGAGAGGATAAGGGGTAGAGGAGAGAGGGAGCAGGAGAGGATAAGGGGTAGAGGAGAGGGGGAGCAGGAGAGGATAAGGGGTAGAGGAGAGGGGGAGCAGGAGAGGATAAGAGGTAGAGGAGACGGGGAGCAGGAGAGGATAAGGGGTAGAGGAGAGGGGGAGCAGGAGAGGATAAGGGGTAGAGGAGAGGGGGAGCAGGAGAGGATAAGGGGTAGAGGAGAGGGGGAGCAGGAGAGGATAAGGGGTAGAGGAGAGGGGGAGCAGGAGAGGATAAGAGGTAGAGGTGACGGGGAGCAGGAGAGGATAAGGGGTAGAGGAGAGGGGAAGCAGGAGAGGATAAGGGGTAGAGGAGAGGGGGAGCAGGAAGGATAAGGGGTAGAGGAGAGGGGGAGCAGGAGAGGATAAGGGGTAGAGGAGACCGGGAGCAGGAGAGGATAAGGGGTAGAGGAGAGGGCGAGCAGGAGAGGATAAGGGGTAGAGGAGAGGGGGAGCAGGAGAGGATAAGAGGTAGAGGACACGGGGAGCAGGAGAGGATAAGAGGTAGAGGAGAGGGGGAGCAGGAGAGGATAAGGGGTAGAGGAGAGGGGGAGCAGGAGAGGATAAGGGGTAGAGGAGAGGGGGAGCAGGAGAGGATAAGAGGTAGAGGAGACCGGGAGCAGGAGAGGATAAGGGGTAGAGGAGAGGGCGAGCAGGAGAGGATAAGGGGTAGAGGAGACGGGGAGCAGGAGAGGATAAGGGGTAGAGGAGAGGGGGAGCAGGAGAGGATAAGAGGTAGAGGAGAGGGGGAGCAGGAGAGGATAAGGGGTAGAGGAGAGGGGGAGCAGGAGAGGATAAGGGGTAGAGGAGAGGGGGAGCAGGAGAGGATAAGGGGTAGAGGAGAGGGGGAGCAGGAGAGGATAAGGGGTAGAGGAGAGGGGGGGCAGGAGAGGATAAGAGGTAGAGGAGACGGGGAGCAGGAGAGGATAAGGGGTAGAGGAGAGGGGTAGCAGGAGAGGATAAGGGGTAGAGGAGACGGGGAGCAGGAGAGGATAAGAGGTAGAGGAGACCGGGAGCAGGAGAGGATAAGGGGTAGAGGAGAGGGGGAGCAGGAGAGGATAAGAGGTAGAGGAGACGGGGAGCAGGAGAGGATAAGGGGTAGAGGAGAGGGGGAGCAGGAGAGGATAAGAGGTAGAGGAGAGGGGGGAGCAGGAGAGGATAAGGGGTAGAGGAGACGGGGAGCAGGAGAGGATAAGGGGTAGAGGAGAGGGGGAGCAGGAGAGGATAAGGGGTAGAGGAGAGGGGGAGCAGGAGAGGATAAGGGGTAGAGGAGAGGGGGAGCAGGAGAGGATAAGGGGTAGAGGAGACCGGGAGCAGGAGAGGATAAGGGGTAGAGGAGAGGGGAAGCAGGAGAGGATAAGGGGTAGAGGAGACCAGGAGCAGGAGATGATAAGGGGTAAAGGAGAGGGGGAGCAGGAGAGGATAAGGGGTAGAGGAGACCGGGAGCAGGAGAGGATAAGGGGTAGAGGAGAGGGGAAGCAGGAGAGGATAAGGGGTAGAGGAGACCAGGAGCAGGAGATGATAAGGGGTAGAGGAGAGGGGGAGCAGGAGAGGATAAGGGGTAGAGGAGAGGGGGAGCAGGAGAGGATAGGGGGTAGAGGAGAGGGGGAGCAGGAGAGGATAAGAGGTAGAGGAGACGGGGAGCAGGAGAGGATAAGGGGTAGAGGAGAGCCCAATAGGATAAGGAACAGAGGGGAGCCCGAGAGGATAAGGGGTAGAGGAGAGAGGGGAGCCCGAGAGGATAAGGGGCAGGGGTCAGTATTAAGAAGATTAATTTACAAAAACAAAAAAAACAGAAGAACAGAACTAAATAAAGGCTTTAGAGTTGCAATAAAGTGCAAGAGTTTGATGTACTACGGGATTTAGTTGATTCTGTGTAATCACGGTAATAGGGCAGTCCCTAAGGATTCGCTACTGGCCTAATGGTGGGTGGGGTTACTTAGCAGGGCTGCCCAGTGGGTGGGGGTGTTGGGTATTAGAGTTTGGGATTGGGGAATAGGTTGCGGGCCCTATGTTCCTGTTCTATGCACCGTGTATGTGATACTCATTGGCATCTGGTTAATCTTTTTCTTGCTCGAGGACGTATGGCGAGCGGAGGCTGGGAGGTGCATTCACACTGTTTCATCACCACATGGACCCCCATACTAAATTTATAACATGGAATGTCCGAAGCATCGTTCAGTTGGAGAAATGCAGACGGGTACACGCATTTACAATGCTATAGGTCTTCCATAGCTTTTTTGCAGGAGATACATATTTGGGGAGAATGCATTCAGTCCGTTAATAAAAGGAGGAGAGGACAAATATACGCCACTTCATATTCAGGCTTTGCCAGGCAGGGGATGGGAAGGGGGTACTGATATGGGTAGCCCAGGAGTTCCCTTTATACACCCTAATCATATTCTAGAACCCCCGCTGCAGGCACCCACAGTCATTTGGATTATTATTTAATCTCAGAAAGTTGGCCCCAGATGGGGTTAATACGGCGTATCTTCTGAGGCTCCCATCTGACCATTCCCACGCCTCCATACTTTTGGGCAACGTCATAGACGCCCACCTATACGGATGTGTCATTTGGGCGCAGACGCCCCTTCCGATCATCCCTTTCAACAGTCAATCACACAATCATTATCCCTTTACTTTCAAGAAAACTGAGGTACATCAGTTAACAGAGTTACAGAGTTACAGACTGGGATGTAATGAAGTCTGTCTTAAAACGACCTATGGGGTCTGCAAACAACTGGAGAGGGATATCCAGACCCTCGAGAAAGACTTGGGGACAACAGGACAGGATCTTCCGACCAGGCCCAACTGCCTGGATGAATAGAATAAGACCTGAAGGCTGCTGTTAGATGCAAGGGGCCGCTTAGAAAAACATCTTCACGCAGCTCGATGCCAGCATCTTCACGCTGAAGGCGATAAGACTGCTGCAATGCTGGCTAGGCTGATCAAAAAGGAAAATTCTCACAGTCCTATTGTATCAATGACCGACACCAATAGTCATCTGGTCTATTCTCAGGGTGCAATGAATGATCTAGTCTGTTCCCACCTCAGCTCATACTATGCCCCCCACCACATATGCACATGGGCGACATTGAAAATTATCACTCCCGGGTGACTCTCCCGGTACTTACACCGGTTGCCCATGAGGACCTTGACCATCCTGTTACTAGGGAGGAGTTGGTCGCAGCAATCCGTTCTCTTAAAACCTTGAAAACTCCTGGGATTGATGGCTTCCCAGCGGAGTTTTATCATAAATATGCCAATACTTTGGCGGACAAACTCCTAGAAGTCTGCGAGGAATCCTGAACCGTGGCGTGCTCCCGCCCACAATGCAGGAGGCGCTCAGAATTATGGTTCCTAAGCCAGGCAGAGACCCTGCTGTACCATCTGCAGTTAGACCCACATCATTACTGAACATCGATGTTAAAGTGCAGAGTGGCATCCTAGCCTCCCGCCTTCTTCCTTATATTTCCTCCTTGGTAAACTCGGACCAATCTGAGTTAATTCCTAAGCGCAGTACCCTACACAACTTGCAACGACTGGCCCATGCCTATCACTCCACACAGTCTCACCCTGAGGAAATGGCCCTAGTCTTGCGGGATATAGCAGAAGCCTTTGATTCCCTATATTGGCAATATCTATGGCAGGTGTTGAATAAATTCTGTTTCAGACCAGTTTACATACGCTGGGTTCAGCTCCTCTACACGGACTCATGTGCTGAGGTGAAAACTGGAGCGACGGTGTCGTCGATTTTTAATCTCAGTAGGGGGAAGAAGCAGGGGTGCCCCCTCTGACCATTACGTTTTGCACTGGCTATTGAGCCGTTGGCCGCAAATCTTCGTCAGGTATTATACCCCTGGGGCATCTGTAATGATATGTGAGTTTTGACCACTGACTCCACGTTGCGCCTAGCAGCACACCGTCACATTAGTGACCATCAACATAATTTTGATATTGACTTTATTTTAGCATTAGCCACTGCCACGTTAAAAGCTGCAAGTGGTTTTCCACATTGTACAATGTGCACATGTTTTTATTCTTCGTGTACTTTCCCACCAAGGGCTTAGGCTGAGAAGAATGCACTCAGACGGCAGTGACGGTCTTTTTTTAATTGTCACCTTAGGATCGTGGCCAAGTCCCGACGTGTTATTTTCAAAGCTGGCCTAAAGCAATCAGCATTTTTTAAATAAATTAACTTCTGCAGTGAGAAGGATGTTCTAGAATTTTCTTCTTTTGTTTGATCAAAGTATAGGCGAACCAGAGACCAGATGTACCGGGGACAGAGTGCTTGCAGATCTCAGGCATATCCAGGACGCTGGAGTGTGTCATCCTTCCTGTGAGGATAATTGATCTCTCTCTCCTCGATCGATCCTGGGATCTGGCGATCTGATGCTGAATAGGAGGGAGATGGCGCAGTTGTGCCCTTGCCTCATGGTGATGCATATTTTTTAATTCATTATTTGGTTGACATTATAATATAGATCCATATATTTGCTGTATATATTGCAGTGGAGAATCATTTGTACATGTTTTCATATCATTGCTGTGACCATTTTTAAACGTGTGCTTAGCATGCTAATCTCCTTTTACGAACCTTGCATTGTGAAATAATAAATGTATTCTTTGGACTAAGAAGCGCATTCCAGAGATTTTTGTCAGTGCATGAGTGTTTCAGCTCGGTCATTAGTGAAGAAAAACATTTTGCCGCAGTCGGACAGTCTTAAGGGAGGTTGGAAGTTGAGTGTGTACGATTTAAAAGTGAAAATATGTTTTTATTCAGAAAGTTAAAGGAAGCACCGTAAGCCTTTTCTGAAAATGCATATGAAATTAAAATGCCTTGTGATGTCTTGGCTAATGTGTTTTCTTGTTTATCAGGACTTTCTAAATTTTGGGATGAGTGCTTGAATAAAACAGAATTATTAACTGTACTTATAGGTTTAAAAAAGGTGCTTTTTGAACAGAATGGTGACCCTTTTGTTCTTGAAAGGAGGGCCTGGATACTTTTGTCTGCTTACAGAAAAATGCATGAGAGATGTAAGCAGTTAGAAAATGAAAATCAGAAATTAAAGACAGCTTGACACACAAAATACTGTAACTATACTGTCTTGTCAGAACACGTTATTACAAGATAAGGCTGATATCTACCAAGCTGTCACAGGGAAACTGATTTTTCACATTCCAGTAATGAGGAGGTTAAAAAAAGGTGGGGCCAGTGTGAGCTACATGAGCAGAACGTAGTTTGTGTACAGCCAATATTTAGACGAAAAATACATAGTAGCCCACAGTTTTTGGCAGGAGTTGAAATGCATTCTTTAAAAGATTATACCCAGCAAGAAGTTAAGGATTTTAACAATATATTCACTGAGCTTTTGCAGAGTAAAATGTGGCCAGGAATTAGAAACATGATGTTACAGGTAAAACAAAAGATTTTGGAGTTTGCTACTTCTCGCACTAAGCAAGAGACTCAGCGATTCATGGGATTGTTTGATTTTTGGAAACAGCATGACCCTCATCTGAGTAAAATCTTAACCCTTTGGTACAAAGTGACAAGAAAAAAAAACATGAGTTTGAATGGTCAGCAGTGTGCTTTTGATTTGGTAAAAGAAATAATTCAACAGGCCTCAGACTTGTGGACAGTGCAGGAAGGAGACATTGTGTTGCATGTAACTATCCGGGGACAATATGTAGATTGGAGCAGGTGGCAAAAGCAGAGAAAAACAGGAGTGTCCCTGGGGTTCTGGACTAAAAAATGATCTGATGGGACTCTGAAAAACTGGAGAGAGCATTTAACTGAAGCCCTCCAGATTCTGAAAACAGACCCTTGACAAATGCTGAAACTACCCTGATGAAAATGTTAACCCTGATGAAACCGCATGTTGCCACCGACACCATTGTGTACTGGGAAATATAACCTGGAGCTTCAGCTCCTTACAGAGCCACATCAGAATCTGCAGATCTTGACCTACATGCTTACAAAATTGCCCAACTTGTCATAAGTCCAGTGTATGGAGGATTGGTGAAGAAGGGGACTGCCCCAGCCCTTCTGACGGTACAAGGAAAGGGAGGATTTGGTTCAAATGACAAAAACCCCGGTGCTAAGATGTGAGTGGAATTTCCAAATGGCCCTCCAGAACCTACAGAAATTATAGCCAAGGGCCCAAATAATGTTTTGCTGATCATAAAACAAGGAAAGGAAAAGGGGAGCACATTTCAGCTGACAAATGTTATGTGCAAGAAAGATCATACTTGTTTCTTTTACAGATCATACTACGACTTGCCCCTGACCAGGAGTGTGCCGTGTGGTCTCTCTTTGGGCATGTGCGTGTGAGGTTGCGTGAGACAGAACCCCCACCCTGAACCTGATTGATCAATTTTGTTGTGCAACACCCCTGCTGCTTTTGAAGGGCAAAACCTATGGATCCATTTGGCGCTAATTGTGCTTCACAGATCAAAGTCCTGCATGGGAACAATGCAGAGTACCACGGACGTGCTATCAGCCTGTTTGATTGCAATTCAAATGGAACAAACAACATGGCTTGATGACCGCTGCCAGTCACATTAAGCATGTTTAAGTTGCCAGTTGACTGACTATTCTCGTATGGGAATCTCACTTTTACTTACATTCCAGCAAACATTACAGGTGGACCGTGTATCTTTACATGATGTTTCCATCTAACGCTATACCAACTCGTTATCCTAGAGACACTATTCAATCAGTTATTGCCCCAATCAGAATATATAAGCTTCAGTCTTTTTACTGTAGGTGTGCCTGGTTTGACTGTTTATAATATCAATCCCACTTCCATTGCTTTATAGTGATTGCTCTTCTCATTATGTTGCTGTGTACAATGTGTACATAATTTGCTTGTAAAGTTTTTTTTATTTTATTTTTAAGAAAAAAAAAGAGAGAAGTTGATTTTAGGACTATAGGGTATGAGTCATTGGTCAAAAGGGTTAATGTAATGATATGTGAGTTTTGACCACTGACTCCACGTTGCACTTAGCCTAGCAGCACACCGTCACTATAGTGACCACCAACTTCATTTTGCCTATTGACTTTATTTTAGCATTAGCCACTGCCACGTTAAAAGCTGCAAGTAGTTTTCCACATTGTACAATGTGCACGTTTTTATTCTTCGTCTACTTTCCCACCAAGGGCTTAGGCTGATAAGAATGTACTCAGGCAGCAGGGACGGTCTTGTTTTGAATTGGCACCTTGGGATTGTGGCCAAGTCCTGACGTGTTATTTTCACAGCTGGCCTGAAGCAATCAGCATTTTTGAATATATAAATCTGCAGTGAGAGGGTTGTTCTAGAATTTTCCACTTGTTTGTTCAAAGTATAAGAGGCCAAGACCGGATGGACTGGGGACAGAGAGTGTTTGCAGATCTCCGGCATATCCAGGATGCCGTTTCATCCTTCCCGTGAGGAGAATTGATCTCTCGCTCTCCTCGATCAAATCTGGGATGTGGCGATCTGATGCTGAATAGGAGGGAGATCACGCAGTTGTGCACTTGCCTCATGGTGATGCATATTTTTTAATTCAGTATTTGCTTTGCATTATAATATAAATACATACAATTGCTGTATATATTGCAGTGGAGAATCATTTGTACATGTTTTCATCTGATTTCTGTGACCATTTTTAAACGTGTGCTTTTAGCATGCTAATCTCCTTTAACGAACCTTGAGTAGTGAAATAATAAATGTCTTCTTTGAACTAAGAATGTATTACAGAGATTTTTGTTAGTGCATGAGTGTTTCAGCTAGGTCATTAGTGAAGTGACACAGCATCCCAATCGGGAAGACCATCCATGTGGTCTTCCTCTATGCCAATGACACCCTGGTGTATCTTCGTAATCCATCAGTGCCCCAATTTATGTTGGCACTGCAGGACTTTGAGAAAGTCTCAGCCTTGAGAGTTCCTCCCTCCAAATCTAAACTGTACCCTCTAGGCTCCTTGTCTGGTCGAGCCCGCAAGACCCTCCCGCAGTTGTTACCATAGGAAACCACGGATGTATCTGGGAATCCGACTGGAGCCCACAGCACAATCTTTTCATGACCTTAATATAAGGAGAATAATCTTGAGTCTCCAGGTCTCTGTAAACTTCTGTCTGGAACTGCCTTTGTCTCTTATGGGAAGTATTGCTATAATGAAAATGATCATGCTCCCTCCCTGCCTTTTTACCCTACAACGTTCATTCTATGTGATCCCGAGGGCATACTTCCGGAAAATCAACAGCATTATTGGTGATTTGCTGTTTGCGTACAGGCAGAAAAAGGTCCGGCTCTCCACCCTACAGCGCACGTGGGAAAGGGGGGGCTGGAGGTTCCGAATATTGAATACTATATGGCGGTGCATTTGCAGCACACTATACATTGGCTCTCATCAGATGATTCCTGGGAGAGGGACCTGTTGGAGGGCTCCTACGTAGAAGGGGAGCAGCCATCCCTCCTGATGAAGGGATCTAGACTCCCCCAAGCACTCCCTATCTGATTTGACAAGTAGCTAGTCTATGGGAGGATGCTGTCACCAGGGTTATCCGTCAGGCTCTGTATGCCCCAGATATGCCTATATGGTCTCTACAACCATTTCTCAAAATAGCGGAATCCATGTCCATTTGCTGCTGGAGGGAGGGAGGTTGCACCACTATAGAGGATCTCTACCCTGGGGATGCTTCATTGCGATGGTAGAGGCGTTTGACATATTTCGTTTAGGGCAAGGTCAATGTTTACAATACAGTAACATTTCTGCGACAGCGAAGGAGCTTTGGCCCTCTTTTCTGATCACCCCGACATCCACTACACTCTCCATGCTCCTACTCATGGCAGGAGGGCGACGTCTGGTGTCTCATGTGTATCGTGCATTGCGTGACGACCTGACTAGCGCTCCACTGTGGGTTCAAGCCCGCTGGGAAGCAGTGGTTCCAGAGCCCCTATCTGAGAGAGACTGGGAAAATATTCAAACTGGAGTGTGATTGGCCAGTTCCAATGCTCGTTTCAAATTAACGCTATACAATTATCTACATCAAATATAACTTGCTCCACGGACGTTACATGCAATATAGAACACGTGCCCCGATGTCTGCCCTCAATGTACTGTTCCTCAGACTACATTCCTACATATGATATGGGATTGTATGACACTGCTCCCCTAGTGAGAACGCATATTAAGTGGCGTTAATAGGGACTCGGAGTGGCACCTTCAGTTAAATACACAACAGGTTATATTAGGGCTTATACCTGCTGAGGCAAACAGGAAATTTATCCTCCTCTGCATCACATTAGCAAAGCATTGTTTAGCCATTCACTGGCTCGCCTCACAGCCCCCTAAAAATACTGCATGGCTCAGAGATGTGAACTAATGGGCTGCAGCAGAGGAACTCTGCATGAAACAAGTGTGCACATATAATTAAAATAGACAATGACCTTCGGGCATGGGTGGCCATGATACACGATCTTAACCAACAGCGGAGAAATCTCCCTCCTAGCTTGGAATCCGCTGATTGACTATCTTGAAGAGTTACTTTATATATGTCTTACTGACAGTCTTATTTATCCTGCCCCCCGAAACACACGCCTGTTATACGGTTACTCACATACACGCCAGGCAACAATGATGCACACATTGTTCGGAAGGTGGGTGGGATAGGGTGTTCTCCATTATAGTTATCTATTTCTGTTATTGTGATATTTCTGTATGACAACCTATGGATATTGGAATGTATAGATCATGAGATTTCTATGCTTACAGAACAGAAACTCTATTCTACATGGTGTTGCCTTTTTGGAAAATCAATAATCAAGGATTTAAAACAAAAAAAAGTGCAAGAGTAGTAAAAAACAGCATGATTAGGGAAATCATAGTACGAGTAAGAAATCCAGAAATGAGTAGGAAAATCAGAGAACGAGTAGGGAAATGACAGTATGAGTAGGAAATCCAGAGAACGAGTAGGGAAACCGAAGTATGAGTAGATTATGAAAATCAGAGTATGAGTAGGAAATCCAGAGTAGGAAAATTGGAGAATGTGTATGGAAACCATGGCGTGAGTAGGAAATTCAGAGTGCAAGTAGGGAAACTTGAGTACAAGTAAGACAACCAGAGAAAGGTATGGAGATCAGAGTATTCGTAGGAAAACCAGTGTCCAAGTAGGCAATCTATAGTGGGAGTAGGAAATCCAGAGTAAACATAGGAAAACCAGTGAAGGAGTAAGGAAACCAGAGTATCAGTAGGGAAACCACAGTACAAGTAGGAAAAACAGAGTATGAACAAGAAAACTAGAGAACATGTATGGAAACCACAGAACGAGGAGGAAATCGAGAGTATGAGCAGGAAATCCGGAGTATGAGTAGGAAAACCAAAGAAGGAGTATAGAAATCACATTATGATTAGGAAATTCAGAGTACAAGTAGGGAAACCAGAGTACAAGTGAGTAAAAGAAGGATGAAACTTGGAGAATGTGTATTGATAAGATGGTATGAGCAAGAAATTCAGAATACAAGAACAGAAACCAGAGTACAAGTAAGATAACCACAGAAAGAGCATGGCAAGCAGAGTAGGAGTATGGCAAGCAGAGTAGGAGTATGGCAAGCAGAGTAGGAGTAGGGCAAGCAGAGTAGGAGTAGGGCAAGCAGAGTACGAGTAGGGCAAGCAGAGTACGAGTAGGGCAAGCAGAGTACGAGTAGGGCAAGCAGAGTACGAGTAGGGAAAGCAGAGTACAAGTAGGGAAAGCAGAGTATGAGTAGGAAATCCAGAGTATGAGTAGGAAATCCAGAGTATGAGTAGGAAATACAGAGTACGAGTAGGAAATACAGAGTACGAGTAGGATATACAGAGTATGAGTAGGAAAAACAGACAGCGAGTGAGGAAACCAGAGTACAAGTAGGGAAACCAGAATATCAGTAGGTTACCCAGGGAATGAGTAGGGACATCCACAGTATAAGTAGGAAATCCAGAGTATGAGTAGGAAAGTAAAGTATTGTACAGTAGGGAAACTGTAGTACAAGAAGGAAAAACCAAAGTACGAATAGGAAAACCAGAATATGAGTACAGAAACCAGAGTACCAGTGGGGAAACCAGAGCGCAAGTAGGGAAACCAAGTATGAGTAGTTAAACCAGAGAATTAGAAGGACAACAACATAGCAAGAAGCAAACAGGGAAAAGACAAGAAGAACAGGATAAAAACAATTGTGGGAAAGTAGGGAAAAGCATAAGAGAGAGAAAAGGATTACACATTGAAAAAGGCTAGAGAGGGTAAACATGGAGAATAGTCAGATTAAAGAGAAGCTAAAGAACAGTCAGAATAAAGAAAAGATGAATAGTCAGGTTAGAGAAAAGATAAAGAACAGTCATGATAAAGATAAAGAATAGTCGGGATAAGGAAAAGAAAGAATAGTCAGATTAAAGAAACAAAAAAGACAAGTTGGGATAAAGAAAAGATAAAGAATACACAGGATAATGAAACGAGAAAGAAGTCAGGATAAAGAAAAGATGAAGAATTGTCATGATAAAGCATAGTCAAGAAGAAGAATAGTCATGATAAACAACAGATAGATAATGAGTAGTCAGGATAAAGAAAAGATGAAGAATAATCACAATAAAGAATAGCCATGATAAAGAAAAAAAACAGAATAGTCCCTACAAAGAAAAGATCATTAATAGTCAGGGTGAAGAAAAGCTGAAAAAACCAACAATATTCAGGATAAAGAAGGGATGAAGAATAACCAGGGCAAAGAAAAGATGAATAATAGGATATAGGAAAGATGCATGATCAGTATAAAGAAAAGATGAAGAATAGTCAGGATAAAGAAATGAAAAAGAAAATTCAGCATAACAAACAGACAAATAGTTAGTATAAAGAAAAGATGAAGATTAGCTAAGAAAGAAATGACAGATAATACTCAGGATATAGAAAAGATGAATAGTAGGGATAAAGGAAAGATGAAGAATAGTGAAGATAAATAAAAGAAAAAAGAATAGTCAGGATAAAGACCAGATAATGAACAGCCACGATAAAAAAAGAAAGAATAGTCAGTATAAAGAAAAGGCAAAGAATAGTCATCATAGAGAAAAGATGAACAGTCAGTATAAAAAAGAAGAATAGTCAGTGAAAACAAAAAGTATAGTCAGTATAAGGAAAAGATGAAGAAAAGCCAGGATAAAGAAAAAGAATAGTCAGAATAAAGAAAAGATAAATAGTCAGGATAAAGAAAAGATGGATTGTCAGGCTGAAGATAAGATAAAGAATAGTCAGGATAAAAACAAGAGAGTAATCAGGATAAAGAGAAGACAAAGAACACTCAGCATAAAGAAAATATGAATAGTCATGATACAAAAAGCAAAGAATTTATCAGGAAAAGATGAAAAATAGTACGATAAAGAAAAGACAAAGAATGATCAGCATAGAGAAAAAGAGTCAGCATGAAAAATGAATAGTCAGTATAAAGAAAAGAATGAATATTCACGATAAAGAAAAGAAAGAATACTCAGGCTAAAAAGAAGATAAAAAGTAGTCAGGATAAAGAAAGGAGAAAAAATAAAGAATAGTCAGGATAGAGAAAAGATGACGAATAGTCATTATAAAGAAAAGATTAAAAATAGGATAAAGAAACGATAAAGACAAGTCAGGATAAAGGAAAGAAGGAAGAGTCAGGATAAAGAAAAGATGAACAGTTAGGACAAAACATATAAAGAATAGTCAGGATAAAAAAATGAATAGGTAGGATAAAGAAATGATAGGAATATTCAGGAGAAAGGAAAGATGAATAGTTAGGCTAAAGAAAAGATGACGAATAATCAGGATAACAAAAAGATGAAGGAAATTCATGATAAAGAATAGCCAGGATAAACAAAAGATAAGGAATAGTCACTATAAAAAAAGATGAAGAATAGAATTAAGAAAAGATTAATAGTCAGCATAAAAAAACTGATAAAAATAGGCAGGATACAGAAAATAATAATAGTCCGGATAAAGAAAAGATAAAGGATAGGCAGGGTAAAGAAAAGATAATGAATGGTTTGATAAAGAATAGATAAATAAGATGATACAAAAAAAGACAGAATACTCGGGATAGAGAAAAGGTGAATAGTCACAATAAAAAACAAAAATTATCAGGATAAAAAAGGATGAAAGATAGTCAAGACAAAGAAAAGACAAAGAATAGCCAGCATAGAAAAAAGATGAATAGCCAGTATAAAGAAAAGATTAAGAATAGTTAGTATAAAGGATAGATGAAGAATAGTCATGATAAAGAAAATATAAGGAATAGTCAGGAGAAAAGACAGATAAGGAATAGCCAGGATAATGAAAAAATAAACAATAGCCAGGATAAAGGATAAAGAAAAGATGAAAAATAGCCAGGATAATGAAAACATGAGACCAGAGAAGTTGTGTGAGTATGAAAGAGAATAATGACCTGAGAAGGAGAAATGGGAATGGATGAGAAATTTGGGGGGGGGGGGGGGGTGAATCAAATCTCTTAGTCTACTACAATAGTTTCAAATAGCATAATTAGTATATAATTGTGGAATACAGTCATTTTGTCATCTTAAAATAGGAGATTGTGGCTGCTGTCATACGGCTGAGCGTCATGCGTTTGAGACTTTTATGGCCCAAAACACTGCTGGAGCACAAGAGTTCAACCTGTGACTTTCCTGTTGGACAAGGCGAGTTCTGCTTTGTCCACTTGTATACGGTATTGGTGCTGCACCTGGTCTCTATAATACACATTCTATCCTGCAGTCAGCTGTAATCATGTCCACTGTCTCCACCACCATGACCTTTACTGCCCTCTTCTGCCATTCCATTTCATTCCCAGACTTCATGTCCTTCACTGTCCTCTACAGACCCCCCACCACTGTGTGCTTCCCTGTCCACACTGTGCCCCCGTTGCTCCCTCCTGTCCATGCTTTCATGTCCTTCCTTGTCCCCTTCTGATCCCACACTGTCCTCCCTCATCACCTCTTAAGAACTCCATCATGCCTTCACTGTCCTCTGTCGACAGAAGGCCATTGTGTCCATCTGTCCCCTTCTGATCCCACGCTGTTCTCCTGTGTCCCCCTGCCCATGCCCTCTTCTTACCTGTCCTTGTCCACCACTGCCTTCCTCTCCAGGTTGTAGATGAGCTGTTTGTGGTCTTCCTCTTGTTTCTTCAGCTTCTCCTCAAGGGCGGCAAACTGAGCACTCAGTTCTTCCTTCTGGACCCTGAATTCTTCCAGTGCTGCCAGTTTGCCAGCTGAAAGGAGATAGGACAAGTTGTGGTCAGGGAAGGGGTCCAAGAGGATCAGCTGTGATCAGAGGACGTCAGTGGGGTCAATGGGGGTCAGTGAAGGAGGTTCAGTGGTAACTGGAAGGATATTCTGTGATCAGTGGAAGAGTTGTCAGTTAAGGGTGTTCAATGGTCAAGTAAAGGGGTTCAGTGGTCAGTGAAGGGAGTTGGAGTGGTCAGTGAAGGGAGTTGGAGTGGTCAGTGAAGGGAGTTGGAGTGGTCAGTGAAGGGAGTTGGAGTGGTCAGTGAAGGGAGTTGAGTGGTCAGTGAAGTGGTTCAGCAGTCATTGCAGGTGTTCAGTAGTCAGTGAAGGGGGGCAATGGTCAGTGATCACTGGGGAGGTTCAGTGATAAAGGAAGAGGATCGGCATTCAGTGGAAGAGTGTTCAGTGGAGGGGTTTGGTAGTCAGGAAAGGGGGTCGGCAGTCAGTGGAAGAGTGTTGATTAAACAGTGTTCATTGGCCAGTGGAGAGGTTCAGGGGGTTAGCGTAGGGGTTCAGTGGTAAGTGAAGGGTGTTCAGGGGTGAGTGGAGGAGTTCAGGGGTGAGTGGAGGGGTTCAGTGCTCAATGGAGGGGGATCAGCAGGTAGTTCTCTGCCTGCTCCTGCCAGAAACATCCAGGGTCGCCAAGGGTGATGGGTGAACAAGAAAGGGAAATCTCTCTCTAAGACTTGTATAACTTACATGTGACAAACCATGCAGCATAGATCTATTTTTTACATTACATTCAGTCCCAATTACTTAGTACATATACTAATTTTACAAAGATGAAACAAACCTATAATGCACAACTAATGCGCAATTATTCAATCACGACTGCTGGTAGAGCAGTGAAGTCCAGAGCCCCTCTGCTGCCCTGAGGCCCAGCTCGGTGCAGAAGAGTCCGCGCATACACAACTGTAGGCTTCTGTGGTGTGAAACTAGGCTTTGTTGGGACCTGTACACAGGATATACAGGACATGTGTACAGAGTGTAAAGGGCCAGGGTTCTGGGCCTCTGATGCAGCAGTGCTGTGTGTACAGGATTTGTGTAGTCTCTAATGTGGCAGGGCTGTGTGTACAGGATGTGTGTAGTCTTTTGAGGCAGGGCTGTGTGACAGGATGTGTGTAGTCTCTAATGTGGCAGGGCTGTGTGTACAGGATGTGTGTAGTCTCTAATGTGGCAGGGCTGTGTGAACAGGATGCATGTAGTCTCTACTGTGGCAGGGCTGTGTGCACAGGATGCATGTAGCCTCTAATGTGGCTGGGCTGTGTGTACAGGATGTGTGTAATCTCTAATGTGGCAGCATTGTGTGTACAGGATGTGTGTAGTCCCTATAGTGGCAGCATTGTGTGTACAGGATGCGTGAAGTCTCTAATGTGGCAGCATTGTGTGTACAGGATGCGTGTAGTCTCTAATGTGGCAGCATTGTGTGTTCAGGATGCGTGTAGTCTCTAATGTGGCAAGGCTTTGTGTACAGGATGTGTGTAGTGTCTATTATGGCAGTGCTGGTTGTACAGGATGCAGGTGGCCTCTATTGTGGCAATGCTGTTTGTACAGCATGCATGTGGCAATGTAGTGAGTACAGGACATGTGTGGCCTCTAATGTAGAGGTGCTGTGTGTACAGGACATGTGTAGTTTCTATTGTGGCAGTGCTGCGAGTATGTAACATTTGGTCTCTAATGTGGCAGGGCTGTGTGTACAGGATGTGTGTGGCCCCTAATATGGCAGTGCTGTGTGTAAAGGACACGTCTGGTCTCTAATGTAGCAGGGCTCTGTGTATGATACATATGTGGCCTCTAATATGGCAGTCCTGTGAGTACAGAATGCGTGTGGTCTCAAATGTGGCAGTGCTGTGTGTATAGGATGTGTGGAGTCTATTGTAGCAGTGCTGTGTGTACAGGATGTGTGCATTCTCTATTGTGGCAGTGCGGTGTGTACAGGATGTGTGTAGGCTCTAATGTGGCAGCATTGTGTGTACAGGATGTGTGTAGTCTCTATTGTGGCAGGGCTGTGTGTACAGGATGTGTGTAGTATCTAATGTGGCAGGGCTGTGTGTACAGGATGTGTGTAGCCTCTAATGTGGCAGGGCTATGTGTATAGGATGTGTGTAGTATCTAATGTGGCAGGGCTGTGTGTAGTGTCTGTTATGGCAGTGCTGTGTGTACAGGATGCGGGTGGCCTCTACTGTGGCAGTGCTGTTTGTACAGCATGCATGTGTACAGGACATGTGTAGTCTCTATTGTGGCAGTGCTGCAAGTATGTAACATGTGGTCTCTAATGTGACAGGGCTGCTTGTAAAGGATGTGTGTGGCCTCTAATATGGCAGTGCTGTGTGTAAAGGACACGTTTAGTCTTTAAAGAGGCACAGCTCTGTGTACAGGACATATGTGGCCTCTAATATGGCAGTCCTGTGAGTACAGAATGTGTGTGGTCTCAAATGTGGCAGGGCTGTGTGTACAGGATATGTGGGGTATATAATGTGCCAGTGCTGGGTGTATAAGGCATGTGGTCTCTATTGTGGCAGTGCAGTGTGTACAGGATGTGTGTAGTCTCTAATGTGGCAGGGCTGTGTGTACAGGATGTATGTAGTCTATTGTGGCAGGGCTGTGTGTACAGGATGTGTGTAGTCTCTAATGTGACAGGACTGTGTGTACAGGATGTGTGTAGTCTCTATTGTGGCAGGCTCTAATGTGGCATGGCTGTGTGTACAGGATGCGTGTAGTCTCTATTGTGGCAGGGCTGTGTGTACAGGATGCGTGTAGTCTCTAATATGGCAGTGCTGTGTGTAAAGGACACATTTGGTCTCTAAAGAGGCACAGCTCTGTGTACAGGACATATTGGCCTCTAATATGGCAGTCCTGTGAGTACAGAATGTGTGTGGTCTCAAATGTGGCAGGGCTGTGTGTACAGGATATGTGGGGTATATAATGTGCCAGTGCTGGGTGTATAAGGCATGTTGTCTCTATTGTGGCAGTGCGGTGTGTACAGGATGTGTGTAGTCTCTAATGTGGCAGGGCTGTGTGTACAGGATGTATGTAGTCTATTGTGGCAGGGCTGTGTGTACAGGATGTGTGTAGTCTATTGTGGCAGGCTCTAATGTGGCAGGGCTGTGTGTACAGGATGTGTGTAGTCTCTATTGTGGCAGGGCTGTGTGTACAGGATGCGTGTAGTCTCTAATGTGGCAGCATTGTGTGTACAGGGTGTGTGTAGTGTCTTTTGTGGCAGTGCTGTGTGTACAGGATGTGTAGCCTCTAATGTGGCAGGGCTGTGTGTACATGATGTGTGTAGTCTCTAATGTGGCAGGGCTGTGTTTAGTGTCTATTATGGCAGTGCTGTGTGTACAGGATGCGTTTGGCCTATAATGTGGCGGTGCATTAAGTACAGGACATGTGTGGCCTCTAATGCAGAGGTGCTGTGTGTACAGGACATGTGTAGTCTCTATTGTGGCAGTGCTGCAAGTATGTAACATGTGGTCTCTAATGTGGCAGGGCTGCTTGTACAGGATGTGTGTGGCCTCTAATATGGCAGTGCTGTGTGTAAAGGACACGTTTGGTCTTTAAAGAGGCACGGCTCTGTGTACAGGACACATGTGGCCTCTAATATGGCAGTCCTGTGAGTACAGAATGTGTGTGGTCTCAAATGTGGCAGGGCTGTGTGTACAGGATATGTGGGGTATATAATGTGCCAGTGCTGGGTGTATAAGGCATGTGGTCTCTATTGTGGCAGTGCGGTGTGTACAGGATGTGTGTAGTCTATTGTGGCAGGGCTGTGTGTACAGGATGTGTGTAGTCTCTAATGTGACAGGACTGTGTGTATAGGATGTGTGTAGTCTCTAATGTGACAGGACTGTGTGTATAGGATGTGTGTAGTCTATTGTGGTAGGCTCTAATGTGGCAGGGCTGTGTGTACAGGATGTGTGTAGCCTCTAATGTGGCAGGTCTGTGTGTAGTGTCTGTTATGGCAGTGCTGTGTGTACAGGATGCGGGTGGCCTCTATTGTGGCAGTGCTGTTTGTACAGCATGCATGTGGCCTATAATGTGGCAGTGCAGTGAGTACTGGACATGTGTGGCTTCTACTGTAGAGGTGCTGTGTGTACAGGACATGTGTAGTCTCTATTGTGGCAGTGCTGCAAGTATGTAACATGTGGTCTCTAATGTGGCAGGGCTGCTTGTACAGGATGTGTGTGGCATCTAATATGGCAGTGCTGAGTGTAAAGGACACGTTTGGTCTCTAAAGAGGCACGGCTCTGTGAACAGGACATATGTGGCCTCTAATATGGCAGTCCTGTGAGTACAGAATATGTGTGGTCTCAAATGTGGCAGGGCTGTGTGTACAGGATATGTGGGGTATATAATGTGCCAGTGCTGGGTGTATAAGGCATGTGGTCTCTATTGTGGCAGTGCGGTGTGTACAGGATGCATGTGATCTCTAATGTGACAGGGCTGTGTGTGTAGGATGCATGTGGCCTCTAATGTGACAGGGCTGTGTGTATGGGACTTGTGGTCTTTAATGTGGCAGTGGTGTGTGTATAAGACTTGTGGGGTCTCTCATCTGGCAATGTTGTGTATATAGCATGTGTGGGGCCTCTAGTTTGGCAGTGTTGTGTATATTCGATGTGTGGGGTCTCTGGTGTGGCAGTGTTGTCTCTATAGGATGTGTGAGGTCTCTAGTCTAGCAATGTTGTGTATACAAGATGTGTGTGCCCTCTAATGTGGCAGTGCAGTGTGTACAGGATGTGTATGGTCTCTAATGTGGCAGTGCGGTGTGTACAGGACGCGTTTGGTCTCTAATGTGGCAGTGTTGTGTGTACAGGACATGTGGTCTCTAATTTGGCAGTGTTGTGTGTATAGGATGTGTACGGAAATGCCTCCTTGGCATGGTTACCCCCTAACTTTTTGCCTTTGCTGATGCTAAGTTTTAATTGAAAGTGTGCTGGGACCCTGCTAACCAGGCCCCAGCACTAGTGTTCTTTCCCTAAACTGTACCTTTGCTTACACAATTGGCACACCCCTGGCACTCAGATAAGTCCTTTGTAACTGGTACCCCTGGTACCAAGGGTCCTGATGCCAGGGAAGGTCTCTAAGGGCTGCAGCATGTCTTATGCCACCCTAGGGACCCCTCGCTCAGCACATGCACACTGCCTCACAGCTTGTGTGTGCTGGTGGGGAGAAAATGACTACGTCCACATGGCACTCCCCTCAGAGTGCCATGCCAACCTCACACTGCCTGTGGCATAGGTAAGTCACCCCTCTACCAGGCCTTACAGCCCTAAGGCAGGGTGCACTATACCACAGGTGAGGGCATATGTGCATGAGCACTATGCCCCTACAGTGTGTAAGCAAAACCTTAGACATTGTAAGTGCAGGGTAGCCATAAGAGTATATAGTCTGGGAGTTTGTCAAACACGAACTCCACAGTTCCATAATGGCTACACTGAAATCTGGGAAGTTTGGTATCAAACTTCTCAGCACAATAAATGCACACTGATGCCAATGTGAAATTTATTGTAACATACACCCAGAGGGCATCTTAGAGATGCCCCCTGAATACCAATCCGACTTCTAGTGAAGCCTGACCAGTTTCTGCCAGCCTGCCACACACCAGACATGTTGCTGGCCACATGGGGAGAGTGCCTTTGTCACTCTGTGGCCAGGAACAAAGCCTGTACTGGGTGGAGGTGCTTCACACCTCCCCCTGCAGGAACTTTAACACCTGGTGGTGAGCCTCAAGGGCTCACCCCTTTTGTTACAGCGCCCCAGGGCATCCCAGCTAGTGGAGATGCCCGCCCCTCCGGCCTCTGCCCCCACTTTTGGCGGCAAGGCTGGAGGAGATCATGAGGAAAAACAAGGAGGAGTCACCCACCAGTCAGGACAGCCCCTAAGGTGTCCTGAGCTGAGGTGACCCCTGCCTTTAGAAATCCTCCATCTTAGTTTTGGAGGATTCCCCCAATAGGATTAGGGATGTGCCCCCCTCCCCACAGGGAGGAGGCACAAAGAGGGTGAAGCCACCATCCAGGACAGTAGCCATTGGCTACTGCCCTCCCAGACCTAAACTCACCCCTAAATTTAGTATTTAGGGGCACCCCAGAAAATCAGATTCCTGCAACCTGAAGAAACAGGAAGCACTGCTGACCTACAAGTCTGCAGAGAAGACGACAACTGCTTTGGCCCCAGCCCTACTGGCCTGTCTCCTGATTCGAAAACCTGCAACCAGCGACGCATCCGACAGGGACCAGCAACCTCTGAAGCCTCAGAGGACTGCCCTGGACTAAAGGACCAAGAAACTCCCATGAGCAGCGGCCCTGCTCAAAACCAGCTACTTCTTTGCAACAAAGAAGCAACTTCCAAAGACTTCATGTTTCCCGCCGGAAGCGTGAGACTTCACACACTGCACCCGATGCCCCCAGCTCGAGATCCAGTGAACAAACACCACAGGGAGGACTCCCGGCGATTGCGAGCCCGTGAGTAGCCTGAGACGACCCCCCTGAGCCTTCACAGCTATGCCTGCAGAGAGAATCCAAAGGCTCCCCCTGACCGCGACTGCCTGTAACAAGGGACCAGACGCCTGGACCCAGCACTGCACCCGCAGCCCCCAGGACCTGAAGAAATCAAACCTCAGCGCAGGAGTGACCCCCAGGCGACCCTCTGCCTAGCCCAGGTGGTGGCTGTCCCGAGAAGCCCCCCTGTACCTGCCTGCACCGCTAGAGTGACCCCCGGGTCTCTCCATTGTTTCCTACCTGAAACCCGATGCCTGCTTTGCACACTGCACCCGGCCGCCCCTGTGCCACTGAGGGTGTGTTTTGTGTGCCTACTTGTGTCCCCCCCTCCCCCAAGTGCTCTACAAAACCCCCCTGGTCTGCCCCCCGACTACGCAGGTACTTACCTGCTGGCAGAGCACCCCTGTTCTCTATAGGCGCCTATGTGTTTTGGGCACCTCTTTGACCTCTGCACCTGACCGGCCCTGAGCTGCTGGTGTGGTAACTTTGGGGTTGCCTTGAACCCCAAACGGTGAGCTGCCTATGCCCAGGAACTGAGACTTGTAAGTGTTTTACTTACCTCGCAATCTAACCTTTACTTACCTCCCCCAGGAACTGTTGATTTTTGCACTGTGTCCACTTTTAAAATAGCTTATTGCCATTTTAACAAAGACTGTATATGATATTGCTTTTATTCAAAGTTCCTAACTTACCTGTGTGAAGTACCTTGCATTTCATGTGTTTACTTCAAATCTTGAACCTGTGGTTCTTAAAATAAACTAAGAAAATATATTTTTCAATATAAAAACCTATTGACCTGGAGTAAGTCTTTGAGTGTGTGTTTCTCATTTATTGCCTGAGTGTGTACAACAAATGCTTAACACTACCCTCTGATAAGCCTACTGCTCGACCACACTACCACAAAATAGACCATTAGAATTATCTAATTTTGCCACTATCTTACCTCTAAGGGGAACCCTTGGGCTCTGTGCACACTATTTCTTACTTTGAAATGGTATGTATAGAGCCAACTTCCTACAGGATGCCTGGGGCCCCTAGTGTGGCAGTGTTGTGTGTATAGGATGCCTGGGGTTCCTAATGTGGCAGTGTTGTGTGTATAGTATGTGTGGGGTCTCTAGTGTGGCATTATTTTGTGTACAAGATGCATAGGGTCTCTAGTGTGACAGTGCTGTGTGTACAGGACATGTGGTTTCTAATCTGGCAGTGGTGTGTGTATAGGATGCATTTGGTTTCTAATGTGGCAGTGTTGGGTGTACAGGATGCATGGGGTCTCTAGTGTGGCAGTGTTGTGTGTACAAGATCAACCAATCAATATTTTTAAAGCGTGCTACTCACCTGTAGTGTCTCATGGCGCTGTGAGGTATGTCCTCAGGGTTCAGTTGAAGAGCCAAGTCTTGAAGTCCTTCCTGAATTGAGGTAGTGTTGGCGAATGTCTGAGGTGGAGAGGCAAGCAGTTCCAACATTTTAAAAGATGATGCGGTGGTTTAGGTATCTGGGTCCAAGGTTGTGGAGGACCCTGTAAGCGTGTACGAGGAGCTTGAAGTTGATTCCTCTTCTAAGCAGGAACAGTGGAGATCTCCCAGGTGTCCTGTGATGTGTTCTCAGCTGGGGATGTTCAGGATGAGTCTGGCGGAGGAGCTCTGGATTTGTTGCAGCTTGCTCAAGATCTTCTTGGTGGTTCCGGCATAGAGGGCATTGCCGTAGTCAAGTCTGCTTGTGATCAGGGAGTGTCATGGTTTTGTGGCAGTTGCTTGGGATCCATTGAGGATCTTATGTAGGAGTCGGAGGGTGTGGAAACAGGTGGAGGCAACTGAGTTGTCCTGTCTTGTCATGGTAAGTGCTGTGCGATGGTGATGCAGAGGTCACGCGTGCGTGGTCCGTAGGGGTGGTGGGGCTTCCAAATGTTGAAGTTCTTATTGGCCACTATGGGGTTTTCAGTCAAGGATATGATCAGCGGGGTGTTATCGTTGTAGAAGAAAATGTTTAGTCCGTAGTTCATGACGAATGGGGCAAGAGGGGCCATGTAAATGTTGAACAGCGTGGGACTCAACGAGGATCCCTGGGGTATTCCACAGCTGATCTCTGTAGGTTCTGACCGGTGTGGCGGGAGTCTGACTCTGCGTTCTGCCTGTCAGGAAGGAGTGTATCCAGCAAAGGGCCTTGCCGCGTATGCCTACTGTATGGAGTCTGGCGCATAGGATGCAGTGAGACACTGTATCGAAGGTGGCCGATAGGTCTAGTAGGATGAGAGCTGCTATTTGCCCGCGGTCGAGGAGAAAGCGAATGTCATCTTAGACGGCGAGCAGGGCGGTCTTAGTGCTGTGATTAGTTCTGAATCCTGATTGGGAGATGTCCAGGATGTCGTTGTCCTCAATGTGTTGGTGGAGCTGAGCATTAATTGCTTTTTTGGCGACCTTGGCTGGGAAAGGAAGCAGGAAGATGGGGCAGCGATTCTTGAAATCTGTGGGGTAGGCTGTGGGTTTCTTCTAGAGTGGGCAGATCTCAGCGTGATTCCATTCCTCGGGGAAAGTGACCGACTCAGGGGAGCAGTTGATGGTCTTGTGGAGCTCGGGTGCCATCAAGGCACTGGCATTTTGAAGATGTAGTGGAGGCAGGGGTCGGTGGGGACTCTGGAGTGGATGCCGATCACAATGGAGCAAGTCTCAATCATGAGGGGGTCCAGGAGTGCAGGAACAGTGGGGGTTCAGTTGATCTGGGTTGGGGCATTGTTAGTGAGTTCAGAGAGTCTTGGGGTCTGAAGCTGTCCTAGATATCCTTGATTTTCCGATGGAAGAAGGCAGTCTGTCGTAGAGGTCCTGGGATGGCGGGATGATACACGCATCAGCTTGTGGTTTGGCAAACTTCTTGATGATGGCGAAAAGATGTGTGTGGCCTCTAATGTGGCAATGCTGTGTGTACAGAACGCATGTGGCCTCTACTGTGGCAATGCTGTGTGCACAAAACGCATGTGGCCTCTACTGTGGCAGTGCATTGTACCAGCAAAGCGGACGGAACCTGAACAAACTGTTTAAGAAGGAGGGTCGTCATACTGCCCTCAGAGAGTGGGAGGAAGTGCGTTATCTGCAGTGCATGTCAGAGAAGAATGAAGATGAGGTTGAAGAGGGCAGTGAGGAGGGCTTTGAGGAATTCTCAGTGCCAGGGGAGGTTCCCAAAGGAGTAGCATCACCTACATTGATCAGGACAGGGAGCAGTGTGTCCTCCCATGGTTGGTCCACATCAGAGATAGTTAACAGACAAACGGAGAGGGCTTGGAGTTGCAACTGGACACTAGGGCCCTGGTGGAAAAGTTGACTCTAGCCTCGGTGAGAGAAAGGTCATGCTGGACATGATTGGAACCCGCAAGGAGTTAGACTAGACGTCCAAAAGGGCTTTTGAATCTAGTGATGAAGGTGGCAGCTATAATAAAGTGCCTAGAAGAGGTAAAAGAGTCCACCTCCCGAAAATACATAGTACCTAGCTATGTGGTGGGGGATGACATAGATAAGACTTACAGCATATGAGATGCCCCTGTGTATGCAGAGAGTCCTAGCAGAGGACTAGGGGCCTGTCTGTGGAAGCATATGCCCAGTGCTGGGAAGGATTACCCTATTGGCCCAGCCCCAGTGTTATGACTGGCACCAGTCAGGGTACAAAAAGGTAGATGCCATTTGCCCCAAGAAGCCGCCCCACTGGTGGACCTACACCGGGAATTGCCAGTGTAGTGCTGGGGGAGAAGATTGCCACTGTCAATATTACAAAAGTAACCCTAGTGTCCCTGGTTGACAAAGACTAAGAAGTAGGGGCAGTGGCTTATCATCAATGGGCAGAGGGAGGACCTGCACGACACAGAAGCAAGCATGACAACTATCAGGTGTCATCTGGAGACTGCAGAGACGGTTGTTCCTACTAATGTATCCCTCTAACTAGTGGCAGCTGACAACCAAGTGAGCCACTACTCCTCGGCGATCCCTGGAGTGGGATGGAGTCTCTGACATTGAGAAGTTAGCTGTGAGTCCAGTAAAACCTGTTAACTTACTGTTAGGGAATGATCTGGAGTAAACTACCTAGAAGGAGGTAGCGCTCAGGTCACATGCTGAGATGTTGGAATTGCCTGAGTGGATGTTCATGACCAGACGGTCCATGGAAGCTAGTCAGGGGACTCAGAACGACCTGGAACCGTGGCCCATGTCTCTGACAAAAGGAGAGGTTGCAGGGGGTGTGGGAAATCAGCCCCAAAGAGTCCAATGGTGCTGAGGGGAGTCCAAGACTGAGGTGGGGAGGGGGAAACTGCCTGCGCAGTCTTGGGGGCAAGATGCAGGGGAACCATCCCAGGCAGAGTTCTGAAAGGCGCACAGGGAGGACCCACTCTGGAGAGTCTTCTGCAAAAGGTTCAGAAAAATGGCAATACCTGGTGATCACCTCATTTACTGGGAGAATGGTCAACTATACAGTGAGCCTAAGGTCCCAGAGCCTGGTTTAACCCGGGTGTTTGTGGCCCCAGTGCTATAGGGCCTTCCTACTGGACCTGGCTCACAATATTCCCTTGGCAAGACATCTGGGGCAGGCCAAAACCTTTGACCACTTGGTCATCCACTTTTACCGACCCCAGATGAGGATCAAGTCAGATGCATTCTGCAGGTAATGTGTGACTTTCTAGGCTTGTGGAAAGTCATGTGGGAAGTGCAAGACTCTTCTCCAGAATTTCCCATAGTGGGAACATGCTTTGAGCCGGTAGGAGTGGATCCCAAGACAGCCCTACGGAACAGGTTTATCCTTGTGTTGGTGGACCGTACCACCTAGTACCCTGCTACCATACCCCTGAGAACTGTGACTGTGCCCCTGGTGACCAGGGCACTGAAGGGGATATATACCCAAGTAGAGTTTCCAAAGGAGGTGGGGCCTGACAGAGAGACCAACTTCATGCCAGCGTACATGAAGACCATGTGGGCTGAGTGTGGGGTTACCTATAAACTCTCCACACCGTACTATTCCCAGACCAATGGACTTGTCGGGAGATTCAACAAGATTCTGAAGGACATGACTATGAGCCTTTATGAGCCCCAGAGATGTAAGAAGATGTCTTGTTAAAAATAGATCTTGTGTTTTATGTGAAAAAGGTGTATTACAGCCTTTCTAGAATTGTTACTAAAATAGATTTTTTTTAAACTAACGATCCTTGGAATATCTAGAACGAGTATATATCTAGATTTGTTTTATGTGAATGAATAATTGTAAACAATGAGCAGATTACCTAAATTGTAAAAGTATTGATATTAAAAGACCACGGTGATCGGTGAAGTATAACTAAGATCACAGACTTGTCAAAGGACAGTTAACCTTGTGAGGAAGCACAAGAAGAAGGTACTGAAAGAAACTGTTGAAACATGTTCACAAAAGTTGCAAAGAGAGCATAATTTATTACAAGATCTTGAGAAAGACTAAGAAAAATTAATAAAGATAATTAACAGCAAGTTCAAGCACTGATCTCTGAAGAACTAAGCACTAGAAGAAATTGAAGCTGCTTATTTTATTCCCTATAGGTAAGTAATTTTACTAACTCTGAGGAAGGAAATATTTTTCTGTTGCATTAATGGACAATTAATGGAGCTCTAAACAATATGCATCTCGTCACAGGTTTCCTTCAGCCATACAATCACGAACGCCCCTCCCCTGGTCTGGTTACTGCAGAACTGTGGAGATCTATCTGCAGGGTCGGTTCTGCAGGAAGGCAGGTCTTTTAAGAGCACTTTTCCCAAAGGAGAATGCACTTGACAGAGCAACAAGCCCACAGATTTAGTTTCATTGGGTACTGCCCTCAAACTAGCCTCCAGTGAAAATGTATGCAAAACGTTAGCTGTCATGCAGAAAGATCTGACTGCAGCCTGTTTAGAAACGGAAACTGTAGCTAGCCACACCACCACCTGATCCGCAGTGCCAAAAGTAACTTTTTCACCGACAGACTAGACAAAAACAGCCACAACAGCAGAGAACTCTTCAGCATCGTCAAAGAGTTCTCCAACCCCAGCGCCAGCGCCAACGCCGTCACGCCCTCACAGGATTTGTGCGAATCCCTCGCCACTTTCTTCCATCGCAAGATCAGCGACCTCCACGACAGCTTCGGACACCAGACCCAACCATACACCACTGAACCCGCTTCCCCGGACATCACCCTCAACAACTGGACCCACATCAACACGGAAGAAACCAAATCCATCATGAACTCTATCCACTCCGGCGCCCCTTCGGACCCCTGCCCGCACTTCATCTTTAACAAAGCCGACGACATCATCGCCCCGCACCTCCAGACCGTCATCAACTCTTCTTTTTCTTCTGCTACCTTCCCCGAATGCTGGAAGCACGCTGAAGTCAACGCCCTACTAAAGAAACCTACGGCTGACCCAAGCGACCTGAAAAACTTCCGCCCCATCTCTCTTCTACCTTTCCCAGCCAAGGTAATAGAAAAGACCGTCAACAAACAGCTGACCACCTTCCTGGAAGACAACAACCTGCTCGACCCTTCACAAACCGGATTCCGAACCAACCACAGCACGGAAACCGCCCTCATCTCAGTCACAGACGACATCAGAACCCTGATGGACAACGGTGAAACAGTCGCCCTCATTCTCCTCGACCTCTCGGCTGCCTTTGACACCGTCTGTCACCGCACCCTAATCACCCGCCTACGCTCCACCGGGATCCAAGGCCAGGCCCTGGACTGGATCGCCTCCTTCCTCGCTAACCGCTCCCAAAGAGTTTACCTCCCTCCGTTTCGCTCAGAACCCACCAAGATCATCTGCGGCGTACCTCAAGGCTCATCGCTCAGCCCGACACTCTTCAATGTCTACATGAGCCCCCTCGCCGACATCGTACGCAAGCACGACATCATCATCACCTCCTACGCCGACGACACCCAACTTGTACTCTCCCTCACCAAGGACCCCGCCAGCGCCAAGACCAACCTACAAGAGGGTATGAAGGACGTCGCAGATTGGATGAGGCTCAGCCGCCTAAAGCTGAACTCTGAAAAAACGGAAGTCCTCATCCTCGGCAACACCCCGTCCGCCTGGGACGACTCCTGGTGGCCCACGGCCCTCGGCACCGCACCGACCCCCGCAGACCACGCCCGCAACCTCGGCTTCATCTTGGACCCTCTTCTCACCATGACCAAGCAAGTCAACGCCGTGTCCTCCGCCTGCTTCCTCACTCTCCGCATGCTCCGCAAGATCTTCCGCTGGATCCCCGCCGACACCAGAAAAACCGTGACCCACGCCCTTGTCACGAGTCGCCTGGACTACGGCAACACCCTCTACGCCGGGACCACCGCCAAACTCCAAAACCGCCTGCAACGCATCCAAAACGCCTCGGCCCGCCTCATCCTCGACGTACCCCGCAACAGCCACATCTCCGCACACCTGAGACACCTGCATTGGCTCCTAGTCAGCAAAAGGATCACCTTCCGTCTTCTCACCCACGCACACAAAGCCCTCCACAACAAGGGACCGGAATACCTCAACAGACGCCTCAGCTTCTACGTCCCCACCCGCCCCCTCCGCTCCGCTGGCCTCGCACTTGCTGCCGTCCCTCGCACCCGCCGCTCCACGGCGGGTGGGAGATCTTTCTCCTTCCTGGCGGCCAAGACCTGGAACTCCCTCCCCACCAGCCTCAGGACCACCCAGGACCACTCCGCTTTCCGGAGACTCCTAAAGACTTGGCTGTTCGAGCAGCGATAACCCCCCCTTTCCCCCCTAGCGCCTTGAGACCCGCACGGGTGAGTAGCGCGCTTTATAAATGTTAATGAAAAAAAAAAAAAAAAGTATCTTAGAGTGTACCCTCAGTGAGAGGATAGGAAATATACACAAGATATATATACACAATAGCAAAAATATGCAGTATAGTCTTAGAAAACAGTGCAAACAATGTATAGTTACAATAGGATGCAATGGGGAAACATAGGGATAGGGGCAACACAAACCATATACTCCAAAAGTGGAATGCGAACCACGAATGGACCCCAAACCTATGTGACCTTGTAGAGGGTCGCTGGGACTATTAGAAAATAGTGAGAGTTAGCAAAATAACCTTCCCCAAGACCCTGAAAAGTGAGTGCAAAGTGCACTAAAGTTCCCCTAAGGACAAAGAAGTCGTGTTAGAGGAATAATGCAGGAAAGACACAAACCAGCAATGCAACAACTGTGGATTTCCAATCTAGGGTACCTGTGGAACAAGGGGACCAAGTCCAAAAGTCACAAGCAAGTCGGAGATGGGCAGATGCCCAGGAAATGCCAGCTGCGGGTGCAAAGAAGCTTCTACTGGACAGAAGAAGCTGAGGTTTCTGCAGGAACGAAAAGGGCTAGAGACTTCCCCTTTGGTGGACGGATCCCTCTCGCCTTGAAGAGTCGTGCAGAAGTGTTTTCACGCCGGAAGGACGCCAACAAGCCTTGCTAGTCGCAATTCGTGCGTTTGGCGTTTTTGGACGCTGCCGGGGCCCAGGAGGGACCAGGAGGTCGCAAATTGGACCTGAAGAGAGAGGGGGCGTCGAGCAAGACAAAGAGCCCTCACTGAAGCAGGTAGCACCCGGAGAAGTGCCAGAAACAGGCACTACGAGGATGCGTGAAACGGTGCTCGCCGAAGTTGCACAAAGGAGTCCCACGTCGCCGGAGACCAACTTAGAAAGTCGTGCAATGCAGGTTAGAGTGCCGTGGACCCAGGCTTGGCTGTGCACGAAGGATTTCCGCCGGAAGTGCACAGGGGCCGGAGTAGCTGCAAAGTCGCGGTTCCCAGCAATGCAGCCCAGCGAGGTGAGGCAAGGACTTACCTCCACCAAACTTGGACTGAAGAGTCACTGGACTGTGGGGGTCACTTGGACAGAGTTGCTGGATTCGAGGGACCTCGCTCGTCGTGCTGAGAGGAGACCCAAGGGACCGGTAATGCAGCTTTTTGGTGCCTGCGGTTGCAGGGGGAAGATTCCGTCGACCCACGGGAGATTTCTTCGGAGCTTCTGGTGCAGAGAGGAGGCAGACTACCCCCACAGCATGCACAAGCAGGAAAACAGTTGAGAAGGCGGCAGGATCAGCGTTACAGAGTTGCAGTAGTCGTCTTTGCTACTATGTTGCAGGTTTGCAGGCTTCCAGCGCGGTCAGCAGTCGATTCCTTATCAGAAGGTGAAGAGAGAGATGCAGAGGAACTCGGCTGAGCTCATGCATTCGTTATCTAAAGTTTCCCCAGAGGCAGAGACCCTAAATAGCCAGAAAAGAGGGTTTGGCTACCTAGGAGAGAGGATAGGCTAGCAACACCTGAAGGAGCCTATCACAAGGAGTCTCTGACGTCACCTGGTGGCACTGGCCACTCAGAGCAGTCCAGTGTGCCAGCAGCACCTCTGTTTCCAAGATGGCAGAGGTCTGGAGCACACTGGAGGAGCTCTGGACACCTCCCAGGGGAGGTGCAGGTCAGGGGAGTGGTCACTCCCCTTTCCTTTGTCCAGTTTCGCGCCAGAGCAGGGCTAAGGGGTCCCCTGAACCGGTGTAGACTGGCTTATGCAGAATTGGGCACATCTGTGCCCAACAAAGCATTTCCAGAGGCTGGGGGAGGCTACTCCTCCCCTGCCTTCACACCATTTTCCAAAGGGAGAGGGTGTCACACCCTCTCTCAGAGGAAGTTCTTTGTTCTGCCATCCTGGGCCAGGCCTGTCTGAGGGGTTGGCAGCAGCAGCAGCTGCAGTGAAACCCCAGGAAGGGCAGTTTGGCAGTACCAGGGTCTGTGCTACAGACCACTGGGATCATGGGATTGTGCCAACTATGCCAGGATGGCATAGAGGGGGCAATTCCATGATCATAGACATGTTACATGGCCATATTCGGAGTTACCATTGTGAAGCTACATATAGGTAGTGACCTATATGTAGTGCACGCGTGTAATGGTGTCCCCGCACTCACAAAGTTCAGGGAATTGGCTCTGAACAATGTGGGGGCACCTTGGCTAGTGCCAGGGTGCCCTCACACTAAGTAACTTTGCACCTAACCTTTACCAGGTAAAGGTTAGACATATAGGTGACTTATAAGTTACTTAAGTGCAGTGTAAAATGGCTGTGAAATAACGTGGACGTTATTTCACTCAGGCTGCAGTGGCAGACCTGTGTAAGAATTGTCAGAGCTCCCTATGGGTGGCAAAAGAAATGCTGCAGCCCATAGGGATCTCCTGGAACCCCAATACCCTGGGTACCTCAGTACCATATACTAGGGAATTATAAGGGTGTTCCAGTAAGCCAATGTAAATTGGTAAAAATGGTCACTAGCCTGTCAGTGACAATTTGGAAAGAAATGAGAGAGCATAACCACTGAGGTTCTGGTTAGCAGAGCCTCAGTGAGACAGTTAGTCACTACACAGGTAACACATTCAGGCACACTTATGAGCACTGGGGCCCTGGGTTACCAGGGTCCCAGTGACACATACAACTAAAACAACATATATACAGTGAAAAATGGGGGTAACATGCCAGGCAAGATGGTACTTTCCTACATCCACCCCAATAGTTTTTGTTACGGTTCCCACACCAGCTCCATTATCCCTAGCCGAAAGATTTCAGGGGGACCCTGTATGCGTCCAAATGTTTTGCACGCAACTTAATTTTATAGTGACACCCTCGGCCTTTCCAGATGCCCAATTTAGAATCATATTCCTCATTCCTTACCTAGCAGAAGATACAGCGACTTGGGCAGTACCCTTCATTAACTCCGATGACTCTCTTACTCTTCAATTGGACTAACTTTAAAAAAATAATTTGAAAGACTATTTGATTAAAGAAAGAACCATCACACAATCTGCTGGTAGAGAACTACTAGATTGAAAGCAAGGTAACAAAGACCTAATTACCTACCTTAGACAGTCCAGTAGAATCATTTCTGAAACAAACTGGTCATAGGAAAAGTGAGCAGCAATCTATAATCAAGGACACAAGGATGAACTAAAAGATATGCTTGCACAAACTGATCCTCAACCTAATACCTGTGCAGACTTAATAGCATTAACTTTTAGGCTAGATCATCGCTTATCCAAAAGGTGACAAAAAGCAATCGGAGTTTCTGATGAATGAACATCTCATATCATTCTATGAATGAACGTCTCCTCATCTCGCTCTATGAATGAACATCTCCTTATTTCGCTCTATGAATGAACATCTCCTTATCTCGCTCTATGAAAGAACATCTGATATTGCTCTATAAATGAACGTCTCCTCATCTTGCTCTATGAATGAACATCTCCACAGGCTTCAGAGAAGAATATAATTATTTGTGTGTGCTAGTTTCACATGCAGGTATTAACGCATCATTGCAAATCTATTGTGAAAGAGTAAATTAACCAAACGGTAGATGGCGCATAAGTTAATGATAAAAGAGAGCCAGACATCAAGTGAAGACACTGCATCATAGAACAACTTACATAAAGGACTTGAGGGGAATCGCTTTACCTAATTTCAATCAAAGAGTAGAAACTCTTGTAATAAGAAGGCAGCAAACTCTAATGCAAGTCCAGCTGAATTATTAAAACTTCAATTTTCACAGGCAGTTATGTGGCAGATAAACCACGTTTTAAAGCATATCGAACCAGAGTTCCTCTAGAATATTGCTTGCCGTATCATCTTCTTCCAGGTGCCCTTCCCTGCAGTGCCCTTCCCCTGGACACTCAATCACTCGTAAGGTCTACGCAGAGTTGGTGCTGCCGGAAGGTGGTAATTTAGAAGGTACTGATCCCACGGAATCTGGATCCTGGCATCATCACCTTTTATGAATGAACATCTCATCTAGCTCAATAACTGAACAGCCCCTTACCTTACAGTAGGAAAGAATATCTCCTCACTATCATTGAACATCTGAATCATTCCTTGATTGATCACCTTTTGTTCATCTCACTCCACACAAAATACCCTCATCCCACTCTGACTCAACATTCTCCTCACCTCGCTCTTAGATTAAGCATCTCTTCATCTCACTCCATGACTGAACATCTCCCCGTCTCACGCCATGGTTGAATATTCCCTCATCTTACTTTGAGATGGAGTATCTTATCTCCTTGTAGGACTGAATATCCCCTCATCATACTATGTGATGAGCCATCTTATCTCTCTGTATGACTGAATATCCCTTCATCTTACTATGTAAATGACCATCTTATCTCATTCCAAGGCTGACTATCCCCTCATCTTACTATGTGATGGACCATCTTATCTCGTTGAATGACTGAATATCCCATCATCTTACTACGTGATGGACCATTTTATCTTATTGTATGACTGAATATCCCAATATTGCTTGATTACTAAACATCTACTCTTCTTGCACAGTGACTGAACATTCCCTCATCTTACTCCCTGATGGAACATCGTATCTCACACTACAGTTGAACATCCTCTCATCTCCTCCTATGAGGGAACATTGCCTCCTCTTACTCTGATGAAACATCTTATCTCACTCTATAACTGAACATCCTCTGACCTCACTCGATGACTGATCATCTTGTCTCGCTCTATCGTTAAAAACCTCAACTCACTTTATGAATAAACATCTCCTCATTCTACTCCATGACTAACCATCACCTCATCTCACTCTTCGAATGGACACCTAATCTCGCTCCATGACTGAACATCTCATCTTGCCTTTAATTAAACATCTCTTCACCTCACTCTATTGTTTTATCTTGCTCTATGTCTGAACATATCCTCATTTCACTGTATGACGGAAAAGCTCATCTCACTCGTTAATTAAACTATATGACTGAACACACTTCATCTCATGATAACACTTAACATCTCATCTGACTATATGACTGAGCATCTCATCTCACTTTGATTCAATACGTTTGTATTACACTGATTGAAAATTCCCTCATCTCACACTATTACTGGACATCTCATTTTGCTCTGTGCTGAACATCTCCCTGTTTCACTCCATGACTGATAATCTCACTGTCTCACTCTTTGATTGACAGTTTCTTCACTGGACTCGGGCTGATTTAGATCTTGGAGGAGGGGAACAGATATCCTGTCCACCATATTACGATCCCATTATTTCCTCTGGAGACTGTAATACAGCAGATAGGAAATCCGTCACGTTTGTGATGGAGTAGTCTATCCACTGAGATCTAAATCCGGCCCTCTGTTATGGAACACCTCCCCAGCTCACTCCTTGGTGGAAGATCTCTCTCTGGCTCTCAAAGAACCAATATCTCCTCATCTCTGTGACTAAACATAAAGTGACAAAAGTTCAAATGAGGAACAAACTATGCATTAGAACAGAGGTCTTCAAACTGGGGGGCCTCAAGTGATCCCAGGGGGGGCGCCAGACTCTGGCCAAAAGAGGCATTATTATACAGACTAACAGGGCTTTCTTTTAAGCAGAAGCATGTTATTGCATTTTAAAAAGGTAACAGTACTTAACTGCAATATTTAAATAGGTCTAGATATATTTAAACATTGTCATCTTTATAAAATAATTGTGAACAATTCTGAGGGGGGCACAATGATTTTTATTTTTCAACTGGGGGGCGCAGCATAAAAATGTTTGGAGAGCACTGCATTAGAGTAATACTTAAGAGATCCTACTGTGACTGGGTCTTCTGGGCTCTGAATGAGCTGCATCACCTGCTGGGAACGCTATGAGCTACTCCCTGAGAGACAGACAGATGGCAGGCTTTAGTTCAAGAAGATGGTTTCTTACCTAGCAGCATGTTTTCTGCGCTTAGATGGTCCTTGGTCTCCTGGAATTCATGCCTCACGTGGGCCAGCTGGGCTTCAAAAGCTTCTTTCTCTGCATCCTTGGATTGCTGCAGTTCTGTCAACTTTTCACCCAAGTCTGTGATCTCATCCACCCGTTGGTCCAGGGTTCGCTTCAGGAAAGCCACGATCTCTTTCTTGTCGCCAGAGACCTGCTCCAGCTGAGACTGGAAGGTGGCCTCCTTCACCTGCAGCTCGTCCCATCGGCGCTGGTATCTGTGGAGTGAGAGATGGATCCCCAATGAGGTTTGACATGGGTGGATTGCAAAAGAAGAATGCTGGGGAGGGTTGTTTAGGGTTACAGCTTTGAAACATACAGGTAGATTAGAACACATGCATGAGTAATGTTGGAACTGTAAAATATTCAACTTTTTGTTAACGTTTGCCTATGATGAAGACTGTTCTGCAAAACAGTCTCCCAAAATGTTAGTTTGAAAGTTTTATGTTCACCAAAATGAGTGGAAATTCTGCTATGGATGTTTAGCTGAATGTCTGAAAAACAGTATTTTTCTTCAACAATCTAATTTTTGCTTATTTTTCTATGAAGCTTCGCGCACATTACAAAGTGTGTGTAAGATGAGACTGCACCTTTGCACGGCTTCCTACACACAACAAACCATGCGATGGATGCACACATGCAGCACATGTGCATGGAGCTGGCATCCCTCCATATCTAGTGGGCATGACTAGTACCAGTCCCTGGGTTACCACTGGACACGTCTCTTCCACCCAGAAGGACTGAAGCTGGATTTTAACAGCTGGATTAATAGTCATAACTGTTTGTCCAAATAAATGCTGGGATTCAAAGCAAGATAATTAATTATTGTATTAAACTCCCAGGGTGCCAAATGAAACTGCTAAAAATTGCAATTATTTTACAGAAAGTTGCAATAAAAATGCCCAGGTAAGATTATGAGAAATATCGTTACAAATGTATTTATTTATATAGCTTACAACACAGACACTGTTCCCCAAAGGGTCAGGAATCATCGGCTGAGGAGACTGAGCAGGAGTTGAGAGGGGCTCCCTCTGTCACTACCCTGACTTGAGGGGTTAAAATAGGGGGTGCCAAGAGGACACCAAGGTGTTTGACCACCTTACAAACCAGGCTTGAGGAGGAGAAGGGCACATTTGGCAATTTGCTTTGGGCCAGCAGAATGAAATCTGTTTTGGAACCATTTGGGTTCAGTCCACTTCTTTTTGTCCAGTCATCTAGAAGGCTTAACGCTATTGACAAGTCCGGCTGACAGGGACAGCTATATGCGCTGTCATCAACGGAGAGGACTTCTAAGCTGAGGACACCGAAAAGCACCAGGAGGATGAGCACTTAAAAGCTGAACAAAAGAAAAGGGTGATGCCTGTGGAACTCCACATGCAACATGGGTGGTCTCTAAAAACGCAGTGGCCAGTTCCACACTGGATCCTGCTGGAGAGAAAGACCTGAACCCACAATGGATCCTGCTGGAGAGAAGGCCCTGAACCTACGCTGGATTCTGCTGGAGAGAAGGAGCTGAACCCACACTGGACCCTGCTGGAGAGAAAGACCTGAACCCAAGGCCAAGTGAAGGCACCACGGTGTATGTGCTCACAAAGGATCTCATGAAGAATCGTTTAATACAGACAGATCACAGATAAGTTCATATAACCTCTTACCACTCAGTGACACAGACTCAAATGGGCGACTGTGGGCAGGTTTAATGAACTGAGCTCTTTGAGTTGTTTCTATATTAACAATTGTCTTCTCATGTACAATTGCTCACTCGTTCTTGCTTGCGGTGGTCTCGCTGGGGTCACTTTACACAAACTACATCACAGTACTACTACTGATTCAGGGTTATGTTGTAAATAAGTCCTACTTTTTACATAAGAACCTGCATTGTAGGTGTCAACGGCTTCACTGCTTTCAGCGATTTCACTCTTCATGAATGTATTTTTGTTTAAATGAGATTAGTAAAAACCACCGTTTTTTTGCAATTAAACAGCCAGGTTCACACAGACATAAGGGTTGTTCCTTCTGACCACACAGATGAGTAAATACAGAAATCTCGATAACCAGAATATCACCCTGAATGGACACCATGGTGGTCTCAGTATCACAGATGGGTTCTAACTAGACAGTGGCCTCCTAAAGGTGATGGGACTTGTGGAACTGCTGCAGTGGGGACTGGCCACCCTGCTGAGCACCATCACATCCTCAACGCGAGGTCACCTAGGCTTGTAGGAACTACTGGCTAGCAGAGCTGGAACCGTCCCTTCTTACTTTTTGTTTTTTAATAATTTTTTGTGTTTTTTCAACAGTAACAAACACATCAGTTCATTTTGCCTCACTTAAGTGCATTGTGTGTACACAGCCACATATTCTTCTAGTTTCAAGCTCTTTCTTTTCAAGGAGTGAAGGACCATCACACAGTTCAAAATACCCCTGACACTGCTATGTTTTTTTCTGGTTAACTTGGACGCTCTCCCTCTTCTGTCACCCCCTAGAGTCTCCTCACCGCTTTCCAGAGTGTCTGTGGGCTTAGTAAAGGTTCAGAGATTCTGGCCCCATCCCAACAATCTCCCCTCTTCTTCTGTGTGCACACCAGCCTCATGCTTCTTTCTTCCGCTGGACCCACACGTCTGCAGCCTCGATTTAGGTGTTTTTATATGTAAGCTGAGGACAAACCCAAAAGTATCTACAGTTTCATGTCTAAATCCTATGAATGTTTTAAATGATTATGTAGCAACATAGTTACATAATAAATATGGTCACAACATGCAAGTTTTGCCAACTTGTTGCCCATCCAAATGTCCCTAACATCTATGCAAGATAGGGCAAAACGGAGCAGGGATAGCGGGCATCCTTGCGGAATGTCCCTGAGCAAAACTCAGCTCTCCTAGAGAACCCTTTCTATTGTAATCCTCACCGTGGGAGCATTGACAGGAAGTTTATCTATTTATTATTGCGTCACAGCCACACATGACCAGACTTCAAACTGGTAGTCCCTGCCAGCTACATCCAACGCCTTCTCCATGTTTGAATCTGCAGCAGCACACGTGAGCCCGTCCAATCACAGACATTACTGTCCGTGTTCCAGCCTCCTCAAAGTCACAGTTGTAATTCTATCTGGAATACATTGTGAAGCCCTCAAACTGGGTCCTCTTGGTGCTCCTCACACTACAGGAGAACGTCCCAATCTCCGAAGTTTAGAAAGTGGGTTGTAATAGCTTTGGGAGGAGCACCAAGTTTCGGCAGAGGCGATTGAAAAAACGCCAAGAAGCCTCTTGGCCTGAAGGTTTCCAAGATCCCTTTCTCCACAAACATCCCAACTGAGGGACCTTCACATCTCTCTGGAAAGCTTGATGGTATTCCCCTTCTCCATGCTCCGCACTCTCCACCAGGGTTCAAGTGCACTTGACGATGGTGCTCTGTATCTTGTTCACATTCAGGGCTAGGGTCTTCCCCAGTCTCTTCTGCTACTTTCACTCTCTCGGAAAGTTTTTACAGGTCAACCCTTATCACATTTATCTCCTCCAAGACAATGTTGCCCTTGTACAACAGAGTAGTCCATGATCTCCGATGGAGAACGGATCCATTCTGATCCTCAGATGCCATCTCTCGCTACCTCTGAGGGACATGCGAGTCCGACGGCTTGGCGCCCAAGATCGCTATGTATTGGACAATCTTCTTAGACTGGGTGGCCTTCTTGATTTGTCCTTAACCATAAAGGCTCCTAAAAGGCTCACTGTACTGCACAAAAAGTAAAGGACAATCACCCCTCTTCACTCTCTGTTGACCCACAAGTCAGCAAGATACTCCGCGGCTTGCTCGTAAAAGAGCCATGATAAGCCTCATGACACTGTAGTGATGAGTAGTGAGTCTGAACAGCAGTCAGACTCACTACTACATTTTCATGAGGTTTATCACAGCTCCCTACATTGTTTGAACTCCGCTTCTATGAGGAAGCCGTGGAGTATCTTGCTGACTATCACATTTGCTGCCACAACTTTTGTTTGTTCTGACCATTTGTTTGATCCCTTTCTGACATTTCGATTGACTGCACTTTTCAGCCTTGAGAAAGTCCAGAGGATGAAACATGTGTTGGCTGCCGTTTTGCTCAGGATATTTCTAAACCCTGAAATGTAGGCAGTGTCTAGAAGCCAGGCTCTCTAGGGGTAGCTGTAGCTGAGCAGCCAAGACTTATCTAGGAGACATGTGTAGGAGGCTGGACTGGTTTGTAGTGAGTACCAAGGGGTACTTGCACCTTGCACCAGGCCCAGTTATCCCTTATTAGTGTATAGGGTGTCTAGCAGCTTAGGCTGATAGATAATGGTAGCTTAGCAAAGCAGCTCAGGCTGAACTAGGAGACGTGTGAAGCTACTACAGTACCACTTAGTGTCACATGCACAATATCATAAGAAAACACAATACACAGTTATACTAAAAATAAAGGTACTTTATTTTTATGACAATATGCCAAAGTATCTTAGAGTGTACCCTCAGTGAGAGGATAGGAAATATACACAAGATATATATACACAATAGCAAAAATATGCAGTATAGTCTTAGAAAACAGTGCAAACAATGTATAGTTACAATAGGATGCAATGGGGAAACATAGGGATAGGGGCAACACAAACCATATACTCCAGAAGTGGAATGCGAACCACGAATGGACCCCAAACCTATGTGACCTTGTAGAGGGTCGCTGGGACTATTAGAAAATAGTGAGAGTTAGAAAAATAACCCTCCCCAAGACCCTGAAAAGTGAGTGCAAAGTGCACTAAAGTTCCCCTAAGGACAACATAGTCGTGTTAGAGGGAAAATGCAAGGAAAACACAAATCAGCAATGCAACAACGATGGATTCCTGACTGAGGGTACCTGTGGAACAAGGGGACCAAGTCCAAAAGTCACAAGCAACTCGGAGATGGGCAGATGCCCAAGAAATGCCAGCGGTTGGTGCAAAGAAGCTCTTACTAGGCTGAAGAACTGTGAATACTGCAGGAACGACAAGGGCTAGAGACTTCCCCTTTGTAGGATGGATCCCCCACGCCTTGGAGAGTCGTGCAGAAGTGTTTTCCCGCCGGATGGACGCCAACAAGCCTTGCTACACGCAAATCGTGCGTTTGGCGTTTTTGGACGCTGCTGGGGCCCAGGAGGGACCAGGAGGTCGCAAATTGGACCTGCAGAGAGAGGGGACGTCGAGCAAGACAAGGAGCCCTCACTGAAGCAGGTAGCACCCGGAGAAGTGCCAGAAACAGGCACTACGAGGATGCGTGAAACGGTGCTCGCCGAAGTTGCACAAAGGAGTCCCACGTCGCCGGAGACCAACTTAGAAAGTCGTGCAATGCAGGTTAGAGTGCCGTGGACCCAGGCTTGGCTGTGCACGAAGGATTTCCGCCGGAAGTGCACAGGGGGCGGAGTAGCTTGCAAAGTCGCGGTTCCCAGCAATGCAGCCCAGTGAGGTGAGGCAAGGACTTACCTCCACCAAACTTGGGCTGAAGAGTCACTGGACTGTGGGGGTCACTTGGACGGTGTCGCTGGATTCGAGGGACCTCGCTCGTCGTGCTGAGAGGAGACCCAAGGGACCGGTAATGCAGCTTTTTGGTGCCTGCGGTTGCAGGGGGAAGATTCCGTCGACCCACGGGAGATTTCTTCGGAGCTTCTGGTGCAGGGAGGAGGCAGGCTACCCCCACAGCATGCACAAGCAGGAAAACAGTCGAGAAGGCGGCAGGATCAGCGTTACAGAGTTGCAGTAGTCGTCTTTGCTACTATGTTGCAGGTTTGCAGGCTTCCAGCGCGGTCAGCGGTCGTTTCCTTATCAGAAGGTGAAGAGAGAGATGCAGAGGAACTCGGCTGAGCTCATGCATTCGTTATCTAAAGTTTCCCCAGAGACAGAGACCCTAAATAGCCAGAAAAGAGGGTTTGGCTACCTAGGAGAGAGGAAAGGCTACTAACACCTGAAGGAGCCTATCACAAGGAGTCTCTGACGTCACCTGGTGGCACTGGCCACTCAGAGCAGTCCAGTGTGCCAGCAGCACCTCTGTTTCCAAGATGGCAGAGGTCTGGAGCACACTGGAGGAGCTCTGGACACCTCCCAGGGGAGGTGCAGGTCAGGGGAGTGGTCACTCCCCTTTCCTTTGTCCAGTTTCGCGCCAGAGCAGAGGCTAAGGGGTCCCTGAACCGGTGTAGACTGGCTTATGCAGAATTGGGCACCTCTGTGCCCAACAAAGCATTTCCAGAGGCTGGGGGAGGCTACTCCTCCCCTGCCTTCACACCATTTTCCAAAGGGAGAGGGTGTCACACCCTCTCTCAGAGGAAGTTCTTTGTTCTGCCATCCTGGGCCAGGCCTGGCTGGACCCCAGGAGGGCAGCTGCCTGTCTGAGGGGTTGGCAGCAGCAGCAGCTGCAGTGAAACCCCAGGAAGGGCAGTCTGGCAGTACCAGGGTCTGTGCTACAGACCACTGGGATCATGGAATTGTACCAACAATGCCAGGATGGCATAGAGGGGGCAATTCCATGATCATAGACATGTTATATGGCCATATTCGGAGTTACCATGGTGAAGCTACATATAGGTAGTGACCTATATGTAGTGCACGCGTGTAATGGTGTCCCCGCACTCACAAAGTTCAGTGAATTGGCTCTGAACAATGTGGGGGCACCTTGGCTAGTGCCAGGGTGTCCTCACACTAAGTAACTTTGCACCTAACCTTTACCAGGTAAAGGTTAGACATATAGGTGACTTATAAGTTACTTAAGTGCAGTGTAAAATGGCTGTGAAATAACGTGGACGTTATTTCACTCAGGCTGCAGTGGCAGGCCTGTGTAAGAATTGTCAGAGCTCCCTATGGGTGGCAAAAGAAATGCTGCAGCCCATAGGGATCTCCTGGAACCCCAATACCCTGGGTACCTCAGTACCATATACTAGGGAATTATAAGGGTGTTCCAGTAAGCCAATGTAAATTGGTAAAAATGGTCACTAGCCTGTCAGTGACAATTTGGAAGTAATGAGAGAGCATAACCACTGAGGTTCTGGTTAGCAGAGCCTCAGTGAGAAAGTTAGGCACCACACAGGGAACATATACATGCACACCTATGAGCACTGGGGCCCTGTGTGACAGGGTCCCAGTGACACATACATATAGGCCACAAACCTATGAGCACTGGGGTCCTGACCAGCAGGATCCCAGTGACACATAACAAACATACTGAAAACATAGTGTTTTCACTATGAGCACTGAGGCCTGGCTATCAGGATCCCAGTGAGACAGTGAAAACAGTGACAAACACCCTGACATACACTCACAAACAGGCCAAAAGTGGGGGTAACAAGGCTAGAAAGAGGCTACCTTCTCACACAACCCCCCCCCAAACGAAGGACAATAAGGCTAACCTTGGCCAGTTGAGACTTTATTGTCTAAGTGGTGATAAGTAGAGAGTAGCTCTGCAATAGACTGGTTACTCCCTTTATCATCCACTATATGGTTACTTCCCTGTGGGGATGTAAACCACCCTGTTTGAAGTTTTTTAGCTAACCAACAATGCGAAGATGTATTTTCAGAGTTTCTATCAGTAAGTTTTAGTTTAGAGCAGTGGGAATTATCCACTGAACCTATTTGTAATGATGGAAATGCCAGACAGGGATGCTGTCTCAGTAAAGCCATAGCTGGGCAAAAACTTTGTCCATTTGGCTGGAAGAGAGAACAGGGATGCTGTTTCTCTTGAGTTGGAGCAGGGCAGGGATGCTGTCCTATGAGCTCCACACTAGGGCAGGGATGCTGTCCTAAGTGTTGTGAGGCAGTACAGGGTTTCTGCACTAAAGTTTCTCTGGGAGGGTTGGAGGGATGCTCCATGTTAACTAAAATGGTGCTCTTTTTGTCACCAATGTTAGTTATTCCACAGAGAGGTACTTCTACCTCAGGGAGTCCAGCTATGCCAGCTGATGATTCCCTTGGAACAGGTGCCACCCCAGGAGAGGTTTCTCCCACCACAGGAATGGTATCCTGAATGGTAGGGTGGTTAGGGGATACTGTGATACCCTTTTTACCTGTCGATGGAGAGGGATCCTGAGTTTTCAGGCCTTCTCTCCTTTGCTTTTTCATTTCACTTGAAATGAGAGGGAACAATTCCTCAGGGATGCCCAGCATGGCTGCATGGGCATAAAACTCTACATCAGCCCAACCTGAGGCCTCTAGGTCATTACCTAAGAGACAGTCTACAGGTAAGCTAGGTGATACCACCACCTGCTTTGGGCCAGTAACTCCACCCCAACTAAACTGAATTATAGCTAAGGGAAGAAACTTAGTGGAGTTATGGACATCAATAATCTTATACTGTTGTCCAATGATGTGTTGTTCAGGAGGCACTAGGTTTTCAGTCACCAAAGTGAAACTGGCACCTGTGTCCCTGTAGGCCAAGGCCTCAACACCATTTATTGAAACTGTCTGCCTGTACTTATCCATTGTAAGGGGACAAGCAGCCAGTGTGGCAAGGCCAATGCCACTAGGTGTGACAGAAACTGTCTTGGGACTGATTACATCAGTTTCCACTATGGACCCATAAGTGAACCCAACTACACCCTTTGCTTGACTGTTGCCAGCAGTCCCACCACTAGTACCACTACTGCTAGGGGCACTAGAGCTTGATGTATTAGTGGTGGTAGGCTCAGGGGGTTTACCTGGACAGGACTTATCCCCTGGCCTATGGCCTCTGTTTTTACACACAAAGCACCAAGGCTTTTTAATGTGTGCAGGTTGGGAAGAAGAGGAAGAATTTGTTTTATCCCCACCCTCTGAAGAGTGTTTAAGATTTGAAGTGGGATCTTTGGTTTTACCCTTATCCCCATGCTTATCTTGAGATTTTTCACCATCTTTCTTCTTATTGCCATCTTTGTCACCCCCTGTATGAACTTTTCTGTTCACCCTTGTTCTGACCCATTTGTCTGCCTTCTTTCCCAATTCTTGGGGAGAGGTCAGATCAGAGTCTACCAGGTACTGGTGCAACAAATCAGACACACAATTATTAAGTATATGCTCTCTCAGGATTGTGTTATACAGGCTTTCATAATCAGTAACTTTACTGCCATGTAACCACCCCTCCAAGGCCTTCACTGAATGGTCAATGAAATCAATCCAGTCTTGTGAAGACTCCTTTTTGGTCTCTCTGAACTTTATCCTGTACTGTTCAGTGGTTAAGCCATAACCATCCAGGAGTGCATTCTTAAGAACTGTAAAATTATTGGCATCACTTTCTTTCACAGTAAGGAGTCTATCCCTACCCTTTCCACTAAATGATAGCCATAGGATAGCAGCCCACTGCTTTTGAGGGACATCCTGTACAGCACAGGCCCTCTCAAGTGCAGCAAACCACTTGTTAATGTCATCCCCCTCCTTATAAGGGGGAACTATCTTGTGCAGATTCCTGGAATCATGCTCTTTTGCAGGATGACTATGGGGAATACTGCTGCTGCCACCATGGGTATCTAAACCCAACTTCTGTCTTTCCTTCTCTAATTCTAAAGACTGTCTATCCAAATCCAGCTGTTGCTTCTTGAGCTTCAGTCTGGTTTGTTCCACTCTCAATCTATTGAGCTCCCTTTCCAACAATCTGTCATCAGGGTGGGTGGGAGGGACATTTCTAGATACAGAGGTATGATGGGAATGAACAGAAGGAGACCTGTCCCTTACAGAGGGCACCCTAACAGCTTGGCTACCAGTATAATGTGAGAGCACACCATTAGTATGGTGTGATTCAACCTCTGTACCAACTATGCTAGACTGTCTAGTAATGGGCAGGCTGAGAAGTTTCTTTCCTGAACCTTTTCCTGGGGGAGTCCCTGGATCAGATTGAGAACCATTAGCTACTTTTTCTACAGATTGGGCACTTATGGCCTTATCCTGTACTCTAAGCATATTAATTAACAGTTCTAAGGAAGGATTCTTCCCTACACTCAAACCTCTCTCTATGCAGAGACTCCTTGCTCCTTTCCAGCTAAGGTGATCATATGCAAGTTTGGACAGTTCAACTTTTTGGCCTGTGCCAGACATTTTTAGAGAGAGTTAAAGTGATAGATAAAGAGAAAAAAGTTTTCAGAACTTTTTGGAAAGACAGAAAAAACTTTTTAAACTTTTAAGAACTTTTTGAAAGTTTAGAAGTACTTTTCAGCACTTAGAAAAGAGTGAAAAGAGGAAATGCAAAACTTTTTGGCTATGTGTATATACACTGACCTTGTTTTGTATATTTTTCTCTTATGAAAAGTACAATGACAAGAGTGGTAAGTAGTCTCAAAGCACTTATCCCACCGCTGCACAACCAATGTAGGAGGCTGGACTGGTTTGTAGTGAGTACCAAGGGGTACTTGCACCTTGCACCAGGCCCAGTTATCCCTTATTAGTGTATAGGGTGTCTAGCAGCTTAGGCTGATAGATAATGGTAGCTTAGCAAAGCAGCTCAGGCTGAACTAGGAGACGTGTGAAGCTACTACAGTACCACTTAGTGTCACATGCACAATATCATAAGAAAACACAATACACAGTTATACTAAAAATAAAGGTACTTTATTTTTATGACAATATGCCAAAGTATCTTAGAGTGTACCCTCAGTGAGAGGATAGGAAATATACACAAGATATATATACACAATAGCAAAAATATGCAGTATAGTCTTAGAAAACAGTGCAAACAATGTATAGTTACAATAGGATGCAATGGGGAAACATAGGGATAGGGGCAACACAAACCATATACTCCAGAAGTGGAATGCGAACCACGAATGGACCCCAAACCTATGTGACCTTGTAGAGGGTCGCTGGGACTATTAGAAAATAGTGAGAGTTAGAAAAATAACCCTCCCCAAGACCCTGAAAAGTGAGTGCAAAGTGCACTAAAGTTCCCCTAAGGACAACATAGTCGTGTTAGAGGGAAAATGCAAGGAAAACACAAATCAGCAATGCAACAACGATGGATTCCTGACTGAGGGTACCTGTGGAACAAGGGGACCAAGTCCAAAAGTCACAAGCAACTCGGAGATGGGCAGATGCCCAAGAAATGCCAGCGGTTGGTGCAAAGAAGCTCTTACTAGGCTGAAGAACTGTGAATACTGCAGGAACGACAAGGGCTAGAGACTTCCCCTTTGTAGGATGGATCCCCCACGCCTTGGAGAATCGTGCAGAAGTGTTTTCCCGCCGGATGGACGCCAACAAGCCTTGCTACACGCAAATCGTGCGTTTGGCGTTTTTGGACGCTGCTGGGGCCCAGGAGGGACCAGGAGGTCGCAAATTGGACCTGCAGAGAGAGGGGACGTCGAGCAAGACAAGGAGCCCTCACTGAAGCAGGTAGCACCCGGAGAAGTGCCAGAAACAGGCACTACGAGGATGCGTGAAACGGTGCTCGCCGAAGTTGCACAAAGGAGTCCCACGTCGCCGGAGACCAACTTAGAAAGTCGTGCAATGCAGGTTAGAGTGCCGTGGACCCAGGCTTGGCTGTGCACGAAGGATTTCCGCCGGAAGTGCACAGGGGGCGGAGTAGCTTGCAAAGTCGCGGTTCCCAGCAATGCAGCCCAGTGAGGTGAGGCAAGGACTTACCTCCACCAAACTTGGGCTGAAGAGTCACTGGACTGTGGGGGTCACTTGGACGGTGTCGCTGGATTCGAGGGACCTCGCTCGTCGTGCTGAGAGGAGACCCAAGGGACCGGTAATGCAGCTTTTTGGTGCCTGCGGTTGCAGGGGGAAGATTCCGTCGACCCACGGGAGATTTCTTCGGAGCTTCTGGTGCAGGGAGGAGGCAGGCTACCCCCACAGCATGCACAAGCAGGAAAACAGTCGAGAAGGCGGCAGGATCAGCGTTACAGAGTTGCAGTAGTCGTCTTTGCTACTATGTTGCAGGTTTGCAGGCTTCCAGCGCGGTCAGCGGTCGTTTCCTTATCAGAAGGTGAAGAGAGAGATGCAGAGGAACTCGGCTGAGCTCATGCATTCGTTATCTAAAGTTTCCCCAGAGACAGAGACCCTAAATAGCCAGAAAAGAGGGTTTGGCTACCTAGGAGAGAGGAAAGGCTACTAACACCTGAAGGAGCCTATCACAAGGAGTCTCTGACGTCACCTGGTGGCACTGGCCACTCAGAGCAGTCCAGTGTGCCAGCAGCACCTCTGTTTCCAAGATGGCAGAGGTCTGGAGCACACTGGAGGAGCTCTGGACACCTCCCAGGGGAGGTGCAGGTCAGGGGAGTGGTCACTCCCCTTTCCTTTGTCCAGTTTCGCGCCAGAGCAGGGGCTAAGGGGTCCCTGAACCGGTGTAGACTGGCTTATGCAGAATTGGGCACCTCTGTGCCCAACAAAGCATTTCCAGAGGCTGGGGGAGGCTACTCCTCCCCTGCCTTCACACCATTTTCCAAAGGGAGAGGGTGTCACACCCTCTCTCAGAGGAAGTTCTTTGTTCTGCCATCCTGGGCCAGGCCTGGCTGGACCCCAGGAGGGCAGCTGCCTGTCTGAGGGGTTGGCAGCAGCAGCAGCTGCAGTGAAACCCCAGGAAGGGCAGTCTGGCAGTACCAGGGTCTGTGCTACAGACCACTGGGATCATGGAATTGTACCAACAATGCCAGGATGGCATAGAGGGGGCAATTCCATGATCATAGACATGTTATATGGCCATATTCGGAGTTACCATGGTGAAGCTACATATAGGTAGTGACCTATATGTAGTGCACGCGTGTAATGGTGTCCCCGCACTCACAAAGTTCAGTGAATTGGCTCTGAACAATGTGGGGGCACCTTGGCTAGTGCCAGGGTGTCCTCACACTAAGTAACTTTGCACCTAACCTTTACCAGGTAAAGGTTAGACATATAGGTGACTTATAAGTTACTTAAGTGCAGTGTAAAATGGCTGTGAAATAACGTGGACGTTATTTCACTCAGGCTGCAGTGGCAGGCCTGTGTAAGAATTGTCAGAGCTCCCTATGGGTGGCAAAAGAAATGCTGCAGCCCATAGGGATCTCCTGGAACCCCAATACCCTGGGTACCTCAGTACCATATACTAGGGAATTATAAGGGTGTTCCAGTAAGCCAATGTAAATTGGTAAAAATGGTCACTAGCCTGTCAGTGACAATTTGGAAGTAATGAGAGAGCATAACCACTGAGGTTCTGGTTAGCAGAGCCTCAGTGAGAAAGTTAGGCACCACACAGGGAACATATACATGCACACCTATGAGCACTGGGGCCCTGTGTGACAGGGTCCCAGTGACACATACATATAGGCCACAAACCTATGAGCACTGGGGTCCTGACCAGCAGGATCCCAGTGACACATAACAAACATACTGAAAACATAGTGTTTTCACTATGAGCACTGAGGCCTGGCTATCAGGATCCCAGTGAGACAGTGAAAACAGTGACAAACACCCTGACATACACTCACAAACAGGCCAAAAGTGGGGGTAACAAGGCTAGAAAGAGGCTACCTTCTCACAACATGCAAAGCTCATGCATTACCACTGTAGTCACACAGTACTAATACACATACACATGAAAGAAAATACTCCATGTTACAAAAGTAAAGGTACTTTATTTTGGTGACTCAAATGCCAAAATTACCATAGAGACTATACTCCCTTAGGAGGTAAGTAACACAAGTATGCAGAAATAGCCGTAAAAACAGTTAGAAAATAGTGCAAACAGTGAAAATCACAATAGTTAAAAATGGGCCTAAGGGGAGCACAAACCATATACTGAGAAAGTGGAATGTGAAAGTCGGTTTCCCACCTAGGCAAGTGTAGTGTGTAGAGGGGCGCTGGGAGTATTAGAAAACACCAAAGGTAAGTAACAGAACCCACCCCAGAGCCCAGGAAAGCAGAAGTAAATCACAGTAACTTTCCTAGAACACACAAGGACACGAGAAAGAAGATATTGCAATAACCAGAAGAGACTACAAGACACCAACGATTACCCGCAGATACCACACCAACAAACCGGGAGGAGGAATCGCCATAGTCCACAGGAGCACCATCAGGATCTCAACCAACACCCATGACACCATTGATGCTGCCGAACACTTGCACTTCCAGATTTATGTCAATGCCAACACCATCCTGAGAGGAACCCTTGTCTACAGACCCCAAGGCCCCCCGTCCACAGTTCTGCGACGCCATCGCTGACTGTAGGAAAGTACCATCTTGCCTGGCATGTTACCCCCATATTTCACTGTATATATGTTGTTTTAGTCTATGTGTCACTGGGACCCTGCCAGGCAGGGCCCCAGTGCTCATAAGTATGTGCCCTGTATGTGTTCCCTGTGTGATGACTAACTGTCTCACTGAGGCTCTGCTAACCAGAATCTCAGTGGTTATGCTCTCTCTGCTTTCCAAATTGTCACTAACAGGCTAGTGACCAACTTCACCAATTCACATTGGCATACTGGAGAACCCTTATAATTCCCTAGTATATGGTACTGAGGTACCCCGGGTATTGGGGTTCCAGGAGATCCCTATGGGCTGCAGCATTTCTTTTGCCACCCATAGGGAGATCTGACTATTCTTACACAGGCCTGCCAGTGCACCCTGAGTGAAATAACGTCCAAGTTATTTCACAGCCATTTACCACTGCACTTAAGTAACTTATAAGTCACCTATATGTCTAACCTTCATCTGGTGAAGGTTGGGTGCAAAGTTACTTACTGTGTGGGCACCCTGGCACTAGCCAAGGTGCCCCCACATCGTTCAGGGCAAATTCCCCGGACTTTGTGAGTGCCGGGACACCATTACACGCGTGCACTATACATAGGTCACTACCTATGTATGGCGTCACAATGGTAACTCCGAACATGGCCATGTAACATGTCTAAGATCATGGAATTGTCACCCCAATGCCATTCTGGCATTGGGGAGAAAATTCCATGATCCCCCGGGTCTCTAGCACAGAACCCGGGTACTGCCAAACTGCCTTTCCGGAGTCTCCACTGCAGCTGCTGCTGCTGCCAACCCCTCAGACAGGTTTCTGCCCTCCTCGGGTCCAGGCAGCCATGGCCCAGGAAGGCAGAACAAAGGATTTCCTCTGAGAGAGGGTGCGACACCCTCTCCCTTTGGAAATAGGTGTGATGGCTGGGGAGGAGTAGCCTCCCCCAGCCTCTGGAAATGCTTTGATGGGCACAGATGCTGCCCATCTCTGCATAAGCCAGTCTACACCGGTTTAGGGATTCCCCCAGCCCTGCTCTGGCGCGAAACTGGACACAGGAAAGGGGAGTGACCACTCCCCTGACCTGCACCTCCCAGGGGAGGTGCCCAGAGCTCCTCCAGTGTGCCCCAGACCTCTGCCATCTTGGAAACAGAGGTGTTGCTGGCACACTGGACTGCTCTGAGTGGCCAGTGCCAGCAGGTGACGTCAGAGACTCCTTCTGATACGCTCTTACCTTTCTTACTAGCCTATCCTCCTTCCTAGGTAGCCAAACCACCTTTTCTGGCTATTTAGGGTCTCTGCTTTGGGGAATTCTTCAGATACCGAATGCAAGAGCTCACCAGAGTTCCTCTGCATCTCCCTCTTCACCTTCTGCCAAAGGATCGACCGCTGACTGCTCAGTATGCCTGCAAAACGACAACAAAGTAGCAAAGACGACTACTGCAACCTTGTATCGCTTCATCCTGCCGGCTTTCTCGCCTGTTTCCTGGTGGTGCATGCTCTGGGAGTAGCCTGCCTCCTTCTTGCACCAGGAGCTCTGAAGAAACCTCCCGTGGGTCGATGGAATCTTCCCCCTGCAACCGCAGGCAACAAAAGACTGCATCACCGATCCTCTGGGTCCCCTCTCGGCACGATGAGCGTGGTCCCTGGAACTCAGCAACTCTGTCCAAGTGACTCCCACAGTCCAGTGACTTCCCACGCTAGACTGCATTGCTGGGTACCGCGTGATTTGCAGCTGCTCCGGCTCCTGTGCACTCTTCCAGGATTTCCTTTGTGCACAGCCAAGCCTGGGTCCCCGACACTCTAACCTGCAGTGCACAACCTTCTAAGTTGTCCTCCGGCGTCGTGGGATTCCCTTTTCTGACTTCGGGTGGACTCCGGTTCACTCCTTTTCTAAGTGCCTGTTCCTGTACTTCTGCGGGTGCTGTCTGCTTCTGTGAGGGCTCCCTGACTTGCTGGGCGCCCCCTCTGTCTCCTCATCCAAGTGGCGACATCCTGGTCCCTCCTGGGCCACAGCAGCATCCAAAAACCCTAACCGCGACCCTTGTAGCTAGCAAGGCTTGTTTGCGGTCTTTCTGCGTGGGAACACCTCTGCAAGCTTCTTCACGACGTGGGACATCCATCCTCCAAAGGGGAAGTTCCTTGTCCTCTTCGTTCTTGCAAAACACCAAGCTTCTTCCATCCGGTGGCAGCTTCCTTGCACCCTCAGCTGGCATTTCCTGGGCATCTGCCCACTCTCGACACTGTCGCGACTCTTGGACTTGGTCTCCTTGTCTTACAGGTACTCAGGTCCGGAAATCCACTGTTGTTGCATTGCTGGTGTTGGTTTTCCTTGCAGAATACCCCTATCACAACTTCTGTGCTCTCTGGGGGTTGTAGGTGCACTTTACACCTACCTTACAGGGTCTTGGGGTGGGCTATTTTTCTACCCTCACTGTTTTCATACAGTCCCAGCAACCCTCTACAAGCTCACATAGGTTTGGGGTCCATTCGTGGTTCGCATTCCACTTTTGGAGTATATGGTTTGTGTTGCCCCTATACCTATGTGCTCCTATTGCAATCTATTGTAACTTTACACTGCTTGCATTACTTCCTTTTGCTATTATTGCATATTTTTGGTATTGTGTACATCTATCTTGTGTATATTTGGCATCCTCATACTGAGGGTACTCACTGAGATACTTTTGGCATATTGTCATAAAAATAAAGTACCTTTATCTTCAGTTTATCTGTGTATTGTGTTTTCTCATGATATTGTGCATATGACACCAGTGGTATAGTAGGAGCTCTGCATGTCTCCTAGTTCAGCCTAAGCTGCTCTGCTATAGCTACCTTCTACCAGCCTAAGCTGCTAGAAACACCTCTTCTACACTAATAAGGGATAACTGGATCTGGCACAAGGTGTAAGTACCTCTGGTACCCACTACAAGCCAGGCCAGCCTCCTAAATTGGAAGCAGCGATAAGTTAAGTACTTGTAACTACTTACCACTTTGTCATTTTGTACTTTTCATAAGAGAATAATATACAAAACAAGTTCAGTGTATGTACATGTAACAAAAAGGTTTTGCTTTTCTTATCTTTCACTTTCTGCTAAGTGCTGAAAAGTACTCCTAAAGTTTGAAAAAGTTTGAAAAAGTTTTTTTTTCTGTTCTTTAAAAAGTCCTGAAACTTTTTCTCTCTTCTCACTGTCTCTAAACCTTCTTCTATCATGTCTGATGTAGGTACTGCTCTTAAATTAGTCAATACAACTTATTACAATCTTAACTTTAAGAGCCTAAAGAGTCTTTGCATTGATAGAGGTTTAGTGGTAGGAAAGAACCCTTCTAGAGAATTTCTGTATAACATGCTCATTGAAAATGATAAGTCCCTAGGTGGCACTTCATCTGAGAAGTTAGTAGATAGCTCGCACTCTGACTCAGGGGAACAACTTGAGGGAGGTGTACAGGGTTCTCTTCCAAATCTGCCACTTAGCAGACCACCTAGCAATGCTGGTAGTAATAGAAGCTCTCATCATAGTAGGGATGCTTTTGTTCCTGGAGGCCAGGTTGTTAAGAGTGCAAGCTGTTAGGGACAGGTCTCCCTCTGTTGGTTCCAATATATCCTCAGTGTCTAAACATTCCCAACCCACCCACCCTGAAGACAACATGTTAGAAAGGGAACTCAAAAAGTTGAGAGTAGAAGAGACCAGGCTGAAGCTTAAACAGCAACTACTGGCTCTATACAGGGAATCCCTAGACCTGGAGAAGGAGAGACAGAGGTTGGGGTTTGGACCCCATTGTGGCAGCAGCAGTATTCCTGATAGAAATCCTGTGAGAGAGCATGATTACAGGAATCTGCACAAGATAGTTCCCCCTTACAAGGAGGGGGATGACATTAACAAGTGGTTTGCTGCACTTGAGAGGGCCTGTATGGTACAGGGGGTCCCTCAATGGCAGTGGGCTACTATTCTAAGGCTATCTTTCAATGGAAAGGGTAGGGATAGGCTCCTTACTGTTAGAGAAAGTGATGCCAATAATTTTGCAGTTTTGAAGGATGCACTCTTGGATGGATTTGACTTAACCACTGAACAATACAGGATTAAGTTCAGAGACACCAGAAAAGGGTCCTCACAAGACTGGATAGACTTTGTTGACTATTCAGTGAAGGCCTTGGAGGGGTGGTTACATGGCAGTAGAGTTTCTGGCTATGAAAGCTTATATAATCTTATTCTGAGAGAGCATATTCTGATTAACTGTGTGTCTGACTTGTTACACCAATATCTAGTGGACTCAGATCTGACCTCTCCCCAAGAATTGGGAAAGAAGGCAGACAAATGGGTCAGAACAAGAGTGAACAGAAAAGTTCATACAGGGGGTGACAAGGATGGCAAGAAGAAGGATGGTAAGTTTTCTGACAAGGGTGGGGACAAATCTAAAAATGAGTCTTCATCAGGCCCACAAAAACACTCTGGTGGGGGTGGTGTGTCCAAATCCTCTTCAAATCAAGTAAAAAAGCCTTGTTGTTATTTATGTAAAGTAAAAGGCCATTGGACAACTGATGCCAGTTGTCCAAAGAAAAACACCAAACCTCCCACTACCACAACCCCTACTGAAACCTCTAGTGCCCCTAGTAATAGCAGTGGTGGTGGGAGCAAACCTACTAATAGCCAATCCAAGGGGGTAGCTGGGCTCACTTTTGGTAATTTAGTTGGGGTTGGTCTTGTTAGGGAGACCACAGAGGCTGTGCTAGTCTCTGAGGTTGCCATTGATTTGGCCACCTTGGTTGCTTGTCCCCTTAATATGGATAAGTACAAGCAACTTCCCCTAATCAATGGTGTTGAGGTTCAGGCCTACAGGGACACAGGTGCCAGTGTTACCATGGTGATAGAGAAACTGGTACACCCTGAACAACACCTACTTGGTCACCAGTACCAAGTTACAGACGCTCATAACAACACTCTTAGCCACCCCATGGCTGTTGTGAATCTCAACTGGGGGGGGGGGGGGGGGGGGGTTACTGGTCCAAAGAAAGTTGTGGTTGCTTCAGATTTACCTGTAGACTGTCTACTAGGAAATGATTTAGAGACATCAGCTTGGGCAGAAGTGGAGTTGGAGGCTCATGCAGCAATGCTGGGCATTCCTGGGCATATTTTTGCTTTGACAAGGGCTCAGGCCAAAAAGCAAAAAGGGGGTGACTTGGATCCTGGAACAATGGACCAAGTGCTCCCTAAAGCTAGGGGTAGCAAGGGTAAATCCCTACCCACTATCCCTCCCTCTACAGATGATTCAACTTCTGAGGAAGAGGAATTTCCTCCCTGTGCAGAACCTTCATCAGATGAGCTGGCAGCAGACACTGCTGAGCTTTTGGGTGGAGGGGGGCCTGCCAGGGAAGAGCTGAGTGTGGCATAGCAATCCTGTCCCACATTAGAGGGCCTCAGACAGCAAGCTGTCAAACAGCAAAATGGGGATGTCAGTGACTCATATAGAGTTTACTGGGAGGACAACCTCTTGTACACAGAGGTAAGGGACCCAAAACCTGGAGAAGCCAGGAGATTGGTCATTCCCCTGCAGTACAGAGAGTTCCTCCTAACTCTGGCACATGACATTCCTTTGGCTGGGCATTTGGGCCAGATCAAAACATGGGAAAGGCTTGTACCCCTGTTTCACTGGCCTAGAATGTCAGAGGACACAAAAGATTTTTGTAAGTCTTGCCAGTGGCAAGACTGGTGGCACTCAAAAGGCTCCCCTTATTCCACTACCTGTGGTTGGGGTTCCCTTTGAAAGGGTAGGGGTTGACATAGTTGGCTCCCTTGACCCTCCTACTGCTTCAGGCAATAGGTTTATCTTGGTGGTTGTGGACCATGCCACAAGAAATCCTGAAGCAATTCCTCTAGGGACTACCACAGCACCTGCAGTGGCAAAAGCCCTCCTGGGAATCTTTTCCAGGGTGGGTTTTCCAAAAGAGGTTGTATCAGACAGGGGTAGCAACTTTATGTCTGCATACTTGAAGGCCATGTGGAAGGAATGTGGTGTAACATACAAATTCACCACACCTTATCATCCACAGACTAATGGACTGGTAGAGAGGTTTAATAAAACTCTCAAAGGAATGATAATGGGACTCCCTGAAAAACTCAGGAGGAGATGGGATGTCCTGTTACCTTGCCTCTTTTTTGCTTACAGGGAGGTACCCCAGAAAGGAGTGGGCTTCAGCCCCTTTGAACTCCTATTTGGGCACCCTGTAAGAGGGCCACTAACACTTGTGAAGGAGGTTTGGGAACAACCTTTAAAAGCTCCTAAGCAGGATATAGTGGACTATGTACTTGGCCTAAGATCCAGAATGGCGGAGTACATGAAAAAGGCCAGTAAAAACATTCAGGCCAGCCAAGAGCTCCAAAAGCAAAGGCATGACCAGAAGGCTGTTCTGATTCAGTACCAACCAGGACAGAAGGTGTGGGTATTGGAGCCTGTGGCCCCAATAAGACAAATGGAGTGGACCCCATCTCATTGTTGAAAAGAAGGGAGAGGTCACCTACTTGGTTGACATGGGCACTGCCAGGAGTCCCCTTAGGGTGCTCCATGTCAATCGCCTGAAACCCTACTATGACAGGGCTGATCTCACCCTGCTCATGGCAACAGATGAAGGACAGGAAGAAGAGAGTGACCCTCTCCCTGATCTCTTCTCTTCCACTGAAGAAGATGCTTTAGTGGAAGGTGTAGTTTTGGCAGACTGTCTTACTGCAGAGCAGAAAGACAACTGCATTAATCTCCTAGGTCAGTTTTCTGAACTCTTTTCAACTGTGCCAGGCACCACATCTTGGTGTGAACACACAATTGATAAAGGAGACAGCTTGCCTGTCAAAAGTAAAATCTATAGGCAGCCTGAGCATGTCAGAGACTGCATAAAGCAAGAAGTTCAGAAAATGCTTGACCGAGGAGTGGTTGAACATTCTGAAAGCCCCTGGGCCTCTCCTGTGGTGCTTGTACCAAAGCCTCACTCAAAAGATGGAAAAAGGGGGATGAGGTTTTACAGAGGTCTCAACCAGGTAACAAAAACTGATGCTCACCTTATACCCAGGACAGATGAGCTCATAGATACACTGGCATCTGCCAAGTATCTAAGCACCTTTGATTTGACTGCAGGGTATTGGCAGATCAAATTATCAGAGGATGCTAAAGCAAAAACTGCATTTCAACTATTGGAGGGCACTACCAATTCACAGTAATGGCCTTTGGTTTGAAAAATGCACCTGCCACTTTTCAGAGGTTGGTGAATACAGTCCTGCAAGGTTTGGAGGCTTTTAGTGTAGCATATCTGGATGATATAGCTGTCTTTAGCTCCACCTGGGATGATCACCTGGTCCACCTGTGGAAAGTTTTGGAGGCCCTGCAAAAGACAGGCCTCACTATCAAGGCTTCAAAGTGCCAGATAGAGCAGGGGAAAGTGGTTTATCTGGGACACCTGGTAGGTGGAAAACAGATTGGACCACTTCAGGGAAAATCTAAACAATCATGGATTGGGTTCCCCCTACAACTCAGACCCAGATGAGAGCCTTCCTAGGCCTCACTGGGTATTACAGGAGATTCATTAAAAACTATGGCTCCATTGCAGCCCCACTTAATGATCTCACTAGCAAGAAGATGTCTAAAAAGGTATTGTGGACAGCTAGCTGGCAGAAAGCTTTTGAGGAGCTCAAACAGGCCATGTGCACCGCACCTGTCCTAAACAGCACGTGTTACTCCAAGAAATTCATTGTTCAAACTGATGCATCTGAATTAGGGGTAGGGGCAGTCTTATCACAACTGAATTTTGAGGGCCAGGATCAACCAGTTGCTTTTATCAGCAGGAGGTTGACCCCTAGAGAAAAGTGTTGGTCTGCCATAGAGATGGAGGCCTTTGCTGTGGTCTGGGCACTGAAGAAGTTGAGGCCATACCTGTTTGGCACTCACTTCATTGTTCAGACAGACCACAAACCTCTACTTTGGCTAAAACAAATGAAAGGTGAAAACCCTAAATTGTTGAGGTGGTCCAGATCTCTACAGGGAATGGACTATACAGTGGAACATAGACCTGGGAATACCCACTCCAATGCAGATGGACTCTCCAGATATTTCCACTTAGACAATGAAGACTCATCAGGTCATGGCTAGTCTTATTGTCCTTCGTTTGTGGGGGGGTTGTGTAGGAAAGTACCATCTTGCCTGGCATGTTACCCACATATTTCACTGTATATATGTTGTTTTAGTGTATGTGTCACTGGGACCCTACCAGCCAGGGACCCAGTGCTCCTAAGTGTACCCTGTATGTGTCCCCTGTGTGATGACTAACTGTCTCACTGAGGCTCTGCTAACCAGAACCTCAGTGGTTATGCTCTCTCTGCTTTCTAAATTGTCACTAACAGGGCTAGTGACCAATTTCACCAATTCACATTGGCATACCGGAACACCCTTATAATTCCCTAGTATATGTTACTGAGGTACCCAGGGTATTGGGGTTCCAGGAGATCCCTATGGGCTGCAGCATTTCTTTTGCCACCCATAGGGAGCTCTGACAATTCTTACACAGGCCTGCCACTGCAGCCTGAGTGAAATAACGTCCACGTTATTTCACAGCCATTTACCACTGCACTTAAGTAACTTATAAGTCACCTATATGTCTAACCTTTACCTGGTAAAGGTTGGGTGCTAAGTTACTTAGTGTGTGGGCACCCTGGCACTAGCCAAGGTGCCCCCACATCGTTCAGGGCAAATTCCCCGGACTTTGTGAGTGCGGGGACACCATTTCACGCGTGCACTATACATAGGTCACTACCTATGTATAGCGTCACAATGGTAACTCCGAACATGGCCATGTAACATGTCTAAGATCATGGAATTGTCACCCCAATGACATTCTGGCATTGGAGAGACAATTCCATGATCCCCCGGGTCTCTAGCACAGAACCCGGGTACTGCCAAACTGCCTTTCCGGGGTCTCCACTGCAGCTGCTGCCAACCCCTCAGACAGGTTTCTGCCCTCCTGGGGTCCAAGCAGCCCTGGCCTAGGAAGGCAGAACAAAGGATTTCCTCTGAGAGAGGGTGTGACACCCTGTCCCTTTGGAAATAGGTGTGATGGCTGGGGAGGAGTAGCCTCCCCCAGCCTCTGGAAATGCTTTGATGGGCACAGATGCTGCCCATCTCTGCATAAGCCAGTCTAAACCGGTTTAGGGATCACCCAGCCCTCCTCTGGCGTGAAACTGGACAAAGGAAAGGGGAGTGACCACTCCCCTGACCTGCACCTCCCAGGGGAGGTGCCCAGAGCTCCTCCAGTGTGTCCCAGACCTCTGCCATCTTGGAAACAGAGGTGTTGCTGGCACACTGGACTGCTCTAAGTGGCCAGTGCCAGCAGGTGACATCAGAGACTCCTTCTGATACGCTCTTACCTTTCTTACTAGCCTATCCTCCTTCCTAGGCAGCCAAACCTCCTTTTCTGGCTATTTAGGGTCTCTGCTTTGGGGAATTCTTCAGATACCGAATGCAAGAGCTCACCAGAGTTCCTCTGCATCTCCCTCTTCACCTTCTGCCAAAGGATCGACCACTGACTGCTCAGTATGCCTGCAAAACCACAACAAAGTAGCAAAGACTACTACTGCAACCTTGTATCGCTTCATCCTGCCGGCTTTCTCGCCTGTTTCCTGGTGGTGCATGCTCTGGGGGTAGCCTGCCTCCTTCTTGCACCAGGAGCTCTGAAGAAATCTCCAGTGGGTCGACGGAATCTTCCCCCTGCAACCGCAAGCAACAAAAGACTGCATCACCGGTCCTCTGGGTCCCCTTTCAGCATGACAAGCGTGGTCCCTGGAACTCAGCAACTCTGTCCAAGTGACTCCCACAGTCCAGTGACTCTTCAGTCCAAGTTTGGTGGAGGAAAGTCCTTGCCTCCCCACGCTAGACTGCATTGCTGGGTACCGCGTGATTTGCAGCTGCTCCGGCTCCTGTGCACTCTTCCAGGATTTCCTTCGTGCACAGCCAAGCCTGGGTCCCCGACACTCTAACCTGCAGTGCACAACCTTCTGCGTTGTCCTCCGGCGTCGTGGGACTCCCTTTTCTGACTTCGGGTGGACTCCGGTTCACTCCTCTTCTAAGTGCCTGTTCCTGTACTTCTGCGGGTGCTGCCTACTTCTATGAGGGCTCCCTGACTTGCTGGGCGTCCCCTCTGTCTCGTCATCCAAGTGGCGACATCCTGGTCCCTCCTGGACCGCAGCAGCATCCAAAAACCCTAACCGCGACCCTTGCAGCTAGCAAGGCTTGTTTGTGATATTTCTGCGTGGGAACACATCTGCAAGCTTCTTCACGACGTGGGACATCCATCCTCCAAAGGTGAAGTTCCTGGTCCTCTTCGTTCTTTCAAAACACCAAGCTTCTTCCATCCGGTGGCAGCTTCCTTGCACCCTCAGCTGGCATTTCCTGGGCTCATGCCCACTCTTGACACTGTCGCGACTCTTGGACTTGGTCCTCTTGTCTTACAGGTACTCAGGACCGGAAATCCACTGTTGTTGCATTGCTGGTGTTGGTTTTCCTTGCAGAATCCCCCTATCACGACTTCTGTGCTCTCTGGGGGTTGTAGGTGCACTTTACACCTACCTTACAGGGTCTTGGGGTGGGCTATTTTTCTAACCCTCACTGTTTTCTTACAGTCCCAGTGACCCTCTACAAGCTCACATAGGTTTGGGGTACATTTGTGGTTTGCATTCCACTTTTGGAGTATATGGTTTGTGTTGCCCCTATACCTATGTGCTCCTATTGCAATCTATTGTAACTTTACACTGCTTGCATTACTTCCTTTTGCTATTACTGCTTATTTTTGGTATTGTGTACATATATCTTGCGTATATTTGGCATCCTCATACTGAGGGTACTCACTGCGATACTTTTGGCATATTGTCATAAAAATAAAGTACCTTTATTTTCAGTTTATCTGTGTATTGTGTTTTCTTATGATATTGTGCATATGACACCAGTGGTATAGTAGGAGCTTTGCATGTCTCCTAGTTCAGCCTAAGCTGCTCTGCTATAGCTACCTTCTATCAGCCTAAGCTGCTAGAAACACCTCTTCTACACTAATAAGGGATAACTGGACCTGGCACAAGGTGTAAGTACCTCTGGTACCCACTACAAGCCAGGCCAGCCTCCTACATTGGAAGCAGCGATGGGATAAGTACTTGTAACTACTTACCACTTTGTCATTTTGTAGTTTTCATAGGAGAATAATATACAAAACAAGTTCAGTGTATGTACACCTAACCAAAAAGTTTTGCTTTTCTTATCTTACACTTTCTGCTAAGTGCTGAAAAGTAGCCCTAAAGTTTAAAAAAGTTCGAAAAAGTTTTTTTTTCTGTTCTTTAAAAAGTCCTGAAACTTGTTCTCTCTTCTCACTGTCTCTAAACCTTCTTCTATCATGTCTGATGTAGGTACTGCTCTTAAATTAGTCAATACAACTTATGACAATCTTAACTTTAAGAGCCTAAGGAGTCTCTGCATTGATAGAGGTTTAGTGGTAGGAGAGAACCCTTCTAGAGAATTTCTGTATAACATGCTCGTTGAAAATGATTAGTCCCTAGGTGGCACTTCATCTGAGAAGTTAGTAGATAGCTCACAGTCTGACTCAGGGGAACCCCTTGAGGGAGGTGTACAGGGTTTTCTTCCAAATCTGCCCCTTAGCAGACCACCTAGCAATGCTGGTAGTAATAGAAGCTCTCATCATAGTAGGGATGCTTTTGTTCCTGGAGGCCAGGTTAAGAGTGAAAGCTGTTAGGGACAGGTCTCCCTCTGTTGGTTCCAATATATCCTCAGTGTCTAAACATTCCCAACCCACCCACCCTGAAGACAACATGTTAGAAAGGGAACTCAAAAAGTTGAGAGTGGAAGAGACCAGGCTGAAGCTTAAACAGCAACAGCTGTCTCTAGACAGGGAATCCTCTGGTACCCACTACAAGCCAGGCCAGCCTCCTACACTGACACAATCAGTGCCCACACCCTAGCCTGTACGGACTACATGCTCCTGAGCGACCTGAACTTTCACCTAAAGAACATCAACGACAGCAACTCCTCAGCCTTGATCGACAACCTCGGTCTCAAACAACTCATCACAACGCCCACCCACTCAGCCGGCCACACACTCGACCCCATCTTCTCCGCCAGCAGCCACATCACCTTCTCCCCTGGAAGGGGAACTCCTCTGGACCGACCACCGCTGTGTCCACTTCTCCTTCCGGAAACCCACCGCTCACCACCACCCGCAAATGATCCCTCGCCGCAGCTGGAACAAGATCCCAAAAGACCAGCTGATCTGCACCATCGCCCGCGCCCCGCCACCCAACACCAGCGACCGCAACACCGCCGCCATCAACCTCAAACAATGGCTAGACGACTGCGCCAACACCCTCGCTCCACTCAGGAAACCACCCAACACCCACACCTGCAAGAAATCACCCTGGTTCACCGCCAACCTTCAGGCCTCCAATCGGGAGTGCCGGAAAATTTAAAATATAAGGCGTCACGAACGAAGTGAGAGCAACCACACCGCCCTCAAGACAGCCATACACAAGCATCACCAGCTCATCCGGATCACCAAAAGATCATTCTACAAAGAGCAGATCGACAACAACACGCACTATAGCAAAGAGCTCTCCTGCATCATCAAAGAGCTCGCCAACCTCAAGTCCTGCTCCATCGACCCCCCCCAATCGCAAAACCTCTGTGACTCTCGCCACCTTTTTCCACAGCAAGATCACGGACATCCACGGCAGCTTCACCTCCCCGATCCCCATGACCAACCCCAGTGCACCGAACCAAACCAACCTCCTGAGAGCCTGGACCCACACCAACGACGAGGACACCACCAAGACCATGAGAACCATCCTCTCGGGTTTACCCACCGATCCCTGCCCTCACTATGTCTTCAACAAAGCCAGCCAAATCATCGCACCCCAACTTCGTACTATCATCAACAGCTCCTTCGAGACCGCCACCATCCCGGAGAGCTGGAAACACACCGAACTCACCGCCCTGCTAAAAAAACCCAAGGCAGACCCCGAAGACCTAAAAAATTACCGGCCTATCTCCCTCCTCCCCTTCCCAGCGAAGGTCATCGAGAAGATGGTCAACAGCCAACTATCCCGCTTCCTGGAGGACAACAGTTTGCTCGACTTCGCCCAATCCGGCTTCCGCAAGAATCACAGCACAGAGTCCACTCTCATGGCAGCGACTGATGACATCAGGATCATGCTCAACAAAGGTGAAACCGTGGCCCCCATCCCCCTTGACCTCTCGGCAGCCTTCGATACCGTCTGCCACCACACACTATGCACACGCCTCAACGACGCCGGAATCTGCCACAAGGCCCTAGACTGGATCACATCTTTCCTCACCGGTAGAACTCAGCGAGTCCGCCCCCCTCTGTTCCTGTCGAAAGCCACCAAGACCATGTGCAGAGTCCCCCAAGGATCCTCCCTCAACCCTATCCTTTTAACGTCTACACGGCGTCGCTCACCAACATCGTTTGATCCCACAGCCTCAACATCGTCTCCTACGCGGACGACACCCAACTGATCCTCTTGCTCACAAAGGACCCCACCACCGCTAAGACCAATCTCCACAAAGGACTTCATGCCATCGCCAACTGGATGGAGGTGAGCTGCCTCAAACTGAATTCGGATAAGACGGAGATCCTCATCCAAGGGCTCCAACCGATCAGCATGGGATGACTCCTGGTGGCCTGCCACACTAGGAGCCGCTCCAAATCCCACCACCCATGCACGCAACCTCTGCTTCATACTGGACTCATTGCTCATCATGCCCCAGCAAGTTAACGCTGTCTCAGCCTCATGTTTCAACATCCTCTGTATGCTTCGCAAGACCTTCAGATGGATCTCCATCGAAACAAGGAGAACGGTCACCCATGCCCTCATCAGCAGCAGACTGCACTACGGCAACACACACTACGCTGGGACAACAGCCAAGCTCCAGAGGAAACTGCAGTGCATTCAGGACAGCTCCGCACGCCTCAACCTCTCTCGCCACAAACACATCTCAGCCCACCTCAGAGACCTTCACTGGCTACCCGTCAGCAAGAGGATCATCTTCAAACTCCTGATCCACGCTCACAAGGCACTCCACGACGCAGGCCCTGCCTACCTCAACGAGCTTCCACGTTCCCACCTGTCAGCTCCGCTCCGTCCGGCCTCGTCCTCGCCACAGTCCCTCGCATTCACCGTACCACAACCGGCGGCAGATCCTTCTCCCACCTCGTAGCCAAAACCTGGAACTCCCTCCCTGTTAACCTACGTCTGACCCAGGACCTCCTGACCTTCAGGAAACATCTCAAGACCTGTCTATTCGAGCGGTAGCAAACCCCTCCCACCCCCTACCATCCCCCTAGCGCCTTGAGACCCTAACGGGTGAATAGTGCGCTTAACAAGTGATTGATTGAACGATGGTCCCCTCAGGTCTTCAGATCCAGAAATCCAAGTCAAGAAGCACTGAAGAGTCCAGGGAGAATAAGAGCCTCTGCTAACCCGGACGAAAGTGCAAAATAGAAACCACTGGTGAGGAACAACAGTCACTATTGCATCCAAGAAGACAGATGCAGGTCCTGGTTGATGCAGAAGATGCCTCACGCCGGATGGATGAATGCAGTCTGGTTTTCTTCGCTGTCTTCCGCCAACAAGCCTTGGCGCATGCAAAGCACACGGCTAGTGGAAAATGGCGCTGCCCGGGACCAGGAGGGACCTGGTGGACTCTAAGCAGGAGGGGAAGTCAGAGGGGGATCTCCGCAACTCAGAGAGCCCACAGAAGACCAGGCAGCGTACACAGGAGTCCCACAGCACGGGGACAAAGAAGGTGCAAAAGGAGGCCCATGCAGCACTACAAAAAGGGATCCCACGTCGTCTGAGAACCACTCAGGAAGCTGTGTGTTGCAGGATAGAGTGCTGGGTGCCGGAGCTGCATGGTGCATGAAACACTTTGTGGAAGGATGCCAACAAGTCTTGGCAACTGCAAAAAATGTGGTGCACAGGTGTACTGTCTTTCATGGGGAGGCAAGCTCTTACCTCCACCAAAGTTGGACAGCTGGTCATCAGGACCACTTCAGTCCAGCACCAGTGTTGCTGGATCCACGCACTTCTTCAGGAGACGGGACCCACGCCACCAATCGTCGCTGCAGGGAAGTGACTCCTTCACTTCAACGGAGATTCCTTCATTCTTCTGGTGCAGGCTGAAGACAGGCCGTCCTGGGAGGATGCACGACCTGGAAGCAGTTACAGTTGCTGGCAGGAGCTGAAGATACAATGTTGCAGAAGTCGTCTTTGCTTCTTTGTTGCGGTTTGTAGAGTTCCCGGAGGATCGAGAGCAGTTTCTTCAGTACGAGGGTGAAGTAAAGGATGCAGAGGATTCCTGCTCGAGTCTTGCAAAGCGAACCTGAGGAACCTCCCAAGAGTGAGACCCTAAACAGCCCTGAAAGGGGGATTGGTCAGCTAAGTAGGTAAGCACCTATCAGGGGAGGGCTCTAACGTCACCTGCTGGCACTGGCCACTCAGATGCTCCCACAATGCCCTGCCAACTTGGAATCAAAGATGGCAAAGCCCAGAGACCCTTTGGAGGAGCTCTGAGCACCACCCATGTAGGGGGTGATGGACAGGGGAGTGGTCACTCCCCTTTCCTTTGTCCAGTTTGGCACCAGAGCAGGGACTGGGGGTCCCCGAACTGTTAGTCTGGATTATGCAAGGAGGACGCCATCTGTGCCCTTCAAAGAATTTCCAGAGGCTCTGGGAGGCTGCCCATCCCATGCCTGTATCACTTATTTCCAAAGGGAGAGGGTGTAACACCCCTATCCCAAGGGAAATGCTTTGTTCTGCCTTCCTGGGCTCGAGCTGCTTGAGCAACAGGAGGGCAGAAACCTGTCTGTGAGGTGGCAGCAGCTGAGGCTGCCTGGAAAACCTCAGAAGGCTGTAATGGCAGTACTGGGGGTCCTCTAAGGAGGGCCCAGGGTGCATGGAATCACACAGCCAATGCTTGCAAATGCCTTGGGGTATGATTCCAACATGTTTGATACCAAACATGGCCATATTTGGAGTTACCATTGTGAAGCTGGAGATAGGTAGTGACCTATGTCCAGTGCATGCGTAGAATGGCGTCCCCGCACTCACGATGGCCCCGGAGGCCGTGGGGGCACCTCTGCTAGTGCAGGGGAGACCTCACATACAGGTACTCTGCACCCTGCCTTCAGGGCTGGAGGGCCTGCAATAAGGGTGACACATACGTGACCTGGTGCAGTGTAAATGGCAGTGAAACAGTACATGCACCATTTCACACAAGCTGCAATGGCAGTACTGTAGAAGCCTTTGCATGGGCTCCCTATGGGTGGCAAAAGAAATGCTGCAGCCCATGGGGAGCCCCTGAACTCCAATGCCCTGGGTACGTAAATACCATATACTAGGGACTTATAAGGGGGCACCAGTATGCCAATTTCGGGTGAAATACTAGATTACCAGTATGCAGTGACAGGATTTAGAGGAGAGAGAGCATAAGCACTGGGGTCCTGGTTAGCAGGATCCCAGTGAATACAGTCAAACACACTGACATCAGGCAGAAAATGGGGGTAACATGCCAAAAAGAGGGTACTTTCCTACAATTAACTGATTGGCTGCACATGATTTATTACTTCTTTAGTGCGCTCTGGTGACGCGTTATAATAGTTCTCCATTCTGGTTCTCTAGGCCGGTTTTCTTTCACTTTCTAGCAGGGTGTTTTTACCAGATTTGCACCCGCTATTTACTGTATTCATGCAATTGTTGCACTATAATCCGGTACACTAGGGTTCCCAACCTTTTGACTCCTGAGGACTCTGTAAAGTAAAGAGACTTCATTCCTGCAAGAAGAAGTCCGTGTGCGGCGAAAATCGACACACAGCCTGCCAGAAACTACGCACAGCCTGCATCGTGGTGAAAAATTCACTGCATGCTGAACAGGAACGACGCAGTCTGACTTCGCAACGGGAAGATCGACGTACCATCTGGACATTCGACGCACAGCCAAGCCGGAACAATGCAGCCAGACTTCCAGAGAGGAATCAACGCAGCCCCTGCCGTGCGGTAGAATTTTTGATGCAATGCCCACTGGATCAACGCTGCCCCTGTGCATTCGTCCTGCCAGTGCCTGGATTTCAACACATCGTTCCCGGGGCATCCGAAAACCTTGCAACCCAAAGAGGATCCAAGATCGAGTGCTGGAAATCGATTGAAAGCCTTCCCTGCGTGAAAAGTAAATGATGCATCACCGCGTGTGGCCCGCGAAATTGATGCACACCTCCCTGTTCTCCATGCATCTCCTCCTCTGCGGTTCATTGCAGAGATTTTAAACGCAAACCAGGTACTTTGTGCTTGTAAGAGACATTTGTTGCTTTTAAGAGACTAAAGACACTTTATATCATTTTTATAGTGATATTCCAAAACATAATTATTGCATTTTAATCGTTTTGACCTGCTTTTATGCAGATAAATATTATATATTTTTCTAAACACTGTGTGGTGTATTTTTGTGGTGTTATACTGAGTTATTGCATGATTTATTGCACAAATACTTTACACATGGTCTTCTTAGTTAAGCCTGACTGCTCCGTGCCAAGCACCCCCCCCTCCAGCACGCACCTGAGGATGCTGACCCCTCCTTAGCACACACCCCTTCCTCCCCGCCCCAACATGCACCTGCTGCCCTCCCCTTCCTCCCAGTGCGCATCTGGCCCCTTCCCCCAGCACGCACCCCTTCCCCCCAGCACGCACCTGGCCCCTCCTCCCTCCAGCACGCACCCCTTCCCCCCCAGCACGCACCTGGCTCCTCCTCCCACAGCACGCACCCCTTCCCCCCCAGCACGCACCTGGCCCCTCCTCCCTCCAGCACGCACCCCTTCCCCCAGCACGCACCTGGCCCCTCCTCCCTCCAGCACGCACCCCTTCCCCCAGCACGCACCTGGCCCCTCCTCCCTCCAGCACGCACCCCTTCCCCCAGCACACACCTGGCCCCTCCTCCCTCCAGCACGCACCCCTTCCCCCAGCACGCACCTGGCCCCTCCTCCCTCCAGCACTCACCCCTTCCCCCCAGCACGCACCTGGCCCCTCCTCCATCCAGCACGCACCCCTTCCCCCCAGCACACACCTGGCCCCTCCTCCCTCCAGCACGCACCCCTTCCCCCAGCACGCACCTGGCCCCTCCTCCCTCCAGCACGCACCCCTTCCCCCAGCACACACCTGGCCCCTCCTCCCTCCAGCACTCACCCCTTCCCCCCAGCACGCACCTGGCCCCTCCTCCATCCAGCACGCACCCCTTCCCCCCAGCACGCACCTGGCCCCTCCCCCCGCACGCACCCGGCCCCTCCCCCCGCACGCACCCGGCCCCTCCCCCCGCACGCACCCGGCCCCTCCCCCCGCACGCACCCGGCCCCTCCCCCCGCACGCACCCGGCCCCTCCCCCCGCACGCACCCGGCCCCTCCCCCCGCACGCACCCGGCCCCTCCCCCCGCACGCACCTGGCCCCTCCCCCCGCACGCACACGGCCCCTCCCCCCGCACGCACCCGGCCCCTCCCCCCGCACGCACCCGGCCCCTCCCCCCGCACGCACCTGGCCAGCTGCCCCTCCAGGTCCCGGATCTGGATCAGGAAGCGCTCCCGGGAGAGCTCGGACAGCGGCTCCGCGCCCCTGGAGGCCGCAGCGCTCTTGGCGGAGCCGCCGCCTTTCTTCTTGCCCTTCTTCTTGGGGGGCATGGCTGCTGCGGGTCCGGGTCCTCCGGGTCCCCCGGCTCCGGCTCCGCGGGTCTCCGGCTCCGGCTCCGCGGGTCTCCGGCTCCCTCTCAAGCCCGGCTCGGGCCGCGCGCTCCGTTGCTAGGGGCGCTCCGTTGCTAGGGGCCGGCGCGTACATAGCAACGGCACAAACGACGACATAGAAAGAGGGCTCGTTCAAGGCGGCCATGTTGGATTCCCACCTAGCGCACTTTCGTCTCCGTATACCCAATCCAAGATGGCCGCCCATCACAACGTCACCATCCCTCCTGCCCACTGGCAGAGCGTCACGCCGCGTCACCCCATGAAGCTGCGCGTGCGACGCCCCTCCTGGCGCGTGCGAGGAGAGCAGCTGCAATCAGAACATGCAGGCGGCAGCTGCTGCCAGCACTGACCTGCGCTGCAGAGATAAAGGGATGAATCCATCATGCACTGCAGAGGCAGCGCGAGCACGGTAGAGCTCATCAGACAGCCCTGCCAAGTACCACGCATCAGGGGTTACACCCACGCATTTAGTGTTCTTCTCCATCGCTCCACTAAATGCATAAATCACAAGTTTACAGGGCACCAGGGACCCCGCAGTACAAGGCTTGCTATAGAGTGAAGATGCTTAGTTGGTAACTGAAGCTTACATCCAACGCACTGAAACCAGCATACTTCACAGGCTTCTGCCACTGACACTAGACTAACAAATTAACATAGCACTGGGGGCACTATATATAATTTCAAGGCAAGCCGGGCCCGGCCTCTGGGAATCATACAACTAGTGTTGCCAACTCACCAGTTTTCTACCAGCACTACACGTTCAACAGATTCACTATCAATAAAAGTCGTCTTACAAATGAAAACATATCATTTTGTTTTAACTCCTTTTCAGTACTGTGTCAGAGAATTGGATGGCTCTTAAAACAACAAATGGCTGGCATTTTAATATAGGGAATAGAGTGCATAGAGAAATTAACTGTACAAAAAATAATGTGCACGTTTAAAAATGTGCCCACGGAGTATGTCAGCCACTTATATGAAAGTTGTACTAAAATTGTGTGAAATAATGAAAATATATAAAAAATAATGTAGTAATATGTCATACTGAGCTGTATAACCTATGTTTCGCATTAATTCGTAGAATTAATTTAGCTGAGGTTGTGGCCTAGTTCTTTCCAGGCCTCACACAAGAAGCTGAATTTCTAGCGCACTGCAGAGAAGCCAGTGCATAACCTGACCCTGAACCACCCAATGTTAAAGTTGCTTAGCTAGAATTTTCTGCAATGTACCAACGGACAAGAGATGAAGAAGTCAATTTGATACAATTATGTGTAGAGTAAGCTAAGTGTACTTTCCAGAACTTGAACAATGAGAGCACTGACTGAAGAGGAACATGCAACATTTTCAATGCCCATAGAGCCAGAAGATGAAGACGTCATACAGTGGACCAATCCGTGAAATGAGAAAGAAGAAATATTAGAACTCATGCATTTGTAAAATTAATATTATAGGTTAGAGTCATATCTGCTGATTGACTGACCAATTGGGAATTAGGGGAATGGACTGAGAAACTCTAATAAAAAGTCATGACGTGGGGCTAAAACTTCTGATGCGAGGGGAGAATTGATGACAACAGGAGACGCAGTTCGAGATTCTTTCATTTGGGCTCATGCTCTTGAGAGCCTGATGCGTTGCTTGACTATTGATGACCTGAAGACGAAGACTGACTTTGTTGCTGATTTATTCCATGGATAGGTAGCTATGACAATGTAACTGACTAACTTGTGCTTTTTCTTCTAGGTACCAACTGCGCTGTTTTATAGCTTTCCTTCTAGCTAGATGGTTTCCAAATTCATATTTTTCTAAATTGTTTTGCATGAAGTCCCACATGCTGATGCTAATCTGGGTTAGGAAGGTTTCTTTACTGGGTGACGTTGACAGTGACAAATGATTGACGGACTGCTTGCTGAACTCTGCTATTAATGCCGTTGTATCAATCTTTATTGGTTGAAGCATTCAAGCATATGTTTCCTCAAGTTCTGATTAGATTATGATATTGGTGGTCATTAATGAACTAATTCTGTGTGGATTGAATAAAGTTTGACCTAATTTGATGACTTAGTATTGTAACTAATAGGGAAATAAAATTGATAAAACGCATAATTGAGTTGTGATTATTCATGAAATGTTGATATACTGTCTCATGCTTACTGATTCTCTTAGTGGTTGTTGATTGATTACATTGATAATTGATATTCATCGATTACTACATAGCTAGGATACTCCATGCGATCCAAAAGTTTCATCAGCCTATACGCGTCCCATTGTAAGTTTACTTACTAAGGAACAGGCGCGCTAGCAGGAATGTGGCAACCATAATGCCAACAAACGCAATGTATGAGGAAGACTTGATTTTTTAAGCCAAAAATGACATAATTTTAGCAGTATTCTTCCTGAAATTGGCTGAATTTGTATGTCAATTGGGAAAATTAACTCCTTGATTTTTTTTCAAAATTTCTTTTTTTGTTCAAAATGTTGGCATCTATTTGGAATGTATCTGCAGCATGTGGTCTCTGCTCAGCAAGATCACCTCAGAAAAAGGCAAATGCCTTGTCCTGTTTTCTGTTGGCTGGTACCACCCTGTGAGCCTGGACAGGATTTATATTGGCCTAGATGGGAGCCTCAAACACTGGTGTACCGTGGTAAAGCAGAATTTATACATTAAAAGGTTAGCAAGGCCATCCTTGGCCTAGATCTAAATAACAAGCTGAACACACACAGCTACAGCCTGCTGAGGCAAGAAGACCTGTTCAGTGCAAAAAAAAAGTCACAGCCAGGGCCCTTATTATGAATCTTTAAAGCGTGAAGAGTTTCTGCGCATTTAACCAATGAGGGAATAGTCTCCCCCACGTACACTTCTTTGTGTAATGGTCAACCCTGTCATTTTCTGCCGTGAAATGTTGAATAGAAAGCAAAGTTGTCAACCACATTTATAAGGCACTATGGCGGTCATTCTGACCGCGGCGGTCGCCGCCCGCCAAGCGGTTCCCGCCGAAAGACCGCACCGCGGTCAAAAGACCGCGGTGGTCATTCCGGCTTTCCCACTGGGCCGGCGGGCGACCGCCAGAAGACCGCCGGCCGGCCCAGCGGGGCAGCCTCTTCAACGATGAAGCCGGCTCGGAATGGAGCCGGCGGAGTTGAAGGGGTGCGACGGGTGCAGTGGCACCCGTCACGATTTTCACTGTTTGCTAAGCAGACAGTGAAAATCTTTGTGGGGCCCTGTTAGGGGGCCCCTGCACTGCTCATGCCAGTGGCATGGGCAGTGCAGGGGCCCCCAGGGGCCCCACGGCACCCGTTCCCGCCATCCTGGTTCCGGCGGTGGCCACCGCCAGAAACAGGCTGGCGGTAACGGGGTCGGAATCCCCATGGCGGTGCTGCAAGCAGCGCCGCCATGGCGGGTTCCCTGGGCCAGCGGGAAACCGGCGGGAAACCGCCGGCTCCCCTTTTCCGACCGCAGCTTTACCGCCGCGGTCAGAATCGCCCAGGAAGCACCGCCAGCCTGTTGGCGGTGCTTCCGCCGCACTCCGCCATGGTGGTCATGGACCGCCAAGGTCAGAATGACCCCCTATGTCACCAAGCACCTCTACTCTCATAAGATTTTACCAATTTATATTGGCTTACTGGAACACCCTTATAATTCCCTAGTATATGGTACTGAGGTACCCAGGGTATTGGGGTTCCAGGAGATCCCTATGGCCTGCAGCATTTCTTTTGCCACCCATAGGGAGCTCTGACAATTCTTACACAGGGCTGCCACTGCAGCCTGAGTGAAATAACGTCCACGTTATTTCACAGCCATTTACCACTGCACTTAAGTAACTTATAAGTCACCTATATGTCTAAACTTCACCTGGTGAAGGTTGGGTGCTAAGTTACTTAGTGTGTGGGCACCCTGGCACTAGCCAAGGTGCCCCCACATCATTCAGGGCAAATTCCCCAGACTTTGTGACTGCGGGGACACCATTACACGCGTGCACTATACATAGGTCACTACCTATGTACAGCATCACAAGGGTAACTCCGAACATGGCCATGTAACATGTCTAAGATCATGGAATTGTCACCCCAATACCATTCTGGCATTGGGGAGACAATTCCATGATCCCCCGAGTCTCTAACACAGACCCAGGTACTGCCAAACTACCTTTCCCGGGGTTTCACTGCAGCTGCTGCTGCTGCCAACCCCTCAGACAGGTTTCTGCCCTCCTGGGGTCCAGCCAGGCTTGGCCCAGGAAGGCAGAACAAAGGACTTCCTCAGAGAGAGGGTGTTACACCCTCTCCCTTTGGAAAAAGGTGTCAGGGCTGGGGAGGAGTAGCCTCCCCCAGCCTCTGGAAATGCTTTGATGGGCACAGATGGTGCCCATCTCTGCATAAGCCAGTCTACACCGGTTCAGGGATCCCACAGCCCTGCTCTGGTGCGAAACTGGACAAAGGAAAGGGGAGTGACCACTCCCCTGACCTGCACCTCCCAGGGGAGGTGCCCAGAGCTCCTCCAGTGTGCTCCAGACCTCTGCCATCTTGGAAATAGAGGTGCTGCTGGCACACTGGACTGCTCTGAGTGGCCAGTGCTAGCAGGTGACGTCAGAGACTCCTTCTGATAGGGTCTTACCTGTGTTGCTAGCCTATCCTCCTTCCTAGGTAGCCAAACCTCCTTTTCTGGCTATTTAGGGTCTCTGCTTTGGGAAATTCTTTAGATAACGAATGCAAGTGCTCATCAGAGTTCCTCTGCATCTCTCTCTTCACCTTCTGCCAAAGGATCGACCGCTGACTGCTCAGGACGCCTGCTAAACCGCAACAAAGTAGCAAAGACGACTACTGCCACCTTGTATCGCTGATCCTGCCGCCTTCTCGACTGTTTTCCTGGTGGTGCATGCTCTGGGGGTGGCCTGCCTCCTCTCTGCACTAGGAGCTCTGAAGAAATCTCCCGTGGGTCGACGGAATCTTCCCCCTGCAACCGCAGGCAACAAAAGACTGCATCACTGGTCCTCTGGGTCCCCTCTCAGCACAACGAGCGTGGTCCCTGGAACTCAGCAACTCTGTCCAAGTGACTCCCACAGCCCAGTGACTCTTCAGTCCAAGTTTGGTGGAGGTAAGTCCTTGCCTCCCCACGCTAGACTGCATTGCTGGGTACCGCGTGATTTGCAGCTGCTCCGGCTCCTGTGCACTCTTCCAGGATTTCCTTCGTGCACAGCCAAGCCTGGGTCCCCGACACTCTAACCTGCAGTGCACAACCTTCTGAGTTGTCCTCCGGCGTCGTGGGACTCCCCTTTGTGTCTTCGGGTGAGCTCCGGTTCACTCCTCTTCTAAGTGCCTGTTCCGGTACTTCTGCGGGTGCTGCCTGCTTCTGTGAGGGCTCCCTGACTTGCTGGGCGCCCCCTCTGTCTCCTCATCCAAGTGGCGACATCCTGGTCCCTCCTGGGCCACAGCAGCATCCAAAAACCCTAACCGCGACCCTTGCAGCTAGCAAGGCTTGTTTGCGGTCTTTCTGCATGGGAACACCTCTGCAAGCTTCTTCACGACGTGGGACATCCATCCTCCAAAGGGGAAGTTCCTAGTCCTCTTCGTTCTTGCAGAATCCACAGCTTCTACCATCCAGTGGCAGCTTCTTTGCACCCTCAGCTGGCATTTCCTGGGCATCCGCCCAATCTCAACTTTGTCGCGACTCTTGGACTTGGTCCCCCTGTTCCACAGGTACTCTCGTCCAGAAATCCACTTTGGTTGCATTGCTGGTGTTGGTCTTCCTTGCAGAATTTCCCTATCACGACTTCTGTGCTCTCTGGGGAATATAGGTGCACTTTACACCTACTTTTCAGGGTCTTGGGGTGGGCTATTTTTCTAACCCTCACTGTTTTCTTACAGTCCCAGCGACCCTCTACAAGCTCACATAGGTTTGGGGTCCATTCGTGGTTCGCATTCCACTTCTGGAGTATATGGTTTGTGTTACCCCTATACCTATGTGCTCCTATTGCAATCTACTGTAACTACATTGCTTGCATTACTTCCTTTTGCTATTATCTGCATAATTTGGGGTTTGTGTACATATATCTTGTGTATATTTGGCACCCTCATACTGAGGGTAGTCACTGAGATACTTTTGGCATATTGTCATAAAAATAAAGTACCTTTATTTTTAGTATATCTGTGTGTTGTGTTTTTTATGATATTGTGCATATGACACCAGTGGTATAGTAGGAGCTTTGCATGTCTCCTAGTTCAGCCTAAGCTGCTCTGCTATAGCTACCTTCTATCAGCCTAAGCCGCTAGACACCTCTTCTACCCTAATAAGGGATAACTGGACCTGGTACAGAGTGTAAGTACCCCTTGGTACCCACTACAAACCAGGCCAGCCTCCTACATGGCAGTTCAGCCATCCAAGGCTGCAGGGGACAGGCTGGAGCCTCCCCCCACCATGGGCATTCCCAACACCAGCAGTGCCACCAGCATCACTGCCTGCAGCAGTGCCAGCAGCAGCAGCCCCAGTGGCCAGCCGTCCGAGGCTACAGGGGAAGGGCTGGAGCCTCCCCCACAACTGGCATCCCCGACACCAGCACTGCCACCAGCATCACTGTCTGCAACAGTGCCAGCAGCAGCAGCCCCAGTGGGCAGCTGTCCGAGGCTGCAGGGGAAGGGCTGGATCCTCCCCCCACCACTGGCATCCCTGACACCAGCCCCACAACTGCCACCGCTGAGCAGCCGTCACCGCCGGCGGGCAGTGTGTAGTCCTGCCTCCATGGACTGTAGTGCGTCCTGGCCCATGCAAATCCTGTGGGTGTGACACCCAGGTGAGAGACTGTGACCTTGCACTCCCCAAGATATGCATAACAGGGCACAATGCCCCCTTCAGAACCAGTGGAAGAATGCATTCACTCACCCCCTCCTGCCAGGATGAAGCACACTGGGCACAAAGCCTCCTCCAGAACTAGTGGAAGAAGGCATCCACTCACCCCCTCCTTGCCAGGATGAAGCACACTGGGCACGAAGCCACCTCCAGAACCAGTGGAGAAGCCATCCACTTGAGAGACTGTGGCTTTGCACTCCCCAGGACCAAGCAGTGGGCAAAGTGCCCACTTGTGAGACTGTGGCCTTGCACTCCCCAGGACTAAGCAGTGGGCAAACCACCAACTTGAGAGACTGTGGCTTTGCACTCCCCAGGACCAAGCAGTGGGCAAACCACCCACTTGAGAGACTGTGGCCTTGCACTCCCCAGGACCAAGCAGTGGGCAAACCACCCACTTGAGGGACTGTGGCTTTGCACTCCCCAGGACATCGCACAGGGCATGTTGCCCCCTCCCGGAGCAGTAATGTTGTTCCGTCTTCCGGCTGAGGTGCCCCCCCATTCCCCATCCCCCTGAGGTGCCTGTGTATTTTCGACCTGATGCCCCTGCAGTGTTCTCTCCGTGTTGTGGCACTAGCCAAGGTGCCCCCACATTGTTCAGGGCAAATTCCCCGGACTTTGTGAGTGCGGGGACACCATTACATGTGTGCACTATACATAGGTCACTACCTATGTGTAGCATCACAATGGTAACTCCGAACATGGCCATGTAACATGTCTAGGATCATGGAATTGTCACCCCAATACCATTCTGGTATTGGGGGGACAATTCCATGCATCCCCGGGTCTCTAGCACAGAACCCGGCTACTGACAAACTACCTTTCCAGGGTCTCCACTGCAGCTGCTGCTGCTGCCAACCCTTCAGACAGGATTCTGCCCCCCTGTGGCCTGGGCAGCCCAGTCCCAGGAAGGCAGAACAAAGGTTTTCCTCTGAGAGAGGGTGTTACACCCTCTCCCTTTGGAAATAGGTGTGAAGGGCTGGGGAGGAGTAGCCTCCCCCAGCCTCTGGAAATGCTTTGATGGGCACAGATGGTGCCCATCTCTGCATAAGCCATTCTGCACCGGTTCAGGGATCCCCCAGCCCTGCTCTGGCGCGAAACTGGACAAAGGAAAAGGGAGTGACGACTCCCCTGACCTGTACCTCCCAGGGGAGGTGCCCAGAGCTCCTCCAGTGTGTCCCAGACCTCTGCCATCTTGGATTCAGAGGTGTTGGGGCACAATGGACTGCTATGAGTGGCCAGTGCCAGCAGGTGACGTCAGAGACCCCTCTTGATAGGTGCTTACCTCTTTCAGTAGCCAAGCCTCCTTTCTCAGTCGCCAAACCTCCTTTTCTGGCTATTTAGGGTCTCTCCTGTGGGCTATTCCTCCGATAACGAATGCAAGAGCTCACCAGAGTTCCTCTGCACTTCCCTCTCCGACTTCTGCCAACGATCGACTGCTGACTGTTCCAGGACGCCTGCAAAACCGCAACAAAGTAGCAAGAAGACTACCAGCAACATTGTAGCGCCTCATCCTGCCGGCTTTCTCAACTGTTTCCTGGTGGTACATGCTCTGAGGGCTGTCTGCCTTCACCCTGCACTGGAAGCCAAGAAGAAATCTTCCGTGGGTCGACGGAATCTTCCCCCTGCCAGCGCAGGCACCAAACTTCTGCATCACCGGTCCTCTGGGTCCCCTTTCATCCTGATGAGCGTGGTCCCTGGAACACAGGAGTTGGGTCCAAGTGTCTCCCACAGTCCAGTGGCCCTTTTGTCCAAATTTGGTAGAGGTAAGTCCTTGCCTTCCCACGCCAGACAGCAAACCTGTATACTGTGTAATTTGCAGCTGCTCCAGCTTCTGTGCACTTTTCCAGGACTTCCTTTGTGCACAGCCTAGCCTGGGTCCCCAGCACTCCGTCCTGCATTGCCCAACTCGCTGAGTTGGACTCCGACGTCGTGGGACCCTCCTATGTGACTCTGAGTCAACCGCTATCCTCAGGTCTTCTAAGTGCCTGTTCCGGTACTTCTGCGGGTGCTGCCTGCTTCTGTGGGGGCTCTCTGAGTTGCTGAGTGCCCCCTCTGTCTCCTCCTTCAGGATGTATTGTGTTTTCTTATGATATTGTGCATTTGACACCAGTGGTATAGTAGGAGCTTTACATGTCTCCTAGTTCAGCCTAAGCTGCTTTGCCATAGCTACCTCTATCAGCCTAAGCTGCTAGAAACACCTCTTCTACACTAATAAGGGATAACTGGACCTGGCACAAGGTGTAAGTACCACAGCCAGGCCAGCCTCCTACAGCTGGCCACCTATGCAGTGTACAAAACCAAATACACTTTGCAGAGGGTTTGGGCAACCACACGTTGGTTTCCAGAGGTAAAAATCAAACCAGCTAATGCTCCAATTTTTAAGGTAGCTGGTCGAGCAGTTAGGCTAATCCAGGAGCTGTGCTAAGCGTTTGCTGTTCTCACAAATCCAATCATGCACAACACACACTCTATGAATAACTTGAGACCAGGATTTATAAAAATACTTCAGATTTTTATTTAATTTTTAAGACCAAAATCTTTAGAATACGTTAAGTACTTTTTTAGTTATTACTTTTAAATTTTTTAGCAAAGTTAGTCTTTCTGTGAGTAATTACGCACCATAGGAATCAATAGGCAGTCACGTATAAAAATGCATTAAAAATCGCACAGTTGGGTTACCAGTCTCTTCTTTTGCAGGGTGGTCGCAGTAGTCGGTGGGCACCTTGTGCCAGCTGGAGAGCCTTGGGCAGTTTCCGGTTCTGGCGGGAGCAGCGTTGGAAAAGTTCTTGGCACACGGCCACCTGGATGGGCCACTTGGAAAAGGAGCCGGTTTGCGGATTTAAAGTTGGTGCCTGGGGGTCCCTTAGGGCTGATGAGGTCGCAAGAGGTTGGTGACCCAGGGCACACAGCAGATCTTGTGATGCAGGGCCCAGGGTGGCCAGATGCAGGGCGTTTCGGAGGTCTTGAATGCTGTGCGCAATGAAGTTCACTGGAGCTGGAGGTGAGTCTTTTTGGAGGTGGCTTACAGGACAACGGGGGGACTCTGGTCGGAGGTCCGGGGTGTTCCTGAAGTCCCTTGACTGGGGCTTCCTCCTGATCCTTTTTCAGTTCTGGGAGAGCTGTTTTTCCACTGGTCTGACGTTCGCTGACCAGTACCCAGGGTATTGCTGTATCACGGCCACTAGAGGGCGCAGTGCCACCAAACTTGGCACAGTGGTGGGGCACTTCTGGGTGGTCGTTGGTGTGTCGTCGAGTCCAGCTGTGACTTCTGGTCACAGAGATATTGGCGATTCAGTGAAGTGAACCTCACTGATTTGTTGGTCCTTAGCAGGATTGTTGCTTTTCTTGAGTGGTGCCTCCACTCAGGAGGGCGATCTGGGGTGATCATTGAAGACCAGAGGTCCCCTGGGTTTCTTGGGGTCAGTCCAGTGTTCAGCTCCTCCGCAGTCGCGATTGTCGGGACTGTGGTGCAGCAAGCAGGGGTCTGGGTGCCTCTTCTGGTGCAGCAGGTCCTCTGTTCTCGTCCTGGTGGGTTCTTTGGTGTTGGTCTTCTTTTCTTCTTGGGATCCTTTTCAAATCTAAAATCTTGGTCCAGGGGAGCCCACTAAATACTGAAATTAGTGGGCGTTTTAGGGGGAACCGGGTAGTGTCCAATGGGGCACTTACCCTTGGTTGGCTACACCCACTACAGTGACGGTCATTTCCCTAAACCTCATTGTCTTGTTTTCCTCCATTCCAAGATGGAGAAAACTGAATCAGAGGGTCCACTTCGCATGCCAGCCGTAAGGGGTGATGCATGCTCAGTGAGGCTACTCTTCCTACCCTTTGTCTGGTTTCCCGCCCTGGCTCCCGCCCAAAGTGGGGCTTCGCAAGGGGGGAAGCCGCCTGCAGCTAGCAGCAGGCCTGGAGGCTCGAGTTTCAGGGGCTGTAGCCCTTTGAAGCTCACCGACAGGGTGTTGCACATTCCTGAGGGAGGGGGTGTTAGCTCCATTGTCTTACAAACCAGAGAGCCAGGGCTCTTCCCCAGGTTTGTAGATTGGCTGTCTTGAGTGGCAGCTGGATGAAACCAGTCAGCAACTCTGACAGTTAGGGTCAGCTTTTGCAGGGGGCACCTCTAAGTTGACCCCTGGGTACATTTAGGGATAAATCCAATACTGGTACCAGTTTGGATTTATCATTCTGAGTTGTTTGATACCAGACAACCCAGGGTGCAGAGTAGTCATCATGTAGCTGGGAAACTCGTTGTCCCAGAGGGCCAGTAATGGAGGGACACACGGATCTTTATATAGTAGTTTATTAAGTGAAATGCGGGTTTTACAAACTCTGAAACCTTAATCCTTGTTCTGTTTTGGCTCTTCGTCTTTATCTTCCCCTTTGATCTTCACGTTTTTTCTCTTCTGTTCTTCTTTATCCAGAGGGCGACTCGGGAGGAGCATGTAAAGAAAGAAGAACATGGAAGGTTGGTATGTATGTTCCCCTCGGTACTTCCCTTCTTCCTTCTCACTGTTTCTGACTCTCTCTTCCGACCTCTCTGATTTTCTTTTCTTGTGCTGTTATTTTCGCTTTCCTCTCTGACGTTTTCATTCTCTCTATCTTGTGGCCTTCCTTTATTTCCTGCTACATTTCTTCCTCTGTATTTTCCCTTTATAATTCCCTTTTCTTTCTGTCTTAGTTTTATTTCCTTTTCTTTGGCTGAGTTTTCCTTCCGTCCTGTTCTACTCCCTGTGCTTTGTGTCTTACCACTGACAAAAAACAAATTGTCGAAATACACGAGATAACATATATATATATATATATGGAAAATGTCACTTACCCAGTGTACATCTGTTCGTGGCATGAGATGCTGCAGATTCACATGCTGTGCATATCCCGCCATCTAGTGTTGGGCTCGGAGTGTTACAAGTTGTTTTTCTTCGAAGAAGTCTTTTCGAGTCACGAGATCGAGAGACTCCTCCCATTTCGGCTCCATTGCGCATGGTCGTCGACTCCATCTTAGATTGTTTTCCCCGCAGAGGGTGAGGTAGGAGTTGTGTATATAGTAATAGTGCCCATGCAATGGAGTAAGTATGTATGTACATAATGTGTCTAAAAGTGATATATATATTTACAAATTTACAAATGTACAAGTTTATTTTTATCAACTTATAACGGCTACAGGCTCCCGGGGAGGTGGGAGGGCGCATGTAAATCTGCAGCGTCTCATGCCACGAACAGATGTACACTGGGTAAGTGACATTTTCCGTTCGATGGCATGTGTAGCTGCAGATACACATGCTGTGCATAGACTAGTGAGCAGTTATCTCCCCAAAAGCGGTGGTTTAACCTCTAGGAGTTGAAGTTGTTTGAAATAATGTTCGTAATACTGCTTGTCCTACTGTGGTTTGTTGTGTTGTTAACACATCCACACAGTAATGTTTAGTGAATGTATGAGGCGTAGACCATGTGGCTGCCTTACAGATTTCTGTCATTGGTATATTTCCTAGAAAGGAAATGGTGGCGCCTTTCTTCCTAGTGGAGTGCGCCTTTGGTGTAATAGGCAGGTCTCTTTTTGCTTTAACATAACAGATTTGAATACACTTAACTATCCATCTGGCAATGCCTTGTTTGGATATTGGATTTCCTGCATGAGGTTTTTTGAAAAGCTACAAACAATTGTTTTGTTTTGCGAAATTGTTTGGTTCTATCAATGTAATACATTAGTGCTCTTTTTATGTCTAATGTGTGTAATGCTCTTTCAGCTACAGAGTCTGGTTCTGGAAAAAATACTGGGAGTTCCACTGTTTGATTTAAGTGGAACGGTGATATAACTTTTGGTAAAAATTTGGGATTTGTGCATAGAACCACTTTATGTTTGTGTATTTGTATAAAGGGTTCCTGTATGGTAAAGGCTTGTATTTCACTTACTCTTCTAAGAAATGTGATAGCTATTATGAAGGCTACTTTCCATGTTAAGTATTGCATTTCACAAGAGTGCATGGGTTCAAATGGTGGACCCATGAGTCGTGTTAATACAATATTGAGGTTCCACGAAGGAACTGGTGGTGTTCTTGGGGGAATGATTCTTTTTAGACCCTCCATAAATGCTTTTATGACTGGGATTCTAGATAGTGATGAAGAATGTGTAATTTGTAGTTAGGCAGAAATTGCTGTGAGATGTATTTTAATGGATGAAAAAGCTAACTTAGACTTTTGTAAGTGTAGTAAGTAGCTTACAATGTTTTCTGTGGACGCGTGTAATGGTTGAATTTGATTATTATGACAGTAATAAACAAATCGTTTCCATTTGTTTGCGTAGCAATGTCTTGTAGTAGGTTTTCTAGCCTGTTTGATGACCTCCATGCATTCTTGTGTAAGGTTTAGATGTCCAAATTCTAAGACTTCAGAAGCCAGATTGCTAGATTGAGCGATGCTGGATTCGGGTGTCTGATCTGTTGTTTGTGTTGAGTTAACAGATCTGGTCTGTTTGGTAGCTTGATATGAGGCACTACTGACAGGTCTAGTAGTGTTGTGTACCATGGTTGGCGTACCCAAGTTGGTGCTACTAGTATTAGTTTGAGTTTGTTTTGACTCAATTTATTTACTAGATACGGAAGGAGTGGGAGAGGGGGAAAAGCGTACGCAAATATCCCTGACCAACTCATCCATAACGCATTGTCCTTGGAGTGAGGGTGTGGATACCTGGATGCAAAGGTTTGGCATTTTGCGTTTTCTTTTGTTGCGAATAGGTCTATTTGCGGTGTTCCCCAGTTTTGGAAGTAGGATTGTAGTATCTGGGGATGAATTTCCCATTCGTGGATCTGTTGCTGATCTTGACTGAGATTGTCGGCTAACTGGTTTTGAATTCCTGGTATGTACTGCGCTATTAGGTGAATGTGATTGTGAATTGCCCAATGCCAAATCTTTTGTGCTAAGAGACACAGCTGTGATGAGTGTGTCCCTTCCTGTTTTTTTAGGTAATACATTTTTTTCATGTTGTCTGTTTTGACAAGAATGTGTTTGTGGGCTATTAGTGGTTGAAATTCTTTCAATGCTAGAAACACTGCTAGTAGTTCTAGTTGATTTATCTGAAGTTGTTTTTGCTGAGTGTCCCATTGTCCCTGGATGCTGTGTTGGTTGAGGTGTGCTCCCCACCCTACCATGGAAGCATCTGTTGTGATTACGTATTAAGGCACTGGGTCTTGGAAAGGCCGCCCTTGATTTAAATTTATAGGATTCCACCATTGAAGCAAGGGTGTGTTTGGCGGTCTATCAACATTAGATCTTGAAGTTGACCCTGTGCTTGTGTCCATTGTATTGCTAGGCACTGCTGTAAGGGTCGCATGTGTAATCTTGCGTTTGGGACAATGGCTATGCATGAAGACATCATGCCTAGAAGTTTCATCACTAATTTTACCTGATATTGTTGGTTTGGGTGCATGCTTTGTATTACGTTTTGGAATGCCTGTACCCTTTGTGGACTTGAGGAGTGGCAATCCCCTTGTTTGTGTTGATTGTTGCTCCTAAGTATTGTTGTATTTGACACAGTTGTAAGTGTGATTTTAGGTAGTTTATTGAGAACCCTAGTTTGTGAAGGGTTTTTATGACGTATTTTGTGTGTTGAAGACACTGTGTCTGAGTGTTGGTTTTTATTAACCAATCGTCTAGATGTGCTGTCTTCTGATATGTGCAGCTACTACTGCAAGGCATTTTGTAAATACCCTTGGTGCTGTTTTTATCCCGAATGGTAACACTTTGAATTGGTAATGTACTCCTTGTAATACAAACCTTAAGTATTTCCTGTGTGAAGGATGTATGGGTATATGGAAGTAAGCATCCTTGAGGTCTAATGTTGACATGTAGTCTTGTTGTTTGAGCAAGGGAATCACGTCTTGAAGTGTTACCATGTGAAAGTGGTCTGATCTGATGTAAAGATTTAGTGTTCTGAGATCTAAGATGGGTCTTAGAGTTTTGTCCTTTTTTGGTATTAGAAAATACAGGGAATAAACACCTGTTCCTTTCTGATGGTTGGGTACTAGTTCTATTGCCTCTTTTTGTAACAACGCTTGGACTTCTAGTTGTAATAGATCCAAGTGCTGTTTGGACATGTTGTGTGTTCTTGGAGGCACATTTGGTGGCAATTGTAGGAATTCTATGCAATAACCATGTTGGATAATGGCTAGGACCCACGAGTCCGTAGTTATTTCTTCCCAATTTTTGTAATAATCTGTGAGTCTCCCCCCCACTGGTGTTATGTGTTGGGGATTTGTGACATTGAAGTCACTGTTTAGTTTGTGGGGTCTTTGAGCTTTGGAATTTCCCTCTGGTTTTAGGGAACTGTCCACCTCTATATTGTCCCCGAAAGCCTCCTCTTTGATACTGGCCCCGGTATGTGGGTCTGGCCTGTGAGGTTGAGGGTTCTGTGCTTTGGGCTTGAAACCCCCCTCTAAAGTGTGGGTTCCTAAATGTGCCTCTGCTCTGTGGGGAGTAGAGCGCGCCCATGGCTTTGGCCGTGTCAGTGTCCTTTAGCTTCTCTATAGCTGTATCCACCTCCGGCCCAAACAACTGTTGTCCATTAAAGGGCATATTAAGCACAGCCTGCTGGATCTCTGGCTTAAATCCGGAGGTGCGTAGCCATGCGTGTCTCCGAATAGTGACCGCTGTGTTTACAGTTCTGGCGGCTGTGTCCGCTGCGTCCATCGCCAATCGTATCTGGTTGTTGGAGATACTTTGGCCCTCCTCCACCACTTGCTGTGCACGCTTTTGAAACTCCTTGGGAAGATGTTCAATAAAATGCTGCATTTCATCCCAATGAGCCCTGTCATATCTTGCCAATAAAGCCTGTGAATTGGCAATGCGCCATTGATTGGCTGCCTGTGCTGCAACCCTTTTTCCCGCTGCATCAAACTTTCGACTTTCTTTGTCGGGTGGTGGTGCATCTCCAGAAGTCTGTGAGTTTGCCCTTTTGCGGGCTGTGCCTACTACCACTGAGTCAGGTGTTAGTTGTTGCGTGATGTACACAGGGTCCGTAGGGGGAGGCTTGTACTTCATTTCCACCCTAGGTGTAATGGCTCTGCATCTGACGGGGTCTTGAAACACTTGTTTTGCGTGTTTTAACATCCCTGGTAACATCGGCAGACTCCGGTACTGGCTGTGTGTTGATGACAAAGTATTGAATAAAAAGTCATCCTCAATAGGTTCAGCATGCAGTGCTACATTGTGAAAAGTAGCTGCTCTGGACACCACCTGCATGTAAGCAGTACTGTCTTCAGGTGGTGACGGTCTTGCCGGGTAGCAATCTGGGCTATTGCCAGATACTGGTGCATCATGTAGATCCCATGCATCTGGGTCATCCTGGCTCATCCCTGTGTGCGTCGGAGATTGCATCATTGGGGGTGTTGCAATTGGTGACAGTTGCGGTGAGTGATGTGGCGATGGTTGTGGCGAAAAACGTGGTGGAGTTTTTTCTTTAGCCACTTTTGCCTTTGGCTGTTTATCTGCTTCTTGGAAAGCAAGTTTCCTTTTAATTTTAATAGGGGGAAGAGTTCTTATTTTCCCTGTGTCTTTCTGAATATGGAGCCTTCTTTGTGTATAGTCTGGCTCTCCCAGCTCTAATTCTTGTCCAAATTTATGGCCTTGAAGTTGTAATGAAAGGCCTTGTTCTTCGGAATAGGAGCTCTGTTTCGGCTCCGATGCTGGGTGTTTCGGCACCAAAACTTTTTCCGCAGTCTTTTTCGGCTCCGAAGCCACCTTTTTTGGTTTCGGGGTGCTGATCTCTCGGTGCCGATTTTGTTCGGAGCCGGTATCTTGGTGTCGAATTTGGTCGGAGCCAGAATCTCGGTGCCGAGTATGGTCTGTGCCAGTATCTCGACCGGAGTCGGATGTCTTCGACACATGTGTGCCCTTTTTCAGTGCCGATGGTTGGTCACCGTGTTTACGGGTTAAGCCATGGCCTGCCGGCGGTGGCGTCCCCTGAGCTTTCATTATTTTGGTGTGAGTTTTGGCCGGGGCAGTTTTACTCACGGTTTTTGCCGGCTGCTCACTTTTGGCCTCTTCCGAGTCTGGAATGGAGAAAGTCTCCTCTTCTTCGACGTCTTGGTGTCATGAAGGCGTCGAAGCCATTTGAAGCCTTCGAGCTCTCTGGTCCCGTAGCGTCTTTTTCGACCGAAATGCCCGACAGGCCTCGCAGGTATCCTCTTTGTGTTCGGGTGACAAACACAAATTACAGACCAAATGCTGGTCTGTGTAAGGATACTTATTGTGGCATTCGGGGCAGAAGCGGAATGGGGTCCGTTCCATGAGCCTTGAAGACGCACGCGGTCGGGCCGACCAGGCCCAGCCAGGGAATGGAACCACTGAAGGGCTACAGGAGCTCTTCTTTTATTCGGTGTCGATTTGCTATAACTAACCCGATACCAAACACAAACAATACCGTCGAGTTTTCTGAGATTTAATTAACTTTCCGAACCGAAACACGGAGCGAAGAGGAACACGTCCGAACTCGATGGCGGAAAGAAAACAATCTAAGATGCAGTCGACGCCCATGCGCAATGGAGCCGAAATGGGAGGAGTCCCTCGCTCTCGTGACTCGAAAAGACTTCTTCAAAGAAAAACAACTTGTAACACTCCGAGCCCAACACTAGATGGCGTGATATGCACAGCATGTGTATTTGCAGCTACACATGCCATCGAACATATATATATATATATATATATATATATATATATATATATATATACAAATTAATATAGAGAGCATAACCTGCTTTGTTTTTTTATGTCTATCTCAATCAAAGATGTACAACACAAAAGGAATAATAAAAGAAAAGAACACAAACTTTTTGTTTGAGATGAACCTCAATTTACTGTTGTTTCAACCCCTTCCCTTTATCAGCGTTTGAATAAAGGAGGGAAAATAAAATAAAACAAACATTCCCTTTCCTGTCTCGTACCTGGTTAGGCCACGTTCTTCCTAGAGCGTGGCCAGCTTCAGCATCCTACTGCCTCCTGTTCGTCTCCTCCGTGGCTTGCTCCTGGCATCGTCATCTCTTCCTTCACCGCCGCAGTTGGCCCTTCCGTGGTCGTCTCGCTACGCGGGTCCGACTGCGTCTCCCCAACGAGGCTATAAGGGGATTTAAAAATCCCACCACCATCCGGCCATCCGTCGTTCCTCAGGCCGGGGAAAATATTTCTGGGTTGGAGAATAAGGTACCCGAAGTATCCCCAGGGCATCGGGGGTCCGTGGACGTTCCCCCGGAGTATCGGAGGGGTGCGTTCGCTGAGGACACCCAGTCACACTCATGTTTGACCAGTAGCCAGTACATGCATTTAAAATGGCTGCTCTGTTCACTCACTATATCCCAGGTTTGGCAAGGACACAGTGGAGGCATATTGCTCATGCAGCTATGCCCTCACATATAGTATGGTGCACCCTGCCTTAGGGCTGGAAGGCCTGCCAGAGGGATGTCTTATCCATAATATATGCAGTGTAGGGGGGACAGGGCACACAGAGGGGGTGCCATGTCGAGTTTGTCTTTTTAGGTTACCCATTTACTAGTGACTTACTTATTTTAAAGTGTATCCAATTGTGCCAAGCATCACAACAGATTTAGGGAAAGAGCTCCGGCCCAGGGAACCTGTTTAGCAGGGGCCCTGGACACTATCAACTTCTAGAACACATCAATACTAGGCAAAAAGTGCAGGGCTAATCATGCAAAAAGAGGCCTCCTCTCACACCCAGTGTAGGAAGTTGGCTCTGTATGCACTATTTCAAAGTAAGGAATAGTATGCACAGAGTCCAAGGGTTCCCCTTAGAGGTAAGATAGTGGCAAAAGAGATAATTCTAATGCTCTATTTTGTGGTAGTGTGGTCAAGCAGTAGGCTTATCAGAGGGTAGTGTTAAGCATTTGTTGTACACACACAGGCAATAAATGAGGAACACACACTCAGAGACAATTCCAGGCCAATAGGTTTTTGTATAGAAAAATATATTTTCTTAGTTTATTTTAAGAACCACAGGTTCAAGATTTATAAGTAATACTTCAAATGAAAGGTATTTCATGTAGGAACTTTGAATTAGCAAAATAGCATATACAGTTTTCACATAAATGACATATAGCTATTTTAAAACTAGACAGTGCAATTTTCAACAGTTCCTGGGGGAGGTAAGTGTTTGTTAGTTTTTGCAGGTAAGTAAACCACCTACGGGGTTCAAGTTTGGGTCCAAGGTAGGCCACCGTTGGGGGTTCAGAGCAACCCCAAAGTTACCACACCAGCAGCTCAGGGCCGGTCAGGTGCAGAGGTCAAAGTGGTGCCCAAAACGCATAGGCTTCAATGGAGAAGGGGGTGCCCCGGTTCCAGTCTGCCAGCAGGTAAGTACCCGCGTCTTTCGGAGGGCAGACCAGGGGGGTTTTGTAGGGCACAAGTCAGCACAGAAAGTACACCCTCAGCAGCACGGGGGCGGCCGGGTGCAGTGTGCAAACAAGCGTCTGGTTCGCAATAGAAATCAATGGGAGACCAAGGGGTCTCTTCAGCGATGCAGGCAGGCAAGGGGGGGGGGCTCCTCGGGGTAGCGACCACCTGGGCAAGGGAGAGGGCCACCTGGGGGTCGCTCCTGCACTGGAGGTCGGATCCTTCAGGTCCTGGGGGCTGCGGGTGCAGAGTCTTTACCAGGCGTCGGGTCTTTGAAGCAGGCAGTCGCGTCAGGGGGAGCCTCAGGATTCCCTCTGCAGGCGTCGCTGTGGTGGCTCAGGGCGGTCAACTCTGGCTACTCACGGTCTCATAGTCGCCGGGGGGTCCTCCCTGTGGTGTTTGTTCTCCACAAGTTGGGCCGGGGGCGTTGGGTGCAGAGTGCAAAGTCTCACGCTTCCGGCGGGAAACGTGTGTTGTTTCAAAGTTGCTTCTTTGTTGCAAAGTTGCAGTCTTTGGGGAACAGAGCTGCTGTCCTCAGGAGTTCTTGGTCCTTCTAGATGCAGGGTAGTCCTCTGAGGCTTCAGAGGTTGCTGGACCCTGGGAACGCGTCGCTGGAGCAGTGTCTTTAGAAGTGGGGAGACAGGCTGGTAAAGCTGGGGCCAAAGCAGTTGGTGTCTCCGTCTTCTCTGCAGGCTTTTCAGTTCAGCAGTCCTCTTCTTCTTAGGTTGCAGGAATCTATCTTGCTGTGTTCTGGGAGCCCCTAAATACTCGATTTAGGGGTGTGTTTAGGTCTGGGGGGTTAGTAGCCAATGGCTGCTAGCCCTGAGGGTGGCTACACCCTCTTTGTGCCTCCTCCCTGAGGGGAGGGGGGGCACATTCCTATCCCTATTGGGGGAATCCTCCATCTGCAAGATGGAGGATTTCTAAAAGTCTGAGTCACCACAGCTCAGGACACCTTAGGGGTTGTCCTGACTGGCCAGTGACTCCTTCTTGTTTTTCTCATTATCTCCTCCGGCCTTGCCACCAAAAGTGGGGCCGTGGCCGAAGGGGGCGTGCAAGTTCACTAGCTGGAGTGCCCTGGGGTGCTGTAACAAAAGGGGTGAGCCTTTGAGGCTCACCTCCAGGTGTTACAGTTCCTGCAGGGGGAGGTGAGAAGCACCTCCACCCAGTACAGGCTTTGTTACTAGCCACAGAGTGACAAAGGCACTCTCCCCATGTGGCCAGCAACATGTCTGGTGTGTGGCAGGCTGCTAAAACTAGTCAGCCTACACGGATAGTCGGTTACGGTTTCAGGGGGCACCTCTAAGGTGCCCTCTGGGGTGTATGTTACAATAAAATGTACACTGGCATCAGTGTGCATTTATTGTGCTGACAAGTTTGATACCAAACTTCACAGTTTTCAGTGTAGCCATTATGGTGCTGTGGAGTTCGTGCATGACAGACTCCCAGACCATATACTCTTATGGCTACCCTGCACTTACAATGTCTAAGGTTTTGCTTAGACACTGTAGGGGCATAGTGCTCATGCACTTATGCTCTCACCTATGGTATAGTGCACCCTGCCTTAGGGCTGTAAGGCCTGCTAGAGGGGTGACTTATCTATACTTATAGGCAGTGTGAGGTTGGCATGGCACCCTGAGGGGAGTGCCATGTCGACTTAGTCTTTTTATCCCCACTAGCACACACAAGCTGGCAAGCAGTGTGCATGTGCTGAGTGAGGGGTCCCCAGGGTGGCATAAGACATGCTGCAGCCCTTAGAGACCTTCCCTGGCATCAGGGCCCTTGGTACCAGGGGTACCAGTTACAAGGGACTTACCTAGATGCCAGGGTGTGCCAATTGTGGAAACAAAGGTACAGGTTAGGGAAAGAACACTGGTGCTGGGGCCTGGTTAGCAGGCCTCAGCACACTTTCAAATCATAACTTGGCATCAGCAAAGGCAAAAAGTCAGGGGGTAACCATGCCAAGGAGGCATTTCCTTACACAACCCCCCCCCAAACGAAAGAGGATGAGACTAACCTTTCCCAAGAGAGTCTTCATTTTCTAAGTGGAAGAACCTGGAAAGGCCATCTTCATTGGCATGGGCAGTCCCAGGTCTGTGTTCCACTATAAAGTCTATTCCCTGTAGGGAGATGGACCACCTCAACAGTTTTGGATTTTCACCTTTCATTTGCATTATCCATCTGAGAGGTCTGTGGTCAGTTTGAACTACAAAGCTTCTTCAGGGACCAAACCACAGCAAAGGCCTCCCTCTCAATGGCACTCCAACGCTGCTCCCTGGGGAGTAACCTCCTGCTAATGAAAGCAACAGGCTGGTCAAGGCCATCATCATTTGTTTGGGACAAAACTGCCCCTATCCCATGTTCAGAGGCATCAATGAACTTCTTGGAGTAATCTGGAGCTTTGAGAACTGGTGCTGTGCACATTGCTTGTTTCAGGGTGTCAAATGCCTGTTGGCATTCTACAGTCCAGTTTACCTTCTTGGGCATTTTTTTTGGAGGTAAGTTCTGTGAGGGCTGTCACTATGGATCCATATCCCTTCACAAACCTCCTGTAGTACCCAGTCAAGCCAAGGAATGCCCTGACTTGAGTCTGGGGTTTTGGAGCTGCCCAGTCCAGAATAGTCTGGATTTTAGGCTGGAGTGGCTGAACTTGGCCTCCGCCTACAAGGTGTCCCAAGTAAACCACTGTTCCCTGCCCTATCTGGCATTTGGATGCCTTGATAGAGAGGCCTGCTGCTTGCAGAGCCTTCAAAACCTTCTTCAGGTGGACCAGGTGATCCTGCCAGCTGGAGCTAAAGACAGCAATATCGTCAAGATAGGCTGCACTAAAGGACTCCAAGCCAGCAAGAATTTGATTCACCAACCTTTGGAAGGTGGCAGGGGCATTCTTTAAGCCAAAGGGCATAACAGTGAACTGATAATGCCCATCGGGTGTGGAGAATGCTGTCTTTTCTTTTGCACCTGGTGCCATTTTGATTTGCCAGTACCCTGCAGTCAAGTCAAGGGTACTTAAGTATTTGGTAGCACCTAGTTTGTCAATTAATTCATCTACCCTTGGAATGGGATGGGCATCTGTGTTGGTGACAGAATTAAGTCCTCTGTAGTCCACACAAAACCTCATCTCTCTCTTTCCATCTTTGGTGTGAGGTTTGGGGACTAAGACCACTGGGCTAGCCCAGGGGCTGTCAGAGTGCTCAATGACTCCCAATTCCGGCATCTTGTGGACTTCCACCTTGATGCTTTCCTTAACTTGGTCAGACCGTCTGAATATTTTGTTTTTGACAGGCATGCTGTCTCCTGTGTCCACATCATGGGTACACAGGTGTGTCTGACCAGGGGTTAGGGAAAAGAGCTCAGCAAACTGTTGCAGGACCTTCCTACAGTCAGATTGCTGTTGGCCAGAGAGGGTGTCTGAGGAGATCACTCCATCAACTGAGCCATCTTTAGGGTCTGTGGAGAGGAGATCAGGGAGAGGTTCACTCTCAGCTTCCTGGTCCTCATCTGTTACCATCAACAGATTCACATCTGCCCTGTCATGGAAGAGGTTGAGGCGGTTCACATGGATCACCCTTTTGGGGTCCTGCTAGTGCCTAGGTCTACCAGGTAGGTTACCTGACTCTTCTTTTCTAGCACTGGGTAAGGGCCACTCCATCTGTCCTGAAGTGCCCTGGGAGCCACAGGCTCCAGAACCCAGACTTTCTGCCCTGGCTGAAATTCAACCATAGCAGCCTTTTGGTCATACCAAAACATCTGGAGCTGTTGGCTGGCCTCAAGGTTTTTACTTGCCGTTTCCATATACTCTGCCATCCTTGAACGTAGGCCTAGTACATATGCCACTATATCTTGCTTAGGCTAATGAAGAGGTCTCTCCCAGCCTTCTTTCACAAGAGCTAGTGGTCCCCTTACAGGATGGCCAAACAGCAGTTCAAAGGGGGAAAACCCTACTCCCTTCTGAGGCACCTCTCTATAGGCGAAAAGCAGACATGGCAAGAGGACATCCCATCTCCTTTTGAGTTTTTCAGGGAGCCCCATGATCATGCCTTTCAATGTCTTGTTAAATCTTTCAACAAGACCATTGGTTTGTGGATGGTATGGTGTGGTGAATTTGTAAGTCACTCCACACTCATTCCACATGTGTTTCAGGTACGCTGACATGAAGTTGGTACCCCTGTCAGACACCACCTCCCTAGGAAATCCCACTCTGGTAAAAATACCAATGAGTGCTTTGGCCACTGCAGGGGCAGTAGTCGACCTAAGGGGAAGTGCTTCAGGGTATCTAGTAGCATGATCCACTACTACTAGTATATATTGGTTCCCTGAGGCTGTGGGAGGTTCAAGTGGACCCACTATGTCCACACCCACTCTTTCAAAGGGGACCCCCACCACTGGAAGTGGAATGAGGGGGGCCTTTGGGTGTCCACCTGTCTTACCACTGGCTTGACAGGTGGCACAGGAGACACAAAACTCCTTGACCTTCTGGGACATGTTGGGCCAATAGAAGTGGTTGACTAGTCTCTCCCACGTCTTGGTCTGTCCCAAATGCCCAGCAAGAGGAATATCATGAGCTAAGGTCAGAATGAACTCCCTAAACTCCTGAGGCACTACCACTCTCCTAGTGGCACCAGGTTTGGGATCTCTTGCCTCAGTGTAAAGGAGTCCATCTTCCCAATAGACTCTATGAGGGTCATTCTGACCCTGGCGGCCGGTGGCCGCCAGGGCCACCGACCACGGGAGCACCGCCAACAGGCTGGCGGTGCTCCAACGAGCATTCTGACCGCGGCGGTTCAGCCGCGGTCAGAAGCGGAAAGTCAGCGGCCTCCCGCCGACTTTCCGCTGCTCGTGTGAATCCTCCATGGCTGCGGAGCGCGCTCCGCAGCCATGAGGATTCCGACCCCCCCCTACCGCCATCCTGTTCATGGCGGGAAAGCCGCCATGAACAGGATGGCGGTAGGGGGGGTCGCGGGGCCCCTGGGGGCCCCTGCCGTGCCCATGCCAATGGCATGGGCACGGCAGGGGCCCCCGTAAGAGGGCCCCGCAAAGTATTTCAGTGTCTGCCTTGCAGACACTGAAATACGCGACGGGTGCCAATGCACCCGTCGCACCTTCCCACTCCGCCGGCTCGATTACGAGCCGGCATCCTCGTGGGAAGGTCGTTTTCCCCTGGGCTGGCGGGTGGTTTTTCAGCAACCGCCCGCCAGCCGAGGGGAAAACATGTAATACCCGCCGCGGTCTTTTGACCGCGGCGCGGTATTTCGGAGGGGGGAATTCTGGCGGGCGGCCTCCGCCGCCCGCCAACATTGGAATGACCCCCTATGTGTTCCTGTTATTTTTCCATTGGACTCTTCAGCAGCTTGCTGCCTAAGGCCTTCAAGAGAGGGACAGGTTTCTTGCCCCTTACACAACTGTTCCCTTGAGGGTCCCCCTGGGCCTAGGAGCTCAACCTGATAAGGTTCTAACTCCAGAGGCTCAGTTCCCTCAGAGGGCAGAACTTCTTCCTGGGAAGAGAGGTTCTCTTTTTCTTGTTGTGTGGAAGCTGGTTTCCCAGTCTTCTTTCCTTTTCTCTTGGAGGGTTGGGCCCTTTTTCCAGGCTCCAACACCACTTTTTCACCCTGTGCCTTGCACTGTGCCCTTGTCTTGACACACACCAGTTCAGGGATACCCAGCATGGCTGCATGGGTTTTGAGTTCTACCTCAGCCCATGCTGAGGACTCCAGGTCATTTCCAAGCAAACAGTCTACAGGGATATTTGAGGAGACCACCACCTGTTTCAGGCCATTGACCCCTCTCCACTCTAAAGTTACCATAGCCATGGGATGTACTTTAATCTGATTGTCAGCGTTGGTGACTGGATAAGTTTGTCCAGCCAGGTATTGGCCAGGGGAAACCAGTTTCTCTGTCACCATGGTGACACTGGCACCTGTATCCCTCAGGCCTTCTACACTTTGCCCATTAATTAAGAGCTGTTGCCTGTATTTTTGCATATTAGGGGGCCAGGCAGCCAGTGTAGTTAAATCCACCCCACCCTCAGAGACTAGTGTAGCTTCAGTGTGAACCCTGATTTGCTCTGGGCACACTGTTGATCCCGCTTGGAGACTGGCCATTCCAGTGTTAGTTGGAGTAGAGTTAGAAGTGGAACCTTTCTTGGGACAGGCCTTGTCTCCAGTTTGGTGTCCTGGCTGATTAAAGCTACGGCACCAGGCCTTTTTGGGATCAAAGTTTTTATCCTTGTACCCAAAATTTGATTGTGAAGAGGCTCTGGGCCCACCCTCCTGAACAGGTTTTTGGGGCCCTATAGAAGACTCTTTACTATTTTTCCCTTTGGATGTCTCAACACTGTTCCCCTGGGGAGGCTTTGTGACCCCTTTCTTTTGGTCACCCCCTGTGGAAGTCTTGGTCACCCTAGTCTTGACCCAATGGTCCGCCTTCTTTCCCAATTCTTGGGGAGAAATTGGTCCTAGGTCTACCAGATGCTGATGCAGTTTCTCACTGAAACAATTACTTAACAGGTGTTCTTTCACAAATAAATTGTACACCCCATCATAATCATTTACATCACTGCCTTGAATCCAACCATCCAGTGTTTTCACTGAGTAGTCAACAAAATCAACCCAGGTCTGGCTCGAGGATTTTTGAGCCCCCCTGAACCTAATTCTATACTCCTCAGTGGAGAATCCAAAGCCCTCAATCAGGGTAGCCTTCATGAGGTACAGGATACACGGACGGGCCTACAGGAAAACAGTGCACATGAAAACAGAAAAGCTCCAGTTAGAGTCAGGAGGTGGCACACTGATGGCATGCTGGGAGCAGTCTGCTCAAGTGCATTACGGTAAGTGCAGTTCATTGCAGTATTTGTATTCGTAGTTGAAGAAATTTGCTGTGCACCGTAGACAGAACCACTGCTGGACATCTCTGGACACATCAGTGAAGCTATTTGGTTTTAATCACCAGACAGCTATCTTTCGTTTTAGGGTAACTTACCATATTACTTCTTGTGAGTGTGGTGATGAATGTTTGTAAATTTGATCTGACAAATGAATAGATAAATATTGCTTTCAGCTCCTCATGTCAAGTAACTCTTGCAGCTCAGATACATCCCAAATGGCTTGTCAGCCTCAACAGCTCCCTCACTGAGAGCCACAATTGCAAGTTGGTGGAAACTGATAGCATGTAAACACTAGCCCTCCCACGTTCATCACAGATGTGCAGTGTAGGAGGCTGTCCCTCTATGTAGTGTGCAAAGCTAGGCACACTGTGCAGAGGGTCCAGGCACCACAACCTGGTTTCCAGAGGTAAAAACTAGATCACCTAGTGCTCTAATTTTTAAGGTAGCTTGGTCGATCAGATAGGCCAATCCTGGGGAAGTGCAAAGCATTTGTTGTACTCACAGTATAGATCATGCAGCTCACACATTCGAAGGAGTAACTCAAGACCAATTTATAAACATACTTCAGATTTTTATGTAATTTTTAAGACCAAGATTTTCAAAATTGGTTAAGTACTTTTTGAGCTATGGATTTTTGAAGTTTAAGGAAAATAGTATTTTTGTGTGTAATTACGCACCAGAGGAATCAATGGAAAGTTCTTGTTTTGCAGGTTGGTCGAGGTAGTCGGTGGGCACAGAGTGCCAGCTGGAGGAGTTCAGGCGGCTCCCGGTTCTGGCTGGAGCAGCGGTGGAAAGAGTCTGGAGCTGGTGCAGGGACACTGCGGAGGACAACTTGGAAAAGATTAGAGGTGGTTCCCTGGGGGCACCTTGGAGTGTCGAGGTCACAAGGGGCACAGCAGGTTCTTCCTTGCAGGACACAGGCTGCCAGGTGCAGAGCGAATCGGTGAGCCAGGAGCTGTTCTGTCCAACAGAGGCCAGCGGTGTCAACTGTTGTACCCGCAGGCCAGCCAGAGGCAGCAGATGTCACTTGCTTTCACCGGTCATCAGACTGAGGCTACGACTGTCAGAGCTCATCGTGCGGGGCCGGACACGGTGCATGGTGTGGCTCTATACGAGAATCCTTTAGGGTTTTTTGTGAGCCCCTCCAGTACGTGGCCACTGCATCGTTGTCCCATAAAGTGGAGGTCTCGGTGTCACTAAGCCAGCCAGGTTCATCGGCATAGTGAGTGGGGTAAACCAGCATAGGGTCGGCCGAGAACACCTTCAGGTCACGGTTCTGAAACTGCTCCTTGTATTTTTCACTACAATCAAAAGGGTAACATGGTTACTTATTCAAAGTGAAAATTAAATCCCAGGTCAGAGAAAATAGAAGGACAAAACTTATATCATAATTATTTACATTTGCAGATTTTCCTGGAAAACTTGTGAGAAAAAATTATTGTGCAGATCAAAGAATTCATTCTATCAATAAAATCTCATAATCTGCAGAGTATTGGGTAGATGTGAGAATTCTATCAGGGATTCTATTATTAAAATCTCATCATTAGCACAGTACCTTGGAGGTTATGTTTTGTTTTACTGAAACTAGTTTTCTAATATTGGAATCTGCAAATTCATTTTACCACACCTAAGGGATAGTCTTGGATTCTCATCATTCTGGGATTGACTTACTCTGCCTTGGGGTCCTTCTAGGGCCCTCATCTTTCTGGGATCATCTTACACCTCCCCGGGGTACCTATTGAGTCATGATCCACCCGAGGTTACCTTACTCTGCTTTGAGGTCCCGCCTGGGTCCTTTTCTCTCTGGAGTTCGCTTACATCACCTTGGGGGACCCTCTTGAGTATTCATCCCATTGAGGTTGGCTTCCCCACGCTTTGGTGCCCCCTCTTGAGTCCTTATTCTTCTGGGGTTGGGTTAGACCTCCCTGGAGTCCCTCTTAGGCCCCATCTGTCTACGGTTGCCTTACCCCACCTTGGGGGTCCCTCTTGTGTCCTCAACTCTCTCGGGTTGACTTAGACTGCTCTGGGGGACAGTGGGTCCTCATCCCTCTGGGGTTGTTTTAGATCTCCTCTTGTGCCCTCATCCCTTTGAGGTCAGCTTGCCCCACCTTTGGATCCCTCTTGGAGTATCCTTTCTCTGGGGTTGGCTCACACCTTTCTGGGGTCCCTTTACAGCACTCACCAGTTTGGTATTGACGTACCCTGCCTTGGTCTCTCGTGGGTCCTAATGAATCTGTGGTTGTCTTACACCGCTTTGAGAGTCCATGAAAGTTGTCATCCCTCTGAGGTAAGATTGCACCGCGCTGGGGTTCCCTCTCGGGTCCTCATCCATCTGGAGTTGGCTTATCCTATCTTTGGGTCAGTCTCAGGCCCACATCTTTCAAGGTTTAGCGTACCCCACCTTGAGGTCACTTTGGGGTCCTCATCCCTTCGGGTTGGCTTACACTTCCCTGGAGTCCCTCTCTCGGGTCCGCATTCCTCTAGGGTTGAATTACAAAGCCTTGTGTGGCTAGTGCCCTCTCCTCTGCGTGATCATTGACTGCAGCACAGGGTGGAGAGCCCCCTTCAGGGTGTTTTGTGAATCACGTCATGGTGTATGTATGTTGTGAGGCTAGTGCCCTGTCCTCTGCATGGTCAGTGAGTGCTCCACAGGATGGAGTGCCTCCATCAGGTGTGTCTGTGAGACATATCTGGATGCATGTGTGCTGTGTGGATAGTGTCCTCCGTGAGACCAGTGACTGGGCCCCCTTCAAGGTGTGTTTGTGAATCACATAGCTGGGTGCTTGTGCGTTGTGTGGATGGGGTCCGCTGCAAGGCCCAAATACCAGGCCTACACAGTACCAGTGCAAGGGTATGGCAGAAGGCCATGCCCTGTCACCGTGCCCTAAATCCACAAATGAACATTATGGTGAGGTCTGCTAAAAGGCCTGCTGCGTTGCTAGCAGCAATCGCTGGTCACAGTTACAGGTGATGCCTATAGGGTATTGGGGAATGGGGAATGGGCAAGTCCAGATGGCTTGTTCTGTGTCCAGTATCCACCGAAGGCCATGTCCAGCAGGCACTGGTAGGAGCAAACATGGTACACTGCATTGGCAAAGGCAAACATCTATGCCCATTTCTTTATAAGCAGGGCAGCTCACTACTCCTAATGGGCACTGGTGAAGGCATAGCAGGAACAGGTCTTTGTCCAAAGGCAGCAGGTCATGCCCACCCACAAGTTAATTTGGGTACTCCTTGCCCACGACAACACTTTATGCAAACCACCTCTGTATGATCTTCAGCCATGTCCAGGTGTCTCTGGGCATGGGCAGCTAGCCCTGAGCCCTTTACCCTGACCCCAGAAGCAGCCGGCTTTGTGCCACAAGCAGGTCCTTTGACCTCAACCTGTGCCCACCCACCATGTCCCAGAGTCAGCCAGGCATATCCTACAGTGGGCTTTTAGGTAGAATTTCCCTAAGGTTAATCCCTCTTTCCACAGAGTGTACAGTACAGAGTCAAAGACTGAGTCATTCGCCTCTTAGCTGAGGGCATGGCCACCTCAGCCAGTCCCAGGAACATACTGGGTATTGTAGCCTCTGAGGGCTCAGAGTATGACAGGAGGCCACACCCTAGATCCACATACTCCCCCCCCCTTCAGCACTGCCCAGCACATTCTGAGCACTGGGCGAGGCCTTTGGGCAAGTCCTCAGCCCACTCTCCCGTCTACTGCAGCCCAGGTGGCAAGGTCTTCACAGACACCCAGTGGCCTCTTTAACCATGTCTTGTTCTCAATACTTTTACCAACATTTTATACTCCAGGGTATTTTTTTCATTGGGCACCCTGAGATAAAAGTTTTTTTTTAAATGTGTTAGTGGCTTACAAACGGATGGCTGAGCTTGCTTAGTTTTGATGTGTTTTGGGAGATTTATTCTTCATGATTCAGTTAAGCTCTATTTTTGGTTCTGACACTGACTAATTCTTCACCCTGTTTTTGCTGAGTCTTTACTGGCGGGACCTTCCCTCCAAGGTATTTTTCCTAATGGTGCTACACTTCCTGGGGATGGGTTCACTGTGTTTTTCATTCTATTCTCACCATTTTCTCATTGATTTGTAGATTCATATTGCTTTACCTGTGTTAAGCGATAACGGGCACTGAACAATGAGTCAGAACGGTACACTTCCGAACCCGATGGCTGAAAGAAACAATCTAACAAAGGACCTGATGCAACTAGAGCAGGACTCACTATACCTGGTTCAGAGGACTTCATTGAAGAACGACAAGTTGCAAGCACCCAAGCCCACAAGCCCACCTCTAGATGGAAGGAGCATGCAGGGCACATATATCCACAGTCACACATGGTATGAACACTTGGGTTCTTAGTAAATGAAGTCCAGAGCCTACCAGGCAGACAGGGGCCCTGGCACCCCGCTCCGTGGCCAGCTACTTACTTTGGGTGCTTGTCGTACATGATGGGCAGGAACTCATCCACCGGCAGCATCCTGGAAAGGGGGTCTGCGTTGAGCAGCTTCTGGGCCCCCTGCTGTGAGATGACGTAGGCCAGCGTCCAATAGGAGTAGTCTGCAATGACCAGGTTACGCACTTCCTCCACTGGGGTCTCCGGCTCTGTCGTCACCTGCTTGCGCCCCAGGTAGCTGCAGAGGGCAGAGGAAGGTTAAGGGGTGCAGTGTTTGTTGGAGGCCCTGGGCATTGGAACACTGGTGACACAACTCAGGGGCATAAGGGACCTGCGAGAGATCAGTGAAAGCCTGAGTCTGCTTACCAGCTCAGCCCCATCACACCATCAAGACTTGAAGACCATTCTCAGAGGCACACACTGAGGCGTTCTAATGCTGACTGAGGGACACTAAACTCACTCTGCCCACAAGTTACTGCCCTGATTGATAAGTCAAGAAGGCAGGAGCCACAGGACCGGACCTTCCTGACCCCAACAGAGACAGGACAAGGTCCGATACTATAGACTTCAGGACCTTGGACACCCTTTTCTGACTGAGATGGGATGAGGGGGCCAACTTTACCAAACCCAACTCAAGGAGCCTGAACTCAGACTGCGACAGAGACAAATCATGGCCTTGGCGGATTGTTTTACATATGGAATGTTTTGCATTAACACGACAATATTGCATAAACACAGTAATGCTGATGGTATAGAGAAAACATGTTAATTTACGTTTAGATTGAATAAAGCTAATGTAGGCCTACATTTAAAATGGCGTATATTGTTTGCCATCGTTGCTTTGTGACACATTGTAGGAAGTTGGCTCTGTATGCACTATTTCAAAGTAAGAAATAGCATGCACAGAGTCCAAGAGTTCCCCTTAGAGGTAAGATAGTGGCAAAAAGAGATAATTCTAATGCTCTTTTTTGTGGTAGTGTGGTCAAGCAGTAGGCTTATCAGAGGGTAGTGTTAAGCATTTGTTGTACACACACAGGCAATAAATGTGGAACACACACTCAAAGACAATTCCAGGCCAATAAGTTTTTATATAGAAAAATATATTTTCTTAGTTTATTTTAAGAACCACAGGTTCAAGATTTACAAACAATACTTTAAATGAAAGGTATTTCACTTAGGAACTTTAGGAACTTTGAATTTGCAAAATAGCATATACAGTTTTTACACAAATGGCAATAAGCTATTTTAAAACTGGACACTGCAATTTTCAACAGTTCCTGGGGGAGGTAAGTGTTTGTTAGTTTTGCAGGTAAGTAAACCACCTACAGGGTTCAAAGTTGGGTCCAAGGTAGCCCACCGTTGGGGGTTCAGGGCAACCCCAAAGTTACCACACCAGCAACTCAGGGCCGGTCAGGTGCAGAGGTCAAAGTGGTGCCCAAAACACATATGCTTCAATGGAGAAGGGGGTGCCACGGTTCCAGTCTGCCAGCAAGTAAGTACCCGCGTCTTCGGAGGGCAGACCAGGGGGGTTTTGTAGGGCACCGGGGGTGACACAAGTCAGCACAAAAAGTACACCCTCAGCGGCACGGGGCGGCCGGGTGCAGAGTGCAAACAGGCGTCGGGTTTACAATGGAGTTCAATGGGAGAGCTGGGGGTCTCTTCATCGAAGCAGGCAGGCAAGGGGGGGGGGGCTCCTCGGGGTAGCCACCACCTGGGCAAGGGAGAGGGCCACCTGGGGGTCGCTCCTGCACTGGAGGTCGGATCCTTCAGGTCCTGGGGGCTGCGGGTGTAGTGTCCTTACCAGGCGTCGGGTTCTTAGAAGCAGGCAGTCACGGTCAGGGGGAGCCTCTGGATTCCCTCTGCAGGCGTCGCAGTGGGGGCTCAGGGGGGTCAACTCTGGCTATTCACGGGCTCGCAGTCGCCGGGGAGTCCTCCCTGTAGTGTTGGTTCTCCACAAGTCGAGCCGGGGGCATCGGGTGCAGAGTGCAAAGTCTCACGCTTCTGGTGGGAAACGTGTGTTCTTTAAAAGTTGCTTCTTTGTTGCAAAGATGTTCCTTCTTTGGAGCAGAGCCGCTGTCCTCTGGAGTTCTTGGTCCTTTTAGATGCAGGGTAGTCCTCTGAGGCTTCAGAGGTCGCTGGACCCTGTTGAAGGGGTTGCTGTTGCAGTTTTTCTTGAAGTGGGGAGACAGGCCGGTAGAGCTGGGGCCAAAGCAGTTGGTGTCTCCGTCTTCTCTGCAGGGCTTTCAGGTCAGCAGTCCTTCTTCGTCTTAGGTTGCAGGAATCTGTTTTCCTAGGTTCTGGGAGCCCTTAAATACTCGGTTTAGGGGTGTGTTTAGGTCTGGGGGGTTAGTAGCCAATGGCTACTAGCCCTGAGGGTGGCTACACCCTCTTTGTGCCTCCTCCCTGAGGGGCGGGGGGCACATCCCTAATCCTATTAGGGGAATCCTCCATCTGCAAGATGGAGGATTTCTAAAAGTCAGAGTCACCTCAGCTCAGGACACTTTAGGGGCTGTCCTGACTGGCCAGTGACTCCTCCTTGTTTTTCTCATTATCTCCTTTGGCCTTGCGCCAAAAGTGGGGCCGTGGCCGGAGAGGGTGGGCAACTCCACTAGCTGGAGTGCCCTGGGGTGCTGTAACAAAGGGGGTGAGCCTTTGAGGCTCACCGCCAGGTGTTACAGTTCCTGCAGGGGGAGGTGAGAAGCACCTCCACCCAGTACAGGGTTTGTTACTAGCCACAGAGTGACAAAGGCACTCTCCCCATGTGTCCAGCAACATGTCTCGAGTGTGGCAGGCTGCTAAAACCAGTCAGCCTACACGGGTAGTTAAGGTTTCAGGGGGCATCTCTAAGATGCCCTCTGGGGTGTATTTTACAATAAAATGTACACTGGCATCAGTGTGCATTTATTGTGCTGAGAAGTTTGATACCAAACTTCACAGTTTTCAGTGTAGCCATTATGGTGCTGTGGAGTTCGTGTATGACAGACTCCAAGACCATATACTCTTATGGCTACCCTGCACTTACAATGTCTAAGGTTTTGCTTAGACACTGTAGGGGCATAGTGCTCATGCACCTATGCCCTCACCTATGGTATAGTGCACCCTGCCTTAGGGCTTTAAGGCCTGCTAGAGGGGTGACTTATCTATACCTGTAAGTTTTCAGAACTTTTAGAAAGACAGAAAAAAAACATTTTAAACTTTTTGGAACTTTTTAGAAAGTTAGAAGTACTTTTCAGCACTTAGAAAAGAGTGAAAAGAGGAAATGCAAAACTTTTTGGCTATGTGTATATACACTGAACTTGTTTTGTATATTTTTCTCTTATGAAAAGTACAATGACAAGAGTGGTAAGTAGTCTCAAAGCACTTATCCCACCGCTGCACAACCAATGTAGGAGGCTGGACTGGCTTGTAGTGAGTACCAAGGGGTACTTGCACCTTGCACCAGGCCCAGTTATCTCTTATTAGTGTATAGGGTGTCTAGCAGCTTAGGCTGATAGATAATGGTAGCTTAGCAGAGCAGCTTAGGCTGAACTAGGAGACGTGTGAAGCTACTACAGTACCACCTAGTGTCATATGGACAATATCATAAGAAAACACAATACACAGTTATACTAAAAATAAAGGTACTTTATTTTTATGACAATATGCCAAAGTATCTTAGAGTGTACCCTCAGTGAGAGGATAGGAAATATACACAAGATATATATACACAATAGCAAAAATATGCAGTATAGTCTTAGAAAACAGTGCAAACAATGTATAGTTACAATAGGATGCAATGGGGAAACATAGGGATAGGGGCAACACAAACCATATACTCCAAAAGTGGAATGCGAACCACGAATGGACCCCAAACCTATGTGACCTTGTAGAGGGTCGCTGGGACTATTAGAAAATAGTGGGAGTTAGAAAAATAACCCTCCCCAAGACCCTGAAAAGTGAGTGCAAAGTGCACTAAAGTTCCCCCAAGAACAAAGAAGTTGTGATAGAGGAATAATGCAGGAAAGACACAAACCAACAATGCAACAACGATGGATTTCCAATCTAGGGTACCTGTGGAACAAGGGGACCAAGTCCAAAAGTCACAAGCAAGTCGGAGACGGGCATATGCCCAGGAAATGCCAGCTGTGGGTGCAAAGAAGCTTCTACTGGACAGAAGAAGCTGAGGTTTCTGCAGGAACGAAAAGGGCTAGAGACTTCCCCTTTGGTGGACGGATCCCTCTCGCCGTGGAGAGTCGTGCAGAAGTGTTTTCCCGCCGAAAGAACGCCAACAAGCCTTGCTAGCTGCAAATCGTGCGGTTAGCGTTTTTGGATGCTGCTGTGGCCCAGGAGGGACCAGGAGGTCGCAAATTGGACCAGGAGGTAGAGGGGACGTCGAGCAAGACAAGGAGCCCTCTTAGCAGCAGGTAGCACCCGGAGAAGTGCCAGAAACAGGCACTACGAGGATGCGTGAAAGGGTGCTCACCTGAAGTTACACAAAGGAGTCCCACGTCGCCGGAGACCAACTTAGAAAGTCGTGCAATGCAGGTTAGAGTGCCGTGGACCCAGGCTTGGCTGTGCACAAAGGATTTCCGCCGGAAGTGCACAGGGGCCGGAGTAGCTGCAAAAGTCGCGGTTCCCAGCAATGCAGTCTAGCGAGGTGAGGCAAGGACTTACCTCCACCAAACTTGGACTGAAGAGTCACTGGACTGTGGGGGCCACTTGGACAGAGTTGCTGGATTCGAGGGACCTCGCTCGTCGTGCTGAGAGGAGACCGGTAATGCAGCTTTTTGGTGCCTGCGGTTGCAGGGGGAAGATTCTGTCGACCCACGGGAGATTTCATCGGAGCTTCTAGTGCAGAGAGGAGGCAGACTACCCCCACAGCATGCACCACCAGGAAAACAGTCGAGAAGGCGGCAGGATCAGCGTTACAGAGTTGCAGTAGTCGTCTTTGCTACTATGTTGCAGGTTTGCAGGCTTCCAGCGCGGTCAGCAGTCGATTCCTTGGCAGAAGGTGAAGAGAGATATGCAGAGGAACTCGGATGAGCTCTTGCATTCGTTATCTAAAGTTTCCCCAGAGACAGAGACCCTAAATAGCCAGAAAAGAGGGTTTGGCTACCTAGGAGAGAGGATAGGCTAGCAACACCTGAAGGAGCCTATCAGAAGGAGTCTCTGACGTCACCTGGTGGCACTGGCCACTCAGAGCAGTCCAGTGTGCCAGCAGCACCTCTGTTTCCAAGATGGCAGAGGTCTGGAGCACACTGGAGGAGCTCTGGGCACCTCCCAGGGGAGGTACAGGTCAGGGGAGTGGTCACTCCCCTTTCCTTTGTCCAGTTTCGCGCCAGAGCAGGGCTAAGGGGTCCCCTGAACCGGTGTAGACTGGCTTATGCAGAATTGGGCACATCTGTGCCCATGAAAGCATTTCCAGAGGCTGGGAGAGGCTACTCCTCCCCTGCCTTCACACCATTTTCCAAAGGGAGAGGGTGTCACACCCTCTCTTAGAGGAAGTCCTTTGTTCTGCCATCCTGGGCCAGGCCTGGCTGGACCCCAGGAGGGCAGATGCCTGTCTGAGGGGTTGGCAGCAGCAGCAGCTGCAGTGAAACCCCAGGAAGGGCAGTTTGGCAGTACCAGGGTCTGTGCTACAGACCACTGGGATCATGGGATTGTGCCAACTATGCCAGGATGGCATAGAGGGGGCAATTCCATGATCATAGACATGTTACATGGCCATATTCGGAGTTACCATTGTGAAGCTACATATAGGTAGTGACCTATATGTAGTGCACGCGTGTAATGGTGTCCCCGCACTCACAAAGTTCAGGGAATTGGCTCTGAACAATGTGGGGGCACCTTGGCTAGGGCCAGGGTGCCCTCACACTAAGTAACTTTGCACCTAACCTTTACCAGGTAAAGGTTAGACATATAGGTGACTTATAAGTTACTTAAGTGCAGTGTAAAATGGCTGTGAAATAACGTGGACGTTATTTCACTCAGGCTGCAGTGGCAGGCCTGTGTAAGAATTGTCAGAGCTCCCTATGGGTGGCAAAAGAAATGCTGCAGCCCATAGGGATCTCCTGGAACCCCAATACCCTGGGTACCTCAGTACCATATACTAGGGAATTATAAGGGTGTTCCAGTAAGCCAATGTAAATTGGCAAAATTGGTCACTAGCCTGTTAGTGACAATTTAGAAAGAAATGAGAGAGCATAACCACTGAGGTTCTGATTAGCAGAGCCTCAGTGAGACAGTTAGTCACTACACAGGTAACACATTCAGGCACACTTATGAGCACTGGGGCCCTGGTGAACAGGGTCCCAGTGACACATACAACTAAAACAACATATATACAGTGAAAAATGGGGGTAACATGCCAGGCAAGATGGTACTTTCCTACACATGGCACCCTGAGGGGAGTGCCATGTCGACTTAGTCATTTTCTCCCCACCAGCACACACAAGCTGGCAAGCAGTGTGTCTGTGCTGAGTGAGGGGTCCCCAGGTGGCATAAGACATGCTGCAGCCCTTAGAGACCTTCCCTGGCATCAGGGCCCTTGGTACCAGGGGTACCAGTTACAAGGGACTTACCTGGATGCCAGGGTGTGCCAATTGTGGAAACAAAAGTACAGGTTAGGGAAAGAACACTGATGCTGGGGCCTGGTTAGCAGGCCTCAGCACACTTTAAAATCAAAACTTAGCATCAGCAAAGGCAGAAAGTCAGGGGGTAACCATGCCAAGGAGGCATTTCCTTACACACATGAACATTTTATTTCTAGGTGAGGTGGAGTTCTAATTGTAAAACTAAATGTTCTTTTTATTTCTTTCCTACATGACTAAGGGCCTGATTTAGAGTTTGCCGGATGGGGCACTGCGTCACAAACATGACGGATATCCCGTTGGCCATATTACGATTCCCATAGGATATATTGGGATTGTGACAGAGTAACCCCATCCGGGAAAACTCTAAATCAGGCCTCAAAAGGTTTCTTCTTTTTCTGATAATCATGGAATGTTTTAATGAACAGAGCATTCAAGAAGACGCCTGCAGGGTGCAGACTAGTGCACATGGCTTGTCCTGTTGCAGATAGTGTTGTTTGAAGGATGCTAAGAGAAGCTTTATGAGGAAACCTTAGGAACCTGCTGAATATGTAATATACCCTCATCTTTGACCTGAGAATAGACCAGGGCAGAGAACCAGCTTTAGAGTTGTCTCTCAGAGAGAGGAGTGACTTTCCTTTGCCTTTCCCTTTGAGGCAACCCCATACCCTTTTGCCCTCAGATTTATAAGATTTTGATTGAATTTGAGCTGTATATTACTCGAATTGTCAATATTTTGATTATTAATTGAGACCAACCTGATTTAGGACTAATGCAAACCATTAATTTTTAAGAAACGTTCATGGTTTGAAACTGAAATATTCCTTCTTTCTTGTGAAGTCTAATGTGTTTCACATATTACTGAATGCATTTGACTCACTGACCAGACTCAGTCGTGAAACTCGATCCATCTGATAGCGCTTTATGGTCCCTGAAATTAGCACACAGAAAAGCGCCAACAGACCCGTACATCAGAGGGTAGCAGCTCAAACCCAGAGCCCTGGTAGAAGCGGGTGACCTGTGCACCCACCCATCTGGAGGAGCCTGAACTTTCAGGGCAGATGTATGGCAAGGTCTCAGCTCGGACTCACAGCGGAGAGAACCCACACCTACTCAATCAATCAGTAATTTGTTAAGCGCGCTACTCACCCGGAAGGGTCTCAAGGCGCTGGGGTGGGGTGGGGTGGGGTGGTGCTACTGTTCGAAGAGCCAGGTCTTGAGGTGCTTCCTGAAGGTCAGGAGGTCCTGGGCCAGACGTAGGTTGATGGGGAGGGAGTTTCAGGTTTTGGCGGCAAGGTGGAAGAATGATCTGCCGCCGGTTGTGGTACGGTGAATGCGGGGGACGGATACAAGGGCGAGGTTGGTGAAGCGGAGCTGGCGTGTTGGGACGTGGAAGTTGAGACACTCATTGAGGGAAGCCAGTCCGGTCCGGTTCACCTACTGCTGAAACGTCGTCTCCTCAATGCCTGCCAAGGACAGACTGCTTCGAAGGCCTCTTCCTTCTTGACTTCTCGTGAGAGGACGACTATAGTCATGGTCTCACCGGGTACTTCCTATGTACCATGAAAAGTGACAAGTACCTTCTTGAGAGGGTCCCAGGTAGGAGGGAGAAAACCACTAACGGCAGAAAATAGGAAATTTATAGTTTTTGATTGAAGATGATGAATGATACAACTGTGAAAAAGCTCAGCACCAGAACGACCCTGAGAAAGAGTTGAGAAGGAGCCCAGCATGAGGTCTTCAAGAAAGCATGAATGCTCTGCAGAAAAATAACAAAAATAAGGGCACAATATAGTTCCTGATCTCGATCTCTGTGGATGTAATACTCCGTCACAAGCGTGAATCCCGTCCTCCGTATTATGATTGCTCTAGGCTATAATGGGATTGTAATACGCCGGACGGGATATCCGTCACTTTTGTGACGCAGTAACCCCTTACGCCAAAGTCTAAATCAGGCCTATAGTAATTATCACCCCCACTAGCAACCCTTGTCTGATTTGAGCCTCCTTAGATACAGTCTAGGGCAGACATTGTATAACGGCACAGGAAGGAAGGTTAACTCCATCTTGGATTGGGAAACTCTGCCAACAAGCACTGGTAATGCAACCATCTTGGAAAGGAGTGGATTTAAGGCTAGCAATGCCTTCTACGTTGACACAAGGGCACTTTTTAAAGGCGGGCAATGCAAGAAGGCAGCCTCCTGTTTATCATTGTTCTTTCCCTTAAGACTGCAGTCCACTCCATGAACTGGACCCCCCCACTCCATGGACAGGACCTCCCCACTCCATGGACTGGACCCCCCCACTCCATGGACTGGACCCCTTGTAGGAGGCTGGCTCTCCATATAGTGTACAAAAACGATGTACCCTGTGCAGAGAGTCCAAGCAGCCCCACCTTGGTATTCAGAGGGAAAATCACATTATGCTATATTTTTGTGGTAGCTTGGTTGAGCAGTTAGGCTAATCCAGGACATGTGTTAAGCATTTGTTGTACTATACTCGGAAGACTAACTCGAGACCAATTTACTAAAATAATTTTATTTTTATAACATTTTAAGACCAAAATCATCCAAATTAGGTAAGTACTTTTTAAGTTAACATTTTTCAAAGTTTAGTAAACGTTCTGTTTAGGTGCGCAATTAGTCACCATAGGAATCAATGGGAGAAAACTTTAAATTGCATATTGTAGGAGGCTGGACTGGCTTGTAGTGAGTACCAAGGGGTACTTGCACCTTGCACCAGGCCCAGTTATCCCTTATTAGTGTATAGGGTGTCTAGCAGCTTAGGCTGATAGATAATGGTAGCTTAGCAGAGCAACTTAGGCTGAACTAGGAGACGTGTGAAGCTACTACAGTACCACTTAGTGTCATATGCACAATATCATAAGAAAACACAATACACAGATATACTCAAAATAAAGGTACTTTATTTTTATGACAATATGCCAAAGTATCTTAGAGTGTACCCTCAGTGAGAGGATAGGAAATATACACAAGATATATATACACAATAGCAAAAATATGCAGTATAGTCTTAGAAAACAGTGCAAACAATGTATAGTTACAATAGGATGCAATGGGGAAACATAGGGATAGGGGCAACACAAACCATATACTCCAAAAGTGGAATGCGAACCACGAATGGACCCCAAACCTATGTGACCTTGTAGAGGGTCGCTGGGACTATTAGAAAATAGTGAGAGTTAGCAAAATAACCCTCCCCAAGACCCTGAAAAGTGAGTGCAAAGTGCACTAAAGTTCCCCTAAGGACAAAATAGTCGTGTTAGAGGAATAATGCAGGAAAGACACAAACCAGCAATGCAACAACTGTGGATTTCCAATCTAGGGTACCTGTGGAACAAGGGGACCAAGTCCAAAAGTCACAAGCAAGTCGGAGATGGGCAGATGCCCAGGAAATGCCAGCTGCGGGTGCAAAGAAGCTTCGACTGGACAGAAGAAGCTGAGGTTTCTGCAGGAACGAAAAGGGCTAGAGACTTCCCCTTTGGTGGACGGATCCCACTCACCTTGGAGAGTCGTGCAGAAGTGTTTTCCCGCCGGAAGGACGCCAACAAGCCTTGCTACACGCAAATCGTGCGTTTGGCGTTTTTGGACGCTGCTGGGGCCCAGGAGGGACCAGGAGGTCGCAAATTGGACCTGCAGAGAGAGGGGACGTCGAGCAAGACAAAGAGCCCTCACTGAAGCAGGTAGCACCCGGAGAAGTGCCAGAAACAGGCACTACGAGGATGCGTGAAACGGTGCTCGCCGAAGTTGCACAAAGGAGTCCCACGTCGCCGGAGACCAACTTAGAAAGTCGTGCAATGCAGGTTAGAGCGCCGTGCACCCAGGCTTGGCTGTGCACGAAGGATTTCCGCCGGAAGTGCACAGGGGCCGGAGTAGCTGCAAAGTCGCGGTTCCCAGCAATGCAGCCCAGCGAGGTGAGGCAAGGACTTACCTCCACCAAACTTGGGCTGAAGAGTCACTGGACTGTGGGGGTCACTTGGACAGCGTCGCTGGATTCGAGGGACCTCGCTCGTCGTGCTGAGAGGAGACCCAAGGGACCGGTAATGCAGCTTTTTGGTGCCTGCGGTTGCAGGGGGAAGATTCCGTCGACCCACGGGAGATTTCTTCGGAGCTTCTGGTGCAGAGAGGAGGCAGACTACCCCCACAGCATGCACAAGCAGGAAAACAGTCGAGAAGGCGGCAGGATCAGCGTTACAGAGTTGCAGTAGTCGTCTTTGCTACTATGTTGCAGGTTTGCAGGCTTCCAGTGCGGTCAGCGGTCGATTCCTTATCAGAAGGTGAAGAGGGAGATGCAGAGGAACTCGGCTGAGCTCATGCATTCGTTATCTAAAGTTTCCCCAGAGACAGAGACCCTAAATAGCCAGAAAAGAGGGTTTGGCTACCTAGGAGAGAGGAAAGGCTACTAACACCTGAAGGAGCCTATCAGCAGGAGTCTCTGACGTCACCTGGTGGCACTGGCCACTCAGAGCAGTCCAGTGTGCCAGCAGCACCTCTGTTTCCAAGATGGCAGAGGTCTGGAGCACACTGGAGGAGCTCTGGACACCTCCCAGGGGAGGTGCAGGTCAGGGGAGTGGTCACTCCCCTTTCCTTTGTCCAGTTTTGCGCCAGAGCAGGGGCTAAGGGGTCCCTGAACCGGTGTAGACTGGCTTATGCAGAATTGGGCACATCTGTGCCCAACAAAGCATTTCCAGAGGCTGGGGGAGGCTACTCCTCCCCTGCCTTCACACCATTTTCCAAAGGGAGAGGGTGTCACACCCTCTCTCAGAGGAAGTTCTTTGTTCTGCCATCCTGGGCCAGGCCTGGCTGGACCCCAGGAGGGCAGCTGCCTGTCTGAGGGGTTGGCAGCAGCTGCAGTGAAACCCCAGGAAGGGCAGTCTGGCAGTACCAGGGTCTGTGCTACAGACCACTGGGATCATGGAATTGTACCAACAATGCCAGGATGGCATAGAGGGGGCAATTCCATGATCATAGACATGTTACATGGCCATATTCGGAGTTACCATGGTGAAGCTACATATAGGTAGTGACCTATATGTAGTGCACGCGTGTAATGGTGTCCCCGCACTCACAAAGTTCAGTGAATTGGCTCTGAACAATGTGGGGGCACCTTGGCTAGTGCCAGGGTGCCCTCACACTAAGTAACTTTGCACCTAACCTTTACCAGGTAAAGGTTAGACATATAGGTGACTTATAAGTTACTTAAGTGCAGTGTAAAATGGCTGTGAAATAACGTGGACATTATTTCACTCAGGCTGCAGTGGCAGGCCTGTGTAAGAATTGTCAGAGCTCCCTATGGGTGGCAAAAGAAATGCTGCAGCCCATAGGGATCTCCTGGAACCCCAATACCCTGGGTACCTCAGTACCATATACTAGGGAATTATAAGGGTGTTCCAGTAAGCCAATGTAAATTGGTAAAAATGGTCACTAGCCTGTCAGTGACAATTTGGAAAGAAATGAGAGAGCATAACCACTGAGGTTCTGATTAGCAGAGCCTCAGTGAGACAGTTAGTCACTACACAGGTAACACATTCAGGCACACTTATGAGCACTGGGGCCCTGGGTTACCAGGGTCCCAGTGACACATACAACCAAAACAACATATATACAGTGAAAAATGGGGGTAACATGCCAGGCAAGATGGTACTTTCCTACACAACCCCCCCCCAAATGAAGGACAATAAGACTAGCCATGACCTGATGAGTCTTCATTGTCTAAGTGGAAATATCTGGAGAGTCCATCTGCATTGGAGTGGCTACTCCCAGGTCTATGTTCCACTGTATAGTCCATTCCCTGTAGGGATATGGACCACCTCAACAATTTAGGATTTTCACCTTTCATTTGTTTTAGCCAAAGTAGAGGTTTGTGGTCTGTCTGAACAATGAAGTGAGTGCCAAACAGGTATGGCCTCAACTTCTTCAGAGCCCAGACCACAGCAAAGGCCTCCCTCTCAATGGCAGACCAACGCTTTTCTCTAGGGGTCAACCTCCTACTAATAAAAGCAACAGGTTGATCCTGGCCCTCAGAATTAAGTTGTGATAGGACTGCCCCTACTCCTAATTCAGATGCATCAGTTTGGACATAGAATTTTTTAGAGTAACAAGGGCTTTTCAGGACAGGTGCAGAGCACATGGCCTGCTTCAGCTCCTCAAAAGCTTTCTGACAGCTTGCTGTCCATAATACCTTTTTAGGCATTTTCTTGGATGTGAGGTCATTAAGAGGGGCTGCAATGGAGCCATAGTTCTTAATGAACCTCCTGTAATACCCAGTGAGGCCTAGGAAGGCTCTCACCTGAGTCTGAGTGGTAGGGGGAACCCAATCAATAATAGTTTGGATTTTCCCCTGAAGTGGTGCAATCTGTTCCCCACCAACAAGGTGTCCCAGATAAACCACCTTACCCTGCCCTATCTGGCACTTTGAAGCCTTGATAGTGAGGCCTGCCTTTTGCAGGGCCTCCAAAACTTTCCAAAGGTGGACCAGGTGATCATCCCAGCTGGAGCTAAAGACAGCTATATCGTCCAAATATGCTGCACTGAAAGCTTCCAGCCCTTGCAGGACTGTGTTCACCAACCTCTGAAAAGTGGCAGGTGCATTTTTCAAACCAAAAGGCATTACAGTAAACTGGTAATGTCCTCCAATGGTAGAAAATGCAGTCTTAGGTTTAGCATCTTCTGACAATTTGATCTGCCAATACCCTGCAGTCAAATCAAAAGTGCTTAGATACTTGGCAGATGCCAGTGTATCTATAAGCTCATCTGCCCTGGGTATAGGGTGAGCATCAGTTTTGGTTACCAAGTTGAGACCTCTATAGTCTACACAAAACCGCATTTCCTTCTTTCCATCTTTAGAATTGGGTTTTGGTACCAGTACCACAGGAGAAGCCCATGGACTGTCAGAGTGCTCAACCACTCCTAGTTCCAACATTTTCTGAACTTCTTGCTTTATGCAGTCCCTGACATGGTCAGGCTGCCTATAGATCTTACTTTTGACAGGTAAACTGTCTCCAGTATCTATAGTGTGCTCACACCAGGAAGTGGTGCCTGGCACAGTAGAGAAGAGTTCTGAAAATTGTCCTAGGAGATTTATGCAATTATCTTTCTGCTCAGCAGTAAGACAATCAGCCAAAACTACACCTTCCACAAGAGCATCTTGTTCTGTGGAAGAGAAGAGATCAGGTAGAGGATCACTGTCTTCTTCCTGTCCCTCATCAGTTGCCATGAGCAGGGTGAGATCAGCCCTGTCATAGTAGGGTTTCAGGCGGTTGACATGGAGCACCCTAAGGGGACTCCTGGCAGTGCCTAAGTCAACCAAGTAGGTGACTTCACCCTTCTTTTCAACAATTGTGTGGGGTCCACTCCATTTATCTTGGAGTGCTCTTGGGGCCACAGGCTCCAAGACCCACACTTTCTGCCCTGGTTGGTACTGAACCAAAACAGCCTTCTGATCATGCCATTGCTTCTGGAGCTCTTGGCTGGCCTGAAGGTTTTTACTGGCCTTTTTCATGTACTCAGCCATCCTTGATCTGAGGCCAAGTACATAGTCCACAATATCCTGCTTAGGAGCTTTTAAAGGTTGTTCCCAACCCTCCTTTACAAGTGTGAGTGGACCCCTAACAGGGTGTCCAAAAAGAAGTTCAAAGGGGCTGAAGCCCACTCCTTTCTGGGGTACCTCCCTGTAGGCAAAAAGGAGGCATGGTAGAAGGATATCCCATCTCCTGCGGACTTTTTCAGGGAGACCCATAATCATGCCTTTGAGAGTTTTATTAAATCTCTCCACCAGTCCATTTGTTTGTGGATGATAGGGTGTTGTGAACTTGTAAGTTACACCACACTCCTTCCACATGGCCTTTAAGTATGCAGACATGAAATTGCTTCCTCTGTCTGATACTACTTCCTTTGGGAAGCCCACCCTGGAAAATATTCCCAGGAGGGCCTTTGCCACTGCAGGAGCTGTAGTGGTCCTTAAAGGAATAGCTTCAGGATATCTTGTGGCATGGTCCACTACCACCAAGATAAACCTATTGCCTGAAGCAGTAGGAGGGTCAAGGGGGCCAACTATGTCAACCCCTACCCTTTCAAAGGGAACCCCAACCACAGGCAGTGGGATAAGGGGTGCCTTTGGAGTGCCACCTGTCTTGCCACTGGCTTGACAGGTTTCACAGGACTTACAAAATTCCTTTGTGTCCTCAGACATCCTAGGCCAATGAAACAATGGTACCAATCTGTCCCAAGTTTTCATTTGACCCAGGTGCCCAGCTAAGGGAATGTCATGTGCCAGTGTTAGGAGGAACTTTCTGTACTCCTGAGGAATCACTAATCTCCTGGCAGCTCCAGGTTTAGGATCCCTATGCTCAGTGTACAAGAGGTTGTCCTCCCAGTAAACTCTGTGAGAGTCACTGACATCCCCATTAGCCTGTTTGACAGCTTGCTGTCTGAGACCCTCTAATGTGGGACAGGTTTGCTGTGCCACACTCAGCTCCTCTCTGGCAGGCCCCCCTTCACCCAAAAGCTCAGCAGTGTCTGCTTCCAGCTCCTCTGGTGTAGGTTCTGCACAGGGAGGGAATTCTTCTTCCTCTGAAGTTGAATCCACTGTAGAGGGAGGGATAGTAGGAAGTGGTTTGCTTCTACTAGCCCTAGCTTTAGGGAGCACTTGGTCCATTGTTCCAGGATCCAAGCTTCCCTGTCCTTTTTGCTTTTTGGCCTGAGCCCTTGTCAAAGCAAAAATATGCCCTGGGATGCCCAGCATTGCTGCATGGGCCTCCAACTCCACATCTGACCAAGCTGATGTCTCCAAATCATTCCCTAATAGACAGTCTACAGGTAAATCTGAAGCTACCACAACTTTCTTTGGACCAGTTACCCCCCCCCAGTTGAGATTTACAACAGCCATGGGGTGGCTTTGTGTTATGTTGTGAGCATCGGTTACTTGGTACTGGTGTCCAAGTATGTGTTGTTCAGGGTGCACCAGTTTCTCAATCACCATTGTGACACTGGCACCTGTGTCCCTGTAGGCCTGGACCTCAACACCATTTATTAGGGTTAGTTGCTTGTACTTCTCCAAGTTATGGGGGTAAGCAACCAAAGTGGCTAAATCAATAGCCCCTTCAGAGACTAAAGTAGCCTCTGTGGTCTCCCTAATTAGACCAACCCCAACTAAATTACCAAAAGTGAGCCCAGCTACTCCCTTGGATTGGCTATTAGTAGGTTTGCTCCCACCACCACTGCTATTAGTAGGGACACTAGGTGTAGCAGTAGGGGTTGTAGTGGTAGGAGCTGTGGTGCCTTTCTTTGGACAACTGGGATCTGTTGTCCAATGGCCTTTTATTTTACATAAATAGCACCATGGTTTCTTTTCCTTGTTCTGATTAAAGGAGGATTTGGACCCACCACCCCCACCAGAGTGTTTTTGTGGGCCTGATGAAGACTCATTTTTAGATTTGTCCCCACCCTTGTCAGAAGACTTACCATCCTTCTTTTTGTTGCCATCTTTGTCACCCCCTGTATGAACTTTTCTGTTCACTCTTGTTCTGACCCATTTGTCTGCCTTCTTTCCCAATTCTTGGGGAGAGGTCAGATCAGAGTCCACCAAGTACTGGTGCAACAAATCAGACACACAATTATTAAGAATATGCTCTCTCAGGATCAAGTTATACAGGCTGTCATAATCAGTAACTTTACTGCCATGTAACCACCCCTCCAAGGCCTTCACTGCCTGGTCAATGAAATCAACCCAGTCTTGTGAAGACTCCTTTTTGGTTTCTCTGAACTTTATCCTGTACTGTTCAGTGGTTAAGCCATAACCATCCAGGAGTGCATTCTTAAGAACTTGGAAATTATTAGCATCATTTTCTTTTACAGTAAGGAGCCTATCCCTACCTTTTCCACTAAATGATAGCCATAGGATAGCAGCCCACTGCTTTTGAGGGACATCCTGTACAGCACAGGCCCTCTCAAGTGCAGCAAACCACTTGTTAATGTCATCCCCCTCCTTATAAGGGGGAACTATCTTGTGCAGATTCCTGGAATCATGCTCTTTTGCAGGATGATTATGGGGAATACTGCTGCTGCCACCATGGGTATCTAAACCCAACTTCTGTCTTTCCTTCTCTAATTCTAAAGACTGTCTATCCAAATCCAGCTGTTGCTTCTTGAGCTTCAGTCTGGTTTGTTCCACTCTCAATCTATTGAGCTCCCTTTCTAACAATCTGTCATCAGGGTGGGTGGGAGGGACATTTCTAGATACAGAGGTATGATGGGAATGAACAGAAGGAGACCTGTCCCTTACAGAGGGCACCCTAACAGCTTGGCTAACAGTATAATGTGAGAGCACACCATCAGTATGGTGTGATTCAACCTCTGTACCAACTATGCTAGACTGTCTAGTAATGGGCAGGCTGAGAAGTTTCTTGCCTGAATCTTTTCCTGGGGGAGTCCCTGGATCAGATTGAGAACCATTAGCTACTTTTTCACCAGATTGGGCACTTATGGCCTTATCCTGTACTCTAAGCATGTTAATTAACAGTTCTAAGGAAGGATTCTTCCCTACACTCAAACCTCTCTCTATGCAGAGACTCCTTGCTCCTTTCCAGCTAAGGTGATCATATGCAAGTTTGGACAGTTCAACATTTTGGCCTGTGCCAGACATTTTTTTTAGAGAGAGTTAAAGTGATAGAAAAAGAGAAAAAAGTTTTCAGAACTTTTTGGAAAGACAGAAAAAAACTTGTTAAACTTTTAAGAACTTTTTGAAAGTTTAGAAGTACTTTTCAGCACTTAGAAAAGAGTGAAAAGAGGAAATGCAAAACTTTTTGGCTATGTGTATATACACTGACCTTGTTTTGTATATTTTTCTCTTATGAAAAGTACAATGACAAGAGTGGTAAGTAGTCTCAAGCACTTATCCCACCACTGCACAACCAATGTAGGAGGCTGGACTGGCTTGTAGTGAGTACCAAGGGGTACTTGCACCTTGCACCAGGCCCAGTTATCCCTTATTAGTGTATAGGGTGTCTAGCAGCTTAGGCTGATAGATAATGGTAGCTTAGCAGAGCAACTTAGGCTGAACTAGGAGACGTGTGAAGCTACTACAGTACCACTTAGTGTCATATGCACAATATCATAAGAAAACACAATACACAGTTATACTAAAAATAAAGGTACTTTATTTTTATGACAATATGCCAAAGTATCTTAGAGTGTACCCTCAGTGAGAGGATAGGAAATATACACAAGATATATATACACAATAAAAAAAATATGCAGTATAGTCTTAGAAAACAGTGCAAACAATGTATAGTTACAATAGGATGCATTGGGGAAACATAGGGATAGGGGCAACACAAACCATATACTCCAAAAGTGGAATGCAAACCACGAATGGACCCCAAACCTATGTGACCTTGTAGAGGGTCGCTGGGACTATTAGAAAATAGTGAGAGTTAGCAAAATAACCCTCCCCAAGACCCTGAAAAGTGAGTGCAAAGTGCACTAAAGTTCCCCTAAGGACAAAATAGTCGTGTTAGAGGAATAATGCAGGAAAGACACAAACCAGCAATGCAACAACTGTGGATTTCCAATCTAGGGTACCTGTGGAACAAGGGGACCAAGTCCAAAAGTCACAAGCAAGTCGGAGATGGGCAGATGCCCAGGAAATGCCAGCTGCGGGTGCAAAGAAGCTTCGACTGGACAGAAGAAGCTGAGGTTTCTGCAGGAACGAAAAGGGCTAGAGACTTCCCCTTTGGTGGACGTATCCCTCTCGCCTTGGAGAGTCGTGCAGAAGTGTTTTCCCGCCGGAAGGACGCCAACAAGCCTTGCTACACGCAAATCATGCGTTTGGCGTTTTTGGACGCTGCTGGGGCCCAGGAGGGACCAGGAGGTCGCAAATTGGACCTGCAGAGAGAGGGGACGTCGAGCAAGACAAAGAGCCCTCACTGAAGCAGGTAGCACCCGGAGAAGTGCCAGAAACAGGCACTACGAGGATGCGTGAAACGGTGCTCGCCGAAGTTGCACAAAGGAGTCCCACGTCGCCGGAGACCAATTTAGAAAGTCGTGCAATGCAGGTTAGAGCGCCGTGCACCCAGGCTTGGCTGTGCACGAAGGATTTCCGCCGGAAGTGCACAGGGGCCGGAGTAGCTGCAAAGTCGCGGTTCCCAGCAATGCAGCCCAGCGAGGTGAGGCAAGGACTTACCTCCACCAAACTTGGGCTGAAGAGTCACTGGACTGTGGGGGTCACTTGGACAGCGTCGCTGGATTCGAGGGACCTCGCTCGTCGTGCTGAGAGGAGACCCAAGGGACCGGTAATGCAGCTTTTTGGTGCCTGCGGTTGCAGGGGGAAGATTCCGTCGACCCACGGGAGATTTCTTCGGAGCTTCTGGTGCAGAGAGGAGGCAGACTACCCCCACAGCATGCACAAGCAGGAAAACAGTCGAGAAGGCGGCAGGATCAGCGTTACAGAGTTGCAGTAGTCGTCTTTGCTACTATGTTGCAGGTTTGCAGGCTTCCAGCGCGGTCAGCGGTCGATTCCTTATCAGAAGGTGAAGAGGGAGATGCAGAGGAACTCGGCTGAGCTCATGCATTCGTTATCTAAAGTTTCCCCAGAGACAGAGACCCTAAATAGCCATAAAAGAGGGTTTGGCTACCTAGGAGAGAGGAAAGGCTACTAACACCTGAAGGAGCCTATCAGCAGGAGTCTCTGACGTCACCTGGTGGCACTGGCCACTCAGAGCAGTCCAGTGTGCCAGCAGCACCTCTGTTTCCAAGATGGCAGAGGTCTGGAGCACACTGGAGGAGCTCTGGACACCTCCCAGGGGAGGTGCAGGTCAGGGGAGTGGTCACTCCCCTTTCCTTTGTCCAGTTTCGCGCCAGAGCAGGGGCTAAGGGGTCCCTGAACCGGTGTAGACTGGCTTATGCAGAATTGGGCACATCTGTGCCCAACAAAGCATTTCCAGAGGCTGGGGGAGGCTACTCCTCCCCTGCCTTCACACCATTTTCCAAAGGGAGAGGGTGTCACACCCTCTCTCAGAGGAAGTTCTTTGTTCTGCCATCCTGGGCCAGGCCTGGCTGGACCCCAGGAGGGCAGCTGCCTGTCTGAGGGGTTGGCAGCAGCAGCAGCTGCAGTGAAACCCCAGGAAGGGCAGTCTGGCAGTACCAGGGTCTGTGCTACAGACCACTGGGATCATGGAATTGTACCAACAATGCCAGGATGGCATAGAGGGGGCAATTCCATGATCATAGACATGTTACATGGCCATATTCGGAGTTACCATGGTGAAGCTACATATAGGTAGTGACCTATATGTAGTGCACGCGTGTAATGGTGTCCCCGCACTCACAAAGTTCAGTGAATTGGCTCTGAACAATGTGGGGGCACCTTGGCTAGTGCCAGGGTGCCCTCACACTAAGTAACTTTGCACCTAACCTTTACCAGGTAAAGGTTAGACATATAGGTGACTTATAAGTTACTTAAGTGCAGTGTAAAATGGCTGTGAAATAACGTGGACATTATTTCACTCAGGCTGCAGTGGCAGGCCTGTGTAAGAATTGTCAGAGCTCCCTATGGGTGGCAAAAGAAATGCTGCAGCCCATAGGGATCTCCTGGAACCCCAATACCCTGGGTACCTCAGTACCATATACTAGGGAATTATAAGGGTGTTCCAGTAAGCCAATGTAAATTGGTAAAAATGGTCACTAGCCTGTCAGTGACAATTTAGAAAGAAATGAGAGAGCATAACCACTGAGGTTCTGATTAGCAGAGCCTCAGTGAGACAGTTAGTCACTACACAGGTAACACATCCAGGCACACTTATGAGCACTGGGGCCCTGGGTTACCAGGGTCCCAGTGACACATACAACCAAAACAACATATATACAGTGAAAAATGGGGGTAACATGCCAGGCAAGATGGTACTTTCCTACACATATAAAATCAGACAATGCTTTCCCAAGTCTCACCTTTTGTTTCTAGGTTGAGGTTGTCGAGATGTCCTGTGGGTCAGCCGGAGAAGTTAAGGTGGCTCCAGGGTCCGGCAGGAGCAGCAACTGAAAGTCTTGAAGTTGGTGTGCCACAGGGAAAGGGACCACTTGGAAGCACACTGCACATGGGACATAGCGGTAAGTCCGTTGGGCCCCCTTGGAGAGTCGTTGTTGCAAGTGGTTAGGGGCCCATAGAGCACAGCTGATTCTCCAATGCAGGGGGCTGGTAGGCCGGGTCTAGAGCAGATTGGTCAGCCAAGTGTTATGCGTCAAGGAGCCTTTGGAGCCAGGTGCAGGTCACTTTGAGGGTAGATTGCAGGTCAGCAGGGCCACTCTGGGGGGGTGGTTCTTGGGTGTCCTTAAGTCCCATGACTGGTGCTTGTTTCAGGTCTTCGAAGAGTCCGGTGTGGACTTTTCTTCTGGGTGCCCCACGTTGGGGGTTCAGTTCCCCGGGCTACGGCATGGAGCTCACAGTGCCACCAAAGTTGGCACACTTGCAGTTTGTCCTCCGGGTCCATCGGGTGGACTTTGGTCAGGGTGATGTGTCAGGTTAGTTGGTCAGTGAAATAGACTTCACTGGTTTCTTGCCTCCAGGGTGCAGGGAGTGATGCCTTCCCTTAGCGGGTGGTTGTTGGCGATGTTTTGAAGCGTGGAGGTCCTCTGAGGTTTCTTAGAGTCTGTCCGATGTCCAGTCGACCCCTCGGCGGTGATTGTCAGGTCCGGGGTGCAGCGGGCAGGGTTTGGTACCTTTTTCTTCTGGCAGCAGGACGTCTGCTCTTGGGCCGCGGGTCTTCTTTGTTGCTGGTCTTCTTGTGTCCATTGAGTCTGATGTCCAGGTCTAGGCTTGACCACTAAATACTGTATTTAGTGGGCGTTAGGGGGAGTTTCTGGTAGTGGGCAATGGGCCACCTACCACTGGGCAGCTACGCCCACTATGTGACCACTTCCTCTGGGAAGGGGTCACATCCCTAACCCTGGTTGGCTATTTTCCTGCCATCCAAGATAGAGGAACATGAAATGGAGTGGTCACCTCATCTGCCAGACCTGAGGGTTGGTGCAGGCTGAGGGTGGTCACTTTGTGAGTTTTGTTCGCCATTCCTCCCGCCAAAAGTGGGGTCTGGGATGGGGGGTGGCCATCTGCTGCTTACTGCTAGCTGCAAAGGGCTGGGGCAGGGCTTCAAAGGCGCATGGCTTCTGAAGTTTCCTGCCAGAACAGGGCATGTTCCTGGGGGAAGAGGTGCGACACCTCCGCTCAGGAAGGGCTTTGTCTTTTGGTCCCAGAGAGTACAGACTCTCACCCCAGGGATTCAGAAACGTGTCTGGAGATGGCAGGCTGGTTTGGACTAGCCAGCTACCGTGCCAGGGTGGTGTAGGTTCTGCAGGGGCATCTCTAATGTGGCCCCGGGGTACATTTTATTATAAATCAAACACTGGTACCAGTGAGTATTTATCACTCTGAGGTGTTTGATACCAAACAGCGCAGGGTTCACAGAGGCCATCATGTAGCTGGGAAACACATACTGAACAGTGTTCCGCACATGCACTTGCTATGGGTTCCCTGTATACTTACTATGCCTTAATGCTTTGTAAACACACAGCAGGGGCATATTTGCCCATGCAAACATATGCCCTCACATGCATTATAGTGCACCTTGCCTTGGGGCTGCAAGGCCTGCCAGAGGGGTGACTTACCTCTAGTGCATGCAGTGTTAGTGGACAGGGCACCCTTAGTGAGTGCCATGTCGGTTTGTAACTTTTGAATACACCAGGTCTTATACTTGCAATGTCACTCCTCTCTCTGAGAGACAACTCTAAAGCTGGTTCTCTGCCCTGCTCTATTCTCAGGTCAAAGATGAGGGTATATTACATATTCAGCAGGTTCCTAAGGCTTCCTCATAAAGCTTCTCTCAGCATCCTTCAAACAACACTATCTGCAACAGGACAAGCCATGTGCACTAGTCTGCACCCTGCAGGCGTCTTCTTGAATGCTCTGTTTATTAAAACATTCCATGATTATCAGAAAGAGAAGAAAACTTGCATGAGGTTGGTGTGGGGCCTCTCAGAGTGGCACAATTGGTGCTGCAGCTCTGGGGGACCCTCTTCAGTACCCAGTCCCTAGGTACCAGGGGTACCATTTACTAGGACTTACAAGGGGGGCTGAAGTGCCAATCATAGTACAGTTTTGGTGAAAGAGAGCTGGCCCTGGGAACCTGTCTCGCAGGAGCTCAGGGCTCTTACAGTTTGAAACCACATAATTTTCCAGGCAAAAAGTGAGAGGCTAACCATGCAAAAAGAGGCCTCTCCCACACCCCTCTACTGCACTGACAGGTCTTCCTTCCCCTGCACCTCACAGATGCCACACAGAGTGCAGAGGTCACCACTCACATTAGGTCCCAGTCCAGCTTCGCGCTTGTGATCTCTTCCATCAGGCGGGCGAGGCGGCGCTTGAAGAAGGCCTGGAAGCGCACATCATCCTCAAACACCAGGGCAGTGTCCAGCTGGCGCTCTACTATCTGAAGAGACAGCTGGGGTCAGTGTATTAGCCTACATGTGATACATGCAAACACTGCACACATAGAGAGTGCTCCTGCTGGAGACATGCAAACACTGCACATATAGAGAGTGCTCCTGCTGGAGACATGCAAACACTGCTCACATAGAGAGGGCTCCTGCTGGAGACATGCAAACACTGCACACATAGAGAGGGCTCCTGCGGGAGACATGCAAACACTGCACACATAGAGAGGGCTCCTGCTGGAGACATGCAAACACTGCACACAAACACTGGGCTCCTGCTGGAGACATGCAAACACTGCTCACATAGAGAGTGCTCCTGCTGGAGACATGCAAACACTGCACACATAGAGAGGGCTCCTGCTGGAGACATGCAAACACTGCACACATAGCGAGGGCTCCTGCTGGAGACATGCAAACACTGCACACAAACACTGGGCTCCTGCTGGAGACATGCAAACACTGCACACATAGAGAGTGCTCCTGCTGGAGACATGCAAACACTGCACACATAGCGAGGGCTCCTGCTGGAGACATGCAAACACTGCACACAGAGAGTGCTCCTGCTGGAGACATGCAAACACTGCACACAAACACTGGGCTCCTGCTGGAGACATGCAAACACTGCACACATAGTGAGGGCTCGCGCGGAAGACATGCAAACGCTGCACACATAGTGAGGGCTCGCGCGGAAGACATGCAAACGCTGCACACATAGAGAGTGCTCCTGCTGGAGACATGCAAACACTGCACACATAGAGAGGGCTCCTGCGGGAGACATGGAAACACTGCACACAAACACTGGGCTCCTGCTGGAGACATGCAAACACTGCACACATAGAGAGTGCTCCTGCTGGAGACATGCAAACACTGCACACAAACACTGGGCTCCTGCTGGAGACATGCAAACACTGCACACATAGAGAGGGCTCCTGCGGGAGACATGGAAACACTGCACACAAACACTGGGCTCCTGCTGGAGACATGCAAACACTGCACACATAGAGAGGGCTCCTGCGGGAGACATGCAAACACTGCACACATAGAGAGGGCTCATGCAAACACTGCACACATAGAGAGGGCTCCTGCTGGAGACATGCAAACGCTGCACACATAGAGAGGGCTCGCGCGGAAGACATGCAAACACTGCACACATAGAGAGGGCTCGCGCGGAAGACATGCAAACACTGCACACATAGCGAGGGCTCCTGCTGGAGACATGCAAACACTGCACACATAGAGAGGGCTCCTGCTGGAGACATGCAAACACTGCACACATAGCGAGGGCTCGCGCGGAAGACATGCAAACACTGCACACATAGAGAGGGCTCCTGCTGGAGACATGCAAACACTGCACACATAGCGAGGGCTCCTGCTGGAGACATGCAAACACTGCACACATAGCGAGGGCTCCTGCTGGAGACATGCAAACACTGCACACAAACACTGGGCTCCTGCTGGAGACATGCAAACACTGCACACATAGAGAGTGCTCCTGCTGGAGACATGCAAACACTGCACACATAGAGAGGGCTCCTGCTGGAGACATGCAAACACTGCACACATAGCGAGGGCTCCTGCTGGAGACATGCAAACACTGCACACAAACACTGGGCTCCTGCTGGAGACATGCAAACACTGCACACAGAGAGTGCTCCTGCTGGAGACATGCAAACACTGCACACATAGCGAGGGCTCCTGCTGGAGACATGCAAACACTGCACACAAACACTGGGCTCCTGCTGGAGACATGCAAACACTGCACACATAGAGAGTGCTCCTGCTGGAGACATGCAAAGACTGCACACATAGCGAGGGCTCCTGCTGGAGACATGCAAACACTGCACACAGAGAGTGCTCCTGCTGGAGACATGCAAACACTGCACACAAACACTGGGCTCCTGCTGGAGACATGCAAACACTGCACACATAGCGAGGGCTCGCGCGGAAGACATGCAAACACTGCACACAAACACTGGGCTCCTGCTGGAGACATGCAAACACTGCACACATAGAGTGCGCTCCTGCTGGAGACATGCAAACACTGCACACATAGAGAGGGCTCCTGCTGGAGACATGAAAGCACTGCACACAAACACTGGGCTCCTGCTGGAGACATGCAAACACTGCACACATAGAGAGGGCTCCTGCAGGAGACATGCAAACACTGCACACAAACACTGGGCTCCTGCTGGAGACATGCAAACACTGCACACATAGAGTGCGCTCCTGCTGGAGACATGCAAACACTGCACACATAGAGAGGGCTCCTGCTGGAGACATGAAAGCACTGCACACAAACACTGGGCTCCTGCTGGAGACATGCAAACACTGCACACATAGAGAGTGCTCCTGCTGGAGACATGCAAACACTGCACACATAGAGAGTGCTCCTACTGGAGACATGCAAACACTGCACACAAACACTGGGCTCCTGCTGGAGACATGCAAACACTGCACACAAACACTGGGCTCCTGCTGGAGACATGCAAACACTGCACACATAGAGAGTGCTCCTGCTGGAGACATGCAAACACTGCACACATAGAGAGGGCTCCTGCTGGAGACATGAAAGCACTGCACACAAACACTGGGCTCCTGCTGGAGACATGCAAACACTGCACACATAGCGAGGGCTCGCGCGGAAGACATGCAAACACTGCACACAAACACTGGGCTCCTGCTGGAGACATGCAAACACTGCACACATAGAGTGCGCTCCTGCTGGAGACATGCAAACACTGCACACATAGAGAGGGCTCCTGCTGGAGACATGCAAACACTGCACACATAGAGTGCGCTCCTGCTGGAGACATGCAAACACTGCACACATAGAGAGGGCTCCTGCTGGAGACATGAAAGCACTGCACACAAACACTGGGCTCCTGCTGGAGACATGCAAACACTGCACACATAGAGAGTGCTCCTGCTGGAGACATGCAAACACTGCACACAAACACTGGGCTCCTGCTGGAGACATGCAAACACTGCACACAAACACTGGGCTCCTGCTGGAGACATGCAAAAACTGCACACAAACACTGGGCTCCTGCTGGAGACATGCAAACACTGCACACATAGAGAGTGCTCCTGCTGGAGACATGCAAACACTGCATACATAGAGAGGGCTCCTGCTGGAGACATGAAAGCACTGCACACAAACACTGGGCTCCTGCTGGAGACATGCAAACACTGCACACATAGAAAGGGCTCCTGCGGGAGACATGCAAACACTGCACACAAACACTGGGCTCCTGCTGGAGACATGCAAACACTGCACACATAGAGAGTGCTCCTGCTGGAGACATGCAAACACTGCACACAAACACTGGGCTCCTGCTGGAGACATGCAAACACTGCACACATAGAGAGGGCTCCTGCGGGAGACATGCAAACACTGCACACATAGAGAGTGCTCCTGCTGGAGACATGCAAACACTGCACACAAACACTGGGCTCCTGCTGGAGACATGCAAACACTGCACACATAGAGAGTGCTCCTGCTGGAGACATGCAAACACTGCACACAAACACTGGGCTCCTGCTGGAGACATGCAAACACTGCACACATAGAGAGGGCTCCTGCGGGAGACATGCAAACACTGCACACATAGAGAGGGCTCCTGCTGGAGACATGCAAACATTGCACACATAGAGAGGGCTCGCGCGGAAGACATGCAAACACTTCACACATAGCGAGGGCTCCTGCTGGAGACATGCAAACACTGCACACATAGAGAGGGCTCCTGCTGGAGACATGCAAACACTGCACACATAGCGAGGGCTCGCGCGGAAGACATGCAAACACTGCACACATAGAGAGTGCTCCTGCTGGAGACATGCAAACACTGCACACATAGCGAGGGCTCCTGCTGGAGACATGCAAACACTGCACACATAGAGAGGGCTCCTGCTGGAGACATGCAAACACTGCACACATAGAGAGTGCTCCTGCTGGAGACATGCAAACACTGCACACATAGCGAGGGCTCGCGCGGAAGACATGCAAACACTGCACACATAGAGAGTGCTCCTGCTGGAGACATGCAAACACTGCACACATAGAGAGGGCTCGCGCGGAAGACATGCAAACACTTCACACATAGCGAGGGCTCCTGCTGGAGACATGCAAACACTGCACACATAGAGAGGGCTCCTGCTGGAGACATGCAAACACTTCACACATAGCGAGGGCTCGCGCGGAAGACATGCAAACACTGCACACATAGAGAGTGCTCCTGCTGGAGACATGCAAACACTGCACACATAGCGAGGGCTCCTGCGGGAGACATGCAAACACTGCACACATAGAGAGTGCTCCTGCTGGAGACATGCAAACACTGCACACATAGAGAGTGCTCCTGCTGGAGACATGCAAACACTGCACACATAGCGAGGGCTCGCGCGGAAGACATGCAAACACTGCACACATAGAGAGTGCTCCTGCTGGAGACATGCAAACACTGCACACATAGAGAGGGCTCCTGCGGGAGACATGCAAACACTGCACACATAGCGAGGGCTCGCGCGGAAGACATGCAAACACTGCACACATAGCGAGGGCTCGCGCGGAAGACATGCAAACACTGCACAAATAGCGAGGGCTCGCGCGGAAGACATGCAAACACTGCACAAATAGCGAGGGCTCACGCAGAAGACATGCAAACACTGCACACAAAGACAAAGCTCCTGCGGGAGACATGGAAACACTGCACACATAGCGAGGGCTCGCGCGGAAGACAAGCAAACACTGCACACATAGAGAGAGTGCTCCTGCTGGAGACATGCAAACACTGCACACATAGCGAGGGCTCGCGCGGAAGACAAGCAAACACTGCACACATAGCGAGGGCTCGCGCGGAAGACAAGCAAACACTGCACACATAGCGAGGGCTCCTGCTGGAGACATGCAAACACTGCACACTAAGAAAGACGGCATGCATGAGACATGCAAACACTGCACACAAAGACTGGGCTCCTGCGGGAGACATGCAAACACTGCACACATAGAGAGTGCTCCTGCTGGAGACATGCAAACACTGCACACTAAGACAGACAGGGCATGCATGAGACATGCAAACACTGCACACAAAGACAGACGCTCCTGCATGAGAGACACACAAACACTGCACACAAAGACAGGCAAATACAATGTACAGGATACACGGACGGGCCTGCAGGAAAACAGCGCACATGAAAATAGAAAAGCTCCAGATTCACGACTGACCAGTTAGAGTCAGGAGGTGGTACACTGATGGCATGCTGGGAGCAGTCTGCTCAAGTGTATTGCAGTAAGTGCAGTTCATTGCAGTATTTGTATTCGTAGTTGAAGAAATTTGCTATGCACCGTAGACAGAACCACTGCTGGACATCTCTAGACACATCAGTGAAGCTATTTGGTTTTAATCACCAGACAGCTATCTTTCGTTTTAGGGGTACTTACCATATTACTTCTTGTGAGTGTGGTGATGAATTTTTGTAAACTTGATCTGACAAATTAATAGATAAATATTGCTTTCAGCTCCTCATGTCAAGTAACTCTTGCAGCTCAGATACATCCCAAATGGCTTGTCAGCCTCAACAGCTCCCGCACTGAGAGCCACAATTGCAAGTTGGTGGGAACTGATAGCAAGTAAACACTAGCCCTCCCATGTGCATCGTGGATACGCAGTGTAGGAGGCTGGCCCTCTATGTAGTGTGCAAAGCTAGGCACACTGTGCAGGGGGTCCAGGCACCACAACCTGGTTTCCAGAGGTAAACACTAGATAACCTAGGGCCAGATGTAGCAAAAAAGCAATTTGCGACTTGCAAATTGCGAGTCCCTGCGACTCGCAATTTGCAAGTCGCAAATTGCTATGCAGTACGGTGTCTCAGACACCGACTGCAACTCGCAATGGGGTCGCAATGACCCACCTCATGAATATTCATGAGGTGGGTCGCAAATTGCGTCCCCATTGCGAGTATAGGCACTCGCTAACATGGAGGCCTGCTGACGTCAGCAGACCTCCATGTTAGGGACCTGCTTTTAAATAAAGCAGTTTTTTTTTTTTGAAATGTAGCCCGTTTTCCCTAAGGGAAAACGAGCTGCATTTCAAAAAAATCCGAAACCTTTTGTTTCGGTTTTTTCAGGGCAGGGAGTGGTCCCTTGGACCACTCCCTGCCCTGAAAAAATGTTTTGGGGTCCAGTCTCAAACTGGAAGGGGTCCCATGGGGACCCCTTCCAATTTGCGAGTGGGTTACCATCCACTTGAAGTGGATGGTAACTGCGACTCCATTTGCGAAAATGGAGTTGCATACCACTGCGACTCGCAAATAGGAAGGGAACACCCCTTCCTATTTGCGATTCGGAAATGCATTTTGCGAGTCGGTAACGACTCGCAAAATGCATTTCTGCATAGGAAACACGCATTTGCGAGTCGCAAACGGCAGATTTTGCCGTTTGCGACTCGCAAAGTGTTTCCTACATCTGGCCCTTAATGCTCTAATTTTTAAGGTAGCTTGGTCGATCAGATAGGCCAATCCTGGGGAAGTGCAAAGCATTTGTTGTACTCACAGTATAGATCATGCAGCTCACACATTCAAAGGAATAACTCGAGACCAATTTATAAAAAATACTTCAGATTTTTATGTAATTTTTAAGACCAAGATTATCAAAATTGGTTAAGTACTTTTTGAGATATGGATTTTTGAAGTTTAAGGAAATAATCTTTTTGTGTGTAATTACGCACCAGAGGAATCAATGGAAAGTTCTTGTTTTGCAGGTTGGTCGAGGGAGTCGGTGGGCACAGAGTGCCAGCTGGAGGAGTTCAGGCGGCTCCCGGTTCTGGCTGGAGCAGCGGTGGAAAGAGTCTGGAGCTGGTGCAGGGCCACTGCGGGGGACCACTTGGAAAAGATTAGAGGTGGTTCCTTGGGGGCCCCTTGGAGTGTCGAGGTCACAAGGGGCACAGCAGGTTCTTCCTTGCAGGACACAGGCTGCCAGGTGCAGAGCGAATCGGTGAGCCAGGAGCTGTGAGGAAAGATGGAGGTAAGCCACTTCAAGGGTCGCTTGCAAGGCAACGGGGGCACTCTGGCGGGAGATCCAGGGTGTTCCTCAAGTACCTCGACTGGAGCTTCCTCCTGGTCCTTTTTCAGTCCCGGGCGGGGTTCAATGTTGTGGTGACTTTTCCGCTGGGCCTGCTGGCGGAAACGCTGTTTCCGTCAGCTGGGCCAGCGGAAATGTCCTAATGTGGTGCCAAACATACCGCATACTTTCAAAAGACCGCCAAAGTCATAATGAGGGCCTAAGTACTGAATTTAGTGGGTGTTTTAGGGGGAACCTGGTAGTGTCCAATGAGACACGTACCTTTAGGTGGCGACACCCACTATAGTGACCACTTCCTGTGGGAAGAGTCACTTCCCTATCCCTGATTGGCTATTTTCTTTCCATCTAAGATGGAGGAAAATGAAATGGAGTGTCCACCTCGCAGGCAGCACCTTAGGTGTGGTGTATGCCATGTGGGGCCACTCCTCCTGCCCTCTGTGTAGTTTCCCGCCTTTGCTCCCCCAAAAGTGGAGGTTTGCAAAGGGGTTGACCATCTGCTGCTAGCAGCAGGCCTGGGGGTCAAGTTTCAAAGGTGGTAAACCCTTTGAAGCTCGCTGCCAGGGCAGTTCACATTCCTGAGGGAGGGGGTGTTAGCTCGTCCACCCAGGAAGGGCATTGTTCTACAAACCAGGGAGACAGATCTCTCCCCCAAGGTTTGTATATTGGCTGTCTGGATGACGCAGGCTGGCTGGAACCAGTCAGCAACCATGCCAGGGTAGTTAGCTTTTGCAGGGGGCACCTCTAAGTTGACCTCTGGGTACATTTTATAATAAATCCAGTGCTGGAACCAGTTTGGATTTATCATTCTGAGTATTTTGATACCAAACAACCCAGGATTCAGAGTGGCCATCATGTAGCTGTGAAACTCGTGTTTGACGAGTGTCCAGCACATATATTAAAATGGCTGCTCTGTTCACTCACTATGTCCCAGGTTAGGCAAGCACAAGTGGGGGCATATTGCTCATGCATCTATGCCCTCACATATAATATGGAGCACCGTGCTTTAGGGCTGTAAGGCCTGCCAGAGGGGTGTCTTACCCATAGTAAATGCAGTGTATGGTTTGTGTTTTAGGTTTGCACCAGGACACTCAGCCTGCAATGGCAGTGCTGGGTGCATCTGGATGCATGGCCCTAGAGGGTGGCACAATCAGTGCTGCTGCCCTCAGGGGCCGACCCTTAGTACCCTATGCCCTGGGTACCTAAGTACCTTTTGCTAGGGACTTATAGTGGTAGCTAAAGGTGTATCCAACTACCTTTGCAATGTTTTAGGGAAAGAACACCGGCACTGGGAACCTGGTTAGCAGAATCCCAGTGCACTCGAGTCCAAATTGCATCCAGAAGCCAGGCAAAAAGACAGGAGGGCCTGCAACATACAGTTCCTTATAGCATGTACGTTCACAATTGAAGGAATCCAGAACTAGGTGCTCAGAGAGTTGCATGTGATTTCACAGAAAAACAATTTAAGGGAATACCATTACTGAGAAACGATTTCTCCTCAACTGTTTAAAGGAAATTTTCAGAATGAATGGCATTGAAAATGTCACTTACCCAGTGTACATCTGTTCGTGGCATTAGTCGCTGCAGATTCACATGTTTGGCACAGTCCGCTGCCTGGTGTTGGGCTCGGAGTATTACAAGTTGTTTTTCTTCGAAGAAGTCTTTTTTGGGCACGGGACCGAAGGACTCCTCCCTCTTCGGCTCCATTGCGCATGGGCGTCGACTCCATCTTAGATTGTTTTCCCCGCAGAGGGTGAGGATGGAGTTGTTTGCTATAAATAGTGCCCATGCAATGGAGTGAATATGTATGTACGTTAAGAGTTTATAATAATTATTTACAAATGTACAAATGTTTAAGATTTAAGATCTACTTCTAAACGGCTACAGGCTTCCCGGGGAGGCGGGAGGGTGCATGTGAATCTGCAGCGACTAATGCCACGAACAGATGTACACTGGGTAAGTGACATTTTCAGTTCGATGGCATATGTTGCTGCAGATACACATGTTTGGCATAGACTATAAAGCAGTTACCTCCCCTAAAAGCGGTGGTTTAGCCTGTAGGAGTTGAAGTAGTTTGGAATAATGTTCTTAGTACAGCTTGGCCCACTGTAGCTTGTTGTGCATTTAGTACGTCTACACAGTAGTGTTTAGTAAACGTATGAGGCGTAGACCAGGTTGCAGCCTTACATATTTCGCTCATAGGAATGTTTCCTAGAAAGGCCATTGTAGCACCTTTCTTTCTGGTTGAGTGTGCCTTTGGTGTAATAGGCAATTCTCTTTTGGCTTTAAGATAGCATGTTTGAATACATCTGACTATCCATCTAGCAATGCCTTGTTTAGAGATTGGATTTCCTATGTGTGGTTTTTGAAAAGCTATGAACAGTTGTTTTGTTTTCCTGATTAGCTTTGTTCTGTCAATGTAGTACATTAGTGCTCTTTTGATGTCTAATGTATGTAGTGCCCTTTCAGCCACGGAATTTGGTTGTGGGAAGAACACTGGCAATTCTACTGTTTGATTTAAATGGAATGGTGAGATTACTTTTGGCAGAAATTTTGGATTTGTTCTTAGAACTATTTTATTTTTGTGTATTTGAATAAATGGTTCTTGTATGGTAAATGCCTGTATTTCACTTACTCTTCTGAGGGATGTGATTGCAATGAGAAATGCGACTTTCCAGGTTAGATATTGCATTTCACAGGAATGCATGGGTTCGAAAGGTGGACCCATGAGTCTTGTTAAGACGATGTTAAGGTTCCATGAAGGAACTGGTGGTGTTCTTGGTGGTATAATTCTTTTTAGCCCTTCCATGAATGCTTTAATAACTGGTATTCTAAATAGAGACGATGAATGAGTAGTTTGTAGGTAAGCAGATATTGCTGCGAGGTGTATTTTTATAGATGAAAAAGCGAGATTCGCTTTTTGCAAATGTAGTAAGTATCCTACTATGTCCTTTGTAGAGGCATGTAATGGTTGTATTTGATTGGTATGGCAGTAGTAAACAAATCTTTTCCACTTAGATGCATAGCAGTGTCTAGTGGAAGATTTTCTAGCTTGTTTTATGACCTCCATGCATTCTTGTGTGAGGTCTAAGTGTCCGAATTCTAGGATTTCAGGAGCCAAATTGCCAGATTCAATGATGCTGGGTTTGGATGCCTGATCTGTTGTTTGTGTTGTGTTAACAGATCTGGTCTGTTGGGTAGTTTGACATGCGGTACTAGTGAAAGGTCTAGTAGAGTTGTATACCAAGGTTGTCTTGCCCATGTGGGTGCTATCAGTATGAGTTTGAGTTGGTTTTGACTCAACTTGTTTACTAGATATGGAAGGAGAGGGAGAGGGGGAAAAGCGTATGCAAATATCCCTGACCAACTCATCCATAGAGCATTGCCTTGTGATTCGCGGTGTGGGTACCTGGATGCGAAGTTTTGGCATTTTGAGTTTTCTTTTGTTGCGAACAAATCTATCTGGGGTGTTCCCCAAATTTGAAAGTACTTGTTCAGAACTTGGGGGTGAATTTCCCATTCGTGGACTTGTTGGTGGTTTCGCGAAAGGTTGTCTGCTAGTTGGTTTTATATTCCTGGAATAAATTGTGCTATTAGGCGAATGTGGTTGTGAATCGCCCACTGCCATATTTTTTGTGTTAGGAGGCACAATTGTGTTGAGTGTGTTCCTCCTTGTTTGTTTAAATAATACATTGTTGTCATGTTGTCTGTTTTGACAAGAATGTATTTGTGTGTTATTATGGGTTGAAAGGCTTTTAACGCTAGAAATACTGCTAACAGTTCTAGGTAATTGATATGAAATTTTGTTTGGTGTATTTCCCATTGTCCTTGAATGCTGTGGTGATTGAGGTGTGCTCCCCACCCTGTCATGGAAGCATATGTTGTTATAACGTATTGAGGCACTGGGTCCTGAAATGTCCGCCCTTTGTTTAAATTTTTGCTGTTCCACCATAGAAGCGAGAGGTATGTTTGGCGGTCTACCAACACCAGATCTTGAAGTTGACCCTGTGCCTGTGACCATTGTGATGCTAGGCACTGTTGTAAGGGTCGCATGTGTAGTCTTGCGTTTGGGACAATGGCTATGCATGATGACATCATGCCTAGAAGTTTTAGCACAAATTTTGCTTGTATCTTTTGGTTTGGAAACATAGCACTTATTACCTTGTGGAATGCCTGCACTCTTTGTGGACTTGGAGTGGCAATTCCCTTTGATGTGTTGATGGTTGCTCCTAGATATTGTTGTGTCTGACACGGTTCTAGGTGTGATTTTGTATAGTTGATGGAAAACCCCAGTTTGTGAAGGGTTTGTATGACATATGTGGTGTCGTTTGCGCATTTTTTTACTGTGTTGGTCTTGATTAGCCAATCGTCTAGGTAAGGGAACACATGTATCTGTTGTCTCCTGATGTGTGCTGCTACTACTGCTAGACATTTTGTGAACACTCTTGGTGCAGTTGTAATTCCGAATGGCAACACTTTGAATTGGTAATGTATTCCTTTGAATACGAACCTTAGGTACTTTCTGTGAGAAGGGTGTATTGGTATATGAAAGTACGCATCCTTTAGGTCTAATGTGGTCATGTAATCTTGCTGTTTGAGCAGTGGAATGATGTCTTGTAGTGTGACCATGTGAAAATGGTCCGATATGATGTAGGTATTTAGTGTCCTGAGATCTAATATTGGTCTTAATGTTTTGTCTTTTTTTGGAATTAGAAAGTACAGGGAGTAAACTCCTGTGTTTTTTTGTTGTACTGGTACTAACTCTATTGCATCCTTTTGCAGTAGTGCTTGAACTTCTAGTCCTAAAAGTTCTAAATGTTGTGGTGACATTTTGCGTGTTTTGGGAGGGATGTTTGGTGGGAATTTGTGGAATTCTATGCAATAGCCATGTTGGATTATTGCTAATACCCAATTGTCTGTTGTAATCTGTTGCCAAGATTGGTAGAATTGGCTTAGTCTTCCCCCCACTGGTGTTGAGTGAAGGGGTTGCGTGACTTGAAAGTCACTGTTTAGGTGGAGGTGTTTTTGGAGTCTGGAATCTTCCCCTACTCCTTGGGAATTGACCCCCTCTATATCCCCTGAAACCTCCCCTTTGGAATGAACCCTGATATGGTGTGGTTCTTGTTTGTTGGCTGGTGGTGTCTGTGGGTTGGCCACGAAACCCCCCTCTAAATGGAGTTTTTCTAAAAGAGCCTCTGCTCTGCGGGGAGTAGAGTGCGCCCATGGCTTTGGCCGTGTCTGTGTCCTTTTTAAGTTTTTCAATGGCTGTGTCCACTTCAGGGCCAAAAAGTTGTTTTTCGTTGAAGGGCATATTAAGGACAGCCTGCTGGATTTCAGGTTTGAAGCCTGAAGTGCGGAGCCAAGCGTGTCTCCTTATGGTGACAGCAGTGTTGACTGTTCTCGCTGCAGTATCGGCTGCGTCCAGTGAAGAGCGGATTTGATTGTTTGAGATCGTTTGTCCCTCTTCAACTATTTGCTGCGCCCTTTTTTGGTATTCTTGGGGAAGATGGTCTACGAGAAGTTGCATCTCATCCCAGTGTGCGCGGTCATATCTGGCCAGCAGCGCTTGAGAATTTGCGATGCGCCACTGGTTGGCTGCCTGTGATGCTACTCTTTTTCCTGCCGCATCAAATTTTCTGCTTTCTTTGTCCGGAGGTGGGGCGTCGCCAGATGTATGGGAATTTGCTCTTTTGCGAGCTGCCCCTACTACTACGGAGTCAGGTGGTAACTGCGAAGTAATAAACACTGGGTCTGTGGGTGGTGGTTTGTATTTTTTATCCACCCTTGGGGTGATGGCTCTTGATTTTACGGGCTCTTCAAAAATGTGTTTTGCGTGCCGTAACATCCCTGGTAGCATTGGGAGACATTGATATTGGCTATGTGTAGCCGAGAGGGTGTTAAATAAAAAATCATCCTCTATAGGATCGGAATGCAGTTGGACATTGTGGAATTCTGCAGCCCTAGCCACCAGTTGCGAGTATGAGGTACTGTCCTCTGGCGGTGACGGCTTTGTGGGGTATGAATCTGGATCATTGTCCGGCACTGGGGTGTCGTATAGGTCCCAAGCGTCTTGATCCTGATTATCTTGACTTATGGTAGTTTGCGCTGGTGAGTGCATTTGTGGCGGTGTTTGTGCCGGCGATGCCTGTTGTGGTGGAGAGGGCGGAGGCGTGACTTTTTTAACCACTTTGGCTTGTGGTTGTGCGTCATCCTTGAGGAGACCGATCCTTCTTTTCCTCATTATTGGGGGAAGGGTTGATATCTTCCCTGTGTCTTGCTGGATGTACAGTCTCTTTTGTGTGTAGTCTGATTCTACACTTTGGAGCTCTTGTCCAAATCTGTGCATCTGGCCACTTATTCCTTGTTCCTCTGTGTAGGATGAAGGTGTGGAAATTTTCGGCGCCGAGAGAGAATCTTTTTTCGGCTTCGGCACCGACAGAATTTTTGTTCCTTTCGGCATGGAGTCTCGGTGCCGATGTTTTTCGGTGCCGGTATCTTGTTTTTGTCTCTCGGAGCCGCTATCTCGGCTCCGAGGTTGCTCCATGGCGGTCCCTCGACCGGAGTCGGGTGTCTTCGCTATGGGCGTGCCCTTTTTCGGCGCCTTCGACGGGTCGCCTGTTTTATGGGTCGAGCCATGGCCTGTTGGCAGTGGCGTCCCCTGGGCTTTCAATTTCTCGATGGTTTTACTTTTCGACGTCTTACTCACAGTTTGTTGCTGTTGTTCGACGTCGGAGTCTCCGGATTCTGAGTCCGGAACCGAGAATGTTTCCTCTTCGTCGTCGAAACGTTGTTTTGTCGGCGTGGATGCCATTTGTAGACGCCTGGCTCTTCGGTCCCGGAGTGTTTTTCTGGACCGGAAGGCTCGACAGGCCTCACAGGTATCCTCCTTGTGCTCGGGGGACAAGCACAAGTTACAGACCAAGTGCTGATCTGTATAAGGATACTTACTGTGACATTTTGGGCAGAAACGGAACGGGGTCCGTTCCATCGGCTTCGATGTCGCACGCGGTCGGGCCGACCAGGCCCCGATGGGGGAATCGAAGCTACCCCAAAGTCTTCCGATGATCGGTGTCGATGTACCTAACTATCCCGATACCGAACGGAACAATACCGACGCTTTCTTCCGAGATTCTGACTAACTTTCCGAACCGAAACACGGAGCGAAAAGGAATACGTCCGAACCCGACAGCGGAAAAAAACAATCTAAGATGGAGTCGACGCCCATGCGCAATGGAGCCGAAGAGGGAGGAGTCCTTCGGTCCCGTGACCAAAAAAGACTTCTTTGAAGAAAAACAACTTGTAATACTCCGAGCCCAACACCAGGCAGCGGACTGTGCCAAACATGTGTATCTGCAGCAACATATGCCATCGAACTCACTGTTTCATAGAAACCAATTCATAGAGTGTTTTTTTGCTCGAAAATGGCTTTTGGATGCTTATTTTTTAAAGTGAAAATACAATAGTTGCATCCATCCCTGAAACCCTAAAAGTCTTTTCTACCCCTACACTCCACCCATCCCGGAACCCTAATTCTATCCATTTGTGACCCAAAAAAATCCATGAACACCTATAAAGTTTCACAATCCCTGGACCCGTAAACCCGTTACTAGTTTTAAACTCCACCTAAGTTTAACATAATTTTGTATTTTTCCTTAAAATTATCATTTCGCAGAAATTTTCCCTTTAATTTTCTGTTTATTTGTAGTTCCTAAAAATTGCCTTTCCTTAAAATTGATTTTCCGTGATTTGGTTTCCTCCAATATGGTTTCTCAGTTTTTGTTTTTCCACTAGTTCACACTCATCAGTTCAGCGATGCAAGCACGTCTGCACCACCCTGTGGCGAATTGTAGTACTGCTAACTAATTCAGAAAGGAATCTCCCACAATGCATCTGGGAGAACTGGTGATGGTATGCAAGACAGTGTCCCAGTTCCCCTCGACTGCTGTACTCCTCCCAGAGCTACGGGGCTGACAAGCCTCTGGTGTGCACTTGCACACTGGAGTGGTACTTGACGTAAGATACATTGAGCAATATTTCAAGCACCCCCAAACTGACTTGTTACTCTCCACTGACGAAGGCCAAGAGTCCAGATGTGTCTTAAGATATTCGCACTGGTTGGTCCACACATGCTGGGTACTCTGAGAGTTGGGAATAACTTGAAGGGACCTGTGCTGTAATGATAAATCGATGTGCTCCTCTCCCCCTTGTATTACATTAAAGGGATTGCCTGAAGCTGAAGGGGCCAGAAGAAGGCTGTAATATATGAGTGGGTGCACGATCAGGTAAGATGCATGAGCAGATTACAGCATTTTATAACGGGTAAATTTTTACTGGAATTCATTTTTTCAGAGGCTGTGTCAGTTACATGGAGTCAAACACAGACATGAGCTCCTGACTCATGTCCTCAAGCACAGGACCTAGAGGCAAAGACAGACATCAGCACTGGGATCATGTCCTCAAGCACAGGACCTAGAATCAAAGACAGACATCAGCTCCTGGTTCATGTCCTCAAGCACAGGACCTAGAATCAAAGACAGACATCAGCTCCTGGTTCATGTCCTCAAGCACAGGACCTAGAGTCAAAGACAGACATCAGCTCCTGGTTCATGTCCTCAAGCACAGGACCTAGAGTCAAAGACAGATATCAGCACTTGGATCATGTCCTCAAGCACAGGACCTAGAGTCAAAGACAGACATCAGCTCCTGGCTCATGTCCTCAAGCACAGAACCTAGAGGCAAAGACAGACATCAGCCCCGGGATCCTGTCCTCAAGCACAGGACCTAGAGTCAAAGACAGACATCAGCTCCTGGTTCATGTCCTCAAGCACAGGACCTAGAGGCAAAGACAGACATCAGCCCCGGGATCCTGTCCTCAAGCACAGGACATGGAGTCAAAGACAGACATCAGCCCTGGGATCATGTCCTCAAGCACAGGACCTAGAGGCAAAGACAGACATCAGCCCCGGGATCCTGTCCTCAAGCACAGGACATGGAGTCAAAGACAGACATCAGCCCTGGGATCATGTCCTCAAGCACAGGACATGGAGTCAGAGACAGACATCAGCGCTGGGATCATGTCCTCAAGCACAGGGCCTAGAGTCAAAGACAGACATCAGCCCCGGGATCCTGTCCTCAAGCACAGGACGTACAGTCAAAGACAGACATCAGCTCCTGGCTCATGTCCTCAAGCACAGGACCTAGAGTCACAGACAGACATCAGCCCCGGGATCCTGTCCTCAAGCACAGGACCTAGAGTCACAGACAGACATCAGCTCCTGGCTCATGTCCTCAAGCACAGACCTGGAGTCAAAGACAGACATCAGCTCCTGGCTCATGTTGTCAAGCACAGACCTGGAGTCAAAGACAGACCTCAGCTCCTGGTTCATGTCCTCAAGCACAGGACCTGGAGTTAAAGACAGACATCAGCACTGGGATCATGTCCTCAAGAACAGGACCTAGAAGCAAAGACAGACATCAGCGCTGGGATCATGTCCTCAAGCACAGGACCTAGTCTCAAAGACAGACATCAGCCCTGGGATCATGTTCTCAAACACAGGACCTAGATTCAAAGACAGACATCAGCGCTGGGATCATGTCCTCAAGCACAGGACCTAGAGTCAAAGACAGACATCAGCTCCTGGCTCATGTCCTCAAGCACAGGACCTAGAGTCAAAGACAGACATCAGAACTGGGATCATGTCCTCAAGCACAGGACCTAGAGTCAAAGACAGACATCAGCCCTGGGATCATGTTCTCAAGCAAATGACCTAGAGTCAAAGACAGACATCAGCTCCTGGCTCATGTTATCAAGCACAGGACCTGGAGTCGAAGACAGACATCAGCTCCTGGTTCGTGTCCTCAAGCACAGGACCTAGAGTCAAAGACAGACATCAGCTCTGGGATCATGTCCTCAAGCACAGGACATGGAGGCAAAGACAGACATCAGCCCCGGGATCCTGTCCTCAAGCACAGGACGTACAGTCAAAGACAGACATCAGCTCCTGGCTCATGTCCTCAAGCAAAGGACCGAGAGTCAAAGACAGACATCAGCTCCTGGGATCATGTCCTCAAACACAGGACCTGGAGTCAAAGACAGACATCAGCACTGGGATCATGTCCTCAAGCACAACACCTAGAGTCAAAGACAGACATCAGCTCCTGGCTCATGTCCTCAAGCACAGGACCTGGCGCCAGAGACAGACATCAGCCCCAAGATCATCTCCTCAAGCACAGGATCTAGAGTCAAAGACAGACATCAGCCCTGGGATCATGTCCTCAAACACAGGACCTGGAGTCAAAGACAGACATCAGCACTGGGATCATGTCCTCAAGCACAGGACCTAGAGTCACAGACAGACATCAGCTCCTGGCTCATGTCCTCAAGCACAGGACCTGGCGCCAGAGACAGACATCAGCCCCAAGATCATCTCCTCAAGCACAGGATCTAGAGTCAAAGACAGACATCAGCCCTGGGATCATGTCCTCGAGCACAGGACCGAGAGTCAGAGACAGGATATGGGCCCACTGACTAGAAGCGAAGTCACGAGGAAGAAGAGTCCTATGGCAAATGCCTCAAGCATGGCGTAGGAAGACTTCCTCAAGAACTGAGCCATCCCTCTGCACCTTTCTTGAGAATGGGGTCTGAAGAAGCGATGACTCAGTTGGTCGTCACAACCTCAAGGCATAAAAGAAGTTCACCTGCATTTCTTGATAGTTCACCAATGGACAAAACCACTCCCATGAGCATAAATGGGGGGGTGTGAAGCATGCATAATTTGATGGCAGACGTCATCATGGAGTCTGAAAATGATCTGATAGTAACACAAGTGACATTCAGGAGATTCAAAAATTTCTGTAGAAGACATTTCCCAAAAACTACTGCAAAAGCAAATCTTTCAATGGAATTCCAGAGACAAGCAAATCTAGATCTGTGTCAACAGCTGTGGAACAGAAGGAATTGATGTTAGAGGCCACCCTGGCAACGTACACTGCTCAAGAATGTCAGGTCAGCAGACACCCCAGGGTCCAGACGAGGCCGTGGCACCATCTAGTGGCACGGGAGACCTATTTCAACATTTCTGGATCCAGTCTGATGCCTGAAGAAGATTCAAGAGGTCAGGAATCTTGAGGCAGAAGTGTTTATCAGAACTATTGGCTTAGTCAAAGCCTGGTGCCCTTGCATTCCTGCCATCAGTGCAAAGCAGGTGAATGAAGTGACAGACAGTGCATGAATGTAGTGAAAGACAAAGGGTGAATGAAATGAAGGACAGGGCGTGAATGAAGTGAAAGACAGAGTGTGAATGAAGTGAAAGACAGTGGGTGAATGAAATGAAGGACAGGGCGTGAATGAAGTGAAAGACAGTGGGTGAAAGAAATTAAGGACAGGGCGTGAATGAAATGAAAGACGGGGTGAATTAAGTGAAAGACAGGGGGTGAATTAAGTGAAAGACAGGGGGTGAATGAAGTGAAAGACAGGGGGTGAATGAAGTGAAAGACAGGGGGTGAATGAAGTGAAAGACAGGGGGTGAATGAAGTGAAAGACAGGGGGTGAATGAAGTGAAAGACAGAGGGTGAATGAAGTGAAAGACAGAGGATGAATGAAGTGAAAGACAGAGGGTGAATGAAGTGAAAGACAGAGGGTGAATGAAGTGAAAGAGAGAGGGTGAATGAAGTGAAAGACAGGGCGTGAATGAAGTGAAAGACAGGGCGTGAATGAAGTGAAAGAGTGCGTGAAGAATAGAAAGAAAGGGTGTGAATGAAGTGAACGAGAGAGCGTGAATGAAATGAAAGACAGTGGGTGAATGAAATGAAGGACAGGGCGTGAATGAAGTGAAAGACAGTGGGTGAATGAAATGAAGGACAGGGCGTGAACGAAGTGGAAGACAGGGCGTGAATGAAGTGAAAGACAAAGGGTGAATAAAGTGCAAGACAGGACATGAATGAAATGCAAGACAGGACATGAATGAAGTGAAAGACAGGGGGTGAATGAAGTGACAGACAGTGCATGAATGTAGTGAAAGACAAAGGGTGAATGAAATGAAGGACAGGGCGTGAATGAAGTGAAAGACAGAGTGTGAATGAAGTGAAAGACAGTGGGTGAATGAAATGAAGGACAGGGCGTGAATGAAGTGAAAGACAGTGGGTGAAAGAAATTAAGGACAGGGCGTGAATGAAATGAAAGACGGGGTGAATTAAGTGAAAGACAGGGGGTGAATTAAGTGAAAGACAGGGGGTGAATTAAGTGAAAGACAGGGGGTGAATGAAGTGAAAGACAGGGGGTGAATGAAGTGAAAGACAGGGGGTGAATGAAGTGAAAGACAGAGGGTGAATGAAGTGAAAGACAGAGGGTGAATGAAGTGAAAGACAGAGGATGAATGAAGTGAAAGACAGAGGGTGAATTAAGTGAAAGACAGAGGGTGAATGAAGTGAAAGAGAGAGGGTGAATGAAGTGAAAGACAGGGCGTGAATGAAGTGAAAGACAGGGCGTGAATGAAGTGAAAGAGTGCGTGAAGAATAGAAAGAAAGGGCGTGAATGAAGTGAACGAGAGAGCGTGAATGAAATGAAAGACAGTGGGTGAATGAAATGAAGGACAGGGCGTGAATGAAGTGAAAGACAGTGGGTGAATGAAATGAAGGACAGGGCGTGAACGAAGTGGAAGACAGGGCGTGAATGAAGTGAAAGACAAAGGGTGAATAAAGTGCAAGACAGGACATGAATGAAATGCAAGACAGGACATGAATGAAGTGAAAGACAGGGGGTGAATGAAGTGAAAGACAAAGAGTGAATGAAGTGAAAGACAAAGAGTGAATGAAGTGAAAGACAAAGAGTGAATGAAGTGAAAGACAAAGAGTGAATGAAGTGAAAGACAGGGCCTGAATGAAGTAAAAGACAGGGCCTGAATGAAGTAAAAGACAGGGCCTGAATGAAGTGAGAAAGAGTGCGTGAAGAAGTGAAAGACAGGGCGTGAATGAAGTGAAAGACAGGGCGTGAATGAAGTGAAAGACAAAGGGTGAATGAAGTGAAAGACAGGGTGTGAATGAAGAGAAAGACAGGGCCTGAATGAAGTGAAAGACAGGGCCTGAATGAAGTGAAAGACAGGGCGTGAATGAAGTGAAAGACAGGGCCTGAATGAAGTGAAAGACAAAGGGTGAATGAAGTGAAAGACAGGGCGTGAATGAAGTGAAAGACAGGGCGTGAATGAAGTGAAAGACAGGGCGTGAATGGAGTGAAAGACAGGGCGTGAATGGAGTGAAAGACAGGACGTGAATGGAGTGAAAGACAGGACGTGAATGGAGTGAAAGACAGGACGTGAATGGAGTGAAAGACAGGACGTGAATGGAGTGAAAGACAGGGCCTGAATGAAGTAAAAGACAGGGCCTGAATGAAGTAAAAGACAGGGCCTGAATGAAGTGAGAAAGAGTGCGTGAAGAAGTGAAAGACAGGGCGTGAATGAAGTGAAAGACAGGGCGTGAATGAAGTGAAAGACAGGGCGTGAATGAAGTGAAAGACAAAGGGTGAATGAAGTGAAAGACAGGGTGTGAATGAAGAGAAAGACAGGGCCTGAATGAAGAGAAAGACAGGGCCTGAATGAAGTGAAAGACAGGGCCTGAATGAAGTGAAAGACAGGGCCTGAATGAAGTGAAAGACAAAGGGTGAATGAAGTGAAAGACAAAGGGTGAATGAAGTGAAAGACAGGGCGTGAATGAAGTGAAAGACAGGGCGTGAATGAAGTGAAAGACAGGGCGTGAATGAAGTGAAAGACAGGGCGTGAATGGAGTGAAAGACAGGGCGTGAATGGAGTGAAAGACAGGGCGCGTGAATGGAGTGAAAGACAGGGCGTGAATGGAGTGAAAGACAGGGCGTGAATGGAGTGAAAGACAGGACGTGAATGGAGTGAAAGACAGGACGTGAATGGAGTGAAATACAGGGCCTGAATGAAGTAAAAGACAGGGCCTGAGGGTGAATGAAGTGAAAGACAGGGCGTGAATGAAGTGAAAGACAGAGGGTGAATGAAGTGAAAGACAGGGCATGAATGAAGTGAAAGACAGGGCATGAATGAAGTGAAAGACAGGGCCTGAATGAAGTGAAAGACAGGGCACGAATGAAGTGAAAGACAGGGCACGAATGAAGTGAAAGACAGGGCGTGAATGAAGTGAAAGACAGGGCGTGAATGAAGTGAAAGACAGGGCGTGAATGGAGTGAAAGACAGGGCGTGAATGGAGTGAAAGACAGGGCGTGAATGGAGTGAAAGACAGGACGTGAATGGAGTGAAAGACAGGACGTGAATGGAATGAAAGACAGTGGGGGAATGAAATGAAGGACAGGGCGTGAATGAAGTGAAAGACAGTGGGTGAATGAAGTGAAAGACAAAGGGTGAATAAAGTGCAAGACAGGACATGAATGAAGTGCAAGACAGGACATGAATGAAGTGAAAGACAGGGGGTGAATGAAGTGAAAGACAAAGAGTGAATGAAGTGAAAGACAAAGAGTGAATGAAGTGAAAGACAAAGTGAATGAAGTGAAAGACAAAGTGAATGAAGTGAAAGACAGAGTGAATGAAGTGAAAGACAAAGAGTGAATGAAGTGAAAGACAGGGCCTGAATGAAGTAAAAGACAGGGCCTGAATGAAGTAAAAGACAGGGCCTGAATGAAGTGAGAAAGAGTGCGTGAAGAAGTGAAAGACAGGGCGTGAATGAAGTGAAAGACAGGGCGTGAATGAAGTGAAAGACAGGGCGTGAATGAAGTGAAAGACAAAGGGTGAATGAAGTGAAAGACAGGGTGTGAATGAAGAGAAAGACAGGGCCTGAATGAAGTGAAAGACAGGGCCTGAATGAAGTGAAAGACAGGGCGTGAATGAAGTGAAAGACAGGGCCTGAATGAAGTGAAAGACAAAGGGTGAATGAAGTGAAAGACAGGGCGTGAATGAAGTGAAAGACAGGGCGTGAATGAAGTGAAAGACAGGGCGTGAATGGAGTGAAAGACAGGGCGTGAATGGAGTGAAAGACAGGACGTGAATGGAGTGAAAGACAGGACGTGAATGGAGTGAAAGACAGGACGTGAATGGAGTGAAAGACAGGACGTGAATGGAGTGAAAGACAGGACGTGAATGGAATGAAAGACAGTGGGGGAATGAAATGAAGGACAGGGCGTGAATGAAGTGAAAGACAGTGGGTGAATGAAGTGAAAGACAAAGGGTGAATAAAGTGCAAGACAGGACATGAATGAAGTGCAAGACAGGACATGAATGAAGTGAAAGACAGGGGGTGAATGAAGTGAAAGACAAAGAGTGAATGAAGTGAAAGACAAAGAGTGAATGAAGTGAAAGACAAAGTGAATGAAGTGAAAGACAAAGTGAATGAAGTGAAAGACAAAGAGTGAATGAAGTGAAAGACAAAGAGTGAATGAAGTGAAAGACAGGGCCTGAATGAAGTAAAAGACAGGGCCTGAATGAAGTAAAAGACAGGGCCTGAATGAAGTGAGAAAGAGTGCGTGAAGAAGTGAAAGACAGGGCGTGAATGAAGTGAAAGACAGGGCGTGAATGAAGTGAAAGACAGGGCGTGAATGAAGTGAAAGACAAAGGGTGAATGAAGTGAAAGACAGGGTGTGAATGAAGAGAAAGACAGGGCCTGAATGAAGTGAAAGACAGGGCCTGAATGAAGTGAAAGACAGGGCGTGAATGAAGTGAAAGACAGGGCCTGAATGAAGTGAAAGACAAAGGGTGAATGAAGTGAAAGACAGGGCGTGAATGAAGTGAAAGACAGGGCGTGAATGAAGTGAAAGACAGGGCGTGAATGGAGTGAAAGACAGGGCGTGAATGGAGTGAAAGACAGGACGTGAATGGAGTGAAAGACAGGACGTGAATGGAGTGAAAGACAGGACGTGAATGGAGTGAAAGACAGGGCCTGAATGAAGTAAAAGACAGGGCCTGAATGAAGTAAAAGACAGGGCCTGAATGAAGTGAGAAAGAGTGCGTGAAGAAGTGAAAGACAGGGCGTGAATGAAGTGAAAGACAGGGCGTGAATGAAGTGAAAGACAGGGGGTGAATGAAGTGAAAGACAGGGGGTGAATGAAGTCAAAGACAGAGGGTGAATTAAGTGAAAGACAGGGCGTGAAATAAGTTAAAGACAGTGGGTGAATGATGTGAAAGACAGGGCATGAATGAAGTGAAAGAAAGGGTGTGAATGAAGTGAAAGACAAAGGGTGAATTAAGTGAAAGACAGGGCGTGAATGAAGTGAAAGACAGGGCGTGAATGAAGTGAAAGACAAAGGGTGAATGACATGAAAGACAAAGGGTGAATGAAGTGAAAGACAAAGGGTGAATGAAGTGAAAGACAAAGGGTGAATGAAGTGAAAGACAAAGGGTGAATGAAGTGAAAGACAGGGTGTGAATGAAGTGAAAGTCAGGGCGTGAATTAAGTGAAAGTCAGGGCGTGAATTAAGTGAAAGACAGGGTGTGAATGAAGTGAAAGTCAGGGTGCCAAGGAAGTGAAAGACAGGGCGTGAATTAAGTGAAAGACAGGGCGTGAATGAAGTGAAAGACAGGGCGTGAATGAAGTGAAAGACAGGGCGTGAATGAAGTGAAAGACAGGGCGTGAATGAAGTGAAAGACAAAGGGTGAATGACGTGAAAGACAAAGGATGAATGACGTGAAAGACAGGGGGTGAATGAAGTGAAAGACAGGGGGTGAATGAAGTGAAAGACAGGGGGTGAATGAAGTGAAAGACAGGGCGAGAATGAAGTGAAAGACAGGGCGAGAATGAAATGAAAGACAGGGCGAGAATGAAGTGAAAGACAGGGCGAGAATGAAGTGAAAGACAGGACCTGAATGAAGTGAAGGACAGTGGGTGAATCAAGTGAAAGACAGGGCCTGAATGAAGTGAAATACGGGGCCTGAATTAAGTGAAATACGGGGCCTGACTGAAGTGAAAAACGGGGCCTGAATGAAGTGAAAGACAGGGCATGAATGAAGTGAAAGACAGGGCATGAATGAAGTGAAAGACAGGGCGTGAATGAAGTAAAAGACAAAGGGTGAATGAAGTGAAAGACAGGGTGTGAATGAAGTGAAAGACAGGGCGCCAAGGAAGTGAAAGAAAAAGGGTGAATGAAGTGAAAGACACAGGGATAATGAAGTGAAAGACAGGGAGTGAATGAAGTGAAAGACAAAGGGTGAATAAAGTGAAAGACAGGGCGTGAATGAAGTGAAAGACAAAGGGTGAATGAAGTGAAAGACAGGGCGTGAATGAAGTGAAAGACAGGGCGTGAATGAAGTGAAAGACAGGGGGTGAATGAAGTGAAAGACAGGGGGTGAATGAAGTGAAAGACAGGGGGTGAATGAAGTGAAAGACAGTGGGTGAATGAAGTGAAAGACAGTGGGTGAATGAAGTGAAAGACAGTGGGTGAATGAAGTGAAAGACAGGGCCTGAGTGAAGTGAAAGACAGGGCCTGAATGAAGTAAAAGACAAAGGGTGAATGAAGTGAAAGACAGGGTGTGAATGAAGTGAAAGACAGGGCGTGAATGAAGTGAAAGACAGTAGGTGAATGAAATGAAGGACAGGGCGTGAATGAAGTGAAAGAGAGCGTGAATTAAGTGAAAGACGGTGTGTATACAGTGAACGAGAAGGGGTGAATTAAGTGGAAGACAAAGGGTGAGTTGAGTGAAAGACAAAGGTTGAATGAAATGAAAGTGCGTCAATGAAGTGAAAGACAGAGGGTTAATGAGGCGATAGACATCAGCCCTTTACTGCCCCCTTGTGGCAGCTTCTAAAACAGTGCAAGTAACCTAAGAGTGAAGACTAGATTAGAGGTGTGAAATACATCCTTCTCTGTCGCGGACACTGAAGGGTCTTTCAGTCCTTGAGTTTTCTAAACAAACACAGGTTAATATTTAAACAGGTTATGATAGTGGAGCACAGTGGTCTTTACACTCTTCTGAAGGAGTCAAATAATTTAACTCTCCTAAATGTGGATTCCTCACTGCCTATTAAAAAAAGGAAGTACACTTCCTCCCCCAGAAGATTTTACCTTGAGAACTGTTGTCCCATCACATACAGACCCTCAAGGCCCCTCTCGCTGCTCCATCCAGACTCAAGCATCCCTCTCTGAGGGCAGGGCCCCCAGGGGCCGTACCTACCTCCTGCCAGATGTTGAAGTGACTGAGGAAGCATCCAACCTCCCCCTTGGTGAGGGTCCTGCCAGAGTAGGGGTCATAGTATCCTGGTAGAAGGTCAATACCCAGCGCTTTTATATCACTGCTCTTCAAAGCCCTGGAAGCACAAAGAAAACAGATGAAGGTAAAGACTGTGTCAGTGAGTGGAGACAGGGAGAAGCTGAGAGCACTGCCAGGGAGCAGAAGAGAGCACAGCCAGGGAGAAGCTGAGAGCACTGCCAGAGAGCACCAGAGAGCACAGCTCGGGAGCAGCACAGAGCACAGTCAGGGAGCAGCAGAGAGCACAAACTGGAAGGAGGCGAGAGCACGGCCCGGGAGCAGCAGAGAGCAAAGAGCACAGCCAGGGAGCACCAGAGAGCCCAGCTCAGGAGCAGCACAGAGCACAGTCAGGGAACAACAGAGAGCCCATAGCACAGTCAGGGAACAACAGAGAGCCCATAGCACAGTCAGGGAGCAGCAGAGAGCACAGCCAGGGAGCAGCAGGGAGAACAGAGCACAGCCAGGGAGCAGGAGAGAGCAGAGCCAGGGAGCAGCAGAGAGTGCAGCCAGAGAGCAGGAGAGAGCACTGCCAGGGAGCAGGAGAGAGCACAGGCAGGGAGCAGCAGAGAGCAGAGCTAGGGATCAGGAGAGAGCAGAGCCAGGGAGCAGGAGAGAGCAGAGCCAGGGAGCAGGAGAGAGCAGAGCCAGGGAGCCACAGAAGAGATCAAAGCCAGGGAGCAACAGAAGAGATCAAAGCCAGGGAACAACGGAGAGCAGATGCAGGGAGCAGGAGAGAGCACAGCCAGGGAGCAGGAGAGAGCACAGCCAGGGAGCAGGAGAGAGCACAGCCAAGGAATAGCAGAGAGCAAACCGCACAGCCAGGGAGCAGGACAGAGCACAGGCAAGGAGCAGCAGAGAGCACAGTCAGGGAGCAGGAGAAAGCAGAGCCAGGGAGCAGGAGAAAGCAGAGCCTGAGAGCATCAGAGAACACATAGCACAGCCAGGGAGCAGCAGAGAGCAAAGAGCACAGTCAGGAAGCAGCAGCGAGCACAGGCAGGGAGCAACAGAGAGCACAGGCAGGGAGCTACAGAGAACACCTGTTGCTATAAACCTATACACCTGGTGCTATACACTTGTACTTGCAGCTGTATACCTGGTGTTATACTCTTGTACTTCCAGCTGTAAACCTGGTGCAATATACCTGTACACCTGGTGCTATAACCTCTTCCTCTACACCTGGTGCAGTACATCTGTAGCTGTACAGCTATACACCTGTACCTGTACACCTGGTGCTATACACTTGTACTTCCGGCTGTAAACCTGGTGCTATTACCTGTACACTTGGTGCTATAACCTCTTCCTCTACACCTGGTGCAATACATCTGTACCTGTACAGCTATACACCTGAACCTGTACACCTGTACACCTGGTGCTATACACTTGTACACCTCGTGCTATACACCTGTACTTGCAGCTGTACACCTAGTGCTATATACCAGTACCCCTGGTGCTATACACCTGTAAACCTGGTGCTATACAGATGTACACCTGGGGCTATAACCTCTTCCTCTACACCTGGTGCTATACCCCTGTACCTGTAGATGTGGTGCTACACACCTGTACCGGTACATGTGGTGCTATAAACCTGTACCTGTACATCTGGTGCTATAACCTGTACCTGTACACCTGGTGCATTCCACCGTACCTGTACACCTGGTGCTATATACTTGTACTTGCAGCTGTGCACCTGGTGCTACACACCTGTATACCTGCGGCTATACATGTGTACCTGTACACCTGCTGCTATACAACTGCTGCTATACACATGTACCTGTACACCTGGTGCTATTACCTGTACTTGCAGCTGTACACCTGGTGCTATACACTTGTACTTGAAGCTGGTGCTATTACCTGTACACTTGGTGCTATAACCTCTTCCTCTAGACCTGGTGCAATACATCTGTACCTGTACAGCTATACACCTGTGCCTGTACACCTGGTGCTATACACCTGTTCACCTGGTGCTATACACTTGTACTTGCAGCTGTACACCTGGTGCTATACACTTGTAAACTTGCTGCTATACAGCTGTACACCTGGTGCTACTACCTGTACACCTGATGCTATACACCTGTACACCTGGTGCTATACACTTGTACTTGCAGCTGTAAACCTGGTGCTATTACCTGTACACTTGGTGCTATAACCTCTTTCTCTAGACCTGGTGCAATACATCTGTACCTGTACAGCTATACGCCTGAACCTGTACACCTGGTGCTGTACACCTGTACACCTGGTGCTATACACTTGTACTTGCAGCTGTACACCTGTACACCTGGTGCTGTACACCTGATGCTATACACCTGTACACCTGGTGCTATACACCTGTACACCTGGTGCTATACACCTGTACACCTGGTGCTATACAGCTGTACACCTGGTGCTACTACCTGTACACCTGATGCTATACACCTGTACACCTGGTGCTATACACTTGTACTTGCAGCTGTAAACCTGGTGCTATTACCTGTACACTTGGTGCTATAACCTCTTCCTCTAGACCTGGTGCAATACATCTGTACCTGTACAGCTATACACCTGAACCTGTACACCTGGTGCTGTACACCTGTACACCTGGTGCTATACACTTGTACTTGCAGCTGTACACCTGTACACCTGGTGCTGTACACCTGGTGCTATACACCTGTACACCTGGTGCTATACACTTGTACTTGCAGCTGTAAACCTGGTGCTATTACCTGTACACTTGGTGCTATAACCTCTTCCTCTAGACCTGGTGCAATACATCGGTACCTGTACAGCTATACACCTGTGCCTGTACACCTGGTGCCTATACACCTGTACACCTGGTGCTATACACTTGTACTTGCAGCTGTACACCTGTACACCTGGTGCTATACACTTGTACTTGCAGCTGTACACCTGTACACCTGATGCTATACACCTGTACACCTGGTGCTATACACCTGTACACCTGGTGCTATACACCTGTACACCTGGTGCTATACACTTGTAAACTTGCTGCTATACAGCTGTACACCTGGTGTTACTACCTGTACACCTGATGCTATACACCTGGTGCTATACACTTGTACTTGCAGCTGTAAACCTGGTGCTATTACCTGTACACTTGATGCTATAACCTCTTCCTCTAGACCTGGTGCAATACATCTGTACCTGTACAGCTATACACCTGAACCTGTACACCTGGTGCTATACACCTGTACACCTGGTGCTGTACACCTGTACACCTGGTGCTATACACTTGTACTTGCAGCTGTACACCTGTACACCTGGTGCTGTACACCTGATGCTATACACCTGTACACCTGGTGCTATACACCTGTACACCTGGTGCTATACACCTGTACACCTGGTGCTATACACTTGTACTTGCAGCTGTAAACCTGGTGCTATTACCTGTACACTTGGTGCTATAACCTCTTCCTCTAGACCTGGTGCAATACATCTGTACCTCTACAGCTATACACCTGAACCTGTACAACTGGTGCTATACACCTGTACACCTCTTGCTATACACCTATACTTGCAGCTGTACACCTAGTGCTATACACCTGTACACGTGGTGCAATACACCTGTAAACCTGGTGCTATACAGCTGTACACCTGGGGCTATAACCTCTTCCTCTACACCTGGTGCTATACACCTGTACCTGTAGATGTGGTGCTATACACCTGTACCGGTACACGTGGTGCTACAAACCTGTACCTGTACACCTGGTGCATTCCACCGTACCTGTACACCTGGTGTGATACACCTGGTGCTATCACCTGTACCTGTAGCTGTGGTGCTATACACCTGTACCGGTACACGTGGTGCTATAAACCTGTACCTGTACATCTGGTGCTAAAACCTGTACTTGTACACCTGGTGCATTCCACCGTACCTGTACACCTGGTGCTATACACTTGTACTTGCAGCTGTACACCTTGTGCTATACACCTGCTGCTATACACGTGTACCTGTACACCAGGTGCTACACACCTGTACACCTGCTGCTATACACGTGTACCTGTACACCTGCTGCTATACACGTGTACCTGTACACCTGCTGCTATACATACACCTGTACATCTGCTGCTATACATATGTACCTGTACACCTGGTGCTATTATCTGTACTTGCAGCTGTACACCTGGTGCTATACACTTGTACTTGCAGCTGTAAACCTGGTGCTATTACCTGTAGACCTGGTGCAATACATCTGTACCTGTACAGCTATACACCTGTACCTGTACACCTGGTGCTATACACCTGTAGCTATACACTTGTACTTGCAGCTGTACACCTGGTGCTATACACTTGTACATGTGGTGCAATACACCTGTAAACCTGCTGCTATACAGCTTTACACCTGGTGCCATTACCTGTACACCTGGTGCTATATACCTGTACACCTGATGCTATACACCTGGTGCTATACACCTGTACACCTGGTGCTATACACCTGTTGCTATACACCTGTACACCTGATGCTATACACCTGTACAACTGGTGCTATATACCTGTACACCTGATGCTATACACCTGCACACCTGGTGCTATACACCTGTAGCTGTACACCTGTACACCTGATGCTATACACCTGTAGCTGTACACCTGTACACCTGATGCTATACACCTGTACACCTGGTGCTATATACCTGTACACCTGGTGCTATATACCTGTACACCTGATGCTATACACCTGGTGCTATACACCTGTACACCTGGTGCTGCACACCTGGTGCTATACACCTGTACACCTGATGCTGCACACCTGGTGCTATACACCTGTACACCTGATGCTATACACCTGTAGACTTGGTGCTATACACCTGTAGACTTGGTGCTATACACCTGTAGACTTGGTGCTATACACCTGTACACCTGGTGCTATACACCTGAACACCTCCTAAACTGCCCAGTAATAAGTCCCACATTATCGGCCGTTTGGGTAGCCCTCTATATTCTTCCCTCCTCAAAGCCAAGCCTCTGGCCAACCCCCAACGACAAAGCTCCTCGTGCCAACTCTGCTGCGTGGGAGGAACGGGGGACTTCCAGAGACATGTTATTTGACGCTTAGCAAGAGGAGGGCCGAATGCACAAAATGAGATTCTGTCACGGAAGACTTAGGTCAAGGGTACAGCCCCAATAAGCAGTGTTCTATAGTATTGCAATGGGCGTGTTCAGTAAGGGTGCGAGTGTGTCCAATACTCTGGTCCAGTGACCAGCTGGCCTAGGACATGCCCATATCATATGGATGAGATCGTCACCTGCTGAGTGGCATCTCGGACAGATGGATACAGCTGCCGGGAAGCTTTTGTGCACTGCTAATGGGGTCAAGTGTGCTCTACGGAGAAGTGAGAACTGGAGGAACTGAGAGCGAGTCATACAGGGTATCCTTCTGGGGTATTGCAGAAGAGACTGCCACTCAGCCTCCCATCGGTCCCGAAGAGGTGCAAGTCCAACAAGGACAAAGCCCTCTGTCTAGCCACTTAATCCCACGCCTTCCCATGCCCAGCTCACGAAGGGCCTGCTCTGGTGGGTGGTGCCCGGTGCCATCCCCTGTGGGCACAGTGCTGACCTATAGTGCGCAGTATGGTGGAGGTGAAAGAAATGAAGCCCCGGGTAGATCATGGGATGAAATCGAGTCACGATGTGAGAAGATTTCACCATCTTCAAAGGGGTCCCCCGTTACTGAGACTCCCCCAGCCTCCCAGTGGACTAGCCGAGCAAACGGAGGGGTGCCCAGGAGCGGGTGGGCCGCATCACAATGTTCAGTGCACAAGCAGGGGTGGTGCGTGTGACTAGCCGAGCGAACGGAGGGGTGCCCAGGAGCGGGTGGGCAGCATCACAATGCTCAGTGCACAAGCAGGGGTGGCGCGTGTGACTAGCTGGGCAAATGGAGGGGCGCCCAGGAGCGGGTGGGCCGCATCACACTGTTCAGTGCACAAGTAGGGGTGGTGCGTGTGACTAGCCGAGCGAACGGAGGGGTGCCCAGGAGCGGGTGGGCCGCATCACACTGTTCAGGGCACAAGCAGGGGTGGTGCGTGTGACTAGCCGAGCGAACAGAGGGGCGCCCAGGAGCGGGTGGGCCGCATCACACTGTTTAGGGCACAAGCTGGGGTGGCGCGTGTGACTAGCTGAGCAAACGGAGGGGCGTCCAGGAGCGGGTGGCCGCATCACACTGTTCAGGGCACAAGCAGGGGTGGCGCATGTGACTAGCTGAGCGAACGGAGGGGCGCCCAGGAGCAGGTGGGCCGCGTCACACTGTTCAGGGCACAAGCAGGGGTGGTGCGTGTGACTAGCTGGGCGAACGGAGGGGCGCCCAGGAGCGTGTGGGCCGCATCACACTGTTCAGGGCACAAGCAGGGGTGGTGCGTGTGACTAGCCGAGCGAATGGAGGGGCGCCCAGGAGCGGGTGGGCTGCATCACAATGTTCAGTGCACAAGCAGGGGTGGTGCGTGTGACTAGCTGGACGAACGAAGAGGCGCCCAGGAGCGGGTGGGCCGCATCACACTGTTCAGTGCACAAGCAGGGGTGGTGCGTGTGACTAGCCGAGCGAATGGAGGGGCACCCAGGAGCGGGTGGGCCACATCACAATGTTCAGTGCGCAAGCAGGGGTGGTGCGTGTGACTAGCCGGGCTAACGGAGGGGCGCCCAGGAGCAGGTGGGCCGCATCACAATGTTCAGTGCACAAGCAGGGGTGGTGCGTGTGACTAGCTGGACGAACGGAGGGGCACCCAGGAGTGGGTGGGCAGCATCACACTGTTCAGTGCACAAGCAGGGGTGGTGCGTGTGACTAGCCAAGCGAACGGAGGGGCGCCCAGAAGCGGGTGGGCAGCATCACACTGTTCAGTGCACAAGCAGGGGTGGTGCGTGTGACTAACCGAGCAAATGGAGGGACGCCCAGGAAAGGTGGGCCGCATCACACTGTTCAGTGCACAAGCAGGGGTGGTGCGTGTGACTAGCTGGGCGAACGGAGGGGCACCCAGGAGCGGGTGGGCAGCATCACACTGTTCAGTGCACAAGCAGGGGTGGTGCTTGTGACTAGCCAAGCGAACGGAGGGGCGCCCAGGAACGGGTGGGCCGCATCACAGTGTTCAGTGCACAAGCAGGGGTGGTGTCTGTGACTAGCTGGACGAACGGAGGGGCGCCCAGGAGCGGGTGGGCAGCATCACACTGTTCAGTGCACAAGCAGGGGTGGTGCGTGTGACTAGCCGAGCGAACGGAGGGGCGCCCAGGAGCGGGTGGGCCGCATCACAATGTTCAGTGCACAAGCAGGGGTGGTGCGTGTGCCTAGCCGGGCGAATGGAGAGGCGCCCAGGACAGGTGGGCCGCATCACACTGTTCAGTGCACAAGCAGGGGTGGTGCGTGTGACTAGCTGGGCGACCGGAGGGGTGCCCAGGAGCGGGTGGGCCGCATCACACTGTTCAGTGCACAAGCAGGGGTGGTGCGTGTGACTAGCCGAGCGAACGGAGGGGTGCCCAGGAGCGAGTGGGCCGCATCACACTGGTCAGGGCACAAGCAGGGGTGGTGCGTGTGACTAGCCGAGCGAACAGAGGGGCGCCCAGGAGCGGGTGGGCCGCATCACACTGTTTAGGGCACAAGCAGGGGTGGCGCGTGTGACTAGCTGAGCGAACGGAGGGGCGCCCAGGAGCGGGTGGGCCGCATCACACTGTTCAGGGCACAAGCAGGGGTGGCGCGTGTGACTAGCTGAGCAAACGGAGGGGCGTCCAGGAGCGGGTGGCCGCATCACACTGTTCAGGGCACAAGCAGGGGTGGCGCATGTGACTAGCTGAGCGAACGGAGGGGCGCCCAGGAGCAGGTGGGCCGCGTCACACTGTTCAGGGCACAAGCAGGGGTGGTGCGTGTGACTAGCTGGGCGAACGGAGGGGCGCCCAGGAGCGTGTGGGCCGCATCACACTGTTCAGGGCACAAGCAGGGGTGGTGCGTGTGACTAGCCGAGCGAATGGAGGGGCGCCCAGGAGCGGGTGGGCTGCATCACAATGTTCAGTGCACAAGCAGGGGTGGTGCGTGTGACTAGCTGGACGAACGAAGAGGCGCCCAGGAGCGGGTGGGCCGCATCACACTGTTCAGTGCACAAGCAGGGGTGGTGCGTGTGACTAGCCGAGCGAATGGAGGGGCACCCAGGAGCGGGTGGGCCACATCACAATGTTCAGTGCGCAAGCAGGGGTGGTGCGTGTGACTAGCCGGGCTAACGGAGGGGCGCCCAGGAGCAGGTGGGCCGCATCACAATGTTCAGTGCACAAGCAGGGGTGGTGCGTGTGACTAGCTGGACGAACGGAGGGGCACCCAGGAGTGGGTGGGCAGCATCACACTGTTCAGTGCACAAGCAGGGGTGGTGCGTGTGACTAGCCAAGCGAACGGAGGGGCGCCCAGAAGCGGGTGGGCAGCATCACACTGTGCAGTGCACAAGCAGGGGTGGTGCGTGTGACTAACCGAGCGAATGGAGGGACGCCCAGGAAAGGTGGGCCGCATCACACTGTTCAGTGCACAAGCAGGGGTGGTGCGTGTGACTAGCTGGGCGAACGGAGGGGCACCCAGGAGCGGGTGGGCAGCATCACACTGTTCAGTGCACAAGCAGGGGTGGTGCGTGTGACTAGCTGGACGAACGGAGGGGCACCCAGGAGTGGGTGGGCAGCATCACACTGTTCAGTGCACAAGCAGGGGTGGTGCGTGTGACTAGCCAAGCGAATGGAGGGGCGCCCAGAAGCGGGTGGGCAGCATCACACTGTGCAGTGCACAAGCAGGGGTGGTGCGTGTGACTAACCGAGCGAATGGAGGGACGCCCAGGAAAGGTGGGCCGCATCACACTGTTCAGTGCACAAGCAGGGGTGGTGCGTGTGACTAGCTGGGCGAACGGAGGGGCACCCAGGAGCGGGTGGGCAGCATCACACTGTTCAGTGCACAAGCAGGGGTGGTGCTTGTGACTAGCCAAGCGAACGGAGGGGCGCCCAGGAACGGGTGGGCCGCATCACAATGTTCAGTGCACAAGCAGGGGTGGTGTCTGTGACTAGCTGGACGAACGGAGGGGCGCCCAGGAGCGGGTGGGCAGCATCACACTGTTCAGTGCACAAGCAGGGGTGGTGCGTGTGACTAGCCGAGCGAACGGAGGGGCGCCCAGGAGCGGGTGGGCCGCATCACAATGTTCAGTGCACAAGCAGGGGTGCTGCGTGTGCCTAGCCGGGCGAATGGAGAGGCGCCCAGGACAGGTGGGCCGCATCACACTGTTCAGTGCACAAGCAGGGGTGGTGCGTGTGACTAGCTGGGCGACCGGAGGGGTGCCCAGGAGCGAGTGGGCCGCATCACACTGTTCAGTGCACAAGCAGGGGTGGTGCGTGTGACTAGCCGAGCGAACGGAGGGGCGCCCAGGAGCGAGTGGGCCGCATCACAATGTTCAGTGCACAAGCAGGGGTGGTGCGTGTGACTAGCCGGGCGAACGGAGGGGCGCCTAGGAGCGGGTGGGCCGCATCACACTGTTCAGTGCACAAGCAGGGGTGGGGCGAGTGACTAGCTGGGCGAACGGAGGGGCGCCAAGGAGCGGGTGGGCCGCATCACACTGTTCAGTGCACAAGCAGGGGTAGTGGGTGTGACTAGCTGGGCAAACGGAGGGGCGCCCAGGAGTGGGTGGGCCGCATCACAATGTTCAGTGCACAAGCAGGGGTGGTGTGTGTGACTAGCTGGACGAACGGAGGGGCGCCCAGGAGCGGGTGGGCAGCATCACACTGTTCAGTGCACAAGCAGGGGTGATGCGTGTGACTAGCCGAGCGAACGGAGGGGCGCCCAGGAGCGGGTGGGCCGCATCACACTGTTCAGTGCACAAGCAGGTGGTGCGTGTGATACACAATGCAGTGAGGCGGAGCATCGACTGCAGACTCCTGGTACGGAGTGTGCTAAGTGTATAACTGATCTCCTGCCAAGTTCATTAAGATTTTATTGTTTCATTGTTATTTATATAGTTACATGGTTAGCAAAGATTTAAATTGTTTCATGCATTTTATTTCGGGGTTTGGTAGGTAGTGTTCAATATATATATAAATAAATATACCTATCTATAGATATATATATATATAGATATACATATACACACACACACATAATAAATATTTATATATAGCTGATGATTACATTAATTATGGAAATGTTTTATTTAGAAAGTATTTTTTCAAATATTTCATTTTTTTAACTGGTGATATTTGTTTATGTGTTTTAAACTATTCTGTTATGTATTGTTGTGGACTGTGTGGTCTATTGGGGGTTGGGGGACAATGTTATTCTTAAAGTGCATAATAATGACTGTTGTTTGATATGTGAAACTAGAAATGTTTGATATAGTTATGTATTTGTTAGATGTTTTATAATTTTTTATTTTCTGGAATGCCAATGTATTTGGGAAATACAGAGGTAAAGTATTTTTAAATAGTTAAATTATAACTAAACACTTTTTATCATAACATATTAAAATACTTTTCTTTTAAATTGTGTTATGCGTGTGAGTTCAAGAATACTTTTTAAAAGTTATTTCAATTTTTGTTTCCAATATTTCTGGATGTAACATTTTTATGTTTTTATTTATATTTATTAAATAATCTATTATGTTTATTTACATTCCTTGGGTATTTTTATCAGAATCAGTTTTTATTGCAAATGTTTGTTAGACTGGAGTGAGAATAGTAAATCTGACCTTGCCCAACATATGCAGTTTCTTCAGTGTTTCTTATGCCGAAGTTAGAATACTTAGGGCGTGATGTAGAACTCGGCAGACGGGTTACTCCATCACAACGGTGACGGATATCCTGTCCACTAAACTATAAATCCCATAGGATATAAGAGATTTCACTCTCTCCGTCCGTCTAAGGCGACCACAAATCTGAAGTAACCTCTCAAGTGCCACCTATGGAGTCAGAAACCCGATGGTGACATAATTTGCCACCCAAGGCTTTGATGACCCCGGAGGCGATATCTCCTGGCAAGTATGTCACATGTAACTCTGCGGACACCATTTTCGGCTTATGTAATGTCAAATGGACCTCGTATCTGCATCAGTACTCCACTACTGAACTATTTTACCAGTCTATGGGGGTCATTCCGACCCCGGTGGTCAAGGACCGCCGGGGTTGGCGGGAGCACCGCCAACAGGCTGGCGGTGCCCCGCAGGGCATTCTGACCGCGGCGGTTTGGCCGCGGTCAGAACAGGAAGCCCGCCGGTTTTCCGATGCCCTGAGGAAGCTGCGCCGCCATGGGGGATTCCGACCCCCTCACCGCCATCCTGTTCCTGGCGGTTCCGACCGCCAGGAACAGGATGGCGGTGAGGGGTGTCGTGGGGCCCCTGCGGGCCCCACATAGAATTTCAGTGTCTGCATTGCAGACACTGAAATTCGCGACGGGTGCAACTGCACCCGTCGCACCCTTCCCACTACGCCGGCTCCATTCGGAGCCAGCGTCCTCGTGGGAAGGGGTTTCCCGCTGGGCTGGCGGGCGGCCTTCTGGCGGTCGCCCGCCAGCCCAGCGGGAAACACAGAATGGCCGCCGCGGTCTTTTGACCGCGGTGCGGTCATTCGGCGGTTCCCGCCAGGCGGGCGGCTCCTGCCGCCCGCCGGGGTCTGAATGACCCCCTATGACATCATTAACTCTGCAATGAACTCTGACTCCTTCTACTACACTGATGATCATGGAAGTCACCTCTCACCCGCTGCACATGACCTTATTAACCCTCCAGTGAACTTCTGCCTGCTGTCCAGGACATCAGTAACCCTCCAGTGATCTCTCACCTGCCATCTATGACATTGGTAACCCTCCGGTGAACTCTCACCTGCCGTCTATGGCATCTGTAACCCTCCGGTGAACTCTCACCTGCCATCTATAGCATCAGTAACCCTCCGGTGAACTCACCTGCCGTCTATGGCATCTGTAACCCTCTGGTGAACTCTCACCTGCCGTCTATAGCATCAGTAACCCTCCGGTGAACTCACCTGCCATCTATAGCATCAGTAACCCTCCGGTGAACTCACCTGCCGTCTATAGCATCTGTAACCCTCCGGTGAACTCTCACCTGCCGTCTATGGCATCAGTAACCCTCCAGTGAACTCACCTGCCGTCTATGGCATCAGTATCCGTCCGGTGATCTCTCACCTGCCACCTATGGTATCAGTAACCTCTGGTGAACTCTCACCTGCCGTCTATGGCATCAGTATCCATGCGGTGATCTCTCACCTGCCACCTATGGCATCTGTAACCCTCCGGTGAACTCTCACCTGCCGTCTATGGCATCTGTAACCCTCTGGTGAACTCTCACCTGCCGTCTATAGCATCAGTAACCCTCCGGTGAACTCACCTGCCGTCTATGGCATCTGTAACCCTCCGGTGAACTCTCACCTGCCGTCTATGGCATCAGTATCCGTCCGGTGATCTCTCACCTGTCGTCTATGGCATCAGTATCCGTCCGGTGATCTCTCACCTGTCGTCTATGGCATCAGTATCCATGCGGTGATCTCTCACCTGCCGTCTATGGCATCTGTAACCCTCTGGTGATCTCTCACCTGTCGTCTATGGTATCAGTAACCCTGCAGTGATCTCTCACCTGCCGTCTATGGCATCAGTATCCGTCCGGTGATCTCTCACCTGTCGTCTATGGCATCAGTATCCATGCGGTGATCTCTCACCTGTCGTCTATGGCATCAGTATCCGTCCGGTGATCTCTCACCTGTCGTCTATGGCATCAGTATCCATGCGGTGATCTCTCACCTGTCGTCTATGGCATCAGTATCCATGCGGTGATCTCTCACCTGTCGTCTATGGCATCAGTATCCATGCGGTGATCTCTCACCTGCCACCTATGGTATCAGTAACCCTCCGGTGAACTCACCTGCCGTCTATGGCATCTGTAACCCTCCGGTGAACTCACCTGCCGTCTATGGCATCAGTAACCCTCCGGTGAACTCACCTGCCGTCTATGGCATCTGTAACCCTCTGGTGAACTCACCTGCCGTCTATGGCATCTGTAACCCTCTGGTGAACTCACCTGCCGTCTATGGCATCTGTAACCCTCTGGTGAACTCTCACCTGCCATCTATGGCATCTGTAACCCTCCGGTGAACTCTCACCTGCCGTCTATGGCATCTGTAACCCTCCGGTGAACTCTCACCTGCCGTCTATGGCATCTGTAACCCTCCGGTGAACTCTCACCTGCCGTCTATAGCATCAGTAACCCTCCAGTGAACTCACCTGCCGTCTATGGCATCTGTAACCCTCCGGTGAACTCTCACCTGACGTCTATGGCATCTGTAACCCTCTGGTGAACTCTCACCTGCCGTCTATAGCATCAGTAACCCTCCGGTGAACTCACCTGCCGTCTATGGCATCAGTAACCCTCCGGTGAACTCACCTGCCGTCTATGGCATCAGTATCCGTCCGGTGATCTCTCACCTGCCGTCTATGGCATCTGTAACCCTGCAGTGATCTCTCACCTGCCGTCTATGGCATCAGTATCCGTCCGGTGATCTCTCACCTGTCGTCTATGGCATCAGTATCCATGCGGTGATCTCTCACCTGTCGTCTATGGCATCAGTATCCGTCCGGTGATCTCTCACCTGTCGTCTATGGCATCAGTATCCGTCCGGTGATCTCTCACCTGCCACCTATGGTATCAGTATCCGTCCGGTGATCTCTCACCTGTCGTCTATGGCATCTGTAACCCTCTGGTGATCTCTCACCTGTCGTCTATGGCATCAGTATCCGTCCGGTGATCTCTCACCTGCCACCTATGGTATCAGTATCCATGCGGTGATCTCTCACCTGTCGTCTATGGCATCAGTATCCATGCGGTGATCTCTCACCTGTCGTCTATGGCATCAGTATCCATGCGGTGATCTCTCACCTGTCGTCTATGGCATCTGTAACCCTCTGGTGATCTCTCACCTGTCGTCTATGGCATCAGTATCCATGCGGTGATCTCTCACCTGTCGTCTATGGCATCAGTATCCATGCGGTGATCTCTCACCTGTCGTCTATGGCATCAGTATCCATCCGGTGATCTCTCACCTGTCGTCTATGGCATCAGTATCCATGCGGTGATCTCTCACCTGTCGTCTATGGCATCAGTAACCCTGCAGTGATCTCTCACCTGCCGTCTATGGCTTCGAAGACACTGCAGCTGATCTCCTGCTCATACAGCGAGGTCAGTATTCGTTGCCGACGGTCTGGGCGCCGAAGCAGGTTAATCAGGAAAACCTGGAGCCAGCCGAAGAAAAAACATAGAGATCAGAGTCACAGAGATACATTCAAAAAGTCTGTGATTGTGAGCAGATGGCAGGAGTTCATGGAGAAGCGAGAAACTGTAGAAGTGACAGAACTCCCTTGCCCTCTTCAAAATCAAGACAAGGTGGCGATCTGCAGAAGCTATGGAACCCCCCGAGTTCATAGGAGGCAGTGAACAAGAAGGGGAATAAAGCTTGCAGATGAGGGGCATTTGCCCACATGCAGGTATCTCCAACTCGGGGAGCCCCAAAAGTGTTGGCTGAACCCAGTGAATTATAATTGGGAGTTGTTGGCTCATATAACTGGCACAGCTTGGGGTACGAGGGAGGCATTACACAAAGTACCAACTCTCAAAACGTGATAAGAGCCAGGCCACCAAGAAACAAGCAAGAGACGGACATAACCTTACCTCTCCAAAGCCCATTTTGTCTGGATGTTTAGGGGGCACGTGGACGTACTTGGAAGGAGACATGGGGTGGCCATACACTGCAAGGCAAAGACATGAGATACTATAACGGAAACACTTCCAGTGCTGCTGGGCTGAATGAGCTCTATATAAAACTGAGCATTCGTTTTCATCATCCATCATGGGTCAACTCAAGAGAAACATCATACCCCAACAGTCCAGCCCTGACTCTACCACCACGTAACTTAGCAACATGTGCCAGTCCCTCACCCAAAACTCAACCATCCCACGTGACCAAACCACAACTCAAACACACCACCACAATCCCCTTTCCCATGCCTCAACCTCAGCTCCAGGACCACTCCTTGGCGTAAGACTCAGTTACATCCCACAAGTTGCCCCAAGCCAAGATCTCAACATCACAGAACCCATCCTCTGCCAGGTGCATAACCAGAGCATCCAGTCCCCAAGCCTTCCTCCAACCTCAGATTCAGCCTCGCCTCACGACTTAGCTACCAACCCATGACCTTGCAATCATCCGGTCCATCCTTTTTTAGAGTTCAGCAGCCTAGGGCATCTTCCAAAATGTGTCAGATGTTTCGTCCACTCTAGTTAGAGTGCTACTGACATCAACACACTTTTTGGCAGAGGTCCCAACTCTGAATAAGGCCCCAAGATCTCAAACTCAAACTCAAGAAAAACTTAAAACCCCCCTTACATCTCTCCTAATGAGCGAGTAGGCCATCAAACATTCAGTTAATCATTGGCTCGATGATTCAGTGTTTTTCCCGACCTACGCCAAAGAAAGGTATAGCCCCATTTCTTGACTTTCTCCAGGGAAGCCGTGTCTCCCTCCATAAACAGAGCATGGATCTCCACCTTAGAGGACAGAACATATTTGTCATGCCTTGACACCTGACCTCAAGCAATGGATTACACAGTCCCTGAAACAATGTGTGTACTATCAGTGTTGTAACATAAACGCTCCGGACCTAAAAGGTTCCTGAGTCTATGATCCAGAGCTGTGACTCATTCTTTTCCATTTGAGAGCAATCTTCACCTTGGTAGCCTCCAGAGATTATACTCTCTTATTTTAGCAGTCCCAGGCCCAGGACTATTACTTTATGATGTACAGAAAGCGAGAAGCCCAACATTGTTTTCATCATTCTAACCACCTTAGCCCAGAATTCTGTTATTTTGGAAAAGTGCCACCAAATAGTCATCCATATTTGGACTCATACCTGGGTATATATGATACGTCGGTGCATAATACCAGTCGTACAAGGCCTTATAATGTACTCTCTTTCCTTAAAGGAAGCGGAACAGCCATGAATGCCCCTCCCAATCGTCCCCATTGCATCTGGAGGATCTGTCTATCATACATGTGCTCGCATTTCCGAGTATGCTTGCAGACGTTTTGGTTAAGGTTTCTAGGAATATTTGGTATAAGCCAGTAATAACTCTTCTGGTTCCAATTATGTTAGGGATTAGAATTTCAAATGGAGGTTTCCCTAATACCTTCCTGCTTCATTCTAGGATGTAAAATCCAGTGCCTAATGTGTGCATTACTGAGCCTTTAAGCTCTACATTAATGAACTTCAGCTTTTCACTGCAGGAAGATTTGAATGACTCTTCGTAGAACTTTTCTGATAACATCCTATGTCCCCTACTCACCATTTCTGGAAGGGGTACTCCATCTGCAGTTGGAGCAAGTTCCTCATTAAAGTGGATCAGCGAGTAGGGGAAAGATTGTACCCCCTCTTTTCCCTGCAACCTCACCCCAGCTCTAAACCCTGGTGCATCCTGGGGTGACAGGTACACGTTTGGGGTCCTATATTTCTTTCCTATCCAAATAAATGCCCGAGAGATCTAACCAGTGGTGCCTGGTCCATTTGTGCCCAGACAAAGGCTCTGACCTGGAAGATACCGCCGCAGTTCACACCTGGGCTGATGCAGAGTAAAGGGAGGGATCAGGCATGGCCATTCTTACATTTATGCTGTGTTGGCGCTGAAACTTTTGGGAGAGTCCAAGTGTTCTGCGGTTCCATTTAAATTTCAAAATCCATTTCTGCATCTGTGCCATGAACATCTTGCCAATCAGGACTGTCAAGGCCTGAAACAGATAGAGGACCCAGGAAAGGACATTTACTTTAAAAAAGCATTTATTCCACCGAACCACGAGATATACATTGTCAATCATGTATCCAGGTCTCTCCTTATTTTGGTCATCAACTGAGGCTAGTTTGCATGGAAGCAGAATGATATTGCAGGGGTTATTTTGATGCCAAGGTATTTAATATGACCTGTCACCCATCTGGAGGGATATGCCAGGTTTAAGATTTACGTCCCCTCCTTAGAGAGAGATATTTAAAACTTCAGCCTTGTCAAGGTCTATTTTATAGCCTGACACTCTTTTGAATATTTCCAGTTAATCACCTCTGGAAGGGTGGCTGGGATGGCCCTACAGTGAGTGGGACATCATCCAGAGATCGACTGATTTTGTGCTCATAGTCGGTGATTGCCTAACCGGACCTGCCAGGGGCTCAATCACCAAGGTGAAGAGCAGGGATGACAACGGGAACCCCTGCCCGGCGTCTCTGTACCTCAGAGGACCTGAAAGGTAGACCTTAGGAGCTATCCTTGCTGCCAGATGGACGTAGTGATCGAACGCTATGCCCATACATGCCTACCAGGACAGTGAGTAGAAAGGACCTGTCCAGGGATCATTGAGGAGGGTGGACAGTTTTCTGTTGCATGTTAAGCGGAGTGATTGGCTTGCATGATGCACAGTATCTCACATCCTTCCCTGGCTTGGCGATGATGCGATTACAGCATCTCCCCCCTTTGACCTAGCTGTAGTCTTCTCTTCAGAACAGTAGTTAAATACAGAGCTTTAGTAGAGAGTCCTGTTAACTGATCTGGGTTTTGTTACTTTTCAAGGTTTCATCACTGCCTTGACTTCTTCTGCCTGAACGGCTGCGTCTAATATCTCAGTGTTGCGTTGAGTGTGGGAGACAAACGCCTTCTACATACTGTCACTATTCTGTTAGTGAGTGATTTCCTTTGAAGTAGAGGTTTTTTAAATTACCACATTTTGATTCCTCTGTTGTGCACAGTTTTCCCATAATATTCTCTCTTTTGCCCCCCAAGTATGCTTTGCTAATACCGGGCAGACTTTCACCTCCCTCTCCGTTTGAGTGGAGTCCCTACCACCATTACCTGGATTAGACCACTGTCCTGCCTGACACTCCAGCAAGCTCTAGAGTGCCTGAGGAGTCCCACTTCAACACGGCATGAGGTACGTTAGATATGGGTGATAGAGGGTCAGGTCCACAGAGATACCTTGCACTGACACAGAGAAACTCAGGCCAAAGGGAGCCTCCATTCTGCTGTGTAGCGTAAAGACAGAAGACTGGAGACCCATAATTCAGGGTGGGTGTAATCTTTGCATTAGATGATATTTTAAGGGTTGCAATTACCACCCCAAACTTTGAAATAAACACAGACTCCAAAGAATAGATGACAACAACGGTCAAATGAAGTTCTTCGGAACTGTGGTCCGCTCATCCAACGTGGTATTACTCCCCGACATGAGAAAGTCTCTCTTGATGCTAAAAGACGGCGCCTTAGATTTCAACAGGTTGATGACTACCTCATTGTCACAGAAATACATGACCAAGGAGACCAGGGCTCTGGGCGGCCTCTCTTTGTAACAGCCACAAGGACATGCTGTCTACATAGATGGGAGCAGCCATACAGGGACCTTTCCAGGTCTGGCTTGACCTCAGGTGAACAATACAAGTGTGTTCAGGAGTACTACAGGGAGGGACTGTGGCTCCCACCAGATAGCAGTACAGCTTGAGAACTGAGAGCTTCCACAGAAAGAGTGCTTAGCCTGCAAACAGCTGGGATTATGTGTTTATCCAGCTGCTGGTGCCAGACTCTTCATCAAACACAGATGTTGTGTTTGATGTTTGCATGATACAGATGCCACTGCAGATGCTGTTAAACAACTTCTCCTAGATATTTACATAAACGTGGTGTTTGTTCTGTCCTGGTTGCCATGCGTGAAAACGTACGCTCAGTACAGCAAGACTTTGTTGGTTAGTTGGCCATGGCTACAAGACAGTTCTGTTTGCCTGAACTGGGTCGAGATGCCTTGGATGTGCCTCATATAGGCCTCTGTCGTTACTCAATTTGGACTGTGAATTACTGGGCATAGTGCCCGCAAACAGATTGCTCTAGTTGATTAGCCAATTGATCCACGAAGATCAATCGGGCTTCATGCCAGGACGGAACACCTTCCTGAATATTAGACGGCTCCTGTGTTTATTGAGTGGAGCCTCAAGCGGGGATCATGACAAAGTAGCTATGTTGTTGGACACAGAAAAGGCCTTCAACACTCTTGGGTGGCCCTACTTAAAGGAGACACTGCGCTGCACGGGGTTCGGCCCTGGGTTTTTGGACTGAATTAGCATTCTGTACTCATCTCATAGCCCGAGTGAAAACAGGACGCGTTGTCTCAGATAGTTGTCCTATTTGCCGTGGCACTAGACAGGGTTGCCCGCTCTCACCACTGGTATTCACGATAGCAACTGAACCCTTAGCCTCTCACCTGCGACTACGTGCGCAGCAATGGGGGATTCCAGACCTGGGCATATTTGACATCATCTCCCTCTACGCTGATGATGCATTAATATACTTGCGCAGAAGTACCAGGGGTCATGCATCTACTGGATGTTTTGGGGACTCATTCAGCTTACGTGTGAATTGGACGAAGTCCTGCTTATTTCCGCTGGCCCCTATTCCAGAGCATTTGTGGCGCACTCTCCCAGTACATCGCTTGCGATGGTGTCACATTACCTTCAAATATCTCGACATACAAATTTGCCACACCGCTGAGGACCTCAGGGAGGGCAATCTGGGTCGAGCAATTCGCTCGATCCACGGATCACTGCCTTTCTGGGGTTCCTTACCACTCTCACCCTTGGGATGCGTGGCGACTGCAGAGATGGTAATACTACCCAGACTGGTATATTGTTTCACTGCGCTACCATTGGTGCTGTCCGGATCATTCCTCCGCTCACTACATGGTCTGATGTAATAACTACCGTGGGGGAATACTCGGCGCTGGGTCGCCTTAACTACCACATCTCATCTGCTAGTGGAAGGGGGCCTAAGTATGCCTAACTTTGAGTTATATTATGCGGCGACACAATTACAATGGCCGCTTCACTGGCTCCGGCCCTCCCCCACAGTGGAAAGGGCATGGTTGACAGACCACACGTCCTCCCCTACACGGCAATAACCTGATGGGCACAGCCCGAATATGTTGGTGCAGATTCGTACGAAGCAGGGGCCCAACACCAGCCAACTCTCCCAGGATCCCATTGCTCAGTATGCAGGGCACAAGGGAACTAAACACACACCACACGCTGACACCGTGGTCGGCAGCGGGACTAACTACGGTTGGGGACCTCTTCAGGGACGGCTCTCTCATGACATACACTGATATAGAGGACACTTACAACATTGGCCCTGGACTGTTCCTAACATACTGCGCCATGAAACAGCTCATACACAATACCTGACGGGAGGGAGATACAGAACCTTCAACATCGCCTATTCTTCACACATTATCATCAGGACGGGGTCCTATAAAAGTCGTATCCCTGCTGTACAGTGCCTTTCTCAAATGCATTGACGCCATTATCCCCAATTGTCTGGACCAAGGCGTCCCAACACATAAAGTGTGCCTCTCGCAACCCACAACTCTGCTTTACTCAGTTTAACTATCTCCACCAAGAGTATTTATCCCACCACCGGCTTCAACGCATGTTCCCCCAAACAACACATGAATGTCCACGCTGTGGATAGAGGGAAGCTACTTTCTACCACCTGGTGTGGACCTGCCCGCCCATACAACATACTTGGCACTAAATCACTACAATGATGGGGAAATTGGCTGAGCACGCGCTCTCCCCTACCCAGAGTCCTGCCTATTTAGCGTCCGCGCTAAGGCTAAAGGCTAAACAACTACACAGGTTCATAGACTTGCCCTTTGTCTTATTCAAATGCCTCATAGCAAAGCAATGTGCCCCAGTGACTATTCTCTCTCCCTTCTAACTTGGTAATTGTAACTTTTTCTTCCCATAATTGGCATACTAGTCCATTCGGGTCCCCCCATGTAAGTCCTTAGTATATGGTACCTAGGTACCCAGGGCATTGGGGTACCAGGGGATCCCTATGGGCTGCAGCAGTTATTCTACCACCCGTAGGGAGCCCATGCAAAGCGTTCTGCAGGCCTGCCGTTGCAGCCGGCGTGAAAAGGTGCAAGCACAGGTTTTCACTACAGGTCACTGCACCAGGTCACTATAAGTCACCCCTATGGTAGGCCCTCTCAGCCCAGAGAGCAGGGTACAGGTACCTGTGTGTGAGGGCACCCCTGCACTAGCAGAGGTGCCTCCACAAGCTCCAGGCACATTTCGTGGACTTTGTGAGTGGGGGACTCCATTTTATAAGTGTACTGGACATAGGTCACTACCTATGTCCAGCTACATAGTGGTAACTCTGAACCTGGGAATGTCTGGTATCAAACATGTCAGAATCATACCCCAATACTGTTGCAAGTAGTGGAAGTATGATTCTATGCACTCTGGAGGCTCCTTTGAGGACCCCCCAGCATTGCTACCACCAGTCTTACAGAGTTTTCTGGGCAGCCCAGCTGCTGCCACCTCTCAGACGGGTTTCTGCCCTCCTGCTGCTTGATCTGATCAAGCCCAGGAAGACAGAACAAAGGATTTCCTTTGGGAGAGGGAGGTAAACACCCTCTCCCTTCTGAAATAAGTGTGACTGGCTTCGGAGGGGTAGCCTCCCCAAGCCACTAGTTTGCTTTGAAGGGCACATTTGGTATCCTCCATGCATAAACCAGTCTACATCAGTTCAGGGACCCCTTCTCCCTGCTCTGACACGAAACTGGACAAAGGAAAGGAGAGTGACCACTCCCAGGTCCATCACCACCCAGGGGTGGTGCTCAGAGCTCCTCCAGAGGGTCCCTGGGTTCTGCCATCTTGTTTCCAAAGTTGGCAGGGAACCCTGGGAGCATCGGAGTGGTCAGCAGGTGACGTCCGAGCCCCCTCCTAGTTAGGTGACCAATCCCCCTTTCAGGGCTATTTAGGGTCTCTCTCTTGAGTGGGTCCTCCGATTCGTCTTGCAAGACTCCAGCATGATTCTTCTGCAACCTCCACTTTGACTTCTGGCCACTAGAACCGCGACTGGACCCTCCAGGAACAGACAATGCTGCAATCAATAAAGAAGACTTCTTCTGCAACTTTGTTTCCACAGCACCTTCCATCTTTGCAACATTTCCCCGGCCATGCATACTCAGAAGACAGCAACTCTTCAGCCTGCACATGAAGATGAAGTAATCTCCCTTGGAGTGAAGGAGTCACTCCCCTGCTACCGCAGGCACCTGCTGCAATGACAACTAGCTGCGTGGATCTCCTCTCATCCTGAGCTGCGTGGATCCTGCATCACAGGTGGTGGTCTAGAGTACTCCTCTTGGTCCTCTCTGCCAGCTGTCCAACTTTGGTGGAGGTAATCCTTTGCCTTCCCACACAGGACAGTACCCCCGTGCACTGCATCTCTTGCAGCTGCCAAGGTTTGTTTGCATCTCCTCCAAGCAATCTTCAGGTGACGTACAGCTCCAGCACTCCTTCCTGCGACACTCAGACCTCTGCGTGGCTCTCCTGTGGCGTGGGATCCTTTTCTGTAGTGCTGAGTGGGCTTCTTCTGCGACTCCTGTGTCCCCATCCTGTGGGCCTCTTGTGGGTGCTACCTTTGCTCCTGTGGACTCTCTGCAACGCTGAGGGTCCCCTGTGACTCCCACTCCTGGGTTGAGTCCTCCTGACCCTTGCTGGTCCCCGGCAGCACCACTTTTCCACTAACGAAGGAGTTTGCCTTTGCCAAGGTTTGTTGGTGGAATTCTTGCACCGACACCTGTCTGCAATCTTCACTCTAGCGTGGGACATCTTCTGCATCCATCAGGAACTCTCCTTCGGCTCCAGGGCTGCAGTGCTGACCTGTTCTTCCTCAATGTCGACCAACTCCTTCAAGTACAGCTGGGTGGGTAGTAGCTCCTACTCCTCCTGGACTCCACTGTGACTTCTGGACTTGGTCCCCTCTCTCCACAGGTCTTCTTTCTTCTGGAATCCACCGCTGGTTTTCTTTCAGTCTGCTCTGGGTGTCTTTTTCTTATTTTCATCCTTTGGGGTGGTTTGGGGGAAATCCAGTATTTTACTCCCGCATTCCTGGTTTCTGGGGGGTACTGTGTTCCTTACCTCTGTACTCTAGTACTCCCAGCTCCCCTCTACACATTTTAGTTACCTAGATGGGGGTACCTTGGTTGCATTCCATTTTTTTAGTATATGGTTTGGGCTCCCCCTAGGGTCACTATAGGTTACTACTATTTGCTCTGTTTTCTAGTCTTTTCTATGCCTATTTCTGATTGGTAGGGTATATATTTAGTGTATTACTTACCTCCTATGGGTGGGTCACCTTTCTAGTATTTTGTGGTGATTTTTTCCAAAAATAAAGTACCATTATTTCTGTACAACTGAGTGTTTTCTTTCATGTGTGTAAGTGCTGTGTGACTACAGTGGTATTGCATGAGCATTGCACGTCTCCTAGATAAGCCTTGGCTTCTCATCCACAGCTACCTCTAGAGAGCCTGGCTTCTAGACACTGACTACACTTCACTAGGAGGGGATACCTGGACCTGGTATAAGATATAAGTACCATAGGTACCCACTACACAGGCCAGCTTCCTACAACAGACATTTGTTATATTAAAACTCACAGAAATGTCCCTCTGACAAGCCTTGAGGGGTAAAAGATTTTAGTTGCGATAATATTTGTTTGCCCCTTTTGAGTGGGTCTGTATAATATTTTGCCAACTGTAATTGTGTGAATGTGTGTAATTTTATAACTGTATGTCTGCATCCACCCACAAGTGAATGTGCTTCGGTGCCAGGACTGGTTGCCAGTCCTTCAGGTTTTCCTCCCATTACTTTGATTCTCATCTTTTTATTTTTCAGTATTTTACAGCATGCTGCAGCTCCCAGAGGGGGCATCAGGGAGCGTTCAATGATGTCATCTGCAGCGTGTTGCCTCCATTTAAGCCTCGGCCTCTAGGCCAGGCCGCCAACATGGAACAGTATCAACCATAGTTTCACTATTTCATCATTCCAATACTTCGATATGGATCCTACAGAATTAGTGGGACTGTGTATTACGCCAACAAGGACTTCACAATGTAGAGACAATCTACTTATATCATCAGTAAGTGTTGGTTTGTTGGGGTAGCTCACAGAACCACATCTACACCCCGAACCTCTCAGGGGCACAGATGCTTCTTGGTAACCTCAAACACAACCACTCTGATTCCCCAGGAATGCGTGGAAACAGATCTAACCCTTTCATTCATTACTGCCGCGTACCCGAGGTGCCACAAGAGAAGATTCGAAAATACATTTTCAAATATTTATTGAAAAATATCTTATTCTTGTAAATAAAACATGAGATGTGAGTTTTAAACAGGTGAAACGCATCACTGTATTAATCATTATTAGAATGGTGACAAAAATAACTCAACATGTTAATAGTTCCTAATGTTGCTAATGTTACTCCTGTCAACACCAGGACAGTGCGCGCTCTACAGGCAACATAATGCAAAATTCCAAACCTTATGCAATGTAATTATTCATGCATTCTGTGTTGATATTGCATATTAACTTTTTGCATTGCAGGTATTCATCTTGAAATGTCATTGAATGCTACTTGTAATGTACTGTTCATTTTCAAGCCTTTCCTGCAGCCTGGCTGGGTGTGGCATGTGGGCGGGGCTTGGGTCTATTTAAGGAACCCAGCCCAGCTCCACGTGCTCACTATTCAGAGGTCCCGATGCAGAGCAGCAGCATTTTCCTGAGCTCCTGTTCCGGAGGCCTACTTGGACGTTTCCTGGCCCTGTCCTCATTATCTTGCTGATCTTCAAGCAGGGCGGTAAGGCGGAGTTCGGGGTAGGCCCTCGACTCCGTTTCTAGTAACATTTGAGTTTTTGGCTTTGTGATTTACAGTGTGTGTGATTTAATTCTTGGCACTTAACCCTTGCAGTTCAGTTCGGCAGAGTGCGCAATCATTTTGAGGCATTTGTATCTTGATGGTTGAATCGGCAACAGTGTGCGCGATTCATTCTTGGCAATTAACCCTTGCAGTTCGGATCGGCAGAGTGTGCGATCATTTCAAGGCATTTGAATCTTGATGGTTGAATCGGCAACTGTGCACGATTCATTTTTGGCAATTAACCCTTGCAGTTTGGATCGGCAGAGTACGCGATCATTTCAAGGCATCTGAATCTTGATGGTTGAATCCGCAACAGTGTGTGCAATTCATTCTTGGCAATTAACCCTTGCAGTTCAGATCGGCAGAGCGCACGATCATTCCAGGTACTTGAGTCTTGATGCGCAGTCTGGCAATAAGGTGCGCAATAACTTCTGGGAAAATTGAATCTTGAAAATTAGATCAAACAGAGTGTGATCTTTCTAGACAAAACAAGTTTAGTCAGTTTGTCAATTCTACAGTGTCATTCATGAATCCTATAGCAGTTAATTCTTTGGGAACTAATGTACTCATTGCCTCTTGTTTTGATGTAACTCCTATTCTAAGGATTAACTTGAGAGAGTTCAATGTTCAGATTATATGATTATAAAAAGGTCACGTTATAGAAAAGTTCTTGATCTCTCATGTTATTAGAGCACAAAGAATTAAAACAAAGTTCATGAAGATTAATGTGAATGACCTTGCTATTGTGTTCTTAACTCTTGCTTCCACAGGTCTCCTTCCCCGCTGTTCCCAACCTAAACCCCATCTCCCGTTTGGCCATTCTTTAACTCTGTGCTATAATAGCTAGTAGAGTTTGGAGCTGCCAAGAGGTGGACATATTAGGAACAGGCGCAAACCCCGAGGATCCGGTCTCGCTGACAACTCCTATCTTTCAGTAGTACTTCTAAACTAAAGGCAGCATAGTGGGAGTACCCTCTGCCAGACCTTTTGGGTTGATCTAACCTTGGTATTATGTGACAGGAAGCCAGCCTCAATACATTAACAAATTCACCCGTCTAAGAGTGCAGTCGGCACAGTTCCTTTGCATGGCTACCTTCCTTCTCAGGATGAAGGTCGGGATCAGCAAGCCTGCATGTCAGTCACAGTTCACATCGGTTCTGACGGAGCCGGGCACGGATGCTGTTTATATAATGAAACACTGTCCTCATCGTACTGTGCAAGAAGTGCAGAACAATGTCTTTAGTTTGTCTAGAGAGAAAGAACTGTGTCCTACCAGCACACAAAAAAGAACACAGGGCATCGCGATCTGATTGTGGGATTCTGGAACAAAATGTGCAGACTACAGGGCGACAATGCCCACCAAGAATACATGCGTATATAGCACATTCTCGTGTAAGAGGGAAATATGTAAAAATACACCATTAGATCACGTAAAAGGCGAAAGCTAAAATGGAAACTACACGCAGGCCCTACACCAGTATGGCCAACACACTGGTTGAAATATGCCGGGCAAGCTTGAAATTCAAAACAAAGAGAACAAACCACTGCGTACAACAGCACTGCACGACAGCCACCTGCTGCTGTGTTTAACTGTGTGTTACTACAAGCACATGCCTGCCATGTTCAGTCAGCAGGATGTTGTCTTTTTCTATTTTTTTTAATTTATTTTGAGGATGTTGTTGAGTTTGTGTGTGAGAGGACAGTGGTTGTGTAAGCAGATGAATGCAAGAATAGATCAGTGGTGGATGAATGGACGCACAAGAGCTAGGATCAGTGCTTAATTTGTAAATAAAAAGGTGCCGGTGCTCAAAGCCCTCCTCAAACACGCGGCTGATGCAATTAAATGTGTGAACACGGAATACTCAGGAAGCGTAATCCTGAAGCCGTCTCGGGCCTCTTCAATCCATTTAAAGCCACTCCATGTCCCTTCAGCTCCCTCCTGCAGCTTTGTACTTTCTCTCTTTGTGACGCTTTTCCGTTTTTCCCTTCATCCGTCTGTCCCATGTGTGTCTTTTGCTCGCAGCAAATGCTTGAGGCAGAAGAATAAGCCCCGGCCCTCAAAAATAAGTGCCGGTGCTCAGCCAACAAGCACAAATTAAGCACTGGCTAGGATGAGTGACAAAGTGCATGTGTGATGGCACCACCAGCTGCATCACGCTAGACTCCACTCACCCATGCCAATAGTCCTCCCACAACCACACCACCAGCTCCCCCACCTAAGACTCACCCAATCCACTAGTTCCCCCAGCAGTAACCACACCACCAGCTCCCCCACCCAAGACTCATACAATACACTAGTGCCCCCCATAATCACACAGTCAGCTCCCCCTCCCTACACTCAAATATAACCGACCGCTTTTGCTTCCCACCCAAGCTTCAGCTACACCCACCCAGTTATCCATCAATCTCTTAAGCAAACCACCAGCTCATCCATCTCATTAATGCACCCGATACCAACAGCCCATGTGCCTCAGTCCTGAGTATTATATGGTCACTCCAAGGGGGAAGTAATCCTAAACTTCCGCGGTAAATTGACTATAAACAATTGAGTTCATCCAATCTTTATTCAATTAATTTTAGATATTTTATTTCTTTTATTAACTTATTCAATTCCTTCAAAAAAGTCTTCAACATACAATGCACATTATTAAAAACAGGTGTAGAGTTATTTACACTTATAGGTGCTCCTTAAATATTGAAACACAGTGAAAGTGAATATTGTGAAAAAAGTGGTAGTGTTATCTACAATATATACAAGACGTGGTTAAAATCAATGTGAACTTCTAAAGGTTCCGTCAATACAGGAAGCCTTGAAGTCACTTAGAATTATACAATTTTAATCCACATTCAGTTTTGTGTCGACGTTTCGACCCTATGTGTAGAAATAAATCAAAAGCGGGCCATCATCAGGACTGGAAATAGTTTCTGTATGGTAGCACCTAATGGTTCCAGTTTATGGTTATTGTCAATGTCTCCTTTGTCATTGAAGGTTAATTACAAATCGTTAACAAGGAAGAAGCCTCCGCTTCGGCTTTCATTCAGGAAGGGAGTATCTTCATTAAATCCTTCAGATTTGTTAAATGCAAGTGCGCCGGGCAATAATGGCGGCTGACTTTTAACTTGCTGTATTTCTTCTCCATGTACTTACTCGCGTAGTACAAGTTTAGGATTAATTCCCCCTTGGAGTGACCATAAAGTATTATTTCTGTTAGTTACCCTGGTCAAAGGATTAGTGGGTATTGCCTCATTGTTTTGTTTAATTAGTCCTCAGTATAGCACCAGCATGTTCCCCAGTTATGATCCCACCTATCACATGCCCCTTCACACATGGACGTGAGGTGCCCTTCCGCGCTCTGAGAGCCTCCTCTGTATGACACCTCTAGATGCTGGGGGGCTGGAGGTGCCTCCAACTCCTTCAAAATGGAGGCATCTGTGCAACCTGGAAGAGAAGCAAGCGCTGTGAGGCCGAGAGCTTTATGAGGCTGGTAAGGAACTCAGACTTCCAGAAGGAGAGGGCTGAAGAGGAGGGAGGGGCAATGAAAAGGTGTGCCATAAGGGAAGTGACTCCTCCCAACCATGAGACGCGGCATTAAACCATTCAAACTTCTAATGAGGGCCAGTGGCATTGACCTCCTGAAGCAGTGTTTCCCTTCTTTGGTTTACTTGTCTGGGGAGCAGTTTCATTTCACTTTTTCTCTTTTGAAGGTGATGAGGTGAAGAGAGCTGGAGGGACAGTGTAGCTGTGTGGGTTTTGAAACCCAATGCACCTTTTACTAAGAGCGTGGGAGCAGTGTAACCGGCCCCAAGTGGTGTCCAAAAATGTTCTCGTATCTACAATTGCATGAAGACACCCATGTAGTGGGATCGGTATTACAGGTAAGTAGCTTTTCCTTCTCCTTCTACCTCATTACGCATTGGTGAGACTCCCCGACACCATCTGGGGCACAAATGACCAAAGCCATGTTACTATTGAAGTCACTTTAGCTGTCATCCGTATCCACAACAGACGAGTGGAGGATTACATACACAAGTCCTGGGGGCCCCTTAGCACAAGTGGTAGGTGGTGGGCTGAGGAGGGGGGCCCCTCCATATACTGTTGTAGGGGGTGCACCCTCAAGTCTCATTACGCCACTGGGGAGAGAGCTGGAAAACATCTACACGCTCATGGAGTACTTAAAGAGGAAGAAAACTTAGATCTCTTAATGTGAGTAGCAGATGGATACAAGTCAGCCAGTTGAAGGGATAGTAAAGAGGCCATGTTCCAGGGGAAGGACAGACATACGAAGAGGAAGGAAAACCATCCAATAGGGAGCAAGCAAATGAGAGTGACAATGCAGCCAACCAATGGTAAGCCATGAGCGGGCTGTGAGCCTACTGTGAGTTTTCGGTATGGCCACAAGCGGCTTTTGCCTGCAGATAGTTAAATGCTGCTGGAGGCAAGACTCAGAAAGATAAAGGGCCTGGTTTAGAGTTTGGCACAGGGGTTACGGATATTCTGTCTGGTGGAATATAAATCGCATTATATGCAATGGGATTTATATTCCATCGGACAGGAAATCCGTCACCGCTGTGACGGGGGAACCCGTCCGCCAAACCCTACATCAGGCCCAAAGCCTACCTCAGACCTGGTGCCAACCAGTGCAACTCACACCTACACAACAGGAAACACAACTACACATCACACACCACACTGACCCGGCCCAATGAGAATCCCAAAACCAGCAGCGGCACTCGGCCTCCACAGGCGATAGTGGGAATACAACACACGTACACTTAACATACCATGCACTGAAGCCAGCACAAAGCTCCCAGGTAGGACTACCTACCACCCATCTGTCCATGTACTAAAATCCATGACTAAAGCGTGTCCTGCACAGACAGACTCTAAGCAAACACCCTAGATGACCCGTACTCCGCTCAGGGCGAGCGCCAGAACCATGGAGGTGCCCAGACCATGAGAGCACCGCGGGATCATACCAGTGCTACGGTAACACAAGAAAACATTACACAACTCAACCCCCCTCATTTTATATTTTAGTTTTTTAGCAGGATTGATCCCTTGATGGATTAACAATTATTTCTGTGACAACAATCTAATACAAATATAAACACTTTCTTAGAGGCATACAACAGAGCAAGTATGGTGACTGCTTGGATCCAGAGTGTCAATCATGATCCAAGGATTCATAACACTACAGCATGACCCTGCAAGGACTCACCCAGGCCCTACAGCATTACTCCCCCTCGAAGGACAGACCTAAGAGGCTCCCCAGGGCATCAAGCATGCCCCCCTCCAAGGACTCACCCAGGGCCTACACCATGACTCCTCCTTGATGGCCTGGCCTAAGAGGCTCACCCAAGCCTCAGGCATGCCCCCTCTTGAAGGACTCACCCAGGGCCTCAGGCATGCCCCCTCTTGAAGGACTCACCCAGGGCCTCAGGCATGCCCTCCCCTACAAGGACTCATCCAGGCCCTACAGCATGGCTCCCCCTTCATGGACTAACCTAAGAAGCTCCCCCAGGGTCTAAGGCATGGTCCCCAAGGACTCACCCAGGGCCTACAATATGGCTCCTCCTTCAAAGACTGACCTGAGGCTAACCCCCAGGGGCCTCGGGCATGCCCTCCCCCAACTCCAAGAACCCAGCTAGGGCCTATAGTATGGTACCCTCTTCAAGCACTGATCTACAAGTCTCCCTCATGGCTCCCCCAGGATCTCAGCCATACCCCCCTCCAAGGACTCGCCCAAGGCCTACGCATAACATTCCCTTCAAGGACTGACCTAAGAGGCTCCCCATGACTCCCCCAGGTCCTCAAGCATGCGCCCTCCTTCAAGGACTCACCCAGTGTCTACAGCATGACTCCCTCCTTCAAGGACTGACCTAAAAGGCTCCCCATGGTTCCCCCAGGGCCTCAGGCATGGCCCCTCTCCAAGGACTCACCCAGGGCCTACAGCATAACACTCCCTTCAAGTACTAACCTAAGGGGTATTCAGGGCCCCAAGCATGCACCCCTTCTTGAAGGAGTCATCCAGGTCCTAAAGCATGCCCCCCTTCCAAAGACTCAAGCAGGGCCTTCAGATACTCACCAAGGCCTCTTGCAGGACCCCCTCCCAGGATTCATACTGACCTCCAGCACAAGTGGGCTCACCCATAGCTTCGGCCAGAGCCCCCACCTCCCAGAACTGACCAGTTCAGGCCCCTCCCAGGACTCACCAAGGGCCTCCAGCTTTAGGTGCACGAAGTTGAGTCGTTCGTCCTCCAGGGTCTGGTGTGGGGGGGTTGGGACATTGATGTATCCGAAGTGGACCTGGTTACACACATATATCTGGACTCCTGAAAGCAAGAGAAAGAGCGGGTGAAATGGCAGGAGAGGTCTGGTGGCACTGCAGGGGTGACTGAGCCTGGGGCTTGTCACCCCGCCAGCTGGCAGAGACAGGTGTCAAACTGTGCCCCCAAAGAGTGCAAAATGTGCCCCCACTCCTCCCAGCACCTTCATCCAGAGCAAGGGGTGCAAACCGTGCCCCCAAAGTGGTCAAACTGTGCCCCCACTCCTCCCAGCACCTTCAACCAGAGCAAGGGGTGCAAACCGTGTCCCCAAAGACTGCAAACTGTGCCTCAACTCCTCCCAGCACTTCAACCAGAGCTAGGGGCGCAAACTGTGCCCCCAAAGAGTGCAAACTGTGCCCCCACTCCTCCCAGCACCTTCAACCAGAGCTAGGGGTGCAAACTGTGTCCCCAAAGACTGCAAACTGTGCCTCAACTCCTCCCAGCACCTTCAACCAGAGCTAGGGGCGCAAACTGTGCCCCCAAAGAGTGCAAACTGTGCCCCCACTCCTCCCAGCACCTTCAACCAGAGCAAGGGGTGCAAACCGTGTCCCCAAAGACTGCAAACTGTGCCTCAACTCCTCCCAGCACCTTCAACCAGAGCTAGGGGCGCAAATCGTGCCCCAGCTCCTCGCAGCACAGCTAGAGGCAGCAACACAGCAAGGAGTGCAAACTGTGTCCCAGCTCCTCCAGGGCTCGCATTGGAGAGTCTTATTTGTTCATGTCGAGCTATTGACACTGAACAGGTGTTCTGTTCAGTTGAAACCTGGAGGGGCAATAAAAGATGCTTTAAATCTTGTTCTTATGTCACCTGTGTTCACAGACAGAGGTCAAAAGTCAGTTTTTCTTACAATTAATTTTCCTTCTGACTGCAGAGTTCCAGGACTTTGTAAGGGGAACTGTGTGACCTGCTGCTTAGAATGTAAAATAAAAGGATATAGGGTGTCAGGTTTTTCCTAACACACGACATTTAAATGACTAAGTAAACTGTGCAAACATTTCAAAATATATTTCAGTAGTTGTGCAAGCCCTTTTTTATATTTGTGTTATGAAAAAATATTTTAATAGGATGAAGACAAATCAGAATACTTTACATGTTGATGAGCAAAGGATATGTTTTCTGAAACCCAATTTTCACAGTTCATTAATTCATTATATAGTGTTACCAGTAAAGCTGCAAGTTAGTGGACAGGTTTTTCTTTTTTTTACATTTCTTGCAACGTTACTGTAGGAAGTTGGCTCTGTATGTACTATTTCAAAGTAAGAAATAGCATGCACAGAGTCCAAGGGTTCCCCTTAGAGGTAAGATAGTGGCAAAAAGAGATAATTCTAATGCTCTATTTTGTGGTAGTGTGGTCGAGCAGTAGGCTTATCAGAGGGTAGTGTTAAGCATTTGTTGTACACACACAGGCAATAAATGAAGAACACACACTCAAAGACTTACTCCAGGCCAATAGGTTCTTATATATAGAAAAATATATTTTCTTCGTTTATTTTAAGAACCACAGGTTCAAGATTTACAAGTAATACTTCAAATGAAAGGTATTTCACTCAGGTATTCTAGGAACTTTGAATAATCACAATAGCATGTACGGTTTAGACAAAAATGGCAATAAGCTATTTTAAAAGTTGACAGTACAAAAATCAACAGTTCCTGTGGGAGGTAAGTAATTGTTAAGTTCACAGGTAAGTAAAACACTTACAGGGTTCAAAGTTGGGTCCAAGGTAGCCCACCGTTGGGGGTTCAAGGCAACCCCAAAGTTACCACACCAGCAGCTCAGGGCGGGTCGGGTGCAGAGGTCAAAGAGGTGCCCAAAACACATAGGCTTCAATGGAAACAGGGGTGCCCCGGTTCCAGTCTGCCAGCAGGTAAGTAACCGTGTCCTCGGAGGGCAGACCAGGGGGGTTTTGTAGGGCACCTGTGGGAGGGGGGGGTGGGGGGGGGACACAAGCAAGCACAGAAAGTACACCCTCAGCTGCACAGGGGCGGCCGGGTGCAGAGTGCAAACAGGCGTCGGGTTTTGTATTGGAATCAATGGGGAGACCCGGGGGTCTCTTCAACGATGCAGGCAGGCACAGGGGGGGCTCCTCGGGGTAACCACCACCTGGGCTAGGCAGAGGTTCGCCTGGGGGTCGCTCCTGCACTGGAGTTCGGTTCCTTCAGGTCCTGGGGCTGCGGGTGCAGTGTTTGTTCCAGGCGTCGGGTCCCTTGTTACAGGCAGTTGCGGTCAGGGGGAGCCTCTGGATTTCCTCTGCAGGCGTCGCTGTGGAGGTTCAGGGGGGTCGTCTCTGGTTACTCATAGGCTCACAGTCGCCGGGGAGTCCTCCCTGAGGTGTTTGTTTTCCGCAGGTCGAGCCGGGGGTGTTGGATGCAGAGTGGAAAGTCTCACGCTTCTGGCGGGAAACGTGGAGTCTTTAAAGTTGCTTCTTTGTTGCAGAAAGTTGCAGTTTGTTGAACAGGGCCGCTGTTCTTGGGAGCTTCTTGGTCCTTTGGATGCAGGGCAGTCCTCTGAGGCTTCAGAGGTCGCTGGTCCCTGTTGGATGCGTCGCTGTTGCAGTTTTCGTCGAAGTAGGGAGACAGGCCGGTGGGGCTGGGGCCAAATCAGTTGTCGTCTCTGTCTTCACTGCAGGGCTTCAGGTCAGCAGTCCTTCTTCTTCTTTAGGTTGCAGGAATCTATCTTCCTCGGTTCTGGGGGCCCCTAAATACTGGATTTAGGGGTGTGTTTAGGTCTGGGAGGGCAGTAGCCAATTTCTACTGTCCTTGATGGTGGCTACACCCTCTTTGTGCCTCCTCCCTGTGGGAGGAGGGACAAGATCCACAAGATGGAGGATTTCTAAAAGTAAGAGTCACCTCAGCTAAGGACACCTTAGGGGCTGTCCTGACTGTGGGGTGGCTCCTCCTTGTTTTTCTCATTATCTCCTCCAGCCTTGCTGCCAAAAGTGGGGGCAGTGGCCGGAGGGGCGGGCATCCCCACTAGCTGGGATGCCCTGTGGCGCTGTATCAAAGGGGGTGAGCCTTTGAGGCTCACCGCCAGGTGTTAAAGTTCCTGCAGGGGGAGGTGAGAAGCACCTCCACCCAGTACAGGCTTTGTTCCTGGCCACAGAGTGACAAAGGCCCTCTCCCCATGTGGCCAGCAACATGTCTGGTGTGTGGCAGGCTGGCAAAAACTAGTCAGCCCACACTGGGAGTCCGGTATGTTTTCAGGGGGCATATCTAAGATGTCCTCTGGGTGTATTTTACAATAAATTGCACACTGGCATCAGTGTGCATTTATTGTGCTGAGAAGTTTGATACCAAACTTCCCAGTTTTCAGTGTAGCCATTACGGTGCTGTGGAGTTCGTGTTTGACAGACTCCCAAACCATATACTCTTTATGGCTACCCTGCACTTACAATGTCTAAGGTTTGGCTTAGACACTGTAGGGGCACAGTGCTCATGCACTTATGCTCTCACCTGTGGTATAGTGCACCCTGCCTTAGGGCTGTAAGGCCTGCTAGAGGGGTGACTTACCTATGCCACAGGGAATGTGTGGTTGGCATGGCACTGTGAGGGGAGTGCCATGTCTACTTAGTCATTTTCTCCCCACCAGCACACACAAGATGTGAGGCAGTGTGCATGTGCTGAGTGAGGGGTCCCTAGGGTGGCATAAGACATGCTGCAGCCCTTGGGGACCTTCCCTGGCTTCAGGGCCCTTGGTACCAGGGGTACCAGTTACAAGGGACTTACCTGAGTGCCAGGGTTGTGCCAATTGCGGAGACAAAGGTACTGGTTAGGGAAAGAACACTGGTGTTGGGGCCTGGTTAGCATGATCCCAGCACACTTTCAATCATAACTAGCATCAGCAAAGGCAAAACGTCAGGGGGTAACCATGCCAAGGAGGCATTTCCTTACACAACCCTCCCCCCCCTCCAAACGAAAGAGGATGAGACAAACCTTTCCCAAGAGAGTCTTCATTTTCTAAGTGGAAGAACCTGGAAAGGCCATCAGCATTGGCATGGGCGGTCCCAGGTCTGTGTTCCACTATAAAGTCCATTCCCTGTAGGGAGATGGAGACCACCTCAACAGTTTAGGATTTTCACCTTTCATTTGCATTAGCCATCTGAGAGGTCTGTGGTCAGTCTGAACTACAAAGTGAATACCAAAGAGGTATGGTCTCCGCTTCTTCAGGGACCAGACCACAGCAAAGGCCTCCCTCTCAATGGCACTCCAACGCTGCTCCCTGGGGAGTAACCTCCTGCTAATGAAAGCAACAGGCTGGTCAAGGCCATCATCATTGGTTTGGGACAGGAATGCCCCTATCCCATGTTCAGAGGCATCAGTCTGCACAATGAACTGCTTGGAGTAATCTGGAGCTTTGAGAATGGGTGCTGTGCACATTGCTTGATTCATGGTGTCAAAGGCCTGTTGGCATTCTACAGTCCAGTTTACCTTCTTGGGCATTGTCTTAGAGGTAAGTTCTGTGAGGGGTGTCACTATGGATCCATATCCCTTCACAAACCTCCTATAGAAACCAGTCAAGCCAAGGAATGCCCTGACTTGAGTCTGGGTTTTTGGAGCTACCCAGTCCAGAATAGTCTGGATCTTGGGTTGGAGTGGCCGAACTTGGCCTCCACCTGCAAGGTGTCCAAAGTAAACCACAATACCATGCCCTATCTGACATCTAGATGCCTTGATAGAGAGGCCTGCTGATTGCAGAGCCTTCAAAACCTTCTTCAGGTGGACCAGGTGATCCTGCCAGCTGGAGCTAAAGACAGCAATATCATCAAGATAAGCTGCACTAAAGGACTCCAAGCCAGCAAGGACATGATTCACCAAACTGTAAACTGTAAACTTTGTACTTGTATAGCGCACTACTCACCCGTTAGGGTCTCAAGGCGCTGTACACATACCGCTGTGGAACCCCTCCTGGCTTTTCCCTGTGAGGTTACCACTCCTGGGCAACCTCCAAGGTGAAGCCAGGCATCCCAGCGCTGTTGGGGCCGTTGTGGAGATTAAGCAAGCTATTGCCCAGAGTTACAGAGTGGGACCCATGAATTAGATTAGGCACCGATGCAAGAATGATCAGGTCCGAGGAAATTGAGCCCAAGACCCGCCAAGGCGGGAATTGAACCCTGGTCCCGGGCCAGATTTCTGCATCAGGGTCTGCCGCTCTAACCATTGAGCCACACTTGTCCACTGGAGGTGACAGTGGCATTCTTTAAGCCAAAGGGTATCACAGTAAACTGGTAGTGCCCATCAGGTGTAGAGAATGCTGTTTTCTCTTTTGCTCCTGGTGCCATTTTAATTTGCCAGTAACCTGCTGTTAAGTCAAAGGTACTTAAGTATCGGGCAGCACCCAATTTGTCAATTAACTCATCTGCTCTTGGAATGGGATGAGCATCTGTCTTGGTGACAGAATTAAGCCCTCTGTAGTCCACACAGAACCTCATCTCTCCCTTGCCATCTTTTGTGTGAGGTTTGGGGACTAAGACCACTGGGCTAGCCCAGGGGCTGTCAGAGTGCTCAATGAGTCCCAATTCCAGCATCTTGTGGACTCCCACTTTGATGCTTTCCTTAACTTGGTCAGACTGCCTAAACATTTTGTTTTTGACAGGCATGCTGTCTCCTGTGTCCACATCATGAGTACACAGGTGTGTCTGACCAGGGGTTAGGGAAAAGAGCTCAGCAAACTGTTGTAGGACTTGCCTGCAGTCAGCTTGCTGTTGGCCAGAGAGGGTGTCTGAGTAGACCACTCCATCTACTGAGCCATCTTTAGGGTCAGAGGAGAGGAGATCAGGGAGAGGTTGACTCTCAGCTTCCTGGTCCTCATCTGTAACCATTAACATGTTTATATCTGCCCTGTCATGAAAGAGCTTGAGGCGGTTCACATGGATCACCCTTTTGGGTGTCCTGCTAGAGCCTAGGTCTACCAGGTAGGTGACCTGACTCTTTCTCTCTAGCACTGGGAGCCACAGGCTCAAGAACCCAAACTTTCTGCCATGGCTGAAACTCAACCATAGCAGCCTTTTGGTCATACCACATCTTCTGGAGTTGTTGGCTGGCTGGCCTCAAGGTTTTTACTTGCCTTTTCCATGTACTCTGCTATCCTGGAATGTAGGCCTAGTACATAGTCCACTATATCTTGCTTAGGTTCATGAAGAGGTCTCTCCCAGCCTTCTTTCACAAGAGCTAGTGGTCCCCTAACAAGATGGCCAAACAGAAGTTCAAAGGGGGAAAACCCTACTCCCTTCTGAGGCACTTCTCTGTAGGCAAAAAGCAGACATGGCAAGAGGACATCCCATCTCCTTTTGAGCTTTTCAGGGAGCCCCATGATCATGCCCTTCAATGTCTTGTTAAACCTTTCAACAAGACCATTGGTTTGTGGATGGTATGATGTGGTGAACTTGTAAGTCACCCCACACTCATTCCACATGTGTTTAAGGTATGCTGACATGAAGTTGGTACCTCTGTCAGAAACCACCTCCTTAGGAAATCCCACTCTGGTAAAGATACCAATGAGTGCTTTGGCTACTGCAGGGGCAGTAGTGGATCTAAGGGGAATTGCTTCCGGGTACCTAGTAGCATGATCCACTACTACCAGGATATACTGATTCCCTGAGGCTGTGGGAGGTTCAAGTGGACCCACTATGTCCACTCCCACTCTTTCAAAGGGGACCCCCACCACTGGAAGTGGAATGAGAGGAGCCTTCGGATGGCCACTGGTCTTACCACTGGCTTGACAGGTGGCACAGGAGGCACAAAACTCCTTTATTTTCTGGGACATGTTGGACCAATAGAAATGGTTGACTAACCTCTCCCATGTCTTGGTTTGTCCCAAATGCCTAAACTCCTGAGGCACTACCACTCTCCTAGTGGCACCAGTTTTGGGATCTCTTGCCTCAGTGTAAAGGAGTCCATCTTCCCAATAGACCCTGTGGGTTCCACTGACTTTCCTTTTTGTTTCCTCAGCAGCTTGCTGCCTAAGGCCTTCGAGAGAGGGACATGTTTATTGCCCCTTACACAGCTGTTCCCTTGTGGGTCCCCCTGGGCCTAAGAGTTCAACCTGATAAGGTTCCAACTCCATAGGCTCAGTTCCCGCAAAGGATAGAACTTCTTCCTGAGAAGAGAGGTTATTTTTCTTTAGCTGTGTTGAAGCTGGTTTCCCAGTCTTCTTTCCTTTTCTCTTGGAGGGTTGGGACATTATTCTAGACTCCAACACCTCTTTTTCACCCTGAGCCTTGCACTGTGCCCTTGTCTTGATACACACCAGTTCAGGGATACCCAGCATGTCTGCATGGGTTTTGAGTTCTACCTCAGCCCATGCTGAGGACTCCAGGTCGTTTCCAAGCAAACAGTCTACTGGGATAGCAGAGGAGACTACCACCTGTTTCAGGCCAGTGACCCCTCCCCATTCTAAAGTTACCATAGCCATGGGATGTACTTTAGTCTGATTGTCAGCGTTGGTGACTGGATAAGTTTGTCCAGTCAGGTATTGTCCTGGGGAAACCAGTTTGTCTGTCACCATTGTGACACTGGCACCTGTATCCCTCAGGGCTTCTACACTAGTCCCATTAATAAAGAGTTGCTGCCTGTAATTTTGAATAATAGGGGGCTAGGCAGCTAGTGTGGCTAAGTCCACCCCACCCTCAGAGACTAATGTAGCTTCAGTGTGGACCCTGATTTGCTCTGGGCACACTGTTGATCCCACCTGGAGACTGGCTATTCCAGTGCTAACTGGAGTAGTAGTAGAAGTGGAACCTTTCTTGGGACAGGCCTTGTCTCCAGTTTGGTGTCACTGCCGATTACAGCTACGACACCAGGCCTTTTTGGGATCAAAGTTTTTACCCCTGTTCCCAAATGAGGATTGGGAAGAGGCTTTGGACCCTCCCTCCTGAGCAGGTTTTTGGGGCCCTGTAGAAGACTCTTGACTTTTTCCCTTGGATGTCTCAACACTCTTCCCCTGGGGAGCCTTTGTGACCCCTTTCTTTTGGTCACCCCCTGTGGAAGTCTTGGTCTTGGTCACCCTAGTCTTGACCCAATGGTCTGCCTTCTTTCCCAATTCTTGGAGAGAAATTGGACCTAGGTCTACCAGATGCTGATGCAGTTCATCATTGAAACAATTACTTAAAAGGTCTTCTTTCATAAACAGATTGTACAGCCATTCATAAGCATTTACACCACTGCCATTAATCCAACCATCCAGTGTTTTGACTGAGAAGTCAACAAAATCAACCCAGGTCTGGCTCGAGGATTTCTGAGCACCCCTGAGCCTAATCCTGTACTCCTCAGTTGAGAACCCAAAGCCCTCAATCAGGGTAGCCTTCATGAGGTCATAGGATTCTGAATCATTTCCAGGGAGTCTGAGGAGTCTATCCCTACACTTTCCAGTGAGCATTTCCCAAAGGAGAGCTCCCCAGTGAGATCTGTTTACTTTTCTGGTTGCACAAGCCCTCTCAAAAGCTGTGAACCATTTGGTGATGTAATCACCATCTTCATATTTTGTTACAATCCCTTTGGGGACTTTTAGCATGTCAGGAGTATCTTTGACCCTATTTAAGTTGCTGCCACCATTGATGGGAGCTAAGCCCATCTCTTGTCGTTCCCTTTCTAGGGCTAGGAGCTGTTTCTCCAAAGCCAATCTTTTGGCCATCCTGGCTAAGAGGAGGTCATCTTCATTGAGGCTGCCCTCAATGCTTCCAGAGTTGCTGGACTCCCCTGTGGGAGAAGCAGCACCTCTGACTATCACTTGTGGAGTCAGGGTTGGAGGAACCCTGGTCTCCCTAACTAGGACTGGAGGGGTGAAATTGTCCTCCACGTCACTAGCTTCCTCCTCTGTAAGGTTACCTTCAGAGGAGTTGTCTCTAGCAAACTCTGCCAAGAGCTCCTGGAGCTGTACTTTGGTAGTGTTTGATCCAGTTTTTATCTTTTTAATTTTACAGAGAGTCCTTAACTCTGACATCCTAAGATGCAGGTAAGGGGTGAGGTTGAGCTCCACCGCCATTTCTTCTGTAGTAGACATTATTTCTCTAAAAGTTGGGATACTTTTTAAGAATCTAATACTATCTCTAGAATTTAATCCAAACTTTTACAAAACTTTTAAACTCTAAAAGAAATGCTAACAGGGACTAACACAAGGCCCTAGCAGGACCTTTACAAATTTAGAAAAATAGCTCAAATTTCAAAAATCTGTTTCTAATGACAATTTTTGGAATTTAGTCGTGTGATCAGGTATTGGATGAGTAGTCCAGCAAATGCAAAGTCTTGTACGCCACCGCTGATCCGCCAATGTAGGAAGATGGCCCTGTATGTACTATTTCAAAGTAAGAAATAGTGTGCACAGAGTCCTGTTACGACTCTGTCGTCCTGTTACGACTCTGTCGTCCCATTTCTAGGGGGCGCTGTAAGGGGACTGTCGGAAGCCTGGGAATCACCTTAAACACTTATCTAGAGTCCCTTGCTGACTCCTGTTTGTTTCTCTTTTCACCATGGTACACTTGTGTAGTACTAAATTTGCTTCTTGAGACTGCAAATCCCATAATGCACAGCCTGGTGTTCCAGTTTTGTTCCTGTGCTGTTCCAGCTTGATCCTGTTTCTCTGCCCTGTTCCTGATTGTTCCAGCCAGAGTCTGCTCCCTACTTCTTAGCCTTGTACCTGTTTGTTTCTTCCAGAGCCTGCTCCCTGTTTCTCTGCCCCTACCTTGTTTCAGCCTGAACCTGCTCTGTTTCCCAGTCCTGTTTACTACTCATTCCTACTCCCTGTATTCCAGTCCTGTCCTTGCCTGTTCCAGCCAGAGCCTGCTCTCAGTTTCCCAGTCCTATCTCTGTTTGTTCCAGCCAGACGTTTGCACCTTGTTTTCAAGTCCTAGTCCTGCCTTTACTTCAGCTTGAGCCTGTTCCCAGTTCTTGCCTCTGCCTCTTTATTTGTTCCCTTCTGTTTCTGTTTCTTCTTGGTTCTTTGTGTCTGGTAAGTGTTCTATCAGTCTTCACCAGTGTATAAGTGTCCTCCTTTGTACTGGGAGTGGCTCCTGGTTTCCAGGAGGCAATTCCAGCCCCCATCCTTGTCTAGTGTTATACGTTGTCTTTTGTGCCTAACAGTGACAGTGTGCTATTGCTGTTTTCTCAGGAATCGCCACTGTGTTTCCAGCTGGACCCACAAGAGCGTGTCCTGTGTATGTAAGTACTATCCTTGTTTATGCTCTAGGGTCCAGAGACAGAATCACTTCTGCTGCCTCCTTTCTATGGGGCTGGCAGGGTGACTATCTGTAAGAGCAAACTGCACAGAGGCATTGAGATTCCCTGTCACCGTGGGAGGTTCTGCGCCTTACTCTGTGTACAACCCCAGCGTGCTTGTCCACTAGTAATCCGTTTCCTATTTGTTCACACAAGGGTTGCTCTGCTTTTACTTTCCCGTTTCCTGTGTCTGTCCATAGCTGTCCTTTCCGTGTATGCCTTTAGCTGCTCTTCTGTCCCAGTACACTACCTCTTTAGGATATTCGGTGACCTCAAGGGGTGTCCCAACCACAGTCCTGATCAGACCCGCCCGAAACCGTGACAGAATGCACGAACCAAAAATGGCAAGCTCCCCAGGCAGCAAAGGCACACACAGACCTAAAATGCTTTCCTATCATGTTAAGACACCCCTTTCTAAGCCTATACATTCTCTGAAATCCTCTAAAAAAGACCTTAGTTTAAAGGATAGACTTGTTAAAGAAAACCAAAACTTGCAAGTTCAGTACTATACTGAGTGGCTTGCTAATGTTTCAATGATAGACTATTATGTTATTTGTGGCTATGACCCCCAGTCCCTGTCTGTAGAAGAATTACAAGGACGTAATGAGGTTTTGCAATATCTATTAGCTGAAGCCAGTAAGAATGTTCGTAACCGTGGAAGTGCTTTTGCTACCTCTGCACAAGACACTCACACTCAAGAAAAACTGGTTAATTCCTTGCCTCATGCTAGTGCATCCCAAGTTCACCTCCAGGACTTTGCCATAACAAAGAACCCTGACACTGTTCACGAAGCCACACTAGGGATTCCCTTGTTTTCTGTTGAGTGCTTTAGCCCATCTAGGCCAGTTTCTCAGAATTCAAAGTGCAGTGCTGACTCTCATAAAGACCTATCAGTCCCTCAGAGCTTTCAAGTCAGCAGGCTAGACCCTGTATCTAAGGGATCAGTAAAAACTGTGGGATTCCTTAGTTCAACTCAAATGGCTTGTGCTCCTCCCAAATTGGATGACAGTACATCAGTCTCAATTCCTAAGTGTTGTTCTGACTCTTGTAAGGATCTACCAGTCCCTCAGTGCTTTCAAGTCAGCAGGATAGAACCTGTATCAAAGGGATCAGTAAAGACTGTGGGATTCCTTAGTTCCACTCAAAAGGCTTGTGCTTTTCCCAAACTGGATGATAATATACCAGTCTCAATCCCTAAAAGCTCTGCTAAACCCTTTTCTATTCTGAGTGGGTTTGATAACAATCGTGACATACACACACTAAAAGAGCAGTTTTGGCAGATTAAAAGGCAGATATTGGACTTCTATGATGAATATGTTATAACATACACTAGAAATATTGCCCGTGGGCTCTTTTCATCAATGCATATTTCACTGCTGCCAGAACCAGACATTCTGTTTATCTGTAAGGAAGAAGAAGTAACAGAGCAGCTGATGGAAACTACTGCAAGGCAATTTGAAAACCTGAAAAAAGAAAATGATCACCAGCTTTCGCTTAAAGAACAGTATGCTACTTTGTGCGCCTCTCCAAAGAGTTCTATAGAGCAGATTATCCCTTCTATTAATGACAGTCAAAAGACAGCTCCAGTTATAAATATATCAGCCTCTTCCTCAGACTCTCTCTCAGCCTGTCGTTCTCCAGTGAAAATTCCTGTACAGTTGAATGAATCTCTGACATCTCTGAGAGATTTGACCCCTCTTGATTCAAAGGATGGATCAGAGTCTTCAGAGGGAAGTGTCTCCGCCCCTCTATCAGAACAAATAAAGCCAAAGGAAGAAGAGAGTTCTGATGCAGAATCCAATAGCTGCACCTTAAGAAACCCAGATATGACTTTACTGGAGATTAATGGCAAGTTGTGCAACAATGTTGAAGAATCTGAATCTAGTGATGACAGTGGTTCCTGCCTTGCCGTGAACAAACCTGCAGATAGTGCTGTTCAAATGGCACACACACCAGAATTTTCAGATTGTGGGGATACTCCTGCCCTTTCAAACAATATCATAGAATTTTCAGATAATGAAGAGACAGTTCCTGTTTCAAGTGAACTAATGGATTTTTCTGACCGTGAAGAAATACCCGCAATTACTAAGAATGTAATGGACTTCTCAGAAAGTTTAAAAATCTCTTCTGTGTCAAAGCAAACCGTGGAGATTTCAGACAAGGAAGAAAGCCAGCAATCTGAAACTAAACAGCCTGTCATAAGAAATGAGAGCCTTCTCCTAGAACTGGACACAGTTGCAGCCTCAACCACTGACCCTGACCTGCTGATCCCTGTCAATGTGTATCCTGTTTTCAGCTCCACAATTAGTGAAGAACAGATCTCTGAGCTACCGGTATCTGATCTTGATGTAAAATCAGCCACACCAACGTCACCTGCTGTGTCCCTGAAACTAAAGACTCCTGAAAACCAGCAATCTGAAACCGAAGCTCAAGTGCTGAAAGATGTAATATTTCCCACTGAAACTAAAGACTTGGATTTGAATCTTGTATTCGAAGATCTGATGATAAGTACTGTTCTTAGTGTTTTATTGCAAGAAACCATCATCAATTCAAAGGCTAGAGCTGAAAATGTAGGTAACAGTGTAAAGGTGATTTCTGAAGAGACTCCAGTTCTATTTCTTTCCAAAGAACAACCTTTCAATGTTAACAGAGTTGAAGATCAACTACTTGTAGTAGAAACGCTTTGCAAAGAAACCATTTCTGATACCACGAACACGCCACAGAGCACTTGCAATGAAGAAATCCCAGTCTTGTCTGAAGATCACCCTAAAGAATTAGTTTGTGGAACTTCTACATTTTCAGATGTTAATCCAGTTTCTAAAGACTTGAAAACTCTTGTTGCTCCTGAATTTGATACTCCGAAGTCATCCAAGATGAAAGAAAATTCTGACTTTTTCATGTTTACCTTGAGAACACCAGTTACCCATGTCTCCCAAGTCTCTATGCTTTGCAAGCCTAAGATCACAACCATTGCAAATACTGCTGCAGAACCTGACATATCCTGCTTATCAGAAGGTGTTACAGACCTGACAGTTACTAATACGCCAATTATCTCCTCCAAAGAAGAAAGTATTGAACAGGAAACTAATGTCATAAAGAATACCGCCCATAATGCCATTCCAGATCTCCTTGCTCCTGAATCCACTTCACCAGAAACCAACTCCATGCACTCCTCCCATATCACTCGAACAATAAAGAGGAAAGGCATCGGAGCCCATATGGGTATTAATACATGCTTTGCTCATTGGAAGATTCACCTATGGAAGGACTGTAAACTTATCCACCAAGGTTGGTGTTGGATTTTCTTGCTGTGGCTTTTCCTCTTCAGCTTTTTTCAGCCAAAGGATCGCCTTTTCTTCTTGAGCAGACTGGTGGGAGGGGGTATACTGTTACGACTCTGTCGTCCCATTTCTAGGGGGCGCTGTAAGGGGACTGTCGGAAGCCTGGGAATCACCTTAAACACTTATCTAGAGTCCCTTGCTGACTCCTGTTTGTTTCTCTTTTCACCATGGTACACTTGTGTAGTACTAAATTTGCTTCTTGAGATTGCAAATCCCATAATGCACAGCCTGGTAGTCAGGAAAACCTGGATTCTTTTTCCCATTGTTTTCTATGGGAGAAGTCCAGTTGCTCCTTTTCACCGGATCCTCTACTCCAGGACTTGCAAGTGTCAAACTACACACACCTGTGACCTCTCCTGTGCAGCCCAGCTTGGAACTGCTTATAAGCAGCCATTTCCTCAAGATCCCCGTCGTGCATTGGAGTTCGATTCCTTTGTGTTACAGACCCCTTGTCGGATGGTGTTCCAGTTTTGTTCCTGTGCTGTTCCAGCTTGATCCTGTTTCTCTGCCCTGTTCCTGATTGTTCCAGCCAGAGTCTGCTCCCTATCTCTTAGCCTTGTTCCTGTTTGTTTCTTCCAGAGCCTGCTCCCTGTTTCCCTGCCCTGCCCCTACCTTGTTTCAGCCTGAACCTGCTCTCTGTTTCCCAGTCCTGTTTACTACTCATTCCTACTCCCTGTATTCCAGTCCTGTCCTTGCCTGTTCCAGCCAGAGCCTGCTCTCAGTTTCCCAGTCCTATCTCTGTTTGTTCTAGCCAGAAGTTTGCACCCTGTTTTCAAGTCCTAGTCCTGCCTTTACTTCAGCTTGAGCCTGTTCCCAGTTCTTGCCTCTGCCTCTTTGTTTGTTCCCTTCTGTTTCTGTTTCTTCTTGGTTCTTTGTGTCTGGTAAGTGTTCTATCAGTCTTCACCAGTGTATAAGTGTCCTCCTTTGTACTGGGGTTGGCTCCTGGTTTCCAGGAGGCAATTCCAGCCCCCATCCTTGTCTAGTGTTATACGTTGTCTTTTGTGCCTAACAGTGACAGTGTGCTATTGCTGTTTTCTCAGGAATCGCCACTGTGTTTCCAGCTGGACCTACAAGAGCGTGTCCTGTGTATGTAAGTACTATCCTTGTTTGTGCTCTAGGGTCCAGAGACAGAATCACTTCTGCTGCCTCCTTTCTATGGGGCTGGCAGGGTGACTATCTGTAAGAGCAAACTGCACAGAGGCATTGAGATTCCCTGTCACCGTGGGAGGTTCTGCGCCTTACTCTGTGTACAACCCCAGCATGTTTGTCCACTAGTAATCCGTTTCCTATTTGTTCACACAAGGGTTGTTCTGCTTTTACTTTCCCGTTTCCTGTGTCTGTCCATAGCTGTCCTTTCCGTGTATGCCTTTAGCTGCTCTTCTGCCCCAGTACACTACCTCTTTAGGATATTCGGTGACCTCAAGGGGTGTCCCAACCACAGCCCTGATCAGACCCGCCCGAAACCGTGACAAGTCCAAGGGTTCCCCTTAGAGGTAAGATAGTGGCAAAAAGAGATAATTCTAATGCTCTATTTTGTGGTAGTGTGCTCGAGCAGTAGGCTTATCAGAGGGTAGTGTTAAGCATTTGTTGTACACACACAGGCAATAAATGAGGAACACACACTCAAAGACTTACGCCAGGCCAATAGGTTTTTATATAGAAAAATATATTTTCTTAGTTTATTTTAAGAACCACAGGTTCAAGATTTACAAGTAATACTTCAAATGAAAGGTATTTCACTCAGGTATTCTAGGAACGTTGAATAATCACAATAGCATGTACAATTTAGACAAAAATGGCAATAAGCTATTTTAAAAGTGGACACTGCAAAAATCAACAGTTCCTGTGGGAGGTAAGTAATTGTTAAGTTCACAGGTAAGTAAAACACTTACAGGGTTCAAAGTTGGGTCCAAGGTAGCCCACCGTTGGGGGTTCAAGGCAACCCCAAAGTTACCACACCAGCAGCTCAGGGCCAGTCAGGTGCAGAGGTCAAAGAGGTGCCCAAAACACATAGGCTTCAATGGAAACAAGGGTGCCCCGGTTCCAGTCTGGCAGCAGGTAAGTACCCGCGTCCTTGGAGGGCAGACCAGGTGGGTTTTGTAGGGCACCGGGGGGGGAGGGGTGGACAAGCAGGCACAGAAAGTACACCCTCAGCGGCACAGGGGCGGCCGGGTGCTGAGTGCAAACAGGCGTCGGGTTTTGTATTGAAAGCAATGGGGAGACCTGGGGGTCTCTTCAATGATGCAGGCAGGCACAGGGGGGCTCCTCGGGATAGCCACCACCTGGGCTAGGCAGAGGGTCACCTGGGGGGTGGCTCCTGAAAGGGTGTTCGGTTCCTTCAGGTCCTAGGGGCTGCGGGTGCAGTGTTGGTTCCAGGCGTCGGGTCCCTTGTTACAGGCAGTCGCTGTCAGGGGGAGCCTCTGGATTTCCTCTGCAGGCGTCGCTGTGGGGGCTCAGGGGGGTCTTCTCTGGTTACTCACGGGCTCGCAGTCGCCGGGGTGTCCTCCCTGAGGTGTTTGTTTTCCGCAGGTCGAGCCGGGGGCGTCGGGTGCAGAGTGGAAAGTCTCACGCTTCCGGCGGGAAACGTGGAGTCTTTAAAGTTGCTTCTTTGTTGCAGAAAGTTGCAGTTTGTTGAACAGGGCCGCTGTTCTCTGGAGCTTCTTGGTCCTTTGGATGCAGGGCAGTCCTCTGAGGCTTCAGAGGTCGCTGGTCCCTGTTGGAAGCGTCGCTGTTGCAGTTTTTGTCGAAGTAGGGAGACAGGTCGGTGGGGCTGGGGCCAAATCAGTTGTCGTCTCCGTCTTCACTGCAGGGCTTCAGGTCAGCAGTCATTCTTCTTCTTTAGGTTGCAGGAATCTATCTTCCTCGGTTCTGGGGGCCCCTAAATACTGGATTTAGGGGTGTGTTTAGGTCTGGGAGGGAAGTAGCCCATTGCTACTGTCCTTGAGGGTGGCTACACCCTCTTTGTGCCTCCTGCCTGTGGGGAGGGGGGCACATCCCTAATCCTATTGGGGGAATCCTCCATCCACAAGATTGAGGATTTCTAAAAGTAAGAGTCACCTCAGCTCAGGACACCTTAGGGGCTGTCCTGACTGTGGGGTGACTCCTTGTTTTTCTAATTATCTCCTCCAGCCTTGCTGCCAAAAGTGGGGGCAGTGGCCGGAGGGGCAGGCATCTCCACTAGCTGGGATGCCCTGTGGTGCTGTAACAAAGGGGGTGAGCCTTTGAGGTTCACCGCCAGGTGTTACAGTTCCTGCAGGGGGAGGTGAGAAGCACCTCCACCCATTACAGGCTTTGTTCCTGGCCACAGAGTGACAAAGGCACTCTCTCCATGTGGCCAGAAACATGTCTGGTGTGTGGCAGGCTGGCAAAAACTAGTCAGCCCACACTGGAAGTCGGGTATGTTTTCAGGGGGCATCTCTAAGATGCCCTCTGGGGGGTATTTCACAATAAAATGTACACTGGCATCAGTGTGCATATTTGTGCTGAGAAGTTTGATACCAAACTTCCCAGTTTTAGGTGTAGCCATTATGGTGCTGTGGAGTTCGTGTTTGACAGACTCCCAGACCATATACTCTTATGGCTACCCTGCACTTACAATGTCTAAGGTTTGGCTTAGACACTATGGGGGCATAGTGCTCATGCACTTATGCCCTCACCTGTGTTATAGTGCACCCTTCCTTATGGCTGTAAGGCCTGCTAGATGGGTGACTTACCTATGCCACAGGCAGTGTGATGTTGGCATGGCACTCTGAGGGGAGTGCCATGTCGACTTATTCATTTTCTCCCCACCAGCGCACACAAGCTGTGAAGCAGTGTACATGTGCTGAGTGAGGGGTCCCTAGGGTGGCATAAGACATACTGCAGCCCTTAGAGACCTTACATGGCATCAGGGCCCTTGGTACCAGTTACAAGGGACTTACCTGAGTGCCAGGGTTGTGCCAATTGCGGAGACAAAGGTACAGGTTAGGGAAAGAACACTGGTGCTGGGGCCTGGTTAGCAGGGTCCCAGCACACTTTCAAATCATAACTTAGCATCAGCAAAGGCAAAAAGTCAGGGGGTAACCATGCCAAGGAGGCATTTCCTTACAGTTGGTGTGTAGATGACAATATGTTATCACATCATGGTTTAGTAATATATTTATTAAAATTGAGTGTTTAAACAAACTGAGAAACATTCCTGCCCTGATGGCAATGTTGTTAGTAAACTAAAGGAAGTCGTAGGTTATGTGGGCAAGATCTCATGGGTATGCGGGCTAGATTCTTGTGATGCATGCAGCAAACGTTAGTCTACTTATAAAACAAAAGAGTTTTTTGTACTGCAGAATTGCTGAGCTCACATATTAAAATGTGCAATCATATGTGAGAATTAAGAAAAAGGCAACTCTGTAAACTATTTGCCTAGGATCACACAATTTGAGAACCGTTTACGGGTCAAGTACTTTACAGTTAGGTCGAGTAGATTATTTAAGTTACTCGACCTACAGGTCTAGTAACATTTTAATGATTTTTCGAGCACTGTCCTCCCAGCACCTTCAATCAGAGCAAGGGGTGAAAACCTTGTCCCCAAAGACTGCAAGCTGTGCCCCAACTCCTCCCAGCACCTTCAAGCAGAGCAAGAGGTGCAAACCTTGTCCCCAAAGACTGCAAACTGTGCCCCAACTCTTTCCGGCACCTTCAACCAGAGCAAGGGGTGCAAACCGTGCCCCCAAAGACTGCAAGCTGTGCCCCAACTCTTCCCAGCACCTTCAAGCAGAGCAAGAGGTGCAAACCTTGTCCCCAAAGACTGCAATCTGTGCCCCCACTCCTCCCAGCACCTTCAACCAGAGCAAGGGGTGCAAACCATGCCCCCAAAGACTGCACGCTGTGCCCCCACTCTTCCCAGCACCTTCAACCAGAGCAAGGGGTGCAAACTGTGCCCCAACTCCTCCCGTCACCTTCAACCAGAGCTAAGGGTGCAAACTGTGCCCCAACTCCTCCCAGCACCTTTAACCAGAGCAAGGGATGCAAACCGTGCCCCAACTCTTTCCGGCACCTTCAAGCAGAGCTAGGGGTGCAAACTGTGCCCCAACTCCTCCCGGCACCTTCAACCAGAGCTAGGGGTGCAAACTGTGCCCCAACTCCTCCCAGCACCTTCAACCAGAGCAAAGGATGCAAACCGTGCCCCCGAAGACTGCAAGCTGTGCCTCCACTCCTCCCAGAACCTTCAACCAGAGCAAGGGGTGCAAACCGTGCCCCCAAAGACTGCAAGCTGTGCCCCAACTCCTCTCAGCACCTTCAAACAGAACAAGGGGTGCAAACCCTGGTCCCAAAGACTGCAAGCTGTGCCCCAACTCCTCCTAGCACCTTCAACCAGAGCTAGGGGTGCAAACTGTGCCCCCAAAGACTGCAACCTGTGCCCCAACTCTTTCCGGCACCTTCAACCAGAGCTAGGGGTGCAAACTGTGCCCCCGAAGGATGTAAACTGTGCCCCAAAGAGTGCAAACTGTGCCCCAGCTCCTCCCAGAGCCCTCAACTAGAGCTAAGGGTGCAAACTGTTCCCCCAAAGAGTGCAAACTGTAGGGGTGCAAACTGTGCCCCCAAAGAATGCAAACTGTAGGGGTGCAAACTGTGCCTCCAAAGAGTGAAAACTGTGCCCCAACTGTACCAACACCTTCAACCACACCTCGGGGTGCAAACTGTGCCGCAAAGTGTGCAACCTGTGCCCCAACTCTTCCCAACACCTTCAACCAGAGCTCAGATGGCTGATGCAAATGAAAGGAGAGAACCCTAAACTGTTGAGGTGGCCCATATCTCTACAGGGAATGGCCTTTATAGTGGATCACAGACCTGGGACCGCCCATGCCAATGCTGATGGCCTTTCCAGGTTCTTCCACTTAGAAAATGAAGACTCTCTTGGGAAAGGTTAGCCTCATCCTCTTTCGTTTGGGGGCTAGGGGGTTGTGTAAGGAAATGCCTCCTTGGCATGGTTACCCCCCAACTTTTTGCCTTTGCTGATGCTAGTTATGATTGAAAGTGTGCTGGGATCCGGCTAACCAGGCCCCAGCACCAGTGTTCTTTCCCTAAACTGTACCTTTGTTCCCACAATTGGCACAGCCCTGGCACACAGTTAAGTCCCTTGTAAATGGTACCCCTGGTACCAAGGGCCCTGTGGCCAGGGAAGGTCTCTAAGGGTTGCAGCATGTATTATGCCACCCTGGGGACCCCTCAATCAGCACATGCACACTGCCTCACAGCTTGTGTGTGTTGGTGAAGAGAAAAAGACTAAGTCGATATGGCACTCCCCTCAGAGTGCCATGCCAACCTCACACTGCCTGTGGCATAGGTAAGTCAGATCTCTAGCAGGCCTTACAGCCCTAAGGCAGGGTGCACTATACCACAGGTGAGGGCATATGTGCATGAGCACTATGCCCCTACAATGTAGTAAATTCTTAGACATTGTAAGTGCAGGGTAGCCATAAAGAGTATATGGTCTGGGAGTTTGTCAAACACGAACTCCACAGTTCCATAGTGGCTACACTGAATACTGTGAAGTTTGGTATCAAACTTCTCAATATAATAGATCCACACAGATGCCAGTGTGGGATTTATTGAAAAATGTACACAGAGGACATCTTAGAGATGCTCCCTGTATACAAGTCCAATTCCTAGTGTTAGGCTGACCAGTTCCTGGTAGCCTGCCACATCCAGATGGGTTTCTGGCCACATGGGGTGAGTGCCTTTGTCACTCTGTGGCTAGGAACAAAGCCTGTACTGGGTGGAGGTGCTTCTCACCTCCCCCTGCAGGAACTGTAACACTTGGCGGTGAGCCTCAAAGGCTCAAGCCTGGTGTTACAGCGCCCCAGGGCACTCCAGCTAGTGGAGGTGCCCGCCCCTCCGGACACAGCCCCCACTTTTGGTGGCAAGTCCGGAGGAGACAATGAGAAAAACAAGGAGGGGCCACCCTTCATACAGGACAGCCCATAAGGTGCCCTGAGCTCAGGTGACCACTGCCTTAAGAAATCCTCCATCTTGTTTTGGAGGATTCCCCAATAGGATTAAGGATGTGCCCCCCACCCCACAGGGAGGAGGCACAAAGAGGGTGTAGGCACCCTCCAGGACAGTAGCCATTGGCTACTGCCCCCCAGTCCTAAACACATCCCTAAATTGAGTATTTAGGGGGCTACCCTGAACCCAGGAAATCAGATTCCTGCTACCTGAAGAAAGAAGAAGGACTGCTGACCTGAAAGCCCCGCAGAGACGACGGAGAAAACAACTGACTTGGCCCCAGCCCTACCGGCCTGTCTCCATACCGAACCTGCACAGCGACGCATCCAGCGGGACCAGTGACCTCGGAGGACTCAGAGGACTGACCTGCACCTAAAGGACCAAGAAGCTCCAGAGAACAGCGGCTCTATTCAAAACCAGCAACAAGAAACCAACTTTAAAGAGACTCCAACTTCCCGCCAGAAGCGTGAATCTTCACACTCTGCACCCGACGCCTCTGTCTCGAGTTCAGGAGAACCAACACTGCAGAGGACTCACAGGTGACTCCAACAACATGGAAACCCTGAGTCGACCTCCCTGCACCCCCAAAGCGACGCCTGCATAGTTGATCCAGAGGCTCCCCCTGACCGCGACTGCCCAGTAACAAAGGAACCCGACGCCTGGAGTATTGCGGCACCCGCAGCCCCCAGGACCGAGAGGAGCCAACCACCGGTACAGAAGTGACCAGCAGACGGCCCTCATCCTAGCCCAGTCGGTGGCTGGCCCGGGCAGCCCCCTGTGCCCTGCCTGCATCGCCAGAGTGACCCCCGGGTCCCTCCATTGCTTTCAACGCATAACCCGACACCTACTTTGCATACTGCACCCGGCAGACCCTGTGCCGCTGAGGGTGTATTTTGTGTGCCTGTTTGTGACCCCAAAACCCCCCATTGCTGTGTATACTATTGTTTTAATTCAAAGGTCCATACTTACCTGTGTGAAGTACCTCACAATTTATGTACTTACCTAAATTCTGAATCTTGTGGTTCTAAAATAAATTAAGAAAATAATATTTTTCTATATAAAAACTATTGGCCTGGAGTTAAGCCTTTGAGTGTGTGTTCCTCATTTATTGCCTGTGTGTGTACAACAAATGCTTAACACTACCCTCTGATAAGCCTACTGCTCGACCACACTACCACAAAATAGAGCATTAGAATTATCTACTTTTGCCACTACCTTACCTCTAAGGGGAACCCTTGGACTCTGTGCACACTATCTCTCAGTTTGAGATAGCATATACAGAGCCACATTCCTAGAAAGATATTCCCACCAGGGAAAGAATGTACCAAGACAGCCCCATCACTGGTCACAGGGGGCCACTGTTCGGTTAATACTACAATCCTTCTGGTGGCCACCCGTGCATGAGGATGTCGAGCAGTAGGTCCTGGCTTGTCTAACAGGCTGGATGTCCGCTGCCTCTCCCGGTCCATTCTGCACCGTGGTATTCAATAACCAGATTTATTGTCTGATTACTACCGAGTTAGGAATATGGAGTCATATACGTGATCATTTATTTATTCTCCAGAATGACTAATTTTGTCACTTAGGAATATGCCATCTCCTTCTACCACAGCTAAACAATTCATCAGCTTTGATCACTTACATCTACTTCTGCCTACCATTATTTCAGATTGAGCCTCCTAATGTATGTCCCATTTCTGGAAAGAATTAAGGATGAGGTTACCTATCATCCTGGCTAATTCTTCTGGTTTCCATCCCCAGAATAATGGTCAGCCCGAGCAAACTAACCAGAGCGTAGAAGAGTTGCTAACTTTGCTATTAATGCTCACTCAGTAAGGCAGGAGCAGAAAATGCAGAAAAACAGGCACAAGAGTTCAACATATAGAATTACAGATGAGTAACAGTGAATAACAGTGATGCACTTATGGAGGGATTGTGAGTGACGTCTAACAGACAATGAGTGCGAAGCTCACGTTCTCTATCATCGCTCAGAAGCCTGAGGAGAAAAACAGCTGTTGTTTAATGTTTCCCCTTTTTGATTTGATGGTTTGAAAGGTCCGCCAAAATCCTCTGCCTCGGATTCATCTGCTACCCAGGCGCAGAGAAATGATGGGGGCTCTCATCTCTGTAAATATCTGGCCTCCTGCACCCACCCTCTGAGCTTTCCCTCTCCTCTCCGCGTCCCTTCCTGATGTTCCCGCTGCGCTGGCGAAGCCCTGGAACAGCCTGGAGTCCCCCCACACCTAGCAAGAGTGGGTACCAACTCCTGGACACCGCTGGCGCTGCGTCAGGGGGAATAACCAGGTTCTGAATCTGGGGTTCACGAGAGCAGCTCCCAGTGGGAGCAGGTTGTGAGACCTGAATCTGGGGTTCACGAGAGCAGCACCCAGTGGGAGCAGGTTGTGGGACCTGAATCTGGGGTTCACGAGAGCAGCTCCCAGTGGGAGCCGATTGTTAGACCTAAATCTGGGGTTCACGAGAGCAGCTCCCAGTGGGAGCCGATTGTTAGACCTAAATCTGGGGTTCACGAGAGCAGCTCCCAGTGGGAGCAGGTTGTGAGACCTGAATCTGGGGTTCACGAGAGCAGCTCCCAGTGGGAGCAGGTTGTGAGACCTGAATCTGGGGTTCACAAGAGCAGCTCCCAGTGGGAGCCGATTGTTAGACCTAAATCTGGGGTTCACGACAGCAGCTCCCAGTGGGAGCAGGTTGTGAGTCCTGAATCTGGGGTTCACAAGAGCAGCTCCCAGTGGGAGCAGGTTGTGAGACCTGAATCTGGTGTTCAGGAGAGCAGCTCCCAGTGGGAGCAGGTTGTGAGACCTGAATCTGGGGTTCACGAGAGCAGCTCCCAGTGGGAGCAGGTTGTGAGACCTGAATCTGGGGTTCACGAGAGCAGCACCCAGTGGGAGCAGGTTGTGAGACCTGAATCTGGGGTTCACGAGAGCAGCTCCCAGTGGGAGCCGATTGTTAGACCTAAATCTGGGGTTCACGAGAGCAGCTCCCAGTGAGAGCCAATTGTTAGACCTGAATCTGGGGTTCACAAGAGCAGCTCCCAGTGGGAGCAGGTTGTGAGACCTGAATCTGGGGTTCACAAGAGCAGCTCCCAGTGGGAGCCGATTGTTAGACCTAAATCTGGGGTTCACGAGAGCAGCTCCCAGTGAGAGCCGATTGTTAGACCTGAATCTGGGGTTCACAAGAGCAGCTCCCAGTGGGAGCAGGTTGTGAGACCTGAATCTGGGATTCACGAGAGCAGCTCCCAGTGGGAGCCGATTGTTAGACCTAAATCTGGGGTTCACAAGAGCAGCTCCCAGTCGGAGCAGGTTGTGAGACCTGAATCTGGGGTTCAGGAGAGCAGCTCTCAGTGGGAGCAGGTTGTGAGACCTGAATCTGGGGTTCACGAGAGCAGCTCCCAGTGGGAGCCGATCGTTAGACCTGAATCTGGGGTTTACGAGAGCAGCTTCTAGTGGGAGCCGATCATTAGACCTGAATCTGGGGTTCACGAGAGCAGCTCAGCAGTTATGTATGGTCCCCAAAATCATCTGCTGCTGCTCACAACAGCTACAAAAGGGCAGAGAGGAGGCAGGTATGAGGTGGGCAGGTGAGGGGGAGGCAGGGGTGAGGTGGGCAAGTGAGAGAGGGAGGCAGGTGTGAGGAGGGCAGGTGAGGGGGAGGCAGGGGTGAGGGGGGCAGGTGAGAGAGGGAGGCAGGGGTGAGGGGGGCAGGTGAGAGAGGGAGGCAGGGGTGAGGGGGGCAGGTGAGAGAGGGAGGCAGGTGTGAGGTGGGCAGGTGAGGGGGGCAGGGGTGAGGGGGGCAGGTGAGAGAAGGAGGCAGGTGTGAGGTGGGCAGGTGAGAGAGGGGAGGCAGGGGTGAGGTGGGCAGGTGAGAGAGGGAGGCAGGGGTGAGGTGGGCAGGTGAGAGGGAGGCAGGGGTGAGGTGTGCAGGTGAGAGAGGGAGGCAGGGGTGAGGTGGGCGGGTGAGAGGGAGGCAGGGGTGAGGTGGGCAGGTGAGAGGAAGGCAGGGGTGAGGTGGGCAGGTGAGAGGAAGGCGGGGGTGAGGTGGGAAGGTGAGGGGGTGGGGTGGGCAGGTGAGGGGGTGAGGTGGGCAGGTGAGAGAGGAGTGAGTTGGGGCAGGTGAAAGAGGAGTGAGTTGGGGCAGGTGAGAGAGGGGTGAGGTGTGCAGGTGAGAAGGAGGCAGGGGTGAGGTGGGCAGGTGAGGGGGGTGAGGTGGGCAGGTGAGGGGGACGGAGGAGTCAGAGGGGCTTGTACCCGTGAATGGCAGGGCAGTGGGCAGGGACGGCGCTGGGCAGATGTGGGCAGGTCAGATAGTCTTGCACTGTCTAATACAGATTGTTAGCGCCCTCCCACTGCCCCTGCCACACTACCCAGGCACTCTCTGCCCCCCACACACCTGCAGACTGGCAGGAGAGCGCGAACACGATGATGTCATCAAGGACCCAGGAGGGGTCGGGGTGCGGCGGGGAGAAGGCCAGCCTCTGGGTGCCCTCCTGGCGCAGGTCGATCAGAAAGGTGGAGTAAACCATGGGCACGGCGAAGCAGCCCACCCGCTGGCGGTTCAGGGTGGGGAAGTAATCCACCGTCCGCCGGTAGTACCCCTGCAACGGAAGGCACAGCTGTTTACCTGCAATCCTAGTTCCACTTCATGTACATTTATAAACATTAGAATATCCCCAACAGTCTGCAAGAGTTCAAAAACTCATTATAAAGAGAAAACTCTCCTTCAAAAAATACGAAGTAAAACATTACTCCCCTAAAGGCATTTCCTGCTTTCATAAATGTCAGCGGAATTAAAAAGGAAGAAAAATAAAATGGAAAAAATAAGATAATAACTGGCTTAGTAAAATATTATTGAAAATTGGGTTCATATAGGTAGGAGACTCTTAAAAACAAGGATTGACAAAGACAATAGGTCAGGTATTGGCGTCCATCCTTTTGGTTTTGCCAACGCTTGATTTGTTTTGTCATGGCTTTTATAAAAACTTTATTTTTGCAGAAGGTGTCATCTCACAATGTCTTGCTAACCCCTGGCACTGAAGAGAACTACTTTCAGTGCGGATGTGCTCCTTGTGAAAGAGCAGAATGCTGTCACTCATAGTGAAGTTAGCCAATGGCTGAAGTGGGCTGGCCCATGCAGTATGTCATAGGGGGCATTAGAGAAATATGTTACTTCTGAGACTGAGAAAGAAAACTATGTGGATCCCAAGCGTTGTAGGCCACATTGGTTCAACTTCATGGACCACGGGAGGAGAGACCCTATGATGAAGAGCGCCACCTTGGGGTGGGTGAGAGTTTCTACTCTAAATTGAAACTGTAATTTTATTTATATCGCACTTGCTACCCCTGAAGAGGCACTGTAGTTCTTTTTGGCAACTAGAGCGCTGCTCCGGAACCCAAAAAGGATGAGTGGTGGATTAGTGCAGGGGACATAAATTGTTAATTTGAGCGGTGGAGATGTCAGTCTGTTTGAGTGAATCGGATACAGGAGAGAAGAGTCTAGAAAGCGTTATTTGGGAGAGGATAGTAGTAAGATGAGGTTTGGGATGAGCCGAGCAGGGACATAGGAGGGAGTATTCATCACACGCCTGAGAGAGGCTCCCCCTCTCCCAGAGCACCACAGCCGGTGAGAGTCTGAAATACAGGGGGGTAAGAACCTGCCTTGAGCAGGACTGCGGGGGAGTGACATGCGCAAATGGCTCTTTATTTGGCAGGAAGGGGGGCTTTGGGAGATATTCCCACAAATAAAATGGTGAAAAAAACAGCGCCAAATGGTGAATTTTATAGCACAATTGTCACATAAATGGTCTAAGAATCCAGAGGTTCTGAAGGGCATTAATGAAAGATTTCAGTACGTCTGGGGCCTGCCACGTGCGTCTCCGCCTCCCAGAGAGTTATCCAGGCTTCCACCAGAAGAAACCTTCAGAACATGATCTCATAATGGAGGCTGATGTGGTGCATGTGTTACAGGCCAAGGAGAAAATGCTGCAGGTGACTGTTAGTGCACAGTGAGAAGGCCAAGGCTGCTGCTGCTGGTGGCTGTTAGTGTATGGTGAGAAGGTCACGGCTGCTGGTGACTGTTAGTGCGCGGTGAGAAGGCCACAGCTGCTGCTGGCTGTTAGTGCACGGTGAAAAGGCCAGGGCTGCTGCTTCTACTGGTGGCTGTTAGTGTACGGGGGAAAACCAGTACTCCTGCTAGTGGCTGTTAGTGCATGGTGAGAAGGCCACGGCTGCTGCTGGTGGTGGCTGTTAGTGCATGGTGAGCAGGCCAGGGCTGCTGCTGGTGGAGGCTGTTAGTGCACGGTGAGAAGGCCAGGGCTGCTGCTGGTAGCTGTTAGTGCACGGGGAAAAGGCCAGGGCTTCTGCTGGTGGTGGCTGTTAGTGCACGGTGAGAGGGCCACGGCTGCTGCTGCTGGTGGCTGTTAGTGCACGGAGAAAAGGCCAGTGCTGCTAGTGGCTGTTAGTGCACGGTAAGAAGGCCACGGCTGCTGCTGGTGGCTGTTAGTGCACGGTAAGAAGGACAGGGCTGCTGCTGCCTGTTAGTGCACGGTAAGAAGGCCAGGGCTGCTGCTGCTGCTGGTGGCTGTTAGTGCACAGTGAAAAGGCCAGGGCTGCTGCTGCTGGTGGCTGTTAGTGCACGGGGAAAAGGCCAGGGCTGCTGCTGGTGGTGGCTGTTAGTGCACGGTAAGAAGGCCATGGCTGCTGCTGGTGGCTGTTAGTGCACAGTGAAAAGGCCAGGGCTGCAGCTGCTGGTGGCTGTTAGTGCACGGTGAGAAGGCCAGGGCTGCTGCTGCTAGTGGCTGTTAGTGCACGGAGAAAAGGCCAGGGCTGCTGCTGCTGGTAGCTGTTAGTGCACGGTGAGAGGGCCACAGCTGTTGCTGGTGGTGGCTGTTAGTGCACGGGGAAAAGGCCAGTGCTGCTGCTGGTGGTGGCTGTTAGTGCACGGTAAGAAGGCCAGGGCTACTGGTGGCTGTTAGTGCACGGTAAGAAGGCTAGGGCTGCTGCTGCTGGCTGTTAGTGCACGGTGAGAAGGCCAGGGCTGCCTGCTGCTGGTGGCTGTTAGTGCACGGGGAAAAGGCCAGGGCTGCTGCTGCTGGTGGCTGTTAGTGCACAGTGAGAGGGCCACTGCTGCTGCTGCTGGTGGCTGTTAGTGCACAGAGAAAAGGCCAGTGCTGCTGGTGGCTGTTAGTGCACGGTAAGAAGGCCACAACTGCTGCTGGTGGCTGTTAGTGCAAGGTGAGAAGGCCAGGGCTACTGCTGCCTGTTAGTGCATGGTAAGAAGGCCAGGGCTGCTGCTGCTGAATGTTAGTGCACGGGGAAAAGGCCAGGGCTGCTGCTGGTGGTGGCTGTTAGTGCACGGTAAGAAGGCAATGGCTGCTTCTGGTGGCTGTTAGTGCACGGTGAGAAGCCCAGGGCTGCTGGTGGCTGTTAGTGCACGGTGAGAAGGCCAGGGCTGCTGCTGCCTGTTAGTGCACGGTGAGAAGGCCACAGCTGCTGCTGCTGGTGGTGCCTGTTAGCGCACGGTGAGAAGGCCACGGCTGCTGGCTGTTAGTGCACGGAGAAAAGGCCAGTGCTGCTGGTGGCTGTTAGTGCACGGTAAGAAGGCCACGGCTGCTGCTGGTGGCTGTTAGTGCACGGTGAAAAGGCCAGGGCTGCTGCTGCTGCTGGTGGCTCTTAGTGCACAGTGAAAAGGCCAGGGCTGCTGTTGCTGGTGGCTGTTAGTGCACGGTGAGAGGGCCACGCTGCTGCTGCTGGTGGCTGTTAGTGCACAGTGAAAAGGCCAGGGCTGGTGCTGCTGGTGGCTGTTAGTGCACGGTGAGACGGCCAGGGCTGCTGGTGGTGGCTGTTAGTGCACAGTAAGAAGGCCAGGGCTGCTGCTGCTAGTGGCTGTTAGTGCACGGTGAGAAGGCCAGGGCTGCCTGCTGCTGGTGGCTGTTAGTGCACGGTGAGAGGGCCACGGCTGCTGCTGCTGGTGGCTGTTAGTGCACGGGGAAAAGGCCACGGCTGCTGCTGGTGGTGGCTGTTAGTGCACGGTAAGAAGGCCAGGGCTGCTGGTAGCTGTTAGTGCACGGGGAATAGGCCAGGGCTGCTGCTGCTGGTGGCTGTTAGTGCACGGTGAGTGGGCCACGGCTGCTGCTGCTGGAGGCTGTTAATGCACGGGGAAAAGGTCAGGGCTGCTGCTGGTGGTGGCTGTTAGTGCACGGGGAAAAGGCCAGGGCTGTTGCTGGTGGCTGTTAGTGCACGGTGAAAAGGCCAGGGCTGCTGCTGCTGGTGGCTGTTAGTGCACGGTCAGAAGGCCAGGGCTGCTGCTGCTGGTGGCTGTTAGTGCACGGTGAGAAGGCCAAGGCTGCTGTTGCTGGTGGCTGTTAGTGCACGGTGAGAGGGCCATGGCTGCTGCTGCTGGTGGCTGTTAGTGCACAGTGAAAAGGCCAGGGCTGCAGCTGCTGGTGGCTGTTAGTGCACGGTGAGAAGGCCAGGGCTGCTGCTGATGGTGACTGTTAGTGCGCGGTGAGAAGGCCACAGCTGCTGCTGGCTGTTAGTGCACAGTGAGAAGGCCACGGCTGCTGCCAGTGACTGTTAGTGCACGGTGAAAAGGCCAGGGCTGCTGCTGCTGGTGGCTGTTAGTGCACAGTGAAAAGGCCAGGGCTGCTGTTGCTGGTGGCTGTTAGTGCACGGTGAGAGGGCCACGGCTGCTGCTGCTGGTGGCTGTTAGTGCACAGTGAAAAGGCCAGGGCTGGTGCTGCTGGTGGCTGTTAGTGCACGGTGAGAAGGCCAGGGCTGCTGGTGGTGGCTGTTAGTGCACAGTAAGAAGGCCAGGGCTGCTGCTGCTAGTGGCTGTTAGTGCACAGTGAGAAGGCCAGGGCTGCCTGCTGCTGGTGGCTGTTAGTGCACGGTGAGAGGGCCACGGCTGCTGGTGGCTGTTAGTGCACGGGGAAAAGGCCACGGCTGCTGCTGGTGATGGCTGTTAGTGCACGGTAAGAAGGCCAGGGCTGCTGGTAGCTGTTAGTGCACGGGGAATAGGCCAGGGCTGCTGCTGCTGGTGGCTGTTAGTGCACGGTGAGAGGGCCACGGCTGCTGCTGCTGGAGGCTGTTAGTGCACGGGGAAAAGGTCAGGGCTGCTGCTGGTGGTGGCTGTTAGTGCACGGGGAAAAGGCCAGGGCTGCTGCTGGTGGCTGTTAGTGCACGGTGAAAAGGCCAGGGCTGCTGCTGCTGGTGGCTGTTAGTGCACGGTCAGAAGGCCAGGGCTGCTGCTGCTGGTGGCTGTTAGTGCACGGTGAGAGGGCCACGGCTGCTGCTGCTGGAGGCTGTTAGTGCACGGGGAAAAGGTCAGGGCTGCTGCTGGTGGTGGCTGTTAGTGCACGGGGAAAAGGCCAGGGCTGCTGCTGGTGGCTGTTAGTGCACGGTGAAAAGGCCAGGGCTGCTGCTGGTGGCTGTTAGTGCACGGTGAAAAGGCCAGGGCTGCTGCTGCTGGTGGCTGTTAGTGCACGGTCAGAAGGCCAGGGCTGCTGCTGCTGGTGGCTGTTAGTGCACGGTGAGAAGGCTAGGGCTGCTGCTGCTGGTGGCTGTTAGTGCACGGTGAGAAGGCCAGGGCTGCTGTTGCTGGTGGCTGTTAGTGCACGGTGAGAGGGCCACGGCTGCTGCTGCTGGTGGCTGTTAGTGCACGGTGAAAAGGCCAGGGCTGCTGCTGCTGGTGGCTGTTAGTGCACAGTGAAAAGGCCAGGGCTGCAGCTGCCGGTGGCTGTTAGTGCACGGTGAGAAGGCCAGGGATGCTGCTGATGGTGACTGTTAGTGCGCGGTGAGAAGGCCACAGCTGCTGCTGGCTGTTAGTGCACGGTGAGAAGGCCAGGGCTGCTGTTGCTGGTGGCTGTTAGTGCACGGTGAGAGGGCCACGGCTGCTGCTGCTGGTGGCTGTTAGTGCACGGTGAAAAGGCCACGGCTGCTGCTGCTGGTGGCTGTTAGTGCACAGTGAAAAGGCCAGGGCTGCAGCTGCCGGTGGCTGTTAGTGCACGGTGAGAAGGCCAGGGATGCTGCTGATGGTGACTGTTAGTGCGCGGTGAGAAGGCCACAGCTGCTGCTGGCTGTTAGTGCACGGTGAGAAGGCCAGGGCTGCTGCTGCTGGTGGCTGTTAGTGCACAGTGAAAAGGCCAGGGCTGCAGCTGCCGGTGGCTGTTAGTGCACGGTGAGAAGGCCAGGGATGCTGCTGATGGTGACTGTTAGTGCGCGGTGAGAAGGCCACAGCTGCTGCTGGCTGTTAGTGCACGGTGAGAAGGCCACGGCTGCTGCCAGTGACTGTTAGTGCACGGTGAAAAGGCCAGGGCTGCTGCTGCTGGTGGCTGTTAGTGCACAGTGAAAAGGCCAGGGCTGCTGTTGCTGGTGGCTGTTAGTGCACAGTGAGAGGGCTACGGCTGCTGCTGCTGGTGGCTGTTAGTGCACAGTGAAAAGGCCAGGGCTGGTGCTGCTGGTGGCTGTTAGTGCACAGTGAGAAGGCCAGGGCTGCTGCTGCTGGTGGCTGTTAGTGCACAGTAAGAAGGCCAGGGCTGCTGCTGCTAGTGGCTGTTAGAGCACGGTGAGAAGGCCAGGGCTGCCTGCTGCTGGTGGCTGTTAGTGCACGGTGAGAGGGCCACGGCTGCTGCTGCTGGTGGCTGTTAGTGCACAGTGAAAAGGCCAGGGCTGGTGCTGCTGGTGGCTGTTAGTGCACGGTGAGAAGGCCAGGGCTGCTGGTGGTGGCTGTTAGTGCACAGTAAGAAGGCCAGGGCTGCTGCTGCTAGTGGCTGTTAGTGCACGGTGAGAAGGCCAGGGCTGCCTGCTGCTGGTAGCTGTTAGTGCACGGTGAGAGGGCCACGGCTGCTGCTGCTGGTGGCTGTTAGTACACGGGGAAAAGGCCACGGCTGCTGCTGGTGGTGGCTGTTAGTGCACGGTAAGAAGGCCAGGGCTGCTGGTAGCTGTTAGTGCACGGTAAGAAGGCCAGGGCTGCTGGTAGCTGTTAGTGCACGGGGAATAGGCCAGGGCTGCTGCTGCTGGTGGCTGTTAGTGCACGGTGAGAGGGACACGGCTGCTGCTGCTGGAGGCTGTTAGTGCACGGGGAAAAGGTCAGGGCTGCTGCTGGTGGTGGCTGTTAGTGCACGGGGAAAAGGCCAGGGCTGCTGCTGGTGGTGGCTGTTAGTGCACGGTGAAAAGGCCAGGGCTGCTGCTGCTGGTGGCTGTTAGTGCACGGTCAGAAGGCCAGGGCTGCTGCTGCTGGTGACTGTTAGTGCACGGTGAGAAGGCCAGGGCTGCTGCTGCTGCTGGTTGCTGTTAGTGCACGGTGAGAAGGCCAGGGCTGCTGTTGCTGGTGGCTGTTAGTGCACGGTGAGAGGGCCACGGCTGCTGCTGCTGGTGGCTGTTAGTGCACAGTGAAAAGGCCAGGGCTGCAGCTGCTGGTGGCTGTTAGTGCACGGTGAGAAGGCCAGGGCTGCTGCTGATGGTGACTGTTAGTGCGCGGTGAGAAGGCCACAGCTGCTGCTGGCTGTTAGTGCACGGTGAGAAGGCCACGGCTGCTGCCAGTGACTGTTAGTGCACGGTGAAAAGGCCAGGGCTGCTGCTGCTGGTGGCTGTTAGTGCACAGTGAAAAGGCCAGGGCTGCTGCTGCTGGTGGCTGTTAGTGCACGGTGAGAAGGCCAGGGCTGCTGCTGCTGGTGGCTGTTAGTGCACGGTAAGAAGGCCATGGCTGCTGCTGCTGGCTGTTAGTGCACGGGGAAAAGGCCAGGGCTGCTGCGGCTGGTGGCTGTTAGTGCACGGTGAGAAGCCCAGGGCTGCTGCTGCTGGTGGCTGTTAGTCCATGGTGAGAAGGCCAGGGCTGCTGCTGCTGGTGGCTCTTAGTGCACAGTGAAAAGGCAAGGACTGCTGCTGCTGGTGGCTGTTAGTGCAGAGTGAAAAGGCCACGGCTGCTGGTGGTAGTGGCTGTTAGTGTACAGTGAAAAGGCCACGGCTGCTGCTGCTGGTGGCTGTTAGTGCACGGTGAGAGGGACACGGCTGCTGCTGCTGGAGGCTGTTAGTGCACGGGGAAAAGGTCAGGGCTGCTGCTGGTGGTGGCTGTTAGTGCACGGGGAAAAGGCCAGGGCTGCTGCTGGTGGCTGTTAGTGCACGGTGAAAAGGCCAGGGCTGCTGCTGCTGGTGGCTGTTAGTGCACGGTCAGAAGGCCAGGGCTGCTGCTGCTGGTGACTGTTAGTGCACGGTGAGAAGGCCAGGGCTGCTGCTGCTGCTGGTTGCTGTTAGTGCACGGTGAGAAGGCCAGGGCTGCTGTTGCTGGTGGCTGTTAGTGCACGGTGAGAGGGCCACGGCTGCTGCTGCTGGTGGCTGTTAGTGCACAGTGAAAAGGCCAGGGCTGCAGCTGCTGGTGGCTGTTAGTGCACGGTGAGAAGGCCAGGGCTGCTGCTGATGGTGACTGTTAGTGCGCGGTGAGAAGGCCACAGCTGCTGCTGGCTGTTAGTGCACGGTGAGAAGGCCACGGCTGCTGCCAGTGACTGTTAGTGCACGGTGAAAAGGCCAGGGCTGCTGCTGCTGGTGGCTGTTAGTGCACAGTGAAAAGGCCAGGGCTGCTGCTGCTGGTGGCTGTTAGTGCATGGTGAGAAGGCCAGGGCTGCTGCTGCTGGTGGCTGTTAGTGCACGGTAAGAAGGCCATGGCTGCTGCTGCTGGCTGTTAGTGCACGGGGAAAAGGCCAGGGCTGCTGCGGCTGGTGGCTGTTAGTGCACGGTGAGAAGCCCAGGGCTGCTGCTGCTGGTGGCTGTTAGTCCATGGTGAGAAGGCCAGGGCTGCTGCTGCTGGTGGCTCTTAGTGCACAGTGAAAAGGCAAGGACTGCTGCTGCTGGTGGCTGTTAGTGCAGAGTGAAAAGGCCACGGCTGCTGGTGGTAGTGGCTGTTAGTGTACAGTGAAAAGGCCACGGCTGCTGCTGGTGGTGGCTGTTAGTGCAAGGTGAGAAGTCCACGGCTTCTGCTGCTGGTGGTGGCTGTTAGTGCACGGTGAGAAGGCCACGACTGCTGCTGCTAGTGGCTGTTAGTGCACAGTGAGAAGGCCAGGGCTGCCTGCTGCTGGTGGTGGCTGTTAGTGCACACTGAGAAGGCCAGGGCTGCCTGCTGCTGGTGGTGGCTGTTAGTGCACAGTGAGAAGGCCACAGCTGCTGCTGGTGGCTGTTAGTGCACGGTAAGAAGACCAGGGCTACTGCTGCTGGTGGCTGTTAGTGCACGGTGAGAAGGCCAGGGCTACTGCTGCTGGTGGTGGCTGTTAGTGCACAGTAAGAAGGCCACAGCTGCTGCTGCTGGCTGTTAGTGCACGGTGAGAAGGCCAGGGCTGCCTGCTGCTGGTGGCTGTTAGTGCACGGGGAAAAGGCCTGGGATGCCTGCTGCTGGTGGCTGTTAGTGCACGGGGAAAAGGCCACGGCTGCTGGTGGTGGTGGCTGTTAGTGCACGGTAAGAAGGCCAGGGCTGCTGCTTCTGGTGGCTGTTAGTGCACGGTGAGAAGGCCAGGGCTGCCTGCTGCTGGTGGCTGTTAGTGCACGGGGAAAAGGCCAGGGCTGCTGCTGGTGGCTGGTAGTGCACGGTGAAAAGGCCAGGGCTGCTGCTGCTGGTGGCTGTTAGTGCACAGTGAGAAGGCCCGGGCTGCTGTTGCTGGTGGCTGTTAGTGCACGGTGAGAGGGCAACGGCTGCTGCTGCTGGTGGCTGTTAGTGCACAGTGAAAAGGCCAGGGCTGCAGCTGCTGGTGGCTGTTAGTGCACGGTGAGAAGGCCAGGGCTGCTGCTGCTGGTGACAGTTAGTGCGCGGTGAGAAGGCCACAGCTGCTGCTGGCTGTTAGTGCACGGTGAAAAGGCCACGGCTGCTGCCGGTGACTGTTAGTGCACGGTGAAAAGGCCAGGGCTGCTGCTGCTGGTGGCTGTTAGTGCACAGTGAAAATGCCAGAGCTGCTGCTGGTGGTGGCTGTTAGTGCACGGTGAGAAGGCCAGGGCTGCTGCTGCTGGTGGCTGTTAGTGCACGGTAAGAAGGCCATGGCTGCTGCTGCTGGAAGTTAGTGCACGGGGAAAAGGCCAGGGCTGCTGCTGCTGGTGGCTGTTAGTGCACGGTGAGAAGCCCAGGGCTGCTGCTGCTGGTGGCTGTAAGTCCATGGTGAGAAGGCCAGGGCTGCTGCTGCTGGTGGCTCTTAGTGCACAGTGAAAAGGCAAGGACTGCTGCTGCTGGTGGCTGTTAGTGCAGAGTGAAAAGGCCAGGGCTGCTGCTGCTGGTGGCTGTTAGTGCACGATAAGAAGGCCAGGGCTGCTGGTGGCTGTTAGTGCACGGTAAGAAGGCCAGGGCTGCTGGTGGCTGTTAGTGCACGGTAAGAAGGCCAGGGCTGCTGCTGCTGGTGGCTGTTAGTGCACTGTGAGAAGGCCACGGCTGCTGGTGGTGGTGGCTGTTAGTGCACGGGGAATAGGCCAGGGCTGCTGCTGCTGGTGGCTGTTAGTGCACGGTGAGAGGGACACGGCTGCTGCTGCTGGAGGCTGTTAGTGCACGGTGAAAAGGTCAGGGCTGCTGCTGGTGGTGGCTGTTAGTGCACGGGGAAAAGGCCAGGGCTGCTGCTGGTGGCTGTTAGTGCACGGTGAAAAGGCCAGGGCTGCTGCTGCTGGTGGCTGTTAGTGCACGGTCAGAAGGCCAGGGCTGCTGCTGCTGGTGACTGTTAGTGCACGGTGAGAAGGCCAGGGCTGCTGCTGCTGCTGGTGGCTGTTAGTGCACGGTGAGAAGGCCAGGGCTGCTGTTGCTGGTGGCTGTTAGTGCACGGTGAGAGGGCCACGGCTGCTGCTGCTGGTGGCTGTTAGTGCACAGTGAAAAGGCCAGGGCTGCAGCTGCTGGTGGCTGTTAGTGCACGGTGAGAAGGCCAGGGCTGCTGCTGATGGTGACTGTTAGTGCGCGGTGAGAAGGCCACAGCTGCTGCTGGCTGTTAGTGCACGGTGAGAAGGCCACGGCTGCTGCCAGTGACTGTTAGTGCACGGTGAAAAGGCCAGGGCTGCTGCTGCTGGTGGCTGTTAGTGCACAGTGAAAAGGCCAGGGCTGCTGCTGCTGGTGGCTGTTAGTGCACGGTGAGAAGGCCAGGGCTGCTGCTGCTGGTGGCTGTTAGTGCACGGTAAGAAGGCCATGGCTGCTGCTGCTGGCTGTTAGTGCACGGGGAAAAGGCCAGGGCTGCTGCGGCTGGTGGCTGTTAGTGCACGGTGAGAAGCCCAGGGCTGCTGCTGCTGGTGGCTGTTAGTCCATGGTGAGAAGGCCAGGGCTGCTGCTGCTGGTGGCTCTTAGTGCACAGTGAAAAGGCAAGGACTGCTGCTGCTGGTGGCTGTTAGTGCAGAGTGAAAAGGCCACGGCTGCTGGTGGTAGTGGCTGTTAGTGTACAGTGAAAAGGCCACGGCTGCTGCTGGTGGTGGCTGTTAGTGCACGGTAAGAAGGCCATGGCTGCTGCTGCTAGTGGCTGTTAGTGCACAGTGAGAAGGCCAGGGCTGCCTGCTGCTGGTGGTGGCTGTTAGTGCACACTGAGAAGGCCAGGGCTGCCTGCTGCTGGTGGTGGCTGTTAGTGCACAGTGAGAAGGCCACAGCTGCTGCTGGTGGCTGTTAGTGCACGGTAAGAAGACCAGGGCTACTGCTGCTGGTGGCTGTTAGTGCACGGTGAGAAGGCCAGGGCTACTGCTGCTGATGGTGGCTGTTAGTGCACAGTAAGAAGGCCACAGCTGCTGCTGCTGGCTGTTAGTGCACGGTGAGAAGGCCAGGGCTGCCTGCTGCTGGTGGCTGTTAGTGCACGGGGAAAAGGCCTGGGCTGCCTGCTGCTGGTGGCTGTTAGTGCACGGGGAAAAGGCCACGGCTGGTGGTGGTGGTGGCTGTTAGTGCACGGTAAGAAGGCCAGGGCTGCTGCTTCTGGTGGCTGTTAGTGCACGGTGAGAAGGCCAGGGCTGCCTGCTGCTGGTGGCTGTTAGTGCACGGGGAAAAGGCCAGGGCTGCTGCTGCTGCTGGTGGCTGGTAGTGCACGGTGAAAAGGCCAGGGCTGCTGCTGCTGGTGGCTGTTAGTGCACAGTGAGAAGGCCCGGGCTGCTGTTGCTGGTGGCTGTTAGTGCACGGTGAGAGGGCAACGGCTGCTGCTGCTGGTGGCTGTTAGTGCACAGTGAAAAGGCCAGGGCTGCAGCTGCTGGTGGCTGTTAGTGCACGGTGAGAAGGCCAGGGCTGCTGCTGCTGGTGACAGTTAGTGCGCGGTGAGAAGGCCACAGCTGCTGCTGGCTGTTAGTGCACGGTGAAAAGGCCACGGCTGCTGCCGGTGACTGTTAGTGCACGGTGAAAAGGCCAGGGCTGCTGCTGCTGGTGGCTGTTAGTGCACAGTGAAAATGCCAGAGCTGCTGCTGGTGGTGGCTGTTAGTGCACGGTAAGAAGGCCATGGCTGCTGCTGCTGGAAGTTAGTGCACGGGGAAAAGGCCAGGGCTGCTGCTGCTGGTGGCTGTTAGTGCGCGGTGAGAAGGCCACAGCTGCTGCTGGCTGTTAGTGCACGGTGAGAAGGCCAGGGCTGCTGGTGGCTGTTAGTGCACGGTAAGAAGGCCAGGGCTGCTGCTGCTGGTGGCTGTTAGTGCACTGTGAGAAGGCCACGGCTGCTGGTGGTGGTGGCTGTTAGTGCACGGGGAATAGGCCAGGGCTGCTGCTGCTGGTGGCTGTTAGTGCACGGTGAGAGGGACACGGCTGCTGCTGCTGGAGGCTGTTAGTGCACGGGGAAAAGGTCAGGGCTGCTGCTGGTGGTGGCTGTTAGTGCACGGGGAAAAGGCCAGGGCTGCTGCTGGTGGCTGTTAGTGCACGGTGAAAAGGCCAGGGCTGCTGCTGCTGGTGGCTGTTAGTGCACGGTCAGAAGGCCAGGGCTGCTGCTGCTGGTGACTGTTAGTGCACGGTGAGAAGGCCAGGGCTGCTGCTGCTGCTGGTGGCTGTTAGTGCACGGTGAGAAGGCCAGGGCTGCTGTTGCTGGTGGCTGTTAGTGCACGGTGAGAGGGCCACGGCTGCTGCTGCTGGTGGCTGTTAGTGCACAGTGAAAAGGCCAGGGCTGCAGCTGCTGGTGGCTGTTAGTGCACGGTGAGAAGGCCAGGGCTGCTGCTGATGGTGACTGTTAGTGCGCGGTGAGAAGGCCACAGCTGCTGCTGGCTGTTAGTGCACGGTGAGAAGGCCACGGCTGCTGCCAGTGACTGTTAGTGCACGGTGAAAAGGCCAGGGCTGCTGCTGCTGGTGGCTGTTAGTGCACAGTGAAAAGGCCAGGGCTGCTGCTGCTGGTGGCTGTTAGTGCACGGTGAGAAGGCCAGGGCTGCTGCTGCTGGTGGCTGTTAGTGCACGGTAAGAAGGCCATGGCTGCTGCTGCTGGCTGTTAGTGCACGGGGAAAAGGCCAGGGCTGCTGCGGCTGGTGGCTGTTAGTGCACGGTGAGAAGCCCAGGGCTGCTGCTGCTGGTGGCTGTTAGTCCATGGTGAGAAGGCCAGGGCTGCTGCTGCTGGTGGCTCTTAGTGCACAGTGAAAAGGCAAGGACTGCTGCTGCTGGTGGCTGTTAGTGCAGAGTGAAAAGGCCACGGCTGCTGGTGGTAGTGGCTGTTAGTGTACAGTGAAAAGGCCACGGCTGCTGCTGGTGGTGGCTGTTAGTGCACGGTAAGAAGGCCATGGCTGCTGCTGCTAGTGGCTGTTAGTGCACAGTGAGAAGGCCAGGGCTGCCTGCTGCTGGTGGTGGCTGTTAGTGCACACTGAGAAGGCCAGGGCTGCCTGCTGCTGGTGGTGGCTGTTAGTGCACAGTGAGAAGGCCACAGCTGCTGCTGGTGGCTGTTAGTGCACGGTAAGAAGACCAGGGCTACTGCTGCTGGTGGCTGTTAGTGCACGGTGAGAAGGCCAGGGCTACTGCTGCTGATGGTGGCTGTTAGTGCACAGTAAGAAGGCCACAGCTGCTGCTGCTGGCTGTTAGTGCACGGTGAGAAGGCCAGGGCTGCCTGCTGCTGGTGGCTGTTAGTGCACGGGGAAAAGGCCTGGGCTGCCTGCTGCTGGTGGCTGTTAGTGCACGGGGAAAAGGCCACGGCTGGTGGTGGTGGTGGCTGTTAGTGCACGGTAAGAAGGCCAGGGCTGCTGCTTCTGGTGGCTGTTAGTGCACGGTGAGAAGGCCAGGGCTGCCTGCTGCTGGTGGCTGTTAGTGCACGGGGAAAAGGCCAGGGCTGCTGCTGCTGCTGGTGGCTGGTAGTGCACGGTGAAAAGGCCAGGGCTGCTGCTGCTGGTGGCTGTTAGTGCACAGTGAGAAGGCCCGGGCTGCTGTTGCTGGTGGCTGTTAGTGCACGGTGAGAGGGCAACGGCTGCTGCTGCTGGTGGCTGTTAGTGCACAGTGAAAAGGCCAGGGCTGCAGCTGCTGGTGGCTGTTAGTGCACGGTGAGAAGGCCAGGGCTGCTGCTGCTGGTGACAGTTAGTGCGCGGTGAGAAGGCCACAGCTGCTGCTGGCTGTTAGTGCACGGTGAAAAGGCCACGGCTGCTGCCGGTGACTGTTAGTGCACGGTGAAAAGGCCAGGGCTGCTGCTGCTGGTGGCTGTTAGTGCACAGTGAAAATGCCAGAGCTGCTGCTGGTGGTGGCTGTTAGTGCACGGTAAGAAGGCCATGGCTGCTGCTGCTGGAAGTTAGTGCACGGGGAAAAGGCCAGGGCTGCTGCTGCTGGTGGCTGTTAGTGCACGGTGAGAAGCCCAGGGCTGCTGCTGCTGGTGGCTGTAAGTCCATGGTGAGAAGGCCAGGGCTGCTGCTGCTGGTGGCTCTTAGTGCACAGTGAAAAGGCAAGGACTGCTGCTGCTGGTGGCTGTTAGTGCAGAGTGAAAAGGCCAGGGCTGCTGCTGCTGGTGGCTGTTAGTGCACGATAAGAAGGCCAGGGCTGCTGGTGGCTGTTAGTGCACGGTAAGAAGGCCAGGGCTGCTGGTGGCTGTTAGTGCACGGTAAGAAGGCCAGGGCTGCTGCTGCTGGTGGCTGTTAGTGCACTGTGAGAAGGCCACGGCTGCTGGTGGTGGTGGCTGTTAGTGCACGGTAAGAAGGCCAGGGCTGCTGCTGCTGGTGGCTGTTAGTGCACGGTCAGAGGGCCACGGCTGCTGCTGCTGGTGGCTGTTAGTGCACAGTGAAAAGGCCACGGCTGCTGGTGGCTGTTAGTGCACGGTAAGAAGGCCAGGGCTGCTGCTGCTGGTGGCTTTTAGTAAACGGTAAGAAGGCCAGGGCTGCTGGTGGGTGTTAGTGCACGGTAAGAAGGCCAGGGCTGCTGCTGCTGGTGGCTGTTAGTGCACAGTGAGAAGGCCATGGCTGCTGGTGGCTGTTAGTGCCCGGTAAGAAGGCCAGGGCTGCTGCTGCTGGTGGCTGTTAGTAAACGGTAAGAAGGCCAGGGCTGCTGGTGGGTGTTAGTGCACGGTAAGAAGGCCAGGGCTGCTGGTGGCTGTTAGTGCACGGTAAGAAGGCCAGGGCTGCTGCTGCTGGTGGCTGTTAGTGCACTGTGAGAAGGCCACGGCTGCTGGTGGTGGTGGCTGTTAGTGCACGGTAAGTAGGCCAGGGCTGCTGCTGCTGGTGGCTGTTAGTGCACGGTCAGAGGGCCACGGCTGCTGCTGCTGGTGGCTGTTAGTGCACAGTGAAAAGGCCACGGCTGCTGGTGGCTGTTAGTGCATGGTAAGAAGGCCAGGGCTGCTGCTGCTGGTGGCTGTTAGTAAACAGTAAGAAGGCCAGGGCTGGTGGTGGGTGTTAGTGCACGGTAAGAAGGCAAGGGCTGCTGCTGCTGGTGGCTGTTAGTGCACAGTGAGAAGGCCATGGCTGCTGGTGGCTGTTAGTGCCCGGTAAGAAGGCCAGGGCTGCTGCTGCTGGTGGCTGTTAGTAAACGGTAAGAAGGCCAGGGCTGCTGGTGGGTGTTAGTGCACGGTAAGAAGGCCAGGGCTGCTGGTGGCTGTTAGTGCACGGTAAGAAGGCCAGGGCTGCTGCTGCTGGTGGCTGTTAGTGCACAGTGAAAAGGCCCGGGCTGCTGCTACTGCTGGTGGCTGTTAGTGCACTGTGAGAAGGCCAGGGCTGCTGCTGCTGCTGGTGGCTGTTAGTGCACGGCGAGAAGGCCAGGGCTGCTGCTGGTGGTGGCTGTTAGTGCACAGTGAGAAGACCACGGCGGCTGCTGCTGCTGGTGGCTGTTAGTGCACGGTAAGAAGGCTATGGCTGCTGTTGGTGGCTGTTAGTGCATGGTGAGAAGGCCAGGGCTGCTGCTGCTGGTGGCTGTTAGTGCACGGTAAGAAGGCCAGGGCTGCTGGTGGCTGTTAGTGCACGGTAAGAAGGCCAGGGCTGCTGGTGGCTGTTAGTGCACGGTAAGAAGGCCAGGGCTGCTGTTGGTGGCTGTTAGTGCACGGTAAGAAGGCCACAGCTGCTGCTGCTGGCTGTTAGTGCACAGTGAGAAGGCCAGGGCTGCCTGCTGCTGGTGGCTGTTAGTGCACGGTGAGAGGGCCACGGCTGCTGCTGCTGGTGGCTGTTAGTGCACGGGGAAAAGGCCACGGCTGCTGGTGGTGGTGGCTGTTAGTGCACGGGGAAAAGGCCTGGGCTGCCTGCTGCTGGTGGCTGTTAGTGCACGGTGAGAGGGCCACGGCTGCTGCTGCTGGTGGCTGTTAGTGCACGGGGAAAAGGCCACGGCTGCTGGTGGTGGTGGCTGTTAGTGCACGGTAAGAAGGCCAGGGCTGCTGCTTCTGGTGGCTGTTAGTGCACGGTGAGAAGGCCAGGGCTGCCTGCTGCTGGTGGCTGTTAGTGCACGGGGAAAAGGCCAGGGCTGCTGCTGCTGGTGGCTGGTAGTGCACGGTGAAAAGGCCAGGGCTGCTGCTGCTGGTGGCTGGTAGTGCACGGTGAGAAGGCCAGGGCTGCTGCTGCTGGTGGCTGGTAGTGCACGGTGAGAAGGCCAGGGCTGCTGCTGGTGGCTGTTAGTGCACGGTGAGAAGGCCTGGGCTGCTGTTGCTGGTGGCTGTTAGTGCACGGTGAGAGGGCAACGGCTGCTGCTGCTGGTGGCTGTTAGTGCACAGTGAAAAGGCCAGGGCTGCAGCTGCTGGTGGCTGTTAGTGCACGGTGAGAAGGCCAGGGCTGCTGCTGCTGGTGGCTGTTAGTCCATGGTGAGAAGGCCAGGGCTGCTGCTGCTGGTGGCTCTTAGTGCACAGTGAAAAGGCAAGGACTGCTGCTGCTGGTGGCTGTTAGTGCAGAGTGAAAAGGCCAGGGCTGCTGCTGCTGGTGGCTGTTAGTGCACGGTGAGAAGGCCAGGGCTGCCTGCTGGTGGTGGCTATTAGTGCACGATAAGAAGGCCAGGGCTGCTGGTGGCTGTTAGTGCACGGTAAGAAGGCCAGGGCTGCTGCTGCTGGTTGCTGTTAGTGCACTGTGAGAAGGCCAGGACTGCCTGCTGCTGGTGGCTGTTAGTGCACGGTAAGAAGGCCAGGGCTGCTGCTGCTGGTGGCTGTTAGTGCACGGTCAGAGGGCCACGGCTGCTGCTGCTGGTGGCTGTTAGTGCACAGTGAAAAGGCCACGGCTGCTGGTGGCTGTTAGTGCACGGTAAGAAGGCCAGTGCTGCTGCTGCTGGTGGCTGTTAGTAAACGGTAAGAAGGCCAGGGCTGCTGGTGGGTGTTAGTGCACGGTAAGAAGGCCAGGGCTGCTGCTGCTGGTGGCTGTTAGTGCACAGTGAGAAGGCCATGGCTGCTGGTGGCTGTTAGTGCCCGGTAAGAAGGCCAGGGCTGCTGCTGCTGGTGGCTGTTAGTAAACGGTAAGAAGGCCAGGGCTGCTGGTGGGTGTTAGTGCACGGTAAGAAGGCCAGAGCTGCTGGTGGCTGTTAGTGCACGGTAAGAAGGCCAGGGCTGCTGCTGCTGGTGGCTGTTAGTGCACAGTGAAAAGGCCCGGGCTGCTGCTACTGCTGGTGGCTGTTAGTGCACTGTGAGAAGGCCAGGGCTGCTGCTGGTGGTGGCTGTTAGTGCACGGCGAGAAGGCCAGGGCTGCTGCTTGTGGTGGCTGTTAGTGCACGGCGAGAAGACCACGGCGGCTGCTGCTGCTGGTGGCTGTTAGTGCACGGTAAGAAGGCCATGGCTGCTGTTGGTGGCTGTTAGTGCATGGTGAGAAGGCCAGGGCTGCTGCTGCTGGTGGCTGTTAGTGCACGGTAAGAAGGCCAGGGCTGCTGGTGGCTGTTAGTGCACGGTAAGAAGGCCAGGGCTGCTGGTGGCTGTTGGTGCACGGTAAGAAGGCCAGGGCTGCTGGTGGCTGTTAGTGCACAGTAAGAAGGCCAGGGCTGCTGCTGCTGGTGGCTGTTAGTGCACAGTGAGAAGGCCATGTGTATTCACTCTGTCTTCTATCCCTCACCTGTGGAGTCACTCCCTCTTCCAGTACCTCACCTGTGGAGTCACTCCCTCTTCCACCCCGCTCTGCCTGGAGGTAGTACCTCACCTGTGGAGTCACTCCCTCTTCCACCCCGCTCCGCCTGGAGCTGGTACCTCACCTGTGGAGTGACTCCCTCTTCCAGCCTGCTCTGCCTGGAGGCGGTACCTCACCTGTGGAGTCACTCCCTCTTCCAGTACCTCACCTGTGGAGTCACTCCCTCTTCCACCCCGCTCTGCCTGGAGGTGGTACCTCACCTGTGGAGTCACTCCCTCTTCCAGCCCGCTCTGCCTGGAGGTGGTACCTCACCTGTGGAGTCACTCCCTCTTCCAGCCCGCTCTGCCTGGAGGTGGTACCTCACCTGTGGAGTGATGCCGCACCAGAAGTTGGAGTAGTACGTCTGGGACTCCAGCATGGGAGCGACCACAGAGTGGTTTTCGGCCATCAGCAGCTGGAGGGTTCGGTCATTGGTCAGAATGTTGTCGGTGTCGGTGAACTGTGAAAGAAGTTGGACACAGTCAGCGCCTTGAATATCCTTCCACCCGCCAGAGGCACTTTGTAGAAGCATTTTATTTTAGGGGAGTGGCCAAGATGGCGCCCGAGTTACTGTCCCCCCACCCACCTTCAGAGTTCTGAGCAGCAGATGTCCTAGCATGAAACACTTATGCAATATGAGACACCCACTCCTTACAACCAGCCCTGGTAGAGTGAAAACAAGGTCAGGTGATGGTTGTTTATGTAGGAGGCAGCTCAAAACTGCAGCAGTGTAGAATTCACTGCCACCCGCGTCACAATGTAACCAATATGTAACCCTGACATTTCATATAATGTGTTTTAACAGTTAACTAATGTAAAGTACTGCACTTAAAGTCAATAATAAAATGCTTTCACTGTAGTGTTCAATTCATGTCTTGTGCACTTTAATCACATTAAATGAAATGTAACCAGTGCATGCATTCGTATAACCATTCTCACATTAATTGAATGTAATTGCCCTTAAAACGATAACAATTTATCTAAAGCGTGCACTAATGTCTGAAGTTTAATGTTTAAATGCACTTCTGTGTCATATTTAAGCTCATGTATTAGTAAAGTCTGTGTTCATGTTTACTGTAACATGGAATCCCGATTGGGTGAAATAATTTCCATTCATATTAATATAGGAAGTGAGATGTGCACATTAGAATGTGGAATTACATGTTTATTAGTTTAATGTTAGCTTGACTAGGCCTGTATTTCTTTATCCTGAGAAACTGTTTTCCATTTCTGCTAACGTGTCATTTGATTGCAGGTGCATTCACATGAATTGTTAGTTTGGAAATAGATGTGCTATTATTTTACAAATAGAGAGCCTGAGAAAAGTCCTTGAAGGTGGAACATTAGGAACTCGAGAGTGATATGACTGTTCCTTATTCATGCATGTTGCAAAGATGTCAAGAGGACCAAGGATGACAGCATTCTCAGGACTGGTGTGGGAAGCGCGAGTCATGTTGCAAGTTGCACCGTGGGAAAGGAGAATAATGGAGTTTGTAGTGACGTGACCAAGGAGGCGTTACATGATCGAGTTGTACAGTATTAACTAGGGCTTTCACAAATTGATGGTGAGGAGGTTCCCCTGGACTTTGAGAGGTACTGACCTCTGATTTTCTCTTTCTGTCCCCCATGCTCTGCTGATTGTGGCTAAGGCTTGCACTTGTCGCTCTAATGAGAGTCTTGACTGAGCTTCTGAAATGCTGACACCTTCCGATATTTACTCATTAATTTTTGCCTTATTTTTGCTCTTCACCTTTTTTTATCCTGATGCCTTTTTCTAGATAGATTTTTCCTTTTTCAAAAGCTTAGACTCTCAGTGAGGTTTCTTATTGACCCGTAGATTTAAGTAGCTAGATGCTTCGAACTTGCACTTGTGTAAGGGCAATGGCCAGCGCCTGTCTTCGGAGCGCGAACTACTCTTATTAATATTTTCTATTGCGGTGACTACATTCTTGGTTTGTCTTATGCTGGTGCATCTAAATTCTTCAGAAGATTTAGCTACCCAATTGTTATTCTGTATTTTTAAAACTTGTTTTTGAGATTTGTTTACGTTAACTTGATTGGTCTTTTGTAATAAAACCCTTTAACTTTATTACCGGTTTGGGTCCTTATTGTATGGTCCAATTGGTTATATTGAAATTTAAATGTGGATGGATTGTTACCAGATTCCCTAGTTAAACCCTTGCATTTGTATATGTTTTTACCTTAGGAGTCTAGTTTAAGCCAAAAAGATCTGAGAGGAACAGTACGACCAGTCTTGTGTCAGTATCTCATGTGACTTTTAAAACTCTCCTTTGCATTTTATGCTTTTCAGACAGCTTGTGGCGCTCTCACCTGCAAGCAAGGGATTATGGGTGATGTGCACATCACTGACTTCCTGCTCAGCGCTGGTTCCACTTCGGCTGTAGATGTGCCACGAGGCCAGGGGAGAGGGGCCAGCTTGTGGAGTAGAGCATGTAAGTGCTAAGGACGGACTCAAAGAGGATGAGGAGGGCTCAGAGCACATGAAAGGATGAAGGTTGCATCCACAGTGGAAGAGTTGGGATGAGTAGGGGAAGCGAGGGTCTGTAGCTCCGTGTCCTAGTGAATAAATCCAGCTTGTAAGGTCTCACTAGCTGAATGTGAGGTCCAACATCGTGTTGGGATGCAAATGTCCACATTGTAATTGCATTTATATAGCACTTACTACCCCTGATGGGGCATCAACGCTCTTTTCAGTGAGTAGCACGCTACTCCAGAACCCAAAAGGATTAGTGGTGGATTAGTGTAGGGAAACATGTGGTGTGTTCGTGGTCTCCTGACCTGAGTGTCTAGCTGTATCTGTGCTGGGTTTTTAACCCAGTCACGGTTTGTGGCATGAAGTGCAGAGGTAGCCGCCTACCACGGTTAATCACCCTAATATGACGACCTTTTTATATGTGCCACATGATTGGTAGCTGACTAACCTACCCTGTAAAGTTCTACTGCACTGATATTCCAAGGACGTGTGTGTGTGTGTTTGTGGTCTGCGGGGGCACACACACACTGGGCCTGTCTAACCGTGAAAGAGTGAAGGAAAGCTGTGTTTTACATTTTGGAAACCCCTGGCCTCTTCATGTGCACAAAGTGGGGGTGAAGTTACATTCCCAGACAGTGTGCGGCTGTCAATCCTGACACTGGAGGAATGGGATCCAGACAGACCGAAGAAACAGGCTTCCCTCCTGAAACTCAATGAGGTCCTTTTACTGCCGATGTTGATTTGTCTCCCTAAATACTGCGGTCTGGTGGATGGTCGGGGAAGGGGGGGGGGGAGGAGATTGCAGTTTCAAGTGCCAGGGAGTAAGGGTCAGCCTTCTGTCTCTCTTCCTGATCATGGACACGTGTGGCTGTGATAGATGAGTGAGAACCCAGAAAGCCACCTATTTGGGTCTCTGTTCTGGGTACTCCAACCTGGAGACGACCCTGCCGAGAGAAGCATCCTCTCCACAAAGGCTTAGGGCCTGATTTAGATATTGGCGGATGAGTTACTCTGTCACAACAGAGATGGATATCCCATCCGCTGAAACCTAAATCCCACTATATTCTATGGAATTTAGACCGTTGTGCAGAGTGACCCATACACCAATATCTAAATCTGCCCCTTAGTCTGGAAGACAGTCTTGAAGGACACAGGTTAGACCTCTCAGCTCTTGCCATGGTTTCCTCTGTCTTTTTGGCTTCTGACCTCCTGTTATGATCTGTTGCAGAACTTCATGTTTTGCTGGTTTTATGACTCTGAGCACTTTACCACTGCTGTCTAGTGCTAAAGCGCCAGTGCTGCCTGTGTAAATTGTGATTATAATTGGTTTATCCCGGATTGGCATATTTGACTTACTGGTAAGTCCCTAGTAAAGTGCACTAGAGGTGCCCGTGGCCTGTAAATCAAATGCTACTAATGGGCCTGCAACACTGGTTGTGCCACCCACTCAAGTAGCCCTGTAAACATAGATCAGATCTGCCACCGCACTGTCTGTGAGTGTAGTTTTAAACTGCCAATTCGACCTGGCAAGTGTACCCACTTGCCAGGCCCAAACCTCCCTTTTACTACATATAAGTCAACCATAAGGTAGGCCCAAGGCAGCCCCATTGGCAGAGTGCAGTGCATTTAAAATGTAAGACATGTGCTGGTGTGTTTTACATGTCCTGATAGTGAAATATTGCCAGATTAATTTTTCACTATTGCAAGGCCTATCACTCCAATAGGTTAACATGAGATTGCAGATAGAGACATGAAGTGTGGGATCTTAACTCACAATTTAAAAATACATCTTTTACTGAAGTTGGTTTTTAGATTGTAAGTTTGAAAATGCCACTTTTAGAAAGTGGGCATTTTCTTGCTTAACCATTCTGTGCTTCTGCCTGGCTACTGAATATACATCTGGGTCAGGCTGTTTGTAAATTCCCTCTGAACAGTGACACAGAGGGAGCTGAGGTGTGTCCTGCACTTCCTGATGAGTCTTCCTGGGCTAGGGTGGGAGGGAGGAGCTGGCACCTTCACTTGAATAGGTTTGTGCCTGTCCTCTCACAATACAGTCTCCAAACCCTGGTGTGTATCTGGGGAAGGGCACGGAAGAGGCAGGATTTTATGCACTACAAAGACTTTCCTTTGACAATTGCCTACTTCAAAGGCAGAAATGAGTATAGGTTTTGAACTGCTGACCCCACAACTTCAGATTAGTTCTGGATCAAGAGGAACCTCTGCCAAAGAGAAGAGCTTGATGCTTGAGGAGGACCTGCCACTCTGCCTGTTGCTTTGCTGTGCTGGCTTGCTGCTTCTGCCTTAAGAAGAAAAGGACTGGACTTTGCTTTCTCAAATTCTGATTGTGAAGTTTCTCCAAGAGTTTGGACTGAGCTTGCCCCCTGTTTTGAAGTGTCAGGGCCATCAAAGACTACATCTGCCAACCCCAGGGATCTGTTGCTGAGACCCCCTACCCTGCCAAGTAGTGAAACATCCAGTCCCTGGGCCCTTGAAAGGAGAAGCTGGTGAACCCAAGGTGAAAATCCATGCGCTGGAGCCGAGCAGCAGAAAAATCAATGCCGCGCCTGTACCGCGGCTGAAAAGCATCTCCAGTGAAATCAACGCATCGCCAGCTCAGTGCGGATTCATCTGTGCCATGCATCTGGATTTTCCATGAATCGTCCCTGGGCATCAAAAGCTTCAACATCACCGCACGAACCCGAGGCTTCTTGGCCAGAAATGGACACATCCCTACCTGGCGGAGAAAGAATCGACGCATCGCTTACCCGACTGAGAAAGAATCGATAAATGGCCTCACTTGCGAGTAAGAAATCAATGCATCTCTTGCTTTTCCGATGCATGATCATCGGTGTGTGGCTTTATTTTTGACACATACTGTGTACTTTGTGCTAAAACAACGCATCCATTGATATCTATGGATTAAGACTTTTTTTACTTTAGAAAGTGATATTTCTTTTTGTGTATGTTGGATTTTTTGTAATTTTGGTCTTGTTTGATTTAGATAAATATTGGCTATTTTTCAAAACTGGTGTAGAGTCCTGTTGTGGTGTTTTCACTGTGTTACTGTGTGTGTTTGTAAAAATACTTTACCATTGTCTCTGAGATAAGCCTGACTGCTTGTGCCAAGCTACCAAAGGGGGTGAGCAGAGGTTGTCTGAGCTGGGTATCTCCCTTACCCTGACTACAGTGAGGGTCCCTACATGGACAGAGTGTAAACTGGCTGCCAACTAGTGTAGGAAAGTACCATCTTGCCTGGCATGTTACCCCCATATTTCACTGTATATATGTTGTTTTAGTTGTATGTGTCACTGGGACCCTGCCAGCCAGGGCCCCAGTGCTCATAAGTGTGCCCTGTATGTGTTCCCTGTGTGATGACTAACTGTCTCACTGAGGCTCTGCTAACCAGAACCTCAGTGGTTATGCTCTCTCTTTACAAATTGTCACTAACAGGCTAGTGACCAATCTCACCAATTCACATTGGCATACTGGAACACCCTTATAATTCCCTAGTATATGGTACTGAGGTACCCAGGGTATTGGGGTTCCAGGAGATCGCTATGGGCTGCAGCATTTCTTTTGCCACCCATAGGGAGCTCTGACAATTCTTACACAGGCCTGCCACTGCAGCCTGAGTGAAATAACGTCCACGTTATTTCACAGCCATTTACCACTGCACTTAAGTAACTTATAAGTCACCTATATGTCTAACCTTTACCTGGTAAATGTTGGGTGCTAAGTTACTTAGTGTGTGGGCACCCTGGTACTAGCCAAGGTGCCCCCACATTGTTCAGGGCAAATTCCCCAGACTTTGTGAGTGCGGGGACACCATTACACGCGTGCACTATACATAGGTCACTACCTATGTATAGCGTCACAATGGTAACTCCAAACATGGCCATGTAACATGTCTAAGATCATGGAATTGTCACCCCAATGCCATTGTGGCATTGGGGAGACAATTCCATGATCCCCTGGGTCTCTAGCACAGAACCCGGGTACTGCCAAACTGCCTTTCAGGGGTTTCACTGCAGCTGCTGCTGCTGCCAACCCCTCAGACAGGTTTCTGCCCTCCTGGGGTCCAGCCAGGCTTGGCCCAGGAAGGCAGAACAAAGGACTTCCTCAGAGAGAGGGTGTTACACCCTCTCCCTTTGGAAAAAGGTGTCAGGGCTGGGGAGGAGTAGCCTCCCCCAGCCTCTGGAAATGCTTTGATGGGCACAGATGGTGCCCATCTCTGCATAAGCCAGTCTACACCGGTTCAGGGATCCCCCAGCCCTGCTCTGGCGCGAAACTGGACAAAGGAAAGGGGAGTGACCACTCCCCTGACCTGCACCTCCCCTGGGAGGTGCCCAGAGCTCCTCCAGTGTGCTCCAGACCTCTGCCATCTTGGAAACAGAGGTGCTGTTGGCACACTGGACTGCTCTGAGTGGCCAGGGCCAGCAGGTGACGTCAGAGACTCCTTCTGATAGGCTCTTACCTGTGTTGCTAGCCTATCCTCCTTCCTAAGTAGCCAAACCTCCTTTTCTGGCTATTTAGGGTCTCTACTTTGGGGAATTCGGCAGATAACGAATGCAAGAGCTCATCAGAGTTCCTCTGCATCTCTCTCTTCACCTTCTGCCACGGAATCGACCGCTGACTGCTCAGGACTCCTGCAAAACCGCAACAAAGTAGCAAAGACGACTACTGCAACCTTGTATCGCTGATCCTGCCGCCTTCTCGACTGTTTTCCTGGTGGTGCATGCTGTGGGGGTAGTCTGCCTCCTCTCTGCACTAGAAGCTCCGAAGAAATCTCCTGTGGGTCGACGGAATCTTCCCCCTGCAACCGCAGGCAACAAAAGACTGCATCACCGGTCCTCTGGGTCCCCTCTCAGCACGACGAGCGTGGTCCCTGGAACTAAGCAACTCTGTCCAAGTGACTCCCACAGTTCAGTGACTCTTCAGTCCAAGTTTGGTGGAGGTAAGTCCTTGCCTCCCCATGCTAGACTGCATTGCTGGGTACTGCGTGATTTGCAGCTGCTCTGGCTCCTGTGCACTCTTCCAGGATTTCCTTTGTGCACAGCCAAGCCTGGGTCCCCGACACTCTAACCTGCAGTGCACAACCTCCTGAGTTGTCCTCCGGCGTCGTGGGATCTTCTTTTGTGACTTCGGGTGAGCTCCGGTTCACTCCTCTTCATAGTGCCTGTTCCGGCACTTCTGCGGGTGCTGCCTGCTTCTGAGAGGGCTCCTTGTCTTGCTGGACGCCCCCTCTGTCTCCTCACGCAATTGGTGACATCCTGGTCCCTCCTGGGCTCAGCAGCATCCAAAAACCCTAACTGCGACCCTTGCAGCTAGCAAGGCTTGTTTGCAGTCTTTCTGCGTGGGAACACCTCTGCCAGCTTCTTCACGACGTGGGACATCCATCCTCCAAAGGGGAAGTTCCTAGTCCTCTTCGTTCTTGCAGAATCCACAGCTTCTACCATCCGGTGGCAGCTTCTTTGCATCCACAGCTGGCATTTCCTGGGCATCTGCCCAATCTCGACTTGATCGTGACTCTTGGACTTGGTCCCCTTGTTCCACATGTACTCTTGTCCGGAAATCCATTGTTGTTGAATTGCTGGTGTTGGTCTTCCTTGCAGAATTCCCCTATCACGACTTCTGTGCTCTCTGGGGAACTTAGGTGCACTTTACACCTACTTTTCAGGGTCTTGGGGTGGGCTATTTTTCTAACCCTCACTGTTTTCTTACAGTCTTAGCGACCCTCTACAAGCTCACATAGGTTTGGGGTCCATTCGTGGTTCGCATTCCACTTCTAGAGTATGTGGTTTGTGTTGCCCCTATACCTATGTGCTCTCATTGCAATCTATTGTGACTGTACATTGCTTGCATTGCTTTCTATTGCTATTACTGCATATTTTTGTATTGTGTACATATATCTTGTGTATATTTGCTATCCTCATACTGAGGGTACTCACTGAGATACTTTTGGCATATTGTCATAAAAATAAAGTACCTTTATTTTTAGTATATCTGTGTATTGTGTTTTCTTATGATATTGTGCAGATGACACCAGTGGTATAGTGGGAGCTTTACATGTCTCCTAGTTCAGCCTAAGCTGCTAGAAACACCTCTTCTACACTAATAAGGGATACCTGGACCTGGTACAGAGTGTAAGTACCCCTTGGTACCCACTACAAGCCAGGCCAGCCTCCTACAACTAGATACCCCATTTCTAGCAACATGAAAGAAGAAATGACCCCAATGGGTTCTGAAAGTGGACAGAATGCACATTGTGTGTGTGCTGCACATGTGTAAAAGTGGGAGCTCTTGACCCACCTACAGTTCCAGTTCTAATTTCTCTCTGACCAAGGAGGGGGTCCTCTACAGAGTGCCCAGGGGACCACTGTGACACCAGAACTGGCCTCCGCCTGGCACCTGCTTCCCAGAGGCGGAGGGACATTACCTGGAGTCTGCCAGACCCAAGACCTCCTTACCTTCAGGAAACTTCTCAAGACCTGGCTGTTCGAGCAGTGGCAGCACCTCCCTCCCTCAGCACCTTGAGACCCTCATGGGTGAGTAGTGCGCATTACAAATTCCTGATTAACTGGAAAGAAGAGCTGCTCCTTGTTCGGGAATGTCTGGGGGATCTTGACTGGAAGAAGAGGGGATGAGTGAGCCGGTCCTTCCAGAACAAGCGGACTACTGCGTGGGCAAGACATCTGGCTCGTGGAAGTGCGGCTGTTCTAGTCCAAGCTCAGAGCTGGCCACTGTCGCTGAAGCGAAGACGTCACAGCACACAGAAGTCTTCCTGAGTGGATTGCACCACCAACCTTGCTTTTGCAGGCCCGACAATTGCCCCAAAGTCTACCCAAGCAGTTTGTGCAGCTAAAGAAGAGACTATTTCAGAATCACAGCCCTCGCCAAGTGTGCCTCAATCGTCTTTGCTATTGCAACCGTGGCACTTGCCTCAAATGGGCTCAAGCGATCTACACCACTATAGAAGACACCTGTGAAGGCCTCTGCCCTCTCTCAATGTGTGTCGATGTGGACTACGCTACTAGAATTGAAGCTCCTGCCTTAAACCACATGCCACTGTGTGTCCGAGAGACTCTGAGACTGCTGAGATGCTGACCAGAAGTGCCCCGATCGGACCAAGTTACTGCAACTGCTTGCGTGTAGTCTGCAATACGGAGTGTGGATTAAACCACTTATTTTTCACAGTGAAAAGCACTGGGTTAGAAAATCACATTATTGTAGGGGTGGGTGTCTATTGGGTGAAGAGACTGTTGTAACCCCACAACAACTTCCCTGAGAAGCCTGTGACTGCTCTCCATCACTCCCAGTTTGCAGAACCATAGTAGGACAGACGCTGTGACATTAGAGGAAAACAACCCCGGCCCCATTGCTATGGCCCTGCTCGCCCGATGCATTTCCCAACAGGCTCTGACACATTGCATGGTCAATCTCCATCTAAGAATCAGGTGAGGGAAGGGAAGCGATGTATGAAAGCTCTACTCACCAGATATGAGAAAGGCCCTGCAAAGGTTAATGGGTAACACGTAACCGACGTTGCCATGTCAATAGTGGTAAGGTATCGCCCACTCATTGTAGAGCAAAGGCCTTCCTTTACAGGCCAGGCCCATCACACACAATAGGTAACTTACCAAGATGTAGTCAGCCCGTTGCTGCCTGGCATAGTTCAGTGCGGCTTGTTTGAGTTTCATGAGGTGGTCGTAGCGGTCTTTGGTCCAGTGCTTGGGTCCAGTTTCTCCAGGGTAAGACCTGGGTGAGGTAAACATGCAGGGGAATAAAGGTGTCACTGGTATGCAACCACTGCACAGCTGACACAGCCTCCCTGGTACACAGAGAACAATACTGCACACTTCAGCCCAACATCACACATGGAAAGGAACCTTGCACCGGTGCCCTGGTCCTTACACACCAGCCTCAACCCTGCCCCGGGGAGCCAACCAAACAGCGACCTCTGAAATTACACAGAAAATGAATGCAGCGAAGGAGGTTGTAAATGTTAATCAGTAGTGCACAGCGAGACCACCCTCACAGAATGGGGCTTTGGGTGGTGCAGACTAGTAAAGCCTTGAAACCACCTCCCGGGGTCTTCAGGGGAGGGATGCAGGCCATAGGTCTGCTGGGCAGGGGTTGGCTGAGGGAACAAACAAGTACATGTTGGTCACAAGGAGTCAGGTAGGATATAAGGCTTGTTTTTGAGAAGACTCGTGAGGTGAGCATTTATTGCTGGTGTTACAAAAGGTTAGAACTAGGATATGGCACAAAAAAGGTATTAGAGGCATCGAGGAGCGACATTATGAAGCCAGGGGTGCTTCAACAAGCACAGGTGCCTCGGGTGATGCGTCCAGTGAGGCAGGAAGGGGTGGTGGCTGCTGTGCTAGGGTACTCGTCCCCAAGTTTGAAAAAGTGCCCCTTGGTAAAGCAGGAACCCGTATCAGGGAGGTGGCATGCAGGCAAGATTGGAAAAGCATCAGTGCGCCCCACCAGTGCAGACAGACCGTGCTGGGTGAGAGCGTGGTCAGCAGAGGTGCTGGTGGAATTCCCTGTGAAGACCATGGGCAGTAAAAACACTGACGAAGCGTTAGAGGCTGCTGCGCGAGTCAGTAAGGCTGCAGTGCCTTTGGTTGGCCTCCAGGAGCTGCTGTGGTGGAGCGCAGGGGCGGGTCCTGAAGCAGACACGCCCATGCTTGTGCGCGGCCCCGCCCCTCTTACCATTGACATAGACAGAGGACTAGAGAGTCCGACTGTCACGATGGCCGCGAGCCATGTCAGGAAGCGCCTGGGTTACTCGGAAGGTTCCGACCCCCTGTGTGAAAGTAAACGACGAGCACGGGGGAGCGAGGGTTATAGCAGTCAGCTCCACGGTGCGGGCAGGGGCGAGCGAGGGTTATAGCAGTCAGCTTCCACGGTGCAGGCAGGGGGGAGCGAGGGTATAGCAGTCAGCTTGCACGGTGCGGGCAGGGGCGAGCGAGGGTTATAGCAGTCAGCTTGCACGGTGCGGGCAGGGGCGAGCGAGGGTTATAGCAGTCAGCTTCCACGGTGCGGGCAGGGGCGAGCGAGGGTTATAGCAGTCAGCTCCACGGTGCAGGCAGGGGCGAGCGAGGGTTATAGCAGTCAGCTTCCACGGTGCGGGCAGGGGCGAGCGAGGGTTATAGCAGTCAGCTTCCACGGTGCAGGCAGGGGCGAGCGAGGGTTATAGCAGTCAGCTTCCACGGTGCGGGCAGGGGCGAGCGAGGGTTATAGCAGTCAGCTCCACGGTGCAGGCAGGGGGGAGCGAGGGTTATAGCAGTCAGCTCCACGGTGCGGGCAGGGGGGAGCGAGGGTTATAGCAGTCAGCTCCACGGTGCAGGCAGGGGCGAGCGAGGGTTATAGCAGTCAGCTTCCACGGTGCGGGCAGGGGCGAGCGAGGGTTATAGCAGTCAGCTCCACGGTGCAGGCAGGGGGGAGCGAGGGTATAGCAGTCAGCTTCCACGGTGCAGGCAGGGGGGAGCGAGGGTATAGCAGTCAGCTTCCACGGTGCAGGCAGGGGGGAGCGAGGGTTATAGCAGTCAGCTTGCACGGTGCGGGCAGGGGGCGAGCGAGGGTTATAGCAGTCAGCTCCACGGTGCGGGCAGGGGCGAGCGAGGGTTATAGCAGTCAGCTCCACGGTGCGGGCAGGGGCGAGCGAGGGTTATAGCAGTCAGCTTCCACGGTGCAGGCAGGGGCGAGCGAGGGTTATAGCAGTCAGCTCCACGGTGCGGGCAGGGGCGAGCGAGGGTTATAGCAGTCAGCTTCCACGGTGCAGGCAGGGGGGAGCGAGGGTATAGCAGTCAGCTCCACGGTGCAGGCAGGGGCGAGCGAGGGTTATAGCAGTCAGCTTGCACGGTGCAGGCAGGGGGCGAGCGAGGGTTATAGCAGTCAGCTCCACGGTGCGGGCAGGGGCGAGCGAGGGTTATAGCAGTCAGCTCCACGGTGCAGGCAGGGGCGAGCGAGGGTATAGCAGTCAGCTTGCACGGTGCAGGCAGGGGCGACCGAGGGTTATAGCAGTCAGCTCCACGGAGCAGGCAGGGGGGAGCGAGGGTATAGCAGTCAGCTTCCACGGTGCAGGCAGGGGGGAGCGAGGGTTATAGCAGTCAGCTTCCACGGTGCAGGCAGGGGGCGAGCGAGGGTTATAGCAGTCAGCTTCCACGGTGCAGGCAGGGGCGAGCGAGGGTTATAGCAGTCAGCTTCCACGGTGCGGGCAGGGGCGAGCGAGGGTTATAGCAGTCAGCTTGCACGGTGCAGGCAGGGGCGAGCGAGGGTATAGCAGTCAGCTTCCACGGTGCAGGCAGGGGCGAGCGAGGGTTATAGCAGTCAGCTTGCACGGTGCGGGCAGGGGCGAGCGAGGGTTATAGCAGTCAGCTTGCACGGTGCGGGCAGGGGCGAGCGAGGGTTATAGCAGTCAGCTTCCACGGTGCAGGCAGGGGGGAGCGAGGGTATAGCAGTCAGCTTGCATGGTGCAGGCAGGGGCGAGCGAGGGTATAGCAGTCAGCTTGCACGGTGCAGGGAGGGGCGAGCGAGGGTTATAGCAGTCAGCTTCCACGGTGCAGGCAGGGGGGAGCAAGGGTTATAGCAGTCAGCTTGCACGGTGCGGGCAGGGGCGAGCGAGGGTTATAGCAGTCAGCTTCCACGGTGCGGGCAGGGGCGAGCGAGGGTTATAGCAGTCAGCTTGCACGGTGCAGGCAGGGGCGAGCGAGGGTTATAGCAGTCAGCTTGCACGGTGCAGGCAGGGGGGAGCGAGGGTTATAGCAGTCAGCTCCACGGTGCAGGCAGGGGCGAGCGAGGGTATAGCAGTCAGCTTGCACGGTGCAGGCAGGGGCGAGCGAGGGTTATAGCAGTCAGCTTCCACGGTGCGGGCAGGGGCGAGCGAGGGTTATAGCAGTCAGCTTGCACGGTGCAGGCAGGGGCAAGCGAGGGTTATAGCAGTCAGCTCCACGGTGCAGGCACGGGGGAGCGAGGCTTATAGCAGTCAGCTCCACGGTGCAGGCACGGGGGAGCGAGGCTTATAGCAGTCAGCTTGCACGGTGCAGGCAGGGGCGAGCGAGGGTATAGCAGTCAGCTTGCACGGTGCAGGCAGGGGCGAGCGAGGGTTATAGCAGTCAGCTCCACGGTGCAGGCAGGGGGGAGCGAGGGTATAGCAGTCAGCTTCCACGGTGCAGGCAGGGGGGAGCGAGGGTTATAGCAGTCAGCTTCCACGGTGCAGGCAGGGGGCGAGCGAGGGTTATAGCAGTCAGCTTCCACGGTGCAGGCAGGGGCGAGCGAGGGTTATAGCAGTCAGCTCCACGGTGCAGGCAGGGGCGAGCGAGGGTATAGCAGTCAGCTCCACGGTGCAGGCAGGGGGGAGCGAGGGTATAGCAGTCAGCTTGCACGGTGCAGGCAGGGGCGAGCGAGGGTTATAGCAGTCAGCTCCACGGTGCAGGCAGGGGCGAGCGAGGGTTATAGCAGTCAGCTCCACGGTGCAGGCAGGGGCGAGCGAGGGTATAGCAGTCAGCTCCACGGTGCAGGCAGGGGGGAGCGAGGGTATAGCAGTCAGCTTGCACGGTGCAGGCAGGGGCGAGCGAGGGTTATAGCAGTCAGCTCCACGGTGCAGGCAGGGGGGAGCGAGGGTATAGCAGTCAGCTTCCACGGTGCAGGCAGGGGGGAGCGAGGGTTATAGCAGTCAGCTTCCACGGTGCAGGCAGGGGGCGAGCGAGGGTTATAGCAGTCAGCTTCCACGGTGCAGGCAGGGGCGAGCGAGGGTTAAAGCAGTCAGCTCCACGGTGCAGGCAGGGGCGAGCGAGGGTATAGCAGTCAGCTCCACGGTGCAGGCAGGGGGGAGCGAGGGTATAGCAGTCAGCTTCCACGGTGCAGGCAGGGGGGAGCGAGGGTTATAGCAGTCAGCTTCCACGGTGCAGGCAGGGGGCGAGCGAGGGTTATAGCAGTCAGCTTCCACGGTGCAGGCAGGGGCGAGCGAGGGTTATAGCAGTCAGCTCCACGGTGCAGGCAGGGGCGAGCGAGGGTATAGCAGTCAGCTTCCACGGTGCAGGCAGGGGCGTGCGAGGGTTATAGCAGTCAGCTTGCATGGTGCAGGCAGGGGGGAGCGAGGGTTATAGCAGTCAGCTTCCACGGTGCAGGCAGGGGCGAGCGAGGGTATAGCAGTCCGCTTGCACGGTGCAGGCAGGGGCGAGCGAGGGTATAGCAGTCAGCTTGCACGGTGCAGGCAGGGGGGAGCGAGGGTATAGCAGTCAGCTTGCACGGTGCAGGCAGGGGCGAGCAAGGGTTATAGCAGTCAGCTTGCACGGTGCGGGCAGGGGCGAGCGAGGGTTATAGCAGTCAGCTCCACGGTGCAGGCAGGGGGGAGCGAGGGTTATAGCAGTCAGCTCCACTGTGCAGGCAGGGGGGAGCGAGGGTATAGCAGTCAGCTTCCACGGTGCAGGCAGGGGGGAGCGAGGGTTATAGCAGTCAGCTTCCACGGTGCAGGCAGGGGCGAGCGAGGGTTATAGCAGTCAGCTTCCACGGTGCAGGCAGGGGGGAGCGAGGGTTATAGCAGTCAGCTTGCACGGTGCAGGCAGGGGGGAGCGAGGGTATAGCAGTCAGCTTGCACGGTGCAGGCAGGGGGGAGCGAGGGTATAGCAGTCAGCTCCACGGTGCAGGCAGGGGCGAGCGAGGGTATAGCAGTCAGCTTGCACGGTGCAGGCAGGGGCGAGCGAGGGTATAGCAGTCAGCTTCCACGGTGCAGGCAGGGGGGAGCGAGGGTTATAGCAGTCAGCTTGCATGGTGCAGGCAGGGGGGAGCGAGGGTTATAGCAGTCAGCTTCCACGGTGCAGGCAGGGGCGAGCGAGGGTTATAGCAGTCAGCTTCCACGGTGCAGGCAGGGGCGAGCGAGGGTATAGCAGTCAGCTTCCACGGTGCAGGCAGGGGCGAGCGAGGGTTATAGCAGTCAGCTCCACGGTGCAGGCAGGGGCGAGCGAGGGTATAGCAGTCAGCTTGCATGGTGCAGGCAGGGGCGAGCGAGGGTATAGCAGTCAGCTCCACGGTGCAGGCAGGGGCGAGCGAGGGTATAGCAGTCAGCTTGCACGGTGCAGGCAGGGGCGAGCGAGGGTTATAGCAGTCAGCTCCACGGTGCAGGCAGGGGGGAGCGAGGGTTATAGCAGTCAGCTTGCACGGTGCGGGCAGGGGCGAGCGAGGGTATAGCAGTCAGCTTCCACGGTGCGGGCAGGGGCGAGCGAGGGTATAGCAGTCAGCTCCACGGTGCAGGCAGGGGCGAGCGAGGGTATAGCAGTCAGCTTGCACGGTGCGGGCAGGGGCGAGCGAGGGTATAGCAGTCAGCTCCACGGTGCAGGCAGGGGGGAGCGAGGGTTATAGCAGTCAGCTCCACGGTGCAGGCAGGGGCGAGCGAGGGTTATAGCAGTCAGCTTCCACGGTGCAGGCAGGGGGCGAGCGAGGGTTATAGCAGTCAGCTTCCACGGTGCAGGCAGGGGGCGAGCGAGGGTTATAGCAGTCAGCTTCCACGGTGCAGGCAGGGGGCGAGCGAGGGTTATAGCAGTCAGCTTGCACGGTGCGGGCAGGGGCGAGCGAGGGTATAGCAGTCAGCTCCACGGTGCAGGCAGGGGGCGAGCGAGGGTTATAGCAGTCAGCTTCCACGGTGCAGGCAGGGGGCGAGCGAGGGTTATAGCAGTCAGCTTCCACGGTGCAGGCAGGGGCGAGCGAGGGTTATAGCAGTCAGCTTCCAAGGTGCAGGCAGGGGGGAGCGAGGGTTATAGCAGTCAGCTTCCACGGTGCAGGCAGGGGGGAGCGAGGGTTATAGCAGTCAGCTCCACGGTGCAGGCAGGGGGGAGCGAGGGTATAGCAGTCAGCTCCACGGTGCAGGCAGGGGCGAGCGAGGGTATAGCAGTCAGCTCCACGGTGCAGGCAGGGGCGAGCGAGGGTATAGCAGTCAGCTCCACGGTGCAGGCAGGGGGGAGCGAGGGTATAGCAGTCAGCTCCACGGTGCAGGCAGGGGCGAGCGAGGGTATAGCAGTCAGCTTGCACGGTGCGGGCAGGGGCGAGCGAGGGTATAGCAGTCAGCTTCCACGGTGCAGACAGGGGGCGAGCGAGGGTATAGCAGTCAGCTCCACGGTGCAGGCAGGGGCGAGCGAGGGTATAGCAGTCAGCTTGCACGTGCGGGCAGGGGCGAGCGAGGGTATAGCAGTCAGCTTCCACGGTGCAGGCAGGGGGCGAGCGAGGGTATAGCAGTCAGCTTGCACGGTGCGGGCAGGGGCGAGCGAGGGTTATAGCAGTCAGCTTGCACGGTGCAGGCAGGGGCGAGCGAGGGTATAGCAGTCAGCTTGCACGGTGCGGGCAGGGGCGAGCGAGGGTTATAGCAGTCAGCTTGCACGGTGCAGGCAGGGGCGAGCGAGGGTATAGCAGTCAGCTTGCACGGTGCAGGCAGGACGCTACTGAGAGCCAGTGGAGTGGAGGGGTAACAGGCAGGGTGGGGGAGGCTTTCCGCAGAGGCAGGGCGGAGACGTGACTATCACCGGAGCGCTGTCCTCTAGGCGCTAGGACTACGAGGAAGGAGTCAGGTCTCCAGATCGGAGAGAAGCGAGTATGTCACGTGGGGGAGGAGGCAGAAGAGAGCAGCAGCCAGGGGAGCTTCAGGCACTTCTTAGGTGGTGCAGCGCCCAAGAGCACACGCGACGGCACCCAAAGAAACGCTTGGGAAAGGGGAGCACATGGAGGTTTTTAAGCTTCTGCATAGAGAGGTGATAGCGAAAGAAACACCCAAAGAGCTGCTAACTATTGACAACTGGCGGCTGCTTTTCTTATGTACCGCAGCCGTATTGTGAAAAATACCCAAAACGCTGTGTTCCACTTTTCCCATCTACGGAGCTGGTAGGTAAAGCACAGACCACGTTCCGAGGGTTGTGATGAGCAATAGCGAGCCAGGCTCTCATACGATGCAGAAGGTGTAGCTCCGCACCACGTTGTCTCGCAGGCCGGTCCCCATGTCTACAGCCCGTGGTTTCCCTTTGGTATACTCGCCCTTTCAGGGACTCCCACCCAAGCAAGGCTGCTCTTGCAAATAAGGAATTGGTACAACAGGGGAGCAGGCGGTGCTTGGAGTTTTAACAGCGAGTACTGTATTAGAAAGTTCTGTAGCATATGACACGAAGGCCCCCGGTGGAACGGTAGACACCCAGTGACCTACTGGGGGATGCCAGCGGCCCCTTCACAAGTGGGGTACTGCTTGCAGGACTATCAGAATACAGAGGACGCAGAATTGCTCTGGCAGGGATTTGTGCTTTGGAGTTGAGTCACAGCAGTCCCCGGAGGCTAGCTTGGTGGAGAACTTGCGCTCTGCTAAGGAGTTACTGGGTGTCATTTGGGCCAAGTTGTTGAAGGAAGGGAGCATGGAAGGGCCGTTCCAGCAATGGCCTTTGCAGAGCTTGATGATCTCTCCGAAGTCGTTCCCAAGAAAGAGATGAGTACAGGTTGATTCAGCATCTATCATGGCCAGAGAGTGGTTCCGTCAATGGCCACCTCGCACAGGAGCTAACGCAGGTGGCTTACACTTCTACTCATGTGGTTTAAGCTGGTGCTTGGGATGGGAGCCGGGCATACATGGCTAAGTGTGACATCAAATCAGCTTTTCACTTGCTACAGGTACATCCACAGGATTTTCTGCTATTGGGGATTCAATTCTAGGGACAGTTTTTGGTGGATAAGGTGCTTCTTATGGACTGTGACATTCCATCTGCTCTGCTTGAACAATTTAGCTGCTTTTTACAATGGACTTTTGAAAGATTTATGGGGCAGAAAACGGTCACTTGCTATTTGGATGATTTTCTGTTGGTGGGGGGGTCACAGAATTCAGAGAGATGCAAGAAAATGTTGGGTGATTTTAGGAGATAATGGCAGATATTGGGGTTTCATCACACTTCAGATTGATTCAGAGCCTGTGGAGGTTTGCTTGCTGGAACAGACAAGGAGGGTTCTGCTAGAGTTTTTGGGCCACATGGTGGCAAGGCGGAAGGCCACCGTGAGGGAGATGCAGGTGCTGTTAGGACTCTTCAGTTACGGGTGCCGGGACGTAAACGCGGGGCGCATATTTTGGAGGTGCATAAGCTTGTCATTTACAGGTTCTCAATAACCTCACCACAGGGTGCGGATATCCAAAGGAGGAAACACTGCTTCGCAAGTTTGAAGGTGTTCTTGGACAGACGTTCGAGAGGAGTGTAGGAAAGTACCATCATGCCTGGCATGTTACCCCCATATTTCACTGTATATATGTTGTTTTAGTTGTATGTGTCACTGGGACCCTGTTCTCCAGGACCCCAGTGCTCATAAGTGTGCCCTGTATGTGTTACCTGTGTTATGACTAACTGTCTCACTGAGGCTCTGCTATTCAGAACCTCAGTAGTTATGCTCTCTCATTTCTTTCCAAATTGTCACTAACAGGCTAGTGACCAATTTCACCAATTTACATTGGCTTACTGGAACACCCTTATAATTCCCTAGTATATGGTACTGAGGTACCCAGGGTATTGGGGTTCCAGGAGATCCCTATGGGCTGCAGCATTTCTTTTGCCACCCATAGGGAGCTCTGACAATTCTTACACAGGCCTGCCACTGCGGCCTGAGTGAAATAACGTCCACGTTATTTCACAGCCATTTACCACTGCACTTAAGTAACTTATAAGTCACCTATATGTCTAACTTTTACCTGATAAAGGTTGGGTGCTAAGTTACTTAGTGTGTGGGCACCCTGGCACTACCCAAAGTGCCCCCACATTGTTCAGGGCAAATTCCCCGGACTTTGTGAGTGCGGGGACACCATTACACGCGTCCACTATACATATGTCACGACATATGTATAGCGTCACAATGGTAACTCCAAACATGGCCATGTAACATGTCTAAGATCATGGAATTGTCACCCCAATGCCATTCTGGCATTGGGGAGACAATTCCATGATCCCCAGAGTCTCTAGCTCAGACCCGGGTACTGCCAAACTACCTTTCCGGGGGTTTCACTGCAGCTGCTGCCAACCCCACAGACAGGTTTCTGCCCTCTTGGGGTCCAGCCAGGCTTGGCCCAGGAAGGCAGAACTAAGGACTTCCTCAGAGAGAGGGCGTTACACCCTCTCCCTTTGGAAAAAGGTGTCAGGGCTGAGGAGGAGTAGCCTCCCCCAGCCTCTGGAAATGCTTTGATGGGCACAAAGGGTGCCCATCTCTGCATAAGCCAGTCTGCACCGGTTCAGGGATCCCCCAGCCCTGCTCTGGCGTGAAACTGGACAAAGGAAAGGGGAGTGACCACTCCCCTGACCTGCACCTCCCCTGGGAGGTGCCCAGAGCTACTCCAGTGTGCTCCAGACCTCTGCCATCTTGGAAACAGAGGTGCTGCTGGCACACTGGACTGCTCTGAGTGGCCAGTGCCAGCAGTTGACGTCAAAGACTCCTTCTGATAGGCTCCTCCAGGTGTTGCTAGCCTATCCTCTCTCCTAAGTAGCCAAACCTCCTTTTCTGGCTATTTAAGGTCTCTGCTTTGGGGAATTCTTTAGATAACGTATGCAAGAGCTCATCAGAGTTCCTCTGCATCTCTCTCTTCACCTTCTGCCAAGGAATCGACCGCTGGCTGCTCTGGAAGCCTGCAAAATTGCAACAAAGTAGCAAAGATGACTACTGCGACCTTGTAACGCTGATCCGCCTTCTCGACTGTTTTCCTGGTGGTGCATGCTGTGGGGGTAGTCTGCCTCCTCTCTGCACTAGAAGCTCCGAAGAAATCTCCTGTGGGTCGACGGAATCTTCCCCCTGCAACCGCAGGCACCAAAGAACTGCATCACCGGTCCTCTGGGTCTCCTCTCAGCACAACGAGCGAGGTCCCTTGAACTCAGCAACTCTGTCCAAGTGACTCCCACAGTCCAGTGACTCTTCAGTCCAAGTTTGGTGGAGGTAAGTCCTTGCCTCCCCACGCTAGACTGCATTGTTGGGAACCACGTGTTTTGCAGCTACTCCGGCTCCTGTGCACTCTTCCAGGATTTCCTTTGTGCACAGCCAAGCCTGGGTCCCCGGCACTCTAACCTGCAGTGCACGACCTCCTGAGTTGTCTTCCGGCGTCGTGGGACCCTCCTTTGTGACTTCAGGTGAGCTCCGGTTCACTCTTCTTCGTAGTGCCTGTTTCGACTCTTCTGCGGGTGCTGCTTGCTTCTGAGTGGGCTCTTTGTCTTGCTGGACGCCCCCTCTGTCTCATCACGCAATTGGTGACATCCTGTGCCCTCCTGGGCCACAGCAGCATCCAAAAACCCTAACCGTGACCCTTGCAGCTAGCAAGGCTTGTTTGTGGTCTTTCTGCACGGAAACACCTCTGCAAGCTTCTTCACAACATGGGACATCCATCCTCCAAAGGGGAAGTTCCTAGTCCTCTTCGTTCTTGCAGAATCCACAGCTTCTACCATCCGGTGGCAGCTTCTTTGCACCCACAGCTGGCATTTCCTGGGCATCTGCCCACTCCCGACTTGATCGTGACTTTTGGACTTGGTCCCCTTGTTCCACAGGTACTCTCGTCTGGAAATCCATCGTTGTTGCATTGCTGGTGTTGGTCTTCCTTGCAGAATTCCCCTATCAGGACTCCTGTGCTCTTTGGGGAACTTAGGTGCACTTTTCAGGGTCTTGGGGTGGGCTATTTTTCTAACCCTCACTGTTTTCTTACAGTCCCAGCGACCCTCTACAAGGTCACATAGGTTTGGGGTCCATTCGTGGTTTGCATTCCACTTCTAGAGTATATGGTTTGTGTTGGCCCTATCCCTATGTGCCCCCATTGCATTCTATTGGGACTATACATTGTTTGCACTGTTTTCTATTGCTATTACTGCATATTTTGGTATTGTGTACATATATCTTGTGTATATTTGCTATCCTCATACTGAGGGTACTCACTGAGATACTTTGGCATATTGTCATAAAAATAAAGTACCTTTATTTTTAGTATATCTGTGTATTGTGTTTTCTTATGATATTGTGCATATGACACTAGTGGTACTGTAGGAGCTTCACTCGTCTCCTAGTTCAGCCTAAGCTGCTCTGCTAAGCTACCTTTTCTATCAGCCTAAGCTGCTAGACACCTCTTCTACACTAATAAGGGATACCTGGACCTGGTGCAGAGTGTAAGTACCCCTTGGTACCCACTACAAACCAGGCCAGCCTCCTACATTGGTGGCAGCGGTGGGATAAGTACTTGCAACTACTTACCACTTTGCCATTTTGTACTTTTCATAAGAGAAAAATATACAAAACAAGTTCAGTGTATGTACACCTAACCAAAAAGGTTTGCTTTTCTTCTCTTACTCTTTTGCTAAGTGCTGAAAAGTACCTCTAAAAACTTTCAAAAAGTTCTTTAAAAGTTTTTTTTTTTTTAATTCTGTTCTTTAAAAAAGTTCTGAAACTTTTTCTTTCTTTTTCGGTCCCTTAAACCTTTTCTATAATGTCTGGCACTGGTCAAACTGTTGATCTGACCAAACTTGCTTATGATCACCTTAGCTGGAAAGGAGCAAGGAGTCTCTGCATTGAAAGAGGTTTAGGGTAGGGAAGAATCCCTCTAGAGAACTGTTAGTTAACATGCTCATTGAACAAGATAAGACCTTAGTTGGCACTTCTGTTGAGAGATTAGCTGATGGTTCCCACTCTGATTCTGGGGCACCCCCAGTAAAGGATTTAGAAGGGAACCTTCCCAACCTGCCCATTAGCAGGCCACCTAGCATTGCTGGTACTAATGTGAGTTCTCATCACAGTAGGAGTGTTAGTTCTGTAAGCCAGGTTGTTAGAGTGCCAATTGTTAGGGACAGGTCTCCCTCTGTTCATTCTCACCATTCTTCTGTGTCAAGGCATGCCCAACCCACCCACCCTGAAGACAGTGTGTTAGAAAGGGAGCTCAATAGATTGAGAGTGGAAGAATCCAAGCTGAAGCTCAAGAAGCAACAGCTGGATTTAGATAGGCAAGCATTTGATTTAGAAAAAGAAAGACAGAGGTTGGGGTTAGGACCCCATGGTGGCAGCAGCAGTATTACAGATAGTAATCCTGTAAAAGAGCAGGATTCTAGGAATCTACACAAGGTAGTTCCCCCTTACAAGGAGGGGGATGACATTAACAAGTGGTTTGCTGCACTTGAGACTGCCTGTAATGTACAGGGGGTCCCTCAAAGGCAGTGGGCTGCTATCCTATGGCTATCTTTCAGTGGAAAGGGTAGGGATAGGCTCCTTACTGTTAAGGAAAGTGATGCCAATGATTTTACAGTTCTTAAGAATGCACTCCTTGATGGTTATGGCTTAACCACTGAACAGTACAGGATCAACTTCAGAGAAACCAAAAAGGAGTCTTCACAAGATTGGGTAGACTTTGTTGACCATTCAGTGAAGGCCTTGGAGGGGTGGTTACATGGCAGTAAAGTTTCTGACTATGAAAGCCTGTATAACTTAATCCTGAGAGAGCATATTCTTAATAATTGTGTGTCTGATTTGCTACACCAGTACCTGGTAGACTCTGATCTGACCTCTCCCCAAGAATTGGGAAAGAAGGCAGACAAATGGGTCAGAACAAGGGTGAACAGAAAAGTTCATACAGGGGGTGACAAGGATGGCAAGAAGAAGGATGGTAAGTCTTCTGACAAGGGTGGGGACAAATCTAAAAATGAGTCTTCATCAGGCCCACAAAAACACTCTGGTGGGGGTGGTGGGCCCAAATCCCCTTCAAATCAAAACAAAGAAAAGAAACCATGGTGCTATTTATGTAAAATAAAAGGCCATTGGACAACTGATCCCAGTTGCCCAAAGAAAAGCACCGAGCCTCCTACCACCACAACCCCTGCTGCTACACCTAGTGCCCTTAGTAATAGCAGTGGTGGTGGGAGCAAACCTACTAATAGCCAATCCAAGGGAGTAGCTGGGCTCACTTTTGGTAATTTAGTTGGGGTTGGTCTTGTTAGGGAGACCACAGAGGCTGTGTTAGTCTCTGATGGGGCTATTGATTTGGCCACCTTGGTTGCTTGTCCCCTTAATATGGATAAGTACAAGCACCTTCCCCTAATAAATGGTGTTGAGGTTCAGGCCTACAGGGACACAGGTGCCAGTGTTACAATGGTAATAGAGAAACTGGTCCACCCTGAACAACACCTACTTGGTCACCAGTACCAAGTGACTGATGCTCATAACAACACTCTTAGCCACCCCATGGCTGTTGTGAATCTCAAATGGGGGGGGGGGGGTTACTGGTCCAAAGATAGTTGTGGTTGCCTCAGATGTACCTGTAGACTGTCTACTAGGGAACGATTTAGAGACATCAGCTTGGGCAGAAGTGGAGTTGGAGGCTCATTCAGCAATGCTGGGCATTCCAGGGCATATTTCTGCTTTAACCAGGGCTCAGGCCAAAAAGCAAAAAGGACAGGGTGACTTGGATCCTGGAAGAATGGACCAAGTGCTCCCTAAAGCTAGGGTTAGTAAAGGTAAAACACTACCTACTATCCCTCCCTCTACAGTGGATTCAACTTCTGAGGAAGAAGCATTTCCAACCTGTGCAGAACCTACACCAGAGGAGCTGGAAGCAGACACTGCTGAGCTTGTGGGTGAAGGGGGGCCTGCTAGGGAGGAGCTGAGTGTGGCACAGCATACCTGTCCCACATTAGAGGGTCTAAGACATCAAGCTGTCAAACAAGCAAATGGGGATGTCAGTGACTCTCACAGAGTTTACTGGGAGGACAACCTCTTGTATACTGAGGCAAGGGATCCAAAACCTGGAGCTGCCAGGAGATTGGTGATTCCTCAGCAATACAGAAAGTTCCTCCTAACTCTAGCCCACGACATTCCCTTAGCTGGACATTTGGGGCAAATGAAAACTTGGGACAGGCTTGTCCCCTTGTTACATTGGCCTAGAATGTCAGAGGACACAAAGGAATTTTGTAAGTCCTGTGAAACCTGTCAAGCCAGTGGCAAGACAGGTGGCACTCCAAAGGCACCCCTTATTCCACTGCCTGTGGTTGGGGTTCCCTTTGAAAGGGTAGGGGTTGACATAGTTGGCCCCCTTGATCCTCCTACTGCTTCAGGCAATAGGTTTATCTTGGTGGTAGTGGACCATGCCACCAGATATCCTGAAGCTATTCCTCTAAGGACCACTACAGCTCCTGCAGTGGCAAAGGCCCTCCTGGGAATTTTTTTCCAGGGTGGGCTTCCCAAAAGAGGTGGTATCAGACAGAGGAAGCAATTTCATGTCTGCTTATTTAAAGGCCATGTGGAAGGAATGTGGTGTTACATACAAGTTCACTACACCCTATCATCCACAAACAAATGGACTGGTTGAGAGGTTTAATAAAATTCTCAAAGGAATGATAATAGGACTCCCTGAAAAACTCCGCAGGAGATGGGATGTCCTGTTACCTTGCCTCCTTTTTGCTTACAGGGAGGTACCCCAAAAAGGAGTGGGCTTCAGCCCCTTCGAATTCCTATTTGGACACCCTGTAAGAGGTCCTCTAACACTTGTGAAGGAGGGTTGGGAACAACATTTAAAAGCTCCTAAGCAAGACATAGTGGACTATGTACTTGGCCTAAGATCTAGGATGGCTGAGCACATGAAAAAGGCCAGTAAAAACCTTCAGGCCAGCCAAGAGCTCCAAAAGCAATGGCATGACCAGAAGGCTGTTCTGATTCAGTATCAACCAGGGCAGAAAGTGTGGGTCTTGGAGCCTGTGGCCCCAAGAGCACTCCAAGACAAATGGAGTGGACCCCACATAATTGTTGAGAAAAAGGGTGAAGTCACCTACTTAGTTGACTTAGGCACTGCCAGGAGTCCCCTTAGGGTGCTCCATGTCAATCGCCTGAAACCCTACTATGACAGGGCTGATCTGACCCTGCTCATGGCAACAGATGAAGGACAGGAAGAAGAGAGTGACCCTCTCCCTGATCTCTTCTCTTCCACAGAACAAGATGCTCTAGTGGAAGGTGTAGTTCTAGCAGATTGTCTTACTGCTGAGCAGAAAGACCACTGCATAAATCTCCGGGGTCAGTTTTCTGAACTCTTCTATACTGTGCCAGGCACCACTTCTTATTGTGAGCACACTATAGATACTGGAGACAGCTTGCCTATTAAAAATTAAGATCTATAGGCAGCCTGACCATGTCAGGGACTGCATAAAATATGAGGTTCAGAAAATGCTTGAACTGGGAGTGGTTGAGCACTCTGAAAGTCCATGGGCCTCTCCTGTGGTACTTGTACCAAAACCTAATTCCAAAGATGGTAAAAGGGAAATTAGATTTTGTGTTGATTACAGAGATCTCAACCAGGTAACTAAAACTGATGCTCACCCTATACCCAGAGCAGATGAGCTAATAGATACACTGGCATCTGCCAAGTATCTAAGCACCTTTGATTTGACTGCAGGGTATTGGCAGAACAAGTTATCAGAGGATGCAAAAGCAAAAACTGAATTTTCCACAATTGGAGGGCACTACCAATTCACAGTAATGCCCTTTGGTTTGAAAAATGCACCTGCCACTTTTCAAAGGTTGGTGAACACAGTCCTGCAAGGGCTGGAGGCTTTTAGTGCAGCATATCTAGATGATATAGCTGTCTTTAGCTCCAGCTGGGATGATCACCTGGTCCACCTGTGGAAAGTTTTGGAGGCCCTGCAAAAGGCAGGCCTCACTATCAAGGCTTCAAAGTGCCAGATAGGGCAGGGGAAAGTGGTTTATCTGGGACACCTGGTAGGTGGAGAACAGATTGCACCACTTCAGGGGAAAATCCAAACTATCATAGATTGGGTTCCCCCTACAACTCAGACTCAGGTGAGAGCCTTTTTAGGCCTCACTGGGTATTACAGGAGGTTCATAAAGAACTATGGCTCCATTGCAGCCGCTCTTAATGACCTCACATCTAAAACAATGCCTAAAAAGGTATTATGGACAGCAAACTGTCAGAAAGCTTTTGAGGAGCTGAAGCAGGCCATGTGCTCTGCACCTGTCCTGAAAAGCCCGTTACTCCAAAAAAATCATTGTCCAAACTGATGCATCTGAATTAGGGGTGGGGCAGTCTTATCACAACTTAATTTTGAGGGCCAGAATCAACCTGTTGCTTTCATCAGCAGGAGGTTGACCCCTAGAGAAAAGCGTTGGTCTGCCATAGAGAGGGAGGCCTTTGCTGTGGTCTGGGCACTGAAGAAGTTGAGGCCATACCTGTTTGGCACTCACTTCATTGTTCAGACAGACCACAAACCTCTACTTTGGCTAAAACAAATGAAAGGTGAAAACCCTAAATTGTTGAGGTGGTCCATATCCCTACAGGGAATGGACTATACAGTGGAACATAGACCTGGGAGTACCCACTCCAATGCAGATGGACTCTCCAGATATTTCCACTTAGACAATAAAGACTCATCAGGTCATGGCTAGTCTTATTGTCCTTAGTTTGGGGGGGGGGGGGGTGGGTTGTGTAGGAAAGTACCATCTTGCCTGGCATGTTACCCCATTATTTCACTGTATAAATGTTGTTTTAGTTGTATGTGTCACTGGGACCCTGCCAGCCAGGGCCCCAGTGCTCATAAGTGTGCCCTGTACGTGTTCCCTGTGTGATGACTAACTGTCTCACTGAGGCTCTGCTAACCAGAACCTCAGTGGTTATGCTCTCTCATTTCTTTCCAAATTGTCACTAACAGGCTAGTGACCAATTTCACCAATTTACATTGGCATACTGGAACACCTTTATAATTCCCTAGTGTATGGTACTCAGGTACCCAGGGTATTGGGGTTCCAGGAGATCCCTATGGGCTGCAGCATTTCTTTTGCCACCCATAGGGAGCTCTGACAATTCTTACACAGGCCTGCCCTTGCAGCCTGAGTGAAACAACGTCCACGTTATTTCACAGCCATTTACCACTGCACTTAAGTAACTTATAAGTCACCTATATGTCTAACCCTTACCTGGTAAAGGTTGGGTGCTAAGTTACTTAATGTGTGGGCACCCTGGCACTAGCCAAAGTGCCCCCACATTGTTCAGGGCAAATTCCCCAGACTTTGTGAGTGCGGGGACACCATTACACGTGTGGACTATACATATGTCACGACATATGTATAGCGTCACAATGGTAACTCCGAACATGGCCATGTAACATGTCTAAGATCATGGAATTGTCACCCCAATGCCATTCTGGCATTGGGGAGACAATTCCATGATCCCCCGAGTCTCTAGCTCAGACCCGGGTACTGCCAAACTACCTTTCCCGGGGTTTCACTGCAGCTGCTGCCAACCCCTCAGACAGGTTTCTGCCCTCCTGGGGTCCAGCCAGGCTTGGCCCAGGAAAGCAGAACAAAGGACTTCCTCAGAGAGAGGGTGTTACAACCTCTCCCTTTGGAAAAAGGTGTCAGGGCTGGGGAGGAGTAGCCTCCCCCAGCCTCTGGAAATGCTTTGATGGGCACAAAGGGTGCCCATCTCTGCATAAGCCAGTCTGCACCGGTTCAGGGATCCCCCAGCCCTGCTCTGGCGCGAAACTGGACAAAGGAAAGGGGAGTGACCACTCCCCTGACCTGCACCTCCCCTGGGAGGTGCCCAGAGCTCCTCCAGTGTGCTCCAGACCTCTGCCATCTTGGAAACAGAGGTGCTGCTGGCACACTGGACTGCTCTGAGTGGCCAGTGCCAGCAGGTGACGTCAGAGACTCCTTCTGATAGGCTCCTCCAGGTGTTGCTAGCCTATCCTCTCTCCTAAGTAGCCAAACCTCCTTTTCTGGCTATTTAGGGTCTCTGCTTTGGGGAATTCTTTAGATAACGAATGCAAGAGCTCATCAGAGTTCCTCTGCATCTCTCTCTTCACCTTCTGCCAAGGAATCGACCGCTGACTGCTCTGGAAGCCTGCAAAACTGCAACAAAGTAGCAAAGACGACTACAGCGACCTTGTAACGCTGATCTGGCCGCCTTCTCGACTGTTTTCCTGGTGGTGCATGCTGTGGGGGTAGTCTGCCTCCTCTCCGCACTAGAAGCTCCGAAGAAATCTCCTGTGGGTCGACGGAATCTTCCCCCTGCAACCGCAGGCACCAAAGAACTGCATCACCGGTCCTCTGGGTCTCCTCTCAGCACGACGAGAAAGGTCCCTTGAACTCAGCAACTCTGTCCAAGTGACTCCCACAGTCCAGTGACTCTTCAGTCCAAGTTTGGTGGAGGTAAGTCCTTGCCTCCCCACGCTAGACTGCATTGCTGGGATCCACGTGTTTTGCAGCTACTCCGGCTCCTGTGCACTCACCGAGGATTTCCTTTGTGCACAGCCAAGCCGGGGTCCGCGGCACTCTAACCTGCATTGCACGACCTCCTGAGTTGTCCTCCGGTGTCGTGGGACCCTCCTTTGTGACTTCGGGTGAGCTCCGGTTCACTCTTCTTCGTAGTGCCTGTTCCGGCACTTCTGCGGGTGCTGCTTGCTTCTGAGTGGGCTCTTTGTCTTGCTGGACGCCCCCTCTGTCTCCTCACGCAATTGGTGACATCCTGTGCCCTCCTGGGCCACAGCAGCATCCAAAAACCCTAACCGCGACCCTTGCAGCTAGCAAGGCTTGTTTGCGGTCTTTCTGCACGGAAAGCTTCTTCACGACGTGGGACATCCATCCTCCAAAGGGGAAGTTCCTAGTCCTCTTCGTTCTTGCAGAATCCACAGCTTCTACCATCCGGTGGCAGCTTCTTTGCACCCACAGCTGGCATTTCCTGGGCATCTGCCCACTCCTGACTTGATCGTGACTTTTGGACTTGGTCCCCTTGTTCCACAGGTACTCTCGTCTGGAAATCCATCGTTGTTGCATTGCTGGTGTTGGTCTTCCTTGCAGAATTCCCCTATCACAACTTCTGTGCTCTTTGGGGAACTTAGGTGCACTTTGCACCCACTTTTCAGGGTCTTGGGGTGGGCTATTTTTCTAACCCTCACTGTTTTCTTACAGTCCCAGCGACCCTCTACAAGGTCACATAGGTTTGGGGTCCATTCGTGGTTCGCATTCCACTTCTAGAGTATATGGTTTGTGTTGGCCCTATCCCTATGTGCCCCCATTGCATTCTATTGTGGCTATACATTGTTTGCACTGTTTTCTATTGCTATTACTGCATATTTTGGTATTGTGTACATATATCTTGTGTATATTTGCTATCCTCATACTGAGGGTACTCACTGAGATACTTTGGCATATTGTCATAAAAATAAAGTACCTTTATTTTTAGTATATCTGTGTATTGTGTTTTCTTATGATATTGTGCATATGACACTAGTGGTACTGTAGGAGCTTCACTCGTCTCCTAGTTCAGCCTAAGCTGCTCTGCTAAGCTACCTTTTCTATCAGCCTAAGCTGCTAGACACCCTATACACTAATAAGGGATAACTGGACCTGATGCAGAGTGTAAGTACCCCTTGGTACCACTACAAACCAGGCCAGCCTCCTACAAGGAGAAGGAATAGTCCATTCAGATTTCTGGATGCAGCAGGCGGGCAAGGTTTTGGCCCATATTGGCAAGAAAAGTGCTGTTTGGAAAATGGGCAGATGTGTGGCAGTATTGCGGGCACCACAGAATTCTAGAGTTTTTTTTCCCTGTATTGGTGATTGTGTAGAGTGTGAGGGATCAATTTCAGAATAAGAAAGCTTCTTTTAATCTTGATAACGAGGAGTGGTGGACACTATGATCAGACAGTCCACAAGAGATACTTGGGGCCAGATTCACAAAGGTAAACTTACACTTTTGTGCAAGTTTATGATTGTTTGCTATTCACAAAGGGGTTTATGAGTAGTATCTTTGCAGAAACTCTACACATAAAAACCATATATCTTTTTATGTGTGGAGACTCCGCACTCGTAAAGATACTACTTGTAAATTCCTTTGTGAATAGGAAACAATTGTAAACTTACAAGAAAGTGTAGGTTTACCTTTGTGAATCAGGCCCTAGAATGCTACATCTATTGAGGGTGTTTGTGCTCATTTGCTTGACTTATACTGTGACCTTCCGTGCAATGCACGTCCCAGGAGTCAACAATGATATTGCAGATGCAATCTCATTCACAGTGGAGGAGATTCTGTGGCATGCACCGGAGGCAGACAGGGAGAATACACCATGCCGGAGGAGCTACGGGAAGTCAGAGGTGCAGGTTGCTGAATTTGGCTGAATGTTCTTTGGCACCATCTTCGAGACACACATATCAGCAGGCTTAGCTGGAAATCAAGTGCATGGGAGCATATAGAAGAGATCTGCAGTGGTGAATGGATGATAGACTCAATGATGTTGTTAAATTCATTATGGACAAGGTTGAAAAAAAAGTTATCACCGGTGTCCATAGCTTGGAAAAATATCTAGAATGGTCCTTTACAGGAAGATGTTCTGGGGCTATGAGCCTTCGATGAGAGAGTTGGGACAACAGATGTTGGAAGGGTGCACCGAAAGTGCAGATAAAGTAGTCTGGAAAGGGTGGCATGAGCTGGAAAGATCTATTTCACACATTGAACAAACTTCAGAAATGTTGGGGTTGTCCAGATGTTTTGATGCTTCACTGGTGAGGATGACCTGATGGAAGTGAAGGGGCTCGGCCTACCTAGCGAGGTAAGGAAGCATCTTAAAGAAATGAAGTGACTGCTGGTCAGGTCCAGAGTGAGTGTGGACAGAACTGGGGCCTAGGAGGGATGTAGAGCTGCGTACAAGGAGAGCACAGTAGACAGAGAGGAGGAAGGTTAACCGAGAGCTGCGTCACTTCTGTAGGGAGGAGCTCGTGATCAGGATGGTGCAAGAGGACTTCAAGTATCAGACTGAAGAGCTCCTCTGGGATGATGGGGCACATCTGTCAGAAGTGCTCCTGGAGCTGCATTCGCTTCAATTACGACAAGTATTGGGTGAGGGTTGGGGGAAAAGCTGTTGGAGCTCAGTAAGACTCAGGTAAGTTACAGGTTTGGGGGACTGGCACAAACATTCCTGGATAAGATTTTTCTGGTGGCAGGTTGTTCAATGTAGGGAACGACTGATCAGGGAGGGTTTCCGTACGGTACCCGTGGATAAGCGTGGGGCAGGTCAGGGAGTTTACAGTCATTTTCAGGGAAAGAGGCCACATTGGCTGGAACAGTTGTGTAAGTGAAAGAGAAAGAGGTCCCTGGGAGGGCAGGGTGTAAATAAGGGGGAGAGTTTTAAGGGGGGGGGGAGAGGACGTTCAGGAATACTCTGCATTAGTGAGGTTCTTAAGTTTAGTCTGTAGGGCTTTTGCCAAGGTTGCCAATAATGTGATGCTCACCCGACTTGTTAAAGCACCTTTTTCACACGCTTATGGTGTCAATAGTCATTTGAAAGACGGCGTCTCCCCCCAAACCAGTACTGCACCACAGTCCTCAAGTTCACACCCTGAGCAGCGCAGTACAGCTACACAGAAAGGAGTCCAGCTCTGCTACACCGACCACACACCACCACACCTCCATGCTAACCTCACACCTGAAGATCAGCACCGTCCCCTACCAATGGCTCTACTTGCCGCCAACAATAACACACCCCAGGCACATCCATAAACAGAAGGATGATCAAACCAGTGTTGAAGCTTTGTAGAGTAGATATTCTAAGAAAGGGGAGGTTTGTGGATGGTGCATGAGGGTGTCAATGGGAGGTGACCTATGAATGAAGTAGAGCTGCCAGAAGAACACGGCCAAGGACGTCTGGTAGAGGAGACACCACAGATCACTGGGGTCTTCTGGTCTCTGCATGACAGCTGGAAGAGTCTGATGATGCACATACAAGTGTATATACATACACACACAGACAGAGTCCCTCTCCAGCTCTATGTCACCCGCTCAGCTGAGAAAGGCATGAATACATCCCCTCAGGATGACACTTCTCTTCTACATGTCCATCCTACACTGGAGATGTATAGGACAATATTTAGGGGGACGCAGGCTACCTACGCTTACACACACCACAGAGAAGACCACAGAGGGGACATTCTGGAGCCCGCTGCATTCCATATGTACTGTCCTCCTCTCACATGTATTCCACATGTACTATCCTCCTCTCACACGACCACAGCAGGTGTGAACAGGCTCACCTGGGCTCCTCCTGGTTCAGCCACTCCACAGCGTGGTAATCCTTCTGAACAGCCTTCAGCCACTCCTGCAGGATCTCACTGGTGTTGTCCACGTTGTGGTCGGTGGCACACCTGCAATGGAAGGACAAGACACTGAAGTCATTGTCAAAGATGACCCTTGCCCCCTTCTCTTGTCTCTAATAACACAGCAACCTTAGAGCTGGCCCTTGTGGTCCCCCCGGCTGGAACATAGCACATAGCTCCTTAAAAAACCCTTCTGCAGATGTACACAACCAGGCCAACTATCGTCCATTTCACACCCCTCAAGGAGATAGAAGATATTGGTCTATTCTCGTTCCCACCCTGGGAGATATTGGTCTATTCTAGTTCCCACCCTAGGAGATATTGGCCTATTCTGGTTCCCACCCTGGGAGGTATTAGTCTCTTCTAGTTCCCACCCTAGGAAATATTGGTCTATTCCAGTTCCCATCCTGAGATATATTGGCCTGTTCTAGTTCCACCCTAGGAGATATTGGCCTATTCTAGATCCCACCCTGGGAGATACTGGTCTATTCTAGTTCCCACTCTGGGAGCTATTGGTCTCTTCTAGTTCCCAACCTAGGACATTTGGTCTATTCTGGTTCCCATCCTGAGAGATATTAGTCTATTCTAGTTCCCACACTAGGAGATACTGATCTATTCTAGTTCCCACCCTGGGAGATATTGGTCTGTTCTCTTTCCCACCCCAGGAGATATTGGTTTATTCTAGCTACCACCCTAGGAGGTATTGGTCTCTTCTAGTTTTCACCCTGGAGATACTGGCTTATTCTGGTTCCCACCCTATAAATACATCCCCTTAGGAGGAAACTTATCTTCTTGGTGTCCATCCTACACTGGAGACGTATAGGACAACATTTAGGGGGACACAGGCTACCTACGCTTACACACACCACAGAGAAGACCACAGAGGGAATATCCTACCCTAGGAGATAATAATCTCTTCTAGTTACAACCCTCAGAGATATTGGTCTCTTCTAGTTACCAACTTGGAGATATAGGTTTATCCTAGTTCCCGTCCTAGGAGATATTTGTCTCTTCTAGTCGCCACCCTAGGAGATATTGGTTTATTCTAGTTCCCACCCTAGGAGATATTGGTCTCTTCTAGTACCCACCCTGGAGATACTGGTATCTTCTAGTTCCCACCCTGGAGATATTAATATCTTCTAGTTCCAACCCTTAGAGATATGGGTCTCTTCTAGTTCCCACCCTGGAGATATTGGCCTATTCTAGTTCCAACCCAGAAATATTGGTCCCTTCTAGTTCCCGCCCAGGGAGATATTGATCTCTTCTAGTTTCCACCCTGGAGATATTGGTTTCTTCTAGTTCCCACCCTGGAGATATGGGTCTCTTCTAGATCCCACCCTGGAGCCAATGGTTCATTGTAGTTCCCACCCTGGAGATATTAATCTCTTTTAGTTCCAACCCTCAGAGATAATGGTCTCTTCTAGTTCCCACCCTGGAGATATTTTTCTCTTCTAGTTCCAACCCTCAGAGAAATTGGTCTCTTCTAGGTCCCACCCTGGAGATATTGGTCTCTTTTAATTCCCACCCTGGAGATATTGGTTTCTTCTAGATCCCACCCTGGAGACATTGGTTTATTCTAGTTCCCACCCTGGAGATATTGGTCTCTTCTAGTTCCCACCCTGGAGATATTGGTCTCTTCTAGTTCCCACCCTGGAGATATTGGTCTTTTCTAGATCCCACCCTGGAGATATTGGTCTTTTCTAGATCCCACCCTGGAGGCATTGGTTTATTCTAGTTCCCACCCTGGAGATATTGGTCTCTTCTAGTTCCCACCCTTGAGATATTGGTCTTTTCTAGATCCCACCCTGGAGACATTGGTTTATTCTAGTTCCCACCCAGGAGATATTGATCTATTCTAGTCCCCGCCCTAGGAGATCTTGGTATATTCGAATTCCCACCCTAGGAGCCTGAGAGAGAATTTGCTTGACGAGTAACTTTGACTGGATATGATGCAATTGCTGTGACGCAATTGCTGTGAAAAGGAAGAATACTTTACAAATGTCAACATCTCAAAGACAAACCGATTAACAGTGGAGTCCTGAAAACACTGATAAAAAGGCCTTCAAAAGAATATTGTTTACTCCAAAGGGATATTTGCTGGTGCCAAACAAAGAAAATCATTGATATGCAGCATTACCTGCAGTAAATAGGACAAAGCAAATAATTAATAGACGGATGGGACAGAGACAAATTCCCTGTGTGGTTGGAAAGAACCTTGAGCTGTAGATGTGTGACCCCCCACAGCATACCCAACGGTCATGTGTGTGCTCTGGAGGCCAATGTAAGATGGACTGAGACTCAGAGCAGTCTGAAGGGGCATTTAATGGGCACCCTCTCCACAGAGTCTGACCACCATTAGCTCGCTGGGATCCAGAGGGCAAAGCAGGTCTGCTTACCTGTCCTTACCTGGAAGAGTTACCTACTAGCCTTTCCCACCTTTTGGTATATTGTCCTGCCATCCCCTGCAACCAAGCCTTTCACCCATCCCTGGATGACATGAATGTCACATGTGTGCACCTTTCTGTCTGTGTACAGGATGTGTGTATGGAGCCTATGGGACAGATTGGCCACAGCTACACTGGGGTCCACTTTTTATTTGCTACATCCACATGGTACCTCAAATAAGGGGGATAGAGAGTCCAGGCTGCGGAGGTGAATTGTAGGGCTCCCCCAGGACATCCAATGATGCTTTGTGGTGGGTCAGACTGAAGAGGGTTAAGCAACAGACAGAGGGTCCCTTAGGGCCAGGGAGCCCCCCTGCTGGCGACAGGCCCATTGCTCACTGACAGGGCAGGTTAACAGGTCCTGAGGTGCTCTGGTCCCACCAATGAGAAACATCCCCCTAACAAGATGACACCAGCAAGCTTCACAGGAGGCCCAGTGTTCTGAGGGCAACATGCTTTGTTGAGTTAATACCAAACGTAACGTTTTCCACTCAAACTACAAGATTTTGTTTTAGATTCATTAAAGCACAAAACCTTTTGCTCCATGGCTTGAAAACCTCCAGAGTGTTCGGAATGATTGAAATGGGACTCAAGTGGGGCTTTGTTGAGTGACTGCTTTCTTTCTGCCACCCCACCGTGGAGGCCAGCTCTCGGATGTGCTGGGATATTGATAGCCACACTTTGACCAGTCCTCCTCACAAAGGCTTGTAGCTCCTGCACAGTTGCCATGGGTCTCTGAATAGCCTTTCTGACTCGTCTGCATCTTCTTTACACATGCACCTCGGAGGATGGCTGGATCTGGGAAGTGCCGTGTTGGAGTCTATTCCTTAATACTTCTCATGACTGTGTTCCAAGATGTACTCAAGACCTTGGGCATGTTCTATACACATCTCCTGTCCTGGGGAGTCCCACTGATCCGACCCGACGTTTGAAACAAAGCTCCTTGGTGTTCATGGTTCAGTCATACATTCACTGCACTGGTTCTTCTGTCACAATGTACAGTTCTGGGATTGACCTATCGCATCACAAGATGCATGAACTTACAAAACTTCAGCGAATGTTCCTTGGTTGGTCTATGATAACTGAAGGTGCATCAGCTGGACTGTCTCGATAGAAGAGGCCTTGAAGTGTACAGGTTAGTGTATAAAAACAAAAGATGCAAGGGTTGGTGTATAATGGAAGGGGCACGGGTTGACCTATCATGACAGAAGGTGCAAGGATTGGTGTATAGTAACAGAAGGGGCAAGGGTTGACCTGTCATGATAGAAGGTGCCGGGGTGGTGCATACCAGAATATGAAAGAGTTGACCCATCATGATAGAAGGTGCAAGGGGTGACCTGTCATGATAGAAGGGGCAAGTGTTGATGTATAACAATAGACAGTGCAAGGGTTCACCTATCATGATAGAAGGTGCAAGGGTTGACCAATCATGCTAGAAAGAGCAAGGGTTGACTTATGATGATAGAAGGGGCAAGGGTTGGTTTATAACAGAAGGTGTAAGGGTTGACCTATCATGACAGAAGGTGCAAGGGTTGGTGTATAACAATAAAATGTGCAAGGGATGTGCTATCATGATAGAAGGTGCAAAGGTTGATGTATAACAACAGAAGGTGCAAGGGTTGGTGTATAACAATAGAAGGTGCAAGGGTTGACCTATCATAATAGAAGGGGAAAGGGTTGACCTATCATGATAGAAGGTGCCAGTGCTGGCCTAAAACAATAAAATGTGCAAGGGATGTGCTATCATGATAGAAGGTGCAAAGGTTGATGTATAACAACAGAAGGTGCAAGGGTTGACTGATCATGATAGAAGAGGCAAGGGTTGACCTTTTATGATAGACGGAGCAAAGGTTGGTGTATTACAACAGAAGGTGCAAGGGTTTACCTATCATGATAGAAGGTGCAAGGGTTGACCGATTGTAGGAGGCTGGACTGGCTTATAGTGAGTACCAAGGGGTACTTACACCTTGCACCAGGCATCCCTTATTAGTGTATAGAGTGTCCAGCAGCATAGGCTGATAGATAATGGTAGCTTAGCAGAGCAGCTTAGGCTGAACTAGGAGACGAGTGAAGCTCCTACAGTACCACTAGTGTCATATGCACAATATCATAAGAAAACACAATACACAGATATACTAAAAATAAAGGTACTTTATTTTTATGACAATATGCCAAAGTATCTCAGTGAGTACCCTCAGTATGAGGATAGCAAATATACACAAGATATATGTACACAATACCAAAAATATGCAGTATAGTCTTAGAAAACAGTGCAAACAATGTGTAGTTACAATAGGATGCAATGGGGACACATAGGGATAGGGGCAACAAAAACCATATACTCCAAAAGTGGAATGAGAACCACGAATGGAGCCCAAACCTATGTGACCTTGTAGAGGGTCGCTGGAACTGTAAGAAAACAGTGAGGGTTAGAAAAATAGCCCACCCCAAGACCCTGAAAAGTGAGTGCAAAGTGCACTAAAGTTCCCCAAAGAGCACAGAAGTCGTGATAGGGGAATTCTGCAGGAAAGACACAAACCAGCAATGCAACAACAATGGATTTCCAAACGAGGGTACCTGTGGAACAAGGGGACCAAGTCCAAAAGTCACGACCAAGTCGAGAGTGGGCAGATGCCCAGGAAATGCCAGCTGTGGGTGCAAAGCAGCTGCTACTGGACAGTAGAAGCTGAGGATTCTGCAGGAACGACAAGGGCTAGAAACTTCCCCTTTGGAGGATGGATGTCCCACGCCGTGGAGAGTCGTGCAGAAGTGCTTTCCTGCCGAAAGACTGCCAACAAGCCTTGCTAGCTGCAAATCGTGCGGTTAGGGTTTTTGGATGCTGCTGTGGCCCAGGAGAGACCAGGATGTCGCCAATTGCGTCAGGGGACAGAGGGGGCGCCCAGCAAGACAAGAAGCCTTCTCAGAAGCAGGCAGCACCCGCAGAAGTGCCGGAACAGGCACTATGAAGTGGAGTGAAACAGTGCTCACCCGAAGTTGCACAAAGGAGTCCCACGCCGCCAGAGGACAACTTAGGAGGTCGTGCAATGCAGGTTAGAGTGCCGTGGACCCAGGCTTGGCTGTGCACAAAGGATTTCCACCGGAAGTGCACAGAGGCCGGAGTAGCTGCAAAAGACGCGGTTCCCAGCAATGCAGTCTGGCGTGGGGAGGCAAGGACTTACCTCCACCAAACTTGGACTGAAGAGTCACTGGACTGTGGGAGTCACTTGGACAGAGTTGCTGGATTCAAGGGACCGCGCTCGTCGTGCTGAGAGGAGACCCAGGGGACCGGTGATGCAGTTCTTTGGTGCCTGCGGTTGCAGGGGGACGATTCCGTCGGCCCACGGGAGATTTCTTCTGAGCTTCTAGTGCAGAGAGGAGGCAGACTACCCCCACAGCATGCACCACCAGGAAAACAGTTGAGAAGGCGGCAGGATCAGCGTTACAGAGTTGCAGTAGTTGTCTTCGCTACTTTGTTGCAGTTTTGCAGGCTTCCAGCGCGGTCAGCAGTCAATTCCTTGGCAGAAGGTGAAGAGAGAGATGCAGAGGAACTCTGATGAGCTCTTGCATTCGTTATCTAAGGAATTCCCCAGAGCAGAGATCCTAAATAGCCAGAAAAGAGGGTTTGGCTACTTAGGAGAGAGGATAGGCTAGCAACACCTGAAGGAGCCTATCAGAAGGAGTCTCTGACGTCACCTGGTGGCACTGGCCACTCAGAGCAGTCCAGTGTGCCAGCAGCACCTCTGTTTCCAAGATGGCAGAGGTCTGGAGCACACTGGAGGAGCTCTGGGCACCTCCCAGGGGAGGTGCAGGTCAGGGGAGTGGTCACTCCCCTTTCCTTTGTCCAGTTTCACGCCAGAGCAGGGCTGAGGGGTCCCTGAACCGGTGTAGACTGGCTTATGCAGAAATGGGCACCATGAAAGCATTTCCAGAGGCTGGGGGAGGCTACTCCTCCCCTGCCTTAACACCTTTTTCCAAAGGGAGAGGGTGTAACACCCTCTCTCTGAGGAAGTCCTTTGTTCTGCCATCCTGGGCCAAGCCTGGCTGGACCCCAGGACGGCAGAAACCTGTCTGAGGGGTTGGCAGCAGCAGCAGCTGCAGTGAAACCCCTGAAAAGGCAGTTTGGCAGTACCAGGGTCTGTGCTACAGACCCGTGGGATCATGGGATTGTGCCAACTATGCCAGGATGGCATAGAGGGGGCAATTCCATGATCATAGACATGTTACATGGCCATATTCGGAGTTACCATTGTGAAGCTACACATAGGTAGTGACCTATGTGTAGTGCACACGTGTAATGGTGTCCCCGCACTCACAAAGTCCGGGGAATTTGCCCTGAGCGATGTGGGGGCACCTTGGCTAGTGCCAGGGTGCCCACACACTAAGTAACTTTGCACCTAACCATTACCAGGTAAAGGTTAGACATATAGGTGACTTATAAGTTACTTAAGTGCAGTGATAAATGGCTGTGAAATAACGTGGACGTTATTTCACTCAGGCTGCAGTGGCAGGCCTGTGTAAGAATTGTCAGAGCTCCCTATGGGTGGCAAAATAAATGCTGCAGCCCATAGGGATCTCCTGGAACCCCAATACCCTGGGTACCTCAGTACCATATACTAGGGAATTATAAGGGTGTTCCAGTATGCCAATGTGCATTGGTGAAATTGGTCACTAGCCTGTTAGTGACAATTTGGAAAGAAATGAGAGAGCATAACCACTGAGGTTCTGGATAGCAGGGCCTCAGAGAGACAGTTAGTCATAACACAGGTAACACATTCAGGCACACTTATGAGCACTGGGGCCCTGGCTGGCAGGGTCCCAGTGACACATACAACTAAAACAACATATATACAGTGAAAAATGGGGGTAACATGCCAGGCAAGATGGTACTTTCCTACACAACCCCCCCCCCCCAAACGAAGGACAATAAGACTAGTCATTACCTGATGGGTCTTCAATGTCTAAGTGGAAATATCTGGAGAGTTCATCTGCATTGGAGTGGGCTCTCCCAGGTCTATGTTCCACTGTATAGTCCATTCCCTGTAGGCATATGGACCACCTCAACAATTTAGGATTTTCACCTTTCATTTGTTTTAGCCAAAGTAGAGGTTTGTGGTCTGTCTGAACAATGAAGTGAGTGCCAAACAGGTATGGCCTCAACTTCTTCAGTGCCCAGACCACAGCAAAGGCCTCCCTCTCTATGGCAGACCAACGCTTTTCTCTAGGGGTCAACCTCCTGCTGATAAAAGCAACAGGTTGATCCTGGCCCTCAGAATTAAGTTGTGATAAGACTGCCCCTACCCCTAATTCAGATGCATCAGTTTGGACATAGAATTTTTTAGAGTAACAGGGGCTTTTCAGGACAGGTGCAGTGCACATGACCTGCTTCAGCTCCTCAAAAGCTTTCTGACAGTTAGCTGTCCATAATAACTTCTTAGGCATTTTCTTTGAAGTGAGGTCATTAAGAGGGGCTGCAATGGAGCCATAGTTCTTTATGAACCTCCTATAGTACCCAGTGAGGCCTAAAAAGGCTCTCACCTGAGTCTGAGTAGTAGGGGGAACCCAATCAATAATTGTTTGGATTTTCCCCTGAAGTGGTGCAATCTGTTCCCCACCAACTAGGTGTCCCAGATAAACCACCTTCCCCTGCCCTATCTGGCATTTTGAAGCCTTGATAGTGAGGCCTGCCTTTTGCAGGGCCTCCAAAACCTTCCATAGGTGGACCAGGTGATCATCCCAACTGGAGCTAAAGACAGCTATATCATCTAGATATGATGCACTAAAAGCTTCCAGCCCTTGCAGGACTGTGTTCACCAACCTCTGAAAAGTGGCAGGTGCATTTTTCAATCCAAAAGGCATTACTGTGAATTGGTAATGGCCTCCAATGGTTGAAAATGCAGTTTTTGCTTTTGCATCTTCTGATAACTTGATCTGCTAATACCCTGCAGTCAAATCAAAAGTGCTTAGATACTTGGTAGATGCCAGTGTATCTATGAGCTCATCTGCCCTGGGTATAGGGTGAGCATCAGTTTTGGTTACCTGGTTGAGACCTCTTTAGTCTACACAAAACCGCATTTCCTTCTTTCCATCTTTGGAATGAGGTTTTGGTACAAGTACCACAGGAGAAGCACATGGACTTTCAAAGTGCTCAACCACTCCTAGTTCTAACATTTTCTGCACCTCTTGCTTTATGCAGTCTCTGACATGGTCAGGCTGCCTATAGATCTTACTTTTGACAGGCAAGCTGTCTCCAGTATCTATAGTGTGCTCACACCAAGAAGTGGTACCTGGCACAGTAGAGAAGAGTTCAGAAAACTGACCCAGGAGATTTATGCAGTGGTCTTTCTGCTCAGCATTAAGACAATCTGCCAGTACAACACCTTCCACTAGAGCATCTTGTTCTGTGGAAGAGAAGAGATCAGGGAGAGGGTCACTCTCTTCTTCCTGTCCCTCATCAGTTGCCATGAGCAGGGTGAGATCAGCCCTGTCATAGTAGGGTTTCAGGCGAATGACATGGAGCACCCTAAGGGGACTCCTGGCAGTGCCTAAGTCAACTAAGTAGGTGACTTCACCCTTCTTTTCAACAATTATGTGGGGTCCACTCCATTTATCTTGGAGTGCTCTTGGGGCCACAGGCTCCAAGACCCACACTTTCTACCCTGGTTGGTACTGAACCAAAACAGCCTTCTGGTCATGCCATTGCTTTTGGAGCTCTTGGCTGGCCTGAAGGTTTTTACTGGCCTTTTTCATGTACTCAGCCATCCTTGATCTGAGGCCAAGTACATAGTCCACTATGTCTTGCTTTGGAGCTTTTAAAGGTTGATCCCAACCCTCCTTAACAAGTGTTAGAGGACCTCTCACAGGGTGACCAAAGAGGAGTTCAAAGGGGCTGAAGCCCACTCCTTTTTGGGGTACCTCCCTGTAAGCAAAAAGGAGGCATGGTAAAAGGATATCCCATCTCCTGCGGAGTTTTTCAGGGAGTCCCATAATCCTGCCTTTGAGAGTTTTGTTAAGTCTCTCTACCAGTCCATTTGTTTGTGGATGATAGGGTGTGGTGAACTTGTATGTCACACCACACTCCTTCCACATGGCCTTTAAGTAAGCAGACATGAAATTGCTTCCTCTGTCTTATACCACCTCTTTTGGGAAGCCCACCCTGGATAAGATTCCCAGGAGGGCCTTTGCCACTGCAGGAGCTGTAGTGGTCCTTAGAGGAATAGCTTCAGGATCTCTGGTGGCATGGTCCACTACCACCAAGATAAACCTATTGCCTGAAGCAGTAGGAGGGTCAAGGGGGCCAACTATGTCAACCCCTCCCCTTTCAAAGGGGACCCCAACCACAGGCAGTGGAATAAGGGGTGCCTTTGGAGTGCCACCTGTCTTGCCACTGGCTTGACAGGTTTCACAGGACTTACAAAATTCCTTTGTGTCCTCTGACATTCTAGGCCAATGAAACAGGGGAACAAGCCTGTCCCAAGTTTTCATTTGCCCCAAATGTCCAGCCAAGGGAATGTCGTGGGCAAGAGTTAGGATGAACTTTCTGTACTCCTGAGGAATCGCCAATCTCCTGGCAGCTCCAGGTTTTGGATCCCTTGGTTCAGTGTACAAGAGGTTGTCCTCCCAGTAAACTCTGTGAGAGTCACTGACATCCCCATTTGCTTGTTTGACAGCTTGCTGCCTTAGACCCTCTAGTGTGGGACAGGTATGCTGTGCCACACTCAGCTCCTCCCTGGCAGGCCCCCCTTCACCCAAAAGCTCAGAAGTGTCTGCTTCCAGCTCCTCTGGTGTAGGTTCTGCACAGGGTGGAAATTCTTCTTCCTCAGAAGTAGAATCCACTGTAGAGGGAGAGATAGTAGGTAGTGACTTACTTCTACTAGCCCTTGCTTTAGGGAGCACTTGGTCCATTGTTCCAGGATCCAAGTCACCCTGTCCTTTTTGCTTTTTGGCCTGAGCCCTGGTCAAAGCAAAAATATGCCCTGGAATGCCCAGCATTGCTGCATGAGCCTCCAACTCCACTTCTGCCCAAGCTGATGTCTCTAAATCATTTCCTAATAGACAGTCTACAGGTAAATCTGAGGCAACCACAACTTTCTTTGGGCCAGTAACCCCCCCGCCCCCCAGTTGAGATTCACAACAGCCATGGGGTGGGCTAAGGGTGTTGTTATGAGCATCGGTTACTTGGTACTGGTGACCAAGTAGGTATTGTTCAGGGTGGACCAGTTTCTCTATTACCATTGTAACACTGGCACCTGTGTCCCTGTAGGCCTGAACCTCAACACCATTTATTAGGGGTAGTTGCTTGTACTTATCCATGTTAAGGGAACAAGCAACCAAGGTGGCTAAATCAATAGCCCCCTCAGAGACTAACACAGCCTCTGTGGTCTCCCTAATCAGACCAACCCCAACTAAGTTACCAATAGTGAGCCCAGCTACTCCCTTGGATTGGCTATTAGTAGGTTTGCTCCCACCACCACTGCTATTAGTAGGGACACTAGGTGTAGCAGTAGGGGTTGTAGTGGTAGGAGGCTTGGTGCTTTTCTTTGGACAACTGGGATCTGTTGTCCAATGGCCTTTTATTTTACATAAATAGCACCATGGTTTCTTTTCTTTGTTTTGATTAGAAGAGGATTTGGGCCCACCACCCCCACCAGAGTGTTTTTGTGGGCCTGATGAAGATTCATTTTTAGATTTGTCCCCATCCTTGTCAGAAGACTTACCATCCTTCTTCTTATTGCCATCTTTGTCACCCCCTGTATGAACTTTTCTGTTCACCCTTGTTCTGACCCATTTGTCTGCCTTCTTTCCCAATTCTTGGGGAGAGGTCAGATCAGAGTCCACCAAGTACTGGTGCAACAAATCAGACACACAATTATTAAGAATATGCTCTCTCAGGATTAAGTTATACAGGCTTTCATAATCAGTAACTTTACTGCCATGTAACCACCCCTCCAAGGCCTTCACTGAATGGTCAACAAAGTCTACCCAGTCTTGTGAAGACTCCTTTTTGGTTTCTCTGAACTTCATCCTGTACTGTTCAGTGGTTAAGCCATAACCATCTAGGAGTGCATTCTTAAGAACTGCAAAATTATTGGCATCACTTTCTTTTTCAGTAAGGAGCCTATCCCTACCCTTTCCACTAAATGATAGCCATAGGATAGCAGCCCACTGCCTTTGAGGGGCATCCTGTACAACACAGGCCCTCTCAAGTGAAGCAAACCACTTGTTAATATCATCCCCCTCCTTATAAGGGGGAACTATCTTGTGCAGATTCCTAGAATCATGCTCTCTTGCAGGATGACTATCGGGAATACTGCTGCTGCCACCATGGGTTTCCAACCCAATTTTCTGTCGTTCTCTTTCAATTTCTAAGGACTGCCTATCTAAATCCAGCTGTTGCTTCTTGAGCTTCAGCCTGGATTCCTCCACTCTCAATCTATTGAGCTCCCTTTCTAACACTCTGTCATCAGGGTGGATGGGAGGGATATGCCTAGAAACAGAAGTATGGTGAGAATGAACAGAAGGAGACCTGTTCCTAACAGATGGCACCCTAACAGCTTGGCTAACAGAAACAGCACTTCTACTATGATGAGAAGAAACACTCTTACTGTGATGAGAGACCACACTATCTGTATGGTGTGACTCTACATCAGTACCAGCTATGCTAGGTTGTCTGCTAATGGGCAGGCTAGGAAGTTTCCCTTCTAAATCTTTTGCTAGGGGTACCCAGGATCAGATTGGGAACCATCAGCTAACTTTTCAACAGAAGTGCCACCTCTGGCCTTATCCTGTTCAACAAGCATGTTAACCAACAATTCTCTAGGGGGATTCTTCCCTACACTTAAACCTCTTTCTATGCAGAGACTCCTTGCTCCTTTCCAGCTAAGGTGATCATAAGCAAGTTTGGACAGATCAACAGTTTGGCGTGTACCAGACATTTTAGAAATTGTTTAAGTGATAGAAAAAGTGAGAAAAAAGTTTTTCAGAACTTTTGGAAAGACAGAAAAAAACTTTTACAACTTTTTAAGAACTTTTAGAAAGTTTAGAGGTACTTTTCAGCACTTAGAAAAGAAGTGAAAAGAGGAAATGCTAAACTTTTTGGTTAGGTGTACATACACTGAACTTGTTTTGTATATTTTTCTCTTATGAAAAGTACAATGACAAAAGTGGTAAGTAGTTACAAAACACTTATCCCACCGCTGCACAACCAATGTAGGAGGCTGGACTGGCTTGTAGTGAGTGCCAAGGGGTACTTACACCTTGCACCAGGCCCAGGTATCTCTTATTAGTGTATAGGGTGTCTAGCAACTTAGGCTGATAGATAATGGTAGCTTAGCAGAGCAGCTAAGGCTGAACTAGGAGACGAGTGAAGCTCCTACAGTACCACTAGTGTCATATGCACAATATCATAAGAAAACAAAATACACAGATATACTAAAAATAAATGTACTTTATTTTTATGACAATATGCCAAAGTATCTCAGTGAGTACCCTCAGTATGAGGACAGCAAATATACACAAGATATATGTACACAATACCAAAACTATGCAGTATAGTCTTAGAAAACAGTGCAAACAATGTATAGTTACAATAGGATGCAATGGGGATACATAGGGATAGGGGCAACACAAACCATATACTCCAAAAGTGGAATGCGAACCACGAATGGACCCCAAACCTATGTGACCGTGTAGAGGGTCGCTGGGACTGTAAGAAAACAGTGAGGGTTAGAAAAATAGCCCACCCCAAGACCCTGAAAAGTGAGTGCAAAGTGCACTAAAGTTCCCCAAAGAGCACAGAAGTCGTGATAGGGGAATTCTGCAGGAAAGACACAAACCAGCAATGCAACAACAATGGATTTCCAAACGAGGGTACCTGTGGAACAAGGGGACCAAGTCCAAAAGTCACGACCAAGTCGAGAGTGGGCAGATGCCCAGGAAATGCCAGCTGTGGGTGCAAAGAAGCTGCTACTGGACAGTAGAAGCTGAGGATTCTGCAGGAACGACAAGGGCTAGAAACTTCCCCTTTGGAGGATGGATGTCCCACGCCGTGGAGAGTCGTGCAGAAGTGCTTTCCCGCCGAAAGACTGCCAACAAGCCTTGCTAGCTGCAAATCGTGCGGTTAGGGTTTTTGGATGCTGCTGTGGCCCAGGAGGGACCAGGTTGTCGCCAATTGCGTCAGGGGACAGAGGGGGCACCCAGCAAGACAAGAAGCCTTCTCAGAAGCAGGCAGCACCTGCAGAAGTGCCGGAACAGGCACTACGAAGTGGAGTGAAACGGTGCTCACCCGAAGTTGCACAAAGGAGTCCCACGCCGCCGGAGGACAACTTAGGAGGTCGTGCAATGCAGGTTAGAGTGCCGTGGACCCAGACTTGGCTGTGCACAAAGGATTTCCGCCGGAAGTGCACAGAGGCCGGAGTAGCTGCAAAAGACGCGGTTCCCAGCAATGCAGTCTGGCGTGGGGAGGCAAGGACTTACCTCCACCAAACTTGGACTGAAGAGTCACTGGACTGTGGGAGTCACTTGGACAGAGTTGCTGGATTCAAGGGACCTTGCTCGTCGTGCTGAGAGGAGACCCAGGGGACCGGTGACGTAGTTCTTTGGTGCCTGTGGTTGCAGGGGGGCGATTCCGTCGGCCCACGGGAGATTTCTTCGGAGCTTCTAGTGCAGAGAGGAGGCAGACTACCCCCACAGCATGCACCACCAGGAAAACAGTCAAGAAGGCGGCAGGATCAGCGTTACAGAGTTGCAGTAGTCGTCTTCGCTACTTTGTTGCAGTTTTGCAGGCTTCCAGCGCAGTCAACAGTCGATTCCTTGGCAGAAGGTGAAGAGAGAGATGCAGAGGAACTCTGATGAGCTCTTGCATTCGTTATCTAAGGAATTCCCCAGAGCAGAGACCCTAAATAGCCAGAAAAGAGGGTTTGGCTACTTAGGAGAGAGGATAGGCTAGCAACACCTGAAGGAGCCTATCAGAAGGAGTCTCTGACGTCACCTGCTGGCCCTGGCCACTCAGAGCAGTCCAGTGTGCCAGCAGCACCTCTGTTTCCAAGATGGCAGAGGTCTGGAGCACACTGGAGGAGCTCTGGGCACCTCCCAGGGGAGGTGCAGGTCAGGGGAGTGGTCACTCCCCTTTCCTTTGTCCAGTTTCGCGCCAGAGCAGGGCTGAGGGGTCCCTGAACCGGAGTAGACTGGCTTATGCAGAAATTGGCACCATCTGTGCCCATGAAAGCATTTCCAGAGGCTGGGGGAGGCTACTCCTCCCCTGCCTTAACACCTTTTTCCAAAGGGAGAGGGTGTAACACCCTCTCTCTGAGGAAGTCCTTTGTTCTGCCATCCTGGGCCAGGCCTGGCTGGACCCCAGGAGGGCAGAAACCTGTCTGAGGGGTTGGCGGCAGCAGCAGCTGCAGTGAAACCCCTGAAAAGGCAGTTTGGCAGTATCAGGGTCTGTGCTACAGACCCGTGGGATCATGGGATTGTGCCAACTATGCCAGGATGGCATAGAGGGGGCAATTCCATGATCATAGACATGTTACATGGCCATATTCGGAGTTACCATTGTGAAGCTACACATAGGTAGTGACCTATGTGTAGTGCACGCGTGTAATGGTGTCCCCGCACTCACAAAGTCCGGGGAATTTGCCCTGAACAATGTGGGGGCACCTTGGCTAGTGCCAGGGTGCCCACACACTAATTAACTTTGCACCTAACCTTTACCAGGTGAAGGTTAGACATATAGGTGACTTATAAGTTACTTAAGTGCAGTGTAAAATGGCTGTCAAATAACGTGGACGTTATTTCACTCAGGCTGCAGTGGCAGGCCTGTGTAAGAATTGTCAGACCTCCCTATGGGTGGCAAAAGAAATGCTGCAGCCCATAGGGATCTCCTGGAACCCCAATACCCTGGGTACCTTAGTACCATATACTAGGGAATTATAAGGGTGTTCCAGTATGCCAATGTGCATTGGTGAAATTGGTCACTAGCCTGTTAGTGACAATTTGGAAAGAAATGAGAGAGCATAACCACTGAGGTTCTGATTAGCAGAGCCTCAGTGAGACAGTCACTACACAGGTAACACTTTCAGGCACACTTATGAGCACTGGGGCCCTGGCTGGCAGGGTCCCAGTGACACATACAACTAAAACAACATATATACAGTGAAAAATGGGGGTAACATGCCAGGCAAGATGGTACTTTCCTACACCGATCATGATAGAAGGGGTAACATATCATGTTAGAAGGGGCAAGGGTTGGTGTATAACAGAAGGGGCAATGGATGAGCTATCATGACAGAAGGTGCAAAGGTTGGTGTATAACAACAGATGATGCAAGGGTTGGACCAATCATGATAGAAGAGGCAAGGGTTGGCCTATCATGATAGAAGGTGCTGGGCTTGGTGTATAACACAGAAGGTGCAAGGGTTGACCTATCACGATAGAAAGTGCCAGTGCTGGTGTAAAACAATAAAAGGTGCAAGGGGTGAGCCATCAAGATAGAAGGTGCAAAGGTTGGTGTATAACAACAGACGGTGGAAGGGTTGACCGATCATGATAGAAGGGGCAAGGGTTGGTGTATAACAGCAGACGGTGGAAGGGTTGACCGATCATGATAGAAGGGGCAAGGGTTGGTGTATAACAGCAGACGGTGGAAGGGTTGACCGATCATGATAGAAGGGGCAAGGGTTGGTGTATAACAACAGACGGTGTAAGGGTTGGCCTATCATGATAGAAGGGGCAAGGGTTGGTGTATAACAGAAAGGGCAAGGGTTGACCCATCAAGCTAGAAGGTGTATGTGTTGGCCTATCGTGACAGAAAGTGCACAGGTCAGCCCAACTATAGATCACATCTTTAATTCAATATTTAATAAATGTTTACTCCTAAAAAGTACTCTGGTATGGGAGAGGCACGGTAGCACAAGGCTTGTACATTAAATCATCTGCAAGACAGTTGTGCTTAGATAAAATATCTGTCTTTTCACTGTGTTGCATGGGTTTGTGTGTTTAGTATCATGATTGAAAGGCTCTCTCTGTTAAATGGACTTGTGTGTTTAGTCAAATGCATGAAAGGCTCTTTTCACTATGTCACATGTGCTTGTATGTTTAGTAACATGTATGAAAGGCTCTTTCACTCTATATTACATGGGCTTGTGTGTTTAGTGACACATATGAAAGGCTCTTTCACTCTATGTTACATGGGTTTGTGTGTTTAGTAACATGTATGAAAGGCTCTTTTCACTCTATGGGCCAGATGTAGCAAGATACAATTTTGCGACTTGGAAACTGCGAGTCGGTGCGACTCGGAATTTCCGAGTCACAAAATCGTATGCAGAATGGTGTCTCAGACACCTTCTACGAATCGCAAGGGGGTCGCAAAGACACACCTCATTAATATTAATGAGATGGGTCGCAATTTGCGACCCCCTTGCGATTCCCTGCACTCACAGGGATGGTGGCCTGCTGGAGACAGCAGACCTCCATGTCTGTGACTGCTTTTTCAATAAAGCAGTTTTATTTTTTTGTATTGCAGCCCGTTTTCCTTAAAGGAAAACGAGTTGCAATACAAAATAAAAAATGAAACCATTTGGTTTCGTTTTTTCAGAGCAGGCAGTGGTCCATTGGACCACTGCCTGCTCTGAAAAAATATTTTTGGCGACATTCACAAAGGTGAAGGGGCCCCATGGGGACACCTTCCCTTTTGCGAAGGAGTTAGCACCCACTTGACGTGGGTGCTAACTGCGAATTGCTTTGCGACCGCGTTCATGGTCACAAAGCAATTCTGCATCGCGGTGTGAATCGCAAATAGGAAGGGAACACCCCTTCCTATTTGCGAGTCGCATTCCCATTTTGCGAGTCAGTACCGATCGCAAAATGGGAATGTGCATCGCGATTCGCGTTTTGCATGGCGCAAACTGCGAATTTTGCAGTTTGTGCCATGCAAAACGCTTTCTACATCTGGCCCTAAGTTACATGGGTTTGTGTGTTTAGTGACACGTATGAAAGGCTCTCTCACTGCATGATACATGGGCTTGTGTGTTTAGTAACACATATGAAAGGCTGTTTTCCCTCTCTGTTACATAGGCTTGTGTGTTTAGTAACATGTATGAAAGGCTCTTTTCACTCTGTTACATGGGCTTGTGTTTATGGACACGTATGAAAGGCTTTTTACTGCATGATTCATGGGCTTATCTGTTTAGTAACATGTATGAACGGCTCTTTTCACTCTATGTTAGATGGGTTTGTGTGTTTAGTGACACATATGAAAGGCTCTTTACTGCATGATTCATGGGTTTGTGTGTTTAGTGACACATATGAAAGGCTCTTTACTGCATGATTCATGGGTTTGTGTGTTTAGTGACACATATGAAAGGCTCTTTACTGCATGATTCATGGGCTTGTTTGTTTAGTAACACGTATGAAAGGCTCTTTTCACTCTATGTTACATGGGCTTGTGCTTAGTGATACATATGAAAGGCTCTTTCACTGCATGATACATGGACTTGTGTGTTCAGTACACGTATGGAAGTCTCTTTTACTCTGTTATATGGGCTTGTGTGTTTAGTAACATGTATGAAAGTGTCTTTTCACTCTTTGCTACATGGGCTTGTGTGTTTAGTGATACATATGAAAGGCTCTTTTCACTCTATGTTACATGGGCTTAGTGTGTGAGAAAGTAGCCTCTTTCTAGCATGGTTACCTCCACTTTTGACCTGTTTGTGTGTGTCAGTGTGTTTTACTGTATCACTGGGGTCCTGCTAGCCATGACCCAAGTGCTCCTAGATAAAAACCTATATGTCAGTGTGTTTTGCCTGTCTCACTAGGATCCTGCTAGCCAGGAACCCAGTGCTCATAGTTTGTGGCCTAATGTGTATGCCTGTGTAGTGCCTAACTGTGTCACTGAGGCTCTGCTAACCAGAACCTCAGTGATTATGCTCTCTCTGCTTTTAAATGTCACTGTAGGCCAGTGACTTCATTTACCAATTTCAATTGGCATACCGGTCCCCCCTTATAAGTCCCTAGTATATGGTACATAGGCACCCAGGGCATTGGAGTTCCAGGAAATCCATATGGGCTGCAGCATTTCTTTTGCCACCCATAGGGAGCTCAGACAAACCCTTACACAGGACTGCCACTGCAGCCTGCGTGAAATAACGCACATGTTATTTCACAGCCATTTTCACTGCACTTAAGTAACTTATAAGTCACCTATATGTCTAACCTTCACTTGCTGAAGGTTAGGTGCAAAGTTACTAAGTGTGAGGGCACCCTTGCACTAGCAAAAGTGCCACCACATAGTTCAGGGCCATTACTCCGGACTTTGTGGACACCATTACAAGTGTGCACTACATATAGGTCAATACCTTTATGTAGCTTCACAATGGTAACTCCGAATATGGCCATGTAACATGTCTAAGATCATGGAATTGCCCCCCCAGTCCAAATATGTTATTGGGGAGCCAATCCCATGCATCCTGGGGGCTCCACCGTGGACCCTTAGTAGTGCCAAACCAGCTCTCTGAGGCTTGCACTGCAGCTACAGCTGCTGCCACCTCACAGACAGGGATCTGCCCTCCTGGGGTCTGAGCAGCTCAGTCCCAGGAATGCAGAACAAAGCATTTCCTCTGAGAGCAGGGTGCTAAACCCTCTCCCTTTGGAAATAGGTGTTAAAGGCTGGGGAGGGGTAGCCTCCCCCAGCCTCTTGAAATGCTTTGAAGGGCACAGATGGTGCCCTCCTTGCATAAACCAGTCTAAACCAGTTGAGGGACCCCTTCACCCCTGCTCTGGCAGGAAACTGGACAAAGAAAAGGGGAGTGACCTGCCCTCCCTTGTGTTGCTTCTGCTCCCTCGCCCTCCCTTGTGTTGCTTCTGCTCCCGAGCCCTCCTGTATGTTGCTTTTGCTCCCCTGACCCTCTCTTGTGTTGCTTCTGCTCCTCCACCCTTCCTTGTGCTGCTTCGGCTCCCCCGCCCTCCCGTGTGTTGCTTCTGCTCCACCGCCCTCCCTTGTGTTGCTTAACCTCTCCCGCCCTCCCTTGTGTTGCTTAACCTCTCCCGCCCTCCCTTGTGTTGCTTCTCCTCCTCCGCCCTCCCTTGTGTTGCTTCTGCTCCACTGCCCCCCTTGTGTTGCTTCTGCTCTTCCGCCCTCCCTCGTGTTGCTTCTGCTCCTCTGCCCTCCCTCGTGCTGCTTTGGCTCCCCGCCCTCCCTTGCGTTGCTTCTGCTCCCCCGCCCTCCTTTGTGTTGCTTCTGCTCCCCCGCCCTCCTTTGTGTTGCTTCTGCTCCTCCGCCCTCCCTTGTGTTGCTTCTGCTCCTCCACCCTCCCTTGTATTGCTTCTGCTTCCCACCCTCCCTTGTGTTGCTTCTGCTCCCCGACCCTCCCTTGTGTTGCTTCTGCTCCCCGCCTGCCCTTGTGTTGCTTCTGCTCCTCCACCCTCCCTTGTGTTGCTTCTGCTCCCCAGCCCTCCCTTGTGTTGCTTCTGCTCCCCCACCCTCCCTTGTGTTGCTTCTGCTCCTCAGCCCTCCCTTGTGTTGCTTCTGCTCCTCCGCCCTCCCTTGAGTTGCTTCTGCTCCTCCGACCTCCCTTGTGTTGCTTCAGCACACCCGCCCTCCCTTGTGTTACTTCTGCTCCCCCGCCCTCCCTTGTGTTGCTTCTGCTCCCCCGCCCTCCCTTGTGCTGCTTCTGCTCCCCGCCCTCCCTTGTGTTGCTTCTGCTCCCCCGCCCTCCCTTGTGTTGCTTCTGCTCCTCCGCCCTCCCTTGTGTTGCTTCTGATCCCCCTCCATTCTGCTCCCCGCCCTCCACTGCGTTGCTTCTGCTTCCCGCCCTACGTGTTGCTTCTGCTTCCCCACCCTCCCTTGTGTTGCTTCTGCTCCCCTGACCTCCCTTGTGTTGCTTCTGCTCCCCCGACCTCCCTTGTGTTGCTTCTGCTCCCCCGACCTCCCTTGTGTTGCTTCTGCTCCCTCGCCCTCCCTTGTGTTGCTTCTGCTCCCTCACCCTCCCTTGTGTTGCTTCTGCTCCCCTCCTTCCCTAGTGTTGCTTCTGCTCCTCCGCTCTCCTGTGTTGCTTCTGCTCCTCCGCCCTCCCTTGTGTTTCTTCTGCTCCCCGCCCTCCCTTGTGTTGCTTCTGCTTCCCGCCCTCCCTTGTGTTGCTTCTGCTTCCCGCCCTCCCTTGTGTTGCTTCTGCTTCCCGCCCTCCCTTGTGTTGCTTCTGCTCCCCCTCCCTCACTTGTGTTGTTTCTGCTCCCCCGCCTGTAGGAGGCTGGACTGGCTTGTAGTGAGTACCAAGGGGTACTTGCACCTTGCACCAGGCCCAGTTATCCCTTATTAATGTATAGGGTGTCTAGCATCTTAGGCTGATAGAAAAGGTAGCTTAGCAGAGCAGCTTAGGCTGAACTAGGAGACGAGTGAAGCTCCTACAGTACCACCTAGTGTCATATGCACAATATCATAAGAAAACACAATACACAGTTATACTAAAAATAAAGGTACTTTATTTTTATGACAATATGCCAAAGTATCTTAGAGTGTACCCTCAGTGAGAGGATAGGAAATATACACAAGATATATGTACACAATGCCAAAAACATGCAGTATAGTCTTAGAAAACAGTGCAAACAATGTATAGTTACAATAGGATGCAATGGGGACACATAGGGATAGGGGCAACACAAACCATATACTCCAAAAGTGGAATGCGAACCACGAATGGACCCCAAACCTATGTGACCTTGTAGAGGGTCGCTGGGACTATTAGAAAATAGTGAGGGTTAGAAAAATAGCCCACCCCAAGACCCTGAAAAGTGAGTGCAAAGTGCACTAAAGTTCCCCAAAGGACATAGAAGTCGTGATAGGGGAATTCTGCGGGAAAGACAGAAACCAGCAATGCAATAACGATGGATTTCCAGTCGAGGGTACCTGTGGAACAAGGTGACCAAGTCCAAAAGTCACAAGCAAGTCGGAGATGGGCAGATGCCCAGGAAATGCCAGCTGCGGGTGCAAAGAAGCTGCTACTGGACAGTAGAAGCTTAGGTTTCTGCAGGAACGACAAGGGCTAGAGACTTCCCCTTTGGAGGACGGATCCCTCACGCCGTGGAGAGTCGTGCAGAAGTGTTTTCCCGCCGAAAGACCGCCAACAAGCCTTGCTAGCTGCAAATCGTGCGGTAAGGGTTTTTGGACGCTGCTGTGGCCCAGGAGGGACCAGGATGTCGCAAATTGCGTCAGGAGACAGAGGGGACGTCGAGCAAGACAAGGAGCCCTCTCAGCAGCAGGTAGCACCCGGAGAAGTGCCAGAAACAGGCACTACGAGGATGCGTGAAACAGTGCTCATCCGAAGTCGCACAAAGGAGTCCCACGTCGCCGGAGAACAACTTAGGAGGTCGTGCAATGCAGGTTAGAATGCCGTGGACCCAGGCTGGACTGTGCACAAAGGATTTCCGCCGGAAGTGCACGGAGGCCGGAGTAGCTGCAAAAGTCGCGGTTCCCAGCAATGCAGTCTGGCATGGGGAGGCAAGGACTTACCTCCACCAAACTTGGACTGAAGAGTCACTGGACTGTGGGAGTCACTTGGACAGAGTTGCTGGATTCAAGGGACCTCGCTCGTCGTGCTGAGAGGAGACCCAGGGGACCGGTGATGCAGTTCTTTGGTGCCTGCGGTTGCAGGGGGACGATTCCGTCGACCCACGGGAGATTTCTTCTGAGCTTCTAGTGCAGAGAGGAGGCAGACTACCCCCACAGCATGCACCACCAGGAAAACAGTCGAGAAGGCGGCAGGATCAGCGTTACAGAGTTGCAGTAGTCGTCTTAGCTACTTTGTTGCAGTTTTGCAGGCTTCCAGCGCGGTCAGCAGTCGATTCCTTGGCAGAAGGTGAAGAGAGAGATGCAGAGGAACTCGGATGAGCTCTTGCATTCGTTATCTAAAGTTTCCCCAGAGACAGAGACCCTAAATAGCCAGAAAAGAGGGTTTGGCTACCTAGGAGAGAGGATAGGCTATCAACACCTGAAGGAGCCTATCAGAAGGAGTCTCTGACGTCACCTGGTGGCACTGGCCACTCAGATCAGTCCAGTGTGCCAGCAGTACCTCTGTTTCCAAGATGGCAGAGGTCTGGAGCACACTGGAGGAGCCCTGGACTCCTCCCAGGGGAGGTGCAGGTCAGGGGAGTGGTCACTCCCCTTTCCTTTGTCCAGTTTCGCGCCAGAGCAGGGCTAAGGGGTCCCGGAACCAGTGTAGACTGGCTTATGCAGAAATGGGCACCAAATGTGCCCATGAAAGCATTTCCAGAGGCTGGGGGAGGCTACTCCTCCCCTGCCTTCACACCATTTTCCAAAGGGAGAAGGTGTAACACCCTCTCTCAGAGGAAGTTCTTTGTTCTGCCATCCTGGGCCAGGCCTGGCTGGACCCCAGGAGGGCAGAAGCGGGTCTGAGGGGTTGGCAGCCGCAGCAGCTACAGTGAAACCCCAGGAAAGGCAGTTTGGCAGTACCAGGGTCTGTGCTACAGACCACTGGGATCATGGGATTGTGCCAACTATGCCAGGATGGCATAAAGGGGGCAATTCCATGATCATAGACATGTTACATGGCCATATTCGGAGTTACCATTGTGAAGCTACATATAGGTAGTGACCTATATGTAGTGCACGCGTGTAATGGTGTCCCCGCACTCACAAAGTCCGGGGAATTGGCCCTGAACAATGTGGGGGCACCTTGGCTAGTGCCAGGGTGCCCTCACACTAAGTAACTTTGCACCTAACCTTTACCAGGTAAAGGTGAGACATATAGGTGACTTATAAGTTACTTAAGTGCAGTGTAAAATGGCTGTGAAATAACGTGGACGTTATTTCACTCAGGCTGCAGTGGCAGGCCTGTGTAAGATTTGTCAGAGCTCCCTATGGGTGGCAAAAGAAATGCTGCAGCCCATAGGGATCTCCTGGAACCCCAATACCCTGGGTACCTCAGTACCATATACTAGGGAATTATAAGGGTGTTCCAGTAAGCCAATGTGAATTGGTAAAATTGGTCACTAGCCTGTTAGTGACAATTTGGAAAGAAATGGGAGAGCATAACCACTGAGGTTCTGGTTAGCAGAGCCTCAGTGAGACAGTTAGGCACCACACAGGGAACACATACATATAGGCCACAAACTTATGAGCACTGGGGTCCTGACTAGCAGGGCCCCAGTGACACATAACAAACATACTGAAAACATAGGGTTTTCACTATGAGCACTGGGCCCTGGCTAGCAGGATCCCAGTGAGACAGTGAAAACACCCTGACATACACTCACAAACAGGCCAAAAGTGGCGGAAACAAGGATAGAAAGGGGCTACTTTCTCACACCGCCCTCCCTTGTGTTGCTTCTGCTCCCCGCCCTTCCTTGTGTTGCTTCTGCTCCCCGCCCTCCCTTGTGTTGCTTCTGCTCCCCCGCCTTTCCTTGTGTTGCTTCTGCTCCCCCGCCCTCCCTTGTGTTGCTTCTGCTCCCCCGCCCTCCCTTGTGTTGCTTCTGCTCCCCGCCTTCCCTTGTGTTGCTTCTGCTCCCCCGCCTTCCCTTGTGTTGCTTCTGCTCCCCCGCCTTCCCTTGTGTTGCTTCTACTCCCCCGCCCTCCCTTGTGTTGCTTCTGCTCCCCCGCCCTCCCTTGTGTTGCTTCTGCTCCCCCGCCATCCCTGGTGTTGCTTCTGCTCCCCCACCCTCCCTTGTGTTGCTTCTGCTCCCTCACCCTCCCTTGTGTTGCTTCTGCTCCCCGCCCTCCCTTGTGTTGCTTCTGCTCCCCGCCCTCCCTTGTGTTGCTTCTGCTCCCTCACCCTCCCTTGTGTTGCTTCTGCTCCCTCACCCTCCCTTGTGTTGCTTCTGCTCCCTCACCCTCCCTTGTGTTGCTCCTGCTCTCCGTCCTCCCTTGTGTTGCTTCTGCTGCCCTCCCTCCCTTGTGTTGCTTCTGCTCCTCCGCCCTCCCTTTTATTGCTTCTGCTCCTCCGCTCTCCCCTGTGTTGCTTCTGCTCCTCCGCTCTCCCCTGTGTTGCTTCTGCTCCTCCGCTCTCCCCTGTGTTGCTTCTGCTCCTCCGCTCTCCCGTGTTGCTGCTGCTCCTCCGCCCTCCCTTGAGTTGCTTCTGCTCCCCGCCCTCCCTTGAGTTGCTTCTGCTTCCCCGCCCTCCCTTGAGTTGCTTCTGCTTCCCCGCCCTCCCTTGAGTTGCTTCTGCTCCCCCTCCCTCCCTTGTGTTGTTTCAGCTCCCCCACCCTTCCTTGTGTTGTTTCTGCTCCCCGCCCTCCCTTGTGTTGTTTCTGCTCCCCCGCCCTCCCTTGTGTTGCTTCTGCTCACCCCGCCCTCCCTTGTGTTGCTTCTGCTCACCCCACCCTCCCTTGTGTTGCTTCTGCTCACCCCGCCCTCCCTTGTGTTGCTTCTGCTCCTCCGCCCTTCCTTGTGTTGCTTCTGCTCCCCGCCCTCCCTTGTGCTGCTTCTGCTCCCCCACCCTCCCTTGTGTTGCTTCTGCTCCCCGCCCTCCCTTGTGTTGCTTCTGCTCCCCACCCTCCGTTGTGTTGCTTCTGCTCCTCCGCCCTTCCTTGTGTTGCTTCTGCTCCCGGCCCTCCCTTGTGCTGCTTCTGCTCCCCCGCCCTCCCTTGTGTTGCTTCTGCTCCCCCGCCCTCCCTTGTGTTGCTTCTGCTCCCCCGCCCTCCCTTGTGTTGCTTCTGCTCCCCCGCCCTCCCTTGTGTTGCTTCTGCTCCCCTCCCTCCCTAGTGTTGCTTCTGCTCCTCCTCCCTCCCTAGTGTTGCTTCTGCTCCTCCTCCCTCCCTAGTGTTGCTTCTGCTCCTCTGCCCTCCCTAGTGTTGCTTCTGCTCCTCCGCCCTCCCTTTTATTGCTTCTGCTCCCCGCCCTCCCCTGTGTTGTTTCTGCTCCCCCGCCCTCCCTTGTGTTGCTTCTGCTCCCCCACCCTCCCTTATGTTTCTTCTGTTCCTCTGACCTCCCTTGTGTTGCTTCTGCTCCTCCGCCCTCCCTTGTGTTGGTTCTGCTCCTCCGCCCTCCCTTGTGTTGGTTCTGCTCCTCCGCCCTCCCTTGTGTTGGTTCTGCTCCTCCGCCCTCCCTTGTGTTGGTTCTGTTCCCCCGCCCTCCCTTGTGTTGGTTCTGCTCCTCCGCCCTCCCCTGTGTGGCTTCTGCTCCCCTGCCCTCCCTTGTGTGGCTTCTGCTCCCCTGCCCTCCCTTGTGTTGCTTCTGCTCCCCCGCCTTCCCTTCTGTGGCTTCTGCTCCCCTGCCCTCTCTTGTGTGTTTCTTCTGCTCCCCCGCCCTCCCTTGTGTTGCTTCTGCTGCCCCGCCCTCCCTTGTGTTGTTTCTGCTCCCCTTTCCTTCCTTGTGTTGCTTCTGCTCCCCCGCCCTCCCTTCTGTGGCTTCTGCTCCCGTGCCCTCTCTTGTGTGTTTCTTCTGCTCCCCCGCCCTCCCTTGTTTTGCTTCTGCTGCCCCGCCCTCCCTTGTGTTGCTTCTGCTCCCCTTTCCTTCCTTGTGTTACTTCCACTCCCCTCACAACACAATAAAAAAAATAAAACTTTTATGTCTTTCAGTTAAAGATCCAACTTGGATCACTAAATGAAAAGAACAAGCATTTGCAATGCAATGAGTCTGGCATTTGCTTGAGTTCGAGCTATTGCCATTGTAAATCTATAACTGGAATTTTCTTGCTACATTAATAGGTCAACCCTGCCTCATAATTTTGACTTTTCCTGCCACATAAATCCAGTGGCCCTGCATACAACTAAAGCACTTTCATTTACCTTCTTCCTCTATCTGCTGCCAAAAATGAAAATGTTGCCATTTAGCATCCTAATTTAAATCTCCCATGCTAATTCCCATAGAATACCACTTTCACCGCCACCATCAGAGCTGCTGGCTAACACCATTCTCAAAAAAAGACACAAGACGGCCACGGAGAAGAAATAAACTGGAAGATTTAGCCAAACATATCAAGAGTGTTAAAAAAGCCATACTGTAATAGGGATGTTAAGGTGGTCTGAATCATGGTCAGAACTGCAAAAAGGAACGATTATTAAAACACATACAATTATCATATAAACCCTTATCAGAAATAAACTTTTGGCATTAGACTGTAAAGTCTCTAGAGGGCACCATAACAATAATACCATGTGTAAGAAACATGATCATGTAACTGCAATGTAAGAATATATTTAGCTCCTAGAAGGAAGTGTTAGGGCCAGCAGGCCTACTGCAATGACATTACAAACAAACCTTCTTAGCTGTAAAACAAAGGTTCTAACTGTGAGAATGCCTGAAAGACACTGCACGTGGCAGGGGTTATTATTTTAGAGTCCCCACTAACCTAGTGTGGGGACACAGAGATGGTGTAGACAGAAACAGCACATTGTGGTCAACGTTTTGAGGGTGGTCTCATTGCCCTAGGACCACCACAGGCTTGAGTTATGAGCAAAAATGTTTAATGAAAGTAATGCCCTGCAAAGCATTATGGGACAGGTCTCTGTGCCACGAATATTGTAGTATGTTGACTGTAATGCTAAGAACAGCCCCTAGAGGACACCACAATGAAAATAGCATGTGTAATAAACAGTCATGTAACTATATTAGCTCCTAGAGAACATAACCACACAAAAAAGATGGCAGTAAGTATTGTACTGTGACCATATACTTAATCCCTAAAGGTCGTAGCGCTTTACGCATTTCTGGGAGTAGCCCTATAACAACGACATTACAAACAAGTCCCTTAAAACACAAACTACTCCCAGCTGTAAAACAAAGATTCCAAACATAAGAGCGCTTACAAAGACACTGAATGGTGGGAGGGGTTATTATTTTGGGGTCCCCACTAACATAGTGTGGGGACCCAGAGATGATCTAGACAGAAAGAGCAAGTTGTGGTAAATGTTTTGAAGGTTGCCCCATTGTCCTAGGACCACCACAGCTGCGTTATAAGCAAATGTTTTTGGAAACGTAATGCCCTGCAAAGCATTATGGGGCGAGTTTTCCCGTATCTGCTCTCCTGCTGTGCCGGAGAGGCACTTTGAGGATTACTGTTTTAGGTAAACCGTTTACCAATTTCAAGTGTTTTAAGAGAAGAGACACAAGAAATGACTCTGACTAGGTAACTGTGAACAATGTGACCAGCGCCCTAATACCGCTGATCGAGTTCTTGCTGTTGTGCTTCTGAGCACTGTGAGCGCCATGGCCGCCATGCAGCACGAAGGGGGCAATCATGCAACAAACCATGGAACAGGGTCAGTCTGCAAGGCGTGACAAAAGCAGTCTGAAGGGGGAACAAACATAAACATTTACAAATTACATCAAGTGATTTTTTAAAGGTAAAACCATGAATGAATCAAAGTGATGGGTGTGGCTAGAAGCCCTAATACTTACAACAGGTCAAAGTGCATGTGCACTCAACCTAAAAACAAGTACCACCCCGTCATTTTGCAGGTGCGCGCACCTAGTTATCCCAAGGGGCAGTAACTACCACACATAGATCCTGTCATGATTCAGTTCTCGAGACCTATTACCCTGGGTGAACCGGACAAGGTACCTACCATGCAGAGACGTCCTGTCTTGGGAAACTGCCACCTCTCAGGGGCCCCTAGGCTAGTCCTGGGGTACAGGCACAGTTCTGGGGGCCTGGGTGTGTACTTACCACCTTGAGATCAAGGCCTTGGGGTCCTGCAGCCCCTCCATGGCTACCAGGTTTGTCACAGGGAACAAGTAGAGTTGGGGTAGGGGGCTGGGGTGAGTACCTACCACACATAGATCCTGTCCTTAGGGGTTTGCCACCTCTCTAGGCCCCCAGGTTTGTAATTGGGTACAGGTAGAGTTACGGGGGCTGGGGTGACTACCTACCACACAGTGACTATGTCCTTGGGGTACTGTAGTCCCTCCAGGGCCCCCAGGTTTGCCATGGGGTGCAGGTACAGTACAGGAGGGCTGGGGCAATGCCTACCACACAGGGATCATGTCCCTGGGGTACTGCAGTCCACCCAGGGCCCCCAGGTTTGTCATGGGGTACAGGGTCAGTACAAGGGGGCTAGAGTGAGTACCTATCACACTGAGATCCTGTCTTTGGGGTACTGAAGCCCCTCCAGGGCCCCCAGGTTTGTCTTGGGGTACAGGCAGCGTTGAGGGGCTGGGGTGAGTACCTACCACACACAGATCATGTACTTGGGATATTCCAGCCTTTTCAGGGCCCCCAGGTTTGCCATGGGGTGCAGGTGCAGGTACAGTACAGGAGGGCTGGGGCAATGCTTACCATATAGGGATCATGTTCTTGGGGTACTGCAGTCCCTCCAGGGCCCCCAGGTTTGTCTTGGGGGTACAGGCAGAGTTGATGGGCTGGGTGAGTACCTATCACACTGAGAACCTGTCTTTGGGGTACTGAAGCCCCTCCAGAGCCCCCAGATTTGTTTTGGGGTACAAGCAGAGTTGGGGGGCTGGGGTGAGTACCTATCACACTGAGATCCTGTCTTAGGGGTACTGAAGCCCCTCCAGGGCCCCCAGGTTTGTCTTGGGGTACAGGCAGAGTTGGGGGGCTGGGTGAGTACCTATCACAGTGAGATAATGTCTTTGGGGTACTGAAGCCCCTCCAGGGCCCCCATGTTTGTCTTGGGGTACAGGCAGAGTTGGGGGGCTGGGTGAGTACCTATCACACTGAGGACCTGTCTTTGGGGTACTGAAGCCCCTCCAGGGCCCCCAGGTTTGTCTTGGGGTACAGGCAAAGTTGGGGGGCTGGGGTGAATACGTACCACACAGAGATCCTGTCCTTGGGGTACGCCAGCCTCTCCAGGGCCCCCAGGTACTCGGGCAGGGTGTGGGCCGCGTTCCGGGCCAAGAAGGCGAGCACCAGGGTGGGCACCTTGTCCTGGGGGGGCTCCTCCGCCAGCCCTGGGCCCCCCCACAGCAGCGGGCCAGCGGCTAGAAGCACCCAGGTTGCCAGCATGGCGCTACAAACAGGTCATCGGGGGCGACGTGTCGGCAGAGGGGATGGCGGAAAAGGGGAGGCACCGGGGGCGGGAGGAGGAGAGGGGGAAGTCTGGGGGTGGGGTCAGGGGAGGGGCCCCCAGTAGTTAAGATACTTAAAACATGATTGTTGTTACTTCATCCGCTGCAGGCAGAACTCACTCTTCCCAGGCAGGTCCCTGCAGGAGTGACTGAGCCTCCCAGGCTCCCAGTGCATTGCGGGACTTGTAGTCCTTGCTTAACAATGGGGTCCACAGCACCAAGAGTGCGAGAATGCCTTGTCTGGATGCAGGAAGCGTGGAGCTCTGCTCGAGGCGCTACATGCTGGTGTAAAGCGCCCCACTACCCAGAGTGTACCCCAGGCAAAGAAAGATTGGCAGAGCTGGCACAGGCCGGGGAGGGCGCGAGACCCGACCTCCAGTCCCCCCGCCACACATACACAGACTGCAGACTACCAGGCACTACACGCACACACTGCAGACCACCAGGCACTATACACGCACACTGCAGACAACCAGGCACTACACACACTACAGACCACCAGGCCCTACACACACACTGCAGACCACCAGGCACTACAACACACTGCAGACAACCAGGTACTACCCACACACACTGCAGACCACCAGGCACTACCCACACACACTGCAGACTACCAGGAACTACCCACACACACTGCAGACCACCAGACACTACCCACACACACTGCAGACCACCAGGCACTACACACACACTGCAGACCACCAGGCACTATACACACACACTGAAGACCACCAGGCACTATACACACACACACTGCAGACCACCAGGCACTACCCACACACGCTGCAGACCACCAGGTACTACACACACTGCAGACCACCAGGCCCTACTCACACACACACTGCAGACCACCAGGCACTACCCACACACACTGCAGACCACCAGGCACTATACACGCACACTGCAGACCACCAGGCACTATACACGCACACTGTAAACCACCAGGCACTATACACGCACACTGCAGACAATCAGGCACTATACACACACACTCACAACCAGGCACTACACACACACTTTAGACCACCAGGCACTACACACACACTGCAGACCACCAGGCACTGTACACACACACTGCACACCACCAGGCACTACCCACACACACTGCAGACAACCAAGCACTACACACACACACTGCAGACCACCAGGCACTACCCACGCACACTGCAGACCACTAGGCACTACACACACTGCAGACTACTAGGTACTACACACACTGCAGACAACCAGGCACTACACACACACACTGCAGACCACCAGGCACTACCCACGCACACTGCAGACCACCAGGCACTACACACACTGCAGACTACCAGGTACTACACACACTGCAGACAACCAGGCACTATACACACACAGTGCAGACCACCAGGCACTACACACACACTGCAGACCACCAGGCACTATACACACACACTGCAGACCACTAGGCACTATACACACACACTGCAGACCACCAGGCATTATACACACACACTGCAGACCACCAGGCACTACACACACACTGCAGACAACCAGGCACTATACAAACACACTGCAGACCACCAGGCACTACACACACTGCAGACCACCAGGCCCTACACACACACACTGCAGACAATCAGGCACTGTACACACACACTACACACTACCAGGCACTATCCACACACACTGCAGACAACCAGGCACTACCCACACACACTGCAGACCACCAGGTACTACACACACTGCAGACAACCAGGCACTACACACACACTGCAGACAACCAGGCACTACACACACACTGCAGACAACCAGGCTATACACACACACTGCAGACCACCAGGCACTACCCACACACACTGCAGACCACCAGGCACTACCCACACACACTGCAGACAACCAGGCACTATACACACACACTGCAGACCACTAGGCACTATACACACACACTGCAGACCACCAGGCATTATACACACACACTGCAGACCACCAGGCACTACACACACACTGCAGACAACCAGGCACTATACAAACACACTGCAGACCACCAGGCACTACACACACTGCAGACCACCAGGCCCTACACACACACACACACTGCAGACAATCAGGCACTGTACACACACTCTACACACTACCAGGCACTATCCACACACACTGCAGACAACCAGGCACTACCCACACACACTGCAGACCACCAGGTACTACACACACTGCAGACAACCAGGCACTACACACACACTGCAGACAACCAGGCCCTATACACACACTGCAGACCACCAGGCAGTACCCACACACACTGCAGACCACCAGGCTATACACACACACTGCAGACCACCAGGCTATACACACACTGCAAACCACCAGGCACTACACACACTGCAGACCACCAGGCACTACACACACACACACACTGCAGACCACAAGGCTAAACACACACACACTTCAGACTACCAGGCTATACACACACTGCAGACAACCAGGCACTATACAGACACACACACTGCAGACTACCAGGCTACACACGCACACTGCAGACAACCAGGCACTATACACACACACACACTGTAGACTACCAGGCTATACACACACATTGCAGACCACCAGGCACTACACACACTGCAGACCACCAGGCACTATACACACACACTGCACACCACCAGGCACTATCCACACACACTGCAGACCACCAGGCACTACACACACTGCAGACCACCGGGCACTATCCACACACACTGCAGACCACCAAGCACTACACACCCTACAGCCCACCAGGCACTACACAGTGGATACCACCAGGCCCTACACACCCACTGCAGACCACCAGGTACAACCCACACACACTGCAGACCACCAGGCACTATACACACAGACTGCAGACCACCAGGGACTACCCACACACACTGCAGACCACCAGAAACTATACACACACACTGCAGACCACCAGGCACTACCCACACACTACAGACCACAAGGCTACACACACATTTCAGACTTCCAGGCTATACACACACTGCAGACAACCAGGCACCATACAGACACACACACTGCAGACTACCAGGCTACACACACACACTGCAGACAACCAGGCACTATACACACACACACACACTGCAGACTACCAGGCTATACACACACACTGCAGACCACCAGGCACTACACACACTGCTGACCACCAGACACTATACACACACACTGCACACCACCAGGCACTATCCACACATACTGCAGACCACCAGGCACTACACACACTGCAGACCACCAGGCACTATCCACACACACTGCAGACCACCAAGCACTACACACACTACAGGCCACCAGGCACTACACACTGCAGACCACCAGGCCCTACACACACACTGGAGACCACCAGGCACAACCCACACACACTGCAGACCACCAGGCACTATACACACACACACTGCAGACCACCAGGGACTACACACACACACTGTAGACCACCAGGCTATACACACACACTGGAGACCACCAGGCAATACCAACACACACTGCAGACCACCAGGCACTACCAACACACACTGCAGACCACCAGGCACTACCCACATACACTGCAGACAATCAGGCACTATATACACACACACTGCAGACCACCAGGCACTACCCACACACACTGCAGACCACCAGGCACTACCCACATACACTGCAGACAATCAGGCACTATATACACACACACTGCAGACCACCAGGCACTACCCACACACACTGCAGACCACCAGGCACTATACACACACACTGCAGACCACCAGGCACTACACACACACAGCAGACAACCAGGCACTACCCACACACACTGCAGACCACCAGGCACTATACACACACACTGCAGACAACCAGGCACTACCCACGCACACTGCAGACCACCAGGCACTACACACACACTGCAGACAACCAGGCTCTACCCACACACACACCAGACCACCAGGCACTATACACACACACTGCAGACCATCAGGCACTACACGCACACTGCAGACCACCAGGCACTATACACATACTGCAGACCACCAGGCACTGCACACACACTTCAGACAACCAGGCGCTACCCACACACACACACTGCAGACCACAAGGCTAAACACACACACTGCAGACAACCAGGCACTACCCACACACACTGCAGACCACCAGGTACTATCCACACACACTGTAGACCACCAGGCACTACACACACACTGCAGATAACCAGGCACTATACAAACTGCAGACCACCAGGCACTACACGCACTGCTGGCCACCAGGCACTATACTCACTGTAGACCGCCATGCACTACACACACACTGCAAACAACTAGGCACTATACACGCACTGCAGACCACCAGGCACTACACGCACTGCAGGCCGCCAGGCACTACACGCACTGCAGACCACCAGGCACTACTCGCACTGTACCACTGTGAATAAATAGGAATGGAGCACACACAAAAAGATATCCCTCTATTGTCAGAAATTCCAAAAGTCATACACATTTGAACATGAGATAAGTTTTCACTGAAGTGGTATCAATACCGAGTGTAATGTCTGAAAAGTTAAGAACTCAAAAAAGACTTTTAATACATAAATCATAAATTTTGATGTGTCACAAATTTGTTTACATAAGAATTTGTTAATAAAGAAAAAACGTTCGTCAAAGCATTACACAGATGTAAAATCTACTGATCAGTGGCTTATCCCCTACTATGATCATTCAAAGTCCAAAACAAAAGTGGTTGTAGGGGTGGAAACTATCCACTTTGAAGATTAGGAAGCGGAAAAGAATTGTCTTCATCCAGATAGAAAGAAGGATTGTCCAGTTCATCCAAACTCAGCCGACACGTGTTTCGTCCCACAAGGGACTTTATCAAGGCTTGCTCCTTTTAGCATTTTGGAAGCCGTTACGGACGTACCGCGCTTCCTAATCTTCAAAGTGGATAGTTTCCACCCCAACAACCACTTTTGTTTTGGACTTTGAATGATCATAGTAGGGGATAAACCACTGATCAGTAGATTTTACATCTGTGTAATGCTTTGACGAACGTTTTTTCTTTATTAACAAATTCTTATGTAAACAAATTTGTGACACATCAAAATTTATGATTTATGTATTAAAAGTCTTTTTTGAGTTCTTAACTTTTCAGACATTACCCTCGGTATTGATACCACTTCAGTGAAAACTTATCTCATGTTCAAATGTGTATGACTTTTGGAATTTCTGACAATAGAGGGATATCTTTTTGTGTGTGCTCCATTCCTATTTATTCACAGTGGTAACTTGCGGGTACGGGTGTCCCTCTCCCGATACACATGCTTGACAACAGGCATGTCTTGAATGTATGAGATCCTAAACAATACTCGTCACTATAGGAATGTGCGCCAACCATAGGTTTTCTGTTGTCTATTACCTCTAATGATAAAAAGACTACTCGCACTGTAGACCACCAGGCACTATACACACACTGCAGACCACCAGGAACTACACGCACTGCAGGCCACCAGGTACTACACAGACTGCAGACCATCAGGCACTACTCACACACTGCAGACCACCAGGCACTACACACACTGCAGACCACTAGGCACTACACTCCCTCGGCATTCAAACAGGCGAGGCTTGAAGGTGTCTGTAGGAGGCTGGACTGGCTTGTAGTGAGTACCAAGGGGTACTTGCACCTTGCACCAGGCCCAGTTATCCCTTATTAGTGTATAGGGTGTCTAGCAGCATAGGCTGATAGATAATGGTAGCTTAGCAGAGCAGCTTAGGCTGAACTAGGAGACGTGTGAAGCTACTACAGTACCACTTAGTGTCATATGCACAATATCATAAGAAAACACAATACACAGTTATACTAAAAATAAAGGTACTTTATTTTTATGACAATATGCCAAAGTATCTTAGAGTGTACCCTCAGTGAGAGGATAGGAAATATACACAAGATATATATACACAATAGCAAAAATATGCAGTATAGTCTTAGAAAACAGTGCAAACAATGTATAGTTACAATAGGATGCAATGGGGACACATAGGGATAGGGGCAACACAAACCATATACTCCAAAAGTGGAATGCGAACCACGAATGGACCCCAAACCTATGTGACCTTGTAGAGGGTCGCTGGGACTATTAGAAAATAGTGAGAGTTAGAAAAGTAACCCTCCCCAAGACCCTGAAAAGTGAGTGCAAAGTGCACTAAAGTTCCCCTAAGGACAAAACAGTCGTGTTAGAGGAATAATGCAGGAAAGACACAAACCAGCAATGCAACAACTGTGGATTTCCAATCTAGGGTACCTGTGGAACAAGGGGACCAAGTCCAAAAGTCACAAGCAAGTCGGAGATGGGCAGATGCCCAGGAAATGCCAGCTGCGGGTGCAAAGAAGCTTCGACTGGACAGAAGAAGCTGAGGTTTCTGCAGGAACGAAAAGGGCTAGAGACTTCCCCTTTGGTGGACGGATCCCTCTCGCCGTGGAGAGTCGTGCAGAAGTGTTTTCCCGCCAGAAGGACGCCAACAAGCCTTGCTACACGCAAATCGTGCGTTTGGCGTTTTTGGACGCTGCTGGGGCCCAGGAGGGACCAGGAGGTCGCAAATTGGACCTGCAGAGAGAGGGGACGTCGAGCAAGACAAAGAGCCCTCACTGAAGCAGGTAGCACCCAGAAAAGTGCCAGAAACAGGCACTACAAGGATGCGTGAAACAGTGCTCTCCGAAGTTACACAAAGGAGTCCCACGTCGCCGGAGACCAACTTAGAAAGTCGTGCAATGCAGGTTAGAGTGCCGTGGACCCAGGCTTGGCTGTGCACAAAGGATTTCCGCCGGAAGTGCACAGGGGCCGGAGTAGCTGCAAAGTCGCGGTTCCCAGCAATGCAGCCCAGCGAGGTGAGGCAAGGACTTACCTCCACCAAACTTGGGCTGAAGAGTCACTGGACTGTGGGGGTCACTTGGACAGAGTCGCTGGATTCGAGGGACCTCGCTCGTCGTGCTGAGAGGATACCCAAGGGGCCGGTGATGCAGCTTTTTGGTGCCTGCGGTTGCAGGGGGAAGATTCCGTCGACCCACGGAAGATTTCTTCGGAGCTTCTGGTGCAGAGAGGAGGCAGACTACCCCCACAGCATGCACAAGCAGGAAAACAGTCGAGAAGGCGGCAGGATCAGCGTTACAGAGTTGCAGTAGTCGTCTTTGCTACTATGTTGCAGGTTTGCAGGCTTCCAGCGCGGTCAGCGGTCGATTCCTTATCAGAAGGTGAAGAGAGAGATGCAGAGGAACTCGGCTGAGCTCATGCATTCGTTATCTAAAGTTTCCCCAGAGACAGAGACCCTAAATAGCCAGAAAAGAGGGTTTGGCTACCTAGGAGAGAGGAAAGGCTACTAACACCTGAAGGAGCCTATCAGCAGGAGTCTCTGACGTCACCTGGTGGCACTGGCCACTCAGAGCAGTCCAGTGTGCCAGCAGCACCTCTGTTTCCAAGATGGCAGAGGTCTGGAGCACACTGGAGGAGCTCTGGACACCTCCCAGGGGAGGTGCAGGTCAGGGGAGTGGTCACTCCCCTTTCCTTTGTCCAGTTTCGTGCCAGAGCAGGGGCTAAGGGGTCCCTGAACCGGTGTAGACTGGCTTATGCAGAATTGGGCACATCTGTGCCCAACAAAGCATTTCCAGAGGCTGGGGGAGGCTACTCCTCCCCTGCCTTCACACCATTTTCCAAAGGGAGAGGGTGTCACACCCTCTCTCAGAGGAAGTTCTTTGTTCTGCCATCCTGGGCCAGGCCTGGCTGGACCCCAGGAGGGCAGCTGCCTGTCTGAGGGGTTGGCAGCAGCAGCAGCTGCAGTGAAACCCCAGGAAGGGCAGTTTGGCAGTACCAGGGTCTGTGCTACAGACCACTGGGATCATGGGATTGTGCCAACTATGCCAGGATGGTATAGAGGGGGCAATTCCATGATCATAGACATGTTACATGGCCATATTCGGAGTTACCATGGTGAAGCTACATATAGGTAGTGACCTATATGTAGTGCACGCGTGTAATGGTGTCCCCGCACTCACAAAGTTCAGGGAATTGGCTCTGAACAATGTGGGGGCACCTTGGCTAGTGCCAGGGTGCCCTCACACTAAGTAACTTTGCACCCAACCTTTACCAGGTAAAGGTTAGACATATAGGTGACTTATAAGTTACTTAAGTGCAGTGTAAAATGGCTGTGAAATAACGTGGACGTTATTTCACTCAGGCTGCAGTGGCAGGCCTGTGTAAGAATTGTCAGAGCTCCCTATGGGTGGCAAAAGAAATGCTGCAGCCCATAGGGATCTCCTGGAACCCCAATACCCTGGGTACCTCAGTACCATATACTAGGGAATTATAAGGGTGTTCCAGTAAGCCAATGTAAATTGGTAAAAATGGTCACTAGCCTGTCAGTGACAATTTGGAAAGAAATGAGAGAGCATAACCACTGAGGTTCTGATTAGCAGAGCCTCAGTGAGACAGTTAGTCACTACACAGGTAACACATTCAGGCACACTTATGAGCACTGGGGCCCTGGGTTACCAGGGTCCCAGTGACACATACAACTAAAACAACATATATACAGTGAAAAATGGGGGTAACATGCCAGGCAAGATGGTACTTTCCTACACAACCCCCCCCCAAACGAAGGACAATAAGACTAGCCATGACCTGATGAGTCTTCATTGTCTAAGTGGAAATATCTGGAGAGTCCATCTGCATTGGAGTGGCTACTCCCAGGTCTATGTTCCACTGTATAGTCCATTCCCTGTAGGGATATGGACCACCTCAACAATTTAGGATTTTCACCTTTCATTTGTTTTAGCCAAAGTAGAGGTTTGTGGTCTGTCTGAACAATGAAGTGAGTGCCAAACAGGTATGGCCTCAACTTCTTCAGAGCCCAGACCAGAGCAAAGGCCTCCCTCTCAATGGCAGACCAACGCTTTTCTCTAGGGGTCAACCTCCTACTAATAAAAGCAACAGGTTGATCCTGGCCCTCAGAATTAAGTTGTGATAGGACTGCCCCTACTCCTAATTCAGATGCATCAGTTTGGACATAGAATTTTTTAGAGTAACAAGGGCTTTTCAGGACAGGTGCAGAGCACATGGCCTGCTTCAGCTCTTCAAAAGCTTTCTGACAGCTTGCTGTCCATAATACCTTTTTAGGCATTTTCTTGGATGTGAGGTCATTAAGAGGGGCTGCAATGGAGCCATAGTTCTTAATGAACCTCCTGTAGTACCCAGTGAGGCCTAGGAAGGCTCTCACCTGAGTCTGAGTGGTAGGGGGAACCCAATCAATAATAGTTTGGATTTTCCCCTGAAGTGGTGCAATCTGTTCCCCACCAACAAGGTGTCCCAGATAAACCACTTTACCCTGCCCTATCTGGCACTTTGAAGGCTTGATAGTGAGGCCTGCCTTTTGCAGGGCCTCCAAAACTTTCCATAGGTGGACCAGGTGATCATCCCAGCTGGAGCTAAAGACAGCTATATCGTCCAAATATGCTGCACTGAAAGCTTCCAGCCCTTGCAGGACTGTGTTCACCAACCTCTGAAAAGTGGCAGGTGCATTTTTCAAACCAAAAGGCATTACAGTAAACTGGTAATGTCCTCCAATGGTAGAAAATGCAGTCTTAGGTTTAGCATCTTCTGATAATTTGATCTGCCAATACCCTGCAGTCAAATCAAAAGTGCTTAGATACTTGGCAGATGCCAGTGTATCTATAAGCTCATCTGCCCTGGGTATAGGGTGAGCATCAGTTTTGGTTACCAAGTTGAGACCTCTATAGTCTACACAAAACCGCATTTCTTTCTTTCCATCTTTAGAATTGGGTTTTGGTACCAGTACCACAGGAGAAGCCCATGGACTGTCAGAGTGCTCAACCACTCCTAGTTCCAACATTTTCTGAACTTCTTGCTTTATGCAGTCCCTGACATGGTCAGGCTGCCTATAGATCTTACTTTTGACAGGTAAACTGTCTCCAGTATCTATAGTGTGCTCACACCAAGAAGTGGTGCCTGGCACAGTAGAGAAGAGTTCTGAAAATTGATCTAGGAGATTTATGCAATTATCTTTCTGCTCAGCAGTAAGACAATCAGCCAAAACTACACCTTCCACAAGAGCATCTTGTTCTGTGGAAGAGAAGAGATCAGGTAGAGGATCACTGTCTTCTTCCTGTCCCTCATCAGTTGCCATGAGCAGGGTGAGATCAGCCCTGTCATAGTAGGGTTTCAGGCGGTTGACATGGAGCACCCTAAGGGGACTCCTGGCAGTGCCTAAGTCAACCAAGTAGGTGACTTCACCCTTCTTTTCAACAATTGTGTGGGGTCCACTCCATTTATCTTGGAGTGCTCTTGGGGCCACAGGCTCCAAGACCCACACTTTCTGCCCTGGTTGGTACTGAACCAAAACAGCCTTCTGATCATGCCATTGCTTCTGGAGCTCTTGGCTGGCCTGAAGGTTTTTACTGGCCTTTTTCATGTACTCAGCCATCCTTGATCTGAGGCCCAGTACATAGTCCACAATATCCTGCTTAGGAGCTTTTAAAGGTTGTTCCCAACCCTCCTTTACAAGTGTGAGTGGACCCCTAACAGGGTGTCCAAAAAGAAGTTCAAAGGGGCTGAAGCCCACTCCTTTCTGGGGTACCTCCCTGTAGGCAAAAAGGAGGCATGGTAGAAGGATATCCCATCTCCTGCGGAGTTTTTCAGGGAGACCCATAATCATGCCTTTGAGAGTTTTATTAAATCTCTCCACCAGTCCATTTGTTTGTGGATGATAGGGTGTTGTGAACTTGTATGTTACACCACACTCCTTCCACATGGCCTTTAAGTATGCAGACATGAAATTGCTTCCTCTGTCTGATACTACTTCCTTTGGGAAGCCCACCCTGGAAAATATTCCCAGGAGGGCCTTTGCCACTGCAGGAGCTGTAGTGGTCCTTAAAGGAATTGCTTCAGGGTATCTTGTGGCATGGTCCACTACCACCAAGATAAACCTATTGCCTGAAGCAGTAGGAGGGTCAAGGGGGCCAACTATGTCAACCCCTACCCTTTCAAAGGGAACCCCAACCACAGGCAGTGGGATAAGGGGTGCCTTTGGGGTGCCACCTGTCTTGCCACTGGCTTGACAGGTTTCACAGGACTTGCAAAATTCTTTTGTGTCCTCAGACATCCTAGGCCAATGAAACAGGGGAACAAGCCTGTCCCAAGTTTTCATTTGTCCTAGATGCCCAGCTAAGGGAATGTGATGTGCCAGTGTTAGGAGGAACTTTCTGTACTCCTGAGGAATCACTAATCTCCTGGCAGCTCCAGGTTTAGGATCCCTATGCTCAGTGTACAAGAGGTTGTCCTCCCAGTAAACTCTGTGAGAGTCACTGACATCCCCATTAGCCTGTTTGACAGCTTGCTGTCTGAGACCCTCTAATGTGGGACAGGTTTGCTGTGCCACACTCAGCTCCTCTCTGGCAGGCCCCCCTTCACCCAAAAGCTCAGCAGTGTCTGCTTCCAGCTCCTCTGGTGTAGGTTCTGCACAGGGAGGGAATTCTTCTTCCTCAGAATTAGAATCCACTGTAGAGGGAGGGATAGTAGGAAGTGGTTTGCTTCTACTAGCCCTAGCTTTAGGGAGCACTTGGTCCATTGTTCCAGGATCCAAGCTTCCCTGTCCTTTTTGCTTTTTGGCCTGAGCTCTTGTCAAAGCAAAAATATGCCCTGGAATGCCCAGCATTGCTGCATGGGCCTCCAACTCCACATCTGACCAAGCTGATGTCTCCAAATCATTCCCTAATAGACAGTCTACAGGTAAATCTGAAGCTACCACAACTTTCTTTGGACCAGTTACCCCCCCCCAGTTGAGATTTACAACAGCCATGGGGTGGCTTTGTGTTATGTTGTGAGCATCGGTTACTTGGTACTGGTGTCCAAGTATGTGTTGTTCAGGGTGCACCAGTTTCTCAATCACCATTGTGACACTGGCACCTGTGTTCCTGTAGGCCTGGACCTCAACACCATTTATTAGGGTTAGTTGCTTGTACTTCTCCAAGTTATGGGGGCAAGCAACCAAAGTGGCTAAATCAATAGCCCCTTCAGAGACTAAAGTAGCCTCTGTGGTCTCCCTAATTAGACCAACCCCAACTAAATTACCAAAAGTGAGCCCAGCTACTCCCTTGGATTGGCTATTAGTAGGTTTGCTCCCACCACCACTGCTATTAGTAGGGACACTAGGTGTAGCAGTAGGGGTTGTAGTGGTAGGAGCTGTGGTGCCTTTCTTTGGACAACTGGGATCTGTTGTCCAATGGCCTTTTATTTTACATAAATAGCACCATGGTTTCTTTTCCTTGTTCTGATTAAAGGAGGATTTGGACCCACCACCCCCACCAGAGTGTTTTTGTGGGCCTGATGAAGACTCATTTTTAGATTTGTCCCCACCCTTGTCAGAAGACTTACCATCCTTCTTTTTGTTGCCATCTTTGTCACCCCCTGTATGAACTTTTCTGTTCACTCTTGTTCTGACCCATTTGTCTGCCTTCTTTCCCAATTCTTGGGGAGAGGTCAGATCAGAGTCCACCAAGTACTGGTGCAACAAATCAGACACACAATTATTAAGAATATGCTCTCTCAGGATTAAGTTATACAGGCTGTCATAATCAGTAACTTTACTGCCATGTAACCACCCCTCCAAGGCCTTCACTGCCTGGTCAATGAAATCAACCCAGTCTTGTGAAGACTCCTTTTTGGTCTCTCTGAACTTTATCCTGTACTGTTCAGTGGTTAAGCCATAACCATCCAGGAGTGCATTCTTAAGAACTTGGAAATTATTAGCATCATTTTCTTTTACAGTAAGGAGCCTATCCCTACCTTTTCCACTAAATGATAGCCATAGGATAGCAGCCCACTGCCTTTGAGGGACATCCTGTACAACACAGGCCCTCTCAAGTGCAGCAAACCACTTGTTAATGTAATGCCCCTCCTTATAAGGGGGAACTATCTTGTGCAGATTCCTGGAATCATGCTCTTTTGCAGGATGACTATGGGGAATACTGCTGCTGCCACCATGGGTATCTAAACCCAACTTCTGTCTTTCCTTCTCTAATTCAAAAGACTGTCTATCCAAATCCAGCTGTTGCTTTTTAAGCTTCAGTCTGGTTTGTTCCACCCTCAACTTATTGAGTTCCCTCTCTAACATTCTGTCATCAGGGTTGGGACATTTCTAGAAACAGAGCTATGATGGGAATGAACAGAAGGAGACCTGTCCCTTACAGAAGCCAACTTAACAGCTTGGTTTACAGAAACATTACTACCAGTATGGTGAGAATAAATGCTTTTGCTATGATGTGAGACAACACTACTTATTTGGTGTGGCTTATCATCATTACCATCTATGCTAGATTGTCTAGTAATGGGCAGGCTAGGAAGTTTCTTCCCTGAATCTTTTCCTGGGGGAGTCCCTGAATCAGATTGGGAACTATTAGGTACTTTTTCAACAGATGGGGCACCTATGTTCTCTAAGCATGTTAAGTAATAGTTCCAAGGCAGGATTCTTCCCTACACTCAAACCTCTCTCTATACAGAGACTCCTTGCTCTTTTCCAGCTAAGGTTGTCATATGCAAGTTTGGACAGATCAACACCTTGGCCTGTGCCAGACATTTTTTTAGAGAGAGTTAAAGTGATAGAAAAAGAGAAAAAGTTTTCAGAACTTTTTGGAAAGACAGAAAAAAACTTTTTAAACTTTTAAGAACTTTTTGAAAGTTTAGAAGTACTTTTCAGCACTTAGAAAAGAGTGAAAAGAGGAAATGCAAAACTTTTTGGCTATGTGTATATACACTGACCTTGTTTTGTATATTTTTCTCTTATGAAAAGTACAATGACAAGAGTGGTAAGTAGTCTCAAGCACTTATCCCACCACTGCACAACCAATGTAGGAGGCTGGACTGGCTTGTAGTGAGTACCAAGGGGTACTTGCACCTTGCACCAGGCCCAGTTATCCCTTATTAGTGTATAGGGTGTCTAGCAGCATAGGCTGATAGATAATGGTAGCTTAGCAGAGCAGCTTAGGCTGAACTAGGAGACGTGTGAAGCTACTACAGTACCACTTAGTGTCATATGCACAATATCATAAGAAAACACAATACACAGTTATACTAAAAATAAAGGTACTTTATTTTTATGACAATATGCCAAAGTATCTTAGAGTGTACCCTCAGTGAGAGGATAGGAAATATACACAAGATATATATACACAATAGCAAAAATATGCAGTATAGTCTTAGAAAACAGTGCAAACAATGTATAGTTACAATAGGATGCAATGGGGACACATAGGGTTAGGGGCAACACAAACCATATACTCCAAAAGTGGAATGCGAACCACGAATGGACCCCAAACCTATGTGACCTTGTAGAGGGTCGCTGGGACTATTAGAAAATAGTGAGAGTTAGAAAAATAACCCTCCCCAAGACCCTGAAAAGTGAGTGCAAAGTGCACTAAAGTTCCCCTAAGGACAAAATAGTCGTGTTAGAGGAATAATGCAGGAAAGACACAAACCAGCAATGCAACAACTGTGGATTTCCAATCTAGGGTACCTGTGGAACAAGGGGACCAAGTCCAAAAGTCACAAGCAAGTCGGAGATGGGCAGATGCCCAGGAAATGCCAGCTGCGGGTGCAAAGAAGCTTCGACTGGACAGAAGAAGCTGAGGTTTCTGCAGGAACGAAAAGGGCTAGAGACTTCCCCTTTGGTGGACGGATCCCTCTCGCCGTGGAGAGTCGTGCAGAAGTGTTTTCCCGCCGGAAGGACGCCAACAAGCCTTGCTACACGCAAATCGTGCGTTTGGCGTTTTTGGACGCTGCTGGGGCCCAGGAGGGACCAGGAGGTCGCAAATTGGACCTGAAGAGAGAAGGGACGTCGAGCAAGACAAAGAGCCCTCACTGAAGCAGGTACAGGTAGCACCCGGAGAAGTGCCAGAAACAGGCACTACGAGGATGCGTGAAACGGTGCTCGCCGAAGTTGCACAAAGTAGTCCCACGTCGCCGGAGACCAACTTAGAAAGTCGTGCAATGCAGGTTAGAGTGCCGTGGACCCAGGCTTGGCTGTGCACAAAGGATTTCCGCCGGAAGTGCACAGGGGCCGGAGTAGCTGCAAAGTCGCGGTTCCCAGCAATGCAGCCCAGCGAGGTGAGGCAAGGACTTACCTCCACCAAACTTGGGCTGAAGAGTCACTGGACTGTGGGGGTCACTTGGACAGAGTCGCTGGATTCGAGGGACCTCGCTCGTCGTGCTGAGAGGAGACCCAAGGGACCGGTGATGCAGCTTTTTGGTGCCTGCGGTTGCAGGGGGAAGATTCCGTCGACCCACGGGAGATTTCTTCGGAGCTTCTGGTGCAGAGAGGAGGCAGACTACCCCCACAGCATGCACAAGCAGGAAAACAGTCGAGAAGGCAGCAGGATCAGCGTTACAGAGTTGCAGTAGTCGTCTTTGCTACTATGTTGCAGGTTTGCAGGCTTCCAGCGCGGTCAGCGGTCGATTCCTTATCAGAAGGTGAAGAGAGAGATGCAGAGGAACTCGGCTGAGCTCATGCATTCGTTATCTAAAGTTTCCCCAGAGACAGAGACCCTAAATAGCCAGAAAAGAGGGTTTGGCTACCTAGGAGAGAGGAAAGGCTACTAACACCTGAAGGAGCCTATCAGCAGGAGTCTCTGACGTCACCTGGTGCCACTGGCCACTCAGAGCAGTCCAGTGTGCCAGCAGCACCTCTGTTTCCAAGATGGCAGAGGTCTGGAGCACACTGGAGGAGCTCTAGACACCTCCCAGGGGAGGTGCAGGTCAGGGGAGTGGTCACTCCCCTTTCCTTTGTCCAGTTTCGCGCCAGAGCAGGGGCTAAGGGGTCCCTGAACCGGTGTAGACTGGCTTATGCAGAATTGGGCACATCTGTGCCCAACAAAGCATTTCCAGAGGCTGGGGGAGGCTACTCCTCCCCTGCCTTCACACCATTTTCCAAAGGGAGAGGGTGTCACACCCTCTCTCAGAGGAAGTTCTTTGTTCTGCCATCCTGGGCCAGGCCTGGCTGGACCCCAGGAGGGCAGCTGCCTGTCTGAGGGGTTGGCAGCAGCAGCAGCTGCAGTGAAAACCCAGGAAGGGCAGTTTGGCAGTACCAGGGTCTGTGCTACAGACCACTGGGATCATGGGATTGTGCCAACTATGCCAGGATGGTATAGAGGGGGCAATTCCATGATCATAGACATGTTACATGGCCATATTCGGAGTTACCATGGTGAAGCTACATATAGGTAGTGACCTATATGTAGTGCACGCGTGTAATGGTGTCCCCGCACTCACAAAGTTCTGTGAATTGGCTCTGAACAATGTGGGGGCACCTTGGCTAGTGCCAGGGTGCCCTCACACTAAGTAACTTTGCACCCAACCTTTACCAGGTAAAGGTTAGACATATAGGTGACTTATAAGTTACTTAAGTGCAGTGTAAAATGGCTGTGAAATAACGTGGACGTTATTTCACTCAGGCTGTAGTGGCAGGCCTGTGTAAGAATTGTCAGAGCTCCCTATGGGTGGCAAAAGAAATGCTGCAGCCCATAGGGATCTCCTGGAACCCCAATACCCTGGGTACCTCAGTACCATATACTAGGGAATTATAAGGGTGTTCCAGTAAGCCAATGTAAATTGGTAAAAATGGTCACTAGCCTGTCAGTGACAATTTGGAAAGAAATGAGAGAGCATAACCACTGAGGTTCTGATTAGCAGAGCCTCAGTGAGACAGTTAGTCACTACACAGGTAACACATTCAGGCACACTTATGAGCACTGGGGCCCTGGGTTACCAGGGTCCCAGTGACACATACAACTAAAACAACATATATACAGTGAAAAATGGGGGTAACATGCCAGGCAAGATGGTACTTTCCTACAGTGTCACGTCTCCACCCCTTCCAGACCACCCACCATCAACCCCTCACACCAACGTGCTTCTGGGACAACGCCCCCCCCCCTGTTCCCCTCATTCAAAGAGCAGAACCTTCACTGCCTGACCCACAACCTGAGGCCTATGTCTGTACAAAGCGCAGAGAGGCAAGTCATTGGTGAGCGCTATAGAAATGCCGAAGAAGCAGAACCCGTTACATGTGGATAGCATTGTGTCCCCCCCAATAACAGACCCCTACATGTGACCCCTTCCTCCTGCATGCACCCCTCCGTCTACCTCTCCCCCAGCCTCTACCAGTGCCTGCCTCTGCTTGTACCCCGGCTTCAGCACACTGAAGCTGTCTGCATAAGCCCCCCAAGTGCCTTGACATTACTCTTATACTGCGGGGATGCAGTCAGTCTTCTGGGAGTCAGTATTTAAAGCTGCTTGCAGGGCCTGCATCTTTAGTTTCCTTCTTTGCGTGAGATACTGAGCAGGGAATGTTACAGTCAGTCAACACGTTTCTCCCTTTCTGCGGTTGTGACCTGGGGCTTCCTCAAGGCTGAGAGAGAGCCAAGAGCCCATCAGTCTGAGCCCTTAAAGCACTACTATGTCCCAGGCAGAGGGGGGTCTCTGGGAGGGACCCCGGGGGCCCTGCAAACAGTTAATCAGGCAGAGGGGCGTCTCTGGGGGGGGGGTCTGCGGGGGCCCTGCAAACAGTTAATCAGGCAGAGGGGCGTCTCTGGAGGGGGGCCGTTTTAGCCCTGGCGGTGATAATCCGCCAGGGCAGCGCTGCAAGCTGCGCTGCCCTGGGGATTATGACTCCCCTACCGCCAGCCTGTTTCTGGCGGTTTGCACCGCCAGGAAGAGGCTAGCGGTAAGGGGGTGTCCTGGGGGCCCTGGGGGCCCCTTCACTGCCCATGTGTGAGAAAGTAGCCTCTTTCTAGCCTTGTTACCCCCACTTTGGGCCTGTTTGTGAGTGTATGTCAGGGTGTTTTCACTGTCTCACTGGTATCCTGCTTGCCAGGGCCCAGTGCTCATAGTGAAAACCCTATGTTTTCAGTATGTTTGTTATGTGTCACTGGGACCCTCCTAGTCAGGACCCCAGTGCTCATAAGTTTGTGGCCTACATGTATGTGTTCCCTGTGTGGTGCCTAACTGTCTCACTGAGGCTCTGCTAACCAGAACCTCAGTGGTTATGCTCTCTCTTTACAAATTGTCACTAACAGGCTAGTGACTGTAGGAGGCTGGACTGGCTTGTAGTGAGTACCAAGGGGTACTTGCACCTTGCACCAGGCCCAATTATCCCTTATTAGTGTATAGGGTGTCTAGCAGCTTAGGCTGATAGATAATGGTAGCTTAGCAGAGCAGCTTAGGCTGAACTAGGAGACGTGTGAAGCTACTACAGTACCACTTAGTGTCATATGCACAATATCATAAGAAAACACAATACACAGTTATACTAAAAATAAAGGTACTTTATTTTTATGACAATATGCCAAAGTATCTTAGAGTGTACCCTCAGTGAGAGGATAGGAAATATACACAAGATATATATACACAATAGCAAAAATATGCAGTATAGTCTTAGAAAACAGTGCAAACAATGTATAGTTACAATAGGATGCAATGGGGAAACATAGGGATAGGGGCAACACAAACCATATACTCCAAAAGTGGAATGCGAACCACGAATGGACCCCAAACCTATGTGACCTTGTAGAGGGTCGCTGGGACTATTAGAAAATAGTGAGAGTTAGAAAAGTAACCCTCCCCAAGACCCTGAAAAGTGAGTGCAAAGTGCACTAAAGTTCCCCTAAGGACAAAACAGTCGTGTTAGAGGAATAATGCAGGAAAGACACAAACCAGCAATGCAACAACTGTGGATTTCCAATCTAGGGTACCTGTGGAACAAGGGGACCAAGTCCAAAAGTCACAAGCAAGTCGGAGATGGGCAGATGCCCAGGAAATGCCAGCTGCGGGTGCAAAGAAGCTTCTACTGGACAGAAGAAGCTGAGGTTTCTGCAGGAACGAAAATGGCTAGAGACTTCCCCTTTGGTGGACGGATTCCTCTCGCTTTGGAGAGTCGTGCAGAAGTGTTTTCCCGCCGGAAGGACGCCAACAAGCCTTGCTAGTAGCAAATCGTGCGTTTGGCGTTTTTGGACGCTGCCGGGGCCCAGGAGGGACCAGGAGGTCGCAAATTGGACCTGAAGAGAGAGGGGACGTCGAGCAAGACAAAGAGCCCTCACTGAAGCAGGTAGCACCCGGGGAAGTGCCAGAAACAGTCACTACGAGGATGCGTGAAACGGTGCTCGCCGAAGTTGCACAAAGGAGTCCCACGTCACCGGAGACCAACTTAGAAAGTCGTGCAATGCAGGTTAGAGTGCCGTGGACCCAGGCTTGGCTGTGCACAAAGGATTTCCGCCGGAAGTGCACAGGGGCCGGAGTAGCTGCAAAGTCGCGGTTCCCAGCAATGCAGCCCAGCGAGGTGAGGCAAGGACTTACCTCCACCAAACTTGGGCTGAAGAGTCACTGGACTGTGGGGGTCACTTGGACAGAGTCGCTGGATTCGAGGGACCTCGCTCGTCGTGCTGAGAGGAGACCCAAGGGACCGGTAATGCAGCTTTTTGGTGCCTGCGGTTGCAGGGGGAAGATTCCGTCGACCCACGGGAGATTTCTTCGGAGCTTCTGGTGCAGAGAGGAGGCAGGCTACCCCCACAGCATGCACAAGCAGGAAAACAGTCGAGAAGGCGGCAGGATCATCGTTACAGAGTTGCAGTAGTCGTCTTTGCTACTATGTTGCAGGTTTGCAGGCTTCCAGCGCGGTCAGCGGTCGTTTCCTTATCAGAAGGTGAAGAGAGAGATGCAGAGGAACTCGGCTGAGCTCATGCATTCGTTATCTAAAGTTTCCCCAGAGACAGAGACCCTAAATAGCCAGAAAAGAGGGTTTGGCTACTTAGGAGAGAGGATAGGCTACTAACACCTGCAGGAGCCTATCAGCAGGAGTCTCTGACGTCACCTGGTGGCACTGGCCACTCAGAGCAGTCCAGTGTGCCAGCAGCACCTCTGTTTCCAAGATGGCAGAGGTCTGGAGCACACTGGAGGAGCTCTGGACACCTCCCAGGGGCGGTGCAGGTCAGGGGAGTGGTCACTCCCCTTTCCTTTGTCCAGTTTTGCGCCAGAGCAGGGGCTAAGGGGTCCCTGAACCGGTGTAGACTGGCTTATGCAGAATTGGGCACATCTGTGCCCAAGAAAGCATTTCCAGAGGCTGGGGGAGGCTACTCCTCCCCTGCCTTCACACCATTTTCCAAAGGGAGAGGGTGTCACACCCTCTCTCAGAGGAAGTTCTTTGTTCTGCCATCCTGGGCCAGGCCTGGCTGGACCCCAGGAGGGCAGATGCCTGTCTGAGGGGTTGGCAGCAGCAGCAGCTGCAGTGAAACCCCAGGAAGGGCAGTTTGGCAGTACCAGGGTCTGTGCTACAGACCACTGGGATCATGGGATTGTGCCAACTATGCCAGGATGGCATAGAGGGGGCAATTCCATGATCATAGATATGTTACATGGCCATATTCGGAGTTACCATTGTGAAGCTACATATAGGTAGTGACCTATATGTAGTGCACGCGTGTAATGGTGTCCCCGCACTCACAACGTTCAGGGAATTGGCTCTGAACAATGTGGGGGCACCTTGGCTAGTGCCAGGGTGCCCTCACACTAAGTAACTTTGCACCTAACCTTTACCAGGTAAAGGTTAGACATATAGGTGACTTATAAGTTACTTAAGTGCAGTGTAAAATGGCTGTGAAATAACGTGGACGTTATTTCACTCAGGCTGCTGTGGCAGGCCTGTGTAAGGATTGTCAGAGCTCCCTATGGGTGGCAAAAGAAATGCTGCAGCCCATAGGGATCTCCTGGAACCCCAATACCCTGGGTACCTCAGTACCATATACTAGGGAATTATAAGGGTGTTCCAGTAAGCCAATGTAAATTGGTAAAATTGGTCACTAGCCTGTTAGTGACAATTTGAAAGTAATGAGAGAGCATAACCACTGAGGTTCTGGTTAGCAGAGCCTCAGTGAGACAGTTAGGCACCACACAGGGAACACATACATGCACACCTATGAGCACTGGGGCCCTGTGTGACAGGGTCCCAGTGAGACATACATATAGGCCACAACCTTATGAGCACTGGGGTCCTGACTAGCAGGGTCCCAGTGACACATAACAAACATACTGAAAACATAGTGTTTTCACTATGAGCACTGGGGCCTAGCCATCAGGATCCCAGTGAGACAGTGAAAACAGTGACAAACATCCTGACATACACTCACAAACAGGCCAAAAGTGGGGGTAACAAGGCTAGAAAGAGGCTACTTTCTCACAGTGACCAATTTTACCAATTTACATTGGCTTACTGGAACACCCTTATAATTCCCTAGTATATGGTACTGAGGTACCCAGGGTATTGGGGTTCCAGGAGATCCCTATGGGCTGCAGCATTTCTTTTGCCACCCATAGGGAGCTCTGACAATTCTTACACAGGACTGCCACTGCAGCCTGAGTGAAATAACGTCCACGTTATTTCACAGCCATTTTACACTGCACTGAAGTAACTTATAAGTCACCTATATGTCTAACCTTTACCTGGTAAAGGTTAGGTGCAAAGTTACTGAGTGTGAGGACACCCTGGCACTAGCCAAGGTGCCCCCACATTGTTCACAGCCAATTCCCCGGACTTTGTGAGTGCGGGGACACCATTACTCGCGTGCACTACATATAGGTCACTACCTATATGTAGCTTCACAATGGTAACTCCGAATATGGCCATGTAACATGTCTATGATCATGGAATTGCCCCCTCTATACCATCCTGGCATAGTTGGCACAATCCCATGATCCCAGTGGTCTGTAGCACAGACCCTGGTACTGCCAAACTGCCCTTCCTGGGGTTTCACTGCAGCTGCTGCTGCTGCCAACCCCTCAGACAGGCATCTGCCCTCCTGGGGTCCAGCCAGGCCTGGCCCAGGATGGCAGAACAAAGGACTTCCTCTGAGAGAGGGTGTTACACCCTCTCCCTTTGGAAAATGGTGTGAAGGCAGGGGAGGAGTAGCCTCCCCCAGCCTCTGGAAATGCTTTCTTGGGCACAGATGTGCCCAATTCTGCATAAGCCAGTCTACACCGGTTCAGGGGACCCCTTAGCCTTGCTCTGGCGTGAAACTGGACAAAGGAAAGGGGAGTGACCACTCCCCTGACCTGCACCTCCCCTGGGAGGTGCCCAGAGCTCCTCCAGTGTGCTCCAGACCTCTGCCATCTTGGAAACAGAGGTGCTGCTGGCACACTGGACTGCTCTGAGTGGCCAGTGCCACCAGGTGACGTCAGAGACTCCTTCTGATAGGCTCCTTCAGGTGTTGCTAGCCTATCCTCTCTCCTAGGTAGCCAAACCCTCTTTTCTGGCTATTTAGGGTCTCTGTCTCTGGGGAAACTTTAGATAACGAATGCAAGAGCTCATCCGAGTTCCTCTGCATCTCTCTCTTCACCTTCTGCCAAGGAATCGACTGCTGACCGCGCTGGAAGCCTGCAAAACTGCAACATAGTAGCTAAGACGACTACTGGAACTCTGTAACGCTGATCCTGCCGCCTTCTCGACTGTTTTCCTGGTGGTGCATACTGTGGGGGTAGTCTGCCTCCTCTCTGCACTAGAAGCTCCGAAGAAATCTCCCGTGGGTCGACGGAATCTTCCCCCTGCAACCGCAGGCACCAAAAAGCTGCATTACCGGTCCCTTGGGTCTCCTCTCAGCACGACGAGCGAGGTCCCTCGAATCCAGCAACTCTGTCCAAGTGACTCCCACAGTCCAGTGACTCTTCAGTCCAAGTTTGGTGGAGGTAACTCCTTGCCTCCCCACGCCAGACTGCATTGCTGGGAACCGCGACTTTTGCAGCTACTCCGGCCTCCGTGCACTTCAGGTGGAAATCATTTGTGCACAGTCCAGCCTGGGTCCACGGCACTCTAACCTGCATTGCACGACCTCCTAAGTTGTCCTCCGGCGACGTGGGACTTCTTTGTGCGACTTCGGGTGAGCACCGTTTCACGCATCCTCGTAGTGCCTGTTTCTGGCACTTCTCTGAGTGCTACCTGCTGCTGAGAGGGCTCCTTGTCTTGTTCGATGTGCCCTCTACCTCCTGGCGCAATTTGCGACATCCTGGTCCTTCCTGGGCCACAGCAGCGTCCAAAAACGCTAACTGCACAATTTGCAGCTAGCAAGGCTTGTTGGCGTTCTTTCGGCGGGAAAACACTTCTGCACGACTCTCCACGGCAAGAGGGATCTGTCCACCAAAGGGGAAGTCTCTAGCCCTTTTTGTTCCTGCAGAAACCTCAGCTTCTTCTGTCCAGTAGAAGCTTCTTTGCACCCACAGCTGGCATTTCCTGGGCATCTGCCCATCTCCAACTTGCTTGTGACTTTTGGACTTGGTCCCCTTGTTCCACAGGTACACAAGATTGGAAATCCATCGTTGTTGCATTGTTGGTTTGTGTCTTTCCTGCATTATTCCTCTAACACGACTTCTTTGTCCTTAGGGGAACTTTAGTGCACTTTGCACTCACTTTTCAGGGTCTTGGGGAGGGTTATTTTTCTAACTCTCCTATTTTCTAATAGTCCCAGCGACCCTCTACAAGGTCACATAGGTTTGGGGTCCATTCGTGGTTCGCATTCCACTTTTGGAGTATATGGTTTGTGTTGCCCCTATCCCTATGTGTCCCCATTGCATCCTATTGTAACTATACATTGTTTGCACTGTTTTCTAAGACTATACTGCATATTTTTTGCTATTGCGTATATATATCTTGTGTATATTTCCTATCCTCTCACTGAGGGTACACTCTGAGATACTTTGGCATATTGTCATAAAAATAAAGTACCTTCATTTTTAGTATAACTGTGTATTGCAGTGGTTCCCAACCTTTTGACTTCTGTGGACCCCCACTTTATCATTACTGGAGCCCGGGGACCCCCACTGAATCTTTATTGGAATCAGGGGACCATCCACTAAGTCATTAATGAAAGCCGGGGACCTAATCTGTTAATATTATTTAATTTTCTAAGCAGTCGTGGACCCCCAGAGGAGGCTTCGCGGACCCCCAGGGGTCCTCGGACCACAGGTTGGGAACCACTGGTGTATTGTGTTTTCTTATGATATTGTACATATGACACTAAGTGGTACTGTAGGAGCTTCACTCGTCTCCTAGTTCAGCCTAAGCTGCTCTGCTAAGCTACCATTATCTACCAGCCTAAGCTGCTAGACACCCTATACACTAATAAGGGATAACTGGGCCTGGTGCAAGGTGCAAGTACCCCTTGGTACTCACTACAAACCAGTCCAGCCTCCTACACCATGCCACTGGCATGGGCAGTGCAGGGGCCCCCTAACAGGGCCCCGGGCAGCTTTTCAAAAGCGCGATGGGTGCTACTGCACCCGTCGCACGGCCGCAACACCGCCGGCTCCATTAGGAGCCGGCTCCTATGTTGCGGCCTCATCCCCACTGGGCCGGCGGGCGTAAACTAGGTTTGCGCCCGCCGGCCCAGCAGGGATGTCGTAATTGGGTCAGCGGTTACCGCCAAGCTTGTAATGACCCCCTTAGTGTGTGGGTACCCTGGCACTAGCCAAGGTGCCCCCACATTGTTCAGGTCAAGTTTCCCGGACTTTGTGAGTGCGGGGACACCATTACATGCGTGCACTATACATAGGTCACTACTTATGTATAGCGTCACAATGGTGACTCCGAACCTGGCCATGTAACATGTCTAAGATCATGGAATTGTCACCCCAATGCCAGGAGACAATTCCATGATACCCCCGGGTCTCTAGCACAGAACCCGGGTACTGTCAAACTGCCTTTCCAGGGTCTCCACTGCAGCTGCTTCTGCTGCCAACCCCTCAGACAGGTTTCTGCCCTCCTAGGGTCCAGGTAGCCCTGGCCCAGGAAGGCAGAACAAAGGATTTCCTCTGAGAGAGGGTGGGAAATGCTTTGATGGGCACAGATGCTGCCCATCTCTGCATAAGCCAGTCTACACCGGTTTAGGGATCCCCCAGCCCTGCTCTGGCGCGAAACTGGACAAAGGAAAGGGGAGTGACCACTCCCCTGACCTGCACCTCGCAGGGGAGGTGCCCAGAGCTCCTCCAGTGTGCCCCAGACCTCTGCCATCTTGGAAACAGAGGTGTTGCTGGCACACTGGACTGCTCTGAGTGGCCAGTACCAGCAGGTGACTTCAGAGACTCCTTCTGATAGGCTCTTACCTTTCTTACTAGCCTATCCTCCTTCCTAGGTAGCTAAACCTCCTTTTCTGGCTATTTAGTGTCTCTGCTTTGGGGAATTCTTCAGATACCGAATGCAAGAGCTCACCAGAATTCCTCTGCATCTCCCTCTTCACCTTCTACCAAAGGATCGACCGCTGACTGCTCAGGACACCTGCAAAACCTCAACAAAGTAGCAAAGACAACTACTGCAACCTTGTATCGCTTCATCCTGCCGGCTTTCTCGACTGTTTCCTGGTGGTGCATGTTCTGGGGGTAGCCTGCCTCCTTCTTGCACCAGGAGCTCTGAAGAAATCTCCAGTGGGTCGACTAAATCTTCCCCCTGCAACCGCAGGCAACAAAAGACTGCATCACCGGTCCTCTGGGTCCCCTCTCAGCACGACGAGCGTGGTCCCTGGAACTCAGCAACTCTGTCCAAGTGACTCCCACAGTCCAGTTACTCTTCAGTCCAGGTTTGGTGGAGGTAAGTCCTTGCCTCCCCATGCTAGACTGCATTGCTGGGTACCGCGTGATGTGCAGCTGCTCCGGCTCCTGTGCACTCTTCCAGGATTTCCTTCGTGCACAACCTTCTGAGTTGTCCTCCGGCGTCGTGGGACTCCCTTTTGTGACTTTGCGTGGACTCCGGTTCACTCCTCTTCTAAGTGCCTGTTCCGGTACTTCTGCGGGTGCTGCCTGCTTCTGTGGGGGCTCCCTGACTTGCTGGGCGCTCCCTCTTCTCCTCATCCAAGTGGCGACATCCTGGTCCCTCCTGGGCCACAGGAGCATCCAAAAAGCCTAACCGCCACCCTTGCAGCTAGCAAGGCTTGTTTGCGGTCTTTCTGCGTGGGAACACCTCTGCAAGCTTCTTCACGACGTGGGACATCCATCCTCCAAAGGGGAAGTTCCTAGTCCTCTTCGTTCTTGCAAAACACCAAGCTTCTTCCATCTGGTGGCAGCTTCCTTGAACCCTCAGCTGGCATTTCCTGGGCTCCTGCCCACTCTCGACACTGTCGCGACCCTTGGACTTGGTCCCCTTGTCTTACAGGTACTCAGGTCCGGAAATCCACTGTTGTTGCATTGCTGGTGTTGGTTTTCCTTGCAGAATCCCCCTATCACGACTTCTGTGCTCTCTGGGGGTTGTAGGTGCACTTTACACCTACCTTACAGGGTCTTGGGGTGGGCTATTTTTCTAACCTCACTGTTTTCTTACAGTCCCAGCGACCCTGTACAAGCTCACATAGGTTTGGGGTCCATTCGTGGTTCGCATTCCACTTTTGGAGTATATGGTTTGTGTTGCCCCTATACCTATGTGCTCCTATTGCAATCTATTGTAACTTTACACTGCTTGCATTACTTCCTTTTGCTATTACTGCATACTGAGGGTACTCACTGAGATACTTTTGGCATATTGTCATAAAAATAAAATACCTTTATTTTTAGTATATCTGTGTATTGTGTTTTCTTATGATATTGTGCACATGACACCAGTGGTGTAGTAGGAGCTTTGCATGTCTCCTAGTTCAGCCTACGCTGCTCTGCTATAGCTACCTTCTATCAGCCTAAGCTGCTAGAAACACCTCTTCTACACTAATAAGGGATAACTGGACCTGGCACAAGGTGTAAGTACCTTTGGTACCCACTACAAGCCAGGCCAGCCTCCTACATTGGTTGTGCAGCGGTGGGATAAGCATGTTGTCATTTTGTACTTTTCATAAGAGAAAAATATACAAAACAAGTTCAGTGTATGTACACCTAACCAAAAAGTTTTGCTTTTCTTCTCTTACACTTTCTGCTAAGTGCTGAAAAGTACTCCTAAACTTTCTAAAAGTTTCAAAAAGTTTGAAAAAGTTTTTTTTTTCTGTTCTTTAAAAAGTCCAGAAACTTTTTCTCTCTTCTCACTGTCTCTAAACCTTCTTCTATCATGTCTGATGTAGGAACTTCTCTTAAAATGGTCAATACTACTTATGACAATCTAAACTTTAAGAGCCTAGGGAGTCTCTGCATTGACAGAGGTTTAGTGATAGGAAAGAATCCTTCAAGAGAATTTCTATTTAATTTGCTCATTGAGAATGATAAGTCCCTAGGTGGCACTTCATCTGAGAAGTTAGTAGATAGCTCACACTCTGACTCAGCGGATCCCCTTGAGGGAGGTGTACAGGGTTCTCTTCCAAGTCTGCCCCTTAGCAGACCTCCTAGCAATGCTGTTAGAAATAGAAGCTCTCATCATAGTAGGGATGCTTTTGTTCCTGGAGGCCAGGTTGTTAGAGTCCAAACTGTTAGGGACAGATCTCCCTCTGTTGGTTCCAATATATCCTCAGTGTCCAAGCATTCCCAACCCACCCACCCCGAAGACAACATGTTAGAAACGGAACTCAAAAAGTTGAGAGTGGAAGAGACCAGACTGAAGCTTAAACAGCAACAGCTGGCTCTAGAGAGGGAATCCCTAGACCTGGAGAAGGAGAGACAGAGATTGGGGTGTGGACCCCATGGTGGCAGCAGCAGTATTCCTGATAGTAATCCTGTGAGAGAGCATGATTCCAGGAATCTGCACAAGATAGTTCCCCCTTACAAGGAGGGGGATGACATTAACAAGTAGTTTGCTGCACTTGAGAGGGCCTGTATGGTACAGGGGGTCCCTCAAATGCAGTGGGCTGCTATTCTATGGCTATCTTTCAATGGAAAGGGTAGGGATAGGCTCCTTACTGTTAGAGAAAGTGATGCCAATAATTTTGCAGTTTTGAAGGATGCTCTCTTGGATGGATTTGGCTTAACCACTGAACAATACAGTATTAAGTTCAGAGACACCAGAAAAGAGTCCTCACAAGACTTGATAGACTTTGTTGACTGTTCGGTGAAGACCTTGGAGGGGTGGTTCCACGGCAGTAAAGTTTCTGACTATGAAAGCCGGTATAATCTTATTCTGAGAGAGCATATTCTGAATAATTGTGTGTCTGACTTGTTACACCAATATCTAGTGGACTCAGATCTGACCTCTCCCCAAGAATTGGGAAAGAAGGCAGACAAATGGGTCAGAACAAGAGTGAACAGAAAAGTTCATACAGGCGGTGACAAGGATGGCAAGAAGGATGGTAAGTCTTCTGACAAGGTGTAGTGCTTTCCTCTTATTTAGTTTCTAAGCACTAACATAACACAACAGAAATGCACTTCTGAGGTCAAAGAAGACTTTTATTGTTGTTAATTCTTCCCCAACCACAATATTTATGAATGACGAATTAGTAGCTTTCAAGTCCGCGTTAATCAAACAAAATATATCAGTTTGCAATATACACAGCAGGTTATATTTATAAGATATTGAATGCAAAGCAAAACAAATACTTCACCGTGTGGGAACTATCTACAGCTTCATCTTTCTAAGGTCTGCAAGCTGATGACCCCTGTCAGCCGCGAGAAAGAGAGATTCATCTACCCACACGGGATTGCTGGCAGCCTGCGCCAAGCTCCAGCACGAGGTCCGGCAGATTCGAATCTGACTCTCTGCAGCCTGTGTCATTCGTTACAAAGGTGTGCCCCCTCCTCTCAGACCTGGGAAACTGAGCAAGCCTTTTGGAGACTGGCCAGGTCTCCAAGACTACTCCTGTTCCCAAGCTCAAGCGAAGAGAAAAACACCCATGTACTCTCTCTTATCATGTCTAGTCTACTGTGAGAAAAACATCTTGGTTCTCTGGTGCAAAAACACAGCTTGGAAAAATACAGCTTGGATTCTCAACTGCAAGATCTAACTCCACGTTAAAGGCAATAGGCAGCTAACCTAAGTATCAAATGCAATGTCATGTTAAAGGCAATAGGCAGCTAACCTAAATATCAAATGCAATGTATAATATCATGTCAAAGCCCATAGGCAGCTGAGCTGAATATAAAATGCAATGTATAATATCATGTCAAAGCCAATAGGCAGCGGAGCTGAATACAAAATGCAATGTATAATATCATGTCAAAGCCAATAGGCAGCTGAGCTGAATATAAAATGCAATATATAATATCATGTCAAAGCCAATAGGCAGAATATCTAATAGCATGTCAAAGTCAATAGGCAGCTAAATTGAATACATCATGTCAAAGCCAATAGGAATGCAATGTCAAAGCCAATAGGCGGCTAGACTGGATACAGCATGTCAAAGCCAATAGGTAGAATACAGAATGTAATGGCTAATGCAATGTCAAAGCCCATAGGCGGCTCAACTGAATACAGAAAGTAATGGCTAATGCCATGTCAAAGCCAATAGGCAGAATACAGAATGTAATGACTAATGCAATGTCAAAGCCCATAGGCGGCTAAACTGAACAAAACATACCATGTGCTACTGGTGAACATTGAGCAACTAATATGCGCAGTGGTGAAACACAAAGTCATTGGTCAAAACAAAATTTAACAAATGGCAGTACACAAGGGTGGGGACAAATCTAAAAATGAGTCTTCATCAGGCCCACAAAAACACTCTGGTGGGGGTGGTGGGTCCAAATCCTCTTCTAATCAAGTAAAAAACCCTTGAGGTTATTTATGTAAAGTAAAAGGCCATTGGACAACTGATGCCAGTTGTACAAAGAAAAACACCAAACCTCCCACTACCACAACCCCTACTGCAAGCTCTAGTGCCCTTAGTAATAGCAGTGGTAGTGGGAGCAAACCTACTAATAGCCAATCCAAGGGAGTAGCTGGGCTCACTTTTGGTAATTTAGTTGGGGTTGGTCTTGTTAAGGAGACCACAGAGGCTGTGTTAGTCTCTGAAGGTGCCATTGATTTGGCCATCCTGGTTGCTTGTCCCCTTAATATGGATAAGTACAAGCAACTTCCCCCAATCTATGGTGTTGAGGTTCAGGCCTACGGGGACACAGGTGCCAGTGTTACCATGGTGATAGAGAAACTGGTACACCCTGAACAACACCTACTTGGTCACCAGTACCAAGTGACAGACGCTCATAACACCACTCTTAGCCACTCCATGGCTGTTGTGAATCTCACCCGGGGGTGGGGGGGGGGGGTTACTGGTCCAAAGAAAGTTGTGGTTGCTTCAGATTTACCTGTAGACTGTCTACTAGGAAATGATTTAGAGACATAAGCTAGGGCAGAAGTGGAGTTGGAGGCTCATGCAGCAATGCTGGGCATTCCTGGGCATATTTTTGTTTTAACTAGGGCTCAGGCCAAAAAGCAAAAAGGACAGGGTGACTGGGATCCTGGAACAATGGACCAAGTGCTCCCTAAAGCTAGGGGTAGCAAGGGTAAAACCCTACCCACTATCCCTCCCTCTACAGATGATTCAACTTCTGAGGAAGAAGAATTTCCTCCCTGTGCAGAACCTTCACCAGAGGAGCTGGCAGCAGACACTGCTGAGCTTTTGGGTGTAGGGGGGCCTGCCAGGGAAGATCTGAGTGTGGCACAGCAATCCTGTTCCCATTAGAGGGTCTCAGACAGCAAGATGTCAAGCAGCAAAATGGGGATGTCAGTGACTCACATAGAGTTTACTGGGAGGACAACCTCTTGTACACAGAGGCAAGGGACCCAAAACCTGGAGCAGCCAGGAGATTGGTCATTCCCCTGCAGTACAGAGAGTTCCTCCTAACTCTGGCACATGACATTCCCTTGGCTGGGCATTTGAGCCAGATAAAAACATGGGAAAGGCTTGTCCCCCTGTTTCACTGGCCTAGGATGTCAGAGGACACAAAAGATTTCTATAAGTCTTGCATGACCTGCCAAGCCAGTGGCAAGACTGGTGGCACTCCAAAGGCTCCCCTTATTCCACTACCTGTGGTTGGGGTTCCCTTTGAAAGGGTAGGGGTTGACATAGTTGGCCCCCTTGACCCTCCTACTGCTTCAGGCAATAGGTTTATCTTGGTGGTAGTGGACCATGCCACAAGATATCCTGAAGCAATTCCTCTAAGGACAACTACAGCACCTGCAGTGGCAAAAGCCCTCCTGGGAATCTTTTCCAGGGTGGGTTTTCCAAAAGAGGTTGTATCAGACAGGGGTAGCAACTTTATGTCTGCATACTTGAAGGCTATGTAGAAGGAATGTGGTGTAACATACAAATTCACCACACCTTATCATCCACAAACAAATGGACTGGTAGAGAGGTTTAATAAAACTCTCAAAGGAATGCTAATGGGACTCCCTGAAAAACTCAAGAAGAGATGGGATGTCCTGTTACCTTGCCTCCTTTTTGCTTACAGGGAGGTACCCCCAGAAAGAAGTGGGCTTCAGCCCCTTTGAACTCCTCTTTGGGCACCCTGTAAGAGGTCCACTAACACTTGTAAAGGAGGGTTGGGAACAACCTTTAAAAGCTCCTAAGCAAGATATAGTGGACTATGTACTTGGCCTAAGATCCAGAATGGCGGAGTACATGAAAAAGGCCAGTAAAAACCTTCAGGCCAGCCAAGAGCTCCAAAAGCAATGGCATGACCAGAAGGCTGTTCTGATTCAGTACCAACCAGGACAGAAGGTGTGGCTATTGGAGCCTGTGGCCCCAAGAGCACTCCAAGACAAATGGAGTGGACCACATCTCATTGTTGAAAAGAAGGGCAAGGTCACCTACTTGGTTGACCTAGGCATTGCCAGGAGTCCCCTTAGGGTGCTCCATGTCAACCGTCTAATACCCTACTATGACAGGGCTGATCTCACCCTGCTCATGGCAACAGATGAAGGACAGGAAGAAGAGAGTGACCCTCTCCCTGATCTCTTCTCTTCCACTGAAGATGATGCTTTAGTGGAAGGTGTAGTTTTGGCAGACTGTCTTACTGCTGAGCAGAAAGACAACTGCATAAATCTCCTAGGTCAGTTTTCTGAACTCTTTTCAACTGTGCCAGCCACCACATCTTGGTGTGAACACACAATTGATACTGGAGACAACATGTCTGTCAAGAGTAAAATCTATAGGCAGCCTGACCATGTCAGGGACTGCATAAAGCAAGAAGTTCAGAAAATGCTTGATCTAGGAGTGGTTGAACATTCTGAAAGCCCATGGGCCTCTCCTGTGGTGCTTGTACCAAAGCCTCACTCAAAAGATGGAAAAAGAGAGATGAGGTTTTGTGTAGATTACAGAGATCTCAACCAGGTAACAAAAACTGATGCTCACCCTATACCCAGGGCATATGAGCTCATAGATACACTGGCATCTGCCAAGTATCTAAGCACCTTTGATTTGACTGCAGGGTATTGGCAGATCAAATTGTCAGAGGATGCTAAAGCAAAAACTGCATTTTCGACTATTGGAGGGCACTACCAATTCACAGTAATGCCCTTTGGTTTGAAAAATGCACCTGCCACTTTTCAGAGGTTGGTGAATACAGTCCTGCAAGGGTTGGAGGCTTTTAGTGCAGCATATCTGGACAATATAGCTGTCTTTAGCTCCACCTGGGATGATCACCTGGTCCACCTGTGGAAAGTTTTGGAGGCCCTGCAAAAGGCAGGCCTCACTATCAGGGCTTCAAAGTGCCAGATAGGGCCGGGGAAAGTGGTTTATCTGGGACACCTGGTAGGTGGAGAACAGGTTGCACCACTTCAGGGGAAAATCCAGACAATCATGGATTGGGTTCCCCCTACAACTCAGACCCAGGTGAGAGCCTTCCTAGGCCTCACTGGGTATTACAGGAGATTCATTAAAAATTATGGCTCCATTGCAGCCCCACTTAATGATCTCACTAGGAAGAAGATGCCTAAAAAGGTATTGTGGACAGCTAGCTGTCAGAAAGCTTTTGAGGAGCTCAAACAGGCCATGTGCACTGCACCTGTCCTAAAAAGCCCATGTTACTCCAAGAAATTCATTGTTAAAACTGATGCGTCTGAATTAGGGGTAGGGGCAGTCTTATCACAACTCAATTCTGAGGGCCAGGATCAACCTGTTGCTTTTATCAGCAGGAGTGTGACCCCTAGAGAAAAGTGTTGGTCTGCCATAGAGAGGGAGGCCTTTGCTGTGGTCTGGGCACTGAAGAAGTTGAGGCCATACCTATTTGGCACTCACTTCATTGTTCAGACAGACCACAAACCTCTACTTTGGCTAAAACAAATGAAAGGTGAAAACCCTAAATTGTTGAGGTGGTCCATGTCTCTACAGGGAATGGACTATACAGTGGAACATAGACCTGGGAGTACCCACTCCAATGCAGATGGACTCTCCAGATATTTCCACTTAGACAATGAAGACTCATCAGGTCATGGCTAGTCTTATTGTCCTTCGTTTGCCTGGCATGTTACCCCCATATTTCACTGTATACATGTTGTTTTAGTCTATGTGTCACTGGGACCCTGCCAGGCAGGGCCCCAGTGCTCATAAGTGTGCCCTGTATGTGTTCCCTGTGTGATGACTAACTGTCTCACTGAGGCTCTGCTAACCAGAACCTCAGTGGTTATGCTCTCTCTGCTTTCCAAATTGTCACTAACAGGCTAGTGACCAATTTCACCAATTCACATTGGCATACTGGAACACCCTTATAATTCCCTAGTATATGGTACTGAGGTACCCAGGGTATTGGGGTTCCAGGAGATCCCTATGGGCTGCAGCATTTCTTTTGCCACCCATAGGGAGATCTGACTATTCTTACACAGGTCCCACGAAGTCGGAGTCCAACTCATCGAGTTCGACAATGCAGGACAGAGTGCTGGGGAACTGGGCTAGGCTGTGCACGAAGGAAGTCTTGCAAAAGTGCACAGAAGCCCGAGCAGCTGCAGCTCACGCAGTACAATGGATTACTGTCTGGTGTGGGAAGGCAAGGACTTACCTCCACCAAATTTGGACAGAAGGGCCACTGGACTGTCGGGGACACTTGGACCCAGCTCCTGTGTTCCAGGAACCACACTCATCAGGATGAGAGGGGACCCAGAGGACCGGTGATGCAGACGTTTGGTGCCTGCATTGGCAGGGGGAAGATTCCGTCGACCCACGGGAGATTTCTGCTTGCCTTCTAGTGCACGGTGAAGGCAGACAGCCCTCAGAGCATGCACCACCAGGAAATAGTCAAGAAAGCCAGCAGGATGTGATGCTGCAGGGGTCCTGGAGCAGTCAGCGGTCGATCCTTGGCAGAAGGAAGTGCAGAGGAACTCTGGTGAGCTCTTGCATTCGTTATCTGGTGAGATACCCACAGGAGAGCCCCTAAATAGCCCTCAGAGGAGGACTGGCTACAGGGAAAGGTAAGCACCTATCAGGAGGGGTCTCTGACATCACCTGCTGGCACTGGCCACTCAGAGGTGTCCATTGTGCCCTCACACCTCTGCATCCAAGATGGCAGAGGTCTGGGACACACTGGAGGAGCTCTGGGCACCTCCCCTGGGAGGTCCTGGTCAGGGGGGTGGTCACTCCCCTTTCCTTTGTCCAGTTTCGTGCCAGAGCAGGGTTGGGGGGATCCCTGAACCAGTGTAGACTGGCTTATGCAAGGAGGGCACCATCTGTGCCCTTCAAAGCATTTCCAGAGGCCAGGAGAGGCTACTCCTCCCAGGCCCTTCACACCTATTTCCAAAGGGAGAGGGTGTAACACCCTCTCTCAGAGGAAATCCTTTGTTCTGCCTTCCTGGGACTGGGATGCCCAGGCCCCAGGGGGGCAGAAACCTGTCTGAGGGGTTGGCAGCAGCGGTAGCTGCAGAGGAGACCCCGGAAAGTTAGTTTGGCAGTACCCGGGCTCTATGCTGGAGACCCGGGGATGCATGGAATTGTCCCCCCATATAAGAATGGTATTGGGGTGACAATTCCATGATCCTAGACATGTTACATTGCCATGTTTGGAGTTACCATTGTGACGCTACATATAGGTATTGACCTATATGTAGTGCACGCGTGTAATTATGTCCCAGCACTCACAAAGTCCAGCGAAATTTCCCTGAACTATGTGGGGGCACCTTGGCAAGTGCCAGGGTGCCCTCACACTTAGTAACTTTGCACCTAACCTTCACTAAGTGAAGGTTAGACATATAGGTGACTTATAAGTTACTTAAGTGCAGTGGTAAATGGCTGTGAAATAACGTGTGCGTTATTTCACTCAGGCTGCAGTGGCAGTCCTGTGTAAGATTTGTCTGAGCTCCCTATGGGTGGCAGAAGAAATGCTGCAGCCCATATGGATCTCCTGGAACCCCAATACCATGGGTACCTAGGTACCATATACTAGGGAATTATAAGGGTGTTCCAGTGTGCCAATTAGAATTGGTGAAAATAGTCACTAGCCTATAGTGACAATTTTAAAGGCAGAGAGAGCATAAGCCCTGTGGTTCTGGTTAGCAGAGCCTCAGTGACACAGTTAGTCACTACACAGGTACACACATTCAGGCCACAAACTATGAGCACTGGGGTCCTGGCTAGCAGGATCCCAGTGAGACAGGCAAAAACAAACTTACATACATGTGAAAATGGGGGTAACATGCCAGGCAAGATGGTACTTTCCTACAGTGACCACCAGAGGAGGTTAGAGACTGTATAACACACAGTGACCACCAGGGGGTAGCTAGAGACTGTATAACAAGCAGTGACCACCAGGGAGTAGCAAGAGACAGTATAACACGCAGTGACCACCAGGGAAGGCCTGAGACTGTATAACATGCAGTGACCACCAGGGGAGGCCAGAGACTGTATACCATGCAGTGACCACCAGGGGGGTAGTTTGAGACTGTATAACATGCAGTGACCACCAGGAGGCAGCTAGAGACTGGGTGCGCGGGCGGCAGTGACTGTATAACATTCAGTGACCATCGGGGGGTAGTTTGAGACATCCAAAACCTCTGTGCATTTATGTCTTACCTAAAATACATAAAAACAACACTCAGCCACCGGGTAGACCTATCATATCAGGGATCAGTGGTCCTACTGAAAGACTTTCGGAGTATATCAACAGATATTTACAACCTTCAGTTAAAAACTTACCATCTTACTTACAGGACACAAAAGATGTTCTCACAAAATTAGAAGATGTAACTTGGGGCCAGATGTAGCAAGATACGATTTTGCAACTCGGAAATTGCGAGTCGGTGCGACTCGCAATTTCCGAGTCGCAAAATCGTATGCAGAATGGTGTCTCAGACACCTTCTGCTACTCGCAAGGGGGTCGCAAAGACCCACCTCATTAATATTAATGAGGTTGGTCGCAATTTATGACCCCCTTGCGATTCCCTGCACTCACAGGGATGGCGGCCTGCTGGAGACAGCAGACCTCCATGTCTGTGACTGCTTTTTTAATAAAGTAGTTTTTTTTTTTGTATTGCAGCCCATTTTCCTTAAAGGAAAACGAGTTGCAATACAAAATAAAAAATGAAACCATTTGGTTTCGTTTTTTCAGAGTAGGCAGTGGTCCATTGGACCACTGCCTGCTCTGAAAAAAATATTTTTGGCGACATTTACAAAGGGGAAGGGGTCCCATGGGGCCCCCTTCCCTTTTGCGAATGAGTTAGCACCCACTTGACGTGGGTGCTAACTGCGAATTGCTTTGCGCCCAAGTTCGCGGTCACAAAGAAATTCTGTATCGCGGTGCGAATCGCAAATAGGAAGGAAACACCCCTTCCTATTTGCGAGTCGCATTCCCATTTTGCAAGTCAGTACCGATTCGCAAAATGGGAATGTTCATCGCGATGCGCGTTTTGTATGGCGCAAACTGCGAATTTCGCAGTTTGTGCCATGCAAAACACTTTCTACATCTGGCCCCCAGTCACCTGAGATGATCTGGGCATCTATGGATGTAACATCTTTGTACACATGCATACCCAAAATTAAGGGTTCAAAATTCTTTACAAACATTGGAATGTGTTACATACTGATCCCACTTTGTCAAAAACTTTACCATCTAAAACTAATATGATTCATAGGAGAGGTACAACAATCAGAGATTAAATATGTAAGAGCTTCTTCCTCCTATTAAACACAACACTGACACTTGGCTTCCCCATAAGATTAGTGGGTTTTATAAATTTAATATGTGTCACATTGCATTACATAAAACTATGGACTTTAGTTTCAAAGGGAGCTACAGATACAAGATCAATTCTTTTATTAATTGTAACACCAAATATGTTGTGTATTTATTGGTTTGTGATTGTGGAGAAATCTATGTGGGGAGTACCATCAGGCCACTCAAAGAGAGAATACGGAAACATATGCGGTTGTTACGGAGTTATGACCTTTCATCGCCTTTATTTCATCACATGATTGAGAAACATGCTGCATTGAAAATCCTATCATTCAAATATATGGGCATCAGCCACACCCCAGCACATCCTAGCGGAGGGGATAGAATGCTGGATCTGAGGAAACATGAGGCTAGATGGATCATTAAATTGCGTTCAATTGATAAAGGTATCAATACAGATGATGAATTGCATCACTTCTTATGATCATCTCTATTCTAGCACATGTAGGCCTATAATCAATCTCATTTCAAATATCGAATTACTTGATGCATGCTCACAGTTTTTCTAACATATACTGGCACATTTATAATTTGTATAAGTCGAATTGTATTTAATTTGTCTATTTGACACTCTCCTGCACAATTGTTCCCATTCTATGTATTTACTGTTATAACACTTGTATTTTAATTATGTCTATTAAGTTACTGGGGTTCTGTGGTATTTGAATACCAATGGAGGATGTTCTGTTTTTTTGTAGGTTAAGTGTTAGTGATTTGTTTCAAACTCCTTCTTTTCATTTGTTGTGTTTATCAGGGGGCATCTAGTTACTCTTGTAGGCAGGATTTATCGTTACTACTCTTTTTCCATAACTAGCTTCATATTGTTTCTTTGATTGTTGTTAATGTGAGCCATTATAAAATGGCCGCCGTAGAAATTACACCTTTTGATTCTTAACGCAACAGTCATTTCCTACACTCCACTATTGTGGAGGTGTCTTTTGCTTTCTGGTGCCCTACCCTTTTCATTCGTTAAACTATACGTTTTTTCCTTCTAGCTAGTGCTCGTTGAGCCATTACAAAATGGCTGCTATAGATACTTCTCGTTTTATTTTGGTCTGTCTGACTGCACGTTTTAGCAAACAGACCACTGATTGGCTTGTTTCCCTTTTATATCTGCTCGCGTCTAAGGACTGGTGATCGGCTACAAACAATCAGACCGGTTTTCGTTTACTTCATGGAATAATGTATTGCTAGAAGCGCAAACAGGCCCTCATTTCAACTTTGGCGGGCGGCAAGCGCTGCCCACCAAGTTGAATCCGCTGCGCGGCCGCCAATGCGCCCGCACTCCCGCGGTGTCTATTTGGAGATCCCCACTGGGCCGGCGGGCGGAAACCTGTTTTCCGCCCGCTGGCCCAGCGGGGATCTCGGCCGCAACACAGGAGCCGGCTCCTGAAGTTGCACCCGTCGCGCTTTTCACTGTCTGCTAGGCAGAAAGGGAAAAGCTCCATGGGGCCGTGGCAGGGGGGCAGTGACTCCCCTTTCCGCCAGCCTTTTCATGGCGGTTCATACTGCCATGCAAAGGCTGGCGGGAGGGGGACTCGTAATCACCTGGGCAGTGCTGCAAGCAGCGCTGCCCTGGAGGATTAAATCCGCCGGGACCAATGTGGCGGGAAACCGCCGGTCCCAGCGGTGTGACCGCGGCACTTCCGCTGCAGTCATATTGCCCGAGTTTGTACCGCCAGCCTGTTGGCGGTACAAACTGAGGGCCACAGTCTCACAAAGAGGTAGGATCTCTTTATGTTGATCCCACATGTTTTCCTTTTTTTGAGACTATGGCTCTAATTACAACATTGGTGGTAAAAGCTGCTTACCGCCGTGCAGAAGACCGCCAACACACCGCCGCGGAATTCCGCCACAGCTATTATGACCCACAGTTCGGAATCCGCCAAAATTCAGACACCCACACAAGTCCGCCACACCAAAGGTCAGTGATAAACTGGCGATAACAAAACCGACACTGTCACGCCAACAGAAATACGCCCACACTATCACGACCCACGAATCCACACAGCAGTCTTTCAACCTCGGTATTCCATTGCCGGTACACACCACCGTGCTCAAAATACACACACGTTTACAAAACACAGCCACATTGGACAATTCCACCTGATACACATACACACACCACTCCCACACACCCAATACAATATAAAACACACACCCACATCACCCACAAACCCCTAGTACCAAAAATTCAGAAAGAAGGCCAGAGAGAGACAGCACCAGCAAGAACAACAGCATCCACAGGCACACAAGGCACACAACACCATCACCCACAGGACTTCCACACCCCTCACACAACACACCACTACATATCAGCACACTTATCACCACACACTCCACCCCACACATCACCTACACCACCCCATGGCACGGCAAAGACACCCCAGGTAGAGCCACAGCTATTCGGATCACAGGTGCAGCACACCTCCATTGCAAGGAAGATGGAGCTATGGCGAAGAATCGTGGACAGGGTAAACGCAGTGGGACAGCACCCAAGAAATCGGGAGGACATCAGGAAGAGGTGGAACGACCTACGGGGGAAGGTGCGTTCCGTGGTGTCAAGACACCACATGGCGGTTCAGCGGACTGGTGGCGGACCCCCACCTCCTCCCCCACAACTAACAACATGGGAGGAGCAGGTCTTGGCGATTCTGCATCCTGAGGGCCTCGCAGGAGTAGGTGGAGGAATGGACTCTGGTAAGTCAAATCTTAACTATTACATCCCCCACCCTTCCTGCATGCCAGCACATACCCCCACCCTCACCCTCACCCCCATCACTCTAACTCCTCACAAATGTCCCTACATCACAAACCACACATCCTAACACCAAGCCCTGCATGCAACAACAAAGCATGGACACCCATCACCAAAGCATGCCCACTGCACATACCCATACAACCCCCTAAACCATCATCACACAAGGTACCACACAGGAATGCAAGCACTGGGGTACACGGTCACCCACCCATTGCACACCATGCACACACAGATGTAATAACCATCCTTTTATACCCATGCAGGACCCCTACCCAATGTCACTGGACAGGAGGGTCCACACATGTCCACACCACCAACAGAAGAGGCCCACAGTGATGACAGCACCTCTGTCCAACTGGATCTAGATGACCAGCCCGGACCATCGGGGACCTCTGGACAGTTGGTTCCCCTGACACAGTCACAGGCCACTACAGACCTTCCCCCCTCTGGAAACACCAGCACAGCACCCACCCAGCGGGCCCATACCTCCGTCCCCAGGACACGTCAATCAGCAGTGTGTCCACCACTACAGGGAACCCAGGCTAACCCACCACCCCAACAACAACAGGGACCTGGGGGCAGTGGCAGTGGCAGTGGGCACACGGTCCAGGGGACGGAGGCCCAGGAACACAGGGGAACTGGGAGGGCTGCTGTGCGACAGGGGGCGGACAGGCCAAGGGAACTCACTCTCCACGAGGCCCTCTCCTCCATCATGGGAGCCTACCACCATTCCCAGGAGACGATGGCAACGGTACTGGCCAAGTTTCAGGAGACCCAGCGCCTGCAGGAGGAACAGTATATGGGCTTCAGGGAGGAACTCAGAACTGTCAGCTCCACCCTGGGCACCATCGTAGGGGTGCTGAAGGAACTCATGAACACCAGGAGGGACACTGTGGCACTACAAGGGGCCCCTGACACTAGCATGGACGATGAACTGCCCACCACCTCCGCCGGCGCTAGTGAACAGGACGCCCCACCACAGGACCACCACACCAGCACTCCACCCCCTGCAGAGGGAGAACCACCCCGTAAACGGTCCCTGAGATCCAGGACAAAGACAGAGCACGATGCCAAGACCCCCGCCAAGAAATTAGACCACCCTGATTGTCATCCTACTGTCCCACTTTGTCACCCTGTCCATACTTAAACTGCCCCAGCTCCACTTCCTATGCCCATATGGGCTATGCACCTGTGAGACTAATAGACTGGACTCTGCCATGGACATTCCTCTGCCATCACCCCTCACCATTTTACTACCCCCTCCAATATTAAGCACTAAAATAAACACACTTAAAGCACAAAACAATCTGGAGTATGTCTGTGATTTCGAAATAGTGTATTAGCAATTACAGTGACAAAATGCTCTTACAATTGTAATGTCAACATACCCATGTCAGACAGCTCTAGTCCATGAGGAATCTAAGCAGATGTCACACAGTGGGACCCACATCTGTGAAATCGTAAGGGAAAGTGACAACTCAGTGCCAACACACTGGGTGAAAAGGACAGACAGTAGAGAGGTAGTAGTGTTAAAGTACATGTAGTAGACAGGTCTGTACTCTTACCTGTGTCTCACTGGAAATATTGCTGGATCACTTAGTCCCTGTTGTTCATGTCTTCTTCCTCTGCTTCCTCGTCTTCACTGTCCACAGGCTCCACAGCTGCCACAACACCGCCATCTGGACCATCCTCCTGCAGAAAAGGCACCTGCCGTCGCAAAGCCAAGTTGTGAAGCATACAGCAGGCCACGATGATCTGGCACACCTTCTTTGGTGTGGTGAGTAGAATAGGGATCCACCTGTCATATGGAGGCACCTGAACCTGGCCTTCAGGAGGCCGAAGGTCCGCTCGATCACCCTCCTAGTTCGCCCATGGGCCTCATTGTAGCGTTCCTCTGCCCTTGTCCTGGGATTCCTCACTGGGGTCAGTAGCCATGACAGGTTGGGGTAACCAGAGTCACCTGCAAATGGCGAGGGACAACTGTTAGACACGCACTAACCTGTAGGGATATCCCCAGACAACCATTCCCACTGTCTTGCTCCCAGGTGCTCACCTAATAGCCACACACGGTGCCTCTGGAGTTGCCCCATCACATAAGGGATACTGCTATTCCGCAGGATGTAGGCATCATGCACTGAGCCAGGGAACATGGCATTCACATGGGAGATGTACTGGTCGGCCAAACATACCATCTGTACATTCAATGAATGATAACTCTTCCTGTTTCTGTACACCTGTTCACTCCTGTGGGGGGACCAAAGCCACATGTGTCCCATCAATGGCACCTATGATGTTGGGGATATGTCCCAGGGCATAGAAATCACCTTTCACTGTAGGCAAATCCTCCACCTGAGGGAAAACGATGTAGCTCCGCATGTGTTTCAGAAGGGCAGACAACACTCTGGACAACACTTTGGAAAACATAGGCTGGGACATCCCTGATGCTATGGCCACTGTTGTTTGAAATGACCCACTTGCAAGGAAATGGAGCACTGACAGCACCTGCACTTGAGGGGGGATTCCTGTGGAATGGCGGATAGCTGACATCAGGTCTGGCTCCAACTGGGTACACAGTTCCTGGACTGTGGCACGGTCAAGCCTGTATGTGATAATCAAATGTCGCTCCTCCATTGTCGACAGGTCCACCAGCGGTCTGTACACCGGAGGATGCCGCCATCTCCTCACATGTCCGAGCGGACGGTGCCTATGAAGGACAACAGAGAGCACAGATTCAAACAACTCAGAGGTACGTACCCACAGTTTACACAGAACACCATTCATACACAAAAGGTGGCCTGTATGTGTGTTGAGTCTAGGCCTAAGTATGTGTGACGCAGTTGAAAATTAATCCATGTGGGCCCCTGAAATGGTGCCTGTCTGACCTCTAAAGTGGGACAATGGGATGTGAGGTAACTGCGCTGGCGTTGTACACCATCGCGGTAGGCGGTGGAAGACCGCGGCGCAATACTGCATTGGTTAGCATTGGACCCTATGGGTCCCAGGAGCCAATGACGATGTACGCTGGCAGTGACGGTACGCACCGCCGCGGACGTGACCGCCATTTTCTATCTGTTCAATCACTCGATACCTGATCTTCGACAGGAGAGGACCTACAATGCAAGTGCTGCTGTGACCTCATTCTGGAAGAGACAATGGCTCGAGTGTCTGGGGAAAGGGCCCCTGCCTTCACATCGGAGGAGTTGGAGAAACTCGTGGATGGGGTCCTCCCCCAGTACACGCTACTCTATGGTCCTTCAGACAAACAGGTAAGTACACTGGGAGCATGCTGTATGGGCTATGCCTGTGTGGAGTGGGCTGGATGTAAGAAGGAAGGGGGGAGAGTGCGGCATGCATGAAACAACGGTGAATGCATGTGCCACATGGGAAGTGTAGGGATGGGGGCCAATCACTTTGACGGTGCAGTTGGTAATAACTTACTCTTCCCCCTGTACAGCGCCCACCAGAAAAAACATATTTGGCGTGCCATCGCCAAGGACATCCGGACCCTGGGGGTCTACCACAGACGGAGCACCCACTGCCGGAAAAGATGGGAGGACATTCGCCGCTGGAGCAAGAAGACGGCGGAGGCTCAGCTGGGGATGGCCTCCCAACGTGGGAGAGGTGCCCGTCGCACCATGACCCCCCTGATGTTTAGGATCCTGGCAGTGGCCTACCCGGAGTTGGATGGGCGCTTGAGGGCATCACAGCAGACACAAGGGAGTGATAACACTCTCATTCTGCTGACTTTGCGCGCAGTGGAGGGGTCTGGGTGGGGGAGGTGGGCTGTGGGTTTCCCTAGGCCATGGCGAGTTCCGTAGGCAAGGTCCCTCCGTAAGGCAGGCCGTAGGTACCAGCCTTAACCATTGCATCTAGCCTTTCCTCTGTGATATTAAGGAAGTGTTGCCAATCTTTAAACCTTGCCGGAGTAGGGATACTGGGCGTGTTCAGATCTTTAATGTTTGCTAACCCCAGGCAGGATGTCTGTTCAATAGTGTCATTTAAGAAAATCATTTGCACAGGAATCAGGCATGCTCGAAACAAAGCCTCCCTACCCTGTATTTGCCAATCTTGTGTTCCCCAAACGCTTTTCTAGTCAATAGTGCTCTTCCAGTATTCGTAACCCTCAATCGAGAGCCGGGAAACAAAGGTTTCTGAATGAATCAGTTTTGTATCTGTTAGCAAAATTTTCCTAGTTTGTGCCTGAGGTATTTTAAAATAATACGACTCTGCTTTTCTTGTATCATGCCCAGAAAAGTATGTAAATTTTTCGCTATAATACTTTGAACTCCCCACCAGTGGTGTAGAACAGTGTTCCCGCTGTGTGTAGTTCAAGAGAGGCCTGTATCTAGTGGCACGGTGTAGGTAGTGATGTCCCCAATTGTTATAGCAGAACATTTCCCCATAATTCATTGTATAATCATATACATCATCACTTTCAAAAGCAGAATAGTCCTTCATTTCAGTTAGCATGGAATCAACTGTTTGGACATCCCAATCATCAGAGACAACATCAGGTGTAATTATCAGTAATTGAAATTTTGAACACGTATGGTATTTGAATAATTTCTGTAGGTCCATATATATCGAATGGAACTTTGTCCCACACAATCCCATCAGTAATCGGTATTGCCGTAATATTTACAGGGGACAAATCCCTCCGGACCTTATGTGAAGAATGATGTGGTGTTAAAACTTCATCAACAGGCTCCACTGAGGAGCGATCAGGAATATAGTGACCATTTATGAGCAAAAAGAAAACAGTCACAAAACCAATCCATAAAAATAATGCATTAAATATCAAACAGAACCACAAGTAGTTCCATGGGTATATAAATTAGTTCTTTTTAAGCCATCGATACAGCTTACTACTTTTTTAAATATCGTCAATCACTGTGGAGGATGAATCCGAAGAAAAATCATCAATGTCAATGAAATAGTCAGAGGTAGTCTCTGCAAACACAGGAGCCGGTGTATTCTGATCCAACGCACGTGGAGGCTCTTGACAGACAACGTCATTAGTCATGGAAGTGTTCGTGTAAAATACAGCCAAATCTTGAACCGGGGTGGTCACTGAAGATGTGACTGGAACCAACAAGAGTTCATTTTCCACCCTCCCCATGGTTGAGGAAGGGTCCGGAATAGCGGTTGACATCGTTGCATGGTCTGTAGTAGTGATGTTCATCCTACTATGTAGATGGATGTCCTGTTGGGTAGTGAGAGGGGATCGGGAACCACCCAAGGGACCTCCTGGTCTACTGTGAAGGATCAGCCACATGGTGTAATTTGATGTCATCAATGGAGATGAATCGGTTCATCTTAGAACCAGACAGTGGTGGTAAGATGACAGTCCTGGTGCCTTTTCCTCCCAAGACCGGTACCGGTGCTCTGTATGATGGACCGAACTCCTTCTTCACAGCGATCTTCTCACGAACCAGATCCCCAACTTTAGGAATCCAGCCAGTTGAAGTTCTCGCCATTTCCCTTATTCCTAAGGTGCCAGCACTTGCAGATGATTTATCATCATGAAATTGTTGAAGGTCCTGTAAAACAGTGAGACGTTCTTTTATGTCAAACGGTGTTTCTGCTGCCACCATACCAGGGGCATCAAGATCTGGGACATACATAGGTATCCCAAAGAGCACCTCATATGGAGAACATCCCCCCAAGGAACGTCTTGGCAGATTATTCAGTGCTCTCTGGACCCCATATAGGTGGTGTAACCAACTGCAGCCTGAACCTAATACTCGAGCTGTTAAGGACTGCTTTAGATCACGATTCCGCCTCTTCACTACCGAATTTCCCTCAGGATGGTAGGGTGAGGAGTAATGGAGTTCAACACCCATCGTCCCCATGGTGTCCCTGAATGCCTTAGAGGCAAATGCAGGGCCCTGGTCTGAATGGAATGCTGCAACCGCGTATGTACCGATAAAGATCAGCAAATCTTTTATAACAGTTCGGGCGTAAGCCGACCGCTGTGGCCATACCCACAGGAATCTAGAACAGGAATCCACAGCCACTAAAATGTATTTGTATGCACCATCAGGCTGTAAGGGACCACAATGGTCTAGGTACACACACTGAAGTGGCTTGTCGGACACCACTAAGAGGGATGTCTGCGGTGGGCGTTTGATATTAGAGCCCTTAATCTGCTGGCAAATGTCACAGCAAAGGACATACTGCTTTGTTCGTCTGCATAGACCAGGCCACCAGTAGCGTTGCTGTAGAATTGTTATCGTGGCCTGTATACCAGCATGTGCAGAAGCGACACCCTCATGCGCTGCTGTAATCAGATCTAATCTCTGGTCTTCATTGGGGATCACTCGATCTTCAACCCCAGGAATCGTGTAAGCAACATTCTGTGCACTGATATGGTAAGTATAGTTTGTAGGGTATCCTTTCGGAAGGGGCTTGCCTGCAGCCGAAGCTTTAACGGCAATCAATATTTCACTATCCAATCTTGTCCGAGAACGAGTCACTGCAGCCACAGAAGCCGTAGCTACTGATGCTTTGGCCGCTTCATCAGCCAATGTATTACCGGCAACGTGTACTCCTACACGTTGGTGTCCTAATGTATGGTCTACATGGACACACAGTAGCTTATCCTTAAGATCAGCCACCCTCCCCACAATGTTTTGTGTTTAATGGTGTTCCCTTTAGAATCTCTAAACCCGTTCAGTTTCCAATGATTGAGATATTCATTGTATGACTGGACGCAGTAATATGAGTCACAGACTATCAAAGTCTGGCTTCCTGTCTCAGTATGTTCGAGCTCTAGAATAAGAGCTTTAAGCTCAGCCAACTGTGCCGTGCAGTACCCTAAGGTCTACGTGTAGGTATTGTGAGGGTGGAAAACTCCATCTTCCATCACTCCGCTCACGGCTGCGCAAGCTGCCGAGTATTGATGTTTAGTACCTACAGCCGGTTGTGCTGAACTGTCAGTGTATATGATAGTATGGTAGCTGTCTAGTGGCAAGATATTTAGAGGAGCGGGGTACTCTTGTTCATTCTGGAGAAATTCTTGTGTTTGAAGTCTTGGATCGAATATATAATCGACATCAGTGGCGGTCAGAGACGTTGCCCATTGAATCCAACGTGGATGTAATGCCTTAGCGTTAGGAACTCTCGCTTTAGTGACAGCCTCTAAGGCCGGCACCGGGGAGACAACAATAATACGTTTCCCCTGGGCAAGTGGCCTCTCTTTTATGACGGCCATCTGAACTGCCATCAGAATCTTTTCTGTAGGTGCATAACGTTGTTCAGCATTTGAGTATAAATGTGATTTATATGCTATCGGTATCACGCCATCCTCATTAAAGGTGACATAAGTAAATCCTATGGCACCAGCAATTATTCTGATGACCAAATTCTTTTTATTGTCATGTGTGTGTAAGTGTTTAGCTTCTAGCATGTCCTGTTGCAGGTCCCTAAGGATGTGCGTGTGTTCAATTGTCCAGTGTCTGCTAGAAAATTTGGGCTGAACTGGCTTGATGCGTTCAGCATAATCTGGAATGTACGTTCTGCCAAAATTGAAGAAACCCAGTAATCACTGCAATTTCTTAAGTGTGTTTGGAGGCTGTAGTTGAGCACATTTCTCTAGAAAGTGCGGGCCAGGCTCTTCCCTTCGCTGGATAGCTCATATCCCAGGAATAACACACTAAGAAAGGCTATCTTGCTTTTCTTAAAATTGAATTTGTAACCGAGGTCTGCAAATCCCAAAATGATCCGATCGACCCTCGGAAGATGAATGTCGAGGACGTCGTCTGTGAGATATATGTCATCCACATAGGACAATGCCTCGGAATCAATATCATGTAATGTTGAGGTTACACGGGCTGAGAACAGGCCTGGGCTATTTTTATAGCCTTGAGGTAAACGGCAAAAGCGTTTCTGAGAGCCAAATGAGAATGCACTTAGGTCCCGACTTTCATGAGATAAATTCTGGCAGAAGAATCCATTAGATATGTCTAATGTTGTTTTATATTTTTTACGCACTATATTGTTTATCAGTGCTGTGCTGTGTGAATTTTGTATAGCATACGTGCATGTATGACTATTTAAGTGTCTATAATCAACGACTATTCTATATGAATGATCTGGCTTTGCAACGGGGAATAACAGATTATTCATTGCAGATGTACAGGGCTCAATTACTCCCTGGTACTCAAGTTGTGACAGGATCTCCTTCATCGGAGCTTTCGCTTCATGTTTAACAGGGTATTGTGGCTGCCGTTGTGGTGTAGACCTATCGGGAATAATATGACAAGGAGACTCCTTGTCCCAACCTACATGATTGCGGTATGGTGCAGGTGCCTGCACTAAAGCCCATTCAGCAGCATAGGCTCCTTTTGCTGCTTCCGGAACAAGATCGGAGAAAGAAGGCAAAATGACATCTTCCCCATGCGGGAGTTAGGGACGTGTTCAGATGGCCAGTCTCTTTCGGCCAATAGGATATCACTAGTAAGTTCATCCCAAAATATCACACTAATAGTGCGCTCCACGTCTCCTTCTATCTGAATTTTTAAGTCATAAACCCTATCGGGGTGAAGAACGCAGCCATCCGCTGTTTCAACCGCGATGTAATCGCTAGTTGCTGTCGCATCCAGATGATCTTTCAGACTCTGGCGACATATCGTGACCTCTGCCGCGCTGTCTAACAGAGTCACTGTCCACCTCTTGTACCTCAACAGCGTTCTCAATATTACTGCCATTTTTAACTGTCAGTGCTGCCACCTTCTTCTTTTTAAACTGTGGCTTTTGCTGAGGAGTCTTTTCTTCTTTTTTAACAGTAGACTGTTGTGAGTCTTTCTTTTCTTTCACGTATTCCGGACATCGATCTTGACGCCCCCCTCTCTCGCTACGTCTATCCGGTGCGTCCTGAAAGGAACGAGAGGGACGTGAATCAGTATATCTGTTAGGAGTTTTAATGTTCTCCCTATTTCTGATATTATGGGGGTCATTCTGACCTCGGCGGTAAAAGGCGCTTACCGCCGGTCAGAAGACTGCCATAACACCGCCGCGGCCGCGGTAAACCGCCATGGTCATTCTGACCCGCAACTGGCAAACCGCCAAAAACCCGACATCCACAAAAGTCCGCCACACCAAAGGTCAGCGAAAAAATGGCGATGACCAAACCTCCACCGTCACGCCAACAGAAATACGCCCATGCCATCACGACCCACGAATCCACGCGGTGGTCTTTCAACCGCGGTATTCCATTGGCGGTACACACCGCCGTGCTCAAAATACACACACATTTACAAAACACTACCACATTGGACAATTCGAAATACACACACCTGATACACATACACACACCACTCCCACACACCTAAGAAAATATAAAACACACACCCACATTACCCACAAACCCTTACTACCACAATTGCGAATCAAGGACAGAGAGAGACAGCACTGCTTAGAGTAGACCATCACACAGAGGCTAATCACAACATCACCCACACAATTACAACACACAAAACACCATACACCACCATACACATCACACTCCACAACACATACAACATCCCTCACCTCATCCACACCACCCCATGGCACCCCAAAGACACCCCAGGTTTTCTGATGCAGAACTCAGGGTCATGGTGGAGGAAATAGTACGTGTAGAGCCCCAGCTCTTCGGGGCACAGGTGCAGCACACCACAATTGCTAGGAAGATGGAGCTATGGCAAAGGATAGTCGACAGGGTCAATGCGGTGGGACAGCATCCACGCAATCGGGAGGACATCCGGAAGAGATGGAACGACCTACGGGGGAAGGTGCGTTCCATGGTATCAAGGCACAACATTGCGGTGCAGAAGACTGGCGGCGGACCCCCACCTACTCCCCCAGAATTCACAGCATGGGAGGAGGAAGTCTTGCACATCCTGCATCCTGAGGGCCTCGCAGGAGTAGCTGGAGGAATGGACTCTGGTAAGTCAAATCTTAACTACTACTTCCCACCCCCACCCCATCTGCATGCCAGCACATACCCCCACCCTCACCCCCACCCCCATCACACCAACTCCTTCCAAATGTACCACCATCACAACCCACCCATCCCATCACCTAGACCTGCATGAGACCACAAAGCATGGACACCCATCACCAAAGCATGCCCACTGCACATAACCATCTCCTCCACAAGCCACCCTCACAAAAGCCCCCACACGGGAATGCCTGCACTTGGGTACACGGACACCCATCCATCCCACGAAATGCCACACACAGAACCAATAACCATACCCTTATACCCCTGCAGGACCCGAACGCCACCACACCGCCACGGAGGGTACAGAGATGTCCATCCCACCCCCAGAAGAGGCCCCCAGCGATGACAGCAGCTCTGTCGACCTGGACCCAGATGACCAGCCCGGCCCATCGGGGACCTCTGGACAGTCGGTTCCCCACAGACAGCCACAGGCTACACCAGACCTAACCCCCTCTGGGAACACCAGCACAGCTCCCACCCAGCGGGCCCATGCCTCTGTCTCCAGGACACGTCAATCAGCGGTGTGTCCGCCTCTACAGGGCACCCAGGTTGACCCACCACACCAACAACAACAGGGACCTGGGGGCAGTGGTAGTGGGCACACCGTCCAGGGGACAGAGGCCCAGGGAAACAGGGGAACTGGGAGGGCTGCTGTGCGACAGGGGGGGGACAGGCCCAGGGAACCCACTCTCCAAGAGGCCCTCACCACCATCATGGGAGCATACCACCACTCCCAGGAGACGATGGCGACGGTACTGGCCAGGTTCCAGGAGATCCAGGCACAGCAGGAGGAACGGTACATGGGGTTCAGAGAGGAACTGAGGAACATCGGTTCCGCAATGGGGACCATCGTCCTGGCCCTTAACCAGATAGTCACCACATTGCAGGACCATGTGGCACCCCAAAGGGCCCCTGTCACTAGCCTGGACCACGAACAGCTTACCACCTCCGCCGGCGCTAGTGGACAGGAGGCCCCCACACAACGACAGGCCACCAGAACCCCACCTCCTGCTGAAGAACAACCACCCCGCAAGCGGAACCTGAGATCACACAAGAAGACAGAGTAGGATTGCAAGACCCCGCCAGCATAAGATACCCCCTGATGTCATCCCACTGTCCCACATTGTCACCCTGTCCAACCTTGAACTGCCCCTGCTCCATCCTTCCACAGGCATATGGACAATGCACCTGTGAAACTGAGAACTGGACTCTGCCATGGACATTACTCCACCCCCACCCATCACCGTTTTACTATCATGTACCTATATGTAGCACTTGAAATAAATCACTTATTGCACTTACAATAACAGGAGTCTGCTTGTATTTTACTATTATGTATCACACATAACGGTGCAATTATGTTCTGTTACATTGTAATGACAACATACCAATGACAACAAGCTGTAGTCCATGGGCAAACAAAGCAGTAGTCACGCAGTTGGTCAAACAGCTCTGAAAAGTGAAGGGAAAGTCACAATTCAGTTAAAAGGAAATGGGGGGAAACACAGAAAGTAGAGACGCCTGAAGTAAATGTAAAATGGCGTGGGTGAATCTTACCTGTGTCCTACTGAAAATACTGTTGTATAACTGTATCCCTGTTGTCCGTGTCGTCCCCGTCGTCTTCCTCCTCTTCACTCTCCACAGGCTCCACAGCTGCTACAACACCACCATCTGGACCATCCTCCTGCAGGAAAGACACCTGGCGTCGCAATGCAAGATTGTGAAGCATACAGCAGGCCACGATGATATGGCACACCTTTGGTGAGTACATTAGGGATCCGCCTGTCATATGCAGGCACCTAAACCTGGCCTTCAGGACCCTGAAGGTCCTTTCTATTATCCTCCTAGTTCGCCCATGGGCCTCATTGTACCGTTCCTCTGCCCTGGTCCGGGGATTCCTCACTGGAGTCAATAGCCAGGAGAGGTTGGGGTAACCAGAGTCCCCCAATAGCCACACACGGTGTCTCTGTAGCTGTTCCATCACATAGGGGATGCTGCTATTTCTCATAACATACGCGTCATGCACTGACCCAGGGAACTTGGCATTTACATGGGAGATGTACTGGTCTGCCAAACAGACCACCTGGACATTCATAGAATGATAACTCTTTCTATTTCTGTACACCTGCTCACTGCCTTTGGGGGGTACCCATCAATGGCACCAATGATGTTGGGGATATGTCCAAGGGCATAGAAATCACCCTTCACTGTAGCCAAATCATCCTCCTCAGGGAAAACAATGTAGCTCCGCATGTATTTCATCAGGGCAGACAACACTCTGGACAAAACCTTAGAAAACATAGGCTGAGACATCCCTGATGACATGGCCACTGTTGTCTGAAAAGACCCACTTGCCAAAAAATGGAGTACTGACAGAACCTGCACCAGAGGGGGAATCCCTGTGGGTTGGCGGATGGGGGACATCAGGTCTGGCTCCAGCTGGGCACACAGTTCATGAATAGTGGCTCTGTCAAGTCTGTAACGAAGTATAATATGTCGTTCTTCCATTGTCGACAGGTCCACCAGCGGTCGGTACACGGGAGGATTCATCCTTCTCCTCGCAAGTCCCAGCGGACGGTGCCTAGGAAGGACAACATGGAGTACAGAGTGAAGCAAGCCACAGGTTCGTTCACACAGCTTGCACAGTAAATGAATCGCAATGCAGTGAAAGGCGTGTATGAGTGGCAATGCACGGCCTAGGCCTGTGTGACGCAGTAGAAATTAAGCCATGTGGGCCTTTGAAATGGCGGCTGCCTGACCTGTGAAGTGTGACAATGGGATGTGAGGTCAATGCGCTGGCGTGGCACACCGTGGCGGTCGAAGACCGCGGTGCGAAGCCGCATTGGTTAACATTGAACCCTATGGGTATCAGGAGCCAATGACGATGTGCGCCGGCGGTCGCGGTACGCACCGCGGCGGTGGCGTATCCGCCATTTTCTATCTGCTTAATCACTCGAGACCTGATCATCCACAGGAGAGGACCTATACTGCAAGTGCTGCTGTGACCTCGGTCTGGGAGATACTATGGCTGCTGTGACTGGGGAAAGGGCCCCTGCCTTTACTTCAGAAGAGTTGGAGAAACTTATTGATGGGGTCCTCCCCCAGTATGCGCTACTCTACGGTCCTCCAGACCAACAGGTGAGTACACTGGGTGCACGTTGAATGGGCTATGCCTGTGTTGAGTGGGGTGTATGTAAGATGGTGGGGAGGGGAGCGAATGAGGAATGCAACGCACGACAGATGAGAGCATGTGCCACATGGCAAGGTTGGGGAGGGGGGCCACTCACATCTACCATGCAGAAAAGTGATGATATTTCCTTTCCCACCCTGTACATGTCAAATAGGTCAGCGCCCATCAGAAGATTGAGATTTGGCGTGCCATCGCCAAGGACGTCCGGGCCCTGGGGGTCCACAACAGACGGGGCACCCACTGCCGAAAGAGGTGGGAGGACATCCGCTGCGGGACCAGGAAGACCGCCGAGTCTCTGCTGGGGATGGCCTCCCAACGTAGGAGGGGTGCCAGTCGTACCTTGACCCCCCTGATGTCCCGGATCCTGGCGGTGGCCTACCCCGATTTGGATGGGCGCGTGCGGACATCACAGCAGACACAAGGGGGTGAGTATCAGCACATTCTGCTATCTTTGCGCGCAGTGGAGGTGTCTGGGTTGGGGAGGAGGGCTGTGGCTGACTTTAGGCCAGGGCGCTTTCTGTAGGCTAGTCCCCTCCTTTAGGCATAGCCCTGTGCCCCCGCCCCCCACCTCTGTAAGGTGCCAAGTAGAGCTATCCATGGTCCTGCATCACCCATGTGTGCATTTGTTGTCCATAGACCTGTAGGCCTAGTCACAAGTACTGAGTAGTGTACCCCGATTGCGCGGCATAGTGCAGGGGGCTTCTGTGTCTGTCCTCTCCGCCAGCGGTGTTGCCAATGCATGCAATCAACCTGTCTTTATTTCTCCCCCCACCCATTTTCTTTATCTTCCTGTGCATGTGTGCATTAGCATCATCAGGCGGAGGAGAATTGGCATCGGAGCACGAGGGAGCTGCAACTCACATGGCCCCGGAGGGCCATGCTACAGACACCGAGTTCACCAGTGATACGGAGGGCGAGGGGAGCTCCACAATGGGGACCTGTGGAGACGTCAGCGACACCGACACGTCCTTGGAAGGGAGCTCCCTAGCGGTGGCGGCAACATCCGTGCCCACCGCCACAACAGGTACAGCCGCCACCCAGCGCACCAGCCCCGCCCTCCCAGCAGCCCCTCAGCCTTCACTCCGTGCCCGCTCGCCCAGGAAGGCGGGCATCTCCTTCGCCCCAGGCACCTCAGGCCCTGCCCCAGTTACCCCTGCTGCCCTCAGTGAGGAGGTCATTGACCTCCTCAGGACACTCATTGTTGGGCAGTCTACCCTCTTGAATGCCATCCAGGGTGTAGAAAGGGAGGTGCATCGGAGCAATGCATACCTGGAGGGCATTCATTCGGGTCAAGCTGCCCATCAACGATCGTTCAATGCTCTGGCCTCAGCACTGACGGCAGCCATTGTCCCTGTTTCCAGCCTCCCTCTTCTAACTGCCTCCAGCCTGTCTCTGTCTCCTGTTCCTCAGCCTATCCCACCCACACCATCAGACCAGCCTGCACACACCTCAACACCCAAGGGCAGCTCATCCAGACATAAGCACCACAGATCCCACAAGCATTCACCCAAGCAACATCCAGATGCAGACATGCCAACAGTCACTACCACCTCTGTGTCCCCCTCCTCCTCGTCTCACTCCTCTCTCCCTGTGACGTCTCCACTCACACCTGCATGCACACCACCATCAGCCAGTACTTCCATCACCAGCACACCCTGGTACAGACCAGTACAGTCCGCACACGTGCAGTCACCACCCCCACTGCCATTTACACGTCCCCTGTGTCCTCTCCCAGTGTGTCTGTCACCCCCTCTTCCAAAACACACAAACGCAGGCAGCCACCCACCCAACAGCCATCCACCTCACGACAGCCTACGTCACAAGCACCTGCACCCAAAGACAGCACACTTGACTCTCCTACAACCACATCCTCTTCCTCCACTCCCATACCCACTGCACCTACCCTTCCCATTGCTCCTAAAAAACTTTTCCTCTCCAAAGTTAACCTCTTTGCATCACCTGACCCACCCCCTCCATCTGGTAAGAGTCCTAAGAGCACCTCAGCCACCACCAGCCCTGCATCGAGGGCGACCATTGTGCATGGGTTTTGGAGTCCACCTTTTCCTAGTGCAGATACATCGGCCAGCAGCAAGGGGACAGCCAGCCCACCCCCTGGGAAGAGAACCCGAAAAACAAAGGGCCGGCGCGAGAAGGCTGACACGGCTGCCACCAAGGAGCGTAGTCGTGGCCCGTCACCTGCCACAACATCAAGGGGAGGCAAGGGCCAGAGAGCTTCATCAAAGGAGGGCAAGGGCAGCAGGGCGGAGAAGTCAGCCAGCAGGCGCGCGGACCAGGAGGGCCCCACCAGCCCCATACCGGGTGTGACGGAGGACACCCACGGGCCCAGGACTCCATCACAGGAGGGGCCAGCAACCGCACGGTCGGAGGGCGACTAAGCGGGGAGTCCTGGCCAGGTCTGGCTCCCTTGAAAGACAGGACAAGCACCGCTGAAGAGGGCCCCGCCATGAAGAGCACCGCTGAAGAGGGCCCCGCCGTGAAGAGCACCGCTGAAGAGGGCCCCGCCAAGACAGGCACCGCTGAAGAGGGCTCCGCCGTGAAGAGCACCGCTGAAGAGGGCCCCGCCGTGAAGAGCACCGCTGAAGAGGGCCCCGTCTAGACAGGCACCGCTGAAGAGGGCCCCGCCGTGAAGAGCACCGCTGAAGAGGGCCCCGCCAAGACAGGCACCGCTGAAGAGGGCCCCGCCGTTAAGAGCACCGCTGAAGAGGGCCCCGCCATGAAGAGCACCGCTGAACAGGGCCCCGCCGTCTCAAGCACCGCTCCGCTGGGCCCTTCATCTCAAGCACCGCTCCGCTGGGCCCTTCCTGTCAAGCACCGCTCCGCTGGGCCCTTCATCTCAAGCTCCGCTCCGCTGGGCCCCGCCGTCTCAAGCACCGCTCCGCTGGGCCCTTCCTGTCAAGCACCGCTCCGCTGGGCCCCGCCGTCTCAAGCACCGCTCCGCTGGGCCCTTCATCTCAAGCACCGCTCCGCTGGGCCCTTCATCTCAAGCACCGCTCCGCTGGGCCCTTCCTGTCAAGCACCGCTCCGCTGGGCCCCGCCGTCTCAAGCACCGCTCCGCTGGGCCCTTCATCTCAAGCACCGCTCCGCTGGGCCCTTCCTGTCAAGCACCGCTCCGCTGGGCCCCGCCGTCTCAAGCACCGCTCCGCTGGGCCCTTCATCTCAAGCACCGCTCCGCTGGGCCCTTCCTGTCAAGCACCGCTCCGCTGGGCCCCGCCGTCTCAAGCACCGCTCCGCTGGGCCCTTCCTGTCAAGCACCGCTCCGCTGGGCCCTTCATCTCAAGCACCGCTCCGCTGGGCCCTTCCTGTCAAGCACCGCTCCGCTGGGCCCTTCCTGTCAAGCACTGCTCCGCTGGGCCCCGCCGTCTCAAGCACCGCTCCGCTGGGCCCTTCATCTCAAGCACCGCTCCGCTGGGCCCTTCCTGTCAAGCACCGCTCCGCTGGGCCCTTCATCTCAAGCACCGCTCCGCTGGGCCCCGCCATCTCAAGCACCGCTCTGCTGGGCCCTTCCTGTCAAGCACCGCTCCGCTGGGCCCCGCCGTCTCAAGCACCGCTCCGCTGGGCCCTTCATCTCAAGCACCGCTCCACTGGGCCCCGCCTGTCAAGCACCGCTGGCCCATTGACAGTGCCAGTTCTGTGTCGAGCTGGTGTTCACGCTGCACTCTGAGCACCCTGCCTCCTCCAATACCAGTGGACTCGGTTATCCATCTGATGGACTGTGGCTTTGCACTCCCCAGGATTGGACAGTGGGCAAACCACCCACTGTAGAGACTTGTGAGACTGTGGCTTTGCACTCCCCAGGATTGAACAGTGGGCAACCCACCCACTGTAGAGACTTGTGAGACTGTGGCTTTGCTCTCCCCAGGATTGAACAGTGGGCAAACCACCCACTGGAGAGACTTGTGAGACTGTGGCTTTGCACTCCCCAGGATTGAACAGTGGGCAAACCACCCACTGGAGAGACTTGTGAGACTGTGGCTTTGCACTCCCCAGGATTGAACAGAGAGCAAACCACCCACTGTAGAGACTTGTGAGACTGTGGCTTTGCACTCCCCAGGATTGAACAGTGGGCAACCCACCCACTGGAGAGACTTGAGAGACTTTGGCTTGCACTCTCCAGGATTGAACAGTGGGCAAACCACCCACTGTAGAGACTTGTGAGACTGTGGCTTTGCACTCCCCAGGATTGAACAGTGGGCAAACCACCCACTGTAGAGACTTGTGAGACTGTGGCTTTGCACTCCCCAGGATTGAACAGTGGGCAAACCACCCACTGGAGAGACTTGTGAGACTGTGGCTTTGCACTCCTCAGGATTGAACAGTGGGCATGCGGCCCCCTCGTGGATTTGGCGTTGTGCACTCAAGCGGCTGAGGTGCCCCCCTTTCCCTCCCCTTAGGTGCCTGTTTAGTTCCTCTCTGAGGCCCCTGCAGTGTTCTCTCCGTCATGGTCGGGGATCTTGTGTGGGCCTCGCCCATACCGTGTGGTCCCAGTGTTCCACAGACTTTATTAGAGCACTCCCTGGACTACTATGCTTGGTATATATTTTGTACATGGTGTATATATATATGTTTCTGCCTACTTGCTTTTAATATATTACAATGGTTACACTCATTTTCTATTGTCTTTGCATTCATCCGGGGGGTTTGGGGGGTGTAACTGTGATGTATTGATATGCATTAGTGTGTGTGTTGTGGTGGGTGAGGGTGGGGGTGTTGCGTATTGCGTGTCCCTGTTTTTTCCCTCCCCCCTCCCCTGTGTCATAGGTGCAGTACTCACTGTGGTCTTCGCCGCCGGCGTTCGTGCTCCTGGTAGAGGAGCAGGAAGACTATTGCAGGTAGAATTTGTAGTTCCGGATCCATGGTGTCCTTGTTCCTCGTGGGGTGTGTAGAGGTGAGCGTTTTTCCTTCGGGATTCCTGTTTCCGCCGTGTTTTTATCTGCGGTGAATCCGCCCCGGAAAAGGTGGCGGATTGGCCTGTCATAATAGTGTGGGCAGTACATTGTCTCCCGCCTGTCTGTTGGCGGTGACCGCCGCGCTGTTTGTTTGTACCGCTGTGGCGGTCGGAGCGTTAAAGTGGCTGTCTTTGTTGCCGGTTTCCGCCACAGTCGTAATTGCAAATGTTTTACCGCCGGCCTGTTGGCGGTCTTACCGCCGCTTTAACACCGACTGCCAGGGTTGTAATGACCACCTATATTTCCACATTATTTATTTTTTATATGACAATACTTTTTCTATTTACAGATACAATCACACGATATTGCTTTATTGATTTTGGCACATATTATTTGCCTTTTGATCCATATTTTTTAGTCACTCGGTAATATAGTTTCTTTAGATTAAGTTAATAGGTCCTACATCACTTAATTCTTAGTATTACTTTACAGCATGGCTCTCTGAATAATTTGCTTTTGCTGTAGATTTAGGAATGATCATTTAAGGTATGTTCAGCATCCTCCTTGGTATGTGTTCTTCTTTGTACAACCTTTTCACTGATCACTTATAATGTTTTATGACTAAATAATGGTTGCAACTTAACAAGAAATTGTTATTGGTGCTGTTCCCAGTTATTTACTTCACTGTTGTACACATGGGTGTCGCTTTATATTGAAGGGTTTCCTCTTGTGCACGGTGTCATGGTTGAATTTCCTTGGGACTCATGATTCGTTTATTTGTATGGCACATTGGATCACATGACACATTTATGCCGAATACTGGGTATAGGTCACTTGGGATTGGCACTTATAAGCAACATTTTTGAACCATATATACGGCTTCTAATATGATTTCTGTTCTCTTCAAGTTAATGTATTATCAGCCTTGATAAAGTCCCAATTGGGGACGAAACACCTGTCGGCTATAAGCATCATATGGGCTGAGAGTTGCCATCTTCACCGGATTAGTCTAGTACAGATTGGATTATTCGATACATATTATAAGAACTGATATTTACTTCCTATCAGCGAATTGACTCATTATATTATTGTCAAATGGAATCTCATATTAATGGAAATTATTTTTTTCATGCGTTCGGTGCATGAGAACAACTTTTCATTTATTAGACTGCTTAATCCTTTTTATTCTATACTAATTTGTTGTTTTTCTTTCCATACGGCATTGTCAGTGATATTAAAACTTTCAATGATGATATCCCATATCTGTTTATATGTTATGTTGTTGTTTCCTTTTATATACTCTGTTCTGAATCACATTTTCACATATTATTATATTAGGCACTATATTAAGTACAGTTTATTTGTAGATGTCCTTGAGTGCTCCACTATTATCTAACTATATATAACATGCAGTGCCCACCAACGGGGCCGAGACTGTATAACATGCAGTGGCCACCAGGGGGTAGTTTGAGAGTGTATAACATTCAGTGACCACCAGGGGGTAGTTTGAGACTGTATAACATGCTGTGACCACCAGGGGGGGTAGAGACTGTATAACATTCAGTGACCACCAGGGGGCAGTTTCAAACTGTATAACATGCAGTGGCCACCAGGGGATAGCTAGAGACTGTATAACATCAGGGGGGCAGAGACTGTATAACATGCAGTGACCACCAGGACAGGACGGAGACTGTATTACACGCAGTGACCACCACAGAAGGCCTGAGACTGTATAACACGCAGTGACCACCAGGGGAGGCCAGAGACTCCATAACATGCAGTGACCACCAGGGGATAGCTAGAGACTCTATAACATGCAGTGGCCACCAGGGGGTAGTTTGAGACTGTATAACATGCAGTGGCCACCAGGGGTGGGCAGAGACTGTATAACATTCAGTGACCACCAGGGGGTAGCTAGAGACTGTATAACATGCAGTTACCACTGATAGGAGACACAAGGATCCTCACCTGAGCCAAGCGGTCCCTCAGGTAGGAGCATTCTGAGTTCCCTTTTGAATGTGAACATACCAGAGTTTGTGGGAAGGCCTGGCATGAGGGAATGGGTGCTGATCGGGTGCCTGTCTCATGCAGCACTCTAGCGTGAAAGTCAGAGCGTCGAGTAGGAGGGAAAGAGGGGCATAGGCATCGCGCAGCGCATAGGGCAGCACCGCAAGTCTTTTAGCTGCACTGCCCTATGCCAATTCAAAAGGGCAGAAATGCACCGTATTTACATTTCTGTTCTTTCAACCTGCGCTGGTGCACGATTTCCTGCTGAGCGGCAATCCACACCCCTTTGCACCATGGCACTGCGTGTCTGTGTTGTTGTCAGGATTGTTTTTATGCAGAAAGGGGCAGCTTCCTCAGCAAAAACAATCCTAAGAGGCGTTTTCCCCTTTCTATTTGGCTGGCAGAATGCCGCACACAGAGAATACGGGTACTTCTCCTCGCTGCGCCTGCCCTGGGAGGCGCACAGTTTTGATGCATTGCCAGGTGTACAGATCCTTGTAAATCTGGGACTGAGTCAAACCCCATGGGTGTTTCGTGGGAACATCCAGCGCCACACCCATGGAATGCCTCCCTGACGCAGTGCAAGGCAATGCAGTAACTTGTGGTGCGTTGCCTCACTCCTTATCTACAAGGCCAAGAAAACCACCACACAAAGTGGGTCTGCACTATCTGCCACCAGGCCGTCACAAAAGTGACGCACCAGCGGGACAAGGGGCTTGAAGATTTGCCCCTAAGTTCACAGATTTGGCATTCTCCACCACGGCAGGACTGCAGGTCAGGGGTGAGCAGGATTCCAGGCACTCTGCAGAGCTTGGTTTTCTTTACAGAGATTGGCAGAAATTCAGTTGTAGTTGGAATGAGTTCTAAGAGGTGATTGTCATCCATTTTTGAACCTGGTGAAGAACAGAAAACAGATGTCTTGGGGGTGACATCTTCATAACCCACACATTGAAGGTAAAGAATTCTGGATTTTCCCATAATCTTGCCAAGAGCTTCAAGATGTGGGTTGAACAGGGTTGGAGAAAGGGCAGAGGTCTGCACAACCCCTCATTTGCAGAGAAGAACTCCCTGTTTTCATTATTTGTGAAAGGTTAGGCTAATAGGAGTCAAACCGCTTTACAACTGTCCCAAGGATGCTCACCTGTCCTTCCGGATGCTGATGAAGGTGACTGTCTCGAAGGCAGCTGGAATGTCCAAGGTCACCAGGCTTGGGTTCCTCGAGCCCAGGAGCCTGAGCGAGTCAGCCACAGTTTGCAGAGGGAGGTTTCTGTGCTACAACCCTGTCTGAAGCCAGATGGGAAGACATCGAGGAGATTATTGACCTGGATGTGGTGTCATAGCTGGGGGGGCTACACAGCCTCCTTTCTTTGGTAATTCTGTTTATTCAGATTTTAACATTCCTTAATAGTGTGTTGTAAAAAATACAGTGAACAAACTACTATCAGAGGTGGGGTCTACACATATTTCACAGAGTTTGGGTGTTGAAAAGGCTTTCTAAAGTTAAAAAAAAAAGAAAACAGCATGAAATACTGGAAGATTGACCTGGAGTCTTGCTTGGTTCCTAATATTGGCATTCAAGGCTCTGTACTGGACCGGCTGACCCATGTCTCTCTGAGTGAACTGTACTGGACCGGCTGACCCATCTCTACCTGACCAAACTGTACCACACTGGGTGACCCATGTCTATCTGAGTGAACTGTACCAGACTGGCTGACCCATGTCTATCTGACCAAACTGTACCACACTGGGTGACCCATGTCTAGCTGACCAAACTGTACCACACTGGGTGACCCATGTCTATCTGACCAAACTGTACCACACTGGGTGACCCATGTCTATCTGACCGAACTGTACCGGACTGGCTGACCCATGTCTATCTGATCAAACTGTACCGGACAGGCTGACCCATGTCTATCTGACCGAACTGTACCGGACTGGCTGACCCATGTCTAGCTGACCAAACTGTACTAAACTGGCTGATCCATGTCTATCTGACCAAACTGTACCGCACTGGCTGACCCATGTCTATCTGATCGAACTCTACAGTATTGGAGCAAACTGTACTAGATTGGCTGATCATGTCTATCTGACTGAACTGTAAAAGACTGACTGACCATGTCTATCCGACCAAACTGTACCAGAGTGGCTGACCCATGTCTATCTGACCGAACTGTACCAGACTGGCTAACCCATGACTATCCGACCGAACTGTACTGGACTGGCTGATCCATGTCTATCCGACCGAACTGTACTAGACTGGCTGACCCATGTCTATCTCACCAAACTGTACCGGACTGTCTGACCCACGTCTATCTGACCTAACTGTGCTAGACTGGCTGACCCATGTCTATCTGACTGAACTATGCTAGACTGGCTGACCCATGTCTATCTGACTGAACTGTGCTAGATTGGCTGACCCATGTCTATCTGACTGAACTGTGCTAGACTGGCTGACCCATGTCTATCTGATCGAAGTGCACTACAATGGAAGACCCATATCTATCTGACCGAAGTGTAGAAGACTGGCTGACCCATGTCTATCGGAGTTAACTGTACCACAATGGCTGACGCGTGTCTATCTGACTGAACTGTAAAAGACTGGCTTACATATGTGTATCTGACCAGACTGTCTGACTGTTAGACCTGACAGCCTTAGGGTGGTCACCCCTAACTTTTTGCCTCCCTCCCTCCACATTTAGGACATTGTTTTTGCTGGTTTTAGGACTCTGTGCACTTTACCACTACTAAGCAGTGCTAAAGTGCATATGCTCCCTCCCTTAAAACATGATGAGAGTGGTTCATACGCAATTGGCTTATTTAATCTACTTGTAAGACCCCAGTAAAGTGCACTACATGTGCCCAGGGCCTGTAGATTAAGGCCCTCATTATGAACATGGCGGTAAACACCGGTGAACAGAAGACCGCCATTGGCAGTGAACAGAAAACCGCCATATAATGATGCCAAAAACAGACACTGCCAAAAATTCTGCTACCACCAGCCACTGCAAGGGCGCTTGTCGGCGGATAGGCCGCACACCCCACCCGGCCACCACCAAGCACACAAATCCCCGACCTCCAAATAATGATGTACAAATCACCCCGGCGGATAGTGGATGTCCAACGACCATTGGTGGTACGGACTGCCACGGCCAGCAAGTGGACCCAACAGCAAGAAATGTACACATTGGCAAGCGTGAAGCCCACACACCTGACACACATCCACAACACTATAAAACACTCACATACACACCCCACAATCCTTTGCATGGCCAATAGGACAACTGAAACTGAGAACATAACACACAGACACTGAACTCAACATCACACAAGTCACACACCCAACCACACAACAGTACACTCACCAGTAGCCACACAACACACCACCCACAACACACACCACGGCACCCCCTAAGCACCCACGCTTCACAGATAGGGAGCTAAGAACAATGGTGGACGAAATACTCAAGGTCGAGCCACAAATCTTCGGGGCACAGGTCCAGCACACACTCATCGCCAGGACGATGGAGTTATGGCAGACCATAGTGAACAAGGTCAACGCAGTGGGAAACCATCCACGCACGAGGGATGACATCCGCAAGAGATGGAACGACCTGTGCGGGAAGGTGAGGTCCATGGCATCCCGGCACAACATTGCGGTCCAGAAGACTGGGGGAGGACCTACACCTACACCATCCGACTACACCGACTGGGAGGAAAAGGTACTGACCATCCTGCACCCTGAGGGCCTCACTGGACTCACTGGAGGAATGGACTCGGGTAAGTCGTCTACAATTACCCCATATCCACCACACCTGTAATGCATGCACCACCCCACCCCTCCAACATCCACCAGGACCACTACCTCACCCAGGCCACAATCACTACATCCAGTGACCCTGCATGCCCACAAACCCACCAACAGGCCCACACTGTAGAAAAGTACCATCTTGCCTGGCATGTTACCCCCATTTTTTACCTGTTTGTATGTTGTTTTTGCCCGTGTCATTGGGATCCTGCTAGCCAGGACCCCAGTGCTCATAAAGTATGCCCTGTATGTGTTCCCTGTGTGGTGCCTAACTGTATCACTGAGGCTCTACTAACCAGAACCTCAGTGTTTATGCTCTCTCTGCTTTTAAAATTGTCACTGCAGGCTAGTGACTAATTTTACCAATTCTGATTGGCACACTGGAACACCCTTATAATTCCCTAGTATATGGTACCTAGGTACCCAGGTGTAGGAAAGTACCATCTTGCCTGGCATGTTACCCCCATTTTTCACTGTATATATGTTGTTTTAGTTGTATGTGTCACTGGGACCCTGTCATCCAGGGCCCCAGTGCTCATAAGTGTGCCTGAATGTGTTACCTGTGTAGTGACTAACTGTCTCACTGAGGCTCTGCTAATCAGAAACTCAGTGGTTATGCTCTCTCATTTCTTTCCAAATTGTCACTAACAGGCTAGTGACCAATTTTACCAATTTACATTGGCTTACTGGAACACCCTTATAATTCCCTAGTATATGGTACTGAGGTACCCAGGGTATTGGGGTTCCAGGAGATCCCTATGGGCTGCAGCATTTCTTTTGCCACCCATAGGGAGCTCTGACAATTCTTACACAGGCCTGCCACTGCAGCCTGAGTGAAATAACGTCCACGTTATTTCACAGCCATTTTACACTGCACTTAAGTAACTTATAAGTCACCTATATGTCTAACCTTTACCTGGTAAAGGTTAGGTGCAAAGTTACTTAGTGTGAGGGCACCCTGGCACTAGCCAAGGTGCCCCCACATTGTTCAGGGCCAATTCCCCGGACTTTGTGAGTGCGGGGACACCATTACACGCGTGCACTACATATACTGTAGGTCACTACCTATATGTAGCTTCACAATGGTAACTCCGAATATGGCCATGTAACATGTCTATGATCATGGAATTGCCCCCTGTATGCCATCCTGGCATAGTTGGCACAATCCCATGATCCCAGTGGTCTGTAGCACAGACCCTGGTACTGCCAAACTGCCTTTCCTGGGGTTTCACTGCAGCTGCTGCTGCTGCCAACCCCTCAGACAGGATTCTGCCCTCCTGGGGTCCAGCCAGGCCTGGCCCAGGATGGCAGAACAAAGGACTTCCTCTGAGAGAGGGTGTTACACCCTCTCCCTTTGGAAAATGGTGTGAAGGCAGGGGAGGAGTAGCCTCCCCCAGCCTCTGGAAATGCTTTCTTGGGCACAGATGTGCCCAATTCTGCATAAGCCAGTCTACACCGGTTCAGGGGACCCCTTAGCCCTGCTCTGGCGCGAAACTGGACAAAGGAAAGGGGAGTGACCACTCCCCTGACCTGCACCTCCCCTGGGAGGTGTCCAGAGCTCCTCCAGTGTGCTCCAGACCTCTGCCATCTTGGAAACAGAGGTGCTGCTGGCACACTGGACTGCTCTGAGTGGCCAGTGCCACCAGGTGACGTCAGAGACTCCTTCTGATAGGCTCCTTCAGGTGTTACTAGCCTATCCTCTCTCCTAGGTAGCCAAACCCTCTTTTCTGGCTATTTAGGGTCTCTGTCTCTGGGGAAACTTTAGATAACGAATGCAAGAGCTCATCCGAGTTCCTCTGCATCTCTCTCTTCACCTTCTGCCAAGGAATCGACTGCTGACCGCGCTGGAAGCCTGCAAAACTGCAACATAGTAGCAAAGACGACTACTGCAACTCTGTAACGCTGATCCTGCCGCCTTCTCGACTGTTTTCCTGGTGGCGCATGCTGTGGGGGTAGTCTGCCTCCTCTCTGCACTAGAAGCTTCGAAGAAATCTCCCGTGGGTCGACGGAATCTTCCCCCTGCAACCGCAGGCACCAAAAAGCTGCATTACCGGTCCCTTGGGTCTCCTCTCAGCACGACGAGCGAGGTCCCTCGAATCCAGCAACTCTGTCCAAGTGACTCCCACAGTCCAGTGACTCTTCAGTCCAAGTTTGGTGGAGGTAAGTCCTTGCCTCCCCACGCCAGACTGCATTGCTGGGAACCGCGACTTTTGAAGCTACTCCGCCGCCTGTGCACTTCCGGCGGAAATCCTTTGTGCACATCCAAGCCTGGGTCCACGGCACTCTAACCTGCATTGCACGACTTTCTAAGTTGGTCTCCGGCGACGTGGGACTCCTTTGTGTAACTTCGGGTGAGCACCATTTCACGCATCCTTGTAGTGCCTGTTTCTGGCACTTCTCCGGGTGCTACCTGCTGCTAAGAGGGCTCCTTGTCTTGCTCGACGTCCCCTCTATCTCCTGGCGCAATTTGCGACATCCTGGTCCTTCCTGGGCTACAGCAGCATCCAAAAACGCTTATTGCACAATTTGCAGCTAGCAAGGCTTGTTGGCGTTCTTTTGGCGGGAAAACACTTCTGCACAACTCTCCACGGCGTGAGGGATCCGTCCTCCAAAGGGGAAGTCTCTAGCCCTTGTCGTTCCTGCAGAAACCTAAGCTTCTTCTGTCCAGTAGAAGCTTCTTTGCACCCACAGCTGGCATTTCCTGGGCATCTGCCCATCTCCGACTTGCTTGTGACTTTTGGACTTGGTCCCCTTGTTCCACAGGTACCCTCGACTGGAAATCCATTGTTGTTGCATTGCTCGTTTGTGTCTTTCCTGCAGTATTCCCCTATCACAACTTCTTTGTCCTTTGGGGAACTTTAGTGCACTTTGCACTCACTTTTCAGGGTCTTGGGGTGGGCTATTTTTCTAACCCTCACTATTTTCTAATAGTCCCAGTGACCCTCTACAAGGTCACATAGGTTTGGGGTCCATTCGTGGTTCGCATTCCACTTTTGGAGTATATGGTTTGTGTTGCCCCTATTCCTATGTGTTCCCATTGCATCCTATTGTAACTATACATTGTTTGCACTGTTTTCTAAGACTATACTGCATATTTTTGGTATTGTGTATATATATCTTGTGTATATTTCCTATCCTCTCACTGAGGGTACACGCTGAGATACTTTGGCATATTGTCATAAAAATAAAGTACCTTTATTTTTAGTATAACTGTGTATTGTGTTTTCTTATGATATTGTGCATATGACACTAGGTGGTACTGTAGGAGCTTCACTCGTCTCCTAGTTCAGCCTAAGCTGCTCTTCTAAGCTACCATTATCTATCAGCCTATGCTGCTAGACACCCTATACACTAATAAGGTATAACTGGGCCTGGTGCAAGGTGCAAGTACCCCTTGGTACTCACTACAAGCCAGTCCAGCCTCCTACACCAGGCTATTGGGATTCCAGGACATCCCTAGGGGCTGCAGCATTTCTTTTGCCACCCATAGGGAGCTCAGACAATTCTTACACAGGACTGCCACTGCAGCCTGAGTGAAATAACGTCCACGTTATTTCACAGCCATTTTATACTGCACTTAAGTAACTTATAGGTCATCTATAAGTGTAACCCTCACTTAGTGAAGGTTAGGTGCAAAGTTACTAAGTGTGAGGGCACCCTGGCACTAGCCAAGGTGCCCCCACATTGTTCAGGGCACATTCCCCAGACTTTGTGAGTGCGGGGACACCACTTGTGAACTACATATAGGTCAATACCTATATGTAGCGTCACAATGGTAACTCCGAAAATGGCCATGTAACATGTCTAGGATCATGGAATTGTCACCCCAATGCCATTCTGGTATTGGGGGTACAATTCCATGCATCCCCGGGTCTCCAGCATGGACCCCGGGTACTGCCAAACTAGCTCTCCGGGCTTTGCTCTGCAGTTACCTCTGCTGCCAACCCTCAGACAGGTTTCTGCCCCCATGGGGCCTGGGCAGCCCAAACCCAGGAAGGCAGAACAAAGGATTTCCTCTGAGAGAGGGTGTTACACCCTCTCCCTTTGGAAATAGGTGTTAAGGGCCTGAGAGGAGTAGCCTCCCCTGGCCTCTAGAAATGCATTGAAGGGCACAGATGGTGCCCTCCTTGCATAAGCCAGTCTACACCGGTTCAGGGATCCCCCAAGCCCTGCTCTGGCGCGAAACTGGACAAAGGAAAGGGGTGTGACCACTCCCCTGACCAGCACCTACCCAGGGGAGGTGCCCAGAGCTCCTCCAGTGTGTCACAGACCTCTGCCATCTTGAATGCAGAGGTGTGAGGGCACAATGGAGACCTCGGAGTGGCCAGTGCCAGCAGGTGATGTCAGAGACCCCTCCTGATAAGTGCTTACCTCTCTCTGTAGCCAATCCTCCTCTGAGGGCTATTTAGGGTCTCTCCTGTGGGTTTCTCACCAGATAACGAATGCAAGAGCTCACCAGAGTTCCTCTGCACTTCTGTCTTTGACTTCTACCAAGGATCGACCACTGACTGCTCCAGGACGCCTCCAAAACCGCAACAAAGTAGCAAGAAGACTGCCAGCAACATTGTAGCGCCTCATCCTGCCGGCTTTCTCGACTTTTTCCTGGTGGTGCATGCTCTGAGGGCTGTCTGCCTTTACCCTGCACTGGAAGCCAAGAAGAAATCTACCATGGGTCGACAGAATCTTCCCCCTGCTAACGCAGGCACCAAACTTCTGCATCACCGGTCCTCTGGGTCCCCTCTCTTCTGGGGTCCCTGGAACACAGGAGCTGGACCCAAGTGTCCCCGACAGTCCAGTGGCCCCTCTGTCCAAATTTGGTGGAGGTAAGTCCTTGCCTCCTCACGCCAGACAGTAATCCTGTGTACTGCGTGAACTGCAGCTGCTAGGGCTTCTGAGCATTTTTGCAAGACTTCCTTTGTGCACAGCCTAGCCCGGGTCCCCAGCACTCCGTCCTGCATTGCCCAACTCGCTGAGTTGGACTCCGACTTCGTGGGACCTTCTTTTGTTGTGCTGAGACGACTGCAGGTGCTCAGATCTTCTGAACGCCTGTTCAGGTGCTTCTGCGGGTACTGCCTGCTTCTGCGTGTTACCGGCGCCCCCCTCTGTCTCCTCCTCCAAGGGGCGACCTCCTGGTCCTTCCTGGGCCCTGGCAGCACCCAAAAGCTTCAACCGTGACTCTTGCAGCTAGCAAGGTTTGTTTGCGGTCTTTCTGTGTGGAAACAACTCTGCATTCTCCAGCACGCCGTGGGACCAAAGGAAAAGTTCCTGGCACCTTCCGATGTTGCAGAATCTTCGGCTTCTTCCACCCGGAGGCAGCCCTTTTGCACCTTCATCTAGGGTTTAGTGGGCTCCTGCCCCCCCCCCCCCCCCCGGACACTTGCGTGACTCTTGGACTTGGTCCCCTTCCTTTACAGGTCCTCAGGTCCAGGAATCCGTCTTCAGTGCTTTGCAGTCAGTTGTTGTCTTTGCAGAATCCCCTATCTCGACTTTACTGTCTTTCTGGGGTAGTAGAGTAACTTTACTCCTACTTTTCAGGGTCTTGGGGTGGGGTATCTTGGACACCCTTAGTGTTTTCTTACACTCCCAGCGACCCTCTACACACTACAATAGGTCTGGAGTCCATTCATGGTTCACATTCCACTTTTGGAGTATATGGTTTGTGTTGCCCCTAAGCCTATTGTCTCCTATTGCATTCTATTGTGTTCTACAGTGTTTGCACTACTTTTCTAACTGTTTACTTACCTGATTTTGGTTTGTGTGTATATTTTGTGTTTATTACTTACCTCCTAAGGGAGTATATCCTCTGAGATACTTTTGCCATATTGTCACTAAAATAAAGTACCTTTATTTTTAGTAACTCTGAGTATTGTGTTTCTTATGATATAGTGCTAAGTGATATAAGTGGTATAGTAGGAGCTTTCCATGTCTCCTAGTTCAGCCTAAGCTGTTCTGCTATAGCTACCTCTATCAGCCTAAGCTGCTAGAACACCTCTAATCTACTAATAAGGGATAACTGGACCTGTCACAAGGTGTAAGTACCACAAAGTACCCACTATAAGCCAGGCCAGCCTCCTACACACATGTGCACAGTCACCTACCCCTGCAGGTAATCACAATGGCACTACACCACCCACAGTGCACCTCCACACCCCATGCAAAATGCAATGGCAACCCCACAATAGGTCCCTGCATGGCCCAACTGGTGAATAAACTGCACAAAATAGGGCAGAGCTGTGCATCCTCATCCAATTTAGTAAATGTAACATACATGACACCCCTACCACTCAGCCACCAACATCAGCTCTGGCCAAACAATGGCTGTCAGCTATGTACAGGACCAGTGTCATACACACTCATCTATGAGCCATTCTCTGTCCCCTTGTAGATGATCCATCATGTGTGGTACACTGCTGTTCCTCAGGACAAATGAACATGGACTGATCCTGGAAACATGGCATTCACATGTGATATGTACTGGTCTGCAGTACGCACCAATTGTATGTTCATTGAGTGGAAGTTCTTCCTGTTTCTGTACACCTCTTCACTTACTCTTGGGGGGGATAAGAGCTATGTGGGTGCCATCGATGGCACCTATCACATGGGGAATGTTAGCAAAGGAATAAAATTCAGACTTGATGGCAGGGAGTTCAGCCCTTTGGGGAAACTTCACATATGTCTGCAGGTGTAGTACAAAAGCATCCAGGAATTTGGACAGGATGAGGCTCAACATTTGCTGTGAGAACCCTGCACCCATGCCCACTGTCACCTGAAATGAGCCTGTGGCCAATAAATGGAGCACAGAGAGCACTTGCACTTCAGTAGGGATGGCATGCTGATTCCGATTAGCCGGTCTCAGTACTGGATCCAGTAATGCACGTAGCTCATGGATTGTAGGACGATTGAGTCTGTAGTTGATAATGATATGACGTTCCACCATGGTCTCCAAATCAACAAGAGGTCTGTACACAGATGGGGCCCTCCCTCGCCACATGGGTCTGTACCTAGAGGAAGTGGTGAACACATGTGAGGGACACACATACATATGCACAACATGTTGTGTATGAATAACTGCTGTACAATATGTAGGTTACACACAAGCAATGTGTGATGTACAACTATAGGGACATGTATGAAGTAATATGTCTGGACTGTTGTGGGGAGAAAAGAGTCATGTGTGCATGGGACTAAGGGCTGGGGTCCATAGGGCCTGCATGGGGCCTATGACCAGGAAATTTGCTGCGTTGTGCTAGCAAAATGGCAGCCCCCTGCCATCCATATATGTAGCGGTGGAACTGACCTCATTCCGCTGGCGGTTGTTTGTTGGCGTACGTGCCCCCATTCATTGGTTAACATGGTTGTCAATGGGGAACCTGGGCCTATCATGATCGCTGCCGGCATTGACGGTGCACACGGCCGCAGAGCGTAAGCCATGTCGTCACCCCAGGTTCACTTGACTCCCAGATCCCGTGCATGGAAGTACTCCAATTAGCGTGCTGCTGTGCCCTGACTCTGGTTACTCAAATGGCACGAGTCACAGGGGAAAGGGCCCCGGCCTTCACCACGGAGGAGCAGGAGAAGCTGGTGGACGGGGTCCTACCCCTGTATGCCAAGTTATATGCGAGACGAGAGGAGCAGGTGAGTAGGTGGATGACGTGCATGAATGTGTGTGATGGTGGTGAATGCCTGTATGCATCTGTGGTCGGTATGCACCTGCACATGTGTAGAATGTGTGGCAACTACTGTGAGTGAGGTGGTGAAATGATGTTGTGAAGTGTCCGTTCCATAGAGGACGTATAGTCAGCGGTATCACATAGCCATTTTCTGAACTATTTTTTTCTTTTCTGTGTGTCCCCTACAGGTCAGCACCCATCAGAAGAGGGCACTCTGGCAGGCCATCGCCAGGGAGGTGCAGACCCTGGGGGTTTACAACTGGTGGAGCACCCACTGCAGGAAGTGGTGGGAGAACCTGCGGCACTGGGCCAGCTAGGGAAGTCCTCCTCGTCGGGTCCTGACCCCCCTAATGCGCTGCATTCTGGCGGTGGCATATCCAGACTTGAATGGGCGCTTGAAGGCTGCACAGCATCCACAAGGGGGTGAGTACTAACATCATATCATGCATCTTTGATGGATGTCTGAGGGTGCTGTAGGATGTATGCTGTCTAGTGCCAGTAACTGTGACAGGTGTCTAACAGCAGTCCTGCCCCCATGGGCACTGAGATGATTAGGGGCAGGTCTGCAGTTCATCAGGTATTTGTTTCATGTGGGAGAAGAGTTCTATGCTAGGGTTGTGGCCACAAGTCAGGGGCATAGACATGACTATAGCTGTAGGTGCTGCGTGTTGGTGTATAAGCTGGGTGGGCGTATAAGTGAACCAAATTTGTACATCCATTCAGGTGTTAACATATCTCTCATGTTTTGTCTCCCCACCCCTGTACTCTTGTGTTGTCTGTGTACATCAGCAACATCTGCCAAGGGGGCAGTGGCACCGGCGAGTGGGGATGCAGCGGTCCAAGGTTTCAAGGAGTCAGAGTCTACCGACGCCAAGGGGACCAGTGGGTTGGAGTGGGAGGGGAGTACCACAGGGGAGGCATCTACCACTGGAGGTAAGGACTCTGATACCTCCTCCAATGGGAGCTCCTTCGTGGTGGCGGACCCTAGTGGGCCCACCCAAACTTTGTCATCTTCCGCCACCCCCCATACCATCACAGCCCTCCCAGTTGCTCCCCACCCAGTTGCCTGTGCCCGCTCAACCAGAAGGGTGGGCGTCTCCTTCGCCCCAGGCACCTACTCCCCTGACCCGGTCAGCCCTGCTGACCTCACGGAGGAGGCTATTGAACTCCTGAGGACCATCTCTGTAGGGCAGACAACCATCGTCAATGCCATCCAGGGGGTAGCATCCCAGATTCAGCAGTGCAATGTATACCTGGAAGGCATTCACGGTGCCATGTCTGGCCTACAGAGATCTTTTCAGGCTCTGGCCTCCTCTTTGAAGGCAGGCAGTGTCCCTGGTCATTCCGTCCCCCTCCAACCACCCAGCCCACTCTTTTTACCTGTCCCAAGCACACATTCTGACAGCCATGCACACACCTCAACACACAAGAAGCACACTGAAAAACACAAGCACCACATTTCCCACCACAGGCATATACACAGCCAACATACAAAGGCACAAACACCAACATCCACTTCCCCCAGTGTGTCCACCTCTCCTGCCTCCCTGTCTGTCACCTCTATATGCACACTCACAGGCACTGCACCCTCATTCACTGTTACTGACCCCATTCTTGCAGTCCCCACAACATCAGGCATCCAGTCACGCACCCCAGATACCACACCTTCACTCACCACAACAACATTGACTGACACATGCAGCACACTCACTAGACCTGCAGACACCCAGACAACATCCATGTACACTGGCAGCCTGTCTTGTCCCACTGTGTCCACCCCCACTCCTCCCAAAACACTCAAACGTTCCCAGACACCCACCCAACACACATCTACAACACCTCTGCATAGTGTACAGGCACCTGCACCCACATCACGCACACCTACAGCTGTTCCCAACATTCCCTCCACCTCCACTCCCACACCTTCCTCCATGTCCACCCCAACTCAGCACACCTACACCTGGTACAAGCACTCCCCCTACTTCCACTCCCACACCTTGCTCCATGTCCACCCCGACTCAGCACATCAACACCCGGTACAAGCACTCCCTCTAACCTCCACTGCCACATCTTCCTCCAGGTCCACCCCGACTCAGCACACCTACACAGGTTAAAGGCCCTCCCTCTCCCTCCACTCCCGCAACTTCCTCCATGTCCACCCCGAATCAGCACACCTACACCGGATACAAGCACTCTCTCTACCTCCACTCCCACACCTTCCTCCATGTCCCCCCGACTCAGCACACCTACACCACTTACAAGCACTCCCTCTACCTCCACTCCAACACCTTCCTCCATGTCCACCCCGACTCAGCACACCTACACCTGGTACAAGCACTCCCTCTACCTCCACTCCCACACCTTCCTCCATGTCCACCCTGTGAGAAGGTAGCCTCTTTCTAGCCTTGTTACCCCCACTTTTGGCCTGTTTGTGAGTGTATGTCAGGGTGTTTGTCACTGTTTTCACTGTCTCACTGGGATCCTGATAGCCAGGCCTCAGTGCTCATAGTGAAAACACCATGTTTTCAGTATGGTTGTTATGTGTCACTGGGATCCTGCTGGTCAGGACCCCAGTGCTCATAGGTTTGTGGCCTATATGTATGTGTCACTGGGACCCTGTCACACAGGGCCCCAGTGCTCATAGGTGTGCATGTATATGTTCCCTGTGTGGTGCCTAACTGTCTCACTGAGGCTCTGCTAACCAGAACCTCAGTGGTTATGCTCTCTCATTACTTTCAAATTGTCACTAACAGGCTAGTGACCAATTTTACCAATTTACATTGGCTTACTGGAACACCCTTATAATTCCCTAGTATATGGTACTGAGGTACCCAGGGTATTGGGGTTCCAGGAGATCCCTATGGGCTGCAGCATTTCTTTTGCCACCCATAGGGAGCTCTGACAATTCTTACACAGGCCTGCCACTGCAGCCTGAGTGAAATAACGTCCACGTTATTTCACAGCCATTTTACACTGCACTTAAGTAACTTATAAGTCACCTATATGTCTAACCTTTACCTGGTAAAGGTTAGGTGCAAAGTTACTTAGTGTGAGGGCACCCTGGCACTAGCCAAGGTGCCCCCACATTGTTCAGAGCCAATTCACTGAACTTTGTGAGTGCGGGGACACCATTACACGCGTGCACTACATATAGGTCACTACCTATATGTAGCTTCACCATGGTAACTCCGAATATGGCCATGTAACATGTCTATGATCATGGAATTGCCCCCTCTATGCCATCCTGGCATTGTTGGTACAATTCCATGATCCCAGTGGTCTGTAGCACAGACCCTGGTACTGCCAGACTGCCCTTCCTGGGGTTTCACTGCAGCTGCTGCTGCTGCCAACCCCTCAGACAGGCAGCTGCCCTCCTGGGGTCCAGCCAGGCCTGGCCCAGGATGGCAGAACAAAGAACTTCCTCTGAGAGAGGGTGTGACACCCTCTCCCTTTGGAAAATGGTGTGAAGGCAGGGGAGGAGTAGCCTCCCCCAGCCTCTGGAAATGCTTTGTTGGGCACAGATGTGCCCAATTCTGCATAAGCCAGTCTACACCGGTTCAGGGACCCCTTAGCCCCTGCTCTGGCGCGAAACTGGACAAAGGAAAGGGGAGTGACCACTCCCCTGACCTGCACCTCCCCTGGGAGGTGTCCAGAGCTCCTCCAGTGTGCTCCAGACCTCTGCCATCTTGGAAACAGAGGTGCTGCTGGCACACTGGACTGCTCTGAGTGGCCAGTGCCACCAGGTGACGTCAGAGACTCCTTGTGATAGGCTCCTTCAGGTGTTAGTAGCCTTTCCTCTCTCCTAGGTAGCCAAACCCTCTTTTCTGGCTATTTAGGGTCTCTGTCTCTGGGGAAACTTCAGATAACGAATGCATGAGCTCAGCCGAGTTCCTCTGCATCTCTCTCTTCACCTTCTGATAAGGAATCGACCGCTGACCGCGCTGGAAGCCTGCAAACCTGCAACATAGTAGCAAAGACGACTACTGCAACTCTGTAACGCTGATCCTACCGCCTTCTCGACTGTTTTCCTGCTTGTGCATGCTGTGGGGGTAGTCTGCCTCCTCTCTGCACCAGAAGCTCCGAAGAAATCTCCCGTGGGTCGACGGAATCTTCCCCCTGCAACCGCAGGCACCAAAAAGCTGCATTACCGGTCCCTTGGGTCTCCTCTCAGCACGACGAGCGAGGTCCCTCGAATCCAGCGACACCGTCCAAGTGACCCCCACAGTCCAGTGACTCTTCAGCCCAAGTTTGGTGGAGGTAAGTCCTTGCCTCACCTCGCTGGGCTGCATTGCTGGGAACCGCGACTTTGCAAGCTACTCCGGCCCCTGTGCACTTCCGGCGGAAATCCTTCGTGCACAGCCAAGCCTGGGTCCACGGCACTCTAACCTGCATTGCACGACTTTCTAAGTTGGTCTCCGGCGACGTGGGACTCCTTTGTGCAACTTCGGCGAGCACCGTTTCACGCATCCTCGTAGTGCCTGTTTCTGGCACTTCTCCGGGTGCTACCTGCTTCAGTGAGGGCTCTTTGTCTTGCTCGACGTCCCCTCTCTCTGCAGGTCCAATTTGCGACCTCCTGGTCCCTCCTGGGCCCCAGCAGCGTCCAAAAACGCCAAACGCACGATTTGCGTGTAGCAAGGCTTGTTGGCGTCCATCCGGCGGGAAAACACTTCTGCACGACTCTCCAAGGCGTGGGGGATCCATCCTCCAAAGGGGAAGTCTCTAGCCCTTGTCGTTCCTGCAGTATTCACAGTTCTTCAGCCTAGTAAGAGCTTCCTTGCACCAACCGCTGGCATTTCTTGGGCATCTGCCCATCTCCGAGTTGCTTGTGACTTTTGGACTTGGTCCCCTTGTTCCACAGGTACCCTCAGTCAGGAATCCATCGTTGTTGCATTGCTGATTTGTGTTTTCCTTGCATTTTCCCTCTAACACGACTATTTTGTCCTTAGGGGAACTTTAGTGCACTTTGCACTCACTTTTCAGGGTCTTGGGGAGGGTTATTTTGCTAACTCTCACTATTTTCTAATAGTCCCAGCGACCCTCTACAAGGTCACATAGGTTTGGGGTCCATTCGTGGTTCGCATTCCACTTCTGGAGTATATGGTTTGTGTTGCCCCTATCCCTATGTTTCCCCATTGCATCCTATTGTAACTATACATTGTTTGCACTGTTTTCTAAGACTATACTGCATATTTTTGCTATTGTGTATATATATCTTGTGTATATTTCCTATCCTCTCACTGAGGGTACACTCTAAGATACTTTGGCATATTGTCATAAAAATAAAGTACCTTTATTTTTAGTATAACTGTGTATTGTGTTTTCTTATGATATTGTGCATATGACACTAAGTGGTACTGTAGTAGCTTCACACGTCTCCTAGTTCAGCCTAAGCTGCTCTGCTAAGCTACCATTATCTATCAGCCTAAGCTGCTAGACACCCTATACACTAATAAGGGATAACTGGGCCTGGTGCAAGGTGCAAGTACCCCTTGGTACTCACTACAAGCCAGTCCAGCCTCCTACATTGGTTGTGCAGTGGTGGGATAAGTGCTTGAGACTACTTACCACTCTTGTCATTGTACTTTTCATAAGAGAAAAATATACAAAACAAGGTCAGTGTATATACACATAGCCAAAAAGTTTTGCATTTCCTCTTTTCACTCTTTTCTAAGTGCTGAAAAGTACTCCTAAACTTTCAAAAAGTTCTTAAAAGTTTAAAAAGTTTTTTCTGTCTTTCCAAAAAGTTCTGAAAACTTTTTTCCCTTTTTCTATCACTTTAACTCTCTCAAAAAAATGTCTGGCACAGGAAAAAATGTTGAACTGTCCAAACTTGCATATGATCACCTTAGCTGGAAAGGAGCAAGGAGTCTCTGCATAGAGAGAGGTTTGAGTGTAGGGAAGAATCCTTCCTTAGAACTGTTAATTAATATGCTTAGAGTACAGGATAAGGCCATAAGTGCCCAATCTGTAGAAAAAGTAGCTAATGGTTCTCAATCTGATCCAGGGACTCCCCCAGGAAAAGGTTCAGGAAAGAAACTTCTCAGCCTGCCCATTACTAGACAGTCTAGCATAGTTGGTACAGAGGTTGAATCACACCATACTGATGGTGTGCTCTCACATTATGCTGGTAGCCAAGCTGTTAGGGTGCCCTCTGTAAGGGACAGGTCTCCTTCTGTTCATTCCCATCATACCTCTGTATCTAGAAATGTCCCTCCCACCCACCCTGATGACAGATTGTTAGAAAGGGAGCTCAATAGATTGAGAGTGGAACAAACCAGACTGAAGCTCAAGAAGCAACAGCTGGATTTGGATAGACAGTCTTTAGAAATAGAGAGGGAAAGACAGAAGTTGGGTTTAGATACCCATGGTGGCAGCAGCAGTATTCCCCATAGTCATCCTGCAAAAGAGCATGATTCCAGGAATCTGCACAAGATAGTTCCCCCTTATAAGGAGGGGGATGACATTAACAAGTGGTTTGCTGCACTTGAGAGGGCCTGTGTTGTACAGGATGTCCCTCAAAGGCAGTGGGCTGCTATCCTATGGCTATCATTTAGTGGAAAAGGTAGGGATAGGCTCCTTACTGTGAAAGAAAATGATGCCAATAATTTTACAGTTCTTAAGAATGCACTCCTGGATGGTTATGGCTTAACCACTGAACAGTACAGGATAAAGTTCAGAGAGACCAAAAAGGAGTCTTCACAAGACTGGGTTGATTTCATTGACCATTCAGTGAAGGCCTTGGAGGGGTGGTTACATGGCAGTAAAGTTACTGATTATGAAAGCCTGTATAACACAATCCTGAGAGAGCATATACTTAATAATTGTGTGTCTGATTTGTTGCACCAGTACCTGGTAGACTCTGATCTGACCTCTCCCCAAGAATTGGGAAAGAAGGCAGACAAATGGGTCAGAACAAGGGTGAACAGAAAAGTTCATACAGGGGGTGACAAAGATGGCAATAAGAAGAAAGATGGTGAAAAATCTCAAGATAAGCATGGGGATAAGGATAAAACCAAAAATCCCACTTCAAATCTTAAACACTCTTCAGAGGGTGGGGATAAAACAAATTCTTCCTCTTCTTCCCAACCTGCACACATTAAAAAGCCTTGGTGCTTTGTGTGTAAAAACAGAGGCCATAGGCCAGGGGATAAGTCCTGTCCAGGTAAACCCCCTGAGCCTACCACCACTAATACATCAAGCTCTAGTGCCCCTAGCAGTAGTGGTACTAGTGGTGGGACTGCTGGCAACAGTCAAGCAAAGGGTGTAGTTGGGTTCACTTATGGGTCCATAGTGGAAACTGATGTAATCAGTCCCAAGACAGTTTCTGTCACACCTAGTGGCATTGGCCTTGCCACACTGGCTGCTTGTCCCCTTACAATGGATAAGTACAGGCAGACAGTTTCAATAAATGGTGTTGAGGCCTTGGCCTACAGGGACACAGGTGCCAGTTTCACTTTGGTGACTGAAAACCTAGTGCCTCCTGAACAACACATCATTGGACAACAGTATAAGATTATTGATGTCCATAACTCCACTAAGTTTCTTCCCTTAGCTATAATTCAGTTTAGTTGGGGTGGAGTTACTGGCCCTAAGCAGGTGGTGGTATCACCTAGCTTACCTGTAGACTGTCTCTTAGGTAATGACCTAGAGGCCTCAGGTTGGGCTGATGTAGAGTTTTATGCCCATGCAGCCATGCTGGGCATCCCTGAGGAATTGTTCCCTCTCATTTCTACTGAAATGAAAAAGCAAAGGAGAGAAGGCCTGAAAACTCAGGATCCCTCTCCATCAACAGGTAAAAAGGGTATCACAGTATCCCCTAACCACCCTACCATTCAGGATACCATTCCTGTGGTGGGAGAAACCTCTCCTCGGGTGGCACCTGTTCCAAGGGAATCATCAGCTGGCATAGCTGGACTCCCTGAGGTAGAAGTACCTCTCTGTGGGATAACTAACATTGGTGACAAAAAGAGCACCATTTTAGTTAACATGGAGCATCCCTCCAACCCTCCCAGAGAAACTTTAGTGCAGAAACCCTGTACTGCCTCACAACACTTAGGACAGCATCCCTGCCCTAGTGTGGAGCTCATAGGACAGCATCCCTGCCCTGCTCCAACTCAAGAGAAACAGCATCCCTGTTCTCTCTTCCAGCCAAATGGACAAAGTTTTTGCCCAGCCATGGCTTTTCTGAGACAGCATCCCTGTCTGGCATTTCCATCACTACAAATAGGTTCAGTGGACAATTCCCACTGCTCTAAACTAAAACTTACTGATAGAAACTCTGAAAATACATCTTCACATTGTTGCTTAGCTAAAAAACTTCAAACAGGGTGGTTTACATCCCCACAGGGAAGTAACCATATAGTGGATGATAAAGGGAGTAACCAGTCTATTGCAGAGCTACTCTCTACTTATCACCACTTAGACAATAAAGTCTCAACTGGCCAAGGTTAGCCTTATTGTCCTTCGTTTGGGGGGGGGGTTGTGTGAGAAGGTAGCCTCTTTCTAGCCTTGTTACCCCCACTTTTGGCCTGTTTGTGAGTGTATGTCAGGGTGTTTGTCACTGTTTTCACTGTCTCACTGGGATCCTGATAGCCAGGCCTCAGTGCTCATAGTGAAAACACCATGTTTTCAGTATGGTTGTTATGTGTCACTGGGATCCTGCTGGTCAGGACCCCAGTGCTCATAGGTTTGTGGCCTATATGTATGTGTCACTGGGACCCTGTCACACAGGGCCCCAGTGCTCATAGGTGTGCATGTATATGTTCCCTGTGTGGTGCCTAACTGTCTCACTGAGGCTCTGCTAACCAGAACCTCAGTGGTTATGCTCTCTCATTACTTTCAAATTGTCACTAACAGGCTAGTGACCAATTTTACCAATTTACATTGGCTTACTGGAACACCCTTATAATTCCCTAGTATATGGTACTGAGGTACCCAGGGTATTGGGGTTCCAGGAGATCCCTATGGGCTGCAGCATTTCTTTTGCCACCCATAGGGAGCTCTGACAATTCTTACACAGGCCTGCCACTGCAGCCTGAGTGAAATAACGTCCACGTTATTTCACAGCCATTTTACACTGCACTTAAGTAACTTATAAGTCACCTATATGTCTAACCTTTACCTGGTAAAGGTTAGGTGCAAAGTTACTTAGTGTGAGGGCACCCTGGCACTAGCCAAGGTGCCCCCACATTGTTCAGAGCCAATTCACTGAACTTTGTGAGTGCGGGGACACCATTACACGCGTGCACTACATATAGGTCACTACCTATATGTAGCTTCACCATGGTAACTCCGAATATGGCCATGTAACATGTCTATGATCATGGAATTGCCCCCTCTATGCCATCCTGGCATTGTTGGTACAATTCCATGATCCCAGTGGTCTGTAGCACAGACCCTGGTACTGCCAGACTGCCCTTCCTGGGGTTTCACTGCAGCTGCTGCTGCTGCCAACCCCTCAGACAGGCAGCTGCCCTCCTGGGGTCCAGCCAGGCCTGGCCCAGGATGGCAGAACAAAGAACTTCCTCTGAGAGAGGGTGTGACACCCTCTCCCTTTGGAAAATGGTGTGAAGGCAGGGGAGGAGTAGCCTCCCCCAGCCTCTGGAAATGCTTTGTTGGGCACAGATGTGCCCAATTCTGCATAAGCCAGTCTACACCGGTTCAGGGACCCCTTAGCCCCTGCTCTGGCGCGAAACTGGACAAAGGAAAGGGGAGTGACCACTCCCCTGACCTGCACCTCCCCTGGGAGGTGTCCAGAGCTCCTCCAGTGTGCTCCAGACCTCTGCCATCTTGGAAACAGAGGTGCTGCTGGCACACTGGACTGCTCTGAGTGGCCAGTGCCACCAGGTGACGTCAGAGACTCCTTGTGATAGGCTCCTTCAGGTGTTAGTAGCCTTTCCTCTCTCCTAGGTAGCCAAACCCTCTTTTCTGGCTATTTAGGGTCTCTGTCTCTGGGGAAACTTCAGATAACGAATGCATGAGCTCAGCCGAGTTCCTCTGCATCTCTCTCTTCACCTTCTGATAAGGAATCGACCGCTGACCGCGCTGGAAGCCTGCAAACCTGCAACATAGTAGCAAAGACGACTACTGCAACTCTGTAACGCTGATCCTACCGCCTTCTCGACTGTTTTCCTGCTTGTGCATGCTGTGGGGGTAGTCTGCCTCCTCTCTGCACCAGAAGCTCCGAAGAAATCTCCCGTGGGTCGACGGAATCTTCCCCCTGCAACCGCAGGCACCAAAAAGCTGCATTACCGGTCCCTTGGGTCTCCTCTCAGCACGACGAGCGAGGTCCCTCGAATCCAGCGACACCGTCCAAGTGACCCCCACAGTCCAGTGACTCTTCAGCCCAAGTTTGGTGGAGGTAAGTCCTTGCCTCACCTCGCTGGGCTGCATTGCTGGGAACCGCGACTTTGCAAGCTACTCCGGCCCCTGTGCACTTCCGGCGGAAATCCTTCGTGCACAGCCAAGCCTGGGTCCACGGCACTCTAACCTGCATTGCACGACTTTCTAAGTTGGTCTCCGGCGACGTGGGACTCCTTTGTGCAACTTCGGCGAGCACCGTTTCACGCATCCTCGTAGTGCCTGTTTCTGGCACTTCTCCGGGTGCTACCTGCTTCAGTGAGGGCTCTTTGTCTTGCTCGACGTCCCCTCTCTCTGCAGGTCCAATTTGCGACCTCCTGGTCCCTCCTGGGCCCCAGCAGCGTCCAAAAACGCCAAACGCACGATTTGCGTGTAGCAAGGCTTGTTGGCGTCCATCCGGCGGGAAAACACTTCTGCACGACTCTCCAAGGCGTGGGGGATCCATCCTCCAAAGGGGAAGTCTCTAGCCCTTGTCGTTCCTGCAGTATTCACAGTTCTTCAGCCTAGTAAGAGCTTCCTTGCACCAACCGCTGGCATTTCTTGGGCATCTGCCCATCTCCGAGTTGCTTGTGACTTTTGGACTTGGTCCCCTTGTTCCACAGGTACCCTCAGTCAGGAATCCATCGTTGTTGCATTGCTGATTTGTGTTTTCCTTGCATTTTCCCTCTAACACGACTATTTTGTCCTTAGGGGAACTTTAGTGCACTTTGCACTCACTTTTCAGGGTCTTGGGGAGGGTTATTTTGCTAACTCTCACTATTTTCTAATAGTCCCAGCGACCCTCTACAAGGTCACATAGGTTTGGGGTCCATTCGTGGTTCGCATTCCACTTCTGGAGTATATGGTTTGTGTTGCCCCTATCCCTATGTTTCCCCATTGCATCCTATTGTAACTATACATTGTTTGCACTGTTTTCTAAGACTATACTGCATATTTTTGCTATTGTGTATATATATCTTGTGTATATTTCCTATCCTCTCACTGAGGGTACACTCTAAGATACTTTGGCATATTGTCATAAAAATAAAGTACCTTTATTTTTAGTATAACTGTGTATTGTGTTTTCTTATGATATTGTGCATATGACACTAAGTGGTACTGTAGTAGCTTCACACGTCTCCTAGTTCAGCCTAAGCTGCTCTGCTAAGCTACCATTATCTATCAGCCTAAGCTGCTAGACACCCTATACACTAATAAGGGATAACTGGGCCTGGTGCAAGGTGCAAGTACCCCTTGGTACTCACTACAAGCCAGTCCAGCCTCCTACACACCCCGACTCAACACACCTTCACCTGGTACAAGCACTCCCTCTACCTCCACTCCCACACCCTCCTCCATGTCCACCCCGATTCAACACACCTACACCAGATATGAGCATTCCCTCTACCTCCACTCCCACACCTTCCTCCACGTCCACCCTGACTCAGCACACCTGAACCTGGTACAAGCACTCCCTCTAACTCCACTCCTGCACCTTCCTCCATGTCCACCCCAACTCAGCACACCTACACCTCCTACAAGCACTCCCTCTACCTCCACTCCCACACCTTCCTCCATGTCCACCCCGACTCAGCACACCTACACCAGTTACAAGCATTTCCTCTACCTCCATTCCCACACCTTCCTCCATGTCCACCCGACTCAGCACACCTACACCTGGTACAAGCACTCCCTCTACCTCCACTCCCACACCTTCCTCCATGCCCACCCCAACTCAGCACACCTACACCCTTTACAAGCACTCCCTCTACCTCCACTCCTGCAACTTCCTCCACGTCCACCCCGACTCAACGCACCTACACCAGTTACAAGCACTCCCTCTACTGCCACTCCCACACCTTCCTACATGTCTACCCCGACTCAGCACACCTACACCAGTTACAAGCACTCCCTCTACCTCCACTCCCACACCTTCCTCCATGTCCACCCCGACTCAGCACACCTACACCTGGTACAAGCACTCCCTCTACCTCCACTCCCACACCTTCCTCCATGTCCACCCCGACTCAACACACCTGCACCTGGTACAAGCACTCCCTCTACCTCCACTCCCACACCCTCCTCCATGTCCACCCCGATTCAACACACCTACACCAGTTACAAGCACTCCATCTACCTCCACTCCCACACCTTCCTCCACGTCCACCCTGACTCAGCACACCTGAACCTGGTACAAGCACTCCCTCTAACTCCACTCCTGCACCTTCCTCCATGTCCACCCCAACTCAGCACACCTACACCTCCTACAAGCACTCCCTCTACCTCCACTCCCACACCTTCCTCCATGTCCACCCCAACTCAGCACACCTACACCAGTTACAAGCATTTCCTCTACCTCCATTCCCACACCTTCCTCCATGTCCACCCGACTCAGCACACCTACACCTGGTACAAGCACTCCCTCTACCTCCACTACCACACCTTCCTCCATGCGCACCCCAACTCAGCACACCTACATCCTTTACAAGCACTCCCTCTACCTCCACTCCTGCAACTTCCTCCACTTCCACCCCGACTCAACGCACCTACACCAGTTACAAGCACTCCCTCTACTGCCACTCCCACACCTTCCTACATGTCTACCCCGACTCAGCACACCTACACCAGTTACAAGCACTCCCTTTACCTCCACTCCCACACCTTCCTCCATGTCCACCCCGACTCAGCGCTCCTACACCTGGTACAAGCTCTCCCTCACCTTCCTCCATGTCCACCCCAATTCAGCACACCTACACCCGTTACAAGCACTCTCTCTATCTCCACTCCTGCACCTTCCTCCATGTCCACCCCGACTCAGCACACCTACACCCGTTACAAGCACTCCCTCTACTGCCACTCCCACACCTTCCTCCATGTCCACCCCGACTCAGCACACCTACACCAGTTACAAGCACTCCCTCTACTGCCACTCCCACACCTTCCTCCATGTTCACCCCGACTCAGCACACCTACCCCAGTTACAAGCACTCCCTCTACCTCCACTCCCACATCTTCCTCCATGTCCACCCCAACTCAGCACATCTACACCCGGTACAAGCAAACCCTCTACCTCCACTGCCACATCTTCCTCCAGGTCCACCCCGACTCAGCACACCTACACAGGTTAAAGGCCCTCCCTCTACCTCCACTCCCGCACCTTCCTCCATGTCCACCCCGACTCAGCACACCTACACCGGTTACAAGCACTCTCTCTACCTCCACTCACACACCATCCTCCATGTCCACCCCGACTCAGCACACCTACACCACTTACAAGCACTCCCTCTACCTCTACCTCCACTCCAACACCTTCCTCCATGTCCACCCGACTCAGCACACCTACACCCGTTACAAGCACTCCCTCTACCTCCACTCCCACACCTTCCTCTGTGTCCACCGCGACTCAGCACACCTACACCTGGTACAAGCACTTCCTCTATCTCCACTGTCACACCTTCCTCCATGTCCACCCCGACTCAGCACACGTACACCTTGTACAAGCACTCTCTCTAACTCCACTCCCACACCTTCCTCCGTGTCCACCCCAACTCAGCACACCTACACCAACTACAAGCACTCCCTCTACCTCTACTCCCACACCTTCCTCCATGTCCACCCTGACTCAGCACACCCACACCTGTTACAAGCGCTCCCTCTACCTCCACTCCCACACCTTCCTCCATGTCCACCCCGACTCAGCACACCTACATCTGGTACAACTACCCCCTCTACCTCCACTTCCACACTTTCCTCCACGTCCACCCCGACTCAGCACACCTACACCTGGTACAAGCACTCCCTCTACCTCCACTCCCACACCTTCCCCCATGTCCACCCCAACTCAGCACACCTACGCCTGGTACAAGCACTCCCTCTACCACCACTCCCACACTTTCCTCCATCTCCTCCCCGACTCAGCACACCTACACCAGTTACAAGCACTCCCTCTACCTCCACTCCCGCACCTTCCTCTGTGTCCACCCCAACTCAGCACAATTACGCCTGGTACAAGCACTCCCTCTACCTCCCCTCCCGCACCTTCCTCCGTGTCCACCCCAACTCAGCACACCTACACCATTTACAAGCACTCCCTCTACCTCTACTCCCGCACCTTCCTCCAGGTCCAACCCGACTCAGCACACCTACACCAGTTACAAGCACTCCCTCTACCTCCACTCCCACACCTTCCTCCATGTCCACCCCGACTCAGCACACCTACACCCGGTACAAGCACTCCCTCTACCTCCACTGCCACACCTTCCTCCATGTCCACTCCCACTCTGCACACCTACACCTGGTATAAGCACTCCCTCTACCTCCACTCCCACGCCTTCCTCCATGTCTACCCCGACTCAGCACACCTAGACCTGCTAAAAGCACTCCCTCTACCTCCACTCCTGCACCTTCCTCCGTGTCCACCCCAACTCAGCACAATTACACCTAGTACAAGCACTCCCTCTACCTCCCCTCCCGCACCTTCCTCCGTGTCCACCACGACTCAGCACACCTACACCAGTTACAAGCACTCCCTCTACCTCCACTCCCACACCTTCCTCGCCGTCCACCCCGACTCAGCACACCTACACCTGGTACAAGCACTCCCTCTACCTCCACTCCCACACCTTCCTCCATGTCCACCCCAACTCAGCACACCTACGCCTGGAACAAGCACTCCCTCTACCTCCACTCCCACACTTTCCTCTATCTCCACCCCGACTCAGCACACCTACACCAGTTACAAGCACTCCCTCTACCTCCACTCCCGCACCTTCTTCCGTGTCCACCCCAACTCAGCATAATTACGCCTGGTACAAGCACTCCCTGTACCTCCACTCCCACACCTTCCTCCGTGTCCACCCCGACTCAGCACACCTACACCCGGTACAAGCACTCCCTCTACCTCCACTGCCACACCTTCCTCCATGTCCACTCCCACTCAGCACACCTACACCAGTTACAAGCACTCCCTCTACCTCCACTCCCACACCTTCCTCGCCGTCCACCCCGACTCAGCACACCTACACCTGGTACAAGCACTCCCTCTACCTCCACTCCCACACCTTCCCCCATGTCCACCCCAACTCAGCACACCTACGCCTGGTACAAGCACTCCCTCTACCACCACTCCCACACTTTCCTCCATCTCCTCCCCGACTCAGCACACCTACACCAGTTACAAGCACTCCCTCTACCTCCACTCCCGCACCTTCCTCTGTGTCCACCCCAACTCAGCACAATTACGCCTGGTACAAGCACTCCCTCTACCTCCCCTCCCGCACCTTCCTCCGTGTCCACCCCAACTCAGCACACCTACACCATTTACAAGCACTCCCTCTACCTCTACTCCCGCACCTTCCTCCAGGTCCAACCCGACTCAGCACACCTACACCAGTTACAAGCACTCCCTCTACCTCCACTCCCACACCTTCCTCCATGTCCACCCCGACTCAGCACACCTACACCCGGTACAAGCACTCCCTCTACCTCCACTGCCACACCTTCCTCCATGTCCACTCCCACTCTGCACACCTACACCTGGTATAAGCACTCCCTCTACCTCCACTCCCACGCCTTCCTCCATGTCTACCCCGACTCAGCACACCTAGACCTGCTAAAAGCACTCCCTCTACCTCCACTCCTGCACCTTCCTCCGTGTCCACCCCAACTCAGCACAATTACACCTGGTACAAGCACTCCCTCTACCTTCCCTCCCGCACCTTCCTCCGTGTCCACCACGACTGAGCACACCTACACCAGTTACAAGCACTCCCTCTACCTCCACTCCCACACCTTCCTCGCCGTCCACCCCGACTCAGCACACCTACACCTGGTACAAGCACTCCCTCTACCTCCACTCCCACACCTTCCTCCATGTCCACCCCAACTCAGCACACCTACGCCTGGAACAAGCACTCCCTCTACCTCCACTCCCACACTTTCCTCTATCTCCACCCCGACTCAGCACACCTACACCAGTTACAAGCACTCCCTCTACCTCCACTCCCGCACCTTCTTCCGTGTCCACCCCAACTCAGCATAATTACGCCTGGTACAAGCACTCCCTGTACCTCCACTCCCACACCTTCCTCCGTGTCCACCCCGACTCAGCACACCTACACCCGGTACAAGCACTCCCTCTACCTCCACTGCCACACCTTCCTCCATGTCCACTCCCACTCTGCACACCTACACCTGGTATAAGCACTCCCTCTGTTGTACTTTAGCAGTGATTAGATTAAGCATTAGCAGAAGACATCTTGTATTTAGTAACTATTGTGAACATACCTCCACTCCCACGCCTTCCTCCATGTCTACCCTGACTCAGCACACCTAGACCTGCTACAAGCACTCCCTCTACCTCCACTCCCACACCTTCCTCCATGTCCACCCAGACTCAGCACACCTCCACCAGTTACAAGTACTCCCTCTACCTCCACTCCCTCACCTTTCTCCATGTCCAACCCGACTCAGCACACCTATACCAGTTACAAGCACCCCCTCTACCTCCACTCACACACCTTCCTCCATGTCCACCCCAACTCAGCACACCTGCACCTGGTACAAGCACTCCCTCTACCTCCACTTCCACACCTTCCTCCATGTCCACCCCAACTGCCCCTAAAAACTTTTCCTCTCCTGTGTTGACCTTTATGAACCCACTGGCCCACCTTGTCCCATCTCTAAACGTGCCCACCTCCTTGCCCTGTCCACTCCTTTCACGTCTAAGTCTGCCCTAGTCCGCCCTTTACATTCCCATGCCCTTACCCAGTGAGCAAGAAGCCCCGTGCTGGCCCAGGTCCATCTGCCACCCCCCCCAGTCCAAGCCTGCTCCCCCACCTTCCAAGAGCAAACCCAAACCCCCTCCACCTCCCAAACGTAAGCCCAGGCCACACCCCTCCCAGACATAAGTCCCCACCCCGCCTCCTCCTGCCCCTATTCCCTGACCCCTGCCTTTAGAAATCCTCCATCTTGAGTTTGGAGGGTTCCCCCAATAGGATTAGGGATGTGCCCCCCTCCCCTCAGGGAGGAGGCACAAAGAGGGTGTAGCCACCCTCCAGGACAGTAGCCATTACCCTCCTGACCTAAACACACCCCTACATTCAGTATTTAGGGGCTACCCAGGACCCAGGAAATCAGATTCCTGCAACCTACACAAAAAAGAATGATTGCTGACCTGAAAGCCCTGCAGAGACGACAGAGACGACAACTGACTTGGCCCCAGCCCTACCGGCCTGTCTCCAGACTCAAAGAACCTGCACAGCAACGCATCTGACAGGGACCAGCGACCTCTGAGGGCTCAGAGGGGACTCAGAGGACTGCCCTGAACCGAAGGACCAAGAAACTCCAGAGAACAGCGGCACTGTTCACCAACAGCAAAATCTTTGCAACTTTGAAACAAGTTTTAAAGAACTCACTCTTACCGCCGGAAGCATGAGACTTCACACTCTGCACTCGATGCCCCCGGCTCGAGCTCCAAAGAACTAACACAGCAGGGAGCACTCCCAGGCGACAGCGACTACTTGAGTAACCTGAGATGACACCCCTGCACCTCCACAGCAACACCTGCAGAGAGGATCCAGAGGCTCCCCCTGACCGCGACTGCCTGGTAACAAAGAACCCGACGCCTGGACCACGCACTGCACCCGCAGCCCCAAGGACTGAGTGGAACCAACTTCCAGTGCAGGAGTGACCAGCAGGCGGCCCTCTTCCTACCCAAGTCGGTGACTGGCCCGAGAAGCCCCCCTGTGCCCTGCCTGCATCGCCTAAGTGACCCCTGGGTCCCTCCATTGCTTTCAATAGCAAACCCGATGCCAACTTTGCACACTGCACCCGGCTGCCCCTGTGCTGCTGAGGGTGTGTTTTGTGTGCCTGTTTCCCCCCCCCCCCACAGTGCTCTACAAACCCCCCCTGGTCTGTGTGTATCGGGCCCTCCTTTGACCTCTGCACCTGACCGGCCCTGTGTTGCTGGTGCTGTGGCTTTGGGGTTGCCTTGAACCCCAACAGTGGGCGGCCTATGCCCAGGAGACTGACTGTGTAACTGCTTTACTTACCTGAGAAACCTAACCAAACTTACTTCACCCAGGAACTGTTTTTTGCACAGTCTCCACTTTTAAAACAGCTTATAGCCATTTTAACCTATACTGTGTATGTTACTGGTCTAATTCAAAGTTCCCTACTTACCTGTGTGAAGTACCCCTGCTTATTGGTGAGGTTGGATTTGGTATTACTGTTTAAGAAATGCCACTTTTAGAAAGTGAGCATTTCACTGCACTTAAATCCTTCTTTGCCTCACAATCCACGTCTGGCTGGGTTAGCTGACATCTCCATTGTGCATTTCACTCAGACAACCCCAAACATAGGATGCTCAGTCACACCTGCACACATCTGCATACGGAATGGGTCTTCCTGGGCTGGGAGGGTGGAGGGCCTGCCCTCACACAAAGGACTGCCGCACCCCCTACTGGGACCCTGGCAGACAGGATGGAACTGAAAGGGGACCTTGTGCACTTCTAAGCCACACTTTAAAATATCCCCCACTTCAAAGGCACATTTGGGAATTAGTGTACATGTTGCAGTGCTGTACGGTTATGACGTCATGGGGTACATGTGGCAGCGCTGTACGGTGATGGTCTCACAGTGTACATGTGGCAGCGCTGTACAGTTATGACATCACGGGGTACATGTGGCAGCGCTGTACAGTTATAACATCACGGGGTACATGTGGCAGCGCTGTACGGTGATGGTCTCACAGTGTACATGTGGCAGCGCTGTACGGTGATGGCCTCACTGTGTACATGTGGGAGCGCTGTACGGTGATGACGTCATGGTGTACATGTGGCTGCTCTGTATGGTGATGGCCTCACTGTGTATATGTGGCAGCGCTGTACGGTGAGGACGTAACGGTGTACATGTGGCAGCACTGTAAGGTAATGATCTCAGGGTGTACATGTGGCAGCGCTGTATGGTGATGACGTCACGGTGTACAAGTGGCAGCGCTGTAAGGTGATGGCCTCACTGTGTACATGTGGCAGCGCTGTACAGTGATGGCCTCACTGTGTACATGTGGCAGCGCTGTACAGTGATGAGCTCACTGTGTACACGTGGCAGCGCTGTACAGTGATGACATCATGGGGTACATGTGGCAGCGCTGTACAGTCAAGACGTCACGGACTACATGTGGCAGCGCTCTACGGTGATGGCCTCACGGTGTACATGTGGCAGCGCTGTACGGTGATGATATCATGGTGTACATGTGGCAGCGTTGTACGGTGATAATGTCACAGTGTGCATGTGGCAGCACTGTACGGTGATGGCCTCACTGTGTACATGTGGCAGCGCTGTACAGTGATGGCCTCACTGTGTACATGTGGCAGCGCTGTACAGTGATGAGCTCACGGTGTACACGTGGCAGCACTGTACGATGATGACCTCACTGTGTACACGTGGCAGCGCTGTACAGTGATGACATCATGGGGTACATGTGGCAGCGCTGTACAGTCAAGACATCACGGACTACATGTGGCAGCGCTCTACGGTGATGGCCTCACGGTGTACATGTGGCAGCGCTGTACGGTGATGATATCATGGTGTACATGTGGCAGCTCTGTATGGTGATGGCCTCACTGTGTACCTGTGGCTGCGCTGTACGGTGATGACTTCACTGTGTACATGTGGCAGCGCTGTACGGTGATGACGTCACTGTGTACATGTAGCAGCGCTGTACGGTGATGGTCTCATAGTGTACATGTTGCAGTGCTGTACGGTTATGACGTCATGGGGTACATGTGGCAGCGCTGTACGGTGATGGTCTCACAGTGTACATGTGGCAGCGCTGTACGGTGATGACGTCACTGTGTACATGTGGCTGTGCTGTATGGTGATGACGTCACGGTGTACATGTGGCAGCGCTGTACGGTGATGGTCTCACAGTGTACATGTGGCAGCGCTGTACGGTGACTCCCTCACGGTGTACATGACGCAGCGATGTACGGTGATGACCTCACAGTGTACATGTGGCAGCGCTGTACGTTGATGACATCACTGTGTACACTTGGCAGCGCTGTACGGTGATGACCTCACTGTGTACATGTGGCAGCGCTGTACGGTTATGACATCACGGTGTACATGTGGCAGCGCTGTACGGTGATGGCCTCACTGTGTACATGTGGCAGCGCTGTACGGTGATGGCCTCACTGTGTACATGTGGGAGCGCTGTACGCTCATGACGTCACGGTGTACATGTGGCAGCGCTGTACGGTGATGATCTCACTATGTACATGTGGCAGGGCTGTACGGTGATGGCCTCACTGTGTACATGTGGAAGCGCTGTACGGTAATGACGTCACTGTGTACATGTGACAGCGGTGTACGGTGATGACGTCACGGTGTACATGTGGCAGCGCTGTACGGTGATGAGCTCACTGTGTACATGTGGCAGCGCTGTACAGTGATGACCTCACTGTGTACATGTGGCAGCGCTGTACGGTGATGGTCTCACTGTGTACATGTGGCAACGCTGTACGGTGATGACGTCACGGTGTACATGTGGCAGCGCTGTACGGTGATGACGTCAATGTGTATATGTGGCAGCGCTGTACGGTGATGACCTCACTGTGTACATGTGGCAGCGCTGTACGGTTATGACATCATGGTGTACATGTAGCAGCGCTGTACGGTTATGACATCACGGTGGACATGTGGCAGCTCTGTACGGTGATGACGTCACGGTGCACACGTGGCAGCGCTGTACGGTGATGGCCGCACGGTGTACATGTGGCAGCGCTGTACGGTGATGGCGTCACTGTGTACATGTGGCAGCGCTGTACAGTGATGGCCTCACTGTGTACATGTGGCAGCGCTGTACGGTGATGGTCTCACAGTGTACATGTTGCAGCGCTGTACAGTTATGACATCACGGGGTACATGTGGCAGCGCTGTACGGTGATGGTCTCACAGTGTACATGTGGCAGCGCTGTACGTTGGTGACCTCACGGTGTACATGTGGCAGCTCTGTACGGTGATGATGTCACTGTGTACATGTGGCAGCGCTGTACGGTGATGGTCTCACAGTGTACATGTGGCAGCGCTGTATGGTGATGACGTCACTGTGTACATGTGGCAGCGCTGTACGGTGATGGTCTCATAGTGTACATGTTGCAGTGCTGTACGGTTATGACGTCATGGGGTACATGTGGCAGCGCTGTACGGTGATGGTCTCACAGTGTACATGTGGCAGCGCTGTACGGTGATGACGTCACTGTGTACATGTGGCAGCGCTGTACGGTCATGGTCTCACAGTGTACATGTTGCAGCTCTGTACGGTGATGACGTCACTGTGTACATGTGGCAGCGCTGTACGGTGATGGTCTCACAGTGTACATGTGGCAGCGCTGTACAGTTATGACATCACGGGGTACATGTGGCAGCGCTGTACAGTTATAACATCACGGGGTACATGTGGCAGCGCTGTACGGTGATGGTCTCACAGTGTACATGTGGCAGCGCTGTACGGTGATGGCCTCACTGTGTACATGTGGGAGCGCTGTACGGTGATGACGTGATGGTGTACATGTGGCAGCGCTGTACGGTGATGATCTCACTATGTACATGTGGCAGGGCTGTACGGTGATGGCCTCACTGTGTACATGTGGAAGCGCTGTACGGTGATGACGTCACTGTGTACATGTGGCAGCGCTGTACGGTGATGACGTCACGGTGTACATGTGGCAGCGCTGTACGGTGATGAGCTCACTGTGTACATGTGGCAGCGCTGTACAGTGATGACCTCACTGTGTACATGTGGCAGCGCTGTACGGTGATGGTCTCACTGTGTACATGTGGCAACGCTGTACGGTGATAACGTCACGATGTACATGTGGCAGCGCTGTACGGTGATGACGTCACTGTGTATATGTGGCAGCGCTGTACAGTGATGGCCTCACTGTGTACATGTGGCAGCGCTGTACGGTGATGGTCTCACAGTGTACATGTTGCAGCGCTGTACAGTTATGACATCACGGGGTACATGTGGCAGCGCTGTACGGTGATGGTCTCACAGTGTACATGTGGCAGCGCTGTACGTTGGTGACCTCACGGTGTACATGTGGCAGCTCTGTACGGTGATGATGTCACTGTGTACATGTGGCAGCGCTGTACGGTGATGGTCTCACAGTGTACATGTGGCAGCGCTGTACGGTGATGACGTCACTGTGTACATGTGGCAGCGCTGTACGGTGATGGTCTCATAGTGTACATGTTGCAGTGCTGTACGGTTATGACGTCATGGGGTACATGTGGCAGCGCTGTACGGTGATGGTCTCACAGTGTACATGTGGCAGCGCTGTACGGTGATGACGTCACTGTGTACATGTGGCAGCGCTGTAGGGTCATGGTCTCACAGTGTACATGTTGCAGCTCTGTACGGTGATGACGTCACTGTGTACATGTGGCAGCGCTGTACGGTGATGGTCTCACAGTGTACATGTGGCAGCGCTGTACAGTTATGACATCACGGGGTACATGTGGCAGCGCTGTACAGTTATAACATCACGGGGTACATGTGGCAGCGCTGTACGGTGATGGTCTCACAGTGTACATGTGGCAGCGCTGTACGGTGATGGCCTCACTGTGTACATGTGGGAGCGCTGTACGGTGATGACGTGACGGTGTACATGTGGCAGCGCTGTACGGTGATGATCTCACTATGTACATGTGGCAGGGCTGTACGGTGATGGCCTCACTGTGTACATGTGGAAGCGCTGTACGGTGATGATGTCACTGTGTACATGTGGCAGCGCTGTACGGTGATGACGTCACGGTGTACATGTGGCAGCGCTGTACGGTGATGAGCTCACTGTGTACATGTGGCAGCGCTGTACAGTGATGACCTCACTGTGTACATGTGGCAGCGCTGTACGGTGATGGTCTCACTGTGTACATGTGGCAACGCTGTACGGTGATAACGTCACGATGTACATGTGGCAGCGCTGTACGGTGATGACGTCACTGTGTATATGTGGCAGCGCTGTACAGTGATGGCCTCACTGTGTACATGTGGCAGCGCTGTACGGTGATGGTCTCACAGTGTACATGTTGCAGCGCTGTACAGTTATGACATCACGGGGTACATGTGGCAGCGCTGTACGGTGATGGTCTCACAGTGTACATGTGGCAGCGCTGTACGTTGGTGACCTCACGGTGTACATGTGGCAGCTCTGTACGGTGATGATGTCACTGTGTACATGTGGCAGCGCTGTACGGTGATGGTCTCACAGTGTACATGTGGCAGCGCTGTACGGTGATGACGTCACTGTGTACATGTGGCAGCGCTGTACGGTGATGGTCTCATAGTGTACATGTTGCAGTGCTGTACGGTTATGACGTCATGGGGTACATGTGGCAGCGCTGTACGGTGATGGTCTCACAGTGTACATGTGGCAGCGCTGTACGGTGATGACGTCACTGTGTACATGTGGCAGCGCTGTAGGGTCATGGTCTCACAGTGTACATGTTGCAGCTCTGTACGGTGATGACGTCACTGTGTACATGTGGCAGCGCTGTACGGTGATGGTCTCACAGTGTACATGTGGCAGCGCTGTACAGTTATGACATCACGGGGTACATGTGGCAGCGCTGTACAGTTATAACATCACGGGGTACATGTGGCAGCGCTGTACGGTGATGGTCTCACAGTGTACATGTGGCAGCGCTGTACGGTGATGGCCTCACTGTGTACATGTGGGAGCGCTGTACGGTGATGACGTGACGGTGTACATGTGGCAGCGCTGTACGGTGATGATCTCACTATGTACATGTGGCAGGGCTGTACGGTGATGGCCTCACTGTGTACATGTGGAAGCGCTGTACGGTGATGACGTCACTGTGTACATGTGGCAGCGCTGTACGATGATGACGTCACGGTGTACATGTGGCAGCGCTGTACGGTGATGAGCTCACTGTGTACATGTGGCAGCGCTGTACAGTGATGACCTCACTGTGTACATGTGGCAGCGCTGTACGGTGATGGTCTCACTGTGTACATGTGGCAACGCTGTACGGTGATAACGTCACGATGTACATGTGGCAGCGCTGTACGGTGATGACGTCACTGTGTATATGTGGCAGCGTTGTACGGTGATGACCTCACTGTGTACATGTGGCAGCGCTGTACGGTTATGACATCACGGTGTACATGTAGCAGCGCTGTACGGTTATGACATCACGGTGTACATGTGGCAGCGCTGTACGGTGATGACGTCACGGTGCACACGTGGCAGCGCTGTACGGTGATGGCCGCACAGTGTACCTGTGGCAGCGCTGTACGGTGATGACGTCACTGTGTACATGTGGCAGCGCTGTACAGTGATGGCCTCACTGTGTACATGTGGCATGGCAGCGCTGTACGGTGATGGCCTCACTGTGTACATGTGGGAGCGCTGTACGGTGATGACGTGACGGTGTACATGTGGCAGCGCTGTACGGTGATGATCTCACTATGTACATGTGGCAGGGCTGTACGGTGATGGCCTCACTGTGTACATGTGGAAGCGCTGTACGGTGATGACGTCACTGTGTACATGTGGCAGCGCTGTACGGTGATGACGTCACGGTGTACATGTGGCAGCGCTGTACGGTGATGAGCTCACTGTGTACATGTGGCAGCGCTGTACAGTGATGACCTCACTGTGTACATGTGGCAGCGCTGTACGGTGATGGTCTCACTGTGTACATGTGGCAACGCTGTACGGTGATAACGTCACGATGTACATGTGGCAGCGCTGTACGGTGATGACGTCACTGTGTATATGTGGCAGCGTTGTACGGTGATGACCTCACTGTGTACATGTGGCAGCGCTGTACGGTTATGACATCACGGTGTACATGTAGCAGCGCTGTACGGTTATGACATCACGGTGTACATGTGGCAGCGCTGTACGGTGATGACGTCACGGTGCACACGTGGCAGCGCTGTACGGTGATGGCCGCACAGTGTACCTGTGGCAGCGCTGTACGGTGATGACGTCACTGTGTACATGTGGCAGCGCTGTACAGTGATGGCCTCACTGTGTACATGTGGCATGGCAGCGCTGTACGGTGATGGTCTCACAGTGTACATGTTGCAGCGCTGTACAGTTATGACATCACGGGGTACATGTGGCAGCGCTGTACGGTGATGGTCTCACAGTGTACATGTGGCAGCGCTGTACGGTGGTGACGTCACAGTGTACATGTGGCAGCTCTGTACGGTGATGACGTCACTGTGTACATGTGGCAGCGCTGTACGGTGATGGTCTCACAGTGTACATGTGGCAGCGCTGTACGGTGGTGACGTCACGGTGTACATGTGGTAGCTCTGTACGGTGATGACGTCACTGTGTACATGTGGCAGCGCTGTACGGTGATGGTCTCACAGTGTACATGTTGCAGTGCTGTACGGTTATGACGTCATGGGGTACATGTGGCAGCGCTGTACGGTGATGGTCTCACAGTGTACATGTGGCAGCGCTGTACAGTTATGACATCACGGGGTACATGTGGCAGCGCTGTAAAGTTATGACATCACGGGGTACATGTGGCAGCGCTGTACGGTGATGGTCTCACAGTGTACATGTGGCAGCGCTGTACGGTTATGACCTCACGGGGTACACGTGGTAGTGCTGTAGTTTTTGAAGGAGTAAGGATGCTTCTGACTGGACAGCACACAGGAGTACTTACACACAGACAGATACTCACAAACCTACAGACACACACCAACCACCATAACGCAGGAACACAGACACGTCACAGCACGCAAAGACACACAACACAGACAGACAGAAACCTAGAGACACCCACAGAGCAGTTACCAAGACACATGGGCGCACACCCCACAGTGAGAGACAGGGGGTGACCCAGAGGGCGACAAAGAGAGAAGGATAGAGAACTGCCTGAGAGAGAGACAAAGATAAGAAGAAAAAGAGACAGGTTAAGAGGAGAGGGTGAGTGCACTGGATGCAGAGACAGAAGAGGGCGACGAAAGAGAGCGCAAGAGAGGGGAAGATGCAGGGAGAGAGAGGAACAGAGGCAGAGACAGATGCATGTAGGAAGGAAGAGAGAGCAAGAGAGGGGAAGATGCAGGGAGAGAGGGGAAGAGAGGGGAAGATGCAGGGAGAGAGGGGAAGAGAGGGGAAGATGCAGGGAGAGAGGGGAAGAGAGGAAGAGACAGATGCAGGTAGGAAGGAAGAGAGAGCAAGAGACATGTGCGGTGGAAGAGATGCGGCGAGGAGGCCAACATTTAGATAAAACAAGGAGTCGAGGCTCAGGGATGAAGCTAGAGGCGGCGGCAGCAGGTTGGGGGGGTGGAGGGGTCAGAGGGTGGGGGTGGGGTCAGAGGCCCGGAGGGGGAGCACCACGGATCACCACCGCTGCCCTTTCCAGGCGGGGGTCACACGTCACCCCATCTTTGTCTTGTCTTCAGACGGGTCGCATCCCTGCTCCCCGGTGAATGGCCGTTGCCAGGCAACGCCTGTGAGGGCCGGGGGATGCTGAGCGCTGCCTCTTCCCAGGACCGGGACAATGGGCGGTTATGGGAGCCAATAACTTCATTAAACAGCGCCTCTGGAGAGAAAGCGTCGGGATCAGGAATCAAACGGAGTTAAAGGGAACCCCGGGCAGCTGGGCCGGGGACAAAGGGGCTCGGGGGCCGGGGACAATAGGGGCCGGGATGGGGGTGACCCCAGGGCAGGGGCTGAAGGCCAGAGCGACCTCCTCCCGCATCCTCCCCCTCACCACACAGGATCATCCCCAGGGAGAGGGGCGCGGGACTGGGTACCACCATGAGACCCCACCTTACACTCCCCCCCAATAACAGGAGCAGGCCAGGCATAGGAGAGGGCCTCGAAGACGGAGCGCCACCAAGAGACCAGGCCTTAGGAGAGGGGTCTCACTACGGGGCATTGCCAAGACCCCCCCCCCCCTAATAAACAGGAGCAGGCCAGGCCTTAGGAGAGGGGTCTCAGTACGGGGCATTGCCAAGACCCCCCCCCCCCCCAATAAACAGGAGCAGGCCAGGCCTTAGGAGAGGGGTCTCACTACGGGGCATTGCCAAGACCCCCCCCCCCCAATAAACAGGAGCAGGCCAGGCCTTAGGAGAGGGGTCTCAGTACGGGGCATTGCCAAGACCCCCCCCCCCCAATAAACAGGAGCAGGCCAGGCCTTAGGAGAGGGGTCTCAGTACGGGGCATTGCCAAGACCCCCCCCCCCCCCCAATAAACAGGAGCAGGCCAGGCCTTAGGAGAGGGGTCTCAGTACGGGGCATTGCCAAGACCCCCCCCCCCCAATAAACAGGAGCAGGCCAGGCCTTAGGAGAGGGGTCTCAGTACGGGGCATTGCCAAGACCCCCCCCCCCCCAATAAACAGGAGCAGGCCAGGCCTTAGGAGAGGGGTCTCAGTACGGGGCATTGCCAAGACCCCCCCCCCCCCCAATAAACAGGAGCAGGCCAGGCCTTAGGAGAGGGGTCTCGGGACTGGACATCACCAGCCTCTCGTCTCTCCATTGCCCCTCTCTCACATGTATCTCTCCACAGCCCCTCTCTCACCCTCTGACAGCGCCTCTCACCTCTCCACAGCCCCTCTCACCCTCTGACAGCGCCTCCCATCTCTCCATAGCGCCTCTCTCACCCTCTAACAGCGCCTCTCATCTCTCCACAGCCCCTCTCTCACCCTCTGACAGCGCCTCTCACCTCTCCACAGCCCCTCTCACCCTCTAACAGCGCCCCTCACCTCTCCACAGCCCCTCTCACCCTCTGACAGCGCCTCCCATCTCTCCATAGCGCCTCTCTCACCCTCTAACAGCGCCCCTCACCTCTCCACAGCCCCTCTCACCCTCTAACAGCGCCTCTCATCTCTCCACAGCCCCTCTCTCACCCTCTAACAGCGCCTCTCATCTCTCCACAGCCCCTCTCACCCTCTAACAGCGCCTCTCATCTCCCCATAGCCCCCCTCTCCCCCTCTAACAGTGCCTCCCATCTCTCCATAGCGCCTCTCTCACCCTCTAACAGCGCCTCTCATCTCTCCATAGCGCCTCACTCACCCTCTCACAGCGCCTCTCACCTCTCCATAGTCCTCTCTCACCCTCTAACAGCGCCCCTCATCTCTCCACAGCCCCTCCTCACCCTCTAACAGTGCCTCTCGTCTCTCCATAGCCCCTCTCTCACCCTCTAACAGAGCCTCTCGTCTCTCCATGGCCCCTCTCTTACCCCCTAACAGCGCCTCTCGTCCCTCTATAGCGCCTCTCTCACCCTCTAACAGCGCCCCTCATCTCCCCATAGCCCCTTTCTCACCCTCTAACAGTGCCTCTCATCTCTCTATAGCGCCTCTCTCACCCTCTGACAGCGCCTCTCATCTCTCCATAGCCCCTCTCTCACCCTCTAACAGTGCCTCTCATCTTTCTGTGGCGCCTCTCTCACCCTCTGACAGAGCCTCTCATCTCTCCATATCTCCTCTCTCACCCTCTGACAGCGCCTCCCATCTCTCAAGAGGCCCTCTCTCACCCTTTGACAGTGCCTCTCATCTCTCCATAGCTCCTCTCTCACCCTCTAACAGAGCCTCTCATCTCTCCGTAGCACCTCTCTCACCCTCTAACAGCACCTCCCATCTCTCCATAGCACCTCTGTCACCCTCTGACAGCGCCTCTCACCTCTCCATACCTCCTCTCTCACCCTCCAACAGAGCCTCTCATCTCTCCAAAGCCGCTCTCCCACCCTCTGACAGCGCCTCTCATCTCTCCGTAGCCCCTCTCTCACATGTACTTCTCCACAGCCCCTCTCTCACCCTCTGACATTGCCCCTCATCTCTGCATAGCGCCTCTCTCACCTTCTAACAGTGACTCGCATCCCTTCACAGCGCCTCTCTCACCCTCTGACAGCGCCCCTCATCCCTGCATAGCACCTCCCTCACCTTCTAACAGCATCTCGCATCTCTCCACAGCGCCTCTCTCACCTTCTGACAGCGCCCCTCATCTCTCCATAGCGCCTCTCTCACCCTCTAACAGCGCCCCTGATTTCCCCATAGCCCCTCTCTCACCCTCTAAAAGCGCCTCTCATCTGTCTATAGCCCCTCTCTGTGAGAAGGTAGCCTCTTTCTAGCCTTGTTACCCTCACTTTTGGCCTGTTTGTGAGTGTATGTCAGGGTGTTTGTCACTGTTTTCACTGTCTCACTGGGATCCTGATAGCCAGGCCTCAGTGCTCATAGTGAAAACACCATGTTTTCAGTATGGATGTTATGTGTCACTAGGATCCTGCTGGTCAGGACCCCAGTGCTCATAGGTTTGTGGCCTATATGTATGTGTCACTGGGACCCTGTCACACAGGGCCCCAGTGCTCATAGGTGTGCATGTGTATGTTCCCTGTGTGGTGCCTAACTGTCTCACTGAGGCTCTGCTAACCAGAACCTCAGTGGTTATGCTCTCTCATTACTTCCAAATTGTCACTAACAGGCTAGTGACCATTTTTACCAATTTACATTGGCTTACTGGAACACCCTTATAATTCCCTAGTATATGGTACTGAGGTACCCAGGGTATTGGGGTTCCAGTAGATCCCTATGGGCTGCAGCATTTCTTTTGCCAACCATAGGGAGCTCTGACAATTCTTACACAGGCCTGCCACTGCAGCCTGAGTGAAATAACGTCCACGTTATTTCACAGCCATTTTTTACTGCACTTAAGTAACTTATAAGTCACCTATATGTCTAACCTTTACCTGGTAAAGGTTAGGTGCAAAGTTACTTAGTGTGAGGGCACCCTGGCACTAGCCAAGGTGCCCCCACATTGTTCAGAGCCAATTCCCTGAACTTTGTGAGTGCGGGGACACCATTACACGCGTGCACTACATATAGGTCACTACCTATATGTAGCTTCACAATGGTAACTCCGAATATGGCCATGTAACATGTCTATGATCATGGAATTGCCCCCTCTATGCCACCCTGGCATTGTTGGTACAATTCCATGATCCCAGTGGTCTGTAGCACAGACCCTGGTACTGCCAAACTGCCCTTCCTGGGGTTTCACTGCAGCTGCTGCTGCTGCCAACCCCTCAGACAGGCATCTGCCCTCCTGGGGTCCAGCCAGGCCTGGCCCAGGATGGCAGAACAAAGAACTTCCTCTGAGAGAGGGTGTGACACCCTCTCCCTTTGGAAAATGGTGTGAAGGCAGGGGAGGAGTAGCCTCCCCCAGCCTCTGGAAATGCTTTCTTGGCACAGATGTGCCCAATTCTGCATAAGCCAGTCTACACCGGTTCAGGGACCCCTTAGCCCCTGCTCTGGCGCGAAACTGGACAAAGGAAAGGGGAGTGACCACTCCCCTGACCTGCACCTCCCCTGGGAGGTGTCCAGAGCTCCTCCAGTGTGCTCCAGACCTCTGCCATCTTGGAAACAGAGGTGCTGCTGGCACACTGGACTGCTCTGAGAGGCCAGTGCCACCAGGTGACGTCAGAGACTCCTTGTGATAGGCTCCTTCAGGTGTTGCTAGCCTATCCTCTCTCCTAGGTAGCCAAACCCTCTTTTCTGGCTATTTAGGGTCTCTGTCTCTGGGGAAACTTCAGATAACGAATGCATGAGCTCAGCCGAGTTCCTCTGCATCTCTCTCTTCACCTTCTGATAAGGAATCGACCGCTGACCGCGCTGGAAGCCTGCAAACCTGCAACATAGTAGCAAAGACGACTACTGCAACTCTGTAACGCTGATCCTGCCGCCTTCTCGACTGAATTCCTGCTTGTGCATGCTGTGGGGGTAGCCTGCCTCCTCTCTGCACCAGAAGCTCCGAAGAAATCTCCCGTGGGTCGACAGAATCTTCCCCCTGCAACCGCAGGCACCAAAAAGCTGCATCACCGGTCCCTTGGGTCTCCTCTCAGCACGACGAGCGAGGTCCCTCGAATCCAGCGATGCTGTCCAAGTGACTCCCACAGTCCAGTGACTCTTCAGCCCAAGTTTGGTGGAGGTAAGTCCTTGCCTCACCTCGCTGGGCTGCATTGCTGGGAATCGCGACTTTGCAGCTACTCCGGCCCCTGTGCACTTCCGGCGGAAATCCTTTGTGCACAGCCAAGCCTGGGTCCACGGCACTCTAACCTGCATTGCACGACTTTCTAAGTTGGTCTCCGGCGACGTGGGACTCCTTTGTGCAACTTCGGCGAGCACCGTTTCACGCATCCTCGTAGTGCCTGTTTCTGGCACTTCTCCGGGTGCTACCTGCTTCAGTGAGGGCTCTTTGTCTTGCTCGACGTCCCCTCTCTCTTCAGGTCCAATTTGCGACCTCCTGGTCCCTCCTGGGCCCCGGCAGCGTCCAAAAACGCCAAACGCACGATTTGCGTGTAGCAAGGCTTGTTGGCGTCCTTCCGGCGGGAGAACACTTCTGCACGACTCTCCAAGGCGAGAGGGATCCGTCCACCAAAGGGGAAGTCTCTAGCCCTTTTCGTTCCTGCAGAAACCTCAGCTTCTTCTGTCCAGTCGAAGCTTCTTTGCACCCGCAGCTGGCATTTCCTGGGCATCTGCCCATCTCCGACTTGCTTGTGACTTTTGGACTTGGTCCCCTTGTTCCACAGGTACCCTAGATTGGAAATCCACAGTTGTTGCATTGCTGGTTTGTGTCTTTCCTGCATTATTCCTCTAACACGACTATTTTGTCCTTAGGGGAACTTTAGTGCACTTTGCACTCACTTTTCAGGGTCTTGGGGAGGGTTATTTTGCTAACTCTCACTATTTTCTAATAGTCCCAGCGACCCTCTACAAGGTCACATAGGTTTGGGGTCCATTCGTGGTTCGCATTCCACTTTTGGAGTATATGGTTTGTGTTGCCCCTATCCCTATGTTTCCCCATTGCATCCTATTGTAACTATACATTGTTTGCACTGTTTTCTAAGACTATACTGCATATTTTTGCTATTGTGTATATATATCTTGTGTATATTTCCTATCCTCTCACTGAGGGTACACTCTAAGATACTTTGGCATATTGTCATAAAAATAAAGTACCTTTATTTTTAGTATAACTGTGTATTGTGTTTTCTTATGATATTGTGCATATGACATTAAGTGGTACTGTAGTAGCTTCACACGTCTCCTAGTTCAGCCTAAGCTGCTCTGCTAAGCTACCATTATCTATCAGCCTAAGCTGCTAGACACCCTATACACTAATAAGGGATAACTGGGCCTGGTGCAAGGTGCAAGTACCCCTTGGTACTCACTACAAGCCAGTCCAGCCTCCTACACTCTCTCACCCTCTAACAGTGCCTCTCATCTCTCCATAGCCCCTCTCTCACATGTACTTCTCCACAGCCCCTCTCTCACCCTCTGACATTGCCCCTCATCTCTGCATAGCACCTCTCTCACCTTCTAACAGTGCCTCGCATCTCTCCTCAGCGCCTCTCTCACCCTCTAACAGAGCCTCTCATCTCTCCATAGCTTTTCTCTTACAAGTATTTCCTTTGTTTTATAGCGCCTCCCTTACCAGCGTAGGAGCACTTTTCAGCACGCACACATACAGACACAATGAATCATGCATGTGTAAATCAGTTTATAGAAAATGTTACATGAGACAAAGGGGACAGCACAGTGTATGATTCACATCACCCACACTGGTGGCATTTTTTAAGAGTGCTTGGACTGGGGAAGCAAAAACTCAGGATTCAGACCATAATGCAGTGGTTTGAGTTGACTTTACTAATAACAATTTATTTCTACCCAAACAAAGCCTTTTTAGCAAAAGTAGGATGATCAAAGATTGCGAAAAAACATAACTTTCTAACCTGTACCCTGCAGTTTGCCTGCAGCTCTTTGATGGAATTTCATAGCTCACTGTGCTAGATTACGATTGTAACTTATGAACTTCGCAGTAACAAAAGGATCTCTGTGACATAAACAGAAACCCACTGAGCTATGCACATAAAATACTTTTCTGTGATATGCATAATACACGTTTATTGCATCAGACGCATTAACCCTCTGAGCTACCTTAGATGACTCAAAACTGCCACCAGACAAAACACAATCCCTCTCCAGCAGGTGCATTAATCATTGGAGTTATCTTGACACACTTATTGTGGCCTGAATACTGTTGGATAAACAAGGAACTTTGCAGTGCTTTTCATTTTAAAACTGCTGCACTGCTACAAAACCGGCCCCCAGTAACAAAAGCGGCCCCTCCTCCCTTCCAGCCTCCTGGAGAAATGCCCAACACTGTCAGTCTGGCTTGGCCTCCCCTCCGCCACCATAGCTCCCCACTGCCTTCCCCGTTCTGACCTCAACACTCAAACTAACTGCCGGACTCCCTCAGCCTCCTGCTCCCCGGTGCACTCATTTCATAGGCCCTGCTCCTCGTCGCCACTAGAACCCACTCCCTCTCTGCCAAGCTCTCTCAACCTCCCATCACCCTAGCAGCCCTCAAACCCAGTGCCAGGCTTTCTCAGCCCTCCCCATCACCCTGGCAGCCCTCAAACCCAGTGCCAGGCTTTCTCAGCCCTCCCCATCACCCTGGCAGCCCTCAAACCCAGTGCCAGGCTTTCTCAGCCCTCCCCATCACCCTGGCAGCCCTCAAACCCAGTGCCAGGCTTTCTCAGCCCTTCCCATCACCCTGGCAGCCCTCAAACCCAGTGCCAGGCTTTCTCAGCCCTCCCCAAAACCCTAGCAGCCCTCAAACCCAGTGCCAGGCTTTCTCAGCCCTCCCCAAAACCCTAGCAGCCCTCAAACCCAGTGCCAGGCTTTCTCAGCCCTCCCCAAAACCCTAGCAGCCCTCAAACCCAGTGCCAGGCTTTCTCAGCCCTCCCCATCACCCTAGCAGCCCTCAAACCCAGTGCCAGGCTTTCTCAGCCCTCCCCATCACCCTAGCAGCCCTCAAACCCAGTGCCAGGCTTTCTCAGCCCTCCCCATCACTCTAGCAGCCCTCAAACCCAGTGCCAGGCTTTCTCAGCCCTCCCCATCACCCTAGCAGCCCTCAAACCCAGTGCCAGGCTTTGTTAGCCCTCCCCATCACCCTAGCAGCCCTCAACCCCAGTGCCAGCCTTTCTCAGCCCTCCCCATCACCCTAGCAGCCCTCAAACCCAGTGCCAGGCTTTCTCAGCCCTCCCCATCACCCTAGCAGCCCTCAAACCCAGTGCCAGGCTTTCTCAGCCCTCCCCATCACCCTAGCAGCCCTCAAACCCAGTGCCAGACTTTCTTAGCCCTCCCTGTAGGAGGCTGGACTGGCTTGTAGTGAGTACCAAGGGGTACTTGCACCTTGCACCAGGCCCAGTTATCCCTTATTAGTGTATAGGGTGTCTAGCAGCTTAGGCTGATAGATAATGGTAGCTTAGCAGAGCAGCTTAGGCTGAACTAGGAGACGTGTGAAGCTACTACAGTACCACTTAGTGTCATATGCACAATATCATAAGAAAACACAATACACAGTTATACTAAAAATAAAGGTACTTTATTTTTATGACAATATGCCAAAGTATCTTAGAGTGTACCCTCAGTGAGAGGATAGGAAATATACACAAGATATATATACACAATAGCAAAAATATGCAGTATAGTCTTAGAAAACAGTGCAAACAATGTATAGTTACAATAGGATGCAATGGGGAAACATAGGGATAGGGGCAACACAAACCATATACTCCAGAAGTGGAATGCGAACCGCGAATGGACCCCAAACCTATGTGACCTTGTAGAGGGTCGCTGGGACTATTAGAAAATAGTGAGAGTTAGAAAAATAACCCTCCCCAAGACCCTGAAAAGTGAGTGCAAAGTGCACTAAAGTTCCCCTAAGGACAAAATAGTCGTGTTAGAGGGAGAATGCAAGGAAAACACAAATCAGCAATGCAACAACGATGGATTCCTGTCTGAAGGTACCTGTGGAACAAGGGGACCAAGTCCAAAAGTCACAAGCAGCTCGGAGATGGGCAGATGCCCAAGAAATGCCAGCGGTTGGTGCAAAGAAGCTCTTACTAGGCTGAAGAACTGTGAATACTGCAGGAACGACAAGGGCTAGAGACTTCCCCTTTGGAGGATGGATCCCCCACGCCTTGGAGAGTCGTGCAGAAGTGTTTTCCCGCCGGATGGACGCCAACAAGCCTTGCTACACGCAAATCGAGCGTTTGGCGTTTTTGGACGCTGCTGGGGCCCAGGAGGGACCAGAAGGTCGCAAATTGGACCTGCAGAGAGAGGGGACGTCGAGCAAGACAAAGAGCCCTCACTGAAGCAGGTAGCACCCGGAGAAGTACCAGAAACAGGCACTACGAGGATGCGTGAAACGGTGCTCGCCGAAGTTGCACAAAGGAGTCCCACGTCGCCGGAGACCAACTTAGAAAGTCGTGCAATGCAGGTTAGAGTGCCGTGGACCGAGGCTTGGCAGTGCACGAAGGATTTCCGCCGGAAGTGCACAGGGGCCGGAGAAGCTTGCAAAGTCGCGGTTCCCAGCAATGCAGCCCAGCGAGGTGAGGCAAGGACTTACCTCCACCAAACTTGGGCTGAAGAGTCACTGGACTGTGGGGGTCACTTGGACGGTGTCGCTGGATTCGAGGGACCTCGCTCGTCGTGCTGAGAGGAGACCCAAGGGACCGGTAATGCAGCTTTTTGGTGCCTGCGGTTGCAGGGGGAAGATTCCGTCGACCCACGGGAGATTTCTTCGGAGCTTCTGGTGCAGAGAGGAGGCAGACTACCCCCACAGCATGCACAAGCAGGAAAACAGTCGAGAAGGCGGCAGGATCAGCGTTACAGAGTTGCAGTAGTCGTCTTTGCTACTATGTTGCAGGTTTGCAGGCTTCCAGCGCGGTCAGCGGTCGATTCCTTATCAGAAGGTGAAGAGGGAGATGCAGAGGAACTCGGCTGAGCTCATGCATTCGTTATCTAACGTTTCCCCAGAGACAGAGACCCTAAATAGCCAGAAAAGAGGGTTTGGCTACCTAGGAGAGAGGAAAGGCTACTAACACCTGAAGGAGCCTATCACAAGGAGTCTCTGACGTTACCTGGTGGCACTGGCCACTCAGAGCAGTCCAGTGTGCCAGCAGCACCTCTGTTTCCAAGATGGCAGAGGTCTGGAGCACACTGGAGGAGCTCTGGACACCTCCCAGGGGAGGTGCAGGTCAGGGGAGTGGTCACTCCCCTTTCCTTTGTCCAGTTTCGCGCCAGAGCAGGGGCTAAGGGGTCCCTGAACCGGTGTAGACTGGCTTATGCAGAATTGGGCACATCTGTGCCCAACAAAGCATTTCCAGAGGCTGGGGGAGGCTACTCCTCCCCTGCCTTCACACCATTTTCCAAAGGGAGAGGGTGTCACACCCTCTCTCAGAGGAAGTTCTTTGTTCTGCCATCCTGGGCCAGGCCTGGCTGGACCCCAGGAGGGCAGCTGCCTGTCTGAGGGGTTGGCAGCAGCAGCAGCTGCAGAGAAACCCCAGGAAGGGCAGTCTGGCAGTACCAGGGTCTGTGCTACAGACCACTGGGATCATGGAATTGTACCAACAATGCCAGGATGGCATAGAGGGGGCAATTCCATGATCATAGACATGTTACATGGCCATATTCGGAGTTACCATGGTGAAGCTACATATAGGTAGTGACCTATATGTAGTGCACGCGTGTAATGGTGTCCCCGCACTCACAAAGTTCAGTGAATTGGCTCTGAACAATGTGGGGGCACCTTGGCTAGTGCCAGGGTGCCCTCACACTAAGTAACTTTGCACCTAACCTTTACCAGGTAAAGGTTAGACATATAGGTGACTTATAAGTTACTTAAGTGCAGTGTAAAATGGCTGTCAAATAACGTGGACGTTATTTCACTCAGGCTGCAGTGGCAGGCCTGTGTAAGAATTGTCAGACCTCCCTATGGGTGGCAAAAGAAATGCTGCAGCCCATAGGGATCTCCTGGAACCCCAATACCCTGGGTACCTCAGTACCATATACTAGGGAATTATAAGGGTGTTCCAGTAAGCCAATGTAAATTGGTAAAATTGGTCACTAGCCTGTTAGTGACAATTTGAAAGTAATGAGAGAGCATAACCACTGAGGTTCTGGTTAGCAGAGCCTCAGTGAGACAGTTAGGCACCACACAGGGAACATATACATGCACACCTATGAGCACTGGGGCCCTGTGTGACAGGGTCCCAGTGACACATACATATAGGCCACAAACCTATGAGCACTGGGGTCCTGACCAGCAGGATCCCAGTGACACATAACAACCATACTGAAAACATAGTGTTTTCACTATGAGCACTGAGGCCTGGCTATCAGGATCCCAGTGAGACAGTGAAAACAGTGACAAACACCCTGACATACACTCACAAACAGGCCAAAAGTGGGGGTAACAAGGCTAGAAAGAGGCTACCTTCTCACACAACCCCCCCCCCAAACGAAGGACAATAAGGCTAACCTTGGCCAGTTGAGACTTTATTGTCTAAGTGGTGATAAGTAGAGAGTAGCTCTGCAATAGACTGGTTACTCCCTTTATCATCCACTATATGGTTACTTCCCTGTGGGGATGTAAACCACCCTGTTTGAAGTTTTTTAGCTAAGCAACAATGTGAAGATGTATTTTCAGAGTTTCTATCAGTAAGTTTTAGTTTAGAGCAGTGGGAATTGTCCACTGAACCTATTTGTAGTGATGGAAATGCCAGACAGGGATGCTGTCTCAGTAAAGCCATAGCTGGGCAAAAACTTTGTCCATTTGGCTGGAAGAGAGAACAGGGATGCTGTTTCTCTTGAGTTGGAGCAGGGCAGGGATGCTGTCCTATGAGCTCCACACTAGGGCAGGGATGCTGTCCTAAGTGGTGTGAGGCAGTACAGGGTTTCTGCACTAAAGTTTCTCTGGGAGGGTTGGAGGGATGCTCCATGTTAACTAAAATGGTGCTCTTTTTGTCACAAATGTTAGTTATCCCACAGAGAGGTACTTCTACCTCAGGGAGTCCAGCTATGCCAGCTGATGATTCCCTTGGAACAGGTGCCACCCCAGGAGAGGTTTCTCCCACCACAGGAATGGTATCCTGAATGGTAGGGTGGTTAGGGGATACTGTGATACCCTTTTTACCTGTTGATGGAGAGGGATCCTGAGTTTTCAGGCCTTCTCTCCTTTGCTTTTTCATTTCAGTAGAAATGAGAGGGAACAATTCCTCAGGGATGCCCAGCATGGCTGCATGGGCATAAAACTCTACATCAGCCCAACCTGAGGTCTCTAGGTCATTACCTAAGAGACAGTCTACAGGTAAGCTAGGTGATACCACCACCTGCTTAGGGCCAGTAACTCCACCCCAACTAAACTGAATTATAGCTAAGGGAAGAAACTTAGTGGAGTTATGGACATCAATAATCTTATACTGTTGTCCAATGATGTGTTGTTCAGGAGGCACTAGGTTTTCAGTCACCAAAGTGAAACTGGCACCTGTGTCCCTGTAGGCCAAGGCCTCAACACCATTTATTGAAACTGTCTGCCTGTACTTATCCATTGTAAGGGGACAAGCAGCCAGTGTGGCAAGGCCAATGCCACTAGGTGTGACAGAAACTGTCTTGGGACTGATTACATCAGTTTCCACTATGGACCCATAAGTGAACCCAACTACACCCTTTGCTTGACTGTTGCCAGCAGTCCCACCACTAGTACCACTACTGCTAGGGGCACTAGAGCTTGATGTATTAGTGGTGGTAGGCTCAGGGGGTTTACCTGGACAGGACTTATCCCCTGGCCTATGGCCTCTGTTTTTACACACAAAGCACAAAGGCTTTTTAATGTGTGCAGGTTGGGAAGAAGAGGAAGAATTTGTTTTATCCCCACCCTCTGAAGAGTGTTTAAGATTTGAAGTGGGATCTTTGGTTTTACCCTTATCCCCATGCTTATCTTGAGATTTTTCACCATCTTTCTTCTTATTGCCATCTTTGTCACCCCCTGTATGAACTTTTCTGTTCACCCTTCTTCTGACCCATTTGTCTGCCTTCTTTCCCAATTCTTGGGGAGAGGTCAGATCAGAGTCTACCAGGTACTGGTGCAACAAATCAGACACACAATTATTAAGTATATGCTCTCTCAGGATTGTGTTATACAGGCTTTCATAATCAGTAACTTTACTGCCATGTAACCACCCCTCCAAGGCCTTCACTGCCTGGTCAATGAAATCAACCCAGTCTTGTGAAGACTCCTTTTTGGTCTCTCTGAACTTTATCCTGTACTGTTCAGTGGTTAAGCCATAACCATCCAGGAGTGCATTCTTAAGAACTTGGAAATTGTTAGCATCATTTTCTTTTACAGTAAGGAGCCTATCCCTACCTTTTCCAGTAAATGATAGCCATAGGATAGCAGCCCACTGCTTTTGAGGGACATCCTGTACAGCACAGGCCCTCTCAAGTGCAGCAAACCACTTGTTAATGTCATCCCCCTCCTTGTAAGGGGGAACTATCTTATGCAGATTCCTGGAATCATGCTCTTTTGCAGGATGACTATGGGGAATACTGCTGCTGCCACCATGGGTATCTAAACCCATTTTCTGTCTTTCCCTCTCTATTTCTAAAGACTGTCTATCCAAATCCAGCTGTTGCTTCTTGAGCTTCAGTCTGGTTTGTTCCACTCTCAATCTATTGAGCTCCCTTTCCAACAATCTGTCATCAGGGTGGGTGGGAGGGACATTTCTAGATACAGAGGTATGATGGGAATGAACAGAAGGAGACCTGTCCCTTACAGAGGGCACCCTAACAGCTTGGCTACCAGTATAATGTGAGAGCACATCATCAGTATGATGTGATTCAACCTCTGTACCAACTATGCTAGACTGTCTAGTAATGGGCAGGCTGAGAAGTTTCTTTCCTGAACCTTTTCCTGGGGGAGTCCCTGGATCAGATTGAGAACCATTAGCTACTTTTTCTACAGATTGGGCACTTATGGCCTTATCCTGTACTCTAAGCATATTAATTAACAGTTCTAAGGAAGGATTCTTCCCTACACTCAAACCTCTCTCTATGCAGAGACTCCTTGCTCCTTTCCAGCTAAGGTGATCATATGCAAGTTTGGACAGTTCAACTTTTTGGCCTGTGCCAGACATTTTTAGAGAGAGTTAAAGTGATAGACAAAGAGAAAAAAGTTTTCAGAACTTTTTGGAAAGACAGAAAAAAACTTTTTAAACTTTTAAGAACTTTTTGAAAGTTTAGAAGTACTTTTCAGCACTTAGAAAAGAGTGAAAAGAGGAAATGCAAAACTTTTTGGCTATGTGTATATACACTGACCTTGTTTTGTATATTTTTCTCTTATGAAAAGTACAATGACAAGAGTGGTAAGTAGTCTCAAAGCACTTATCCCACCGCTGCACAACCAATGTAGGAGGCTGGACTGGCTTGTAGTGAGTACCAAGGGGTACTTGCACCTTGCACCAGGCCCAGTTATCCCTTATTAGTGTATAGGGTGTCTAGCAGCTTAGGCTGATAGATAATGGTAGCTTAGCAGAGCAGCTTAGGCTGAACTAGGAGACGTGTGAAGCTACTACAGTACCACTTAGTGTCATATGCACAATATCATAAGAAAACACAATACACAGTTATACTAAAAATAAAGGTACTTTATTTTTATGACAATATGCCAAAGTATCTTAGAGTGTACCCTCAGTGAGAGGATAGGAAATATACACAAGATATATATACACAATAGCAAAAATATGCAGTATAGTCTTAGAAAACAGTGCAAACAATGTATAGTTACAATAGGATGCAATGGGGAAACATAGGGATAGGGGCAACACAAACCATATACTCCAGAAGTGGAATGCGAACCACGAATGGACCCCAAACCTATGTGACCTTGTAGAGGGTCGCTGGGACTATTAGAAAATAGTGAGAGTTAGAAAAATAACCCTCCCCAAGACCCTGAAAAGTGAGTGCAAAGTGCACTAAAGTTCCCCTAAGGACAAAATAGTCGTGTTAGAGGGAGAATGCAAGGAAAACACAAATCAGCAATGCAACAACGATGGATTCCTGTCTGAAGGTACCTGTGGAACAAGGGGACCAAGTCCAAAAGTCACAAGCAGCTCGGAGATGGGCAGATGCCCAAGAAATGCCAGCGGTTGGTGCAAAGAAGCTCTTACTAGGCTGAAGAACTGTGAATACTGCAGGAACGACAAGGGCTAGAGACTTCCCCTTTGGAGGATGGATCCCCCACGCCTTGGAGAGTCGTGCAGAAGTGTTTTCCCGCCGGATGGACGCCAACAAGCCTTGCTACACGCAAATCGTGCGTTTGGCGTTTTTGGACGCTGCTGGGGCCCAGGAGGGACCAGAAGGTCGCAAATTGGACCTGCAGAGAGAGGGGACGTCGAGCAAGACAAAGAGCCCTCACTGAAGCAGGTAGCACCCGGAGAAGTGCCAGAAACAGGCACTACGAGGATGCGTGAAACGGTGCTCGCCGAAGTTGCACAAAGGAGTCCCACGTCGCCGGAGACCAACTTAGAAAGTCGTGCAATGCAGGTTAGAGTGCCGTGGACCCAGGCTTGGCTGTGCACGAAGGATTTCCGCCGGAAGTGCACAGGGGCCGGAGAAGCTTGCAAAGTCGCGGTTCCCAGCAATGCAGCCCAGCGAGGTGAGGCAAGGACTTACCTCCACCAAACTTGGGCTGAAGAGTCACTGGACTGTGGGGGTCACTTGGACGGTGTCGCTGGATTCGAGGGACCTCGCTCGTCGTGCTGAGAGGAGACCCAAGGGACGGGTAATGCAGCTTTTTGGTGCCTGCGGTTGCAGGGGGAAGATTCCGTCGACCCACGGGAGATTTCTTCGGAGCTTCTGGTGCAGAGAGGAGGCAGACTACCCCCACAGCATGCACAAGCAGGAAAACAGTCGAGAAGGCGGCAGGATCAGCGTTACAGAGTTGCAGTAGTCGTCTTTGCTACTATGTTGCAGGTTTGCAGGCTTCCAGCGCGGTCAGCGGTCGATTCCTTATCAGAAGGTGAAGAGGGAGATGCAGAGGAACTCGGCTGAGCTCATGCATTCGTTATCTAACGTTTCCCCAGAGACAGAGACCCTAAATAGCCAGAAAAGAGGGTTTGGCTACCTAGGAGAGAGGAAAGGCTACTAACACCTGAAGGAGCCTATCACAAGGAGTCTCTGACGTTACCTGGTGGCACTGGCCACTCAGAGCAGTCCAGTGTGCCAGCAGCACCTCTGTTTCCAAGATGGCAGAGGTCTGGAGCACACTGGAGGAGCTCTGGACACCTCCCAGGGGAGGTGCAGGTCAGGGGAGTGGTCACTCCCCTTTCCTTTGTCCAGTTTCGCGCCAGAGCAGGGGCTAAGGGGTCCCTGAACCGGTGTAGACTGGCTTATGCAGAATTGGGCACATCTGTGCCCAACAAAGCATTTCCAGAGGCTGGGGGAGGCTACTCCTCCCCTGCCTTCACACCATTTTCCAAAGGGAGAGGGTGTCACACCCTCTCTCAGAGGAAGTTCTTTGTTCTGCCATCCTGGGCCAGGCCTGGCTGGACCCCAGGAGGGCAGCTGCCTGTCTGAGGGGTTGGCAGCAGCAGCAGCTGCAGAGAAACCCCAGGAAGGGCAGTCTGGCAGTACCAGGGTCTGTGCTACAGACCACTGGGATCATGGAATTGTACCAACAATGCCAGGATGGCATAGAGGGGGCAATTCCATGATCATAGACATGTTACATGGCCATATTCGGAGTTACCATGGTGAAGCTACATATAGGTAGTGACCTATATGTAGTGCACGCGTGTAATGGTGTCCCCGCACTCACAAAGTTCAGTGAATTGGCTCTGAACAATGTGGGGGCACCTTGGCTAGTGCCAGGGTGCCCTCACACTAAGTAACTTTGCACCTAACCTTTACCAGGTAAAGGTTAGACATATAGGTGACTTATAAGTTACTTAAGTGCAGTGTAAAATGGCTGTGAAATAACGTGGACGTTATTTCACTCAGGCTGCAGTGGCAGGCCTGTGTAAGAATTGTCAGAGCTCCCTATGGGTGGCAAAAGAAATGCTGCAGCCCATAGGGATCTCCTGGAACCCCAATACCCTGGGTACCTCAGTACCATATACTAGGGAATTATAAGGGTGTTCCAGTAAGCCAATGTAAATTGGTAAAATTGGTCACTAGCCTGTTAGTGACAATTTGAAAGTAATGAGAGAGCATAACCACTGAGGTTCTGGTTAGCAGAGCCTCAGTGAGACAGTTAGGCACCACACAGGGAACATATACATGCACACCTATGAGCACTGGGGCCCTGTGTGACAGGGTCCCAGTGACACATACATATAGGCCACAAACCTATGAGCACTGGGGTCCTGACCAGCAGGATCCCAGTGACACATAACAACCATACTGAAAACATAGTGTTTTCACTATGAGCACTGAGGCCTGGCTATCAGGATCCCAGTGAGACAGTGAAAACAGTGACAAACACCCTGACATACACTCACAAACAGGCCAAAAGTGGGGGTAACAAGGCTAGAAAGAGGCTACCTTCTCACACTCCCCATCACCCTAGCAGCCCTCAAACCCAGTGCCAGGCTTTCTTAGCCCTCCCATCACCCTAGCAGCCCTCAAACCCAGTGCCAGGCTTTCTCAGCCCTCCCCATCACCCTAGCAGCCCTCAAGCCCAGTGCCAGGCTTTCTCAGCCCTCCCCATCACCCTAGCAGGCTTTCCCAGCCCTCCACATCACCCTAGCAGCCCTCAAACCCAGTGCCAGCCTTTCTCAGCCCTCCCCATCACCCTAGCAGCCCTCAAACCCAGTGCCAGGCTTTCTTAGCCCTCCCAGCACCCTCACTTCTGCCCCCCCCAACTGCCACCAGAGCCCACTCCTTCATTGCTAGGCTCTACCAGGCCTCCTCTGAGTCCCCTGCCACGGGGCATAGTGAGGAGGGGGGACGCCCATAATTATGCTTGTCCGCCCCCTCCCCATAAATACAACTAGCATCGACCAAAGGCTGCTTTCAAAACCAAGCAATGAGAAAAAAAGAACCCATTTCTGCCTATTTAGGCTCCACCACTCAAGTCCAGGATGGGCTCCCTTCCAGAGTTTCCATCTACAACCAATTTGGGATCTACTTATCAAACTGATTACTGTCCTGATGACGGCCCCACAAATGCCTTTTGGGTCGAAACGTCGTGAACATGAGTGGGTGTAAGGGAAACCTATTATGAAGCTGGTCTCTAGAATCTAGTGAGAGACCGGTTGCGTTTTTCCATTGTTATATTTAACCATTTGAAGTATGTGCCCTGCAACTGCCCAATTTATTCTCTATTGCCCACTTCGTAATCACTTTTATGTTTCTTCTGTCACTGCACCCACCTGCACTGCGCGATCACCTTATTTCACAGAGCACCGTTGTTTATTATAGATACTTCTGTACAGTTTCTGAATCTAGATATTCCTGATAATCTCTGTATACAAAGGACTTTTGTACACGTCTCTGAATATTATTATCAACATTCATTTGTCTATGATTGAATTGGCAACCAAATATTTTCAGTATCCATGTTGGTAAATGAAACCTAGAGCGATATTTGCTGCTTTTTGATTACAAGGACACTTAATAGCAGCCACAGCATGGATGCACAGTGGCGGCACTGCTGGTGCGCTAAACGCAAGCCCATCTGCGCATGAACGCACCTCGACGGCACCCATCTCCACGAACCATGGTTCTTTCGCCCCCATCGCTATTCTGCGGCATTCTACAAACAGCACTTGAAACCATAAAATAGCACACAAGACCAGTAAACGAAACCACACACTAGCAGTATAGAAAACCACAGAATAGTACCCAGGGAAACCACACAATACCACCACATGGATCACACTCTACTAGTACAAAAAAACCACACAACACCAGCAAGGAAAACCACACATTACCAGCACAGGAAACCACGCTATGGCCCTCATAATGATCTCGGCGGGGTAACCTGGCAAGATCTGCGCTGACGGTCGACAGATGACTGCCAGCGTGACGGACCACCCGCCAGCCACATAATGATCTTCCAGCTGGGCCGACGGGCAGAAACAGTGTTTCTGCCCACGGGCCCAGCGGGAAACAGGGCCTGAACATTGACACCGGCTCCAAATGGAGCCAGCGCCAATGTGGCAGTTTGGTGGGGGCAGCAGCACCCGTCACGCATTTCACTGCCCGTAATTTGGGCAGTGAAATGTGGGCCGGGGCTGTGCATGGGGGCCCATGCCAAGTGCATGGGCAGTGCAGTGGCCCCCAAGGGGGGCCCGAGTCACTCATTCCGCCAGCCTTTCCCTGGCGGTATAAACCGCCAGGAAAAGTCTGGCGGAATGCGACTCATTATCCAGAGGGCAGCGCTGCTAGCAGCGCTTCCCTGGCGGACCCGAAACGCCGCCACCGCCAGGGTGCCTGGTGGCAGGAGCCTGGCAGTGGCGGCGTTTCCACTGGGGCGTTTCCACCACGTTCAGAATATGGAGGTCTGGACTGCCATGCCATCGGCGGTAATGACCGCCTCCGCCAGTGTGGCGATCCAGACAGCCATTTTCATAATGACAACCTATATCACCACACGAAAAGCCACACTCTAGTAGGACACAAAACTCACACAATACTAGCACGGAAAACACACTATACCACCACATGAAACCACACTATACCACCACATGAAAACCACACTCTACTAGCACACAAATCTACAGAATACCAGCAAGGAAACCACACTTCACCAGCACAGGAAACACCACAATACCACCAAATGAAACCACACTCTACTAGGACACAAAACCACACAATACCAGAAAGAGAATCCATACATTACCAGCATAGGAAACCATACAATACCACCACGGGAAACCACACTCTGCTAGGACACAAAACCACACAATACCAGCAAGGGAAACCACACATAACCATCACAGGAAACCACACAATACCACCACACAAAACCACACTCTAATAGGACACGAAACCACACAATACCACCACACGAAACCACACTCTACTAGGACACAAAACCAAACAAGACCAGCACGGGAAACCACACATCATTAGCACAGTAAACCACACAATACCACCACCTACACAAAACCACATTATACCACGACCCAAAACCACAGAATCCCAGCAAAAGAGGCCACACATTACCACCACAGGACACCACACAATTCCACCACAGGAAACCACACTCTACTAGGACACAAACCACACAACACCAGCAAGAGAAACCACACATTACCAGCACAGGGAACCACACAATTCCACCACAGAAAACCACACTCTACCAGGACACAAAACCACACAATACCAGCAAGGGAAATTACACATTACCAGCACAAGGAACCACACAATTCCACTACAGGCAACCACACTCTATTAGGACACCAAACCACACAATACCAGCAAGAGAAACCATACATTACCAGCATAGGAAACCACACTCTAATAGGACACAAAACCACACAATACCAGCAAGGAAAACCACACATTACCAGTGCATGAAAGCACACCCCTCCACCAGCAGTAAGGCTCCCAGATCCTGGCAGAAGTCACATTCTGGGACACTAGCAACCCTTGTGAGACAGCACGTGCTGCACTTGTTCCGGAGGGCACTTTGCAGTGGTTTTGTAAGTGCTAAATTGCACCACATCCTAGGTTGAGGGCAAGGTTGGACTGGTCTATAGTACAATCTGGCAGCGCCCGCTGGGCTGGGCTGACATATCAGTGTGTTTATCCGGCTTTATGGTCTGCGGGTTGGTTTTTAATGTTGATTTCCCTGATATTAAAACAAACATTGGCAGCAGCAACCTGTCAATCATGCAGTCTCCCATACTTTTCAAAACGCTTATACATACAAGGTGGCTTTTTAAATTAAGTTCAAAACTGCCCTAAATTGCAAACACAGGCCCTTTTTTAGCTATCTAATTCACTAATGAGGGCTGAGTGTTCTGGGGCAAACCTAACATACAAACTCGACATGACACACTCCCTGTGTGCCCTTGTCCAACATACACTGCATTTACTATGGGTAAGACACCCCTATGACAGGCCTTACAGCCCTAAGGCAGGGTGCTCCATATTATATGTGAGGGCATAGAGGCATGAGCCAAGATCCCCAGCTACATGATGGCCACTCTGAACCCTGGGTTGTTTGGTATCAAACAACTCAGAATGATAAATCCAAACTGGTGCCAGTATGGGATTTATCCCCAAAAGTACCCAGGGGCCACCTTAGAGGGGCCCCCTGCAAAAGCTAACTATCCTAGCACGGTTGCTGACTGGTCTTATCCAGCTGCCACCTCCAGACAGCCAATACACAATTCTAGGGGGAGAGACCCATCTCTCTGGTTTGTAAAACAAAGCCCTTTACGGGTGGCGGAACTAACACCCCCTCCCTCAGGAATGTGCACTGCCCTGGCAGTGAACTTCAAGCGGCTACCGCCCTTGAAACTCGACCCCCAGGCCTTCTACTAGCAGCAGATAGCCTCGGTCTTTGCTAACCCCCACTTGTGGCAGGAGCAAAGGCGGGAAACTACATAAAGGGTAGGGGGAGTGACCTCACCTGGCATGCACCACCCCTAAGGTGTTGCCTGCGAGGTGAACCGTCTATTTCATTTTCCTCCATCCTGGTTGGAAGGAAAATAGCCAATCAGGTTTAGGGAAGTGATGCTTCCCACAGGAAGTGGTCACTAAAGTGGGTGGAGCCACCCAAAGGTTTGTGCCCTATTGGACACCACCAGGTTTCCGCTAAAACCCCCTCTAAATTCAGTATTTAGTGGGTATCCCAAGACCAAGATTTTAGATTTGAAAGGACAAAGAAGACCAGCACCAAAGAAGATCCAAAGCAAGAGAACTGTGGACCTGCTGCATCAAGAAAAGGCGCCAAACCCTGCCTGCTGCACCCAGGACCCGACAATCGCTGCTGCAGGGGAGCTGGACACTGGACTGACCTAAAAAAACCCAGGGGACCTCCAGGCTTCAACAATCACCCAGGATATCCCACCAGAGTGAATACATCACTCTACAAGCAAGCAAGAACCAACAAGGCAGTGAGATTCACTTCACTGCCCAGCCGATATCTCCCGAACCGGACATCGCAGCCGGACATGACGACACACACCAATGACCTCCAGGACAAACCCCGCATGTATGCCCAGTTTGGTGGTACTGTAGCCTCCAGTGGCTGAGTCATTCCAGTACCCCAGGTACTGGTCAGTGGACATCGGACACCAAGAAAACTAGCTCCCCAAGAGCTGAAAAAGGACCAGAAGGAAGCCTCAGTCAAGAGACTTTAGGAACACCCCGGATCTACCCCCAGAGTGCCCCCGTTGTCCTGTAAGCTGCCCTCCAAGAGACTTACCTCCAGCTCCAAGGGACTCCGTTGTGCACAGCTCCTGGATCAACAACTTGCCCTACACCTGGCTGTCCTGTGCCCTGCAACGAGGAACCAGCTGTGCCCACTGGGTCCCACACCCCTTGCGACCTCAACAACCCAAGGGGACTCCAAGGCACCACCTTTAAATCTGCAATAACCACCCTTTTCCAAGTGGTCCTCTGGAGTGGCCCTGTAACTGCTCCAAGAGACTTTCTAACGCTGCTCCCGCCGGAACCAGGACCCGCTCGAACTTCTCCAGCTGGCACACTGCACCCCGACGGCCTCGACCAACCAGCAAAAGTGGAACCTGGTAACATAACTGTACATAACGTGCTGCTGGTAGTAAAAATAAATAAATACGTGATGGTGTCCTATGTCATGGTGCCAAAGCGCAGAGTGAACTACAAACTAAAATCTAGTTCTTGGCTTTCTTCTTTTTTTTCTTGTAGAAAATCATGTTTTAAACTGTCCAGTGGTTGAGAGGGCAGAGATTTCTTTTACATGCATGTACTAGCATATCCCTAGTGCTGGGATAACATTAACAATCCTTAGTAAACATGCATAAGGCATAATTTACCAGAAAAATGTGAGCAACCACAGTTAAATACTTTTGGAGATGCTCAGAAAAGAAAAGTAATGTCCTGTCACTGCCCTTTCCGAACACATCCTCAGACAGGGCTGGGCTCCCGAATACATCCTCAGCCAGGGCTCGGCTCCAGAGTACATCCTCAGCTAGGGCTGGGCTCCTGAACACATCCTCAGCTAGGGCTGGGCTCCCGAACACATCCTCAGCCAGGGCTGGGCTCCGAACACATCCTCAGCTAGGGCTGGGCTCCAGAACACATCCTCAGCTAGGGCTGGGCTCCCAAACACAACCTCAGCTGGGGCTGGGCACCCGAACACACCCTCAGCTAGGGCTGGGCTCCCAAACACATCCTCAGCCAGGGCTGGGCTCCTGAACACATCCTCAGCTAGGGCTGGGCTCCCAAACACATCCTCAGCCATGGCTGGGCTCCCAAATACATCCTCAGCCAGGGCTGTGCTCTGGACCACATCCTCAGCTACGGCTGAGCTCCAGAAAACATCCTCAGCCAGGGCTGGGCTCCCAAAAACATCTTCAGCCAGGGCTGGGCTCCCAAAAACATCTTCAGCCAGGGCTGGGCTCACAAACACATCCTCAGCCAGGGCTGGGCTCCTGAACAGGGCTGGGCTCCCAAACACATCCTCAGCTAGGGCTGGGCTCCCGAACACATCCTCAGCCATCAGCCAGGGCTGGGCTCCCGAACACATCCTCAGACAGGGCTGGGCTCCCGAATACATCCTCAGACAGGGCTCGGCTCCCGAGTACATCCTCAGCTAGGGCTGGGCTCCTGAACACATCCTCAGCTAGGGCTGGGCTCCCGAACACATCCTCAGCCAGGGCTGGGCTCCCGAACACATCCTCAGCAAGGGCTGGGCTCTGGACCTCATCCTCAGCTACGGCTGAGCTCCAGAAAACATCCTCAGCCAGGGCTGGGCTCCCAAAAACATCCTCAGCCAGGGCTAGGCTCCTGAACACATCCTCGTGCTCCCGAACACATCCTCGTGCTCCTGGACACATCCTCAGCCACCCAAACCCATCCTCAGCCAGGGCTGGGCTCCCAAACACATCCTCAGCCAGGGCTTGGCTCCCGAAGACATCCTCAGCCAGGGCTGGGCTCCCGAACACATCCTCAGCCAGGGCTGGGCTCCCGAACACATCCTCAGCCAGGGCTGGGCTCCCGAACACATCCTCAGCCAGGGCGGGGTTTAGGAAAGTACCATATTGCCTGGCTTGTTACCTTCATTTTCACTGTATGTATGTTTGTTTTTGCCCTCATGTCACTGGGATCCTGCTAGGCAGGACCCCAGTGCTCATAGTGTATGCCCTGTATGTGTTCCCTGTGTGGTGCCTAACTGTATCACTGAGGCTCTGCTAACCAGAACCTCAGTGTTTGTGCTCTCTCTGCTTTCTAAAATTGTCACTGCAGGCTAGTGACTAATTTTACCAATTCTCATTGGAACACTGGTACACCCATATAATTCCCTTGTATATGGTACTTAGGTACCCAGGGTATTGGGATTCCGGGAGATCCCTATGGGCTGCAGCATTTCTTTTGCCACCCATAGGGAGATCTGACAATTCTTACACAGGCCTGCCACTGCAGCCTGCGTGAAATAACGTCCACGTTATTTCACAGCCATTTTACACTGCACTTAAGTAACTTATAAGTCACCTATATGTCTAACCTTTACCTGGTAAAGGTTAGGTGCAAAGTTACTTAGTGTGAGGGCACCCTGGCACTAGCCAAGGTGCCCCCACATTGTTCAGGGCCAATTCCCTGGACTTTGTGAGTGCGGGGACACCATTACACGCGTGCACTACATATAGGTCCTCAGTAAACATGCTTAACAATCCTTAGTAAACATGCATAAGGCATAATTTACCAGAAAAATGTGAGCAACCACAGGTAAATACTTTTGGAGATGCTCAGAAAAGAAAAGTAATGTCCTGTCACTGCCCTTTCCGAACACATCCTCAGACAGGGCTGGGCTCCCGAATACATCCTCAGCCAGGGCTCGGCTCCAGAGTACATCCTCAGCTAGGGCTGGGCTCCTGAACACATCCTCAGCTAGGGCTGGGCTCCCGAACACATCCTCAGCCAGGGCTGGGCTCCGAACACATCCTCATCTAGGGCTGGGCTCCAGAACACATCCTCAGCTAGGGCTGGGCTCCCAAACACATCCTCAGCCAGGGCTGGGCTCCCGAACACACCCTCAGCTAGGGCTGGGCTCCCAAACACATCCTCAGCCAGGGCTGGGCTCCTGAACACATCCTCAGCTAGGGCTGGGACCCAAACACATCCTCAGCCATGGCTGGGCTCCCAAATACATCCTCAGCCAGGGCTGTGCTCTGGACCACATCCTCAGCTACGGCTGAGCTCCAGAAAACATCCTCAGCCAGGGCTGGGCTCCCAAAAACATCTTCAGCCAGGGCTGGGCTCACAAACACATCCTCAGCCAGGGCTGGGCTCCTGAACAGGGCTGGGCTCCCAAACACATCCTCAGCTAGGGCTGGGCTCCCGAACACATCCTCAGCCATCAGCCAGGGCTGGGCTCCCGAACACATCCTCAGACAGGGCTGGGCTCCCGAATACATCCTCAGACAGGGCTCGGCTCCCGAGTACATCCTCAGCTAGGGCTGGGCTCCTGAACACATCCTCAGCTAGGGCTGGGCTCCCGAACACATCCTCAGCCAGGGCTGGGCTCCCGAACACATCCTCAGCAAGGGCTGGGCTCTGGACCTCATCCTCAGCTACGGCTGAGCTCCAGAAAACATCCTCAGCCAGGGCTGGGCTCCCAAAAACATCCTCAGCCAGGGCTAGGCTCCTGAACACATCCTCGTGCTCCCGAACACATCCTCGTGCTCCTGGACACATCCTCAGCCACCCAAACCCATCCTCAGCCAGGGCTGGGCTCCCAAACACATCCTCAGCCAGGGCTTGGCTCCCGAAGACATCCTCAGCCAGGGCTGGGCTCCCGAACACATCCTCAGCCAGGGCTGGGCTCCCGAACACATCCTCAGCCAGGGCTGGGCTCCCGAACACATCCTCAGCCAGGGCGGGGTTTAGGAAAGTACCATATTGCCTGGCTTGTTACCTTCATTTTCACTGTATGTATGTTTGTTTTTGCCCTCATGTCACTGGGATCCTGCTAGGCAGGACCCCAGTGCTCATAGTGTATGCCCTGTATGTGTTCCCTGTGTGGTGCCTAACTGTATCACTGAGGCTCTGCTAATCAGAACCTCAGTGTTTGTGCTCTCTCTGCTTTCTAAAATTGTCACTGCAGGCTAGTGACTAATTTTACCAATTCTCATTGGCACACTGGTACACCCATATAATTCCCTTGTATATGGTACTTAGGTACCCAGGGTATTGGGATTCCAGGAGATCCCTATGGGCTGCAGCATTTCTTTTGCCACCCATAGGGAGATCTGACAATTCTTACACAGGCCTGCCACTGCAGCCTGCGTGAAATAACGTCCATGTTATTTCACAGCCATTTTTCACTGCACATAAGTAACTTATAAGTCACCTATATGTCTAACCCTCACTTGGTGAAGGTTGGGTGCCAAGTTACTTAGTGTGTGGGCACACTGGCACTAGCCAAGGTGCCCACACATCGTTCATGGCAATTTCCCTGAACATTGTGAGTGCGGGGACACCATTACACGTGTGCACTGCACATAGGTCACTACCTATGTGTAACGTCACAATGGTAACTCCGAACATGGCAATGTAACATGCCTAAGATCATGGAATTGTGGTGCATGCTCTGAGGGCTGTCTGCCTTCACCCTGCACTGGAAGCCAAGAAGAAATCTCCCGTGGATCGACGGAATCTTCCCCCTGCTAACGCAGGCACCAAAAGACTGCATCACCGGTCCTCTGCATCCCCTCTCATCCTGACGAGCGTGGTCCCTGGAACACAGGAGCTGGATCCAAGTGACCCCCACAGTCCAGTGATCCTTCAGTCCAAGTTTGGTGGAGGTAAGTCCTTGCCTCCCCACACCAGTCAGCAAACCTGTGTACTGCGTGATTTGCAGCTGCTCTGGCTTCTGTGCACTTCTCCAAGGATTCCTTTGTGCACAGCCTAGCCTGGGTCCCCAGCACTCCGTCCTGCAGTGCTCAACCCTCTGAGTTGGACTCTGACGTCGTGAGACCCTCCTTTTGTGACTCCAGTTTCACAAATCTTCTAAGTGCCTGCTCCGGTTCTTCTGCGGGTGCTGCCTGCTTCTCTGGGTTGCTGAGCGCCCCCTCTGTCTCCTCCTCCAAGGGGCAACATCCTGGTCCTTCCTGGTCCCCAGCAGCCCCTAAAAACCTCTACTGTGACCCTTGCAGCTCGCAAGGCTTGTTTGCAGTATTTCTGCGTGGAAACACTTCTGCAACATCCAGCACGCCGTGGGACATCTTCCATCCAAAGGAGAAGTTCCTAGCCCTTTTCTTTGTTGCAGAATCCTCGGCTTCTTCCACCCGTAGGCAGCCCTTTTGTACCTTCATCCGGGGTTTCCTGGGCTCCTGCCCACCCCCGGACACTATCGCAACTCTTGGACTTGGTCCCCTTGCCTTGCAGGTCCTCACATCCAGGGATCCGTCTTCTTTGTTTTGCTGGTGCTTGTGGTTCTTGCAGAATCCCCCTATCACGACTATTGTGTAGGGTGACTTTACTCCTACTTTCTAGGGTCTTGGGGTGGGGAATTTTGGACACCCTTACTGTTTTCTTACAGTCCCAGCGACCCACTACAAGCTCCCATAGGTCTGGGGTCCATTCTTGATTCGCATTCCACTTTTGGAGTATATGGTTTGTGTTGCCCCTAGACCTATGTTCACCTATTGCATCCTATTGTGATTCTACATTGTTTGCACTACTTTTCTTACTGTTACTGACCTGTTTTGGGTTTGTGTACATATAACCTGTGTATATTACTTACCTCCTAAGTGAGGGTATTCTCTGAGATACTTTTGGCACATTGTCATAAAAATAAAGTACCTTTATTTTTAGTAACTCTGAGTATTGTGTTTTCTTATGATATTGTGCTATATGATATAAGTGGTATAATAGGAGCTTTGCATGTCTCCTAGTTCAGCCTAAGCTGCTTTGCCATAGCTACCTTCTATCAGCCTAAGCTGCTAGAAACACCTCTATTCTACTAATACAAGATAACTGGACCTGGCACAGGTTGTAAGTACCACAAGGTACCCACAATAAGCCAGGCCAGCCTCCTACACTGGGCTCCCGAATACATCCTCAGCTAGGGCTGTGCTGCCGACCACATCCTCAGCTACGGCTGAGCTCCTGAACACATCCTTAGCAGGGGCTGGGCTCCCAAACACATCCTCAGCCAGGGCTGGGCTGCCGAACACATCCTCAGCCTCCTTAGCCAGGGCTGGGCTCCCGAACACATCCTCATGCTCCCTAACACATCCTCAGCCAGGGCTGGGCTCCCAAACACATCCTCAGCTAGGGCTCAGCTCTTGAACACATCCTCAGCCAGGGCTGGGCTCCCGAACACATCCTCAGCCAGGGCTGGGCTCCCAAACACATCCTTGTGCTCCCGAACACATCCTCAGCCACCCGAACACATTCTCAGCCAGGGCTGGGCTCCCAAACACATCCTCAGCTAGGGCTTGGCTCCCGAACACATCCTCAGCCAGGGCTGGGCTCCCAAACACATCCTCAGCCAGGGCTGGGCTCCTGAACACATCCTCAGCCAGGGCTGGGCTCCCGAATGCATCCTCAGCCAGGGTTGGGCTCCCAAACACATCCTCAGCCAGGGCTGGGTTCCCGAACACATCCTTAGCTAGGGCTGGGCTCCCGAACACATCCTCAGCCAGGGCTGGGCTCCCGAACACATCCTCAGCCAGGGCTCGGCTCCCGAACACATCCTTGGGCTCCCGAACACATCCTCAGCCAGGGCTGGGCTCCCAAACACATCCCCAGCCAGGGCTGGGCTCCCAAACACATCCTCAGCCAGGGCTAGGCTCCCGAACACATCCTCAGCCGGGGATGGGCTCCCGAACACATCCTTAGCTAGGGCTGGGCTCCCGAACACATCACACATCCTCAGCCAGGGCTGGGTTCCCGAACACATCCTCAACTAGGGCTGGGCACCCGAACACATCCTCAGCCAGGGAGGGCTCCCGAACACATCCTCAGCCAGGGCTAGGCTCCCGAACACATCCTCAGCCGGGGATGGGCTCCCGAACACATCCTTATCTAGGGCTGGGCTCCCGAACACATCACAAATCCTCAGCCAGGGCTGGGTTCCCGAACACATCCTCAACTAGGGCTGAGTTCCCAAACATATCCTCATCCAGGGCTGGGCTACCGAACACATCCTCAGCCAGGGCTGGGCTCCCGAACACATCCTCAGCCAGGGCTGGGCTCCCAAACACATCCCCAGCCAGGGCTGGGCTCCCGAACGCATCCTCAGCTAGGGCTGGGCTCCCGAACGCATCCCCAGCCAGGGCTGGGCTCCCGAACACATCCTCAGCCAGGGCTGGGCTCCCGAATACATCCTCAGGTAGGGCTGGGCTCCCAATCAATCAATCAATCAATCAGGAATTTGTAAAGTGCACTACTCACTTGTGAGGGTCTCAAGGCACTGAGGTGGGGGGGAGGTGCTGCTACTGCTCGAACAGCCAGGTCTTGAGAAGTTTCATGAAGCTAAGGAGGTCTTTGGTCTGACGCAGGTGCCAGTTGCCAGTATTGGAAGTATGATTCCATGCACTCTGGGGGCTCCGTAGAGGATCCCCAGCATTGCTCCTACCAGCCTTCTGGGGTTTTCTGGGCAGCCCAAACTGCTGCCACCCTTCAGACAGGTTTCTGCCCTCCTGCTGCTTGAACAGCTCAAGCCTAGGAAGGCAGAGCAAAGGATTTCCTTTGGGAGAGGGGGGTGACACCCCTACACTCTACTCCACTTTACAACACTCCACTCCATTGTATAACACTCTACTCCACTGTACGACACTCCACTCCCCTACACCATTCTATGACACTCCTCTCCACTCTACGACACTCTACTCCCCTCTAAGACACTCTACTCCCGCTAAAACACTCTACTCCACTCTACAACATTCTACTCCCCCTACTCCACTATATGACACTCTACTCTCCCTACACCATTCTATGACATTCTGCTCCACTTTACGACACTCTACTCCAGTCTACAACACTCTATTTCCCCTACACCACTCTACAACACTCTACCCCATTCTATGACACACCACTACCCCTACTCCACTCTACAACACTTTACTCCCCTCTACAACAATCTACTCCACTCTACTCCCCTACACCATTCTACGACACTCTACTCCCCCTATGTCACCCTACGACACTACACTCTATGATACTCTCTGCTACTGAAACACTGAACCCTATCCCCCCTATTCCACTCTATGATACTCTAATCCCCATACTCCACTCTACGACACTCTAATCCTCTCTACAACACTCTACTCCCCCCACTCTACTCTACTCCTCCTACTTCACTCTACGACATTACACTCTATGATACTCTCTGCACTGAACAATTGAACTCTACTCCCCCTACTCCACTTTACCTCTACTTCATTCTACGACACTACACTCTATGATACTCTCTGCCAACTGAACAACTGAACTCTACTTCCCTTACTACACTCTACGATGCTCTACTCCCCCTACTCCACTCTGACACTCTCCTCCCGCTCCTCCACTCTACCCCTACTCCACTCTACCCCTACTTCATTCTACGACACTACACTCTATGATACTCTCTGCCAACTGAACAACTGAACTCTACTTCTCTTACTACACTCTACGACGCTCTACTCCCCCTACTCCACTCTACAATACTCTACTCCTCTCTACAATACTCTATTCCTCCTATTTCACTCTACGACACTACACTCTATGTTACTCTCTGCCAACTGAACAACTGAACTCTACTCCCCCTGCTCCACTCTGTGACACTCTACTCCCCCTACTCCCCCTACTCCAATCTCCCTACTCCACTCTACGAATCTCTACTCCCCCTACTCAACTCTACGATACTCTACTCCTCTCTACAACACTCTACTCCCCCTACTTCACTCTACGACGCTACGCACTATGATAGTCTCTGCCACTGAACCATTGAACTCTACTTCCCTTACTACACTCTACGATGCTCTACTCCCCCACTCCCATCTACGACACTCTACTCCCCCTACTCCACTCTGTGACACTCTACTCCCCTATTCCACTCTATGACTCTACTCCTCTCTGTGATACTCTACTCCCCCTACTCCACTCTACAACACTCTCTGCCACTGAACTTTACTCCCCCTACTCCACTCTACTGCACTCTACTCCCCTCTACTCTCCCTACTCCGCTCTACGACTCTGGTCTCCTCTACGACACTCTACTCCTCCACTCTACTCTACGTCATCAGTGATGTCAGTGACCACGTCATGAGTGATGTAATATGCAAGGTCATAAGCAGTGCATTACGGGAGCGCCAGTTACAGTTAGCTCAGGTAACTATAGCTGCTGAATTTCTACAGTTTTGTACGAGTAAATTCAGAACCTAACTATATCGCCCAAGTGACCTTTGTTTTTTTCAGTGAATTTCTAAGGTTTTTTAAAATTCTATTTCCTAACTATAACGACTCTGTAACCTTTGTTTTTTTCAGTGAATATATATACATATATATATATATATATACACACACATATATATGTATAAATACATATATATTGTTAGACTTGGCATCATTGGCATGGTCTCCCCTAACTTTTTGCCTCTACTTCCCAGGTTGTTTCTGTGTGCTGGACTCTGTTTTTGCTGTTTTGTATACTCTAGACACTTTACAATGTTCCCGGTATAAATTATATGTGCACATTGGCTTATCCATGATTGGCATATTTGATTTACTAGTAAGTCCCTAGGAAAGTGCACTAGAAGTGCTCAGGGCCTGTAGATCAAATGCTACTAGTGGGCCTGCAGCACTGGTTGTGCCACCCACATTAGTAGCCCTGTAACCATGGCTTAGACCTGCCACTGCAGTGTCTGTGTGTGCAGTTTTAAACTGCCAATTCGACTTGGAAAGTGTACCCGCTTGCCAGGCCTAAACCTTCCCTTTTTATACATGTAATGCATCCCCAAGGTAGGCCCTAGGTAGCTCCCAGAGGCAGGGTGCAGTGTATGTTAAAGGTGGGACATGTACTTATGTGTTTTACTTGTCCCAACAGTGAAATACTGCAAAATTCGGGTTTTCACTGTTGCAAGGCCTATTTCTCTCAGAGGTTAACATGGGGGCTGCCTTTAAATATTATTAAAGCGCAGATTCCTTTTGGGAGCAGATAGACATGGGGTTTGGGGTTTCTGAACTCACAATTTAAAAATATATCTTTTAGTGAAGTTGGGTTTTTTAGATTGTGTGTTTGAAAATGCCACTTTTATAAAGTAGGCATTTTCCTGCTAAAACTACTGTGTGAATCTGCCTGTTTGTGGATTCCCTGTCTGGGTCAGTTTGACACTTGGGCTGTTTGCATCTCTCTCTAGACAGTGACACAAAGGGAGCTGGAGGGTAGCCTGCATATCCTGATGAGCCATCTGTGATAGGAGGGGAGGAGTGGTCACTTACACCTGAAAGGGCTGTGCCTGCCCTCACTCAATGCCGTATCCAACCGCCAGGGGAGTCTCTGGGGCCTGGCCTGGGCAAGGCAGGATCTTGTAAACAAGAGAGATGTTTCTTTGAAGTAGGCCTACTTCAAAGGCAGTAAGAGGTATAAGAAGAGCACCCCAAACCACTAAAAAAAAAGATTACTTCTGGAACCAAGGGGAACCTCTGCCAAGGAGAAGAGATGGAGGAGGAGAACTGCCCCTTTGCCTGTGACTGTGCTTTGCTGGGTTGGCCTGCAGTAGCTGCTTAAACCTGAGAGAGGACAAAGACTGACTTTTGTGTGACTTCCCACTGGTGAAGAATTTCCAAGGGCTTGAAACTGAGCTTGCCTCCTGTTGTTGAAGTTTCAGGGACAGCAAAGACTCCTCTCTGCCAGCACTTGGGTTTTCTGCTGACCAAGTGGTGCCCTAACCTGTCTCCGGGCCCTTGAAAGGTGCAGCTGGTGGAAAAGGACAGAAATCCACGCAAAGACCGCTGTGCGGGGAAACTTTTGACGCACCACCCGCTTCGTGGCTGAAAAACAATACGCTGCTGGCTTTCGCGGCTAAAATTGGCGCTCCTCCTGCATCGCAGCTGGGAGATCGACACAACATGGCTGCAGAAACGACGTGCAACACCTGCAGAGGCTGCTGTTAACGACACAAGCCCCCACGCAGGGCAGTTTCTTGATACCTGGGATCGAATTTCAACACAACATCGATGGGCGTGGAAAATCAACGCAAAGCCTGCCCGGACCCGAGGTGCCCGTCTGGATCGATGCATTGCTCTCTTGCGGGAGAGAAGAAACGACACACGCCGACACGACCGGGGGAGGAACGACGCACACTCTTGCTTGCGAGTGAGAAACCGATGCATCGCCGGCCTTTTTCGACGCACACTCGCCCGTGCAGCTTTATTTTAACGCTACCCAGGTACTTTTGTACACTAAAAACATTCTCACTGTTTTCTAATGGATTCAAGACTTCCTTTTTAAATTCTTAACTTGACGTGTGTATGTTGGATTTTTGTCATTTTGGTCTTGTTTTGTTTAGATGAATACTATCTATTTTACTAACCTTGTGTTGTGTCATTTTGCAGTATTTTCACTGAGTTACTGTGTGTGTTGGTACAAATACTTTACACCTTGCTTCTAAAGTTAAGCCTGCCTGCTCATGCCAAGCTACCAAAGGGGGTGAGCGGGGCTTAACTGAGGGTGATTCTCCTTTACGCTGACTAGAGTGAGGGTCCTTGTTTGGACAGGGGATAACCTGACTGCCAAACAAAGACCCCATTTATAATATATATATATATAATAAATGATTGGTTAACTGAGCAAATTATTGAGGAATACTTATTTTTTGATGTACTCACCCCAAATTACAACTATTATATTTGTTACCTACATTACATAAGGATCCTACCAATCCACCAGGAAGACCAATTGTCTCCTCGAGAGGCAGCACGTTGGAGAATACAACTAAATATATTGACTTCTTCCTCAGACCGTTTGTAGAAGCACTAGATCATGTATTAAGGACACTAGGGACTTTCTAAAAAGGACTCATGATGTGCCCTGGGATGAGCAATTCTTACTATTAACATTGGATGTCGAGAGTCTGTACACTTGTATTCTCCATGACTTAGGTATTGCTGCATGCAAACTTTTTTTAGAGCAAGATCATTATCTCATCTACAGCATACTAAAATGGTATTATATATGATGAAAATATGTTTAACCAACAATTTCTTCATGTTTAACAATCAAGTGTATAGACAACTGCAAGGGACTGCAATGGGTACTTGCTTTGACCCTAGCTATGCAGGTCTTTTCCTCAGCTGGTGGGAGGAGCAAGTTGTTTATAATATGCAGATGTTTGATGAGCATGTGATATTATGGGTACGTCATATTGACAATATTTTTTGCATTTGGAGAGGCAGTGAGGATCAGGCTGTAGAATTTGTGAAACAGTTAAATATAAATCAGGTGAATTTGAAGCTGACATCACATATATATAATTCGGAAACTGAATTCTTGGATCTTAAGTTAGAAGTCAAAAAAGCTAGACTAACGAGCATCCTGTTTCGCAAGAAAACGGCAGGGAATAGTCTTCTCCATGCTAATAGTTGCCATCCAAAAAACCTCATTCGCAGTATCCCTTATGGTGAGCTCTTGAGAGCGAGAAGAAATTGCAGTGAGAATAGTGACTTTGTGCCAGAAATGCAAACGATGAGAAACAGATTTTTGGAGAGAGGCTATTCTGACAAACTAATTGATAATATGTGTGAAAAAGTACTTTCATTAGATCGTGAAAAATTGTTGATATCACAGAAATGTACTAAAGTAGATGAAAACCAAAAAATTAGGTTTATTACAACCTTCAATACTCAAGCATGGGAAGTCAAACACATTTTAATGAAACATTGGAATATTCTCAAAACTGATGAACATCTAGCAGACCTAATTGGGGGGCAGCCTCAGGTGACATTTAGAAGATGTGCATCCTTAAAAGATCGTTTGTGTAATACCCTAGTTCAGTCATCTCAGGTGAATAAGGAAGTTGCAGTTTAGGATTTCTTTACATGTGGTAAATGTAATGCCTGTAAGGGCAGTAATAATGGTCGTAAGATTCAGTTATGTAAGAAGGCACGCCCCTTTGTTATCAGAAAGTACCTAAACTGTAATACTGAATATTGTGTCTATGCTCTTAATTGCCCGTGTAACAAGTATTACATTGGTAGCACGATCCACAAAGCCAAGAAAAGAGTATTAGAACATATGAGAGCTACAACCAATGAAGACAAAACATATCCGATTGCAAGACATTTTGCTATTGCTCACCAGAGAAATAGGGACTTATTGAAATTTTGTGTGCTAGACAGCATTCCAGTTAGAGTAAGAGGTGGCAATAGGGAACCTGAACTTAGACAGTTAGAATCTAAATTAATTATTAAATACTCAACTATTTTTCCACATGGTTTTAATCAGGATGAGGAACTTTCGGTTCATCTCAGTTCCACTTAGTGGCTGGGGTTAGTACCAGTCTCTATTGTAAGTGAAATAAGGGAATGTGATATAATCTTTAATTGTCATTATTTCCTTTAATAATTACTAATTACTTTTCATGTTATACTCTGTTCTTAGGTATAAAGAAATTGCTGATCTGTGTTGTTGAAACGCAAGGAGCTATTATATCTTGAATAGAGTTTCTAAACTTTCGACAACTCCATTCTGCATATTAGATGAGTATTACAAATATTGATTTTATATTGATTTAGAAATGATAACTGTAGGAGGCTGGACTGGCTTGTAGTGAGTACCAAGGGGTACTTGCACCTTGCACCAGGCCCAGTTATCCCTTATTAGTGTATAGGGTGTCTAGCAGCTTAGGCTGATAGATAATGGTAGCTTAGCAAAGCAGCTCAGGCTGAACTAGGAGACGTGTGAAGCTACTACAGTACCACTTAGTGTCATATGCACAATATCATAAGAAAACACAATACACAGTTATACTAAAAATAAAGGTACTTTATTTTTATGACAATATGCCAAAGTATCTTAGAGTGTACCCTCAGTGAGAGGATAGGAAATATACACAAGATATATATACACAATAGCAACAATATGCAGTATAGTCTTAGAAAACAGTGCAAACAATGTATAGTTACAATAGGATGCAATAGGGAAACATAGGGATAGGGGCAACACAAACCATATACTCCAAAAGTGGAATGTGAACCACGAATGGACCCCAAACCTATGTGACCTTGTAGAGGGTCGCTGGGACTATTAGAAAATAGTGAGAGTTAGAAAAATAACCCTCCCCAAGACCCTGAAAAGTGAGTGCAAAGTGCACCAAAGTTCCCCTAAGGACAAAATAGTCGTGTTAGAGGGAGAATGCAAGGAAAACACAAATCAGCAATGCAACAACGATGGATTCCTGTCTGAAGGTACCTGTGGAACAAGGGGACCAAGTCCAAAAGTCACAAGCAGCTCGGAGATGGGCAGATGCCCAAGAAATGCCAGCGGTTGGTGCAAAGAAGCTCTTACTAGGCTGAAGAACTGTGAATACTGCAGGAACGACAAGGGCTAGAGACTTCCCCTTTGGAGGATGGATCCCCCACGCCTTGGAGAGTCGTGCAGAAGTGTTTTCCCGCCGGATGGACGCCAACAAGCCTTGCTACACGCAAATCGTGCGTTTGGTGTTTTTGGACGCTGCTGGGGCCCAGGAGGGACCAGGAGGTCGCAAATTGGACCTGCAGAGAGAGGGGACGTCGAGCAAGACAAGGAGCCCTCACTGAAGCAGGTAGCACCCGGAGAAGTGCCAGAAACAGGCACTACGAGGATGCGTGAAACGGTGCTCGCCGAAGTTGCACAAAGGAGTCCCACGTCGCCGGAGACCAACTTAGAAAGTCGTGCAATGCAGGTTAGAGTGCCGTGGACCCAGGCTTGGCTGTGCACGAAGGATTTCCGCCGGAAGTGCACAGGGGCCGGAGAAGCTTGCAAAGTCGCGGTTCCCAGCAATGCAGCCCAGCGAGGTGAGGCAAGGACTTACCTCCACCAAACTTGGGCTGAAGAGTCACTGGACTGTGGGGGTCACTTGGACGGTGTCGCTGGATTCGAGGGACCTCGCTCGTCGTGCTGAGAGGAGACCCAAGGGACTGGAAATGCAGCTTTTTGGTGCCTGCGGTTGCAGGGGGAAGATTCCGTCGACCCACGGGAGATTTCTTCGGAGCTTCTGGTGCAGAGAGGAGGCAGACTACCCCCACAGCATGCACAAGCAGGAAAACAGTCGAGAAGGCGGCAGGATCAGCGTTACAGAGTTGCAGTAGTCGTCTTTGCTACTATGTTGCAGGTTTGCAGGCTTCCAGCGCGGTCAGCGGTCGATTCCTTATCAGAAGGTGAAGAGGGAGATGCAGAGGAACTCGGCTGAGCTCATGCATTCGTTATCTAAAGTTTCCCCAGAGACAGAGACCCTAAATAGCCAGAAAAGAGGGTTTGGCTACCTAGGAGAGAGGAAAGGCTACTAACACCTGAAGGAGCCTATCAGCAGGAGTCTCTGACGTCACCTGGTGGCACTGGCCACTCAGAGCAGTCCAGTGTGCCAGCAGCACCTCTGTTTCCAAGATGGCAGAGGTCTGGAGCACACTGGAGGAGCTCTGGACACCTCCCAGGGGAGGTGCAGGTCAGGGGAGTGGTCACTCCCCTTTCCTTTGTCCAGTTTCGCGCCAGAGCAGGGGCTAAGGGGTCCCTGAACCGGTGTAGACTGGCTTATGCAGAATTGGGCACATCTGTGCCCAACAAAGCATTTCCAGAGGCTGGGGGAGGCTACTCCTCCCCTGCCTTCACACCATTTTCCAAAGGGAGAGGGTGTCACACCCTCTCTCAGAGGAAGTTCTTTGTTCTGCCATCCTGGGCCAGGCCTGGCTGGACCCCAGGAGGGCAGCTGCCTGTCTGAGGGGTTGGCAGCAGCAGCAGCTGCAGTGAAACCCCAGGAAGGGCAGTCTGGCAGTACCAGGGTCTGTGCTACAGACCACTGGGATCATGGAATTGTACCAACAATGCCAGGATGGCATAGAGGGGGCAATTCCATGATCATAGACATGTTACATGGCCATATTCGGAGTTACCATGGTGAAGCTACATATAGGTAGTGACCTATATGTAGTGCACGCGTGTAATGGTGTCCCCGCACTCACAAAGTTCAGTGAATTGGCTCTGAACAATGTGGGGGCACCTTGGCTAGTGCCAGGGTGCCCTCACACTAAGTAACTTTGCACCTAACCTTTACCAGGTAAAGGTTAGACATATAGGTGACTTATAAGTTACTTAAGTGCAGTGTAAAATGGCTGTGAAATAACGTGGACGTTATTTCACTCAGGCTGCAGTGGCAGGCCTGTGTAAGAATTGTCAGAGCTCCCTATGGGTGGCAAAAGAAATGCTGCAGCCCATAGGGATCTCCTGGAACCCCAATACCCTGGGTACCTCAGTACCATATACTAGGGAATTATAAGGGTGTTCCAGTAAGCCAATGTAAATTGGTAAAAAATGGTCACTAGCCTGTTAGTGACAATTTGAAAGTAATGAGAGAGCATAACCACTGAGGTTCTGGTTAGCAGAGCCTCAGTGAGACAGTTAGGCACCACACAGGGAACATATACATGCACACCTATGAGCACTGGGGCCCTGTGTGACAGGGTCCCAGTGACACATACATATAGGCCACAAACCTATGAGCACTGGGGTCCTGACTAGCAGGATCCCAGTGACACATAACAACCATACTGAAAACATGGTGTTTTCACTATGAGCACTGAGGCCTGGCTATCAGGATCCCAGTGAGACAGTGAAAACAGTGACAAACACCCTGACATACACTCACAAACAGGCCAAAAGTGGGGGTAACAAGGCTAGAAAGAGGCTACCTTCTCACACAACCCCCCCCCAAACGAAGGACAATAAGGCTAACCTTGGCCAGTTGAGACTTTATTGTCTAAGTGGTGATAAGTAGAGAGTAGCTCTGCAATAGACTGGTTACTCCCTTTATCATCCACTAAATGGTTACTTCCCTGTGGGGATGTAAACCACCCTGTTTGAAGTTTTTTAGCTAAGCAACAATGTGAAGATGTATTTTCAGAGTTTCTATCAGTAAGTTTTAGTTTAGAGCAGTGGGAATTGTCCACTGAACCTATTTGTAGTGATGGAAGTGCCAGAAAGGGATGCTGTCTCAGAAAAGCCATAGCTGGGCAAAAACTTTGTCCATATGGCTGGAAGAGAGAACAGGGATGCTGTTTCTCTTGGGTTGGAGCAGGGCAGGGATGCTGTCCTATCAGCTCCACACTAGGGCAGGGATGCTGTCCTAAGTGTTGTGAGGTAGTGCAGGGTTTCTGCACTAAAGTTTCTCTGGGAGGGTTGGAGGGATGCTCCATGTTAACTAAAATGGTGCTGTTTTTCTCACCAATGTTAGTTATCCCACAGAGAGGTACTTCCACCTCAGGGAGTCCAGCTTTGCCAGCTGATGATTCCCTTGGAACAGGTGCCACCCCAGGAGAGGTTTCTCCCACCACAGGAATAGTATCCTGAATGGTAGGGAGGTTAGGGGATACTGTGATACCCTTTTTACCTGTTGATGGAGAGGGATCCTGAGTTTTCAGGCCTTCTCTCCTTTGCTTTTTCATTTCACTTGAAATGAGAGGGAACAATTCCTCAGGGATGCCCAGCATGGCTGCATGGGCATAAAACTCTACATCAGCCCAACCTGAGGCCTCTAGGTCATTACCTAAGAGACAGTCTACAGGTAAGCTAGGTGGTACCACCACCTGCTTAGGGCCAGTAACTCCACCCCAACTAAACTGAATTATAGCTAAGGGAAGAAACTTAGTGGAGTTATGGACATCAATAATCTTATACTGTTGTCCGATGATGTGTTGTTCAGGAGGCACTAGGTTTTCAGTCACCAAAGTGAAACTGGCACCTGTGTCCCTGTAGGCCAAGGCCTCAACACCATTTATTGACACTGTCTGCCTGTACTTATCCATTGTAAGGGGACAAGCAGCCAGTGTGGCAAGGCCAATGCCACTAGGTGTGACAGAAACTGTCTTGGGACTGATTACATCAGTTTCCACTATGGACCCATAAGTGAACCCAACTACACCCTTTGCTTGACTGTTGCCAGCAGTCCCACCACTAGTACCACTACTGCTAGGGGCACTAGAGCTTGATGTATTAGTGGTGGTAGGCTCAGGGGGTTTACCTGGACAGGACTTATCCCCTGGCCTATGGCCTCTGTTTTTACACACAAAGCACCAGGGCTTTTTAATGTGTGCAGGTTGGGAAGAAGAGGAAGAATTTGTTTTATCCCCACCCTCTGAAGAGTGTTTAAGATTTGAAGTGGGATCTTTGGTTTTACCCTTATCCCCATGCTTATCTTGAGATTTTTCACCATCTTTCTTCTTATTGCCATCTTTGTCACCCCCTGTATGAACTTTTCTGTTCACCCTTGTTCTGACCCATTTGTCTGCCTTCTTTCCCAATTCTTGGGGAGAGGTCAGATCAGAGTCTACCAGGTACTGGTGCAACAAATCAGACACACAATTATTAAGTATATGCTCTCTCAGGATTGTGTTATACAGGCTTTCATAATCAGTAACTTTACTGCCATGTAACCACCCCTCCAAGGCCTTCACTGAATGGTCAATGAAATCAACCCAGTCTTGTGAAGACTCCTTTTTGGTCTCTCTGAACTTTATCCTGTACTGTTCAGTGGTTAAGCCATAACCATCCAGGAGTGCATTCTTAAGAACTGTAAAATTATTGGCATCATTTTCTTTCACTGTAAGGAGCCTATCCCTACCTTTTCCACTAAATGATAGCCATAGGATAGCAGCCCACTGCTTTTGAGGGACATCCTGTACAGCACAGGCCCTCTCAAGTGCAGCAAACCACTTGTTAATGTCATCCCCCTCCTTATAAGGGGGAACTATCTTGTGCAGATTCCTGGAATCATGCTCTTTTGCAGGATGACTATGGGGAATACTGCTGCTGCCACCATGGGTATCTAAACCCAACTTCTGTCTTTCCCTCTCTATTTCTAAAGACTGTCTATCCAAATCCAGCTGTTGCTTCTTGAGCTTCAGTCTGGTTTGTTCCACTCTCAATCTATTGAGCTCCCTTTCTAACAATCTGTCATCAGGGTGGGTGGGAGGGACATTTCTAGATACAGAGGTATGATGGGAATGAACAGAAGGAGACCTGTCCCTTACAGAGGGCACCCTAACAGCTTGGCTACCAGTATAATGTGAGAGCACACCATTAGTATGGTGTGATTCAACCTCTGTACCAACTATGCTAGACTGTCTAGTAATGGGCAGGCTGAGAAGTTTCTTTCCTGAACCTTTTCCTGGGGGAGTCCCTGGATCAGATTGAGAACCATTAGCTACTTTTTCTACAGATTGGGCACTTATGGCCTTATCCTGTACTCTAAGCATATTAATTAACAGTTCTAAGGAAGGATTCTTCCCTACACTCAAACCTCTCTCTATGCAGAGACTCCTTGCTCCTTTCCAGCTAAGGTGATCATATGCAAGTTTGGACAGTTCAACTTTTTGGCCTGTGCCAGACATTTTTAGAGAGAGTTAAAGTGATAGACAAAGAAAAAAAAAGTTTTCAGAACTTTTTGGAAAGACAGAAAAAAAACTTTTTAAACTTTTAAGAACTTTTTGAAAGTTTAGAAGTACTTTTCAGCACTTAGAAAAGAGTGAAAAGAGGAAATGAAAAACTTTTTGGCTATGTGTATATACACTGACCTTGTTTTGTATATTTTTCTCTTATGAAAAGTACAATGACAAGAGTGGTAAGTAGTCTCAAAGCACTTATCCCACCACTGCACAACCAATGTAGGAGGCTGGACTGGCTTGTAGTGAGTACCAAGGGGTACTTGCACCTTGCACCAGGCCCAGTTATCCCTTATTAGTGTATAGGGTGTCTAGCAGCTTAGGCTGATAGATAATGGTAGCTTAGCAAAGCAGCTCAGGCTGAACTAGGAGACGTGTGAAGCTACTACAGTACCACTTAGTGTCATATGCACAATATCATAAGAAAACACAATACACAGTTATACTAAAAATAAAGGTACTTTATTTTTATGACAATATGCCAAAGTATCTTAGAGTGTACCCTCAGTGAGAGGATAGGAAATATACACAAGATATATATACACAATAGCAAAAATATGCAGTATAGTCTTAGAAAACAGTGCAAACAATGTATAGTTACAATAGGATGCAATAGGGAAACATAGGGATAGGGGCAACACAAACCATATACTCCAAAAGTGGAATGTGAACCACAAATGGACCCCAAACCTATGTGACCTTGTAGAGGGTCGCTGGGACTATTAGAAAATAGTGAGAGTTAGAAAAATAACCCTCCCCAAGACCCTGAAAAGTGAGTGCAAAGTGCACCAAAGTTCCCCTAAGGACAAAATAGTCGTGTTAGAGGGAGAATGCAAGGAAAACACAAATCAGCAATGCAACAACGATGGATTCCTGTCTGAAGGTACCTGTGGAACAAGGGGACCAAGTCCAAAAGTCACAAGCAGCTCGGAGATGGGCAGATGCCCAAGAAATGCCAGCGGTTGGTGCAAAGAAGCTCTTACTAGGCTGAAGAACTGTGAATACTGCAGGAACGACAAGGGCTAGAGACTTCCCCTTTGGAGGATGGATCCCCCACGCCTTGGAGAGTCGTGCAGAAGTGTTTTCCCGCCGGATGGACGCCAACAAGCCTTGCTACACGCAAATTGTGCGTTTGGCGTTTTTGGACGCTGCTGGGGCCCAGGAGGGACCAGGAGGTCGCAAATTGGACCTGCAGAGAGAGGGGACGTCGAGCAAGACAAGGAGCCCTCACTGAAGCAGGTAGCACCCGGAGAAGTGCCAGAAACAGGCACTACGAGGATGCGTGAAACGGTGCTCGCCGAAGTTGCACAAAGGAGTCCCACGTCGCCGGAGACCAACTTAGAAAGTCGTGCAATGCAGGTTAGAGTGCCGTGGACCCAGGCTTGGCTGTGCACGAAGGATTTCCGCCGGAAGTGCACAGGGGCCGGAGAAGCTTGCAAAGTCGCGGTTCCCAGCAATGCAGCCCAGCGAGGTGAGGCAAGGACTTACCTCCACCAAACTTGGGCTGAAGAGTCACTGGACTGTGGGGGTCACTTGGACGGTGTCGCTGGATTCGAGGGACCTCGCTCGTCGTGCTGAGAGGAGACCCAAGGGACCGGAAATGCAGCTTTTTGGTGCCTGCGGTTGCAGGGGGAAGATTCCGTCGACCCACGGGAGATTTCTTCGGAGCTTCTGGTGCAGAGAGGAGGCAGACTACCCCCACAGCATGCACAAGCAGGAAAACAGTCGAGAAGGCGGCAGGATCAGCGTTACAGAGTTGCAGTAGTCGTCTTTGCTACTATGTTGCAGGTTTGCAGGCTTCCAGCGCGGTCAGCGGTCGATTCCTTATCAGAAGGTGAAGAGGGAGATGCAGAGGAACTCGGCTGAGCTCATGCATTCGTTATCTAAAGTTTCCCCAGAGACAGAGACCCTAAATAGCCAGAAAAGAGGGTTTGGCTACCTAGGAGAGAGGAAAGGCTACTAACACCTGAAGGAGCCTATCAGCAGGAGTCTCTGACGTCACCTGGTGGCACTGGCCACTCAGAGCAGTCCAGTGTGCCAGCAGCACCTCTGTTTCCAAGATGGCAGAGGTCTGGAGCACACTGGAGGAGCTCTGGACACCTCCCAGGGGAGGTGCAGGTCAGGGGAGTGGTCACTCCCCTTTCCTTTGTCCAGTTTCGCGCCAGAGCAGGGGCTAAGGGGTCCCTGAACCGGTGTAGACTGGCTTATGCAGAATTGGGCACATCTGTGCCCAACAAAGCATTTCCAGAGGCTGGGGGAGGCTACTCCTCCCCTGCCTTCACACCATTTTCCAAAGGGAGAGGGTGTCACACCCTCTCTCAGAGGAAGTTCTTTGTTCTGCCATCCTGGGCCAGGCCTGGCTGGACCCCAGGAGGGCAGCTGCCTGTCTGAGGGGTTGGCAGCAGCAGCAGCTGCAGTGAAACCCCAGGAAGGGCAGTCTGGCAGTACCAGGGTCTGTGCTACAGACCACTGGGATCATGGAATTGTACCAACAATGCCAGGATGGCATAGAGGGGGCAATTCCATGATCATAGACATGTTACATGGCCATATTCGGAGTTACCATGGTGAAGCTACATATAGGTAGTGACCTATATGTAGTGCACGCGTGTAATGGTGTCCCCGCACTCACAAAGTTCAGTGAATTGGCTCTGAACAATGTGGGGGCACCTTGGCTAGTGCCAGGGTGCCCTCACACTAAGTAACTTTGCACCTAACCTTTACCAGGTAAAGGTTAGACATATAGGTGACTTATAAGTTACTTAAGTGCAGTGTAAAATGGCTGTGAAATAACGTGGACGTTATTTCACTCAGGCTGCAGTGGCAGGCCTGTGTAAGAATTGTCAGAGCTCCCTATGGGTGGCAAAAGAAATGCTGCAGCCCATAGGGATCTCCTGGAACCCCAATACCCTGGGTACCTCAGTACCATATACTAGGGAATTATAAGGGTGTTCCAGTAAGCCAATGTAAATTGGTAAAAAATGGTCACTAGCCTGTTAGTGACAATTTGAAAGTAATGAGAGAGCATAACCACTGAGGTTCTGGTTAGCAGAGCCTCAGTGAGACAGTTAGGCACCACACAGGGAACATATACATGCACACCTATGAGCACTGGGGCCCTGTGTGACAGGGTCCCAGTGACACATACATATAGGCCACAAACCTATGAGCACTGGGGTCCTGACTAGCAGGATCCCAGTGACACATAACAACCATACTGAAAACATGGTGTTTTCACTATGAGCACTGAGGCCTGGCTATCAGGATCCCAGTGAGACAGTGAAAACAGTGACAAACACCCTGACATACACTCACAAACAGGCCAAAAGTGGGGGTAACAAGGCTAGAAAGAGGCTACCTTCTCACAATAACGCAGTATTTTAAGAGACTCATGTTGCAAGAAGTATAGTTATGTATTCATAAATATTTTGAGCTCCATGTGCATGGTAATATACATGAGTGACACAATATGATAATGAGTTCCAAGAATATGTAGTGTATAATAAGAACTCCGTTTCAAAATGGCCAACACCTTTGTAGCATATGTTTAGAGATCAGCATAAGTCCTTTTTCTATGTTGTTTATTTGTAGCTTATACTTAAATGTGTGCACAATGGAACATTTGTTTGACCTGTGAACAAGGAATTAGCGCTCCGAAACACGTTAGGATTTCTTTTGTTTAAGTAAAAACACGATTTTGCATGGAGTCACAGCTCGTTGTTTTTCATTGCAGGATTTATATCTTGTGGTGTTTGGACAACGTTTGAAGGATATATATATATATATATTAGATGCTGAGGGGCCCATAACCCCACCGCAGCCGCGGGGACTGTCACCTTCCTGGGGCTAAAATAAAAGAATGAAGGGGGTCCTTTGCGGATCCCCGTTTTCGTGGACCAACACCTCTCCCGTGATTTAGCTTAATGGTATGGCGCACTGTTTCGTTATAATAGGGAGGGTCCACTGGCCCTGTTTCCGGCACACACATTTGATTACATGCGGGGAGGGCGCATGCCCCCCCGCCTCCCAGGGACTGTCACCTCGACAGGGCAAATATTGAATTACATGTGGAGGGGTCGCACAGCCCCACCACAGCCCCGGGGGCCGCCACCATCCCAGGGCTAAAAAAAAAGAATGAAGGAGGTCCAATGTGGATCCCCTGTCCTGGGGACCACCACCTCCCCCAGGGCAAATACAACACTGGGGGGGCTCAAGGAGCCATAAATGGCCCTGGGGACCATCACCCCCTGCCCCCTGGCTGGCTCCTGCTATGTCCCGGCTTGCCTACCCTGGGAACTAGATGTTTTATCTGACTTGGCGGGAGCTTTGACAGCTCCCACCAAGTCAGAGCACACACTCTGCTTCCAGCAGGCGAGAGCTGTCAAACAGCTCTTGCTTGCTGGAAGCGGAGGTTTCCCTTGTTTCATGCCTGCAGAGATGGGGGCAGGGAAACAGAGGAAACAATTACTCTCACAGAGAGGGAGCTGATTGTTTAGCAGCTCCCGACCTGTGACAGCAATGCAGGCTCCCATAGGAGGCGGAGTGCCTGAATGCCCCCGCGGTCCCCAACGGTGGTGACTGGGTGCCCTATGGGGGCTCCTAGGTGGCATAGCCGGGGCCCAGGGGATGAAGTCCCCGGGGCTGAGATCGGCCCAGGGAAGGGGGCTGCTCGGAATGACCCCCTCTGTCTGCTCTCCCGACTCTGGGAATAGGGCATGCCATAACTGCACCTGGACTCCTTCCCTTGACCTTCCACCCCCTCTATTGACATCAATGGACACCTGGGTAACTTTTTTCTGGTCACACAGTCTACATATCTTTTCACTACTTGAAGAATGTCATCCTGACGTCCTGTTCCTGACAGAAACATGGCTGAACGATAACTCTTCTCCTGAAGTAATAAGGTCTCTATCTCAGGATTATTTAATCAGCCGCCTAGACAGACCCCATGTAAGGGGCAGAGGCATTCCAGTTATCCACAAGAATTCCATTAAATGCTCGACCACTTCACTAGATATTCCCGATTGTGAAAGTCTATTTTTTTCCTTAAGGCCACATTCACTTTCTCTGGAATACTCATCTACCGTCCCCCTGGCCCCTATGGGGGCTTTGTACAGGCCTTGCCAGACCCCGTAGCTGATATCTCTTGCAAAACATCCAATTTGACCATACTTGGAGACTTTAACATTCATGCAGATGACATACACTCCTCGGCTGCTAAAACCCTTCTCTCCAACCTTGCGTCACTAGACCTGACTCAGCTTATTACAGGCCCCACCCATATTAAAGGCCGTACCATAGATCTAGTTTTTAGTACTCTTCCCAATCTTTTCTTCAATACCTCTCTTCCTCTGATCTGGACAGACCACCACCTACTGTCATTTTCTCTACCGGGTGGGCTCTCTCTTCCTCACTTAAAGCCCATAAAGTCAACTTCCCGCCATTGGTCTAAATTGGACTCCAGGGAATTGCAGGACACTCTTCGCCTCCTATCCTCCAAATATGATTAATCCAGCATGGGTGTGTGATTGGTTCCTGTGTTGAAGGACTACTCAAAACGCGTTGGTCAGGTGTGTCAGTGTTTTATTATAACAAAATAGCCAGTGAGGTAAGGTGCAGGTAGGTTTAAAGGGATTTTTCTCCTTTGGGTGGGTGGTGGTTTCTTTGCTGGGGTCGCTCTCACTCTTCTCTCTCTCTCTTGTTTCCTCGGTATGCAGGTCTCCCGGGAGGTACATGTAAAAGAACAGAGGATAGAAGGTAAGCTGAAGGTTCACTGTAGTGGCTTTCTCTTTACTTCTCCTTTCTAATCTCTACACGCATTATTTTTGAAGTGCGCAATTGTTATGATCTCACTGTCTCTCTTGGTTCACCTGAAAACCCTTCTTTTGGCCTATTCTTAGCACGTTACTATTCTTCGTTTGTCCTATGTAATCTTTTATGCCTTTGTAAGTGCAGTGCCATTCAAGTGCCTTACTCTCTCATACATACAGACTAAAAGTGCTGCTATGTGCTCTATGTGGAGGAGTCTCCGTGCTTTGTTTTCCCTTTCCTGTTCCCAAATCCCGTTTCCTTTTCGCTCCCCCTTTGACCCCTTTTATACGTTTCTCTCACTCTCACTCTCTTCTCTATTCCCCTCAGGTATGTGATCCAGAAGCGTGGCGAGCATTAGCGTTTCATCCTCCCGGCTGCCTGTTCCCGCGGGACCTGTCGGACGTCTCTGGCGGATTCCTCCAGGTGTCAATCAGCGGTTGCTGGGTCTCGAAGCGCCTCCCTTCGTCTATTCTGCTGACCTCTGGTAACTTGTTCCTCTCCTCCTGTGGTACTCGTCTGTTCGTTTCCTCCAAACCATTCTCCTCTCTCAGGTGTGTCGGAGGAACCTTTAACTTCGCGGCGACCCGCCGATCCTGAGTATTCCACCACTCACGGGATGGAAGGCGGGTCATGCAACGGTCTCCAGAGGCAGAGTCAGCACAGGACCTGGAAGTGTGCGGGTGATCCCCAATCAACCCGTCACAAACACTCCCCCTAGAGAGTGGACTGTCGAGACACGGAGATGCAGGATACCGAGACAGAAAATCAGCTGTCACCATTTTGCTACCCGGGAGATGCTGGATCTGAAACGAAAAAGGCTGTAAGGATAGGAACCAGCGTAGCACCCGGGAATTAGTGTCTTTATGATGGGCGAGCCAGGTGAGCGGGGCATGGTCAGTGATCAGGGTAAAAGTTCGACCAGACAGATAATATCGAAGAGATTCAATAGCCCACTTAATGGCCAAGCACTCCTTTTCAATAGCCGGATAGTGACGTTCACGTGGGAGAAGTTTCCGGGTGATATACAGAAGGGGGTGGAGAGATTCATCCTCCTGAGGCTGCGTTAACACAGCCCCAAGTCCAACCTTCGAGGCATCAGTGAAGAGCACAAAAGATTTGTCAAAATCGGGACAGCAGAGGACTGGTGCGGAGGTTAGAGCGGTCTTAAGTCTGTCGAAACTACCCAACTCGATATCCGAAGGAGGTTTAAGTGTATTGGGACATGACTTTCGCAACAAGTTAGTAAGGAGTTCGGCCATAGTTGAAAAGTGGGGTATAAACCGTCTGTAGTAGCCAACCAGTCCCAAAAATGCCCTAATATCTTTTTTCTTCCTTGGATAGGACATCTGTGCAATAGCATCTAGTTTCTCTATTTGTGGGCTTATCTTACCCCCTCCTACCACGTAACCCAGATATTTAATACTAGTTTGTCCCAGTCTACACTTCTCTGGGTTGGCTGCTAGCTGCGCTTTTCTAAGAGCACTTAGAACGGACTCAAGGTGAGACATGTGTTCATCCCATGTTTTGGTATAGATAACTATATCATCCAGATAGGCAGCCGCATACTGCCTACATGGTCGTAATATGTCATCCATGAGTCTTTGGAAGGTGGCGGGAGCCCCATGTAACCCAAATGGCAAGACAGTGAATTGGTATAAACCTGAAGGAGTGGCAAAGGCTGTTATTTCTTTATCCTTTTCTCTCAGGGGTATCTGCCAATATCCCTTCGTGAGATCTAGTGTGGTTAGATATTTGGCTTGTCCCAACCTTTCAACTAACTCGTCAATCCTAGGCATAGGATATGCATCAAAATATGTTAAGTTATTGACACCTCTATAATCAACACAAAATCGGGTGCTGCCGTCGGGTTTAGGAACTAACACAACTGGCGAACACCAGGGACTGGCTGAGGGTTCTATAATCCCGGCTGCTAACATGGCCTGGACTTCTTTCTCTATAATTTTTTGTTTGGCCTCAGGGATGCGGTACGGTCTCTGTCTAGACACTGTATTCTCTTTAAGTCGAATGGGATGTTGTATAAGGGAGGTTCTTCCTGGATATTTAGAAAATATGTCTTGGGTTTGGGTCACCATGAGCTGCAGCTGATTCAGATATTGTCGTGTTAGATTAGGATTGATCCAGGGTTTCCCTGGAGAGAATTCATGGGGGTCTGTAAGGATGGGATAGGGAATCTCCTCATTTACTTCGGTAGTGATGTAATGGACAGTTTGTTCATCAGTGGGTTCTATCCATTTCTTAAGCAGGTTGATATGATATATCTGTTCTCTTCCGCCATTTTGGGACATGGATAACTTATACGTGGTGGGGTTTATTTGGGCAGTAACTTCATAGGGACCTTGCCATCGGGCCAATAATTTATTATCAGTGCTGGGGAGTAAGACCAGTGCTTTATCTCCTACTGTCAAGGTTCTAACAGCACTATGAGTGTCATATGACTGTTTCTGCTTCTGCTGGGCCGCACGCAATGCAGTGTGTGCTTCTTCCCATACGATATGGAGGTTATCTCGCAATTCTCGGGTATAGGTTAACAAATCCTTAACCTCTTCTTCAGTCTCTTCCCATTGTTCCGCTAACATATCTAGCAATGTACGGGGTTGGCGACCGAACAACATTTCAAAAGGACTATGACCTAAAGAGGATTGTGTATGGGTTCGGATAGCGTAAAGGACCAGAGGAAGTTTCTTTTCCCAATCCTTCCCTGCCTCAGTTATACTTTTTCGTAGGAGAGACTTAATGGTTTTGTTGTATCTTTCCACTAGTCCGTCTGTTTGAGGGTGATATACTGAAGTACGGATTTGTTTCACTCCTAGTAAGTTACAGACCTCGGTCATTAGTCTGGACATAAAAGGAGTTCCCTGGTCTGTCAATATTTCATTCGGGAAGCCTACCCGTGAAAAGAACTCTATCATTGCCTGGGCAACTGCTTTTGTATGCATACTGGGGAGGGCAATAGCTTCTGGATATCTCGTGGCATAATCCACTAATACCAATACATACTGTCTACCTCTGGTTGAAGGGGTGAGGGGACCAATGATATCCATGCCAACTCTGGTGAAGGGAATGTCTATGACAGGAAGGGGTTGTAGGGGAACAGGTCTTGTATTTGAGGGATTGAATAGCTGACATTTTGTACACTCTGAACAGTGTCTACGAACCTCTCCATAAACACCCGGCCAATAAAATTGTTTCAGTACCGCTTCCTCGGTTTTCTCTCTTCCCAAGTGGCCTTCCCCATGATCCCCATGGGCTAGCTGTAATACCTGTTGGCGGTGACTACGGGGCACTACTAATTGCAGGGTATTTCCTCTTGAGTTGTTGGGTTTCCTATATAATAGATTATTTTGTATCAGGAATCTTGGACCTACCCCTTGTACTGCCCTGACAGTTGCCTGTTGCCATGCATGTTTCAATGTGGGGTCTTCATTCTGACTCCGTCGGAAATCCCCAGTTATCGTTGTCCTGCCATTGATTAATTTTGTTTGACCAATGACTTTGTGTTTCACCACTGCGCATATTAGTTGCTCAATGTTCACCAGTAGCACATTGTATGTTTTGTCCAGCTTAGCTGCCTATTGGCTTTGACATGATATTAGACATTGCATTTTGTATTCAGCTTAGCTGCCTATTGGCTTTGACATGATATTATATATTACATTTTGTATTCAGCTTAGCTGCCTACAGGTTTTGACATGACACTAGACATTGCATTTGATATTTAGGTTAGCTGCCTATTGCCTTTAACGTGGGGTTAGACATTGCAGTTGAGAATCCAAGCTGTATTTTTCCAAGCTGTGTTTTTCCAAGCTGTGTTTTTCCACAAGATGAACCAAGCTGTTTTCTTCTCACAGTAGACTAGACCTGATAAGAGAGAGTACAGGTGGTGTTTACCATCCTGCTCAAGCTTGGGAAGAGGAGCAGTCTAGGAGATCTGGCCAATCTCCAAAGGCTTGCGTAGTTTTCCCGGGTCTGAGAGGAGGGGGAACGCTGTTCTAAGGGTGGCTCACAGGCTTCAGAGAATTAGATTCGAATCTGCCTGACTTCGTGCTGGAACTTGGCGCCAGTTGCCAGTATCCCGTGTGGGTAGATAAATCTCTTTCTCGCAGCTGACAAGGAGTCATCAGCTTGCAGACCTTAGAAAGATGAAGCTGTAAATAGTTCCTACACGGTGAAGTATTTGTTTTGCTTTGCATTCAATATCTTATAAATATAACCTGCTGTGTACATTGCAATTGAAGTAAACTGTGTTTTCATTGAACGTGGGCTTGAAATCTACTAATCCGTCATTTACGAAATTGCGGTTGGCGAAGAATTAACTACAATAAAAGTCTTCTTTGGACTCAGAAGTGCATTCTTGATATGTTATGTAAGTGCTAAAAACGAGATAAGAGCAGAAGCACTACAATCGTACAAACTATTCCCGCACTTGTATGTTTCTCCGGGGAGGTGTTCCTCTGCCCATGAGAACATCGTTGTTCCCTTTTTTGTCTTTTACTGAGATTAGGTCGCATGGGTTTTAGGTCCTCTGTTATCACCCCGCTGGGTGCTTCCTTCCACCAGTCTTTATACACATGCTCCTGTCCAGCTTTTTCTAAGAGAGCAGAAAACCCCTCATAGTCAGTCCCTAGTATAATGTCTTCTTCTAACTTAGGAAGTACCCCGACCTGTAATTCTTCTGGTTGTTCACTCCATTTTCTTCCAGATCGTGGCAAGGGGGTAGTATCGTCGATCACCGTGTACACAGGCGATGAGGACTTGAGTTTCCAGATCTACTTGACTGGGTACAACCAGATTCTCTCTTATTACACTCTGGCTGCAGCCTGAATCGATTAATGCTTTTCTTTCTATACCATTGACAAGGACAGGGAGGGTGTATTTGGGTGGTCTCCCGCCTGTCCAGAATACTCTCCCTTTTGTCAGGCCAATCTCCATGGGTTCTTGTAGGAAAGTACCATCTTGCCTGGCATGTTACCCCCATTTTTCACTGTATATATGTTGTTTAGTTGTATGTGTCACTGGGACCCTGCCAGCCAGGGCCCCAGTGCTCATAAGTTTGTGGCCTATATGTATGTGTTCCCTGTGTGGTGCCTAACTGTCTCACTGAGGCTCTGCTAACCAGAACCTCAGTGGTTATGCTTTCTCATTTCTTTCCAAATTGTCACTAACAGGCTAGTGACCAATTTTACCAATTTACATTGGCTTACTGGAACACCCTTATAATTCCCTAGTATATGGTACTGAGGTACCCAGGGTATTGGGGTTCCAGGAGATCCCTATGGGCTGCAGCATTTCTTTTGCCACCCATAGGGAGCTCTGACAATTCTTACATAGGCCTGCCACTGCAGCCTGAGTGAAATAACGTCCACGTTATTTCACAGCCATTTTACACTGCACTTAAGTAACTTATAAGTCACCTATATGTCTAACCTTTACCTGGTAAAGGTTAGGTGCAAAGTTACTTAGTGTGAGGGCACCCTGGCACTAGCCAAGGTGCCCCCACATTGTTCAGGGCCAATTCCCCAGACTTTGTGAGTGCGGGGACACCATTACACGTGTGCACTACATATAGGTCACTACCTATATGTAGCTTCACAATGGTAACTCCGAATATGGCCATGTAACATGTCTATGATCATGGAATTGCCCCCTCTATGCCATCCTAGCATAGTTGGCACAATCCCATGATCCCAGTGGTCTGTAGCACAGACCCTGGTACTGCCAAACTGCCTTTCCTGGGGTTTCACTGCAGCTGCTGCTGCTGCCAACCCCTCAGACAGGTTTCTGCCCTCCTGGGGTCAAGCCAGGCTTGTCCCAGGATGGCAGAACAAAGGACTTCCTCTGAGAGAGGGTGTTACACCCTCTCCCTTTGGAAAATGGTGTGAAGGCAGGGGAGGAGTAGCCTCCCCCAGCCTCTGGAAATGCTTTCATGGGCACTTTTGGTGCCCATTTCTGCATAAGCCAGTCTACACCGGTTCAGGGACCCCTTAGCCCTGCTCTGGCGTGAAACTGGACAAAGGAAAGGGGAGTGACCACTCCTCTGACCTGCACCTCCCCTGGGAGGTGTCCAGAGCTCCTCCAGTGTGCTCCAGACCTCTGCCATCTTGGAAACAGAGGTGCTGCTGGCACACTGGACTGCTCTGAGTGGCCAGTGCAGCCAGGTGACATCAGAGACTCCTTCTGATAGGCTCCTTCAGGTGTTGCTAGCCTATCCTCTCTCCTAAGTAGCCAACCCCTCTTTTCTGGCTATTTAGGGTCTCTGTCTCTGGGGAAACTTTAGATAACGAATGCAAGAGCTCATCCGAGTTCCTCTGCATCTCTCTCTTCACCTTCTGCCAAGGAATCGACTGCTGACCGCGCTGGAAGCCTGCAAAACTGCAACAAAGTAGCTAAGACGACTACTGCAACTTTGTAACGCTGATCCTGCCGCCTTCTCGACTGTTTTCCTGGTGGTGCATGCTGTGGGGGTAGTCTGCCTCCTCTCTGCACTAGAAGCTCTGAAGAAATCTACTGTGGGTCGACGGAATCTTCCCCCTGCAACCGCAGGCACCAAAAAGCTGCATTACCGGTCCCTTGGGTCTCCTCTCAGCACAACGAGCGAGGTCCCTCGAATCCAGCAACTGTGTCCAAGTGACCCCCACAGTCCAGTGACTCTTCAGTCCAAGTTTGGTGGAGGTAAGTCCTTGCCTCCCCACGCCAGACTGCATTGCTGGGAACCGCAACTTTTGCAGCTACTCCGGCCCCTGTGCACTTCCGGCGGAAATCCTTTGTGCACAGCCAAGCCTGGGTCCACGGCACTCTAACCTGCATTGTACGACTTTCTAAGTTGGTCTCCGGCGACGTGGGACTCCTTTGTGCAACTTCGGGTGAGCACTGTTTCATGCATCCTCGTAGTGTCTGTTTCTGGCACTTCTCTGGGTGCTACCTGCTGCTGAGAGGGTTCCTTGTCTTGCTCGATGTCCCCTCTGTCTCCTGGCACAATTTGCGACATCCTGGTCCCTCCTGGGCCACAGCAGCGTCCAAAAACCCATACCGCACGATTTTCAGCTAGCAAGGCTTGTTGGCGGTCTTTCGGCAGGAAAACACTTCTGCACGACTCTCCACGGCGTGAGGGATCCGTCCTCCAAAGGGGAAGTCTCTAGCCCTTGTCGTTCCTGCAGCAACCTAAGCTTCTACAGTCCAGTAGCAGCTTCTTTGCACCCGCAGCTGGCATTTCCTGGGCATCTGCCCATCTCCGACTTGCTTGTGACTTTTGGACTTGGTCCCCTTGTTCCACAGGTACCCTCGACTGGAAATCCATCGTTGTTGCATTGCTGGTTTGTGTCTTTCCTGCAGTATTCCCCTATCACGACTTCATTGTCCTTTGGGGAACTTTAGTGCACTTTGCACTCACTTTTCAGGGTCTTGGGGTGGGCTATTTTTCTAACCCTTACTAATTTCTAATAGTCCCAGCGACCCTCTACAAGGTCACATAGGTTTGGGGTCCATTCGTGGTTCGCATTCCACTTTTGGAGTATATGGTTTGTGTTGCCCCTATCCCTATGTGTCCCCATTGCATCCTATTGTAACTATACATTGTTTGCAATGTTTTCTAAGACTATACTGCATATTTTGGTATTGTGTATATATATCTTGTGTATATTTCCTATCCTCTCACTGAGGGTACACTCTGAGATACTTTGGCATATTGTTATAAAAATAAAGTACCTTTATTTTTAGTATAACTGTGTATTGTGTTTTCTTATGATATTGTGCATATGACACTAAGTGGTACTGTAGGAGCTTCACTCGTCTCCTAGTTCAGCCTAAGCTGCTCTGCTAAGCTACCATTATCTATCAGCCTATGCTGCTAGACACCCTATACACTAATAAGGGATAACTGGGCCTGGTGCAAGGTGCAAGTACCCCTTGGTACTCACTACAAGCCAGTCCAGCCTCCTACATTGGTGGCAGCGGTGGGATAAGTGCTTTGAGACTACTTACCACTCTTGTCATTGTACTTTTCATAAGAGAAAAATATACAAAACAAGTTCAGTGTATATACACATAACCAAAAAGGTTTGCATTTCCTCTTTTCACTCTTTTCTAAGTGCTGAAAAGTACTTCTAAACTTTCTAAAAAGTTCTAAAAAGTTTTAAAAGTTTTTTTCTGTCTTTCTAAAAGTTCTGAAAATGTTTTTATCCTTTTTCTATCACTTTAACTCTTTCTAAAAATGTCTGGCACAGGCCAAAATGTTGATCTGCCCAAACTTGCACATGACCACCTTAGCTGGAAAGGAGCAAGGAGTCTCTGTGTAGAAAGAGGTTTGAGTGTAGGGAAGAATCCTTCCTTGGAATTGTTACTTAACATGCTTAGAGAACAAGATAAGGCTAAAAGTGCCCCATCTGTTGAAAAAGTAGCTAATGGTTCCCAATCTGATCCAGGGACTCCCCCAGGAAAAGATTCAGGAAAGAAACTTCTTAGCCTGCCCATTACTAGACAGTCTAGCATAGTTGTTACTGAGGTGGAGTCACATCATACAGATGATGTGCTCTCACATTACACTGTCAGCCAAGCTGTTAGGGTGCCCTCTGTAAGGGACAGGTCTCCTTCTGTTCATTCTCATCATACCTCTGTGTAGGAAAGTACCATCTTGCCTGGCATGTTACCCCCATTTTTTCACTGTATATATGTTGTTTTAGTTGTATGTGTCACTGGGACCCTGGCATCCAGGGCCCCAGTGCTCATAAGTGTGCCTGAATGTGTTACCTGTGTAGTGACTAACTGTCTCACTGAGGCTCTGCTAATCAGAACCTCAGTGGTTATGCTCTCTCATTTCTTTCAAATTGTCACTAACAGGCTAGTGACCAATTTTACCAATTTACATTGGCTTACTGGAACACCCTTATAATTCCCTAGTATATGATACTGAGGTACCCAGGGTATTGGGTTTCCAGGAGATCCCTATGGGCTGCAGCATTTCTTTTGCCACCCATAGGGAGCTCTGACAATTCTTACACAGGCCTGCCCTTGCAGCCTGAGTGGAATAACGTCCACGTTATTTCACAGCCATATTACACTGCACTTAAGTAACTTATAAGTCACCTATATGTCTAACCTTTACCTAGTAAAGGTTAGGTGCAAAGTTACTTAGTGTGAGGGCACCCTGGCACTAGCCAAGGTGCCCCCACATTGTTCAGGGCCAATTCCCCTGACTTTGTGAGTGCGGGGACACCATTACACGCGTGCACTACATATAGGTCACTACCTATATGTAGCTTCACAATGGTAACTCCGAATATGGCCATGTAACATGTCTATGATCATGGAATTGCCCCCTCTATGCCATCCTGGCATAGTTGGCACAATCCCATGATCCCAGTGGTCTGTAGCACAGACCCTGGCACTGCCAAACTGCCTTTCCTGGGGTTTCACTGCAGCTGCTGCTGCTGCCAACCCCTCAGACAGGTTTCTGCCCTCCTGGGGTCAAGCCAGGCTTGTCCCAGGATGGCAGAACAAAGGACTTCCTCTGAGAGAGGGTGTTACACCCTCTCCCTTTGGAAAATGGTGTGAAGGCAGGGGAGGAGTAGCCTCCCCCAGCCTCTGGAAATGCTTTCTTGGGCACAGATGTGCCCAATTCTGCATAAGCCAGTCTACACCGGTTCAGGGGACCCCTTAGCCCTGGTCTGGCGAGAAACTTGACAAAGGAAAGGGGAGTGACCACTCCCCTGACCTGCACCTCCCCTGGGAGGTGTCCAGAGCTCCCCCAGTGTGCTCCAGACCTCTGCCATCTTGGAAACAGAGGTGCTGCTGGCACACTGGACTGCTCTGAGTGGCCAGTGCCACCAGGTGACGTCAGAGACTCCTTCTGATAGGCTCCTTCAGGTGTTGCTAGCCTATCCTCTCTCCTAAGTAGCCAAACCCTCTTTTCTGGCTATTTAGGGTCTCTGTCTCTGGGGAAACTTTAGATAACAAATGCAAGAGCTCATCCGAGTTCCTCTGCATCTCTCTCTTCACCTTCTGCCAAGGAATCGACTGCTGACCGCGCTGGAAGCCTGCAAAACTGCAACATAGTAGCAAAGACGACTACTGCAACTCTGTAACGCTGATCCTGCCGCCTTCTCGACTGTTTTCCTGGTGGTGCATGCTGTGGGGGTAGTCTGCCTCCTCTCTGCACTAGAAGCTCCGAAGAAATCTCCCGTAGGTCGACGGAATCTTCCCCCTGCAACCGCAGGCACCAGAAAGCTGCATTACCGGTCCCTTGGGTCTTCTCTCAGCATGACGAGCGAGGTCCCTCGAATCCAGCAACTCTGTCCAAGTGACTCTAACAGTCCAGTGACTCTTCAGTCCAAGTTTGGTGGAGGTAAGTCCTTGCCTCCCCACGCCAGACTGCATTGCTGGGAACCGCGACTTTTGCAGCTACTCCGGCCTCCGTGCACTTCCGGCGGAAATCCTTTGTGCACAGTCCAGCCTGGGTCCTCGGCACTCTAACCTGCATTGCACGACTTTCTAAGTTGGTCTCCGGCGACGTGGGACTCCTTTGTGCAACTTCGGGTGAGCACTGTTTCACGCATCCTCGTAGTGCCGGTTTCTGGCACTTTTCTGGGTGCTACCTGCTGCTCAGAGGGCTCCTTGTCTTGCTCGACGTCCCCTCTGTCTCCTGGCACAATTTACGACATCCTGGTCCCTCCTGGGCCACAGCAGCGTCCAAAAACCCTTACTGCATGATTTGCAGCTAGCAAGGCTTGTTGGCGGTCTTTCGGCGGGAAAATACTTCTGCACGACTCTCCACGGCGTGAGGGATCCGTCCTCCAAAGGGGAAGTCTCTAGCCCTTGTCGTTCCTGCAGAAACCTAAGCTTCTACAGTCCAGTAGCAGCTTCTTTGCACCCGCAGCTGGCATTTCCTGGGCATCTGCCCATCTCCGACTTGCTTGTGACTTTTGGACTTGGTCCCCTTGTTCCACAGGTACCCTCGACTGTAAATCCATTGTTGTTGCATTGCTGGTTTGTGTCTTTCCTGCAGTATTCCCCTATCACAACTTCATTGTCCTTTGGGGAACTTTAGTGCACTTTGCACTCACTTTTCAGGGTCTTGGGGGGGCTATTTTTCTAACCCTTACTATTTTCTAATAGTCCCAGCGACCCTCTACAAGGTCACATAGGTTTGGGGTCCATTCGTGGTTCGCATTCCACTTTTGGAGTATATGGTTTGTGTTGCCCCTATCCCTATGTGTCCCCATTGCATCCTATAGTATCTATACATTGTTTGCACTGTTTTCTAAGACTATACTGCATATTTTGGTATTGTGTATATATATATCTTGTGTATATTTCCTATCCTCTCACTGAGGGTACACTCTGAGATACTTTGGCATATTGTCATAAAAATAAAGTACCTTTATTTTTAGTATAACTGTGTATTGTGTTTTCTTATGATATTGTGCATATGACACTTAGGGGGTCATTCTGACCCGGCGGTCAGAGACCGCCGGGGCCAGGGTCGGCGGGAGCACCGCCGACAGGCCGGCGGTGCCCCGCAGGGCATTCTGACCGCGGCGGTTCGGCCGCGGTCAGATGCGGAAAACCGGGGGTCTCCCGCCGGTTTTCCGCTGCCCTTGTGAATCCTCCATGGCGGCGGAGCGCGCTCCGCCGCCATGGGGATTCTGACACCCCCTACCGCCGTCCTGTTCCTAGCGGGTCTCCCGCCAGGAACAGGATGGCGGTAGGGGGTGCCGCGGGGCCCCTGGGGGCCCCTGCAGTGCCCATGCCAATGGCATGGGCACTGCAGGGGCCCCCGTAAGAGGGCCCCACTTTGTATTTTAGTGTCTGCTATGCAGACACTGAAATACGCGACGGCTGCCACTGCACCCGTCGCACCTTCCCACTCCGCCGGCTCAATTCTGAGCCGGCGTCCTCGTGGGAGGGATGATTTGCCCTGGGCTGGCGGGCGGCCTTTTGGCGGTCGCCCGCCAGCCCAGGGCAAATCCCAAAATACCCTCAGCGGTCTTTCGACCGCGGAGCGGTATTTTGGTGGGGAAGTCTGGCGGGCGGCCTCCGCCGCCCGCCAGACTCAGAATCACCCCCTAAGTGGTACTGTAGGAGCTTCACTCGTGTCCTAGTTCAGCCTAAGCTGCTCTGCTAAGCTACCATTATCTATCAGCCTATGCTGCTAGACAACCTATACACTAATAAGGGATAACTGGGCCTGGTGCAAGGTGCAAGTACCCCTAGGTACCCACTACAAGCCAGTCCAGCCTCCTACACTCTGTATCTAGGAATGTCCCTCCCACCAACCCTGATGACAGATTGTTAGAAAGGGAACTCAATAAGTTGAGAGTGGAACAAACCAGACTGAAGCTTAAAAAGCAACAGCTGGATTTGGATAGACAGTCTTTAGAACTAGAGAAGGAAAGACAGAAGTTGGGTTTTGAAATCCATGGTGGCAGCAGCAGTATTCCCCATAGTCATCCTGCAAAAGAGCATGATTCCAGGAATCTGCATAAGATAGTTCCCCATTATAAGGAGGGGGATGACATTAACAAGTGGTTTGCTGCACTTGAGAGGGCCTGTGTTGTACAGGATGTCCCTCAAAGGCAGTGGGCTGTTATCCTATGGCTATCATTTAGTGGAAAAGGTAGGGATAGGCTCCTTACTGTGAAAGAAAGTGATGCCAATAATTTTACAGTTCTTAAGAATGCACTCCTGGATGGTTATGGCTTAACCACTGAACAATACAGGATAATGTTCAGAGAGACCAAAAAGGAGCCTTCACAAGACTGGGTTGATTTCATTGACCATTCAGTGAAGGCCTTGGAGGGGTAGTTACATGGCAGTAAAGTTACTGATTATGACAGCCTGTATAACTTGATCCTGAGAGAGCATATTCTTAATAATTGTGTGTCTGATTTGTTGCACCAGTACTTAGTGGACTCTGATCTGACCTCTCCCCAAGAATTGGGAAAGAAGGCAGACAAATGGGTCAGAACAAGGGTGAACAGAAAAGTTCATACAGGGGGTGACAAAGATGGCAACAAAAAGAAGGAGGGTAAGTCTTCTGACAAGGGTGGGGACAAATCTAAAAATGAGTCTTCATCAGGCCCACAAAAACACTCTGGTGGGGGTGGTGGGCCCAAATCCTCTTTTAATCAAAACAAAGAAAAGAAACCATGGTGCTATTTATGTCAAATAAAAGGCCATTGGACAACAGATCCCAGTTGTCCAAAGAAAAGCACCAAGCCTCCTACCACTACAACCCCTACTGCTACACCTAGTGTCCCTACTAATAGCAGTGGTGGTGGGAGCAAACCTACTAATAGCCAATCCAAGGGAGTAGCTGGGCTCACTATTGGTAACTTAGTTGGGGTTGGTCTTGTTAGGGAGACCACAGAGGCTATATTAGTCTCTGAGGGGGCTATTGATTTAGCCACCTTAGTTGCTTGTCCCCTTAATATGGATAAGTACAAGCAGCTACCCCTAATAAATGGTGTTGAGGTTCAGGCCTACAGGGACACTGGTGCCAGTGTGACTATGGTCATAGAGAAACTGGTCCACCCTGAACAACACCTACTTGGTCACCAGTACCAAGTAACCGATGCTCACAACAACACACTTAGCCACCCCATGGCTGTTGTAAATCTCAACTGGGGGGGGGTTACTGGTCCAAAGAAAGTTGTGGTAGCCACAGATTTACCTGTAGACTGTCTACTAGGAAATGATTTGGAGACATCAGCTTGGTCAGATGTGGAGTTGGAGGCCCATGCAGCAATGCTGGGCATCCCAGGGCATATTTTTGCTTTAACCAGGACTCAGGCCAAAAAGCAAAAAGGACAGGGAAGCTTGGATCCTGGAACAAAGGACCAAGTGCTCCCTAAAGCTAGGGCTAGTAGAAGTAAAACACTTCCTACTATCCCTCCCTCTACAGTGGATTCTACTTCTGAGGAAGAAGAATTTCCACCCTGTGCAGAACCTACACCAGAGGAGCTGGAAGCAGACACTGCTGAGCTTTTGGGTGAAGGGGGGCCTGCCAGGGAGGAGCTGAGTGTGGCACAGCAAACCTGTCCCACACTAGAGGGTCTAAGACAGCAAGCTGTCAAACAGGCTAATGGGGATGTCAGTGACTCTCACAGAGTTTACTGGGAGGACAACCTCTTGTACACTGAAGCAAGGGATCCTAAACCTGGAACTGCCAGGAGGTTAGTGATTCCTCAGAAAGTTCCTCCTAACTCTAGCCCACGACATTCCCCTAGCTGGACACCTGGGACAAATGAAAACTTGGGACAGACTTGTCCCCTTGTTTCATTGGCCTAGGATGTCTGAGGACACAAAGGAATTTTGTAAGTCCTGTAAAACCTGTCAAGCCAGTGGCAAGACAGGTGGCACTCCAAAGGCACCCCTTATTCCACTGCCTGTGGTTGGGGTTCCCTTTGAAAGGGTAGGGGTTGACATAGTTGGCCCCCTTGACCCTCCTACTGCTTCGGGCAATAGGTTTATCTTGGTGGTAGTGGACCATGCCACAAGATACCCTGAAGCAATTCCTTTAAGGACCACTACAGCACCTGCAGTGGCAAAGGCCCTCCTGGGAATATTTTCCAGGGTGGGCTTCCCAAAGGAAGTAGTATCAGACAGGGGAAGCAATTTCATGTCTGCATACTTAAAGGCCATGTGGAAGGAGTGTGGTGTAACTTACAAGTTCACTACACCCTATCATCCACAAACAAATGGAAAGGTGGAGAGATTTAACAAAACTCTCAAAGGCATGATTATGGGTCTCCCTGAAAAACTCCGCAGCAGATGGGATATCCTGTTACCATGCCTCCTTTTTGCCTACAGGGAGGTACCCCAGAAAGGAGTGGGCTTCAGCCCCTTTGAACTCCTCTTTGGTCACCCTGTTAGGGGTCCACTAACACTTGTCAAGGAGGGTTGGGAACAACCTTTAAAAGCTCCAAAACAAGATATTGTGGATTATGTACTTGGCCTCAGATCAAGGATGGCTGAGTATATGAAAAAGGCCAGTAAAAACCTTCAGGCCAGCCAAGAGCTCCAGAAGCAATGGCATGACCAGAAGGCTGTTTTGGTTCAGTACAAACCAGGGCAGAAAGTGTGGGTCTTGGAGCCTGTGGCCCCAAGAGCACTCCAAGATAAATGGAGTGGAACCCACACAATTGTTGAGAAAAAGGGAGAAGTCACCTACTTAGTTGACTTAGGCACTGCCAGGAGTCCCCTTAGGGTGCTCCATGTCAATCGCCTTAAACCCTACTATGACAGGGCTGATCTCACCCTGCTCATGGCAACTGATGAGGGACAGGAAGAAGACAGTGATCCTCTACCTGATCTCTTCTCTTCCACAGAACAAGATGCTCTTGTGGAAGGGGTAGTTTTGGCTGATTGTCTTACTGCTGAGCAGAAAGACCATTGCATAATTCTCCTGGGTCAGTTTTCTGAACACTTCTCTACTGTGCCAGGTACCACTTCTTGGTGTGAGCACACTATAGATACTGGAGACAGCTTGCCTGTCAAAAGTAAGATCTATAGGCAGCCTGATCATGTCAGGGACTGCATAAAGCAAGAGGTGCAGAAAATGTTAGAACTGGGAGTGGTTGAGCACTCTGAAAGTCCATGGGCTTCTCCTGTGGTACTTGTACCAAAACCTCATTCCAAGGATGGAAAGAAGGAAATGCGGTTTTGTGTAGACTACAGAGGTCTCAACCAGGTAACCAAAACTGATGCTCACCCTATACCCAGGGCAGATGAGCTCATAGATACACTGGCATCTGCCAAGTATCTAAGCACTTTTGATTTGACTGCAGGGTATTGGCAGATCAAATTGTCAGAAGATGCTAAACCTAAAACTGCATTTTCAACCATAGGAGGCCATTACCAGTTCACAGTAATGCCTTTTGGATTGAAAAATGCACCTGCCACTTTTCAGAGGTTGGTGAACACAGTCCTGCAAGGGCTGGAAGCTTTTAGTGCAGCATATTTAGACGATATAGCTGTCTTTAGCTCCAGCTGGGATGATCACCTGGTCCACCTATGGAAAGTTTTAGAGGCCCTGCAAAAGGCAGGCCTCACTATCAAGGCTTCAAAGTGCCAGATAGGGCAGGGGAAGGTGGTTTATCTGGGACACCTTGTTGGTGGGGAACAGATTGCACCACTGCAGGGGAAAATCCAAACAATTATTGATTGGGTTCCCCCTACCACTCAGACTCAGGTGAGAGCCTTCCTAGGCCTCACTGGTTATTACAGGAGGTTCATTAAGAACTATGGCTCCATTGCAGCCCCTGTTAATGACCTCACATCCAAGAAAATGCCTAAAAAGGTATTATGGACAGCAAACTGTCAGAAAGCTTTTGAGGAGCTGAAGCAGGCCATGTGCTCTGCACCTGTCCTGAAAAGCCCTTGTTACTCTAAAAAATTCTATGTCCAAACTGATGCATCTGAATTAGGAGTAGGGGCAGTCCTATCACAACTTAATTCTGAGGGCCAGGATCAACCTGTTGCTTTTATTAGTAGAAGGTTGACCCCTAGAGAAAAGCGTTGGTCTGCCATAGAGAGGGAGGCCTTTGCTGTGGTCTGGGCTCTGAAGAAGTTGAGGCCATACCTGTTTGGCACTCACTTCATTGTTCAGACAGACCACAAACCTCTACTTTGGCTAAAACAAATGAAAGGTGAAAATCCTAAATTATTGAGGTGGTCCATATCCCTACAGGGAATGGACTATACAGTGGAACATAGACCTGGGAGTAGCCACTCCAATGCAGATGGACTCTCCAGATATTTCCACTTAGACAATGAAGACTCATCAGGTCATGGCTAGTCTTATTGTCCTTCGTTTGGGGGGGGGGTTGTGTAGGAAAGTACCATCTTGCCTGGCATGTTACCCCCATTGTTCACTGTATATATGTTGTTTTAATTGTATGTGTCACTGGGACCCTGCCAGCCAGGGCCCCAGTGCTCATAAGTGTGCCTGAATGTGTTACCTGTGTAGTGACTAACTGTCTCACTGAGGCTCTGCTAACCAGAACCTCAGTGGTTATGCTCTCTCATTTCTTTCCAAATTGTCACTAACAGGCTAGTGACCAATTTTACCAATTTACATTGGCTTACTGGAACACCCTTATAATTCCCTAGTATATGGTACTGAGGTACCCAGGGTATTGGGGTTCCAGGAGATCCCTATGGGCTGCAGAATTTCTTTTGCCACCCATAGGGAGCTCTGACAATTCTTACACAGGCCTGCCACTGCAGCCTGAGTGAAATAACGTCCACGTTATTTCACAGCCATTTTACACTGCACTTAAGTAACTTATAAGTCACCTATATGTCTAACCTTTACCTGGTAAAGGTTAGGTGTAAAGTTACTTAGTGTGAGGGCACCCTGGCACTAGCCAGTGTGCCCCCACATTGTTCAGGGCCAATTCCCCGGACTTTGTGAGTGCGGGGACACCATTACACGCGTGCACTACATATAGGTCACTACCTATATGTAGCTTCACAATGGTAACTCCGAATATGGCCATGTAAAATGTCTATGATCATGGAATTGCCCCCTCTATGCCATCCTGGCATAGTTGGCACAATCCCATGATCCCAGTGGTCTGTAGCACAGACCCTGGTACTGCCAAACTGCCTTTCCTGGGGTTTCACTGCAGCTGCTGCTGCTGCCAACCCCTCAGACAGGTTTCTGCCCTCCTGGGGTCAAGCCAGGCTTGTCCCAGGATGGCAGAACAAAGGACTTCCTCTGAGAGAGGGTGTTACACCCTCTCCCTTTGGAAAATGGTGTGAAGGCAGGGGAGGAGTAGCCTCCCCCAGCCTCTGGAAATGCTTTCATGGGCACTTTTGGTGCCCATTTCTGCATAAGCCAGTCTACACCGGTTCAGGGACCCCTTAGCCCTGCTCTGGCGCGAAACTGGACAAAGGAAAGGGGAGTGACCACTCCCCTGACATGCACCTCCCCTGGGAGGTGTCCAGAGCTCCTCCAGTGTGCTCCAGACCTCTGCCATCTTGGAAACAGAGGTGCTGCTGGCACACTGGACTGCTCTGAGTGGCCAGTGCCACCAGGTGACGTCAGAGACTCCTTCTGATAGGCTCCTTCAGGTGTTGCTAGCTTATCCTCTCTCCTAGGTAGCCAAACCCTCTTTTCTTGCTATTTAGGGTCTCTGTCTCTGGGGAAACTTTAGATAACGAATGCAAGAGCTCATCCAAGTTCCTCTGCATCTCTCTCTTCACCTTCTGCCAAGGAATCGACCGCTGACCGCGCTGGAAGCCTGCAAAACTGCAACAAAGTAGCTAAGACGACTACTGCAACTCTGTAACGCTGATCCTGCCGCCTTCTCGACTGTTTTCCTGGTGGTGCATGCTGTGGGGGTGGTCTGCCTCCTCTCTGCACTAGAAGCTCCGAAGAAATCTCCTGTGGGTCGACGGAATCTTCCCCCTGCAACCGCAGGCACTAAAAAGCTGCATTACCGGTCCCTTGGGTCTCCTCTCAGCACGACGAGCGAGGTCCCTCGAATCCAGCAATTGTGTCCAAGTGACCCCCACAGTCCAGTGACTCTTCAGTCCAAGTTTGGTGGAGGTAAGTCCTTGCCTCCCCACGCCAGACTGCATTGCTGGGAACCGCGACTTTTGCAGCTACTCCGGCCCCTGTGCACTTCCGGCGGAAATCCTTTGTACACAGCCAAGCCTGGGTCCATGGCACTCTAACCTGCATTGCACGACTTTCTAAGTTGGTCTCCGGCGACGTGGGACTCCTTTGTGCAACTTCGGGTGAGCACTGTTTCACGCATCCTCGTAGTGCCTGTTTCTGGCACTTCTCCGGGTGCTACCTGCTGCTGAGAGGGCTCCTTGTCTTGCTCGACGTCCCCTCTGTCTCCTGGCCCAATTTGCGACATCCTGGTCCCTCCTGGGCCACAGCAGCATCCAAAAACCATTCATGCACGATTTGCAGCTAGCAAGGCTTGTTGGCTGTCATTCGGCGGGAAAACACTTCTGCACAACTCTCCACTGCGTGTGGGATCCGTCCTCCAAAGGGGAAGTCTCTAGCCCTTGTCGTTCCTGCAGAAACCTAAGCTTCTACAGTCCAGTAGCAGCTTCTTTGCACCCGCAGCTGGCATTTCCTGGGCATCTGCCCATCTCCGACTTGCTTGTGACTTTTGGACTTGGTCCCCTTGTTCCACAGGTACCCTCGAATGGAAATCCATCGTTGTTGCATTGCTGGTTTGTGTCTTTCCTGCAGTATTCCCCTATCCCGACTTCATTGTCCTTTGGGGAACTTTAGTGCACTTTGCACTCACTTTTCAGGGTCTTGGGGTGGGCTATTTTTCTAACCCTTACTATTTTCTAATAGTCCCAGCGACCCTCTACAAGGTCACATAGGTTTGGGGTCCATTCGTGGTTCGCATTCCACTTTTGGAGTATATGGTTTGTGTCGCCCCTATCCCTATGTGTCCCCATTGCATCCTATTGTAACTATACATTGTTTGCACTGTTTTCTAAGACTATACTGCATATTTTGGTATTGTGTATATATCTTGTGTATATTTCCTATCCTCTCACTGAGGGTACACTCTGAGATACTTTGGCATATTGTCATAAAAATAAAGTACCTTTATTTTTAGTATAACTGTGTATTGTGTTTTCTTATGATATTGTGCATATGACACTAAGTGATACTGTAGGAGCTTCACTCGTCTCCTAGTTCAGCCTAAGCTGCTCTGCTAAGCTACCATTATCTATCAGCCTATGCTGCTAGACACCCTATACACTAATAAGGGATAACTGGGCCTGGTGCAAGGTGCAAGTACCCCTTGGTACTCACTACAAGCCAGTCCAGCCTCCTACAGTTCTTCAGTGTCTTTTCGTTGTGGACAAAACCTGGCTATGTGTCCCCATTCAGAACAGTTATAACATTGCGGGCCTGTGCTTGGGTATCCCGAGCCTACTGGACCCATAGATTGAGGTCGGTCCGATCCGTGGCTTGCCACAGGCCGAGGGGAACCCATTCTAGACACACTTGGTCGGATTGAGGCGAGAGGAGCTTTTCTCCCTGTAGCGCTGAACTCCGGACTCCTATGGTAAGCACAGGCTAGATCCATAGCCGTTTCATTAGTGAGACTGGGATGTTGCCTTACCCAATTGTGAGTAGTAGAGGGTAATGCGTCTAGGTATTGCTCTAGGACTATGATGTCAAACATTTCTTCCCTAGAGGTTTCAGAGGGCTGTAACCACCTGCCAGCTGCATGTTGCACACAGTAGTATAGAGTGCGAGGGTTCTCCTGATTCTGCCATTTCATTTGTCTGAATCTGGTTCGGTAGCTTTCACTGTCGAGGCCCACTCTTTCCCAAAAATTTTTTTTAATGTTTCTATAGGGAAGAGTCCCGCTCGGATTAATTGCTTGATATGCTGACTGCAGATGCCCAGTGAGAAGTGGGGCGATGTACTGGCCCCATTTATCCTCGGGCCAATTAGCTGTGTTAGCTACCCTCTCAAAGTTTGTAAAAAAAAAATCGGGATCTTCCTGCTCTTGATACCGCTGTAACACACTGCTCGGTACGTTAGGATGGACTTTAGTATGTGCGATAGTGTCCGTCAATTTCCCCAACGCGGTCTCATGCACCAATTGATTATTGGCCATAATCGTGGCCTGACTCTTAAGAGTAGTTTCTAAGGCCTCCCGCTCCTCTTTTGCCTCTTTCATTTGTTGCTCCCAGATCAACTGTAGGTGGCGTTGTCCTTCGGCTAATTGCGCAATTACATCGGCCATGGTTGCTTTTTCCTCCATGATGGGGTTCTACCACATCCCACTTCTGACACCACTTGTGATTGGTTCCCGTGTTGAAGGACTACTCAAAACGCGTTGGTCAGGTGTGTCAGTGTTTTATTATAACAAAATAGCCAGTGAGGTAAGGTGCAGGTAGGTTTAAAGGGATTTTTCTCCTTTGGGTGGGTGGTGGTTTCTTTGCTGGGGTCGCTCTCACTCTTCTCTCTCTCTCTTGTTTCCTCGGTATGCAGGTGTCCCGGGAGGTACATGTAAAAGAACAGAGGATAGAAGGTAAGCTGAAGGTTCACTGTAGTGGCTTTCTCTTTACTTCTCCTTTCTAATCTCTACACGCCTTATTTTTGAAGTGCGCAATAGTTACGATCTCACTGTCTCTCTTGGTTCGCCTGAAAACCCTTCTTTTGGCCTATTCTTAGCGCGTTACTATTCTTCGTTTGTCCTATGTAATCTTTTATGCCTTTGTAAGTGCAGTGCCATTCAAGTGCCTTACTCTCTCATACATACAGACTAAAAGTGCTGCTATGTGCTCTATGTGGAGGAGTCTCCGTGCTTTGTTTTCCCTTTCCCGTTCCCAAATCCTGTTTCCTTTTTGCTTCCCCTTTTGGCCCCTTTTATACGTTTCTCTCACTCTCACTCTCTTTCTCTATTCCCCTCAGGTATGTGATCCCACGCACCTGGCTTCGCTGCGCTTCTCCAGAAGCGTGGCGGGCATTAGCGTTTCGTCCTCCCGGCTGCCTGTTCCCGCGGGACCTGTCGGACGTCTCCGGCGGATTCCTCCAGGTGTCAGTCAGCGGTTGCTGGGTCTCGAAGCGCCTCCCTTCGTCTATTCTGCTGACCTCCGGTAACTCGTTCCTCTCCTCCTCTGGTACTCGTCTGTCCGTTTCCTCCAAACCATTCTCCTCTCTCAGGTGTGTCGGAGGAACCTTTAACTTTGCGGCGACCCGCCGATCCTGAGTATTCCACCACTCACGGGACGGGAGGCGGGTCATGCAACGGTCTCCAGAGGCAGAGTCAGCACAGGACCTGGAAGTGTGCGGGTGATCCCCAATCAACCCGTCACAGGGTGTCATAGAAGATTTTAATAACTGGGCTTCTACATCATTAGACACTCTTCTTCCAGTTAAGATGACTATCAGAAGAACTAATCACAAGGCCAAACAATGGTTCACCTCCCAAGTGTCTGAATAAAAGAAAGAGTGTAAGAAGCTAGAAAGACGGTGGAGAAGAGATTACAGTGCTGCCTCTAAAAAACAATTTAGGACAGCATCAGAGCCTACCACGAGGGAATTAAATCTGCTCAATCCTCATTCCACAGCTCTAGAATAGAACAATCTGCCAATTCCCAGAAAGAGATCTTTATGATGTTCAAAGAACTTACTCACATCGTCTCTGCTGAGTCACCTATAGAGCCTTCCATAACCCACAGCAATGCTTTAGCTGATTTCTTTCAAAAAAAGATTAATGAAATCTATTCTTCTTTCCCGGTTACTCCCAGCCAAAAATCAGACTGCTACCCTCACAAGGACCATCAAGTCTATACGGCCTCGCTTGCAGTCTTTCAACCTTTGACTGAGGCACTTGTCAATCACTACCTGCACTCTATAAAATTAGGATCTCCCCTGGACCCCGCTCCTCCCCACATTCTAGCATTGGCCTCCAACATAATATCTCCTATACTGACTAATACTCTCAACCATTTCTTAAACTCTGTATCCTTACCTCAGTCTTTGAAGCATGGGGTTGTCAAACCTTTACTGAAGTAACCTAAGCTTGACCCCATGCAGTTGAGAAACTATAGACCGATTGCTCTTCTCCCTATTCTGTCTAAGATCATGGAAAAGTATGTTAATAATCAGCTAACCTGTTTCCTAGAAGAACATGAACTTCTTCATCCTTCTCATGGGATTTAGACCCCAGCATAATACAGAATCAGCCTTACTAGCGGTGATGGAAAACACCCGCCAACTTTTAGACCGTGGCGGGCATGCAGCCATGTTTTTGTTAGACCTAAGTGCTGCATTCGACATTGTGGATCACAACATTGGAATGGAAGGTACAGCACTGAGCTGTCTCTCCTGATTCCTGAAGGACAGAACGTTCCAAGTCCTCGATCGTTCATTTCTATCTAATACCTGCTCCCTCACCTGTGCCGTCCCTCAGGGCTCCTCGTTGAGCCCTACCCTTTTTAATGTTTATCTTGCCTCTCTAGCTAAAGTGGTGGAACCCCATGGTCTTTCTTTGGTCTCATACGCTGATGACACTCAGTTAGTGGTATCACTCTCACACGCCGAAAATACTTCTCAATCGAATCTATCATCCTGTTTGGCGGATATAGCCAGATAGATGACGGAATCTAAACTCAAACTCAATGATGGGAAATCGGAAGTAATGATTGTGGGCAAATCTGCCCTTTCTAGCTCTCCTACATTACTTCCAGAGGATTTTAAAATTCTCCCACCTCCTAAAGACCATATAAAGAGCCTCGGTTTTTGGCTTGACCCCCGGCTTACGATGGATTATCAATCCAAAAAGATCTCCTCATCCTGCTTTGGCCTCTTAAGAACCACTCATCCTGCTTTGGCCTCTTAAGAACCATGAGGAAAATTCTCAAACTCCTGCCTTTCCTCGTCAGAAGACTTCTTATCCAGGCTCTGATATTGTCACGTCTGGATTAAGGCAATTCCCTCTTTCTTAGCTCCCCTGGCTATGTCACAAGGAAACTGCAGGTAGTGCAAATGCAGCCGCTCGTCTACTTAAAAACACTCCTAAATATACATCAGTCAAACCTGCTTTAGCTTCTTTCCACTGGCTTCCTATAAAACAGCAGATCAACTTTAAGACCCTATGAATGACTCATAAAGCCCTTTATAACAAGGGCCCCAAATTCCTCAGGCAAAGTATCTCATTTTATGTCCCAGCAAGACCTTTGAGGTCCTCTGCTGCCTTGTTAGTCTGCTCCCCTCATTTTAAGAGAACCACATGGGGAGGTAACACCTTCATAGTCAAAGCTGCACACCTCTGGAACTCACTCCCCCTAGAGCTCCGACAAGAACACTTAGAATTACCTTTTCGTAGAAAATTGAAGACGTTTCTATTCTCATTATAGACTCCTTTACTGGGTCTTGCTCTGACCTACCTTTTAGGCCTGGGAGGCCTTCTGGTAGCCATGCGCTCTATAAATTTCTTAAACTAAAGTAAACTAACACAACACGCCGATGTAGACATGGGCAGAGAATAGGAAAAAATGCCAGTGCTGCTCCTTGCCAAATACCTCCACGACCGTGACCACCGACGAAGACGACAACAGTAAATACCACAACCTAGTACACATGGGAAGAAAGGGCACAGTTACACACCCACCCCACCCACCCTGCAACGCATTCCCAACCCCTCACACCATCCCAAGCCATACATATCATAACAAGATGTACTTACCAGACACAAGCCAACATAGACCTGCACCAAAGTACACACATGCACATCACCCCTCCATAATGAAATGCTGTACAACGGCACCATATTGTGCCAACAGCACTACTGGGCACTGAAACTTTATTTACAAAGACATTATGGCCCTCATTCTGACCTTGGCGGGCGGCGGAGGCCGCCCGCCAAAGTCCCGCCGTCAGGTTACCGTTCCGCGGTCGAAAGACCGCGGCGGTAATTCTGACTTTCCCGCTGGGCTGGCGGGCGGTCTCGTTCAGACCGCCAGCCAGCCCAGCGGGAAAGACGCTTCCACGATGAAGCCGGCTCGGAATCGAGCCGGCGGAGTGGAAGCTGTGCGACGGGTGCAGTTGCACCCGTCGCGTATTTCACTGTCTGCGCAGCAGACAGTGAAATACATGTAGGGGCCCTCTTACGGGGGCCCCTGCAATGCCCATGCCAGTGACATGGGCACTGCAGGGGCCCCCAGGGGCCCCGCGACCCCCCCTACCGCCATCCGGATCTCGGCGGTCCGACCGCCGGGATCTGGATGGCGGTAGGGGGGGTCAGAATCCCCGCGGCGGTGCAGCAAGCTGCGCCGCCGCGGAGGATTCAATGGGGCCGCGGTACACTGGCGGGACCCCGCCAGTGGTGCCGGTCCGACCGCGGCTTTACCGCCGCGGTCGGAATCCCCATTGAAGCACCGCCGGCTTGTCGGCGGTGCTCCCGCGGTCCTCCGCCCTGGCGGTCAAAGACCGCCAGGGTCAGAATGAGGGCCTATGTCATGTCCAAAGGAGGCTATTGGCAAGTCCATTACAAATAGCCTGAAGGGCCAAAACAGGCTGAACTTGACTCCCACATGTGCAAAGGGTACTTCACTGTAAAGGGACATCAATGGGGCAGCCAGGCACCTCAGGTAACAGGGGCGGGGAGGGTAGCGGGGGTAGGGACTTACGTCTAGAAGGGGGGGCTTGGCCTTACGTTTAAGAGGTAGAGGGGGTTTGGGTTTGCCCTTGGAAGATGGGGGAGCGGGCTTGGACTGGGGGGGGGGGTGGCAGAGGATGAGGAAGGAGTGGACTGGGCAAGGAGTTGGGCACGTTTAGGGATGAGACGGGGTGGGCCAGTGGGTTCAAACAGATCAACACGAGAGAGGAAAAAGTTCTTAAGGGCAGTTGGGGTGGATTTGGAGGAAGGTCTGGGAGTGGATGTAGAGGGAGTGCTTGTACCAGGTGTAGGTGTGCTGGACGTGGATGCAGGTGCCTATACACCATGCTAAGGTGTGGTGGATGTGTGTTGTGTGGGTGTCTACGAACGTTTGAGTGTTTTGGGAGGAGGGGGATGGACACAGTGGGACAAGACAGTCTGCCAGTGTACATGGATGTTGTCTGGGTGACTGCAGGTCTGGTGAGTGTGCTGTATGTGTCAGTCAATATAGTTGTGGTGAGTGCAGGTGTGGTGTCGGGAGTGCATGACTGGATGTCTGATGTTGTGGTGGCTGCCAGATTGGGGTCAGCAACAGTGAATGAGGGTGCAGTGCTTGTGAGTGTGCATGTAGAGGTAATAGACAGGGAGGCGGAGGAGGTGGACACACTGGGGGAAGTGGATGTTGGTGTTTGTGCCTTTGTATGTTGTCTGTGTGTATACCTGTGGTGGGAAGTGTGGTGCTTGTGTTTTACAGTGTGCTTCTTGTGTGTTGAGGGGTGTGCATGGCTGTCAGAAAGTGTGCTTGGGACGGGTGAAAGGAGTGGGGTGCTGGAAGGGGTAGAGGTGGTTGGAGTGGGGACGAAATGACCAGGGGCATTGGCTGCTGTAAAAGAGGGGGCCAGAGCCTGAAAAGATCTCTGTAGGCCTGACATGGCACCGTGAAAGCCCTCCAGGTATGCATTGCACTGCTGCATCTGTGATGCTAGCCCCTGGATGGCATTCACGATGGTTGTCTGCCCTACAGAGATGGTCCTCAGGAGGTCAATAGCCTCCTCAATGAGGGCAGCAGGGCTGATGGGGCAGCGGATGAGGTGCCTGGGGCGAAGGAGATGCCTACCCTCCGGGCTGAGCGGGCACGGGCAACTGGTTGGGGAGCAAGTGGAAGGGCTGTGATGGTATGGGGTGTGACGAAAGATGATAAAGAATGGGTGGGCCCACTAGGGTCCGCCACCACCAGGGAGCTCCCATCGGAGGAGGTATCAGAGTCACTACCTCCAGTGGTAGTAGCCTCTCTGTGGTACTGCCCTCGCCCTCCAACCCACTGGTCCAGGTCTATGGGGGGTAGGACTGCAGGAACACACCTGTCAGAGTGCTTGCCACTAGACAGCATACATACCACAGCACCCAAACACATCCATCAAAGTAGCATTAAACAGTGTTTTGTACTCACCCCCTTGTGGCTGCTGTGCTGTCTTCAAGCGTCCATCCAAATCCGGATAGGCCACCACCAGAATGTGGGCCATTAGGTGAGTCAGGGCCCGATGGGCACCCCTTCCTCGTTGGGCCAGCTGGGCCTCTCTGGTTTTCCTGGCCCAGTGCCTCAGGTCCTCCCACTGCTTCCTGCTGTGGATGCTCCACCGGTTGTAGACCCTCAGTTTCCGCACATCCCTGGCGATGGCCTGCCAGAGTTCCCTCTTCTGATGGGCCATACAGATCAGAAAAACAGACGTCAGGATGTGTGCACTTTATAAAGAGGGCATGTCGTCCCCTATGGAACGGACTTTTCAAAAAGTCATGTTACCAACTCACAAACAGTACATGCCACACAATCTACGGCTGTGCAGTTACAAATCGACCACACATGCATACAGGCATCCGCCCCCATCACACACATCCAAGCAAGACATCTGCCAACTCACCTGCTCCTCTGGTCGCCCATGTAAGGAAATGCCTCCTTGGCATGGTTACCCCCTGACTTTTTGCCTTTGCTGATGCCAAGTTATGATTTGGAAGTGTGCTGAGGCCTGCTAACCAGGCCCCAGCACCAGTGTTCTTTCCCTAAAACTGTACCTTTGTCTCCATAATTGGCACACCCTGGCATCCAGGTAAGTCCCTTGTAACTGGTACCCCTGGTACCAAGGGCCCTGATGCCAGGGAAGGTCTCTAAGGGCTGCAGCATGTCTTATGCCACCCTGGCGGCCCCTCACTCAGCACAGACACACTGCCAGCTTGTGTGTACTGGTGGGGAGAAAATGACTAAGTCGACATGGTACTCCCCTCAGGGTGCCATGCCAACCTCACACTGCCTATGGCATAGATAAGTCACCCCTCTAGCAGGCCTTACAGCCGTAAGGCAGGGTACACTATACCACAGGTGAGGGCACAGGTGCATGAGCACTATGCCCCTACAGTGTCTAAGCAAAATCTTAGACATTGTAAGTGCAGGGTAGCCATAAGAGTATATGGTCTGGGAGTCTGTCATACATGAACTCCACAGCACCATAATGGCTACACTGAAAACTGGGAAGTTTGGTATCAAACTTCTCAGCACAATAAATGCACACTGATGCCAGTGTACATTGTATTGTGAAATACACCCAGAGGGCATCTTAGAGATGCCCCCTGAAAAACATACCCAACCTCCAGTGTGGGCTGACTAGTTCTGCCAGCCTGCCACCCACCAGACATGTTGCTGGCCACATGGGGAGAGTGCCTTTGTCACTGTGGCTAGTAACAAAGCCTGTACTGGGTGGAGGTGCTTCTCACCTCCCCCTGCAGGAACTGTAACACCTGGCGGTGAGCCTCAAAGGCTCACCCCCTTTGTTACAGCCCCACAGGGCTTCCCAGCTAGTGGAGATGCCTGCCCCCTCCGGCCACGGCCCCACTTTTGGCAGCAAGGCCAGAGGAGATAATGAGAAAAACAAGGAGGAGTCACTGGCCAGTCAGGACAACCCCTAAGGTGTCCTGAGCTGAGGTGACTCTGAATTTTAGAAATCCTCCATCTTGCAGATGGAGGATTCCCCCAATAGGATTAGGGATGTGCCTCCCTCCCCTCAGGGAGGAGGCACAAAGGGGGTGTGGCCAGCCTCATGGCTAGTAGCCATTGGCTACTAACCTCCCAGACCTAAATACCCCCCTAAATTGAGTATTTAGGGCCCCCCAGAACCAAGAAAGATAGATTCCTGCAACCTGAAGATGAAGAAGGGCTGCTGACCTGAAGCCCTGCAGAGAAGACGGAGACACCAACTGCTTTGGCCCCAGCCCTACCGGCGTGTCTCTCCACTTCAAGAAAAACTGCAACAGCAACGCGTCCCCCAGGGTCCAGGGACCTCTGAAGCCTCAGAGGACTACCCTGCATCTAAAAGGACCAAGAACTCCAGAGGACAGCGGCTCTGTTCCACAAAGACTGCAACTTTGCAACAAAGAAGCAACTTTTAAAGACCACACGTTTCCCGCCGGAAGCGTGAGACTTTCCACTCTGCACCCGATGCCCCCAGCTCGACCTGCGGAGAACCAACACTACTGGGAGGACACCCCGGTGACTGCAACCCTGTGAGTAGCCAGAGTTGACCCCCCCTGAGCCCCCCCAGCGACGCCTGCAGAGGGAATCCAGATGCTCCCCCTGACCGCGACTGCCTGCTTCAAAGAACCCGACACCTGGGAAACACACTGCACCCACAGCCCCCAGGACCTGAAGGATCCGACCTCCAGTGCAGGAGCGACCCCCAGGTGGCCCTCTCCCTTGCCCAGGTGGTGGCTACCCCGAGGAGCCCCCCCCCTTGCCTGCCTGTATCGCTGAAGAGACCCCTGGGTCTCCCATTGAAACCTACTGCAAACCCGACGCCTGTTTGCACTCTGCACCCGGCCGCCCCTGTGCCGCTGAGGGTGTACTTTTTGTGCTGACTTGTGTCCCCCCCGGTGCCCTACAAAACCCCCTGGTCTGCCCTCCGAAGTCACGGGTACTTACCTGCTGGCAGACTGGAACCGGGGCACCCTCTTCTCCATTGAAGCCTATGCGTTTTGGACACCACTTTGACCTCTGCACCTGACCGGCCCTGAGCTGCTGGTGTGGTAACTTTGGGGTTAATATACCTTTCATTTAAAGTATTGTTTGTAAATCCTGAACCTGTGGTTCTTAAAATAAACTAAGAAAAGATACTTTTCTATATAAAAAACCTATTGGCTTGGAATTGTCTTTGAGTGTGTGTTCCTCATTTATTGCCTGTGTGTGTACAACAAATGCTGAACACTACCCTCTGATAAGCTTACTGCTCGACCACATTACCACAAAATAGAGCATTAGAATTATCTCTTTTTGCCACTATCTTACCTCTAAGGGGAACCCTTGGACTCTCTGCATGCTATTTCTTACTTTGAAATAGTACATACAGAGCCAACTTCCTACATCCCATATAACCTGGCATACAGAGGTAGGACCCGTCCACCAGCTTCCCGAGCTCCTCCGTGGTGAAGGTCGGGCCCGTTCCCCTGTGACATGCGCAATTTCAGTGACCAGAATCAGGACACAGCAGCACACTCAGTGGAGTACTGCCCTGAACGGGAATCAGGAGTCAAGTGTCATGGCTCTGACGACATGGCGTACGTTCCATGGTGGTGTTCACCATCAACGCCGGCGGCGATCATGATAGGCCCAGGTTCCCCATTGACAACCATGTAATCCAATGACTGGGTGCACGGCGATGAACACCGCCTTCCGCCATGACGACTACAGACAGCGGAATGATGTCACTTCCATTCCCTCAGACCTGGATGGCAGGAGGCTGCCATCTTGGTACCACTACTTAAATATATCCTGGCCAGGAGCCCCATTCAGGGCCTCCAATTCTATGACCTTAGTCACTTGCTGACATGAGTGTCTGATCCTCACATGCACCCATCTTATGAAATGTGTCCACACTGGGATGCCATTACAACAGAGTTGACTCTGCACACATGCCTGATGTTGTACATAATACATAGCGTCTGTGTGTGTAACCTACGTATTGCACATCCATTAATACAGTAACAACATGTGTTGCACGTGTATGTGTGCCCCTCATATGTGTTCTTTCCTCCCCCATAGGTACAGACACATGTGGCGAGGGTGGGCCCCATCTGTGTACAGACCGCTTGTTGATTTGGAAACCATGGATGAACGTCACATCACTGTCACCTACAGACTCAATCGTGCAACAATCCATGACCAATGTGCTTTACTGGATCCTGTAATTAGACCGGCTAATCAGCATGCCATCCCTACTGAAGTGCAAGTGCTCTCTGTGCTCCATTTTTTGGCTACGGGCTCATTTTCAGGTGACAGTGGGCATGGGGGCAGGGTTCTCACAGCCAATGTTAAGCCTCATCCTGTTAAAATTCCTGGATGCATTCGTCCACCACCTGCAGACATATGTCCAGTTTCCCCAAAGGACTGAAGTCCCTGCCATCAAGTCTGGATTTTATGCTTTTGCTAACATCCCCCATGTGATAGGTGCCATTGCTGGAACCCACATAGCTCTCATCCCCCCAAGTGAGAACGAACAGGTGTATAAGAATCGAAAGAACTTCCACTCCATGAACATACAATTGGTGTTTACTGCTGACCAGTACATATCAGATGTCAATGCGAGGTTTCCAGGATCAGTCCATGATTCGTTTGTCCTGAGAAACAGCAGTGTCCCACGCTTGATGGGACAACTACAAGGGGACAGAGGTTGGCTCATAGGTGAGTGTGTATGACGGTGGATCAGTACATAGCTGACAGCCAGGCAGTTTGTTAAAGTCCTCTTTCGCCCACTTTTGCCGGTGATTCTGGCTACCCCAGCTTGCAATGGTTCCTGACACTCGTGAGAAATCCCAGGACAGATGCAGAGAGGAATTATAATGAGGCCCGTGGATGTACTAGGAGGGTGATTGAGCAAACTATAGGTCTCCTGAAGGCTAGATTTTGTTGCCTCCATCTCTCCGGGGGATCCCTGTGCTATGGCCCTGAAAAGGTGTGTAGAATAGTGGTTGCCTGCTGCATGCTGCACAATGTGGCTGTGAGGAAAGCTAACCCCCTTCTAGAGGAGGAGGGTGCTGCCCAACCAGACCTGCAACCTCAGACAGGGGATGTGAGTAATGGTGAGGATGAAGAAGGGGAAGATGTAAACTCCAGGAGCCAGCTGATCCGCCGATACTTCCAGTGACTATGAGGTACTGTTCACTGATGCTGTTGTCTTCACTGCATAGTGTCAGTCTGACTCGTGATTGGTGATGTGGTGTCTGTAGTCATTGACACTGTCAACTGAAGAGGCACGTGCCAGGTGTAGGAAAGTACCATCTTGCCTGGCATGTTACCCCCATTTCTACTTGTGTGTCAGTTTGTTTTGGCTTGTCTCACTGGGATCCTGCTAGCCAGGACCCCAGTGCTCATAGTTGTGGCCTGAATGTGTGTTCCCTGTGTGGTGTCTAACTGTGTCACTGAGGCTCTGCTAACCAGAACCTCAGTGCTTATGCTCGCTCTGCCTTTAAAATTGTCACTGCAAGCGAGTGACCATACTTACCAATTCTAATTGGCACACTGGAACACCCTTATAATTCCCTAGTATATGGTACCTAGGTACCCAGGGTATTGGGGTTCCAGGAGATCCCTATGGGATGCGGCATTTCTTTTGCCACCCATAGGGAGCCCAGACAATTCTTACACAGGACTGCCACTGCAGCCTGAGTGAAATAACGTCCACGTTATTTCACAGCCATTTTACGCTGCACTTAAGTAACTTATAAGTCACCTATATGTCTAACCCTCACTTAGTGAAGGTTAGCTGCGAAGTTACTAAGTGTGAGGGCACCCTGACACTAGCCAAGGTGCTCCCACATAGTTCAGGGCAATTTCCCTGGACTTTGTGAGTGCGGGAACACCATTACACGCGTGCACTACATATAGGTCAATACATATATGGTAACTCCAAATATGGCCATGTAACATGTCTAAGATCATGGAATTGTCCCCCCAGCCCAAATCTAGTATTGGGGTGCCAATCCCATGCATTCCCGGGGCTCCAGCATGGACACCGAGTACTGCCAAACCAGCTCTCTGGGGTTTTCACTGCAGCTACCGCTTCTGCCAACCCACAGACAGGCTTCTGCCCTCCTGGGGTCAGGGCAGCCCAGTCCCCAGAAGGCAGAACAAAGGATTTCCTCTGAGGAGTAGCCTCTCCTGGCCTCTGGGAATGCTTGAAGGGCACAGATGGTGCCCTCCTTGCATAAACCAGTCTACACTGGTTCAGGGATCCCCCAGCCCCTGCTCTGGCGTGAAACTGGACAAAGGAAAGGGGAGTGACCATTCCCCTGTCCATCACCACCCCAGGGGTGGGGCGCAGAGCTCCTCCAGTGTGTCCCAGACCTCTGCCATCTTGAATGCAGAGGTGTGAGGGCACAGTGGAGGCCTCTGAGTGGCCAGTGCCAGTAGGTGACGTCAGAGACCCCTCCTGATTGGTGCTTACCTGACTAGGTGGCCAATCCTCCTCAGAGGGCTATTTTGGGTCTCTCCTGTGGGCTTCTCGTCAGATAACGAATGCAAGAGCTCACTAGAGTTCCCCTGCATCTCCCTCTTCGACTTCTGCCATGGATCGACCGCCGACTGCTCCAGGACGCCTACAAAACTGCAACAAAGTAGTAAGAAGAATACCAGCGACATTGTAGCACCTAATCCTGCCGGCTTTCTCAGCTGTTTCCTGGTGGTGCATGCTCTGGGGGCTGTCTTCCTTCACCCTGCACTGGAAGCCAAGAAGAAATCTCCCGTGGGTCAACGGAATCTTCCCCCTGCTAACGCAGGTGCCAAACTTCTGCTTCACCGGTCCTCTGGGTCCCCTCTCATCCTGACGAGCATTGTCCATGGAACACAGGAGCTGGATCCAAGTGACCCCAACAGTCCAGTGGTCCATCTGTCCAAATTTGGTGGCGGTAAGTCCTTGCCTCCCTACACCAGACAATAATCCTGTGCTGCTTGAACTGCGGCTGCTAGGGCTTCTGTGCACTTTTTAGAAGAATCATTCGTGCACAGCAAAGCCCAGGTCCCCAGCACTTCATCCTGCATTGCTCAACTCGCTGAGTTGACCACAGGCTTCGTGGGACCCTCCTTTGTAGTGTTGAGATGACCGCTGTGCTCAGTTTTCTTGAACCCATGTTCAAGTACTTCTACGGGTGCTGCCTGCTTCTGCATGGGCTCTCTGTATTGCTGAGTGTCCCCTCTGTCTCCTCTTCCAAGTGTCGACCTCCTGGTCCTTCCTGGGCCCGGATAGCACCCTCTTCCTTCAACCGCGACCTTTGCAGCTAGCAAGGCTTGTTTGTGGTCTTTCTGCGTGGGAACAACTCTGCATCCTCCAGCACGCCGTGGGACATCTTCTGTGCAAAGGAGAAATTCCTGGCATCTTCCGCTGTTGCAGAATCTTCAGCTTCTTCCACCCGGAGGTAGCCATTCTGCACCTTCATCCGGGGCTTAGTGGGCTCCTGCCCCCCAGACACTTTTGTGAGTCTTGGACTTGGTCCCCTTCCATTGCAGGTGCTCAGGTCCAGGAATCCATCTTTAGTGCTTTGCAGTCTGTTGCGGTCTTTGCAGAATCTCCTATCACAACTTTAGTGTGTTTCTGGGGAAGTAGGGTAACTTTACTCATACATTTCAGGGTCTTGGTATGGGGTATTGTAGGAGGCTGGACTGGCTTGTAGTGAGTACCAAGGGGTACTTGCACCTTGCACCAGGCCCAGTTATCCCTTATTAGTGTATAGGGTGTCTAGCAGCTTAGGCTGATAGATAATGGTAGCTTAGCAGAGCAGCTTAGGCTGAACTAGGAGACGTGTGAAGCTACTACAGTACCACCTAGTGTCATATGCACAATATCATAAGAAAACACAATACACAGTTATACTAAAAATAAAGGTACTTTATTTTTATGACAATATGCCAAAGTATCTTAGAGTGTACCCTCAGTGAGAGGATAGGAAATATACACAAGATATATATACACAATAGCAAAAATATGCAGTATAGTCTTAGAAAACAGTGCAAACAATGTATAGTTACAATAGGATGCAATGGGGAAACATAGGGATAGGGGCAACACAAACCATATACTCCAAAAGTGGAATGCGAACCACGAATGGACCCCAAACCTATGTGACCTTGTAGAGGGTCGCTGGGACTATTAGAAAATAGTGAGAGTTAGAAAAATAACCCTCCCCAAGACCCTGAAAAGTGAGTGCAAAGTGCACTAAAGTTCCCCTAAGGACAAAGAAGTCGTGTTAGAGGAATAATGCAGGAAAGACACAAACCAGCAATGCAACAACTGTGGATTTCCAATCTAGGGTACCTGTGGAACAAGGGGACCAAGTCTAAAAGTCACAAGCAAGTCAGAGATGGGCAGATGCCCAGGAAATGCCAGCTGCGGGTGCAAAGAAGCTTCTACTGGACAGAAGAAGCTGAGGTTTCTGCAGGAACGAAAAGGGCTAGAGACTTCCCCTTTGGTGGACGGATCCCTCTCGCCTTGGAGAGTCGTGCAGAAGTGTTTTCCCGCCGGAAGGATGCCAACAAGCCTTGCTAGTCGCAAATCGTGCGTTTGGCGTTTTTGGCCGCTGCTGGGGCCCAGGAGGGACCAGGAGGTCGCAAATTGGACCTGAAGAGAGAGGGGACGTCGAGCAAGACAAAGAGCCCTCACTGAAGCAGGTAGCACCCGGAGAAGTGCCAGGAACAGGCACTACGAGGATGCGTGAAATGGTGCTCGCCGAAGTTGCACAAAGGAGTCCCACGTCGCCGGAGACCAACTTAGAAAGTCGTGCAATGCAGGTTAGAGTGCCGTGGACCCAGGCTTGGCTGTGCACAAAGGATTTCCGCCGGAAGTGCACAGGGGCCGGAGTAGCTGCAAAGTCGCGGTTCCCAGCAATGCAGCCCAGCGAGGTGAGGCAAGGACTTACCTCCACCAAACTTGGACTGAAGAGTCACTGGACTGTGGGGGTCACTTGGACAGAGTCGCTGGATTCGAGGGACCTCGCTCGTCGTGCTGAGAGGAGACCCAAGGGACCGGTAATGCAGCTTTTTGGTGCCTGCGGTTGCAGGGGGAAGATTCCGTCGACCCACGGGAGATTTCTTCGGAGCTTCTGGTGCAGAGAGGAGGCAGACTACCCCCACAGCATGCACAAGCAGGAAAACAGTCGAGAAGGCGGCAGGATCAGCGTTACAGAGTTGCAGTAGTCGTCTTTGCTACTATGTTGCAGGTTTGCAGGCTTCCAGCGCGGTCAGCAGTCGATTCCTTATCAGAAGGTGAAGAGAGATATGCAGAGGAACTCGGATGAGCTCTTGCATTCGTTATCTGAAGTTTCCCCAGAGACAGAGACCCTAAATAGCCAGAAAAGAGGGTTTGGCTACCTAGGAGAGAGGATAGGCTACTAGCACCTGAAGGAGCCTATCAGCAGGAGTCTCTGACGTCACCTGGTGGCACTGGCCACTCAGAGCAGTCCAGTGTGCCAGCAGCACCTCTGTTTCCAAGATGGCAGAGGTCTGGAGCACACTGGAGGAGCTCTGGACACCTCCCAGGGGAGGTGCAGGTCAGGGGAGTGGTCACTCCCCTTTCCTTTGTCCAGTTTCGCGCCAGAGCAGGGCTAAGGGGTCCCCTGAACCGGTGTAGACTGGCTTATGCAGAATTGGGCACATCTGTGCCCAACAAAGCATTTCCAGAGGCTGGGGGAGGCTACTCTTCCCCTGCCTTCACACCATTTTCCAAAGGGAGAGGGTGTCACACCCTCTCTCAGAGGAAGTTCTTTGTTCTGCCATCCTGGGCCAGGCCTGGCTGGACCCCAGGAGGGCAGCTGCCTGTCTGAGGGGTTGGCAGCAGCAGCAGCTGCAGTGAAACCCCAGGAAGGGCAGTTTGGCAGTACCAGGGTCTGTGCTACAGACCACTTGGGTCATGGGATTGTGCCAACTATGCCAGGATGGCATAGAGGGGGCAATTCCATGATCATAGACATGTTACATGGCCATATTCGAAGTTACCATTGTGAAGCTACATATAGGTAGTGACCTATATGTAGTGCACGCGTGTAATGGTGTCCCCGCACTCACAAAGTTCAGGGAATTGGCTCTGAACAATGTGGGGGCACCTTGGCTAGTGCCAGGGTGCCCTCACACTAAGTAACTTTGCACCTAACCTTTACCAGGTAAAGGTTAGACATATAGGTGACTTATAAGTTACTTAAGTGCAGTGTAAAATGGCTGTGAAATAACGTGGACGTTATTTCACTCAGGCTGCAGTGGCAGGCCTGTGTAAGAATTGTCAGAGCTCCCTATGGGTGGCAAAAGAAATGCTGCAGCCCATAGGGATCTCCTGGAACCCCAATACCCTGGGTACCTCAGTACCATATACTAGGGAATTATAAGGGTGTTCCAGTAAGCCAATGTAAATTGGTAAAATGGTCACTAGCCTGTCAGTGACAATTTGGAAAGAAATGAGAGAGCATAACCACTGAGGTTCTGGTTAGCAGAGCCTCAGTGAGACAGTTAGTCACTACACAGGTAACACATTCAGGCACACTTATGAGCACTGGGGCCCTGGGTTACCAGGGTCCCAGTGACACATACAACTAAAACAACATATATACAGTGAAAAATTGGGGTAACATGCCAGGCAAGATGGTACTGTCCTACAGGTATCTTGGACACACTTAGGGCCTGATTCTTACCTTGGCGGTCGGCGGAGAGGCGGCGGTCGGACCGCGAACAGACCGGCGGTCCAAAAAATGGCATTCTGACCGCGGCGGTCACCGCCGCGATCGACCGCCACTTCCCCACTCCAACCGCCACGGCGGTCATGACCGACGGGCTGGAGTTTGCACACTCCGGCCCGGCGGTCGACCCAAGACCGCCAACCGTATCATGACCCTGCTTACCGCCGCGGTTTTTGGCGGTCGGGAACCGCCATGCGAACCATGGCGGTAGGCACTATCGGGGCCAGGGAATTCCTTCCCTGGCACTGATAGGGGTCTCCCCCACCCCCCACTGCCCCCCACGAGTCCTCCCCCCACACCCTCCACCCCCCTGCCACCCCCCAGAGGTGGTACGAACCCCCTGCCCCCCCCACCCCGACATGCACATACACGCACCCCGACATGCACGCACCCCCAACATGCACATATGCACACCCCCTACACACACACATACACAACGGGGGCACATACCCGCACACATACATGCCGACATGCGCACCCGCCGAACTACACACATTGCCCAAAGGCACAGCAGCACCCCCCGCCCGCATGCACGCACTCACACACCCCCTCTACACACCCCCATGCACGCACACATCACACAACACCCCCCCACCCCCTCCCCTCACGGACGATCAACTTACCTTGTGCGTTGGTCCTCCGGGAGGCGACGGGAGCCATAGGGACGTGACCGCCAACAGAAGACCGCCAACAGAAGACCGCCACACAGAAATGTGGGTCGTAATTCTGGGGGCGGTGTTCTGCTGGCGTGGCGGTGGAGGTTGACCAGTCTCCACTTTCCCGCCGACCGCCAGTGTGGCTGCTGGCGGTATTCCGGCAGAACGCTCCCAGCGGTCGGAATACGCGCAGCGGCATACCGCCGCGGTCGGCGGTCTTTACCGCGGCGGTAACTCGGCGGTCTTGCGAAAAGACCGCCAAGGTCAGAATCAGGCCCTTAGTGTTTCCTAACACTCCCAGCAACCCTCTACACACTACACTATGCCTGGAGTCCCTAAGTGGTTCGCATTCCACTTTCTTAGTATATGGTTTGTGTTGCCCCTATGCCTATTGCATCCTATTGTATTCTACAGTGTTTGCACTACTTTTCTAACTGTGTACTTACCCGATTTTGTTTTGTGTGTATATTTTGTGTATTTTACTTACCTCCTAAGGGAATATGTCCTCTGAGATATTTCTGGCACATTGGCCCTCATTCCGACCTTGGCGGGCGGCTCAAGGTCTGACTGGCAGGCAGCTGCCAATGCGGCCGCACTCCCGCCGCGGCCATCAGATCCCCGCTGGGCCGGCGGGCGGAAACATGGCTTTCACCCGCCGGCCCAGTGGGGATCTCGGCCGCAACACAGGAGCCGGCTCCAAATGGAGCCGGTGGTGTTGCGGCCGTGCAACGGGTGCAGTTGCACCCGTCGCGCATTTCACTGTCTGCATGGCAGACAGTGAAAAGCTGCACGGGGACGTGGCAGGGGGCCCCTGCACTGCCCATGCCGGGGCCCGCGACTCCCCTTACCGCCAGCCTTTTCAAACCGCCTTGAAAAGGCTGGAGGTAGGGGGACTCGTAATCCCATGGGCAGCACTGCAAGCAGCGCTGCCCTGTCGGATTAAAACCGCCGGGACCACTGTGGCAGGAAACCAGCAGGACCACTGAGGCGGGAAACCGCCGGTCCCGGCGGTGCGACCGCGGCGCTTCCGCCAGAAAAGCCCTGGCGGTCGTTGACCGCCAGGGTTTTAATGACCCCCATTGTCACTAAAATAAAGTACCTTTATTTTTAGTAACTCTGAGTATTGTGTTTCTTGTGAAATAGTGCTATATGATATAAGTGGTATAGTAGGAGCTTTGCATGTCTCCTAGTTCAGCCTAAGCTGCTCTGCTATAGCTACCTCTATCAGCCTAAGCTGCTAGAACACTACTAATCTATTAATAAGGGATAACTGGACCTGGCACAATGTGTAAGTACCCTCAGGTACCCACTATAAGCCAGGCCAGCCTCCTACACCAGGGAACCCAAAAGTGTGTACATTGTGACTTACTTCAGACACTACAGTGCGTGGGATTCCCCTCCTGCAATAAAGGTATGAATATGAAATTGCCTGGCTAATGCATACACACTCACAATTGTATACTCATAATGACAAAGGACATATGATTTGGTGTAGATGTGTTTTGATGTTTAAATGGAGCGACTTATATCCAGAAGAGGACATATGCGTAGCTGTGAGACTGTGTAATATTGGGCTGTGATGGGTTCTTTTTCCCGAAGCAAGTGAAAGGGATATTGGAATAATATAACAGGCGCAGAAGGTGGGGATTTTAGCTTCTTTATTCGTGCTTTGGTTTTAAGGATGGCTTTTTATCCCCTGTTTCTTGTTCACAAGGATAACGCACTTGTAGTCCCAAATTAATTAACAAAAGTCCCTTTTTCTTCTCTTTCAGGGTTTTGACGATAGTCCATAAGTGACCAGGTCCAGCTTTGGGAAGGTCTCCGGTCTTCCTCTGCGTCAGTGGACCAGGCTCTCCAAAGAAATAGAAATAAGGATAACAAAACAGGTAAGTGGGATATATAAGGTAAGTATATAGGGTTAGTAGGGTGGTGGGGGAATGGGTATAAGTGAAGGGAAGTGAGAGTTTAACTGTCCTTTAGTTTGTGGTTCCCCCTATAGGTGCTCTCGGACTTTCCCTTCTTTGTAGAGATCCTCTGGCGGTTGGTTTCCTTGTGAGGTTAGGTTTACTTTAGGGTTCTCTGTCATAGGGTTTCCCCTTCCCTGCAGGACCTCCCTTTCTTACCCTTATCCCCCCCTATTCCTAATAACCACCCTCTCCCAAACCCCCAGCTGTGGTACGAACGTACCTGAGGTGGCCACGCCCCTCCGGGGACGCGGCCGGCACTTTGGCAATCTCCCGGCTTCTCTCCGACGGGGGCGGGAGTGCCCCGGGACTTTTCTCGCTCTCTCGGAGCCTCCGCTCCTTCGACGGGTTCCTTCCTCTCCGTCCTCGGCGTCCGGGTTTCCTTTTCTTCCATCCGCGGCGTCCGGGTTTCCTTTTCTTCCGTCCGCGTTCGTTCCCCGTCTACCTCCGTCTCTCTCTCTTCATCTCCCTTTGGTCCGTCCTTTCTTTCAGTTGTCGTCCAGACGCCAAAGGCGTCTGACGTCACAGGCTTGCGTCCCTCACGAGTGTGTCGGGCCCCCTTAATGGTGTTCGGCACAATATCATGAAAACCGGCGTCCGGAGGCGTCCGGTTACACATCCCCTCCCTTGAATGGGGCTGTTCGAGACCCAAAGGTCCCGGGAACCGGGATAAATAGTCAGCCTGTCCCATAAGATCGCCAGGGAGATGGCAAACCTGGAAGGAGAAAGGTTGAAGCTCCATAAACCATCTCAATATGCGACTGTTAGTATCCTTATATCTCGAGAGCCAGGTGAGGGGAGCGTGATCCGTATATAATAGAAAGGGTCTCCCTAGGAGGTAATACTGGAGGCTTTCAAGTGCCCACTTGATGGCGAGACATTCCCGTTCAATAATGGGATAGTTTTGCTCCCGGGGAAAAAGTTTACGGCTAATAAAGACCACGGGGTGACTAATATCTCTCTCATCTTTCTGAAAAAGTACGGCCCCCAGACCCACGTCTGAGGCATCCGTTTGGAGGTGAAAGGGGATAGTGAAGTCAGGACATTTTAAAATTGGTTGGGTAGTGAGATATCTTTGTAGGGTATGGTAACTATGGGACTGTACTGGGTTTAAATTCGTGATAGTTTTTGGCTGTCCTTTCCTCAGGAGATCGGTTAGGGGGGGCGGCCACTGTGGAATAATGGGGTATAAATCTTCGATAATATCCTACCAAGCCTAAGAATGACCGGACCTCCTTCTTCGTTGTGGGTGTCTCTATCCGTAGGATGGCCTCAACTTTATTCATTTGTGGTCTAAGTATACCTTTCCCTATGTGATATCCTAGATAAGAGATCTCATTGAATGCCAACCGGCTTTTGGAGGCGTTGGCTGTTAATCCAGCCCCTCGTAACGCTGTAAAGATTTTGTTTAAATGTGTCAAGTGGTCCTCCCAAGACTCGCTGTGGATAACGATATCATCCAGATATGCGGCAGCGTACCTGGTATGAGGTCGTAGAATGGTGTTGATGAGACACTGGAAGGTGGCGGGTGCCCCATGTAACCCAAAAGGGAGAACATTAAAATGATATAACCCCGAGGGAGTAGAGAAGGCCGTTTTCTCTTTATCTTCTGGCGTCAAAGGAATCTGCCAGTAGCCTTTGGTCAAGTCGAGTGTAGACATGTACTTAGCTTTTCCCAACTTTTCTAAGAGTTCGTCCACCCTTGGAAGGGGATAGGTGTCAAACTGGGATATAGAATTGACTTGTCTAAAGTCAATACAGAAACGTATAGACCCATCTGGCTTTGGCACCAATACCACCGGCGAACACCAGGGACTCTGGGAAGGCTCTATAACACCTAGGTCTAACATCTTTTCTATTTCATTTTCTACCAGGATCATTCTAGCTTCAGGGATACGACATGGCCGGAGGCGTATGACTTTGCCAGGTGGGGTTATGATTTGATGATATACCAGCTTGGTCTTGCCAGGTATCGAGGAGAACACATGGGCATGATCATGGAGGAGCTGGGTTAATTGCTCACTCTGTTGGATCGAGATTTCGCTATTTATGGGAGGCACCTCGTTTCCGCTAGGATGCTCAGTGGGACACCATCCTATCTCCAATTCTTTAACGGTGTTAATTAGGCATCCCCTGGTTGGTTCTCCCTGTGGCTCTTCCCACTTTTTTAATAGATTGACATGAAAGATCTGTGACCGGTTGGAACTATCTGTGAGCTGGACCTTATAGGTCACGGGTGTTATTACCCCTGTCACTTTATAAGGTCCCTGCCACTTTGCCAGCAACTTGTTGTCTGAACTGGGGAGAAGCACTAATACCTTATCACCTAGGGTAAAGGTCCTTAGTTTGGTGTTCCTGTCGTAATATCTTTTCTGCTTTTCTTGAGCCTTCTCCATATGTTCCCTTACATTTTCCCACACATTTTGGATGTTGGTTTTTAACTCCTGGGTATATTCTAAGAGGGATTTTTCTCCATCCTCTTCCTCCCATAACTCTGCAGCCATATCTAACAAGGTCCTGGGCTGTCGTCCGAACAATAATTCAAATGGACTATGGCCCGTGGATGCTTGCTCATGGGTCCGGACAGCGTATAACACTAAGGGGAGTTTTCTATCCCAGTCCTTACCTGTCTCTGAAATAGATTTCTTTAGGAGAGTTTTCAGAGTGCGGTTATACCTTTCCACCAAACCATCCGTTTGAGGATGATAAACCGCTGTCCGTAACTGTTTGATCCCCAGAAGTTGACATATTTGTGACATCAAGTTGGACATGAACTGGGTACCTTGGTCTGTTAAGATTTCTCGGGGAAAGCCTATTCGGGAGAAGAACCCTATCATTGCATGGGCTACGCTCTTGGAGTTAATACTGCTGAGTGGGATGGCTTCTGGGTATCTGGTGGCATAATCTACCAATACTAGTTTATAACGGTATCCTCTAGAAGAAGGTAGGAGAGGGCCTACAATGTCCATTCCTATTCTTGAAAAAGGGATGTCTATAATGGGCAACGGTTGCAAGGGAGCTCTTCTTTTGGGACCGGGATCAATCATTTGGCATTTAGGACATTGTTGACAGAACCTCCTAATCTGTGAAAAGACCCCCGGCCAGTAGAACTTCCTCAATAGATATTCTTCTGTTTTCTCCCTGCCATAGTGACCCCCCCCCCGCTGGCTATGGGCTAGGTGTAGGACTTGTGGTCTATAAGGTTCGGGGACTAATAGCTGCTTCTTTTCTTCTCGGTTATTACGAGTGACACGGTATAACAGATTTTTTATTATGGTAAAAGAAGGGCTTTTGTCTTGGGTGTTCCGGGGTCGGGCGCTTTTCCAGGCATGGATCAAACTCGGATCTTCCCTTTGACAACTACGGAATGGGGGAAGGTCAGTAAGAGTAAGGACCTTTGTAATTACCCTATTTGTACTCATGTTTCCTTGGGCATAGACTTTTCGGGTTTCTCTGTTTTCTTTTCGGGAGGGTCGGTATCTAACCACCGGTGGTGTTATAGGCGTACTAGAAAAAGGAGCACTGTTCCACCATGTACTCATGTCTTCAGAGTCTTTTGTACTGTCAAGAAGTTCTGAAAAGTCAGGGAAGTCGGTTCCTATGATAGCTTCTTCGACTAGTCGTTCCACCACCCCCATCCTTATGGGGACTTCTTTTCCGTCCCAGGACAAGGGTGTCCAGATTAGGGGGTATTCTCTCGTATCTCCATGAATACAACATATGGATACCGTAAGTCCTGAAGCAAAAGGTTTTTTTTCCAATAAATCAGCACGAATTACAGATTGGCTGCAACCTGAGTCGATGAGCGCCACTGTGGTTCTTCCGTTGATAACAAGTCTCTTCTTGTATCGGGTTTCCTTTCCCCCTGTATAGAAGACTCTCCCCCTAGTGACTCCTATTTCCATCGGTTCTGATTTTTCCGTTTTCAGCGGGCAACCCCGGGCGATATGTCCCCACTCTCCACAGCTAAAACACTGTGGTTGTTGCATATAGGGTCTTTCTGGTCCTCGCAATTTTCCCGGATCCTCGGTTGGTTTTCGCCCTAGAGAGGGGGAGGGTCCGAGGTTCTGTCGGATGGGGTTAAGTGTTGGCCGTACGGGAGGGATTTTGAACTCGAGGGAGCGGTGAAAGGCACAGGCTAATTCAATAGTGGTGTTAGTATCTGGACTTGGGTGTTGCTTGATCCAATTACGGGTATTGGTAGGTAGGGCCTCTAGATATTGTTCTAAGAGAACAACCTCAATGATATCCTCCCTATTGGTCCCAATGGGACCTAGCCATTTGAGTCCTAAGTCCTTAATTCGAAAATATAGGGCCCGGGGATTCTCGGAGGGTCCCCATTTGGCTTTCCTAAACCGGACCCGATAATGTTCTGTATCAAACCCCACCCGCTCTAGGATACTCTTCTTAATATCCTGATAGGGTGTCGTTCCGCCTGGGTTTACCGCTTGATAAGCTGCTTGGAGAGTTCCTGTCAATAACGGGGCGATGTATTGGCCCACCTATCCTGGGGCCAGGTGGCGGAAGTAGCAACCCGCTCGAAATTCGTGAAAAAGGCATCCGGGTCTTCGCCTTCCTGATATCGCTGCAGGACCGAACTGGGTACGTTCGGATGCACCCGGGTGGCGGCAATAGTGTCCGTGAGGTTTTTGATTGCAGTTTCATGGACCAACTGATTGTTGGCCATGATAGTGGCCTGACTTTTAAGAGCGCTTTGTAGGGCCTCCCTTTCTAATTTAGCCTCCTTCTGTTGCTCTTCCCACACTACTTGTAGATGTCTCTGCCCTGCGGCTAGCTGCTGCATCATCTCTGATAGGGTGGGTGTGCCCTCCATCGTCTTTGGTTACCTGTAGTTGTTCCAATATCCCACTTCTGACACCACTGTGATGGGTTATTTTTCCCGAAGCAAGTGAAAGGGATATTGGAATAATATACCAGGCGCAGAAGGTGGGGATTTTAGCTTCTTTATTCGTGCTTTGGTTTTAAGGATGGCTTTTTATCCCCTGTTTCTTGTTCACAAGGATAACGCACTTGTAGTCCCAAATTAATTAACAAAAGTCCCTTTTTCTTCTCTTTCAGGGTTTTGACGATAGTCCATAAGTGACCAGGTCCAGCTTTGGGAAGGTCTCCGGTCTTCCTCTGCGTCAGTGGACCAGGCTCTCCAAAGAAATAGAAATAAGGATAACAAAACAGGTAAGTGGGATATATAAGGTAAGTATATAGGGTTAGTAGGGTGGTGGGGGAATGGGTATAAGTGAAGGGAAGTGAGAGTTTAACTGTCCTTTAGTTTGTGGTTCCCCCTATAGGTGCTCTCGGACTTTCCCTTCTTTGTAGAGATCCTCTGGCGGTTGGTTTCCTTGTGAGGTTAGGTTTACTTTAGGGTTCTCTGTCATAGGGTTTCCCCTTCCCTGCAGGACCTCCCTTTCTTTCCCTTATCCCCCCCTATTCCTAATAACCACCCTCTCCCAAACCCCCAGCTGTGGTACGAACGTACCTGAGGTGGCCACGCCCCTCCGGGGACGCGGCCGGCACTTTGGCAATCTCCCGGCTTCTCTCCGACGGGGGCGGGAGTGCCCCGGGACTTTTCTCGCTCTCTCGGAGCCTCCGCTCCTTCGACGGGTTCCTTCCTCTCCGTCCTCGGCGTCCGGGTTTCCTTTTCTTCCATCCGCGGCGTCCGGGTTTCCTTTTCTTCCGTCCGCGTTCGTTCCCCGTCTACCTCCGTCTCTCTCTCTTCATCTCCCTTTGGTCCGTCCTTTCTTTCAGTTGTCGTCCAGACGCCGAAGGCGTCTGACGTCACAGGCTTGCGTCCCTCACGAGTGTGTCGGGCCCCCTTAATGGCGTTCGGCACAATATCATGAAAACCGGCGCCCGGAGGCGTCCGGTTACATGGGCTTTAGCCAAAAAAAGAACTCAGATGCTGCAAATATCACCAACGGGAGGCCAGGGTGGGCTGAAAGGAAGAGGTCACTGAAACCCTTATTGGGTATATAAAAATGGTGGAATAAAGTGTGCGGTGTCTCTATTGATAAAGTGAGTTTGCACATATCCTTACGCGGCGCAAAGTACATGGTCGCAGTGGTAACGCCTGCTACTGACTGCCCACCAAATAAAGAGCCGCAACACAATCAGTGGATCAGATTGTTGGGTGAAAGTGGTGTGCACCAAAGCAAAAGAAAAACACTACATTAAAAAGTAAATATATACCATACAACGTTATTTAGACGTCACAGATCAAATCGATACCTATACAAATCAATAATATTGTCAAGTTGAAATATGGCTGGCTTGTCAATGTCAAAAGTAACAGTAATGTCCAATAATCTAAAAGAAGAGAATGGTTGACTCTCAGCGGGTCAACTTACTAGTCGCCATAGACAACCTGTTCACTGGAGTTGCAATTTGTAGAAATGTTGGACTCACAGATGCAGTGTCATCAACCCTAAGCTACCATCTTACTGAGCATGTGTGTGAAAGTGAGTACATGGAGTACAGATGGAAGCCATATTGATTTGACCATCCTAACTTTAAAGGACATGCATGATCTCGCATGAGAGTGTGTGTATATGGAAAGTGGGAAATGGATGCTGGAAGGGGCAAAGTCTGTAGTAGAAAAAGATCATTTAGAGAAATAAGAAAATTGTAAAGCCATCCTGTCCCGATCGTGGAAACATTCCAGAATCACTAAGCTTCTAACTATGGGCCTGATTTAGATATTGGCGGGTGGGTTTAATCCATCACAATCCGTTTGCCGAAATCTAAATCCCATAAGATATAATGGGATTTAAATTTCAGGAGATGGGATATCCGTCACCGTTGTGACACAGTAACCCATCCGTCAATATCTAAATCAGGCTTTAAGTGGCAACAAGTGTGGATAAACTGCAGATCAGTGGATGGTGCTTAAGTATAAGACTACGGCCGTCAAAACTAAGTTAAATCGAGAATAACGAATCATTATAGAATTTATCAAATAAAAATCACAGGTTCATGATACCTTCTACAACATGTTCACTCTACCACAGTGCTGAGGTGACAAGGAGAAGGACACAGGTAGAGAGACTCCTGAGATAAGGTTAACAAATCAAAAGAGTCAAGGTGAGGACGCAAAGGAAGGCGCCAACACTGGTGGACTCAGTAAACATGTCCATGGCCGTTTGCCTAGAATCTGACTGTGCACCCCAGTGTGCACCCTGGGTACATCCTACGGTGTGTACATTCCAGGGTAGAATTAATCACCACAAAGTCAATAAACATGAAAGGAGAAACATGTTCCTATAGAGCAGTGGTTCCCAACCTTTTGACTTCTGTGGACCGCCATTTTATCATTACTGGAACCCGGAGACCCCACCTGAATCACCATGGGAATCTAGGGACCCCCCCACTAAGTCATTACTGAAATCTGGGCACCTAATCTGTTAATATTATTTAATTTTCTAAGCAGTCGCGGACGCCCTGAGGAGGCTTTGCGGACCCCCAGTGGTCCCCGGACCACAGATTGGGAGCCACTGCTATAGAGCATCAAACAGTCCAGGCAATCCAGAATGAATGATCCATCTGGATAACGTCAAACTGGAATATGGTGGGTTGGGATAAGGCGGGAAACCTCCAGGGGGCGTCCGGGGGGCCACAGAAAGAGGCATTTTATTCAATTACATCATTTCTGAATTAATTAAAATAGAGGATTCCTCATGGGGAATTCCCCCTTTTTTATCGACAAGAAGTCAGCCTAGACTTAGTACTAGGGCTCTACAGGTTATTGATTTCATGCTAACGGATGGTCTTCATCCCGGAAATGGGCGTTTCCCTCTGATATGCCAGCCAAATCGACCTTTTTCAAAGGGAATTACAACAGCCCTATTGACTTTGTGCTTATTGATGTGAGGATTTGGCATGAATTTAAAGATCTTAAGGTGGGAGAACAATGCGGTAGTGACCACCTACCCATCCTAGTACAGTGCGAGAGGTCATTCTCGACTAAAGCTAATATCCAGCGCAAATGTGAGGGTGTGCGCCCTATTGTGGTGGCAAATAATAAACGCTCCATAAAGTGGGAGACCTTCGCAAATTCCAATGGGTTAATGGCCAATGTGCAGACTGCGTGTCTTGGTGTAGAACTAAAATAAAAACATGACAGGGCCCACAGCCTGTGTGCCATGTCCCCTAACACTGCATGTTATATATATAAGTCAGCCCTCTTGCAGCCCTTATAGTCCTAAAGAAGTGTGCATTATATTGCATATAAGGACATAAAACTGCATGGGCAGATATGCCCCTGATATGGCTTTGTTGATTCTCAGACAGCAAGTGACTAGTGAAGCCCTTTTTAGTATATGTGCTGGACACTGGTCATTACAGGTTCCCCAGCTACATGATGTCTTCACTGAAGATAGGGATGTTTGGTATCATAACATACTAATAAACCTTCACTGGATCTAGTGATGGATTTAATAATACATGCACTCAGAGGGCGACTTAGAAGTGCCCCCTGGAAACATACAAACCCCTAGTGTAGACACTGGTTGGTCAAAACCAGTGCTGCCACCGTAGACAACACTCTTGAGGGCTCAGAACAAAGGCCTGCTCTGGGCAGAGGTGTGACCTTCTCTCCCAGGCAGGATGGACATTCCAGGGCGGGGAGCTTCAAAGGCCTTGCCACCTTTGTAATGGGACCTAGGCCTCTCCAAATGGTAAAGAACGCTAACCCCAGTTCCTGACCCCACTTTTGGCAGCAGGACTGGACAGAAAATTAGGGCAATTCGGATGTGTGCACACCGCTTAAGTGAATGAGCTGAAGTGGAAACTACATTTTGAAATTCCTCCATCTTGTTTGGAAGGAATTTAGGCCACTAGGATTAGTGTTATGCCCACCTCCCAGCATAACTGGTCATAAAAAGGGTGCAGCCAACCTAAAGGTGAGTAGCCAATTGGCTACCACCTGTCATTCACTGTAACGCCCCTAAATTCAGTATTTAGAGGTCACCTCTAAACTCTAGAACTCAGATTTATGACGACCTAGGAAGACCGGACACCAGAGAGTCACATCAGCAGGGAAGACTGCAGAAACCAACTGACTTGGCCCCAGCCCTACCGGCCTGTCTGCAGCCCTCAAGGATCCTGCACCAAAATACGACCCATCCAGCAGCCAAGTGAGCTCCAAAGCTTTTGGAGGACTGCCTGCCTTCGACAAAGATCAAGATCTCCAGACAACAGAAGACCTGTTGAAGAAGAAATCAACTTTAAATAAAAAAGAACTCTGCCCTCAGGGACTGTAAAACCGCCTTCGGAACCACCTCTGCAGCCGATGCCCACAGCCCGAGTCCAAGTGACCCACCGGTCCTGTGAAGGTTTGCCAGTGAGTCTGAGTTCATCATGGGCTGACCCCTGCCGGACTCTCCATCAAAGGCTGCAGCTTCAAACGGAAGACTCCCACTGACCGTGATCTTCGCGGTAAGCTGTTCCAGACGCCATAGGATGCCAAAGGACATCCCTGGACCTGGAGCCCCTGGACCCGTTGAGGGTGCACTCTTGGTCCTGATTTGACCCTTGTCTGGTGACCTAGAACCCTGAAGACTGGATTTGTAATGCATGCACCTACCTGCAAAACGGTATTCTTGTTTTCCTCCCATAGGTTAACAGTGCTAAAAATGATTGATTCTTGAAACTGCAACGTATTTATGCTTAAAGGTCTACTTACCTGATTACAAAGTTCTTGGGTTTGAAACATATAAAAATAAACTTTATTTTTCTAAATTGGTCTCAGGTTTATTCTTTGAGTGTGCGTCTCATTTATTGCCTCTGTGAGTACAACAAATACTTAACACAACTCTTTGATAAGCTTCCATGCTCGACCACACTACCACAAACAGAGCATTAGTCCGATCTACTTTTGCGTCTGCAAGCCAACTGGGATCCACTGGACCCTTTGCGTAGTGTACTTCATTTTAATGCACAGTATAGAGAGCCCGCCTCCTACAACACTGCAAAGTGAATGGAGGACATTTCAAAATAAAGAGGGGAAATACATATTTTTTTTATATTTTTAGGAGAGTCATGTGAGTCCAGTGTACTCGATACAGTTGCGGTCACTGAAACAGGTTTACCTCATTATTCTGCTATAGTTTAACGTAAGACCAGGTTGGCAGCATTAACAATTGTCCCGGATACTGTTTGGAAGTCCAGGGCTGCATCAAGGCTTCACTTTGTGGGGTGGGGGGCGGGGCCTGGGACCAATGGAGCTGCACGCGTAGTGCGGCGCTCCCGGACCATAATCCAGGCCCGAAGCTTAAATCCTGCCATAATAACGTCCGGAGGTCTTAAAAACTGAAGAGAAGTGATCGGAGAATATACAGCATGAGTAGAGACCGCGGCGATCCACTTTGGGGCAGAGTTTACCCGGAAAACTCCCCCCGACTACTTCGCGGCTGCCGTGACCCAAAATGGCGGCCGCGATAGAGCAGTGAACCCGTTGCAGCTGTGGCCCGCAGCTGAGAGGATATGAAGGTCCCGTAGAGGTGAGGGCCATTCATTGGAGGGCACGAGGGGCTCAGACACTTTCGCCACAAACAACGAGGGCAACAGTACGAAGCAGAACATCAGCAAATGCGGCATAGTGTGGCGCCTTCGGGCCACAATCCAAGCCCGAAGTCTAAATCCTGACATAGTGACAACCGGAGGTCTTGGGGATTGAAGAGAAGCGATCGGAGAATATACAGCACAAGTAGGAACCGCGGCGCTACACCCTGGAGCAGAGATCGCCCGGAAAACACTCCCCAAAAACTTTGCGGCTGTCGCAACCCAAAATGGCAGCCGCAACAGAACAGTGAGCTCGCTGCAGCTGCGGCCCTCGGCTGAGAAAGTCTCGTGGAGGTGAGGACCCTCACACCATCCATCGAAGGACACAAGGGGCTCAGACACCTTCGCCACCAATGGAGAGAACAACATTACGAAGCGGAACATTAGCGAATGCGGCATAGGGCGGTGCCCTCAGGCCACAATCCAGGCCCGAAGCTTAAATCCTGCCATAATAACGACCGGAGGTCTTAAACATTGTAGAGAAGCGATCGGAGAACATACAGCACAAGTAGGAACCGCGGCGCTCCACTCTGGGGCAGTGATCGCCCTAAAAACTCCCCCTGACAATTTGCGGCTGCCGCGACACAAAATGGCGACCGCGACAGAGCAGGGAGCCAGCTACAGCCGCGGACCTCGGCTGAGAGGATACGAAGGTCCTGTGGAGGTGAGATCTCCCACACCATCCATTGAAGGGTGCAAAGGACACTTTTGCCAATAATGACGAGAGTAACAGTACGAAGCGGAACATCAGCAAACGCAGCGTAGTGCCACAACCAAGGCCCAAAGCTTAAACCCTGCCATAATAACGACCGAAGGTCTCAAAAATTGAAGAGAAGCGTCTGAGACCTGTTACAATGGTAAAACCAAAAAAACAAGACAAATCACCAGCGGGGGACTCCTCGCACACTGAGAATCCACCCCCAACGCCCGCCAGAGAATCGCAAACGGGGCACGAACAACAAGAAACAACTCTGGACATTGTGCTGCTGGCCATTAAAGACTCCCGGGAAGCGCTTGAGCATAAAATCGATAACCTCACCACAGATCTTTCCCTTTTGCAAGACGACCACCGTAAATTAAAGGAAACGGTGGGTTTGCACGAGACTACGCTGACAGGGGTATTAGCGGCGCACAAAGACTCATCCTCAGAAATTAAAGACCTGACCACCCGGCTGAAAACATTGGAGGCAAGGACAGAGGATGCAGAAAACCGAGCCCGACGGAACAATATCAGATTGGTGGGGGTCCCGGAGGGGGCGGAGGCCTCCGCAGCTAATACAGAAGTATTCCTAGAACAGTGGCTTAGGGACACAATAGCATCAGAGGGCTTTTCACCATTTTTTGCGGTGGAACGAGCCCACAGGATCCCTGGTGGACCACCCCCACCAGGAGTCAGGCCACGGCCAACAATCGCTAGATTACTCCACCACAAAGATAGAGACTACGTACTGTCACAATCCCGCCAGCTAGGAGAGATTCAACTGGACGGCGAAAAGGTTATGATATTCCCAGACTTTACGAGAGAAACACAGGCGCAAAGGGCATTCTACATCGCAGTAAAACGAGCCATGCGTGAGCATGGTATAAAATATGCCATGCTCTATCCGGCAAAACTCTGATTGGAATACGATAACAGAACCCATTTTTTTCTCACACCTCAGCTGGCGATGGAATGGCTTGAATCACTGAACATCCACTGCAGAGCAACCCGTGACAGGACATTACGAAACCCCGGGAAGCAACGTAGCAGATCACGGAAGAAGACCACAGAAGCGGCTCCATCGAAACGTCAGTCACAATAGGAGATGCGTGATGCGGTGGAAACAGCAGCAGTGTTAAGCGGGGGAGACTTCCATACACACGGACACCAGATGCTGCATCAGATGCTGACTCAAACTGCGAAAATTCCTCAATATCCTCACAGGACACTCTCGTCTGCTTGCCTTTGATCACCCCAGGAACAGCGGACGAGATTATATGACCTCACTAAAAGAACGAGTTGGCAAGTGAGCGGACAATTGTGGGGGAACCTCAATCTGTTTAGGGATATTGATAGAACCCAACCGTGAATATAGAGCGATAGGAACCTAGAAGTCATTTCTTAACCAGCACATTACACATGATCGGGCCTGGGGAAGGGTCCAGGGCGCTGCCTCTTGGTCTCTGGCACGCCTCCCTCCAATAGGTTGATAATTAAGATTACAATAGTTGTAATGGTTTGGACGGGGAGAGTTGTAGGTACCGGTCCTGGGGAGAGGGAGTTACAAAGGGGGTTTGATTTTGGTTGTGTTGTTTTCAGGGTTTATCAGGCACATCTATCTCGCAGTCCAAACGGTTCACACCTTAGATTACGACACTCAATAGGTTTGTCCAGCAGTAGTAATAGAGCGGTGTTAGCGGACCGCCTCTACACCCCTCCTTAAACTATGACCACAGAATACAAGATAATCACATGGAATGTCAGGGGACTAAATAGCATGTCCAAGAGGTACAAGGTTCACAGCTATCTTAAATGAAGGGGAGTGCACATAGCTATCTTACAAGAAACTCACTTGTTGGAGCAGGAGATCAAGGCCTTGAAAAAGCGCTGGAGGGGACAAATATTCGCCACTACCCACTCAGCATTTGCAAGGGGAGTGTTGATATGGATCAGACCAGGCGTCCCATTACAGGTTCTCCATACCTTGATCGACACTGAGGGGAGATACGTAGTGATTTCTGGTAGATTGGACGGGAGAGAGGTAACTCTTGCGGGACTATACGCCCCAAATCACGAGCAGGGAAGATTCCTAGACAGATTATCACTGATCATGAGCAAGCTTCTCACTAATACTACGTTAATAGGAGGAGACTTTAATTGTGTAATGGACATCGCAATGGATAGATCGCACCCACCATTGTCACAATCCGTAACCCATAAAACAGCACTGCACTTCCAGCAGTGGCAAAAACACTGGCAACTAACGGATTGTTGGCGCAAACTTAATCCCCCCAATAGAGAATACTCTTTCTATTCAGCAGTTCACGACCTGCATGTACGACTGGACACCTTTTTGGCGTCTCCAGAGGTGCAGTCTGTGGTGGCGAAGGCCGAGTATCTTGGCCGCATCATCTCAGATCATAATCCCTTATTGATTTCTTTGGCCTGGTGCAGCGAGAGACCTTTGATTCCCACTTGGCGTCTGAGAGCAGAGTCACTTGAAGACGAGGCTTTTAGAGCCCAACTGGGCGCGCAGATCACGGAATTCTTCGAGAACAATGCTGGAACTGCCTCGTCCAGATCTGTTGAATGGGAATCCTTTAAAACAGTGATCAGGGGATATTGTATTAGCACAATTGTTGGAGTACGGAAGGTGCTAGAGATAGAACTAACTGATCTCGAGAACTCCCTTAGGGATCTCGAACGTAGGCACCCAACACAACCCGATCTCTCAACACAACTAGAAGAGACAAGGGCTAGAATAATAGAAACTAACACTAGACTGTCTTGCTTTGATTACAAACAATTCTTGCAGAAGCAACATACAGAGGGCGACAGAGCAGGTGCCCTACTGGCCTGGCTGGCCAAACCGCCCCAACATCAAACCATAGTGGTTGAGTTAGAGACCACCCCGGGTATTAAAGTATATGGACAGAAGGAGATCAATGCCACCTTTCTTAAATATTACTCAGAGCTATATGCCCCCCCCCCCACTGAAGTACTCAGCGACGCTCAATTACAAGATCTGGGGAACCTCAACCTCCCGGCATTACAAGGGGAAGATAGAATAGCCCTGGCGACTCCCATATGGCTTACAGAAATAAAGACTGCAATTCAGAGTATGGCCAGGGGCAAGGTACCGGGAGCAGATGGTCTCCCTTTGGAGTTCTATCTTACATATCAGGACTCATTAACCTCCCAGCTTTGCATCTTATATGCAGAGGCATGGAATAACAACAGCTTGCCTCCTTCCACTACAGAGGCCATAATGATTCCCCTTCTGAAACCCTCCAAACCCCCTACAGAAGTTCGATCGTACCGCCCACTATCAATGTTGAACTTAGATTATAAAATACTAAGCAGGGTACTAGCTAACAGACTTCTACCAAACATGTCCTCATTAATCCATCAGGACCAATCGGGATTCATCCCAAAGCGAAGCACCGCCCAAAATATCCGTCAATTGATTTCACTCCTTCATGCCCTGCCCTCTGACGCAAATAGAGCAGTAATCATCTCGATAGATGTCGAGAAAGCTACGATGGGATTACCTAGAACGAGTGATGCTGCAGCTAGGACTAGGAGAAGGGTTTGTCAAATGGATGAGGCTTCTCTACACAAACCCCACAGCGAGAGTACGCACTGGCCATACAATATCCTCTTCCTTTGCCATAGGTAGGGGTACAAGACAGGGCTGCCCGCTATCACCTTTGCTTTTTGCGTTCCCAGTTGAGCCTCTCGCTTAATCAGCTAGGTCCCAGAGGTTCTACGAAAGCATTACAATCAATGCATGGACGCATCATATTGCTCTCTATGCGGACGACATGTTACTCTTCCTCCAGAACGCAGAGACCGATCTGCCAGGGGCAATGACAATGTTAGACAACTTTGGGGCCGCATCTGGGCTCCGGATAAACTGGGGGAAGTCGTTCATTTTTCCAGCTACTAGGGGTATTGAAAAACCAATGGACAATCGGGGTCTCCCGTGGTCCCCATCCACATTCAAATATTTAGGGGTCAATATCTATCACTCCGCTGAGGATTTACTAGAAGGGAACATTCAGAGCACAATTAGGAGTATTAAAAACAGCATGATATTCTGGCAGACACTTCCACTAGCGGTCACTGGGAGAGTTGCACTGATTAAGATGATAGTATTACCTAGAGTGTGATATTACTTCGCAACCATCCCACTCATTATGCCGAGGGTGGTATTTAAAACAATTTCGTCCTTGATAACGGGATTTATATGGGGAACCAACAGACAAAGGATAGCATTGCGCACCCTCCAGAGAACAACAGCAGAGGGTGGTTTGGCTGTTCCTGACTTTGAATTATACTATTGGGCGAGCCAACTCCAATGGCTGGCGCGATTCATCAGAGCACCCCCAGTGGGAGAGGCCCTGAGAACCCCTCTCCACTGCCCCCGTGATAGAATTCTGGACATTCTACTAAACCCCAAGAAACAGAATAAACCACTTCCGATAGAATGGGAGGCATCGCGTCACTGCTGGGAACAATACCTAAAACAAACACACACCAGAACACCGTACTCACCAGAGGCCCCCCTGACCTGTATAGGAACCGTCACAGGAAATCATGTGATAAGGGGTATCACCCAATTCATGGCACTTCAGATCGACACCATAGGGGCTCTGTATAATAATGGGAAACTGTGCATTTATGCAGAACTGCAGGAAAGGTTCCGGATACCACCAGGGCTGTTCCTAACCTTTAACGCAATTGCTAGGACTCTTCGTAAACAATGGGGCACAGGACTAGAAGAACCCCCCAGACATAATAACTGTGACCAAATATGCACTATAGGAGACCAAGGGAAATTGATATCAGGGATGTATTCATCTCTACTAGCCAGCACATGTCTTCCCTTAAATAAACTTAAGACCAAATGGCATGGGGAACTAGATATTACAATAGATGACACACAATGGACCAGAATAACGACGCACATAAATACAGTTTCCAGAAATGCCAGGTTTAAATTAATAAACATATATGTTTATCACAGAGCTTACTTAACCCCATACATGATATCAAAGATTTATGGTGTAGAAGACGCCAGCTGCCCTCGGTGTGCAGAACTAGCAGCAGGGTTGCTGCACATGCTCTGGAGCTGCCCACTAATTGGGGACTACTGGATGGGGATATTTGAAGCACTCTCCACTTGCACGGGCAGAACATTATCCCGATCAACCATGGTGGCGGTTTTGGGAGATTTCTCCCGCCCCAGCATGCATAAAACCACAAACTGATTCATAGACCTGGCCCTGATACTAGCAAGGAGAGAAATAACTTCACACTGGAAAGATTCGAAGGGCCCACAGATAAATCGTTGGAGAAATGCATTAATCAAGTGGGCGGAAACTGAAGGGACAGTATTACTAAGGGAACCACTCAGGGGCCTAGGAACTAGAGACAATGCTCAGCATTGGAACACGATACTGGACAATTTTAGAACACCTGACACTTCTAACTCCGACGCAGAGGCAAATTTATCAGAGTCAGATCATGTATAGTTGACCAAGTTATCTCTATTGAAGATCGTACAAGAGACCAAATAAGTGACTCATTTGTGAACCGAACAAATATCTCTGTATAATTGATGGGAAGTGGGGAAGGGGAGATGGAGGAGGAGGGGGGGTTTATAAAAAGATGGGAAGTTATTTTGTTCTGTATGCATTTTCATGCAATTATAAAGCAATAAAAGAGATCTTAAAAAAAAAAAAGGCTTCACTTTGTAGTAACACTTAGTAATGCGGTATAAGACCTGGTAAGCACCATTAAAGTTGTGATTAATCCACTCACCATTCTTGTTGAGGCCTACTCCTCTGGTGTCCACAAGAGTATTCATTCTCGTCCACCGTTTTGTGGGTTGACAGTGGTTCAGGCACAGGGCGTCTTAGGTCCACACTTTCTGAGGTATTGGTGGTTCATGGATGAATGTATTTAGCCGTATTTCGTATAGCCCATGTATACTTTACTGCAAGGGCGCCCGACTGAGTTTACGACAAAAGTAGCGGGACATTTAGCTCAATATTGTATGGTGCATTGTCGGATATGATGAACTTGTCAGATTGCACACTCATGCATGCAGTATGTGTGTACTGAACCCTCCAGGCAGGAGAAGAGACAGCGAGTGCTGTTTTCTGGGTGAACGATGAAAGTTGAGTGTAGAACTGATACCCTGATGAAAGAGTTCACATTTCAGGCTCTCCTGAATGAAACATGGCTTGGATGACCGGTGGGTGCATAAAGTACGGTTTGCAATCAGTAAATGTCAGTGTTTGCTAAGTGCGGTATGGATTCAGTGGTTGTTTTCTGAGTGTGTAGTGATGAGTCCTGTCATTGCTCCTCTGTGTGTCAAGTTTTAAGTTGGAATATTGTGAGCCAGCCTGGGAGTCAGGCCTGTTACACCGCCGTGTAACAGATTTGGGGCAGTAGCTTCACTGACTACTTCTTGGGATAGATTTGTCTTAAAAAATAGGGTCTTCAATGCAGTTCTCATAATTCTTGTCATTCCCCTTTGTGGATACTGCTGAGTGTGTTGTGCGCTGGTTATGTTTTGTATGGTGAATCCTACAGTTTGTTGTCTGCATAATCTTGGGTGCACAACTCCATTCAGCATGTAAAAACCACACTCAGTGATACAATCGGATCTGACATCACTAGTGAGTTTGATTTTGCACGTATCAGTATTAAGAAGAAAGATGACGTCTAGCAACTTCTGTTTTTTCACCTTGTCAAATGAGAATCATCTCATCCACGTACCTAGCCCTAAAACATCACATGGGGCAGAAAGTCCACTTATCTTTGCCAGTCGTTCACCTCCACTCAGAAGAGATTTGCGTATGCAGGTATACACTCAGCACCCATAACTGTGTTCTGTTAAATGTGAAGATATTGCTCTGCACATAGATGTTGATCTTCACAAGAATCATTTAATTACCTGCAAATACAGGAGCAGATCTTGTTCTCAAGAAATAAATACTGGCCTCTAATCCTTGTTCATGTTTTATACAAGTGTACAGTCTCATGATGTGAAGAATGGTTAATCTAATACCCGGTGACTAGGCTGCATACCCCAAACCTCTGTCATGCTGTCCTCACTTCAATGTATGTTGGGAACAACCACTTCTGGAAGAGTTCCTTCTTCAAAATATTTATTTTTAGAGTTTATGTGTAGGAACTGTTATTTTTTCTAAAGTGTTGCTTTTGATGCTCTGAGGCAACACCTCTTCCTCCACTCTTCTGGGACACAACTCCGGCTTTCCCGCAGAATAAGGGAGTACCCCCCAGGAGATATCCACAAAGTCTATGTGAAGAAGACATTAATAACCTGCACACTTCTGGACATCAGGAAACAACAACCTCTGAGATCTTGGTTATTATGAGCAAATGATGCTTTCAAAAGATCCTGCTAGATTCATGATGAAATCCTGCAACCTAATCCAAAGTCCCAATCATCTGCCCCACCACCAACAAGGAGCAGCCGTCTCTCAGCGCAGCCCCCCAAACTGCAGGCAGGTGCTGTCTAGAAACTGCAGAGTTGCTAATCTCAAACAACCTACACTTCACGACAGAAGCATGGTATCTTACCTTTGGGATACTCCAAAGTGCATTTGGAGCAGGGGGTGCGCAGCACTAACTCTATGCTACCCGAACGCCCCACTTTTAAAAGGAGAAAAATCTATGTCTCATACTTCCTCTGGCTGCATGACCAGGCTTTTGAATTCACGCCCTCCTGACATGCGCACTACCTCCTCTTTATGCACACTAACAAAGGAACTGAAAACCATCTTGTTTCTTAGACATTTCCATGCTGTGGCCTAATTTAATTTTTATCTCAGCGATGCTGGGGTGTGATTACACGGCTCCTGGGTGCCTGCCCTCATTTCTACTTTCTCTTTTCAGCTTTGTAACCTCCCCCAATAGTTCACCATCTTGTCAGACATGCATCACTTCGACGAGGCACTGATAGCTGATAGTATAATGTCTCAGAAGAAGGCATATGCTTCTCTTATGTCTAGCACTGTTAAGCACTCTAGCATCCCTGAGCCATCTTCATGCTATACAATACGGCATACATAAAAATAGAAGTCAATCCTCTTGTCTCTTGAGGTGACAACTTACTTAACTTGGCCTGCACAGTCCTTAGGGTTATACTCGAACGGTCTCCAAGACATCCACCCTGGAAACTGGTCATGGGTGGTGGCTACCATCACTGAGCAGTGCACTCTTCCCAGATGGAAGTGCCAGCCTTTGAGGCTACAAGACCTCTGAAAGACTCTTTTTCACTGAGTGAACCCAGGGTGTGAGTATCCACCCCTCCCACACACCAACTACAGAACTTGCAGGAGAGGGCAGCAAGTCCAGCTCTTTCACATGACAATCTCATCAGAACTTGGGTGTGGGTCACCTGGTCAGAGACTGCCATAAAAAGTCTTTGCAGTTTTGCTATGGTGTTACTCGCTGTGTGTGAACTTTGACCTCAGTGGTTACTTCACCCCAGGGATGAGTGTACAACACTAGATGGTAGAGTCGGAGTTTACAAAACTTATTCCATAGAATATTCCTTGGGTCATTACTTGATGTCCACTTAGATATTGTCCAAACTTGTTCCAGTCTATGAAATATGTACAGTAATGTTCTTAAGCAAAAAAGAGTTCTTTCCAGGCCCTTTTTCAAAAGTTTGGCAGTTGTCAGTTTAGAAGGTTAGGGTGAGATGGGCGGGGTTAAGGCCCTGCCTCTATGGAAAGAGAGAACAGCCCATAAGTATCTTCCATTTCTGTAGCACGCGCTGCCTCATAAGGAAAAAAAGACCTCCTCGCTTTGGTGGAGACTTCACTTCAGGTACGTCACCTGCCTGTGGGGAGAGAGACATGAGCTTCTAAGCGACTTCCAGTTCGACAACATGTCCCCCTTGCAAGGTTGAGGGAGAGACCTCCTGGCTGAGGTGGTTCCTTGCTGCCCGTCCCTCTAGGGCACATAGCTGTGCGGAGAGGGGAGGAGCACCTGGCATCCATCCAGGCCACCAACACCACCCAGGCCACCAACACCATCCAGGCCACCAACACCATCCAGGCCACCAACACCACCCAGGCCACCAACACCATCTAGGCCACCAACACCATCAAGGCCACCAACACCACGCACACTGACGGGGAGTGGCACCGCTTTCCAGTCCCTTCCTTTAGGGGAACGGTATATCTGGCATCATGTATTCGATTGCATTTTTAAAGCAGGAACAGACCTTAACTGAAATGTTTAAATATGTCTCAACAAATTTAAACATTGCATTTTAATAGAATAATTGTCAAAAATTCTTAGCGGGCCCAGTAATTTATTTTTCATGGGAGGCCATTAAAAAGTTTGGAGAAAACTGTCCTAGAGGTTCCGTCCACTCATCAAATCCTAGCTCCTTCCTTCTTCCATTGCTTGGTTTAATATTGTCTGATCATCACATTTTGAGGGTTGGAACCACAGCTCATGTATTTGTGGGGAGCCAGGGTTTACTCTGGTGAACTCTGGTGAGCATGGGCCCAGCCGGAGCTGCTGCTAGAGTCAGATGAATACTGCTGGTGCACTCAGACAGTGGCGTGGAGAAGCATCCTCAGCTGGTATGACTGCATCATCCATCCTCCACCCAGGTGGCAGCGTGCCCACTGTCCTTACTTCAAGAGACCAAAGGAGGCATGTGTGCCAACCCTGACCACGCTGCACTGTTCTCGTGCACACAGAGGTACATCTGTGGCACACTTTATGGAATCCTCACACAGGACATCATAACGTTTCGACCTTGTTGGGCTTTAGGAACAATGGCCTTCTTCACATTACTATTAATAGATTTAGGGCCAGATGAATGCTGGAAGGATAAATATGCCACTTTGTAACTGCTTGTACCACATTATGCCTGCGCCAGGCATAATGTATGCAAGGGGGTGTTCCAGTGCTAGAGGGGGCATAAAAATGGCACAAAAGAATCTATGAGATTCCTTTGAACCATTTTTATCGGCATTTTTTAACGCCTGCTAAGTGCAGGCGTTAAAAAGAGGCTCCCATTGATTATAATGGGCCACTGGGGGCTTTGCAGGATTAGGGTCATCATTTTTTACTCTAATCCTGCAAAGCACCGGACTAGCATAAAAAGTGATGATGATAGTCACCCTAACTACCTCCACGGTGCGCCGTATTTTAAATACAGAGCAACCATGGTGGTGTTGGGGGGCACAGGAAAAGTGGCGCTCCACTAAGTGCAGCGCCACCTTTCATACATCTGCCCCTTCATTTATATGTTATCAACTTGTATCATCCTCTTCTGTACTCGTAAGGTGCTCAGCTGCCCTGTAGGTCTGGTTCCTACCACACAAACTACAAATACATAAATAATTACTCATTGAGCTCTGTGTCTGTGACTGTTAATTAAATATCTTCTATGATTCAAGGTTACCCTAGGCCACTAGATGCTCAAAGTGTGGATTTCTTACGTCGGTTTCTGACGTGACAGGGGTCACTAGCTGCTCTTAGCATGGAATTTTTACTAATATTGGTTTGTGTTGTGACAGAAGTCACTAGATCCTCATAGCATGGATTTCTTATGTCGGATTGCGTGAGTTTCTTACTTAGGTTGGTTTGTGTCGGGAGCGTGGCCAAGATAGCGACTGCATCGCACGCTCCTTAGAGAGCTCCGAGCTGGGCCCGGCAGATATCCTGTTTTTGATGGTCGACGGGTCCCATGACTGAACCACGAAGACCCGCTACACCCAGAGAAGCTCCAGCTTGGAAGGCTTCAACGGAGGCGCAAATAGCACAACGGGGTTCACCTGACTTGGTGTCATGGATGCCACATGGACGGCAGTAATGGTGCCACAGCCCGTGAATGGAATGAGGATCAATGGAGTCCGGGGAGACAGTGAGAGACCGCTGCCGGCTCAATAAGGAAGACCCAGTCCATTGCGAGCCAGCGGGTGCTCCAAGAGAATCCAGGAGCCGCGGCTGTACTGTGCAGGGAGGCGCAGTGCCGTGGACCCAACCAACGGCAGATTCGAGCCGGAACATCGGAGGAGCTGCAGGCAGTGCTGGCCGATGTGCACGGGTGCCGCTCCCTGGGGAGGTTAGTGCGTGTCCATCGGCACCCCCTATGAAAAGTGCAGCTCCAGAATGCGACACACATTATACCGCTTTCGGCGGCCTGAGAGGTGACTGGGGCCCTTGTTTGTTAATGTAACGCAGCACTGCAGTGAGACGCCAGAGCGAAGGAGAGTGCATTTAGACTATCTGGCATACTGAACGTATTTGTAGGATCACTCACAGTGCTTTGTTGGTGCCCGTAGGAGAGATGGTTGCCTCGCCAGAGAGTTCCCATAGGGACTAGGACATAGCAGTGAGTGAGGTAATACCAAGGATATGTGCATTTAAACACTTGCAATCATTTGTTGGTCACCCTGCATCACAGAACTGGCCCTGCTGCATTGTGACTGGTACTTCTGGGTGGACTGCCAACTCACATACCCCGGGAGCCAAGAGGGCTATCTCCAATAATTTGGGGGAACTGTGGGGCACAGCTACTCCTTCGATACACCCACGGTGGAGGGACGAGCCACTTTGATGACAAACTAGTGGTGAAGCCATATAGATGTCTGCCCATTCTTCCCCCTGAAACAACATGGGTAAAACACGTCCCACCAAAACAGCATGAGATATAATGCAAACAGGAGACGGCCTCACATCGGACCCTCCGTCACAAGTGGATCACTTACGACACCTTGAATCCACTCTTAATAGCTACTCCGAGAAATTTGAGAAGATCTTACACACTATATTGGACACCAAAACCTCGCTGGAGGCCAAAATTGATTTGATATCCCTGAAGGTGAACTTATTGAGAACGGACTATCGCAAGTTGGTGGGTAGGGTTACCCAAGCAGAATCAGTCACACAAACTCTATCACTGACTCTTCAAGTCATGCAAACAAAAATAACGAACATGCAAGAAGAAATATCTGCTTTGCATCGTAGGGCAGAAGATGCAGAGGGACGTTCACAACGTAACAACATTCGATTTATTGGCTTCCCTGAATGTGCAGAGCTCCCCTGTGCCGAACTGTTCATAGAGGAGCGGCTCTTGCACATCAGGCTGAAGGATAAGATGCCCCCTTTGTTCTCCATAGAAAGAGCCCACCGCATCCCAGAACACCCTCCCAAAGTAGGAGCACCACTGCGTCCACTCATCGCCCGCCTACTTAATTTTCGCGATCGTGATCTCATCCTCCAATTATTCCGCACTAAAGGCCCCTGGCACTTCGACAACACCATAATCTCTGCCTACCCAGACTACACCTTGGAAGTGCAGCACAGGCGTGGCTCTAATACGAAAGTTAAACAAGGGTTCCGTGAACTGCAGATCAAATATGCTCTCTTCTTCCCAGCGCAACTTAAAGTTATGCACAATGAAAAGACAGACATTTTTCAAACACCAGACGATGTGTGGACTTGACTGCACGCCAAGGACCTTGCTGAGACACTTGGGACGGAGGAGGAAACAGATACGTGGGTGACACCTAAACCTCGGCGAAATCACAGAAAACCCCCACGGTCCCGTCCTGATCATGATCAAGCAGCTGCGGAGCAGGCTCGAGCAGTTGAGACAGTGACACAACATCAAATCATCTCATTCACTGCTCTTCGATCGGATAATATGAGAAATCTGGATAAGAGACATACAAATTGGAGGCCTCTTCGGTCTGCAGCATTGGGGTCCCCGACATCACCCCCAGCTCTGTAGACGACATTATCTGATTTTGTGTTTCCTATATGTCATATACTGCTGATCAACTGGAGTTAGTGGGTCTCGAAAGAGCACAGGTGTTAGAGAGTCTAGAAAGTGTGTTTAAGTAACATTAGGTGCACATATTGCTGCTAGATTGATGGGGGTCCCATCCAGCTGACCCTCCAGAATGACATACTGGCCTTCCGAATCTACCTTTTGAGTAGTTAGCGCAAAGGGGACTCCTGGAGCCACCCATATGAGAATTCCCCTGGTGTAGGCAGATGTAATAGTGGCATACGTTTGTCCTTGCCACCTAGACGGTAATTGATCTAGCTCCATGGCCGTAAGGTGCGTCTCCTGAAGCATTACAATATGAACCTGACGGCGCTTAAGATATGAGTACACCCTATTGCGCTTAGTAAGGGATGCCATGCCCCGCACATTCCAGGTCAAAATTCTATATTGCGGAGTGTGCTCGATGATAGTGTTTTAGGTATCATATCCAATGCAGTAATTGAAAGAAAATACCTGCTGGGCTACCAGTTGCACCCCGATCCCCATAATCTCCCCATCATGCACAAGAGATACCCTCATAGTCATTGACAATGTTAGTGTCCCACGTGTAAAGCAACAACTCTGTATACAACAATACGGTGCAGAACATTGTAGAACAAGCATGTAAATAGAAAAACACCCCAACTGTATTAACAATCCCCCCAGGGCTGAAACCACGTGGTATGCTGCCCAATACACATAATCATACACAAAATAACAGTTGCAATGATAACTTAGTGATTAACGTGTTTAAGTAGGCATAGCATAGGGGCATGACTTACAAGTGCGTTCTAGGGCACGGTGCTAGGGCCCGGGTCTTAGTATGAAAAGGTCCCAGAGAAAGTCAACATCGGCTGAGAAGCCCTGTCTGCAGCCGAGAGGCGGAGACTTTAACTGCAGAGACTTTAACTGCGTTCTGGATTTGCATTTAGACTGCTCCCACACCCCACTATCTTCTGCCACAAGCAACTGCATCTCCCACCACTTCAGAAGATGGAGTACCCATATGGGTCTTTGCGATGTATGGTGCCTGGGTCACCCACAAGTACTCGTTCTACTCACCCGTCCATGACCTGCATACCAGGATTGACATCCTTTTTGGCACCATTCATACTGGGCCTCTTCTGGATCGCTCAGAGTACCTAACACGAACACTCTCAGACCATAATCCACTAGTGGCGATTCTGTCTTGAGGAACACCACGACCTGTCATCCCCAACTGGCGCCTCCAAACGGAGGCTCTTTTGGACCCCCCATTCTGTGACGCACTATTGCAGCGCATCCAACACTTCTTCTAAACAAATGCTGGTTCAGCTTCTTCTTGTGCCGTAGAGTGGGGGGTACATAAGGTGGTATCCAAGGGTACTGTATGGCAACCACCAGGGGGATCCGACGACAGCTACTACGAGACCTTTCTGCGGCAGAACGAGACCTGCATCTAGCAGAAGTGCAGGGCGCATTGTGTCGCCCTCACGGCTTCGACAGTACCGTCTCCACCGTGGCGAGGCAGATTCCGCCCTGAGCTATCATGACTTTCGCACACGGATGGCTCTACAACACGCTAGATTGCTTGCCTGGCTACTCCCGTGAGAACACCGTAGTACACCAGCTATTGCGATTAGACTAGCTGATGGCACAATAGCTACTTCGCAATTGGCTATTAATGATGCATTTCACGATTATTATCAAAAGCTCTATGATAAACCGGCTACCTCAAATTTGAGGAATTTATAAGCGTTTTATCCTTTCCTAGACTCTCTAATACCCAACGGGATATTATGGAGGAACCCATTCAACTTGATGAGATCGAGGAAGCCATTTCACAAATTGCTTGTAACAAAACACCGGGCTCAGACGGCCTACCAATCGAATATTACGCCACTTACTCTACTGCTATTACGCTGCAACTCTTGGAAGTATTTCAGGAGGCACTTGAGCAGGGCTGCCTATCAGTATCCCTACGTGAGGCCCTAATAGTGGCACTGCCTAAACCAGGGCGAGATCCACTAGACGTCAGGTCATATCGTCCTCTATCTTTGCTAAATTTGGACTGCAAGATATTGGGGAAGGTCCTGGCAAACAGATTGCTCCCTATAATGCAGACATTAGCCCATCATGACCAATCAGGCTTCATTCCTGGCCGCAGTACTTTTCTCAACATACAGCGCCTATTGCATATCATTCATAGTAATCCACCTGATGACCTACACCAGGTGGCAGTCTCCTTAGACACAGAAAAAGCCTTTGCTTCCCTGGGATGGGATTTCCTCTTTGCGAGTCTCAAATGCATGGGATTTGGACTGCGACTTCTGAAATGGATTAACCCGTTGTACATGGAACCGCTAGCCAGGGTAAAGACAGGTCAGGTGATTTCTAATTGTTTTAGTATCAGAGTGGGACAATTCAGGGCTGCCCGCTCTCGCTGCTTCTCTTTGCCTTGGCTGTGGAACCCCTTGCCTGTTATCTGCGTGATTGCGTGAGGCCTGGGGTGTACCAGACTCGCGGCGGTTCCACGGTGTGTCTCTCTAAGCAGATGACGCTCTCATTTACCTCAAGGATGTAAGAACCACACTTCAGGAGCTTGAACAGCTCATGGAGACCTTCGGGAGGCCTCGGGTCTCTGGGTTAATTGGTCCAAGTTATGTGTGTTCCCGCTGGCCCCACGCCCTCCAACCAACAGAGTGATCGAGGCTGACTCACACTTGCAGTGGAATTATGACTCCTTCAAGACCTGGTTATTCTCACCATCATGCCCAGAATCGCACACTATACAGGCCAGACTGGGGACTGTTGCGATGTGCACTTGGCTAACAGACTCTAGTGGCCCTCGTAATACAATGACACAATTAATAAAGGTAGCACACACATGCTGGCACCATTTCATACATCTCAAGGGCCCACACATTCCTTATTCACCAGATATTTTCATTTGGGAAATACCCAGGATAATACATAAAACACCAGGAACTGATTGTGACTAATGGACTGAAAAAGGGATTATCCGTCTGGGAAATCTATTCTCGGAAGGCACACCTAGGTCGTTTCAGGACATCATCACTGGATACAATATTGCCCCTGGATAATTTCTCACTTATTATGTAATACTGCAAGCCATGCCTGGCCTCTGGGGAACAGTGGACACAGAGCCACCCACACCCCATGCACTAGATATTATCTTGCTCACCAGGGGCACACACCGTACCATTTCCACTTTATATGCCGCATTACATACACCTGAAGCCAACCTCATGCAGAATGCGCACAAAAAGTGGAACATGGCGTTGCTCCAACCACTAACTGATGTGGAATGGAATGAGGCTTTACAGACTGTAAAGGGGATATCTTGAAATGCTAGATTCAGATTTACACAATTTAATTATATATATCATGCACATCTGGACCCCCATCACATCCAGCGCATGTATCCCACACATAACCTGGGTTGTCCACGTTGTACCTTACCCCGAGCGGAATTTTATCACATGGTGTGGGTCTGCCCGATGTTACAAACTACCTAGCGCACAGTTAGTCCAATAGTATTGGATCTGAACACATCCCCTATCCGTAACACCAACCTCTTGTCTCTTGGGCCTTCGCCCCCGTAAAAAAGGAGATAAATACCTTCACAGGTTCATTGACTTAGCTTTTGTATTATGTAAATGCAGGATAGCTATGGCATGGAAGTCCCGGCCCCTCCAACCATATCCCACTGGTTAAAAGACCTGTTAACTTGGGACAAAGCAGAAGCACATCATCTTCCGTGGCTTCGAGCTCGCGGTATTACCTGTACAGGTGGGGAATGCTGGGACCCTCTGGTACTTAACGTGGAGGCCAAAAATGATTTACATCCTCCCTGAGAAGTGAGTTGTATATCAACATATGTACTGATACGCCCCCTGTATTACCAAAAATGACTACGCTGAACATCTCCCTCACAACCCCGTCTCTGGATGCGCTTTACTGCATTAATAACAGCCCAGATTCCGTGCCATTGCAACACCTATGGTCCCACGAATGGCAGACCTCCGACTAAATAATGTCCAATTATATGCGCATAGTGTATAAGGATGGCAATTAGCTCAGTGAAATAATATATTGTAATGTCTTAAATAACATAGAAAATTAATAAATAAACATGGAAAAAATAGGTTGGTTTGTGTTGTGACAGCGGTCACTAGCTGATCATAGCGTGGATTTCTTCCTTGGGTCTGTTTGTGTTGTGGCAGGGCGGAAAATCAACGCAAAGCCTGCCCGAACCCAAGGTGCCCATCCGCATCAACGCATCTCTCTCTTCCGGGAGAGAAGAAATAACGCACGCTGACCCAACCAGAGGAGGAACGACGCACATTCTCGCTTGTGAGGAATCGATGCATTGCTGGCCTTTTCCAATGCACAATCGCCTGTGCGGCTTGATTTTGACGCTACCCAGGTACTTTTGTGCTCTAAAAGTGTTCTCACTGTTTTCTAAGGATTCAAGGGCCAGATGTACGAAGCGTTTTGCATGGCGCAAACTGCGAAATTCGCAGTTTGCGCCATGCAAAACGCGCATCGCGATGCACAATCCCATTTTGCGAGTCGGTTCCGACTCACAAAATGGGAATGCGACTCGCAAATAGGAAGGGGTGTTCCCTTCCTATTTGCGATTCACACCGCAATGCAGTTCGCAGTTAGCACCCATGTCAAGTGGGACCCCTTCCCCTTGTGAATGTCACCATAAATATTTTTTCAGAGCAGGCAGTGGTCCAATGGACCACTGCCTACTCTGAAAAAAGGAAACCAAATGGTTTAATTTTTTCTTTTGTATTGCAACTTGTTTTCCTTTAAGGAAAACGGGCTGCAATACAAAAAAAAAACTGCTTTATTAAAAAAGCAGTCACAGACATGGAGGTCTGCTGTCTCCAGCAGGCCACCATCCCTGTGAGTGCAGGGAATCGCAAGGGGGTCGCAAATTGCGACCCACCTCATTAATATTAATGAGGTGGGTCTTTACGACCCCCTTGCGATTCGCAGAAGGTGTCTGAGACACCATTCTGCATATGATTTTGGACTCGGAAATTGCGTGTTGCACCGACTTGCAATTTCTGAGTCGCAAAATCATATCTTACTACATCTGCCCCTAAGACTCTTGTTCTATTTAAAATTCATATCTTGACTTGTGTATGTTGGATTTTTGTCGTTTTGGTTTTGTTTTGTTTAGATAAATATTGCCTATTTTTTAAACCCTGTGTTGTGTCATTTTATGGTGTTTTCAATGAGTTACTGTGTGGGTTGGTGCAAATATTTACACATTGCTTCTGAGGTTAAGCCTGCCTGCTAGTGCCAAGCTACCAAGGGGGTGGGCGGGGGTTAACTGAGGGTGATTTTCCTTTACCCTAAGTAGAGTGAGGGTCCTTGCTTGGACAGGGGGTAACCTGACTGCCAACCAAAGACCACATTTCTAACATTGGTGATCCGCGGTTGGGATTGGACTTGTATTTGTAATTGACATACAGTGATTAAGTATACACTACTGTTTTCAGTGCAGACCATTATGTGACCACATACAGCTTGTCTTTGTGATTTTTGCTTTTTTCTCTTTTTTGGATTTTTCCCTACTTCCATTTGGTGGTAATCCTTTGTTGACCTTTGCACTTTTAACTCTTCATCATGTCTCAGTCTGGAGATGCATCAGCTGGAGCTGCTTTTGATTAAGGGAACCTGGAGAGCTATACAGCTGCCCAGTTGAGGCAGTTCTGCAAAAACCTTGCTTGTCCCATCAAGGGCTCCACCAGGAAGGAGGAGCCGCAGAAGGCACTGAGGGCCTGGGTAACAGCCAAGGAGGCTGAGGGGCTCACAGAGGAGGAGGAGGAAGAGCAATCCATCCACAATGGTGTAGTGGGTGGGCCTGTTATGTCCAGGGAGAGGGTCTCCAGGGCAGGTAGCAGTGTGTCCTCCATGGGTCTGACTCCTGAAGAGCGGCAAGACAGACAGGTAGAGAGGGCTCACCAGCTGGAGTTGGAGAAAATGAGGATGGCCATAGAAGAGAAAAAGTTGTTGTTGGCTCACGAGCTCAGCTTGATGGAGCTGGATTCGAGGAGCCAGTCTAGTAGGGATGGTGGCATCAATAACAGTGCAGTCTGAGGGGGGGAACATTCCTAAAGACCTTGTGAAGGATTACAAAAGGGAGGATGACATACTGCTATGGTTCAAGGGGTTTGAATCTGCTCTCCATATGAATCTGGTCCCTGCAGTTCATTGGGGGGTGGGTGTAGGAGGCTGGCCTGGCTTGTAGTGGGTACCAGAGGTACTTACAACTTGTGCCAGATCCAGTTATCCCTTATTAGTGTAGAAGAGGTGTTTCTAGCAGCTTAGGCTGATAGAAGGTAGCTATGGCAAAGCAGCTTAGGCTGAACTAGGAGACATGTAAAGCTCCTACTATACCACTGGTGTCATATGCACAATATCATAAGAAGACACAATACACAGAAGTACTAAAAATAAAGGTACTTTATTTTTATGACAATATGCCAAAAGTATCTCAGTGAGTACCCTCAGTATGAGGATAAGTTATATGTACACAAGATATATGTACACAAACCAAAATTATGCAGGTAATAGCAAGAAAAGTAATGCAAGCAGTGTAAAGTTACAGTAGATTGCAATAGGAGCACATAGGCATAAGGGCAACACAAACCATATACTCCAAAAGTGGAATGCGAACCACGGATGGACCCCAAACCTACATGAGCTTGTAGAGGGTCGCTGGGACTGTAAGAAAACAGTAAGGGTTAGAAAAATAGCCCACCCTAAGACCCTGAAAGGTAGGTGTAAAGTGCACCTACTACCCCCAGAGAGCAGAGAAGTCGTGATAGGGGAATTCTGCAGGGAGAACAAACACCAGCAATGCAACAACAGTGGATTTCCGGACCTGAGTAGCTGTAAGACAAGGGGACCAAGTCCAATAGTCGCGACAGTGTCGAGAGTGGGCAGCAGCCCAAGAAATGCCAGCTGAGGGTGCAAGGAAGCTGCCACCAGTTGGAAGAAGCTTGGAGTTCTGCAAGAAAGAAGAGGACTAGGAACTTCCCCTTTGGAGGATGGATGCCCCACGTCGCGATGAAGGTTGCAGAGGTGTTCCCACACAGAAAGACCGCAAACAACCCTTGCTAGCTGCAAGGGTCATGGTAGAGGTTTTTGGGTGCTGCTGTGGCCCAGGAGGGACCAGGATGTCGCCACTTGGAGGAGGAGACAGAGGGGGCGCCCAGCAACGCAGGGAGCCCTCACAGAAGCAGGCAGCACCCGCAGAAGTACCTGAACAGGCACTTGGAAGAAGAGTGAATCGGAGTCCACGCGAAGTCACAAAAGGGAGTCCCACGACGCCGGAGGACAACTCAGAAGGTTGTGCACTGCAGGTTAGAGTGTCGGGGACCCAGGCTTGGCTGTGCATGAAGGAAATCCTGGAAGAGTGCACAGGAGCCGTATCAGCTGCAAATCACGCGGTACCCAGCAATGCAGTCTAGCGTGGGGAGGCAAGGACTTACCTCCACCAAACTTGGACTGAAGAGTCACTGGACTGTGGGAGTCACTTGGACAGAGTTGCTGAGTTCCAGGGACCACGCTCGTCATGCTGAGAGGGGACCCAGAGGACCAGTGATGCAGTCTTTTGGTGCCTGCGGTTGCAGGGGGAAGATTCGGTTGACCCACGGGAGATTTCTTCAGAGCTCCTGGTGCAGAGAGGAGGCAGGCTACCCCCAGAGCATGCACCACCTGGGAACAGTCGAGAAAGCCGGCAGGATGAAGCGATACAAGGTTGCTAGTAGTCGTCTTGCTAATTTGTTGCGGTTTTGCAGGCGTCCTGAGCAGTCAGCGGTCGATCTTTTGGTAGAAGGTGAAGAGGGAGATGCAGAGGAACTCTGATGAGCTCTTGCATTCGTTATCTGGTGAGATCCCCAAAGCAGAGACCCTAAATAGCCAGAAAAGGAGGTTTGGCTAGCTAGGAAGGAGGATTGGCTACCAAGAGAGGTAAGAGCCTATCAGAAGGATCCTCTGACGTCACCTGCTGGCACTGGCCACTCAGAGCAGTCCAGTGTGCCACAGACACCTCTGTTTCCAAGATGGCAGAGGTCTGGGACACACTGGAGGAGCTCTGGGCACCTCCCCTGGGAGGTGCAGGTCAGGGGAGTGGTCACTCCCCTTTCCTTTGTCCAGTTTCACGCCAGAGCAGGGCTGGGGGATCCCTGAACCGGTGTAGACTGGCTTATGCAGAGATGGGCACCATCTGGTGCCCATCAAAGCATTTCCAGAGGCTGGCGGAGGCTACTCCTCCCCAGCCTTCACACCTATTTCCAAAGGGAGAGGGTGTTACACCCTCTCTCAGAGGAAGTCCTTTGTTCTGCCTTCCTGGGCCAGGGCTGCCTGGACCCCACGAGGGCAGAAACCTGTCTGATGGGTTGGTAGCAGCAGCAGCTGCAGTGGAGACCCCGGAAAGGCAGTTTGGCAGTACCCGGGTTCTGTGCTAGAGACCCGGGGGATCATGGAATTGTCCCCCCAATGCCAGAATGGCATTGGGGTGACAATTCCATGATCTGACACATGTTACATGGCCATGTTCGGAGTTACCATTGTGATGCTGTACATAGGTAGTGACCTATGTACAGTGCACGCGTGTAATGGTGTCCCTCACAAAGTCCGGGGAATTTGCCCTGAACGATGTGGGGGCACCTTGGCTAGTGCCAGGGTGCCCACACACTAAGTAACTTTGCACCCAACCTTCACCAGGTGAAGGTTAGACATATAGGTGACTTATAAGTTACTTAAGTGCAGTGGTAAATGGCTGTGAAATAACGTGGACGTTATTTCACTCAGGCTGCACTGGCAGGTCTGTGTAAGAATTGTCAGAGCTCCCTATGGGTGGCAAAAGAAATGCTGCAGCCCATAGGGATCTCCTGGAACCCGAATACCCTGGGTACCTCAGTACCATATACTAGGGAATTATATGCAGGTACCAGTATGCCAATTTGAATTGGTAAATTTAGTCACTAGCCTGTTAGTGACAAATGTGGAAAGCAGAGAGAGCATAACCACTGAGGTTCTGGTTAGCAGAGCCTCAGTGAGACAGTTAGGCATCACACAGGGAACACATACAGGGCACATACTTATGAGCACTGGGGCCCTGCCTGGCAGGGTCCCAGTGACACATAGACTAAAACAACATATATACAGTGAAATATGGGGGTATAATGCCAGGCAAGATGGTACTTTCCTACACAACCCCCCCCACCACAAATGAAGGACAATAAGACTAGCCATGACCTGATGAGTCTTCATTGTCTAAGTGGAAATATCTGGAGAGTCCATCTGCATTGGAGTGGGTACTCCCAGGTCTATGTTCCACTGTATAGTCCATTCCCTGTAGAGATATGGACCACCGCAACAATTTAGGGTTTTCACCTTTCATTTGTTTTAGCCAAAGTAGAGGTTTGTGGTCTGTCTGAACAATAAAGTGAGCGCCAAACAGGTGTGGCCTCAACTTTTTCAGTGCCCACACCACAGCAAAGGCCTCCCTCTCTATGGCAGACCAACGCTTTTCTCTAGGGGTCAACCTTCTGCTGATAAAAGCAACTGGTTGATTCTGGCCCTCAGAATTCAGCTGTGATAAGACTGCCCCTACCCCTAATTCAGATGCATCAGTTTGAACAATGAATTTCTTGGAGTAACATGGGCTTTTTAGGACAGGTGCAGAGCACATGGCCTGTTTGAGCTCCTCAAAAGCTTTCTGACAGCTGGCTGTCTACAATACCTTTTTAGGCATTGTCTTACTAGTGAGATCATTAAGTGGGGCTGCTATGGAGCCATAGTTTTTAATGAATCTCCTGTAATACCCAGTGAGGCCTAAGAAGGCTCTCACTTGGGTCTGAGTTGTATGGGGAACCCAATCCATAATTGTCTTGGTTTTCCCCTGCAGTGGTGCAATCTGTCTCCACCTACCAGGTGTCCCAGATAAACCACCTTTCCCTGCCCTATCTGGCACTTTGAGGCCTTGATAGTGAGGCCTGCCTTTTGCAGGGCCTCCAAAACTTTCCAAAGGTGGACCAGGTGCTCATCCCAGGTGGAGCTAAAGACAGCTATATAATCTAGATATGCTGCACGAAAAAAGCCTCCAACCCTTGCAGGACTGTGTTCACCAACCTCTGAAAAGTGGCAGGTGCATTTTTCAAACCAAAGGGCATCACTGTAACTTGGTAGTGCCCTCCTATAGTTGAAAATGCAGTTTTAGGTTTAGCATCCTCAGCCAATTTGATCTGCCAATACCCTGCAGTCAAATCAAAGGTGCTTAGATACTTGGCAGATGCCAATGTATCTATGAGCTCATCTGCCCTGGGTATAGGGTGAGCATCAGTTTTTGTTACCTGATTGAGATCTCTGTAGTCTACACAAAACCTCATCTCCCTTTTTCCATCTTTTGAGTGAGGCTTTGGTACAAGCACCACAGGACTCGCCCATGGGTTTTCAGAAGGTTCAACCACTCCTAGATCAAGCATTTGCTGAACCTCTTGTTTTATGCAGTCCCTGACATGGTCAGGCTGCCTATAGATTTTACTTTTGACAGGCAAGCTGTCTCCAGTATCAATTGTGTGTTCACACCAAGATGTGGTGCCTGGCACAGTTGAAAAGAGTTCAGAAAATTGTCCAAGGAGATTTATGCAGTTGTCTTTCTGTTCTGCAGTAAGACAGTCTGCCAAAACTACTCCCTCCACTAAAGCATCATTTTCAGTGGTGGAAAAGAGATCAGGGAGAGGGTCACTCTCTTCTTCCTGTCCCTCATCTGTTGCCATGAGCAGGGTGAGATCAGCCCTGTCATAGTAGGGTGTTAGGCGGTTGACATGAATCACCCTAAGGGGACTCCTGGCAGTGCCCAGGTCTACCAGATAGGTAACCTCACCCTTTTTCTCAACAACTAGATGGGGTGCACTCCATTTGTCCTGGAGTGCTCTTGGGGCCACAGGCTCCAATACCCACACCTTCTGTCTTGGTTGGTACTGGATCAGAACAGCCTTCTGGTCATGCCATTGCTTCTGTAGCTCTTGGCTGGCCTGAAGGTTTTTATTGGCCTTTTTCATGTACTCAGCCATTCTGGATCTTAGGCCAAGTACATAGTCCACTATGTCCTGTTTAGGAGCTTTTAAAGGTTGTTCCCAACCCTCCTTCACAAGTGTTAGTGGACCTCTTACAGGGTGTCCAAAGAGGAGTTCAAAGGGGCTGAAGCCCACTCCTCTCTGGGGTACCTCCCTGTAAGCAAAAAGGAGGCAAGGTAGCAGGACATCCCATCTCCTCCTGAGTTTTTCAGGGAGTCCCATTATCATACCTTTTAGAGTTTTATTAAACCTCTCTACCAGTCCATTAGTCTGTGGATGATAAGGAGTGGTGAATTTGTAGGTTACACCACATTCCTTCCACATAGCTTTCAAGTATGCAGACATAATGTTGCTACCCCTGTCTGATACAACCTCTTTTGGGAAACCCACCCTGGAAAAGATTCCCAGGAGGGCCTTTGCCACTGCAGGAGCTGTAGTGGTCCTTAGAGGAATTGCTTCAGGATATCTTGTGGCATGGTCCACAACCACCAAGATAAACCTATTGCCTGAAGCAGTGGGAGGGTCAAGGGGCCCAACTATGTCAACCCCTACCCTTTCAAAGGGGACTCCAACCACAGGTAGTGAAATAAGGGGAGCCTTTGGTGTGCCACCAGTCTTGCCACTGGCTTGGCAGGTCACACAAGACTTGCAAAATTCTTTAGTGTCCTCTGACATCCTAGGCCAGTGAAACAGGGGGACAAGCCTTTCCCATGTTTTGATCTGGCCCAAATGCCCAGCCAAAGGAATGTCATGTGCAAGAGTTAGGAGGAACTCTCTGTACTGCAGGGGAATAACCAATCTCCTGGCTGTTCCAGGTTTTGGGTCCCTTGCCTCGGTGTACAAGAGGTTGTCCTCCCAGTAAACTCTATGTGAGTCACTGACATCCCCATTTTACTGCTTGACAGCTTGCTGTCTGAGACCCTCTAATGTGGGACAGGTTTGCTGTGCCACACTCAGCTCTTCCCTGGCAGGCCCCCCTCCACCGAAAAGCTCAGCAGTGTCTGCTGCCAGCTCATCTGATGAAGGTTCTGCACAGGGAGGAAATTCTTCTTCCTCAGAAGGAGAATCATCTGTAGAGGGAGGGATAGTGGGTAGGGATTTACCCTTGCTACCCCTAGCTTTAGGGAGCACTTGGTTCATTGTTCCAGGATCCAAGTTACCCTGTCCTTTTTGCTTTTTGGCCTGAGCCCTTGTCAAAGCAAAAATATGCCCAGGAATGCCCAGCATTGCTGCATGAGCCTCCAACTCCACTTCTGCCCAAGCTGATGTCTCTAAATCGTTCCCTAGTAGACAGTCTACAGGTGAATCTGAGGCAACCACAACTTTCTTTGGACCAGTAGCCCCCCCCAGTTGAGATTCACAACAGTCATGGGGTGGCTAAGAGTGTTGTTATGAGCGTCTGTCACTTGGTACTGCTGACCAAGTAGGTGTTGTTCAGGGTGCACCAGTTTCTCTATTACCATGGTAACACTGGCACCTGTGTCCCTGTAGGCCTGAACCTCAACACCATTTATTAGGGGAAGTTGCCTGTACTTATCCATATTATGGGGACAAGCAACCAAGGTGGCCAAATCAATGGCACCTTTAGAGACTAAAACAGCCTCTGTGGTCTCCCTAACAAGACCAACCCCAACTAAATTACCAAAAGTGAGCCCAGCTACTCCCTTAGATTGGCTATTAGTAGGTTTGCTCCCACCATCACTGCTATTACTAGGGGCACTAGAATTTGCAGTAGGGTTTGTGGTAGTGGGAGGTTTGGTGTTTTTCTTTGGACAACTGGCATCAGTTGTCCAATGGTCTTCGACTTTACACAAACAACACCAAGGCTTTTTAAGTTGATTATTGGAAGAGGATTTGGACCCACCACCCCCACCAGAGGATTTTTGTGGGCCTGATGAAGATTCAGTTTTACTTTTGTCCCCACCTTTGTCAGAAGACTTACCATCCTTCTTCTTGCCATCCTTGTCACCCCCTGTATGAACTTTTCTGTTCACTCTTGTTCTGATCCATTTGTCTGCCTTCTTTCCCAATTCTTGGGGAGAGGTCAGATCTGAGTCCACTTGATATTGGTGTAACAAGTCACATACACAGTTATTCAGAATATGTTCTCTCAGAATAAGATTATACAGGCTTTCATAGTCAGAAACTCTACGGCCATGTAATCACCCCTCCAAAGGCCTTCACTGAACAGTCAACAAAGTCTATCCAGTCTTGTGAGGACTCTTTTCTGGTGTCTCTGAACTTAATCCTGTATTGTTCAGTGGTTAAGCCAAATCCATCCAAGAGTGCATCCTTCAAAACTACAAATTTTTTAGCATCACTTTCTCTAACAGTAAGGAGCCTATCCCTACCTTTTCCATTGAAAGATAGCCACAATATAGCAGCCCACTGCCTTTGAGGGACCCCCTGTACCATACAGGCCCTCTCAAGTGCAGCAAACCACTTGTTGATGTCATCCCCCTCCTTGTAAGGGGGGACAATCTTGTGCAGATTCCTGGAATCATGCTCTCTAACAGGATTACTGTGAGAAGGTAGCCTCTTTCTAGCCTTGTTACCCCCACTTTTGGCCTGTTTGTGAGTGTATGTCAGGGTGTTTGTCACTGTTTTCACTGTCTCACTGGGATCCTGATAGCCAGGCCTCAGTGCTCATAGTGAAAACACTATGTTTTCAGTATGTTTGTTATGTGTCACTGGGATCCTGCTGGTCAGGACCCCAGTGCTCATAGGTTTGTGGCCTATATGTATGTGTCACTGGGACCCTGTCACACAGGGCCCCAGTGCTCATAGGTGTGCATGTATATGTTCCCTGTGTGGTGCCTAACTGTCTCACTGAGGCTCTGCTAACCAGAACCTCAGTGGTTATGCTCTCTCGTTACTTTCAAATTGTCACTAACAGGCTAGTGACCAATTTTACCAATTTACATTGGCTTACTGGAACACCCTTATAATTCCCTAGTATATGGTACTGAGGTACCCAGGGTATTGGGGTTCCAGGAGATCCCTATGGGCTGCAGCAATTCTTTTGCCACCCATAGGGAGCTCTGACAATTCTTACACAGGCCTGCCACTGCAGCCTGAGTGAAATAACGTCCACGTTATTTCACAGCCATTTTACACTGCACTTAAGTAACTTATAAGTCACCTATATGTCTAACCTTTACCTGGTAAAGGTTAGGTGCAAAGTTACTTAGTGTGAGGGCACCCTGGCACTAGCCAAGGTGCCCCCACATTGTTCAGAGCCAATTCACTGAACTTTGTGAGTACGGGGACACCATTACACGTGTGCACTACATATAGGTCACTATCTATATGTAGCTTCACCATGGTAACTCCGAATATGGCCATGTAACATGTCTATGATCATGGAATTGCCCCCTCTATGCCATCCTGGCATTGTTGGTACAATTCCATGATCCCAGTGGTCTGTAGCACAGACCCTGGTACTGCCAGACTGCCCTTCCTGGGGTTTCACTGCAGCTGCTGCTGCTGCCAACCCCTCAGACAGGCAGCTGCCCTCCTGGGCTCCAGCCAGGCCTGGCCCAGGATGGCAGAACAAAGAACTTCCTCTGAGAGAGGGTGTGACACCCTCTCCCTTTGGAAAATGGTGTGAAGGCAGGGGAGGAGTAGCCTCCCCCAGCCTCTGGAAATGCTTTGTTGGGCACAGATGTGCCCAATTCTGCATAAGCCAGTCTACACCGGTTCAGGGACCCCTTAGCCCCTGCTCTGGCACGAAACTGGACAAAGGAAAGGGGAGTGACCACTCCCCTGACCTGCACCTCCCCTGGGAGGTGTCCAGAGCTCCTCCAGTGTGCTCCAGACCTCTGCCATCTTGGAAACAGAGGTGCTGCTGGCACACTGGACTGCTCTGAGTGGCCAGTGCCACCAGGTGACGTCAGAGACTCCTGCTGATAGGCTCCTTCAGGTGTTAGTAGCCTTTCCTCTCTCCTAGGTAGCCAAACCCTCTTTTCTGGCTATTTAGGGTCTCTGTCTCTGGGGAAACTTTAGATAACGAATGCATGAGCTCAGCCGAGTTCCTCTGCATCTCCCTCTTCACCTTCTGATAAGGAATCGACCGCTGACCGCGCTGGAAGCCTGCAAGCCTGCAACATAGTAGCAAAGACGACTACTGCAACTCTGTAACGCTGATCCTGCCGCCTTCTCGACTGTTTTCCTGCTTGTGCATGCTGTGGGGGTAGTCTACCTCCTCTCTGCACCAGAAGCTCCGAAGAAATCTCCCGTGGGTCGACGGAATCTTCCCCCTGCAACCGCAGGCACCAAAAAGCTGCATTACCGGTCCCTTGGGTCTCCTCTCAGCACGACGAGCGAGGTCCCTCGAATCCAGCGACACCGTCCAAGTGACCCCCACAGTCCAGTGACTCTTCAGCCCAAGTTTGGTGGAGGTAAGTCCTTGCCTCACCTCGCTGGGCTGCATTGCTGGGAACCGCGACTTTGCAAGCTACTCCGGCCCCTGTGCCCTTCCGGCGGAAATCCTTCGTGCACAGCCAAGCCTGGGTCCACGGCACTCTAACCTGCATTGCACGACTTTCTAAGTTGGTCTCCGGCGACGTGGGACTCCTTTGTGCAACTTCGGCGAGCACCGTTTCACGCATCCTCGTAGTGCCTGTTTCTGGCACTTCTCCGGGTGCTACCTGCTTCAGTGAGGGCTCTTTGTCTTGCTCGACGTCCCCTCTCTCTGCAGGTCCAATTTGCGACCTCCTGGTCCCTCCTGGGCCCCAGCAGCGTCCAAAAACGCCAAACACACGATTTGCGTGTAGCAAGGCTTGTTGGCGTCCTACCGGCGGGAAAACACTTCTGCACGACTCTCCAAGGTGTGGGGGATCCATCCTCCAAAGGGGAAGTCTCTAGCCCTTGTCGTTCCTGCAGTATTCACAGTTCTTCAGCCTAGTAGGAGCTTCGTTGCACCAACCGCTGGCATTTCTTGGGCATCTGCCCATCTCCGAGCTGCTTGTGACTTTTGGACTTCGTCCCCTTGTTCCACAGGTACCCTCAGTCAGGAATCCATCGTTGTTGCATTGCTGATTTGTGTTTTCCTTGCATTTTCCCTCTAACACGACTATTTTGTCCTTAGGGGAACTTTAGTGCACTTTGCACTCACTTTTCAGGGTCTTGGGGAGGGTTATTTTTCTAACTCTCACTATTTTCTAATAGTCCCAGCGACCCTCTACAAGGTCACATAGGTTTGGGGTCCATTCGTGGTTCACATTCCACTTTTGGAGTATATGGTTTGTGTTGCCCCTATCCCTATGTTTCCCCATTGCATCCTATTGTAACTATACATTGTTTGCACTGTTTTCTAAGACTATACTGCATATTTTTGCTATTGTGTGTATATATATCTTGTGTATATTTCCTATCCTCTCTCTGAGGGTACACTCTAAGATACTTTGGCATATTGTCATAAAAATAAAGTACCTTTATTTTTAGTATAACTGTGTATTGTGTTTTCTTATGATATTGTGCATATGACACTAAGTGGTACTGTAGTAGCTTCACACGTCTCCTAGTTCAGCCTAAGCTGCTCTGCTAAGCTACCATTATCTATCAGCCTAAGCTGCTAGACACCCTATACACTAATAAGGGATAACTGGGCCTGGTGCAAGGTGCAAGTACCCCTTGGTACTCACTACAAGCCAGTCCAGCCTCCTACATTGGTTGTGCAGCGGTGGGATAAGTGCTTTGAGACTACTTACCACTCTTGTCATTGTACTTTTCATAAGAGAAAAATATACAAAACAAGGTCAGTGTATATACACATAGCCAAAAAGTTTTGCATTTCCTCTTTTCACTCTTTTCTAAGTGCTGAAAAGTACTTCTAAACTTTCAAAAAGTTCTTAAAAGTTTAAAAAGTTTTTTTTCTGTCTTTCCAAAAAGTTCTGAAAACTTTTTTCTCTTTTGCTATCACTTTAACTCTCTCTAAAAAATGTCTGGCACAGGAAAAAATATTGAACTGTCCAAACTTGCATATGATCACCTTAGCTGGAAAGGAGCAAGGAGTCTCTGCATAGAGAGAGGTTTGAGTGTAGGGAAGAATCCTTCCTTAGAACCGTTAATTAATATGCTTAGAGTACAGGATAAGGCCATAAGTGCCCAATCTGTAGAAAAAGTAGCTAATGGTTCTCAATCTGATCCAGGGACTCCCCCAGGAAAAGGTTCAGGAAAGAAACTTCTCAGCCTGCCCATTACTAGACAGTCTAGCATAGTTGGTACAGAGGTTGAATCACATCATACTGATGATGTGCTCTCACATTATGCTGGTAGCCAAGCTGTTAGGGTGCCCCTTGTAAGGGACAGGTCTCCTTCTGTTCATTCCCATCATACCTCTGTATCTAGAAATGTCCCTCCCACCCACCCTGATGACAGATTGTTAGAAAGGGAGCTCAATAGATTGAGAGTGGAACAAACCAGACTGAAGCTCAAGAAGCAACAGCTGGATTTGGATAGACAGTCTTTAGAAATAGAGAGGGAAAGACAGAAGTTGGGTTTAGATACCCATGGTGGCAGCAGCAGTATTCCCCATAGTCATCCTGCAAAAGAGCATGATTCCAGGAATCTGCACAAGATAGTTCCCCCTTATAAGGAGGGGGATGACATTAACAAGTGGTTTGCTGCACTTGAGAGGGCCTGTGTTGTACAGGATGTCCCTCAAAGGCAGTGGGCTGCTATCCTATGGCTATCATTTAGTGGAAAGGGTAGGGATAGACTCCTTACTGTGAAAGAAAGTGATGCCAATAATTTTACAGTTCTTAAGAATGCACTCCTGGATGGTTATGGCTTAACCACTGAACAGTACAGGATAAAGTTCAGAGAGACCAAAAAGGAGTCTTCACAAGACTGGGTTGATTTCATTGACCATTCAGTGAAGGCCTTGGAGGGGTGGTTACATGGCAGTAAAGTTACTGATTATGAAAGCCTGTATAACACAATCCTGAGAGAGCATATACTTAATAATTGTGTGTCTGATTTGTTGCACCAGTACCTGGTAGACTCTGATCTGACCTCTCCCCAAGAATTGGGAAAGAAGGCAGACAAATGAGTCAGAACAAGGGTGAACAGAAAAGTTCATACAGGGGGTGACAAAGATGGCAATAAGAAGAAAGATGGTGAAAAATCTCAAGATAAGCATGGGGATAAGGGTAAAACCAAAGATCCCACTTCAAATCTTAAACACTCTTCAGAGGGTGGGGATAAAACAAATTCTTCCTCTTCTTCCCAACCTGCACACATTAAAAAGCCTTGGTGCTTTGTGTGTAAAAACAGAGGCCATAGGCCAGGGGATAAGTCCTGTCCAGGTAAACCCCCTGAGCCTACCACCACTAATACATCAAGCTCTAGTGCCCCTAGCAGTAGTGGTACTAGTGGTGGGACTGCTGGCAACAGTCAAGCAAAGGGTGTAGTTGGGTTCACTTATGGGTCCATAGTGAAAACTGATGTAATCAGTCCCAAGACAGTTCCTGTCACACCTAGTGGCATTGGCCTTGCCACACTGGCTGCTTGTCCCCTTACAATGGATAAGTACAGGCAGACAGTTTCAATAAATGGTGTTGAGGCCTTGGCCTACAGGGACACAGGTGCCAGTTTCACTTTGGTGACTGAAAACCTAGTGCACCCTGATCAACACATCATTGGACAACAGTATAAGATTATTGATGTCCATAACTCCACTAAGTTTCTTCCCTTAGCTATAATTCAGTTTAGTTGGGGTGGAGTTACTGGCCCTAAGCAGGTGGTGGTATCACCTAGCTTACCTGTAGAATGTCTCTTAGGTAATGACCTAGAGGCCTCAGGTTGGGCTGATGTAGAGTTTTATGCCCATGCAGCCATGCTGGGCATCCCTGAGGAATTGTTCCCTCTCATTTCAAGTGAAATGAAAAAGCAAAGGAGAGAAGGCCTGAAAACTCAGGATCCCTCTCCATCAACAGGTAAAAAGGGTATCACAGTATCCCCTAACCACCCTACCATTCAGGATACTATTCCTGTGGTGGGAGAAACCTCTCCTGGGGTGGCACCTGTTCCAAGGGAATCATCAGCTGGCAAAGCTGGACTCCCTGAGGTGGAAGTACCTCTCTGTGGGATAACTAACATTGGTGAGAAAAACAGCACCATTTTAGTTAACATGGAGTATCCCTCCAGCCCTCCCAGAGAAACTTTAGTGCAGAAACCCTGCACTACCTCACAACACTTAGGACAGCATCCCTGCCCTAGTGTGGAGCTCATAGGACAGCATCCCTGCCCTGCTCCAACTCAAGAGAAACAGCATCCCTGTTCTCTCTTCCAGCCAGATGGACAAAGTTTTTGCCCAGCTATGGCTTTTCTGAGACAGCATCCCTGTCTGGCATTTCCATCACTACAAATAGGTTCAGTGGACAATTCCCACTGCTCTAAACTAAAACTTACTGATAGAAACTCTGAAAATACATCTTCACATTGTTGCTTAGCTAAAAAACTTCAAACAGGGTGGTTTACATCCCCACAGGGAAGTAACCATATAGTGGATGATAAAGGGAGTAACCAGTCTATTGCAGAGCTACTCTCTACTTATCACCACTTAGACAATAAAGTCTCAACTGGCCAAGGTTAGCCTTATTGTCCTTCGTTTGGGGGGGGGTTGTGTGAGAAGGTAGCCTCTTTCTAGCCTTGTTACCCCCACTTTTGGCCTGTTTGTGAGTGTATGTCAGGGTGTTTGTCACTGTTTTCACTGTCTCACTGGGATCCTGATAGCCAGGCCTCAGTGCTCATAGTGAAAACACTATGTTTTCAGTATGTTTGTTATGTGTCACTGGGATCCTGCTGGTCAGGACCCCAGTGCTCATAGGTTTGTGGCCTATATGTATGTGTCACTGGGACCCTGTCACACAGGGCCCCAGTGCTCATAGGTGTGCATGTATATGTTCCCTGTGTGGTGCCTAACTGTCTCACTGAGGCTCTACTAACCAGAACCTCAGTGGTTATGCTCTCTCGTTACTTTCAAATTGTCACTAACAGGCTAGTGACCAATTTTACCAATTTACATTGGCTTACTGGAACACCCTTATAATTCCCTAGTATATGGTACTGAGGTACCCAGGGTATTGGGGTTCCAGGAGATCCCTATGGGCTGCAGCAATTCTTTTGCCACCCATAGGGAGCTCTGACAATTCTTACACAGGCCTGCCACTGCAGCCTGAGTGAAATAACGTCCACGTTATTTCACAGCCATTTTACACTGCACTTAAGTAACTTATAAGTCACCTATATGTCTAACCTTTACCTGGTAAAGGTTAGGTGCAAAGTTACTTAGTGTGAGGGCACCCTGGCACTAGCCAAGGTGCCCCCACATTGTTCAGAGCCAATTCACTGAACTTTGTGAGTGCGGGGAAACCATTACACGTGTGCACTACATATAGGTCACTACCTATATGTAGCTTCACCATGGTAACTCCGAATATGGCCATGTAACATGTCTATGATCATGGAATTGCCCCCTCTATGCCATCCTGGCATTGTTGGTACAATTCCATGATCCCAGTGGTCTGTAGCACAGACCCTGGTACTGCCAGACTGCCCTTCCTGGGGTTTCACTGCAGCTGCTGCTGCTGCCAACCCCTCAGACAGGCAGCTGCCCTCCTGGGGTCCAGCCAGGCCTGGCCCAGGATGGCAGAACAAAGAACTTCCTCTGAGAGAGGGTGTGACACCCTCTCCCTTTGGAAAATGGTGTGAAGGCAGGGGAGGAGTAGCCTCCCCCAGCCTCTGGAAATGCTTTGTTGGGCACAGATGTGCCCAATTCTGCATAAGCCAGTCTACACCGGTTCAGGGACCCCTTAGCCCCTGCTCTGGCACGAAACTGGACAAAGGAAAGGGGAGTGACCACTCCCCTGACCTGCACCTCCCCTGGGAGGTGTCCAGAGCTCCTCCAGTGTGCTCCAGACCTCTGCCATCTTGGAAACAGAGGTGCTGCTGGCACACTGGACTGCTCTGAGTGGCCAGTGCCACCAGGTGACGTCAGAGACTCCTGCTGATAGGCTCCTTCAGGTGTTAGTAGCCTTTCCTCTCTCCTAGGTAGCCAAACCCTCTTTTCTGGCTATTTAGGGTCTCTGTCTCTGGGGAAACTTTAGATAACGAATGCATGAGCTCAGCCGAGTTCCTCTGCATCTCCCTCTTCACCTTCTGATAAGGAATCGACCGCTGACCGCGCTGGAAGCCTGCAAACCTGCAACATAGTAGCAAAGACGACTACTGCAACTCTGTAACGCTGATCCTGCCGCCTTCTCGACTGTTTTCCTGCTTGTGCATGCTGTGGGGGTAGTCTACCTCCTCTCTGCACCAGAAGCTCCGAAGAAATCTCCCGTGGGTCGACGGAATCTTCCCCCTGCAACCGCAGGCACCAAAAAGCTGCATTACCGGTCCCTTGGGTCTCCTCTCAGCACGACGAGCGAGGTCCCTCGAATCCAGCGACACCGTCCAAGTGACCCCCACAGTCCAGTGACTCTTCAGCCCAAGTTTGGTGGAGGTAAGTCCTTGCCTCACCTCGCTGGGCTGCATTGCTGGGAACCGCGACTTTGCAAGCTACTCCGGCCCCTGTGCCCTTCCGGCGGAAATCCTTCGTGCACAGCCAAGCCTGGGTCCACGGCACTCTAACCTGCATTGCACGACTTTCTAAGTTGGTCTCCGGCGACGTGGGACTCCTTTGTGCAACTTCGGCGAGCACCGTTTCACGCATCCTCGTAGTGCCTGTTTCTGGCACTTCTCCGGGTGCTACCTGCTTCAGTGAGGGCTCTTTGTCTTGCTCGACGTCCCCTCTCTCTGCAGGTCCAATTTGCGACCTCCTGGTCCCTCCTGGGCCCCAGCAGCGTCCAAAAACGCCAAACACACGATTTGCGTGTAGCAAGGCTTGTTGGCGTCCAACCGGCGGGAAAACACTTCTGCACGACTCTCCAAGGCGTGGGGGATCCATCCTCCAAAGGGGAAGTCTCTAGCCCTTGTCGTTCCTGCAGTATTCACAGTTCTTCAGCCTAGTAGGAGCTTCTTTGCACCAACCGCTGGCATTTCTTGGGCATCTGCCCATCTCCGAGCTGCTTGTGACTTTTGGACTTGGTCGCCTTGTTCCACAGGTACCCTCAGTCAGGAATCCATCGTTGTTGCATTGCTGATTTGTGTTTTCCTTGCATTTTCCCTCTAACACGACTATTTTGTCCTTAGGGGAACTTTAGTGCACTTTGCACTCACTTTTCAGGGTCTTGGGGAGGGTTATTTTTCTAACTCTCACTATTTTCTAATAGTCCCAGCGACCCTCTACAAGGTCACATAGGTTTGGGGTCCATTCGTGGTTCACATTCCACTTTTGGAGTATATGGTTTGTGTTGCCCCTATCCCTATGTTTCCCCATTGCATCCTATTGTAACTATACATTGTTTGCACTGTTTTCTAAGACTATACTGCATATTTTTGCTATTGTGTATATATATCTTGTGTATATTTCCTATCCTCTCTCTGAGGGTACACTCTAAGATACTTTGGCATATTGTCATAAAAATAAAGTACCTTTATTTTTAGTATAACTGTGTATTGTGTTTTCTTATGATATTGTGCATATGACACTAAGTGGTACTGTAGTAGCTTCACACGTCTCCTAGTTCAGCCTAAGCTGCTCTGCTAAGCTACCATTATCTATCAGCCTAAGCTGCTAGACACCCTATACACTAATAAGGGATAACTGGGCCTGGTGCAAGGTGCAAGTACCCCTTGGTACTCACTACAAGCCAGTCCAGCCTCCTACAATTACTATCAGGAATACTGCTGCTGTCACCATGGGGTCCTAACCCCAACCTCTGTCTCTCCTTCTCAATGTCTAGGGATTCCCTATCTAAGGCCAGCTGTTGCTATTTAAGCTTCAGTCTGGTCTCTTCAACCCTCAACCTTTTGAGTTCCCTTTCTAACATGTTGTCTTCAGGGTGGGTGGGTTGGGAATGCTTGGACACAGAAGATAAACTGGAAACAACAGAGGGGGATCTGTCCCTAACTGAATGAACCCTAATAACTTGGCCTCCAGGAATAAAGACTCCCCTACTATGATGGGAGCCTCCATTACTACTAACACTACTAGGTGTCCTGCTAGGGGGCAGATTTGGAACAGGACCCTCCCCACCTCCCTCAAGGAGATCCCCTGAGTCAGAATGGGAACCTTCTATTAACCTCTCATTTGAAGTGCCTCCTAGGGACTCATCATTCACAATAAGCATGTTAAATAGAAACTCTTTTGTAGGGTTCTTTCCTATCACTAAACCTCTATCGAAGCAGAGACTCCTTAGGCTTTTGTAATTTTAATTGTCATAAGTAGTATTGAACATTTTAAGAGGAGACTCTACATCAGACATGATAGTAAAAAGGTTTAGAAATAGTGAGAAGGAAGAAAAAAGTTTCAGAACTTTTTAGAGAACAGAGAAAAAAACTTTTTCTAACTTTTTAGAAACTTTTAGAAGTTTTAGAATACTTTTCAGAACTTTGTTAAAAGGTTTAAGAGGAGAAAAGCAAAACTTTTTGGTTAGGTGTACATACACTGAACTTGTTTTGTATATTATTCTTTTATGAAAAGTACACAATGACAAAGTGGTAAGTAGTTACAAGTACTTATCCCACCGCTGCACAACCAATGTAGGAGGCTGGCCTGGCTTGTAGTGGGTACCAGAGGTACTTACACCTTGTGCCAGGTCCAGTAATCCCTTATTAGTGTAGAAGAGGTGTTTCTAGCAGCTTAGGCTGATAGAAGGTAGCTATGGCAAAGCAGCTTAGGCTGAACTTGGAGACATGTAAAGCTCCTACTATACCACTGGTGTCATATGCACAATATCATAAGAAGAACAATACACAGAAGTACTAAAAATAAAGGTACTTTATTTTTATGACAATATGCCAAAAGTATCTCAGTGAGTACCCTCAGTATGAGGATAAGTAATATATACACAAGATATATGTACACAAACCAACATTATGCAGGTAATAGCAAAAGAAAGTAATGCAAGCAGTGTAAAGTTACAATAGATTGCAATAGGAGCACATAGGGATAGGGGCAACACAAACCACATACTCCAAAAGTGGAATGCGAACCACGAATGGACCCCAAACCTATGTGAGCTTGTAGGGGGTCGCTGGGACTGTAAGAAAACAGTGAGGGTTAGAAAAATAGCCCACCCTAAGACCCTGAAAGGTAGGTGTAAAGTGCACCTACTACCCCTAGAGAGCACAGAAGTCGTGATAGGGGGATTCTGCATGAAGAACAAACACCAGCAATGCAACAACAGTGGATTTCCGGACCTGAGTACCTGTAGGACAAGGGGACCAAGTCCAATAGTCGCGACAGTGTCGAGACTGGGCAGGATCCCAAGAAATGCCAGCTGAGGGTGCAAGGAAGCTGCCACCGGTTGGAAGATGCTTGGAGTTCTGCAAGAAAGAAGAGGACTAGGAACTTCCCCTTTGGAGGATGGATGTCCCACATAGCGATGAAGTTTGCAGAGGTGTTCCCACACAGAAAGACTGCAAACAAGCCTTGCTAGCTGCAAGGGTCACTGTAGAGGTTTTTGGGTGCTGCTGTGGCCCAGGAGGGACCAAGATGTCGCCACTTGGAGGAGGAGACAGAGGGGGCACCCAGCAACTCAGGGAGCCCTCACAGAAGCAGGCAGCACCCGCAGAAGTACCTGAACAGGCACTTGGAAGAAGAGTGAATCGGAGTCCACGCAAAGTCACAAAAGGGAGTCCCACGATGCCGGAGGACAACTCAGAAGGTTGTGCACTGCATGTTAGAGTGTTGGGGACCCAGGCTTGGCTGTGCATGAAGGAAATCCTGGAAGAGTGCACAGGAGCCGGGTGCAGCTGCAAATCACGCGATACCCAGCAATGCAGTCTAGTGTGGGGAGGCAAGGACTTACCTCCACCAAACTTGGACTGAAGAGTCACTGGACTGTGGGAGTCACGTGGACAGAGTTGCTGAGTTCCAGGGACCACGCTCGTCGTGCTGAGAGGGGACCCAGAGGACCAGTGATGCAGTCTTTTGGTGCCTGCGGTTGCTGGGGGAAGATTCTGTCGACCCACTGGAGATTTCTTCAGAGCTCCTGGTGCAGAGAGGAGACAGGCTATCCCCAGAGCATGCACCACCTGGAAACAGTCGAAAAAGCCGGCAGGATGAAGCGATACAAGGTTGCTAGTAGTCGTCTTGCTAATTTGTTGCGGTTTTGCAGGCGTCCTGAGCAGTCAGCGGTCGATCCTTTGGTAGAAGGTGAAGAGGGAGATGCAGAGGAACTCTGATGAGCTCTTGCATTCGTTATCTGGTGAGATCCCCAAAGCAGAGACCCTAAATAGCCAGAAAAGGAGGTTTGGCTACCTAGGAAGCAGGATTGGCTACCAAGAGAGGTAAGAGCCTATCAGAAGGAGCCTCTGATGTCACCTGCTGGCACTGGCCACTCAGAGCAGTCCAGTGTGCCACAGACACCTCTGTTTCCAAGATGGCAGAGGTCTGGGACACACTGGAGGAGCTCTGGGCACCTCCCCTGGGAGGTGCAGGTCAGGGGAGTGGTCACTCCCCTTTCCTGTGTCCAGTTGCGCCAAAGAGCAGGGCTGGGGGATCCCTGAACCGGTGTAGACTGGCTTATGCAGAGATGGGCACCATCTGTGCCCATCAAAGCATTTCCAGAGGCTGGGGGAGGCTACTCCTCCCCAGCCTTCACACCTATTTCCAAAGGGAGAGGGTGTTACACCCTCTCTCAGAGGAAGTCCTTTGTTCTGCCTTCCTGGGCCAGGGCTGCCTGGACCCCAGGAGGGCAGAAACCTGTCTGAGGGGTTGGTAGCAGCAGCAGCTGCAGTGGAGACCCCGAAAAGGCAGTTTGGCAGTACCCGGGTTCTGTGCTAGAGACCCGGGGGATCATGGAATTGTCCCCCCAATGCCAGAATGGCATTGGGGGGACAATTCCATGATCTTAGACATGTCACATGGCCATGTTCAGAGTTACCATTGTGACGCTGTACGTAGGTAGTGACCTATGTACAGTGCACACGTGTAATGGTGTCCCCGCACTCACAAAGTCCGAGGAATTTGCCCTGAACGATGTGGGGGCACCTTGGCTAGTGCCAGGGTGTCCACACACTAAGTAACTTTGCACCCAACCTTCACCAGGTGAAGGTTAGACATATAGGTGACTTATAAGTTACTTAAGTGCAGTGGTAAATGGCTGTGAAATAACGTGGACGTTATTTCACTCAGACTGCACTGGCAGGCCTGTGTAAGAATTGTCAGAGCTCCCTATGGGTGGCAAAAGAAATGCTGCAGCCCATAGGGATCTCCTGGAACCCCAATACCCTGGGTACCTCGGTACCATATACTAGGGAATTATATGCGTGTACCAGTATGCCAATTTGAATTGGTAAATTTAGTCACTAGCCTGTTAGTGACAAATTTGGAAAGCAGAGAGAGCATAACCACTGAGGTTCTGGTTAGCAGAGCCTCAGTGAGACAGTTAGGCATCACACAGGGAACACATACAGGGCACATACTTATGAGCACTGGGGCCCTGCCTGGCAGGGTCCCAGTGACACATAGACTAAAACAACATATATACAGTGAAATATGGGGGTAACATGCCAGGCAAGATGGTACTTTCCTACAGCGGGTCTGTGGAAGCACTTCGAGGTAGAGGGAAGGGATACTCTGACATCCTTAGGGGATCCTCAGGGGCTCACTTACCCTATCATGAAGGACGCCCTGATCACTAGGTATGGTCTCACTCCTGATCAGTATAAAGACAAATTTAGGTTGTATAGGAAGAAGGAATCCCAAACATGGTTGAATGTGTTGATTATTTTTGCAGGTCACTGGATAGTTGGGTGAAGGGCAGTAAGGTAACTACGTATGAGGGGCTTTACAATTTGATTGCTTGGGAGCACTTGTACAGTTTATGTTTTCCAGAGCTGCACCAGCATCTAATTGACAGCAAGCTGACTGGCCCCAGGAAGCTTGCACAGGAAGCGGACCGTTGGGAGAGCACCAGGGTCCAAAAGAGGTATGGAGGAGACCATGCCAAGGGTGGGCAGGGTCACCATCAGAAGTCGGCGGGGGGGGTAAGGGTAAACAGGGGGAGTTCTCTATAGGGCCCCAACCAAACCATGGGTCTCTACAGGAAATCTGCAGAGAAGGGTCCCCAGAAGTGCTTTGCATGTGACCCCAAATGTCCCAAGTGGACAACTGGTGCTCAGTCACAGGGTTTGGCCAGTGTAGCGCTTGGGAGGAGTTGGTTCCAGGTAGGTGGGAGCCAGCTGAGACGACCCTTGTCTCACTAGGGGACAGTGAGATGGTCCAGAGGATCCTCGTGCCTCATAACACTAAGAAGTACAGGCAGTGGGTGACCATCAATGAACAGAGGGTAGAGGCTCTGAGAGACACAGGAGCCAGTGTGACTACAGTGAGGAGTCAACTAGTGTCTGAAGAGCAGATACATCCCCGTGTACTTCACCAAGTAGTTGCAGTGGACAACTCAGAGCGCCTGTACAGAGTAGCGCAGGTTCCCTTTGAATGGGGGGGGGGGGGTGTCTCAGGTTCCCTGAAGGTAGCTGTGAGTCCAACCATGCCTGCAGATTGCTTGCTTGGCAATGACCTGGAGGATTCCCCTTGGCTGGAGATGGAACGGGGGTCACACTTGGAAATGTTGGGTCTGCCTGGGTGGGCGTGTGTGTGTCTACCCGGTCTATGGCAGCCCATCAGGGGGTCAGGAGAGGATCAGGAGACCCTGGAGCCTGAGAGAGTGGCCCAGGTATCTGCCAGAAGGAGGAAGGGCAAGGGACGTGGGAAACCAGCCCCAGAAGTTCCCACAGTCCAGGAGGAGGCTGAACCTGAGGGGGAGGCCCTGTAGCCTACAGGGTAACAGGTGGCTGAACTGTGTGAGGTCCCTGAGCTGTCACAGTGGTAGCAGGAAGGGGGACCCACCAGGGAAGCATTCTGTGAGGCACAGAAAACATGCCCTACTCTGGAGGGTTTGGGGCGACAGGCTGCAGACCAGGCGCCTGGCAAGGAGCCTGGATCACATTTGATTTACTGGGAGGATGGCCTACTATATTGCGAGCCTAAGGTTCCTGAGCCTGGGTCAGCCCATGTGCCGGTGGTACCCCAGTGCTTCAGACACTTCCTACTTAGTCTGGCTCATGATGTACCTTTATCTGGACATTTGGGGCAGGACAGGACCTTTGAATGGCTTGTCACCCACCTTTACTGGCCCCTAATGTGCAGACACTCAGATGCTCATTTTAAGTCTTGCCCAACTTGTCAGGCAAGTAGCAAGAGTGAGGGGAAATGCAGGGCCCCCCTACAACCTTTCCCTTTGGTTAGTAACCACTTTGAATGGGTTGGTATTGACATTGTGGGGCCTCTGGATACCGAGACAGCCAGGGGCAACAGGTTTATCCTGGTCTTGGTGGACCATGCCATACGGTACCCGGAAGCCATTCCTTTGAGATCGATTACCGCGCCTGTGGTGGGCAGTGCATTGATTTGGGTTTTCACCTGCTTGGGGTTCCCCAAGAAGGTGGTGTCCGATAGGGGTACCAACGTCATATCAACTTATATGAAGTCTCTGTGGAGGGTGTGTGGGGTCACATACAAGTACACCACACCCTACCATCCCCAAAGCAATGGTCTGGTTGAGAGATTCAACTGCACCTTGAAGGGCAGGATAATGAGCCTGTCAGAGCCCTTGAGGCGGAAGTGGGACGTCCTCTTGCTATGCCTTCTGTTCACTTACAGGAAGGTGCCTCAAAAAGGGCTTGGTTTTAGTCCTTTTGAGCTGTTGTATGGCTACCCTGTTAGGTGACCTTTGAGTCTGGTAAAGGAGGCTTTGGAGAAAGCCCCTAGTAACCCCCCCCAGGATGTATCCAGTTACATGGTGGCTCTGAGAAAACAGATTGCCCACTTCAGGAGTCTCGCACAGAAGAACCTGGAAGCAAGCCAGGGAGACATGAAACACTGGTATGACCAGAATGTCACTCTGGTCGAGTTTCAACCTGGTCAGAAAGTATGGGTGATGGCACCAGTGGAGCATAGGGCACTCCAGGACAGGTGGACTGGGCCATTTGAGGTGGTGGAGCGCAAGAGTGAAGTCACCTACCTGGTGGACTTGCGGACTCCCAGGAACCCCTTCAGGGTCCTGCATGTGAACCAGCTCAAGCCACACTTTGAGCAGATTGAATTGTCCATGCTCCTAGCAACAGATGACAGGGTGTAGGAAGAGAGTGAGCCTCTTCCTGACCTCCTGTCTGCAATTGAGCGTGAAGCTTTTGCTGTGGTCTGGGCACTGAAGAAGCTAAGAGTAAGCCCCTACTTGTTTGGGATTCATATCTGGGTTCAGACAGACCACAGGCCCCTCAAGTGGTCAATGCAGATGAGGGGTGAAAATCTTAAATTGTTGAGGTGGTCCATCTCCCTACAAGGAATGGACTTTACAGTGAAACACTGCCCTGGCACTGACCACCTCAATGTTGATGGTCTGTCCAGATACTTCTGCCTTAGTGATGAGAACTCCCAAGAGGTTGGGTAGTTGCTCCCCACTTTCAGCTGGGGGGGGACACGTGTTAGACTTGGCATCACTGGCATGGTCTCCCCTATCTTTTGTTGCATCTACTTCCCAGGTTGTCTCTGTGTGCTGGTCTCTGTTTTTGCTGTTTTGTTTGCTTTGGACACCTTCCCACTGCTAACCAGTGCTAAAGTGTAAGTGCTCCCTGTATAAATTGTATGTGTACATTTATCCATGATTGGCATATTTCGATGCCCAGGGCCTGCATATCAAATGCTACTAGTGGGCCTGCAGCACTGGTTGTGCCACCCACATTAGTAGCCCTGTAAACATGGCTCAGACCTGCCACTGCAGTGTCTGTGTGTGCAGTTTTAAACTGCCAATTCTACTTGGCAAGTGTGTCCACTTGCCAGGCCTAAACCTTCCCTTTTTATACATGTAAGGCACCCCTAAGGTGGGCCCTAGGTAGCCCGATGGGCAGGGTGCAGTGTATGTTAAAGGTGGGACATGTACGTATGTGTTTTACATGTCCTGACAGTGAAATACTGCCAAGTTCGTTTTTCACTCTTACAAGGCCTATCTCTCTCATAGGTTAACATGGGGGCTGCCTTAAATAGTATTAAAGCGCAGATTCTCTGAACTCACAATTTAAAAATACATCCTTTAGTGAAGTTGGTTTTTAGATTGTGTGTTTGAAAATGCCACTTTTAGAAAATAGGCATTTTCTTGCTTAAACCATTCTGTGACTCTGCTTGTTTGTGGATTCCCTGTCTGGGTCAGTTTGACAGTTGGGCTGTTTGCACCTCTCTCTAGACAGTGACACAAAGGGGGCTGGGTGTAGCCTGCATATCCTGATGGGCCACCTGGGCTGAGGGGAAGGGAGGAGTGGTCACTTACACCTGAAAGGGCTATGCCTGCCCTCACACAATGCAGTCTCCAACCCTCTGGGTGTGTCTGGGACCTGGCCTGGACAAGGTAGGATCTTGAAAACAACAGAAACTTATCTTTAAGGTAGGCCTACTTCAAAGGCAGAAAGGGGTATAAGAAGAGCATCCCTAACCCCTGAACATCAGATTACCTCTGGAACCAAGAGGAACCTCTGTGAAGGAGAAGAGCTGGAGAAGCTGGAGGAGGCGTACTGCCCCTTTGCCTGTGACTGTGCTTTGCTGGGTTGGCCTGCTTCTACCTGAGAGAGGACAAAAACTAACTGTTGTGTGACTTACCACTGGTGAAGAATCTCCAAGGGCTTGAACTGAGCTTGCCTCCTGTTGCTAAAGTCTCAGGGACAACAAAGACATCTCTCTGCCAGCACTTGGGCTTTCTACTGAGAGTCCTGCCTGCCAAGTGGTGCCCTAACCTGTCTGTTGGCCCTTGAAAGGTGGAGCTGGTGGAAAAAGACAGAAATCCATGCAGAGACCGCCGTGCAGGGAAACATTTGACACACTACCCGCCTCGCAGCTGATAAACAATGCGCCCCTGGCCTCGGGGCTAAAATTGACGCTCCACCTGCATCTCGGCTGGGAGATCAACGCAACACGGCTAGGGAAATGATGAGCAACACCCGCAGCGGCTGCTGTTAACGACGCAAGCCCCCACGCAGCGTGGTTTCTTGACACAGTGCGACCGAATTTCAACGCAACATCGCGGGGTGCGGAAATTCAGCGCAAAGCCTGCCCGGACCCGAGGTGCCCGTCCAGATCGATGCATCGCTTTCTTGCGGGAGAGAAGAAACAACGCATGCTAACCCGACCGGAGGAAGCATGGCGCACATTCTCGCTTGCGAGTGAGGAATCGATGCATCTATGGCCGTTTCCGATGCACACTCGCCCGTGCGGCTTGATTTTGATGCCACCCAGGTACTTTTGTGTGCTAACTGCATTCTCACTGTTTTCTAAGGATTTAAGACTCTTGTTCTTTTTAAAATTCATATCTTTACTTGTGTATGTTGGACTTTTGTTGTTTTGGTTTTGTTTTGTTTAGATAAATATTCCCTATTTTTCTAAACCGGTGTTGTGTAATTTTGTGGTGTTTTCACTGAGTTACTGTGTGGGTTGGTACAAATACTTTAACCATTGCTTCTGAAGTTAAGCCTGCCTGCTCGTGCCAAGCTACCAAGGGGGTGAACGGGGGTTAACTGAGGGTGATTCTCCTTTACCCTGACTAGAGTGAGGGTCCTTGTTTGGACAGGGGGTAACCTGATTGCCAACCAAAGACCCTATTTCTAACAGCTTGGATCTTTCACTTAGGTCGGTTTGTGTCGTGACAGGGGTCACTGGCTGCTCATAGGGTGGATTTCTTACTTAGGTTGGATTGTGTCATGACAGGGGTCACTAGCTCCTCACAGTGTGGATTTTTTACTTAGGTGAGTTTGTGTCGTAACAGGGGTCAGTGCACATAATAAGGATTTGTTACATAGGTTGGTTTGTGTTGTGACAGCGTTCACTATCTGCTCTTAGTGTGGACTTTTTACTTAGGTCGGTTTGTGTTGTGACAGGGGTCACTAGCTACTCATAGCGTAGATTTCTCACTCAGGTAGGTTTGTGTCAAGACAGGGGTCACTGGCTGCTCATAGTGTGGATTTCTTACTTATGTCAGCTTATGTTGTGACAAGTCTGGATTTCTTACTTAGGTCGGTCTGTGTCATGACAGGGGTCACTAGCTGCTCATAACATGGATTTCTTACTTAGGTCGAGTTGTGTCATGACAGGAGTCCCTATCTGCTCATATTGTGAAGTTTTTACTTATGTCGGTTTGAGTCATGACACGGGTCACTATATGCTCATAGGATGGATTTCTTGCTTAGGTAAATTTGTGTCGTGACAGGGTTCACTACCTGTTAATAGCATGGACTTCTTACTTACGTCAGTCTGTGTCATGACAGGGGACACTATCTGCTCATAGTGTGGATTTCTTACTTAGCCCGGTTTGTGTTGTGTGGAGGCTGGCTTACTTTATGGTGTACACCTATGGTGTGGCACCCTATACTGAGTCCAGGCAGCTGTTACTGATAACTGTTTTGGTGCCTAGATTTACCACAGCTCTCTCGGGGTAACTGTGGAGAGCAGATCGGACTTGTCAGGGAGGAATGTTAAGCACTTACAATACCACAGTAGTCAGTCAGTGATGTTCACACAAGAAAGAACCACATCAAGTGTTACAAAAATAAAGTATTCTTTATTATTACACTAGTGCTACCCTGACATTGGTATATCTCCACTTGGAGATGTCTACACACAGAAAATATACTTAGAAACAAACAGGAAAAGCATAGAAATACATGGGACCCTATGGGGGGGAGGGCAAACCATATACTAAGAAAGTGGTATAAGGATGGAGGTGTCCAACCCAGGTAAGTGTGTTACAATTCCAGGGGCTGGGGAGTACGAAATCACCCACGGTAAGTAATAGAAATCCCCCAGGCGTCCGTGTGCAGAGGTGTTATCTAACTGGACGTCCCATAGGCTAACACAGGACCGTTGTGGTTGGAATTTTTAGGATTCAGGACCCTTCCCAGAGGACCTTGAGGAAATCAGTTGGCACAAGGAAGGTTTGAGAGTGCCCCCACCCGTGGATACCCAGGGAAATGAAGTACCTACACCAGGGAGCCCGGGTACATAGGAGTGAAGTGATGTAGGAGACCTTTGTTGGAGTCTATCGGGGTCTCAGTTGTCCAGCTGCTGTCGCGACCCGTGGACAAGGTTGGTGGAACCCAAGGGTGGATTTGAGACAAGAAGAACCTGAAAAAGAAGGGGACAGAATCCAGACCACTCGAAGATGTCCAAGCGGTGCAGGTAGGCAAAACCCATCCTTCATGGGTAGAAGTTACTGCAGGACGGTGATGGAAGGAGCGTAACTGCAGAGTACAGGTGATGCAGGAGATCCTTGGAGTCACCCACGCGCTGTCCCACGTCGGTTGCCAGATTGCAGAGGGCTCAGTGCTCAGCAGAACCACAACAAGCCTTGGCAAAAGCAGGAAGAAACTGCAGGGAAGTTTGAAGGAGTTTGGGGACCAGAAAGGTCCAAAGCACTAGACTCTTGGAGGGCAGTCAGGGCTGGCCCTCAGCAAGTCAGGAGAGTCAGAGGGAATCAATGGAGCCCCCATGAGGACCCACTGGCAGCCGGCACAGGAAGGCACAGGGAGGCCTCCGGAGCACAACAAAGAAGGAGTCCCACGCCACAGGAGTTGGAGGGAGGTCACTGTTCTTGGAGCTGCAGAGTGCCGGAGGCCAGGGCTTCCTGGAGCTCAAGAAGAGTCAACAAGCCTTGGTAACAGCAACTGATGTGGTACACAGGGGCTCCGTCCCAGTGGCTACACAAGGGCCCACCGTCTCCCAAGTTGGAAAGAAGAGAAGTTGGAACTGGAGAGGGCCACAGAACCACCACCTGTGAGCAGAGCCTTTCGATGATCGTGGGACAGTAGGATCCACCAGCCAGTTGTTGTTGTTGTGGTGCCTGCATTTGCAGGTGTGAGAAAAGGACTCTTTTGTTATGGTTAGCCCTCACTTTTTGCCTGGTATGTGATGTAGCCACAAAGTTGTTTCTGCCCAGGGCCCTTGCTAACCGGTTTCCCTGGGCCACATCTCTTTTCCTAAAACTGTTGTGATGCACTGGCACAATTGGCAAAACCTTTAGCTGCCACTATAAGTCCCTAGTAAAAGGTACTTAGATAGCCAGGACATGGGGTACTAAGCGTAGATCTCTGAGGGCAGCAGCACAGATTGTGCCACCCTCTAGGACCATGCATCCAGAAGCACCCAGCACTGCCACTGCAACAGTTCTGATGCAATCCTAATCGACAAACTCGACATGGCACACAGCCTCTGTGCCCTGTCCACTAGACACTGCATGCCCTATCGATAAGTCACCCCTCTGGCAGGCCTTACAGCCTTAAGCATGGTGCTCCATATTATATGTGAGGGCATAACTGCATGAGCAATATACCCCCACACCTCCACCGTGTCCTTGCCAAACATGGGACATAGTGAGTGAACAGAGCAGCCATTTTAATACATGTACTGGACAATGGTCAGCACGAGTTTCAAAGTTATATGATGGGTACTCTGAACCCTGGGTTGTTTGGTATCAAACAACTCAGAATGATAAACCCAAGCTGGTACCAGTATTGGATTTATCAGAAAATGTCCCCAGGGGTCACCTTGGAGGTGCCCCTGCAAAAGCTAACTCCCCTGGCATGGTCGCTGGCTAGTCACAACCAGACAAAAATCTGAGCCCCTCGGGTGAAAGATCCTGCTCTCTGAGACTCAGAACAAAACTCTTCCTGGGTGGAGATGCTAACACCCCCTCCCTCAGGAATGTGCACTGCCCTGCTGGCGAGCTTCAAAGGGCTTACCACCCTTGAATACTCGACCCCCAGGCCTGCAGGTAGCAGCAGATGGCCACCTCCATGCAAACCCCCACTTTTGGCTGAAGCAACCTCTGGAAATGAGACAAAGGACAAGAGGAGTGGTCATCCCTCCCAGCTTGCACCACTCCTAAGGTATTGCATGCAAGGTGACTTCTACATTTCATTTTCCTCCATCTTGCATGGAAGGAAAATAGCCAATTAGGTGTAGGGAAGTCACCTCTGCCCACAGGAAGTGGTCACTTAGTGGGTGTAGCCACCCTAAGGTAGATGACCCATTGGTCACTACTAGGTTCCCCTAAAACCCACTAAATACTGAATACAGTATTTAGTAGGTATCCCTAGACCAAGAAATCAGATTCCAAGGACAAAAGAAAAGCAGCAACAAAGAAGACCCAAGGCTCGAGAACTGAAGTCCTGCTGCACCAAGAAAAGGCACCAAACCCTGCCTGCTGCACCCAGGACTCGACAATCACCGCTGAGGGGTTGCTTGGACATTGCTACAAACCCCCAGAGGACAACCCACTCTTCACTAAAGATCTCCCTCCAGAGTGAAGGCATCACTCCACATCTAGAAACCAAACACCACTTCACTGACCGTCTGCTGACCAGGGAACCGGATGCCGCAGCTGGACAAAACTGTGCCCGTCTGACCGTACGGATAAATCCTGACAGTGTGCCAAGATTGGCGGCACTGCGCCCTCCAGTGGACAGACTGCGCAATGGCCCCAGGTACTAGTCATCTCACGTCGGACACCCAGAAGGACAGTCCACTCTGGACTGAAAAAGGACCAGGGAAGCCCCAGTTGAGGTACTTCAGGAACCACCAGGACCTCCCACCAGAGTGCCCTGCTGACCTGTGAGCGACCCTCAAAGAGACCTACCTTCTGCTTCCCAGGGCACCTTTACACACTGCTCCTGGTTCACCGATTCACTCTACGCCTGACCGTCCTGTGCCCTGCACCGAAGATCCAGCTATGCCCTAAGGGTCCCCCACCCCTTGTGACCGCGAAACACCAAAGGGACCCACCGGACTTACCTTTAAGTCCGACTGTGCAGCGCTTCTCCAAGTGGTCCGCCACAGTGGCTGGGCACCAGCTCCAACGACTTTCTGCAGCTATTCCTACTGGAACCGGGAGCCTCCCGAACTTCTCCAGCTGGTCCATAGTGCCCATCGATGACCTCGATATACCTGCAAAGGTAAATGCACTGCCTGATTTTATATGCATTTTTAAAGTGTTTCTCCACTGATTTCTATGGTGCGTACTTACACACGAAAAGACTACTTTTAATAAAACTTTAAAAATTCATAACTTAGAAACTACTTACCCAATTTCAATGATCTTGGTCTTAAAAAATATATAACAATCTGAAGTAGTTTTATAAATTGCTCTTGAGGTATTCTTTTGAGTGTGTGGTCTCATTTATTGATACTGAAAGTAAAACAAATGCTTTGAACTTCTCCAAGATTAGCCTAACTGCTATCATAAAAATTGGAGCATTAAGTGATCTAGTTTTTACCTCTGGAAACAAACGTGTGGTTGCCTGGAGTCCCTGCACAGAGTGCCTAGTTTGTACATTACATAGAGGGTCAGCCTCTACATATGGTGTATCAGCGGAAGGATAAATAGTTTGCATTTGCTGATACCACTTTGTCAATTTTGTGAGCACACGAATAACACTCCAAATTGTCTTTAGCCTAATTATTTTTGTTTTTCAATTGGCTAGAATTTTTTGCAAATTTTTTAAATAATTTTTAGTACCCTGGTTAGGTCCCTAAAGCAATTACAAAAGTGTAACAGTCCTTACTTTAGTTGGTCTTAACCAAGAAAGAGTTCCAAATTCTTAACAAGGTCACAACTTTAGTAAAGTAAAAATGTCAGATGCATAGACCCAGAACCAGGAGCTTGACCTGGAACCTTATCATACATATAGCTATTACCAATTAAGGAAACTCTGCAGACTGTACCAAATTCATACTAGAAAAAGCCCTAGTGCAGAGAAACGTAGGTTTCTGGTGGCTCATCATGAAAGAGATAATCCCCAGATGAGATAGATGATGATGCATCTGTGGTAGATGAAGAAGCTGTGGACAAAGGAGATGAGGGTAGCTCTAGTCACTCCAGCACTAATGCACGCACAGAAGCAGATCTGGACATTGTCAGGCTGACCAAAAGACTGGCCTTAGAAAGTCAGCTTTTGGAAATAGAGAAACAGAGAAAACAGTTGGGCCAAGGACCCATCTCTGGTGGCAGCATACAAGTATTGAGGAAGAAATCCTTCAACATCAAACTTCGAAAAGGAGTTGTCCCTCCCTTCACTGAAGGGGATGATATAGTCAAATGCTTTACTGCCTTTGAAAGTGCCTGTACTGAGTGGGAAATTGAGAAAAAGCATTAGGGCACACTGCTGTGGGAGTTATTCTCAGGAAGTGCAGGGATAGGTTCCTGACACTGAATGAGGCAGATTCTAAATCCTATGACCTCATGAAGGGCACCCTGATTGAGGGCTTAGGACTTACAACTGAACAGTACCATATAAAGTTCAGGGAGGCCCAAAAAACCCAAAGCCAAACTTGGTAGACTTTGTGGACTATTCAGTAAAGATGCTGGGTGGTTGGTTAACTGGGAACAAGGTACAAGATTATGATGGGCTGTATAACCTGTACATGAAAGAGCATCTGCTAAGTAGATGTTTCAATGATAGGTTACATCAACACCTGGTGGACCTGGATGTCATACACGAAGGAGGCACTCAGTGAATATTGTAGTAGTTAAATAATTGTGTAATGTATAGTCTCTTGTGGTTTCGTTAGAAGAAGAAAAAGGCATCAGGCTTAAATATCATTTGATGATGTAACATAAAGTCCAGAATTGAAGAGGCGTAGCAGTCTCCAACGTAGTTCCAACCAATTATAGGGTTTATTAAATGTTCAAATTCAAACAAATCAATCAATGGTACGTCTGCCAGTCATCATATCATCATGTCCACGATGTTGTTATAGTTCCGTTCAAAACCCCACAGCCAACACGTGTTTCGTCCAGGGATCACCCCATTGACTTCATCAGGGCTGCAAGATTAAGCAATCCTTAATCCTATTATTGTAGTATTAAGATTCCATATATCTCATAAGTGTGAGTATTTGGACGCTCAAATCGTACCAACGTGGTAACAAATAAAGCCAAATCTGAAAAGGTAGCGTACTCGCGACCGGCAAACTTAGCAGATTTGCACGCTGCCACGGCGGTGCCGATACGGATTTATTTTATTTTTCAGATTTGGCTTTATTTGTTACCACGTTGGTACGATTGGAGCGTCCAAATACTCACACTTATGAGTTATATGGAATCTTAATACTACAATAATAGGATTAAGGATTGCCTAATCTTGCAGCCCTGATGAAGTCAATGGGGGGATCCCTGGACAAAACACGTGTTGGCTGTGGGGTTTTGAACGGAACTATAACAACATCGTGGACATGATGATATGATGACTGGCAGACGTACCATTGATTGATTCGATTGAATTTGAACATTTAATAAACCCTATAATTGGTTGGAACTACGTTGGAGACTGCTACGCCTCTTTAATTCTGGACTTTATGTTACATCATCAAATGATATTTAAGCCTGATGCCTTTTTCTTCTTCTAAGGAAACCATAGAGACTATACACTACAAAATTATTTAACTACTATAATATTCACTGAGTGCCTTCTTTGTGTATGACGTTCTGTTTGATTTTTCTTACAGTTTAGCGGGTTAGAGGTGTAGGCCCCCAGGAGTGCACCGTGGGTGATATTGTTTGAGCTTTATAACTTACCTCTATTTCTCAGAGCACCAATCTTTCCCTAAAAACTGACACCCTGTGCGATTTGAGTAACCTGGTGGACCTGGGTCCACTTATCCCTCAAGAACTGGGGAAGAAGGCAGCCCGTTGGGTCAAAACAAGGGTAACCAAAACTACCATTGGTGGGGGAGACCAAAAGAAAGATGCCAAAAAGTCCCCCACATCCAGTGAAAGATGGGAGCCACAGCAAAAATAACAAAGAGTCTTCTCAGGGCCCAAACAAAATCTGCATAGGATGGGGGGGCTCAGCGACTCCTTGCGGTCTAGCGGTGCGTAAAAAGGTAAGAACTTTGATCCCAACAAGGTTTGGTGCCATCACTGCAAAACAAAAAGACACCAAACTGGAGACTCTAGCTGTAAAAACAAAAATAATGCCTCTAGTCAACCTGCAGTAAATGCAGTTGCTAATCTCCAGATGGGATCAGAGGTGTGGTCTGACCATGTCAGTGATCCCACAGAGGCAACATTAGTCACTGAGGATGGGGTAGAATTATCCTGTGCTGCATGACCAAGTAATATGCAAAAATAGAGGCAGCACCATTTAATTAATGGGAAAAAGTGGTAGCACTGAGGGACACAGGACGTAGTGTTACCATGGTAACTCAGCACCTGGTCCACTCTAATCAGTACCTGGTAGGGAAGTCTTATCTTATCACCAATGCTGACATGAGACAACGTTCCATCTCATGGCTACGGTAATCTTTGATTTGTAGGGGGAGTAGTAGGGCAAAAAGAAGTGGATGTGTCCTCATCCATCCCTGTAGATTGGCTGCTTGGAAATGAATTGGAGCATTCCCCCTGGGCTGAAGTAGAACTGAAGACCCATGCGGAAATGCTAGGGATCCCTGAGTGGGCATGTGTCAAGACTAGGGCACAGAGCAAACTTCAGAAGGAAAAAGGAGAGCTGGATCCTGAAATACTGGATCAGCCTCCCAAGAGAAAAGGCAAGAAGACCAGGGAACCAGCTTCAAAACAGATCCCAGATCAGGACACCTCTTCTCAGGAAGAGGGTTCACCCTTCTTGAAGGGAACTGAGCCTGAAGAGCTAGGGCCTTTCCACACTGAGCACTTGATTCAAGGGGGACCCTCTGGGGAAGATCTGTGCTGGGGTTGAGAACCTGTCCCACTCTTGAAGGGCTGAGACAGCAAGCTGCACATGAAGAGCTAGGACATGTCAATAGTACCCACAGGGTTTATTGGTAGGAGGGGCAACCAGGAGGGTGGTAGTGCCCCAGCAGTTCAGATAATTTCTCCTCACTTTAGCCCCTGACATTCCCCTAGTTGGGCATCCAGGCCAAAATAAAACTTGGAGTAGGTTAGTTAACCACTTTTATTGGCCAGGAATGTCCCAAAAAGTGAAAGACTTTTGCCAGTCCTGCACTACCTTCCAAGCCAGGGGCAAGGCAAGTAGACACTTAAAGGACCCCCTAAGGCCACTACCTGTGGCTGGGGTTCCCTTTGAAAGGGTAGGAGTCGACATTGTTGGCCCCCTTGCCCCACAAACAGCTTCAGGGCATAGATACATACTACTGGTAGTGGATCATGCCACTAGATATCCTGAGGCTATACCCCTTAGAACCATTACTGCTCCTGTAGTTGCAAAAGCCCTCCTGGGTATTTTTACCACACTAGGGTTTCCTAAGGAGGTAGTATCAGACAGGAGTTTAAACTTCATGTGTGCATCCTTAAAACACATGTGGAAGGAATGTGGGGGTTAAGTTACCTATAAGTTCACCACCCCATACCATCCTCAAACCAATGAGATGGTTGAAAGATTTAACCAGACACTGAAAGGCATGATTTGAGGACTCGCTGAAAAGCTCAGAAGGAGATGGGATGTCCTGCTTCCTTGCCTGCTGTTTGCCTACAGGAAAATGCCACAAAAGGGAGAAGGTTTCTCTCCATTTGAGCTTTTGTTTGGATACCCTGTTAGGGGACTGCTAAGTCTTATTAGGGAAGCCTGGAAGACATCTCTCAAAGAGCCCAAGCAAGATATTGTGGACTATGTGCTTGGCCTACGTTCAAGAATGAATGAGTATATTGAGAAAGCCAGCAAAAACCTTCAGGCCAGCTAGGAGCTGCAAAAGCTCGGGTATGACCAAAAAGCTGCTATGGTTGAGTTCAAACCAGGGCAGAAAGTTTGGGTGTTGGAGTCTGTTGCTCCAAGGGCCCTCCAAGACAAATGGTCTGGGCCATATCTCATACTTGAAAGAAAAGGAGAGGTCACTTATCTAGTGGACCTATACAGTTGCAAAAACCCCAAATGAATTGTTCATATCAACCACCTAAAACCCTTCTATGACAGAGCTGATGTGACCATGCTCATGGTCACAGATGAGGGACAGGAGGATGAGAGTGTGCTTCGACTGACCAGCAACCCACAAGTTGGTTCTGTAGATGGAGTGGTCTTATCAGACACCCTCAAAGAACAACAGCAAGCTGATTGCAGCCAAGCCCTCACCCAGTATGTTGAGTTATTCTCCCTGACCCCTGGAGAGACAAACTGGTGTACCCATAATGTAGACACTGGAGACAGCTTGCCTGTCAAGAACAACATTTACAAAAAGTCAGACTATGTCAGGGATGGTATCCAAGCAGAAGTCAAAAAGATATTGGATTTGTGTATCATTGAACCCTCTGAGGGTCCCTGGGCTAGCCCAGTAGTGTTAGTCCCCAAACCTCACTCCAAAGGAGAGAAAAGGGAAATAAGGTTTTGTGTGGATTACAGAGGCCTCAACTCTGTTACAAAACCTGAAGCACACCCAAATCCAAGAGTTGATGAGCTCATAGATAGACTAGGGGCAGCCAAATACCTGAGTACCTTTGATTTGACATCTGGGTCCTGGCAGATTGGTCTGACCCCAGAAGCAAAAGTGAGGTCAGCATTTTCTACTCCTAGTGGGCATTATCAGTTCACTGTTATGCCCTTTGGACTAAAGGATGCGCCTGCCACCTTACAGAGGTTGGTGAACCAAGACCTTGCTGGACTGGAATCTTTTAGTGCAGCGTAGCTGGGTGACATAGCTGTCTATAGTTCTACCTGGCAGGATCACTTGATCCACCTAGGGAAGGTCCTTGAGGCTCTACAGAAGGCAGGCCTCCCTATCAAGGCCAGTAAGTGCCAGATAGGGCAGAGGAAAGTTGTTTACTTGGGCCACTTGGTTGGTGGAGACCAAGTGCAACCCCTCCAACCCAAGATTCAGAATATTCTGGCTTGGGAAGCTCCCACAACCCAGACACAAGTCAGGGCATTCCTTGGCTTGACTGGGTACTATAGGAGATTTGTGAAGGATTATGACACCATAGTTGCCCCCTCACAGAACTAACCTCAGAGAAAGGTTAACTGGACAGGGAGTTGTATAAAGGCCTTGACACGCTGAAAAATGCTATGTGCTCTGCTCCAGTCCTACAATCACCAGACTACCTCAGGCAATTCATAGTCCATACAGATGCTTCTGAAATGGGGATGGGAGCGGTCGTTTCCCAGAAAAATGATGATGAACATGACCTTCCAGTTGCTTTTATAAGCAAGAAACTACTCCCTAAGGAACCAAATTGGATTGCCATAGAGAAGGAAGCCTTTGCTGTGGTGTGGGCCGTGAAGAAGCAGAGGCCATATCTGTTTGCCTTTCACTTCATAGTTCAGACTGAAGACAGGCCTCACAGATGGCTACAACAGAGGAAGGGTGAAAGCTCCAAACTGCTTAGGTGGTCCATCACCCTAGAGGGAATGGACTTTCAAGTGGAACACCGACCTGGGACTGCCCATGCCAATGCAGATGGCCTTTGCAGGTTCTTCCACTTGGATGATGAAGACTCACTAGGGAAATGGTAGTCTCAACCTCTTTCATTTGGGGGGTGGGGGGTCTGTGTGAGAAAAGGCCTCTTTTTGACTTGGTTAGCCCCCACTTTTTGCCCACTTTGTGATGTAGCCTAGAAATTGTTAGTGTCCAGGGCCTCTGCTACTCAGGTTCCCTGGGCCAGAGCTGTTTTCCAAAACTGTTGTGATGCACTGGCACAATTGTAGACACCTTTAGCAGCCACCATAAGTCCCTAGTAAACGGTACTTAGGTACCCAGGGCAGGAGGTACTAACAGTGGGCCCCTGAGAGCAGCAGCACTGATTGTGCCACTGTCTAGGGCCATTCATTCAGGTGCACCTAGCACTGCCATTGCAGATTGAGTGTCCTGATGCAACCCTAAAATGCAAACTCAACATGGCACACTGCCTGTGTGCCCCGTCCACTAACACTGCATACAATTTAGGGCAGTCATCCCTATGGCAGGTCTTCCAGCCTTAAGGCAGGGTGCACTATACAGTATGTGAGGGCATTGCTGCATGAGCATTATGCCCCCACTGTGTCCTTGCCAAACCTTGGACGTAGTGAGTGTACAGAGCAACCATTTTAGTACATGTGCTGGACACTGGTCAACATGAGTTTCACAGCTACATGATCCCCAGTCTGAACCCTGGTTTAGTTGGTATCAAACAACTCAGAATGATAAATCCAAACTGTTACCTGTATTGGTTTTATCTCTAAATGTACCCAGGGGTCACCTTAGAGGTGCCCCATGCAAAAGCTAACCTAACTGGCATGACTGCTGACTGATTCCATCCAGCTGCCACTCCAGACACCCAATCTACAAACCTTGGGGAAGAGCCCCGTCTCTCTGGTTTGTAAGACAATGCCGTTCCTGGGTGGAGGAGCTAACACCCCCTACCTCAGGAATGTGCACTCTCCTGGCAGTGAGCTTTACAGGGATACCACCCTTGAAACTCAATCTCCAGGCCTGTTGCTAGCAGCAGATGGCCTCCCCCTTTGCAACCCACCACTTTGGAGGGTGCAAAGGCGGTAAACCACACAAAGGGTAGGAGGAGTGGCCTCACCTAGCATGCACTACCCCTAAGGTGTTGCCTGCAAAGTGGACCCTCAAATTCAGTTTCCTTCATCTTGGAATGGAGGAAATAGCCAATGAGAGTTAACAGTAGTGACCCTTCCCACAGGAAGTGGTCCCTGTAGTGGGTGTAGCCACCCAAAGGTAAGTGTCCCATTGGACACTACCAGGTTCCCCCTAAAACGACCACTAAATTCAGTATTTAGTGGGCTACCCTAGACCAAGAAATCAGATTCATCAGGAAGAAAAGAAGACAGCACCAAGGAACCTGACAGCACGAGAACAGAGGACCTGCTGCAGCAGAAGAGGCTCCAAGACCCCTGCTTGCTGCACCAGACTCCCGACAATCGCCGCTGCGGAGGAGCTGACCACTGGACCGACCTCAAAAGACCGAGAGGACCTCCAGGCTTCGCAAATAGGCTGAGATCTCCCTTCTGAGTGGAGGCACCACTTAAGAACAAAAAGAAACCAGCAAGAACCAGCAAACCGATGAGGGTCACTTCACCGACCTGCCGATATCTCCACAACTGAAACTCGCAGCTAGACCTGATGACACACCGACGACAGCCTGAATGAGACCTACAAGTGTGCCACGTTTGGTGGCACTGCGCCCTCCAGTGGCCGAGTTACACCAATAACCTTGGTACTGGTCAGCTGACGTCGTACAACCAGAAAACCAGCTCCCTCGGAGCTGAAAAAGGACCAGGATGAAGCCCCAGTCGAGGGACTTCAGGAACACCCCAGACCTCCCACCAGAATGCCCCCATTGTTCTGTGCACCGCCCTCAAAGAACCTTACCTCCAGCTCCAAAGGGCTCCATTGTGCACAGCTCCTGGATCACCAACTTGCCCTGTATCTGGCCGCCCTGTGCCCTGCAACGAGGAACCAGCTGTGCTCCACGGGTCCCTAACCCCTCGCGACCTCGACAGCCCAAGGGGACACCAAGCACCACCTTTAAATCTGCTCCTGCCAGAGCCAGAAGCCTCCTGAGGCTCTCCAGCTGGCACAGGGTGCCCACCGACTGCTTCAACCATCCTGAAAAAGAAGAGACTGGTAACCCAACTGTGCAATTTTTAATGCATTTTTAAATGTGACTGCCTATTGATTCCTATGGTGCGCAATTACACACAGAAAGACCAACTTTATTAAAACTTTGAAAAATCATAACTCAAACAGTACTTAACGTATCTTAACCATTGTGGTCTTACAAATTATATAAAACTGTGAAGTATTTTGATAAATTCTAGTCTTGAGTAATTTATTGAGTGTGTGTGGGCATGATTGATATTGTGAGTATAACAAATACTTAGCACATCTCCTCGATTAGCCTAACTGCTCGACCAGCTACCTCAAAAAATGGAGCACTAGGTGATCTGAATTTTCCCTCTGGAAACCAACATCTGGTTCCCTGGACCCCCTCCACAGTGTGCCTAGCTTTGCACACCAAATAAAGGGCCAGCCTCCTACACCTGCCTGTGACTTCAGCCTGTAGTGCCCTGACTCCGGCCTGTACTGCCTCTGACTCCGGCCTGTACTGCCTCTGACTCCTGCCTGTACTGCTCCTGACTCTGGCCTGTAGTGCCCCAGACTCTGGCCTGTACTGCCCCTGACTCCGGCCTGTACTGCCTCTGACTCCTGCCTGTACTGCCCTCTGACCTTATGTACCCGTGACTCCGGTTTGTACTGCCCTTGACTCTAGCCTGTACTGTCCCTGAATCCAGTCTGTACTACCCATGACTCCAGTTTTAGATACGTGTGACTCCTGCCTGTACTGCCCCTGACTCTGACCTTATGTACCCGTGACTCCGGTTTGTACTGCCCCTGACTCTGGCCTGTACTGCCCCTGTCTGCAACCTGTACTGCCCCTGAGTCCTGCCTTATGTAGCTGTGCCCTAGCCTGTACTGCCCCTGACTCCTGCCTGTACTGCCCCTGACTCCTGCCTGTACTGCCCCTGACTCTGGCCTGTAGTGCCCCTGACTCTGGCCTGTACTGCCCCTGACTCTGGCCTGTACTCCCCCTGACTCCTGCCTGTACTGCCTGTGACTCCGGATTGTACTGCCCCTGACTCCGTCCTGGGGTGCACCTGACTCCAGCCTGTTGTGCCCCTGACTCAGACCTGAAGCGCCCCTGAATCTTGGCGTATGTACCTGAGACTCTGGCCTGTACTGCCCCTGACTCCGAACTGTAGTGCCCCTGACTCCGGCCTTATGTACCTGTGATTTTGGCCTGTACTTCCCCTGACTCTGGTCTGTAGTGCCCTTGACTCTGACCTGTGCCTAAGAATACACTGATGAGATGTTTGAGCGAGTGACATCTCTGGTGACTTGAGAGAGTGGCAAAGACATCCCAAAGAGGAGACCCTTCGGTTGCATAAAAATAAATCTTGAACTTATTAGAATTAACTTAATTCGGCACTCAAAGGAGTCATTCCTTTGAGTTTGCAATGACACTTCTATTCTGATTCTCAAGCATTTGTGCTTTCATTTTCTTCAATTTCACATTAAGAAAATGACTTTCACATGGTGGTGCCACTGATTAGGGAACTCGTTGCATTAAGGCAGATTCATAGACACTGCTCACATCTAAAGGCAGTTGGACTGAAAAAGAGCATCTTATTGGAAACCTTTATGAGTATAATCTCTGTGGAGTGCTTCAGCTTGCATAAAAAACCCAGTAATAGCTGAAGTAGGTGAGGGACTGTAGGAGGCTGGCCCTCTATGTATTGTGCAAAGCTAGGCACACTGTGTAGGGGGTCCAGGCACCACACTTTGGTTCCAGGGGTGAAAACAAGATCACCTAATGCTCTATTCAATAATAACTTTATTTCGGCTAAAAGCCATAAAAGTATACAATAAACACCATATCATAATTATACAATAGACCAGTTATGAAAAAGAAATAAACAAGGAGTACCACATAATACATTTAGAGACCCTGAATAAATTATAAAATCGCATAGTTGTTAAAACAACGCAAAACAGACATCAATCTTAAAATCTTAAAATCTTAAAATATTAAGATATTAAAATATAATGGGCCATTACATCTTAACTCCAATCAGTAATCTGCTGCTACGTTAAATAATTATAATCTAAAGTCAATTTATTAAAATGAACAATTATAACAATTCTCTGGTTCTTATAGCCCATGCATTTTGCAAGTATCTCGCAACTGCAAAGACTACCTTATCAGTTGTATCAGTTGCCAAAATGCGTAATGATGTATTGCATTCCCTTATCCCCATTGACCTGCATAGGGGGATACTCCACTTCTTCCTGGGGACCAGATATCTAGGACAGAAAAACATGAAGTGTGCGAGTGACTCTGATTTCTCCTGGCAATGGTGACAAGAGGTCAGATTGCAATCCTCCATACTCCATCTCGCAGTAAATGTCTTAAGTGGGAGAATCCCTAATCTAAATTTAATAAAGAGGGTTTTGGTGTAAGGAGGATTTACATTGTCCATATAGGCCTCAAACTTAGGGCTACATTTATGATCCAGAAACTGTAGGGTCCGGCTACCTTGGTTTTTTTTAGACCAAGTTTGCACCAGAATAGTCTCCCAGTAGCACCTTATTATGCACACTTTTACTTCCTTGGTCAAGTTGCGAGGATCTCTCCACACCTCCTCCATTTTAAGGAGTTTACTCATGTCTCTGATGTATCTAAGCCAGGGGATTTTTGATGCACAATCACCCACTAGGAACTCATCTGTTGCTGCTTGTAGGTGGACAAATATTCAGAAGTCCAGAGACGGACCCAATACATAAGAGGTCTTAGAGCAATTTAATTATGAACCTCGTTTAAGGCTAAATCAAATCTAAGGGGTATGATAGGGGTACTCATCGGCAGCCGCAATAAATTACGTATAAAGCAGTTTTCTACCGTCGTCAAACACCTAGAATTAGAGTGCCCCCAAAGCTCGGCACCATAAATTGAAGCTGCCACTGCCGCTGCTTTGTAAACTGTAATAGCAGGTGAGAGCTCCCCTTCCGAAATGTTAGCGATTTCCTTCCCTATCACTGCTGACCTCTGTCTACGAACTGACAAACTCTTCCCAATCTGTGCCGACCACTGTTGGTCATCTGCTAACCTAATCCCCAGATAGTCAAATTGGCTGACTTTCTCTACTGGATGCTATAGTCATTGTCCCCCTAAATGATTTATGTGGGTTAAAAGCCATGAACTTTGATTTAGTTGGATTTATTTCAAGTCCTCTCCTGGAACAAAAATTAGAGAAAGCATCAAGTTCATTTTGTAGGCCCATTGGAGTTCTTGAAATTAATAAAGTATCATCAGGAAACATTAAAATGGGGACAGAGGCTCCTGCTAACTTTGGAGAATCATGGTTACAATGCATCAGCTGGTCCACCGCTGATAAAAAGATTAAACAATGTGGGGGCCTGACCCCCCTATCAACAGGTATAGCTTCTGTTAAATCACCGCTTTGAGACCAACGTACCTGAGCATAAATCCCCTTGTGTAGGTACCTAATCAATCTTAATAATTCTTTATCAAGTTGGTAGCTCTCCAGAACATTCCACAATAAGTCCCATGGGACCATATCAAAGGCAGCTTTTAAGTCAATAAAAGCCACATACAAGTGGCTCTTATTGAGTGACAGGTATTTCCAGCAAAGAAATTGAACCTAAACGCCTGGTCTATTGTGCTCACTCCTTTCCTAAATCCTGCCTGGAAGTCGGAAAGGATATGAGAATCCTCTATCCATGTCTATAGTCTGTTCAGTACCTGTTTGCAAAATATTTTTTAGCTGACATCAATTAAACTTATTGGCCTATAGTTAGTTGGTTCGTCCCTTGGCCCTTTCTTAAAAATAGGGACTATAATTGCTCCTTGCCACATGGGGGGAAGTCCACCACCCCTCAGTATCTCATTACTGAGCGCATTTAAATATAAAGACCAAGTTGTCGGTCGAGACAAATATAAATCGTCTGGGATACCATCTAGCCCGGGGGCCTTCCCTTTACGTACTGATTGGAGAGACAAAGTTGTTTCTTTTAGAGAAAAGAGATCCAAATCAAATTTAGGTAGTGTAGCTGTCTCAACAGTTGGTGTATAAGAAATAAAGGGCCCATTGCATTTTGATAGAGGAACAATAATATTACTAATTTGAGCCACTCTATAAAAGTTTTTCAAATGTGACACCCAAGTTTCTGGTTGGATTACCGGGTGGTTCTCCACGGTTTGGGAGCAACCTTTACCTGTCACTAATTTCCAAAACAGTTTAAGATCCTTCTCATAAAGTGCATCTACCAACCCGTTCCAATATTTGGTTTCCCACTCTTTTTTAGCATTTTTCAGTACTGTTTTGTACGCAGCCCTGGTTACTCTTATCTCTCGACAATTCCCTGCCTTCAGTGCTCCCAATAACTGTATTTTGGCCTGACGGCAGGGGTTAGAGAACCACCTCAATGTTCTGACCCCAGTTTCTACCCGCCTCCTTACTACCTGAAAATGTGGTCTTAACCGATTGATCAAAATACTGTGCAAATTAATCAGATCCACCGGTACGAGATCAATATGTTTCAAGGGTAAAAGCGTTGATGTGACTATTTTATAAATTAATAACTGAAAGTTTGCATCATCTTCCACCAGTTCCCATTTTACATTTTTATAGGCATTTGTCATGATTAGGGCATTGCCCTTGACCCACTTTGTCAATGTTTTACAATTGAATGAGGTAGTGGAAAAGGAGGTACACAGAGCTTGGTGGTCACTGTCATCACGTGGAAGAACGATCATATCAATAAGAGATTTCCAGAGCACATCATCTACTAAGACATAATCTAGATGGCTCGAGTATGGACCTCTCCTGTATGTAGGCAACGCCGGGGTGTCTGACGTCGTGTTCCCATTTACTATTCTTAACCCCTTTGCTTTTATTATTTCCTCTAATAGGTATAATGCTCCCCCTGCTTTATTAGTTATGGCCTGGACCGGCTCAGGTCTGTCCCATGGATCTGCAAACTGGGTTCCTTTTTGCTGGTGATCGTCTTTGCAGTTCAGTTGCATATTATAATCTCCTGCAACAATTAAGCCCTGCCCCCCTGGTAAACAGTTCAAGAGGTCTGTAAGCATATTTATCAAAGCGGTCTGAGACCTTTGAGGGCCAGGTCTAACATATATATTTACAAATACTATACGAACAGGCCCCTTTAGACTGCTAAGTTCGACCTCGACAGCTAGTATGTCCCTAGTGGGGGTTGATAGCTCCTTTGCCTTTGGGAACAAATCGTGTTTTAGCCAGATTATCAAGCCCCCTGATGCCCTGCCAGATGGTGATGGAAGCGCAGCCTTCTGAAAGGTCCAATAACCTGCTCTATTAATCGCAGAAGGGGCCCACGTCTCCTGCAATAAAATGATATGATGTCGGTCTATGAAGCTGCACCAATCAGGGTTAGTTATTTTTTGGAGCACACCTGCCACGTTCCAAGATAGAAGCTTAATTAGTAAATCAGTTCCATCCCCCATATCTTGCAGCTTCTCTTTATTCTCACTTAAGTAAGGCGTTACTCCGCAGTCCATCTCCTCTGCTTGGTGACTACAATGTACTCTTGGCTCTACTCCCAAAGTACCCAATGTCTGGTTACTTAGCATACAGGGGTCCAAAACCATTTTGCTGGGTATGTCGTCTTTCCCATCCTTCGCTATGGGGGCTTCACGTCAATCCATGGTTGAAATTGGACTGCTCCTATAATCCCATCTTGGAGTACATGTGCTGGGGGGCATAGGGATGTTATGTCTCTCTTTAGAAAACAGATTAGCCAATGATTGGGGGATTGTTTGAGCAATTGACACTTGGGATGAGGTACCAGGTCTCGATCTTTGATCAAGTGCCAAGAGACCCTTTACTAGGCAAAGCTAGGCACACTGTGTAGGGGGTCCAGGCACCACACGTTTGTTCCAGGGGTAAAAACAAGATCACCTAATGCTCTAATTTTTGGAGGTAGCTGGTGGAGCAGTTAGGCTAATCCTGGAGAAATGCAAAGCATTTGTTACACTCACAGTATCAACCTTGCAACTCACACACTCAAAGGAATAACTTGAGACCAATTTATAAACATACTTCAGATGTTTATATACATTTTAAGATCAAGATCAGAAATATTGGTTAAGTACTTTTTGAGATATGAATTTTTGAAGTTTAATAAAAATAGTCTTTTTTGTGCGCAATGTAGGAAAGTACCATCTTGCCTGGCATGTTACCCCCATTTTTCACTGTATATATGTTGTTTTAGTTGTATGTGTCACTGGGACCCTGGTAACCCAGGGCCCCAGTGCTCATAAGTGTGCCTGAATGTGTTACCTGTGTAGTGACTAACTGTCTCACTGAGGCTCTGCTAATCAGAATCTCAGTGGTTATGCTCTCTCATTTCTTTCCAAATTGTCACTGACAGGCTAGTGACCATTTTTACCAATTTACATTGGCTTACTGGAACACCCTTATAATTCCCTAGTATATGGTACTGAGGTACCCAGGGTATTGGGGTTCCAGGAGATCCCTATGGGCTGCAGCATTTCTTTTGCCACCCATAGGGAGCTCTGACAAATCTTACACAGGCCTGCCACTGCAGCCTGAGTGAAATAACGTCCACGTTATTTCACAGCCATTTTACACTGCACTTAAGTAACTTATAAGTCACCTATATGTCTAACCTTTACCTGGTAAAGGTTAGGTGCAAAGTTACTTAGTGTGAGGGCACCCTGGCACTAGCCAAGGTGCCCCCACATTGTTCAGAGCCAATTCACTGAACTTTGTGAGTGCGGGGACACCATTACACGCGTGCACTACATATAGGTCACTACCTATATGTAGCTTCACCATGGTAACTCCGAATATGGCCATGTAACATGTCTATGATCATGGAATTGCCCCCTCTATGCCATCCTGGCATTGTTGGTACAATTCCATGATCCCAGTGGTCTGTAGCACAGACCCTGGTACTGCCAGACTGCCCTTCCTGGGGTTTCTCTGCAGCTGCTGCTGCTGCCAACCCCTCAGACAGGCAGCTGCCCTCCTGGGGTCCAGCCAGGCCTGGCCCAGGATGGCAGAACAAAGAACTTCCTCTGAGAGAGGGTGTGACACCCTCTCCCTTTGGAAAATGGTGTGAAGGCAGGGGAGGAGTAGCCTCCCCCAGCCTCTGGAAATGCTTTGTTGGGCACAGATGTGCCCAATTCTGCATAAGCCAGTCTACACCGGTTCAGGGACCCCTTAGCCCCTGCTCTGGCGCGAAACTGGACAAAGGAAAGGGGAGTGACCACTCCCCTGACCTGCACCTCCCCTGGGAGGTGTCCAGAGCTCCTCCAGTGTGCTCCAGACCTCTGCCATCTTGGAAACAGAGGTGCTGCTGGCACACTGGACTGCTCTGAGTGGCCAGTGCCACCAGGTGACGTCAGAGACTCCTGCTGATAGGCTCCTTCAGGTGTTAGTAGCCTTTCCTCTCTCCTAGGTAGCCAAACCCTCTTTTCTGGCTATTTAGGGTCTCTGTCTCTGGGGAAACTTTAGATAACGAATGCATGAGCTCAGCCGAGTTCCTCTGCATCTCTCTCTTCACCTTCTGATAAGGAAACGACCGCTGACCGCGCTGGAAGCCTGCAAACCTGCAACATAGTAGCAAAGACGACTACTGCAACTCTGTAACGCTGATCCTGCCGCCTTCTCGACTGTTTTCCTGCTTGTGCATGCTGTGGGGGTAGCCTGCCTCCTCTCTGCACCAGAAGCTCCGAAGAAATCTCCCGTGGGTCGACGGAATCTTCCCCCTGCAACCGCAGGCACCAAAAAGCTGCATTACCGGTCCCTTGGGTCTCCTCTCAGCACGACGAGCGAGGTCCCTCGAATCCAGCGACGCTGTCCAAGTGACCCCCACAGTCCAGTGACTCTTCAGCCCAAGTTTGGTGGAGGTAAGTCCTTGCCTCACCTCGCTGGGCTGCATTGCTGGGAACCGCGACTTTGCAGCTACTCCGGCCCCTGTGCACTTCCGGCGGAAATCCTTCGTGCACAGCCAAGCCTGGGTCCACGGCACTCTAACCTGCATTGCACGACTTTCTAAGTTGGTCTCCGGCGACGTGGGACTCCTTTGTGCAACTTCGGCGAGCACCGTTTCACGCATCCTCGTAGTGCCTGTTTCTGGCACTTCTCCGGGTGCTACCTGCTTCAGTGAGGACTCTTTGTCTTGCTCGACGTCCCCTCTCTCTGCAGGTCCAATTTGCGACCTCCTGGTCCCTCCTGGGCCCCAGCAGCATCCAAAAACGCCAAACGCACGATTTGCGTGTAGCAAGGCTTGTTGGCGTCCTTCCGGCGGGAAAACACTTCTGCACGACTCTCCAAGGCGAGAGGGATCCGTCCACCAAAGGGGAAGTCTCTAGCCCTTTTCGTTCCTGCAGAAACCTCAGCTTCTTCTGTCCAGTCGAAGCTTCTTTGCACCCGCAGCTGGCATTTCCTGGGCATCTGCCCATCTCCGACTTGCTTGTGACTTTTGGACTTGGTCCCCTTGTTCCACAGGTACCCTAGATTGGAAATCCACAGTTGTTGCATTGCTGGTTTGTGTCTTTCCTGCATTATTCCTCTAACACGACTCTTTTGTCCTTAGGGGAACTTTGGTGCACTTTGCACTCACTTTTCAGGGTCTTGGGGAGGGTTATTTTTCTAACTCTCACTATTTTCTAATAGTCCCAGCGACCCTCTACAAGGTCACATAGGTTTGGGGTCCATTCGTGGTTCGCATTCCACTTTTGGAGTATATGGTTTGTGTTGCCCCTATCCCTATGTTTCCCCATTGCATCCTATTGTAACTATACATTGTTTGCACTGTTTTCTAAGACTATACTGCATATTTTTGCTATTGTGTATATATATATTGTGTATATTTCCTATCCTCTCACTGAGGGTACACTCTAAGATACTTTGGCATATTGTCATAAAAATAAAGTACCTTTATTTTTAGTATAACTGTGTATTGTGTTTTCTTATGATATTGTGCATATGACACTAAGTGGTACTGTAGTAGCTTCACACGTCTCCTAGTTCAGCCTAAGATGCTCTGCTAAGCTACCATTATCTATCAGCCTAAGCTGCTAGACACCCTATACACTAATAAGGGATAACTGGGCCTGGTACAAGGTGCAAGTACCCCTTGGTACTCACTACAAACCAGTCCAGCCTCCTACACGCAATTACCCACAATAGGAATTAATGGAAGATAACCTTTAAAAATACATATAAAATCACACAGTAGGTTTATCAAGTCCTTCTTTTGCAGGTTGGTCGAGGTTGTCGTTTTGGCACACTGCCCGTTTGGCAAGTTCGGGTGGCTCCCGGTTCTGGCAGGAGCAGCACTGCACAGGTAAGTTTAAAGGTGAATCCTGGAGGTCCCCTTTGAGTTTTGAGGTTGCAAGGGGTGGGGGACCCTTAGAGCACAGTTGGTTCCTCGGTGCCAGGCACAGGGCAGCCAGGTTCAGAATGAATCAGTGAGCCAGGAGGTGTGCACAAGGATGCCCTCAGAAGCAGGAGGTTGGCCGGTTCAAGGGTCGTTTGCAGGAAAATGGGGGCACTTTGGCGGGAGGTCCTGGTTCTTTCTGAAGTCCCTTGACTGGGGCTTCCTCCTAGTCCTTTTACAGTCCCGGTGGGCTGTTTTTCTTGGTGTCTGAAGTCAGGTGACCAATACCCAGGGTATTGGTATTATTCAGCCACTGGAGTGTGCAGTGCCACCAAACTTGGCACACTGGCAGTGTTTATCCTCATGGTCGTTTTTATGAAGTTTGCTTTGGCTGTGGCGTCTTGTTCTGGAGTTAGCGTCCAGTCAGTGAAGTGAACCTCACATACTTGTAGGTTCCTTGTGGATTAAGAGTGGAACCTCCACTCTGGAGGGAGTTCTCTGGCAATTTGCAAAGCCTAGAGGTCCTCTGGGGTTCCTTAGATGTTGTCCAGTTGTCCAACGGCTTCTCAGCGATGATTTTCGGGTCCTGGGTGCAGCAGGCAGGGTTTGGTGTCTTTTCTTTGTACAACAGATCCACAGTTCTCATGCCTTTGGATCTTCTTGTTGCTGATCTTCTTTCCATCTAATCTGATTTCTTGATCTAGGGATCCTCACTAAATACTGTATTTAGTGGGCGTTTTAGGCAGAACCTGTAGTGACCAATGGGTCATCTACCTTAGGGTGGCTACACCCACTAAGTGACCACTTCCTGTGGGCAGAGGTGACATCCCTACACCTGATTGGCTATTTTCCTTCCATCCAAGATGGAGGTAAATGAAATGGAGAGTCCACATCACACGTAACACCTTAGGGGTGGTGCATGGTAGGTAGGGCCACTTCTCCTGTCTTTTGTTTGAGTTTGCTGCTGTTGCTTCAGCCAAAAGTGGGGGTTTGCAATTGGAGCGGCCATCAGCTGCTATCCGCAGGCCTGGAGAACAAGTTTCAAAGGTAATAAGCCCTTTGAAGCTCACTGCCAGGGCAGTGCACATTCCTGAGGGAGGGGGTGTTAGCACCTCCACCCAGAAAGGGCTTTGTTCTACATCCATGTCGAGTTTGAGTTTTAGGTTTGCACCAGGACACTCAGCCTGCAATGACAGTGCTGGGTGCATCTGGATGCATAGCTCTTGAGGGTGGCACAATCAGTGCTGCTGCCCTCAGGGGCCTACCCTTAGTACCCCATGCCCTAGGTACCTAAGTACCATTTACTAGGGACTTATAGTGGTAGCTAAAGGTGTATCCAATTACCTCTACAATGTTTTAGGGAAAGAACACTGGCACTGGGAACCTGGTTGGCAGGATCCCAGTGCACTCCAGTCCAAGTTGCATTCAGAAACCAGGCAAACAGTGGGGGGGGGGGTGCTGCAACAAGGAGCCAGTCTCTCACAACAGGTACAAAAGACTGGAGTCAAGTGCAGTACAAGTTGAAGTCAGAAGCACTACTGGCCGGAGTCTGGGGCAGTACAGGCCGGAGACAGGGGCAGGAAAGGCCGGAGTCACAGGTACGTAAGGCAAGAGACAGGGGCAGTACAGGCCGGAGTAAGGGGCAGGACAGGCTGGAGTCAGGGAAAGTACAAGCTGGAGTCACAGGTACTTAAAACGGGAGTCATCGGCTGTACAGACTGGATTCAGGGGCAGTGTAGGAGGCTGGCTCAGTTTATGGTGTACACCCATAGGTGAGGCACCCTGTACTGAGTACAGGCAACCCTTAGTGATAGTGTAGGTGGCTCTAGATAACCAGAGCTCTCATAAGGGTAGCTGTGGAGAGCAGCTCAGGCTTATCCTGGAGGGTGTAAAGCGGTTGTGAATACAACACAGGTCAGTCAGTGAAATACACAAAGGAAAGAACCACAAAGGTTTAAAAAAAAGAAATGTAATATTTGCTATAATACACTAAAGAACTAACATTAGTATATCTCCTAACTGGAGATATGGTCATACACAAATATACTCAGTAACAGGTAAGTAAAGTTAAAAATAACATGGGCCACTATGGGGAGGGGGCAAACCATATACTAACAAAATGGGATGCGAAAACCGCACCCAACCCACGCTACCATCCAAGGACCCTTAGGACTGGGGACGTACTAACATCCCAAAGCTAAGCAGCTAGGATTCCCCAGGCGACCGTGTACAGAGTAGAAATCTCAGGTCAGTGCCCGTAGGCTAACATTGGGACGTCCCGGTTGGAGTTTTCATGTTTTAGGACCCTTCCTAGAGGATACTGAGGAAACCCATTGGGACAAGGGAGGTTGGATAGTGCTCCCACCTATGGATATCCAGAACAGTGGAGTACCTACACAAGGGAGCCCAGGTGCATAGGGGTTAAAATGGGGTCAGAACCTCCCGCTGAAGTCAATGGGGACCTCAGCTGTCCTGCTGCTGTCATGACCTGTGGGCCAGATCGGTGGAACCCAGGTATGGATCCCGGAGGAAAGAGACCTGACCACTGTGTGGTGCCCAGGCGGTGAAGGAGGGCAATGCCCACTGTAGGAAGATGGCTCTGTATGTACTATTTCGAAGTAAGAAATAGCATGCACAGAGTCCAAGGGTTCCCCTTAGAGGTATTTTGTGGTAGTGTGGTCGAGCAGTAGGCTTATCAGAGGGTAGTGTTAAGCATTTGTTGTACACACACAGGCAATAAATGAGGAACACACACTCAAAAGACAATTCCAGGCCAATAGGTTTTTATATAGAAAAATTTATTTTCTTAGTTTATTTTAAGAACCACAGGTTCAAGATTTACAAGTAATACTTCAAATGAAAGGTATTTCACTCAGGTATCTTAGGAACATTGAATGAACACAATATCATATACAGTTTTAGCAAAAATGGCAATAAGCTATTTTAAAACTAGACAGTGCAATTTTCAACAGTTCCTGGGGAGGTAAGTTTTGGTTAGTTTTGCAGGTAAGTAAAACACCTACAGGGTTCAAAGTTGGGTCCAAGGTAGCCCACCGTTGGGGGTTCAGAGCAACCCCAAAGTTACCACACCAGCAGCTCAGGGCCCGTCAGGTGCAGAGGTCAAAGTGGTGCCCAATACGCATAGGCTTAAATGCAGAAGGGGGTGCCCCGGTTCTAGTCTGCCAGCAGGTAGGACCCGTGACTTCAGAGGGCAGACCAGGGGGTTTTGTAGGGCACCGGGGGGGACACAAGTCAGCACAAAAAGTACACCCTCAGCGGCACGCGGGCGGCCGGGTGCAGAGTGCAAACAGGCGTCGGGTTTGCAATTGGTTTCAATGGGAGACCCAGGGGTCTCTTCAGTGAAGCAGGCAGGCAAGGGGGGTGGGCTCCTCGGGGTAGCCACCACCTGGGCAAGGGAGAGGACCACCTGGGGGTCGCTTCTGCACTGGAGGTCAGATCCTTCAGGTCCTGGGGGCTGAGGGTGCAGTGTCTTTACCAGGCGTCAGGTTCTTTGAAGCAGGCAGTCGTGGTCAGGGGGAGCCTCTGGATTCCCTCTGCAGGCGTCGCTGGGGGAGCTCAGGGGGGTCAACTCTGATTACTCACAGGGTTGCAGTCGCCGGGGAGTCCTCCCTGTAGTGTTGTTTCTCCGCAGGTCGAGCCGGGGGCGTCGGGTGCAGAGTGGAAAGTCTCACGCTTCCGGCAGGAAACGTGCAGTCCTTTAAAAGTTGTTTCTTTGTTGCAAGTTGTAGTTTCTTTGGAACAGGGCCGCTGTCCTCGGGAGTTCTTGGTCCTTTTAGATGCAGGGTAGTCCTCTGAGGCTTCAGAGGTCGCTGGACCCTGGGGGACGCGTCGCTGTTGCAGTTTTTCTCGAAGTGGGGAGACAGGCCAGTATGGCTGGGGCCAAAGCAGTTGGTGTCTCCGTCTTTTCTGCAGGGCTTCAGGTCAGCAGTCCTTCATCTTAGGTTGCAGGAATCTAGTTTCCTAGGTTCTGGGGGCCCCTAAATACTCAATTTAGGGGTGTGTTTAGGTCTGGGAGGTTAGTAGCCAATGGCTACTAGCCCTGAGGGTGGCTACACCCTCTTTGTGCCTCCTCCCTGAGGGGAGGGGGGCACATCCCTAATCCTATTTGGGGAATCCTCCATCTGCAAGATGGAGGATTTCTAAAAGTCAGAGTCACCTCAGCTCAGGACACATTAGGGGTTGTCCTGACTGGCCAGTGACTCCTCCTTGTTTTTCTCATTATCTCCTCCGGGCTTGCCGCCAAAAGTGGGGCCGTAGCCGGAGGGGGCGGGCATCTCCACTAGCTGGAATGCCCTGTGGTGCTGTAACAAAGGGGGTGAGCCTTTGAGGCTCACCGCCAGGTGTTACAGTTCCTGCAGGGGGAGGTGAGAAGCACCTCCACCCAGTACAGGCTTTGTTCTTGGCCACAGAGTGACAAAGGCACTCTCCCCATGTGGCCAGCAACATGTCTGGTGTGTGGCAGGCTGGCAAACTAGTCAGCCCACACTGGAAGTCGGGTATGTTTTCGGGGGGCATCTCTAAGATGCCCTCTGGGGTGTATTTCACAATAAAATGTACACTGTCATCCGTGTGCATTTATTGTGCTGAGAGGTTTGATACCAAACTTCCCAGTTTTCAGTGTAGCCATTATGGTGCTGTGGAGTTCGTGTATGACAGACTCCCAGACCATATACTCTTATGGCTACACTGCACTTACAATGTCTAAGGTTTTGCTTAGACACTGTAGGGGCATAGTGCTCATGCACCTATGCCCTCACCTATGGTATAGTGAACCCTGCCTTAGGGCTGTAAGGCCTGCTAGAGGGGTGACTTATCTATGCCATAGGCAGTGTGAGGTTGGCATGGCACCCTGAGGGGAGTGCCATGTCGACTCAGTCATTTTCTCCCCACCAGCACACACAAGCTGGCAAGCAGTGTGTCTGTGATGAGTGAGGGGTCCCCAGGGTGGCATAGGACATGCTGCAGCCCTTAGAGACCTTCCCAGGCATCAGGGCCCTTGGTACCAGGGGTACCAGTTACAAGGGACTTACCTGGATGCCAGGGTGTGCCAATTGTGGAGACAAAGGTACAGTTTTAGGGAAAGAACACTGGTGCTGGGGCCTGGTTAGCAGGCCTCAGCACACTTTCAAATCACAACTTGGCATCAGCAAAGGCAAAAAGTCAGGGGGGTAACCATGCCAAGGAGGCATTTCCTTACACAACCCCCCCCCACCCCCAAACGAAAGAGGATGAGACTAACCTTTCCCAAGAGAGTCCTCATTTTCTAAGTGGAAGAACCTGGAAAGGCCATCTGCATTGGCATGGGCAGTCCCAGGTCTGTGTTCCACTATAAAGTACATTCCCTGTAGGGAGATGGACCACCTCACAAGTTTTTAATTTTCACCTTTCATTTGCATTAGCCATCTGAGAGGTCTGTGGTCAGTTTGAACCACACAGTGAGTACCAAAGAGGTATGGTCTCAGCTTCTTCAGGGACCAAACCACAGCAAAGGCCTCCCTCTCAATGGCACTCCAACGCTGCTCCCTGGGGAGTAACCTCCTGCTAATGAAAGCAACAGGCTGGTCAAGGCCATCATCATTTGTTTGGGACAAAACTGCCCCTATCCCATGTTCAGAGGCATCAGTCTGCACAATGAACTACTTGGAGTAATCTGGAGCTTTTAGAACTGGTGCTGTGCACATAGCTTGTTTCAGGGTGTCAAAGCCCTGTTGGCATTCTACAGTCCAGTTTACCTTCTTGGGCATTTTCTTGGATGTACGTTCTGTGAGGGGTGTCACTATTGATCCATATCCCTTCACAAACCTCCTGTAATACCCAGTCAAGCCAAGGAATGCCCTGACTTGAGTCTGGGTTTTTGGAGCTGCCCAGTCTAGAATAGTCTGGATCTTGTGCTGGAGTGTCTGAACTTGGCCTCCACCTACAAGGTGTCCCAAGTAAACCACAGTTCCCTGCCCTATCTGACATTTGGATGCCTTGATAGAGAGGCCTGCTGCTTGCAGGGCCTTCAAAACCTTCTTCAGGTGGACCAGGTGATCCTGCCAGTAGGAGCTAAAGACAGCAATAGCGTCAAGATAAGCTGCACTAAAGGACTCCAAGCCAGCAAGGACTTGATTCACCAACCTTTGGAAGGTGGCAGGGGCATTCTTTAAACCAAAGGGCATAACAGTAAACTGATAATGCCCATCAGGTGTGGAGAATGCTGTATTTTCTTTTGCTCCTGGTGCCATTTTGATTTGCCAGTACCCTGCTGTCAAGTCAAAGGTACTTAAGTATCTGGCAGCACCTAGTTTGTCAATCAATTCATCTGCCCTTGGAATGGGATGGGCATCTGTCTTGGTGACAGAATTAACTCCTCTGTAGTCCACACAAAACCTCATCTCTCTCTTTCCATCCTTGGTGTGAGGTTTGGGGACTAAGACCAATGGGCTAGCTCAGGTGCTGTCAGAGTGCTCAATGACTCCCAATTCGAGCATCTTGTGGACTTCCACCTTGATGCTTTCCTTAACTTGGTCAGACTGTCTGAAAATTTTGTTTTTGAAAGGCATGCTGCCTCCTGTGTCCACATCATGGGGTCACATGTGTGTCTGACCAGGGGTTAGGGAAAAGAGCTCAGCAAACTGTTGTAAGACTTTATAACAGTCAGATTGCTGTTGGCCAGTTAGGGTGTCTGAGTAGATCACTCCATCTACTGAGCCATCTTTAGCGTCTGTGGAGAGGAGATCAGGGAGAGGTTCACTCTCAGCTTCCTGGTCCTCATCTGTTACCATCAACAGATTCACATCTGCCCTGTCATGAAAGAGTTTGAGGCGGTTCACATGGATCACCCTTCTGGGGGTCCTGCTAGTGCCTAGGTCTACCAGGTAGGTGACCTGACTCTTTCTTTCTAGCACTGGGTAAGGGCCACTCCATCTGTCCTGAAGTGCCCTGGGAGCCACAGGCTCCAGAACCCAGACTTTCTGCCCTGGCTGAAATTCAACCATAGCAGCCTTTTGGTCATACCACATCTTCTGGAGTTGTTGGCTGGCCTCAAGGTTTTTGCTTGCCTTTTCCATGTACTCTGCCATCCTGGAACGTAGGTCTAGTACATAGTCCACTATATCTTGTTTAGGCTCATGAAGAAGTCTCTCCCAGCCTTCTTTTACAAGAGCTAGTGGCCCCCTGACAGGATGGCCAAACAGAAGTTCAAAGGGGGAAAACCCTACTCCCTTCTGAGGCACCTCTCTGTAGGCGAAAAGCAGACATGGCAAGAGGACATCCCATCTCCTTTTGAGCTTTTCAGGGAGCCCCATGATCATGCCTTTCAATGTCTTGTTAAATCTTTCTACAAGACCATTGGTTTGTGGGTGGTATGGTGTGATGAATGTGTAAGTCACCCCACACTCATTCCACATATGCTTCAGGTATGCTGACATGAAGTTGGTACCCCTGTCAGACACCACCTCCTTAGGAAATCCCACTCTGGTAAAGATACCAACGAGTGCTTTAGCTACTGCAGGGGCAGTGGTGGACCTAAGGGGAATTGCTTCAGGGTACCTAGTGGCATGATCCACTACCACTAGGATATACTGGTTCCCTGAGGCTGTGGGAGGTTCAAGTCGACCTACTATGTCCACACCCACTCTTTCAAAGGGGACCCCCACCACTGGAAGTGGAATGAGGGGGGCCTTTGGGTGTCCACCTGTCTTACCACTGGCTTGACAGGTGGCACAGTAGACACAAAACTCCTTTACCTTCTGGGACATGTTGGGCCAATAGAAATGGTTAACTTACCTTTCCCAAGTCTTGGTTTGTCCCAAATGCCCAGCAAGTGGAATATCATGAGCTAAGGTTAGAATGAACTCCCTAAACTCCAGAGGCACTACTACTCTCCTAGTGGCACCAGGTTTGGGATCTCTTGCCTCAGTGTAGAGGAGTCCATCTTCCCAATAGACTATGTTCCAATGATTTTTCCTTTGGTCTCTTCAGCAGCTTGCTGCCTAAGGCCTTCAAGAGAGGGACATGTTTCTTGCCCCTTACACAACTGTTCCCTTGTGGGTCCCCTGGTCCTAAGAGTTCAACCTGATAAGGTTCCAACTCCATGGGCTCAGTTCCCTCAGAGGGCAGAACTTCTTCCTGGGAAGAGAGGTTATTTTTCTTTTTTTGTGTTGAAGCTGGTTCCCCAGTCTTCTTTCCTTTCCTCTTGGAGGGTTGGGCCATTATTCCAGGCTCCAACACCACTTTTTCACCCTGAGCCTTGCACTGTGCCCTTGTCTTGACACACACCAGTTCAGGGATATCCAGCATGGCTGCATGGGTTTTGAGTTCTACCTCAGCCCATGCTGAGGACTCCATGTCATTTCCAAGCAAACAGTCGACAGGGATATTTGAGGAGACCACCAACTGTTTCAGGTCATTGACCCCTCCCCATTCTAAATTTACCATAGCCATGGGATGTACTTTAGTCTGATTTTCAGCGTTGGTGACTGGATAAGTTTGTCCAGCCAGGTATTGACCAGGGGAAACCAGCTTCTCTGTCACCATGGTGACACTGGCATCTGTATCCCTCAGGCCTTCTACACTAATCCCATTAATCAAGACTTGCTGCCTGTATTTTTGCATATTAGGGGCCCAGGCAGCCAGTGTGGCTAAGTCCACCCCACCCTCAGAGACTATTGTAGCTTCAGTGTGAACCCTGATTTGCTCTGGGCACACTGTTGATCCCACCTGGAGACTGGCTATTCCAGTGCTAACTGGAGTAGAGTTTGAAGTGGAACCTTTCTTGGGACAGGCCTTGTCTCCAGTTTGGTGTCCCTGCTGATTACAGCTACGACACCAGGCCTTTTTGGGATCAAAGTTTTTACCCTGGTACCCAAAATTTGGTTGTGAAGAGGCTCTGGACCCTCCCTCCTGAGCAGGTTTTTGAGGCCCTGTAGAAGACTCTTTACTTTTTCCCTTGGATGTCTCAACACTCTTCCCCTGGGGAGTCTTTGTGACCCCTTTCTTTTGGTCACCCCCTGTGGAAGTCTTGGTCACCCTAGTCTTGACCCAATGGTCCGCCTTCTTTCCCAATTCTTGGGGAGAAATTGGTCCTAGGTCTACCAGATGCTGATGCAGTTTATCATTGAAACAATTACTTAACAGGTGTTCTTTCACAAATAAATTGTACAGCCCATCATAATCATTTACACCACTGCCATGAATCCAACCATCCAGTGTTTTGACTGAGAAGTCAACAAAATCAACCCAGGTCTGGCTCGAGGCTTTTTAAGCCCCCCTGAACCTAATCCTGTACTCCTCAGTTGAGAATCCAAAGCCCTCAATCAGGGTAGCCTTCATGAGGTCATAGGATTCTGCATCTTTTCCAGAGAGTGTGAGGAGTCTATCCCTACACTTTCCAGTGAACATTTCCCAAAGGAGAGCACCCCAGTGAGATTTGTTATTTTTTCTGGTTGCACAAGCCCTCTCAAAAGCTGTGAACCATTTGGTGATGTCATCACCATCTTCATATTTAGTTACAATCCCTTTAGGGATTTTTAGCATGTCAGGAGAATCTCTGACCCTATTTATGTTGCTGCCACCATTGATGGGACCTAAGCCCATCTCTTGTCTTTCCCTTTCTATGGCTAGGATCTGTCTTTCCAAAGCCAATCTTTTGGCCATCCTGGCTAGCAGGAGGTCATCTTCATTGAGGCTATCCTCAATGCTTCCAGAGTTGCTGGACTCTCCTGTGAGAGAAGCAGCATCTCTGACTATCACTTCTGGAGTCAGGGTTGGAGGAACCCTGTTCTCCCTATCTAGGTTTGGAGGTGGGAATTCCTCCAACTCACTAGTGTCCCCCTCTGTGAGGCCATCATCAGAGGGGTTGTTTTTAGCAAACTCTGCCAAGAGCTCCTGGAGCTGTAATTTGGTAGGGTTTGAACCAGTCTTTATCTTTTTGATTTTACAGAGAGACCTTAACTCTGACATCCTAAGATGCAGGTAAGGGGTGAGGTTGAGTTCCATCACATTCTCTTCTGTAGTAGACATTTTGTTTCTAAAAGTTGGAATACTTTTTAAGAATCTAAAACTATCTCTAGAACTTAATTCAAACTTTTACAAAACTTTTAAACTCTAAAAGAAATGCTAACAGGGACTAACACAAGGCCCTAGCAGGACTTTTAAAAATTTAGAAAAATAGCTCAAATTTAAAAAATCTGTTTCTAATGACAATTTTTGGAATTTAGTTGTGTGATCAGGTATTGGCTGAGTAGTCCAGCAAATGCAAAGTCTTGTACCCCACCGCTGATCCACCAATGTAGGAAGTTGCTTCTGTATGTACTATTTCAAAGTAAGAAATAGCATGCACAGAGTCCAAGGGTTCCCCTTAGAGGTAAGATAGTGGCAAAAAGAGATAATTCTAATGCTCTATTTTGTGGTAGTGTGGTCGAGCAGTAGGCTTATCAGAGGGTAGTGTTAAGCATTTGTTGTACACACACAGGCAATAAATGAGGAACACACACTCAAAAGACAATTCCAGGCCAATAGGTTTTTATATAGAAAAATATATTTTCTTAGTTTATTTTAAGAACCACAGGTTCAAGATTTACAAGTAATACTTCAAATGAAAGGTATTTCACTCAGGTATCTTAGGAACTTTGAATCAACACAATATCATATACAGTTTTAGCAAAAATGGCAATAAGCTATTTTAAAACTAGACAGTGCAATTTTCAACAGTTCCTGGGGGAGGTAATTTTTGGTTAGTTTTGCAGGTAAGTAAAACACCTACAGGGTTAAAAGTTGGGTCCAAGGTAGCCCACCGTTGGGGGTTCAGAGCAACCCCAAAGTTACCACACCAGCAGCTCAGGGCCCGTCAGGTGCAGAGGTCAAAGTGGTGCCCAAAACGCATAGGCTTCAATAGAGAAGGGGGTGCCCCGGTTCTAGTCTGCCAGCAGGTAGGTACCTGTGATTTCGGAGGGCAGACCAGGGGGGTTTTGTAGGGCGTCCCGGGGGGGACACAAGTCAGCACAAAAAGTATACCCTCAGCGGCACGGGGGCAGCCGAGTGCAGAGTGCAAACAGGCGTCGGGTTTGCAATTGGTTTCAATGGGAGACCCAGGGGTCTCTTCAGCGAAGCAGGCAGGCAAGGGGGGTCTCCTCGGGGTAGCCACCACCTGGGCAAGGGAGAGGGCCACCTGGGGGTCGCTTCTGCACTGGAGGTCAGATCCTTCAGGTCCTGGGGGCTGCGGGTGCAGTGTCTTTACCAGGCGTCGGGTTCTTTGAAGCAGGCAGTCGTGGTCAGGGGGAGCCTCTGGATTCCCTCTGCAGGCGTCGCTGGGGGAGCTCAGGGGGGTCACCTCTGGCTACTCACAGGGTCGCAGTCGGCGGGAAGTCCTCCCTGTAGTGTTGTTTCTCCGCAGGTCGAGCCGGGGACGTCGGGTGCAGAGTGGAAAGTCTCACGCTTCCGGCGGGAAACGTGCAGTCCTTTAAAAGTTGTTTCTTTGTTGCAAGTTGTAGTTTCTTTGGAACAGGGCGGCTGTCCTCGGGAGTTCTTGGTCCTTTTAGATGCAGGGTAGTCCTCTGAGGCTTCAGAGGTCGCTGGACCCTGGGGGACGCGTCGCTGTTGCAGTTTTTCTCGAAGTGGGGAGACAGGCCGGTAGGGCTGGGGCCAAAGCAGTTGGTGTCTCCGTCTTCTCTGCAGGGCTTCAGGCCAGCAGTCCTTCATCGTCTTAGGTTGCAGGAATCTCGTTTTCTAGGTTCTGGGGGCCCCTAAATTCTCAATTTAGGGGTGTGTTTAGGTCTGGGAGGTTAGTAGCCAATGGCTACTAGCCCTGAGGGTGGCTACACCCTCTTTGTGCCTCCTCCCTGAGGGGAGGGGGCACATCCCTAATCCTATTGGGGGAATCCTCCATCTGTAAGATGGAGGATTTCTAAAAGTCAGAGTCACCTCAGCTCAGGACACCTTAGGGGTTGTCCTGACTGGCCAGTGACTCCTCCTTGTTTTTCTCATTATCTCCTCCGGCCTTGCCGCCAAAAGTGGGTCTGTGGCCAGAGGGGGCAGGCATCTCCACTAGCTGGAATGCCCTGTGGCGCTGTAACAAAGGGGGTGAGCCTTTGAGACTCACCGCCAGGTGTTACAGTTCCTGCAGGGGGAGGTGAGAAGCACCTCCACCCAGTACAGGCTTTGTTCTTGGCCACAGAGTGACAAAGGCACTCTCCCCATGTGGCCAGCAACATGTCTGGTGTGTGGCAGGTTGGCAAACTAGTCAGCCCACACTGGAAGTCGGGTATGTTTTCAGGGGGCATCTCTAAGATGCCCTCTGGGGTGTATTTCACAATAAAATGTACACTGGCATCAGTGTGCATTTATTGTGCTGAGAAGTTTGATACCAAACTTTCCAGTTTTCAGTGTAACCATTATGGTGCTGTGGAGTTCGTGTATGACAGACTCCCAGACCATATACTCTTATGGCTACCCTGCACTTACAATGTCTAAGGTTTTGCTTAGACACTGTAGGGGCATATAGCTCATGCACCTATGCCCTCACCTATGGTATAGTGCACCCTGCCTTAGGGCTGTAAGGCCTGCTAGAGGGGTGACTTATCTATGGCATAGGCAGTGTGAGGTTGGCATGGCACCCTGAGGGGAGTGACATGTCGACTCAGTCATTTTCTCCCCACCAGCACACACAAGCTGGCAAGCAGTGTGTCTGTGCTGAGTGAGGGGTCCCAGGGTGGCATAAGACATGCTGCAGCCCTTAGAGACCTTCCCAGGCATCAGGGCCCTTGGTACCAGGGGTACCAGTTACAAGGGACTTACCTGGATGCCAGGGTGTGCCAATTGTGGAGACAAAGGTACAGTTTTAGGGAAAGAACACTGGTGTTGGGGCCTGGTTAGCAGGCCTCAGCACACTTTCAAATCACAACTTGGCATCAGCAAAGGAAAAAAGTCAGGGGGTAACCATGCCAAGGAGGCATTTCCTTACACCCACCCTTCCCAGTGATGCTTTCTGAAGGACAGTGGAGGAAGAAGTGCAGCTGTGAAGTCCAGGTGATGCAGGAGGATCCCAAGAGTTGCCCACGAGCTGTCCGACGCTGGGTTACAGAGAGTGTCAGTGGTCAGCAGGACCACCAACAAGCCTTGGCAAATGCAAGAAGCGTTGTACAGAGTTTGCAGGACGTTTGGGAAACAGCAAGGCTCAGGTGACCCAACCTTGGCAGGTAGGTCAGGGCCAGCCCTCAGCAGACAGGAGAGCCAGCAGGAATTTTTGGAGTCCCCCAGCAGGACCCTCTGGCAGCAGGCACAGGCAGCCACAGGAAGGCCTTAACAGCACAGCAAAAAGGGATGCCCATGTCACAGGAGTTGCATAGAGGATGTCGTTCTTGGAGCTGGAGGATGCTGGAGGCTGTGGCTTTTTGGAACTAGGAGGTCTTCAGACTGAAGAATCAACAAGCCTTAGCAACGACAAGCAGATGCAATGCATAAGGGTTCGAGTCAGGCAGCTCAGCAAGGGACCACAAACTTCCAAGCTGTAATGAAGATAGGTCAGACCTCTAGAGAGCCACAGAACCACCCCATGTGTTGTAGAGCCTTGGAGAGTCCGTGGGACAGCAGGATCCACAAGCCGGTCGTCATCGATGAGGTGCCCATGGATGCAGGGGAGCGACTCATTCACTCCAAGTGAGATTCCTTCTTGCCTTCCTGAGTGTAGGCGAGTCCCAGTGACTCTGGAGGATGGACAAACATGGGGTTGCAGAGTCCTTGCAGAAAGAAGAAACAAAGTTGCAGCAGGAGCCCTCCTACTGGTCACAAGTTTGCTCTTAGTTCCTGAAGAACAGCAGCGGATCCAGAGTCCAGGTTGCAGGAGTGTCTTGCAGAGGAGACTTGCAGAAGGTTCCTGAAGTCTTTCAGACAAATATGGGGTCCCACGCTCAGGGGAGCCCTTAAGTAACCCAGGAAGGGGGTTGGACAGCTCCTGCAGTGACCCACCTATCAGAGGGGGTCAGGGATGTCACCCAGCTGGACTAACCAGCCAGATACCCCCAGGGGCCTCTGAACACCTTGTTTTCAAGATGGCAGAATCAAGTGGCCACTCCCCTGTCCTTGGTGTGGTTTTTCGCCAGAGCAGGAGCCGGGGGTCCCTTCACTGGTACAAACCGGTTTATGAAAGGAGGGCAGCAAATGTGACCTTCAAAGCAGTCTGGCGGTGCTCTGAGGCCACCCACCCCAGCCCAGAGACACCTATTTCTAAAGGAGAGGTGGTCACACCTCTCCTCTACAGGAAATCCTTTGTTCTGCCTTCCCATGCATTGAGTGAAGCTCAACAGTAGGAGGCAGAACAGTGTCTGGGGTCAGCAGCAGCGCGGGCTGGCATGCAGGCCCTCAAGGCTGTACAGGCAGACTTGGGGATCTCCTAGGAAACACCCAGAGTACATGGTATCATGCAACTAATAGTGGAATCAGTGTGTTTGCATGATTCCAACATGTTTGATACCAAACATGCCTATGTTCAGTGAAGCTACTATGTAGTTGGAGCACTCGTGTTGACCAGTGTCCACTACATACCTTAAGATGGCTTCCCCACACTTACAAAGCCCGGGGAATAGAGTCTGGGGTTTGCAGGGGCACCTCTGCCCATGCAGGGGTGTCCTCACACTTAGAACCATACACTCTTCCCTTGGGCTAAAGGGCCTACCTTAGGGGTGACTTATAGGGTCAGAGTGCAGTGTGCACGATAAGGCAACCCTTATATCTGAAGTTAAAGGTGCATGCACCGTGCCACGCAGGCTGCAACAGCAGACCTGTAGATACAGTTTACATTGGCCCCCACGGGTGGCACAATGCATGCTGCAGCCCATGGGGGACCCCTGGTGTATCAGTGACCTGAGTAGGTAAGTACCACATACTAGGGACTTACATGCGTACACCAGTATGCCAATTATGGGGTGTAAAACTTACCTTACAACTACATTTGGGGGCGAGAGCTCTGACACTGGGGGCCTGGTTAGCAGGACCCCAATGTACTACAGTCTAAACACACTGACACCAGGTAATAAGTGGGAGTAACTATGCCAGAAAGATGCTACTTTCCTAGAGGCAGTACAGGCCGGAGTCACTGGTACATAAAGCCAGAGTCACAGGTACATAAGACAAGAGTCAGGGCCTTGCTAGGCCAGAGCTAGTGGCAGATATGTCAGAGTCTGGGGTACAGCAGGTCGGAGTTGGGATACGGTAAGTGCGTCTCAGGTACAACAAACCTGAGTGAGGGTACAACAGGCTGGGGTGAGAGTAGAGCAGGCTGGAGTTAGGGTGCAATAAGTGAGTCTGGGGTACAACAGGCTGGAGTGGGGGTACAGCAGTCTGGAGTTAGGGTACAATAAGTGAGTCTGGGGTACAACAGGCCGGGGTGGGGGTACAGCAGGCTGGAGTTAGGGTGCAATAAGTGAGTCTGAGGTACATCCGGCCAGGGTGGGGTTACAGCAGGCCGGAGTGGGGGTACAATAAGTGAGTCTGGGGTATAACAGGCCGGGGTGGGGGGTCCAGCAGGCTGGAGTTAGGGTACAATAAGTGAGTCTGGGGTACAACAGGTCGGGGTGGGGGTACTGCAGGTCGGAGTTAGGGTACAATAAGTGAGTCTGGGGTACACCCGGGCGGGGTGGGGGTACAGCAGGGTGAAACAAGGGGAGGCGATTCCTCACCAACACCCATAGGAACGCTATTGCCCCCCGCAGCAGCCTGTGGGCACAGGTGGAATAAACCCTCCGGGCAGTCCCTCTGGGGTGGTGGGGTGGGGGGTTCAGACCTTGCCTGGAAAGAGGGGCTGTACCTCGAGTTTGCTGAGAGGCCTCTATTCTGAGAATATCCCTGAGTGCAGAAAGAGGCAGAAGGACGCCCCCAGGCTTTGCGTTGGGGGGCCCCTCGCCTTTTGCCGCCCAAGTCTGCTGAGGCCCAAAGCTGGGGGTGGGGGTGGCTGAGAGGATGACCCCGCAATGGGGGTAGGGGGGCAGGTTGCAGCTGCTGTTCCTGCGCCGTGAAGACAGAGCGCCTCATCACTCCCAAAACACAATAGACATTTATCATCCCGCGTTGTTATTCAAATGCAGGGCCAGCCCCCACTGCCCCCCACTCTGCCCTCCTCCTCTGCGCACTCTGCCCTCGCTGCCGAGGAGCACAGGAGCGTCCGAGGGCAGGAGGCAGCAGCAGGAGCGGGCGCAGGACCCCGGGGGGAGGCAGGGGGCACCTCATCCAGAGGCCACCCCCAGGAGCCACCCCAAGCACCTGCAGGGGACACCCCGAGCTGAGAAACCCGCAGGAGGCACCTCATCCAGAGGCCACCCCCAGGAGCCACCCCAAGCACCTGCAGGGGACACCCCGAGCATAGACACCCGCAGGAGGCACCTCATCCAGAGGCCACCCCCAGGAGCCACCCCAAAGCACCTGCAGGGGACACCCCGAGCTGAGAAACCCGCAGGAGGCACCTCATCCAGAGGCCACCCCCAGGAGCCACCCCAAGCACCTGCAGGGGACACCCCGAGCTGAGAAACCCGCAGGAGGCACCTCATCCAGAGGCCACCCCCAGGAGCCACCCCAAGCACCTGCAGGGGACACCCCGAGCATAGACACCCGCAGGAGGCACCTCATCCAGAGGCCACTCCCAGGAGCCACCCCAAGCCACCCGGAGAAGTCATCTCAAGACCCCCACAGGAGCCATCTCAAGCCACCTGCAGGAGACATCCCGAGCTGAGACATCCACAGGAGACGTCCCAATCACCTGCAGGACACCCCGAGCTGAGACATCCACAGGAGACATCCCAGGCCACCTGCAGGAGACATCCCGAGCTGAGACATCCACAGGAGACATCCCAGGCACCTGCAGGACACCCCGAGCCGAGACATCCACAGGAGACATCCCAGGCACCTGCAGGAGACATCCCGAGCTGAGACCACCCACAAGAGGCACCCAGTGCAGAGACTACCCGCAGGAGACACGTCAAGCAGAGTCCACCCACAGGAGACACCCCGAGCCACCCGCAGGAGACACCCCGAAACCAGCAGGGCCGGTGCCCAGCCTGGAATCCCTTCACTGGACCCATCTTTGGCGGGTTTCTGGTGGTCGTGGGTGCAGCACACCAGCAGCAGACGAGCCTCAGATGAGGGGGGCACAAAAGGCAGAGGAGACCCCTACTTAATGGGGCACCACTAACCAAAGGAAGAGCATGTTAGGACCAGGGAGGGGGCACCCCTCCATGGGCACCTGCAGGAAGGACCTGTGAAGATGGGCTCCCGGGACAGATGCCCCCCATCCCTCCCCGCCCCCAACATGGACACCTGCAGGAAGGACCATTTCCCTGCGAGTGGGCACCAGTGGAGACCCCCCCTTGCCTCAGGGGGCACCAACAGAGCACACATGGGCACAAGTCACTGCCCTTTCGCCGAGTACGTGTCTGACCGCCTGCGGCCCAAGGTATCAGGTACTGGGCAGCTGCGCTGGCAGTGTCAGGGTGGTGGAGGGTGGGAGCGCCAGGGTAGTAGAGGGCTGCACTGGGATTAATAGGCGTCTGGACTATAGACCAGGTGTGTGCCTGTGCCGAGGGTCTGGGGGCCGCTCGGTGTCTGAGAGAGGGACCCAGGGGGACTGGGGTGGGTGTCTGTGCCGTGAGCCAAGGGGCAGCTGGGTGTCTGAGAGAAGGACCCAGGGAGACTGGGTGTGTCTGTGCCTGTGCCGGGGGTCTGGGGGCCGCTCGGTGTCTGAGAGAGGGAAATAGGAGAACTGGGGTGGGTGGGTGTCTGTGCCGTGAGCCAAGGGGCAGCTGGGTGTCTGAGAGAGGAACTCAGGGAGACTGGGTGTGTCTGTATCTGTGCCGGGGGATAAGGGGCAGCTGGGTGTCTTGGCTGGGGGTACAGGGGGACTGAGGTAGGTAGATGCGTGCCTGGCCCCCGGGTGGTGTGTGGTGGACTGAGTTATATGTGTGCCTGGCCTGAGGATGGTGTGAGCTTCACTGGGTGGATGTGTGCCTGGTTTGCGGGTGGTATGAATTTCACTGGGTGGATGTGTGCCTGTGGGTGGTGTGAGTTGTACTGTGTAAATGTGTGCCTGGCCTGCGGGCGGTGTGAGTTGCACTGTGTGGATGTGTGTCTGGCCTGCAGGTGGTGTGAATTGCACTTTGTGGATGTGTGCCTGGCTTGTGGGTGGTGTGAGTTGCACTGTGTGGATGTGTGCCTGGCCTGCGGGTGGTGTGAGTTGCACTGAGTGGATGTGTGCCTGGCCTGCGGGTGGTGTGAGTTGCACTGTGTGGATGTGTGTCTGGCCTGCAGGTGGTGTGAATTGCACTGTGTGGATGTTTGCCTGGCCTGCTGGCGGTGTGAGTTGCACTGTGTGGATGTGTGCCTGGCCTGTGGGCGGTGTGAGTTGCCCTGTGTGGATGTGTGTCTGGCCTGCAGGTGGTGTATTGCACTGGGAGGATGTGTGCCTGGCCTGTGGGTGGTGGGAGTTGCACTGGGTGGATGTGTGCTTGTGGGTGGTGGGAGTTGTACTGTGTAAATGTGTGCCTGGCCTGTGGGTGCTGTGTGTTGCACTGGGTGAATGTCTGCCTGGACTGCGGGTGGTGTGAGCTGCACTGTGTGAATGTGTGTCTGGCCTGCAGGTGGTGTGAATTGCACTGGGTGGATGTGTGCCTGGCCTGCGGGTGGTGTGAGTTGCACTGGGTGGATGTGTGCCTGGCCTGCATGTGGTGTGAGTTGTACTGGGTGGATGTGTGCCTGGGCTGTGGGTGGTGTGAGTTGTACTGTGTGGATGTGTACCTGGGCTGCGGGTGGTGTGAGTTGCACTGTGTGGATGTGTGCCTGGCCTGCGTGTGGTGTGAGTTGCACTGTGTGGATGTGTGCCTGGCCCACCGGTGGCGTGAGTTGCACTGTGTGGATGTGTGTCTGCCCTGCAAGTGGTGTGAATTGCACTGGGAGGATGTGTGTCTGGCCTGTGGGTGGTGTGAGTTGCAATGGGTGGATGTGTGCTTGTGGGTGGTGTGAGTTGTACTGTGTAAATGTGTGCCTGGCCTGTGGGTGCTGTGTGTTGCACTGGGTGGATGTGTGCCTGGGCTGCGGGTGGCACGAGTTGCACTGGGTGGATGTTTGCCTGGCCTGCGTGTGGTGTGAGTTGCACTGTGTGGATGTGTGCCTGGCCCACCGGTGGCGTGAGTTGCACTGTGTGGATGTGTCTGGCCTGCGTGTGGTGTGAGCTGCACTGAGTGGATGTGTGCCTGGCCTGCGGGTGGTGTAAGCAGCACTGTGTGTATGTGTGCCTGGCCTGCATGTGGTGTGAGTTGCACTGGGTGGATGTGTGCTTGGCCTGCGGGTGGTGAGAGTTTCACTGGGTAGATGTGTGCCTGCACGCAGTGTGAGCTGCACTGGGTGTATGTGTGACTGGCCCACGGGTGGCATGTATTGCACTGAGTGGATGTGTGCCTGGCCTGCGGGTGGTGTGAGTTGCACTGGGTTGATGTTTGCCTGGCCTGTGGGTGATGTCAGTTGCACTGGATGGATGTGTCCCTGTGTGTGGTGTGAGTTGCACTGTGTGGATGTGTGCCTGGCCCACCGGTGGCGTGAGTTCCACTGTGTGGATGTGCCTGGCCTGCGAGCGGTGTGAGTTGCACTGGGTGGATGTGTGCCTGGCCCACCGGTGGCGTGAGTTGCACTGTGTGGATGTGTACCTGGCCTGCGGGTGGTGTGAGTTGCACTGGGTGGATGTGTACCTGGGCTGCGGGTGGCGTGAGTTGCACTGTGTGGATGTGTGCCTGGCCTGCGGGTGGTGTGAGTTGTACTGGGTGGATGTGTGCCTGGGCTGCGTGTGGCGTGAGTTGCACTGTGTGGATGTGTGCCTGGCACACGGGTGGCGTGAGTTGTACTGTGTGGATGTGTGCCTGGGCTGTGGGTGGCGTGAGTTGCACTGTGTTGATGTGTGCCTGGCCTGCGGGTGGTGTGAGTGGTACTGGGTGGATGTGTGCCTGGGCTGCGGGTGGCGTGAGTTGCACTGTGTGGATATGTGCCTGGCCTGCAGGTGGTGTGAGTTGCACTAGGTGGAGGTATGCCTGTCTTTTAGGTGGTGTGAGTTGCACTGGGTGGAGGTGTGCCTGTCCTGCCAGTGGTGTGAGCTGCACTGGATTGATGTGTGCCTGGCCCACGGGTATTGTGAGTTGCACTGGGTAGATGTGTGCCTGGCCTGTGGGTGGTGTGAGTTGCACTGTCTGTGTGCCTGGCCTACAGGTGGTGTGAATTTCACTGGGTAAATGTGTGCCTGCGCGTGGTGTGAGCTGCACTGGGTGGATGTGTGCCTGGGCTGTGGGTGGTGTGAGTTGCACTGGGTGGATGTGTGCCTGGCCCACTGGTGGTGTGAGTTGCACTGTGTGGCTGTGTGCCTGGCCTGCTGGTGGTGTGAGTTGCACTGTGTGGATGTGTGCCTGGCCTGCTGGTGGTGTGAGTTGCACTGTGTGGATGTGCACCTGGCCTGCGGGCAGAGTGAGGTGCACTGTGTGGATGTGTTCCTGGCTTGTGGGTGGTGTGAGTTGCACTGTGTGGATGTGTGCTTGGCCTGCGGGTGGTGTGAGTTGCACTGTGTGGATGTGCTCCTGGCCTGCGGGCAGAGTGAGGTGCACTGTGTGTTCCTGGCCCACGGGTGGTGTGAGTTGTACTGGGTGGATGTGTGCCTGGCCCACGGGTGGTGTGAGTTGTACTGGGTGGATGTGTGCCTGGCCTGCGGGTGGTGTGAGGTGCACTGTGTGGATGTGTTCCTGGCTTGTGGGTGGTGTGAGTTGCGCTGTGTGGATGTGTGCCTGGCCCACGGGTGGTGTGAGTTGTACTGGGTGGATGTGTGCCTGGCCTGCGGGTGGTGTGAGTTGCACTGTGTGGATGTGTTCCTGGCTTGTGGGTGGTGTGAGTTGCGCTGTGTGGATGTGTGTCTGGCCCACGGGTGGTGTGAGTTGTACTGGGTAGATGTGTGCTTGGGCTGCGGGTGGTGTGAGTTGCACTGTGTGGCTGTGTGCCTGGCCTGCGGGTGGTGTGAGTTGCACTGTGTGGATGTGTGCCTGGCCTGCGGGTGGTGTGAGCTGCACTGTGTGAGGGTGTGCACGATGGGGTAGTAATGTGAACGCACAATGGAGTCAGGTGTCTCCAGATGGGGATAGGGGTATACACAGTATCCTTTTGGGGTCTGCACTGTGGGGTTTGGGGTATACAAGTATGGTTTTGGGGTCTGCACTGAAGGTTTAGAGGCATTGACAATATGGTTTTGGAGTCTGCACTGTGGCGTTAGAGGGTATACACTTTATGATTTTGGGGTCTGCTCTTTGAGGTTAGGGATGTGGTTTTGGGGTCTGCACAGTGGGTTTAGGGGCATCCACAGTATGGTTTGGGGGTCTGCACTGTGGGGTTAGGGGGTGTACACAGTATGGTTCTGCGGTCTGCCCTGTGGGATTAGGGGTACACACACTATGGTTTTGGGGTATGCACAGTGAGGTTAAGGGTATACACAGTATGGATTCGGGGTCTGCGCTCTGGGGTGGTAATGTGAGCTCCACCTGGGTTTAGGGGGCCCTGACTGCGAGGGTTTCGCAGTCTGTGCTGTGGGGGGGTTTGTAAGGGGGCTGGGCTCTAAGATCTGCAGACTGTAGGGCTAGGGGCTGGATTGCATGGGTCAGCGGTGTGCACCGTGGGACGTGTGGTTTTTGGGGTCTCTATATTTGGGGTGCGGGGGGTCTCTCAGTGGGGTTACTGCTGAATCCCGAAGCTTCCACAATGAGATGTTAAAAGGCGGAATTTAACAATAAGGGGATCGATTTCAAAAGGCGCCAAATATTCAGCTCCCCTCCCCCCACCTCCTCGAGCACTCTGCTTGTGGGGGCTAAAGATCACAGGAAATACTGGGGTCTGAAGAACCCCTTCTTAGGTAAAACAACATGTTATGGAGTGAGCGGACCCCCAGGGCCAGGGGGCGCACACCCGACGCCCTCTCATGTCATGGTCCTCTCGTCTCCTCTTTAGGGGGGCCCCGGTGGTTTCAGGCCTCGACAGCACCCCAGAAGGACCCCTCAGAGACGTTTAAGGCAAAGGTGGGCTCTGGCCCCGGGCCCCAGCCTTTCAGGGGCCCCCAGACAGAGCCAGCTGTGGTCTAGAGTCTCGCCCTGGTGACCTTGAAGAATTCTTACACAGGTTTAAATGCCGTTTCCTTAAATTTATTTGTAATGTGGGGGATGCGTGAGAGCCTATTTCAGACATGATGCTGAGAAATGTTGGGTTTATCTTTCATTCAACATCCATAAATGAAAGAGCTGAAATTGGATCATGTATTCAAAGCTCTTCCGAATAAGGGCCCCCAAAATACATTTGGCCCAGGACCCCCCAAATCCTTAAGATGTCCCTGGGACCCCTCAACTTGCTGAATTCGATGATTTTGAGAAGATTCCAAATATTATTCTGTAAAATGCCGAAGTTCTTGTAAATCCGTGTACAGGGGGCTTTGAAAATTCATGGTTGGGGGGTTCCTTCCTACGTGGTTGGCATCCAAGGGGTTCTCCGCGCAGGGTTGGAAGTGGGGGTCTAGTTTGCTGCATTCATATTTCATGGCTGCCAAGGAGGCGGTCCTACGCTTTTACACAAGAGGCGGGAGAAGGGGAATTCAAATGAACAAAAAAAAAACACAAGCAAAACATGCAGTCAATCCAAACAAAAAATCGACACAAAGACAAAAGAATACATTTTTACAAACATAAAAGGGGAAAACATGAGTGAAGCATTTAAGAACCTTCAGGCGACTCGAAAGTGAGGGAGGGGCGGGGAGTGGAAGGGGGAGGGGAAAATGTGGATCGGTGAGGCGGTGTGGTGACGGGAGCGGTGAGGATGAGGCGAGTGGGTCAGCGGGACATGTGAGACAATGTGGGACACCAAAGGGTCGGGGGATTGATTCGTCATTCATTGGAAGGGGGGTCAGGAGAAGATCGGTGATTGCGGGAAGATGGTGGAGCAGGAATCGGAGACGGGGCACCAGAGGGTGGGGATCAGGGAGACGAGTGAGGATGGCAAAGGAGAAGAGGGCGGGAGTCAACGGAAGGTGGGGTTCGGTGTAAGACGCTTGTGTGAGGGGTGCAAGGTAGGAGAGAGGGGTCAGTGGAAGATGGGGGCTTGGGCAAGACGCGTGTGTGAGGTCCAAGGGAGGAAAGCGAGGGTCAGTTAAAGATGTAGGTCTGGGGAAGAAGCATGAGAGGTCCAAGGGAGGAGGGCTCAGGTCTGTGGAAGACGTGTGTGTGAGAGATCCAAGGAGGGAGAGCTTGAGTGTGTGGAAGACGCGTGTGTGTTGTGTCCAAGGGAGGAAAGCGGGGGTCAGCAGAAGATGGGGTGGTCTGTGGAAGGCACGTGTGTGAGAGGTCGAAGGCAGAATCAGGGTTTTGGAGGAGTAAGAGACTGAGGCGAGAGTAGAATAGAGGCCTGAGGACTCATTCATGGATCGTTGAAGTTAGTGGAGATCTGAGGTCAGGGATTGACGGAGGGTCGGATGGATGAACTGGGCAGCCATGGATGAAGGGGTCTAGGAAGGATGGTATCCCGGTGCAGAAGGGGTAGGGAGGAATGGATGACTGTGAGAGGGGGAGGTGGGGTCAGGTCAACTTTGGGTTTAGGAGATGGTGACATCTTGATGGGAGTCTGGGGAGAGCGGGAATTTGTCGAGGATGGAGCAATGACAAATCAGGATCAGGGATTCACACAAGATATTAAAGGAAAACTGAAGTGGGGGCACCCAGTCAATGGGGAAATCAGGACCCTGGTGTTATCGCCAGTACCAACCATGAAACCCCTCAGAGGGAGAAGAGCCTGCATGGTGGATCTGGAATGTACACACTATAAATAGTAAAGTCGCAAAAATGCAGCAAGGGGGTGGGACTGGGACCGGGGTGACATTTGGGCTAATATTGTTGGGGAAGAGAGGCTGCCCCGAGGTGCCGGGGTCTACCAAGAGGTACTAGCCAAGGAGAGTCCACGCTTGGCCATGCTGCCTCTCCGGGCACTGCTGGGGGCTTCCAACTACTTGCAGGGCAGGTGGGGACCCTCTAACTGCACCGATGCTTCGGACTAACACAACAATGCACAACTCCTAGAACTGGAGCAAGACCAGGGGCTGGTGCTCGCTGGACGCCCCGGCGAGGAGACCTCCAAACACGGCTGGATCAGGACACCCCAGAGGCAGAAGCACCACCAGGTGAGACCACCGAGGAGGAGATGGGGGAGGGGAGGGACCCCTGGTCCAGGCTGAGACAGTTCAGCACCCACTAGGTACAGGCGAGGGGTGCACAGCTGGGGAGGGGGGGTGGCTCAGCTGGCACAGGGGAGGCAGAGGCGGCCGTGCCCGGCTGGCATCGGAAAATGTGTTGTGAGTACTTGCCCAGATGAGAGGCATCTACTCCCAGGTACAACCAACAGGGTTACATCGTGAGTGTGGGTTCGTGGGGTGCAGCCCTCTGTGTTAGAACAGAGGTCCGCTCTGGAGTGGGGTGTCAGCCCTCAGAATGGTAGAGGGGTTACATGAGATCAAGGGGTGTTAATGGGGGGGCGGGGGGGGGTATTCCTCTGGCTGTGAGAAGTGAACCTCCCAGATGGAAACGCCTGGCGCGCGCACCGCAGACCCTCTGCACACCTGAGACACTCACTCTGAGATCAGTCCATAGCAGCTGTCAGGATGTGGGTGCGGGGAGATGTGGGCACACGAGCTGGGGTGGCAGCAGGCGTCAGAGGAGACCGATCTGAGCTCCCCATGGCTTCCAGGCGCTGAGGGAGCTCTGCCTGGGATGGATGAGGGGTCCTTCTCCTTGCAGCAGGTAAGGGGCACCAGTCGAAGCCCTTTCTGTGTCTGAGGGGTTTTATACCTTCCAGGGTACCCGGCCTCGTTCTGGTCATAACTAGACCTACAGGAAGTGACAGCAATGGAGACTGATGAAGGGAGGGGCGCAGGGAAGAGGCCAGAGGGGCTGGGGCTGGCCTCAGCCCCCCGATGACTGACCATCAGTGTGAGACCTGCAAGGGCCTGGACTGTGGCCTTGAGGTCGGTGACAGGTAAGTGAGACTACCTCAGATGGCCCTGCCCTGGGCATGACTGGGCATCAGTGGGGTACCGCGACGTGTCTGCACAGGGAGGAATGAGTCTCAGCTGGCAGTGCCTCAGTGGCACTGGGGCACAGGAGCAGGCGGGCACAGGCCACACCCAGCTAGAACAGGACACAGGGAGAAGCGTTAGCCACTGGTACAGGAAACAGGCAGAGTCCTGCTGGCAGAGGTAATAAGAGGACACCTGGGGTACCTAGCAGGCACCAGTGGCTGGCAGTAACAGGCAGAGTATTGCTGGCAGAGGTAATAAGCAGACACCTGGAGTACTTAGCAGGTACCAATGGCTGGCAGAAACAGGCAGAGTCCTGCTGGCAGAGGTAATAAGAGGACACCTGGGGTACCTAGCAGGCACCAGTGGATGGCAGTAACAGGCAGAGTATTGCTGGCAGAGGTAACAACAGAGACCTGGAGTACTTAGCAGGTACCAATGGCTGGCAGAAACAGGCAGAGTCCTGCTGGCAGAGGTAATAAGCAGAGACCTGCAGTACCAAGCAGGTACCAATGGCTGGCAGAAATAGACAGAGTATTGCTGGCAGAGGTAATAAGCAGACACCTGGAGTACTTAGCAGGTACCAGTGGCTGGCACAAACAGGCAGAGTACTACTGCCAGAGGTAATAACAGAGACCTGGAGTACCTAGCAGGCACCAATGGCTGGCACAAACAGGCAGAGTATTACTGGCAGAGGTAATAAGCAGACACCTGGAGTACTTAGCAGGCACAGTGGCTGGCACAAACAGGCAGAGTATTACTGGCTGAGTTAATAAGCAGACACCTGGAGTACCTAGCAGGCACCAGTGGCTGGCAGTAACAGGCAGAGTCCTGCTGGCAGAGGTAATAAGCAGACACCTGGAGTACTTAGAAGGTACCAATGGCTGGCAGAAACAGGCAGAGTCCTGCTGGCAGAGGTAATAAACAGACACCTGGAGTACCTAGCAGGCACCAATGACTGGCAGAAACAGTCAAAGTACTGCTGGCAGACATAAAAAGAAGACACCTGGAGTACCTAGCAGGTACCAATGGCTGGCAGAAACAGGCACAGTCCTACTGGCAGAGGTAACAGACACCTGGGGTACCTAGCAACCACCAATGGCTGACACAAAGAGGCAGCGTCTAGCCGACAGAGGTAATAAGCAGACACCTGGAGTACCTAGCAGGGACCGGTGATGGCAGAAACAGGCAGAGTCCAGCTGACAGGGGTAATTGCCATATACCCTGAGTACCTAGGAGGTACCAATGGGAGCTGGCGCAGGAACTGTCAACTGCAGGGCAGACCCCGGCTGGTTCTTCTCCATGGCAGGCGGCATCTTACATCCAACATACACGCAAGGGGGTCCGAGTGCAAGGGGATCCTAGTGCAAGGGGGTCCGAGTGCAAGGGGGTCCGAGTGCAAGGGGATCCTAGTGCAGGGGTAGGAGTCCTAGTGCAAGGGGATCCTAGTGCACGGGGGTCCTAGTGCAAGGTGGTCTTAGTGTAAGGGAGTCCTATTGCAAGGGGGTCCTAGTGCAAGGGGATCCTAGTGCAAGGGGGTCCGAGTGCAAGGGGATCCTAGTGCAAGGGGATCGTAGTGCAAGGGGGTCCGAGTGCAAGGGGATCCTAGTGCAGGGGTAGGAGACCTAGTGCAAGGGGATCCTAGAGCACGGGGGTCCTAGTGCAAGGTGGTCTTAGTGTAAGGGAGTCCTATTGCAAGGGGGTCATAGTGCAAGGGGATCCTAGTGCAAGGGGATCCTGGTGCAAGGTGGTCCTAGTGTAAGGGAGTCATAGTGCAAGGTGGTCCTAGTGCAAGATGGTCCTATTGCAATGGGGTCCTAGTGCAGGGGTAGGAGTCCTAGTGCAAGGGGATCCTAGTGCAAGGGGGTCCTACTGCAAGGTGGTCTTAGTGTAAGGGAGTCCTAGTGCAAGGGGATCCTGGTGCAAGGTGGTCCTAGTGTAAGGGAGTCATAGTGCAAGGTGGTCCTAGTACAAGATGGTCCTATTGCAAGGGGGTCCTAGTGCAAGGGGATACTAGTGCAAGGGGGTCCTAGTGCAAGGTGGGCTTAGTGTAAGGGAGTCCTACTGTAAGGGGATCCTAGTGCAAGGTGGTCCTAGTGTAAGGGAGTCCTAGTGCAAGGTGGTCCCAGTGCAAGATGGTCCAATTGCAAGGGGGTCATAGTGCAAAGGTAGTAGTCCTAGTGCAAGGTGGTCCTAGTCCAAGGGAGTCCTAGTGCAAGGAAATTCTTCTGCAAGATGATCGTAGATTAAGGGAATCCTAGTGTGAGGTGGTCCTAGTGCAAGGGGGTCCTAGCGCATAGTGACCCTAGTGCAATGTGGTCCTTGTGCAAGAAAGACCCAGTGCAAGGGAGTTCTAGCACAAAGGGTTCCAGTGCAAGGGAGTCCTAGTGCAAATAGGTCCTAGTACAAGGGACTCCTAGCACAAGGTGGTCCCAGTGCAAGGGCGTCCTAGCTCAAGGTGGTCCAAGTGCAAGGAGGTCACTGTGCACAGGGTCCATAGTGCAAAGAGGTCCTAATGCAAGGGAGTCATAGTGCAAGTGAGGCCTAGTCAAAGGGGGTCCTAATGCAAGGGGGGCACAGTGCAAGGGAGTCCTAGTGCAAGCAGGTTCTAGTGCAAAGTTTTCGTAGTGCAAGTTGGTCCTAGTACAAGGGAGTCCTAGCGCAAGGTGGAGCCGAGTAGAAGGGAGTTTTAGTGGCAAGGGGGTACTAGCTCAAGGGGGTCCGAGTGTAAGGGGGTCATAGTGCAAGGGAGGCCTAGTGCAGAGGGGGACCTAGTGCAAGGGAGTCACCGTGAAAGAGAGCTCTAGTGCAAGGTGGGTCCTAGTGGAAGGGGGTTATAGTGCAATCGTTGGAGTCCTAGTGCAAGGGTAGGAGTCCTAGTGCAAGGGAGTCACCGTGAAAGAGAGCTCTAGTGCAAGGTGGGTCCTAGTGGAAGGGGGTTATAGTGCAATCGTTGGAGTCCTAGTGCAAGGGTAGGAGTCCTAGTGCAAGGGGGTCCTAGTGCAAGGGGGTCCTAGTGTAAGGGAGTCTTTGTGCAAGGGAGTCCTAGTGCAAGGGTAGGAGTCATAATGCAAAGGGGTCCTAGGTCAAGGGGGTCCTAGTGTAAGGGAGTCTTTGTGTAAGTTGGAGTCCTAGTGAAAGCCCAGTGAAGAAACAAAAAAAATGTAAATATTGAGGAAATCCGCGTCCTTGGCCCAGCAATCGCCACCTTTATAACAAACATAAAGCGCCATTTACTAGGCACTAGACACTACTTACTGTAATCAGCGCTCACGGAGAACCTCTTGGCAGCCTCCCGAGGAACCAGGCCTTTGTTAGATCCTACATAATGCCATGTAATCAGGGAAATGTGTTAGTTACCAAACTCAAGAGGTCAGTCCCGCACCAGGCTGGAATGTCATTCACAGCAGCCGTCATTACACCCCAGAAGTCAGTCCCGCACCAGGCTGGAATGTCATTCACAGCAGCCGTCATTCAACCCCAGAAGTCAGTCCCGCACCAGGCTGGAATGTCATTCACAGCAGCCGTCATTAAACCCCAGAAGTCAGCCCCGCACCAGGCTGGAATGTCATTCACAGCAGCCGTCATTCAACCCCAGAAGTCAGTCCCGCACCAGGCTGGAATGTCATTCACAGCAGCCGTCATTAAACCCCAGAAGTCAGTCCCGCACAAGGCTGGAATGTCATTCACAGCAGGCGTCATTAAACCCCAGAAGTCAGTCCCGCACCAGGCTGGAATGTCATTCACAGCAGCCGTCATTAAACCCCAGAAGTCAGTCCCGCACCAGGCTGGAATGTCATTCACAGCAGCCGTCATTAAACCCCAGAAGTCAGCCCCGCACCAGGCTGGAATGTCATTCACAGCAGCCGTCATTAAACCCCACAAGTCAGTCCCGCACCAGGCTGGAATGTCATTCACAGCAGCCGTCATTCAACCCCAGAAGTCAGCCCCGCACCAGGCTGGAATGTCATTCACAGCAGCCGTCATTCAACCCCACAAGTCAGTCCCGCACCAGGCTGGAATGTCATTCACAACAGCCTTCATTAAACCCCACAAGTCAGCCCCGCACCAGGATGGAATGTCATTCACAGCAGCCGTTATTAAACCCCAGAAGTCAGCCCCGCACCAGGCTGGAATGTCATTCACAACAAGACCGATACACAAGCCTTCCTGCCAGGGGGGCTGCTGCCTGAAGGGAATGTAAGTGTGTCAACTGGTCAATGTGTAAATGTGTGCAACTGGTCAATGTGTAAATGTGTGCAACTGGCCAACCTGCAAATGTGTGCAACTGGTCAATGTGTAAATGTGTTACTGGCCAATCTGCAAATGTGTGCAACTGGTCAACCTGTAAATGTGCGCAACTGGTCAATGTGTAAATGTGCAACTGGTCAATGTGTAAGTGTGTCAACTGGTAAATGTGTAAATGTGTGCAACTGGCCAATCTGCAAATGTGTGCAACTGGCCAACCTGTAAATGTGTCAACTGGTCAATGTGTAAATGTGTTACTGGCCAATCTGCAAATGTGTGCAACTGGCCAATCTGCAAATGTGCGCAACTGGTCAATGTGTAAATGTGCAACTGGTCAATGTGTAAGTGTGTCAACTGGTAAATGTGTAAATGTGTGCAACTGGCCAATCTGCAAATGTGTGCAACTGGTCAATGTGTAAATGTGCAACTGGTCAATGTGTAAATGTGCGCAACTGGCCAATCTGCAAATGTGTGCAAGTGATCAATGTGTAAATGTGTTACTGGCCAATCTGTAAATGTGTGCAACTGGTCAATGTGTAAATGTGTTACTGGCCAATCTGCAAATGTGCGCAACTGGTCAACCTGCAAATGTGTGCAACTGGTCAATGTGTAAATGTGTTACTGGCCAATCTGCAAATGTGCGCAACTGGTCAACCTGCAAATGTGTGCAACTGGTCAATGTGTAAATGTGTTACTGGCCAATCTGCAAATGTGCGCAACTGGTCAACCTGCAAATGTGTGCAACTGATCAATATGCAAATGTGCGCAACTGGTCAATGTGTAAATGTGCAACTGGTCAATGTGTAAATGTGCAACTGGTCAATGTGTAAATGTGCAACTGGTCAATGTGTAAGTGTGTCAACTGGTCAATCTGCAAATGTGCGCAACTGGCCAATCTGCAAATGTGTGCAACTGGTCAATGTGTAAATGTGCAACTGGTCAATGTGTAAGTGTGTCAACTGGTAAATGTGTAAATGTGTGCAACTGGCCAATCTGCAAATGTGTGCAACTGGTCAATGTGTAAATGTGCAACTGGTCAATCTGCAAATGTGTGCAAGTGATCAATGTGTAAATGTGTTACTGGCCAATCTGTAAATGTGTGCAACTGGTCAATGTGTAAATGTGTTACTGGCCAATCTGTAAATGTGCGCAACTGGTCAATGTGTAAATGTGCACAAGTGGTCAAGCTCCAAATGTGCAGAAATGGTCAATTTGCAAAAGTGTGCAACGGGTCAATCTGTAATGTGCATAAGTGTAAATGTAAAGATTTTTGGAACCGGTGGAGGCGTCAAACGATGGAATCCCTTGACGCCTCCTGATAACAGATTCATCCTTTGTGACTGGAGGTGCCAGGGAGGTACCGGCTGAGCTGTGACGTGGGTCAAAGATAGTTATAAAACCACACCACCTAGAGTCCGGGTCTTACCGAAATGTGTACTTTCAAACCACTTTTTATCTTAATTTGGACATTTTGTACCATCCTATATGATAATGTATGTAATGCACGTTTAAAATGCTGACTTACATATTCACAGCGCTTCATGTCACAGACTGGGCCCTCGTAGCACTAAACATGCAGAAGTCACTATTCACCACTGCACCAACCAGGGTTCAATTCTATGGCTCTCCGGTTACACACACCGACCTCTGGTTACACACCCACACACCGACCTCTGGTTACACACACAGACCTCTGGTTACACACACCGACCTCTGGTTACACACCCACACACCGACCTCTGGTTACACACACAGACCTCTGGTTACACACACCGACCTCTGGTTACACACACAGACCTCTGGTTACACACACAGACCTCTGGTGACACACACAGAGACCTCTGGTTACACACACCGACCTCTGGTGACACACACAGACCTCTGGTGACACACACAGAGACCTCTGGTTACACACACCGACCTCTGGTTACACACACCGACCTCTGGTTACACACACAGACCTCTGGTTACACACACCGACCTCTGGTTACACACCCACACACCGACCTCTGGTTACACACACAGACCTCTGGTTACACACACAGACCTCTGGTTACACACACAGACCTCTGGTGACACACACAGAGACCTCTGGTTACACACACCGACCTCTGGTTACACACACAGACCTCTGGTGACACACACAGAGACCTCTGGTTACACACACCGACCTCTGGTTACACACACAGACCTCTGGTGACACACACAGAGACCTCTGGTTACACACACCGACCTCTGGTTACACACCCACACACCGACCTCTGGTCACACACACAGACCTCTGGTTACACACACCGACCTCTGGTTACACACACCGACCTCTGGTTACACACCCACACACCGACCTCTGGTTACACACACAGACCTCTGGTTACACACACCGACCTCTGGTTACACACACCGACCTCTGGTTACACACACAGACCTCTGGTTACACACACAGACCTCTGGTGACACACACAGAGACCTCTGGTTACACACACCGACCTCTGGTTACACACACAGACCTCTGGTGACACACACAGAGACCTCTGGTTACACACACTGACCTCTGGTTACACACACAGACCTCTGGTGACACACACAGAGACCTCTGGTTACACACACCGAGCTCTGGTGACACACACAGAGACCTCTGGTTACACACACCGACCTCTGGTTACACACACCGACCTCTGGTTACACACACAGACCTCTGGTGACACACACAGAGACCTCTGGTGACACACACAGACCTCTGGTGACACACACAGAGACCTCTGGTGACACACACAGAGACCTCTGGTTACACACACAGACCTCTGGTTACACACACCGACCTCTGGTTACACACACCGACCTCTGGTGACACACACAGAGACCTCTGGTTACACACACCGACCTCTGGTTACACACCCACACACCGACCTCTGGTTACACACACCGACCTCTGGTTACACACCCACACACCGACCTCTGGTTACACACACCGACCTCTGGTTACACACGCAGACCTCTGGTTACACACACCGACCTCTGGTTACACACACCGACCTCTGGTTACACACACAGACCTCTGGTTACACACACCGACCTCTGGTTACACACACAGACCTCTGGTTACACACCCACACACCGACCTCTGGTTACACACACACACGCCTCTGGTTACACACACACACAGACCTCTGGTTACACACACCGACCTCTGGTTACACACACAGACCTCTGGTTACACACACCAACCTCTGGTTACACACCCACACACCGACCTCTGGTTACACACACCGACCTCTGGTTACACACGCAGACCTCTGGTTACACACACCGACCTCTGGTTACACACACAGACCTCTGGTTACACACACCGACCTCTGGTTACACACACAGACCTCTGGTTACACACCCACACACCGACCTCTGGTTACACACACACACGCCTCTGGTTACACACACACACAGACCTCTGGTTACACACACCGACCTCTGGTTACACACACAGACCTCTGGTTACACACACCGACCTCTGGTTACACACCCACACACCGACCTCTGGTTACACACACACACACCTCTGGTTACACACACACACAGACCTCTGGTTACACACACCGACCTCTGGTTACACACACAGACCTCTGGTTACACACACCGACCTCTGGTTACACACCCACACACCGACCTCTGGTTACACACACCGACCTCTGGTTACACACGCAGACCTCTGGTTACACACACCGACCTCTGGTTACACACACCGACCTCTGGTTACACACACCGACCTCTGGTTACACACACAGACCTCTGGTTACACACCCACACACCGACCTCTGGTTACACACACACACGCCTCTGGTTACACACACACACAGACCTCTGGTTACACACACCGACCTCTGGTTACACACACAGACCTCTGGTTACACACACCGACCTCTGGTTACACACCCACACACCGACCTCTGGTTACACACCCACACACCGACCTCTGGTTACACACACACACACACCTCTGGTTACACACACACACAGACCTCTGGTTACACACACCGACCTCTGGTTACACACACATGCACACACAGACCTCTGGTTACACACCCACACACCGACCTCTGGTTACACACACACACAGACCTCTAGTTACACACACAGACCTCTGGTTACACACACACAGAGACCTCTGGTTACACACACACAGAGACCTCTGGTTACACACAGACCTCTGGTTACACACACACACACAGACCTCTGGTTACACACACACAGACCTCTGGTTACATGATCAGACCTCTGGTTGCACACCCACACACCGACCTCTAGTTACACACACACAGACCTCTGGTTACACACACAGATCTCTGGTTACACACACAGACCTCTGGTTACACACAGACCTCTGGTTACACACACACACACAGACCTCTGGTTACACACACACAGACCTCTGGTTACATGATCAGACCTCTGGTTGCACACCCACACACCGACCTCTAGTTACACTCACACAGACCTCTGGTTACACACACAGATCTCTGGTTACACACACAGACCTCTGGTTACACACACACAGATCTCTGGTTACACACACACACACACACACACACACAGATCTCTGGTTACACACACAGACCTCTGGTTACACACACACACACACACACAGACCTTTGGTTACACGAACAGACCTCTGTTTACACACTCACACACCGACCTCTAGTTACACAAACAGACCTCTGGTTACACACACACACAGACCTCTGGTTACACACACACACAGACCTCTGGTTACATGAACAGACCTCTGGTTGCACACCCACACACCGACCTCTAGTTACACACACAGACCTCTGGTTACACACACAGATCTCTTGTTACACACACAGACCTCTGGTTACACACACACAGATCTCTGGTTACACACACACACACAGACCTCTGGTTACACACACACACACAGACCTCTGGTTACACGAACAGACCTCTGTTTACACACTCACACACCGACCTCTAGTTACACACACACAGACCTCTGGTTACACACACACACACATAGACCTCTGGTTACACACACCGACCTCTGGTTACACACACAGAGACCTCTGGTTACACACACAGACCTCTGGTTACACACACACACACACACACAGACCTCTGGTTACACAAACAGACCTCTGGTTACACACCCACACACTTACCTCTAGTTACACACACAGACCTCTGGTTACACACACAGACCTCTGGTTACACACACAGACACACACAGACCTCTGGTTACACACACACACACACACGGACCTCTAGTTACACACACAGACACACACAGACCTCTGGCTGCAGACACAGACCTCTGGTCACACACAAACTCTTGCTACAGACACGGACCACTGGTTACACACACATACCTCTGATTACACACCCAGACCTCTGGTCACACACACACAGACCTCTGGTCACACACACACATACCTCTGGTCACACACACATAGACCTCTGGTCACACACACACAGACCTCTGGTTACACACACACACACACACGGACCTCTAGTTACACACACAGACCTCTGGCTGCAGACACAGACCTCTGGTCACACACAAACTCTTGCTACAGACACGGACCACTGGTTACACACACATACCTCTGATTACACACCCAGACCTCTGGTCACACACACACAGACCTCTGGTTACACACACACATACCTCTGGTCACACACACAGACCTGTGGTCACACACACACAGACCTCTGCAGTGCATTAAATAATAGCGGTTTCATAATGTGTGACAGTGCATTTCCCACTGATTTACTTGCATGTATTTTTCATGTAAGCTGTGCGCTATTTTATATGTAGGTACCTGAAAGACAAGAACAAGTTACAGAATATTATGTTTTGTTTGCCACACCTTTGATCCAACCCATGCTCAGTGACCACGCCCCCATGCTTACTGACCCCGTCGGCATTCACTGACCCCGCCCCACGCTCACTGACCCCACCCGATGCTCACTGACCCCACTCAGCACTCACTGACCCCGCCCCACGCTCACTGACCCCGCCCGGCAGTCACGCCCCCGCCAGGCACTCACTGACCCCGCGCCATGCTCACTGGCCCCACCCCACGCTCACTGACCCCACTCAGCACTCAATGACCCTGCCCCACGCTTACTGACCCCGCCTGGTACTCACTGACCCTGCCTCATACTCACTGGCTCAGCCCCACGCTCACTGACCCCACCTGGCATTCACTGACCCCACCTGGCATTCACTGACCCTGCCCCCTGCTTACTGACCCCGCCTCATGCTCACTGCCCCCGCCCCCACACTCTTTCATCCATCCCCACGCTCGCTGACCCAGCCCAACGTTCAATGACCCCACCCCTCCGCTCACTGATCCCACCCCATGCTCAATGCTCCCACTCCTCTGCTCACTGACTCTGCCCCCACTGACTCTGCTCCATGCTCGCTGATCCCACCCAACACTCCCTGAGTGTGCTCCCACGCTCACTGATCTCACCCCACGCTCAATGATCCCACCCCTCCGCTCACTGATCCCACCCCACGCTCAATGCTCCCACTCCTCTGCTCACTGACTCTGCCCCCACTGACTCTGCTCCATGCTCGCTGATCCCACCCAACACTCCCTGAGTGTGCTCCCATGCTCACTGATCTCACCCCACGCTCAATGATCCCACCCCTCCGCTCACTGATCCCACCCCACGCTCAATGATCCCACCCCTCCGCTCACTGATCCCACCCCATGCTCAATGCTCCCACTCCTCTGCTCACTGACTCTGCCCCCACTGACTCTGCTCCATGCTCGCTGATCCCACCCAACACTCCCTGAGTGTGCTCCCACGCTCACTGATCTCACCCCACGCTCAATGATCCCACCCCTCCGCTCACTGATCCCACCCCACGCTCAATGATCCCACCCCTCCGCTCGCTGACCCCACGCTCAATGCTCCCACTCCTCTGCTCACTGACTCTGCCCCCACTGACTCTGCTCCATGCTCGCTGATCCCACCCAACACTCCCTGAGTGTGCTCCCACGCTCACTGATCTCACCCCACGCTCAATGATCCCACCCCTCCGCTCACTGATCCCACCCCACGCTCAATGATCCCACCCCTCCGCTCACTGATCCCATCCCACGCTCAATGATCCCACACCTCCACTCACTGACCCCACCCCCATGGTCAATGATCCCGCCCATCCGCTCACTGAACCCACGCTTAATGATCCCACCCCTCTGCCCACTGACCCCACGCTCAATGATCCCACCCCTCCGCTCACTGACCCTACCCCCACGCTCAATGATCCCACCCCTCCGCTCACTGACCCTACTCCCACGCTCAATGATCCCACCCCTCCGCTCACTGACCCCGCCCTCCTTTGCTCACAGCATCATAGCTCCCATACTTTTTTAATGTACCCCTACTAGTGGTTCTGCCGGCGGCCACCACACTGTTGAGGACGGATAACCCAAAAGCGGAAGTTTTAAATCTAGAGGTATTTTTAATCTTTGTATTTCACTGCAAAAATTTAATTTAGTGCATGGTTTTAATTTTCAGCCAAAATTCTAAACTGAAGGATTTTTGTGTACCAGATGCATTTTATATTTGATGTTTTGTAATAATTTTGTATGATCCGACAAAAACCCAACTGAACTGAACTGGCCCCCCACAGGGAAGCTCTGAATACTGCAGGTCTACCTGCAGGTTTTGGTGACATGTTCAGGGTCTCTAACAAGACTGAGGTTATGGGATCTTTTATTCCAAAGGTCGAGTAGGGCCCTAGACTACAGACCCTAAAGAGCAAACCCTAGAGGGCAACCCCTAGAAAGTAGCCACTAGAGAGCAGACCCTAGAGAGCAGCCTCTAGAGAGCAGACCCTAGAGAGCAGCCCCTAGAGAGCAGACCCTATACAGCAGACTCTATACAGCAGCCTCTAGAGAGCAGATCCTAGAGAGCAGACCCTATACAGAAGCCCCTAGAGAGGAGACCCTGGAAAGCAGCCCCTAGAGAGCAGACCCTATACAACAGCCCGTAGAGAGCAGACCCTAGAGAGCAGACCCTATACAGAAGCCCCTAGAGAGTAGACCCTGGAAAGCAGCCCCTAGAGAGCAGACCCTAGAGAGCAGGCCCAAGAGAGCAGACCCTAGAGAGCAGGCCCTAGAGAGCAGCCCCTTAGAGAGCAGACCCTACACAGCAGACCCTATACGGCAGCCCCTGGAGAGCAGACCCTAGAGAACAGACCCTAGAGAGCAAACCCTATACAGCAGCCCCTAGAGAGCAGACCCTAGAGAGCAGACCCTATACAGCAGACCCTATACAGCAGCCCGTAGAGAGCAGACCCTAGAGAACAGACTCTAGAGAACAGACCCTATACAGCAGCCCCTAGAGAGCAGACCCTAGAGAACAGACCCTATACAGCAGCCCCTATACAGCAGCCCCTAGAGAGCAGGCCCTAGAGAGTAGACCCTATACAGCAGATCCTATACAGCAGCCCATAGAGAGCAGCCTGTAGAGAGCAGACTCTGTACAGAAGACCTCAGAGAGTAGACCCTAGAGAGCAGCCACTAGAAAGTAGATCCTGGAAAGCAGCCCCTAGAGAGCAGACCATAGAGAGCAGGCCCCAGAGAGTAGACCCTAGCGAGCAACCCATAGAGAACAGACCTTAGAGAGCAGACCCTAAACAGTAGACCCTAGCAAGCAGCCCATAGAGAGCAGACCCTAGAGAGCAGCCCCAGGAGAGCAGACCCTAGAGAACAGACCCTAGAGAACAGACCCTAGAGAGCAGACCCTATACAGCATCCCCTAGAGAGCAGTTCCTAGAGAACAGACCCTAGAGAGCAGACCCTAGAGAGCAGACCCTATACAGCAGCCCCTAGAGAGCAGACCCTAGAGAACAAACCCTAGAGAGCAGACCCTATATAGCAGCCCCTAAAGAGTAGACCCTATACAGCAGCCCCTAGAGAGCAGACCCTAGAGAGCAGACCCTATACAGCAGCCCCTAGAGAGCAGGCCCTAGAGAGTAGACCCTATACAGCAGATCCTATACAGCAGCCCATAGAGAGCAGCCTGTAGAGAGCAGACCCTGTACAGAAGATCTCAGAGAGTAGACCCTAGAGAGCAGCCCCGAGAGAGTAGACCCTGGAAAGCAGCCCCTAGAGAGCAGACCCTAGAGAGCAGGCCCTAGAGAGTAGACCCTAGCGGGCAACCCATAGAGAGCAGACCCTAAACAGTAGACCCTAGCAAGCAGCCCATAGAGAGCAGACCCTAGAGAGCAGACCATAGAGAGCAGACCATAGAGAGCAGCCCCTAGAGAGTAGATCCTAGAAAGTAGCCCCTAAAGAGTAGACCCTAGCAAGCAGCCCATAGAGAACAGCCCCTAGAGAGCAGCCCCTGGAGAGTAGACCATAGAGAGCAGACCTTAGCGAGCAGCCCATAAAGAGTAGACCCTGGAGAGCAGACCCGAGAGAGTAGACCTTACTGAGCAGCCCATAGAGAGTAGACCCTAGAGAGTAGGCCCTAGAGAGCATGCCCTAGAGAGCAGCCCCTAGCAAGCAGCCCATAGAGAGTAGACCCTAGAGTGCAGACCCTAGAGAGTAGATCCCTGAGAGCAGCCCATAGAGAGTAGACCCTAGAGAGTAGACCCTAGAGAGCAGACCCTGGAGAGCAGACCCGAGAGAGTAGACCTTAGCGAGCAGCCCATAGAGAGTAGATCCTAGAGAGTAGGCCCTAGAGAGCAGGCCCTAGAGAGCAGCCCCTAGCAAGCAGCCCATAGAGAGCAGACCCTAGAGAGCAGACCCTAGAGAGCAGCCCCTAGAGAGCAGACCCTATACAGCAGATTCTATACAGCAGCCCCTAGAGAGCAGACCCTATACAGAAGCCCCTAGAGAGTAGACCCTGGAAAGCAGCCCCTAGAGAGCAGACCCTATACAGCAGCCCGTAGAGAGCAGACCCTAGAGAGCAGACCCTAGAGAGCAGACTCTATACAGAAGCCCCTAGAGGGTAGACCCTGGAAAGCAGCCCCTAGAGAGCAGACCTTAGAGAGCAGGCGCTAGAGAGCAGACCCTATTCAGCAGGCCCTAGAGAGCAGCCCCTTAGAGAGCAGACCCTACACAGCAGACCCTATACAGCAGCTCCTAGAGAGCAGACCCTAGAGAACAGACCCTAGAGAGCAAACCCTATTCAGCAGCCCCTAGAGAGCAGACCCTAGAGAACAGACCCTAGAGAGCAGCCCCTAGAGAGCAGACCCTATACAGCAGACCCTAGAGAACAGATCCTAGAGAACAGACCCTATACAGCAGCCCCTAGAGAGCAGACCCTAGAGAACAGACCCTAGAGAGCAGGCCCTATACAGCAGCCCCTAGAGAGTAGACCCTATACAGCAGATCCTATACAGCAGCCCACAGAGAGCAGCCTTTAGAGAGCAGACCCTGTACAGAAGACCTCAGAGAGTAGACCCTAGAGAGCAGCCCCTAGAGAGTAGATCCTGGAAAGCAGCCCCTAGAGAGCAGACCCTAGAGAGCAGGCCCTAGAGAGTAGACCCTAGCGAGCAACCCATAGAGAGCAGACCTTAGAGAGCAGACCCTAAACAGTAGACCCTAGCAAGCAGCCCATAGAGAGCAGACACTAGAGAGCAGCCCCAGGAGAGCAGACCCTAGAGAACAGACCCTAGAGAGCAGACCCTATACAGCAGCCCCTAGAGAGCAGACCCTAGAGAACAGACCCTTGAGAACAGACCCTAGAGAGCAGACCCTATACAGCAGCCCCTAGGGAGCAGAACCTAGAGAACAGACCCTAGAGAGCAGACCCTATACAGCAGCCCCTATACAGCAGCCCAAATACAGCAGCCCCTAGAGAGCAGGCCCTAGAGAGTAGACCCTATACAGCAGATCCTATACAGCAGCCCATAGAGAGCAGCCTGTAGAGAGCAGACCCTGTACAGAAGACCTCAGAGAGTAGACCCTAGAGAGCAGACCCTAGAGAGTAGACCCTGGAAAGCAGCCCCTAGAGAGCAGACCCTAGAGAGCAGGCCCTAGAGAGTAGACCCTAGTGAACAACCCATAGAGAGCAGACCTTAGAGAGCAGACCCTAAACAGTAGACCCTAGCAAGCAGCCCATAGAGAGCAGACCCTAGAGAGCAGCCCCTAGAGAGCAGACCATAGAGAGCAGACCATAGAGAGAGCCCCTAGAAAGCAGCCCCTAGAGAGTAGATCCTAGAAAGCAGCCCCTAAAGAGTAGACCCTAGCAAGCAGCCCATAGAGAGCAGCCCCTGGAGAGTAGACCCTAGAGAGCAGACCTTAGCGAGCAGCCCATAAAGAGTAGACCCTGGAGAGCAGACCCTGGAGAGCAGACCCGAGAGAGTAGACCTTAGCGAGCAGCCCATAGAGAGTAGACCCTAGAGAGTAGGCCCTAGAGAGCAGGCCCTAGAGAGCAGCCCCTAGCAAGCAGCCCATAGAGAGTAGACCCTAGAGTGCAGACCCTAGAGAGTAGATCCCAGAGAGCAGCCCATAGAGAGTAGACCCTAGAGAGTAGACCCTAGAGAGCAGACCCTGGAGAGTAGACCCTAGAGAGTAGACCCTAGAGAGTAGGCCCTAGAGTGCAGACCCTAGAAAGCAGATCCCAGAGAGTAGACCCTAGCGAGCAGACCCTGGAGAGTAGACCCTGGAGAGTAGACCCTGGAGAGTAGACCCTAGCAAACAGCCCATAGAGAGTAGATCCTAGAGAGCAGACCCTAGAGTGCAGACCCAAGACAGTAGATCCCAGAGAGCAGCCCCTAAAGAGTAGCCCCTAGCGAGCAGCCCATAGAGAGTAGACCCTAGCAAGCAGAACCTGGAGAGCAGACCCTGGAGAAAAGACCCTAGTGAGCAGCCTGTTGCCAGCAGACCCTAGAGAGCAACCCAACCCCTATAGCAGACCCTTGAGTGCAGCCCACTGAACAACAGACCCTAGAGAGCAGCCTGCAGTGAGCAGACACTAGACAACAGAGTCTAGCGAGCAGTCCCTAGAGAGCAACAGCTAGAAAGCAGCCCCTAGAGAGCAGCCCCTAGAGAACAGACCTTAGACAGCCGCCCCAAAAGAGCAGCCCCTAGACAGCAGAACCTAGACAGCAGCCCCTAGAAAGAAGATCCTAGGCTAGGCAGCAGCCCCTAGCAAGCAGCCCCTGGAGAGCATCCCTACACAGCAGACCCTAGAGTGCAGCACATAGAGAGCGGCCTCTAGATAGCAGACCCTAGAGAGCAGCCCATAGAGTGCAGTCCCTAGGAAGCACTCCATACTGTAGAGTGCATCACATACAGTGCAGCCCCAGAGAGATGTCCCTATAGAGTAGATCCTAGAGTGCAGCCCATAGAGCGCAGCCCATAGAGCGCAGCCCCTATGAAGCAGTCCCTAGACAGCAGACCCTAGAGAGCACCCTGGACAACAGACCTTAGATACAGCCTGTAGAGTGCAGCCCCTAGAGAGCAGACCTTAGTGAGCAGACCCTAGAGAGCAGCCCACAGTCAGAAGACCCTAGAGAGAAGACCCTGGACAACAGACCCTAGAGTGCACCCCGTAGAAAGCAGCCCCTGGAGAGCAGCCCCTAGACAGTGGCCCCTAGAGAGCGGCTCACAGTGAGCAGACCCAAGAAAGCAGATACTAGTGAGAAGCCCTTAGGGAGTGGTCCCCAGACAGCAGCCCCTAGAGAGCAGGCCCTAGAGAGCCTTCAGGTCATTACAGACACCACCTCCAGGTCATTACAGACACCGCCTCCAGGTCATTATGGATCATCTTCAGGGCATTACAGACACCGCCTCCAGGTCATTACGGACACCACCTCCAGGTCATTACAGACACCACCCTCCAGATCATTACAGACACCACCACCAGGTCATTATGGATCATCTTCAGGTCATTACAGACACCGCCTCCAGGTCATTACAGACACCACCTTCAGGTCATTATGGACACCACCCTCCAGGTCATTACAGACACCACCACCAGGTCATTACAGACACCACCTTCTGGTCATTACAGACACCACCTCCAGGTCATTACGGACACTGCCTTGTGTCATTCCATACACCACCACCAGGTCATTATGGACACCACCAGCAGGTCATCATGGACACCACCACCAGGTCATTATGGACACCACCAGCAGGTCATCATGGACACCACCACCAGGTCATCATGGACACCACCAGCAGGCCATCATGGACACCACCAACAGGTCATTACAGACACCACCAGCAGGTCATCATGGACACCACCAGCAGGTCATTACAGACACCACCAGCAGATCATCATGGACACCACCAGCAGGTCATCATGGACACCACCAGAAGGCCATCATGGACACATTACCAGCAGGTCATTACAGATACCACCAGCAGACCATCATGGACACCACCAGTAGGCCATCATGGACACCACCAGCAGGTCATCATTGACACCACCAGCAGGTCATTACAGACACCACCACCAGGTCATTACAGACACCGCCTCCGGGTCATCATGGACACCACCAGCAGGTCATCATGGACACCACCAGCAGGTCATTATGGACACCACCAGCAGGTCATCATGGACACCACCAGCAGGTCATTATGGATCATCTTCAGGTCATTACAGACACCGCCTCCAGGTCATTACGGACACCACCTCCAGGTCATTACAGACACCACCCTCCAGGTCATTACAGACACCACCACCAGGTCATTATGGATCATCTTCAGGTCATTACAGACACCGCCTCCAGGTCATTACAGACACCACCTTCAGGTCATTATGGACACCACCCTCCAGGTCATTACAGACACCACCACCAGGTCATTACAGACACCACCTTCTGGTCATTACAGACACCACCTCCAGGTCATTACGGACACTGCCTTGTGTCGTTCCATACACCACCACCAGGTCATTATGGACACCACCAGCAGGTCACCATGGACACCACCACCAGGTCATTATGGACACCACCAGCAGGTCATCATGGACACCACCACCAGGTCATCATGGACACCACCAGCAGGCCATCATGGACACCACCAACAGGTCATTACAGACACCACCAGCAGGTCATCATGGACACCACCAGCAGGTCATTACAGACACCACCAGCAGATCATCATGGACACCACCAGCAGGTCATCATGGACACCACCAGAAGGCCATCATGGACACATTACCAGCAGGTCATTACAGATACCACCAGCAGGCCATCATGGACACCACCAGTAGGCCATCATGGACACCACCAGCAGGTCATCATGGACACCACCAGCAGGTCATTACAGACACCACCACCAGGTCATTACAGACACCGTCTCCGGGTCATCATGGACACCACCAGCAGGTCATCATGGACACCACCAGCAGGTCATTATGGACACCACCAGCAGGTCATCATGGACACCACCAGCAAGTCATTATGGATCATCTTCAGGTCATTACAGACACGGCCTCCAGGTCATTATGGATCATCTTCAGGTCATTACAGACACCGCCTCCAGGTCATTATGAGCACCGCCTCCAGGTCATTATGAGCACCACCTCCAGGTCATTACAGACACCACCTTCAGGTCATTATGGACACCACCCTCCAGGTCATTACAGACACCACCACCAGGTCATTACGGACACCACCTTCTGGTCATTACAGGCACCACCTGCAGGTCATTACGGACACTGCCTTGTGTCGTTACAGACACCACCACCAGGTCATTATACACCACCAGCAGGTCATCATGGACACCACCACCAGGTCATTATGGACACCACCACCAGGTCATCATGGACACCAACAGCAGGACATCATGGACACCACCAGCAGGTCATCATGGACACCGCTTCCAGATCTGGACTCCTGTGGGATAACGCACTGCAGTCTTGCTTTGCTACCTTTGAACTAATGTGAGTAACACCTCTGAAGACAAAGGTTTGTGGGGTGAGAAGATCAGGTCTGGAGATGGGGCCCGTGATGACCTAGAGTGAGGTGGTCACACTACCAGAGGCGGGGGCCATTCTGCTTCGTCCCCAAGATGTAGGTGGCAACAGAGCTTCAGGGCCCCTGGAGAGAGGGAGCTCAAAGTTGCAGAGGCCCAGATAAGGAGGCGCGGGCCACATATTACAGGGGAGATGGGGGATCAGAAATGCACAGCTGCCGGCAAAATAGGATTCAAAGCTGCTCATGCCCCATATATTAGGGTGCTGGGAACTGTCTTCCCTCTTACAACATCCCTGCTTTGTGTTGTCTATAAGTATAATATTTGAGGAAGATGCTATGGGTTTATGGGTTCAGATACTGGCAACTGGCATTATGTTTGGATTAGGATAAGTTTGGCGCCTCTATCCCACTGAAGAGCTCCTGCTCCTGATTGTCCAAACGCAATTCTTGTGCCATGTCCAAGTCCATCCAAGAATTGTGAATGGACATCTGGAGCCGGGGTTCACTGTCTACGACTTCATCTACTCTCCACCAGGACTCTGCGGGACCCTCTATGATGGCTCAGCCAGGAATCCACCAGGGTCTGCCAGGAATCCTTCAGGGCCCCAAGCGCTCCATCGTGACTCTACCTGGCCTGCATCAGTACTCAGCATGGACTCAACTAGAAGCACAATGATGGCCAAACCAGCGTCTGCCAAGACCCCTTCAGGGCCAGAGGAGGTCCATCCTGCCTCTACCAGGCCTCCACCAGCAAGGACTCCTTCAGGGCCCCAGGGGGACCATCGTGAGTCTCCCTGGCCTTCATCAGGAGTCAGCATGGACTCAACTAGAAGCACAATGATGGCCCAACCAGGAATCCACCAGGGTCTGCCAGGATCCCTTCAGGGCCCCAGGGGGTCCATCGTGAGTCTAGCAGGCATTCATCAGGCCTCCACCAGAACCACACGGACGACCCTACAATAACCCCACTAGGGCTTCACCAGGACTTCAAGCACCACTGCTTCCTACCGCACCCTCCGGCTGGGGTGCTGTACGCATGGTAATCCCAGAATTGTGAGATAATCAAAATTATCAGACCGCTCAGTGAAATTCCAGTTTTCAGATATTTTGTTAATACAATTACAATATATTGCATCTATGAGCGCACAGAAACATTATGATTTTACTAGATATCTGAGAAACTTTTTGAATAAAAAAATCCTAAAATGCTATTTTCATGTATTCTTTTTTATAAAATGTTAATGAAGCACTTTGTATTCTTTGTTACACAAAAGCATTTATTTTATAAACCTGCAGCATCTTTTCTTTCCTGTTAAGGGCATGACGTCAATCCAGAGAGGAGCAGCAAACTATCATGAAAGTTTATCTTCACTGGAGGTTCCATTCTGAACAGATTACATACAGAATCGTTTTCTCTGAGAGCTGTTTTTCTGAATGGATGCTCTTTGATGCTGAATGTTCATTGCTCCTGAGTGTTCATTGCTTCTGGATCGGTGTTCAATGCTTCTGAATGAATGTTCATTGCTTCTGAATGAGTGTTCTTTGCCTCTGAATGTTCTTTGCTTCTGAATGGATGTTCATTGCTTCTGAATGTTCATGGCTTCTGAATGAATGTTCATTGCTTCTGAATAGATGTTTATTGATTCTGAATGGGTGCTCATTGCTCCTGAATGGGTGTTCATTGCTCCTGAATGGGTGTTCATTGCTCCTGAATGGATGTTCATTGCTTCTGAATGAGTGTTCATTGCTTCTGAATGGGTGTTCGTTGCTTCTGAATGGGTGTTCATTGCTTCTGAATGGGTGTTCATTGCTCTTGAATGGGTGTTCATTGCTCCTGAATGGGTGTTCATTGCTCCTGAATGGGTGTTCATTGCTCCTGAATGGGTGTTCATTGCTTCTGAATGGGTGTTCATGGCTTCTGAATGGGTGTTCATTGCTTCTGAGTGTTCATTGCTTCTGAATGGGTGTTCATTGCTCCTGAATGGGTGTTCATTGCTCCTGAATGGATGTTCATTGCTTCTGAATGGGTGTTCATTGCTCCTGAATGGGTGTTCATTGCTCCTGAATGGGTGTCCATTGCTCCTGAATGGATATTCATTGCTTCTGAATGGGTGTTCATTGCTCCTGAATGGGTGTTCATGGCTTCTGAATGGGTGTTCATTGCGTCTGAGTGTTCATTGCTTCTGAACTGGTGTTCATGGCTTCTCAATGGGTGTTCACTGCTTCTCCATGAGTGTTCATTGCTACTGACTAGATGGTCATTGCTTCTGAGAGTTCATTGCTTCTGAATGTTCATTGCTTCAGAATGTTCATTGCTTCTGAACGAGTGTTTATTGATTCTAAATGGGTGTTCATTGCTTCTGAGTGTTCATTGCTTCTGAATTGGTGTTCATTGCTTCTGAGTGTTCATTGCTTCTGAATGGGTGTTCATTGCTTCTGAATGGGTGTTCATTGCTCCTGAATGGGTGTTCATTGCTTCTGAATGGGTGTTCATTGCTCCTGAATGGGTGTTCATTGCTTCTGAATGGGTGTTCATTGCTTATGAATGTTCATTGCTTCTGAGTGTTCATTGCTTCTGAATGGGTGTTCATTGCTTCTGAATGAATGTTCATTGCTTCTGAATGGGTGTTCATTGCTCCTGAATGGGTGTTCATTGCTCCTGAATGGGTGTTCATTGCTTCTGAATGGGTGTTCATTGCTCCTGAATGGGTGTTCATTGCTTCTGAATGGGTGTTCATTGCTCCTGAATGGGTGTTCATTGCTTCTGAATCGGTGTTCATTGCTCCTGAATGGGTGTTTGTTGCTTCTGAATGGGTGTTCGTTGCTCCTGAATGGGTGTTCATTGCTTCTGAATGGGTGTTCATTGCTCCTGAATGGGTGTTCATTGCTCCTGAATCAGTGTTTGTTGCTTCTGAATGTTCATTGCTTCTGAGTGTTCATTGCTCCCTGAATGGGTGTTCATTGCTTCTGAGAGTTCATTGCTTCTGAGTGTTCATTGCTTCTGAGTGGGTGTTCATTATGGCAGCAGGTTGAAGTCTCTCTAGGTGCTGTTAGCAGGTTTATGCCTCTCTAGGCTGTTCCAGCAGATATACATCTCTCTAAGTGGTGCCAGCAGGTTTACCCCTTCATAGGTGGTGCTAGTAGGTTTACGTCTCTCTAGACAGTGCTAGCAGGTTTACACCTCTATAGGAGGTGCTGGCAGGTTTACCCCTTCACAGGTGGTGCTAGTAGGTTTACGTCTCTCTAGGAGGTGCTAGCAGGTTTACCCCTCTCTAGGAGGTGCTAGCAGGTTTACACCTCTCTAGGAGGTGCTAGCAGGTTTACACCTCTCTAGGAGGTGCTAGCAGGTTTACCCCTCTCTAGGAGGTGCTAGCAGGTTTACACCTCTCTAGGAGGTGCTAGCAGGTTTACCCCTTCATAGGTGGTGCTAGTAGGTTTACGTCTCTCTAGACAGTGCTAGCAGGTTTACACCTCTCTAGGAGGTGCTAGCAGGTTTACCCCTTCATAGGTGGTGCTAGTAGGTTTACGTCTCTCTAGACAGTGCTAGCAGGTTTACACCTCTCTAGGAGGTGCTAGCAGGTTGGTTTATGCCCCTGTAAGCTGTGCCAGAAGGTTATGCCCTCTTTAGGCGTTGCCAGAAGATTTATACCTCTCTACGCAGTGCTGGCAGGTTTACGCCTCTGTAGGCGGTGCTGGCAGGTTAACGCCTCTCTAGGAGGTGCTGCCACAGTTACACCTCTCTAGGTGCTGCTGGCATGTTTACATCTCTCTCAGTGGCATTCGCAGGTTTACATCTCTCTTGCTGGCATTCGCAGGTTTACATGTTCTCAGTGGCACTTGCAAGTTTACGTCTCTCTCGGTGGCACTTGCAGGTTTACACCTCTCGGTGGCACTTGCAGGTTTACGTCTCTCTCGGTGGTACTCGCAGGTTTACGTCTCTTAGTGGCACTCGCAGGTTTACGTCTCTCTCGGTGGCACTCGCAGGTTTTATTTCTCTCTCTGTGGCACTCATAAGTTTACGCCTCTGAGTGGCTCTTGCAGGTTTACATCTCTCTCAGTGGCACTTGCAGGTTTACATCTCTCGGTGGCACTCACAGGTTTACGTTTCTCAGTGGCACTCGCAAGTTTACGTCTCTCAGTGGCACTCGCAAGTTTACGTCTCTCTTGGTGGCACTCAAAGTTTTATGTCTCTCAGTGGCACTCACAGGTTTACTTCTCTCTCTGTGGCACTTGCAGGTTTACGTCTCTCTCGGTGGCACTCGCAGCTTTATGCCTTTCAGTGGCACTTGCAGGTTTACATCTCTCTCAGTGACACTCGAAGGTTTATGTCTCTCTCGGTGGCACTCACATGTTTACGTCTCTCAGTGGCACTCGCAGGTTTATGTCTCTTGGTGGCACTCAAAGGTTTACGTCTCTCTCAGTGGCATTCGCAGGTTTACGTCTCTCTCGGTGGCACTCTCAGGTTTATGTCTCTCTCAGTGGTACTCGCAGGTTTATGTCTCTCTTGGTGACACTCGCAGGTTTGTGTCTCTCAGTGGCACTCACAGGTTTATGCCTTTCTCTGTGGCACTCACAGGTTTACATCTCTCTGTGGCACTTGCAGGTTTACGTCTCTCTCTGCGGCACTCACAGGTTTATGCCTCTCGGTGGCACTCGCAGGTTTATGTCTCTTGGTGGCACTCGAAGGTTTACGTCTCTCTCAGTGGCATTCACAGGTTTACGTCTCTCTCGGTGGCACTCTCAGGTTTATGTCTCTCTCAGTGGTACTCACAGGTTTATGTCTCTCTTGGTGACACTCGCAGGTTTGTGTCTCTCAGTGGCACTCACAGGTTTATGCCTTTCTCTGTGGCACTCACAGGTTTACATCTCTCTGTGGCACTTGCAGGTTTACGTCTCTCTCGGCGGCACTCGCAGGTTTATGCCTCTCGGTGGCACTTGAAGGTTTACGTCTCTCTCTGTGGCACTCAGAAGTTTAATTCTCTCTCTGTGGTACTCGCAAGTTTATGCCACTCGGTGGCACTTGCAGGTTTACATCTCTCTTTGTGGCACTCACATGTTTACGTCTCTCAGTGGCAGTTGCAGGTTTATATCTCTTAGTGGCACTCAAAGGTTTACGTTTCTCTTGGTGGCATTCGCAGGTTTACATCTCTCAGTGGCACTCGCAGGTTTACGCCTCTCAGTGGCACTTGCAGGTTTACGTCTCGTCTCTGTGGCACTCATGTTTATGTCTCTCAGTGGCACTCGCAGGTTTATGTCTCTTGGTGGCACTTGAAGGTTTCCGTCTCTCTCAGTGGCATTCGCAGGTTTACATCTCTCTCAGTGGCACTCGCAGGTTTATGCCTCTCGGTGGCACTTGCAGGTTTATGTCTCTTTCGGTGGTACTCGCAGGTTTATGTCTCTCTTGGTGGCACTCGCAGGTTTGCACCTCTCAGTGGCACTCACAGGTTTATGCCTTTCTTTGTGGCACTCACAGGTTTACGTCTCTCTGTGGCACTTGCAGGTTTACATCTCTCTCGGTGGTACTCGAAGGTTTACGTCTCTCTCGTGGCACTCGCAGATTTACGCCTCTCAGTGGCACTTGCAGGTTTACGTCTCTCTCTGTGGCACTCACAAGTTTATGTCTCTCTCTGTGGCACTCGCAAGTTTACGCCTCTCGGTGGCACTTGCAGGTTTACATCTCTCTCGGTGGCACTCACATGTTTACATCTCTCAGTGGCAGTTGCAGGTTTATGTCTCTTAGTGGCACTCGAAGGTTTACGTCTCTCTCGGTGGCATTCGTAGGTTTACGTCTCTCGGTGGCACTCGCAGGTTTACGTCTCTCTCGGTGTTACTCGCAGGTTTACGTCTCTCTCGGTGGTACTCGCAGGTTTATGTCTCTCTTGGTGGCACTCGCAGGTTTGCGTCTCTCAGTGGCACTCGCAGGTTTACGCCTCTCTCTCTGCCACTCACAGGTTTATGTCTCTCGGTAGCACTTGCAGGTTTACATCTCTCTCGGTGATACGCACAGGTTTATGTTTTTCTTGGTGGCACTCACAGGTTTATGTCTCTCGTTGGCACTCGCAGGTTTGCGCCTCTCTCTATGGCACTCGCAGGTTACTGTCTCTCGTGGCTCTTGCAGGTTCACGCCTCTTTCTGTAGCACTCTCAGGTTTACGCCTCACTCTGTGGCACTCGCAGGTTACCATCTCTCGTGGCTCTCGCAGGTTCGTGCCTCCTTCTGTGGTACTCACAGGTTTTCGTCTCTCTATGTGGCACTCACAGGTTTACGTCTCTCGTGACACTCACAGGTTTATGCCTCTCTCTCTGGCACTCGCAGGTTTACATCTCTCTCGTGGTACTCGCAGGTTATGCCTCTCAGTGGCACTCACAGGTTTACGTCTCTCTGTGGCACTCACAGGTTTATGCCTCTCTCTCTGGCACTCGCAGGTTTACGTCTCTCTCGTGGCACTCACAGGTTTACGTCTCTCTCGGTGGCACTCACAGGTTTATGCCTCTCTCTCTGGCACTCACAGGTTTTTGTCTCTCAGTGGCACTCGCAGGTTTATGCCTCTCTCTTGTGGCACTCACAGGTTTACATCTCTCAGTGGCACTCGCAGGTTTATGCCTCTCTCTCTGGCACTTGCAGGTTTACGTCTCTCTCGTGGCACTCGCAGGTTTACGTCTCTCTCGTGGCACTCACAGGTTTACATCTCTCAGTGGCACTCGCAGGTTTATGCCTCTCTCTTGTGGCACTCGCAGGTTGACGTCTCTCTTGGTGGCACTCACAGGTTTACATCTCTCAGTGGCACTCACAGGTTTATGCCTCTCTCTCTGGCACTTGCAGGTTTATGTCTCTCTTGTGACACTCGCAGGTTTACGTCTCTCTCGTGGCACTCACAGGTTTACATCTCTCAGTGGCACTCGCAGGTTTATGCCTCTCTCTTGTGGCACTCGCAGGTTGACGTCTCTCTTGGTGGCACTCACAGGTTTACATCTCTCAGTGGCACTCGCAGGTTTATGCCTCTCTTTGTGGCACTCGCAGGTTTACGTCTCTCTGTGGCACTTGCAAGTTTACGTGCAGGTGACACAGTAAATGCATTAGACAGGTAAATGCGTAGTCAGTAAAACTTCTTATGAAGATAAAAGATGGCAAAAACAAGACCCAGCAAAACAAACCTGAGGGTCTCAGCCCTTCCAAAAGTCCTTCTAGCACCTAAAAACAGTCACCGCTGCGTCAGCTCTTCCGTTGTCCTCAGCGATGATCTGTGGAGGGTGAGGATGCTCATTTGGGACCTCTCGGCGCTGGCTGGATCCCTGAAGACCTGTCGGTACCACTGAGGAGGACACGTTTCACTTCCCATGCTGCAGTTCACGAGTATCTCAATGTGCCCAAAGCCTGGCACCATAGCTGGGGTGTTGTACAAGTAATGGCACAGGGGCCAGTTACAGGATACCAACTGGTCACCGTCGCAGGAGGGTGTCTACATCTACGCTGGCACCCAAGGGAGGCAATGTCTGAGAGCCCAGTGGATACATTTCTTGAATGACATGCCTGGTAACAGCACAATACCTCCAGAATACTCACTAATGCTCAACTTGGTCTCATTTATAACAGTGATTTATTTTGGACTTTTATTTACTGCATATTTGGAATTTGTTAAAAAAACAAAATATAACTAAAATGATTTGTTTTAAAAAAATCAATACAAGCTCTGTTAGTTCCTGGAGGTTGAGGATAGAGTTTTGCAGTGTCATGGGTCCCAGAGGGACATGTAGAAGCCTGGAGGGGAGCATGGTTTAGGGTCTGACTAGAACCACATTCCTAAAGTTGTAACTCCAGAAGAGAAGGTTTTAGGGATCTCATTGTAACATGCTGGAATCAGGGCGGGCAGGAGCAGACAACACACAAGGTCTTTGGAAGGGGAAGAAGCTCATGTTTGTATGTATGTTTGCGAGTGTGCATGTATGTATGAGTGGTAGTGCATCACATGACCATCATCGAAGGGCACCGGAGCACTGGGCAGGGTCTGAGGCAGACAATCCACCAATGAAGAGATGAAGCGAAAGTGGGCTGTTACCTCATCATGATGGACAGCTCTTACAAGAGATGCATATGTCTTTCCTGAACATAAGCAGGCTGAAGGGTAACCTCATGATCCTCTAGTGCCTAGAAAAGCCCAGGTAAGTGACTCATGGTCCTCTAGTGCCTAGAAGAGCCCAGGTAAGTGACTGTGCTTATCTCAACATTACTGGAGTCATGCTATTGACACTCCAAAGGCTATGGTCCTGCGCTCTGTACCACATCAGGCACACCAGTGTTGCACAGTCAAGGGTGACAAAAGGGAGCAAATTTGCAAACCTTAGGTCTGCGAGTCTCTTCTCCACAGCTCCCATCCTGCATCTCTGCGACAGAACCGGGGTCTCTGGGCCCTGGTCTACAGGTGTGTATGTTGTGCACCTTCCGAGACATGCTCTTCCAATGCAGCTGGTCACGTATGGTGCAAGCTCTGTGCAAGAACTTCAGGCTAGGGACATGGGATGTCTGGAACGCAGAGTCTGAAGAGGGTTCTGACATTCAGAGTGAGACCACACAAGTACTAGACCCACAGCTCAAGATCCTACTCATTCTTGGGGGCAGGAGAAGGGAAGCTGAGCACCAAGGAGAAAAGAGGTTCCTTCCAACTGTGGAGCCATGTTAGCTGTTGCAGACTTGTACAGCTATTATCACCCATGAGGGCATCCTGGCGCTGGGCCATGGACAACCATGAGCCAGACAGGGCAGCAGCTCAGTCTCTTAGGTTCTTTCTGCTCTAGGATGAAAGCTGGCCTGGAGTGAGAGCCAGAGGGTCAGCAAGAGTTCCAGTTGCAAGGTGCGCAGCAGTTAGAGCTGCAGGGTCAGGAGCAGTTAGAGCTGCAGGGATAGCAGCAGTAAGAGCCGCAGGGTCAGCAGCAGTTAAAGCCGCAGGGTTGTCAGCAGGTTAGGGTCGCAGGGTCGGCAGCAGTTAGAGCCCCAGGGTCAGAAGTAGTAACAGCCCCACTGTCGGCAGCAGTTACAGATCCAGGGTTAGCAGCCGTTAGAGCCGCAGGGTCAGCAGCCGTTAGAGCCGCAGGGTCAGCAGCCGTTAGAGCCGCAGGGTCGGCAGGAGTCCCAGCTACAGGGTTGGCAGCAGTTGCAATGACATGATTGGCAGCAGTTACAACTAAAGAGCCATCAGCACTTACAGCAACAGGATTGCAGCAGTTAGAGATGCACAGTCAGCTATAGTTACAGCCCCAGGGACTGCAGCAGTTAAAGCCAGCGGGCCAGCAGCAGTTAGAGCCGCAGGGTCGACAGGAGTTACAAAGACAGGGTCAGCAGCAGTTACGATGACAGGATCGGCAGCAGTTACAGATATAGGGTTGGCAGCAGTTACAACCAGAAAATTGGCAGCAGTTACAGGCGCAGGCCGCAGTTACAGCCCCAGGGTCGGCAACAGTTACAGCCCCAAGGTCATCAGCAGTTACAGTCCCAGGTTTCGAAGCAGTTATAGCCCCTGGGCCGGCAGCAGTTACAGCCGCGGTGTTGGCAGCAGTTACAGCTGCGGAGTCGGCAGCAGTTACATCCAGAAATTCAGCAGGAGTTACAGCCGCAGGGCCAGCAGCAGTTACAGCCCCAGGGTCGGCACAGTTACAGCCCCATGGTCGCCAGCATTTAAAGCCCTAGGGTGGGCAGCACTTACAGCCCCAGGGTCATCAGCAGTTACAGCCCCAGGGTCATCAGCAGTTACAGCCCCAGGGTCATCAGCAGTTACAGCCCCAGAGTCGGCAGCAGTTACAGCCGCAGGCTTGACAGCAGTTACAGCCCCAGGCTTGACAGCAGTTACAGCCCCAGGGTCGCCAGCAGCTACAGCCGCAGGGCCAGCAGCAGTTACAGCCGCAGGGCCAGCAGGAGTTACAGCCACAGGGTCAGCAGCAGTTACAGCCGCAGGGTCAGCAGCACTTACAGCCCCAAGGTCATCAGCAGTTACAGCCGCAGGGTCAGCAGCAGTTACAGCCAGTGGGTCAGCAGGAGTTACAGAGACAGGATCTGCATCAGTTACAGCCATGAGGTCGGTGTAAGAAACTGGCTCAGTATATGGTGTATATCTATAGGTGAGGAACCCTGCACTGAGTCCAGGCAACCCTTAGTGACAGTGTAGGTGGCTCTAGACAATCAGCGCTCTCAAAGGGTAGCTGTGGAGAGCAGCTAAGGATTATCCTGGAGGGTGTAAAAAGTTTGCAAATACCACACAGGTCAGTCAGTAAAGTACGCACAGGAAAGAACCACACCAGTGTTAAAAAAATATTTAATATTTGTTATAACACACACTCTATAACTTACTTTGGTATATCTCCTAACTGGAGATATAGTCATACAAAAATCTACTTAGCAACAGGTAAATAAAGGCATAAAACAACATTGGCCCCTATGTAGGGGAAAAACCATACACTAAAAAATATGAAATGTGAAAATCAATCCAAACCCACACTACCACCCAAGGACCCTTGGGACTGGGAACGTGCTAAAAACCCAACAGTAAGTAGGAAGGATTCCCCAGGCGCCTGTGTGCAGAGTAGAAATCTTGGGTCAGTGTCCATAGGCTAACATGCGAAAGTAGCAGTTGGAGTTTTTGCATTTTAGGACCCTTCCCAGAGGACCCCAAGGAAATGCGTTTGGGACATGGGAGGTTTGATAGAGCCCCGACCCATGTATACCCAGAACAGTGTACCTACACCAGGGAGCCCAGGTGCATTGGGGTGAAGTCGTGTCGGAACCTCCCGTTTAAGTAAATGGGGACCTCAGTTGTCTAGCGGCTCTCGCGACCCGTGGACCAGGTCGGTGGAACCAGGCATGGATTCCGGAAGAAGAAGATCTAAGGAGTGAGGGGACAGAGTCCAGACCACCCAGAGGTGCCCAGGCAGTGTAGGGGGGCAATGCCCACCCTTCCCAGTGATGCTTCGTGAAGGACAGTTGACAAAGAAGTGCAGCGGCGGAGTCCAGGCGAAGCAGGAGGATCCTGGGAGTCGTCTAGAAGCTGTCCCATGCCGGTTGTCGAAGTGCAGAGGGGTCAGTGGTCAGAGGGACCACCAACAAACCTTGGCAATTGCAGATTTGCATTGCACCGAGTTTGCAGGATTTGTGAGGACCAGCAAGGTCCTGGTGACCCAGCCCTGGCAGGTAGGTCAGGGCCAGCCCTCAGCAAGCAGGAGAGCCAGCAGCAATTGGTGGAGTCCCCAGCAGGAACCTCAGGCAGCAGGCACAGGGAGTCGCAGGGAGGCCTCAGGAGCACAGCAAAGCGGGATGCCCACGTGGCAGGAGTTGCAGAGAGGATGTCGTTCTTGGAGCTGGAGAGTGCTGGAGGCTGGGGCTTCTTGGAGCTAGAAGGTCTTCGGACTGAAAAGCCAACAAGCATTGGCAACGACAAGCAGACATGGTGCACAGGGTTCCAGTGAGTGGCCACAAACTTCCCAGTTGCAAGGAAGATAGGTCAGACCTCTGGAGACCCACAGAACCATCACCTGTGTTGCAGAGCCTTGGAGAGTCCATGGGACAGCAGGATCCACAAGCGGATCGTCGTCATTGAGGATGCGGATACAGGGGAGGGACTCCTTCACTCCAAGGGAGATTCCTTCTTGCTTTCCTAAGTGCAGGAAAAGAACTAGTGACTATGGAGGATGCACAACCAAGGGGTTGCAGAAGTCTTTTCAGAACTTTGAAACAAATTTGTAGCAGGAGCCCTCCTACTGGTTACAGTCTTGCTTTTGGTTCCAACAAAGAACAGCAGTGGTCCCACCCTCAGGTAAGCCCTTAGGTAACCCAGTAAGGAGGTTGGACACTAACGGCCACCCATCAGAGAGGGTCCGGGACGTCACAAAGCGGGACTAACCAGTCAGATGCTCCTATGGGCCTCTGTCCATCTTGTTTCCAATATGGCAGAATCAAGTGGCCACCTGGCAGAGCTCTGTTCACCTCCCTAGGGGAGGAGCTGGACAAGGGGGTGGTTGTTCCCCTAACCTTTGTGTAGTTTGGCAGGCCTTCCTCCTCACAATCATCATCAAATTGCTGGGCTGAACCTTGCGCTGGCACAGGATCAGAATCAGGGCCTAAAAGATATCGGAGCCATCGCTGATAGCTGCAGTGTGGCACAAGGTTACGTTCAGGGTGCATGGCACAAGTTGCACTTTTGTAATCTCATAGAGTGACATCGGTCGAGCTCGAGCAGATGTGGTTTGGGATCTGACATGGTTGTTGACACTGTGTCATCTCCTAGCGCCAGCGAAGGGGTGGCAGGATCCGGCATGGATCTTTGGACCTCAGTAGAAGTCAGTAACTGTGTCAGGACTGGTTCAGTAATGGATCCTGAAAGGGCAGGCAGAACTGGGGAGAGACCCATAGGCAGTAACCCTAACTGTAGGCCCGTCACTCCAGAGGGAAATGGAAGAGCACTGAAAATTTGCAGCATGGCCTTTTTGAAGACCTCGATCTGCTGCGTGGTTGACGACAGCCCAGGAATCTATGGACGCATTATGATCACCGGAGGAATTGGCTCCGTTGCGCGGGACCTCGTTGGAGTGTGAGTGACATCTTGACGCCCTCACACCTTCTCTTTGGAGCCAGAATGACAGGATGGATCAAATCTTGCTTCTCTTTTTCATGCATGTGCGTGGACTTGGCTTACTGAAGACCTTCAAGCAGGAAGTGAAGCAGTCGTGGGAACAGCTAGAGATTGGTCCCATAATTCAGAACTAGGAGGAGACTCTGTACGAAGGCCAGCGCTACTTCTGGTGTCCAGTGACAAACAACCTCGCTTCCTGGTCTCAAACTGACTTCGGGTTCATTAAGGTACACTTGTTACTTTGAGTTATGTTCGGAGCCAAGCACACCTAGTGTGGGTTCGTGACCGACACCTTCTGCCTGCAGGTTTGACTCAAATTGAATCCTGTCATTTTCAGTGGGGACATTATCACCCTACCACACTGTGGAAACAAATTATAGAATGCTAGAAAAACAGACAAAGTTGGGAGCGGAGATCCAGATCTGCATCAGAAGGGTCGGAAAGAAAGGAACCAACATCAGCGCTCAGGGGTGGCACTTACGTGCAGCTCCACTCCTCCATCACTCCCGGGACAGTATGGACCCAACGTGGAGCTGCACACCGCTACCTAGCAATGGGCGGGGACACTCTGGAGACGGTCTGGTGCCTAGGGGATACTCAAAGGCAAGGAATCCAAGGTTACACGCATCCATCAGAAATATGTGTTTTAATGATCTCAAATTACTTTTTTAGGTTTGCAGACATCAGGGAAATTGATAATTATGATAAGGACAAGATCAAAACTCTGTTAGGGTGGCCAACCCCCACAATGCTCAAGGAAATTCAGAGATTCTTAGGGCTTGCTACCTTCTAAAGGCATTTTCTTGTACAGTTCAGGCTGTCACACAACTAAACCATTCATCTGGGGAGAGGATCAGGACAAGGCCTATCAGATTCTCAAGAAAACTTTCACTATGGCCCCAATTCTAAATTATCCACAAACACAGATACTCTTCATCCTAGAAACAATGCGTCAGCCTTTGCCACAGGAGCAGGTTTGTCGCAACGAGATCCACACTCGGAGGCAGAACAACCTACTGTATACTATTCTCAAACATGTCCTCCAAATCCTCACAAGATGACAGGCTACAAAGGAGGCATTTAAATAAGGGTGACATTATCTGGATGGGACTGTTTCAAGCAATCACAAAAACCCACCAAGGGGGTCATTCCAACCCTGGCGGTCGGTGTTAAAGCGGCAGCTAACCCGCCAACAGGCTGGCGGTTAAAAAAATGGAATTCTGACCCTGGCGGAAACCGCCAACAGAGACCGCCACTTTAACACTCCGACCGCCACGGCGGGACAAGCAAACAGCGCGGTGGTCACCGCCAACAGACAGGTGGGAGTCAATGTACCGCCCACCCTATCACAACCCACCAATCTGCCACCTTTTCCGGGGCGGTAGCCCCGCCGATAAAAACACGGCGGAAACAGCCATTTCAAACGGAAAACGCTCACCTCCATACACCTCACGAGGAATCTGGACAGCATGGAACCCGAACTACACATCCTCCCAGCTATTGTATTCCTGCTCCTCTACCAGGAGCACAAACGCCGGCGCAGAAGACAACGGTGAGTACTGCACCTACGACACAGGGGAGGGGGGAGGAGAAAATATTACGGGCACACACATACGCGACACACCCACCCCCACCCTCACCCACTACAACACACACATCAATGCATAGCAATACATCACAGTTACAACCCCCAAACTCCCCGGAAGAATGCAAAGACAAAAGGAAATGATCATAAACAGTCGAATATATTGTATTACTGGCTTATAAAAATATCACACATTTAAAACTATTATATACATAAATATTAAAAGTCCGATAATTTTTGCAGGCATTGTCCGTGGACCACTGGGCCCAAATCACATGGGCAAAGCCCACACAGGATACCTGACACCAACGGAGGGAACACTGCAGGGGCATCAGATAGCAAAACTACAGGCACCTCAGGGGGAAGGGAAGGGGGGGGCACCTCAGCCACATGAGTACACGACGCCAGATCCACAAGGGGCCTCCATGGCCACTGTGCCATCCTGGGGAGTGCAAAGCCACAGTCTCTCAAGTCCATACAGTGGGTGGTTTGCCCACTGCTGTATCCTGGGGAGTGCAAAGCCACAGTCTCTCAAGTCCATACAGTGGGTGGTTTGCCCACTGCTGCATCCTGGGGAGTGCAAAGCCACAGTCTCTCAAGTCCATACAGTGGGTGGGTTGCCCACTGTCACATCCTGGGGAGTGCAAAGCCACAGTCTCACAAGTCTCTACAGTGGGTGGGTTGCGCACCGTCACATCCTGGGGAGTGCAAAGCCACAGTCTCGCAAGTCCATACAGTGGGTGGGTTGCCCACTGTCACATCCTGGGGAGTGCAAAGCCACAGTCTCTCAAGTGGATAACAGTCTCCACTGGTTCTGGAGGGGGACTGGTGCCCAGAGTGCTTCGTGCAACCCTGCCCGACACAGATGAGGGCCTGCCCCTTCAGCCAATGTGCCAGCGGTGCTATAGACGGCGGTGCCCAGTGCAGCGGTGCTTGAGATGAAGGGCCCTGTTCAGTGGTGCTTAAGATGAAGGGCCCAGATCAGCGGTGCTTGAGACGGCGGTGCCCTGTTCAGCAGTGCTTGAGAGGGCGGTGCCCTGTTCAGCAGTGCTTGAGATGAAGGGCCCAGTTCAGCGGTGCTTGAGATGAAGGGCCCAGTTCAGCGGTGCTTGAGGCGGTGGTGCCCTGTTCAGCGGTGCTTGAGATGAAGGGCCCAGTTCAGCGGTGCTTGAGACGGCGGTGCCCTGTTCAGCGGTGCTTGAGACGGCGATGCCCTGTTCAGCGGTGCCCTGTTCAGCGGTGCTTGAGATGAAGGGCCCAGTGCAGCGGTGCTTGAGATGAAGGGCCCTGTTCAGCGGTGCTTGAGACGGCGGTGCCCAGTGCAGGGGTGCTTGAGATGAAGGGCCCAGTGCAGCGGTGCTTGAGATGAAGGGCCCTGTTCAGCGGTGCTTGAGACGGCGGTGCCCAGTGCAGCGGTGCTTGAGAAGGCGGTTCCCAGCGGAGCGGTGCTTGAGATGAAGGGCCCAGTGCAGCGGTGCTTGAGACGGCGGTGCCCTGTTCAGCGGTGCTTGAGACGGCGGTGCCCTGTTCAGCGGTGCTTGAGATGAAGGGCCCAGTTCAGCGGTGCTTGAGACGGCGGTGCCCTGTTCAGCGGTGCTTGAGATGAAGGGCCCAGTTCAGCGGTGCTTGAGACGGCGGTGCCCTGTTCAGCGGTGCTTGAGACGGCGGTGCCCTGTTCAGCGGTGCTTGAGATGAAGGGCCCAGTGCAGCGGTGCTTGAGATGAAGGGCCCTGTTCAGCGGTGCTTGAGACGGCGGTGCCCAGTGAAGCGGTGCTTGAGATGAAAGGCCCAGTTCAGCAGTGCTTGAGACGGTGGTGCCCTGTTCAGCGGTGCTTGAGACGGCGGTGCCCAGTTCAGCGGTGCTTGAGATGAAGGGCCCAGTGCAGCAGTGCTTGAGATGAAGGGCCCAGTGCAGCAGTGCTTGAGATGAGTGTCCAGTGCAGCGGATCCGGCCATGGCATGGATGTCACTCGCCACCTGACATGTGGCTGGCGGGGCCTTCCTGCCCATCTGTCTGTTGGCTTGCGGGGCCCTCCTGGGCTGCAGTATGGGGCCTGTGGGTGTACTCATGCACACCTGGGATGGGGCTGGTGGGGCCCTCCTGGGCAGCTGGCCTGCTGCCGGACTTGTCGGGCGTGCTGCCCTTCCCACCCTTCCCTGGTCGTCTGTGGCCCTTTCCCACCTTTGGTGGTGTGCCAGGTGGCACCCCACTTCCAGCCGGAGCCAGGGTACGGATTTTGGTCCCTGGTGTCTTTGGCCTCTCGCGCCGGGCACTGGTAATCTTTGGGTGCTTTTCCGGGGGTGGGCTGGCCGTGCCTTGGCTCCTAGCAGAACTAGCTGCCCTTGAGGGTGGGAGACTCCACAGTCCTTGGACAATAGTCTTGATAGGTCCTGGTTTTGTGGTGGCTGAGGTGCTGATTGGAGTCTTATGAGATGGACGGGGTGGGGGAGTTGTTGGAAAGAGGTTAAGGTTGGAAAGGAAAAGCAATTTAGAAAGAGAGGGACGGGTAGGTGTAGTGGGTATGGGAGTGGAGGAAGAGGATGTGGTTGTAGGAGTGTGAAGTCTGGTGTCTTTGGGTGCAGCTGCTTGGGCTGGAGGCTGTCGTGAGGTGGATGGCTGTTGGGTGGGTGGCTGCCTGCGTTTGTGTGGTTTGGAAGAGGGGGTGACAGACACACTGGGAGAGGACACAGGGGACGTGTAAATGGTAGTGGGGGTGGTGACTGCACGTGTGCGGAGTGTTCTGGTGGGTGTGCTGGTGATGGACGTAGTGGCTGAAGATGTTGTGCATGCAAGTGTGAGTGGAGACGTCACAGGGAGGGAGGAGGGAGACGAGGAGGAGGGGGACACAGAGGAGGCAGTGGCTGTTGGTATGTCTGCATGTGAATGTTGCTTGTGTGAATGCTTGTGTGATGTGTGGTGCTTATGTCTGGCTGAGCTTCCCTTGGGTGTTGAGGTGTGTGCAGGCTGGTCTGATGGTGTGTCTGGGATAGGCAGGTGTACAGGGGATTGGGCCTGGGTGGAGGAAGTTGGAGGGGGGAGGCTAGAGACAGGTTCAATTGCTGCCGTCAGTGCTGAGGCCAGAGCGTTGAACGATCGCTGATGGGCAGCCTGACCAGAATGAATGCCCTCCAGGTATGCATTACTCTGGTGTACCTCCCTTTCTACACCCTGGATGGCATTCAAAAGGGTAGACTGCCCAACAATGATGGTCCTCAGGAGGTCAATGACCTCCTCACTGAGGGCAGCAGGGGTGACAGAGGCAGGGCCTGAGGTGCCTGGGGCGAAGGAGATGCCCACCTTCCTGGGTGAGCGGGCACGGGGCAAACGCTGAGGGGCTGCTGGGAGGGCGGTGCTGGTGCGCTGGGTGGCGGCTGTACCTGTTGTTGCGGGGGGCACGGATGTTGCCTCCACCACAAGGGAGCTCCCTTCAGAGGACGAGTCGCTGTCACTTGACATCAGCACCAGTCCCCGCTGTGGAGCTCCCCTCGCCCTCCGTCCCACTGGTGTACTCAGAGTCCGTTGCATGGCCCTCCAGGGCCATGTGGGATGCAGCTCCCTCGTGCTCCGATGCCACTTCTCCTCCGCCTGATGATGCTAATGCACACATGAACAGGAAGACCACAAAAAAGTGGGGGGGGAGAAATAAAGACATGTTGAGTGCATGCATAGACGACACCGTTGGCGGAGAGGACAGACACAGAAGCCCCCTGCACTACGCCGCGCACTTGGGGTCCACTACTCAATCAGTGGGACATGGCCTACAAGCCTATGGACGACAACTGCACACATAGATGACACGGGCCATGAATAGCTGTACTTGGCGCCCTACAGAGGTGGGGGGCGGGGGCACAGGGCCAAACCTTACGGAGGGGCCTAGCCTACAGAAATCGCCCAGGCCTAGGGATACCCACAGCCCTCCTCCCCAACCCAGACCCCTCCACTGCGCACAAAGTCAGCAGAATGTGTTTGTACTCACCCCCTTGTGTCTGCTGTGATGTCCTCACGCGCCCATCCAAATCGGGGTAGGCCACCACCGGGATCCGGGACATCAGGGGGGTCAAACTACGACTGGCACCCCTCCTACGTTGGGAGGCCATCCCCAGCTGAGCCTCCGCCGTCTTCCTGCTCCAGCGTCGGATGTCCTCCCACCTCTTCCGGCAGTGGGTGCCCCGTCTGTTGTGGACCCCCAGGGTCCGGACGTCCTTGGCGATGGCACGCCAAATAGCAACTTTCTGGTGGGCGCTGACCTATGTGACATGTACAGGGGGAGAAAAAAAATCATCACCTTCTGCATGCTCGATGTGAGTGGCCCCCATCCCCACCCTTGCCATGTGGCACATGCTCTCATCTGTCGTTTGATGCATGCCTCAATCGCTCCCCTCCCCACCATCTTTCATCCACCCGACTCAACACAGGCATTGGCCACAAAGCATGGTCCCAGTGTACTTACCTGTTGGTCTGGAGGACCGTAGAGTAGCGCATACTGGGGGAGGACCCCATCCACAAGTTTCTCCAATTCTTCAGAAGTGAAGGCAGGGGCCCTTTCCCCAGTCGCAGCAGCCATTGTCTCTTCCAGCCCGAGGTCACAGCAGCACTTGCAGTGTAGGTCCTCTCCTGTGGAAGATCAGGTATCGAGTGATTAAGTAGATAGAAAATGGCGGTGCGTACCGCGACCGCCGGCGCACATCGTCATTGGCTCGTGAAACCCATAGGGTTCAATGTTAACCAATGCGGCTTTGCGCCGCGGTCTTCGACCGCCTACCGCCACGGTGTGCCACGCCAGCGCATTGACCTCACATCCCACTGTTGCACTTCACAGGTCAGGCAGCCGCCATTTCAAGGGCCCACATGGCTTAATTACTACTGCGTCACACATACCTAGGCCTTGCATCAACACTCATACAAGCCATACAATGCATTGGGAATCGTGTACTGTGCAGGCTGTGGGAACGTGCCTGTGGGTTGATTGACTCTGTGCTCGTTGTTGTCCTTCATAGGCACCGTCCGCTGGGACATGCGAGGAGATGGAGGAATCTTCCTGTGTACAGACCGCTGGTGGACCTGTCGACAATGGAGGAAAGGCATGTCATACTGACATACAGGCTTGACTGAGCCACTATACAGGAACTGTGTGCCCAGCTGGAGCCAGACCTGATGTCACCCATCTGCCAACCCACAGGGATCCCCCCTCTAGTGCAGGTGCTGTCAGTACTCCATTTCTTTGCAAGTGGATCATTTCAAACAACAGTGGCCATGTCATCAGGGATGTCCCAGCCCATGTTTTCCAAGGTGTTGTCCAGAGTGTTGTCTGCCCTGCTCAAACACATGCGGAGCTACATCATTTTCCCTGAGGTGGGGGATTTGGTTACAGTGAAGGGTGATTTCTATGCCCTTGGACATATTCCCAACATCATTGGTGCCATTGATGGGACACATGTTGCTTTGGTCCCCCCCAGCAGGAGTGAACAGGTGTACAGGAACAGGAAGAGTTATCATTCCATGAATGTACAGATGGTGTGTTTGGCAGACCAGTACATCTCCCATGTTAATGCCAAGTTCCCAGGGTCAGTGCATGACGCCTACATCCTGCGGAATAGCAGCATCCCGTATGTGATGGGTCAACTCCAGAGGCACCGTGTGTGGCTATTAGGGGACTCTGGTTACCCCAACCTGTCCTGGCTATTGACCCCAGTGAGGAATCCCAGTACCAGGGCAGAAGAACGGTACAATGAGGCCCATGGGCGTACTAGGAGGGTGATCGAGCGAACCTTTGGCCTCCTGAAGGCCAGGTTCAGGTGCCTCCATATGACAGGTGGATCCCTAATGTACTCACCAAAGAAGGTGTGCCAGATCATCGTGGCTTGCTGTATGCTTCACAACCTGGCTTTGCGACGCCAGGTGCCTTTTCTGCAGGAGGATGGTCCAGATGGTGGTGTTGTAGCAGCTGTGGAGCCTGTGGAGAGTGAAGAGGAGGAAGGCGAAGAGGACGACATAGAGAACAGGAACACAGTAATACAGCAGTATTTTCAATGACACACAGGTAAGAGTACACACCGGCATATTACATTTACTTAAAGACTTCTACCTCTCTACTGTCTGACTTTTTCCCACAGTGTATGGTAACTGTGTTGTGACTTTCCCTTCCGTTTTCAGAGATGTGGGCCCCACTGCGTGACATCTGCTTTGTTTCCCCATGGACTACAGCTGTGTGACAGCGGTTTGTTGGCATCACAATGTGAATGAACATTTTGGCACTGTCATGTCTAATACATTTGTTAAAATCACAGCCAGACTCCAGATTGTTTATGTGCAATAAGTGTGTTTATTCAAGTGCTCTAAATTGGATGGGTGGTTGCAAATCGGTGAGGGGTGATGGTGGAGGATTGTCCATGGCAGAGTCCAGACTATCAGTATCACAGGTGCATTGTCCAAATGCCTGTGGAAAGTGGAGCAGGGTCAGTTTAAAGTTGTACAGGGTGTCAATGTGGGACAGTGGGATGACAATCAGGGCGGTATCCTTTGCTGGTGGGGGTCTTGACATCTTACTCTGTCTTCTTCCTGGATCTCAGGGCCCGCTTGCGGGGTGGTTCTCCTTCTGCAGGGGGTGGGGTTCTGGTGGCCTGTTGGTCTTGTGTCGGGGCCTCCTGTCCACTAGTGCCGGCGGAGGTGGTAGGCAGTTCTTGGTCCATGCTCGTGACAGGGGCCCTTTGAGGTGCCACAGTGTCCCTCAATGTGGTGACTACCTGATTCAGGGCCACTACGATGGTACCCATGGCGGAACTGATGTTTCTGAGTTCCTCCCTGAACCCCATATACTGTTGCTCCTGCAGAAGCTGGATCTCCTGAAACCTGGCCAGGACCGTCGCCATCGTCTCCTGGGAGTGGTGGTATGCTCCCATGATGGAGGAGAGGGCCTCGAGGAGAGTGGGTTCCCTGGGCCTGTCCCCCCCCTGTCGCACAGCAGCCCTCCCAGTTCCCCTGTTTCCCTGGGCCTCTGTCCCCTGGACCGTGTGCCCACTACCACTGCCCCCAGGTCCCTGTTGTTGTTGGGGTGGTGGGTTAGCCTGGGTTCCCTGTAGTGGTGGACACACCGCTGATTGACGTGTCCTGAGGACAGAGGTATGGGCCCGCTGGGTGGGTGCTGTGCTGGTGTTTCCAGAGGGGGGAAGGTCTGCTGTGGCCTGTGACTGTCTGAGGGGAACCGACTGTCCCGAGGTCCCCGATGGACCGGGCTGGTCATCTAGATCCAGGTCGACAGAGGTGCTGTCCTCACTGTGGGCCTCTTCTGGGGGTGGAGTGGACATTTGTGGACCCTCTTGCGCAGTGACCTGGCGTTCGGGTCCTGCAGGGGTATAAAAGTATGGTTATTGCTTCTGTGTGTGCCAATGACGTGCAATGGGTGGGTGCCCTTGTACCCCAGTGCTAGTATTCCTTTGTGGGGGCTTTAGTGACGGTGGTTTGGGGGGGGTGATGGGGATGTGCAGTGGGCATGCTTTGGTGATGGGTGTCCATGCTTTGTGGTCGCATGCAGGGCTAGGTTTTGGGATGGGTGGGTTGTGATGGTGAGACATTTGCAAGGAGTAGGTGTGATGGGGGTGGGGGTGAGGGTGGGGGTATGATTTGGCATGCTGGTGGGGTGGGGGGGATGAAGTAGTGAAGATGAGACTTACCAGAGTCCATTCCTCCAGATACTCCTGCGAGGCCCTCAGGATGCAGGATGTTCAAGACCTGCTCCTCCCATGTTGTAAATTCTGGGGGAGTAGGTGGGGGTCCGTCGCCAGTCCGCTGCACCGCGATGTTGTGCCTGGATACCATAGAACGCACCATCCCCCGTAGGTCATTCCACCTCTTCCTGATGTCGTCCCTATTTCTTGGGTGCTGTCCCACAGCGTTGACCCTGTCGACTATTCTGCTACATAGCTCCATCTTCCTGGCAATGGTGGTGTGCTGCACCTGTGTCCCGAACAGCTGTGGCTCTACTCGTACAATTTCCTCCACCATGACCCTGAGTTCATCATCTGAGAACCTGGGGTGTCCTTGAGGTGCCATGGGGTGGTGTGGGTGATGTGTAGGATGGATTGTGTGGTGCTAAGTGTGGTGATGTGTATTGTTGTGTTGTGTGAAGTGTGTGCTAATATTGCAGGGTGACAGTGAATTGGGCGTCTGGGTGCTCGGATGTCTTTTCTCGGTGCGTGTTCATGAATCTCTAGGAGTGGAGGTTTGTGGGTGATGTGGGTGTGTGTTTTATATTGTATTTGGTGTGTGGGAGTGGTGTGTGTATGTGTATCAGGTGTGTGTATTTCGAATGGTCCAATGTGGTAGTGTTTTGTACGAGTATGTGTATTTCGAGCGCGGCGGTGTGTACCGCCAATGAAATACCGCGGTTGAAAGACCGCCGCGTGGATTCGTGTGTCGTGATAGTGTGGGCGTATTTCTGTTGGCGTGACGGTGGAGGTTTGGTCATCGCCAAGTTATCGCTGCCCTTTGGTGTGGCGGACTTTTGTGGATGTCGGGATTTTGGCGTTTTGACTGTTGTGGGTCAGAATGGCCGTGGCGGTTTACCGCGACCGCGGCGGTGTTATGGCGATCTTCTGTCTGGCGGTAAGCGCCTTTTACCGCCGAGGTTGGAATGACCCCCCAAGTTTTTAGTGTATGAAAAGCCTCAATGCTGGACACACTCAATAGTTTATCTTTCTTTCCTGTTTCCAATATTAAGGGTCTGATTTAGGGTTTTGGCGGACGGGTTACTCCATCACAAATGTGACGCATATCCCGTCCGCCGTACTACAGTAGCGTTATACTCGATGGCACTTGTAAGTGGGCAGACGGGATATCAGTCACGTTTGTGATTAAGCAAGCCCATCCGCCCAACTCTAAATCAGGTTATGAGATGATGCCACGATCTCTCTGTAGCAGGACCTCACGGACAGAGGAAGATGTAGGATTTGCTAAAGAGACATTTTTGCTGGCCTGGCCTGGCAATCTCTAAGAGTTCCATAAGACCGCGTGCTACTTGTACCGAAACCACTACCCTGAATGCCCGACCAACAGGTCTGTAAGGCTGACACCATTCTTCATGCTAATATGGATGCTGTCTGATTTCTTACTGATTTTGCTTCACATTTGAGACTTGGGGCTGTATTTAGAGTTAGACATAGAGGTAGTTACTTCATCAGGGTGATGCAGAAGAGCATTAGGTCGCCCGCGATGAGTACCCACCCGCCAAACTTTGAGATGACCATCAGACATCATGGGGGTTCCTGTAAATGCATTGAAAGTTTCACAAATGGTCTTCCCATAATTATGGAGCCGTGCAACAAGCACTCAATGTTTTTTTTTATTTTCTAAAAGAAAATTCAAAACCAGTATTTACGTTTTTTTAAATAATAAAAAAACAGTGACACCCCCCTCCCCGACCACCCGTCCCCAGGCCATTGGAGATTTCTCCTAAGGTGTGGGGTTCATTTTACAGTTTTCACTGTCCCTAGTGGGGACAGACAATGGAAACTGGCCATTTGCCCGCCCACTCTAAATAGAGTGAGTGAACACATTCCAAACCTCCAACAGGTCTCACTCTGTCGGGCTCTTGGAGGTGTCTGTTATCAGTCTCTGTCACTCACACTGAGGGTCGGCCTGACTCTAGATGAGGCGGACGGACCTTCAGTGGCGGAGCACGCACTCAGTCACTGTTGCAAAGGAGCGCTCTCAGCAAACCAGGCCCTGGGTCGGTTTCTGATTTTGCCTAATATTCTGCATTATTCCACAACTGAGAGCCTTCTTGACAACGATTGTATGCAGTTTAATGTGATACATCTGCATTTCATTATTTCTGTATTATACCTATTTTGAATTTTGTAATAAATCTTCACGGTTTTTCAAAGTTCTGCTCCAGAACTCAATTTCTGCTTCAGTCCTTTACAGACTGCACTTCTGAAATGCTGGTCTGAACCTTCCCCGGGGACACATTCAAGGTTAACACTGTCCCTGGTCCAAACACTAGTGGGTGGCCATTGAGATGCCAATTATTGTTCAGGGCCCCTGTGTGTCCACAGCTCCACATACAGGCAGAAGAAGACGGGGAGAAGATGAAACTGTGAGGAACCGCACACGTGATGCGGATTTTCAGGGCCATGGAGGTACCTGTGTGCACAAACTGTTACTGGTTGAAAAGGGAGGTGAACCAGAGACGGATGTTGCTAGAGAATCACACTCAAGACTTTGGGATAAGCAGTGATGGAGGCGACTAAGAGGTCCAACAACTTCAGGAGGCAGGCGTCACCATTATCTGTGGCCATGAGAGGACCATTCATTCATTCTCATTTAGCGGTTTCCCTGCTGCAGCATAATCAGTAGCCACATTGGTAGATAGGCAGGATTTGGTTGGTGCTGATGTGATCATGGAGCTGTATGAGGGCTAATTTTTAAATGGTCTTGCTGATAAAGAGTAGGTGACCGATGAGGAGCTAGCTGGAAATGAAATGGTTACGGTTGGACCTGGCCCTTTTTACAGGGTCATTCCCCAAACTTTTTGCCTTCTCCTTATTTTTCTGACCCTTTTTGGCTGAGGTTCTGACTCTCGGCACTTTACCACTGCTAATCAGTGCTAAAGTGCATGTGCTCTCCCTTGTAAACCTGGTATAATTGACTTATACCTGATTGGCATACTGGTATAATTGGCTTATACCTGATTGGCATACTTAATTTACCTGTAAGTCACTTGTACAGTGGTATCACTATACCCAGGGCCTGTAAATTAAATGCTACTAGTGGGCCTGCAGCGCTGCTTGCACAACCCACTGAAGTAGCCTCTCAAACCTGTCTCAGGCCTGCTAGTGCACGGCCTGCGTGCGCAGTTTACTGCCACGGGGACCTGGCATCATATTTACTTGCCCAGAACTCCCCTTTTACTACATGTAAGTCCCCCCTAAGGTAGGCCCTAGCTATCCCCGTGGGCAGGGTGCTATGTATGTAGAGGGCAAGACATGTGCCTAGTAGTGTGGCATCTCCTGGTAGTGACAAACAGCCTATTTGGTCTCTCACTGCTGTGCGTGCTGCCTTCTCATAGGATTGCATTGGCAATGCCCTGCCTTATGCCTAGGGGGTATTGTCTGATTTATGAGGGGTAGCGTAGGCATGTTTGGTATGGTTGTAATGGAAGTGAGAAATGCTGCTTACTGGTGTAAATGGATTTTTTATTATCATTACAGAAACGCTACTTCTAGAAAGTGAGCATCTCTGTGCTTATGACTCTAGTGTTTGGCATCTTGTCTCCAGTCCACGTCTGGGCAGAGTGACAGATGGGCTTTGTGCATACTTTTCAGACAGCCTGTACGCAGGGAAGGTGGAGGTGTCACAGAGGTGCATCTGCATACTGAATAGCCTTCCTGGGCTGAGAGAAGGGAGAGGCGGAGCACACCTGCATTAATAAAGGCTGTGCCCTGGCCTCATACAAAAGGGTAATTTACCCCCAACTGATGTTTGGAGCCTGTGCTGGAGGAGAGAGAGGGCACTCTCAGAACCAGTTGTAATTGGTTTGAGCCTCCTCTCTCCTCTCGTTGTGAAACACACTGTAAACTTAGTATAAGTACAGGGGATTTTTCCCCACAATGGAGACATTCTTGGGACATCTTCAGGACACAGAACGCTATTGAATGGACTCACCAGGACCCACCTTGGACTGCTGCTGCTGTGCTGACCTGTGACCGGCTAGGTCACTAGGAGGAACTGCCACCATCTGCATCCCGTTTGCTAGCCTGCTGTTGGGGCCTGCTAGCCCTGTGATTCTCCTTCCCCCCTCCTTTCTCCAGAGGCAGGGTGCCGTGGCCCCAGACCCCTGCAACTAACCAAAGCACGAGGAGTGCTTCTCTTCTGCACATACAGCACCTGGAGAGTGCTTTTCTGTGGGCTCCACCGCGCTTCTGAGCGCAGTCGCTGTGAAGGAGATGCACCACCACAAACCAGGCTCATTGACGTGCCCCAGTGCTTCTTGTGTTGCCTTTTGAAACAAATCACCACCGTGGGCCGGCACACTTAATTACCAAAGCGCATCTGATCGCGTTGTGTCTCGTGTCCCCCAGGGCACCAGAACGACGAAGAGAGGAGCTGGTGAGCTCCTACTAGTGCCCCTGGGGACCCAGTAACCTGAGTGGCACCGCTGGGGTATACGCCGGCCCCTGTTATCGTTGAGATCACCGTAGCCCAGAGCTCGTGCACCAGGATCGGGTGCGGGCGTGAGGAGAGAGGGTGGTGCCGGGCTTAGGAGAGTTCACAGTGCGCCTCCTTCCCCATCCCCCTGCATTAGGGAGCCATCAGCGGAGGGCCCCCCATCTTCGGAGGAACTTGAGGCGGGACAGGAGTCCTCAATGGAGGTCCCCATCCCGCATGGTCTCTACTCCCCTTTGCGGGGTTTTGGTTCTTGCCCCCTCCCTTTTTCGTGGAGGGGGCCGTAGTGGCCCTGGGAGGGCACCCCAGTGCGTGTGAGCCCCAGGATGGGCCCTGCTAGAGGAAACCGAGGGGGTGCATGCTGCCCCCTCTCCACCCTCCCCCCTGATATAAATGGCCCCCGTTTTGCACATAGGAGCGCTGGGGGCCCCCCATATCGATCTTCTTGGCACTAGGAATGCCTCCACATCATTATGCAGGTACTTTTTGTACATACTCTTTCTTATGCTCCTGGAAGGGGCATCGTAGAGTGATATGCTAAGCTGTGTATTTTGTGACATTCCCTATGCTTTCTAATGTTCCTCTTATGGGCCTTTACGGTAATGCCATGATAAGTGTATAGGCTGCATAATGTGATTCCCGACTACTGCTTCTGTTGGCGAATTCTAGGCACTTACGTGTTCTAATGTGACTACTGCTTATTCTTGCATAGTATTAGTAACCTGTGTAACGTTCTGACAACTGCCGAGGTATCAGGGTATTGCCAACAGGTAATGTTTGGTCTAATTATGTTTTTAGCTCCAGTACGTTTATGTGTAGTACTGCCTCTTATGGTTTCCACACCCCTCTGATTTTAGGCTTCCCCATATGAGCTCCCCATGCCACATGTGGGGCGTCTGTAGTGATGGTGACTGTTGGAGTCTCTTCCTGCTGCTGTATTTGTCATTCCCTCCTTCTCTCTTTGTGTGACGAGCACTAGATCTTCCCAACTCTCCGTAGCTTGCAGCCGGTGGCTCTAGACCCATTCCTGGATCGGCCCGCTGTGTGACCCTGCGTGTGGTATTCGTGGTACCAGGAAGCCATCGTTCCCAGCATCCTCCCTACGGCCCTCAGGGTCAGAGACTGAGCCCTTCTGGTATTGGCAAGCCTCTCGCACTGTGGCAGTGCTCCCTTCTCACGAAGGCATGCTCGCACCGATTCCTGCTCCCAGGAAGAGCTTCTCTTGTTCGGGTGCGTGTGATGCTTTATCCGTGTTTATAGAAACCCGAGTCTGTACAGTGTCGTCATCACGGCTTTTAAGCTCTTCCTGCAGCGAGTTTGCTTTCACCAGCCAGTCGTCTAAGTAAGGGTACCCAGGTAGTCCCTTCCTTTCCGGGGGGGCCACAGCTGCTGCTAAGCATTTCATAAACATTATGAATGGCGCTCCCTGAATTGGCAGAGTGTTCTGTCTTTTACGAAGCGCAAGACTTGTTTGTGCTTGTGGCTCATTGGGATGTGTAGATGCGCATGTTTCAGACCTGTGGCCGCCACATACTCTGCCTGCCGGAGCTGCCGAGTGCCATCTTGCAGCGTCGTCATTTCCAACTTCTATGTCTTTATGAACTTGTTCAAGAAATGGGGGTCATAACGACTTCCTTGGTAGCCGGGAGTATGGGGTGTAGGTCCCCTGGTTGATCTCACTCCGGGGCACTCTATGGCCTTTTTCTGTAACAATGCTCTCACCTGTCGTCTCAGAAAGTCTTTTCTTCCCTTGCGTGGGCACTTTCTTTTGGACCTCGCCCTGGTGGGTCTTTGACCAATTCTATGCAATAGCCGTGTTGCATGATGCTGAGCATCCACTTGTCTGGAGTGAGCTCCTCGCACTCCTGGAAGAAGGCTCCTCTCCTCACTGTGTGTGGTTAGGGGGTTTGGCTTCCCCTCTCGGCGGATGTCCCCTGCCTCTCGCGCACCCACGGAAGCGCTCTGTGGTACTTGGTATTGGCCTCTGTTGTGCCGGTGCCTGCTCCTGGCTTGACCTTTGGAGCCTCTGGTGTGTAGTACCACTTGAAAGCCCCCTCTTCCCACCGGTCTTCTCGTGCGTGTCCTCCTACGTCCCTGCTGCCCTTTGCACTCCCGGGCTCAGATTGATCAGCTGGTGCAGTGTATCGTCCTCTGAGCTCTCAAAGTCTTCCCCATTAAACGAGGTGTAGATGATATTGGCTTGAACTTCATTTCTGAAGCACGGCACCCGCAGCCAGACGTGCCTTCTTAGGGTGTCCCTGTCAATGTTTGTGTGCTCACCCTATCTGCGGAGTCTAGTGCTGACTTTAAACAGGTCCTGGAGATGTTCTTCCCTTCCTCAGCGAGGGATGCTGCTGCACTCTGACTCTGCTCTGGTAGGGGGTTCATTCTTCTGCCATCTCTTCCCAGTATTGGGAGGAATCTCTACTGACCAGGGCATTAGAGTCTGGGATGCACCATCAGGTCGCTGCTCCCTGTTCAATCTTCCTCCCCAACATGTCCATCCCCTGGCTCTCCTCATCCTGCAATGATGAAATCCACAGGCGCATGACCTCTGATGCATCCAGATCTTTCAAGGAGTGTCTTTAGGGCCCTAAGTGTTGCCGACCTGCAGTTGGCGGTTTCCTTGAAGACCTCTCTCCCCTGATAAAGGAAGCTCAATCTCTGTTGCACACTCTTCAGCGTTGAGTGTGGGCATCGATCTCTTTTTCAGTGTTGAGGCCTCGGGTATTGGCGTTTTGGTTGTGCCTTCCTTATCCTTTTCTCAACTTTGGTCCACCTGCCACACTGGCGTCTTTTCAGCTGCAAAAATAACAAGGTGATGGATGGAATGCTTGAAATAATGTCAGCCACGGCAATCGTTCAGGCGGCATCCCAACCCATAATCTTTTCACCCACCATGCCACCCCAGTTTGGACCCAGCCATCTAAAAAAAAAGTCTTGACCCGGCTCCCTGTGGGAACAGTCCAGCCCGACTGCCATGAAGGCGGCTTCCATGGGAATGGTCACCTGTGGCTTGGGGTCAACAAATGAACTGCCCAGTAACAAGCTCTTTGTGTTTCGCCATTGGAAACTGTGCTGACCTCTGCGCTCTGCAAACATTGAACCATCTTACACACTGGCCACTCGTGACCATTTCCTGAACATACGCTCCTGAAGCGGGTGCATGTGAAGGTCAACATTTAGAACTTTCTAGATGTCTTTAGCTCTAACAATTTCACATTATTGTCACTGTCAGCGGACGTGACACTGGTGAAGGGAACGTGGCCTTTGAAACGGCAGGTTTCTCTCTTGCCTGTCACTGCTTTCAATAAGGCTCCCAAAAGGGCCACGTTTTGGCACTGACTGTAGGAGTGACACCACTCGTTGAGCGAGTGCTGATGGCCGGTCCTCTTTCTCCACGAGTCGTACAAGTACGGAGACACATGGATGGTGTTGAGTTGCCCATGAGCTGTAGCCTCTGCCGGGTGGTGTTGTCTCCGAAGGGTAACACTTTGAACTGATGGTGTCCTCCTAAGGCAAACCTGAGATGGGGGGGTGTGGGGGAGTAGAGGTCCTTTAGACTGAGGGTAACCACACGCTCTCCTCACAGAGCAGAGGACTGAGGTCATGAAGGGCGCTCATCATGAAGTGATCTTACGCCGTGTACTGACTGAGGGGCCAAAGTGTGCTTTGGTCCTCAGTGTCCCATTCCTCTTGGGGATACGGAAGTGTCGAGAGCACACGCCTTGCCTCTCCCGCGCGGGTGAAAAGTTCTATTGCCCCTTGTCGAGGGCTCGCACCTCCTCCTGCTGCCGGCGAGGTGGGATGCTGGGCGGTGCGGTGCGAAATTCCAAGCAATATCCCTGCTGCAGTAATGATGGGACCCACTTGTATCAGGTTATTTCCTCCTTTTGTACATGATATGCTCTTTAGGCTTCATCATGGTATTGCATGCAGACAATACGCGGATTGTCATCTCCGTCACACCCAATGTCAGCCCAACATCTCCAAAACTAGTCCCTAACTGGATGGCTGCAAGCTGCTTAAAGTTGAACGGAAACAAAACGGAGGTCCTGGTAGTTGGTAAACATCCATCCCTTTGGGTCTCGCTCCCTAGGGCATCGCCCGCCCCCAAACCAGAAGTGAGAAGTCTGGGTGTCATATTGGACAGTCACCTTACCATGGTCTCACAGGCAAGAAAGGTTGCAACTAGTTGCTTCGGCTACTCAGAGCCTTGAGAAAAACTCTTAAGTGGCTCCCTAGAGACCGGTGCGGTATAGGGGTTCAGGGCCTTGCCCATGCCACCTCTCTTCGCCCAGGCAGCCCACGTTCTGTTACTAACAAACGTCAGACCATTCAACGTGCAGCCGCCCGAATATTACTGGGTATTTCTAGGGCCCAGTCAGCCGACCCAGCGCCCCCCACGGTGCCTGGCTACCAATGAACAAGAGGAGTCAATCCAAGGCCCTTCACCCCCGTACCAACCCCTACGAGGCCAACAGAGACCTTCGGCCAAACAAAGGTCTTCTCACTGTCCCAAGAATGAGGGGAGACAGAGGCGAGGGCTCTTCTACCTCACCCCCCGAATTGTGGAACTCCTTACCCTCCAGCCTTAGACTTCATGACAATCTGTTAAGCTTCAGAAAGCAACTGACTGCGTATCTGAGCGCCTAAACCTGCTCCTCCAGCAAGGAGTGTAGTGCTGAGAAGCCTGTCTCGGGTAGCCAAGCGCTCAACACATACCCGTGAACTCAACAGAACCGAATATTGTGGAAGGACTAACTTAATCCTTCCCACAAGAGGGGAGTGATTGGGGTATAGTGGGAAAGTGTAAGGAAGTGAGCTAATGTGAAGGACCCGGGCCCTTCACGAGTAGTAATCATCTTTTTACTGGGAAGCAGGTACCCCCCGCTAGCACTGCACTCCCTCAGGGTGGTGAAGCAGGGGAGGGTGGGGTAGGCTTGCAATAAACTCACCGGCACAACAACAGTCAATAAACTACTCTCCAGTCAGTGCTTTCACTTTCAAAATGGAAAGGTATTTTTATAACAGCCACCACCAAATACTATGAATCATATTACAACAATGTACCTCAGGTAGATGGACCACCGTTGGTGTCACCCCCCTGTCACATTACACTCCTAGTGGGCCCTGAACCCCATAACCACAACACCCCAACCTATACGACAAGCAAAATCACAATACCAGGGGGTGCCACTATCAATAAGGCAGGACTACTGACTGTCGCGTGTCACCAAGCTAGAAAAAAGCAACCACATGTCATACTTCAACACTGGACCACAAGTGAAACCACTGAGCATAGTATACTACAAGTGAAACCACTAAGCACAGCATACATCAACACTGGACCACGAGGGAAACCACTAAGCACAGCATACTTCAACACTGGACCACAAGTGAAACCACTAAGCACAGTATACTTCAACACTGGACCACAAGTGATACCACTAAGCTCAGTATACTTCAACACTGGACCACAAGTGAAACCACTGAGCACAGCATACGTCAACACTGGACCACAAGTGATACCACTAAGCACAGCATACGTCAACACTGGACCACGAGTGAAACCACTGAGCACGGTATACGTCAACACTGGACCACAAGTGATACCACTAAGCTCAGTATACTTCAACACTGGACCACAAGTGAAACCACTAAGGACGGTATACATCAACACTGGACCACAAGTGAAACCACTGAGCACAGCATACATCAACACTGGACCACGAGTGAAACCACTAAGCACAGCATACATCAACACTGGACCACAAGTGAAACTACTGAGCACAGCATACATCAACAATGGACCACAAGTGAAACCACTGAGCACAGTATACATCAACACTGGACCACAAGTGAAACCACTGAGCATAGTATACATCAACACTGGACCACAAGTGAAACCACTGAGCATAGTATACTACAAGTGAAACCACTAAGCACAGCATACATCAACACTGGACTACAAGTGAAACCACTAAGCACAGTATAGGTCAACACTGGACCACAAGTGAAACCACTGAGCACAGTATACATCAACACTGGACCACAAGTGAGACCACTAAGCACGGTATACTTCAACACTGGACTTCGAGTGAAACCAATAAGCACAGCATACATCAACACTGGACCACAAGTGAAACCACTAAGCACAGCATACATCAACACTGGACCACGAGTGAAACCACTAAGCACAGCATACGTCAACACTGGACCACAAGTGAAACCACTAAGCACAGCATACATCAACACTGGACCACAAGTGAAACCACTAAGCACAGCATACGTCAACACTGGACCACAAGTGAAACCACTAAGCACAGCATACATCAACACTGGACCACGAGTGAAACCACTAAGCACAGCATACGTCAACACTGGACCACAAGTGAAACCAATAAGCACAGCATACATCAACACTGGACCACAAGTGAAACCACTGAGCACAGTATACTTCAACACTGGACCACAAGTGGAACCACTAAGCACAGCATACATCAACACTGGACTACAAGTGAAACCACTAAGCTCAGCATACATCAACACTGGACTACAAGTGAAACCACTAAGCTCAGTATACTTCAACACTGGACCACAAGTAAAACCAATAAGCACAGCATACATCAACACTGGACCACAAGTGAAACCACTGAGCACAGTATACGTCAACACTGGACCACAAGTGGAACCACTAAGCACAGCATACATCAACACTGGACCACAAGTGAAACCACTAAGCACAGTATACGTCAACAATGGACCACAAGTGAAACCACTAACCACAGTATACGTCAACACTGGACCACAAGTGAAACCACTAAGCACGGTATACTTCAACACTGGACCACGAGTGAAACCACTGAGCACAGCATACGTCAACACTGGACCACAACTGAAACCACTAACCACTGTATACTTCAACACTGGACCACAAGTGAAACCAATAAGCACAGCATACATCAACACTGGACCACAAGTGATACCACTAAGCACAGCATACTTCAACACTGGACCACAAGTGAGACCACTAAGCACAGTATACTTCAACACTGGACTACAAGTGATACCACTGAGCACAGTATACGTCAACACTGGACCACAAGTGGTACCAATAAGCACAGCATACATCAACACTGGACCACAAGTGATACCACTAAGCACAGCATACTTCAACACTGGACCACAAGTGAAACCACTAAGCACAGTATACTTCAACACTGGACCACAAGTGATACCACTAAGCACAGCATACATCAACACTGGACCGCAAGTGAAACCACTGAGCACAGCATACATCAACACTGGACCACGATTGATACCACTAAGCACAGTATACTTCAACACTGGACCGCAAGTGAGACCACTAAGCACAGTATACATCAACACTGGACCACAAGTGAGACCACTAAGCACAGTATACTTCAACACTGGACCGCAAGTGAGACCACTAAGCATAGTATACATCAACACTGGACCACAAGTGAAGCCACTGAGCACAGCATACATCAACACTGGACCACAAGTGATACCACTAAGCACAGCATACGTCAACACTGGACCACAAGTGAAACCACTAAGCACAGCATACGTCAACACTGGACCACAAGTGAAACCACTGAGCATGGTATACGTCAACACTGGACCACAAGTGATACCACTAAGCTCAGTATACTTCAACACTGGACCACGAGTGAAACCACTGAGCTCAGTATACTTCAACACTGGACCACAAGTGAAACCACTAAGCACGGTATACATCAACACTGGACCACAAGTGAAACCACTGAGCACAGCATACATCAACACTGGACCACAAGTGAAACCACTGAGCTCAGTATACTTCAACACTGGACCACAAGTGAAACCACTGAGCACAGCATACATCAACAATGGACCACAAGTGAAACCACTGAGCACAGTATACATCAACACTGGACCACAAGTCAAACCACTGAGCACAGCATACATCAACAATGGACCACAAGTGAAACCACTGAGCACAGTATACATCAACAATGGACCACAAGTGAAACCACTGAGCACAGTATACATCAACACTGGACCACAAGTGAAACCACTGAGCATAGTATACTACAAGTGAAACCACTAAGCACAGTATACATCAACACTGGACCACAAGTGAGACCACTAAGCACAGTACACTTCAACACTGGACTACAAGTGAAACCAATAAGCACAGCATACATCAACACTGGACCACAAGTGAAACCATTAAGCACTGTATACTTCAACACTGGACCACAAGTGGAACCACTGACCACTGTATTAATAAATCAACAGCATTGAACACAGTAAACATCACATAGTCTGCATCAATGCTGTCAATAATGCATCCCTATCTGGGCTGTACCCAGGTCTCCTGGTTTACAGTAGAATGCAGTTCAGTGGCCACTGTAGGCCTCCAAGTAGCAAGTTAGTGATGGCTGGTTCATCTTTTTTAAACTTTAGATAAGTGACCATTAGCTTGCTAGCCCCAGGCACGTCAACACCTCAGAAGGTTTCTTTGCAATTCTGTGTATTCCTCGCTATGAAATGGAAGTGATTTGACAATAACCAGTTATTCAATAAACTTAATTTACCAACTGCAATGCAACATCAAACGGTGGGTATCAACTTACCGTTGACTCAAAAAGAAATTCTTGCAACTATTGATTCTATCACTATAGGTCAGAATCTGAGAGCTGATGGTTCCCCTGTCTTGTTTGCAAAAACTTTAGGAAAACACTCCCAGATCACTTCCGGAAGCTCTGAATCTCTGTTATTGTAAAGGATATTACTTTCGGAACATGCAGCGATTCACCTGATGCCCTTGTTACAAAAGAAGGGAAGACTGAACCCTTCAAGATAGAACCCAGACTGACTGTTACATTGGTAAAGTGTCTTTCACGACTCTTGCCAACAGACTAACGCAAACACTCCCATCTCTGCCAGTGGAGAGGTGCCGAGCGACACTCCGTCGTGCATGAAAGGAGAAGGGTGCGAAGAGGTGCTGTTGAAAGTGGTGTTACTTGTGGTTACCGGTGATCCATGTGGAGAGCGAGATGCTGTGAGAAGGGAGATGTTGTCAAGGGCACTGGGTTGTTTTCAGTTCTTTTCTTTCCTGCACAGGGCTTTTTGTTCCCAAAGAGCTGCAGGGTGCATCACAGTTAGAGAGTGTGCTGACACCTGAACTGAGCTGGAAGAAGCTTGGCAAGTAGAGTTGTTCCTGGTGGATCCCCAGGGAGATGTCTTCTAGGGACCAGTCACCTGGATCTCTGCAGTAAAGACTGTAAACCAACCTGCAGTCTACACGACAGACCTGAACGTCTGGTCCATCTGATCCTGCATTGTAATCCTTATGGTTACCTCTAAATGCCAATTTCAGTGTTTACAATTTTGGTCTTATCTACAATGAGCTTTAAATAGATTCCTGTGTACCATCTCACGTGTAATCTTGATGTTTACTGAGGACTTCCTTCAAAGGGGTAGAAAGTGGGCCAAGCACCTTGGAATATGTATGTACTGGCCTGAAACATGTATGTAGGATGTGCAACATGAATCGAGTTACTGTGTATTTCACCTTCTGTGACCATCTTCACGGCAGGAGAAAGAAGGCACAATCAACTCCTACAGACTGGGCGAGAACTACATGCTGAAAAAAGCTGAATTGGATCAAAGGTAAGATAAGGGAATGTATACATTAGAAATGCCACTTTGACTGTTTAGCACTAGGGGGCAGTTGAAAGGTGTAAGTCCTCCCCTGATTTAAAGAACTGTTTGCTTGAGAGAGGGTTGCCAACATTGTTTCATCATCAACAGAAAAACACTTTATAAAATGAATTGCACAGTTGCTAGGGTTGTACTGGTAAATGCTTGGTGAAGTGAACATGCAACATGATGGATTTCCCAACTCGGTCCGTGAAATTTATGCAATAAAGAAAATTTATTTCAAAAACTTGAGGGTCACATGTCTTCACTTTTTTCTCAGGTATTTATTACTTACTGAATCGATGCATACAGCTGTCAAGAAACAAGGAACTTTTTTTTTGTCCGTAATCGTTGGTCTTGGCCCTTTCTGAAGGGTAACCCAAAACGTTTTGCCCTCACCCCTCTTGTTTCTGAATACATTTTGGTTGGTTTAGGGTCTCTGGGCACTTTACCACGACTAACCAGTGCTAAAGTACTTGGCCTCACTCCTTGACATTTAGTACAATTGGTTTACATCTGACTGGTGCATTTAATTTATTTGTAAGTCCCTCGTATATAGTACAACGGGCACCCAAGGGCTGTAAATTAAATAATACTAGTGGGCCTGCAGCACTTAATTTTCAACCCATTTAAGTAGCCTTTTTTCAAAAATTGTCTCAGGTATGCCATTGCACCCTAGGTACAGTTTTTAACTGCCAATTTCGACCCCGTAAAATAAACCTTTTGCCAGGCCTAGAACTCCCTCTTTAATACATATAAGTCACTTCTAGGGTAGGCTCTAAACAGCCCTTAGGGCAGCGTGAACTGTATTTTAAAACGTTGCACAGGTACTTTTGGGTTTTATAAGTCCTGGCAGTGAAAAACTCCTAAATTCAGTTTTCACTACTCCAAGGCCTACCTCTCCCATAGCATTACACTGAGTTACCCTATAACATTTAATGAGTAACAACGTTTGATTGGAAGTAGGTAGAAATGTCTTGTTTGGACTAATTTAAACACCTTTTTAATAATAAAGTTGGACTTTAGATTACAATTTTAAAAATGCCTTTGTTAGAAAGTTGGTATTTTCCTGCCCTAAACTTTCCGAGACCTTCTAGAAGTGTCCCTGATACCTGGGCCTGTTAATTGCTCCCACATCAGGAATGTGTATTGGGCCCAGACACTGAACAATAGGACCTGGGTGTAGCTGAGAGAGGCCATCCTGCCAGGATGGGAGAGGCGAAGCTGTTCCCCGCCTTGCTTACATTTCAAAGGCACACTCACAAAAAACTTGACAGCAGGTTTTTGTCACCCAAGACATCTTAGGACCTGGGCAGGGAGGAAGGGAATCCCAGAAGTATCTGTGGGATTTGGGGGAGAACGTTAGACGTTTCTTCCATTTCAAAGCACCAGGTCAGACCAACTCTTCAGTACACTTCCTGGGGAAGACTCCAGAACAACTGCCTTGTACTCAAGGGGACTGCCCTGCTGCTTGAGGTGTGACTGTTTCTCAGAGGACTGCCCTGCTGCTCTGGGCCTTCCTTGTACTTCAGAGGACTGTCCTGCTGCTTGAGGCCTCCCATGCTGCTTGAAAGAGAGAGGACCAGGTCCTTGGACCCAGGACTCCCACAGTGATTACAAGGGACAGTTGGATGACTGCCTGTTCTGAGCTATAGGGACACAACAAGCTCCAGGGAGCCCTCTCCACCTGCCCAGCTGGCCTGCTGCAGCTGGACCTGCCTGAGCCTTGCTAGCTTCTGATGGAGTGAGTTCCTGATTCACAAGAGGAGCCTCCCCAGGGCCCGGACTCTTCTCTGGCATCAGTTAAGCTCCTCCTGTGAAATCTTGACATTTTTAACTCTATGCGCCAGACTTTGATTAGGTAATTATTTTTCAACGGGCCTAACCTGGTCCCTGCATCTGGCCGCCACTCAATTACAGTCGGCCTGAACTTGTCCTAGCGCAACAAGATACCCACAGTTAGAGCTTTGTGCTTCTTGGCACTATTTTTACCTAAACAATTAAAATTCCATATCTCCAGTTCTACCGACTGGATATTTGTTGTTTTGGTTTCATTTTATGTATTAAATTTTACTTTACCTTTCTTTGGTTTGGGATTTTTCTTGTGTTGTGTTTTCACTTTATTACGGTTTGTATGCTACATAAATACGTAACACAATGCCTCTAAATACTTTACCCATTGCCTTCAAGTTAAGCCTGACTGCTTTTGTGCCAAACTACCAGAGGGTTAAGCACAGGTTAATGTAGTGACTTCTATGGTTCACCCTGAGAAGGACTGTGGCTGTTGCCTGAGTGGGGTTCTCATCCACTTAACCAATAACCCAATTTTTCACAATAATTGCAATACATGTATAATTGATGAGCCCGACATTTTATGAAGTTATTAGTAAGGTCTTGGAATAGTTATATTAGGTTGTGAGTCATTATAGCATTGGTAATTCCTTTACTTTTAAAGAGATCCATTGTTAATATTGTTGGGCAGACCACTGATGAGGTTTCGTTTTATGTCTGAATGAAAAGAGTAAACATAAACTTTAAAACCTTATGACTTAGAAAATCACAGAAAAGTTGAAAACTAAGGTTGGGAGTGAGGCAGAGTACACTGAGAAGCTAAGGTTCCTTTCCCTCGGCAGGTACTTCCACAGGTCTTGACATTACGAATTTCTTCAAAGAAGCAGACGCAGACATTTACAGGGACAAGCTTCTCTTTCTCACGAGGGTCATCGGTGCTGGACTTTCATCAAAATAAACTGGCCCAGGGTCAGTCCACGTGCAAGTCAGGGTTTTCCACTCAGATCATGGGGGCACCTTGCCTCAAAGCCTACTCTAAGGAATGAAAAGGGCTTCCTTGCAGCTGAGCAGGACGCGGTCAAACGTTTGTGCCAATGGAGAAGACTCTTCTCCAGCTGTCCCACTGCCATTGTACTGGGGAGCATTCTCCTGTACAAAGGTATAGGAGGCGCATAAGGGCACCCACTTCCCTCGCCCAGGTAAAACATAGTCTGGAAACAATGAACAGCACAAGCTTTATTCCACAGTCACACAGATCCCAGCGATTCAATCACACAAAAGCATTCTCAAGATGACAGAGGTTTTAGAAGTCCCATATAACCCAGCCCAGAACTTTGGTGGCCAAGCTGCCCTATAAATAAGGAGAGGAGGCTCTGTGGTAAACACAGCATCAAGGCAAGATGGACCTTTTCACCAGGATGGCCTCAACTAGGAAGGACAAACCTAGGCAGAAAGATTGATCTCAGGCAAACAAAGCGAACCCTGGGAAGACAAGGGTGGATTTCCCATAGAACAATATCAGGCAGAAGGTTCCTCAAAATGAATGTGTCACTTTAAGGTGAGCCTTGCGTTGAAACATGATCCAAGATTAAGGTAGCATGAGCCTGGGGGTGTGGAAAGCCCTCAGGAAAAGAGGCACTGAGTAAAGGTTTGTCTCAGAGGCAAAAGGGTCTTGACACATAAAATGTCATTGATAGTAGAGTCTTAAGATGCAGGGTGGTCTTCAAGATGGAGAGAGGCACCCGGAGGAGAGTGGGTGTCTGGAGTAAACACACCTTGTGGAAAACACACCATGGACACATCTTCATCATTTTTTTTTGCTTGGAGTCAAGTGTGTCTCAGCGATTAACCTCCATGTAAAGTGGAAATGAAGACAACATTGTCCTGGTTCTGCAGTGTGTAGTCCAACTCTCCCTGAGAGAAAAGAACAAAAGACAAGACATGAAAACGGTCATTCCGGAGACAAACAACCACCTGAAATACACTGACACCCAGCCAAAGGCAGCCCAAAGAAACCAGCGCGGGTCCTGGGAACAAGAGAGCGGCCAATAGAAGCTTAAGTGAAGAATAGCACAAGCAATGAGACAACGCATAGCCAGTGACTGCCTTACGAAACAAGAAGATAAACACTGACAGCACGTAAGACCAGAGAAGCAACCAATGCATACCAAGAAATAGTGTCCCAAACTATTAAATATGTATATTTATTTACTAACCAAAGGCTGTCGGTACACTTTACAATGAACAATAACAAAGACACTGTATTCTCACAAATGCGTTAGACATGGAAAAAGCAGTAATCTGAATTTAACCTTCAGAAAGATTAAAAAAATGAAGGGGTGGGAGTGTAGAGGAAAGACAGGCGACCATGAACCCCAGGAACAAAGTGTGCTGGGGAAACAAGCGCTAAGGGAGGACAGGGAAATGCAATGGTGAGTAGATAGCTCAGAGGAAAGACATGTTGGGATAAGGACGAGGGGTTATTGAAAGGATGTAGAGACTGTCCATTTGTTCAAGTTGGAAAAAGCGATGTAAGCGTTTAGGTGTGGACAGAAAAGGACAATTGTCACTATTTTTCTAAATCAACCAATGCTTCTTGTGCTTCTCAGATTCCCAAGGAGCTCCGCGGAGATGGTGCAGCTACAGAAAGTGATTTGACCATCGCCGATCGAGATTTAAATCTTTTCATTTGAAAGGAGGCACGGCTCACCCAGGCCCAAGATGATTCTTGTGGCCCCCTGGGGAGAACGTCAGTCATAAGCCTGCCTGGGCTGCCTTTGTCCGTCCTGTCGTGCCGCCCTCCACTGTGGCCAGAATGGCAGCGGTTGATCAGTGTTTTGGAACAGCGGAGGTCGCAGAAGCAGTAAGGCTGATGTTCCACTAGGAGGCATGAGAGGAGGTGTGCATGCGATGCATGAGACCTGCCTGGCTCCCATATCAAAGAAGGGAACTGTTGGATGGTGAGAAGACAGAGTGCAAGGTGGGTGAGGGTCTGCGCCTAAAGGTGATACCTATCACGTACCGGACCAGCGGGCAGGCACCTATGTCACCAGTGGTGGCCCACATAGGCAAGAGCAGCAGATCAATGACCAGGTGACCAGAGGGCCATGAACAGCAGCTCCAAAAAGATCTAGGGTTGTTATGGTCCATGTTGGTGCTGAGACCGACCCTTCATTCACAGAACTTGAAGACATCACCTGGACCACTAGTGAGAGTGAATACGTGAGGTGACCCACAGATTGCGAGGAGGGAGAGGCTTTGATAGTCCCTGGGACTCCTTGTTGGTAGGGACAGCATTTTTCTATTTGGTAAGTCCTGGCTGTGAAGACAGAGTGTTTTGGGAGACATAGAAAGGCTCAGTGTGTAGGAGAGCAGGAACCTTCTGAAATCTTTGAGCTGACAGCGGTGGACCAGGCACTCTCTGTTTTACCAACATCTTGCGTGTGGGCATGGAGAGGGCATCTACCAAAACAGAAGAGGCAGCCGAGCCCTGGAGGTAAAATGAGAGGGACTGTCCTGTCAGGTCTTAGAGGTGAAGGAACCGGCAGAGAGTGTGGCGATCAAACTGGGCTATCTGGAAACCAAACGGGACACCTCGCGGTTACGAGTACAAAGAGCGCCTTCGAAATGGCACATGACGCTGGATCAAACAATGGAACAGCGACCCTAAGATCTGTGCAGACGGTAAAGAGATACTACAAGTAGGGAAGTATAGCAAAGCAGTGATACATGAGGCCACCTACCTGCTGTTGTTCTGGACCTCTTCTAAGAAAATGCTGGCAACGGAGAGAAAGCTGGTCGCCTTAAGAAGGCTCTTACTGCAGAAGAGGCGGAGGCTTCCATTGGTTCAGGTGATCCGAAGGTGCCCTGGCAGAGGTGCGGGCGTCCACCTTCCCAAATGGAGGCAGCCAAGGCTCTTGCTAACGGTCTGGAGGGGCAGCAGGTGGAGAACTCGTCTCAAGCAGGGAGGGTGGCATTAAGCCTTCTCGGGGAGGGATCAGCCACAGTGGGCGGGTGGAGAAGAGCAGAGTTGTTTGTTCTTGAAAGAGTTACGAGTTCTCCTTCTTTTTGTTTCTCCGCTAGCCCCTTTTTTGACTACAGAGTCCCTGTGACTTTCTAAAGTGAGGAAACTGTTGTGTAATTTCACTACGATCTTAAAAAGTTATCAATTATTAAAGTTGTACCCAATAGATGTGGCTATGTCTTGTAATTATAGCACTGACTGGTTTTCAATAAAATGATTTCAATCTAAAACATTCGGTTTCAAGAGTTTCTTTGCTTGTGAGGCCTTCAGCCGCCCCAGAAGGGTTAGGAATAGAGATAAGTTTCTTGTTTTGTTGCCCGGGGGCTTTTATGATAAGAGGCGGCTTCGGCTTGATTCTGGCCTCCAGAGGCAGCCAGTGAAAGGTCCTCAGTCCTGGAGTTACAGGGTCAGTCTGGAGAGCAGTCGATGTCTGAGGTTTGATGAGAGAAAGCATGTTTTGGGGGCTCCAATAAGACAGGTGTTTTGGAAACCTATCTTGGAGGGGACACCGGCTTGTATATTAGCACAGAAACCAGATTATTCTAAACCTAAGCTACTTAAGGCTTGACTCGCCTTAGAACTGGCAGTATTACTCTGACTGATTCCACTCTGTGCTCAAGATGCTGTTCTATGGTGTAATCTGAGGGGGTTTTACTCCTTGCGCTATTTTAGGCAAAAACGGGATTTAATTGTATTTCCTCTGTCCAGATTGTGTTGAGTTTGACTGGTGTTCTCCGAAAATAAGAGGGAATTGGATCTTTAAATTGAGGAAGTTTAATCTTAGAGTTTTATTTCTCAGCGTTCTTTAATATAATTATATACGCCATACGGAAATCAGTCTATGCGGCAATAACACTATTAAAAGGAATAATACTCAAGTAGTAATCACTCAATAAGTCAGGGGAAAGGAAACAAATGAAACATACCCTTTAGGCCCCCAAACAGTCAACGTGAGAACTTCAGGACCAGGTCAAAAGTTAGGCTCCCAGCTGACACCCCCCAACCCAATAACATCATCAGACAAACTCTAACGCGTACCAACAAAGATACTTAATCAGCTGTAAAGGGGGAACCTTCTATCAGGGCCCCCGGGCACCTCGTTCTCCCTCTTGGAAAGGAGATCGCAGCCAATCCCATGCAGCACAGCCTCGGGCAGGGTAGACCTACACATCTCCCCAGCCAATGCCATCAAAGGCCTTGCTGAACCGAGGGACACACCTCAAGTCCTTGGAGAGCAATACTTTTAAAATTAGCTGCAGGTTTTGCCTCCTCGGTAATGTGGAGGGACTAACATCTGGGAACACCTGGACATTTTGATCCAGGAACTGAAAGGCAGGTTTTCTGCTGCAGCCCCAAGCTGCCTCCCTCTGTTTCGCACTAGCCACATCCAACATGTCTGTACCTGACACAAATTTGCTTCCCAGAGGACACTTAGCTGGAAGCCTAACCACCTCGAATCCACTTGTAGAAATTGGACTCAATTTCTCAGTCAGAAGAAAACTTAGCATTATGGCCAGGACACGAAACCTTAAGCAGGAACGGGACCTCCAGAATCCTTGGGCTCACACTCTGGTGTGTCCTGAAGGTGTCGTCTTGGCTTGTAAGCAGTGCTGTGTTGGAAGTGATCTCTGCACTGAGTGTCCTCGCAAGTGTCCCCTTTGGCCTCCACTGTCCTCTTCTCCAACACATGAACCTTCCTGCCTAATGTGCCGAAGTCCATCTCATGTTTCACCGGCCGGGCTCTGAGCTCCTCCACGACAACTTACGCTGATGCCACTCTCTCGTCCATGCACCATGTGGATGTGGTGACGGAACTTATTGTGATCATCGTGGGCTCTCGGTGGAGGAAAGACACTCACTGCTGTACAGGACTCAGATGCTAAGGTACAGCTTGCGAGGTCACTTATCGTAATCATCGTGGGCTCTCGGTGGAGGGAAGACACTCAGTGCTGTACAGGACTCAAGTGCTAAGGTTCAGCTTGCGAGGTCACTTATCGTGATCATCGTGGACTCTCCGTGGAGAAAAGACACTCACTGCTGTACAGGACTCAAGTGCTAAGGTACAGCTTGCGAGGTCACTTATCGTGATCATCGTGGGCTCTCGGAGGAGGAAAGACACTCACTGCTGTACAGGACTCAAGTGCTAAGGTACAGCTTGCGAGGTCACTGATTGTGATCATCGTGGACTCTCGGAGGAGGAAAGACACTCACTGCTGTACAGGACTCAAGTGCTACGGTACAGCTTGCGAGGTCACTTATCGTGATCATCGTGGGCTCTCGGTGGAGGAAAGACACTCGCTGCTGTACAGGACTCAAGTGCTAAGGTACAGCTTGAGAGGTCACTTATCGTGATCATCATGGACTCTCCGTGGAAGAAAGACACTGCTGTACAGGACTCAAGTGCTAAGGTACAGCTTGCGAGGTCACTTATCGTGACCATCGTGGGCTCTTGGTGGAGGAAAGACACTCACTGCTGTACAGGACTCAAGTGCTAAGGTTCAGCTTGCGAGGTCACTTATCGTGATCATCGTGGACTCTCGGTGGAGAAAAGACACTCACTGCTGTACAGGACTCAAGTGCTAAGGTACAGCTTGCGAGGTCACTTATCGTGATCATCGTGGGCTCTCAGAGGAGGAAAGACACTCACTGCTGTACAGGACTCAAGTGCTAAGGTACAGCTTGCGAGGTCACTTATCGTGATCATCGTGGGCTCTCGGTGGAGGAAAGACACTCACTGCTGTACAGGACACAAGCGCTAAGGTTCAGCTTGCGAGGTCACTTATCGTGATCATCGTGGACTCTCGGTGGAGAAAAGACACTCACTGCTGTACAGGACTCAAGTGCTAAGGTACAGCTTGCGAGGTCACTTATCATGATCATCGTGGACTCTCCATTGAGGATAGACACTCACTGCTGTACAGGACTCAAGTGCTGAGGTACAGCTTGCGAGGTCACTTATGATCATCGTGGGCTCTCGGTGGAGGAAAGACACTCACTGCTATACAGGACTCAAGTGCTAAGGTACAGCTTGCGAGGTCACTTATCGTGATCATCGTGGGCTCTTGGAGGAGAAGGAAAGACACTCACTGCTGTACAGGACTCAAGTGCTAAGGTACAGCTTGCGAGGTCACTTATCGTGATCATCGTGGGCTCTCAGAGGAGGAAAGACACTCAGTGCTGTACAGGACTCAAGTGCTAAGGTACAGCTTGCAAGGTCACTTATAGTGATCTTCGTGGGCTCTCGGAGGAGGAGGAAAGACACTCACTGCTGTACAGGACCCGTGTGAAAAGGTTCACATCAATGAGGTCACTAATCGTGATCATCTTGGGCTCTCCTTTGAAGAAAGACACTCACTGCTCTCAGCAAAGACAGGACACTGTCCACCATCAGACCCTACTACAGAGAGTAGAAGGGCAGAGACAGGAGACTGTCCACCATCGGACCCTAATACAAAGTCTAGAAGAACAAAGACAGGACACTGTCCACCATCAGACCCTACCAGAAGAGCTCAGCAAAGACAGGACACTGTCCACCGTCAGAGCCTCCTACAGAGACCAGAAGAGCAAAGACAAGACACTGTCCACCATCAGATACACTACAGAGACTAGAGGAGCTCAGCAAAGACAGGCCACCCCCACCATCAGACCCTACTAGAGAGACCAGAGGAGCTCAGCAAAGACAGGTCACTGTCCACCATCAGACCCTACCAGAGACCAGAAGAGCAAAGACAGGACCCTGTCCACCATCAGACCTACTACAGAGACCAGAGGAACTAAGCAAACAAAGGACACTGTCCGACATCAGACCCTACTACAGAGACTATAGGAGCAAAGAAAGGACACTGTCCACCATCAGACTCTACTACAGAGACTAAAGGAGTTCAGCAAAGACAGGACAATGTCCACCATCAGACTCTACTAGAGAGACCGGAGGAGCTCAGCAAAGACAGGTCACTGTCCACCATCAGACCTACTACAGAGACCAGAGGAGCTCAGCAAAGACAGGACACTGACCACCATCAGACCTACTACACAGACTAGAGGAGCTCAGCAAAGACCGGACAATGTCCACCATCAGACCCTACCAGAGACCAGAAGAGCAAAGACAGGACACTGTCCACCATCAGACCCTACCACAGAGACTAGAGGAGCAAAGACAGGTCACTGTCCACCATCAGACCTACTACAGAGACCAGAGGAGCTCAGCAAAGACCGGACAATGTCCACCATCAGACCCTACCAGAGACCAGAAGAGCAAAGACAGGACACTGTCCACCATCAGACCCTACCACAGAGACTAGAGGAGCAAAGACAGGTCACTGTCCACCATCAGACCTACTACAGAGACCAGAGGAGCTCAGCAAAGACCGGACAATGTCCACCATCAGACCTACTACAGAGACCAGAGGAGCCCAGCAAAGACAGGACACTGTCCACCATCAGACCTACTACACAGGCTAGAGGAGCTCAGCAAAGACCGGACAATGTCCACCATCAGACCCTACTAGAGAGACCAGAGGAGCAAAGACAGGACACTGTCCACCATCAGACCCTACTAGAGAGACCAGAGGAGCTCAGCAAAGACAAGACACTGTCCACCATTAGACCCTACTAGAGAGACCAGAGGAGCTCAGCAAAGACAGGACACTGACCACTATCAGACCTATTACAGAGACTATAGGAGGTCAGCAAAGACAGGACACTGTCTACCATCAGACCCTACTAGAGAGACCAGAGGAGCCCAGCAAAGACAGGACACTGTCCACTATGAGACCTACTACAGAGACTAGAGGAGCTCAGCAAAGACAGGACATTCTCCACCATCAGACCGTACTACAGAGACTGGAGGAGGTCGACAAAGACAGGAGACTGTCCATCATCAGATCCTAATACAGAGACCAGAGGACCTCAGCAAAGACAGGACACTGTCTACCATCAGACCCTACTAGAGAGAACAGAGGAGCCCAGCAAAGACAGGACACTGTCCACCATCAGACCCTACTACAGAGACTAAAGGAGATCAGCAAAGAGGACACTGTCCACCGTCCGACCCTACTACAGAGACTAAAGGAGATCAGCAAAGAGGACACTGTCCACCGTCCGACCCTACTACAGAGACCAGAAGAGCTCAGCAGAGACAGTACACTGTCCACCGTCAGACCTACTACAGAGACCAGAGGAGCTGAGCGAAGACAGGACACTGTCCACCGTCAGACCTTACTTCAGAGACCAGAGGAGCTCAGCAAAAATAGGTAGACTATGGAAAAAGGCGTCTGCCTCGTACCTTCCTGAATTCTACTGCACAAATCACTACAAAAAGGCTATTAATATACCTCTGAACGAAGCAACACATGACATGGGTGCTTCATGCTTAGTAGGTTCTACTGATAGCCAGAATCTCTGACTTTAAGGCTCTATGCATGACCCTTCCAGTCATCCAAGGAAAGGTCTGCAGCAATCTAAACTCCACAGATGTGCCCAGAAGAGAACACTGCTCCCAAGACTAACGCCTCATCTTACCATTTCCTACAGGGAGAAACAGACCACTGGAGGGAGGGATTTCTCAGTGCAGGGGCCAGTGTGGAAGGTGCATAAACAACCACATGAGGCCCAGCAAGGAAGTAAAGACAGAACAACTTCCAATTCACAACACAACATTCAGATGCAGGAAGGAGGCCAGTTCCAGAGAAAGCATCAAAAGCAAAATAACTCATCCCCAGTGCAAACGACGATCTCCACATGCCTCAAACTTGGCTTCTATACCTCTGGACGACCCTAATAATCGCATGTGTTCCGGCAGGATGTAACAAGAGCAGACTGGAACATATCCCCGAGCCCAGACTGGACCCACTGAGACAATAATATTGGTGCAATCTGTATTCAACAACCTCATAGGACACGTCTGCACTGTCAAACTACCACCATCAACCTTCTGAAGCTAACCACACAATGCAGAGAGGCCGCGCTTGTGAGAAGGTAGCCTCTTTCTAGCCTTGTTACCCCCACTTTTGGCCTGTTTGTGAGTGTATGTCAGGGTGTTTGTCACTGTTTTCACTGTCTCACTGGGATCCTGATAGCCAGGCCTCAGTGCTCATAGTGAAAACACTATGTTTTCAGTATGTTTGTTATGTGTCACTGGGATCCTGCTGGTCAGGACCCCAGTGCTCATAGGTTTGTGGCCTATATGTATGTGTCACTGGGACCCTGTCACACAGGGCCCCAGTGCTCATAGGTGTGCATGTATATGTTCCCTGTGTGGTGCCTAACTGTCTCACTGAGGCTCTGCTAATCAGAACCTCAGTGGTTATGCTCTCTCATTTCTTTCCAAATTGTCACTAACAGGCTAGTGACCATTTTTACCAATTTACATTGGCTTACTGGAACACCCTTATAATTCCCTAGTATATGGTACTGAGGTACCCAGGGTATTGGGGTTCCAGGAGATCCCTATGGTCTGCAGCATTTCTTTTGCCACCCATAGGGAGCTCTGACAATTCTTACACAGGCCTGCCACTGCAGCCTGAGTGAAATAACGTCCACGTTATTTCACAGCCATTTTACACTGCACTTAAGTAACTTATAAGTCACCTATATGTCTAACCTTTACCTGGTAAAGGTTAGGTGCAAAGTTACTTAGTGTGAGGGCACCCTGGCACTAGCCAAGGTGCCCCCACATTGTTCAGAGCCAATTCCCTGAACTTTGTGAGTGCGGGGACACCATTACACGCGTGCACTACATATAGGTCACTACCTATATGTAGCTTCACCATGGTAACTCCGAATATGGCCATGTAACATGTCTATGATCATGGAATTGCCCCCTCTATACCATCCTGGCATAGTTGGCACAATCCCATGATCCCAGTGGTCTGTAGCACAGACCCTGGTACTGCCAAACTGCCCTTCCTGGGGTTTCACTGCAGCTGCTGCTGCTGCCAACCCCTCAGACAGGCAGCTGCCCTCCTGGGGTCCAGCCAGGCCTGGCCCAGGATGGCAGAACAAAGAACTTCCTCTGAGAGAGGGTGTGACACCCTCTCCCTTTGGAAAATGGTGTGAAGGCAGGGGAGGAGTAGCCTCCCCCAGCCTCTGGAAATGCTTTGTTGGGCACAGATGTGGCCAATTCTGCATAAGCCAGTCTACACCGGTTCAGGGACCCCTTAGCCCCTGCTCTGGCGCGAAACTGGACAAAGGAAAGGGGAGTGACCACTCCCCTGACCTGCACCTCCCCTGGGAGGTGTCCAGAGCTCCTCCAGTGTGCTCCAGACCTCTGCCATCTTGGAAACAGAGGTGCTGCTGGCACACTGGACTGCTCTGAGTGGCCAGTGCCACCAGGTGACGTCAGAGACTCCTTGTGATAGGCACCTTCAGGTGTTGCTAGCCTATCCTCTCTCCTAGGTAGCCAAACCCTCTTTTCTGGCTATTTAGGGTCTCTGTCTCTGGGGAAACTTTAGATAACGAATGCATGAGCTCAGCCGAGTTCCTCTGCATCTCTCTCTTCACCTTCTGATAAGGAATCGACCGCTGACCGCGCTGGAAGCCTGCAAACCTGCAACATAGTAGCAAAGACGACTACTGCAACTCTGTAACGCTGATCCTGCCGCCTTCTCAACTGTTTTCCTGCTTGTGCATGCTGTGGGGGTAGTCTGCCTCCTCTCTGCACCAGAAGCTCCGAAGAAATCTCCCGTGGGTCGACGGAATCTTCCCCCTGCAACCGCAGGCACCAAAAAGCTGCATTACCGGTCCCTTGGGTCTCCTCTCAGCACGACGAGCGAGGTCCCTCGAATCCAGCGACTCTGTCCAAGCGACCCCCACAGTCCAGTGACTCTTCAGCCCAAGTTTGGTGGAGGTAAGTCCTTGCCTCACCTCGCTGGGCTGCATTGCTGGGAACCGCGACTTTGCAGCTACTCCGGCCCCTGTGCACTTCAGGCGGAAATCCTTCGTGCACAGCCAAGCCTGGGTCCACGGCACTCTAACCTGCATTGCACGACTTTCTAAGTTGGTCTCCGGCGACGTGGGACTCCTTTGTGCAACTTCGGCGAGCACCGTTTCACGCATCCTCGTAGTGCCTATTTCTGGCACTTCTCCGGGTGCTACCTGCTTCAGTGAGGGCTCTTTGTCTTGCTCGACGTCCCCTCTCTCTGCAGGTCCACTTTGCGACCTCCTGGTCCCTCCTGGGCCCCAGCAGCGTCCAAAAACGCCAAACGCACGATTTGCGTGTAGGAAGGCTTGTTGGCGTCCTTTCGGCGGGAAAACACTTCTGCACGACTCTCCAAGGCGAGAGGGATCCGTCCACCAAAGGGAAAGTCTCTAGCCCTTTTCGTTCCTGCAGAATCCTCAGCTTCTTCTGTCCAGTCGAAGCTTCTTTGCACCCGCAGCTGGCATTTCCTGGGCATCTGCCCATCTCCGACTTGCTTGTGACTTTTGGACTTGGTCCCCTTGTTCCACAGGTACCCTAGATTGGAAATCCACAGTTGTTGCATTGCTGGTTTGTGTCTTTCCTGCATTATTCCTCTAACACGACTCTTTAGTCCTTAGGGGAACTTTAGTGCACTTTGCACTCACTTTTCAGGGTCTTGGGGAGGGTTATTTTTCTAACTCTCACTATTTTCTAATAGTCCCAGCGACCCTCTACAAGGTCACATAGGTTTGGGGTCCATTCGTGGTTTACATTCCACTTTTGGAGTATATGGTTTGTGTTGCCCCTATCCCTATGTTTCCCCATTGCATCCTATTGTAACTATACATTGTTTGCACTGTTTTCTAAGACTATACTGCATATTTTTGCTATTGTGTATATATATCTTGTGTATATTTCCTATCCTCTCACTGAGGGTACACTCTAAGATACTTTGGCATATTGTCATAAAAATAGAGTACCTTTATTTTTAGTATAACTGTGTATTGTGTTTTCTTATGATATTGTGCATATGACACTAAGTGGTACTGTAGTAGCTTCACACGTCTCCTAGTTCAGCCTGAGCTGCTCTGCTAAGCTACCATTATCTATCAGCCTAAGCTGCTAGACACCCTATACACTAATAAGGGATAACTGGGCCTGGTGCAAGGTGCAAGTACCCCTTGGTACTCACTACAAGCCAGTCCAGCCTCCTACAGCGCTTCCTACGCAGAGAGATCTGCGACCCCTTACTCTGTAGACAGTACAACCAGCTACATCTTGGATGACCTTAATATAGTTCACTTCTGCAGAGCCCTGTCTCCACCCAAGAGACTCCCAAACGCTCCCCAATCATGTACAAATACACGCATAATCATAAAAGTAAGATTAGTAATGGATTGCTTTCAAAATAAAATGTACACGAAAAAGGGCACTGCAAAAGTTTCGCCAAATCAATGTGCAACCTTAAATACAGCTTCTCGTAAGCAGCATTTAGTAAAACAAGTCTGATGCACATCAATAAACAAAACAGATTAATAATTGAAAATCGGTGTAAAACCCTACGGCCATGTATTCTGGCAACATAAAAATCAATTAGGGCCTTGATTCTTGAAGAAAGTGACAAAACTGCACTCTCAGGTATGTGTCCCTGCATTCGTGCAGATTTAGGACTTCAGGAGTTCACTCGAATTTACTGAAGTAGGCCTGGAGGTCTACTAGCAAGCTTTTGTGAATTTCGATTTTGCATGAGCAAATATACGCAGACGTTTGCTCATTTAGAGATCGGTTTGGCAGTTGCAATTTATCTTTCGCTACACCCCATTTCTGCACCGCCCGAGGAAACGTTTTACTCCTGTCCTTATCCCGAGTCGATGTCCACCCTTGTCCGGTGTGGGAAGAGACTGGCGCGGATGTGGAGAATACCCTTAAAGATGTTAGTTTGTGGGCATGCGCAGGCACTCAGGACATTCTAGGCCTGGTACTACTGCCCTGGTACTTAGACTTGTGGAAAGGTGGCAAGGTCGCAAACCTTGGTATAATACGAGCCCCACAATAAAAGCTCATATGTTAACAGCACTGCCAGAATTGGCCACCTCACTACATGGCATCAAACTGGACAAGTACAGGACAAGTATATTTCTGAAGCGTCCCTTGGGCAAGTGGATATTGTATAAAGTTCCACACCCCTGTCAGCTAATTAAAGAAGATTGACCCCCACTATATCTTTCATCCTCTTCCAGCCACCACTCTCTAAGCGCTGCAACCCAAGACAGGATAAGAGCACCCACCTGGTCACGCATGACATCAAAATGCTCCCCACATCGACTGCACTGCGAATTCAAAATCCACCCCGGTCTAGCATGCTTCGCAAAAGACTACGCGCTCTGGCGACATGAAAGTCCGGTCCCATGCAGTGCGTAATACGGCGATGAGGAGTTCTGGGGTGTGGTGAGGTGTTAGAATATTAAGCTCCTTCCAGCAGAAGAGAGAGCAGTTTCGCCCTAGAGAAAGGGCGAGTCAGTGGATCTGCCCTCCTCAAGAGGCTCCTGGCAGCTGCTGTCATTTGGTCTACACAAGAGAGAAAGAGCTAACTCAAGGAAATTTACTAAACCCAACCAGCTGTTTCCATGACTCGGAAAGAGACGATGAAGCAGTATCTAGGAGGACAAGGGATGGGCGATTCTGTTCCCAGCCTGCAAACTATGATTACCATCGGCTCTTTGAGGTTCATCTGTTAGATCTAGCTGTAACAGCAAGTTCAACAATTTAAATGTTTTTACTCATTAATTACTCTCAGGTACTGAAGTGTCAGGCAGGAATTTCTAGACATTTCATGACCACTTAAAACATTCAAAAGCTACCTTTTGCTAAATTTAGAGTAATTTCATACAGCAAAGAGTCAATGGGAATTAACATGGGAAATACATATTTTTTTTTTTTACCTCTGCCCCTTTTTCTCGGCCCAACTTAACGGATCACCCCGAAACGTCCCATGGATAACAAGACATTGGGGCACAATTGTTTGGGAAAAGTTCATGAAGATTCGTCAAATGGTGCCAAAGATATAGGCAAGTCAAAAAGAGCTTTTTCAAAGGAAACATTGTCCTAACGATAACTACCTATTGGCAATCGCCAATAGGTGATATATATATATATATATATATGGAAAATCTCACTTACCCAGTGTACATCTGTTCGTGGCATTAGTCACTGCAGATTCACATGCTGTGCACATCCCGCCATCTGGTGTTGGGCTCGGAGTGTTACAAGTTGTTTTTCTTCGAAGAAGTCTTTTCGAGTCACGAGATCGAGGGACTCCTCCTATTTCGGCTCCATTGCGCATGGGCATCGACTCCATCTTAGATTGTTTTCCCCGCAGAGGGTGAGGTAGGAGTTGTGTATTATAGTAATAGTGCCCATGCAATGGAATGAATACGTATGTACATAATGTAGTTTAAAGTAATATATTTACAAATTTACAAATGTTCAAGATCAACTTCTAAACGGCTACAGGCTCCCGGGGAGGCGGGTGGGCGCATGTGAATCTGCAGCGACTAATGCCACGAACAGATGTACACTGGGTAAGTGACATTTTCCGTTCGATGGCATGTGTAGCTGCAGATACACATGCTGTGCATAGACTAGTAAGCAGTTATCTCCCCAAAAGCGGTGGCTCAGCCTGTAGGAGTTGAAGTAGTTTGAAATAATGTTCTTAGTACAGCTTGGCCTACTGTGGCTTGTTGTGCAGTTAACACATCTACACAGTAGTGTTTGGTAAATGTATGAGGCGTAGACCATGTAGCTGCCTTACATATTTCGCTCATAGGAATGTTTCCTAGAAAGGCCATGGTGGCACCTTTCTTTCTGGTTGAGTGTGCCCTTGGTGTAATAGGCAGTTCTCTTTTTGCTTTAAGATAGCAGGTTTGAATACACTTAACTATCCATCTGGCAATGCCTTGTTTAGAAATTGGATTTCCTGTATGAGGTTTTTGGAAAGCAATAAATAATTGTTTTGTTTTCCGAATTAGTTTTGTTCTGTCAATGTAGTACATTAACGCTTTTTTGATGTCTAATGTATGTAGTGCTCTTTCAGCTACAGAATCTGGCTGTGGGAAGAACACTGGTAATTCTACTGTTTGATTCAAGTGGAACGGTGATACGACTTTTGGTAAAAATTTAGGATTTGTCCGTAGAACTACTTTATGCTTGTGTATTTGAATAAATGGTTCTTGTATCGTAAATGCTTGAATCTCACTCACTCTTCTTAGAGATGTGATGGCAATTAAAAATGCAACTTTCCATGTTAAGTATTGCATTTCACAAGAGTGCATGGGCTCAAAAGGTGGACCCATGAGTCGTGTTAAGACAATGTTGAGGTTCCATGAAGGAACTGGTGGTGTTCTTGGTGGTATAATTCTCTTTAGGCCTTCCATAAACGCTTTTATGACTGGTATCCTAAATAATGAAGTTGAGTGCGTAATTTGCAGGTAAGCTGAAATTGCGGTAAGATGTATTTTTATGGAAGAAAAAGCTAGCTTTGACTTTTGCAAATGTAGTAAGTATTGTACTATATCTTTGGCAGATGCGTGCAAGGGTTGAATTTGATTATTATGGCAGTAATAAACAAATCTTTTCCACTTATTTGCATAGCAATGTCTAGTGGTAGGTTTTCTAGCTTGTTTTATGACCTCCATACATTCTTGTGTGAGGTCTAAGTGTCCGAACTCTAGGACTTCAGGCGCCAAATTGCTAGATTCAGCGATGCTGGATTTGGGTGTCTGATCTGTTGGTTGTGTTGCGTTAACAGATCTGGTCTGTTTGGTAGTTTGACATGAGGTACTACTGAGAGGTCTAGTAGTGTTGTGTACCTAGGTTGTCTTGCCCATGTTGGCGCTATTAGTATGAGTCTGAGTTTGTTTTGACTCAACTGTTTACTAGATATGGAAGGAGTGGGAGAGGGGGAAAAGCGTACGCAAATATCCCTGACCAACTCATCCATAACGCATTGCCCTGAGACTGATCTTGTAGGTACCTGGAAGCGAAGTTTCGGCATTTTGCGTTTTCCTTTGTTGCAAATAGATCTATTTGTGGTGTTCCCCAACTCTGAAAGTAAGTGTTCAGTATTTGGGTGTGAATCTCCCATTCGTGGATCTGTTGGTGATCCCGAGAGAGATTGTCTGATAACTGATTCTGAATTCCTGGAATAAATTGTGCTATTAGGCGAATGTGGTTGTGAATCGCCCAATGCCATATTCTCTGTGCTAAGAGACACAACTGTGTTGAGTGTGTTCCTCCTTGTTTGTTTAGGTAGTACATTGTTGTCATGTTGTCTGTTTTGACAAGAATGTGTTTGTGGCTTATTATGGGTTGAAATGCTTTTAGCGCTAGAAATACTGCCAATAGTTCTAAGTGATTTATGTGAAACTGTTTTTGCTGAGTGTCCCATTGTCCTTGGATGCTGTGTTGATTGAGGTGTGCTCCCCACCCTATCATGGAGGCATCTGTTGTTATCACGTATTGTGACACTGGGTCTTGAAAAGGCCGCCCTTGGTTTAAATTTATATTGTTCCACCATTGAAGCGAGTTGTATGTTTGGCGGTCTATCAACACCAGATCTAGAAGTTGACCCTGTGCTTGTGACCATTGTGATGCTAGGCACTGTTGTAAGGGCCGCATGTGCAACCTTGCGTTTGGGACAATGGCTATGCATGAGGACATCATGCCTAGGAGTTTCATCACCATTTTGACTTGTATCTTTTGTTTTGGATACATGGCCTGAATTACATTGTGAAATGCCTGAACCCTTTGTGGGCTTGGAGTGGCAATCCCTTTTGCTGTGTTAATTGTCGCCCCTAAGTACTGCTGTGTTTGACACGGCAGAAGGTGTGACTTTGTGTAGTTGATTGAGAAACCTAGTTTGTGGAGGGTTTCTATGACGTACTTTGTGTGTTGTGAACACTGTTCTAGCGTGTTGGTTTTGATTAACCAATCGTCTAGGTACGGGAACACATGTATTTGCTGCCTTCTGATATGTGCAGCTACTACTGCCAGGCATTTTGTAAAAACTCTTGGCACAGTTGTCATTCGGAATGGCAACACCTTGAATTGGTAATGTACCCCTTGGAATACAAACCTTAAGTACTTTCTGTGTGAAGGATGTATCGGTATATGGAAATACGCATCCTTTAGGTCTAGTGTTGTCATGTAGTCTTGTTGTTTGAGTAGTGGGATTACGTCCTGTAATGTCACCATGTGGAAGTGATCTTATTTGATGTAGGTATTTAATGTTCTGAGATCTAATATAGGTCTCAGACTCTTGTCTTTTTTGGGTATGAGAAAGTACAGAGAGTAAACTCCTGTTCTTTTCTGTTGGTTTGGTACTAATTCTATTGCTTCTTTCTGTAGCAATGCCTGAACTTCTAGTCCTAGAAGATCTATATGTTGTTTTGACATATTGTGTGTTTTCGGTGGGACGTTTGGAGGGAATTTGAGAAATTCTATGCAATAACCATGCTGGATAATTGCTAGGACCCAAGTGTCTGTTGTTATTTCCTCCCAATGTTTGTAATATTTGCTTAGTCTCCCCCCCACAGGTGTTATGTGTTGGGGATTTGTGATGTGGAAGTCATTGTTTGTTTTGAGGAGTTTTGGGACTTTGGAACTTCCCTCTAATCTTTTGGATTTGGCCCCCTCTATATTGTCCCCGAAAACTTCCCCGCTGATACTGGCTCTGATAAGTGGGTCTTGTTTGTGAGGTTGTGGGTTCTGTGCTTTGTCCTCGAAACCCCCCCTGAAACTGTGTCTTTCGAAATGTGCCTCTGCTCTGTGGGGAGTAGAGTGCGCCCATGGCTTTGGCCGTATCTGTGTCTTTTTTAAGTTTTTCGATGGCAGTGCCCACCTCCGGCCCAAACAACTGTTGTCCGTTGAATGGCATATTCAGCACAGCTTGTTGTATTTCCGGCTTGAATCCTGATGTACGCAGCCATACATGTCTCCTTATTGTCACTGCTGTGTTTACAGTTCTAGCAGCTGTGTCTGCAGCGTCTATTGCTGACCGTATCTGATTGTTTGAGATACTCTGTCCTTCTTCCACTACTTGCTGCGCTCTCTTTTGGAACTCCTTGGGCAAATGTTCTATAAAGTGTTGCATTTCGTCCCAATGAGCTCTATCGTATCTGGCCAACAAAGCCTGTGAGTTTGCAATGCGCCACTGGTTTGCTGCCTGTGCTGCCACTCTTTTTCCTGCTGCGTCAAATTTACGACTCTCTTTATCTGGAGGTGGTGCATCTCCTGAAGTGTGTGAGTTCGCTCTCTTGCGAGCTGCCACTACTACTACTGAGTCCGGTGTTAACTGTTGTGTGATGTACACGGGGTCTGTTGGTGGCGGTTTATATTTTTTCTCCACTCTTGGAGTAATGGCCCTTCCTTTTACAGGCTCTTCAAACACTTGTTTGGAGTGCTTTAGCATTCCAGGGAGCATGGGGAGACTTTGATACTGGCTGTGTGTGGACGACAGCGTATTAAATAGAAAGTCGTCTTCAATTGGCTCTGAATGCAGGTTGACATTATGAAACGCCGCTGCCCTTGAAACCACCTGTGCGTAGGCTGTACTATCTTCTGGTGGTGACGGTCTGGCTGGATAACAGTCAGGACTATTATCTGACACTGGCGCATCCCCGTATGAGTCGGGGATTGCATCATTGGTGGTGTGGCTACTGGCGATGGTTGCGGAGAGCGTGGTGGAGATGGTGGCGGGCTTACTTGTTTAGCCACCTTAGCCTGTGGCTGCTTGTCCTTCTCTTGGAAGGCAGGTTTGCGTTTCATTTTAATAGGAGGGAGAGTGCTGATCTTCCCTGTTTCTTTTTGAATGTGGAGCCTTCTTTGGGTGTAGTCTGTCTCTATTGTCTCTAGTTCCTGTCCAAATCTATGTGTTTTCATTTTTGAGGACAGTCATTGTTCCTCTGTGTAGGAACTTGATTTCGGTTCCGAGGCCGGATGTTTCGGTATCGAAACCTTTTCGGCTACCTTTTTCGGTTCCGACGCACCCTTTTTTATTTTCGGTGTCGTGGTCTCTCGGTGCCGCTGTCTCGGTGCCGAATTTGCTCGGAGCCGCTGTCTCGGGCCCGAGATTGCTGTGTGGCGGTATCTCGACCGGAGTCTGATGACTTCGCCACCAGCGTGCCCTTTTTCGGTGCCGATGATCGGTCACCTATTTTTCGGGTTAAGCCATGGCCTGTTGGCGGTGGCGTCCCCTGGGCTTTTGTTGTTTTCTCGTGAGTCTTATGTTTCGACGTCTTACTCACAGTTTTCGGCGTCTCTTCGGGATCGAGCTCGTCCGAGTCCGATTCCTGGATGGAAAAGGTTTCTTCTTCCTCCTCAAAACGCCCTTGTCCTGTCGGCGCCGATACCATCTGCAGTCTTCTTGCTCTTCGGTCTCTTAAGGTCTTCCTGGACCGAAACACTTGACAGGCTTCACAGGTATCCTCCTTGTGCTCTGGGGACAGACACAAGTTACAGACCAGATGCTGATCTGTATAGGGATACTTGTTATGACATTTTGGGCAGAAGTGGAATGGGGTCTGTTCCATCAGCCTTGAAGACGCACGTGGCCGGGCCGACCAGGCCCCGACGGGGGATCAAAAAAAACCCGAAGGGCCACCGGAGCTCTTCAAAAATCAGTGTCGATCTGTTGTAACTAACCCGATACCGAATGCAAACAATACCGACGATTTTCCGAGATTCTAACTAACTTTCCGACCCGAAACACGGAGCGAAAAGGAACACGTCCGAACCCGATGGCGGAAAAAAACAATCTAAGATGGAGTCGACGCCCATGCACAATGGAGCCGAAATAGGAGGAGTCTCTCGATCTCGTGACTCGAAAAGACTTCTTCGAAGAAAAACAACTTGTAACACTCCGAGCCCAACACCAGATGGCGGGATGTGCACAGCATGTGTATCTGCAGCTACACATGCCACCGAACATATATATATATATATATATATATATATATATTATTTACCATTAGGGAGCCAACATTTCAGGAAATTGTAAGTGATTTCACCTCTGCAAGGTCTCTCTTTAGTTTCCCGTTAGCCCCCGCCAGCAGCCCCATCAGTAACCTCCCCTAACAGTCCCGCCGCCTCACTCCTGTGGGCCAAAACAATCACTACTCACACATAAGTGCATTAGTGTACTCACCATCAACTCCCAGTCAGAGTCATTGATGAGCACCAGGATCCCTGGCCGCCTGAGAACGAAACAGAGAAAGTGAAGGATTGTAAGAACGAAAGTCACAAGAGAAGAAAGGCCACAGCATCAAATAGGAAGAACAAGACCACACGAGCCACAAGAGAATGAGAAGAGGCGGACCATGAGACCAGGTGCCAGAGGACCATACTAGCACGAGAACTGGAGCCATGAGGCAAAGAGCGAGAGAACATGTGCCACGGGACTACAAATTAAGAGAACAGAAGTCACAGAACCATTGAGGCAGAACAAGAGACGCAGGACCACAATGTTATAGAACAAGAGCCTTAGGTCCACAAAAGCATGAAAACAAATGCCAGATAACCACACTAGCCCGAAGAAGGAGCCATAGTGTGAAAATAGGAGCCACATGAACACACGACAAAGACTAGGACCCATGGGAACACACAAGCATGAGAACAGGAGTCACAGGTCCAAAGACAGAGCTAGAGCAAGAACCACAGGAGCCACAAGAACAGAACAGGAACCACTAGAACAGAAGGCCACAAGAGAACAAGAGCCCCAGGATTACATAAGTGAAACAACAGAAGCCAGAGAACCGAAGAGAGGGAACATGAGCCACAGAACCAAAAATTGGTAAAACAAGAACCATAGACGTGAGAACAGAAGTCACAGGACTGAAGAACTGGAGCCAGAATACCACAAACCTAGAGAATTGGAGCCACCGGAATCAAACAGTGAGGGAAGAGGAAACACAAAATCCCAACTGCATGGAAGCGGTAGCCAGAGAAACACAAAAGAATGAGCCATGGGACCACAGAACAAGAGGCACAGGACTGCAAGAGCAACAGAACAGAAGCTATAGGACCAATGAGCGAGAAAACAGGAGCCATGAAACCATGAGTACAGGAGCCACAGAATCATAGGTACAGGAGCCATGGGGCCATGAGGACTGGAGCCAAGAGACCATGAGGATTGGAGCCAAAGGACCATGAGGACTGGAGCCAAGGGACCATGAGGAATTAAGCCAAGGGACCATACAGATCGGAGCAAAAGGACCATTAGGACTGGAGCAAAGGGAACATAAGGACTAGATCCAAAGGACCATAAGAACAGGAGCTAAGGGAACATAAAAACTGGATCCAAAGGACCATAAGGACTGGAGCCAAGGGACCATGAGGACTGGAGCCAAGGGACCATGAGGACTGGAGCCAAGGGTCCATGGTGACTGGAGCCAAGGGACCATGAGGACTGGAGCCAAAGGACCATGAGGACTGGAGCCAAAAGACCATGAGGACTGGAGCCAAGGGACCATGAGGAGTTAAGCCAAGCGACCATGAGGACTGGAGCCAAGGGACCATGAGGACTGGAGCCAAGGGACCATGAGGACTGGAGCCAAGGGACCATGAGGACTGGATCCAAAGGACCATGAGGAATTAAGCCAAGCGACCATACAGACCGGAGCAAAAGGACCATTAGGACTGGAGCTATGGGAACATAAGAACTGAATCCAAAGGACCATAAGGACTGGAGCTAAGGGAACATAAGAACTGGATCCAAAGGACCATAAGGACTGGAGCCAAGGGACCATGAGGACTGGAGCCAAGGGTCCATGAGGACTGGAGCCAAGGACCATGTGGACTAGAACCAAGGGACCATGAGGACTGAAGTCAAAGGACTCTGAGGACAGAAACTTGAGAACCACAAGACTGAGCTAATTGGAGCCATGGGATTAAAGGGCAAGAGAACAAGAGTCATAGGACCATAAGAGCGGGAGAACAAAAGACAGAACCAAGGAAAGAGAATAAAAGAAAATGAAATATAAAGTGGTAAAACCTCAACCGCAGTTGCCATAACAGAATGAGAACAGGAGCCGTAGGACCAAAGGAAAAGGAGCCAGAAGACCACAAGAGCAAGAGAACTGGAGCGAGTGGGTCAAAGACAAACAGAACAAGAGGCACGGACCACAAGAATGCGAGAACAGAAGACGTAGAACCAATGAAAGAGAATAGGACTTATAGAAACAGAAAGAGAAAGATTAAGAACCATAGGAGCCACAAGAGAATGAGAACAGAAGCCACAGGACCACAAGAACATGAGAACAGGTGCCAGAAGCACCAACAAGAGCAAGAGAATTTGAGCTTTAGGACGAAAGAATGAGAGAGCAAGAACAAAGAGAAAGGGAAAGAGAAAAAACATGAGCCACAGGACTAAGGAGGAAGAACATGAGCCACAAGATCAAAAAGTGAAAGAACAGGAACCACAAGAGCATGAGTTCAGAAACTACAGGACCGAAGAGAGAAAGAAATGACACACAGGAGGCACAAGGTTGAGGGAACTGGGAGCATGACACAATAGGGAGAAACAGAGCTACGGGAACAGGTAGCACGGGAATACAAGAGCATGAGAGCAGCAGCAACAGGACACAAAAGGGAGAACAGAAGCCACTGCACAACAAGAGCAACAGGAACTAACGATCAAAGACGGAGCAAGAGCCACAGTACCAAAAAGAGAGAACAAGAGCAGCAAGACCAAAGAGTATTAGAAAAGGAGTCACAGCCATAAGAACATGAGAACAGGGGCAACATGAACAGTAGCCATAAGATCATATGACCATGACAAATGGAGAAAAGGAGTTACAATACCAAAGAGTGAGTGTTAGAATAGAAGGCAGAGGGTCACCAGACCGGGGGAATAGGAGCTGAGGGACCAAAGAGTGACAGAATAGGAGCCGAGGGACCAAAGAGTGACAAATAGGAGCCAAGGGACCAAAGAGTGACAAATAGGAGCCAAGGGACTAAAGAGTGACAAATAGGAGCCGAGGGACCAAAGAGTGACAGAATAGGAGCCGAGGGACCAAAGAGTGACAAATAGGAGCTGAGGGACCAAAGAGTGACAAATAGGAGCTGAGGGATCACAGAGTGACAAATAGCAGCCAAGGGACTAAAGAGTGACAAATAGGAGCCGAGGGACCAAAGAGTGACAAATAGGAGCCGAGGGACAAAAGAGTGACAGAATAGGAGCCGAGGGGCCAAAGAGTAAGAAATAGGAGCCGAGGGACCAAAGAGTGACAGAATAGGAGCCGAGGGACTAAAGAGTGACAAATAGGAGAAAAGGGACCAAAGAGTGACAAATAGGAGCCGAGGGACCAAAGAGTGAGAAATAGGAGCCGAGGGGCCAAAGAGTGACAGAATAGGAGCCGAGGGACCTAAAAGTGACAAATAGGAGCTGAGGGACCAAAGAGTGACAGAATAGGAGCCGAGGGACCAAAGAGTGACAGAATAGGAGCCGAGGGACCAAAGAGTGATAGGATAAGAGCCTTTGGACCACAAAAGCAGACGAACAGAAGCCAGAGGATCACACCAACCTGAAGACAGAAGCTATAGAGTCATAAGAGCAACAAAACAGGCACCAGAATACCGGCCAGGACACCATGCACATAGGAGCCAGGAGACCACACAGGGAGCCAGAAGAACATGAACCTGTGAGAAACAACAGGGAGCCAGAAGAACATGAAACTGTGAGAGACAAAACGGAACCAGAAGAACATGAAACTGTGAGAGACAACAGGGAGCCAGAAGAACATGAAACTGTGAGAGACAACAGGGAGCCAGAAGAACATGAAACTGTGAGAGACAACAGGGAGCCAGAAGAACATGAAACTGTGAGAGACAACAGGGATCCAAAGGAACATGAAACTGTGGGAGACAACAGGGAGCCAGAAGGACATGAAACTGTGAGAGACAACAGGGAGCCAGAAGAACATGAAACTGTGAGAAACAACAGGGAGCCAGAAGAACATGAAACTGTGAGAAACAACAGGGAGCCAGAAGAACATGAAACTGTGAGAGACAACAGGGAGCCAGAAGAACATGAAACTGTGAGAGACAACAGGGAGCCAGAAGAACATGAAACTGTGAGAGACAACAGGGATCCAAAGGAACATGAAACTGTGAGGGACAACAGGGAGCCAGAAGGACATGAAACTGTGAGAGACAACAGGGAGCCAGAAGAACATGAAACTGTGAGAAACAACAGGGAGCCAGAAGAACATGAAACTGTGGGAGAAGAGTGAGTTACATGAAAATAAAACTGAAAGAGACAACAGGGAGCCAGAAGAACATGAAACTGAGAGATAAGAAGGAGCCAGAGGAACATGAAACTGTGAGAGAACAGTGAGTTACAAGAACATGAAAGTTTGAGAGACAACGCGGAGCCACAAGAACATGAAACTGTGAGAGACAAGAAGGAGCCAGAGGAAGGTGAAACTGAGACAACAGGGAGGGAGATGAAAATGAAACTGGGGGAGACCAGTGGAAGCCACAAGAACATGAGACCATTAAAGATAACAGAGAGCCACCAGATCCGAAAGATCAAATTAGAGGGAGCCACAACTAAAAATGTGTGTGGGAAAGGGAGGCTTGTGGTCACATCAACAGAGGCCCATGTAAACTGGGGCATTGCAAGCAAGAGATTATGAACGTTTGGAGATCTATGACTGCATGGTTACAAGAAGCAATTATTTTTTCAAAAAAACTACATAAATATTTATACAATAGAGCTGGTGGTACAAATACATTACATATAAAATAGTTAAGAAGGGTTTATTTTCATAAGATACATATAGATCAAGTCAACATAATGTATTTTACATACACAAGTTTACTTCCATCGATTAAGTACATAAGAAGTTGAAAAGACCTTCAAACGCACATTCATTCACCTCTGCATTCATTCACATGCACTCATTCTTGCGCATTCATGCACACAATTATTTATACGCCCAGTTATTCACACACATTTCTTCTTACACATTCATTCATACGCATTTATATATGCACCCACACATTCATTCACCCACATTCATACATGCACCCACACATTCATGCACCCATTCATTCACACATCCACACATTCATACATGCACCCACACATTCATTCACACACATTCATACATGCACCCACACATTCATCCACACACATTTATTCATGAATCCGCACATTCATTCACAAATTCATTCACACATGCACCCACACATTCATTGACACATTCATACATGCACCCACACATTCATTCACACATGCATACATGCACCCACACATTCATTCACACACATTTATACATGCACCCACACATTCATTCACATACATTCATACATGCACCCACACATTCATTCACATATTCATACACACAGCCACACATTCATACATGCACCCACACATTCATTCACACATTCATACATGCACCCACACATTCATTTATACACATTCATACATGGACCCACACATTCATTCACACACATTCATACATGCACCCACACATTCATCCACACACATTTATTCATGAATCCGCATTCATTCACAAATTCATTCACACATGCACCCACACATTCATTCACACATTCATACATGCACCCACACATTCATTCACACATTCATACATGCACATACACATTCATTCACACACATTTATACATGCACCCACACATTCATTCACATACATTCATACATGCACCCACACATTCATTCACACATTCATACACACAGCCACACATTCATACATGCACCCACACATTAATTCACACATTCATACATGCACCCACACATTCATTTATACACATTCATACATGGACCCACACATTCATTCACACACATTCATACATGCACCCACACATTCATTCACACACATTCATACATGCACCCACCCATTCATTCACACATTTATACATGCACCCACACATTTATTCACACACATTCATACATGCACCCACACATTTATTCAAGCATCCACACATTCATTCTCTTTATTTTAATTCACTCACACCTATTGATACATATTCACCCATTCACCCTTTATTAGCACTTATTCGCACAATCATTCTTACACAATCATTCATACACTTTCATTTACACACTTATTTATACACTGACATTTAATAGCACACTCATTCACACATACATGTTTTCATAAATATTACCCCCACCTATTCATGCACATTCAATCACACACATTTATTCAAACGCACTGATTCTTGCTCATTGATTCCCGCACATTTATTCACAGACGCACTCATTCATGCTCATTCATTCACGCACATTTATTCACACATGCACTCATTCTTGCACATTCATTCACACATGCACTCATTCTTGCACATTCATTCACTCACATTTATTCACACACGCACTCATTCTTGCTCATTCATTAACGCACATTTATTCACACGCACTCATTCTTGCACATTTATTCACACACGCACTCATTCTTGCACATTCATTCACACATATTTATTCACACGAACTCATTCTTGTACATTCATTCATGCACATTTATTCACACACTTATCCAAACCTATGTTAATTTCTACACACAAATTAATACAAGCTCCTTCACACTAGAACCAGCCCCAGGTGCACTTGAGGTAGGAGTTCATTGGACTCAGAAAGAGGAGCTCTCAAGGAATTTAGGGGGTCATTAAGATCCTGGCGGTAAATCCCGCCTACCACAACTGCGACGGCCGCTAAAAAACTGTTGCTGTGGCTACTGACCGTCCATGCCATTATGACCGTCGACGGAATTCCGCCAGTAGGCTGGCGGAAATCTGGCGACGGTCATGGCTGCAGATAGCGGTAAGGTGGCGCTGCTGCCAGGAGCAGCGCCACACCAGAAGAGCGCAGCCGGCCACAATATGATCCATAATGCGGCCTGGCGGTGCTTTGCTGGTGGAAGCTGCTGCTGGCAGCAGCGCCACATCCCGTCTCCTGCTGGAGGACCCCCTACAAGCAAGTAAGTGGGTGCTGCGACAGGGGAGGGGGGTGTTGTGTGTGTGTGGGTGTGTGTGTCTGTGTTTGTATGCATGCATGCAGGTGTGAGGCGTGTGTAATGCGTGTGTGCAGGAACGGGTGTGAGTGTGCATGTATGTTGTTTCATGTGATTGCGTGTGTGCCTGGATGTATGTTAGTGATTTTTGCTGAGTGTGTGTGTGTATGAATGTATGCATGCGTGGGTGAATGTGGGTATGCGTGTGTGTATGAGTGTGTATGTATGTGCGTATATGTGTGTATATGTGGCGGGGGTTGGGAGGGGGAGGACTCTGGGGAGGGGGATGGGGGGCAGGGAAGACCCCTATCAGTGCCAGGGAAGGAATTCCCTGGCACTGATTGTGCCTACTGCCATGGTTTTCGTGGTGTTAAAAAACCCACGAGAACCATGGCGGTATGCGGGGTTACGATACCGCCGGCGGTACAGTGACAGCCACGGGCTGGAGATATATATATCTCCAGCCCGGCTGCTGCTACCGCCATGGCGGTCTGTGTGATACATTGGCGGTATGGCTTCAGCCATACCGCCAATGTCATAGTATGGCGGTAAGTACCACCAGCCTGTTGGCGGTACTTACCACCATACTAGCACCGACCACCGGGGTCGTAATGACCCCCTTAGATTCAAGAGTTTGCAAGGGGTCCAGAATGAGCAGCCCTCCAGGGATCTTGATTAAGGAAACCCATGGACCTACAGCTAAGAGCTCTCCAGGGAATCCGACTGAAGAGCTCGTCAGGGGCCTAGAACGAGCAGCTCTCTAGGCACCCAGGTTGTGCCGGCTGCAGGGACCCAGGACTTGGAGCTCCAGGAACCCAGGTTGAGGAGCTCCAGGACCCAGGTTTGGGAGCCCCAGGATCCAAGTTGAGGAGCTCCAGGGATCCAGGTGGAGAAGATCCAGGGACCCAGGTGCAGAAGCTCCAGGGACCCAGGTGGAGATGCTCCAGGGACCCAGGTTGAGGAGCTCCAGTGATCAAGGTTTGGGAGCTCCAGGACCCAGGTTGAGGAGCTCCAGGGACCCAGGATGTGGAGCTCCAGGGACCCAGCATGTGGAGCTCCAGGGACCCAGCATGTGGAGTTCCAGAGACCCAGGTTGAGGCACTCCAGGACCCAGGTTGAAGAGCTCCAGCGACTCAGGTTGAGGAGCTGCAGCGACCAAGGTCTGGGAGCTCCAGGACCCAGGTTGAGGAGATCCAGGGACCCAGGTTGAGGAGATCCAGGAACCCAGGTTGAGGAGATCCAGGGACCCAGGCAGAGGAGCTGCAGGGACCCAGGCGGAGGAGCTGCAGGGACCCAGGTGGAGGAGCTGCAGGGACCCAGGTGGAGGAGCTGCAGGGACCCAGGCGGAGGAGCTCCAAGTACCCAGGTTGAGGAGCTCAATGGATCCGGGTTGAGGAGCTCCAATGACCCAGGATGAAGAGCTCCAGGGACTCAGGTTATGGAGCTGCAGGGACCTAGGATGAGGTGCAACAGGGACCCGGGATGAGGAGCTCCACGGACCCGGGTTGAGGAGCTCCAGGTACCCAGGTTGAGGAGCTCCAAGCACCAAGGTTGAGGCGCTCCAGAGACCAAAGTTTGGGAACTTCAGGACCCAGGTTGAGGAGCTCCAGGGACCCAGGTTGAGGAGCTGCAGGGACTCACTTTGAGGAGATCCAGGGACCCAGGCGGTGGAGTTGCAGGGACCCAGGATGAGGAGCTCCAAGGACCCAGGTTGAGGAGCTCAATGGACCCGGGTTGAGGCGCTCCAATGACCCAGGTTGGAGAGCTCCAGGGACTCAGGTTATGGAGCTGCAGGGACCTAGGTTGAGGTGCTCCAGGCACCCGGGCTGAGGAGCTCCACGGACCTGGGTTGAGGAGCTCCAGGAACCCAGGTTGAGGCGCTCCAGGGACCCGGGTTGAGGAGCTCCAGGGATCTGGGTTGAGGAGCTCCAGTGATCCAGGTTAAAGAGCTCTAGGGACCCAGGTTGAAGAGCTCCAGGGACCCAGGTGCTGGAGCTGCAAGGGGGCTTCTGTCATTCTGGAGTGCAGACCCCTGTTTTAGCCACTATCACCAGGGTGGCCATAACCATCTTCTTTTGGTTCCACCAAATAGAGCACTTTTCCCCACTATCCTGGGGAGTTTGTAGGCAATACCATGACCCATCTTTGTCAAGACAGGAAAAAACATAACTCTGTCAATTAGTAGGGAGCAACACAGCGAGGAACGGCCAACATTATATGAAGCGACCTCTCCAAGATGTTCAATAAACTTACACACATTGTGCATGTCTGGCCTGGCTGAATGTAAAGCTAACCGCCCCACTAAACTACAGGTGAAAAGGAGGCATAACCCTCCTGACAGCCACAGGTGTGTAATAGCGGACTGAATAAAGGGCTTTATTAGTTCACTTATCCAACAAGTCAGACTGGTAATTCTGCCACACACCCTGTAGAGCAGCACAACAACCGTCTTGGGATGGTATTAGGGATTCCCCTCCTGGTACAGTCCTGCACAGTATCCCACGTGAATGGTGAATCAGGCACCCTCTGCAGACCACGTAGTGGGGGATGTGACCGTCATGGTGACAGCAAAAGGCATGGACCACAAGCCAAGAGACACTCTGCAGAATGAGAACCTGTGGTTAACTGCAGTGACTAACCACGGCGCCTGCGGTCCTGCATGGGTTATTCATGCCGATTCCCTTACAGTGCAGATGGGGGCTGCGAGTGGAGTTGGTTTCTGCACAACGGCGATGAGATCTGGTGTCTGCCTAAAGCTGTTCCACTTACACAGACTCGCCTTGAATGAAGAGTTCTGGCCTTTCCTTCAGCAGGTTCTCACGGATCCAGGTCAGCAGGTGCCGGACGTCCCCTGAGGAAGAAAAGCAAAGGCAGATTGCACTGAGGGATCAAGTATCACCTTACTGGACTGAGTCAAGCTTCACGGAGGCCTTACACTCTCCAGTGTACTGCCCGACCTTTCCAAGCCCTTCAACTAATGTCCACCCTCGAGCACACATCCACAAAGCTTTGACGCTGCCGCGTAATGTATGCATCCAAGACACCGCCCTCCAGCATCTACCTTTTTCCTATATTATCTTCCTCTGTAAAGGTTTCAAATATGCTGGCCCGTCTCACTTTCGCTCTTACCATCCACAACTTACTCTAGCCTCAGGGTCTGGAGCCCTCCAACTCGACTCCGCCGACAGCGCTCTAACACAAGTGTACAACTACCGCAGCTATTTCTCCTCAGTCCCAGCCTTCCACATGCTGGTGGCAGCATCTGATGGAGTCCCCCACGCTGACCATCCTCACCTCCCCGGGAATCACTACAACCGTGACTGGGTCGTGCTCCTCGGACCTCCCCACCGGCCCAAGCTCTACTGGATGATGTCCACAAGGGCTCAGTGCTTGACCTCTTCCCTCTATCCCACCTCCCTTGATGACACCGTCTCCTCTTGTGGGTTCTTTGAACAAATCTCCTTTCAAATCTCTCACCTTCTATCTCGAATCACAGATTGCCTCACTATCATCCACCACTGGGTGGCCCTCTGCCTTTATGTACTTAAGGCTTCTAAGACTGTAGTCTAGGAAGTAATCTACTTTCCATCGCCCACTGCTTCAACATCACAACTACATCGAACACGAAGGCCGGGATGGTCTAAGATGCTCTTATTCCCAAGCAGCAATCTGGATGTAGATTTTCATTCCAGCCAGACCTCAAGGAATACTGTCCCCAAGTTCCACATACTGAACATCCAGGAGATTATCCACCGCTCTCCTTCCACACTGACATGTGCCCACTACGTTTAGGAACAGGCTGAGCAACAGTGCCAGCCTCCAGTTCAGTGTCTGCAGAACTTCTGCGCATCCTTGACAAATTCAACAACATTGCTACTCTCACACCCTGCACCGTCCCAGACAAACACTGTCTCTCTCTCCTTACAACCACTGTGGTGGCTGTGAACCACCAAAGTGTCCTTTTTAAGCTCATCCTTGTATTCCAGGCACTACATGGTACAGCACCACCTCTGCTGGCTAAAGTCTGAGGTAAGTGATGCACGTCTCACACCCAACTCCCTTCTCCAAGTCAATCTTTGCTTTTTCCAAGGTTACATCCTTCCAAAAATTAGCATGTGCCACTGGCAGGACTTCATAGCAAATATCTGGTGGAATCCTCTATTCCAGTCTTCCAGCCCGCTCTCTCTTATCACGTCCCCAGTTCCAAGGCCCTGCACGGTATCCCTTCCCAGATCCCATACAGAGGTAACACTACATGTCACAGCCACTTCCCGTCTACCAATACTCATCTTCAGTAACCACCTATGAAGCCATTCTACAGCCTGTGTCATGATACTAGATGAAATGTCTCTGGAAGACGAGCTTTACTCATGAACACTCAACGCTTGCGGGCTGTGGGAGACGGCCCTGTGAGGCATTGCTTGGGAGTTTGTGCATGAGCTGATTGCGGCTGTGTCAAGGCTGCAACAACTGGTTAGAGGAGCAGAATGTAGAAAGAAGGATGATTAGGAAGTGTACCCGCCAACGAGCCCACTACTTGCCAGAAGCATTCTTGATTGCACGCACGCTTCTGGAGGCACCTGCAGACATTCTACTGAATCTCAAAAACATTTCTTGTGCATCAGGTACTCTGGTCAGCTGGTTCATCACCAAGCTGAAGCCCCTGAAGACCAATCAATGGTTTGGAGAAAACCTTTGCCAACCGACTCATTCAGGTGGAGCACTAGAAAGACGCCGGAATAAATTAAAACTATTATCTCATCATGCCACGAGAAGAATTCATTTTAGAGGCTACAAATCACCTTCCACCAGTGCTAACAAAGAATACTCCCATGCCCAGAGACAGATGGCTCAACCAAATAAGTTTTTCACACCAATAAGGAGATACGAACCCATGGTCTGGCCTCTTTGTTCCATCACAAAAGCGAGGTGGCAACCTCCTTGCCTTCTCCATCAAAAATTTGTATTTTAAGAGAAAGCATATCGTCCACCATCCCTTCGCCTGAAGGCCTCACCCAAAAGTACTTGCCTGCTTAACCCCTCTTTGTCTTTCCTCATCAGTAATTGAGATTAGAAAAATCTTGATGTCTTTAAAAAAACTCCTCCCCACCATGGGATGTGTGTAATGAAAAAGTAGATAGCCAGGGTCTCACTGCACAGTTACCTTTCACTACCTCCCTGTCTATGAGAGCAAGACCTCAAACATGCTATTGTCACTACTACTGTAACAATAACTCTGGCGGGCCAGGCAATCTTACGAACTATAGGCCCATCTCAGTCTTATCCTGTGTCTCAAAGGGACTTGACAGTGTCTCTGAACTTTTATCAGCCCGAGAATCAAACAGCCTTCTCAGTGATGCTTAATGAGTTACAGACCAATAAACAAATCTGTGTGCTACCAGGCCCTCAGCTGTAGTGGAGATCTCATTTGTAAAACCCTCCTTTTGCTTCAATACACACTGGTACTCTAACCGCTAAAGGATGGTCTTCCCGGCCTCCTGTCATATCAGGGGACAAGAAAGACACCAAAACATCCTTGCATTATATGTGTGTAAGGAAATGCCTCCTTGGCATGGTTACCCCCTGACTTTTTGCCTTTTTGATGATGCCAGTTATGACTGAAAGTGTGCTGGGACCCTGCTAAACAGGCCCCAGCACCAGTGTTCTTTCCCTAAACTGTAACTTTGCTTCCACAATTGGCGCAACCCTGGCACTCAGGTAAGTCCCTTGTAACTGGTACCCCTGGTACCAAGGGCCCAGATGCCAGGGAAGGTCTCTAAGGGCTGCAGCATGTATTATGCCACCCTGGGGACCCCTCACTCAGCACATGCACACTGCTTCTCAGCTTGTGTGTGCTCAGTCGACATGGCACTCCCCTCAGAGTGCCATGCCAACCTCACACTGCCTGTGGCATAGGTAAGTCACCCCTCTAGTAGGCCTTACAGCCCTAAGGCAGGGTGCACGATACCACAGGTGAGGGCATATGTGCATGAGCACTATGCCCCTACAGTGTCTAAGCAAAACCTTAGACATTGTAAGTGCAGGGTAACCATAAGAGTATATGGTCTGGGAGTTTGTGAAACACGAACTCCACAGTTCCATAATGGCTTAACTGAAATCTGGGAAGTTTGGTATCAAACGTCTCAGCACAATAAATGCACACTGATGCCAGTGTGGAATTTATTGTAAAATGCACCCAGAGGGCATCTTAGAGATGCCCCCTGAATACCAGTCCAACGCCTAATGCTAGGCTGACCAGTTTCTGCCAGCCTGCCACAACCAGACGAGTTTCTGGCCACATGGGGAGAGTCCCTTTGTCACTCTGTGGCCAGGAACAAAGCCTGTACTGGGTGGAGGTGCTTCTCACCGCCCCCTGCAGGAACTGTAACACCTGGCGGTGAGCCTCAAAGGCTCATGCCTTTTGTTACAGCACCCCAGGGCATCCCACTTAGAGGAGATGCCCCCCCCCCCCCCTCCGGCCACTGCCCCACTTTTGGCGCCAAGGCTGGAGGAGATAATTAGGAAAACAAGGAGGAGTCACCCACTGGTCAGGACAGCCCCTAAGGTGCCCTGAGCTGAGGTGAACCCTGCCTTTAGAAACCTCCATCTTAAGTTTGGAGGATTCCCCCAATAGGATTAGGGATGTGCCCCCCTCCCCTCAGGGAGGAGGCACAAAGAGGGTATAGCCACCCTCCAGGACAGTAGCCATTGGCTACTGCTCTCCTGACCTAGACACACCCCTAAGTCTAGTATTTAGAGGCACCCAAGAACACAGGAAATCAGATTCCTGCAAACTGAACTAAGAAGAAGGACAGCTGACCTGAAAGCCTGCAGAGACGACGGAAGACGACAACTGCTTTGGCCCCAGCCCTACCAGCCTGTCTCCTGACTCGAAAAACTGCAACAGCAACGCATCCAACGGGGCCCAGCGACCTCTGAAGCCTCAGAGGACTGCCCTGAACCTAAGGACCAAGAAACTCCCTCGAGCAGCGGCTCTGCTCAACACCAGCAACAACTTTGCAACTTTTAAAAGACTTCACGTTTCCTGCCGTAAGCGTGAGACCTCACCCTCTGCACCCGACGACCCCAGCTCGAGCTCCAGAGAACCAACACCACAGGAAGGACTCCCCCTTAGCCCAAGACAACCCTCCTGGAGCCCCACAGCGACACATGCAGAGAGAATCCAGAGGCTCCCCCTGACCGCGACCGCCTGTAACAAGGGACCCGACGCCTGGACCAAGCACTGCACCCGCAGCCACCAGGACCAGAAGGAACCGAACCTCAGTGCAGGAGTGACCCCCAGGCGACCCTCTGCCTAGCCCAGTCGGTGGCTGGCCCTAGAAGCCCCCTGTGCCCTGCCTGCACAGCTATAGTGACCCCTGGGTCCCTCCATTGAATCCAATACAAAACCCGACACCGGCTTTGCACACTGCACCCGGCCGCCCCTGTGCCGCTGAGGGTGTGTTTTGTGTGCCTACTTGTGTCCCCCCCAGTGCTCTACAACACCCCCCTGGTCTGCCCCCCGAGGTGCGGGTGCTTACCTGCTGGCAGACTGGAACAGGAGCACCCCTGTTCTCCATAGGCGCCTATGTGTTTTGGGCACCTCTTTGACCTCTGTATCTGACTGCCCCTGAGCTGCTGGTGTGGTAACTTTGGGGTTGCCTCGAACCCCCAACGGTGGGCTGCCTATGCCCAGGAACTGAGACTTGTAAGTGCTTTACTTACCTGACAAACAAACCATTACTTACCTCCCCCCAGGAACTGTTGATTTTTGCACAGTGTTCACTTTTAAAATAGCTTATTGCCATTTTAACAAAAACTGTATATGTTATTGCTCTAATTCAAAGTTCCTAACTCACCTGTGTGGAGTACCTTGCATTTTATGTATTTACTTCAAATCTTGAACTTGTGGTTCTAATAATAAATTAAGAAAATATATTTTTCTATATAAAAACTATTGGCCTGGAGTTACGTCTTTGAGTGTGTGTTCCTCATTTATTGCCTGTGTGTACAACAAATGCTTAACACTACCCTCTGATAAGACTACTGCTAACCACACTACCACAAAATAGAGCATTAGAATTATCTACTTTTACCACTATCTTACCTCTAAGGGGAACCCTTGGACTCTGTGCACACTATCTCTCACTTTGAGATAGTATATACAGAGCCAGCTTCCTACAATGTTTATTTGAAAACCGTGGACCTGCGATGGATGGCATCTCTCTGGGTGCTGCCAGCACCTACAGTCTCATTGGTCCTCTGGCTGGAGGAGGTTGGGCTTCATCGAAGTCTCACCAGGACCCCAGGCAGCAGCGTGTCAGACTGCTCGGACTGTGAAAACATCCACTCCATGGAGAGCCCTATCTCGCCAATCGGCATTTGCACTGTCCTAAAGAACTGCCCGTTTGTGAGCGACCATCTGAAGCAGAGGTGAGAGATCTGCCTGTCTGACACGGATACAGCAAACGGCTGAGATATGACCAGTACCCCCATTCTGGCCCAGGATCCTCTTGTCTGGGATCTGTCTTGAGCTCTGCCTGTCCAATCCAAGCAGCTGAAGGCCTCTATCGGAGGACATTCAGAAAATAGTGAACAGATTACAATAAATAATTCAGTTATAACATCACAATTAAACATTAGTTAAAATCCTGTTTAATACACGGTTACTTTCAATCTGTTTCAATGGACGATAAACTTGGTCCAACAATTTCATCTATCAGCCTATAAATTGGCAAACTTGTGACGAGAAGCAGCGTCTTATTGCATCACTAAGAGTCCAAAACCTGAGACGAATGATAACTTCAAACACCTCTCCCTCAGGTCCAAACGAGCCGAGCACAGACATATCATTTATTCAACAGTTTCCTCATTGTACCTGAGGGAAGGACTCTCTTTGGCATGGTTACCCCCACTTTCTGCCTGCTGTCAGTGTGTTTTAACTGTGTTCACTAGGATCCTGCCAACCAGGACCGCAATGACTGTCCTCTCTCCCTTTAAATCTGGTTACTTAGGACTTAGCACACCCCACAATGGGCATACTGTGCCCCCACATAAGTCCCTAGAATATGGTACTTAGGTACCCAGGGCATTGGGGCACCAGGGGTTCCCCATGGGCTGCACCATGTATTGTGCCCCCCATGGAAACCCATGAAAAATGTGTTTGCAGGCCTGCTATAGCAGCCTGCTTGAAAAGGTGCGTGCACCCTTTCACCACAGGTCACTGCACCACGTCACTGTAAGTCAACCATATGGCAGGCCCTCCTAGCCCAGACGGCAGGGTGCAGGTACCTATGTGTGAGAGCACCCCTGCATAAGCAGAGGTGCCCCCATGAACTCCAGTGCCATTTTCAGGGACTTCGTAAGTGCGGGGAAGCTATTTTACCCGTGTACTGGGCACAGGTCACTACCTATGTCCAGCTACACAATGGTAACTCCGAACCTGGGCATCTTTGATATCAAAAATGTCGAAATCATACCCCAATACTATTTCCAGTATTGGCTGCATGATTCCATGCACTCTGGGGGCTCCTTAGAGGACCCCCAGCTTCACTCCTACCAGTCTTCTGGGATTTTCTGTGCAGTCCGTGCTGCTGCCACCCCTCAGACAGGTTTCTACCCTCCTGCTGCTTGACCAGCTCAAGCATAGGAAGGCAGAACAAAGGATTTCCTTTGGGAGAGGGGGGTAACACCCCCTTCCTTCGGAAATAGGCATTCCAGGCTTGGCAGGGGTAGCCTCCCAAGCCACTGGTATGCTTTGAAGGGCACATTTGGTGCCCTTGTTTCATAAACTGGTTTGCATCAGTCCAGGGACCCGTCCCTGCTCTGGGGTGACAATGGAAAGGGGAGTGACCACTCCCCTGGTCATCACCACCCCAGCCAGGGGTGGTGCTCAGAGCTCCTCCAGGTGGCCACTTGATTCTGCCATCTTGAATTCAAGGTGGGCAGAGGCCCCTGGGAGCATCTAAGTGGCCAGGTCAGGCAGATGACATCACAGCCCCCTCCTGATAGGTGGTCACACTGCTAGGTGACCAATCCCATTCCTGGGCTATTTAGGGTCTCCCTCCTGGGTGGGCCTTCAGATTCGACATGCAAGATTCCAGCAGGACTACTCTGCATCGTTTACTTCATCTTCTGGCCACTGGGACTGCAACTGGATCCTCCAGGAACCGACAATCTGCAACTCCAGTGATGCTTGCAACATTGTTTCTACGGCTCCTTTCAGCAACTACAACTTTTCCCCGGCTGTGCATCCTCTGAGGGTGAAGAGTCTTCAGTCTGCACAAGAAGCAAGAAGGAATCTCCCTTGGAGTGAAGGAGTCCCTGCAGCTGCAGGCACCAACTGCAACAAAGTCCGGCTACATGGGTCCTCTCTCCTCCAGAAGTGTGTGAATCCTGCATCACAGCTAGTGGTCTGGAGTGGTCACCTTGGTCCTCTCTACCAGCTATCCAACTTGGGAGACTGTAAGCCCTTGCCTCTCCTTGCCGGACAGTACCTCTGTGCACCCCAGCTCTTGCAGCTAACAGGGCTTGTTTGTTCCTCCTCCAAGGGATCTTCAGGCTCCGTGTACCCCCGGCCCCCAGCACTCCTTCCTGGAAAGCACAGGCTCCTGCCTGCTACTCCAGCGACATGGGACTCCTCTTAAGGTGTGCTGAGTGGGCCTCACGGCGACTCCTGTGCCTGCTGCCTGTGGGGGCTGCCTCCTCTTCTCCGAGCTGCTGAGGGTCACCCTTGGGCCTTGATGGTCCTCTACAGCCTTGCAAAACCTTCTTCTCTGACTCTTGCATTTGGCAAAGCTTGTTGGTAGTTTTCCAGCACCACTGACCGACTGCATAACAACCGCCGACGTGGGACACCACTTGCATCACTCTTCTTCTGCTCCTGTGCCGCACTGCTGCCTTTCTTCATCCATGTCGACCTGGTCCTGCATCCACAGAAGGGTGGGTAGTGGCTCCTGCCACAGCTGGACACTCCAACTCGAACTGGACTTGGTCCCCTTCTTTTGCAGGTCCTCTTCTGTCAGGATCCTCCTTTAGTTTCTTTCAGTCTTGTCTGAGTCTTGGACAGTCCTTTTCCAAAGTTCTCCGGTGGGCTTGAGGAAAAAACAGGTACTTACCTCTTCTCTCCTGGTCGACCGGGGGGAACCCTGGTAATTACCTTTTGGGGTTCTTAGTTCCTCAAGCTCCCCTCTACTGATTCCACTTCCTTGGGTGGGGGAACTGCCTTTTGCATTCCACTTTCTTAGTATATGGTTTGGTCTCCCCCCAGGGTCTTCACTATTTGGTGTTTTTATTATTTGCTATTGCTTTCTATGCTAATCACGGACTTCTAATGTGTACATAATATTGTGTTTACTCACCTCCTATCGGAGTATTGCATACTCAGTATTTTAGTATTTGTGCTACTATAATAAAGTACCTTTATTTTTGCAACCCTTTGTGGTTCTCTCATGTGTGTAAGTACTGTGTGACTGTAGTGGTATTGCATAAGCTTTGTATGTCTCCTAGGTAAGTCTTGGCTGCTCATCCACAGCTACCTCTAGAGAGCCTGGCTTCCTAGACACTGTCTACACCTCACTGATAGGAGATATCTGGTATAAGGTGATAACACCAGAGGTGCTCACCACACACCAGGCCAGCTTCCTACTGTGCCCACAAAGTCGGCACGCTTTTGATGGAAGATATTGATTGCTCCTTGCTCCTTTGAATTATGCAATCTGAACATACAAAAAGGAGGAATTTTGAATACTTATGTTTGCAGGCCAGGTCCACAGCAGAATTTAATATTCCTGAGTTTTATTGGTGTATGTATCAATAGTGTAGTGTAGTCCGCAACTTGTGAGTGTTCTCATCAGTTCTTATCGGTAAATCTCCTGTTAGTGGTCACGGTCTTTCGACACAGGAAAGACTGGTCTTAAATAAGGGTGGTAAACAACCAATTTTTAAGATGCTTTTTAAAACTAGCTAAGTTCCCCTGAGTTGTGAGAGCCAAGGGGAGTATTTATGAATTAATTGTCTCCAGCCTTGACGCAATTACAAAGAAAATGTAGTTTAGCCCTGTAATTTAGATTGAAAGCTGATGAACGACTTAGCTCAAGTCGTAATGTGGCTTTTGGAGTCGAGCAACGTAGACACAATAATGATTTTACCTCCCTTATTTAGATTTTACTGAGATCTGCTTTTGTTTTGTCGCTAAAGAGGATGAAAGCATATAAGAGAAATTAAGTCAATTTTGAAGTAATTACTTTAACAGAATAGCTAATTGCCTGGCCACCATAGATGATGACAGGAAATCTCGACTGATCTTCTAAGGATGATTTCTTTTTAAGGGTCGAGCGAGCAAAGTGCTCTGTCCCTGGTGTGATCTGTCTGTGGGCTTTTAACCACGCCCACTGCACGCTCACCACTTTCGTTGGTTCGTGGACTTGCCTTTTTAAATTTGCTTGATTTAATTAGTGGAAGGCACGCACACGTCATGCCTTTTCAAGTTTTTAGCCCGCCTTCAGCACACCGGCCAATTACTTGAAACATACGAGGCTCCATGTTTTCAGAATGGTTTCAGGGCTACTATTTCTCTTTATTTCGTAGGCAGCACGATCTCGCTGGGCAGTAGTTGAGCACTTAGCATGATACTGACCCTGTTACATGGATAATTGCACATTTGCCAATATGTTTCTCTCCAAGTGAACTTCTGTTTCCTTTTGTGTCTGCTTCACGCTCATGGTGGCCGTTGGCTCGCTTATGTGAAACTGTTTTATTTTTCATATTCAGTTTATGTGGCAAGAAAAGTCCGGTTACGAGTTTACAATGGTAATAGCTTTAACTCGAGCAAACGTGAGACCCATTGCATTGCAAATGCTTATCTCCTTTTGTTTGTGATGTGGCTAACCCAGGATAATTTGTTTACTACGGTTACATCTAAGTGATCATAAGAGGAGGCATATTCTATGGGGTTATTGTAGGAGGCTGGCCCTTCATGTAGTGTGCACAACTAGGCACACTGCACCGAGGGTCCAGGCAACCACACATTAGTTTCCAGAGGAAAAAACTAGATCACCTTATGCTCTAATTTTTGAGGTAGCTTGGTCGAACAGTTAGGCTGATCTTGGAGAAGTGCAAAGCATGTGTTGTACTTACAGTATCAATCATGCACCACACACACACAAAGGAATAACTTGAGACCAATTTACCAAAAGTACTTCAGATTTTTATATCAATTTTAAGACCAAGATTGCCAAAAATGGGTAAGTACTCTTAAAGTTATGAATTTTTTAAGCTTTATTAAATGCAGTCTTTCTGTGCGTAATTACGCACCATATAAATCAATAGACAGTCACATTTAAAAAGCACATAAAATAGGGAAGTTTTGTAACTAGGTTCAGCTTTTACAGGTTGGTCGAGGCCGTCCGTGGGCACACTGTGCCAGCTGGAGAGTGTGAAAGGAGGCCTTTGTTTTGTATGATTAGCCCCCCTTGTTGGTGGGGCCACTCTGTACTTTGGGTTGTTTGGTATCAAACAACCCTGAATATTAAATCCAAACTGGTACCAGTATTGGATGTAACCCTAAATGTACCCAGGGGTCATCTTAGAGGTGTCTCCTGCAAAAGCTAACCCTAACTGGCATAGTTGCTGACTGGTTCCATCCAGCCTACCACTCCACATGGCCAATATACAAACCTTGGGGGAGAGCCCTGTCTCTCTGGTTTGTGAAGCAAAGCCCTTCCTGGATGGAGGAGCTAACACCCACTCCCTCAGGAACGTGCAACACCCTGGCGGTGAGCTTCAAAGGGCTACAGCCCCTGAAACTCTTGCCTCCAGGCCTGCTGCTAGCAGCAGACAGCTTCTCCCCTTGCAAACCACCACTTTTGGCAGGAGCAAAGGCGGGAAACCAGACAAAGGGGAGGAGGAATGGCCTCACTGAGCATGCACCACCCCCAGGGACTTGCAGGCGAAGTGGACCCTCCATCTCATTTTCCTCCATGTTGGATGGTAGGAAAATATCCAATAGGGTTCAGGGAAGTGCCCCTTCCCACAGGAAGTGATCACTATAGTGGGTGTAGCCACCCACGGGTAAGTGTACCATTGGACACTACCAAGTTCCCCCTAAAACGGCAACTAAATTCAGTATTTAGTGGGCTTCCCTAGACCAAGAGATTGGATTCATCTGGAAGAAAAGACGACAGTACCAGACAACCAGCCAGGACGAGAACAGAGGACCTGCTGCATCACAAGAGGCTTCAAGACTCCTGCTTGCTGCACCAGTGTCCCGACAATCGATGCTGCACAGGAACTGACCGCTGAACCGACCTCAGGAGACCCCGAGGACCTCCAGAATTCGCAAATAGCCCGAGAACTCCCTCCTGAGTGGAGGCACCACTCAAGAAACTACAGGAACCTGCAAACCGGGGAGGGTGCACTTCACCGACCGGATGAGATCTCTGCAACTAGAAGTCGCAGTCGGACCAGACAACACACCAGCCCAGACGTGACTTGCAACTGTGCCCAATTTGGTGGCACAGCGCCCTCCCATGGCCGAGTTGTGGCAATACCCCAGATATTGAGCAGTGCACGTTGGAGAACCCCAACAACAGCTCCCCCAAAGCTGCAACTGGACCAGGAGGAAGCCCCAGTCGAGGGACTTCAGTGACACCCTGGACCTCCCACCAGAGCACCCGTGACGTCCTGTGAGGCCCCCAGAAGAAGACTCACCTCCAGCTCCGAAGGGTCCCTTTGTGCACAGCTTCCAAGACCTCCAAAACGCCCTGCACCTGGCCGCTCTGAGCCTTGCATTAGGGGATTTGCTGTGTGCCCCGGGTCCCCAATCCCTTGCGACCTCAACAACCCAAGGGGGCCCCCAAGCACCCACCTTAAACCTGCAAACCAGCTCCTTTTCCAAGTGGCCCCTCCAAGTGGCCCTGTGCCAAGAGGTTTTCCTACGCTGCTCCCACTGGAACTGGTAGCCACAAGAGGCTCTCCAGCTGGCACAGTGTGGCCACCGACTACTTCGACTACCCTGCAAAAGAAGAGACTGGTAACTCAACTGTATGATTTAATGCATTTTTATAGGTGACTGTCCATTGATTTCTATGGTGCGTAATCACACACAGAAAAAACTTCAAAAAGTCATAACTTAAAAAGTACTTGATTCTAAAGATCTTGGTCTTAAAGTGTATATAAAAGTCTGAAGTATTTTTATAAATTCTGGCCTCTAGTTAGTTATTGAGTGTGTGTGGTGCATGAATGGATTTGTGAGTACAGCAAATACTTAGCACATCTCCTGGATTAGCCTAACTGGTCGACCAGCTACCTTAACAATTGGAGCATTAGGTGGTCTAATTTTTACCTATGGAAACCAACGTGTGGTTGCCCGGCCCTCTGCATAGTGTGCTTGGTTTGGCCAGCTCCCTACAGAGAAGCTAAGGGGCTCCCAGTTCCGGTGGGAGCAGCGCTGAAAGGTCTCTTGGAGCAGGTGCAGGGCCACTCGGGGGGAGCACTTGGAAATGGGTGGTTCTTGTAGATTTAAAGGTGGTGCCTTGGGGTCCCCTTGGGGTATCAAGGTCGCAAGGGGTGTGGAACCTTGTGGGCACAGCTGGATCCTCATTGCAGGGCACTGGACGGCTGGGTGCAGGGCAAGTTGTTGATCCAGGAGCTGTGCGCAACAGAGTCCCTTGGAGCTGGAGGTGAGTCTCTTGGAGGGCAGCTTCCAGGACAATGGGGGCACTCCGGTGGGAGGTCAGGGGTGTTCCTGAAGTCCCTCAATTGGGGCTTCTTCCTGGTCCTTATTCAGCTCTGGGGAGCTGGTTTTCTGGTTGTCCGACATCAGCTGACCAGTACTCAGGGTATTGGCGTGACTCGGCCACTGGAGTGCGCAGTGCCACCAAACTTGGCACCCTTGCGGGGTTTGTCCTGGTGGTCGTCGGGTCCGGCTGTGACTTCCAGTTCAGGAGATATATATTGGCCAGTCAGTGAAGTGACCCTCACTAGCTTGTTGGCTCTTGCTTGGTTGTAGAGTGGTACCTCCACTCTGGAGGGAGATCTCAGGCTATTGGCGAAGCCTGGAGGCCCTCAGGGTTTGTCAAGGTCAGTCCAGTGGTCAGCTCCTCCGCAGCGGTGATTGTCGGGTCCCAGAAGCAGCAGGCAGGGTTGGCGCCTTTTCTTGTACAGCAGGTTCACAGCTCTCAGGCTTCGGTTCTTCTTGGTGCTGTCTTCTTTTCTTCCTTTCTAATCTGAAATCTTGGTCTGGGGAGCCCACTAAATACTGAATTTAGTGGGCGTTTCAGGGGGAACCTGGTAGTGTCCAATGGGACACTTACCTTTGGGTGGCTACATCTATTATAGTAACCACTTCCTGTGGTAAGGGTCCCTGCCCTAAACCTCATTGGCTACTTTTCCCTCCATTCAATATGGAAGAAAATGAAAAAGATGGTCCACCTCGCAGGCAACACCTTAGGGGTGGCAAATGCCAGGTGAGGCCACTCCTCCTATGCTTTGTTAGGTTTCCCGCCTTTGCTCCCACCAAAAGTGGGGTTTTGCAAAGGAGGATGCCAGCTGTTGCTAGCAGCAGGCTTAGGGGTTGAGTTTAAAGGGCGGTAAGCTCTTTGAAGCTCACCGTCAGGACAGTGCACATTCCTGAGGGAGGGGGTGTTAACTCCTCCACCTGGGAAGAGCATTGTTTTACAAACCAGAGAGACAGGGCTCTCCCCCAAGGTCTGTATATTGGCTGTCTGGAGGTGGCAGGCTGGCTGGAACTAGTCGGCAACCATGCCAGGATAGTTAGCTTTTGCAGGGGGCACCTCTTAGGTGGCCATGGGTACATTTAGGGATAAATCCATGACTGACACCAGTTTGGATTTATCATTCTGAGTTGTTTGATACCAATCAATCCAGGGTTCGGAGTGCCCATCATGTAGCTGGAAAACTCGTGTTGACCAGTGTCCAGCACATGCATTAAATGGCTGCTCTGTTCACTATGTCCCAGGTTTGACAAGGACACAGTGGGGCATATTGCTCATGCATCTATGGCCTCACGTATAATATGGAGCACCCTGACGTAGGGCAATAAGGCCTGCTAGAAGGTTAGTGATAGTAAATGCTGTGTATGGTGGACAGGCACACAGACAGTGTGCCATGTCGAGTTTGCATTTTAGGATTGCACCAGGACACTCAGCCTGCAATGGCAGTGCTGGTTTTATCTGAATGCATGGCCCTAGAGGGTGGCACAATCAGTGCTGCTGCCCTCAGGGGCCTACCCCTAGTACCCCTTGCCCTGGGTACATAGGTACCCACTAACTAGGGACTTATAGTGGTAGTTAAGGGTGTATCCAATTGTGCCAGTGCATCACAACAGTTTAGGGAAAGAGCTCTGGCCCAAGGAAACTGGTTAGCAGGCGCTCTGGGCACTACAATTTCTAGGACACATCAACATCAGGCAAAAGTGGGGGATAGCCACGCAAAAATAAAGCCTCTCTCACAGTTATCATTGATGGTCCACCTCTGTTCCTTTCGGGCCTTGCTGTACGTCGTTACTTTTGTTTTATCTACAATAATCTGTAAATTATGCCTTTGTTTAAAGTCTGCTAACTCTGATAGCTGATTTTGCAGACCTGACGGGGTAACAAAAAAAATAATATTATCAGCATAAGCTGGGTCGGCAATATGTTTCTTGTCTATTTTCGGTGCCACGACCTTTCGATGGTCTAGATATGCGAGGTCTGAGTTGTATAACGAAAAAAGCAACAGGGCAAGATACAGCCCTGTTTCAGGCCATTTTGGGTGGTCATTTCAGGAGAAAGGGCACTTTCAGTCAATTTAATTTGAAGCCATGCATTTTCATGCATGAATACCAGGAAGTGGGGTAGTGCTTAATTGATACCCCAGTTAGACAGTTTTTCCAAAAGTGCTTCCAATTTACTCTGTTGAAGGCCGAGGAATAATCAACAAAAGAAACGTATAGTCTGAGTTTCCTTTTTAATGTTCTGTCCACCATTAATTTTAAGCAGACAATATCATCAACCATGGAACAAGTGCCTCTGAATCTGGACTGACTGAAAGGAACGAGATGGTTTTTCATAGTCCAGGGGTAAAGGACATCCAATATGTATTTGATGGCAAGTTTTCCCTCAGTATCTAGGAGAGCCATGAGTCGACAATTCTTTAGGTAATCTTGGATGTATTATCGCCTCATTCCATAAAGGAAGAATTTGACCTTTTTGTAGCTCTTGTGGGAATAGTTTATGCAATAAAAGGCTCCATAGACTGGGATCCAACTCAATGATATCAACAGTTATTCTCTTTGTGCTGCTGCTTTCGAGGAGCGTGTTTTTTTATGGTAGTCTCATCTTGTGTGATCTCACATGGAGAACTGACATATTAGGAGAGTTTAAAGGTGGAAGCGCTCCTGTTTGACTGGAGTTTGAGCAGTGGCTGTGCCAAGTGTCCAACCGTATGAAGTCAGCGGCTTGTCTGTGTGAGCCAGTCCCCCGGCCGGCGAATAACCAAAGTACTGTGCTGCTATTTTCTTTTACTGCCTAATGCAACCCAGGTCAGGCCGCTTCCTGGGTGCTCCTACGTATATCTTTCACTTGTGCCTTCTAGTGCATTTTTCTTTCTGAATTAGAGGATCCCTGCATTTGCTTCGCAAATATTTTATCAGGGCTCTTAATTACCTGTGAGGTTTTGTTATTGTTAGGCCGATCTGTGGATCAGTTTGATTACGCTGAGTAGGGCCCCAGTTGGGATTTTGCAAACAAAAGAAACTGAAAACTGACCCAAGCAATTGTTCCCAGTCTTGAAAGCTGCCACAATAAACTTGATCATGAAAATTCAGGATTTTGAAACATGTTACTAACCCTGTAAGCATCTATGGCAGGGGATTGTAGATTCTGTGCATACTCCTGCAATCTAGTGCTGGGTCCGGAAGTGTGAAAGTTGCTTTACTTAGAAGGAGTCTCCTTGAGTCACGAAGTATGGTGACTCCACCTACTGCTGGTAAGGCACAGGGGCATCCACTATTGGTGTTAGATTGTTTTCCACACGTCAGGTGGAGATGAAAATAGAGCGTAGCGACACAGAAGAGAGAGGTGACCATGTAGAGAGAAGTAAAGGATAAAGTACACCTGTAACAACAATAGGCTTTCAGGGAGGAGGGAGGGAGCATGAGAATCTAAAGCACTACGTGTCACAAACAGATGCTCACAGGGTTTCTGTTTGAGGCATCTGTGGCTGTAGATACACATGTTGTGTATAGACTGTAAAGCCGTCCTCCTCTGAGAGGTGGCGAGCCTGAAGATATTTCAGAGGATTGAAAAAGTGTTCAAAAGTACACCCTGACCAACATTAGCTTGTTGGCAAGCCAGTACGTCCACACTATAGTGCTTAGTGAAAGTGTGTGGTATGGACAAGGTAGATGCTTAACAGATATCAGCTATAGGAATGCTCCCTAAGTAGGCCCCTTTTTATGGGTCGAATGGGCTCTGGGAGGGATGGACAAAGGTATTTTAGCTTTACAAAGCATATCTGAACATGTTTAACTATCCATCAGGTTATGCCTGACTTGGAAAGAGCCCACCCTTTGGTGCGGCTTTCAGAAGGCAACTAGGAGCTGCTGTGTCCTGCGAAAGACTGTATTCTATCCACATACTACACAAGGCCTCGCTTAACATCTAGAGTATGGAAAGGTTGTTCTCCAACTGAATCCGGTAGGTGAAAGAAAACTGGCAGCTCTATGGACTGATTAAGGTAGAAAGGAGAAAGCACCTTAAGCAATAACTTAGGGGTCGAAAGGAGAAAGCACCTTAAGCAGGAACTTAGGGTTCATGTTAAGGCCAGGAGCTCACGGACACGTCAAGAGAGATGATTGCAACCAGGAAGGAGGGTAATTGAAGGGAGTAAGAATGGGGACGTTTGAAGGGAGTTCCCAAGAGTCTAGTCCATAAGGGGCTTAGGGGACCTGTTGAAGAAATACTCTTTTCAGACCTTCCATATAAGCTTTGATAACAAGGTTCCTGAAAAGGGAAATGTGTTCTCCATTCGGAAGGCAGGCAGCCATTGCTGCTATGTGGAGCCGAACAGAACTATAAGCCAGGCCACAAGCCTGTAAATGGAGAAGGTAGCAGATAATGTTTTGGACATTTGCTGCCAAGGGTCTATGGTGGTCATTATGACTTTGGCGGTCATGCCCCGCCACGCCGGAGAACGGGGTCCATGGCGCTTGCTACACCACCAGCGCCACGCCAACACAACACCGCCACGCCGTTTACAATGTTGTAATACAGCAGGCTGTGTTGTGGTGACATGGCGGCGGAGCAAGCTCCACTAGACCGCCAGTATGGCTGCTGGCGGCTTCCCCGTCAGACAGTGGCAGTGAGCAGCCAGCAGTCATAATATGGCAGTCTTCAGGCCGCCAACACGGTCATATGGCGGCAGTGACTTCAGCGGTCTACGGCACAGACTGCTGAAGTCATAACGAGGGCCTATGTGTTGTGATAGGCAGTTGGGAACAAATTGTTTCCACTTTGCAGCGTAGCAGATGTGGGCAGTGGGCCTGCATGCTTCCTTAAGAATGTCTATGCATTCCGCAGGAAGGTTTACATAACCAAACTATAAGACCTCAGGAGTCAAATCGCAAGGTTGAGTATCTTGATGTAGGGGAGCCTGATTTCTCCATGGCTCTGCATGAGGAGGTCCGGCCTGCTGTGGAGACTCTCATGCAGCACAACAGAGAGTGTGAATAGAGTGGTGAAAAAAAGATTGCAAGGCCCAAGCGGGAGCTACAAGGATTGGGGTGAGGGATGTCTGCCGAAGCCTCCAAACCACAAACAGAAGAAATGGAAGAGACGGAAAAGTTTAGGCAAATATCCCTGACCAGGTCATCCATAGTGCATTGCCCAGGGACTGTGGGTGTGGGTACCTACAGGATAGGTTTAGGCATTTTGGGTATTCAGCGGTGGCGAAGAGGGTTAGGTCGGGGAACCCTCATCGACAAAAGTACTGCAGGAGGACTTGCGGGTGGAGTTCCCATTAGTCGACTTGTTACTGCATTCTGCTGAGAAAGTATGCAAAGTTGTTGTCCACTCCTAGCAGGTACTCTGCCAGCAGACGGACTCTGTGGCTGAGCACCCAGAGCTAAATACTGTGGGATAACTCGGACAGGTAAAGAGAATGAGTACTGCCTTGCTTCTGTAGATAGTACATGGCTGTAATATCTGTGCGAATGAGGACCATCCTGTTCACAATGCAACAATGGAAGGCTTTCAGATGAAGCTGAACAGCCAATTGCTCTAGGTAATTTATGTAGCGACTCTGGTGATACAGTGTCCACTGGCTTTGGACCGTGCGGTCCCGTAAATGTTCCACCTCCCACACTCTGTAAGGGAAGTGTCCATTGTGATGGTGATCTGCAGGATAGGTCGCAAAAAGGGCCACCCCTGCAACAGGTTGATGGTGTTCCACAACTGCAGAGAGTGAGGAGTGTGGCCCCAAATCAACATTAGATCTTCTCAGTGACTCCCAACTGATACCATTGTTGCGCTAAGCACTCTCGCAGTATGCGCACGTGTAACCTGGCATGGAGGACTATGGCAATGCAGGAGGCCAGCATTCCCAGAAGGCGTATCACTGTTCTGATAGTAACTTGGTGAATTGGCTGAAAAAGAGGATGCAACGCCTAGAAGACCTACACCCTTCGGAACTTGGAAAGGCCCTGCCCACCAATGAGTTCAGGACTGCCCATAGATAGGACTGAATTTGGAGGGGCTGAAGGTGTGACTTGGTGGCGCTGACGGTACACCCCAGGTTAGTAAGAGGTTTATGGGGGCCTGCATGTGTGTGAGGCACTGTTGATAAATTGCATTTTTGACGAGCCAATCCTCCAGGTAAGGGAACACATGGATGCCCTTGCACGCAAGGTGCTTGGCTACCACTGCTAGACATTTTGTAAACACCTTGGGGCACCGGTGACCCTGAACGGCAGCACCTTGAACTGATAATGTTTGCGACTTACCACAGACCGGAGGTAGCACCAGTGAGTTGGATGGATTGGGATGTGGCAGTAGATGTCAGAGGTCGAGGGCAGTCATGAAATCGCCTTGTTGTAGAAGAGGAATGACTTCCTGTAAAATATCCATTAGGAAATGTTCCGACAGGATATACTCATTCAGGGGTCTGAGATCTAGGAGCAGCCTGAGGTACCCGTCCTTGGGAATGAGAAAGTAGAGGGAGCCCTGTGCCTTGTAGGTGTGCTGGCACTGGCTCTATGGTGCCTCTAGTTGACATGGAGTCTACCTCTTCCGGAGAAGGCAATGGTGTTGTGGGGGAAAGGATGCGTCTGTGGGGTGGGAGGTTTGGAAAAGAGGTCCAAACAGTAACCATGGCATATGGCATCTAGCACCCACTGGCTGAAGGTGATCTGCTGCCATGTGGGGAAGGACCCTCGGATCCAACCCCCGACAGGGGTGATGCGATTGTGGAGAAGGAAGGACGTTGCTGCTTGCTAGGGTCAGCTCCCTTAGGAAAGCACCCCTTACATCTTCCCTTAGACTTTTTTGCCTCTGTAGGAACCTCAAAAATAACCCCTTGTGGAGGGTTTTGGAGACTGCTGACATTGTTAAAGGTGAAGGAGTCTGAGGAAGTGACCTTAGAGACGCCCAAGTAGGCAGACTGCACAAAGCATCTCCCTGGAGAGGGTGTTTAGAGGACTCCAATGGTCTTGACGGTCTCTGTGTATTTCTTGATCTTCTACAGCATCTAATCAGCCTGAAGAGGTGCCCACCATCGAAGGGCAGGTTGAGGAGATGCTGATGAATGTCTGGCTTGAAACCAGAGACACAATGACAGGCGTGCCTGCGGATGACTACGCTGGAATTCATGCCACGAGCCACAGTGTTGGCAGCATCAAGGGCACATCGTATGGTAGTATTGGAAATGAGTTTGCCTTCAGAGACTAATTCTTGGCCCCATCTAGGAGACGCTGGAGGTGGTCCTCTATTTCATCCCAGTGAGCCCTCTCATACCAGGAAAGTAAACGGATTGAACTAGAAATGCCCCAGTGGTTGGCAGATTGCATAGCGATGTGTCTGTGAGCCATATCAATCTTTTTACTTTTTTTGTCCAGCGGGGGTACATTGATGGTGTCCTCACATTGGCCATTTTGCTGACATTGTGGGCCACCGAGTTGGGGGGTGGGGGAATAACTTTTAACGTATACTGGGTTTGCTGGGGAAGGCTTACTTGGGGTGACCACCTAGGCTTTAAATTCATCTTAGTAGATATTAGAAGCTGGTTTGAGCATCCCCCTCAACATTGGCAAGAATTGCATGGAACGCAGGGAGGAAAAAAGGGTTTCCAACAGGAAAATCTTCCCCAAAAGCATCCTTCTGCATTTCCACTTCATGGACAGAGGCTGCCCTGCCGAGGTCTTCGTGGTAGGAGGTGGTGTCATTCGGAGGAGAGGGACAGGTGAGATAAAGGTCAGGGTCTGGGTCCCCAAAGGATCGACATCGTACATGATCCAAGGACCATCCTATGAATGCAGGTCATAAGACTGGGCTATGCCCCATAAACTCTGAGTGTGGTGACCCTGAGGAGTGAAGAAAAGGAGGTCAGCAGGCAGAGGGGGGGAGGTGAGGAGTGGGGTAGGTGGGCAAGGCAATAGTGGTGGTGGGCTAGTTGCCTTGTCATGTCTCCTCTTGCTCGTGTGGTGGTGGCGGCAGGTCGAGTACTTCCTCAAAGCTGAGCGTTCACTTGCGGCCACCCTGTCAGTGCTGGAGGCTGGGCAAGGTTGTTTCCAGTGTAAGGATGAATCAGAATATGATGCCGCAAGGCATCAAGTTCTCCCTGCAGCTGCTGGAGAACAGGTTCAACAGATCCGGCAGAAGAAGCAGGTCTCGACACTGATGGCCTTGGAGCCAGCGTGTGGGTTGTTGATGGCGAACAAGGCTTAGACTTCAAAAGTTTTGGATCTGAAGGCTGTTTTGAAGCAGTGGTTGACACAGAGAGAGTGGTCGGCGCAGAGTGTGCTGGCTTCAGGATCTTCTTCTGCGCTGAGCCAAGACTGGGTGTGGGGTCCAAACTGTGTGCTCTGTGCCGACCATGGCCGCAAGGCAGTGGCGGACCAGAAGCCTGTAGGTGGGCTTTGAGGCTGGAATCCTGGCCCTTTGGAGGGGCTGCTCGCAGTGTGAGCGTTGCTAGGGGAAGGAGGGCAGGAGAAGGGGGTTCATACTCACGGCCTGCTGGGAGGGAGGCAAGTCCTCAATTTCCAAGTAAGAAAGCGAGCTGGTTCATGGAAAGAAGGCATCTATCTCGGCTGCCGACAGCTCCAACTGGGGCTCACCCTTGAGGTCCGAACAGCGAAGATGTCAGTGATGTTATTGGAACTTCTACTCAACATTTCGAGACATCGAGACTGACAGTATTGAAGAGTTTTCTTCAAGTGTAAGGAGTGGCAGATATTGCAAAAGGCCTCGCTGCGCTTGGGAGAGAGGTAGAGATTGTACACCTGGAGGAGATTGGTCCAGGGGAATTTGACACAACCTTGGAAACAGTAGCGGAATGGCATCTGCTTCAGCACAGGCAAGAAATGCTTGCCGTGGAGAAACAATGGAGCAGCCCCAAAGGACAATGCCCATACAGGGGTGTCAAATTTGTCCTAATCCTCAACCTGGATGAGTCGATGAGAGACGGGGTACTGCAACGAAGGACAATATCGACGAAAGGGAAAGGAACCTGAGAAGGCCCCAAGAGATCACTGCAACAGTGTCGATCTGGCGGCCGATAACACAAGTCCGAAACAGGTAGCAGAAAGAAAACAATCTAACAGTGGATCCGATGCCCAGGTGCATTACCAGCAGTAGGTGGAGTAACTACACCTGGTGACTCGATAAGACTTCTCCGAAGAAAAACAACTTGCACACATCCGGAACCAACACTAGACGGCAGGAGTATGCACAGCATGTGAATCTACAGCACATATGCCTCAAACTCTTGACCACCTTACTGCGTGGTTTTGACTTTGTAAATTTGAGAGCAATAAAAATGGAATGATAATAGTCAAAATTCAGATGTAAAGTTATTAGCTGGAGGTTGTGATCACTTTCTTTTCTTGGAATAATCTGGAAATTCTTACATAAGACGAAGGATGTATAGTGTAATCGAGTGTGACGATTCTGCTTTTAGAGTAGGTAATGTTGTTTTTTCTTGTAGATACATAGCTAGTCTTTCATTCAAGGTGCAGAATCCTACATTGGTAAGTACTTTGGACATGTAGTTGCCCTTTAGTTGTTTATTGTACACGCACAATGACAGGAGGCACCTGTAGAGAAGCTGCAGAGATCTGGACTGTTCGTTATATCTCAGACCCACTAGCACTCCCAGCATAAGGTGGAGCTGAGAGGCCCTGCATTAGGACAGCAGCAATTTTACACCTTTGCCAACTCCTACTACAGCACCTTGGAAAAACAGTATTTCTAAATTCTAGCTCAAATAGAAGATAATTTCTTGGATGAACCCACAAGGCGGTGCTATTAAGATCTGTCACAGTAAGAGATTAGCACCACTGATTGAACACACTGGACAAGTAAGAAAAAATAGACGGGGCACAGCAACAGAGCTATTTTAAGAAATGTAGGAACTTCAGACAGGCAGCCTTGTCCACTAGGACCATGTGACTGAGGCGCCTGTCCGATGTTACCATAACAGTACACAAGAGCACTAAAAAGACAAAACAATACTTAGCCTTACAGTGACCTTTAATTCTCCAGCCAGACAAAGCTGCTAAAAAACAATCATCACACATGACCATTACAAATAATGACATGAAAGGCAAAACTGCCAAGGGATGCTTTCCTCAGGCATCTAAAGACTTCAAGCCTCAGCCAAGGCTTTCATGTGTGATAAGCACAAACCTTAAGTCCCCAAACCAATCAAATATGCTGATAAATGATGTCCACACACAGCTGAAGCCTGGAAGTGATTAAAAAACTCTTGGACAACAGCCACACTGCCAAAGGCTTTGTAGGATGGTGCTCTGGTGAAGCGACCCACTGAGTAAGACCACTTCTAGGCTCACGCAGGGAGAGGTGGATGTGTTGAATGTAGGAATCTGATTTATAATCCAAAAGGGAGTCACTTGCATAGCAGCAGCGCATGCCCATGTTCTGAGGGTGAAGTTAGAGAGCGGTGCGAAGCTCTCGGTCAATGTAAGAAAGATGTCTTTAATCAATTCTCACCAACAGGAGGGTCTCAACACTTCGAAAGACCTCGGTAGGCAGGGAGCACAGAATCCCTATTCCTGAGCCACTACTGCCACCATAATTGACCTCGCCCACAGAACTGAAGATAAAAGGAGTCATGTCCCTAACGTCTGTGTGTCGCGGGCACAACTCTACCATACTTCGAGTTAGCAGCTGACTACTTACAGGGTTCGGTTTGGATTGGCAGGGTCACATGATGTTTCTTGATTCCATCAAACAAGAGCTCAGCTCCACCCCTGCAACATGAAGGAAAATGGATGGATCAGAAGAAGGGCAGGTTACAAAAACCAAGAACAGCATTATGCCACACAGCTACCCTTGGGTAGGAGGGTCCTAGCAATCTGGAGTAACATGCTCCATGGGAAAATGCGCACCTCCTCCCACAATGCAAAGAGCTTCAATTAATCATTGTTTCCTTGTTCTTAAACAAAAACTGGTTTTCACAAGACAACTATTTTTCGGAAGATAAGTCTAGGTAGGGTGTCTACCATCCCTAGATGTCCTGACACCTCTCAGTGTTGCCAAGGATACACCTGGTGCCACCTTGAAGCCAATTGTCAAATACTACAGGACCTTTCCTATCTTTCCAGGGGATTCATTGACTTCCAATCTGGATGATAATTGGTATTATGTCCAAAATTATATCTGGAACTTTCCAGCAGGTCACATATTGCAGGTGCAGAAGTATCAGAAAGGTACAGACCTGGCCAATTTCATAAATAACCTAAGTGTGAGAGTTGTGAACGGAAAATTTGCTAATGACATTCCAAGTAAAACAACTCATGTAAGTGACTGAGTAACTATACTGTTGCCGCTGTGACATTGTTTTCTAACATCAACATTTTATTATTGTTCGCAGATTTGATTGCGATCACTTTCTGCAGCTTACAAAAGGTCTCTGGACACATATTTAGGTGCAGAGTTGGGTTCCCAGCAGCAGAAGAGCAGCCTATGGTCGCTGCACCAGATTCAGTGATACCCGACGTGGAACTTGGACCTGCTTACTGAGGGCAGTACTTTTCAGCTAACTGGATCACCACTACTAAGCGCTTGGTCATCCTCACAAGCCCTCTGTTGTGAAATTGTTATGTCCAACACGACCAACGAGTCATTCTTATTGTGGTGGAATCCCTGCTCCTTCACAAGCGCCATGGTATTCCAAAACTCTTCAGTATTGAAGAGAGCTTTAAACATGGCACTGTGTTCCTTCAAACAACTTATTACCAAGAGAATCAAGATGTGGATAAAATTATAGAGAACTACAATAGGGACAGCCAGACAAATAGACAACGATTCCTTATGGGTGAAAATACATAACATCTCTAAAATGAAAGACTCTAGAAGGGCCTAATAATTTAATCATGCATTAACACCCCAGACAGATCCCAGCAGCCTTTGCACAATGTTCCTGGCTAAGAGACATATATGTTCCGGCCAGAAGCCATACACTAGATTTATCGATTTTAAAAGAGATTTGGATCGCACAGATAGGTCACTGTTGTGTTCCACGTTGCAGTCTTAGAGGGTTAAACCCGTACTCTTCAGGACATTTCCAAGTATATGATTGCACATGGGTCCAAGTTAAGATCAGAGGTACTATGGCTCTCACTTGGAAGACACACACCAAGAGAGGTTTGAAGCAGGGTGTGTGTCAACACCACTACATGGTGTGTCTGGGCAGAGCCTTGAATGATCCTTGCACTAGCTCAACTCGTCCCCACCCGACTCCCCCAGGTTTGAGGGCTTTCAAACACCAGCTCTACAATGTCAACATAATACTGTCCTTCTGGACAAAACAAGCATACCTCTTCAGCGACAATTAACAGCCCTACATATCTATGCTTGCAATAGGCATGGAAATGTGCAAGGCCACAAGTTTCAAGGGTGGACAGAAAAAGGAAGGTCGTGGGTTTTCAGACAGTAAACAGGTTATGAGGGTTAACTCTTACAAGTAACTAGATGTCGAAACAAAGTAATCCCACGTGCCAATAATCTAGGATGAAGGCAAAAGCCCAGTCGCTAACATCTGCCCTCTGTAAATTAGCAATCAAATGCCACTTTTTTTCCCGAACACTCTTATTGACTCACCAAACAAAACAGGGGAGTAATCCAAATGCAAATAACTAGACATCTGTGTTTTTAAATTTATTGCATGAAGGTGCTCCTTCTATCAGTAAAAAGCATCTACTGGTCTTTATATGGGCTTCAAATTTCTACTCTTTTTTTATAGACTTTGTAGAAAAGTGCCACTGTTGTCATGGTTACCCCCCACTTTTTGTCTAGTGTTGATGCCAACTTTGATTGAAAGTGTGCTGGGACCCTGCAGACCAGGCCCCAGCACCAGTGTTCTTTCCCTAAAACTGTACCTTTGTTTCCACAATTGGCACAGCCCTAGCACACAGTTAAGTCCCTTGTAAAAGGTACACATGATACCAAGGACCAGGGAAGGTGTCTAAGGGCTGCCGCATGTATTATGCCACCCTGGGGACCCCTCGCTCAGCACATGCACACTGCCTCACAGCTTGTGTGTGCTGGTGGGGAGACAAAGACAAAGTCAACATGGCACCCCTCTTACGGTGCAATGCCCACAAACCACTGCCTGTGGCATAGGTAAGTCACCCCTCTAGCAGGCTGTACAGCCCTAAGGCAGGGTGCACTATACCACAGGTGAGGGCATAGCTGCATGAGCACTATGCCCCTACAGTGTCTAAGCAAAACCTTAGACATTGTAAGTGCAGGGTAGCCATAAGAGTATATGGTCTGGGAGTCTGTCATGCACGAACTCCACAGCCCCATAATGGCTACACTGAAAAATGTGAAGTTTGGTATCAAACTTCTCAGCACAATAAATCCACACTGATGCCAGTGTGGGATTTATTGAAAAATGCACACAGAGGACATCTTAGAGATGTCCCCGGTATGATAGCCCAACTGCTAAGTGTACGACTGACCGGCCTGTGCCAGCCTGCCACTTTCAGACGAGTTTCTTCCCCCGAGGGGTGAGAGCCTTTGTGCTCTCTGAGGCCAGAAAAAAAGCCTGTACTGGGTGGAGGTGCTTCACACCTCCCCCTGCAGGAACTGTAACACCTGCCGGTGGGCCTCAAAGGCTCAAGCCTCAGGTTACAGTGCTCCAGGGCACCCCCCCCAGACAAAGCCACACTTTTGGCAGCAAGTCCAGCAGGAAAATTAGGGAGGAGTGAGCACCCAAGACAGGACCTCCCCTAAGCTGCCCAGAGCTAAGATGGCTCCCTCCCTTCAGAATCCTCCATCTTGGTTTGGAGGACAGGGACCAATAGTGATAGGAATGTGCCCCCCTCCCAAAGGGAGTGGGCACGAAGAGGATGTAGCCACCCTCAGGGAAAGTAGCCATTGGCTACTGCCCTCTGATCCCTAACACACCCCTAAATCTAGGATTTAAGAGCCTCCCTGAACTCAGCTCACCAGATTCCTGGTGGCCTACAAGAAGAAGGACTGGTAAGCTGAAACCCCAGCAGAGAAGAAGGAAGACGACAACTGCTTTGGCCCCAGCCCTACTGGCCTGTCTCCTGCATCAGAGAACCTGCAAAAAGACCAGCGATGCGTCTAGCTGGCCCAGCGACCTCTGACAACTCGAGAGGACTACCCTACACCCAAAAGGACCAAGAACTCATGAGGACAGCAGCTCTGTCTGAAGAAACCTACAACCAAGGACTCCCACCTCACTCCGGATGCAAGAGTTTTGACCCCTGTGCACCCGACGCCATGGCCCATGTCCAGGTGCCCACCCAGCAAAAGAGGGTCCCCAGGTGACTGCTAGCAAGAGCCTTGCCTAGGTTGACCTCTCCACTCCTCCACAACCACGCCTGCAGAGGGAATCCCGAGGACCCCCCTGACAGCGAGCTCCGGACGAAGATATCCAACGCCTTGAGAACACACTGCATCCGCAGCCCCAGGCCTTGGAGAAACTGACCCCTGGTGTCTCATCGTTCAGCAGGCGGCCCTCCTCCCTGTTCGACCAGTGGTGTGCCCAAGACACCCCCGTGGACCTCGCGTGTAGCCTCTGAGTGACCCCCGGGGTCTCCTCAAAGACAAGCATTGGAAACTCGACGTCCTGTTTGCACCCTGCACCCGGCCGCCCCTTTGCCGCTGAGGGTTTGTGTTTGGTGCCTACCTATGGCCCCTCTAGTGCTCTCTAATACCCCCGGTCCGCCCTCCGAGTCGCGGGTACTTACCTGCTGGCTGACCGGACTCCGAGTACCCCCTGTCTCCGTAGGAGCCTACATTAATTTGGTATCTCTTTGACCTCTGCACCCGACTGGCCACGTGTTGCTGGTGGTGGGTGTTTGGGGTTAGCTTGAACCCCCAACAACAGACTGCCTAAACCCCAGAGATAAGAACTGTAAGTTGTATACTTACCTGCAGAACTGTACTATCTTTTCTTCCCCCAGGAACTGTTGAAAAACGCAGTGTCCACTTTTAAAATAGTTTTTTGCCATTTTAAGAAAAACTGTATACATTGTTGATTCTATTCAAAGTCCAGATGATATATATGCAAACTACATTTCATTTTATGTACTTACCAGCAAACTGAATCTTGTGGTTCTAAAAATAAATTAACAAACAATATTTTTCTATATAATATCCTATTGGTCCAGAGTTAAGTCATTGAGTGTGTGTTTCTTCTATTGCCTGTGTGTGTACAACAAATGCTTTGCACTACCCTCTGATAAGCCTAACTGCTTGAACACACTACCCTAAAGAGAGCATTAGTATTATCTAATTCAGCCTCTGTCAAGCCTCTGGGGAGACCCTGGACTCTGTGCACACTATATCTCACTTTGTTGTAGCGTATACAGAGCCAGCTTCCTACATATGTCATCCTAGGCTGTAGAGTTGCTCAATCTCTAACTTACACCGCACGGCTAAGAGATCTTTTGCTTTTCTCTTACTTATCACAAGCTTTTGTGGCTGAAAGGACAGTGTTGTAAAGTTTTCTTTTAGCTTTGTCATAGTGACTCTACCGGTCTAGATTTCACCTTGCTTTGGTTACTGCTACCTGCTAAAATTTGAAATCAATACAAGCTGGCTTGTGTTGTTATAGTCTGTCGGATAAGGCACTTTTTCGGCGTATGGATATGCATCAAAGCTAGTCCTTGCATTGGGTCTCCAGCAATAAAAATAGTGCTATATTGCATTTTCCTTTCAGTGATATTGGGTTTCTCTAAAAGATTTCCATTTCTGTTTGCTGTAGTGCTCGATGCACACCAGAATTTACTTATGATTTGGAGAGTGACACACGTGTGAGCACAGAATCAATCAAGCACTTGCACGCCTTTTGTGCTTAATGCTAGTAAGGTGAATTTGTTGTCCTTGCACCAGACACCCCTTTTTTGGTTTTCCTTTGGCTTTGCTATTTTTGAGCATTCGAACTGTACGTTTTTCGGTCTATTTGCCATACATTGGTTTCTACACACCGAGCATTGGCAAGGGATACTTTTTTCAGGTCCCTTAGATTGTTCAAACTGCCAAACTAGGAAAGTGAAGGCTCCCCACCCTCCCAACACCCCGTCTTCCCTAAACAATATCTAGACGCTCAATATGTCCGCTAACGGACTACATACCTAACCATGAGTTCAGCAACAGGGGTGTGGAATTTATTAAAATATCTACTTGTCTGGGGGACAGGTTGCTTCTCAAATCTACTTGTCCTGTAAAAAGATCTACTTGTCCCTTTGGTGCCATGTAGTGTGGCGACAAATTAAGGCAGCAGTCTCATTATGTAAGAGCTCTGATAATAGCCTCTCTGATTATGCCAGTGCTACCACCACAGTAGGGCTTGAATACTTGCAGTTTCAATCCCTACTGTAGCAATTTCCTTATTTTGCCACCTTTCTGCAGATCTGCATACGGGGGCTGGAGGAAGCAGTAAGCAATAGTTCCAGGGCTGGAATGCCTTTGAGTCTGCAAACCTACTAACCTGCATGTTATAAAGCTTTTTACCAGCTTCTCTCTAATATTTTCCCATAATAAGAAAGGTTGGACTTTTACTCCTGACAATGGCAGAATTAGAACTTCTTCCAGGGTTGGGAAGAAAGTGGCCGGAGGGAAAATGAACTTGCAAATGCTCAATAGATTTTCACATGAGCAAATCTACACATCGTATTTACCCATGCTAAAATACAGTTCACAAATATTTTATAGGGGTACGACATATACCATGGGTGCACTTTTGTGACTTTCTTTAAGAATTTGGGGCCACAAGTAGGTAGGTTCAGATTTGTGACCTGCAAATTGCGAGTCGCAAATCCGAATGTAGGATGGTGTCCTTGACACCATCTGTGATTCGCAAGGGCTTCGCAAATGCCCACATCATGAATAATCATGAGGTGGGTCGCAATTTGCGACCCCCTCGCGAATGGTGGCCTGCTGGAGACAGCAGACCACCATGTCTGTGACTGCTTTTCAATAAAGCAGGTTTTTTTGGGTTTTTTTGTAATGCAGCCCGTTTTCCTTAAAGGAAAACGAGATGCATAACAAAAACGAAAAATGAAACGTTTTCGTTTCATTTTTTCAGAGCAGGCAGTGGACCACTGCCTGCTCTGAAAAAATGTTTACAGTGACATTCACAATGGGGAAGGGGTCCCATGGGGACCCCTTCCCTTTTGAGAAAGTGTTAGCACCCATTTGAAATGGGTGCAAACTGCGATTGGTTTGCGCCCGCGTTCGCGGTCACAAAACAATCCTACATTGCACTGCGAGTTGCAATTAGGAAGGGAACACCCCTTACTAATTGCGAGTCGCAAACCCGTTTTGTGATTCGGTAACCAGGTTACTGAATCGCAAAACTGGGTTTGTGCATCGCAATGTGCTTTTTGCATGTCGCAAACAGCGAAAGTCGCTGTTTGCGACATGCAAAAAGCTACCTACATGTGGGTCTTGGTCCCTAATTAGGTCTGGCGTTAACAAAGACATTTTGTTTTTATTAAACTTCTATTTCTCTCTCTTTCGGCTGGCTTTACTGTGAGTGATCGCATTCTGCTCTTCCACAAGGAGCATATTGCCACACAAAGTAGTTTTGTTCAGTGTCAGGAACTACAGTGGCAATCAGTGACGTAACGAAACTGGAGGGTGCCCCTTTGCAAAGAACATGGAGGAGCCCCCTCTCCAGACTCACTCAGGGCAGGTGCTGTGCTGAAGGGGCCCCCTGGAGAGTGGCTGCGGGGCCTTTGTTATGCCGCTGGTGGCAACGTGTGCTTTAAGAGTTCAAAAACCTTTTGGGGGGGTTTTGCCAATGTTTGTTACAATGTTGAGGGCCTGGTAGCTCCCACAACAATAAAGTGTTACAAAAGCCATGTCAAAACAAGACACGCATTGATGAAACTAAAAGACTTATAAAAATATGTCAGATCAGTTGGCTTTGTCAGTGTTTGTTTATTTTCATGCTTCCCATAATCGTGTTGAAAATGGTTACACTGATTTTCCATTAGTAATATTTTTGGGAAATACTAGCATGCATCAACACATTTTACTAAATGACACTTCATTTGCATATAATCAGAGAGCATTCTGGGAGCATTATACTTAGCCTCTTAGCCTAAACGTTTCAAACATGTGTGTACACGTTTTTTTTTTTGTACTGGAACCAATGTCAGTAGTGAAGTGTGACCTTAAAACATTTATTTACAGCATGCACCCTAATAATGAAGGCTTTCAAATAATGAACCATAAATACAAGTTAGAACAGCATTATCTTTTGGAAACACATTACCTCAACTGCAGAGAGTTCCACTCTCTGTAAACAGGCAGCCAAAGGGTTTGTGCTGCAGGGGGTTGGGCCTACTTGTCCCAAGGACAAAGTAAACATAAAAACTTGTTGCCCTTGACCCCAAACAAGGTGTCCCGGGCGTCGGGCGATAGGAATTCCACACCCCTGAGCAATGAACGACACCGACGGTTACTCACTGGGTGCACTAGTGGCATAACGCGTCTTTTTAAGTAATAAGTCATCTTTCCCATCCTCCTTTTATTTTGTTTATGGACTGAAGAAACTTATTTGAATACTATAATTGTGCAACTATAGGACTGAATACAATGTGTTGAAATTGACATTTATGCATGGCATTTTGAATATTTAATAAATAATACATCATTGATTGCGTGGGATAATGTGTTAATATAGGATTAATGGGAATTTGTGAAATAAAAATGGTTAACCAACAGATTTTTCTTGTCTTTGGCCTAAGCCAGAGAGACAAACATTTTAAGTGTTATTAGATCTTTTAGGTTTGTTCTGTAAAAGTCCCCTCACTGATGTATATCTGTTACTCTATTAGGATAACGGCCGAATATATCATCATGGCTGGCCTTGAATTATGACATGTGACTGAGTTCTGAACTCTTTGTTTTGTTCGGAGCTGGACACTGTTTATATCAGTGTTTCATATTTATGTGTTTTGTCCATCGGTTGCTTTTCTTTGGCTCCTTTCGGCATTGAGACAAGATTTGTTCTCAGATAACATTTAGTCCTGAGGTTGGTCTTTCTAACCTATCAGGGCGACGTAAAAGTCAACTTCTTGCCATCGATTGGACCTTCCTTCAAGATGGAGTCATAGCACCTTTGCTCATCAAGAAGGTACTTAACTGGTCCAAAAGTGTCTCTTGATGTTTGTCATGTGAATATATGGGTTTTATGTTCTATTATGTTCTCATGTAGCATGTCTCTAGCACGCTTCTTCTGGAGAACATACATTTTGAAAACCTTTGAAATTTTAACTAAATATACAACGTTTTGTGGATAAAATGCTCTCTGAAAACTCATGAAACAAAAGCAGTCACATTAACATTTCTCGTTATTTGCCAGTGCATTACTCTTCACATTTGATGGCTCAATAGGAATTGCTCAAGAGGTGGTATTGTGACCGTATGATAGAAGACTCGATGCTCTGCACGGTGGCAGATGTGACTGAAGGCCATCACACCTCTATAATGGACAGATCCGTCCTGCACAGACGATACAGCACATTAAGTACCACATTGCCCGCATACCCTGTGGAGCCTAAGAACTTTCCCCACACTTGACCTCACTCATACCACCCATCACTGCAACTGCGACCTAGCGGACTGGAGAAATCTCGGATCGCATGGAAGAGGGATTGGGAAGCAATATACCCGATAAAACTTGGTACTTTTGTTGCACACAAACAAGATTTGTATCAAATTATTACCGCCACAGATACACTTTAAATTTCTACACCGCGCATACATCACGCCTCACACCCTTGCCAGGTTAGATCCTACACGTTCTCATTGTTGCCTTAAGCGTGCTGCCCAAAACGCTGATTTCTCACACCTGACTTGGTCATGTCGCATCATTTCTACATTTTGGGGAGCAATTTTCACAACCTTGTCCCGCATGATCGACATGGAGATTGAGCCTAACCCGCTTCAGGCACTGCTGGGCTATGTCAAGCCCTTGCCGCAGTCCGCTAGACGCTTCACTGCTATAGCTTCTAGCTAAACAACAAATTGCCCTACACTGGGGCAGGAGTGCGGCCCACGGAGGTCACCTGGCTACATGATCTCATCCACTGTGACACTACCAGTGAAATTTATGCCTCTATGTAACCCCCCAACTTCCTGACCTAAAGACATCTGGCAACCCCTGAGGTCCTATCTACGAACACAAGTCCCCATACACCCCCGGCAGCTAATGCTGATGTCCAGACTCAGGACTTTGCTCCAGCACCGTCACCCGATGACCCACTCTGTATCTCTGAATTAACTAGACCTAGCAGTCCACCCTGACCTCCCTTTTTTGTATTTTCACAACTAGCATATGGGAATATACTAGACTGATTTGTTGTGATTAAGATCGTGTTTGAATACCATTGGCGCGTGTGACTCTTGTCAACTCTCTGTTTTAAAATGAAAATAACGTTAACAAAAAAAAAAACAATTTGACTGTATGATAGCAACCACTGTGGGTATTATTTTTTAGGTCGAGCATAGTAGCCTGCAAGCACTGCTCTTATTGACATGTTGTAATCTATTCTGTGGGCTTTTACCACGCCCTTCACTTTCATTGGTTCCTAAGCCTGTATTTCAAAAAATCTTTTGATGTTGTTGGTAAATGCTTTACATTTGTCCCACGTTGAGGCTGATTTGTTACCGCCTTGGAGACTGGCCATGAAACTTAATGTGGTGCACTATTTTTCTCTTTTTCTTCGCACTGAGTGGCCGTATGATGTTTCTTCCTGGTTTTCGGGCACCTTGCTGTTTCTTTGCAATGTCTGCGGGGTCTTTTTTATTTATTTTTTGCAGTTTTATGTAGCACGAACTCAACACAAAGGTTTTGGAGGGCTTTATTTTTTTGTAGTTTTATATAGCACAAACTCAATATCTGGTGTGTGGTGGGGCAGTCTGGGAATAACTCATTTTTTAGGGTCGAGCCTGCGTTGCATGCGCTCGCGCATGCGTATCGCAGCAAGACTCTTTTGTATTTAGAAAAGGGCTCGGAGCCCTGTCAACTTCACGTCAGTGTTTTTTATTGGTTCGTGGGCTTGCCTAAGAAAATCTGCTTGCTTTCATTAGTCGAAGGCACGCATACGTCATGCCTTTTCCGGTGGCTAGCCCTCCTCAAGCGCAGCGACCTAGAACAGAAAACATTGCAGGCTCGCTGTTTTCAATCGGGCTCGTGGACTTCTTTTTCTCTAATTTACGAGCGCGATCTCACTTGGCAGAAGTCGAGCGCTTTACATAGTTAATTTCACTTTTTCGGGTTATGTACATAAATGCACTTTTGCCCGATAGGTGAAAAGAAAAGTCGGGTTAGGAGTTTACAACGCGATCAGCTCTGACATGAGCAAACGCGAGACCCGTTGCATTGTAAATGCTTGTTTATATTGCGCTTGGTAATGCAGGTCCTGCCATTTCATAGCGCTGAAAAGCAGGTGCCATTCTTAACAAAATCGCTATAATTCATTTGCATAGACCTTGCAAAGATGAAGAGGTAAAAAAGCTATGTCAGGATTGTAATCTGAGACATCCTCATTCTGTCAAGACCTCTGCAGTGGGTACATTAACCATCTGACCATAGCACAGCTTAACACTAGGCAACAGCATGTGCTATGGATAACCTCCGGAGGGTCACCAACCAAGCACATAGGTTAGTTCTAGCTAGGAAGAACTCGGTTTCCACCCGCCGGCCCAGCGGCGATGTCATAATGGCCACTGGGGGAGTGTGGCTGCATTGGCAGCCGCAAGGCGGTTACAACTTGGCGGGCGGCGGTTGCGCCCGCCAAAGTTGTAATGAGGGCCTAAGACTCTTATTCTTTTTTAAATTCATATCTTGACTTGCATATGTTTGTTTTTTGTTATTTTGGTCTTGTTTTGTTTAGATAAATAGTATCTATTTTTCTAAACCTGTGTTGTGTCATTTGTGTAGTGTTTTTACTTAGTTAGTGTGTGTGTTGGTACAAATACTTTACACCTTGCTTCTGAAGTTAAGCCTGCCTGCTCGTGTCAAGCTACCAAGGGGGTTAGCGGGACTTAACTGAGATGATTTTCCTTTACCCCGACTAGAGTGAGGGTCCTTTCTTGGACAGGGGGTAACCTGACTGCCAACCAAAGACCCCATTTGTAACAAAGCCCATATATTGTAGTGCAGTGAATGATGACATTCTAGAGGTACTTTTGAAGATTGTGGTAAAGTTAAGGGTTTTTCTCAGAAGGTTCTTAGGAAACGTTTCATTCCAATTAAAAACAAATTAAAATATATTTCTATTAGCGGCATAAAGGATGTATCTAAGATGGTAACTAAATATGTATTGAAGGAGTGATTGAACCTGTAAGTGTAACTGAATGTATTTTTCCCAATAGTTCTCGTAAGAAAGACAACAGGCATTTTGAGGCTGTGTTCAGGCTAGAGATCGGCAAATATACGAACTGTCGGAAAATGCAATTCCCTTCCTTATATACAGGAGCTACTGGCTAAATTAGATGTTGCCATAGTTTTTGGAACTTAAATCAACTTTCTATCTCTTTGAATTGACTTAAGAGCCTCTACACATTACAATCTTCATCGCCCAAGATGGTGCATTTAGATAAATCAGGATGCCATTTGATTTAGCTTTAACCGTCTTGTTATTCAAAAACTCATGCACATTTTGTCTGGAGAAATGGAGAGGGTAGTGACATTCTAGAATGACATCTTGGTGTTTGTTAACTCCACTGCTAAGCATAACCAAATTTGGAATAGAGTTTTGTATTGTCTACAAAACAGGGAGTTGATGCTCCAAACTTGACAAACATACTTTTTGGCAATAGAAATTGAATAGTTAGGTAACAAGATTTCCAACAAAGAGATTTTACCCTACGACAATTTATTTCAGAGCACTGAGGCTGTTCGTATAACCGTCAACAACGACCAACTAATGTCCTATTTGGGTTAACATGAATTTTATTCTAGATTTGGTAACTACTTTTCTGTCAGCCACTCCACTGAGATTTCTGGTTAAGAAAGACACATTTTTGTATTCGTAAAAACAGGAGGAGGCACTTACTGAACTCAAGGAAGCAACTATTCAGGCTGCTTCCCTCTGCCCTTTTTTCGGAGGCTGCCAAAAGTGTTACAACCATGGTTGTCAGCTCACATGTTTTAGTAGCTCTTTTCAGTCATATCTAGACCAGCAAGGGTTAACGGTAGACTTCATTTCAAGGTCTTTAATACATGCTAAATATAAATAATCCATGACAGAGGGAGAGGTGGTGCTTATTAATGGAGTTATGAACATTTCAAAATGTTTTGCGGCAAAGCATTTTCTATCAGGACAGTCACAAGCCCTTGTTATTATTGATTAATAGCAACGGCACAGGAAAGGCTTCAGCACGCCTTAAGGGCAGACTGTTTATTTGGATTGTCCAAACAGAATATGGGCACAGTAAATCAAGCGGTCAGAGAACAGTGTGTGGTGGCTACGGCCAAGGACGCCATTGCAGGGGTGGACCAAGTGATTAGTGAACAAGCTTGGTCAGAGGCCATGCAAAAGAACCAAGTCAAAGAGCTTGCCCTAAATGGACCTCGTAGAGGAAAACTCTTGAGTTCAGCGCAACACAGTCTAGAGAAGGTTGAGGGATGAAATCTCATCGGACAGCAACCTTATCATGAAGGGAAACTGTTTTATTCACATAGATTGTTATGAGGTCAGATTATGTCTATGGACCACTGTGGGCGCATGGGGGAGACTTGAACAAAAAGAAAAAACAGTGACCTCACTTATTGTCACAATTCCAGGATGTCTTTATTTACAGTGGTTGAAGTACATAAAAATTCATAGGAGCTGTGGTCATGAGTGCTGTGAGGGCGGGGAAGCCGTGAGTGTGGCGGCAGGGTCACAACCATGGCTACAAAGCAACTATTTCACTGTTCTGAACAAGAGACAGCTACCCAGGAAATCTGCACTCTGCTGCATTTTCTGATCCACTTCACGTTGGCGGTTGCTTGCCCCCTTCCAGTGAAGGAGGGGCACCTGCGCCAGATGGCTCGATAGAGGGAATTTGAAGTTGGCACATTTTGTGATTGGATTTGGCTTCACTCCAAAGGCCCCATTTTCCCAAAAATACTGGCCCTTCGGAAGCAGTATTTTGCTTCTCTCTGGACTTCTAAAGTTCTGCAGAACAAAAGTGGAGGGAGATGGCAACCTGGGTTTTGAAGCTCCTGATCCCTGCATGGAAGAAGTGCAGCTCAACTGCCTGAGAGAGGAGGGGGTCCATCGTGACCCGAGGACAAGCACGTTACCCAGCTGGCTGAGGCATGCAGAGAGCCAAGTGAGCCCACTTAGACGCCACAAGGAATTGAGGCCCAGCTAGCTATGCCCGAAGGGACCATCTCTGCAATATTACTGCGTTGAACACATGTGAGCATCAATGGACTGCACGTTAATGAGTCTGCAGTGTCCCTTCTTGACTTTGTAGGAAGCTCCATCAGCCTTACTTCAGCCCAAGAGAGATACAAGATTTTTTTCCTCTTATCCTAGGTGCTTGGGGTTTTCCCTGCTGGTTTAGTCTGTCCTACAGTTCTGCAAATATCAATATTTGAACATCTGGGTGACCAGAATTTTAAACCAGAACTTCCTCTACTTGCCAACTGGAACCAGTGGGTCAATGTGAGATACTGGCCTCTAACTTTGAGCTACTCCTGGGAACTCAATTTGGATGCAAAGTCAATCCTTATGAATAGGTAGATTCTACAGTGATGAGCAAACTGCAGTTCTGGTGACCTGTGTGACTGTTTAATCTTCTTCCAGTTAACTAGTATTTAATAAGCACTGCCAAAGCCAGTAGGTCTGGCTTTAGCTCCTAACTTTTGGTTTTACCAATGTTTGTGAATGGTTTTGTAAAACTGTGCAAGGGTACGACTTTTTCAAAACTGTGCAATGGGACTACTTTTTGTGTGCAAATGCACACTGTGCATGAGAAGAATGTCGTCACTCAGAGAGATAAGCCAATGGACGGAGAGAGTAGCCCGTGCCCCATGCTTTAGTATTCACAAAAATGTGAATGGTAAAACTGATAAACCAAAAGATGACGAGTACTGCCTTACCCCCTCTCCCCCCATTAATTAAAGCAAATTATATATATTTGCTTAAACTCAAGTGAGACACAAAACAGAGCTTGGCATAAGAGACAAGGTCCCGATCTGCCGGATTACTTGCAGATGCAGCATGTGGTACACCTATCGGACAATGCCAATACAAGCTCCCATATTCACAAGAATCGACTGGGTGCTGGGAACATGCCGCCTCGGCTCACTTCACCGAATGCCAATAAGACCCCACTGCCCACTACTTGCTGTAGGAATGTAAGAATGTTATGAAAACTTTAAAGAAACTTCGTGGTTGCAGTGTGCCATTGTTGGGCGTAATGCGGACTGTACAAGAAAGTATTACACAAGGGGATTGGTTTATCGATAACACGCCCAAGTCGAGAGAATCAAACAACTTAGAGGTCAGTCAACTATGCTGGTGTCACAACAGCCAAAGCTTGCAATAAAAACTAGAGTTGAGGTTTGCCCCACGAATCACCTATTAACCTTCCATCACTTAAATATCACCAGGAGGGCGCATCAGCAACTGGCTCTAAGCATGGATTCAGTCTGCTGTGACACCCCGATTGCTGCTCAGGCCAACTAGGAAACAGACTTGCAATGCGGTTTATCTGAAGATCAGTGAAATAACATCAAAGTGAAGTTCTAGGGAATATGATCAGGCTTTACTTCCAAGACTCTACCTTAACCCGAAAACCAAATCAAAGAATTTGAACCTGAATTCGGACCTGTTTGATAAAGAAGCAAGTTCTAAGATAATTTGACTTATCTTTTTTCAATCTAATTACAGCTAAAACTAGGCCCTGCTTCTTAAAGAAGATACCTTATTATGGGTTATCCACATTTTTAGCTCATTTAATCTATTGATGTAGTGACTATATGAGCTCTCTGTGTACCCTCATACTAATAAAGGATATGTTTTGTGTGTTTTCCTCTGTACACATTGTATATTTTATCCATGTAAATGTGAAGCGCTCTGACACTATTGGTGGCCTGGCAATGCCTGAGTGACACATATTTAGCCACATACTGTAGAAATGTTGCCTGTTTGCTATGGAATACAGCTAGCTGCAAACAAAGAGATCTGAAATCTCTTTTAGGTCTGATCTCTGCCACAGCAGCCATTAGAATCAGGTTTTCTTAAAAGAACATTCTTGCTCAAATTTTCCTACTCATAAATAAAGACTCACTATTTGCCAAATGCATCACTCTGGATAGACATTCAGTTAATTGAGGCCGAGTTTCTACTACTCTCCACCTACTTCAGTAGCACAGCTGGCAGGTATTCTATATCTATTTTGTGGCATTTCTCTTTTTACAGTGTGCAACATTTGAATGCTTCATGTGTGACACTTTAAGGCATGCTTGATCATATGCAGAAAATTGGTGCAATGCTGAGATCTCCAACCTTGTTTTTTTGCATTCAAGGCATATCATTTTGTTCTTTTAATAAACATACCAAGACAAGCATGATAATGCATTGAAAAAAAGGGGCTGAATGATCAATTTGTAGCTGTCATATATATGTATATATATAGATATATAAATAAAACATAGTAGAGCTCACAACTAGTTAGTTATAGTTAGGACCATGATTCTGTAGAAAAAGCGTTTTTTGACTTGTCTATTTTCTTTGGCAACCTTTGACGAATCTTCACAAAATGTTCGCAAAACAAATGTGCCGGTGATTCTTGTCACGCGTGGAAAATTTCCAGGTGATCTGTCAAGCGGGGGTCGAGAAAAATAGGGAGGGTCAAAAAAGTTGCGTTTCCCATGTTAATTTCCATAAGACTTTTAGACACGACTACAGCCCGAACCACTGGACGGAATGACCCCAAATTGGGCACAAAGCTAGCTTTTTAGATAACGGACACGGTCTCTGGGGCTGAAAACTGACCCTAAAATAGGCGTGAGTCAGGGTGGGGTTACTCTGGCCCTAGGGCAATGATGTAGTAGTGTTTGTAGGTAAATTTATGGCCTTAGAAATTTTTTTCATGCCATGCGATATTCGCGAGTATGCTGAGATGCGTAGTGCAGCCCCTGTGTAACATCGTATGAATTTGCGAATATCGGCTACAACAAAAAATCGTTCTGAGAGTTATTTATAGATTGATTTCTTCAGTAATAGTAGCAGTGAGTCACTCATGCTTGCACTCACAGACCTACTCAAACACTCTTGCACCCACTCACAGACCCATGGAGACCCTCTTGCACCGAGTCACAGATCTACTGAGACCCTAACATACCCACTCACAGACCAACTCAGACACTGAAGCACCCACTCACACACTCATTCACTGACTTAGAGAGTCACTGAGACCCTCACGTACCCACTCACAAACCAATTGAGACCCTCTTGCACTCAGTTACAGACTCAGTCAGACCTTTATGCACCAGGTCAGAGACCCACTCAGACACTGAGGCACCCACTAACAGATGCACTCAGGCACTGACGCACACGCTACCAGACCCAAACACACACTCATGTACCCACTTACAGACCCACTCAAACCATTGTGCACCCTTTCACAGATCCATCAAGACCCTCACGTACCCAATCACAGACCCACTGAGTCCCCCTCGCACCCAGTCACAGGCGTACTGAGACCCTAACGTACCCACTCACAGGCCCACTCAGAGACTGATGCACCCACTCACAGACCCACTCAGACATTTATGGACTGACTTATGGACTCACTGAGACCCTAACATACCCACTCACAGACATACTGAGACCCTCTTGCACTCAGTCACAGACCCACTCAGACCCTTACACACCCTTTCACAGACCTACTCAGACTCTCACACACTCACTGACATACCTATTCAGATACTAATGCACGCACGCTCAGGCCTAATGAGACACTAATGCACACATTCATAAACCCAGAGACCCTCACACACCCACTCAGACCCATTCAGATACTAATGCACTCACTTACAGACCCACAAAGAACCTCACACACCCACTCACAAACCCACTTAGACCCTCACACACCCACTCACAAACTCAGTAAGACACTCATGTACCACTGACAGACCCATGAGACCCTTATGCACCCTCTTACACACCTACTGAAAATCTCATGCACCTACTCACAGACCCAGTCAATCATACACCCACTGACAGACCCAGACACTGATGCATCACCTCATAGACCCACTAAGACACTGATGCACTCACTCACAGACCCTCTGAAACCCTCTTTCACTCACTCACAGACCCAGTCAGACACTGATGCACCCACTCAGAAGCCTACTCAGACACTGATACACCCACTTACAGACCCACTGAGACCCTCTTGCACTCAGTCACAGTCCCACTCAGAATGTAACGTACCCACTCACAGAACCAGTCAAACACTGATGCACCCAGTCAGACCCACTCAGACCCTAACATACCCACTTACAGACCCAGTCAGACCTTGCACCCACTCACAGACCCATTCAGACACTGATGCACCCATTTACAGACCCAGTGATATACTCATGTACCCACTTACAGACCCATTCAGACCCCTACACAACCTCTTACACACCTGAGAATCTCATATACCCACTGACAGACCAAGTCAGAACCTCACATACCCATTGACAGACCCACTCAGACACTGATGCAGCCACTCACAGACCCAATGAGACAAAAATGCACTCACTCACAGACCCACTGGAACGCTCTTGCACTTAGTCACAGACCCACTCAGAGCCGTATGCACCCTTCCACAGATCCACTCATGACATGAATCCAATCCTGTTATTGTTACAATCGCAGGTAAACATACAGTCAATGACAACTAGGCATCATTCATACATTTCTTGTAAAACTTGCATTTTCCTGTTTCATTTATCATCATGTAAAATTTCCTTTACTTAGCCATAAATAAACCTAATCGAAAAAACATACTTACTATAACGTAGATCCAGAAAGGAAGGAGGTTGAGCCAAACTTCTGGGAAGGATAATCCTCGCCTCTGTGTCCTTAATAGAATTGAAACTTTCATTCAAGTTAGCTAAGAATTTTTTCATTCTATGTCGGGACTGGAGGTGAGGATTATGCATATTCAAAGTTTACTCACCACTAAGGCTGCAGCATCTTGTATGAGTTTGAAATACAATTTCATGAAGGTCGACTCTGATGACCAATCTGCCACATTCATTGTGCCCTCAAGTCTTCCACCTACCTGAATGGCTTTAGACACCATGGCTCCTCTAACGAAATGAGCACCAAACCTCTTCACATCAATTACTGCCTCAGTCATAACCCGCCTTCCAATGGATGGTGAACATACTGCTTTAAAAGGCTTTTTAATTGCAATTAGCAATTGTCTCTCATCTGCTGGTCAATACTCACCCGTCAATTCTCCATACGCCTTGATGCATCGTACCACACATAAAGTAGAAGTGTCCACAAGAGCAGGATAAGATACTAACCTGATATTAGTTTTAGTTCTCCTGGATATCATAAATGTTACCCCCTCTGGGGTGAAGAGCCTGGCGGATATGTCCAATGCTCGCAGATCTGAAACCCTTTTGCACAACACAAGGCAAAGGAGAGTAGATAGTTTTGCAGATAGATCTTTGCGTGAAGGTACCGGTTATCCTGCCAACTCATCAAAAGTCTTAATACTAAATTAACACCCGAGTCTGAGCCACTACTCGGGGAATCATCACAAACGGTGGGAAGGCATATGGCCTGACCTTGGACCAGTACCTGTTCCTGTAGAAAAGCATCCACTGGATCGGCTTCCAGGGCCGCTCTCCAACCCACATACCTCAGAAGCTGTCAATTCAGCCGAATTGCGAAGAGATCCAGATCACACAGGACCCACCTGTCCATGAGGATTATAAAGACGTTGTGGTCCAGTTGCCAGTCGCTGCTGTTCGCAAAATTCCTGGCATTCCAATCTGGTATTATGTTGCTGATGCCCCGAACGTACTCCGCAGTCACCGAAATCCATTACGCAAGGCACTAGTGCCAGAAATTCTTTGCAAGGTCCGAAAGGGCCTTCAACAGAGTCCCTCCCAAATGTTTGACGTAACAGACCGCGGAGACGTTGTCCATCTTTGGGAGAATACAACAAGACACTTTGTCCTTGGTGAGGGATTTGATCACGAAGGATCCCGCCAGTCAAATCAAATCAAATCATTAGCATTTATAAAGCGCGCTACTCACCCGTGCGGGTCTCAAGGCGCTAGGGACAAAGGGGGTGGTTATCGCTGCTCGAACAGCCAGGTCTTTAGGAGTCTCCGGAAAGCGGAGTGGTCCTGGGTGGTCCTGAGGCTGGTGGGGAGGGAGTTCCAGGTCTTGGCCGCCAGGAAGGAGAAAGATCTCCCACCCGCCGTGGCGCGTCGGATGCGAGGGACGGCGGCGAGTGCGAGGCCAGAGGAGCGGAGGGGGCGGGTGGGGACGTAGAAGTTGAGGCGTCTGTTGCGGTATTCTGGTCCCTTGTCGTGGAGGGCTTTGTGTGCGTGGGTGAGAAGTCGGAAGGTGATCCTTTTGCTGACTGGGAGCCAATGCAGGTGTCTCAGGTGTGCGGAGATGTGGCTGCTGCGGGGTACGTCGAGGATGAGGCGGGCCAAGGCGTTTTGAATGCGTTGCAGGCGATTTTGGAGTTTGGCTGTGGTCCCGGCGTAGAGGGTGTTGCCGTAGTCCAGGCGGCTCGTGCCGAGGGCGTGGGTCACGGTTTTTCTGGTGTCGGCGGGGATCCAGCGGAAGATCTTGCGGAGCATGCGGAGGGTGAGGAAGCAGGCGGAGGACACGGCGTTGACTTGCTTGGTCATGGTGAGAAGAGGGTCCAAGATGAAGCCGAGGTTGCGGGCGTGGTCTGCGGTGGTCGGTGCGGTGCCGAGGGCCGTGGGCCACCAGGAGTCGTCCCAGGCGGACGGGGTGTTGCCGAGGATGAGGACTTCCGTTTTTTCAGAGTTCAGCTTTAGGCGGCTGAGCCTCATCCAATCTGCGACGTCCTTCATACCCTCTTGTAGGTTGGTCTTGGCGCTGGCGGGGTCCTTGGTGAGGGAGAGTATAAGTTGGGTGTCGTCGGCGTAGGAGGTGATGATGATGTCGTGCTTGCGTACGATGTTGGCGAGGGGGCTCATGTAGACATTGAAGAGTGTCGGGCTGAGTGATGAGCCTTGAGGTACGCCGCAGATGATCTCAGTGGGTTCTGAGCGAAACGGAGGGAGGTAGACTCTTTGGGAGCGGTTTGAGAGGAAGGAGGCGATCCAGTCCAGGGCCTGGTCTTGGATCCCGGTGGAGCGGAGGCGGGTGATTAGGGTGCGGTGACAGACGGTGTCAAAGGCAGCCGAGAGGTCGAGAAGAATGAGGGCGACTGTTTCACCGTTGTCCATCAGGGTTCTGATGTCGTCTGTGACTGAGATGAGGGCGGTTTCAGTGCTGTGGTTGGTTCGGAATCCGGTCTGTGAGGGGTCGAGCAGGTTGTTGTCCTCCAGGAAGGTGGTCAGCTGTTTGTTGACGGTCTTCTCTATTACTTTGGCTGGGAAAGGAAGAAGGGAGATGGGGCGGAAGTTTTTCAGGTCGCTCGGGTCAGCCGTAGGTTTCTTTAGTAGGGCGTTGACTTCGGCGTGTTTCCAGCATTCGGGGAAGGTAGCAGAAGAAAAAGAAGAGTTGATGACGGTCTGGAGGTGCAGGGCGATGATGTCGTCGGCTTTGTTAAAGATGAAGTGCGGGCAGGGGTCCGAAGGGGCGCCGGAGTGGATAGAGTTCATGATGGATTTGGTTTCTTCCGTGCTGATGTGGGTCCAGTTGTTGAGGGTGATGGTCGGGGATGTGGGTTCGGTGGTGTTTGGTTGGGTTTGGTGTCCGAAGCTGTCGTGGAGGTCGCTGATCTTGCGATGGAAGAAAGTGGCGAGGGATTCGCATAGATCCTGTGAGGGCGTTGGCGTTGGCGCTGGGGTTGGAGAACTCCTTGACGATGCTGAAGAATTCTCTGCTGTTGTGGCTCCAGTCTGTCGGTGAAAAAATTCCTTTTTGCAGCGCGGATCAGGTGGTGGTGTTCGCGGGTAGCGTTCTTGAGGGCGGTCATGTTGTCAGCGGTGCGGTCCTTGCGCCAGGCTTTCTCAAGTGCGCGACAAGTTTTCTTTGATTCTTTGAGGGTGTCAGAGAACCAGAGGGGTTTCTTGGTGTTGTTCTGTCGCTGCGAGCGTTTGAGGGGAGCAAGGTTGTCTGCGCAGTTGGAGATCCAGTTTGTGAGGTTGAGGGCTGCGTCGTTGGGGTCGGTGGTGAGGGTGGGTTGGTTGGCGGCGAGTGCGGAGAAGAGTTGCTCTTCAGGGATCTTGTTCCACTGTCGGCGAGGGATGGGTTGAGTGCGGAGGTGGCGGGTCTCGCGTCGGAATGTGAAGTGGACGCAGCTGTGGTCGGTCCAATGAAGGGCGGAGGCGTGGCTGAAGAAGACGTGTTTGCTGGCGGAGAAGATAGGGTCGAGTGTGTGTCCGGCGATGTGGGTGGCAGTGTTCGCCAGTTGTTTGAGGCCGAGGTTGGCGAGGTTGTCGAGCAGGGTGGTGGTGTTGGGGTCGTTGTTTTGTTCCAGATGGAAGTTGAGGTCGCCTAGGAGGATGTAGTCCGGTGAGGCGAGGGCGTGCGGGGAGATGAAGTCGGCGATGGCGTCGCTGAAAGGGGCGCGAGGTCCGGGACGACGGTAGACGAGGGATCCTCTGAGGGTGGTCCTCGGGTCGGTGCGAATCTGAAAATGCAGGTGTTCAGCGGCGAGAGGGGAGTCTTCAGTGGAGGTGGTGACGCTGATGGAGTCTTTGAAGACGATGGCGATACCTCCTCCTACTTGGTTGGTGCGGTCTTTCCTGGAGATCTTGTAGCCTTCGGGGATGGCGGTGGCGATGTCTGGAGCAGAGGAGGCGTTCATCCAGGTTTCCGTGATGAAGGCGACGTCCGGTGCTGTGGAGTCTAGGAGGTCCCAGAGTTCAACGGCGTGTTTGTGAACGGAGCGAGCGTTGACTAGGATGCACTTGAGGTGGTTGATGGCGCGTGGGCTTGTGGTGGTAGTTGTTGCGTGGTGGAAGATGCGTTTGCAGGAGTTGCAGGCGAAGGGTCCATGGGTGCGTTTGGGGTGAGCTTGGAAGCAGGTGTTGGAGCGTCCTGGGTTGAGGGCATGGAGGGTGGTGGGGTCGTAGCGGATCATCGGGGCTTGCGAGAGCTGGGGACCAGGGGTCGTGGCGCTGGGCGCGGGCCAGGCGCGGACGGGCGCAGACGGGCTTGCCTCTGGCGCGCTAGCGGCGCGCCCGCTGCGCAGTCGCGCAGCTGGCGCCATATGAGGTAGGAGGGGGGGAGGGGTCAGCTGGGGGCGAATGGGAGCTGGGGGGCGGGGGCGTGCAGGAGGTCGCGGCGGGAAAGTGCGAGGGAGGGGGGGGACAGGTCAGGGGTGTGGAATTTATTCAAATATCTACTTGTCTGGGGGACAGGTTGCTTCTCAAATCTACTTGTCCTGTAAAAAGATCTACTTGTCCCTTTGGTGCCATGTAGTGTGGCGACAAATTATGGCAGCAGTCTCATTATGTAAGAGCTCTGATAATAGCCTCTCTGATTATGCCAGGGCTACCACCACAGTAGGGCTTGAATACTTGCAGTTTCAATCCCTACTGTAGCAATTTCCTTATTTTGCCACCTTTCTGCAGATCTGCATACAGGGGCTGGAGGAAGCAGTAAGCAATAGTTCCAGGGCTGGAATGCCTTTGAGTCTGCAAACCTACTAACCTGCATGTTTTAAAGCTTTTTACCAGCTTCTCTCTAATATTTTCCCATAATAAGAAAGGTTGGACTTTTACTCCTGACAATGGCAGAATTAGAACTTCTTCCAGGGTTGGGAAGAAAGTGGCCGGAGGGAAAATGAACTTGCAAATGCTCAATAGATTTTCACATGAGCAAATCTACACATCGTATTTACCCATGCTAAAATACAGTTCACAAATATTTTATAGGGGTACGACATATACCATGGGTGCACTTTTGTGACTTTCTTTAAGAATTTGGGGCCACAAGTAGGTAGGTTCAGATTTGTGACCTGCAAATTGCGAGTCGCAAATCCGAATGTAGGATGGTGTCCTTGACACCATCTGTGATTCGCAAGGGCTTCGCAAATGCCCACATCATGAATAATCATGAGGTGGGTCGCAATTTGCGACCCCCTCGCGAATGGTGGCCTGCTGGAGACAGCAGACCACCATGTCTGTGACTGCTTTTCAATAAAGCAGGTTTTTTTGTTTTTTTTTGTAATGCAGCCCGTTTTCCTTAAAGGAAAACGAGATGCATAACAAAAACGAAAAATGAAACGTTTTCGTTTCATTTTTTCAGAGCAGGCAGTGGACCACTGCCTGCTCTGAAAAAATGTTTACAGTGACATTCACAATGGGGGAAGGGGTCCCATGGGGATCCCTTCCCGTTTGCGAAAGTGTTAGCACCCATTTGAAATGGGTGCAAACTGCGATTGGTTTGCACCCGCGTTCGCGGTCACAAAACAATCCTACATTGCACTGCGAGTTGCAATTAGGAAGGGAACACCCCTTACTAATTGCGAGTCGCAAACCCGTTTTGTGATTCGGTAACCAGGTTACTGAATCGCAAAACTGGGTTTGTGCATCGCAATGTGCTTTTTGCACGTCGCAAACAGCGAAAGTCGCTGTTTGCGACATGCAAAAAGCTACCTACATGTGGGTCTTGGTCCCTAATTAGGTCTGGCGTTAACAAAGACATTTTGTTTTTATTAAACTTCTATTTCTCTCTCTTTCGGCTGGCTTTACTGTGAGTGATCGCATTCTGCTCTTCCACAAGGAGCATATTGCCACACAAAGTAGTTTTGTTCAGTGTCAGGAACTACAGTGGCAATCAGTGACGTAACGAAACTGGAGGGTGCCCCTTTGCAAAGAACATGGAGGAGCCCCCTCTCCAGACTCACTCAGGGCAGGTGCTGTGCTGAAGGGGACCCCTGGAGGGTGGCTGCGGGGCCTTTGTTATGCCGCTGGTGGCAACGTGTGCTTTAAGAGTTCAAAAACTTTTGGGGGGGGTTTTGCCAATGTTTGTTACAATGTTGAGGGCCTGGTAGCTCCCACAACAATAAAGTGTTACAAAAGCCATGTCAAAACAAGACACGCATTGATGAAACTAAAAGACTTATAAAAATATGTCAGATCAGTTGGCTTTGTCAGTGTTTGTTTATTTTCATGCTTCCCATAATCGTGTTGAAAATGGTTACACTGATTTTCCATTAGTAATATTTTTGGGAAATACTAGCATGCATCAACACATTTTACTAAATGACACTTCATTTGCATATAATCAGAGAGCATTCTGGGAGCATTATACTTAGCCTCTTAGCCTAAATGTTTCAAACATGTGTGTACACGTTTTTTTTTTTGTACTGGAACCAACGTCAGTAGTGAAGTGTGACCTTAAAACATTTATTTACAGCATGCACCCTAATAATGAAGGCTTTCAAATAATGAACCATAAATACAAGTTAGAACAGCATTATCTTTTGGAAACACATTACCTCAACTGCAGAGAGTTCCACTCTCTGTAAACAGGCAGCCAAAGGGTTTGTGCTGCAGGGGGTTGGGCCTACTTGTCCCAAGGACAAAGTAAACATAAAAACTTGTTGCCCTTGACCCCAAACAAGGTGTCCCGGGCGTCGGGCATAGGAATTCCACACCCCTGCAGGTAGAGTGAGAAGAGCTGGGGGAGGGGGGTTTAAGGCTGGAGGGGGGAGAGTGTTAGGAGGTTTAGGAGATTAGGGAGAAAGGTGTAGGGTTGTGAGGATAGGGGAGGGGGGGTTGTAGAGGTGGGTGAGAGGTAGAGTGAGAGGATAGGAAGATAGGTAATAGAGGGGGTGGCGGGAGGGGGGAGAGATAGAGAAAAGGTAGATAGAGAAATCGATAGATAGGGAAAAAGATAGAGAGATGAGGAGATGGTGAGGGAGAGAGATGGAGAGGTAGATAGGAGGAGTGAGGGAGGTAGAAAGTGAACGGGTTAGATAGGGGAGATAGAGGGGGGATGCGAGTGGGGGATGGGGATGAGGCAGGAGCAGGAGGGCAGACGCGGGGAGAAGAGGACGGAGGAGGCAGAAGAAAAGAAGAACAGAAGCGGAGGAGGCAGAAGAAAAGAGGAACAGAGAAGAATACAGAAAAACAGAGAGGAACACAGAGGAGGACAGAGGAACACACAAAAAACTAAGAAACAGAGGGGAGAAGACCACAGCAGAAGATGAGGAAGGAGAGAAGACGGGGAGAAGAGGAGTACAGAAGAAGAATACAGGCGAGGAGGAAGAACAGAGAAAGAAAAGGGGAAAAGAAGCAGGAGAGAGGGTGAGTAGCGCGGGGCAGAACGAGGGGCTGGGAGGTGGGGGGTACTTACTGTGGGGAGGAACTCAGGAACCTGGAGGAGCTGCAGCGGCAGGGGGAGCGACCAGTAGTTCTAGGCAGCTGATGTGGAGGTGACAATTCCTCCTCTGACCATCTGCACCCCCATGGCAATCTCTCTGCATCTGGCTCCCTGTCAGCTGTCAACCGATTCTATTACTAGATCCGGAGTTGTCCCAAATATAGCCCGACCGTTCCAGGCCTCCATGATGTCTAACAACAATTGAAGTTCCACTCTGGCTTCCCTCAACAGGGACAGCAGCTCCAAGTAGGCTAGACCTCTCCTTAGGTGGTCCACTTTCAGTCTCTGCAGAGTTCTGTAATGGAGGGGTCCCAGGAAAATGGCCTGAATCGACGATGAAAGTAGTCCCACTATCCTGGCCAGCTGTCTCAGAGATAATATGTCCCACCTGAGGACCTTGCGAATCTCCTTTTTCATTTTGGGGATGTTGGACGTCGGAATGCTCATGGTGGCTTCCTTTGAGTCAATTAGGAACCCCAGGAACGTGATCCTCTGGGTCAGATTCAGCTCCGACTTGTCCTTATTGATGACGAAGCCCAAGATCCTCAGCAGAGCAATAGTCTTGCTCAAATTGTATGTAATTTGTTGTTGAGTCTGACCCATGAGCAGGATGTCATCCAGGTATATGATCGTACCCCTTTGGTGCGAAGGACCTCCACCACTGGACACAGTAGCTTGATAAAGCACCACGGTGCTGATGAGAGTCCGAAAGGAACAGCTCAGAACTTGAATGTTTGTTCCTATCAGAGAAACTGCAGGAACCTCCTGTGCCGCGGTAGTTGGGTACCGAGAGACAGCCGGACCATGCAATTGCCCGTTAACAGCAAATCTCTCAACAGATAGAGGCCCTTGTTGGACCTGGCTTTTTGACAGGGACATCCCCAAACTTTTTGCCTCCTTCCTCCTATTTTTTCTGACCTGTTGTTGTTGGCTTTTGACCTCTGGGCACTTTACCACTGCTAACCAGTGCTAAAGTGCATATGCTCTCTGTGTAAATTGTACTACTGATTGGTTTATCCATGATTGGCTATTTAATTTACTTGTAAGTCCCTGGTAGAGTGCACTACATGTGCCTAGGGCAGGTAGATTAAATGCTACTAGTGGGCCTGCAGCACTGGTTGTGCCACCCACCTCAGTAGCCCCTTAACCTTGTCTCAGACCTGCCATTGCAAGGCCTGTGTGTGCAGTTTCACTGCCACTTCGACTTGGCATTTAAAGGTACTTGCCAAGCCTAGAACTCCCCTTTTTCTATACATAAGTCACCCCTAATGTGTGCCCTAGGTAACCCCTAGAGCAGGGTACTGTGTGGGTAAAAGGCAGGACATGTACCTGTGTAGTTATATGTCCTGGTAGTGTAAAACTCCTAAATTCGTTTTTACACTACTGTGAGGCCTGCTCCCTTCATAGGCTAACATTGGGGCTGCTCTCATACATTGTTGAAGTGGCAGCTGCTGATCTGAAAGGAGCAGGAAGGTCATATTTAGTATGGCCAGAATGGTAATATAAAATCCTGCTAACTGGTGAAGTCGGATTTAATATTACTATTCTAGAAATGCCACTTTTAGAAAGTGAGCATTTCTTTGCACTAAAATCTTGTTGTGCCCTTCAATCCACGTCTGGCTAGGTTTAGTTGTCAGCTCCTTGTGCATTCACTCAGACACACCCCAAACACAGGGTACTCAGCCTCACTTGCATACATCTGCATTTTGAATGGGTCTTCCTGGGCTGGGAGGGTGGAGGGCCTGCCCTCACACAAAGGACTGCCACACCCCCTACTGGGACTCTGGCAGACAGGATTGAGCTGAAAGGGGGCTTGGTGCATTTCTTAGAGACTCTTTGAAGTCACCCCCACTTCAAAGGCACAACTTAGTATAAAACAGGGCCTCTGCCCTACCTCATCAGACACTTGCTGGAGAAGAAACCTGAACCAGAAACTACATCCTGCCAAGAAGAACTGCCTGGCTGCTCAAAGGACTCACCTGTCTGCTTTCTACAAAGGACTGCTGCCTTGCTGTTGCCCTGCTGCCTTGCTGAACTCTTGTCTGGCTGTGAAAGTGCTCTCCAAGGGCTTGGATAGAGCTTGCCTCCTGTTCCTTGAAGTCTCAGGACCAAAAAGACTTCTCTCTTCCTCTTGGACGCTCTGTGCGCCGAACTTTTCGATGCACAGCTTGTTCCGCGGCAAGAAAAACGCCGCACACCGACGCTGATCAACGCGGCGCCTTCGGGACGACCGAAACTTTGACGCACGGCCTCGCAAGGACAACGCCGCCCAACTTCCTGGGAGAAATTGACACGACGCCTGCCGTGAGATCAAAACTTTGACGCACGGCCTCGCAAGGACAACGCCGCCCGACTCCGCAGGAGAAATCGACGCGACGCCTGCCGTGAGATCGAAACTTCGACGCGCAGCCCCGCAGAACGACGCGCAGCCGGAAAACAAGCAGGAAAATCCACGCACAGACCCGGGACATCTGGTAATCCCCGCGACCCACAGAAAGAGACTGTCCGCGCGCCGGAAAACGACGCCCGGCTTCCCCGCGTGGAAAATAACGAGGCAAGTCCGTGTGTGCTGGGGAGAAATCGACGCACACACCCTTTTTCCACGCACCTCTTCCTTTGTGGCCCTCTGAGGAGATTTTCCACCAGAAACCAGGTACTTTGTGTTTGAAAGAGACTCTGTTTACTTTCTAAAGACTTAAGACACTTTGGGCCTCATTATGACCCTGGCCAGGATGCCGCCGTCCAAAATACCACGCCGCGGTCAAAAGACCGCGGCGGGTATTACAAGTTTTCCCCTGGGCTGGCGGGCGGTTGCTGAAAAACCGCCCGCCAGCCCAGGGGAAAACGACCTTCCCACGAGGATGCCGGCTCGTAATCGAGCCGGCGGAGTGGGAAGGTGCGACGGGTGCAGTGGCACCCGTCGCGTATTTCAGTGTCTGCAAGGCAGACACTGAAATACTTTGCGGGGCCCGCTTACGGGGCCCTCTTACGGGGCCCTCTTGGCATGGGCACGGCAGGGGCCCCCAGGGGCCCCGCGACCCCCCCTACCGCCATCCTGTTCATGGCGGCTTTCCCGCCATGAACAGGATGGCGGTAGGGGGGGTCAGAATCCTCATGGCTGCGGAGCGCGCTCCGCAGCCATGGAGGATTCACACGAGCAGCGGAAAGTCAGCGGGAGACCGCTGACTTTCCGCTTCTGACCGCGGCTGAACCGCCGCAGTCAGAATGCTCGTTGGAGCACCGCCAGCCTGTTGGCGGTGCTCCAATGACCCTCTTTATATCACTTTTCAGTGATATCTTTACAACTTCATATTGCAACTTTGATCGTTTTGACCTGAAGATACCCAGATAAATATTATATATTTTTCTAAACACTGTGTGGTGTATTTTTGTGGGGTTATGCTATGGTGTTGTATGATTTATTGCACAAATGATTTACACATTGCCTTCTAAGTTAAGCCTGACTGCTCGTGCCAAGCTACCGGAGGGTAAGCACAGGCTGATTTTGGATTGTGTGTGACTTACCCTGACTAGAGTGAGGGTTCTTGCTTGGACAGAGGGCAACCTGATGCCAACCAAAAAACCCATTTCTAACATTGGTGATCAGCGGTGAGGATAGGACTTGTGTTTGTGCAGTGACATACAGTAGCTAAGTATTTCACTACCTACCCACAGTTGAAGGTCAACTTGATTTTTCATCTTTTTTTGGCTTTTGGTTCTCTGATGTCCTCCTGGATATACTATTGATATTTTGGACTTTGGATTTTGGTTTTTGCTAGTAAGATCTTATCAGAATGGGATTGCTTACCTACTCATTCTTTGTTCGTACTGACCACCTCACTAAGGCTGACCTAAGGAAGCTTTGCAGACAATGGGGCCTTCCTGTAGCAAGGAGATCTACTAAAGCGGAGATGCTACATGCCTACATAGTCTGGGGGGAGGAAAGATGGGCAGAGAGAGAGGCAGCAAGAAACCAAATGACTAAGTACCCCTCAGATGAGGAGGAGGACTACACACATGAGGAGGAAGACTACTCAGATGAGGAGGAAGACTACTCAGAGTTGGACAGTGACCCAGAAATAGATGAATGGCTCCGAGGTCAAAGGCGACAGGAGCAACAATTAGAGGAGTATCTTGCAGAGGTTGAGGCAAAAAGACTCTTAGCCCTGGAAGAAGAAAAGATTGCAGCTCAAGAGCTGAGATGTAAAGAGCTGAAACTGGAGGCCGGAAGGGCTGAGTCCAGTTCAGATGGTGGCAGCAAAAATCTTGCATCTAGTACTGCTGAAGAAGGGCACAAGCCCAGAGATGTGGTGCCCAACTTAAAGAAGGGAGTTGACACACCCCAGGCGGTTCAAGGGTATGAGGTAGTTCCCGTTATGCACAGGGTCCCTGAGAAGGATTGGGGAACTGGCACAGGGAGTCATATTCCTACTGGGGGGAGGGACACTTTACTGACTCTAGCAGAGAGTGACAGAGAAAAGGGTTCCCCCCTGGTGGACGTCCTGGATATATAGTGTAGAGACATCCCAGAAGAGTATGGGTTGAGTGTCAGGGACAGACAGATACTGTCTCACCAGTCTCAGGAGGGTGAAGTAGAGTGCTTTTCCAAGGTTGAGTTACTGGGTGGTTGGGTGAAGGGTACTGTGGTTAATACATGTGAAGGGCAGAGTGATGTAATTGCTGGAGAGCATATGTCTGGTCCTTATTTTCCAGAGCTACGCCAACACCCGGTGGAGTGTGAGTTCTCTGACCCCAGGGAACTTACAATGGAGGCAGACTTCTGGGTGAGTACCAGAGAGTCTGAAGAGGCATTTGGGGGTGCTCCTGAAGGGAGTGGTCTAGGTGGTTCCCAACCGAGTGTGGTGGGAAAGGATTGTAGTGTCCCAGGTCCTAGAGGGTTCCATGAGGGAACACCAGGAAGGAAGCCTAGCCTGTACCGTAGGGCCACCTTTTGAGGGAAGCCCCGCAGTGTCAGAAGAACTTGGGGGGGTGACTGTAGCCAGCATCCCAACAGTTCTGGTGTCTGGCAGTACTCCTCCTAGTGAGGGGGTGCAGAAGTCCAGACATAGGGTTGAGAGGGGGTTGCAGACCCCAGTGGAGGACCTTGAGAGTCAGGGGACAGCTCTGAGAGCAGAGCCCCCCAGGAATGACCCAGGTGAAACCGTTTCTGGTTTGGGGGAAACCCAGACTCTGCCGAATGGGCAGAGGTCGGGAGACCTGCGCCAACCAGACTCTTGTGTGGCCCTTGGGGACGGTGTGTCCCTGGTGGGGGGTGAGAGTGCCCCCCAGGAAGTCCTGGCATGCCAGGCAAAGATTCAACCTCAGGGAGATGACTCTGGGTTGGATACCCAGGTTCAGAGGTTAAACTCTGACCTGGTGGGAGGTAGATGTGCCACCCAAGAAGTCCTGCTGTGTCAGGCAATTGTCCAACCTCAGGGTGTTGACTCTAGGTTGGATGACCAGTTTCAGAGGTTAAACTCTGACCTGGTGGGGGGTAGGTGTGCCCCCCAGAAAGTCCTGGCGTGCCAGGCAATTGTCCAACCTCAGGGTGTTGACCCTGGGTTGGATGGCCAGGTTCAGAGGTTAAACTCTGACCTGGTGGGGGGTAGGTGTGCCCCCCAGAAAGTCCTGGCGTCCCAGGCAATTGCCCAACCTCAGGGTGGTGACCCTGGGTTGGGGAACCAGGCTCAGAGGGTAAACTCTGACCTGGTGGGAGGTAGGTGTGCCTCCCTGGAAGTCCTGGCCTGCCAGGCAATGGTTCAACTTCAGGGTGGTGACTCTGGGTTGGCTAACCAGGTTCAGAGGTTAAACTCTGACCTGGTGGGGGGTAGGTGTGCCCCCCAGAAAGTCCTGACGTGCCAGGCAATTGTTCAACCTCAGGGTGGTGACCCTGGGTTGGAGAACCAGGTTCAGAGGTTAACCTCTGACCTGGTGGGAGGTAGGCGTGCCTCCCAGAAAGTCCTGGTGTGCCAGGCAGTTGGCCAACCTCAGGGTGGTGACTCTGGGTTGGATACCCAGGTTCAGAGGTTAAACTCGGACCTGGTGGGAGGTAGGTGTGCCTCCCAAGAAGTCCTGCTGTGCCAGGCAATTGTCCAACCTCAGGGTGTTGACTCTGGGTTGGATGACCAGGTCCAGAGGTTAAACTCTGACCTGGTGGGGGGTAGGTGGGCCCCCCAGAAAGTCCTGGCGTGCCAGGCAATTGCCCAACCTCAGGGTGGTGACCCTGGGTTGGGGAACCAGGCTCAGAGGTTAAACTCTGACCTGGTGGGAGGTAGGTGTGCCTCCCAGAAAGTCCTGGTGCGCCAGGCAATTGTTCAACTTCCGGGTGGTGACTCTGAGTTGAATGGTCAGGTGCAGAGGTTAAGCTCTGACCTGGTGGGGGGTAGGTGTGCCCCCCAGAAAGTCCTGGTTTGCCAGGCAGTGATCCAGTCTGAGGGTACAGACCCTGGGCTGGAAGACCAGGTTCAGGGTGTCCCCCCGGACCTGGAGGGAGGGGCTACTGATAACAGTGCCCCTACCATGTTGTCTTCTGAGGAGGCCACTCCTAGTTGGAGGGTGCTGGACCCCAGAAGGGAGGACAGGGGGAGGGAAGCCTCACCCCGGGCCCTAGTCCAACCTGAAGGTACAGACCCCAGGTTGGAGGGCCAGTTGCCGGTTAACAGCCCTGCACTGGTGGAGGAATGGTACAGGGTGACTTCTGTAAGCACCCTGACCATGTTGGACTCTGGGGGTACCGCTCCAGGAGGGAGGGTACAGAGCCCCAGAGGGGAGGACCAGGTTCAGGCTGTCATCCCTGACCTGGTGGAAGGGAGAGTGGTTAAAGGGTGCCCAGCGCCTGGGGCGACCGCCCCCCACTCTCCACAGCCACAGTGGTTGGAGAGCTTTGAGAGGCCTGGGGCCTGGCTCTCATCCCTGGCAACTGTCAGTAATCACTGTGGCTTGCTGTCCGGGTGGACAGAGTTATCCCTGGGGAGGGGACAAGTGTCACACCCCGGGGGTAGAGTGGGCAACACCACTGTGTTGGTCATGGTGGTACTATCCTACTCCTGGGATACATCTGTGAGCAAAGTAAGGTTAGGTGCTGCACAGATGGGATCCGCAGGTAAGGAGAAAGGTTCCCCATGGGTTGGCTTAGTGGGCCCTGAGAGTATGGACAGAGTGATCCAATTGGAGTCAGGAAGGCGAAGAACTGGAGCATGCCCCTGCTGTTGTGGGCCTGGGTCCTTGTTCTGTCGCCTCAAACAGGGAAGTACATCAGGATAGTGATTGTTCTCCCCTGGCTTTAGGCTGGTAGGGGGTCATGTTGGACCTGGCTTTTTGACAGGGACATCCCCAAACTTTTTGCCTCCTTCCTCCTATTTTTTCTGACCTGTTGTTGTTGGCTTTTGACCTCTGGGCACTTTACCACTGCTAACCAGTGCTAAAGTGCATATGCTCTCTGTGTAAATTGTACTACTGATTGGTTTATCCATGATTGGCTATTTAATTTACTTGTAAGTCCCTGGTAGAGTGCACTACATGTGCCTAGGGCAGGTAGATTAAATGCTACTAGTGGGCCTGCAGCACTGGTTGTGCCACCCACCTCAGTAACCCCTTAACCTTGTCTCAGGCCTGCCATTGCAAGGCCTGTGTGTGCAGTTTCACTGCCACTTCTACTTGGCATTTAAAGGTACTTGCCAAGCCTAGAACTCCCCTTTTTCTATACATAAGTCACCCCTAATGTGTGCCCTAGGTAACCCCTAGAGCAGGGTGCTGTGTGGGTAAAAGGCAGGACATGTACTTGTGTGGTTATATGTCCTGGTAGTGTAAAACTCCTAAATTCGTTTTTACACTACTGTGAGGCCTGCTCCCTTCATAGGCTAACATTGGGGCTGCTCTCATACATTGTTGAAGTGGCAGCTGCTGATCTGAAAGGAGCAGGAAGGTCATATTTAGTATGGCCAGAATGGTAATATAAAATCCTGCTAACTGGTGAAGTCGGATTTAATATTACTATTCTAGAAATGCCACTTTTAGAAAGTGAGCACTTCTTTGCACTAAAATCTTGTTGTGCCCTTCAATCCACGTCTGGCTAGGTTTAGTTGTCAGCTCCTTGTGCATTCACTCAGACACACCCCAAACACAGGGTACTCAGCCTCACTTGCATACATCTGCATTTTGAATGGGTCTTCCTGGGCTGGGAGGGTGGAGGGCCTGCCCTCACACAAAGGACTGCCACACCCCCTACTGGGACTCTAGCAGACAGGATTGAGCTGAAAGGGGGCTTGGTGCATTTCTTAGAGACTCTTTGAAGTCACCCCCACTTCAAAGGCACAACTTAGTATAAAACAGGGCCTCTGCCCTACCTCATCAGACACTTGCTGGAGAAGAAACCTGAACTAGAAACTACATCCTGCCAAGAAGAACTGCCTGGCTGCTCAAAGGACTCACCTGTCTGCTTTCTACAAAGGACTGCTGCCTTGCTGTTGCCCTGCTGCCTTGCTGAACTCTTGTCTGGCTGTGAAAGTGCTCTCCAAGGGCTTGGATAGAGCTTGCCTCCTGTTCCTTGAAGTCTCAGGACCAAAAAGACTTCTCTCTTCCTCTTGGACGCTCCGTGCGCCGAACTTTTCGACGCACAGCTTGTTCCGCGGCAAGAAAAACGCCGCACACCGACGCTGATCAACGCGACGCCTTCGGGACGACCAAAACTTTGACGCATGGCCTCGCAAGGACAACGCCGCCCAACTTCCCGGGAGAAATCGACGCGACGCCTGCCGTGAGATCAAAACGTTGACGCACGGCCTCGCAAGGACAACGCCGCCCGACTCCGCAGGAGAAATCGACGCGACACCTGCCGTGAGATCGAAACTTCGACGCGCAGCCCCGCAGAACGACGCACAGCTGGAAAACAAGCAGGAAAATCCACGCACAGACCCGGGACATCTGGTAATCCCCGCGACCCACAGAAAGAGACTGTCCGCGTGCCGGAAAACGACGCCTGGCTTCCCCGCGTGGAAAATAACGACGCAAGTCCGTGTGTGCTGGGGAGAAATCGACGCACACACCCTTTTTCCACGCACCTCTTCCTTTGTGGCCCTCTGAGGAGATTTTCCACCAGAAACCAGGTACTTTGTGTTTGAAAGAGACTCTGTTTACTTTCTAAAGACTTAAGACACTTTATATCACTTTTCAGTGATATCTTTACAACTTCATATTGCAACTTTGATCGTTTTGACCTGAAGATACCCAGATAAATATTATATATTTTTCTAAACACTGTGTGGTGTATTTTTGTGGGGTTATGCTATGGTGTTGTATGATTTATTGCACAAATGCTTTACACATTGCCTTCTAAGTTAAGCCTGACTGCTCGTGCCAAGCTACCGGAGGGTAAGCACAGGCTGATTTTGGATTGTGTGTGACTTACCCTGACTAGAGTGAGGGTTCTTGCTTGGACAGAGGGCAACCTGATGCCAACCAAAAACCCCATTTCTAACAGCCCTCCTTCTTGAAGTGGCGATATACCAGCCACTCGTTGAACTCTCTCAAATTTATGACGGGTCTGAATCCTTTGTCTTTCTTTTGGACTAAGAAGATATTGCTTACAAACCCTTCCAGGTGGCATGTTGTTTTGCAAACCAACACTTTCACTTGCAGTTCCCTTACCTCTGAGTCTACTGATAGGGATTTCTCGTGCAAAAAGGCCAAGGGACGGTGATGTGCTCGCTGGGTGTGGGGGCGGGGGGGGGGGGGGTTGATAGAATTCTATGTAGAAGGCCCTGACCATCTGTAGTACCCATTGGTCCGATGTGATCTTTCTCCAGTTGTGTGCGAACAACCTTAGTCTCCCCCGAGCTTTTTGTGACGGGGTAAAAAGGGTATTGCTTACCCGATTGTCCTTTCTGGAATAAGCTGGAACCTCTGCATCCCGGGAAGGATTTTCCTCTTCCAGACCCTATGCTCAGATAAAAGGGTCCCTGCTGTCTGTCATTCCAGCCATTGTTTTGTTTGACTTGGTGCTCAGGGGGATCTTGGGAGGATGGGTGGCTGGGGGAGCGCTGCCTTCCTCTTCCGGGCCCTGCAAAAACCTTTCCCAGGAGATCTTTTTTATAGATAACTTGCCTTGTCAAGCGCTGAGAAGGTGGAGAAATTTTCCCAGAACCTTAACGAAAGGTTCACCGAAAACCTGCCCTTGCGCACTGCGCCTGCCTCAGATGTCACGAGCTACCCCAGCTTTGGATCAATTTTGATATGCATCGATTTCCTACTCGCCCTCCCAGGGCACAGTTAGTCATCCAAAAGACAAAATGCCCTCTGGGCCCAGCCAACCATTATGTCAGTAGACATCCGCTTCCCCATTTGCTTGACCTGCTCAGCCATCTCTATAATCCTTGCGATGAGACTTAGGACATTCAGCAGCTTGTCCTGGCAGGCCCTCCAGGACCATCCAATGCCTTTCTTTGGGTCCTGCTTATACGTGCCAAAGAAGATGAACATTTTTAGGTCGATAGCTTGCGTGGGTGACACCTTCCCTGCTAAACTAGGCTCTTTTTTCTAGGGGCTTGCAAATCTTGCTACCCACATACTCCGCCACCTTAGCGTCTGGAGTTTGTTTGGAGGATCTTGGGTGATAGATCCCCTCTGGATCAAACATATCTGACTGTCCGGTCTCCCCATCTGGAGAATCCAAGGCCAGGGATCCCAGGATCTGGCCGAGTCATCCTCTTCGCCTGAGGACATGTCCGTCTCACCATCCCCTCTGGTGGAATCCCTGCTGTCAGGGTTTAAATTTGGGGCGATAAGATAACTGGGTATGTCTGCCTCCCTGTAGGGTACTTGCGTAAGCGTTTGTGCACTCTTTTGAAAGGTTTCACATAGCCTGCTGAAACCCTTGAGGTGCCTCCCGTCACACTTTTTGGCCCTCTTGATCACTGCCTGCTCCCCACTAGTCTACGCGCCTAGGGTAGAGGGGGTCGGAGAACACCCCTGGGATGCTTTTGGCCAGTCTGTCAACCTGCTCTTGAAGAGCGGCTAAAGCTTTGGACATGGCTTGGGATAAGGGCCTACCTACTTCTGCAGGCAGGCGCTGGAGCTAAGAGTGACTAGTCTACGAGGAGAAATATTTGTGGTCTCCAGTGGAGTCCGCATCTAATATAGAGGGGGAGCACCAGGTGAGAGGAATTGAAATTAAATTTAGAACTCCGTGTTTTATTTAGGCAGCCCCTCTGTGACTGCTCATGTTTACTGCTTGGCGAGGAACCCTCTCTAAATATTGGGCACTCTGAGGTCGGCCCGACAAACCTGATAGAGCTGCTCCTTACTGCGATCATACGGTGTCCACAGGGGTTGTCAGGAAAACACTGAGGGAATCCTTGAGGGAATTGTTCTTAGTGCTTTCCTCACGTGTTTGACACTGTCAACGTGCTCTCTGAGCTGCCCTGACAGTGCACACTCGTCTCACAAATCTCCGTCAGCATGAAGGAGCGCTCTGTGAAGGACTCGCCCGGGACAAAAAGTGCCCGGGCCGAAGCATGCCACGAAAGAGACAATGAGTATCTTGTCGATCAATCTAGATAATAAACCAACAAGCGGTGAGTAGTAACACAGTAAAATGCAGTGCAATGAAAGAATTTGCCACAGATATGCGAAGAGAAGAAAAGCTGTGCGTTAACTGACCCCGAGCAGTGAAGAAGGAGGAGGAAGAGGAAGGATCGTCACATGAAGACATACAGCGACGGTTATCTGATTGGACAGCATTACTATGGAGACCCGCTTGGACTCACAGGTCACGCAGTATCAATGTTTTTATGTGCTTTATGTTATGTTCTTTCAAACTGCGGTGACACTGAAAGGGAGAAGAGAGTGCACAATTCTATGTCAGGGCCAGAGGCTCAGATTATGCTTCTCTTTCTTTTCTACTCAAAAAACAGCAGCCAATCACAAAACAGAATACTTCAACTACATATCCCATTATGCTTAGCACAATATGTCCACCAATCACATCCCCTTAGATCCTATTAGAGTCCTTAACACCATCTTGAACTCCTCTTTCTTTGCTGCTCGAGCAGACAAGATAAGTGCCTCTCACACCCCTTACAATTTCTATCAGTTTGATTGTGAAAAGCTATGACGTTTATCTATCTGTTGGATATTGAAAGGCTATAACGTTTATCTCATAATTGCCAGTGCTGCGATCATTAGGTTGTGACTGGACGGCTCGCAGACGGAGGAGTGCCCGCCTTACCATGTTTTTCAACTCACATCAGCCGGCTGCTTCCTCGGCCGGGAGATGGAGTCAGCCAGGTGCAGTGGAGCGCCATAGCAGGTGAGTAGTTGCAGCACGTCGCGCGCTGAGTTGGTTGTGGGATAATTTTCCCCTTCAGCACGACGAGTCAGCACCCGCCCAGAGCCTCTCCCTCGTCAGGCCCAGGCAGAGAGCCGAGGACTAGCACGTAGCCCAGTTGGGCTATCCTGGTAGGATTGGGCTACGCGCAGTCCTGCGTGGATTTCTCCTCCTCCAACGCACTGACAGGATGTCAGGAATTGCACACGTTATTTGCATTCCTGTCAGCGCGGTAGACGCAGTACTCAGGCTGCAATAACAGAGTAGGCCCTGCATTAGAGCGGAGTGCACGTTCGTGAATTATTTTATTTAAGTCGCTTTGTGGCTCTCCGGATGCCCTCCCTTTACATGCGGGGGTTGCAATAATTAACATGCAGCTAACGCTGAGGAGCCGGTTTCTTGTTTGTTGCACTAGGGGTGGCTCCCCTGCAGTTAACATCCAGGGACCATCTGGATTTTGAATACCTCCTTTACACTGATCTTACATTGAACATAACCGACTGGGTGCCCTTCAATGAGGAGGAGTATGGGCAGTATGACGAAGAAGGTACATTTTTGGGTGACGGTCTGTCTGAGGCAATCAACGCCTCAGTTCAGCAGTCAGTCAGCAGGGCACTTGCAGCTTCAGTCCCTCAGAAAATTAGTCAAGCATTGGAGATGACTCTAAAACCTATAACCCAACAATTAGAGCACTTTGTTAAAAAGTAGGGTCTGGTTCCTTTATTGGAGGGCAGCTCAGAGGAAGGGAGCTCTTCTCTCTCCGGTAAATCTAAGGACTCTTCCTGCTCTTGGCCTCAAGAAGCAGCCATGGTAGCGCAACCAACCCACTGCAAATGATCATTAATATTGCTCTGTCCCTTCCACCTCCAAAGAATTCCCTTGGAGCGCTCATGCTTCATCAGATTCGGACCCCAGTGACTCTGATTCTTCTCATCCCAGCACCTCCCTGCGCAAGCGTAAAGGAACAAGGAAGGTGGCTTCCTCCAAAGCGCAGGAGCTTTCCGCCCCCCTAACCCATTTTAATTTAACCCGGAGGATATACAGTGCATCCTCATTCAGCCGACTGGGCCCCTGCACAGGGTGTAGCGGAGTACTTGCATGATAAGCGGTGCAAGTGATTTGACAAGGAAGTCCACAATAGGTTGCGGGCCGAATGTCCTAGGCCCGAAATCCCAAATAAGGGAGTGGAAATGCCCGAGATTGATGCCAGCATGTTAACATTTCTGAAAAAAAAATTGACAAAGATCCGAAGAAAGGGATCAACCGAGCCTGGCGCTCCTGCCAGGATAAGCTTCAAGATTTATCGGTTCCCCAGGAAGAAATCCTTGAAATGGCTTTGAGGGGCAAAGAAACCGGCACTCCTATCAACCCCCACACCCTGGCCGAGTGGACTCAGAGATCGATATGCCTGCTAGACAACGCCAACTGTGCCATATCATCAGAAAGGCGAAAATCCCTCCTCATGAGGATTGATTCTAATTTGACAGAACTTTCCGCTGCTGATGCAGGCCCCCTGGCCTAAGATCGCCTCTTTGGCGACAAATTCGTAAAAGTTATTGCAAAGTATGTCACCACATTTACAACATTGGACAAGGCGCAAGCTTATTTTAAAAAAAAGTGTTTCACCCTGGCCTTTTTGGCCAGGCCGGACGAGGCAGGGGCAGCTCGTCAGACCGTGCATACTTTCAAGGTCCCCAAAGAGGATCCTTCAAACGTGGGCAGGACTACACCCACTGTGGTACTTTCTTCCCCTCCCACTCCCGCGTCCAACAGCGCAGAGGCTAGCAGGGAGGTGCAAGGAATAACTCCCAAGCACGTTTTTCAGCAGGTAAGACTTCTGGATTCCTCTCTCATCCAGTTGCGGGGTTGAGTGCAATTCTGTCTACACAATTGGCAGCGTGTGACACAAGATGCATGGGTACTGCAGACTCTGCAAGGTTTTCGCTTAGAATTTTACAAGACCCCACAACAACTGACTCCTCCTCCTTGATAGATCTAGAAATCCCAAAAACATTTTTTTTATACATTAGTGGGGAGGAGAACACAGTTTAGTGTTAAACCTCAGAGAGTTCAATTATTTCATTGTTTACCGGCACTTCAAGATGGAGGGCCTTGATCTACTGACGGATTTACTTCAGACTGGAGACTGATTGATGCGTCTAGATCTGAAGGACATTTATCTAATGATTTCCATTTGGCATCCTCACAGAAGGTTCCTACAATTCAGATGGAGGGAAAATTGTCTGGAATATTTGGCCTTGCCTTTTGGACTTTCATCAGCACCCTGGTGCTTCACCAAACTCCTCAAGCCGGTGGTAGCTCACTTGCGAGAGAAGGGGATTTGGATGATAATATATCTCGATGATGTTTTGATCATGGTTCAATCCCAAGAGTTGGTGAAGCAACACAGTCTCATGATGATATCTCTCTTGCAGGATCTGGGGTTTCTTATAAACAAGGACAAGTCGAGCCTTGTACCCATCACAGTTCCTGGGGTATGTCATTAACTTGGAGACATCGCAATTAATACTTCCCGGTCCAAACTTCAAGACATCAAGAGAGAGTTGAGGGCTGCCCTAGTGCAACCCTCACTGTCCCAGAGAAAAATAGCACACATTGTGGGCCTCTTACCGTCCTCAATTCAGGCAATATCTCTGGATCCTTTACATTACCGAGCCCTACAGAGATTCAAAATTCAACGCCTGCAGAGAGGTTTGGTGTATGTGGAGCAGGTTCCCCTGACAGAGGAGGACAGAACAGAACTCAGGTGGTGGCTGACGCAGGTGAATGCCTGGAATGGTAGAGCTATTTTCAGTTCCCAACCAGAGGCGATAATAGAGTCAGATGCCAGTCGGTGGGCCTGGGAGCTCAATGCGGGGACATTTCAACGGGGGGCAGATGGTCTCAACAGGTACTCCGGCTACATATCAACTGTCTGGAGCTACTAGCAGGATTTTTAGCAATCACGACCTCATCTCCCAAGAAAGTCTTGTGCTTTATTCTGTTATGGATGGACAACATCACGGCAGTCTGCTATATCAACAAGTTGGGGGGTACAAGATCGCCCCTTCTGATGGAGATAGCCAAGGATTTCTGGCACTATTGCTTGGCCCAGCATGGTAGTGGTAGCGGAGTACATCCTGGGACAGACCAACGTATTAGCGGACTGGAATTCCAGGTACCTCAGAGACTACAGCCACTGGAAGCTTCCAGTTGACCCAAGAGGTATGGGATCAGTGCAAAATAGACCTTTTTGCCTCCCACCTCAATCAACAGCTGGAAAAGTTCTTCAGCTGGATACCGGACCCTCCCGAAAGGGCCATTGATGCTTTTTCCCCAAGACTGCCCAGGGGAGCTGAATTATGCCTTCCCCTCACTTGGGGTGATACCGAGAGTAGCGGCTGAAATCAAGAAGCAAGCGGCGGAAGTGGTGTTGATCACTCCGGTTTGGAAGGCCCAATTGTGGTTTCCACTGCTTCTAGAGCTAGCCTGCCACTCTCCCATGCTCCTTCCATGGTCGCAGGAGATGCTATTGGGACCCCAAGGAAAACTGCACCCTCTGGTAGTGACGAGGCAGTTGCATCTGATGGCTTGGAGGCTGTCGGGCAACAGTGGTGCTTGCCAGGCCTTATGGGCACAGCTTCAAGCTTTATCAATAAAGCGTGGGCATCGTCTACGAGGAAGAGATACTCGTCGGCATGGGGAGCTTGGCGAGGTTGGTGCTTGGGAAGGCACGTGTATCCTGTGGCAGCAGGGATAGTGGAAATAGTAAACTTTTTATCACAGAAAGCGGCAGAGGGCCTCTCTTACAGGTCAGTAAATATTTTTGGTTCCGCCATTTCAGCAGGACATGTTAAAGTCGATAATAATCTGGCTGGAATACATCCCGTCATTTCTAAGCTTCTTAAGGGCATAAGAGTATCTAATCCTCCGAAGTCGAAATATACGTTTCTGTGGGATGTCAACCTAGTGCTTAAGTTGTTTGAGAGATGGCCCGAGAACAGTTATTTGTTTAGGAAACAAATATCGACCAAATTAGCAATGCTTTTATGCCTGGCAGCATGTTGACGATCTTCGGATGTGAAAGCTCTGGATATTGCAGGTAGAATGTTTACACCGAAAGGTGTCTCTTTCAGTATTACTTGAAGGACGAAAATGATGTTTGCATGTATAAAGTACTTTGCATACCCTTTCAGTACATAATTTTGTGTTGTAAATTGCTTGAAACAATATGAAGAATGTACGAGAACACTCAGGTCAGATATGGAAGGTCAATTACTGATTTCATTGCAGAAACCTTTCAAACCTGTGTCTGCTGCAACCATTGCCAGATGGCTAAGAGGGGTGATGGTCGAGGCAGGGATTGATGTTAAACAGTTTGGAGCTCATTCGATTAGAGGAGCGACGGCTTCCAAATCTGTAGCGATGGGAGTAACAGTGCAAGATATTATGAAATCAGCTGATTGGTCTTTAAGTTCTTCTTTTAAGCAGTTTTATTATCAGCTGGTTGGTGATATTGCAACAAGAGTTTTTCAATCAGCTTTGAACTAGCAAAATCTGAGCCTCCAGTCCTGACATAGAACTAAAAATTTGCTAGCATTCGCGCCAAGAATTTTCACTTCTATCAAGGACACGGATGCGAGGATTATCCCACCCAGTTGTTGATCTGATAATGTATGATTAGCCAGTATATAAAGTATATTCCATATGTAACATCGATTTTAACTCACTCAGATAATTCTATAGCAGGACCGGAGGCGAGGATTATGTAGACCTTTCTTCACTTTTATTAATAACAGCAATCAAACTTCAACTCCCATGATGCCCACATGAAACCATGACAACTAATAAACCAATCCACAGTCCATAACGATGAGTATATAAATAACTGACGGGCGCAGTCCTTCCTCTTTCTTCACTGCTGCCCGTCAGTTAAGTCCTAACTCCTTCTCGTTTGGGGATTGCCTTCTGCTGTAGCGTTTAATGCTCTTTAGATTTGCTGTGATCTTGAGGAACTCTCCTCGTTTTCAGCGCTCTGTATGTTGTGCGTGCCGGGTGCGAGGAACATATCCGAATTCTTTGCATTCTTGTACTTGTTATCCCACGCAGCAGGCTCTTGCATGAGTGCATTGTGCAGTGACGGCCTGTCACCGCTAGGGGCGTTATCGCGCTCCCGATCTGGGAAGGCAGCTCTTCACGCGCTGGGCTTTCCGATCGTTTCTGAGCCTGGCAAACACCCGCCCTCGGGGTTGCTTGCCTTTTAGGCTCCCAACCCTTGCCGACAACACGAAGCGGTAGGAGCAGGTCCTCCTGCATTGATATTTCCCTTGGTGGGGTAAGTGGCGATTTGCTTCTGGTTACCCAGGGTCTTCCCCTGTATTTTCTGTTGCTGAGTTGGGTACTTTGGGTGCGATGTCTTCTTCTACTCCCTCAGTAGATTCTTTTCTTGACCATGCATACGCCCCATCTTTGGGGTCGGAGGAAGTTTGGCCTCCTCAGTGACACCTTCCTGAGGGTATGGACAAATTAGTTTTGCAGGCGGTGGGGAAAGCCTTAGCACCCCTGCAGGATAGGTTGGACAAGCTCATGCAGAAGGTGTCCCACTCAGCGGGTGTTTTAGGGGATTCGGACCCTCGGACCAGTACATCTAAGGTCCCTTCTTCCTGTAGGAAGCGTGTCGCAGGGCACCTGGAGGGGTTTGCCCGGTTAAGGGAGGCCTTTGCCAAGAGTGCGCGAATGCTAGACCCTGTACCCTGCCGGGAGGATGTCTCACCCGGAGAGCATGGCAGCTCTGCTGCCCTGGCAGTAGATCCCTTTGTGGGATCACCCCATTCGGGGGGGGGTGACTCAGATGACGAGGGCTCGTCGGATGAGGTTCGCATCGTGGGAAGGCCTTGGCGCCCATCTGCGAACACCTCTAGTGTGGAGGAAGAAGGTTGGGATTCGAACATGTTTGACCCTGAGGACATTTATCACCCTCGGTCCTCTGAATGGGTCCCCAATCCTAAAGTGGCGGCCTATGTGGCTAAAACTATCCGACACCCCTTGGAGCAAGGGGTCCGGGCCCGCTTGCGGGTGGAAAGTCCTCGGCCGGCGCTGGGGGACAAGGTGGCTGTAAAACCTGTGTTGGATCCTAAATTATGTACTTTCTTTTCGAAGTACATGCGTGATCCCAAGAAGGGGATCGATCGGTCCTGGCGGTCGTGCCAAGACAAACTGTTGGATGTGTTGGGCCCCTTAAAAAAGATTATTGAGTTGGCGGATTCGGCCAAGGCTGCGGGGGAACCCTTGCAGGCGAATCTAGTAGCTGGATGGGCACAAAGGGCAGTTTGTCTCTTAGGCAACGCCAATTGTGCCATTTCCACGGAGAGACGGCTTTCTTTCCTGATAAAGATCGACCCTAAGTTGGGGGAGCTGGCAACATCTGAGACTGGCACGATAGCCCAGGGCAATCTCTTCAGGGATCCCTTTGTGAAGAAGCTTGGGCGATTCGTATCTACTTTCTCCGCTTTGGATAAAGCACAGTCCTCGATGCGCAAGATATTTCCCGGAAAGGTTTTCGGCGGGGGCAGAAGAGGAAGGGGTCGCTCCTCCAGCCGCTCTCAACAGTCAGGCCCCTCCAGAACCCAAGGCAAGCGCAACAACAGCTGGAGTGACGGCCATCAGGGAACCTTCTTCCCCAACAGAGGTTCTGGCCGGGGACGCTCTTCACGTTTCCAATGTGGAAATTCCAATTCCCAGGGAGGAAGTACAGGTGAGCACCCTTCTTTCTTCCCCTCTAGAACTGGGAGGCAGGATTGCCCTCTTCGCAAGCACTTAGGCCCGGCTTACGTCCGACCCTTGGGTTTTAGAGACAGTCTCAGGTTTTCACATAGAGTTTTATGGGACACCTGTTCAACCGGTTCGTCCTCCTCCCATTCGGTTCAGTGTACAGGATTCACTGTTGATCGATTCGGAAGTTCGACTTCTTCTGGGCAAGGGAGCCATTGTCCCGACTCTCCTCCATCCGAGGGGGTTTCTGAGCAACATTTTCCTGGTCTAGAAGAAGGACAAAGGGTTTCGCCCAGTGATAAACCTCAGGGCGTTCAACGAATGGGTGGTTTATCGTCATTTCAAGGTGGAGGGTATCCATCTTCTCAGGGACCTTTTGTGTCAAGGGGATTGGTTGATACGTTTGGATCTCAAGGATGCGTATCTTACAGTCCCTATTTACCACCCTCACCGCAGGTTTCTGCAGTTTCAATGGCAGAGTCAGGTCTAAGAGTTCACGTGCCTCCCATTCGGCCTTTCGTCAGCACCTTGGTGCTTCACGAAACTGCTGAGACCGGTAGTCGAGTTTTTGCGGACTCAGGGCGTGAGACTGATTATTTACTTGGACAATATCCTTCTGATGGACCAGTCCAAATCGCAACTACTGTCTTACAAGAACATGACTATTGCATTACTATAGGATCTGGGCTTTGTGATCAATTCGGGGAAGTCCTCTCTGTGCCCGTCTCAATCCACAACGTTTCTGGGTTTTGTTGTGGACACGACATCAGCAACGCTGTGTCTTCCGGAGCACAAGGCTTGAAAGATAAAGAAGGAGATTGCCAGGGTGCTCCGCAGGGACAGGACCTCCCTCCAGCAGATTGACAGGATTGTGGGACTCCTGTTGTCGTCGATCCAGGCTATATTTCCGGGTCCTCTCCATTAGAGGGCCCTACAGCGGCTGAAAGCTTCTCACCTCCGCAAAGGACATACCTATTCAGCTCTGGCAGAGCTCTCTTCGGAGGCTCGTCTAGAGATGCAGTGGTGGTTGGACCACATGGAGGCATGGAATGGCAAGGCCATTTTCGTTTCTCTTCCCGACCTGGTGATCGAATCGGATGCCAGCAGACTGGGCTGGGGAGCCAGGTGTGGTCAGATCTCCATGGGAGGTCAGTGGACCTCGGAGGAGTTGAACCTACACATCAACTGCCTGGAGCTTCAGGCGGGGTCGTTTGCGATCCGCTCTTTGACACGAGACAGGATTTCCTGTTGTGTCCTTCTTCTGATGGACAATATATCAGCTGTTCAGTATATCAATAGACTGGGGGGCACTCGCTCCAAGGTCTTAGCGGACTTGGCGAAGGATTTCTGGAATTATTGTCTTCAGAGACAGATTTCAGTCACAGCGGAATATCTTCCGGGGACTCACAATCAGGTGGCGGATTGGAATTCCTGGTACCTCAATGATTCCAGCGATTGGCATCTGGATCCGAGTCTCTGATGGACCGTTGGGGTCCTTTTTCTGTGGATCTGTTTGCATCCCGGTGGAATGCTCAACTTCTGACTTATTTCAGTTGGAAACCCGATCCGGTGGTGAGCACAGTGGATGCTTTCTTGCAGGATTCTTTGAATGATCAGTGCTATGCTTTCCCTCCGTTCTTGTTGATCCTCAGAGTGGTGCCTCAGGTACGTCGCCAGCGGCCGTCCCTGATACTGATATCTCTGATCTGGAAGGCTCAGCCGTGGTTCCCCACTCTTCTGGAGTTATCTTGGATGGCTCCTCTCAGACTCCCTTGTGTTCCGGGACTCCTCCAGGACCCACAGGGTCGCCATCATCCTCTAGTTCTTCAGGGTCACCTCGAGCTCATGGCATGGAGGATTTCAGGGAACGTTGGGAAACGACTTTCACGGGAAGCTACAGCCCTTATTAGACAGGCGTGGGCCCCAGGTACTATCAAGCGATACAGATCAGCTTGGAACAGACAGGCCCGTTGGTGTCTGGAGAGGGGGGTGGATCCCGTGGGGGCCCCCATTGAATTAATAGTCAATTTTTTGGCTGAACTTTTTTTCATCTGGTCTGAGTTATTGTACTATTAACTCTTTTCGTTCTGCGATCTCGGCGGGACATAATACTATCAATGATGTTCCGGGGGGGGAACACCCCTGGGTGGGTAAACTCTTGAAAGGGGTTTGTCCCGTCCTCCCGAACCTCGTTACTCTGGGTTATGGGACGTGAACCAGGTTCTTAATCTTCTATCCTCTTGGCCCGATAATTGTTACCTATCCAGGAAGCAACTTTCCACAAAATTGGCGATGCTTTTGTGCCTGGTTTCTTGCAAACGTGTTTCCGACGTGCGGGTTTTGGATGTGTCAGCTAGGGTCTTCACCCGAGACGGGGTTACTTTCACTGTTTCTCACGACGGACTAAGACAGGTACCAGGTTTGTATCTTATCCCAGTTTTGATTCTCATCCTAGGTTATGTGTGGTGAGATGTCTACAGACCTATGAAGCGGTCACGGAGGAGGTTAGACCTCCCGGAGAGAGGCAGCTTTTGATTGCTGTCAAGAAACCGTTTAAAGCAGTGTCAGAATCTGGCATTGACATTAGACATTTTGGGGGTCATTCTACTAGAGGTGCCATGGCCTCCTAGGCCATTTTGGTCAGTGGGCGTTTGGGGGACATTATGAGTTCGGCTGATTGGTCTTCGGAGTCGGTTTTTAAGAAGTTTTATTTTAAACCACTCCATGAGGCCACCTCGCTGGTGGTAAGTAAGCTTTGAAACTGCATAATCCTCGCCTCCGGTCCTGCTATTGAATGAAAAATTTCCTAGCTATCGTGAAGGAAACGTTCAATTCTATTAAGGACACGGAGGTGAGGATTATCCCGCCCATATGCTGTATTAGTATTACCCACCCGAGATTGAGCTGCCAGTTTGTGACATTGGAGTCCTCTTTGCAGGTGTATGGTAATTTTTCTTTGGTGATGTTTGACTACTTATGCATTTCTGATGCTTTATTATGGCTGTATTTATGCATTTTGTTCTTGTATGTATTTTTACTTACTATATGTTCATTCTTATTGGAGCTCTTCCTTGTCTTGTAGGAAGTGATTCTAAAGGAGATTGAAGTTGCGAGTTCCTTAACTTCCTTCAGTGAAGAAGAGGAAGGACTGCGCCCGTCAGTTATTTATATACTCATTGTTATGGACTGTGGATTGGTTTATTAGTTGTCATGGTTTCTTGTGGGTATCATGGGAGTTGAAGTTTGATGTTGTTGAACTTGCTGTTATTAATAAAAGTGAAGAAAGGACTGCATAATCCTCACCTCCGTGTCCTTAATAGAATTGAATGTTTCCTTCACGATAGCTAGAAGATTTTTCATTTCACAGTGATGCATTGGAAGGTATCAATGTTCTGTCTTGTTTCTTAGGATCGGAACAAAAAGTGGAATGAAAAAAGGATTTGTTTAACAAGAGGTTGAAGTGTCCGGGTTCGATATAGGGATGGACTGAAACGTTTCAAAGGGATTCTTCATGTTCATGTCCTGCAAGTTTGTTGTAGGTAGTTCATGGACCAAGATTCACTTCCTCTGAACAAAGAAAGAGGAGTTCCGGATGGGGTTTGGGACTCTAGTAGGGCCTGGAGAGAGGTGATTGGTGGACATATTGTGCTAAGCATAATGGGAAATGTAGTTGAAGTTTTCTGTTTTGTGACTGGCTGCTGTTTTTTGAGTAGTAAAGAAGGAGAAGCATAATCCTCGCCTCCATGTCCTTAACAGAATTGAAAATTCTTGGCGCGAGTGCTCGCAAATTTTTCATCCTCCGCTCCGGTCCTGACGTAGGGTTCAACAGTGCGTGGCCTGGAGCGGGCAGACACCTGAGATGTCACCTTAGTCGCGCGCTTGGAGGTAAAACTTGAGATCTCAGAGTATAGAATAAAAGAAACGAAGACGACTGTCACATCGCACTTTTGTGCCTTCGCGGCGCACAGGTCTCATAATCTTTATTTATTTTCAGCTTTCCGTCCGGTTCCGCGCTGTGCGGCGCGGCTACGGAATAAACAAGACTGACAAAGACAATAGCTCTGGCACAGGCGAGACCTATGAACTGTGTCAATGCTGGTGAACTCTAGCTGACCTCTTCAGCTGCTCCTGCCTGCAGCCAAAGGCCACCTCATTCTGGGACTTGTAGTTTCGGACCTAGATAGGCAGAGTCACGTGCTTAGGCACAACCCCGACGGCAGAGTGAGCCTGCCTATCTACCCGCCAGCCCCTCCCTGGGTCTGCAGCACCCCCGCAATAAGGGCCATGGACTCAAATGCTAGGGGGCCGGACCCTCCTTTCACCGCCCCCGGAACCTCCGCCCTTACCCGAACTCCAATAACAGGGACACGGGGGCCGCCATCATCAGCACACCGGAAGCAGAGTACCGGAACACGCCCAACCGCCTCCTGCAAAGATTCTAAACAGGCCCCGCCTACTGAAGGACGCGGACGGCTGGACTAGGTCTGACCAGTTCTCTAGCCAGGGGGAGATCCTGGCAGACGGGAACAACTCATAAAATAGGCCCAACTGCCTGCGGTAAAGAGCCCGAAACAAGCGCCGCCTCCTGAAGGACGGGGACGGGTAAGCAAGGTCTCACCAGTACTCTAGTCAAGCGGATACGATGGCGGGGGGGAATCAACTCATGAAACACGCCCAACCGCCTGCGGTAAAGAGCCGAAACAGGCCCCGCCTTCTGAAGGACGGGTAAACGAGGTCTCACAAGTACACTAGCCAAGGGGAGAAACTGGCAGACGGGAGCAGCTCATAAAACACGGCCAACAGCCACCTGCAAAGAACCCTAAACAGGCCCCGCCTACTGAAGACGGCAGAAGGATAAACAAGGTCTGACCAGTATATAAAATTTTCTAATATACACGTCAAGAATGAAAAATTTGCTAGCATTCGCGCCAAGAATTTTCAATTCTATGAAGGACACAGAGGTGAGGATTATGCTTCTCTTTCTTTACTACTCAAAAAACAGTAGCGAGTCACAGAAAAGAACTACATTTCCCATTATGCTTAGCACAATATGTCCACCAATCACATCTCCCTAGACCCTATAAGAGTCTTTACCACCATCCTGAATTCTATGTCAGGACCGGAGGCTTCGGATTATGCTTCTCTTTCTTTACTGATCAAAAAACAGCAGCCAAAGAGTTAACAACATTAAACTACAAATCCCATCAACCCTAGTAGTCCATAGTGTCCAATCCCAGGGCATCCACAACTATAAGAGTCTCTATGACTACAGCTCCTCCTCTTTCTTTGCAGCTGCGCAGCCGAAGTTAAGTCCCTCGTTTTTCTCAGCTTTATTCTGTGAGATAAGTACTGGTTATTATATATTGTTTATTGATTCTGGGCCGTGGAGTGGGAGCACGGCAGCGGCACTCGATAGACGGGAGACTCTCCTTCAGTCTTCCCGTTTTTCATTCCGCGATACGCGCGTCAGGAGCGTCCCTCGCTCGTTCCCGATCGCGCTATTGTGGAATTGAATCTCCGCCCGCGACACAGCTGAGAAGTAATTGCTGTGCGCGCCGGGCGGAGGATTTTGAATTCACTCGGTCTCCAAGGGAGACCGAGCGAGTGCGGCATTGGAGAGCAGTCTGCGCTCTATTTTTACACTTCTTGCGCTCGAGTATGCGCGGAGTCAGAGATTCCGATTTCCATCGGAGTCTCCGTCTCGGCAGCGCGCGAAGCGCATTTGAAGTATTCCTGACCTACAGAACGCCCGACGGGGCGGGTAAACGTTCAGGCCTCGCCTAGGAGGCTTTTTGCAGGTGCTCCCTCCACATTACTGCAGGCCCACAACAAATTGCACTGGGTGCATAAAATTGATTCACTCTTTTTATAAGAGTATTTTACCTGCTGGGGCTGCCTCCCCCCTTGAACTTCATCTGTATCCTGCCATGGCTTATTTTGCTGGGGAGGATGAATATTATCAGGAGGAAGTGGAAGGTCCCTTCCCTGAACAGATGGAGGAGAGATTGGTACAAGCCTTGGGCCATCATGTTCAGGATTCTGTTAACCAAGCGCTAATAAAAGCACTTACACCATTTACCAGACCTCTGGTCAGATATGGGCAAAGAGAATTAATGGGACCCCTATCATCTGGGTCACAAAATAACGAATCTCACTCCAGAGACCCTAATTTCATTAATATGGGACAGAAAAACCCTTTATCTTCAGGAGAAATTCTCTCCCAAATGGCCTCGGCCGTACTCAACGACCATGAATATAGTTCGGATCTTCCTTCTTCCGAGAGTCTTCCCACCCTCTCTGCAGGACTTAAAGATCTCTCTCAATCATCCGACTCTCAATCAGATTCCGATGTCTCAGAGCCTAAACCTTCAGGCAAGCGCAAACGAAAATCAAAACGCTACATCGGTGAAGAGGTATGTCTTCAGGGAAATTTGCTTTTCGACCCAGAAAACATCATTCATCCCAGGTCAATGGAATGGGTCCCTTGCACTGAAGTAGCCCAGTATGTCCAAGAAAGACTTCACAAGGGTTTTGATAAGGAGGTTCGTAGCATTCTTACATCGGAATGCCCCCGCCCCTCGCTGGTGGGCAAGGTGGCAGACACCCCAGAACTCAACACCAATGTGGCTACCTTTCTAAATAAATTTTCTAAAGACCCTAAAAAAGGTCTGGATCGTGCCTGGAAGGGATGCCAAGACAAATTGCTAGATTTGTCTGGTCCCATTACTAAGATTTTAGACTTAGCCGTTCAGGCAAAAGAAGATAACTCGACCTTAGACCCTCAAACTGTTCTAGAATGGGCCCAAAGAGCCATCTGCCTTTTGGGCAACGCAAATTGTGCCATGTCATCCGAACGCAGAAAATCGTTCCTCATGCGAATAGATCCTAAATTAGCAGAGTTGGCACCCACGGAACCAGGCCCCCTAGCTAATGGTCTTCTATTTGGAGAGAAATTTGTGAAAGACTTGGGCAAGTACGTCTCCACCTTTACAGCCCTGGACAAGGCCCAATCCTCCATGAAACAAATGTTCACAGGTGGCCTTTTTACCAGGGCCGGGCGCTATAGAGGTCGAGCGCCAGGCCGTGGTTTCCAACAGACCTCTGCCGGTTATGCTCCCAGAGGTCAAGGATACTACCAGCCTACTGGTTTCTACGCCTCCAGAGGCCGCAGAGGTCGTGGACGTGGCTTCAGGAACCGAGGCTCAGATCGAGCTCAAGATTCCTCCAACACAGGTGAGAATTATTCAATTTTCAGAGGTGATTCTTGGGGGGAGACTAAAGAGACATGCCCCAGCATGGAGTCGCATTTCCCAAGACCCGTGGGTTCTTCAGACGGTCAAGGGTTACAGACTAGAGTTTTACGACACCCCCGACAGGGATGCCCCCCTCTTCCCCTCTCTTTTTCCCTTGCAGAGAGCAATTTCATAGATGCAGAAATCGAAAGTCTCCTGCACAAACAAGCAATTATATCCACAAGTCCTCATCCAAACGGTTTCATCAGTACCATTTTTCTAGTTCAGAAAAAAGGAGGAGGTTTTCGCTTGGTACTAAATCTGAAGGATTTCAATCATTGGATAGTCTATCACCATTTCAAGATGGAAGGTATCCATATGTTGAGAGACCTTCTTCAAGAAAAAGACTGGTTAGTACGTCTAGATCTCAAAGACGCCTACCTGTCAGTTCCCATTTTTCCCCCTCATCGACGATTCCTTCAGTTTCAGTGGAGACACCTTTGGTACGAGTTCAAAGTGCTCCCTTTTGGTCTATCCTCAGCCCCGTGGTGCTTCACGAAGCTACTCCGCCCAGTGGCCAATTCCTTCGGGAAAGAGGTGTTCGCCTCATCATTTATCTCAACGATATTTTGATCATGGCACAGTCCAGAGAACTGGTCTCTCTACACCTCTCCTGGGCAATTCAAATACTCCAAGACCTGGGCTTCTTGATCAACAGCGAGAAGTCAGTCACGGTTCCCTCTCAAAATATAGAATTCTTAGGTTTTCAAGTAGATTCTATTCAGACTCAGCTCAGACTACCTTTAGCGAAGCAGGCCTCAATCAAGAAAGAGTTACGGAAAGCCCTTGCCTCTCCGACTATATCATTACGGATTCTAGCCCGACTGGTGGGGCTTCTGGCTTCCTCCATTCAGGCAATCTTTCCGGGACCGCTACACTACAGAGCCCTCCAGCGCTTGAAGATATTACACCTGCGCAAGGGTCTCTCTTACACAGACCAGATCCCGCTATCAAAGGAAGCCAAGCCGGAGATTGTCTGGTGGCTTCATCACATGGAGGCTTGGAATGGCAGGGCCATCTTTGCATCCTCTCCGGAAATGATCATAGAATCGGATGCCAGTCGATGGGGCTGAGGAGCTCGTTGTGGATCAGTGGAGACGAAGGGCCGTTGGTCCCCAGAGGAGCTGAATCTCCACATCAATTGCTTAGAGCTACTAGCGGGAGCATTTGCAATTCGTTCTCTCTCGCCCGACAAAGCCAGATGTTGCATCCTCTTGCGGCTGGACAATGTGTCAGCAGTGAGATATATCAACCGCCTGGGAGGCACCAGATCTCATATGCTAGCAGAGATTGCCAAGGATTTTTGGCATTATTGTCTCCAGAACCAGATACATGTGATAGCAGAATACATTCCGGGTCGCGCCAATGTAGTGGCGGACTGGAATTCACGTTTTTTGAAGGACAACAGCGATTGGATGCTCCACCACTCATTGTTTCAGAAACTGTCAGAGAGATGGGGTCCCTTTGTAACAGACCTGTTTGCCTCTCGGCTCAATTCCCATCTCCCAAACTTCTTCAGCTGGAGACCGGATCCAGTAGCAATGGGAACGGACGCCTTTCTCCAAGATTGGTCTCACAGCATTCAGTATGCTTTTCCCCCCTTCTTTATGATTCAGAGGGTCCTTGCTCAAGTAAGGAGGCAAATAGCAGAAATAGTGTTAGTGACACCGCTCTGGAAGGCCCAAGTGTGGTTTCCGGTGGCGATGGCACTATCATGTGCCTCCCCAATACATCTGCCATTATTCCTGTCCCTTCTTCTGGACCAGTTGGGATCCCCTCATCCCCTAGTTGTTCAGAATCAGCTACACCTCATGGCTTGGAGACTTTCAGGAGACGATGGCAAGTGCCGGAAGTTTCAAAAGACTCTTTGTTCTTTTTATCTCAATCCTGGGCCCCCTCCACCCATAAACGATATGAAACAGCCTGGAAACGATGAGTGGGTTGGTGCAGTGAACGGGATATTGATCCCGTGGGGGCCCAGATTCCCATGATAGCTAATTTCCTCTCAGAACTAGCTACACAGGGTCTGGCCTACAGAACAGTTAATAATTTCAGATCTGCAAATTCAGCAGGTCATCCCCATGTGGATGGTAAACCTGTGGGGGAACACCCTTTAATTTCCAAAATTCTCCGAGGTATTCGAATGGTAAAACCGCCTCAACCACGCTACGCAGTCTTGTGGGACGTGGATATCGTCCTTCGCTTTATTAGGTCGTGGCCTTGCAATGAAGATTTATCACTTAAACAATTAGCGGCCAAATTGACGGTTCTTTTGTGCCTTATTTCATGCAGACGCGTTTCTGATGTGAAAGCTTTGGATTTGACAGGTAGAGTATTTACTCCTACGGGAGTCTCCTTCTCTATTTCTAGAAGAACAAAAACTGCATCAAGGTGTATTTCATATCCTGCTTTCCCTCATAATCAAAAACTGTGTGTGATTCAATGCCTCAAAACTTATGAGAATTCTACCCGTGAATCTCGAAGAGATGCAGGAGGTCAATTATTAATCTCCCTTCGGAAGCCCTTTGGCCCGGTCTCGTCGGCAACTTTGGCTAGATGGGTCAAATGGCTTTTGGGAGAAGCTGGTATTGATACCTCAGTGTTTGGGTCTCACTCCATAAGGGGAGCTATGGCTTCCAAATCCTTTGGAGCGGGTTCCAGATTAGCGGATATCATGGCAGCAGCGGGTTGGTCTTCAGATAGTACATTTAAAGTATTTTATCATGAGCCCATTGTGGATATTGCATCTAATGTGGTGGATCAGCTTTAAACTAGCATAATCCGAAGCCTCCAGTCCTGACATAGAATAAAACATTTTCTAGCTATCGCGTCAAGAATTTTCAATTCTATTAAGGACACGGAGGCGAGGATTATCCCACCCAGGTTTAATTAACAATGGTAATTGTTTGATGTTTAATTATTAACATATAAATTCGTAATGATGAAATGCATTCAAATTTGTGTTTTTCCCCCCCTTAAAAATGAAATTTTTTCAAAAGATATTATGAAGTATTTCTTTTCATTTAGGTTCCGTTTCCAAAGGTGATTGAAATTTCAGGCTGGGCTTTCGAAGTTTCCTGTTGTGTTCGAGTTCGCCAACATGTTCAGTGGCAAGTTTGAAGGATTGATGTATGTTCGTCTATTGCAAAGAAAGAGGAGGAGCTGTAGTCATAGAGACTCTTATAGTTGGGGATGCCCTGGGATTGGACACTATGGACTACTAGGGTTGATGGGATTTGTACTTTAATGTTGTTAACTCTTTGGCTGCTGTTTTTTGCTGAGTAAAGAAAGAGAAGCATAATCCTCGCCTCCGTGTCCTTAATAGAATTGAAAATTCTTGACGCGTAAGCTAGAAATATTTTTACTCCTCTTTCTTTGCTCGGAGGAACTGTATCTTGGTCCATGATCTGCCCACAACGAAAGGACCTCAACATGACGAATCTCCTGAAGCGTTTTGGTCCATCCCGATATCGAACTCGGACACCTCAACCTCTTGTTACCCAAGTCCTTTTTTCATTCCGCTTTTTGTTCTGATCCTAAGAAACAAGACAGAACATTAGCCCCTTCGCTGCCAGGCCTTTTCCCCCTTCTTGTGCGGAGCCTTTTTTTGGCTATTTGGGGCAGTTCGCGCTTAGACCCTCATAACTTTTTGTCCACATAACCTACCCACGCCAAATTTGCGTCCTTTTTTCCAACATCCTAGGGATTCTAGAGGTACGCAGACTTTGTGGGTTCCCCTGAAGGAGACCAAGAAATTAGCCAAAATACAGCAAAAATTTAATTTTTTTAAAAAAAATTGGAAAAAAGGGCTGCAAAGAAGGCTTGTGGTTTTTTACCTGAATATGGTATCAACAAAGGGTTTGCAGTGCTAAAATCACCATCTTCCCAGCTTTCAGGAACAGGCAGACTTGAATCAGAAAACCCCATTTTTCGACACAATTGTGGCATTTTACTGGGACTTACCCCATTTTTAATTTTTTGTGTGCTTTCAGCCTCCTTTCAGTTAGTGACAGAAATGGGTGTGAACCCAATGTTGGATCCCACAACGCTAAACATTTCTGAAAAGTAGACAAAATTCTGAATTCAGCAAGGGGTCATTTGTGTAGATCCTACAAGGGTTTCCTACAAAAAAATAACAGCTGAAATAAAAAAAATATTGAAATTGAGGTGAAAAAAACAGCAATTTTTCTCCATGTTTTACTCTGTAACTTTTTCCTGTGATGTCAGATTTTTTAAAGCAATATACCATCTGCTGGACTCTTCTGGTTGTGGGTATATATAGGGCTTATAGGTTCATCAAAAACCCTAGGTACCTAGAGCCAATAAATGAGCTGCACCTTGCAATGGGTTTTTATTCTATACCGGGTTTCCACAATTCATTTGCTGAAATATAAAAAGTGAAAAATAGGTATCAAGAAAATCTTTGTATTTCCAAAATGCGCACAAGATAAGGTGTTGAGAAGCAGTGGTTATTAGCACATCTCTGAATTCCAGGGTGCCCATACTAGCATGTGAATTACAGGGCATTTCTCAAATAGACGTCTTTTATAAACACTGTCATACATTTGGAAGGAAAAAATGGAGAGAAAGACAAGGGGCAATAACACTTGTTTTGCTATTCTGTGGTCCCCCAAGTCTCCCGATAAAAATGGTACCTCACTTACGTGGGTAGGCTTAATGCTTGCAACAGTAAACACAGTATGGCCACATCACATTTTTACATTGGAATCTGACATGTTTTTTGCAAAGTGCCTAGCTGTAGATTTTGGCCTCTAGCTCAGCCGGCACCTAGGGAAACCTACCAAACCTGCACATTTGTGAAAACTAGACACCTAGGGGAATCCAAGATGTGGTAACATGTGAGGCTCTCACCAGGTTCTGTTACCCAGAATCCTTTGCAAACCTCAAAATTTGGCCCAAAAAACACTTTTTCCTCTCATTTCGGTGACAGAAAGTTCTGGAATCTGAGAAGAGCCACAAATTTCCTTCCACCCAGCGTTCCTCCAAGTCTCCCGATAAAAATGGTACATTTGTGAAAACTAGACACCTAGGGGAATCCAGGGTGGGGTGACTTGTGAGGCTCTGACCAGGTTCTGTTACCCAGAATCCTTTGCAAATCTCAAAAGTTGGCTTAAAAAAACACTTTTTCCTCTCATTTCGGTGACAGAAATTTCTGGAATCTGAGAGGAGCCACAAATTTCCTTCCACACAGCATTCCACGCAGCATTTCCCCAAGTCTCCCCATAAAAATGGTACCTCACTTGTGTGGGTAGGCCTAGTGCTCGCGAAAGAAAATGCCCCAAAACACTATCTGGCACCTCAAAATGATCAAATACAAAACTACCAGGAGCGGGGCACCTGAGTTTTTGGTCCTGGGCTCAGCAGCCATCTAATGAAACCTACAAAACCCAGACATTTCTGAAAACTAGACACCCAAAAGAGTCCAGGGAGGTGTGACTTGTGTGGATGCCCCAATGTTTTCTTACCCAAAATCCTCAGAAAACCTCAAATTTAGCTAAAAAAAAAAAAATCATTTTTCCCACATTTCTGTTTGGGATCACCGCACCGGGACACATTTCCTACCACTCAATGTTCCCCTCAGTCTCCCGGTAAAAATGATATCAATCAATCACAATATTTGTAGAGCGCACTACGTACCCGTTAGGGTTTCAAGGCGCTGGGGGGGGGGGGTTGGGGGGTGCTGCTACTGGTCGAAGAGCCAGGTCTTAAGTAGTCTCCTGAAGGTGAGTAGGTCCTGGGTCTGTCGCAGGACGGTCGGGAGGGTGTTCCAGGTTTTGGTGGCGATGTAGGAGAAGGATCTGCCGCCGGAGGTCTTGCGCTGAATGCGGGGGATGATGGCGAGGGTGAGGTTGGCGGATCGGAATTGGCAGGTGGGGGAGTAGAAGTTGAGTCTGTTGTTCAGGTAGGCTGGACCGGCGTTGTGGAGTGCCTTTTGCGCGTGGGTGAGGAGTTTGAAGGTGATCCTCTTGTCCACGGGGAGCCAGTGGAGGTCTCTCAGGTGGTGGGAGATGTGGCAGTGGCGGGGTACGTTGAGGACCAGCCGGGTGGAGGCATTTTGGATGTGTTGGAGGCGTCGTGATTCTTTTGCTGGGATGCCTGTGTAGAGTGCGTTGCCGTAGTCTAGCCTGCTGCTGACGAGGGCCTGGGTCACCGTTCTTCTGGTTTCCGTCGGGATCCATTTGTTTATTCTACGGAGCATGCAGAGGGTGTGGTAGCAGGAGGAGGCAACTGCGTTGACCTGTTTGGACATGGAGAGGGAGGAGTCGAGGACGAAGCCTAGGTTGCGTGCGTGGTTGGCAGGTGTTGGCGGGGCACCCAGTTGTGTAGGTGGGCCACGTGCCTGTGACAGGGAAGAGCCAAAAACATGTTGAAATTGAGGGGGAACCAAAGCTGGTCCAAAAGGGAAGTTTAAAAAAATAAAATAAATTATGCTGACAAGTGCAGCAGAATGTTTATCGGTATAGATGAGACAATGTTGGGTGGTAGGAATTTTGTGGATTCCTGCAGATTCCAGAAGGTTCCATCACAAAAATGTGGGAAAAATGTGTGATTTCTAGCAAAGTTGGACGTGTGCAGGGCATTGTGGGTAAGAAAATGGTGTGGGGTGCATGTGAATCACAACACCCTGGAATTAACCCGAGTTTTCAGATGTGTCTAGGTCTTCTGGATTTTTCTACATGGCAGCCTCCCAAAGTAAAAAAAGTGCAGCCTTCACCATTCCAAGTGGAACGATTTTGAGAGTTACGTAGCTCTCATGGCCCAAATGTAAAACCAAAACCCCAAATAATCAAATGTCCTCTTGCTTGCCGTGGGATAAGATGTCCTAATGTGCGGGGGAGAGCTGAAAGACTGTTACCCCCTTCAGTTGGGGTGGGGGCATAACCAGGCCCATACTGGTTGGTAGCCACCACCCCACTATTTTCTTTTTTAATTCCATGGCATTTAGAAGACTTTCTGCCCCTCCCCCCCGGGGTGTGGATTGGGGGTAATTGCCACATCTGCCCACTAGTGGGAAGAACAACTTTGGCCCCATTTATTATCTTCCCTGGTCCCTGGTGGGCTTTCTGCCCCCCTTGGGGGCAGATGGGCCTTCCAAAAATAGGCTGATCTGCTCCGAGGGTGGCAGAAATGGCCTAAATACAATTTGCCCCCCAGGGAAGCAACCCTTGCATAAGGGGTCGCTCCCCATACATAAAAACATAAAGTAAATAAAAATATATATATATCCCTGGCATTGTGATCGGGCAGCAGAAATACTTGCAGAGACAGGAAAGGAAAGGCCTTTCCTTTCATGCCTCTGCTGGCCCCCTCCTGAGCGGAAGAGAAATGCTCAGCATTTCTCTTCCGCATAGTGCTGGAAGCATGCTTCCAGCGCGATGGGAGGTGACCTCTGATGAGGTCAGCACGCAATCGTGTGCTGATGTCATCAGACGTCACTGGGAGGGGGTCTGGGGTGGAAGGGGAAGCCACGGGGGGGAGGGAGCCCACGGAGGGAGCGCTAAGCTCCAGTGCCGGGATGTAATGGTTACGTCCCCGGCACAGGAGCACTGTGCCGGCAGACGTAACCATTATGTCCCTGGCACAGAACAGGTTAAGATAACTTCCACTACATCACTGTGAAACTATCTGGGTGGGATAAAGTTGATATTACACATACATTACTCTCTATATTCTGGCTTAATCATACATTATCAGATCAACTACTAGGTGGGATAATCCTCGCCTCTGTGTCCTTAATAGAATTGAAAATTCTTAGCAAGAATGCTAGCAAATTTTTCATTCTATGTCAGGACCGGAGGCTCAGATTATGCTAGTTCAAAGCTGACAGAAAAACTCTTGCAGCAATATCACCCACCGGTTTATAATAAAACTGCTTAAAAGTGGAGTCTGAAGACCAGTCAGCTGATTTCATAATATCCTGAACTGTCACTCCCATCTCAACAGATTTGGAAGCCATTGCCCGCCAATCGAATGAGCCCCAAACTGCTTAACATCAATCCCTGCCTCAACCATCACCCCTCCTAACCATCTGGAAATGGTCGCAGAAGACACCGGTTTGAAAGGTTTTTGCAATAAATCAGTAATTGACCTTCCACATCTGATATGAGCACTCTAGTACATTCTTCATATTGTTTCAAGCAATTTACAACACACAATTTTGTACTGAAAGGGTATGCAAAGTACTCTACATGCAGACACTGTTTTTGTCCTTCTAGTAATATTGAAAGAGGCACCTTCCGGTGTAAACACTCTACCTGCAAGGTCCAGAGCTTTCACATCTGAAGATCGTCGACAAGCCACTAGGCATAAAAGCATTGCTAATTTGGCTGATATTTGTTTCCTAGCCAAATACATGTTCTCAGGCCATCTCTCAAACAACTTAAGCACTAGGCTGACATCCCACTGAAACGTATATTTCGGCTTCGGAGGATTAGACACTCTAATGCCCTTAAGAAGCTTAGAAGTGACAGGATGCATTCCTGGAATGCAGGGTGCCATTCCAGGCATCCACCTGCGTCATCCACCACCCGAGCTCTGTCCTGGCCTCCTCTTTCATGGGAACTTGCTCCGAATACGCCAAACTTCTCTGCAGGTGTTGACTCTTGAGCTTCTGCAAGGCTCAGTAGTGTAGAGGCCCCGGGAATATTGCCTGAATCGAGGACGCTAGAAGGCTCACAATGCGTGCTATTTTTCGCAGGAACAGTGAGGGCTGTGATAGGGCCGCCCTCAACTCCCTCTTTATGTCCTGAAATTTGGACCCGGGAAGGATCATTTGCGATGTCTTCGAATTGATCACAAGCCCCAGGAACTCCACCGCTCTGGTGGGTACAAGGCTTGAATTATCCTCGTTTATCACAAACCCCAGATCCTGCAAGAGAGATATTGTCAAGAAACCGTGTTGCTTCACCAACTCCTGGCATTGAACCATGATCAAAATATCGTCGAGGTATATTAACATCCGAATCCCCTTCTCTCGCAAGTGAGCTACCACCGGCTTGAGCAGTTTGGTGAAGCACCAGGGTGCTGATGAAAGTCCGAAAGGCAGGACCAAATATTCCAGCCATTTGTCCTTCCATCTGAATTGGAGGAACCTCCTGCGAGGATGCCAAATGGGAATTGTTAGATAAGCGTCCTTCAGATCTAGACGCATCAACCAGTCCCTGGTCTGAAGTAAATCTGGCAGTAGATGAAGGCCCTCCATCTTGAAGTGACAGTAAACAATGAAATAGTTGAACTCTGAGGTTTAGCACTAAATGGTGTCCTCCTCCCCACTTCTGCACAAGAAAAGTGTTGCTGCAAAACCCAGCCGGATGGGGTTCGCAAAAGGCCACCGCACGTTTCTGTATCAAAGCCTGGATTTCTAGATCTATAAAATTGGTCTCTTGTGGGAAAAACACAGAGGAGGAGGAGGAATCTGTTGACGTGGATTCTGGCAAAATTCAAAGCGAAAACCCTGCACAGTCTGCAATACCCATGCATCCTGAGTCACACGCTGCCAACTGTGTAGACAGAATTGCACTCGACCCCCCAGCTGGGTGAGAGAGGAATCCAGAAGTCTTACCTGCTGAAAAACTTGCTGGGGTGCTATTCCTTGCACCTCCACGCTGGCCTCTGCGCCGTTGGAAGCGGAAGGGGAAGAACGTGCCACCTCAGGTGTAGTCCTGCCCGTGGTTAAAGGATCCTCTTTGGGGACCTTGAAAGTATGTCCGGCCTGACAAGCGGCCCCTGCCTCGCCCGGCCAAAAAGGTCCGAGTGAAACACTTTTTTTAAATTAGCTTGTGGCTTGTCCAGTGTTGTAAATGTAGTGACATACTTTGCAATATCTTTTACAAATTTGTTGCCGAAGAGGTGACCTTCGGCCAGGGGACCCGCATCAGCAGCGGCAAGGTCAGTCAAATTAGAGTCAATTCTCATGAGGAGGGGTTTGCGCCTTTTTGACGATATGGCGCAGTTGGCGCTGCCTAGCAGGCATATCGCCCCCTGAGTCCACTTGACTAGGTTGTGGGGATCGATAGGTGTGCCAGTTTCTCTGGCTCTCAAAGCCATTTCAAGGATTTTCGCGAGGGGACCCGATAAATCCAGAAGCTTATCCTGGCAGGAGCACCAGGCTCGGTCGATCTCTTTCTTCGGATCTTTGGCAAATTTCTTCAGGAATGTTAACATGCTGGCATCAATCTCGGGCGTTTCCGCCACCTTATTTGTGATTTCTCGCCGAGGACATTGGGCCTGCAACCTATTGGGGACCTCCTTGTCAAAGCTCTTGCACAGCTTATCATGCAAGTACTCTGCTACCGCCTGCGCTGGGGCCTAATCTGCTGAACGAGGGTGCACTATATCTTCCGGGTTGAATTGAAACGGATTGGGGGGGAACTAAAATCTCTTGCGCTTTCAAGGAAGACGCCTTCTTTGCTCTTCTACGCTTGCGCAGGGAGGTGCTGGAGTGAGAGGAATCAGAGTCACTGGGGCCAGAATCTGATGAAACGTGAGCACCTCTAGGGAATGCTTTGGAAGTGGAAGGGACAGAACAATATTGACGATCATTTGCAGAGGGTTGGTTTAGCGCTGCTGTGGCTCCATCATGAGGCCAAGAGAGGGAGGCGTCTTTAGATTTATCGGGGAGAGAAGGACTCCCTTCCGCTGAACTGCCTTCTGATAATGGGACTAGACCTTGCTTTTTAGCAAAGTGCTCTAATTGTTGGGTTATGGGTTTTAGAGTCACCACCAATGCTTGACTAATCTTCTGAGGGACAGAAGCTGCGAGTGCCCTGCTGACTGACTGCTGAACCGAGGCGTTGATTGCCTCAGACAGACCGTCACCCAAGAACTCACCGTCTTCGTAGTATTTCCCATGCTCCTCCTCCTCGAAGGGAACCCAATCAGTCATGGTAAAAGTAAGCTTAATGCAAAAGTAGGAACTCTATATCCAGATGGTCCCTGGATGTGAACTGCAGGGGGAGCCATCCCTAGTGCAAGGAACAGAAAACCAGCTCCTCTGCGTTAGCTGCCTATTAATTATTGCAGCCCCCATGCAAAAGGAGGACGTCCAGAGAGCCACAAAAATGAGGGAGATAAAGCTATCTACGAGCGTGCACTCCGCTCCAATGCAGGGCCAGCTCTGTTATTTCAGCCGGAGTATGGCGTCTACAGCGCTGACAGGAAGCCAGGAAGGCGAAGAATGCACGCAAGTCCCAATGTCCTGTCAGCGTGTTGGAGGAGGAGAACTCAACTGCGCATAGCCCAATCCTACTAGGATAGCCCAACTGGGCTACACGCTTGTCCTCAGCTCTCTGCCTGGGCCTGACGAGGGAAAGGCTGCGGGCTGGCGCTGACTCGCCGTATCAAGGGGGAATCCTTCAAACAAACAACACAGCGCACGATGCACTGCAATTACTTACCTGCTAAGACGCTCCTCCGCGCCTGGCTGATTCTGCCACCCAGATGAGGAAGCAGCCGGCCGGAGCAAAGTCAAACACACGGTAAGACAGACGCTCTGCAGCCCATGCCGCTCACACCTAATGGCTGCTGTTTTTTTGAGTAGTAAAGAAAGAGAAACATAATCTGAGCCTCCGGTCAGCAAGGATGGCCATGCAATTTAGATTTATCCAGAAAGCAATTGTCAGCAAAACTAACCATTTTACTGTGCCTGCTCTCCTGCCGGAGAGTTTTGGATGTTCACGCCCTGGATATTGCAGGTAGAGTATATTCTCCTGACGGTGTTACGTTTTCCATATCCCGGAGGACCATAACCTTTTCCAGGCAAGTAACCTATCCTAGTTTTCCAGAAAATCCTAAGCTACGTATTGTACAATGTTTAAGAGAATATGAAGATCGAACCAGGGAATTTCGTCAGTCTCCTGGGGGTCAACTACTGATTGCTCTGCAGAAGCCTTTTCACCCCGTGTCTTCAGCTACATTGGCGCGCTGGGTGAAGTGGATTCTGTCGGAAGCGGGTATCAATATATCCAGATTCGGGGCCCACTCTGTGAGAGGGGCCATGGCGTCAAAAACATAGGCCCTCATTACAACCTTGGCAGGCGGAGGAGGCCGCCCGCCAAGGTTTAACCGCGGAGCGGCCGCCAATGCGTCCGCAATCCCGCCGGACGCATTATGAGATCCCCGCCGGCCCAGCGGGGATGTCGGCCGTAACATGGGAGCCGGCTCCTAATAGAGCCAACGGTGTTGCGGCCGTGCAATGGGTGCAGCTGCACCCGTCACGCTTTTCACTGTCTGCATTGCAGACAGTGAAAAGCAGGGTGGGGCTGTGCCTGGGGGCCCCTGCACTGCCGATGCCAACTGCAAGGGCAGTGCAGGGGCCCCAAGGGGCCCCGCGACTCCCCTTCCTGCCAGCCTTTTCATGGTGGTCTCGACCGCCATGCACAGGCTGGCGGGAAGGGGACTCGTAATCCCCTGTGCAGCGCTGCAAGCAGCGCTGCCCTGGAGGATTAAAACCGCCGGGACAACCATGGCAGTAAACCTCCGGTCACGGCGGTGCGACCGTGGCGCTTCCGCCGTGGTCGTAATGAGGCAGATTGTACCGCCAGTCTGTTGGCGGTACAATCACCAAAACAACCCTGGCAGTCAAGGACCGCCAGGGTTGTAATGAGGCCCATAGTTTCTTGGGTCTCAACTACAAGACATAGGGGGTCATTCCTACCCTGGCGGTCCAAGACCGCCAGGGTAGGGGACGGAGGAAGCACCGCCAACAGGCTGGCGGTGCTTCTGGGGCTATTCTGACCGCGGCGGTAAAGCCGCGGTCAGAAAAGGGAAGCCGGCGGTTTCCCGCCGGCTTCCCGCTGCCCCTGTGAATCCTCCATGGGGATTCCGACCCCCTTCCCGCCAGCCTGGTTCTGGCGGTTTTCACCTGACATAGAATATAACATTTTCTAGCATACACGTCAAGAATTTTTAATTCTATTAAGGACACCAAGGCAAGGATTATCCCACCCTAAAAGTAATCATGCCCATCGCTTGTTCAATACATGTCGAACTACCATTGTATTGCGCCTTGATTTCAGAGTGTTAAGTATATGCTTAGACAATTGCATCACATGTGTTTGATTACATTAAATACATGTACGATTGCCTGCGTTTTCGACTCATAACGGATTGTTGAAGGATGAGTTTTGTACACAACAGACCATTACAACAAGATTATCTCTTCTCTTTTACAGCTTCCGATCAGAAGGCTGGATAACTAGAAGCCTAAAGACTACATTGTCAGGACATAGATCTCCTCGTCTTGCTAATTCAAGGGACAGTTCAATTTGATGTATTTCAACTTGCAGAACGTTTTTGTGGGACCTGTTTACTAGCTGATAATCTTGTTTCAGGGCAAAGAAAGAGGACGATCAATGGGTCCTTGCTACTTCATACAGATTAATGTGCCGTGATTCGTACAGAAGAGATGATGTCATGGGTGGCATTTTGGGGTTTGTAGTTTTGATAAAAGTTACATTTTTATTGGCGGCTGTATGTTGGAAATAATAAACAGCAAAGAAGGAGAAGTATAATTCCAAGCCTCTGTTCCTAACATAGAATTCTATGTCAGGACCGGAGGCGAGGATTATGCAGTCCTTTCTTCACTTTTATTAATTACAGCAAGTTCAAAGTTCAACACAGGAAAAACATCAGTAATACTGCAGCACCCATGGTGCAACTGCACCCGTCGCACACCAGCAACTCTGCCGGCTCCATTCGGAGCCGGCTTCCTCGTTGCTGGTGCTTTCCAGCTGGGCGGGCGGGCGGCCTTTTGGCGGTCGCCCGCCAGCCCAGCGGGAAAGACAGAATGACTGCCGCGGTCTTTTGACCGCGGTACGGTCTTCTGGCGGTTCCCGCCAGGCGGGCGGCGGGCGGCGACCGCCGCCCGCCGCGGTAGGAATGACCGCCTTAGTGTTTTTTCTGGTGGTTACTGGTGCGTGTGGGGCTGATCGGACCGTACCCTCACAGTTTTCGATCAATTCTGACCCTCCCAACGCTTGCCGACACCGCGCTTGCGGTAAGTACAGGCTCTGCCTGTTGCCATTATCAGCCGTGTGGGGGGGGCTAGTGTTCATGGATTTGCCCAGTCGGGCTCACTAAGTGATCTGACTCTGTCAGTGTGGAGCACAACGATGGGACTACCCTTTGATTATTTTACAGGCCGTATTTTATTGCTCCCACCATCTTCTGTTGGCATTACTGTGGGAATAAATTGTATTGTGTGGATACTGCTTCCGTGGTGGTTCATCATGGAACCTTTGAAGGACCATGGTTAGACCACTTTCCCAGTGGCTGAGGAGGTCTGACCCTCCCAACGTCACCTTCCATCAGGGGTTGACAGGCTCCTCTTGCAGGCTATTGCAAAGGCCATTGCACCCCTGCAGGATAGAGTGAACAAATTGATGGACCAGATGTCCAATGTTCTGGGTATGTTTGGGGATTTGGGTGCAGGACCCAGTACTTCCACCAATTCTTCCTTCTCGAGACGCATGAAGCGTGACGCTGGACACCTGGAAGGCTTTGACAAACTCAGGGAGGCCTTCCGTATGAGTGAGCAAATGCTGAAACACGCACCGTGCTGGGAGGATGTGACACCTAGAGAGAGTGGCGGCACAGCGGATGTCTTCCAGGGATCTCCCTCTTTGGGTGGGAGGTGAATCCGATGAAGAGGGATCATCAGAGGAGGGGTGTGATTTGGGCAGGCCTTGGCGCCCATCGACAACCGCTTCAAGTCTCGAGGATGAAGGGCCAGAGGAGTCGGACATGTTTGATCCAGAAGACATTTATCATCCCAGCCATCCCAGGTCCTCTGAATGGGTGCCTGACATCAAGGTTGCGTCTTACGTGGCCAAAGCAATTCGCCATCCTTTAGACAAGGAGGTGAGAGCCCGCCTTCGGGTGCAGTGCCCCAGACCTGCACTGGAGGAAAAGGTGGCTGCAATCCCCTCTATTGACCCTAAATTGTGTACCTTTTTTGCTAAATATATGCTTAATCTGAAGAAAGGTATCGCTCGCTCCTGGCGAGCTTGCCAGGATAAACTTCTGGATGTCCTGGGTCCGATCACCAAAAAAATTGAAATGGCAGAGACCTCCAGGCAATGGGGGGTGCCCTTACAAAAAGACGTATTCGCAGGTTGGGCACAACGGGCAGTCTGCCTGCTTGGTAGCGCTAACTGCGCCATCTCAGCTGAGAAGCGGTGCGGTGGTGCAAGGCAATCTTTTCGGAGACCCTTTTATTAAGGAGCTCGGGAAGTTTGTGGCGACCTTCTCTGCGTTAGATAAAGCACAGTCGTCCATGAAAAAGATCTTAACCTGGAACGGTTTTCCATGGGGCCGGAAGAGGCATGGACCGTTCCTTCGGCCGCACTCTCCAGTCAGGCCTTTCCAGACTTCAAGCCTGCCACAACAACGGCTGGATTGTTGGCCAACAAGGAGCTTTCTTACCCAGTAGAGGTGCCAGGAGGGGTGGGCCATCCCGGGCCACCAATAAAGGCATCAGCGCTTCAACAGGAAGTGGCGGTAAGCGCTCTCCTTTTTTTCCCTCAAAATCTAGGAGGGAGGCTGAGACTGTTCGTAAGAAATTGGAAACGGATTTTGTCCGACCCATGGGTACTGGAGACAGTCAAAGGGTTCCCCATTGAGTTCTATGGTTCCCCGATCCAACAAGTAAGACCCCGTCCAATTCAGTTCAATTGGCAAGCGTCACAACTGATAGAGGCAGAAGTACAACTAATTTGCAAAGGGGCTATCATACAAACATCCCTTCAGCCGACGGGTTTCTTAAGCAATACATTTCTGGTCGGGGAGAAGGACAACGGCTACCGACCTGTGAGAAATCTCAAAGAATTCAATGAGTGGATAGTCTTCCATCACTTCAAGATGGAGGGTATCCATCTCCTCAGAGATATGTTACTCCAAAGAGATTGGCTGGTCCGTTTGGACCTGAAGGACAAGTACCTAACAGCCCCCATTTTACATCCACATTGATGTTTTCTGCAATTCCCGTGGCAGGATCAGGTATACGAGTTCCAATGCCTGCTGTTTGGCCTGTCATCAGCACCATGGTGCTTCACGAAGATGCTGAGATCGGTCATAGAGATTCCAAGGACCTGGGGCATCAGGTTGATAATTTATGTAGACGATATCCTCCTGATGGACTAGTCGCGGGCGCAGTTGCTGAACTACTTGACAACAACTATTGTGTTGCTACAGGACCTTGCCTTTGTGGTCAACAGGGACAATGCTTCTTCCATCCCAGTCCACGATTTTCTTGGGGTTACTAGTGGACAAGGTTTCTGCTACCCTGAGACTCCTGGAGGACAAGATCACCAAAATCAAAAAGGAACTTGCGAGGGTGATCAGGAGGGACAGAATTTCCCTTTGTCAGGTTGCCAGAATAGTGGGGCTCTTATCCTCATCAATTCAGGTGATCTTTTCAGGTCCCCTCCACTACAGTGCCCTCCAACGGCTCAAGGCAGCTCATCTCAGGAAGGGTCTCACCTACTGGGAACTGGTGAAACTATCTACAGAGGCCAGGTTGGAGATAACTTGGTGGTTGAACCACACGGAGGCCTGGAACGGGAGGGCGATCTTCGGGTCCCTTCCCGACATGATAGTAGAGTCCGATGCCAGCAGGATGGGCTGGGGAGCCAGATGTGGTCAGATCTCCATGGGAGGTCAATGGACCCCGGAGAAACTGAATCTCCACATCAATTTCTTAGAACTCCTTGCGGGTTCGTTTGCGATCCGTTCCTTAACACGGGACAAGGCATTGTGTTGCATCCTATTAAGAATGGACAACACATTGGCGGTCCAATACATAAACAAACTGGGGGACACATGATCCAGAGTCCTGGCGGAACTGGCCAAGGATTTTTGGCACTATTGCCTATAGAAACAGATCTCGGTGATGGTGGAGTACCTTCTGGGTCAACAGAACAAGGTGGTGGACTGGAAATCCCGTCAACGCAGGGACTACAGTGATTGGCAACTGGATCCGGCAATCTTCCAATCCTTGATAGCGCGCTGGGGTCCCTGCAAAGTGGACCTGTTCTCATCCAGGTTAAACGCTCAGCTTCCCCGGTATTTCAGCTGGAGACCAGATCCGGGAGCGGAGGCAGTGGACTGCATTTCTACAGGATTGGGTGAAGTTTCAGGGGTATGCCTTTCCTCCGTTTCTTTTGATTCCGAGGGTAATGGCTCCGGTCAGGAGACAGAAGGCATCTCTGGTACTAAATACACCAGTCTGGAAAGCACAGAGGTGGTTCCCTACCCTGTTGGAGCTTTTGTGGATGGCTCCTCTGAAATTACCAGATGCACCAAGGATCCTTCGAGATCCGGCGGATTGCGAACACCCTCTAGTGTTACATGGACACCTCAACCTCATGGCTTGGAGGATTTCAGGGGACGTTGGCAAGACTTTCAACTTTCACAAGACGCTAATGACCTTATCAGACAATCTCAGGCACCAGGCATGATTAAGAGATATAGATCGGCCTGGAATTGATGGTTCCGTTGGTGTTTGGAGAGACAGGTGGATCCCGTGGGGGCACCCGTCACTCTCATAGTTAATTTTCTGGCATAACTTTACATGTCGGGGTTAGCCTATTACACAATTAATTCCTTCAGATCAGCAATTTCAGCAGGACACAATCAGGTCAACAATTTACCAGTTGGTGAACATCCTTGGGTGAGTAAACTTCTCAAAGGAGTCAGATTTGCTAGACTTCCTGCACCCAGATATTCGGCATTGTGGGATGTCAATAGAGTCTTAAATTTTATTTCATCTTGTCAGGATAATCAGTTTCTCGCAGGAAAGAGATTTCAGCGAAGTTGGCCATTCTGCTCTGTCTCATATCCTGCAAAAGAGTCTCGGATGGCCGAGCTTTGGCCATATCAGCTAGGGTTTTTACCCCCAAAGGAGTGACGTTTACTATTTCTAGGAGGACTAAGACTAAGACAAATACCAGGTCAGTATCTTGTCCTAGTTTTGAATCCCATCCTAAGTTGTGTGTGGTGAGGTGTCTTAAAGCATATGAGAAAATGACAAAGGAGAGCAGACCTCCAGGAGAGACACAGTTATTGATCACCATTTAGGGCGGTTTCTACTCCCACTATTGCGAGAGGGTTAGGTGGATCAATGCAGAAGCAGGCATAGATATACGTGTTTTTGGTGCCCACTTTACCAGAGGTGCTATGGCCTCTAAAGCTATTCAGGTAGGTGGTAGATTGGAAGATTTCATAAATGCTGCTGACTGGTCATCAGAATTGTTTTTAAAGAAATTCTATTGTAAACCAATAAATCAAGCCGCATCTTTGGTGGTAAGTAAGCTTTGAACTTGCATAATCTTCGCCTCTGGTCCTCACATAGAATGAAAAATTTCCTAGCTATTGTGAAGGAAAATTTCAATTCTTTTAAGGACACTGAGGCGAGGATTATCCCTCCCTCATACTTGGACAGTATTTCACCCCCCGGGATTCGGGTTCGGCAGAGTATTTCATCAATGCGTAAGGATGAGTGGACATCACATTCACAGGTGTTATATGCATTTTCCTTATTATGAGATACTGTGAAAAGATTGATGGTACAGTATTTTAAATTTTTTATTGACAAGTTTCTCATTCCTGATGAATTATTGTTTATTCAAGGGTTGATGGTTGTAGAAGATTGTTTGAAATTATTGTCCTGTTGACAATTTAAGGAAGAACATGTTTTAGAAGTGGCTACCTCATAGTTGAGTCTAGAATTCTCACATCTATTTATCTTGCAGGAGATTGAAAGTCAGATTGAAGCCGCTTGAACTTAACTCCCTACAGCGAAGAACCGGAAGGACGGCTGTTGTTTGACAGATATATAGGCTCTTGGATGGGGACAGGATTGGTTTACCGGTTACCATCGCTACGAGGGAGCATCATGGGAGTTGCAATATTACTGATGTTTTTTCTGTGTTGAACTTTGAACTTACTGTAATTAATAAAAGTGAAGAAAGGACTGCATAATCCTCGCCTACGTATCCTTAATAGAATTAAAACTTTCCTTCACAATAGCTCGGAAATTTTTTGGTCTAGCCAAGGAGAGGTGCTGGCAGACGGGAGCAACTCATGAAACACGCCCAACCGCCTCCTGCAAAAAGGCCTAAACAGGCCCGCCTACTGAAGGACGGTGAGCAGACAAAGAAAGTAAGGGCCACAGGCAACAGTACTACTGGTATTGGGTGAAACTACCGGAAAAGAAATAAAGCAGCTTGTCGGGATCTCAGTCTGCACCCGGCGAAATACTGGACACCGTACAACCTCTTTGCGGGGAACTTGTCTACATATTAACTGAGGCCCATCATTGTTCCTAACAGCTGCTTGAGAATGCCATTCTTTGAAAGCACTGAACAAACCCCAGAAAGTATATATTCACCGTCATGTCTTCCATGGCTCCATTGGGAGACATGGGAGCTCTAGAAGCAGCTGATCCATGGGAGACATGGCAGCTCTAGAAGCAGCTGATCCATGGGAGACACAGGAGCTCTAGAAGCAGCTGATCCATGGGAAACATGGGAGCTCTAGAAGCAGCTGATCCATGGGAGACACAGGAGCTCTAGAAGCAGCTGATCCATGGGAGACACAGAAGCTCTAGAAGCAGCTGATCCATGGGAGACACAGGAGCTCTAGAAGCAGCTGATCCATGGGTGACATGGGAGCTCTAGAAGCAGCTGATCCATGGGAGACATGGCAGCTCTAGAAGCAGCTGATTCATGGGAGACACAGGAGCTCTAGAAGCAGCTGATCCATGGGAAACATGGGAGCTCTAGAAGCAGCTGAGACATGGGAGCTCTAGAAGCAGCTGATCCATGGGTGACATGGGAGCACTAGAAGCAGCTGATCCATGGGAGACATGGGAGCTCTAGAAGCAGCTGATCCATGGGACACATGGGAGCTCTTGAAGCAGGGGAGACATGGGAGCTCTAGAAGCAGCTGATCCATGGGAAACATGGGAGCTCTAGAAGCAGCTGATCCATGGGAGACATGGGAGCTCTAGAGGCAGCTGATCCATGGAGACATGGCAGCTCTAGAAGCACCTGATCCATGGAAGACATGGGAGCTCTAGAGGCAGCTGATCCATGGGAGACATGGTAGCTCTAGAGGGAGCTGATCCATGGGTGAAATGGGGGCTCTAGAAGCAGCTGATCCATGGGAAACATGGGAGCTCTAGAAGCAGCTGATCCATGGGAGAAATGGGAGCTCTAGAGGCAGCTGATCCATGGAGACATGGCAGCTCTAGAAGCACCTGATCCATGGAAGACATGGGAGCTCTAGAGGCAGCTGATCCATGGGAAACATGGTAGCACTAGAGGGAGCTGATCCATGGGTGACATGGGAGCTCTAGAAGCAGCTGATCCATGGTAAACATGGGAGCTCTAGAGGCAGCTGATCCATGGGAGACATGGGAGCTCTAGAGGCAGCTGATCCATGGAGACATGGCAGCTCTAGAAGCACCTGATCCATGGAAGACATGGGAGCTCTAGAGGCAGCTGATCCATGGGAAACATGGTAGCTCTAGAAGCAGCTGATCCATGGGTGACATGGGAGCTCTAGAAGCAGCTGATCCATGGGAGACACAGGAGCTCTAGAAGCAGCTGATCCATGGAGACATGGCAGCTCTAGAAGCAGCTGATCCATGGAATACATGAGACCTCTAGAAGCACATGATCCATGGGAGACATGGGAGCTCTAGAAGAAGCTGATCCATGGGACACATGGGAGCTCTAGAGGCAGCTGATCCATGGGAGCTCTAGAAGCAGCTGATCCATGGGAGACACAGGAGTTCTAGAAGCAGCTGATCCGTGGGAGACTTGGGAGCTCCTGAAGCAGCTGATCTGTGGGAGACTTGGGAGCTCTAGAAGCAGCTGATCCATGGGAGACATGGGAGCTCTAGAAGCAGCTGATCCATGGGAGACATGCCAGCTCTTGAGGCAGCTTTTCCATGGGAGACATGGGAGCTCTAGAGGCAGCTTTTCCATGGGACACATGCCAGCCCTAGACGCAGCTGATCCATGGGAGACACAGGAGCTCTAGAAGCAGCTGATCCATGGAGAAATGGCAGCTCTAGAAGCAGCTGATCCATGGAATACATGAGACCTCTAGAAGCACATGATCCATGGGAGACATGGGAGCTCTAGAAGCAGCTGATCCATGGGACACATGGGAGCTCTAGAGGCAGCTGATCCATGGGAGCTCTAGAAGCAGCTGATCCATGGGAGACACAGGAGTTCTAGAAGCAGCTGATCCGTGGGAGACTTGGGAGCTCCTGAAGCAGCTGATCCGTGGGAGACTTGGGAGCTCTAGAAGCAGCTGATCCATGGGAGACGTGGCAGCTCTAGAAGCAGCTGATCCACGGGACACATGGGAGCTCTAGAGGCAGCTTTTCCATGGGAGACATGGGAGCTCTAGAGGCAGCTTTTCCATGGGACACATGCCAGCCCTAGACGCAGCTGATCCATGGGAGACACAGGAGCTCTAGAAGCAGCTGATCCATGGGAGCTCTACAGGCAGCTGATCCATGGGAGACATGGGAGCTCTGGAAGCAGCTGATCCATGGGAGCTCTAGAAGCAGCTGATCCATGGGAGCTCTAGAAGTAGCTTCTAGAGCTCCCATGTCTCCCATGTGGATATCAGAGACCCCCGGGCAAATGGTGGCTCCACATAGATGTGTTGATGAGATGCTGGTTGTGGTCCCCTGCTTTGTGGAGTTGGAGTGGGTAGAGGGGGTGCGTTAGGACAAAGGGAGGGAGCTCTGTCTTAATAATGTTTTTCTTTCGCAGGTGGTTAATAAGTCAACATGGATCAGGCATCATCTGCTTGGATCATGTACTTATTTGTACAGTGGTTCCATGGTAGCATCAAGGCCTGTATACCTATCAAGCTGGCTCGTCTTGTTGCAGTCTCCGTGTATCCTGAATGCTGTCTGGAGCTGGGCATGGGAGGTCACTGAATGTCCAAACCAGAACTGCCAGGAGACACTTTCATCTTCACGCAATTACAAGGAACCACTGTCCACCGCTCACAGAGCAGAAACACCAGGGCTTACAAGGTTTTTTTGTGGTGTGTTTATCTAGATTTTTTTATTATTACTAGTCTATCATTCTTCACACGAATTAGAGGTAAAACGTACAAGGTTTACAAGGTGTCTTATCATAGAGAAGAGCTGTCTCTGCATATCTTGAAATGTGTGCGCGAGGATATAGGACTTCTTTCCCTCCTTGGGCTCATAATTGAAGTCCCAGGATGCGCAATCTGGTCTTGGCAGTCGTATTCTCCTTCTTCTGCATTCACCCATTTGGTGCTCCGAAGAGCAGTCAGTCCACATGAATGACTGCATGTCTTGCCTGCACCTCACCCTCAACTCTTCCAAAGCCCTCCTACTCTTTGCATGAATCCCGTTTCAGTCCTGCAGCACAGGTAAGGAGTGGTGATCATTGCCCCTGTCTGGTACAAAGCAGAACACACCATTGACTTTAAACCAGGAGCCTCATCTTCTGCATAGTGGTACCTACAGTCTACCATTGACTTGGAAGCAGGACCCCCATCTTCTGCATAGTGGTACCTACAGTCCATCATTGACTTGAAAGCAGGAGCCCCATCTTCTGCATAGTGGTACCTACAGTCCATCATTGCCTTGGAACCAGGAGCCCCATCTTCTGCATAGTGGTAGCTACAGTCTACCATTGACTTGAAAGCAGGAGCCCCATCTTCTGCATAGTGGTAGCTACAGTCTCTCATTGACTTGGAACCAGGAGCCCAATCTTCTGCATAGTGGTACCTACAGTCCATCATTGACTTGGAAGCAGGAGCCCCATCTTCTGCATAGTGGTACCTACAGTCTACCGTTGACTTGAAAGCAGGAGCCCCATCTTCTGCATAGTGGTAGCTACAGTCTATCATTGGCTTGGAACCAGGAGCCCCATCTTCTGTATAGTGATACCTACAGTCTCTCATTGACTTGAAAGCAGAAGCCCCATCTTCTGCATAGTGGTACCTACAGTCTACCATTGACTTGGAACCAGGAGCCTCATCTTCTGCATAGTGGTACCTCCAGTCCATCATTGACTTGGAACCAGGAGCCCCATCTTCTGCATAGTGGTACCTACAGTCTATCATTGACTTGAAAGCAGGAGCCCCATCTTCTGCATAGTGGTACCTACAGTCCATCATTGACTTGGAACCAGGAGCCCCATCTTCTGTATAGTATACAGTCTCTCATTGACTTGAAAGCAGGAGCCCCATCTTCTGCATAGTGGTAGCTACAGTCCATCATTGCCTTGGAACCAGGAGCCCCATCTTCTGCATAGTGGTACCTACAGTCCATCATTGACTTGGAACCAGGAGCCCCATCTTCTGCATAGTGGTAGCTACAGTCTACCATTGACTTGAAAGCAGGAGCCCCATCTTCTGCATAGTGGTAGCTACAGTCTCTCATTGACTTGGAACCAGGAGCCCAATCTTCTGCATAGTGGTACCTACAGTCCATCATTGACTTGGAAGCAGGAGCCCCATCTTCTGCATAGTGGTACCTACAGTCTATCGTTGACTTGAAAGCAGGAGCCCCATCTTCTGCATAGTGGTAGCTACAGTCTATCATTGGCTTGGAACCAGGAGCCCCATCTTCTGTATAGTGATACCTACAGTCTCTCATTGACTTGAAAGCAGAAGCCCCATCTTCTGCATAGTGGTACCTACAGTCTACCATTGACTTGGAACCAGGAGCCTCATCTTCTGCATAGTGGTACCTCCAGTCCATCATTGACTTGGAACCAGGAGCCCCATCTTCTGCATAGTGGTACCTACAGTCTATCATTGACTTGAAAGCAGGAGCCCCATCTTCTGCATAGTGGTACCTACAGTCCATCATTGACTTGAAAGCAGGAGCCCCATCTTCTGCACAGTGGTACCTACAGTCTATCATTGACTTGAAAGCAGGAGCCCCATCTTCTGCATAGTGGTACCTACAGTCTATCATTGACTTGAAAGCAGGAGCCCCATCTTCTGCATAGTGGTACCTACAGTCCATCATTGACTTGGAACCAGGACCCCCATCTTCTGCATAGTGGTACCTACAGTCTATCATTGACTTGGAAGCAGGAGACCATCTTCTGCATAGTGGTACCTACAGTCCATCATTGACTTGGGAGCCCTATCTTCTGCATAGTGGTAGCTACAGTCTATCATTGACTTGGAACCAGGAGCCCCATCTTCTGCATAGTGGTACCTACAGTCTATCATTGACTTGAAAGCAGGAGCTCCATCTTCTGCATAGTGGTAGCTACAGTCTATCATTGACTTGGGAGCCCCCTCTTCTGCATAGTGGTACCTACAGTCTATCATTGACTTGGAACCAGGAGCCCCATCTTCTGCATAGTGGTACCTACCGTCTATCATTGACTTGGAACCAGGAGCCCCATCTTCTGCATAGTGGTACCTACAGTCCATCATTGACTTGGAACCAGGAGCCCCATCTTCTGCATAGTGGTACCTACAGTCTATCATTGACTTGAAACCAGGAGACCCATCTTCTGCATAGTGGTACCTACAGTCTAACATTGACTTGGAACCAGGAGCCCCATCTTCTGCATAGTGGTATGTACAGTCTATCATTGACTTGGAAGCAGAAGCCCCATCTTCTGCATAGTGGTACCTACAGTCCATTGCTCGGTGAGCTATCCTTGCAATTCTTTCATAGGGTGAGTGCTTGATAAATAACGGGGAGTACAACCTTTGCATTTGAACCCATCCTATTCTGACCCTCCACAACTGCTCCTTTTCTGATTCTTCCAGCCCACGTTTGCTGCATAGTTAGGGGGTGATAGGAATTTCCACAGGGTCATGGGACTGTCTGGGGCTACAAACAAATGTCCTGGCACCTGTGAGGCCACTGGCTCCAGGCAAAGGCCCTCACACCCTGATGAATCCAGTCTTCTTTGTGGCGAGTATGGCACCACCTACCATTTCCTAGTGCCCAAGCCCTCCTTCAAGGAGTGAGAAGCTATTCGACAAGCTGCTTTTAAGTGAGAAGTGGTACAGTGGCCTTCTCCACATGCTCCAAAGATTCTTTCACCGGTGGTTAAACTTCACTCAGGCAGCGGTACCCTGGGTGGTGAATACTTGCTTCGTGCACCTTTGAGGGCTCCTCAGTTAAGATGATCCCCTTTTGCAGTGTCTGACCAAGGCACACTTGTTCATGTGTTACCCACACATGCTTTGAATAGTCCTCTTACCTAGGGTGTGACAATGGTTTCTCGTGCTGGCTCATGTGTGTGAACTGAAATATCTAGGCACTTGACTCATCACTCTTACTGGCTGGTGGTTTCCTTGCCTCACATGTATCAATGTGGGCGCCTCAGTGCAGGACCTCTGAAGCCAGGCTCCTGGTGTACAGTATAAGCCTCTGGACATTCTTGTCTCCTGGAAGTGTGAAGGTGTGCGGGTGAGACATCTCCATCAGACACCCCAACCACATTTGGTGCAGTCATCTCGGTCTCCTCAGTATGAAAAGCCAATTAGCTGTTCATTACCATCTGAATTACAGGTATCAGAGAAAACACGTATGCAACTCTGCAGTATAAAGGACTCTACAAAGCATTCCCCACAGGTTGTAGATGTAATGCCTGGTTGCAAAGCCTCTGCGGTTTGCATTTTCTTGCTCTCCAAAATGGTCTACATCTGGGGTTCACCATCTTCCAAAACTGTGATTTCCAATGTCTTAGTTTCAGCTCCCATGTACATGTCACACCCCATCCCTGCTTAAGATGCCTTCCTGCACACTGTCTGCATTCGGTACCTGGCGACTGATTCCCATTTCCAAATTTCTTGTCCCGGTTTCTTGGGGGGCACATTACTGATGTGGTGTCTGTCAGGATTTGCAAAGCCTTATTTTATAATTGACTTTGGAAAGTTTTGAATTCTAAGATATGTCTGCGTTTTGCTGCATCAGCTTCTGACCTCTGGTCTTTAGACTGTCTGGCGTGCACCTGACCACTGATGTAATGCATCTGCTATATCTTGTGGGGTTAGTGGCTAAACCTCTGACCTCTGGTCTTCAGACTGTTCGGTGTGCACCCTACCACTGATGCAATGCATCTGTTACATCTTGTGGGGTCAGCGGCTAAACCTCTGACCTCTGGTCTTTAGACTGTCCGGCGTGCACCCGACCACTGATGCAATGCATCTGTTACATCTTGTGGGGTCAGCGGCTAAACCTCCGACCTCTGGTCTTTAGACTGTCCGGCGTGCACCCGACCACTGATGCAATGCATCTGTTATATCTTGTGGGGTCAGCGGCTAAACCTCTGACCTCTGGTCTTTAGACTGTCCGGCATGCATCCGACCACTGATGCAATGCATCTGTTATATCTTGTGGGGTCAGCGGCTAAACCTCTGCCAAAAGTGGGGACAGTGGCCGTAGGGGCGGGCATCTCCACTAGCTGGGATGCCCTGGGGTGCTTTAACAAAAGGCATGAGTCTTTGAGGCTCACCGCCAGGTGTTCCAGTTCCTTCAGGGGGAGGTGAGGAGCACCTCCACCCAGTGCAGGATTTGCTTCTTTCCTCAGAGAGCACAAAGGCTCTCAACCCAGTGGGGCAGAAACTCATCTCAGTAGCAGGCTGGCACTGACCAGTCAGTCCTGAACTGAAGGATTGGGTAAATTACAGGGGGCATCTTCTAAGATGCCCTCTGTGTGCATTTTGTAACGAATCCAACACTGGCATCAGTGTGGGTTTATTATTCTGAGAAGTTTGATACCAAATTTCTCAGTATTCAGTGTAGCCATTATGGAACTCGTTTTGACAAACCCCAGATCATATATTTAATATGGCCACATTGTACTTAGAATGGACGTAGACACTGTAGGGGCATATTGCTCATGCAGCTATGCCCTCACCTGGGGTATAGTGCACCCTGCCTTAGGGCTGTAAGGCATGCTAGCGGGGTGACTTACCTATCCCACAGGCAGTATTTTGTGGGCATGGTATCCTCAGGGGGATGCCACATCGACTTTGCCTTTTTCTCCCCACCAACACACACAATCTGGAATGGCACTGTGCGTGTGTTAGGTGAGGGCTCCCTTAGGGTGGCACACCACATGCTGCAGCCTTTAGGGACCTTCCCTGGTCACAGGGCCCTTGGTAACACTGGTACCTTTTACAAGGGTCTTATCTGTGTGCCAGGGGTGTACCAATAGTGGAAACAATGGTACATTTTAGGTGAAAGAACACTGGTGCCAGGGCCTGGTTAGCAGGGTCCCAGCACACTTCTCAGTCAAGTCAGCATCAATAGCAGGCAAAAAGTGGAGGGTAACTGCAACAGGGAGCCATTTTCCTACAAGGACCAAAATACATTGGACGACAGTGTCATATAACCCAGTCAAAAAGAAGTTGTTGTCCACTACAGAAGAAGGTAAGAGAAGTCAATATGCAGAACTGTATGCTGTATATCAGACATTGAAACAAGAATTGCCGGGGACTTGTCACATTTATACTGATTCTTGGTCTACTGCCAAAGGGTTTGCCACCTGGCTTCCCACATGGCATGCACATAACTGGCAAATACATTCTAAGGAGGTGTGGGTCAAAGAGTTGTGGAAAGAAATCTGGGAAATGCTAGAGCAAAGTACCGTTACTGTGTCATGTAGATGCCCACTTTCCCACTGACTCACTAGAAGTATGGTTTAATTCCCTTGCAGGCAACAAAGCCAAAATCTCAGGGGCAGAAGTTGCGACACGGGATTCTGAGTTGGTGGGGATGGCTAAGTGGGCACAACAAAAATGTGGACACCTGGTAGAGAAGGCTACTTACAGGTGGGCACAGATTAGAGGGATGCACATTCCCCTAGACTTGAAAAAAACCCTGTGATCATGCAGTGTCCTATTTGTTAACGCACAACAGAGATCTATCCTGCGAACAGTCAAAGGTCAGTTGTGGAGAGGAAATTTGCCGGGGCAGATATGGCAAACTGATTACATTGGGCCACTACCAACTAGTCACGGGTGTCAGTAAGCTTGCACAGTAAGGGACACTTATTCTGGTTACCTGATTGCGGTCCCTTACAAACGTGCCACTCAATATAATACCATCAAAACTCTGGACTTGTTAATGTTGTATTACGGAGTCCCACTCCAAGTCCAGAGTGACAATGGGTCACATTTCCAAGGAAAATTGGTACAAGATTATTGCTCACAACACAATATTGAGTGGATTTATCATATTACATACTATCCACAAGCTGCAGGACTGATTGAGAGAATGAATGGCTTGCTGAAAGCCCGATTAGGAAAACCCAAATATTGAAACCAAGAGACATGGCACTTCTTGAAACAGGTGTTGGAATAAGGATTTTCCTGGAGCATTTCGGACTGATTGCTCCCATTTCTGAGTTGGCACTCAAAGATATTCAGGTCTTGGGGGGGTGTGTGATCGATGACGACTACCAAGGAGAAATAAAAAACATTCTCCTGAATAGTGGAGATACTGACTTGATAATACAAACTGGAGATCGAACTGCACAAATCGTGATTATCCCTGGGTATGGAGGAATAGTGAAAAAGGGGACTGCCTCAGCCCTTCTTCGAGTGCGTGGGGAGGGAGGTTTTGGCTCAGCTGACAAAAATCCTGGTGATAAAGTGTGGGTAGAATCCCCAAATCATCCTCCTGAACCAGCAGAAATCATAGCAAAGGCCAAAGAAAATGTCCTGTTAGTCATGAAACCAGGAAAAGAAAAGTGGGAGTACATACCAGCGGATAAATGTTATTTGCGAGAATGATCACACTTGTCTCTTTTACAGATCATACTACAAGGTGTCTTTGTACTAGCTGTTCTACGTGGTCTCCCTTTAGGCGTGTGGGGTCAGGAGGGACCAAAAGCCCTCCGCTTCGAAATGATTGACCGACCATGCCGAATGACACCTTTACTGCCCTTGACCGAAAATGTTTGGACTCATGTGGCACTAGTTGTGCTTGCTTAACTTTTACATGAACAATATGCAAAGTACGGTGGATGTTATCTCCACCTGCTTAGTTGCTATCCCAACTCCTGCCAGTGTTTTGCTAGAAACCTTTAATGTCACCAACAAAGATGGAGCAGTTCAAAGGAGTGGCACGTTGTCACACTTTTCTGCCTACAAATACTGCAGGTTTTGCCAAGAAATAACGGATGAGAAATGGGATAATTTAACCCATGTGATTACTTACAATATTACTACCAGTGATGTCTGCTATAACTTAAATTGTGATTCTTACAAAATCGGAAAATGTGCTGAAATGCACCTATAGACAATAACGAGCTCTCCTCAGCAGAACCCGTGGGAACAACAAGTACTGTGTCAGCATAGAAACGATAAACTTTGTAAGAATATGGACAATAGCATGTCTTGTCAATACATTCTGACTGCTGCTAGCCACACCAAGCATGTATTCTGCTTTACTTCAAACTGAGGGGGAACGAAGTGAAAGGAATGCAAAGAATGCAGCACTCTTAGTTTGAATAATGAATTTATTAAGACACTTCCCAAGTTACACGAAGATTATAAGGTGAGCAACACATGTGCAACTCTTAAGATAATCACAGCAGTAAAAACAGTGATCAAAGAAAACGCAACACATCAACTATGCGTATAATATGTCACTTACCCAGTGTACATCTGTTCGTGGCATGTAGTGCTTCAGATCCATATGCTGTGTTTATACCGCCATCTAGTGCTGAGCTCAGAGTGTTACAAGTTGTTTTTCTTCGAAGAAGCTTTTTTCAAGTCACAGGATTGAGTGACTTCTCTCGGTGATAGTGCGCATGGGCATCAACTCCTTTGTTAGATTTTTTTCCCTGCAGGAGGGTGAAGTAAGGAGTGAAGAATTGTGTAGGTACAAATATATATAGAAAGTGAAGATGTCCATGCAATGTATATACATACTTACATGATAAAGTACTACAATGGCTACAGGCTTCCGGGGAGGAGGGAGGGCGCATGTGAATCTGCAGCACTACATGCCACGAACAGATGTACACTGGGTACGTGACATTTTCCGTTCGATGGCATGTGTAGCTGCACATACATAGGCTGTGCATAGACTGAAAAGCAGTACATCTCCCAAGTAAGCTGTGGTTAGCCTGTAGGAGTTAAAGTAGTTTGAAATAGTGTTCTAAGCACATCTTGACCAACATTTGCTTGTTGTTGAGATAACATATCTACACAGTAGTGTTTAATAAATGTGTATGGTATGGACCATGTGGCTTCTTTACATATGTCTGCCATTGGTATATTTCCTAAGGATGATATTGAAGCACCTTTCTTTCTAGTGGAATGTGCTTTGGGATTTACTAATAGTTGCCTTTTAGCTTTAAGATAGCAAGTTCTAGCTAATCCTTGCTTGAAAATAGGATTACCCTTATGAGGTTGTTGGAAAGCGACAAAAAGTTGTTTTGATTTTCTAAAGTCTTTGGTTCTGTCCACATAATACATTAGAGCTCTTTTGAGATCAAAAGTGTGGAGAGCTCTTTCAGCAACTGAATCTGGCTGTGGAAAAAAGACTGGCAATTCCACTGATTGATTAATATGAAATGGTGAAACCACTTTGGGTACAAATGCTGGATGTGTCCTAAGTACTATTTTGTGTTTATTTACTTGGAAGAAGAGATCTTCTAAAGTGAATACTTGAATTTCACTTACTCTCCTTAAAGAAGTCATTGCTAACAGGAAAGCAACCTTCCATGAGAGAAATCGGAGAGTGCAAGAATGCATGGGTTCAAATAGTGGCCCCATAAGCCTTGTGAGCACAATGTTAAGATTCCAGGCAGGAGCTGGTGGAGCTGTAGGTGGACTAACTCTTTTTAAGCCCTTCCATAAATGTTTTTATGACAGGAATTCTAAACAGAGAGGTATGTTGTCTGTTTTGAAGGTAGGCTGATATTGCTGTTAAATTAATTTTAATAGATGAATAGGCAAGATTTGCTTTCTGTAAATGAAGAAAATAACATACTATATTGTGTACTGATGCTATAAGTGGATCAATGTTTTTAGGTTGGCAGTAATATACAAAATGTTTCCATTTATTTGCGTACCACTGCCTGGTTGTAGGTTTACGTGCTTGCTTTAGAGTGTCCATCCATTCTGATGGAAGCTGTAGATATCCAAATTCTATGACCTCAGGAGCCAAATTGCCAGGTTGAGCATTCTGGGAATGGGATGCCTGATCTGACCCTTGTGTTGAGTCAATAGGTCTGGTCTGTTAGGAAGCTTGTGATGTGGTACTACAGATAGATCCAATAGTGTTGTGCATCAGTGTCGACGTGCCTACGTGGGATCTATGAGTATCACAGTGAGTGAAGTGTGACGCATCTTCTTGACCATACACAGACCTAACAGGAGAGGGGGAAAAGCGTACGCAAATATCTATGACCAACTGATCCATTGAGCATTGCCCTTGGATTGAGGGTGTGGGTATCTGGACGCGAAGTTTTGACATTTTGCATTTTCGCTTGCTGCGAAAAGGTCTATGTTTGGTGTTCCTCACATCTGAAAGTAATACTGAATTACTTGAGGGTGAATTTCCCACTCGTGTATTTGTCGCTGCGTCCTGCTTAAGAGGTCCGCTAGTTGGTTGTATATCCCTGGCTAGCAGGTGAATGTGATTGTGAATTGCCCATTTCCAAATTGTTTGTGTTAGAAGAGACAATTGGGATGAGTGTGTCCCCCCCCCGTTTTTACAGATAATACATTGTTGTCATGTTGTCTGTTCTTATTAAGATGGTTTTGTGTATGATCTGTGGTTGGAATGTTTTGATGGCTAAGAACACAGCCAGTAATTCTAAGTGGTTTATATGGTAAGTTTGCTGGATTGAGTCCCATTCCCCCTGTATTTTAAGATTGTTGAGATGGGCTCCCCAACCTGTCATTGATGCACCTGTGGTGATTATGGTCTTTGGCACCGGGTCCTGAAACGTCCGCCCCTTTTGATAAGTTGTTGTGATTCCACCGCTGCAGAGATTTGTAAGTTTGGCGGTCCAACAACACTAGATCCTTTAGTTGACCCTGTGCCTGAGACCATTGTTGCGAGAGACACTGTTGCAGTGGTCTCATGTTTAGACGTGCATTCTGCACTATTCCTATGCATGATGCCATCATTCCCAATAGCCTCATGACAAACCTTACTGTGTAAGTTTGACTGGCCTGCAATTGGGATATGATTGATTCGTTGTGGATTTGGGTAGGCTAATGCTGATTAAGTGTTCAGAATTGCTCCTAGATAAGGTTGAATTTGTGCTGGCTGAAGGTGAGGTTTCTGGTAATTGAGTGTGAACCCTAATTTGTGTAGGGTATTTATTGTGTATTGTGTTTGCTATTGACAATTTAGAATGGTGCTGGCTTTTATTAACCAATCTAGATAAGGGAAGACATGTGCTGCCTTCTGAGGTGAGCTGTGACTACAGCTAGATATTTTGTGAACACTCTTGGTGTTGTTGTTACCCCAAAGTGTAGTACTTTGAATTGATAGTGCTTGCCTGCTATTACAAACCTTAGGTACTTGCCGTGAGCTGGGTGTATAGGTCTAATGCTGTCATGTAATCTTGTTTTTGTAACAAGGGAATGACATCCTGTAGAGTGACCATGTGAAAATGCTCTGACAGGATATACTCATTTAGAGGCCTGGGATCGAGAATGGGTCTGAGAGTGCCATCCTTTTTGGTACGAGGAAGTATAGAGAAAATACTCCTGTTCCTTGCTAAGCGATGTAAACTATTTCTATTGCCTCTTTTAGAAGTAGAGACTGTACGTCTTGTTTCAGCAGAGCATTGTGTTCGAGAGAGAGAGACTGTGAAAACAGGGTGGAATGTTTGGTCGAGTAGAGATGAGTTCTAGGCAATAACCATTGCGGATAAATGACAGTACCCATTGATCTGTTGTAATTTGTTGCCAGTGAGAATGGAAATATTGCAGTCTTCCTCCCACAGGAGACGTGTGTTGCTGTGGAATGGATGGAAGTCATTGTTTTGAGGAGGTAGGAGCACCCTTGGAGGCAGGGAATTTACCTCTGGACCTGAAATGTTGTCCTCTGTAAGAGCCCCTGAATGACCCCCTAGTATAAATACTGTTGTCCCTGTTTTGAGTGGGACGTGGATACCTCCGTAGCTTGGGATTTAAATCCTCCTCTAAATTGGGGTTTTTGAAAGGAGCCCAAAATGGTGTAGTATAAAGGGCTCCCATGGCCTTTGCTGGGTCCGAGTCCTTTTTTTGTTTATCAGTAGTTGTGTCCACCTTTGGTCCAAAAAGCTGCTGTTTATTGAACGGCATATTAAGACCGCCTGCTATAGCTCAGGTTTAAAACCTGAGGACCTTAACCAAGCATGTCGCTTGATGGTAACACTGGTGTTAATTCCTCTAGCTGCAGTACCAGCTGCATCTAAAGCAGACCTAATTGGATTGTTTGCAATAGCTTTCCTCTACAATTTGATGCACCCTTTTCTGATGTTCTTTGGGGGAGATACTACAAGAATTCTTGCATCTCATCCCAATGTGCCCTGTCGTACCGAGCTAAAAGGGCTTGGGTATTTGCAATACGCCATTGATTGGCTGCTTGTGTTGCTAACCTTATACCTGCCGTATCAAATTGACGGCTTTCCTTGTCAGGGGCAGGAGTATCCCCAGAGAACTGGCTGTTCGCAGGCTTCCTGGCTGCACTGATTACAATGGAATCTGGTGGTAACTGCTGCAAAATGTAAACTGGGTCTGTTGGTGCAGGCTTATATTTTTTTTAAATCAATTCTGGGTGTTAAAACTCTAGCTTTAACAGGCTCTTTAAAAATATCGTCTGCATGTTTGAGCACACCAGGGAGCATTGGTAAACACTGGTACTGCTTGTGAGTTGAGGATAGGGTGTTGAAAAGGAAGTCCTCCTGTAAAGGTTCAGCATGCATTTGCACCCTATCATATGCAGCCTTCCTGGAGATAACCTGATTGTACGCTGTAGGATCCTCGGGTGGAGATGGTCTTATGGGATACAAATCAGGATCGTTAGGTGGGATTGGATCGGAGTCGTACATATCCCACGGATCTATGGTATAGCTAGCCACGGATCTATGGTATAACTAGCATCACCTCGATCTTTGTCCTGTGAGGAAGTGTGAGAGTGTGTGGGTGAAGGCGGTGGTGGTGAGTAAGAGGTTGTGGTGAAAAGAAAAATTGAGGCAAATGTGGTGGAGAAAGCTCAACAGGTTTTTACTTTTCCTTTTGTTTGTAAATTTTCGCCGGAGGTGGGGCAGTATCCAGAGTTTCCTGGAATGCTAATTTCCTTTTAGTATGTGGAGGCGGCAAAGCAATAATTTTTCCAGTCTCTTTGTGGATTTGAATTCTCCTTAGTTTACTATCCATAACCTCCAGAATGGGTTGAATGTCTGATTCATCCGCTTGGCGTTCTAGAGCATGTTTTGTGCTTCTAAAGGAATGTTCTGTAAGATTCCTGGCAACATGCTTCATTTGAGTCGAAAGTCCTGTTTCCTCTGTATAAGAAGAGGTTTTAGGCTCCAAAGATGGACTCCGATGTTTCAGTGCGGAAGATGGAATCTGATGTTTCGGCTACGAATAAGAGCGCGGTTGTTTCAGCTCCGATGTAGCGGGGCACCGACTCGGTTCGAAGGTGGAAGCCTGCATCTTTCGGCTCGACCCCAACACCGAAACAGGTGTGGTAGCCTGTTAAGGGAGTATCTTGGCCTTTTTTTGGTGCCGAATCCGAAGGTCGGTCAAAGATTGCTTGTTTTCGGGTAGAACCATGGCTAAGAAGCAGTGATGCACCCACGGCCTTGCGGGGTTTCTTACGTGCTGGGGTTGGGGCTGGTGTACTCATGTACTGTGCTGCAGATATTGCCTAGCTGTTCGCCTCTGAATCCTGCTTGGAGTCTGAATCTGGAATGGAGACTGCAGTTTGTGCCTGTTCTTCGCCAAGGATGTTGATGGTGGGCTCTGTGGATTTCGACACCATCTCCAATCATCTTGCTCTTCGATCGTATAAATTTTTCTTCAATCGCAAAGACCGACATGCCTCGCAGCTTTCTTCCCGATGGTCTGCAGAAAGGCAGAGATTACACACCAAATGCTGGTCGGTGTATGGAAACTTGCAGTGGCAACAAGGACAGAATCGGTAAGGAGTCCGATTCATGAGCCTATGACGCAGTAGGCCCGAAGTGGTCAGAGAAGGGCGTGGGTGCCCGAAAGGGCGTTTAACTGATCCCAACGGTAGGATCAGATCGAGTGCAGTAGGAAACTGCGATCGAAACTATACCGAGGGTAAGAGAAAGGATAGAAAGTTCAGAGAATTACCTAACCAAAAATCCCGGAGCGAGAGGGAACACGTCCGAACCTGACCACAGAAAGAAAACAATCTAACATGAGTTGATGCCCATATGCACTATCACCGAGAGGAGGAGTCAGTCGATCCCGTGACTCGAAAAAAACTTCTTCAAAGAAAAACAACTTGTAACACTCTGAGCCCAACACTAGATGGCGATATATGAATAGGATGTGTATCTGCAGCTACACATGCCATCGAACATATATATATGTATATATCTAGTGACTACATATTCATGCATGCACACCGCAAAGCTAGAAATAGGAATTAAAAATGCATCACTATGGGGCTTGACTCCGACATCATCTCTTCTCTGCCAACTTCAGGTTGTGGAACGAAAAACAGGAGAGAACCACCCTAAAAGGATTATTCTCTGGGCAATGCGTCCATTCCAGGGGAGGAGTTCCATCTTTCCCAGCTGTACAGCTTCCCCACCTTATATACTTTAAACAGACTTAAGAGGAAGGTTCTAGAAACCCCCTCCCTTTGAGTAAGTTGTTAAATTCAACTGTTGACCGTACCTGGCCAGATCTCACAGTGTATTTCCAAGACGAGCTGTACCCTGCTCTACCATAAACATTCTCAGCCTGGTACATTCTTATCTATATTTGCCCCCATGTTATGTTCCCTTTTCTAGTGAGAAAAAGTGAAAACATGTTAACAACTGTGCGCAGAAAAATACCTGCGCCACCAACGTGACGGTGTTTGAAGCTAAGCTAAGCTAGTACAAAATGGAGTCAATGGTCAAGATGAAATTGGTGGTTTAATACAGATAGCATTACAACATGTAAAACTACCAGTGGGGTGGTTGTTCTCCTGTAGAAATATCACTTAGACATACATTCCTGCCAAAATAACTGATGGACCATGTGCTTTTACACGATTAGGACTCATGATGTTTCCTTGTAACTCTGTACATACTCACTAGCAAAGAGAAACAGTTCAATTAAACGAAGACTGTGACTCTGAAATTCAATTATTATCTAAATCAGAATATGTGAGTTTAAGTATTTCCATAGTAGAAGTTCCAGGATTAGCGGTTTATGATACTCGAGTTATTAACAAGTTAGCATGTTTAATAGTTAAGAACATCAATCATACCGCTATCGCTTTACCCGAGTTATTGCTAGATATACGAGGTACTAGAAAAGGTAAGGGTCCTGATGCAAACAGGGCCGCCATTGACTATTTGCTGTTAAAGCACGACCATGGCTGCGCAGAATCTAAAAACATGTGCTGCTTTAACTTATCAGACCATTCTAAAGCTACTCGGTCCCATATTGAAGCTTTACATGAATTGTTGAAAGGAGTAAAACGATGTAGATAAAGGGTGGTAGGACTGGTTATTTAGCTAGCCACCTGATTTGGGGCAATCGCGCAATATTTTAGGCAGAATATTCCTAGTGATTTATGTTATAATAATGCTATGTTGCTGTATACTATGCTTACCTACTCCTGATTGCAATGTTTAGACCAAAAAGGGTTACTTTTAGACCAGTATGTTATGGGAGTCACTGGTCAAAGGGTGGAGTGTAATGCTATTTGCCCACCAATTTCATCTTGACCAACGCTGTGCTTAGCTGAGCTTTAAAAGCCATCACTTTGGTGGCACAGGTATTTTTCCACGCACAGCTCGTTAACGTGTTTTCGCTATTCTCACCAAGGAAGGGAACACAACATGGGGGATGCAGCGTTGATAAGAGTGTACAAGGAAGGAAATGTTTAGAGCAGAGAAGGGTACGGCTTGGTCTTGGAAATACACCTTGGGATGTGGCCAATCTATTTGTGTGTTTTTCAACACTGAACCAGTACGGCCAGCGCTTGAATTTCACAACTTACTTGAAGGGCCCTAGAACCTGCCTTTTAAGTTTTGTTTAAAGTATATAAGGTGGGGAAGAATGGTGCTAAAGCAGAAGGAACTCATTCCTGAGGATGGGTGCATTGCTCAGGAAAATCAAAGTCCCATTGGGGAAATCCCTCCTGTCTCAGCTGTCCCGGGTTCCAAAGCTTGACATTGGCAAAATACAAGGATGATTATGGACTGGATCCCCATGGTGATGCATTTCTAATTGTTAATTATGTAGCTTTACTGTGTACCTGCATAAATATAAAAATCTATATATTCACTGCATACATACTTATTGTTGATATATTGCATTTTCACTGATTATTATCCAACTGTTGTGACTATTTTAGTAGCTGCACGTTTTTTGCTGCATTCAAAATAAATCACGTTAATATTTTTTAATTAATCCTATTTGAACCCAGGGAAGTGCCTCAATAAATCCATTACTCAGACTAAAAATGCTGCATTCTTTGCATTATTTAGCCTCGTTCCCTCTTAATTTGAAGCAAAGCAGAACACAGGGTCACTTGTTTGGACATCATGACATAGACACGGTCACTCCAGGTCTTGGTTGGAGATCATGACGTAGGCAGGGTCACTCCAAAGTCTGGTTTGGAGATCGTGATGCAGACAGGGTCACTCCCAGGTCTTGTTTGGAGATCCTGGTGGAGACAGGGTCACTCCTTTTTTGTTTGGAGATGAGGACGTACACAGGGTCACTCCTAGGTCTTGTTTGGAGATCATGACGTAGACAGGGTCACTCTCAGGTCTTATTTGAAGATCATGATGTAGGCACGGTCACTCCCATGTCTTGTTTGGAGATCATGACGCAGACAGGGTGACTCCCATGTCTTGTTTGGAGATCATGAGTTAGACAGGGTCACTCCAGGTCTTGGTTGGACATCATGGGGTAGGCAGGGTCACTCCCAGGTCTTGTATGGAGATCATGATGTAGGCAGGGTCACTCTCAGGTCTAGTATGGAGATCATGATGTAGACAAGGTCAATCCCAAGTCTTGTTTGGAGATCATGACGTTGATAGGGCCACGCCCAGGTCTTGTTTGGAGATCGTGACGTAGACAGGGTCACTCCCAGGATGTCTGGAGATCATGACGTAGGCAGGGTCACTCCCTGGCCTTGTATGAAGATCATGACGTAGACAGGGTGACTCCCATGTCTTGTTTGGAGATCATGACGTAGACAGGGTCACTTCCAGGTATTGTTTGGGGATCATGACGTAGACCGGGTCACTCCCAGGTCTTGTTTGGAGATCATTATGTAGGCAGGGTCACTCCCAGGTCTTGTTTGGAGATCATTATTTAGACAGGGTCACTCCCAAGTCTTGTTTGGAGATCATGACGTTGATAGGGTCACGCCCAGGTCTTGTTTTGAGATCGTGACGTAGACAGGGTCACTCCCAGGATGTCTGGAGATCATGACGTAGACAGGGTCACTCCCAGGTCTTATTTGGAGATCATGACGTAGGCAGGGTCACTCCCCCGTCTTGTATGAAGATCATGACGTAGACAGGGTGACTCCCATGTCTTGTTTGGAGATCATGACGTAGACAGGGTCACTTCCAGGTATTTTTTGGGGATCATGACGTAGACAGGGTCACTTCCAGGTATTTTTGGGGGATCATGACGTAGACAGGGTCACTCCCAGGTCTTGTTTGGAGATCATGGCGTAGACAGGGTGACTCCCATGTCTTATTTGTCGATCATGATGTAGACATGGCCACTCCAGGTCTTGGTTGGAGATCATGGGGTAGGCAGGGTCACTCCCAGGTCTTGTATGGAGATCATGATGTAGGCAGGGTCACTCCCAGGTCTTGTATGGAGATCATGATGTGGACAGGGTCAATCCCAAGTCTTGTTTGGAGATCATGACGTTGATAGGGTCACGCCCAGGTCTAGTTTGGAGATCGTGACGTAGACAGGGTCACTCCCAGGATGTCTGGAGATCATGACGTAGGCAGGGTCACTCCCTGGTCTTGTATGAAGATCATGACGTAGACAGGGTCACTTCCAGGTATTGTTTGGGGATCATGACATAGACATAGTCACTCCAGGTCTTGGTTGGAGATCATGACGTAGACAGGGTCACTCCCAAGTTTTGTTTGGAGATCGGGAGGTAGACAGGGTCACTCCCTGGTCTTGTTTGGAGATCATGTTGGAGACAGGGTCACTCCATTTTTTGTTTATAGATGAGGACGTAGACAGGGTCACTCCCAGGTCTTGTTTGGAGATGAGGATGTTGGCAGGGTCACTCCCATGTCTTGTTTGGAGAGCATGACGTAGATAGGGTCACTCCAGGTCTTGTTTGGAAATCACGACGTAGACAGGGTCACTCCCAGGTCGTTTGGAGATCATGATGTAGACAGAGTGACTCCCATGTCTTATTTGTTGATCATGATGTAGACATGGTCACTCCAGGTCTTGGTTGGAGGTCATGACGTAAGCAGGGTCACTCCCAGGTCTTGTATGGAGATCATGACGTAGGCAGGGTCAATCCAAGGTCTTGTATGGAGATCATGATGTAGACAGGGTCACTCCCAAGTCTTGTTTGGAGATCATGACGTTGATAGGGTCATGCCCAGGTCTTGTTTCAAGATCGTGACGTAGACAGGGTCACTCCCAGGATGTCTGGAGATCATGACGTAGACAGGGTCACTCCCAGGTCTTATTTGGAGATCATGACGTAGGCAGGGTCACTCCCTCGTCTTGTATGAAGATCATGACGTAGACAGGGTGACTCCCATGTCTTGTTTGGAGATCATGACGTAGACAGGGTCACTTCCAGGTATTGTTTGGGGATCATGACGTAGACAGGGTCACTCCCAGGTCTTTTTTGGAGATCATTATGTAGACAGGGTCAATCCCAGGTCTTGTTTGGAGATCATTATGTAGACAGGGTCAATCCCATGTCTTGGTTGGCGATAATGACAGACATGGTCACTCCAGGTCTTGGTTGGAGATCATGACGTAGACAGGGTCACTCCCTAGTCTTGTTTGGAGATCATGTTGGAGACAGGGTCACTCAATTTTTTGTTTATAGATGAGGACGTAGACAGGGTCACTCCCAGGTCTTGTTTGGAGATGAGGATGCTGATAGGGTCACTCCCATGTCTTGTTTGGAGAGCGTGATGTAGACAGGGTCTCTCCCAAGTGCTGTTTGGAACTCATGATGTAGACAGGGTCACTCCCAGGTCTTATATGGAGATGATGGCATAGACAGGGTCACTCCAGGTCTTGTTTGGACATTATGACGTAAGCAGGGTCACTCCCAGCTCTTGTATGGAGATCATGACGTAGGCAGGGTCACTCCCAGGTCTTGTATGAAGATCATGATGTAGACAGGGTCACTCCCAAGTCTTGTTTGGAGATCATGACGTTGATAGGGTCACGCCCAGGTCTTGTTTCGAGATCGTGACGTAGACAGGGTCACTCCCAGGATGTCTGGAGATCATAACGTAGACAGGGTCACTCCCAGGTCTTATTTGGAGATCATGACGTAGGCAGGGTCACTCCCTCGTCTTGTATGAAGATCATGACGTAGACAGGGTGACTCCCATGTCTTGTTTGGAGATCATGACGTAGACAGGGTCACTTCCAGGTATTTTTTTGGGATCATGACGTAGACAGGGTCACTCCCAGGTCTTGTTTGGAGATCATGACGTAGACAGGGTGGCTCCCATGTCTTATTTGTCGATCATGATGTAGACATGGCCACTCCAGGTCTTGGTTGGAGATCATGGAGTAGGCAGTGTCACTCCCAGGTCTTGTATGGAGATCATGATGTAGGCAGGGTCACTCCCAGGTCTTGTATGGAGATCATGATGTAGACAGGGTCAATCCCAAGTCTTGTTTGGAGATCATGACGTTGATAGGGTCACGCCCAGGTCTCGTTTGGAGATCGTGACGTAGACAGGGTCACTCCCAGGATGTCTGGAGATCATGACGTAGGCAGGGTCACTCCCTGGTCTTGTATGAAGATCATGACGTAGACAGGGTGACCCCAAGTCTTGTTTGCAGATCATGACGTAGACAGGGTCACTTCCAGGTATTGTTTGGGGATCATGATGTAGACAGGGTCACTCCCAGGTCTTGGTTGGCGATCATGACATAGACATGGTCACTCCAGGTCTTGGTTGGAGATCATGACGTAGACAGGGTCACTCCCAGGTCTTGTTTGGAGATGAGGATGTTGACAGGGTCACTCCCATGTCTTGTTTGGAGAGCATGACGTAGATAGGGTCATTCCAGGTCTTGTTTGGAAATCACGACGTAGACAGGGTCACTCCCATGTCGTTTGGAGATCATGATGTAGACAGAGTGACTCCCATGTCTTATTTGTTGATCATGATGTAGACATGGTCACTCCAGGTCTTGGTTGGAGGTCATGACGTAAGCAGGGTCACTCCCAGGTCTTGTATGGAGATCATGACGTAGGCAGGGTCACTCCAAGGTTTTGTATGGAGATCATGATGTAGACAGGGTCACTCCCAAGTCTTGTTTGGAGATCATGACGTTGATAGGGTCACGCCCAGATCTTGTTTCGAGACCGTGACGTAGACAGGGTCACTCCCAGGATGTCTGGAGATCATGACGTAGACAGGGTCACTCCCAGGTCTTATTTGGAGATCATGACGTAGGCAGAGTCACTCCCTGGTCTTGTATGAAGATCATGGCGTAGACAGGGTGACTCCCATGTCTTGTTTGGAGATCATGACGTAGACAGGGTCACTTCCAGGTATTGTTTGGGGATCATGACGTAGACAGGGTCACTCCCAGGTCTTGTTTGGAGATCATTATGTAGACAGGGTCAATACCAGGTCTTGTTTGGAGATCATTATGTAGACAGGGTCAATCCCATGTCTTGGTTGACGATCATGACATAGACAAGGTCACTCCAGGTCTTGGTTGGAGATCATGACGTAGACAGGGTCACTCCCAAGTTTTGTTTGGAGATCGTGACGTAGACAGGGTCACTCCCTAGTCTTGTTTGGAGATCATGTTGGAGACAGGGTCACTCTATTTTTTGTTTATAGATGAGGACGTAGACAGGGTCACTCCCAGGTCTTGTTTGGAGATGAGGATGCTGATAGGGTCACTCCTATGTCTTGTTTGGAGAGCATGATATAGACAGGGTCACTCCCAAGTCTTGTTTGGAGATCATGATGTAGACAGGGTCACTCCCAGGTCTTGTATGGAGATGATGGCATAGACAGGGTCACTCCAGGTCTTGTTTGGACATTATGACGTAAGCAGGGTCACTCCCAGGTCTTGTATGGAGATCATGACGTAGGCAGGGTCACTCCCAGGTCTTGTATGGAGATCATGATGTAGACAGGGTCACTCCCAAGTCTTGTTTGGAGATCATGACGTTGATAGTGTCACGCCCAGGTCTTGTTTCGAGATCGTGACGTAGACAGGGTCACTCCCAGGATGTCTGGAGATCATGACGTAGACAGGGTCACTCCCAGGTCTTATTTGGAGATCATGACGCAGGCAGGGTCACTTCCTCGTCTTGTATGAAGATCATGACGTAGACAGGGTGACTCCCATGTCTTGTTTGGAGATCATGACGTAGACAGGGTCACTTCCAGGTATTGTTTGGGGATCATGACGTAGACAGGGTCACTCCCAGGTCTTGTTTGGAGATCATGACGTAGACAGGGTGACTCCCATGTCTTATTTGTCGATCATGATGTAGACATGGCCACTCCAGGTCTTGGTTGGAGATCATGCGGTAGGCAGGGTCACTCCCAGGTCTTGTATGGAGATCATGATGTAGACAGGGTCACTCCCAGGTCTTGGTTGTAGATCATGGGGTAGGCAGGGTCAATCCCAAGTCTTGTTTGGAGATCATGACGTTGATAGGGTCACGCCCAGGTCTTGTTTGGAGATCGTGACATAGACAGGGTCACTCCCAGGATGTCTGGAGATCATGACGTAGGCAGGGTCACTCCCTGGTCTTGTATGAAGATCATGATGTAGACAGGGTGACTCCCATGTCTTGTTTGGAGATAATGACGTAGACAGGGTGACTTCCAGGTATTGTTTGGGGATCATGACGTAGACAGGGTCACTCCAGGTCTTGGTTGGAGATCATGACGTAGACAGGGTCACTCCCAAGTTTTGTTTGGAGATCGTAAGGTAGACAGGGTCACTCCCTGGTCTTGTTTGGAGATCATGTTGGAGACAGGGTCACTCCATTTATTGTTTATAGATGAGGACGTAGACAGGGTCACTCCCAGGTCTTGTTAGGAGAGCATGACGTAGATAGGGTCACTCCAGGTCTTGTTTGGAAATCACGACGTAGACAGGGTCACTCCCAGGTCGTTTGGAGATCATGATGTAGACAGAGTGACTCCCATGTCTTATTTGTTGATCATGATGTAGACATGGTCACTCTAGGTCTTGGTTGGAGGTCATGACGTAAGCAGGGTCACTCCCAGGTCTTTTATGGAGATCATGACGTAGGCAGGGTCACTCCCAGGTCTTGTATGGAAATCATGATGTAGACAGGGTCACTCCCAAGTCTTGTTTGGAGATCATGACGTTGATAGGGTCACGCCCAGGTCTTGTTTCGAGATCGTGACGTAGACAGGGTCACTCCCAGGATGTCTGGAGATCATGACGTAGACAGGGCCACTCCCAGGTCTTATTTGGAGATCATGACATAGGCAGGGTAACTCCCTGGTCTTGTATGAAGATCATGACGTAGACAGGGTGACTCCCATGTCTTGTTTTGAGATCATGACGTAGACAGGGTCACTTCCAGGTATTGTTTGGGGATCATAACGTAGACAGGGTCACTCCCAGGTCTTGTTTGGAGATCATTATGTAGACAGGGTCAATCCCATGTCTTGGTTGGCGATCATGATATAGACATGGTCACTCCAGGTCTTGGTTGGAGATCATGACGTAGACAGGGTCACTCCCAAGTTTTGTTTGGAGATCGTGAGGTAGACAGGGTCACTCCCTAGTCTTGTTTGGAGATCATGTTGGAGACAGGGTCACTCAATTTTTTGTTTATAGATGAGGACGTAGACAGGGTCACTCCCAGGTCTTGTTTGGAGATGAGGATGCTGATAGGGTCAGTCCCATGTCTTGTTTGGAGAGCATGACGTAGACGGGGTCACTCCATTTCTTGTTTGGGGATCATGGCGTAGACAGGGTCACTCCCAAGTCTTGTTTGGAGATCATGATGTAGACAGGGTCACTCCCAGGTCTTGTTTGGAGATCATGACGTAGACAGGGTCACTCACATGTATTGTTTGGAGATCATGAGTTAGACAGGGTTATTCCCAGGTATTGTTTGGGGATCATAATGTAGACAGGGTGACTCCCATGTCTTGTTTGGAGATCATGACATAGACAGGGTCACTCCAGGACTTGTTTGGAGGTCATGACGTAGACAGGATCACTCTCAAGTCTGGTTTGGAGATCGTGATGTAGACAGGGTTACTCCCAGGTCTTGTTTGGAGATCCTGGTGGAGACAGGGTCACTCCTTTTTTGTTTGGAGATGAGGACGTACACAGGGTCACTCCTGGGTCTTATTTGGAGATCATGAAGTAGACAGGGTGACTCCCATGTCTTATTTGTCGATCATGATGTAGACATGGCCACTCCAGGTCTTGGTAGGAGATCATGACGTAGGCAGGGTCACTCCCAGGTCTTGTATGGAGATCATGACGTTGGCAGGGTCACTCCCAGGTCTTGTATGGAGATCATGATGTAGACAGGGTCACTCCCAAGTCTTGTTCGGAGATCATGACGTTGATAGGGTCACGCCCAGGTCTTGTTTGGAGATCGTGATGTAGACAGGGTCACTCCCAGGATGTCTGGAGATCATGACGTAGACAGGGTCACTCCCAGGTCTTATTTGGAGATCATGACGTAGGCAGGGCCACTGCCTGGTCTTGTCTGAAGATCATGACGTAGACAGGGTGACTCCCATGTCTTGTTTGGAGATCATGACATAGAAAGGGTCACTTCCAGGTATTGTTTGGAGAGTATTATGTAGACAGGGTCACTCCCAGGTCTTGTTTGGAGATCATTATGTAGACAGGGTCACTCCCATGTCTTGTTTGTCGATCATGATGTAGACAGGGCCACTCCCAGGTCTTGGTTGGCGATCATGACATAGACATGGTCACTCCAGGTCTTGGTTGGAGATCATGACGTAGACAGGGTCACTCCCAAGTTTTGTTTGGAGATCGTGAGGTAGACAGGGTCACTCCCTAGTCTTGTTTGGAGATCATGTTGGAGACAGGGTCACTCCATTTTTTGTTTATAGATGAGGACGTAGACAGGGTCACTCCCAGGTCTTGTTTGGAGATGAGGATGTAGACAGGGTCACTCCCATGTCTTGTTTGGAGAGCATGATGTAGACAGGGTCACTCCCAAGTCTTGTTTGGAGATCATGATGTAGACAGGGTCACTCCTAGGTCTTGCATGGAGATGACGGCACAGACAGGGTCACTCCAGGTCTTGTCTGGACATATGATGTAGACAGGGTCATTGGGGAAATCCCTCCTGTCTCAGCTGTCCCGGGTTCCAAAGCTTGACATTGGCAAAATACAAGGATGATTATGGACTGGATCCCCATGGTGATGCATTTCTAATTGTTAATTATCTAGCTTTACTGTGTACCTGCATAAATATAAAAATCTATATATTCACTGCATACATACTTATTGTTGATATATTGCATTTTCACTGATTATTATCCAACTGTTGTGACTATTTTAGTAGCTGCACATTTTTTGCTGCATTCAAAATAAATCACGTTAATATTTTTTAATTAATCCTATTTGAACCCAGGGAAGTGCCTCAATAAATCCATTACTCAGACTAAAAATGCTGCATTCTTTGCATTATTTAGCCTCGTTCCCTCTTAATTTGAAGCAAAGCAGAACACAGGGTCACTTGTTTGGAGATCATGACATAGACACGGTCACTCCAGGTCTTGGTTGGAGATCATGACGTAGGCAGGGTCACTCCAAAGTCTGGTTTGGAGATCGTGATGCAGACAGGGTCACTCCCAGGTCTTGTTTGGAGATCCTGGTGGAGACAGGGTCACTCCTTTTTTGTTTGGAGATGAGGACGTACACAGGGTCACTCCTAGGTCTTGTTTGGAGATCATGACGTAGACAGGGTCACTCTCAGGTCTTGTTTGGAGATCATGACGTAGACACGGTCACTCCCATGTCTTGTTTGGAGATCATGACGCAGACAGGGTGACTCCCATGTCTTGTTTGGAGATCATGAGTTAGACAGGGTCACTCCAGGTCTTGTTTGGAGGTCATGACGTAGACAGGGTCACTCCCAGGTCTTGACTGGAGATCATGACAGACAGGATCACTCCAGGTCTAGTTTGGAGATCATGATGTAGACAGGGTCACTCCAGGTCTTGTTTGGAGATCATGACGTAGAAAGGGTCACTCCAGGTCTTGACTGGAGATCATGACAGACAGGATCACTCCAGGTCTAGTTTGGAGATCATGATGTAGAAAGCGTCACTCCAGGTCTTGTTTGGAGATCATGAATTAGAAAGGGTTACTCCAGGTCTTGTTTGGAGATCATGAGTTAGACAGGGTTATTCCCACGTATTGTTTGGCGATCATAATGTAGACAGGGTGACTCCCACGTCTTGTTTGGAGATCATGACGTAGACCAGATCACTCCCAGGTCTTATTTGGAGATCATGACGTAGACAGTGTCACTCCGGGTCTTGTTTGGAGATCATGACGTAGACAGGGTCACTCCAGGTCTTGTTTGGAGATCATGATGTAGAAAGGGTCACTCCAGGTCTTGACTGGAGATCATGAGTTAGACAGGGTCACTCCAGGTCTTGTTTGGAGATCATGATGTAGAAAGGGTCACTCCAGTTCTTGTTTGGAGATCATGACAGACAGGATCACTCCAGGTCTTGTTTGGAGATCATGAGTTAGACAGGGTTATTCCCAGGTATTGTTTGGAGATCATGACGTAGACAGGATCACTCCAGGTCTTGTTTGCAGATCAGGATGTAAGTAGACAGGATCACTCCAGGTCTTGTTTGGAGATCAGGATGTAGACAGGATCACTCCAGGTCTTGTTTGGAGATCATGATGTAGACAGGGTCACTCTCAGGTCTTGTTTGGAGATGAGGACGTAGACAGGGCCACTCCCAGGTATTGTTTAGAGATCATGACGTAGACAGGGTCACTCCCAGGTCTTGTATGAAGATCATGACGTAGACAGGGTGACTTCCAGGTATTGTTTGGAGATCATGACGTAGACAGGGTGACTTCCAGGTATTGTTTGGAGATCATGACGTAGACATGGCCACTCCAGGTCTTGGTTGGAGATCATGACGTAGGCAGGGTCACTCCCAGGTCTTGTATGGAGATCATGACGTAGGCAGGCCACTTCCTGGTCTTGTCTGAAGATCATGACGTAGACAGGGTGACTCCCATGTCTTGTTTGGAGATCATGACGTAGACAGGGTCACTTCCAGGTATTGTTTGGGGATCATGACGTAGACAGGGTCACTCCCCGGTCTTGTTTGGAGAGCATTATGTAGACAGGGTCACTCCCAGGTCTTGTTTGTCGATCATGATGTAGACAGGGTCACTCCCAGGTCTTGGTTGGCGATCATGAGATAGACATGGTCACTCCAGGTCTTGGTTGGAGATCATGACGTAGACAGGGTCACTCCCAAGTTTTGTTTGGAGATCGTGAGGTAGACAGGGTCACTCCCTAGTCTTGTTTGGAGATCATGTTGGAGACAGGGTCACACATTTTTTTGTTTATAGATGAGGACGTAGACAGGGTCACTCCCAGGTCTTGTTTGGAGATGAGGATGTAGACAGGGTCACTCCCATGTCTTGTTTGGAGAGCATGATGTAGACAGGGTCACTCCCAAGTCTTGTTTGGAGATCATGACGTAGACGGGGTCACTCCATTTCTTGTTTGGGGATCATGGCGTAGACAGGGTCACTCCCAAGTCTTGTTTCGAGATCATGATGTAGACAGGGTCACTCCCAGGTCTTGTATGGAGATGATGGCACAGACAGGGTCACTCCAGGTCTTGTCTGGACATTATGATGTAGACAGGGTCACTCCAGGTCTTGTTTGGAGATCATGACGTAGACAGGGTCACTCACATGTATTGTTTGGAGATCATGAGTTAGACAGGGTTATTCCCAGGTATTGTTTGGGGATCATAAGGTAGACAGGGTGACTCCCATGTATTGTTTGGAGATCATGACGTAGACAGGGTCACTCCAGGTCTTGTTTGGAGGTCATGACGTAGACAGAATCACTTCAGGTCTTGTTTAGAGATCATGACAGACAGGGTCACTCCCAGGTCTTGTTTGGAGATCATGATGTAGACAGGGTCACTCCAGGTCTTGTTTGGAGATCATGACGTAGACAGGATCACTCCAGGTCTTGTTTGGAGATCATGACGTAGAAAGGGTCACTCCAGGACTTGACTGGAGATCATGATGTAGACAGGATCACTCCAGGTCTTGTTTGGAGATCATGACATTGATAGGGTCACGCCCAGGTCTTGTTTGGAGATCGTGATGTAGACAGGGTCACTCCCAGGGTGTCTGGAGATCATGACGTAGACAGGGTCACTCCCAGGTCTTATTTGGAGATCATGACGTATGCAGGGCCACTTCCTGGTCTTGTATGAAGATCATGACGTAGACAGGGTGACTCCCATGTCTTGTATGGAGATCATGACGTAGACAGGGTCACTTCCAGGTATCGTTTGGGGATCATGACATAGACAGGGTCACTTCCAGGTATTGTTTGGGGATCATGACGTAGACGGGGTCACTCCCAAGTCTTGTTTGGAGATCATGACGTTGATAGGGTCACGCCCAGGTCTTGTTTGGAGATCGTGACGTAGACAGGGTCACTCCCAGGTCTTGTTTGGAGATCATTATGTAGACAGGGTCACTCCCAGGTCTTGTATGGAGATCATGATGTAGACAGGGTCACTCCCAAGTCTTGTTTGCAGATCATGACGTTGATAGGGTCACGCCCAGGTCTTGTTTGGAGATCGTGACGTAGACAGGGTCACTCCCAGGATGTCTGGAGATCATGACGTAGGCAGGGTCACTCCATGGTCTTGTATGAAGATCATGACGTATACAGGGTGACTCCCATGTCTTGTTTGGAGATCATGACGTAGACAGGGTCACTTCCAGGTATTGTTTGGGGATCATGACGTTGACAGGGTCACTCCCAGGTCTTGTTGGAGATCATTATGTAGACAGGGTCACTCCCATGTCTTGTTTGTCGATCATGATGTAGACAGGGTCACTCCAGGTCTTGGTTGGAGATCGTGAGGTAGACAGGGTCACTCCCTGGTCTTGTTTGGAGATCATGTTGGAGATAGGGTCACTCCATTTTTTGTTTATAGATGAGGATGTAGATAGGGTCACTCCAGGTCTTGTTTGGAAATCATGATGTAGACAGGGTCACTCCCAGGTCTTGTTTGGAGATGAGGACGTAGACAGGGTCACTCCAGGTCTTGTTTGGAGATCATGACGTAGAGAGGGTCACTAAAGGTCGTGTTTGGAGATCATGATGTAGAGAGGGTCACTCCAGGTCTTGTTTGGAGATCATGACGTAGAGAGGGTTGCTCCCAGGTCTTGTTACTGTAATGGTTCTTTCTACACCATCCTTCCAGAGCTGTGCTTATCCCTCATGTTGTTGTTTTGTACCTCTGATTTTATGCCCTTATCATACAGCTCTGGATGCATGGTTATAAATTCCATGCTATGTCTGTATCATATAGATTAAGCACCCATTTATTGTTTGCCAATGCTGGTAGAAAGTCTGTATTCTGTCCCTTCAGGTGTAATTTCTTGTGTTGCCAGCTTAAAAGGACATTGTCACTTGTTGGCCTCAGTGAAGCATCCTGAGGTTTGATCTCTGCGTTCGCCTCTTTTTCAGAAGGCCTCTTTGCTGTGTGCTCTCCTGCCATGACCCTGTCTGATGAAAGGACGGACCCTGACGGATGAAAGGACGGACCCTGACGGATGAAAGGACGGACCCTGACGGATGAAAGGACGGACCCTGTCAGATGAAAGGACGGATCCTGTCGGATGAAAGGACGGACCCTGTCAGATGAAATGGCTGACCCTGATGGATGAAAGGACTGACCCTGACGGATGGAAGGATGGGCCCTGTAGGATGAATGGACTGACCCTGATGGATGAAAGGACGGGCTCTGTCTGATGAAAGGACAGGCCCTGTCTGATGAGGGGACGGGCCCTGTCTGATGAAGGGACAGGCTCTGTCTGATGAAAGGGCGGACCCTGTGTGATGAAAGGACGAACCCTGTGTGATGAAAGGACGAACCCTGTCTGATGAAAGGACGGAGCTAGTTTGATGAATGGACGGGCCCTGTATGATGAAAGGACGGGCCCTGTCTGATGAAAGAACGGGCCCTGTCTGATGAAAGAACGGGCCCTGTCTGATGAATGGACTGACCTTGTCTGATGAAAGGACGGGTCCTCTGTGATGAAAGGACTGACCATGTGTGATGACAGGACTGTCTGATGAAAAGACTGACCCTGTCTGATGAAAGGATGGGCCCTATCTGATAAAAGGACTGCCCCGTCTAATGTCAGGACAGGCCCTGTATGATGAAAGGACAGGCTCTGTGAGATGAAAGGACGGGCCCTGTAGGATGAAAGGGTGGACCCTGTCTGAGAAACCCTGTCCAATGAAAGAACGGGCCCTATGTGATGAAAGGACGGGCCCTATCTGATGAAAGGGTGGACCCTGTCGGAGAGACCCTATCTGATGAAAGGACGGGCCCTGAAGGATGAAAGGATGGGCCCCATCTAATGAGTCCTTGGCGATAGCACACTTCCCTGCACTGCGGGACTTCCCTGAACTAGTCCAAGCCTGTTGGTCAACAAATGCGCCTCCTGGTTCCAGCGATGTTCTTGGTCTCCTGCTGTGGTTTGCCTTCACAGCCAACGTCAGATTTCTGTGTTTTTTTGGGAGCACCCCTCACGCTCCCGGGATCCAGAGGTGGATAAAAAAGAACCTAAAATGGAATTCAAGAAGTGGGCATTGTGAGCGTAAGGCTAGCGTCTCGGTGACTGGTAGGGCTCCTTCCTAGTCAACGCCCATGGAAACAAAAATAAACGAGGTGGTTACTTACCAGTAGGAGTAGTCTTGCAGTTTGGAGAGTTTTCTGGATTCACATGCGGTGCATTATTCCGCCATTTAGTGGTTAGCTGTGGAATTGTCTTTTTTTTCTCTTGGGTGTCACCTACCACCATTTGGTGCTACGTCCGTCCAATGTGTGATGTCAGGCGGCGCCCGGATGTTCCTGTGCGTAGTCGCCACCTTCAGATTCTTTTTCCTGCCGTCGGGTCTGGGAGCCATGGAGGAGCTCAGAAATTGTTTAAAGGAAAATTAAAGGTCTGGAAGAAAATAACAGAATCCCCGAAAACCGCAAAGAAAAAGAGAACATCGAGAGAGAAGTGGACCCTTCGCTCTCTTTCCCAACGAGGGACCCCGCCGGAGGAAACCACATGGTGGGAGAATGAGGGCAGGTAGGGGACATGGAAAATACCCCAGGAAGGAAAAGAAAATTCCAGACCCAACCACTAGATGGCAGAATAATGCACAGAAAAGGATTCATGCTGCAAAACCATAAATACTTCTGGAATCAATTACTGGATGTCGAAATTATGTGCAGCATGTTAATCTAGAAGAGATTTCAAGATACAAAACTCAAACTAGCTTCTTAGCAGCCCCTGACTCAGTGTCTGCAGGCTCATACTATAGGAGCCCCTCTTGCTAGGCCACCTTGAACTGATGCTAGGCTGATCCGCACCCTACTTCCTCATGCCTATCGGAGTCAGATATGACATGGGCTCAGCACAATACATTCATAGACAGCCCTCAGCGGCCACCAACTCCTAAAGATGTGGAGGGCTCCTGACGTCTGCACATGCTCTACCTGAGGATGCAGACTTGATGCTCAACCTCCTCTTCATACGTTTCAGTGCACAACGGCATGCTTCATCAGGTGATTCCTGTATGAGAAGGAATGATGCAAAGAACCTATACCCTTCAGCATGAAGAAATCATGTACATATCAGATATGCTCAAAGCGCCCACTCGCGCAAGGAGGCAGTGCCAAATTTCTCTGCTATACATGCATACAACCTGAGAGCATGTTATACACGTCCTGTTGAATGTACCCTGCGTGTTCTGCCAGGCCACATATAGTTCATAGGGAGGGATAGGGTTCGGAGGCATTTAATGGGGGGTGGTTGGCTCAGGCCTTCCTAGGATCTGGAAGATGGTCATTTGCGCTAGGGCCAGGTGTAGAACAGGAAGAGGTGGCCTGCGAGTGTCTGGGTGGCAGAAGGCAGTTTGTGTGAGTTGTGAATAGCCCTGAGGATGGTGTGAATAGCTGAACTGTTGGTCTACTTGAGTAAGTGGGAGTCAGTTCGGAATCAGAAGCCAGCGCTCGCGCGCACGTTTCACGCCCCCAGTTGTACAACCAAGTATTTCCTGTCGGGGACCCAGTCGAAATGCGAGAGGAGAAGCTATAGGACATCTGAAGCCATGATGCCTTCACATGGCATTTGATGCCTTCCCCTGGACCTCAGGAATGTGGCATCGCTCTGAGAATTCAGAGAAGGACTCACGACAAAGCTGTTCGACACCGCAAAGCAGCTAGAAACTCCAGCACCTTGAGATATATGGAAAATGTCACTTACCCAGTGTACATCTGTTTGTGGCATGAGACGCTGCAGATTCACATGCTGTGCATTATCCTGCCATCTAGTGTCGGGCTCGGAGTGTTACAAGTTGTTTTTCTTCTAAGAAGTCTTTTCGAGTCACAAGACCGAGTGACTCCTCCCTTTCGGCTCCATTGCGCATTGTCGTCGACTCCATCTTAGATTGTTTTCCCCGCAGAGGGTGAGGTAGGAGTTGTGAGTATACTGGAGGTGCCCATGCAATGGAGTAGTTATGTATGTACTTAATGTGTATCAAAAGAATATTTATTTACATATTTACAATTTTCAATCAAATAAGAACGGCTACAGGCAACCGGGGAGGTGGGAGGGCGCATGTGACTCTGCAGCATCTCATGCCACAAACAGATGTACACTGGGTAAGTGACATTGTCCATTCGGTGGCATGTGTAGCTGCAGATACACATGCTGTGCATAGACTAACAAGCAGTAATCTCCCCAAAAAGCAGTGGTTTAGCCTATAGGAGTTGAAGTTGTCTGAAATAATGTTCTTAATACAGCCTGTCCTACTGTGGCTTGTTGCGTTGCTAACACATCTACACAGTAATGCTTAGTAAATGTATGAGGCGTAGACCATGTGGCTGCCTTACAAATTTCTGTCATAGGTATATTCCCAAGAAAAGCTATTGTGGTGCCCATTTTCCTCGTGGAATGTGCTCTTGGTGTAATAGGTAAATCTCTTTTTGCCTTAATATAGCAAGTTTGAATACATTTAACTATCTATCTGGCGATGCCTTGTTTGGATATAGGATTACCTGCATGAGGTTTTTGGAAGGCTACGAACAATTGTTTTGTTTTACGAAATTGTTTTGTTCTGTCAATGTAATACATTAGTGCTCTTTTTATGTCTAATGTATGTAATGCTCTTTCGGCTACTGAGTCTGGTTGCGGATAGAAGACTGGGAGTTCCACAGTTTGGTTTAGGTGGAATGGTGATATGACCTTTGGTAAGAATTTCGGATTTGTAGGAGAACCACTTTATGTTTATGTATTTGTATAAAGGGTTCTTGAATAGTAAATGCTTGTATTTCACTTACTCTTCTAAGTGATGCGATAGTTATTAGAAAGGCTACTTTCCAAGTCAGGTATTGCATTTGACAAGAATGCATGGGTTCAAATGGTGGGCCCAAGAGTCGTGTTAATACAATATTAAGGTTCCACGAAGGTACTGGTGGTGTCCTTGAGGGTATGATTCTTTTTAGTCCCTCCATAAAGGCTTTAATGACTGGGATTCTAAAAAGCGATATTGTATGAGTAATCTGCAGATAGGCAGATATTGCAGTGAGATGTATTTTAATGGAAGAGAATGCTAGATTAGACTTCTGTAAGTGTAATAATTAGCTTACAATGTCCTTTGTAGAGGCATGTAGTGGTTGGATCTGGTTAGTGTGGCAGTAGCAAACAAATCTTTTCCATTTGTTTGCGTAACAATGCCTTGTTGTTGGTTTTCTTGCTTGTTTAATGACCTCCATACACTCTTGTGTAAGATTTAAATGTCCGAATTCTAAGACTTCAGGAGCCAGATCGCTAGATTGAGCAATGCTGGACTCGGGTGTCTGATCTGTTGTTTGTGTTGTGTTAACAGATCTGGCATGTTTGGTAGTTTGATGTGGGGTACAACCGATAAGTCTAACAGTGTTGTGTACCACAGTTGGTGAGCCCAGGTTGGTGCAATGAGTATTAGTTTGAGTTTGTTTTGGCTTAGTTTGTTGACCAGATAAGGAATGAGTGGGAGAGGGGGAAAAGCGTAACCAAATATCCCTGACCAACTGATCCATAGTGCATTGCCCTTGGATTGAGGATGTGGGTACCTGGACGCGAAGGTTTGGCACTTTGCGTTTTCTTTTGTTGCAAATAGGTCTATGTTTGGTGTTCCCCAGTGGAGGTAGTGATCCTGTAGGATCTGGGGATGAATTTCCCATTCGTGAGTTTGCTGGTGGTCTCGACTGAGATTGTCGGCCAACTGGTTCTGAATGCCTGGTATGTATTGTGCTATCAGGCGAATGTGATTGTGAATTGCCCAATGCCAAATTCTTTGTGCTAAGAGACACAGTTGTGACGAGTGTGTCCCCCCTTGTTTGTTGAGATAATACATTGTTGTCATGTTGTCGGTTTTGACAAGGATGTGTTTGTGGGCTACCAGTGGTTGAAATGCTTTTAATGCTAGAAACACTGCTAGCAGTTCCAAATGATTTATGTGAAATTGTTTTTGCTGATTGTCCCATTGGCCCTGTATGCTGTGCTTGTTGAGGTGTGCTCCCCACCCTATCCTGGAAGCATCTGTTGTGATAACAGCTTGAGGCACTGGGTCTTGGAATGGCCGCCCTTTGTTTAAATTTATAGGGTTCCACCACTAAAGCGAGAAGTGTGTCTGGCGGTCTATCAACACTAGATCTTGAAGCTGACCCTGTGCTTGTGTCCATTGTTTTGCTAGGCACTGTTGTAAGGGCCGCATGTGTAACCTTGCATTTGGGACAATGGCTATGCATGTAGACGTCATGCCTAGAAGTTTCATTATAAACCTTTCTGGGTAGTGTTGGTTTGACTGTATGCTTGATGTTATGTTTTGGAACGCTTGCACCCTTTGTGGACTTGGAGTGGCAATTGCTCTTTGTGTGTTGAGTGTTGCTCCCAAGTATTGTTGTATTTGGGATGGTTGCAGATTTGATTTCTGGTAATTTATAGAAAACCCTAGTTTGTGTAGAGTTTCTATGACGTATTGCGTGTGAAGAAGACATTGATGTTGAGTGTTTGTTTTTATTAGCCAGTCATCCAAATATGGGAATACGTGCATGTGCTGTCTCCTTATGTGAGCGGCTACTACTGCTAGGCATTTGGTGAATACTCTTGGGGTCGTTGTTATCCCGAACGGTACCACTTTGAATTGATAGTGTTTGCCTTTTATTGCAAACCTTAAGTATTTTCTGTGAGATGGATGGATGGGTATGTGGAAATACGCATCCTTGAGATCCAATGTTGACATTTAGTCCTCCTTTTTTAGTAAGGGAACCACGTCTTGAAGTGTTACCATGTGGAAGTGGTCTGATGTGATGAAGAGATTCAATGTTCTGAGATCTAAGATGAGTCTTAATGTTTTGTCCTTTTTTGGAATTAGGCAATATAGTGAGTAGACGCCTGTTCCTTTCTGATGGTTGGGTACGAGCTCTATTGCTTGTTTTTGTAATAGTGCTTGCACTTCTATCTGTAATTGCTCAAAGTGTTGTTTGGACATACTGTGTGCTCTTGGTGGCACATCTGGAGGGAATGCTGTGAATTCTATGCAATAACCAGGTTGGATAATTGATAGGACACATGCGTCTGTGGTAATATGTGTCCAGTTTTGATAATATGGGGTTAGCCTCCCCCACTGGTGATAAGTGTTGGGGTTTTGTGACATTGAAGTCACTGTTTGGTCTGGCTTGGTCTTGCTTGGAACGTTCCCCTTCCTCTTGGGAATTGTCCTCTATAGGAACCACAAAACCCTCCCCTTTGATATTGTGCCTGATAGGTGGGTTTAGTTTGAGAGGTGGAAGGCTCTGGTGTTTGCTGTCGAAAACCTCCTCTGAATTGTGGTTTCCTAAAGGTGCCTCTGACTTGTGGGGAGTAGAGCGCGCCCATGGCTTTCGCTGTGTCCGTGTCTTTTTTTTAACTTTTCAATTGCTGTGTCCACTTCCGGCCCAAACAATTGTTCTTGGTTAAATGGCATGTTCAACACCGCTTGTTGGATCTCTTGTTTTAATCCTGAGCTTCTTAACCATGCATGCCTGCGAATGGTTACCGCTGTGTTGACCGTTCGTGCTGCTGTGTCTGCAGAGTCTAGTGCGGACCTTATCTGGTTGTTGGATATGGCCTGTCCTTCTTCCACAACCTGCTGGGCACGTTTCTGATGTTTTTTGGGCAAGTGCTGTATGATGTGTTGCATCTCGTCCCAGTGTGCCCTGTTGTAGCGAGCAAGTAGGGCTTGAGAATTAGCAATCCGCCATTGATTGGCTGCTTGTGCTGCCACTCGTTTGCCCGCTGCGTCAAACTTTCTGCTCTCTTTGTCAGGCGGTGGAGCATCTCCTGACGATTGAGAGTTTGCTCTCTTTCTTGCTGCTCCTACAACCCCTGAGTCTGGTGTAAGTTGTTGTGTTATGAACACAGGATCCATTGGGGGAGGCTTGTACTTCTTCTCAACCATAGGCGTGATAGCCCTTCCTTTAACTGGCTCCTGGAATACTTGTTTTGCATGTTTGAGCATACCCGGGAGCATTGGCAGACTCTGATACGAAGCGTGGGTGGATGCTAAGGTGTTAAACAGGAAATCGTCCTCTATTGGCTCTGAGTGCATTGCTACGTTGTGGAACATAGCTGCCCTGGATAGTACCTGCGTATATGCAGTACTGTCCTCTGGAGGTGACGGCTTTGTTGGATAACAATCCGGAATGTTATCCGATACTGGTGCATCATATAAGTCCCATGCATCAGCATCATCCTGTGTCATCCCTGTAAGTGTGGGTGACTGCATTGGAGGTGTTCCCACTGGAGACAGTTGTGGTGAGTGCGGTGGGGACGGTTGTGGTGAAAACCTTGGTGGTGGGGATTTGTCTGTAACCACCTTCGCCTTAGGCTGCATTTCTGTCTCCTGAAATGCCAGTTTCCTTTTAGACTTGATTGGAGGTAGAGTTTGTATTTTTCAAGTCTCTTTCTGAATATGCAACCTCCTTTGTGTATGGTACGGTTCGTCCATACTTAATTCTTGCTCAAATCTCTGTCATTCCTTCATTTGGCTGGAAAGTCCTTGCTCTTCTGTGTAAGAGCTTCTTTTCGGCTCCGAAGCCGCTTTTTTCGGTACTGAGGTTTCAGATATAGTCTTTTTCGGTTCCGATGATATTTGTCTCACCTTGGGTGAGTCGAACTCTCGGTGTCGAGAGCATTCGGTGCCGGAATCTCGACCGGAGTCGGAAGTGTTCGGCAAATCCCTGGCCTTTTTTGGTGCCGATGTTTGGTCACCTTCTTTTCGATGGGTTAAGCCATGGCCTGTTGGCGGTGGCGTCCCATTTGCCTTAAAGATCTTTGTGTGAGTTTTGGACGGGGCAGGTTTACTCACTGTTCGCTGCACTGTCGAGGTTCGGCCACTTTCGGATTCGTCTGAGTCCGATCCCTGGATGGAAATGCTTTCCTCCTCTCCGACGTCGAGTTGCTCTCTCGGTGTCGACGCCATTTGCAGTCTTCTTGCTCGTCGATCTCGTAGGGTCTTTTCTGATCGAAACACTCGACAAGCCTCGCAAGTATCCTCCCTGTGTTCCGGTGATAAACACAGATTACAGACCAGGTGCTGGTCTGTATAGGGATACTTCGAATGACACTTCGGACAGAAGCGGAAGGGGGTCCGGTCCATTAGTCTTTGACGATGGGTGTAGTCGGGCCGACCTGGCCCCGGTGAAGAACAGAAGCCCCGAAGGGCCGCCGGAGCGCTCTTGCTGTCGGCACCGATACAATAACACTAACCTGGTACCGAACGAGAACAATACCGTCGAATTTTCGATAATTTAGCTAACTTTCCCGATTCGAAATACGGAGCGAAGAGGAACACGTCCGAACCCGATGGCGGAAAGAAAACAATCTAAGATGGAGTCGACGCCCATGCACAATGGAGCCGAAAGGGAGGAGTCACTCGGTCTCGTGACACGAAAAGACTTCTTCGAAGAAAAACAACTTGTAACACTCCGAACACTAGATGGCAGGATAATGCACAGCATGTGTATCTGCAGCTGCACATGCCACCGAACATATATATGGAAAATGTCACTTACCCAGTGTACATCTGTTCGTGGCATGAGTCGCTGCAGATTCACATGCTGTGCACAGTCCGCCGTCTGGTGTTGGGCTCGGAGTGTTACAAGTTGTTTTTCTTCGAAGAAGTCTTTTCGAGTCACGAGACCGAGGGACTCCTCCCACTTCGATTCCATTGCGCATGGGCGTCGACTCCATCTTAGATTGTTTTCCCCGCAGAGAGTGAGGTAGGAGTTGTGTATGTTAGTAATAGTGCCCATGCAATGGAATGAATACGTATGTACATAATAAAGGTTAAAGTAATATATTTACAAATGTACAAATGTTGAAGATCTACTTCTAAACGGCTACAGGCTCCCGGGGAGGCGGGTGGGCGCATGTGAATCTGCAGCGACTCATGCCACGAACAGATGTACACTTGGTAAGTGACATTTTCCGTTCGATGGCATGTGTAGCTGCAGATACACATGCTGTGCACCGACTAGTAAGCAGTTATCTCCCCAAAAGCGGTGGTTCAGCCTGTAGGAGTTGAAGTAGTTTGAAATAATGTTCTTAGTACAGCCTGACCTACTGTGGATTGTTGTGCAGTTAACACATCTACACAGTAGTGCTTGATAAATGTATGAGGCGTAGACCATGTTGCTGCCTTACATATTTCGTTCATTGGAATATTTCCTAGAAAGGCCATGGTAGCCCCTTTCTTTCTGGTTGAGTGTGCCTTTGGTGTAATAGGCAGCTCTCTCTTTGCTTTAAGATAGCAGGTTTGAATACACTTAACTATCCACCTAGCAATGCCTTGTTTTGAAATTGGATTTCCTGTATGAGGTTTTTGAAAGGTAATAAATAGTTGTTTTGTTTTTCTAATTAGTTTCGTTCTGTCAATGTAGTACATTAGTGCTCTTTTGATGTCTAATGTATGTAGTGCTCTTTCAGCTACAGAATCTGGTTGTGGGAAGAACACTGGTAATTCTACTGTTTGATTTAAGTGGAACGGTGAGATAACTTTTGGTAAAAATTTAGGATTTGTTCTTAGAACAAAAACAACAAGTGATGGACGGAATGCTGAACATTGTCAAACACTCACCCCCAGTCATAGATCTGGGTTTAATCCATCGTTCTTTTGCTCACCATGCCACCCCAGTTTGGACCCAGCCATATGCAAATCAGTCTTGACCCTGTTCCTCATGGGAATAGTCCAGACCGAACCGCCAAGCCAGGTCCTCACTGGACCGGAAACAAGCATCCTGGGACCGGTTTCGGGGTTTCACCCCTCATCAGCCAGGCTAGCTTGAATCCAGTGGCATGGGAAGCACGGGACCCACGTCTGGGCATACCCTTCCCACTTAGGGCGACAAAGCAAAAACAACAAGTGATGGACGGAATGCTGAACATTGTCAAACACTCACCCCCAGTCATAGATCTGGGTTTAATCCATCGTTCTTTTGCTCACCATGCCACCCCAGTTTGGACCCAGCCATATGCAAATCAGTCTTGACCCTGTTCCTCATGGGAACAGTCCAGACCGAACCGCCAAGCCAGGTCCTCACTGGACCGGAAACAAGCATCCTGGGACCGGTTTCGGGGTTTCACCCCTCATCAGCCAGGCTAGCTTGAATCCAGTGGCATGGGAAGCACGGGACCCACGTCTGGGCATACCCTTCCCACTTAGGGCGACAAAGCAAAAACAACAAGTGATGGACGGAATGCTGAACATTGTCAAACACTCACCCCCAGTCATAGATCTGGGTTTAATCCATCGTTCTTTTGCTCACCATGCCACCCCAGTTTGGACCCAGCCATATGCAAATCAGTCTTGACCCTGTTCCTCATGGGAACAGTCCAGACCGAACCGCCAAGCCAGGTCCTCACTGGACCGGAAACAAGCATCCTGGGACCGGTTTCGGGGTTTCACCCCTCATCAGCCAGGCTAGCTTGAATCCAGTGGCATGGGAAGCACGGGACCCATGTCTGGGCATACCCTTCCCACTTAGGGCGACAAAGCAAAAACAACAAGTGTTCAGCATTCCGTCCATCACTTGTTGTTTTTGCATTTGTCGCCCTAAGTGGGAAGGGTATGCCCAGACGTGGGTCCCGTGCTTCCCATGCCACTGGATTCAAGCTAGCCTGGCTGATGAGGGGTGAAACCCCGAAACCGGTCCCAGGATGCTTGTTTCCAGTCCAGGGAAGACCTGGCCTAGCAGTTCGGGCTGGACTGTTCCCATGGGGAACAGGGTCAAGACTGATTTGCATATGGCTGGGTCCAAACTGGAATGGAATGGGCAGCAAAAAAACGATGGATTAAACCCAGATCTATGACTGGGGGTGAATGTTTGACAATGTTCAGCATTCCGTCCATCACTTGTTGTTTTTGCATTTGTCGCCCTAAGTGGGAAGGGTATGCCCAGACGTGGGTCCCGTGCTTCCCATGCCACTGGATTCAAGCTAGCCTGGCTGATGAGGGGTGAAACCCCGAAACCGGTCCCAGGATGCTTGTTTCCAGTCCAGGGAAGACCTGGCCTAGCAGTTCGGGCTGGACTGTTCCCATGGGGAACAGGGTCAAGACTGATTTGCATATGGCTGGGTCCAAACTGGAATGGCATGGGCAGCAAAAAAACGATGGATTAAACCCAGATCTATGACTGGGGGTGAATGTTTGACAATGTTCAGCATTCCGTCCATCACTTGTTGTTTTTGCATTTGTTCTTAGAACTACTTTATTTTTATGTATCTGAATAAATGGTTCTTGTATGGTAAATGCTTGAATCTCGCTCACTCTTCTTAGAGATGTGATGGCAATCAAAAATGCAACTTTCCACGTTAAGTATTGCATTTCACAAGAATGCATGGGCTCGAAAGGTGGACCCATGAGTCTTGTTAAGACAATGTTGAGGTTCCATGAAGGAACAGGTGGTGTTCTTGGTGGTATGATTCTCTTTAAGCCTTCCATAAACGCTTTAATGACTGGTATTCTAAATAGTGAAGTTGAATGAGTAATTTGTAGGTAAGCTGATATTGCGGTGAGATGTATTTTTATGGAAGAGAAAGCTAGATTTGATTTTTGCAAATGTAGTAAATATCCTACTATATCCTTTGGAGATGCGTGTAATGGCTGAATTTGATTATTCTGGCAGTAATACACGAATCTTTTCCACTTGTTTGCGTAGCAGTGTCTAGTGGTAGGTTTCCTAGCTGGTTTTATGACCTCCATACATTCTTGTGTGAAGTGCAAGTGTCCGAATTCTAGGATTTCAGGAGCCAAATTGCTAGATTCAAAGATGCTGGATTTGGATGTCTGATCTGTTGTTTGTGTTGTGTTAACAGATCTGGTTTGTTGGGTAGTTTGACACGAGGTACTACTGACAGGTCTAGTAGTGTCGTGTACCAAGGTTGCCTCGCCCATGTTGGTGCTATTAGTATGAGTTTGAGTTTGTTTTGACTCAACCTGTTTACTACATATGGAATGAGAGGGAGAGGGGGAAAAGCGTATGCAAAGATCCCTGACCAGTTCATCCATAGAGCATTGCCTTGGGATTGATCTTGTGGGTACCTGGATGCGAAGTTTTGGCATTTTGAGTTTTCCTTTGTTGCAAATAGATCTATTTGAGGCGTTCCCCAAATTTGAAAGTAATTGTTTAGTATTTGGGGGTGAATTTCCCATTCCTGGTTTTGTTGGTGATCTCGAGAGAGATTGTCTGCCAACTGGTTCTGAATCCCTGGAATAAATTGTGCTATTAGGCGAATGTGGTTGTGAATCGCCCAATGCCATATTTTCTGTGTTAGGAGGCACAACTGTGTTGAGTGTGTCCCTCCTTGTTTGTTTAGATAATACATTGTTGTCATGTTGTCTGTTTTGACAAGAATGTATTTTTGGGTTATTATGGGTTGAAATGCTTTCAGCGCTAGAAATACTGCTAACATTTCCAAATGATTTATGTGAAACTGTCTCTGATGTATGTCCCATTGTCCTTGGATGCTTGGATCCCCACCCTGTCATGGAAGCATCTGTTGTTATGACGTATTGTGGCACTGGGTCTTGGAAAGGCCGCCCTCGGTTTAAATTTGTACTGTTCCACCATAGAAGCGAGATGTATGTTTGGCGGTCTATCAACACCAGATCTAGAAGTTGACCCTGAGCTTGTGACCATTGTGATGCTAGGCACTGTTGTAAGGGTCGCATGTGCAATCTTGCGTTTGGGACAATGGCTATGCATGAAGACATCATGCCTAGTAGTTTCATTACCATTCTGACTTGTATCTTTTGTGTTGGATACATGGCCTGTATTACTTTGTGAAATGTTTGAACCCGTTGTGGACTTGGAGTGGCAATCCATTTTGTTGTGTTGATTGTCGCTCCTAAGTATTGCTGCGTTTGACACGGCAAAAGGTGTAACTTCGCGTAGTTGATGGAGAAACCTAGCCTGTGAAGGGTTTGTATGACATATTTTGTGTGCTGTGAACACTGTTTTAGCGTGTTGGTTTTGATTAACCAGTCGTCTAAGTACGGGAACACATGTATTTGCTGCCTTCTGATATATGCAGCTACTACTGCCAGGCATTTTGTAAAAACTCTTGGCGCAGTTGTTATTCCGAATGGCAACACTTTGAATTGGTAATGTATTCCTTGGAATACGAACCTTACGTATTTCCTGTGTGAAGGATGTATTGGTATATGGAAATACGCATCTTTTAGATCTAATGTTGTCATGTAGTCTTGCTGTTTGAGCAGTGGGATTACGTCTTGTAATGTGACCATGTGAAAGTGGTCTGATTTTATGTAGGTATTTAGTGTTCTGAGATCTAGTATTGGTCTCAGAGTTTTGTCCTTTTTGGGTATTAGAAAGTACAGTGAGTAAACTCCAGTGTTTTTTTGTTGAATTGGTACTAATTCTATTGCATCCTTTTGTAGCAATGCTTGAACTTCTAGTCCTAGAAGATCTATATGTTGTTTTGACATATTGTGTGTTTTCGGTGGGACGTTTGGAGGGAATTGGTGAAATTTTATGCAATAACCATGCTGGATAATTGCTAAGACCCAAGTGTCTGTTGTTATTTCCTCCCAAAGTTTGTAAAATTGGCTTAGTCTTCCCCCCACAGGTGTTATGTGATGGGGTTGTGTGACTTGTGAGTCACTGCTTATTTTGAGGGGTTTTGGGGCCTTGGAATTTTCCTCTATTTTTTGGGAATTGGCCCCCTCTAAATTGCCCCCGAAAACCTCCCCTCTGATTTTGACCCTGGTAGGTAGGCCTTGTTTGTGAGGTTGTGGTTTCTGTGGGTTGACCTCGAAACCCTCCCCTAATAGGTGTTTTCCGAAATGTGCCTCTGCTCTGCAGGGAGTAGAGTGCGCCCATGGCTTTGGCTGTATCGGTATCCTTTTTGAGTTTTTCGATGGCAGTGTCTACCTCCGGCCCAAACAATTGCTGTTCATTAAACGGCATATTGAGCACAGCCTGCTGGATTTCCGGTTTGAACCCAGAAGTGCGCAGCCATGCGTGCCTTCGTATTGTGACTGCAGTGTTTATTGTCCTTGCAGCTGTATCTGCTGCATCCATGGAAGACCGTATCTGATTATTTGAGATACTTTGTCCCTCTTCCACCACCTGTTGCGCTCTTTTTTGGAACTCCTTGGGTAAGTGTTCGATGAAATGTTGCATTTCATCCCAATGAGCCCTGTCGTATCTTGCCAAAAGTGCTTGTGAATTGGCAATACGCCACTGATTTGCTGCTTGTGCTGCAACCCTTTTTCCCGCAGCATCAAATTTGCGGCTCTCCTTGTCTGGAGGTGGTGCGTCTCTTACGAGCTGCCCCCACAACTACTGAGTCTGGTGTTAGTTGTGTTGTAATATATATTGGATCTGTGGGCGGTGGCTTATATTTTTTCTCCACCCTTGGAATTATGGCTCTGCCTTTAACTGGATCCTGAAAAATTTGTTTTGAATGTCTTAGCATTCCTGGGACATGGGAAGGCATTGATACTGGCTATGGGTGGAGGATAGGGTGTTAAAGAGAAAGTCATCCTCAATTGGTTCCGAATGTAAGGAGACATTGTGGAACTCGGCTGCCCTTGCGACCACCTGTCTATAGGATGTACTGTCCTCAGGTGGTGACGGTTTTGTAGGATAAGAGTCTGGGCTATTGTCAGACACTGGAGCATCGTAGAGGTCCCATGCATCGGGATCATCCTGACTCATTGTGGTATGAGCTGGTGAGTGCATCAGTGGTGGAGTTGTTGCTGGTGATGCATGTATTGATGGTGGTGGAGACGGTGGTGGGGTTGTTTTCCTTGCCACCTTTGCCTGTGGTTGCTTGTCCTTTTGTTGAAAGGCAAGTTTCCTTTTTATTTTGATTGGGGGAAGAGTGGTTATCTTCCCTGTGTCCTCATGAATATGAAGCCTTCTTTGTGTGTAGTCGGGCTCTACAGCTTGAAGCTCCTCTCCAAATCTATGTAATTGGGAGGTTAATCCTTGTTCCTCTGTATAGGAACTAGTTTTCGGCTCCGAGGCTGGCTGTTTCGGAACCGAAACCTTTTCGGAAGTCTTTTTAGGCTCCGAAGAAACCTTCTTTGTTTTCGGCGTGGTGTCTCGGTGCCGAAATTCTTCGGTGCCGCTGTCTCTGTGCCAAAGTTTCTCGGAGCTGCTGTCTCGGCTCCGAGGTTGCTGTGTGGCGGTATCTCGACCGGAGTCGGATGACTTCGACACCAGCATGCCCTTTTTCGGTGCCTTGGATGGGTCACCTATTTTTCGGGTTAAGCCATGGCCTGTTGGCGGTGGCGTCCCCTGGGCTTTTGTAGACTTCTCGTGAGTCTTGATTTTCGACATCTTACTCACGGTTTTGGTTGTTTCTTTGGCGTCGAGTTCTTCCGAATCCGACTCGCGGACGGAGAAAGCTTCTTCTTCCTCCTCCTCGAAACGATCTTGACCTGTCGGCGTGGACGCCATTTGTAGTCTCCTGGCTCTTCGGTCTCTCAGCGTCTTCCTCGACCGAAACGCTCGACAGGCTTCACAAGTATCCTCCTTGTGCTCGGGGGACAAGCACAAGTTACAGACCAGATGGTGATCCGTATACGGATACATGTGATGGCATTTTGGGCAGAAGCAGAATGGGGTCCGTTCCATGAGCCTTGAAGTCGCACGTGGCCGGGCCGACCAGGCCCCGATGGGGGATCGAAAAAACCCCGAAGGGCCACCGGAGCTCTTCAAAATTCGGTGTCGATTTGTTCTAACTAACCCGATACCGAACGCAAACAATACCGACGTTTTTTTCCGAGATTCTAACTAACTTTCAGACCCGAAACACGGAGCGAAAAGGAACACGTCCGAACCCGATGGCGGAAAAAAAAACAATCTAAGACTGAGTCGACGCCCATGCGCAATGGAATCGAAGTGGGAGGAGTCCCTCGGTCTCGTGACTCGAAAAGACTTCTTCGAAGAAAAACAACTTGTAACACTCCGAGCCCAACACCAGACGGCGGACTGTGCACAGCATGTGTATCTGCAGCTACACATGCCATCGAACATATATATATATGGAAAACTGTCACCCAGTGTGCACCCGTTTGTGGCATGTAGTGCTGCAGAGTCACATACTGTGCATATATCGCCATCTAGTGTTGGACTCAGAGCATTACAAGGTGTTTTTCTTCGAAGAAGCTTTTTTCAAGTCATGGGATTGAGTGACTCCTCCTCTCGGTGATAGTGCACATGGGCATCAACTACTTTGTTAGATTGTTTTCCCGCGGAGGGTGAAGTAAGGACTGAAGAATTGTGTAGGTACAAATATATATAGAAAGTGAAGAAGACGTCCATGCCATGCATATTGAAAATGTCACTTACCCAGTGTACATCTGTTCGTGGCATCAGTCGCTGAAGATTCACATGTTGTGCATAGCCCGCCATCTGGTGTTGGGTCGGAGTGTTACAAGTTGTTTTTCTTCGAAAAAGTCTTTCGAGTCACGGGACCGAGGGACTCCTCCTCTTTGTCTCCATTGCGCATGGGCGTCGACTCCATCTTCGATTGTTTTCCCCGCAGAGGGTGAGGTAGGAGTTGTTTGTTAGTAATAGTGCCCATGCAATGGAGTGAATAAGTATGTACCTATTTGATGAGGAGCCAAGATGGCGGCCGGGACGGTCGCTTGATCCGAGCGCTCCGTTCCCGGCCACTTCGGGATATCCTGGCAGGCGCCCCCCCAGCGGCCTGACAGGGACGGCCGGGACGGCGGCGCGGCTGGGGGAGACCGGGGCATTCAGCTCGCGCTGCGAGCGCGCTCCGGACCCCGCGGGGCGAGTCTGGGACTCGTCGGCCCGCGCCGAGAGAGGTGAGAGGCGGGGGGAGCTGCGGCTGCGGGCCCGGTCGCGATTTCACCGGGCGCGGCCGCTGCCTGCCTCCCCGCCTGCTTGAGACTGGGAGAGCAGGGGAGGCGCGTCCGGCGGAGGATTGTGCAGTCTTGCACTGCCGGGCGCCCTGGGACTCCGTCTTCAGGAGCTTGGGCGCCATCTTTGATCTCGGCGTCCGGCGCGGAGAAGGGCGGCAGAGGAGCAGTGAGGAGGCCCGGCGGGGCAGACGCGGAGCGGCGGCGGCTCAGCAGGCAGCGGGGAGTCCAGGACCAGAAACTTGGTGTATCTGAATAAAAAAAAAAAAAAAAAGAATTAAAATATTAATAAGGCGAGGAGGGCGCCCACGAGTAGGGGAACACCAAACTTCGCGGAGGGGGTAAACCTAGGGAGCGGCCCCCCCCCCTCACTCCACCGCTCCACCCACGCAACTGGGCAAGACAGAAGCGCACTGCGTGCTCCTGGGAGCACAGCTTATCCACCACAGGCAGAATGGACGGCTGGGCTGGACTGTAGATGCGTGGACTGTTCTGGACTTTCTAGCAGTGGGTCCCTGCCACAAGGGTTCCTAGCTGCACAAGGCATATTCGCAGCACCCCGCGAGCGCCCCAACCCGGGACCTTTCCCGTGCCTCGGCACCTCACCCAGCCGTCCAGCAATTCTCCCCTCTATCTGAGGGAAACCTCTGACACCAAGCCCCGCCGCCACACAAGAAGAAACAAGCGCTCTTCCCCAAGGACAGTATCCCCTACACATTTCGACACGCCTGGCGGACAGCCCCATGGGAACGCTGAGTTAGACCTTTGAACTTATCAATGACTGCAGTATTTGTCACTGAACACACAGGCCAAAATTAGCCGAATCAGGACTGGATGCTTCTTTGCTCTACTGTCTAATCGCAAGCCCATCAGTGCGAAACCCCTGCGGATTGGGAGGCACCCCCCTGACAGCCAAAATGGCCGGGAGAGCCAAGTCAATCAAGAACCCAGATCGAACAACCCAAGCGATAACGCCAACAGATCAACAACTTGGCCCATCCTTACAATCTCTGGAAAACACACTTCTAGCGCATTCAGCCCAGTTCGAGAAAGTATTGCAGGCAATACTGGACACTAAGTCATCACTGGAGGGCAGAATTGACGCAGTCGTGCAAGACCTGAACCTCCTGCGAGTGGATCATCGCAGCCTAGCCGAAAAAGCAAAAACAACTGAAGCTGAGATAGCTGAACTAACCCCAATAGTGCAAGGGAATCAAAAACAAAGTCAGCGCATGGATGAAGAGCTGAAGATACTCTGGAGAAGATCCGAGGAAATGGAGAGCAGGGCGCGCCGAAATAACGTGAGATTTCTGGGATTCCCGGAAAGTATGCGTCAACCGGAATCAGAAATTTCCCTAGAGCAGTGGCTAATTAAAGAGGTGTTAAGTGGGGCTCCATCCAAGTTTTTCTCAGTTGAAAGGGCTTACAGAGTTCCGGGCAGGGCTCCGGCCCCTGGCCAGCCCCCCAGACCATTGATTGCCAGGTTCTTAAACTACAGAGATCGAGATGCAATATTGCAACAATTCCGCAATAAGGGCCCGTTCAAGTATGAAGACTCGAACATCAATGCTTACCCTGACTTCACGCAAGAGGTGCAGAATCGGCGTAATTCTTTTGTTAAAATCAAGCAACGCTTACGAGAACAGAACATAAAATATGCCCTGCTCTTCCCAGCCAAGTTGAGAGTAGTGATGGAGGACCGTACCCATATATTCACCAGTACCGAGGACGCCTGGACATGGCTCCATGCCAAGGGCCTTGCACACCCCCGAGAAGACGCAGATGAGGACGAGAAATGGGGGAGATCCACTGCAGGGACGAGATCCAAACGGCGTACCAGAGGCCAGCCCAATGTCCGGCAAGCAGCAGAGGAAAGAGCAAAAGTGCTTAAAGAGACGCCACTACACATGCAAAGCAGCAATATAACTCCCGGTGGGCTTGTGGAGCTGGAACTGGATTCAGACACATCCAGCTCCGTATCCACAGTAACTGGAGAACTAGGTGGGCCGAAGGTCACTCCGAGATCTGCGGATGATCTATAAACTAGTCGCTCAGATCCAGAGTGAACACTAGGGATGGCGCTCGTACCAGGAAAACCTGCAGAGACTCCACGACACTGCCGAGTTGCGGGGACGGAACGCTTCCAACAATATACATCTTTGATATAAACACTAAGCTAAGTGACTCGGGGCACTAACAGGTGGCAAGAGGCGGGCGGGTGGGGCCAGAAGGAACGGAAACATGCCAAGGGGGGGCGCCTGAGTATATTGGCAGACTTGGGGCCTGGTTGCGGCGTTGGGGGGCGGTGTTGGACCGTCCCGGGGGTGGTGGGTGTGCCGCCTGCCGTGTTGCGGGTCCATTATATCCTGTGGAACTCGTGGTGCGGTGGGCGGTGTGTCCGTCACTTTTGGGGCGGTTTGGCGCCGTCCTCCGGGGTTGTGGTCGGGCCCTTAGTCTGCGGCATGATGTGAGCCCCTTACAAGAGCCACATCTGTAAGATATGAGAATCCCACTAAGTAAATCCAACTGGATAAAAGTTATGTTACGCATTTTTAAGTTTTGTAGTTTCATTGTAGTTGTAAGTAGCATAGGGGGTTTAACCAGGGGGGTGGGGGTTAGTAGTTTAGTAGAAATGCAGCGATCGGAATCACTTAATGCACTAAAGATGGACCTGCACCCGTTATATCTAAATGTTAGCAGCAGAAAGGCAGAGACCAGATGGGCCAACATTAAAACCCAGGCTCATGTCACAGCAACATATCCCCTGCACCCTATAAGATGTCTTCTAGAAGCAACATGGGGAACCAGTATATTATACTAACATGGAATGTCAGGGGCCTAGGGACCCCGAACAAACGGGCTAGAGTGCATGCTCGACTTAAGAGACTAGGAGTGCATATTGCTATTCTGCAAGAGACACATATGCTGGAGGGGGATCTACGAGACATGCGAGTGAAGTGGGGGGGCCAGCTGATTGGCACAACATATTCGACCTTCGCGAGAGGGGTGCTGATCTGGATAGCAGCGGGAGTTCCATTCCTCTTGTCAACACACAAGATAGACCAGGGAGGGAGGTACGTAGTAATGGAGGGCAGATTAGATGGTAGACAAATGGCTGTGGTCGGGGTATACGCCCCAAACAGCGGCACCATAGGCTTTCTCACCACTCTCACCCCAACGTTGCTGACCAACCCCATACCCCTTGCCATCTGGGGTGGGGATTTTAACAGTACCCCAGTGGCAGCATTAGATAGAACTAGCGCCCACCAGAGCGCATCACCTAATAGGAAGCTCGTAAGTCCCCTGCAAGAATGGGCAAATGTTATGGGCCTATATGATGTATGGCGGTTAGGCCATCCAGAGCAAAAAGAATATTCATTTTATTCGGTCCCACACAATACCCACACTAGAATTGACATAATATGGGGCACTCGCGAAATAGGGGCGCTGATAACTGAATCCGAATATTTGGCAAAGACAGTCTCGGACCATGCGCCACTGCGGGTAACCCTGAATTGGGGCAGGGCACGTCAGGTAATACCCACTTGGAGATTCCAGGCGGAAGCTCTACAGGACCAAGCATTCGCTACATCACTGGGGGAAACTATAGGCCAATATTGGGAAATAAACGCTATGTCTGCAACAACCCGGGCGATAGAATGGGATGCCCACAAAGTAGTGGCCCGCGGAGTATGTATGTCCACTACGTGGGGAGTGAGACGCTCCTTACAGGCGGAAATTAGCAAACTTGAGAAGGAGCTGCGGGATGTGGAAAAAGCGGTAGCACGGGGGGAAATTACCAGTATTGCCCTGAAAGAAAAGCGCTTAAAATATAATGAGGCAGATAGCAGGCTCCGCTGCCACGACTATAAATATTACTTAACCAGGTTGCAAACGGAAGGAGATAGATCAAGCAGAATGCTAGCGTGGCTACTACGTGAGGATAGACAGCAGGCCCCGATAGGGGCCATCCGGGCGGGCGCGCAAGAAATGGCTACTACACAAGCAGAAATAAACGAGGTGTTTAGGAATTATTACTCTAACCTATACACTAAACGTACTGCGTGCACGGCTACACAACTAGAGGCCTTTCTGGCGGACTCCTTCCTACCCCAGCTACCACAACCAGATAGAGATGGAATTGAAACCCCTATAACAATAGCAGAAATAGAACTAGCCCTTGCACAGCTACCCAGGAACAAAGCGCCTGGCACTGACGGTCTCCCTTCGGAGTATTATAAAGCCTATTTACCCAGTTTGAAATCTCATCTGCTAGGAGTGTTCCAAGAGGCGTGGACTACAGAAAGCTTGCCCACATCTCAAAGGGAGGCTCTGATAGTAGTACTCCCTAAACAGGGTCGAGACCACACAGATGTGAAATCTTATAGACCACTATCGCTGCTGAACACAGACTGCAAAATATTAGGCAAAATATTGGCCAACAGGTTGGCCCCCCTCATGCACTTACTGATACATGCAGATCAGAGTGGCTTCATTCCCAAACGTAACACCTTCCTGAATATTCGAAGATTGCTGGGCATAATAGGAGACACCCCCAAGAATGTACAGGAGGAAATGGTGCTCTCATTAGACATAGAAAAGGCCTTTGATACGCTCGAGTGGGACTTTCTGTTGGCCACGATGGCCCGTATGGGAATAGGCCCTAACTATATCCGCTGGGTTCGGACATTGTACTCTAGCCCGAACGCGAGGGTGAAATCAGGCGGGGTGATTTCTGATAGTTTCCCGATCTCTAGGGGGACACGGCAGGGATGCCCCTTATCCCCGCTACTGTTTGCCATAGCAATGGAACCATTAGCGGCAAAAGTTCGCCTCATGGAGCATGAATGGGGAATTATTAGGAACGGGGTACATCACACGATTTCACTATATGCAGATGATGCGTTGATATATATCAGGAACGGCTGTGCAGTTATCCCATCTGTAATATCTTTACTGGCTGAATTCGGAGGCCTATCTGGCCTTGTGGTAAACTGGGAGAAGTCGTGTGTCTTTCCCCTGGTAAAAAGGGCTCCCAATAATCATGATCCCCCAGAGACAGGACATCTTAAGTGGTGCCCTACAACATTCAAATACTTAGGGATAAACATATATCATGCCACGGAAGACTTAAGAGATGGGAACCTGGGGAAGGCGCTAACATCTATAAAAGGCTCCCTACAATTCTGGAACAAGCTCCCTCTCTCGCCACCCGGCAAGGTGGCGATTGCTAATATGTTGATTCTACCTAGGCTTTTATATTACTTTGCGGCCCTACCGATAATTATTCCCAAAAGATTCTTCAGCAATCTAAACACAGCATTGCTGCAGCTCATTTGGGGAGGTAGCAGAGCGCGAGTGGCGCTACCCACACTACAATGTCCGCTGGACAATGGTGGCCTAGGAACCCCGAATTTTGAAAAATACTATGCAGCCGCACAACTTCAATGGGTCCAATATTGGATCCACAGACCAGAGCAAGCGGAACCTATGAGCCTAGAGCCTCAGCGGAACGGGACCCCCCTTTTAAATTGGCTGTCGACGAAGCCCCCCAAAGTGGCACTGGTCAACCCACTGCTTGCAGCTGCGTACGCGTGCTGGGCCAAATACGTGCAAAAAAGAGCGGATAAGCTCCCATACTCTCCACACGTACCGCTGAATTACCTGTTAGTGGGGAACGCAGCCAGAATGCAAGCTGCAAAGCAGTGGAACGAAGCAGGAATACTGACCGTAGGGGATTGCTACGAAGACGGTAAACTAATGACGTTCGAGGCCCTTCAGGCCCTCACGGAGATAAATCCGGGACAGTTCCTGACATATCATGCCATATGTCACGAAATCAGGAAAATTTGGGGAATGGGCACCTCGGAACCAGAGATCTCCCCTGTGCTTCACCAGCTTCTACAACACAGCGATCAAACTAAAACAATATCCAATCTATACAGAATCCTCAACAAGACCCCTGTTACACAGACAGGGAAAACATGGGATAGATGGAACGCAGTACTCCCCACCCCGATCCCACTGGAAGACTGGCCTAAGGCCCTATCCCACATCAGAGGTGTGTCAAGGAATCCCAGATTTAGATATACCCAATTCAATTACACGCATCAAACATATCTTTCCCCAGCCAGAATAAAGCGCATGTTCCCTGATGCAGCATCAATGTGCCCCAGATGCAGATTGCCGTCAGCATCCTTTTTCCACATGGTATGGGATTGCCCGAATATACAAACGGCCTGGGCGGAGGTGGTAGAGGAGGTATCTGGGCTTACGGGACTGGCACTGGTAGCAGACCCCGGGTCCTGCCTGTTGGGACTTAGGAAGAGACCCAAAAAACAAAGACATTTACATAAATTTATAGACCTGGCCTTTTTAATGTATAAAAGGTTAATAGCAATGCATTGGAAAGCCTCTATGGCTCCCGATCTGAAATCCTGGCACTCTCTAATAACACGCTGGGCGCGTACTGAATATCAGGTACTAAAAAGAATGGTGCGTGAAGGGCGGCAACACACAGGTTGCTCTACATGGGAGGATATGGTAACAAAGCTGGAGGCCAAAAACGATGAAAAGCCTCCTTAAATTGGGGCGCGCGTATTCGCAACAACCACAGCATAAATTCACCTGCACCCCTCATCACGGGAACAGAATTCATAAGACACCCAGACAACACAGTGCACATGCATCACACCCGCCCATCTCTCTAGCAATAAATGCCCACTAAGACTATGTCACCACAGTGGTGGCGCGGCGCGGGGAGCAGAAAACCAGGGGAGCCACTCGCATACACTAACCTAGTTGATGCCCCTTCCCTCAGACACTCAGGGAACCCATGCACGTAAAGCAAGGTCCACACTGGTCTCCAACGAATGCCTATATAAAATAAACAGTGAAGGATAAACCTAGGGAGGGTGCAGCCAGGAATGATATTGCAAGACCAGAAGCGTTCCGTGAAGTGCATAGAGGGGTTGTGTGTATTTGTTTCAAGACTTAGATAATTAATCATCGTTTTGGTTTATCCTGTGGTTGCAAACTGAACAATTTGTATCATATTTCGAAATATAAAACCAATAAATATATTTAAAAAAAAAAAAAGTATGTACCTATTTAAGATTTAATATATTTACAAATGTACAAAGTTGAAGCTAACTTCCAAACGGCTACAGGCTCCCGGGGAGGTGGGTGGGCACATGTGAATCTTCAGCGACTGATGCCACGAACAGATGTACACTGGGTAAGTGACATTTTCAGTTCGATGGCATCTGTCGCTGTAGATACACATGTTGTGCATAGACTAGTAAGCAGTTATCTTCCCAAAAGCGGTGGCTCAGCCTGTAGGAGTGGAAGTAGTCTGAAATAAGGTTCTTAGTACGGCTTGACCTACTGTGGCTTGTTGTGCGGCTAGCACGTCTACACAGTAGTGCTTGGTAAATGTGTGAGGCGTAGACCATGTGGCTGCCTTACATATTTCGTGCATTGGAATATTCCCTAGGAAGGCCATGGTAGCGCCTTTCTTTCTGGTTGAGTGTGCCCTTGGTGTAATGGGCAGTTGTCTTTTTGCTTTAAGGTAGCAGATTTGGATGCACTTAACTATCCATCTGGCTATACCCTGTTTCGATATTGGGTTTCCTGCGTGAGGTTTTTGAAATGCAATAAACAGTTGTTTAGTTTTTCTGATGTTTTTAGTTCTGTCGATGTAGTACATTAGTGCTCTTTTGACGTCTAATGTATGTAGTGCCCTTTCAGCTATGGAATCTGGCTGTGGGAAGAACACTGGTAGCTCTACCGTCTGATTTAGGTGGAACGGTGAAATAACCTTTGGCAAAAATTTAGGATTGGTCCTTAGGACTACTTTATGTTTGTGTAGTTGGATAAAAGGTTCTTGTATTGTAAACGCCTGAATTTCACTTACTCTTCTTAGAGATGTGATGGCGATGAGAAATGCAACTTTCCAGGTTAGGAATTGTATTTCGCAAGAATGCATAGGTTCAAAGGGTGGACCCATGAGTCTTGTTAAGACGATGTTGAGGTTCCATGAAGGAACGGGTGGTGTCCTTGGTGGTATAATTCTTTTGAGGCCTTCCATAAACGCTTTAATGACAGGTATCCTAAATAGTGAAGTTGAATGGGTAATCTGCAGGTATGCAGATACTGCTGCGAGGTGTATTTTAATGGAAGAGAAGGCCAGGTTCGATTTTTGTAAGTGTAGTAAGTAACCCACTACATCCTTTGGAGATGCGTGTAATGGTTGAATTTGATTATGATGGCAGTAGCAAACAAACCTTTTCCATTTGCTTGCATAGCAGTGTCTGGTGGATGGTCTTCTAGCTTGCTTTATGACTAGATATGGAAGGAGAGGGAGAGGGGGAAAAGCGTACGCAAATATCCCTGACCAGTTCATCCATAGGGCATTGCCTTGAGACTGCCTGTGTGGGTATCTGGATGCGAAGTTTTGGCATTTTGCGTTCTCCTTTGTTGCAAATAAGTCTATTTGAGGTGTTCCCCAACGTTTGAAGTAAGTGTTTAGAATTTGGGGGTGAATTTCCCATTCGTGGACCTGTTGGTGATCTCGAGAGAGATTGTCTGCAAGTTGATTCTGGATCCCTGGAATAAACTGTGCTATTAGGCGAATGTGGTTGTGAATTGCCCATTGCCATATTTTTTGTGCCAGAAGGCACAGCTGTGTCGAGTGTGTCCCCCCCTGTTTGTTTAGATAATACATTGTTGTCATGTTGTCCGTTTTGACAAGAATGTATTTGTGAGTTATGATTGGTTGAAATGCTTTTAATGCTTTGAAAACTGCTAGTAGTTCGAGGTGATTTATATGCAGCTTTCTTTGATGTACATCCCATTGTCCTTGTATGCTGTGTTGATTGAGGTGTGCTCCCCACCCTGTCATGGAAGCATCTGTTGTTATCACGTATTGTGGCACTGGGTCTTTGAAAGGCCGCCCTTTGTTTAAATTTATATTGTTCCACCATAGAAGCGAGAGGTATGTTAGGCGGTCTATTAACACCAGATCTAGAAGGCGACCCTGTGCTTGTGACCATTGTGATGCTAGGCACTGTTGTAAGGGCCTCATGTGTAGTCTTGCGTTCGGGACAATGGCTATGCATGAGGACATCATGCCTAGGAGTTGTAATATCATCTTCGCCTGTATTTTTTGTGTTGGATACATGCGTTGTATAATCTTTTGGAAATTTTGAACCCTTTGTGGACTTGGAGTGGCTATTCCCCTCGTTGTGTCTATTGTCGCTCCTAGGTATTGTTGTACTTTGCACGGCAGAATGTGTGATTTCGCATAGTTGATGGTGAAACCGAGTTTGTAGAGGGTTTGTATGACCTGATCTGTGTGGTGTGAGCACCCTGTCAGTGAGTCGGTCTTGATTAGCCAGTCGTCTAGATACGGGAATATGTGTATTTGCTGCCTTCTGATGTGTGCAGCCACTACTGCTAGGCACTTTGTGAAGACTCTTGGTGCAGTTGTTAAACCGAACGGCAATACTTTGAATTGGTAATGTATTCCTTTGAATACGAACCTTAGGTATTTCCTGTGCGACGGATGTATTGGTATGTGGAAATACGCGTCTTTGAGATCTAAGGTTGTCATGTAATCTTGTTGCTTTAGCAATGGTAACACTTCCTGTAGCGTGACCATGTGAAAGTGTTCTGATTTGATGTATGTGTTTAGTGTTCTGAGGTCTAGGATTGGTCTCAGTGTTTTGTCCTTCTTTGGTATTAGAAAGTACAGTGAGTAAACCCCTGTATTTGTTTGTGTATCTGGTACCAGTTCTATTGCGTTCTTTTGCTTGAACTTCTATTTCTAGGAGGTCCGAATGTTGTTTTGTTATATTCTGTGTTTTTGGTGGTATGTTTGGAGGGATTTGTAGAAATTCTATGCAATAACCATGTTGGATAATTGCTAAGACCCAAGTGTCTGTTGTTATTTTCTCCCACTCTTGGTAATACTGACTTATTCTTCCCCCCACTGGTGTTGTGTGGAGGGGATGAGTGACGTGTGAGTCACTGTTTGGTTGTAGGTGTTTTGGGGCCTTGAAATTTTCCCCTGCTTCTAGGGAATTGTCCCCCTCTGTATTGGCCCCGAAAGCCTCCCCTTTGGTACTGTCCCTGGTAGGTGGACGGTGTTGAATGTGAGGTACTGGCTTGTGTGGCTTGACCCCGAAACCCCCCTCTAAAGGTTGTCTTGCGGAAGGTGTTGAAAGTGCCTCTGCTCTGCGGGGAGTAGAGCGCGCCCATGGCTTTTGCAGTGTCAGTGTCCTTTTTTAGCTTCTCAATTGCCGTGTCCACTTCAGGTCCGAACAATTGTTGCTCATTGAATGGCATATTGAGCACCGCCTGCTGTATCTCTGGTTTAAAACCAGATGTTCGTAGCCACGCGTGCCTTCGTATGGTTACTGCCGTGTTAATTGTTCTTGCTGCTGTGTCCGCTGCGTCCATAGAGGAGCGTATCTGGTTATTGGAGATGTTTTGGCCCTCCTCAACCACTTGTTTCGCCCTCTTTTGTAGTTCTGTGGGTAGATGCTCAATGAGGTGTTGCATCTCATCCCAGTGGGCTCTGTCATATCGCGCTAGGAGCGCTTGAGAGTTAGCGATGCGCCACTGGTTTGCAGCCTGTACTGCGACCCTTTTACCGGCTGCATCGAACTTGCGGCTCTCTTTATCTGGGGGTGGTGCATCGCCTGACGTGTGAGAGTTTGCTCTCTTGCGAGCTGCCCCTACCACAACCAAATCTGGTGGCAGTTGTGAGGTGATGAAAGCTGGGTCTGTGGGAGGTTCTTTATATTTCTTTTCCACCCTCGGTGTTATTGCCCTACTCTTGACAGGCTCTTTGAATATGTCCTTTGCGTGCCTTAGCATTCCTGGGAGCATAGGCAGGCTTTGGTAGGTGCTATGTGTGGAAGAGAGGGTGTTGAAGAGGAAGTCATCCTCGACAGGCTCCGAGTGTAGAGACACGTTGTGTAACTCTGCTGCTCTAGCCACCACTTGTGAATATGCTGTGCTGTCTTCTGGTGGTGAGGGCTTTGTAGGATACGCCTCTGGACTGTTGTCCGACACTGGGGCGTCGTATAAGTCCCAAGCATCTTGGTCCTGGTCACCTTGGCTTAAGGTGGTGTGAGCCGGTGAATGTGACGGAGTCTGTGCCGGTGAAATGTGAGCTACAGGTGGAGGAGAGGGTGGCGGAGTTACCTTCTTCACCAGTTTTGTTTGTGGTGCTTGTTCTTGTTGGAATTCAAGTCTCCTCTTCCTCCTAATAGGGGGAAGGGTGCTTATTTTCCCTGTTCCACTCTGTATAAAAATCCGTTTTTGAGTGTGGTCCACCTCGGTGGATTGTAATTCCTCCTCGAATCTATGCTTTCGCATTTGAGAGGACAGTGATTGTTCCTCTGAATAGGAACCGGTAGTTGGCTCAGTTGCGGGTCGTTTTGGCACCGAAACTATGTCCACGCTCTTTTTCGGCTCTGAGGCGACTTTTCTCTTTTTCGGAGTCGAACCCTCTCGGCGTCGATCCTCCTCGGTGCCGCTGTCTCTGCGTCGAGCAGCTTCGGCTCCGCTATCTCGGCGTCGATCTTTGTCGGCAGCACTATCTCGGGCCCGAGATGGCTGGGTGCCTGTGTCTCGACCCGAGTCGGACGATCTCGGCACTATTTCGGCCTTCTTCGGTGCCGATGGTCGGTCACCGATTTTATGGGTTGAGCCATGGCCTGATGGCAGTGGCGTCCCCTGGGCCTTGTCAGTTTTCTTATGTGCTATCTTCGACGTCTTACTCACTGTTTCATGGTCGTCGAATTCGTCCGAGTCAGATTCATGGATCGAGAAGGCTTCTAGTTCTTCTTGTTCTTCGAAATCTCGGTGTCCTGTCGGCGTGGATGCCATTTGCAGTCTTCTGGCTCGGCGGTCACGGAGCGTTTTTCGGGACCGGAACGCACGACAGGCCTCACAAGTTTCTTCCCTGTGCTCGGGCGACAGGCACAGGTTACAGACCGAATGTTGGTCTGTATATGGGTATTTGTTGTGGCATTTAGGACAGAATCGGAACGGGGTCCGTTCCATCCGCGTCGATGTCACACGCGGTCGGGCCGACCAGGCCCCGACGGGGGATCGAAAACTACCCCGAAGGGCAACGGAGATGTTATTGTATCGATTCGATGTCGATGCTATCTAACCCGATCCCGAACGCAACAATACCGACGTAATTTTCCGATTTTAGAGCTAACTTTCCGTTCCGAAACCCGGAGCGAAAGGAACACGTCCGAACCCGATGGCGGAAAGAAAACAATCGAAGATGGAGTAGACTCCCATGCGCAATGGAGACAAAGAGGAGGAGTCCCTCGGTCCTGTGACTCGAAAGACTTCTTCGAAGAAAAACAACTTGTAACACTCCGACCCAACACCAGATGGCGGGCTATGCACAACATGTGTATCTACAGCGACAGATGCCATCGAACACATATTTATATAATAAAGTACTACAACGGCTACAGGCTTCCGGGGAGGAGGGAGGGCGCATGTGAATCTGCAGCACTATATGCCACAAACAGATGTACACACTGGGTTTGATGGCATATATAGCTGCAGATACACATGCTGTGCATAGACTGAAAAGCAGTTTTTCTCCCAAGTAAGTGGTGGCTAGCCTGTAGGAGATGAAGTAGTTTGAAATAGTGTTTTAAGCACTGCTTGACCAGAATTTGCTTGTTGGTGAGATAGCAGATCCACACAGTAGTGTTTAGTAAATGTGTGTGGTGTGGACCATGTGGCTGCCTTGCATATGTCTGCCATTGGTATATTTCCCAAAAATGCCATTGAAGCTCCTTTCTTTCTAGCAGAATGTGCTTTAGAAGTTACTAATAGTTGCCTTTTAGCTTAAAGATGGCAAGTTTGCATACACTTTACTATCCACCTAGCTAATCCTTGCTTGAAAATAGGATTACCCTTATGAGGTTGTTGGAAAGCGACAAAAAAGTTGTTTTGATTTTCTAAAGTCTTTGGTTCTGTCCACATAATACATTAGAGCTCTTTTGAGATCAAAAGTGTGGAGAGCTCTTTCAGCAACTGAATCTGGCTGAGGAAAGAAGACTGGCAATTCCACTGACTGATTAATATGAAATGGTGAAACCACTTTGTGTAAAAATGTTGGATGTGTCCTAAGTACGATTTTGTGTTTGTGTACTTAAATGAAGGGTTCTTCTAAAGTGAATGCTTGAATTTCACTTGCTCTTCTTAAAGAAGTAATTGCTACCAGGAAAGCAACCTTCCATGAGAGAAATTGAAGAGCACAAGAATGCATGGGTTCAAATGGTGGACCCATAAGTCTTGTGATCACTATGCTAAGATTCCAGGCAGGACCTGGTGGTGCTGTAGGTGGAATAACTCTTTTAAGCCCTTCCATAAATGCTTTTATGACAGGAATTCTAAACAGAGAGGTATGTTGTCTGTTTTGGAGGTAGGCTGATATTGCTGTTAAATGAATTTTAATAGATGAATAAGCAAGATTTGCTTTCTGTAAATGAAGTAAATAAACATCACTACTAGTAGGCAAAGAGCAGCATTTACACACCGATAGGAGAGACAAGTCAATGTGAAAGTTTCCTTTATTGCACAGAATATTCTGCGGCCAATCACAAGCATTGCACAGCAGAGAGCGGAGCCAAGCGCAGGACATTATCAGCAATGACACAAATATGACACATTCCTGAGTGTGGGGCAGTTGGGAAGCAAACATCCTAAAAGCAAATTACTTGGTGTTGGAGAGGGGGCCTGCACAGATAGCAACACGTGGGACGGAATCAGGGGTACCAGAATGGACCAGGGTACCCAAAAGTAGCTGCTCAATAAGTGGCGGTGGTAGCTGAACCAGCAGCACAGGAAGTGACATTGGAGACTGCACCAGCAGCACAGGAAGTGACATTGGAGATTGCACCAGCAGCACAGGAAGTGACATTGGAGATTGCACCAGCAGCACAGGAAGTGACATTGGAGATTGCACCAACAGCACAGGAAGTGATACTGGAGACTGCACCAGCAGTACAGGAAGTGACACAAGAAGGTTATCCAGAGGCTCAGAAGGTGTTACCAAAAGCTGAACCAACAGCATAGGAAATGTCGGTGGAACCAAATTCACAACACACAGTCACATTAGAAACTGAACCAGCAGCATCCAAGGTACCATTAGGGCATGAACCAGCAGCTCAGGAAGAGTTATAGGTAACTGCATCAGCAGCCACACAGGAAGTGACAGTGGGTCAGGGCAAGGGTACAGGAAGTGTGACTGGAAGGTGAACCAACAGACAGGAAGTGACAATGGCTCCAGGGTAAGGCACAGGAAGTGTCACTGGAAGGTGAACCAGCAGACAGGAAGTAGCAGTGGCTCCAGGGCAAGGGTACAGGAAGTGTCACTGGAAGGTGAACCAACAGACAGGAAGTGACAATGGCTGCAGGGCAAGGGTACAGGAAGTGTCACTGGAAGGTGAACCAGCAGACAGGAAGTGGCAGTGGCTCCAGGGCAAGGGTACAGGAAGTGTCACTGGAAGGTGAACCAGCAGACAGGAAGTGACAACGGCTGCAGGGCAAGGGTACAGGAAGTGTCACTGGAAGGTGAACCAGCAGACAGGAAGTGGCAGTGGCTTCAGGGCAGGTACAGGAAGTGTCACTGGAAGGTGAACCAGCAGGCCCTTGAGAGACATCTGCATAGCTGCCAAGTAGGACTTGAGACTGGATGACGCAGGCCCACACCCTGAACACCTGGCCACGGTGCACATCCATCTGAGTGGACATACCTTCCATTGCCAGCAGAAAAAAATGGTCTCAAACACAGATGAGGGGAGTAGAAGCCAGGCCTTTTCTAATCTCTCGTAACATTCACAGAGTAGGACTATTTTAGGGGGGATTAGGTAGGAAGCTCAAATTCATTAGCGTAAAAAGTGTCACTTTAAATTTATAAAAAATTAAAGAGGGTGGATTTTGTGTGAACTGCAGAGAATCCTTCTCACAGGGGGACTGCTGTCGGGGAGTCTCTTTCCTCCAGGGGTGAGAGTCTACCTAGAAACCTCTTCTGCTGAGTGGGAGAGCTGCTTGGAGCTTCTATATAGTGGATGTCCTTCCTATGTGAGAGAACTGCTGTCTATCTTCCTCCCAACATGGGAGAACTGCCCTTAGATTCACCTCTATGTGAGAGAGCTGCCCTTAGGTTCATCTCTATGTGGGAGAACTTCCCTAAGATTCATCTCTATGTGGAAGAGATGCCCTTAGATTCATCTCGATGTGGGAGAGCTGCCCTTAGATCCATATTGATGTGGGAGAGCTGCCCTTAGATCCATTTCGATGTGGGAGAGCTGCCCTTAGATCCATCCCTATGTGGGAGAGCTTCCCTTAGAACTATTTCTATGTGGGAGAGCTGCTCTTAGATTCATCTCTATGTGGGAGAGCTGCCAGGGACGACTCCTAATGCGAGCTGGCGGGGCCCTCGTTCAGACAGAGGTGAACTGCCAAGACTCCTTTCTCTGGGACAGTGGCCGGACCCACAGCTATATATGGGAAAACAGCCTTGACCCTCGCAGGGGCATGGGCGAGTGGCCCCTCACCTGCACATGGGATTGCCATTGGGAACTTGGGACCTGATTTATAACTCAGTGGATGGGTTACTCTGTCACAACAGTGACGGATATCCCATCCGCGGAAATCTAAATCCCATAGTAAATAATGGGGTTTTGATTTCGGCGAATGGGATATCCATCCCCTTTATGATGGAGTAACGCTGAGTTCTAAATCAGGCCTTTAATTTGTATAAGAGAGAAGTGCTGGGACCCCCACCTGCTCTTGGGAGAGCAGCTGGGGACCTTATCTCCACATGGGAGAGCAGGACAGCAGTGCTTAATTTGAGCTGTCAGTTGCTGGCCAGCACTTATTTTCCCTCATCTGATGTTTCCCGAGAGAGGGAGAAGCAAACACAAGGAAAAGAAGGAGGAAGAGAACAACTGAAAAACTGTTGCAAAGGGAGAAAGCAGGAGCCTCAGGTGTGAGATGGAGAGTCAAGGAGTGTCTGGTGGTGGACGAGAGAGGCCTGAGGTGGATTAAAGTCTGCACAATCTTGGTAATTGGTGTGTCTGCTTTTAAAAGCACCAGATGCAGGCTTCCATGCACAGCTTTGGGCACCAGCACTTTTACAAAGTAAGCACTGCAGGACAGCAGCTGCTTACTGCAGTCTGTTTAGAATGAGTCACGACTAATGCTTCACACCTGCTCTGAAAGAGGAGCCAGACAAAATGTAATGGGATTTCTGGTCCCAAATACCAGAAAAGGTCTGAGCGATGGAGGACAGTCCTACGGGCCATGACCCCTCTGGAGCTGTGAGGGACCTGTCCATTCCATGCACACAGAAAGGTTCACACACCAGTCCTGCCTGTCATACTCATCTAATGGGAGTAACATAACACACATATAGAAGTGCACCACCGCGTGTGGAGAGTTACTGGTTACCACAAAGACAAGTGTCACACTCAAGGCTCACCATACCTGCTGAAAGTACACCTAGGAAGTGTGTGCTGATCATCACATGTGTGCACACACATATACATATACACACACACACACACACACTCAGGGCTCACCATACCTGCTGAAAGTGCACCGAGGAAGTATGTGCTGATCATCACATGTGCACACACATACACACACACACACTCAGGGCTCACCATACCTGCTGAAAGTACACCCAGGAAGTGTGTGCTGATCATCACACACATGCACACACATACATATACACACACACACACACACACACACACTCTCTCTCTCTCTCTCGGATCATCATACCTGCTGAAAGTACACATAGGAAGTGTGTGCTGGTCATCACACAATATCTGTCCAGGTAGGTGTGCACAGACCGGTGAACATTCATACCATAGGTGGTACTCACACACTATGGCAGTCATTATGAACATGGTGGTTCGGCCCGCCATGCCGGCAGTGGTGGCTGAAGCCGGCATGGCGGGCCGAACCGCCACATAGTGGAATGGATGACGGCCGCCAGTGGCAGCCGTGCCTGGCGGCAGCCGTGCCTAGCAGCAGGATGAAACACCATCCGCCAGGGTAGCTGCGCTACCCTGCGGATAATGTTTCAAATGCCGCCAGCCTTTTCCTGGTGGGAAAAGGCTGGCGGAGGGGTTGCCCCGGGGCACCCCTGGGGGCCCCTGCACTGCCCATGCACTTTGCATGGGCAGTGCAGGGCCCCCCGTGCAGGCCCCCGTCACGCATGACACTGCCCGATTTACGGGCAGTGACATGCGCGACGGGTGCTGCTGCACCCACCGCACACCAACATTGGCAGCGGCTCCTCATGGAGCCGCCCTCAATGTAGCGGCCGTGTTCCCTGCCAGGCCGGCTGGCGGAGACGCTGTCTCCGCCCGCAGGTCTGGCAGGGAAAACATTATACGGCCGCCGGGTTTTTCAGGAGGCTGGCGGTCAATGGAAAGACCGCCAGCCTGAACACGGCGGGAAATCCCGCTGCATTCAAAATGACCGCCTATATCTGTCCAGGTAGGTGTGCACAGACTGGTGTGCACCCACACATCCACACCCAGCAGCAGTGCAATAGTAGATGTGCACACACATTCGGACCCTGAGGCAGCATGCAGGCACGGTTATTTGTAAAGCGCTTCTGCTTTATAGAGGCCACGCCAAGGCAGAAAAGGTCCCTCTTAATACTGAGGATAAGCGAGGAAAAGGCTTGAATTGCTTCAGCGTGTTTTAATGCACTTGGTGTGCCGAAGGGGCGAATGTTACTGTGGTGAAGTGGGGTGGGGTGGGAGCAGGTGTCGTGAGTAGTTATGGGGCGCAGCATTCGTTGAGCCTCACATCCGCTCTGCTGGGTGAAAAAGCTGTTCTGGGCTCAGAAAACACCAAGTGAAGGAGGTGGAGGCTTCAAAAGCTCTCACTCCTTGTACCTCAGTTCACAACTGAGTCCTGAGGGTTTCTTCGCCCAGCACTCATGCAGTTCAGTTTGCAATGGTGAAACACAGCCCGCAGTGCAGCTGTAGCGGTCACTTGTGTGAGCTCTTTAAACTGCTGCACACGCATCTTGAATATGGCAGGTGCAGCCTCAACATAACTTTAGATCAACAATGTAAGGAAAACACTAAAGACTCCTCTCCATCTTGTAACCCTGGAACAACCAGAAGATAAACACAGGGATCAAAATCTCTAAAGCATCCTCTGTTCTCATCAGCCCCTGTACTTTCACTCTCCACACTGCCACTTATCAATGCACTTCACCAGCACTTAGGCATTCACCCTATAACTCCCGGAAATGCCTTTTCATGCCGATTAAGCTTGCAAGACCTGAGACCTGCTCCTATCTTGCAAGACCCAGGACCTGTTCCTATCCTGTAATACCCAGGACCTGTGCCTACTCTGTAAAATCCAGGACCTGTTCCTATCCTGTAAGACCCAGGACCTGTTTCTACTCTGTAAGACCCAGGACCTGTTCCTATCCTGTAAGACCCAGGACCTGGTCCTATCCTGTAAGACCCAGGACCTGTGCCTACCCTGTAAAATCCAGGACCTGTTCCTATCCTGTAAGACCCAGGACCTGTTCCTACTCTGTAAGACCCAGGACTTGTTCCTATCCTGTAAGACCCAGGACCTGGTCCTATCCTGTAAGACCCAGGACCTGTCCCTACTCTGTAAGTCCCGGGACCTGTTCCTATCCTGTAAGACCCAGGACCTGTTACTACTCTGTAAGCCCCGGGACCTGTTCCTATCCTGTAAGACCCAGGACCTGTTCCTATCCTGTAAGACCCAGGACCTGTTCCTACTCTGTAAGTCCCAGGACCTGTTCCTACTCTAAGTCCCAGGACCTGTTCCTATCCTGTAAGACCCAGCACCTGTTCCTATCCTGTAAAACCCAAGACCTGTTCCTATCCTGTAAAACCCAAGACCTGTTCCTACTCTGTAAGCCCCGGGACCTGTTCCTATCCTGTAAAACCCAGGACCTGTTCCTATCCTGTAGGACCCAGGACCTGTTCCTATCCTGTAAGACCCAAGACCTGTTCCTATCCTGTAAGACCCAGGACCTGTTCCTACTCTGTAAGACCCGGGACCTGTTCCTATCCTGTAAAACCCAGGACCTGTTCCTATCCTGTAAAACCCAGGACCTGTTCCTACTCTGTAAGCCCCGGGACCTGTTCCTATCCTGTAATACCCAGGACCTGTTCCTATCCTGTAAGACCCAGGACCTGTTCCTATCCTGTAAGACCCAAGACCAGTCCCTATCTAATAAGACCCAAGACCTGTCCCTATCCTGTAAGACCCAGGACCTGTCCCTATCCTGTAAGACCCAGGACCTGTTCCTATCCTGTAAGACCCAGGACCTGTTCCTATCCTGTAAGACCCAGGACCTGTTCCTACTCTGTAAGACCCGGGACCTGTTCCTACTCTTTAAGACCCGGGACCTGTTCCTACTCTGTAAGACCCGGGACCTGTTCTTATCCTGTAAGAGCCAGGTCCTGTTCCTATCCTGTAGGACTCAGGATCTGTTCCTATCCTGTGAGACCCAGACCTATTTCTATCCTGCAAGACCTGAGACCTGTTTCTATCCTGCAAGATCCATGCCATGTGCCTCTACTGCAGGACCCAGGACCTGTTCCTATCCTGCAGGACTCAGGACCTATTCCTATCCTGTGAGACCGCGGACCTGTTCCTATCTTGCACTGAGGACCTGTTCCTATTCTGGAAGACCCAGGACCTTTTCCTGTCCTGCAAGACCCAGGACCTCCTCTTTTCTTGTAAGACCCAGGTCCTGTTCCTATCCTGCAAGTCCCAGGACCTGTTCCAATGCTGCAAGACCCAAGACCTGATCCTATCCTGAAAGACCCAGAACCTGTTCCTGTCCTGTAAAACCCAGGACCTGTTCCTATCTTGGAAGTCCCAGAACTTGTTCCTATCCTGCAAGAGAGGGGACCTGTTCCTATCCTGTAATACCTGGGTTTTCCTATCAAGTAAGACCCAGGACTTGTTCCTATCCTTTAAGACCAGACCTGTTCCTACTCTGCAATAACCAGGACCTGTTCCTGTTCTGTAAGACCGCAGGAGCTTCCCGTCTTGTAAGACCCTGGATGTGTTCCTAACCTCTTAAGACCCGGGATGCGATCCTGTCCTGCAATACCCAAGACCTGTTCCTGCATTTTAGGCTTTGCTGGTCCCTGACCCTGCACAGGTGGGATAGGTGCCAGGACTTTACCACACAGTTCCATCCTCCGAACACATCAGCCATCTAACTGCAAACACAAGGATAGCCCCAACCTGTGCAAGCATCACATTCTCTGGAGCAGCCTAGAGAAAGAAAGGCCAGAACAGAGGCAGGGCACCTAACATTCCAGGGGCTGTTACAGTATGACATTCTACAGCGCCTAGCTACTTTTTGGCTAGGTTGGCACTTTACATATAGAACATGTATACATACATGTAATGAATGATATTAGATTTTCTGAACCCAAATGCTTCTCAATAAAGTCCCTAATGCATTTTCTTCTGCTTACAATAGATGACTGCAGCATGACGTGAAGAGTATTTACGGTCACTCAAAGGGCTTAAGGTGCCTATCAATTAAGAGCCAGGGGTTCTTTATAAATTGGCCTAATGAGGTGAAAATATTAGGGCCTGCCCATGTGCACTGCCAGGGGACTCGACAATTCCCTCCTGGAAGGACCACGAGTGCAGTGAAGCCGGCCTTTTGTTCACTGAGGGGCACTTCTCTTAGGGGGTGAAGGGTACCAGAGCTGGCACAGCTTCCCCCATCCCTGGCGCCTGAGAAGCCTTGCCAGGCCAGGCCACTGTCTGAGGACTCTGATCAGGAACTGCTAAAGCAGAGGAGGATTGCGGCCATGAGGAAATACCAAAAGACCAGTCTAGCGGGTGACCGGACTGTGTTCACCAGGAGGTGAGCATGATATCTCTGGCTCCCAGTCTGTCTGCCCCGCGTTGAACCCGAGGGATACAATCACCCCAAGTAAAAGATCCTCTAGCGCTGCTGATGCCCAACCAGCATCTTTGAATACAGGCCTTGCTGAGGACTGAGAAGAGAAGGCTTCCCCCACAGATCCTGCTCCGGCCTGTATGACGCCACCAACTCACTAAGGTATTTTCCGGAGAGACCTTTTATTTCATATTTAAGGGATCTCTTAGTCCTCAAGCTGCTTTGTAGCACTGAGGGGACCCTTCAGTGCCTGCCCTCGGGTCACGGTGGCTCCTGGTTCCTCCAGTCAACTGAATGGCAAGCTCTCACCCTAATGGTCCCCCACTCTGAGTACCTGGTCCTTGTACGGGGCGGAAAGGCAGCACCCCACCACTGGAGGTGGACATGTTTGTGCTGTACTTTGTGGCTGCCCAGAACAGTCTGGAGCTGGACACTGTCTGGTTACACACTGCGATATGTAAGTGGTACCAAGATGTCACCTGGGCCTCAAGCCTCATGTAACGAACAGGCATGGGAGGGTCCCTACGCAACCCTGCTTGATTGTGTTTCACAGCTGGAGAGGAGGAGGGACCAATGCTAATTTGGTGGTTGAAATCAGTAGGAAGGATCTGTAGCACTGGAGGGCGACCCCAGTGTTTCCGGCCCATTTCTCCATGTGTACCTGTGGACTTTTCAAGAACCACTGTAGAGTGTGCAGCAGGTAGGTCTAGAGAGGAGAACAGGTCTTCTTCAATACAGTCTACAGGGCTTTTAATCTAGCTCCCAAGCCTGAAATCTGTCTGTTGTTTGGAACATTACACTATTGTACAAATTCTAGAAGTTGGTGCTTGCAAAGAAGTGGACAGGTGACATGGAACTTTAGTTTTTCTTGTTTTGCTGGACTTTTTTTAACCATTTGAATTTGTTAGTTAAGGGATATGGTCACTACTGGACTTTTATGCTGATTTTTTAACTAACCTAGATCATTGGTGACATTCTATCAAGATCTCTCCAAAACCACCAGCCATTAGCTGCATTTATTGTTCTTTTATATAACTTTTCTCTGGGGCCAAAGTTCTTCATCTTAGTATCATATTGCCCTGCACTTGTTGACCACTCCTTGCGCGAATACCTCCAGCACAGTTACACTTGTGCGCTTAGGCGCTAGGAGAAGGGGATCCAGGAAGTCTTCCAGCAGCATGTGGTTCATCGGTGTCTGTGGACAACTGGGTCACCGGACATATGCAAGCTGGACTGAAGTGCATTACACCGCAGCTGAAGTGCATTACACCGCAGCTGAAGTGCATTACACCGCAGCTGAAGTGCATTACACCGCAGCTGTAGTACATTACACCGGAGCTGTAGTGCATTACACCGCAGGTGAAGTGCATTACACCGCAGGTGAAGTGCATTACACCGCAGGTGAAGTGCATTACACTGCAGCTGAAATGCATTACACTGCAGCTGAAGTGCATTACATCGCAGCTGAAGTGCATTATATCGCAGCTGAAGTGCATTACACCGCAGCTGAAGTGCATTACACCGCAGCTGTAGTGCATTACACCGGAGCTGTAGTGCATTACACCGGAGCTGTAGTGCATTACACCACAGGTGAAGTGCATTACATCGCAGCTCAAGTGCATTACACCACAACTGAAGTGCATTACACCACAGCTCAAGCACATTACATTGCAGCTCAAGTGCATTGGACCACAGCTGAAGTGCATTACACCGTAGCTGAAGTGCATTACACCACAGGTGAAGTGCATTTCATCGCAGCTCAACTGCATTACACCACAACTGAAGTGCATTACACCACAGCTCAAACACATTACATTGCAGCTCAAGTGCATTGGACCACAGCTGAAGTGCATTACACCGCAGCTGAAGTGCATTACACCGCAGCGGTAGTGCATTACACCGCAGGTGAAGTGCATTACATCGCAGCTGAAGTGCATTACACCGCAGCTGAAGTGCATTACACCGCAGCGGTAGTGCATTACACCACAGGTGAAGTGCATTACATCGCAGCTGAAGTGCATTACACCGCAGCTGAAGTGCATTACACCGCAGCTGAAGTGCATTACACCGCAGCTGAAGTGCATTACACCGGAGCTGTAGTGCATTACACCGGAGCTGTAGTGCATTACACCGGAGCTGTAGTGCATTACACCACAGGTGAAGTGCATTACATCGCAGCTCAAGTGCATTACACCACAACTGAAGTGCATTACACCACAGCTCAAGCACATTACATTGCAGCTCAAGTGCATTGGACCACAGCTGAAGTGCATTACACCGTAGCTGAAGTGCATTACACCACAGGTGAAGTGCATTTCATCGCAGCTCAACTGCATTACACCACAACTGAAGTGCATTACACCACAGCTCAAACACATTACATTGCAGCTCAAGTGCATTGGACCACAGCTGAAGTGCATTACACCGCAGCTGAAGTGCATTACACCGTAGCTGAAGTGCATTACACCGCAGCTGAAGTGCATTACACCGCAGCGGTAGTGCATTACACCACAGGTGAAGTGCATTACATCACAGCTGAAGTGCATTACACCGCAGCGGTAGTGCATTACATCGCAGCTGAAGTGCATTACACCGCAGCTGAAGTGCATTACACCACAGTAGGAGTGGATTACCCCACTGGTTTCTCTTCCATCTCTGTTCTCCCAGTGCCCACCTGACAGTGTGAGTGAGTGTCTTGTGTGTGGCTAAGAACTGGAGGGCTGTAATAAGCACCATAAAAACTGATGTATACTCACACACTCACCCCCACCAGCACTAGCCGAGTGGGTGTGCACTCACACAGTCGATAACACCAACAGCACACAGGCGGCGTAGGAACATATTCACACTCTTCAGCACCACAGCAGCTGTTCACTCTTACATCAGCATCCAGAAGCAATTCAAAACAAGCATTGCCAAAGCCAACAGGTCCCAAATTTGAGAACTATTGACTTGGTCAGTCTTTCTTACCCCTGCTGGGCAGGATCCGTGATGTGCAAAAGCCTTTTTTGAAGCGGGGTGGAGGGTGAGTGGGAGAACCACACAGGTGACTGTGCAACATTTTGTGTGGGGGAGAGAAGTACACAAGTCAGATCTCTGGAAAACACATGCAATCTTGTGGCGCACTTAACCAAAAAGGAAAAAATAGTACTTGTAAAGCAAGAAGGGAAGCAAGTCATTCAGAAGAGATAGTAAAGAGGCTATGCTCAATGGGAGGGACAAACACAAGACTGACAAGCTGAGACACGAATACAAAGTTGGCCAATAAGAGTGACAGTAAAGACAGACAGTGGCAAGCGATGGACACAAACCAAGCCTCTGTATATTCTTGGCAAGCTCACAATATGTCCTTCACAGCAAGACATCTGCACTGTCCTGTAAGCTCGATCTAAATATGATCAGCCATACACATGTTCGTTAGCCGACCATCAGCAGCACTCAGGTAGACATGTGCGTACTCCCACGTGTGTGCGTTCACACACACACACACTGTTCGCACCTTAAAATGCAATTTCCCTTTTGATTAACAGTTTTTCACCTGTTGGACTTCAAATCCAGACACAATAAATATTATTCCCTTCTTGAATACATGTGGAGGTGTGCTTAATGCTGCAGTGCTCCAGGCCCGAGGGCCGCAGGTAACGCGGATCCTCTGTTGATGCGTCCAGTGCCCACATGAGTGTCATAACTTCAAACAAGTCCAGATAATTGATCTCTAGCTTCACCGATTACAGCTAGAGAAAAGCAGTCCTGTAACTGCAATAAATTAATTATACAAAAATCAACTGTAAAAGTAAAAAATAATCTGCCACCCTCTCCAGAATACGTATCAGATGACATAATGGAAGTGGTCAGAAGTGAGGAGGGGGTGCCAGTGTCTCAAGCCTTCCCCCCCTGGGCTCAGCATACTTTGATCAGCCACTTCCTGAAAAGGAACAGATTGGTCTTGGTCCATAACCTGTGGGAAATGACCTATGGAGCCCTCTCGTCACCTGCAACCCATGCATCGTGTACGTCTAGTGCCCTCCAGGAGAAGACGGGCCCTTCCACGGTCACAGCTTCTGCTTCCCAGACTGGATCCTCCGGAACATCTCCTCATCCAAAGGGAGGTACTTGCCAAGGTGGGAATCCAGGATGAACAACTGGTCCTTCACCTGCACTGGGTCATAGCCTTCTCTCCGCATTTCGGTCTTCTGGAACTTGTAAGTACCTGCAGGGGAAGAGAACAAGAGTGTCACCGGAAGGAAGAGGGAGGCAGCAAAGATGGCGGGAGGAAGCGAGAAGAAGATTCTTACCGGGAGAAGGAGGAAGGGAGCAATGATGCCAGAAGGAAGAAGAATGACATCAGGAGAAGGGAGAAAAGAGCAATGACACCCCGAGGGAGCAAAGAAGAAGAGTGTCACCGGGAGAAGGAAGAGAGAAGAGCGCACTGACACCAGAAGAAAGCAAAGAAGAAGAGTGTCACCGGGAGAAGGAGGAAGAGTGCACTGACACTGGGAGAAAGCAGAGAAGAAGAGTGTCACTGGGAGAAGGAGGAAGAGAGCAATGACACCGGGAGGAAGCAAAGAAGAGTGTCACTGGGAGAAGGAAGAAGAGAGCAGTGACACACCGAGGGAGCAGGGAAGAAGAGTGTCACTGGGAGGAGGAAGAGAGCAGTGACACCAGGAGAAGGTAGAGAAGAAGAGTGTCAGTGGGAGAAGGAAGAAGAGCGCACTGACACCAGGAGAAGGCAGAGAAGAAGAGTGTCACCGGGAGAAGGAGGAAGAGAGCAGTGACACCAGGAGAAAGCAGAGAAGAAGAGTGTCACCGGGAGAAGGAGGAAGACCGCATTGACACCAGGAGAAGACAGAGAAGAAGAGTGTCAGTGGGAGACGGAAGAGGAGCGCACAACACCAGGAGAAGGCAGAGAAGAAGAGTGTCACCGGGAGAAGGAGGAAGACAGCAGTGACACCCCAAGGGAGCAGGGAAGAAGAGTGTCACAGGGCGAAAGAAGAAGAGCGCACTGACACCAGGAGAAAGCAGAGAAGAAGAGTGTCACCGGGAGAAGGAGGAAGAGCGTACTGACACCAGGAGAAAGCAGAGAAGAAGAGTGTCACTGGGGGAAGGGAGAAGAGAGCAGTGACACCAGGAGAAGGCATAGAAGAATAGTGTCAGTGGGAGAAGGAAGAAGAGCGCACTGACACCAGGAGAAGGCAGAAAGGAAGAGTGTCACTGGGGGAAGGGAAAAGAGAGCAGTGACACCAGGAGAAGGCAGAGAAGAGTGTCACCGGGAGAAGGAAAAAGAGAGCAGTGACACCAGGAGAAGGCAGAGAAGAAGAGTGTCACTGGGAAAAGAAGGAAGACAGCAGTGACACCCCAAGGGAGCAGGGAAGAAGAGTGTCACTGGGAGAAGGAGGAAGAGCGCACTGACACCGGGAGAAAGCAGAGAAGAAGAGTGTCACCGGGAGAAGGAGGAAGAGCGCACTGACACTGGGAGAAAGCAGAGAAGAAGAGTGTCACCGGGAGAAGGAGGAAGAGAGCAATGACACCAAGAGAAAGCAGAGAAGAAGAGTGTCACCGGGAGAAGGAAGAAGAGAGCAGTGACACCCCGAGGGAGCAGGTAATAAGAGTGTCGCTGGGAGAAGGAAGAGGAGAGCAATGACACCGGGAGGAAGCAGAGAAGAAGAGTGTCACTGGGAGAAGTAAGAAGAGCGCACTGACACCAGGAGAAGGCAGAGAAGAAGAGTGTCACCGGAAGAAGGAGGAAGAGAGCACTGACACTGGGAGAAAGCAGAGAAGAAGAGTGTCACTGGGAGAAGGAGGAAGACCGCACTGACACCAGGAGGAAGCAAAGAAGAAGAGTGTCACCGGGAGAAGGAAGAAGAGAGCAGTGACACCAGGAGAAGGCAGAGAAGAAGAGTGTCACTGGGAGAAGGAGGAAGAGAGCATTGACACCAGGAGAAGGCAGGGAAGAAGAGTGTCCACGGGAGAAGGGGGAAGAGCACACAGGAGAAGGAAGAAGAGCGCACTGACACCAGGAGAAGGCAGAGAAGAATAGTGTCACCGGGAGAAGGAAGAAGACCGCACAACACCAGGAGAAAGCAGAGAAGAAGAGTGTCACCGGGAGAAGGAGGAAGAGCGCACTGACACCAGGAGAAAGTAGAGAACAAGAGTGTCACTGGGAGAAGGAGGAAGACAGCAGTGACACCAGGAGAAAGCAGAGAAGAAGAGTGTCACCGGGAGAAGGAGAAAGAGCACTGACACCGGGAGAAAGCAATAAAGGAGAGCCCATGCGCGCAGCAGGGTGCAGCTACCTAACCTACTGCTGCACCGCGCTGCACATGTTCTCTGGCCAGGCCCTGCACCGACACCATCGCAGCTGCCTAACCTACTGCTGCACCTGCTGCGTACGGTCTCTGTCCAGGCCCTGCGCTAACTCTGCCTCCGCTGCCTAACCTACTGCTGCACCTGCTGTGCGCGGTCTCTGTCCAGGTCCTGCGCTAACTCTGCCTCCGCTGCCTAACCTACTGCTGCACCTGCTGTGCGCGGTCTCTGTCCAGGCCCTGCGCTAACTCTGCCTCCGCTGCCTAACCTACTGCTGCACCTGCTGTGCGCGGTCTCTGTCCAGGTCCTGCGCTAACTCTGCCTCCGCTGCCTAACCTACTGCTGCACCTGCTGTGCACGGTCTCTGTCCAGGCCCTGCGCTAACTCTGCCTCCCCTGCCTAACCTACTGCTGCACCTGCGGTGCACGGTCTCTGTCCAGGCCCTGCGCTAACTCTGCCTCCGCTGCCCTAACCTACTGCTGCACCCTGCTGTGCATGGTCTCTGTCCAGGCCCCGCGCTAACTCTGCCTCCGCTGCCTAACCTACTGCTGCACCTGCTGTGCACGGTCTCTGTCTAGGCCCTGCGCTAACTCTGCCGCCGCTGCCTAACCTACTGCTGTACCCTGCTGCGCACGGTCTCTGTCCAGGCCCTTCGCTAACTCTTCCGCAGCTACCTAACCTACTGCTGCACCTGCTGCGTACGGTCTCTGTCCAGGCCCTGCCCTAACTCTGACGCCGCTGCCCTAACCTACTGCTGCACCTGCTGTGCACGGTCTCTGTCCAGGCCCTGCGCTAACTCTGCTGCCGCTGCCTAACCTACTGCTGTACCCTGCTGCGCACGGTCTCTGTCCAGGCCCTTCGCTAACTCTGCTGCCGCTGCCTAACCTACTGCTGCACCCTGCTGTGCACGGTCTCTGTCCAGGCCCCCCGCTAACTCTGCCGCTGCTGCCTAACCTACTGCTGCACCCTGCTGTGCATGGTCTCTGTCCAGGCCCTGCGCTAACTCCACCGCCGCTGTCTAACCTACTGCTGCACCCTGCTGTGCACGGTCTCTGTTCAGGCCCTGCGCTAACTCTGCCTCCGCTGCCCTAACCTACTGCTGCACCCTGCTGTGCACGGTCTCTGTCCAGGCCCTGCGCTAACTCCGCCGCCGCTGCCCTAACCTACTGCTGCACCCTGCTGTGCACGGTCTCTGTCCAGGCCCAGCGCTAACCCTGCCTCCGCTGCCTAACCTACTGCTGCACCTGCTGTGCACGGTCTCTGTCCAGGCCCTGCGCTAACTCTGCCGCCGCTGCCTAACCTACTGCTGCACCTGCTGTGCACGGTCTCTGTCCAGGCCCTGCGCTAACTCTGCCTCCGCCGCCTAACCTACTGCTGCACCTGCTGTGCACGGTCTCTGTCCAGGCCCTGCGCTAACTCCGCCGCCGCTGCCTAACCTACTGCTGCACCTGCTGCGCACGGTCTCTGTCCAGGCCCTGAGCTAACTCTACCTCCGCTGCCTAACCTACTGCAGCACCTGCTGTGCACGGTCTCTGTCCAGGCCCTGCGTTAACTCTGCCTCCGCTACCTAACCTACTACTGCACCCTGCTGTGCGCAGTCTCTGTCCAGGCCCTGCGCTAACTCTGCCGCAGCTACCTAACCTACTGCTGCACCCTGCTGCGTACGGTATCTGTCCAGGCCCTGCGATAACAATGCCGCAGCTACCTAACCTACTGCTGCACCCTGCTGCGTACGGTCTCTGTCCAGGCCCTGCTCTAACTCTGCCGCAGCTACCTAACCTACTGCTGTACCCTGCTGCGCACGGTCTCTGTCCAGGCCCTGCGCTAACTCTGCCTCCGCTGCCTAACCTACTGCTGCACCTGCTGTGCGCGGTCTCTGTCCAGGCCCTGCGCTAACTCTGCCGCCACTGCCTAACCTACTGCTGCACCTGCTGTGCGCGGTCTCTGTCCAGGCCCTGCGCTAACTCTGCCGCCACTGCCTAACCTACTGCTGCACCTGCTGTGCACGGTCTCTGTCCAGGCCCTGCACTAACTCTGCCTCTGCTGCCTAACCTACTGCTGCACCCTGCGGTGCACGGTCTCTGTCCAGGCCCTGCACTAACTCTGCCTCCGCTGCCTAACCTACTGCTGCACCCTGCGGTGCACGGTCTCTGTCCAGGCTCCGCGCTAACTCTGCCTCCGCTGCCTAACCTAATGCTGCACCTGCTGTGCACGGTCTCTGTCCAGGCCCTGCGCTAACTCTGCCTCCGCTGCCTAACCTACTGCTGCACCCTGCGGTGCACGGTCTCTGTCCAGGCCCTGCGCTAACTCTGCCTCCGCTGCCTAACCTACTGCTGCACCCTGCTGTGGACGGTCTCTGTCAGGCCCTGCGCTAACTCTGCCTCTGCTGCCTAACCTAATGCTGCACCTGCTGTGCAAGGTCCCTGTCCAGGCCCTGCGCTAACTCTCCCGCCGCTGCCTAACCTACTGCAGCACCCTGCTGCGCACGGTCTCTGTCCAGGCCCTCCGTTAACTCTGCCTCCGCTACCTAACCTACTACTGCACCCTGCTGTGCGCAGTCTCTGTCCAGGCCCTGCGCTAACTCTGCCTCCGCTGCCTAACCTACTGCTGCAGCTGCGGTGCACGCTCTCTGTCCAGGCCATGTGCTAACTCTCTGCCTCCGCTGCCCTAACCTACTGCTGCACCCTGCTGTGCATGGTCTCTGTCCAGGCCCCGCGCTAACTCTGCCTCCGCTGCCTAACCTACTGCTGCACCTGCTGTGCACGGTCTCTGGCCAGGCCCTGCGCTAACTCTGCCGCCGCTGCCTAACCTACTGCTGCACCTGCTGTGCACGGTCTCTGTCGAGGCCCTGCGCTAACTCTGCCGCCGCTGCCCTAACCTACTGCTGCACCCTGCTGTGCACGGTCTCTGTCCAGGCCCCGCGCTAACCCTGCCTCCGCTGCCTAACCTACTGCTGCACCTGCTGTGCACGGTCTCTGTCCAGGCCCCGCGCTAACTCTGCCGCCGCTGCCTAACCTACTGCTGCACCTGCTGTGCACGGTCTCTGTCCAGGCCCTGCGCTAACTCTGCCTCCGCTGCCTAACCTACTGCTGCACCTGCTGTGCACGGTCTCTGTCCAGGCCCTGCGCTAACTCTGCCTCCGCTGCCCTAACCTACTGCTGCACCCTGCTTTGCACGGTCTCTGTCCAGGCCCCGCGCTAACTCTGCCGCCGCTGCCTAACCTACTGCTGCACCTGCTGTGCACGGTCTCTGTCCAGGCCCTGCGCTAACTCTGCCGCCGCTGCCCTAACCTACTGCTGCACCCTGCTGTGCACGGTCTCTGTCCAGGCCCTGTGCTAACTCTGCCGCTGCTGCCTAACCTACTGCTGCACCCTGATGTGCACGGTCTCTGTCCAGGCCCTGCGCTAACTCCGCCGCCGCTGCCTAACCTACTGCTGCACCTGCTGTGCACGGTCTCTGTCCAGGCCCTGTGCTAACTCTGCCGCTGCTGCCTAACCTACTGCTGCACCCTGATGTGCACGGTCTCTGTCCAGGCCCTGCGCTAACTCTGCCTTCGCTGCCTAACCTACTGCTGCACCTGCTGTGCACAGTCTCTGTCCAGGCCCTGCGCTAACTCCGCCTCCGCTGACTAACCTACTGCTGCACCTGCTGTGCACGGTCTCTGGCCAGGCCCTGCGCTAACTCCGCCTCCGCTGCCTAACCTACTGCTGCACCCTGCTGTGCACGGTCTCTGTCCAGGCCCTGCACTAACTCCGCCGCCGCTGCCTAACCTACTGCTGCACCTGCTGTGCACGGTCTCTGTCCAGGCCCTGCGCTAACTCTGCCTCCGCTGCCTAACCTACTGCTGCACCTGCTGTGCACGATCTCTGTCCAGGCCCTGCACTAACTCCGCCGCCGCTGCCTAACCTACTGCTGCACCCTGCTGTGCGCGGTCTCTGTCCAGGCCTCGTGCTAACTCTGCCGCCGCTGCCTAACCTACTGCTGCACCCTGCTGTGCGCGGTCTCTGTCCAGGCCCTGCACTAACTCTGCCTCCGCTGCCTAACCTACTGCTGCACACTGGTGCGCAGGGTCTCTGTCCAGGCCCTGCTCTAACTCTGCCTCCGCTGCCTAACCCACTGCTGCACCCTGCGGCGCACGGTCTCTGTCCAGGCCCTGCGCTAACTCCGCCGCCGCTGCCTAACCTACTGCTGCACCTGCTGTGCACAGTCTCTGTCCAGGCCCTGCGCTAACTCCGCCAACGCTGCCTAACCTACTGCTGCACCTGCTGCGCACGGTCATTGTCCAGGCCCTGTGCTAACTCTACCTCCGCTGCCTAACCTACTGCTGCACCTGCTGTGCACAGTCTCTGTCCAGGCCCTGCGCTAACTCCGCTGCCGCTGCCTAACCTACTGCTGCACCTGCTGCGCACGGTCTCTGTCCAGGCCCTGAGCTAACTCTGCCTCCGCTGCCTAACCTACTGCTGCACCTGCTGCGCACGGTCTCTGTCCAGGCCCTGAGCTAACTCTGCCTCCGCTACCTAACCTACTACTGCACCCTGCTGTGCGCAGTCTGTGTCCAGGCCCTGCGCTAACTCTGCCTCCGCTACCTAACCTACTGCTGCACCCTGCTGCGTACGGTCTCTGTCCAGGCCCTGCGCTAACTCCGCAGCCGCTGCCTAACCTACTGCTGCACCCTGCTGTGCACGTCTCTGTCCAGGCCCTGCGATAACTCTGCCTCCGCTGCCTAACCTACTGCAGCACCCTGCTGCGCACGGTCTCTGTCCAGGCCCTGCGCTAACTCCACCGCCGCTACCTAACATACTGCTGCACCTGCTGTGCACGGTCTCTGTCCAGGCCCTGCGCTAACTCTGCCTCCGCTGCCTAACCTACTGCTGCACCCTGCTGTGCGCGGTCTCTGTCCAGGCCCTGCGCTAACTCTGCCGCTGCTGCCTAACCTACTGCTGCACCCTGCTGCGTACGGTCTCTGTCCAGGCCCTGCGCTAACTCTTCCGCAGCTACCTAACCTACTCCTGCGTACGGTCTCTGTCCAGGCCCTGCGCTAACTCTTCAGCAGCTACCTAACCTACTGCTGCACCTGCTGTGCACAGTCTCTGTCCATGCCCTGCGCTAACTCCGCCGCCGCTGCCTAACCTACTGCTGCACCTGCTGTGCACGGTCTCTGTCCAGGCCCTGCGCTAACTCTGCCTCCGCTGCCTAACCTACTGCTGCAGCTGCGGTGCACGGTCTCTGTCCAGGCCATGTGCTAACTCTCTGCCTCCGCTGCCCTAACCTACTGCTGCACCCTGCTGTGCATGGTCTCTGTCCAGGCCCCGCGCTAACTCTGCCTCCGCTGCCTAACCTACTGCTGCACCTGCTGTGCACGGTCTCTGGCCAGGCCCTGCGCTAACTCTGCCGCCGCTGCCTAACCTACTGCTGCACCTGCTGTGCACGGTCTCTGTCGAGGCCCTGCGCTAACTCTGCCGCCGCTGCCCTAACCTACTGCTGCACCCTGCTGTGCACGGTCTCTGTCCAGGCCCCGCGCTAACCCTGCCTCCGCTGCCTAACCTACTGCTGCACCTGCTGTGCACGGTCTCTGTCCAGGCCCCGCGCTAACTCTGCCGCCGCTGCCTAACCTACTGCTGCACCTGCTGTGCACGGTCTCTGTCCAGGCCCTGCGCTAACTCTGCCTCCGCTGCCCTAACCTACTGCTGCACCCTGCTTTGCACGGTCTCTGTCCAGGCCCCGCGCTAACTCTGCCGCCGCTGCCTAACCTACTGCTGCACCTGCTGTGCACGGTCTCTGTCCAGGCCCTGCGCTAACTCTGCCGCCGCTGCCCTAACCTACTGCTGCACCCTGCTGTGCACGGTCTCTGTCCAGGCCCTGTGCTAACTCTGCCGCTGCTGCCTAACCTACTGCTGCACCCTGATGTGCACGGTCTCTGTCCAGGCCCTGCGCTAACTCCGCCGCCGCTGCCTAACCTACTGCTGCACCTGCTGTGCACGGTCTCTGTCCAGGCCCTGTGCTAACTCTGCCGCTGCTGCCTAACCTACTGCTGCACCCTGATGTGCACGGTCTCTGTCCAGGCCCTGCGCTAACTCTGCCTTCGCTGCCTAACCTACTGCTGCACCTGCTGTGCACAGTCTCTGTCCAGGCCCTGCGCTAACTCCGCCTCCGCTGACTAACCTACTGCTGCACCTGCTGTGCACGGTCTCTGGCCAGGCCCTGCGCTAACTCCGCCTCCGCTGCCTAACCTACTGCTGCACCCTGCTGTGCACGGTCTCTGTCCAGGCCCTGCACTAACTCCGCCGCCGCTGCCTAACCTACTGCTGCACCTGCTGTGCACGGTCTCTGTCCAGGCCCTGCGCTAACTCTGCCTCCGCTGCCTAACCTACTGCTGCACCTGCTGTGCACGATCTCTGTCCAGGCCCTGCACTAACTCCGCCGCCGCTGCCTAACCTACTGCTGCACCCTGCTGTGCGCGGTCTCTGTCCAGGCCTCGTGCTAACTCTGCCGCCGCTGCCTAACCTACTGCTGCACCCTGCTGTGCGCGGTCTCTGTCCAGGCCCTGCACTAACTCTGCCTCCGCTGCCTAACCTACTGCTGCACACTGGTGCGCAGGGTCTCTGTCCAGGCCCTGCTCTAACTCTGCCTCCGCTGCCTAACCCACTGCTGCACCCTGCGGCGCACGGTCTCTGTCCAGGCCCTGCGCTAACTCCGCCGCCGCTGCCTAACCTACTGCTGCACCTGCTGTGCACAGTCTCTGTCCAGGCCCTGCGCTAACTCCGCCAACGCTGCCTAACCTACTGCTGCACCTGCTGCGCACGGTCATTGTCCAGGCCCTGTGCTAACTCTACCTCCGCTGCCTAACCTACTGCTGCACCTGCTGTGCACAGTCTCTGTCCAGGCCCTGCGCTAACTCCGCTGCCGCTTCCTAACCTACTGCTGCACCTGCTGCGCACGGTGTCTGTCCAGGCCCTGAGCTAACTCTGCCTCCGCTGCCTAACCTACTGCTGCACCTGCTGCGCACGGTCTCTGTCCAGGCCCTGAGCTAACTCTGCCTCCGCTACCTAACCTACTACTGCACCCTGCTGTGCGCAGTCTGTGTCCAGGCCCTGCGCTAACTCTGCCTCCGCTACCTAACCTACTGCTGCACCCTGCTGCGTACGGTCTCTGTCCAGGCCCTGCGCTAACTCCGCAGCCGCTGCCTAACCTACTGCTGCACCCTGCTGTGCACGTCTCTGTCCAGGCCCTGCGCTAACTCTGCCTCCGCTGCCTAACCTACTGCAGCACCCTGCTGTGCACGGTCTCTGTCCAGGCCCTGCGCTAACTCTGCCGCAGCTACCTAACCTACTGCTGCACCCTGCTGCGTACGGTCTCTGTCCAGGCCCTGCGCTAACTCTGCCGCAGCTACCTAACCTACTGCTGTACCCTGCTGCGCACGGTCTCTGTCCAGGCCCTGCGCTAACTCCACCGCCGCTACCTAACATACTGCTGCACCTGCTGTGCACGGTCTCTGTCCAGGCCCTGCGCTAACTCTGCCTCCGCTGCCTAACCTACTGCTGCACCCTGCTGTGCGCGGTCTCTGTCCAGGCCCTGCGCTAACTCTGCCGCAGCTACCTAACCTACTGCTGTACTCTGCTGCGCACGGTCTCTGTCCAGGCCCTGCGCTAACTCTGCCGCTGCTGCCTAACCTACTGCTGCACCCTGCTGCGTACGGTCTCTGTCCAGGCCCTGCGCTAACTCTTCCGCAGCTACCTAACCTACTCCTGCGTACGGTCTCTGTCCAGGCCCTGCGCTAACTCTTCAGCAGCTACCTAACCTACTGCTGCACCTGCTGTGCACAGTCTCTGTCCAGGCCCTGCGCTAACTCTGCAGCAGCTGCCTGACCTACTGCTGCACCCTGCTGCGTATGGTGTCTGTCCAGGCCCTGCGCTAACTCTGCCTCCGCTGCCTCCGCTGCCTAACCTACTGCTGCACCCTGCGGTGCACGGTCTCTGTCCAGGCCCTGCGCTAACTCCGCCTCCGCAGCCTAACCTACTGCTGCACCCTGCTGTGCGCGGTCTCTGTCCAGGCCCTGCGCTAACTCTGCCGCCGCTGCCTAACCTACTGCTGCACCCTGCTGTGCACGGTCTCTGTCCAGGCCCTGCGCTAACTCTGCCGCCGCTGCCTAACCTACTGCTGCACCCTGCGGTGCACGGTCTCTGTCCAGGCCCTGCGCTAACTCTGCCGCCGCTGCCTAACCTACTGATGCACCCTGCGGTGCACGGTCTCTGTCCAGGCCCTGCGCTAACTCTTCCGCCGCTGCCTAACCTACTGCTGCACCTGCTTTGCACGGTCTCTATCCAGGCCCTGCACTAACTCTGCCTCTGCTGCCTAACCTACTGCTGCACCCTGCGGTGCACGGTCTCTGTCCAGGCCCTGCGCTAACTCCACCGCCGCTGTCTAACCTACTGCTGCACCTGCTGTGCACGGTCTCTGTCCAGGCCCTGCGCAAACTCCACCGCCGCTGTCTAACCTACTGCTGCACCCTGCTGTGCACGGTCTCTATCCAGGCCCTGTGCTAACTCCACCGCCGCTGTCTAACCTACTGCTGCACCCTGCTGTGCACGGTCTCTGTCCAGGCTCTCCGCTAACTCTGCCTCCGCTGCCTAACCTACTGCTGCACCCTGCTGTGCACGGTCTCTGTCCAGGCCCTGCGCTAACTCTTCCGCTGCTGCCTAACCTACTGCTGCACCTGCTGTGCACAGTCTCTGTCCAGGCCCCGCGCTAACCCTGCCTCCGCTGCCTAACCTACTGCTGCACCTGCTGTGCACGGTCTCTGTCCAGGCCCTGCGCTAACTCTGCCGCCGCTACCTAACCTACTGCTGCACCTGCTTTGCACGGTCTCTGTCCAGGCCCTGCGCTAACTCTGCCGCCGCTGCCTAACCTACTGCTGCACCTGTTGTGCACGGTCTCTGTCCATGCCCTGCGCAGTCTCTGACGCCGCTGCCTAACCTACTGCTGGACCCTGCTGCCCGGTGCCCAACTTCCTTGAGGGAGACCAACACCCCTGCTGACCACAGCCTTTGGCTATCACCCCACCAGTGTCCAACTTCCGTTGCACAAGCCTTCAGCCCTGCATCAAACCCTCTCTCCCCCAACATGTGCCAACCCACGCTGAGTCCTTCAGCTCTATGGACCCAACCCAAATTTTCTTCTAAATATTTTGGCACTTCACCATGCAAGCTTCCACCCCATGGTACTACGGAACAGTGTAATCCTCTATAGGGAATCTTGCATGGCACAGTGGGGGGGGGAGCTTGCATAGTGGCTCCCATGGGGGAATCCTGGTACCTCACTGGAGGGCCTACCTGGGTCCTGAAAGATTACCATGGCCTTGAGGTCTAAAAAAAAAAGTTATTTTCTGAGGTGCGGTCTCTCAGTGCCCCCATCCAAAACAAAAAGTGCCTGGGGTCAAGATGTCCCTACCCTGCCTCCTTATGTCCTCTTTCAAAAATGCTTTCAAGATGTGGGGACCAAGTCTCCAAATCCTGGTGATGGCAGCCAACAAGGTCACTCAGTACCATGTTACTGTAATGACTGATGGGAGAAAGGGGTCCCTCTGCCAATCAGAAGGCCCTATTTTCTTAAAACATTTTCATCACCGCGGGACAAAACATCTAATTATACCTAACTTTTTCTGAGCACTAACCCCTTAATGCCCAACCTAAGCCCCCGTTAAAACAGTAGTTTCTCAAAAATAAAAAAAAGGCTCAATGGATCTACACCAATTCACAAAAAGCACGTTTGTTGAGTAAAGTTCTAACTTTTTGTCAAATATTGTTTAATTACTTTTCGATTTTCTGTATCTGAGAGCAAAGTTGTTATACTTTCTGCTTCTATATGTATGGTTTACCGCCATGGTAGCTTTTCATGTGTACTTGTTTTACCTAAAGATTTTTGGGCAACACCAGAAAGCAAGTGGTCGCATTTGTGCAGGATGCTAAAACCACACTGAAGAGACTCATGACTATTAGAACAAGTGTTATCCATTTTAAAGTAAATGTTACTTGCAATCTCAGGCACTTAGGGGGTCATAATGACCCCGGCGGTCGGTGGAAATGTGGCAGTAGTACCGCCGACAGGCCACCAATGTACCACACTGACCGCCATGGCGGTAGGCCGTAACAGTGACATGGAATTCCTTCCCTGTCACTGGTAGGAGGCCCACCCCCCCAACACTCCCTATACAAACCCCAATCCCCCTCCATCCACGCTCCCCCCTTTTCAATCCCCCCCATACATGCACACTAGCAGGCACGCACCACGCATTCACACACTCACACAGGCATACATGCATGCATCCATTCATTCACACACACATCCATACACACATCAAAACTTACACACAGACACACACTCAATTCACTTTTCCATTCAATGACGCATTCTCACACATGCACATGCAACACTACACACTCATGCGCATGCACGCACACACTCACAGAGTCATGCACACACCCCCACACACACACAACACCTCCCACCCCTATCGTAAACCCGACTTACCTGAATCCAGGGGTTTTTCCGGCAGGGGGACGGGACAGGGAGCTGCTTCCGCCAGAAGTGCCAACCAGCAGAATACCGCTAGGCTGTATTATTTCTCATAATACGGCTGGCGGCGGCCGACTGCCGTGGTGCTGCTGGTGGTAGCAGCGCCACCTTAACACCATCCGCCAGCATGGCCACAGCCAGATTTCCACCCTTCTTGTGGCGGAAATCCGGCTGTGGCCATATTATGGCAGACGGATGTTAGCCGCGGCGACGGTTTGCCGAGGCGGTAGGCGGCAGTTACCACCAAAGTTAAAACATGGGCCTTAGTGTCCTTCGCATGTTAATTTGCTGTACCATGGTAATAATCCCAAATTTTACCTTTGCTCTGTAGTAATAAATGTGCGGTTGTGCGTTTATTAGTACAGTTGCTCTAAATAGCGTGTTATTGGGCCACATTAATTTCAGTGCCATGGCATAAATATACATTGATGCACAATTGGTCCATTTTGAAACAAAAATGTATTTAAACTCCAAAGCATTTCAGAGGAGAAAGGTCCTTCATCAAGGGGTATATTGCCATGTACGCTACAACGATTGCAAAAATGTATACAAGTACATCAGTAATTGCTGTTTCAAAATCAGTACTTAATTTGTAAATAAAAACGTGCCGGGACCAAAGCTCTCCTTTGAAACTTGTGGCTCCTGCAATTAAATGTGCGAGAACAGAATACTGAGGCAGCGTGATCCTGAATCCATCTTGGGCCTCTTTAATCCAGCCACTCCCTGCCCCTTCAGCTCACTCTTGAAGCTTTCGGCTTTCTCCCTTTGTGACGCTTTTTTGTTTTTCTCTTCCTGTGTCTTTCCCATATGTCTTTTGCTCACAGTAAGTGCTTGAGGCAGAAAAACTAAACGCCGGCCCTCAAAAATAATTGCAGTTGCCCCACACCGGAAACCACTGGGTCAATTAGGCACTGTTCAAAATAGACCAATTGTGAGTCCTTGAACTGAAAGCTACAGACACAACCTTACAAGTGATTGACTGTTTTTTACTTTGTGGTTTGAATATCCACTAAATACAGAAATTCTCATATGTTTTGATAAGTGATATTTTGTACTAAAAAAAAAAAAAAAAGTTCACAAATGATTTGAAAACAGCACTTAAACATTAAATGGGAGAAGGCTATCCGGCTCCCATTGGTTTGCACTCATGGCCCCGGCTTTAGAGCAGTGCAGTCGGTGTGGCCGCACAGGGCGCTGACCTGAAGGGGGGGCACTGACCTTGGGGTGGGGAGTGGGGGCTGTGTTTCACAATAATGTACAATCTAAAATCTCCTGATGCAGAGTTCCTTGTTCCTCCAGATTTCAGGCAGCAAAAAAAATGTCAAGATTAGTGTTGTGATTCATCTTTCTGCTAGAGAGAGAGTTTTGTCCTTTTATCTAGTGGCAGTTTTGACTCGCCATAAGGTAGCGCAGAGGGTTAATGTGCCTGCTGCAAAGAACAGATCTGTATTTTATGTGGATAGCTGAGTGGATTAGTAAGCACTTTAAAACAACTGAAATGTATGGGAGAGAGGGGCTATGGAGAGATGAGGGGCACTTTTGCCAGGTGGTAGTGAGGGAATCCGATGATCAGGTGATGGGGTAGGGGCACCACAAAAGACTGTCTCACTGTGAGAAGACACTGCTCGGCCCTGTTTGCACTGTGAAGCTTTCCCACAGGAATCAAGCTATATCTCTCATCTCACTGACAGCGTAGACTAGAACCAGTCTGGTGTTGCGTGTGTTCTCATCGGTGAGGACCAGCCCTGGTATTTGGAGCTAGACTATTTCTACTGGGGCAGAACCAAGGCTGATTTGTGTCTGACTGTAGTGTGGCTAGAGTGGCAACAATGGGAGACAAAGAGTGCCAGAGACTAATTCAAGCATTTCACCCATCACTTTTTTGATTTACTCACAGATTTATACCAATAAAGCCTCTTCTGAGCACAGTAATGTCTGCCAATGCTGAGAGCATCAGGAATGTAAAGAACAAGCAATTTTGATAACCACCACAGCAGCAGGAGATGAACATTACCAGACTTGTTTTGGGGACCAGCCTGGTCAGGTGTTGGTGGACTCACCTGTCTTGTTGACTTCCGGCAGCAGCCGCAGGAACACTGGGTGGGCATACACGGGGAGAGCCTTCCGCAGCTCACGGGCAAAATTCTCCAAGTCACAAGTGCCCTGAGGGTCTGCGATGGCAGCCATCCCTGCCCTCCCCTCGGTGCCTAGAAGAGAAGGAAGGAAGAGTCACTGGGCATCCTCACCTGCAGGAACAGACAAGACATTGACCTGTAACAGCAGATCCCACAGACACATTTCTCTTTTTCAACTTGCATATGTGTCATGCAGACGCCCTTACAAAAGGCAACCAACTGGCACTCCTGCCAGCAGTCTCTGCAGAGAGAGCAGGGATGGCATTAGCAGTCTGGAACAACTGGCCACCTTTACAATTATAAGCTGCTTAGATTACGTTGACAAGTGGTGTGAAAAACATGGACTGAGTCCAATAAAGGCAAGGGCACTGGTGGGGAATGTGAGAAGACACCGCTGGGCACTGGTGAGGAGTGTGAGGAGACGCCCCTGGGCACTGGTGAGGAATGTGAGAAGACACTGCTCGGCACTGGTGAGCAGTGTGAGAAGACACCGCTGGGCACTGGTGAGGAGTGTGAGAAGACACCGCTGGACATTGGTGAGGAATGTGAGAAGACACTGCTGGGGAGTGTGAGAAGACGCCGCTGGGCACTGGTGAGGAGTGTGAGAAGACACTGCTCGGCACTGATGAGGATGTGAGAAGACACAGCTGGGCACTGGTGAGGAGTGTGAGGAGACACTGCTGGGCACTGGTGAGGAGTGTGAGAAGACGCCCCTGGGCACTGGTGAGGAATGTGAGAAGACACTGCTCGGCACTGGTGAGGAGTGTGAGAAGACACTGCTCGGCACTGGTGAGGAGTGTGAGAAGACACCGCTAGGCACTGGTGAGGAGTGTGAGAAGACACCGCTGGGCACTGGTGAGGAGTGTGAGACGACACCGCTGGGCACCGGTGAGGAGTGTGAGAAGACACCGCTGGGCACCGGTGAGGAGTGTGAGAAGACACCGCTGGGCACCGGTGAGGAGTGTGAGAAGACACAGCTGGGCACTGGTGAGGAGTGTGAGACAACACCGCTGGGCACTGGTGAGGAGTGTGAGACAACACCGCTGGGCACTGGTGAGGAGTGTGAGACAACACCGCTGGGCACTGGTGAGGAGTGTGAGAAGACACCGCTGGGCACTGATGAGGAGTGTGAGAAGACACTGCTGGGCACTGGTCAAGGAGTGTGAGAAGACACCGCTGGGCACTGGTGAGGAGTGTGAGAAGACACCGCTAGGCACTGGTGAGGAGTGTGAGGAGACACCGCTGGGCACTGGTGAGGAGTGTGAGAAGACACTGCTGGGCACTGGTGAGCAGTGTGAGAAGATGCCACTGGGTACTGGTGAGGAGTGTGAGAAGACACCGCTGGGCACTGGTGGGGAGTGTGAGAAGACACCGCTGGGGAGTGCGAGAAGACACAGCTGGGCACTGGTGAGGAGTGTGAGATAACACCGCTGGGCACTGATAAGGAGTGTGAAAAGAGACAGCTGGGCACTGGTAAAGAATTTGTGAGAAGACACTGCTGGGCACTGGTGAGCAGTGTGAGAAGACACTGCTGGGCACTGGTGAGCAGTGTGAGAAGACACTGCTGGGCACTGGTAAGGAGTGTGAGAAGACACCGCTGGGCACTGGTGAGGAGTGAGAGAAGACACCGCTGGGCACCGGTGAGGAGTGTGAGAAGACACTGATCAGCACCGTTGAGGAGTGTGAGAAGACACTGCTGGGCACTGGTCGAGGAGTGTGAGAAGACACTGCTGGGCACTGGTGAGGAGTGTGAGAAGACACTGCTGGGCACTGGTGAGGAGTGTGAGAAGACACTGCTGGGCACTGGTGAGGAGTGTGAGAAGACACTGCTGGGCACTGGTGTGGAGTGTGAGAAGACACCGCTGGGCACTGGTGAGGAGTGTGAGAAGACACCGCTGGGCACTGGTGAGGAGTGTGAGAAGACACCGCTGGGCACTGGTAAGGGGTGTGAGAAGATGCTGCTGGGCACTGGTGAGGAGTGTGAGAAGACACTGCTTGGCACTGGTGAGAAGTGTGAGAAGATGCCACTGGGCACTGGTGAGGAGTGTGAGACAACACCGCTGGGCACTGGTGAGGAGTGTGAGAAGATGCCGCTGGGCACTAGTGAAGAGTGTGAGAAGATGCCGCTGGGCACTGGTGAGGAGTGTGAGAAGACACTGATGGGGAGTCTGAAGAGGCAGACACCACCGGTGACTAGAGAGGTGCCGAGCAGACACCACTGGACAGAGGTGGAGAGTTTGAGAGGCAGACACCGCTGGGCACTGGTGAAGAGTGTGAGAAGACAATGCTCGGCACTGGTGAGGAGTGTGAGAAGACACTGCTGGGCACTGGTGAGCAGTGTGAGAAGACACCGCTGGACACTGGTGAGGAGTGTGAGAAGACACCGCTGGGCACTGGTGAGGAGTGCGAGAAGACACTGCTGGGCACTGATGGTAAGTCTGAAGAGGCAGACACCACCGGGCACTAGTGATGTGCTGAGCAGACACTACTGGACAGAGGTGGAGAGTTTGAGAGGCAGACACTGCTGGGCACTGGTGAGGACTGTGAGAAGACACTGCTTGGCACTGATGGGGAGTCTGAAGAAGCAGACACCACTATGCACTAGTGAGAAGACAAGCAGACACCGCTGAACAGCTGTGGGGACTTTGAGAAGCAGATACTGCTAGGCACTAGTGAGGGGCCACTCACACACCCCCAGGCACTAGTGAGGGGCTACACAGACACCCCTAGGCACTAGTGAAGGGCCACGCAGACATCGGTGGACAGAGGCAGGGGGCTTGAGAGGCAGATACTGCTGGGCACAAGTGAGAACACAAGCAGTCACCGTTGAACAGTAGTGGGGAGTTGGGAAAGCAGATCCAGCTGGGCACTAGTGAGGGGGCATTCACACACCCCCAGGCACTAGTGAGGGGGCATTAACACACCCCCAGGCACTAGTGAGGGACCACACAGACACCCCTAGGCACTAGTGAGAGCCACGCAGACCCAGCTGGGCACTAGTGAGGATATTGGTTTCCATATATTTTGTTTCTTTTAAAGGTTGGCTTAAGGCCCACTGGGTCTCATGGTGCTTGGAAAGATGGGCCATTTTAAAGAGTGTACAAACTATAAAATTACTACATTTATATGCATATGAATTTGGAAACTGAAAGAAGGAAAATGTTACCTACCTTGCAGCTATCTATTTACAGTTTGTAGTGCTGTAGATTCACATACTCTGAAGTTTTCGGTCTGGAGATAACTAATAACTTGAGAACCACAATGTGCCAAGAAAAAGACTCCGCCTCACATTGTGTTTTTTCCCCCCAATGGGTGAGTTCAGTAAGTGGAGTACAGCAAAGCAGGACAGTATACAGGTTTTAAGGCGTAATATGAAATATATAATGTATGTGCTACATAAAACACCTAAAGCACGCAGGTCACGTTCAAGGCGCCTGTGAATCTGTAGCACTATTGGCTACAAATGAAAAATGTTACTCTGTAAGCATCTGCTCGTGGCATGTAGTGCTGTAGATTCACATGTTGTCTCACATACATACTCCTGCTATCTGGTCTGGTGTTGGGCTTGGATGTGTGCAGGTTGGTTTTTCTTCAAAGAATTCTTCTTGAGTCACAAGGTAGAGTGACTCCACCTACTGCTGGTAATGCGCATGGGCACCAGCTCCAGTTTTCTCCGCACCATAGCGGGTGAGGATGGAGATTGAGATAGAGATATACAAGAGAGATGGCCATGTGAGAAATAAATGGTATAAAAAAGTAAAGGGTATCTGTAACAACCAAGACTTCCAGGGAGGTGGGTGGGCACATGTGAATCTACAGCACTACATGATACAAACAGATACTTGCAGGGTAAGTGACATGTTCTCATCGAAGCATGTGTCGTAGACACACACGCTATGCACAGACGGTAAAGCAGTTCTCCCATATGCAGTGGCTAGCCAGAGGATGTTGCAGAAGACTGAAAAGTGCACGAGTACATCCTGGCCAAAGTTAGCTTGTTTGTGTGCAGATACATTCACACAATAGTGTTTAGTGAAGGTGTTTAGTGTAGACCATGTAACTGCTTTGCATTTATCAGCTGTAGGAATGTTTCCTAGGAAGGACATTGAGGCCCTTTTTTATGGGTAGAGTGGGCTCTGGGAGGGATAGGCAAAGGTCTTTTGGCTTTTGTATAACATGTTGAATACATTTACCTATCCATCTGGTTATGCCTGATTGCAAAGACCCCGCCCTTTGTGCGGATTTGACAAAAATCTGTGGAGTTTTGCGAAAGGGTTTTGTTAAAAAATATTACAGAAGGGCTCCCTTATCACCTACGGTATGGAAAGCCCATTCCGCAATGGAATCAACTTGGGGGAAGAAAACTGGCAGCTTAATAGATTGGTTAAGTTGGACGGTGTATGAGGCCGGCCCTCTATGTAGTGTGCAAAACTAGGCACACTGTGCAGGGGATCCAGGCAACCACACATGGTTTCCAGGGGTAAAGATTAGACCACTTGATGCTCCAATTTTTAAGGTAGCTGGTCGAGCACTAAGGCTAATCTTGGAGAAGTGAAAGCATCTGCTGTACTCACAGCATCAATCCTGCGACTCACACACTCCAAGGAATAACTTGAGACCAATTTATAAAAATACTTCAGATTTTTATATAATTTTTAAGATCAAGATTATCAGAATTGGTTAAGTACTTTTTAAGATATGAATTTTTGAATTTTTAGTAAATGCAGTCTTTCTGTGCGTATATACGCACCACAGAAATCAATAGGCAGTCACTTTTAAAAACGCAAATAAAATCGCACAGTTATGTAACCAGGTTCCGCTTTTGCAGGTTGGTCGAGGTCATCGGTGGCCACACTGTGCCGGCTGGAGAGGCTCGGGTGACTCCCGGGGTCCGGCAGGAGCAGCGTTGAAAAGTCTCTTGGAGCAGGTGCAGGGCCAATCCGGGGGATCACTTGAAAATGGGTGGTTCTTGCAGATTTAAAGCAGATTTAAAGGTGGTGTCTTGGGGTCCCCTTGGGGTGTCGAGGTCATAAGGGGTGTGGGACCCTGTGGGCACAGCTGGTTCCTCGTTGCAGGACACTGGGTGGTGGAGTGCAGAGCGAGTTGGTGATCCGGGAGCTGTGTGCAACTGAGTCCTTTGGAGCTGGAGGTAAGTCTCTTGAAGGGCGTTTGTGGATGGTGGTGTTTGAGATGTTTACTATTCGAGACAAAATCTTGACCTCTTTTGCGGTACCCATCCGGTATTTCATGTCATCCCAGTGTGTCCTGTCGTATCTGGAAAGTAAGCCAAATGAAAGAGCAGTGCAGTGGGTGGCGGTGGTGGATTGCCAGCAGCACCAATCTTCTTGCTTTCCTTTGATGGTGGTGGTGCATCACCGGTGGCCTGGGCACTGGCACATTTGTGGGCAGTGTGGTCTACCACGGCGACGGGTAGGAGTTGGCTCCTAATGAAGACTAGGTCTGAATGTGAGGCCTTACATTTTTGGTCCACCCTTCGGGTGTCCACCCAGGCTCGTGTAATATCAGGAGTCGGTTTGAGCACAACCCCTTTAACACTGGGAGGTTTTGCATGGAACACTGTGGGGATGAAAGGGTTTCCATAATCCTCCTATAAGGCATCTTTATGCAGTTCTGCCTTATGGAGAGAGACTGTGGAAAGATATGACATAGTATCATCTGGTGGAGAAGGGTGGGAAGGATAGAGTTCAGGGTCTGTGTCACCCGGAGGATCTACATTTTAGTTATCCCAGAGATTACCCTCTGGTTGCAGGTCGTAAGGCTCCTCTGGGTACCCTGGTCTATGCTCCAGAAATCCTGAGTGTGATGTCTCACGTGGAGAGTGAGGGAGGGGCTCAGCAGGTAGAGGGTTGGAAAGGGAAGGTGAGTGAGGAAGAAGAGGAGGAGGAGAGAGGGAAGGAGGACCAGGCAGTGGTGGTGGACTGGCTGCCTTGACATGTCTCCGTCCGCTGTTTGACTGTGACAGCAGGTCAAGGGCTTCCTCAAAGCTGAGCTCGGTCTTGGAGCCATCCTTGGGTGGTGGCGGTGGGTGGGACAGGATCCATGCAGTGTCGTGGTTGATCATGTTTTTAATGCTGATGGGTGCCAGGTCCTTCTTGCAGTTGCTGAAGAACGGGTTCAATGGAGCCGGCAGAAGAGCAGGTCTCGACGTGGAGTGTTTTGGAGCTGTTGTATGCATTATCAATGCTGAACGAGGCTTCGATGCAAAGGCTTTGGCTTCAATGGCTGCTTGGAGAAAGTAGGAAAGGCCACGAAGGATAAGGCTCCTACCAGGGTATAGAAGTCTTCTCAGTCATTGAATCAGATGAGTACATGTGCGTCAAGTCGATGTGAGAAAGGTAAACACTATGATAATACTGACAAAAAGCAGAGGAACCGAGAAGGCCTGACGAGATCCAGACCCTGATAACACATGTCCCAATCAGGCGATGGAAAGAAAACAATCTGATAATGGAGCTGATGCCCATGACCATTAACAGCAATAGGTGGAGTCCCTGTACCTCGAGACTCTAGAACAGGGGTTCCCAACCTGTGGTCCGGGGACTGAGAAGCCTCCTCAGGGGGTCCGCGGCCGCTTTGAAAATGTAATAATGTTAACAGATTATGGCCCCAGCTTTCAGTAATGACTCATTGGGGGGGTCCCCATATTTCAATAATGATTCAGTGGGGGTCCCCAGGTTTCAGTACTGATAAAGTGGGGGTCCACAGAAGTCAAAAGGTTGGGAACCACTGCTCTAGAAGACTTCTTTGAATAAAAACAACCAGCACACACCCCACACACTAGATGGCAGGAGTACGTACAGCACGTTAATCTCCAGCCACGCATGCCTCAGATAGTTACGAGGTAAGCAACATTTACTGTTTGTAATGTGTGCTGCTGAAGATCATGTGCTCTGCAGGGACTACACAGCAGTTCACTTCTCCTACAAGTGTGGCCTGTAAGCAGCTGAGGGAGAGCTTTGAAGTAATGTTTTGAGTACTGTCTGGCTTGATCTTCTTGCCAGGCACGGATGTCCACACAGTAATGTTTCATCAAAGTGTGTGGTGTGGGCCGTATTGCAGCTTTGCAGACGTATGCCAGCGGGATGTCAGCTGGGAAAACCATTGTGACTCCCTTTTTGTGTGTAGAGTGGGTTCTAGGCGCTGCGTATAAAGTGCCCTTGGCTTTAGCGCAGCATACATGGATATATTTCACTGTCCATCTAGCAACACTGCACTTTGAAATAGCATTTTCCAAATTGGGTTTTATGAAAGCAACAGTTACTTTGGGCCTGAGAGATCTTGGCGGACAAGTTACTCAATCACAGCAGTGACGGGGGTACATTGACCTATTCCTACAACCCTTTGTTATCAACCTTCCGTCATACATAAGGGACACCAAAGACCTTCTCAGCAAATTAAGTGACTTTGAGTGGACTGAGGGACATTTTTTAGTTACTCTGGACGTCACCTCACTCTACACGTGCACACGAGAGACGTCGGCCTGGTTGCCATTCAACATGTCTTAGATACTTGTGATGCTTCTTTTTTGGAACACTCTAACATGCTCATTGACCTAATTAAATTGGTTTTGGACAACAATATTTTTGTCCATAACGGAACATGGTTCAGAAAAATCCAAGGGGTTGCAATGGGGGCGAAATGTTCCCCATCGTTTGCCAACCTATACATGGGCTATTACGAACTGTCACACATATGGAGGGAGTGCTCACCAGATTTGACCCAACACATTCTATATTGGGGTAGATATATTGATGACATCCTTTTGTTCTGGTCGGGGAGCCTTGACTTACTTGGGCGCTTTTTACATCATCTTAACACAAATACTTTCAACATAACTATTTCCGGGGAACACAGTATGTCTCAAGTCAACTTCATTGATCTCACCTTATACATCAAGGGGGACAAAATCTACTCCAAGTTATATAGGAAACCAACAGCATGCAACTCCATCTTACATGCCAAGAGTTCGCATCCCATCTCACAAATCAATGCAATACCATTTGGGGAACTTACTAGGATTAGGAGGAACTGCAGTGAGGACACTGTTTTTCTGGAAGAATTGAAACAAATGAATGCACGTTTTACACGTAGGGACTACCCCCACAATATTCTGCTCCAAACTAACAATATAATTAACTGTGTCAAAAGATCTGATCTTTTGGTTACATCCACCAAGAAAAAGTCATTTAGACCCCTCTCCCTTATCACTCCTTACAATGCACTGAGCTCGCACATATACAAAATTTTCCAGAGACACTGGCCTTTCTTGCTAGCAGATGGGCATCTTAAGAAGAGTCTCCCTTCTAAACCCAGCATCACTTACAGCGGGGGACCTGCCCTACGCAAGCACCTCTGTCACAGTTTTCTTCCACCAGACCCGAAAGACACCTGGTTACCTACACCACCGCAGGGCTCATTTACATGTGGACATTGCAACATGTGCTGTTACATTAAAGATAAAATGGTGAATTTTCAATACAACACGCCGGTCATTTACAGGATAGACAAGTTTATTAACTGTAATACTAAATTTGTCGTTTACTGTTTGATCTGTATCTGCAATTTCATTTACGTGGGAAGCACCATTCGACCACTTAAGGAGAGACTACAAGAACACATCAGAGCCATTAGTAACAATAATGTCAACTACCCCTTTGCGGTGCATTACAATTCAAACCATGGACAGCGGGAAGTCTTAGGCATTAACGCACATGGTATTGATGTGGTGAATCCACTACCCAGAGGTGGCAACAGGACTCTCGTGCTAAGACGTTTGGAAAGCAGTTGGGTTATTAGACTCAGAGCGGTGGAGGAGGGCATTAACATTGACAAGGACCCGCACACTTTTCTACAATACACCTATCCCACTCTCTACGTATATGATCTATATGGTGGTATAATCCACATTTGTAAGTTTTTTTCCTTGCACTGTGACACAGCAAGTCTATTGTGCTCACAACATATGAAAACTGTGCAATTTGTGACAACTTACTGTTACTGTATCACTTAGCTTGAGATTTACATATTTGTATTTACGTATAAGATGAGTGAATGGCGTTTATTCGGCTTACCGACGCCTCTGGCACGGTTTTATGATCCAATTTTGGGTAAGAACACATCCTTTTGCCTAACGACCAGCACTTGCTCCAGTTTTTATTCACTGCACTAAGTACAACTTGGGCCTTTACAAATGTTGACACACGCAGTTATGTTCAGCAATTTCCTTTTGCTGGATTACATACGCGCTGCGTTTAATTTTATTATTCGAGCACTTCTGATTCCATTGACGGGTGGATTGACGTGAGGCAAACTTGGCGGTAATACTATCTTTATCGTCCAATGCTTTTCAGCACTAAACTAGTCCTGATATTTACATTCCCTGATCGGCCTTTGTATTTGACATTTATTTGTTTTGACGCCCGTCCTGTTATACAGGCTTGCGCCGCAATTTTGGTGTTATTAACTTTTTTTTTTTCTTTCTTTTTTTTAAATCTGCCATCGATGTTTCCTTATGGCCAGTTTTACTAATTAGATGACAGTTATGTATTCATGCTAGTTTTACGTGGTCCTATTTTGCTCACCACTGTCTTCACTGCCTTAGTTTGGCCCTACACGGTTACCTTTGTACTTTACCTTTGTGTGGCACCTGTCTACTAGTGACTCGGGGTAGGCCGGGCTGTGGTGGGGCAACACCTTTAGCCACCAGAGCCTGAGTTGCACTTGTTCCTTCAGGACCCTCATAGCAATATCCAGAGATTCCCATGTAGCTTTTCTTGCTTCAATGCTTGGAAACTTGCTAACGTCATCAAATTCTACGGATAGCAAGTCGGATGATTTTAGACTCTGCAGTGCGTTAATGGCTGTTACTAGCCACAGTATATTTCCCCTATTTAAGATGCCACCTCGACCTTTGGACTTCCATCCAGTGCTCATTTCAGCCTGTCCCTGCGGTGAAGTGGACATACTTGTTTGGAGAGGGTTCAACTGGGCACTGATGGACTCAGCGTGGCAGGCTGGATTGAACAGCCGTTGGATACTGGGTCAGGCTGTGTGACTCCAGTTGATGGCGGTGTCGATGACGCCACTGGGTTTATTTCAGTTGACAGCGGTGCTACATGTACTTAAACTTTTAATGATGGAGTGCTGTTTGATCCAGCAGCCCCCTTTAGAGCACAGTCTGCAACTGATGAAAGCCTCAGAGCCACGTTGCCAGGGGATGAGTTGCCAAAACCCCGCGAGGGGACTGCCTCGCCGGACAGGGATGGTTGGCTGCACCTGATGCGGGCAGGTGCAAGCAACAAAACACCAAGACCTGGGGTCCCAACTGCAAGATTAGTTTACCTTGGGTTCTACATGTCTGAATCAACCATGATGATGTTGTGTGCTAGGAGGTCTGCTTGTGAGGGTGACATCTCGAAAGGACAGATATTTCCTGCAGTGCTGTGCACCATGGATGCCCATGTTGGAGAGATGAGAATGAGTATCATGGATGTTTGTCTCAACTTCCTCACTACATACGGGAACAGAGGGAGTGGAGATAAAGCCTAAGTAAATACCGATAAATTCATACATAATGCATGTGCGATGGACTGTGGGTGAAGGTGAATCTTGGGCATTTTGCATTTTCTGCAGAGGTGACAAATTGACAATGGGCATCCCCACTCTTTGATGTTTGTTTGAAATACTTGGGGGTTCTTCTCTGATTCATGTACTTGTTGATGCACCCTGCTCAGTCAGCCCACAAAGTTGGTGTCCACCCCTAGCAGATGTTCCGCTGACACTAAGATCTGGTGGTCACTGGGGTAGTGTCGTACAGATTGTGCCAACACTGACATCAGAGAAGAGCGAGTGCCTCCTTGTTTCTGAATATAGTACTTTGCAGTCATGTCTATTCTCACCAGGACCTTGTAAAATGCTTTTGGTACCAACTGGATTTCCATCAGTTCCAAGAAATTGATAGGCATTTTCTATTTCTGCATCTAGGTGGCTTGAACCTTCAAGATGTCGAAAATACGCCCCAGACGTGTATGTGGTTGTCACATGCAGCTGAGGCTCTGAAAAGTGTCTGCCAAGAAACAAGTTCGTGCAGTTCCACCATTTGATGCTGTGCCCAACTCTGAGCTTCAACAACGCTAGGTCTTCCAGTGACCCATCGCTTGTGACCTTGCCTGGCCAAGCGCTCCTGTAAAGGATGCATGTACAGATGAGCATGTACAACTATTGCAATACACAGGGCCATCCGCCCGAAGAATTTCAAGATCTTTCTTACTTTTGATGGACCTGACATCTGATAAACCTAACGTAGCTGGTGGAAAGCAGCACTCTCTATTGGCTGCTGTAGGCGTCACCTGTAACTGGATTTAGTAGTGCTCCGAAGGTGGGAGGGCTGGATTTGTCGTGGACACAGATGCAATTCTTTGGCACTGATTGTGGAACTTAGATGGTGTGCCACCCTGCTGTTTGAGTGTGTGTGAGGTATTGCTGATAACCCCTGTTCTTCAGCAGCCAAATGTCCAGACGTGGATAGACAGGTGCAGACTAACAATGTGCATTTGCTAAACACCTTGGGGATGTTGTGAACCTGAAAGGTGGAACCTGGAGCTAGTAGAGTTGTCCACTTACAACAAGCTGAGGTAGTGATGATGCAGAAGTAGGCGTCCCTGAGGTCGAGGGCGGCCACTTGAGAATCTGTGTAGAGCAGCGGAATGATGTCCTGCAGGGTGGTCATATTGAAGTTTTCAACCAGTCTGTAAAGGTTTAACGGCCTGAGCCCTAGGATAGGTTCTTGGGAGTACACCCCTTGACCGCTTTGGTGCTAAGGCACAGACACCTTTGAAGAGAAATACTTGCACCTCGTCTAGCAAAAGGCTCAGATGTTCCCAGCTGACAATGGGGCAGTGAAGTGGGATTATTGGTGGTGTGAGATCCTTGCTGTACAATGGACAGAACCCACTTGTCTGATGCTATTTCCTCCCACTGTGGAAGTAATGATCCATGTCTTTCCCCGGCAGGTGTTGTGTGAACTTCCAGTCCAAACAATTGTTTACCATCAAAGGAAGTAGCGATGATGAGTTACTGCACCTCAGGAGGTACACCGGACACCCGCAGCCAAGCATGTCTTCGGAGGATGACACTTGTTCTTCTCTCCCTGGAAACAGGATCCCCTGCATTTAAAATGCAACAAATGCTGGCAAGCGAGATAAATGTCCCCTCACTGATGAACTGCCACATCTATGATATACCTCAGAGAGGAAGAGGAACATTACAAGTTGCTCCATCTCCTCCCCATACTCAGTGAGAATACGTTCCAAAAATGGCTATGCGCCACTGTGTTGCTACACCACCTGCCCCATGCTTCCGAGCTGCATCTCTCGTGCCAATTTGTTTATCAGTTTCACCATTTCCAGTTTCCAGTTGCCTGTGCAAAAGCCCTCTTTTATCAATTCTTAGTGTAACCAATCCAGCCTTGGCAACTCCTTGAAGATTTGCACCATCATACCTTTCAGCGTGGGAAGTGGCTATGGTCTGCATGAGGAAACCCCCTCCTCTATTAGGTGCAGTTTCATCTTCCGGTGTCTGCTGCCCTCCGGACTCCATCGTCGTGGCTGTGGCGTCATCTGGAGATGCAGCCTTCACTGGGTGGAGCTCAACGCTGCCATCCTCTTGAGGCTCTACTGTATCATGGCAGGGCTCCTGTGATCCTCTGGGTCTGGGTCAGTAAGTGTGGAGTGAGGTGGGGTGGGTGGAAGCTGTGGTCACTGCGGTGGCGGGGCGGGACAGCCAGAACCCAAGGAACAGGAGCGCTTTCTTCCTGCTGGTTCCTACTTTGGTATCAGGAACTAGTGCAATTCCCGAGACGGGCTTTTCAGAAGTCAGACTCCTGTTCTTCTGAGGCATTGTGTCTGGCTCATGTGGTAAGCTAAGATCTTGCGGACTGAGGATGAACGTACATTTTCTTTCACCTGATCTCAGGCTGTTCTAGAAGCTCAATGACCGGTGTTGTGTCAGTTGGTGTCAAGGCTGGCGCTGAAATATGCTTCAATAAAGATTTTGCGGGTGATGCCAAAAACACCTCAGGGATGAAGAGGAGTCTCTCGACCTTGAGGCTCAGGGCATGTGGCTCAAATCTTCTCCAGAGCTGAAGCAGGCTCTTGGTGCCGAGCAGGCTCAGGGACAGTGGCCTGAGAAGACTTTCGAGACCTCTTTGGATAATATTGGGGCTTGAAGCCGGTCTCTCTCTGGAGTGGTGCTTGTTGTTGGTTCAGTACTCAGTTGTGGGTGGATCCCAGAGAGCTGATCCTTGGAAGGCAAGTGAAGTGCCTGGATCACCAGCACTCTGTGTCCTAAGTACATGCTTGACTGCTACCCCTGAAGACAGTTTTTCCTCCTCTTCTGAGATTTATGAGGACTTTGGGCCTGATTTAGATCTTGGCGGATGGAATACTCTGTCACAAACATGACTGGTATGCCGTATGCCGTACGATGAGCACCATAGGACAAAATGGGATCGCAATAAAGCGGACCGGATATCTGTCACGTCTGCGTCGGAGTAGTCCCCTCCTCCAAGATCCAAATCAGGACCTTTGCTCTGGCGGGAATGCTGGGATGCTAAACTGGACTTCTTCCCCCCTCCACCCCCCACCCGAGTCGCTTCCTTCGATGTTCTCAGGTTCAAACACGAGCACAGGCTGCATCCTGTAGTGAGCCCACCGATGCTGCCTGTATTTGTTGCTGTTTGATTTTGAAGGCCTTGGAGTCCAAGGAGCTTGCTTCCTTGTGGTTTCTGGAGACGCACATGTTGCAAACCAGAAGATGGCAATATCACAGGAACTTGTGGATACATTCTGGGCAGAAGTGGACGGACGTGTTTTCCAAGTCCCCTTCACAGATATTCTCATATGACGTGAAGCGGAGAGATGCGCTCGGGGACAGGCCGAATTCGAGCCGTCTCCAGGAGAAAGCTGTAGAAAGGCAATTCTGGTTACTGGAGTTTACATTTGTGTTGGTTCTAGTTAGACTGTCCCAAAGCTCCAAAAGGGGTTGAACCTGATGGCAGAATAAAACAAACTGAGGTGTAGGTGGAGCCTATTCTGGTGCATTGTGGGTAACTGGGAGGAGGCACAAGCTTTCCCAGGACCGAAAACTTCAAAGAACGCAGAGACTGTGACACACCGCACTGCATGCGATAAACATTTCTCCCGTATAGTCCGTTTTATCTGTAGCGCTTGGTCGCAGCAAAGAAACCGCAAGAAGGATCAGGCTACTTTCTCTACCTACTGCAGCCGGTGCCTCTAGTAATGCACCGTAGAGGTGAGTGCGAGTACAGACTGGACGCCGGGATCACCATGTACTGAGGGATCACCATGTACTGAGTACAGACTGGACGCCGGGATCACCATGTGCTGAGTACAGACTGGACACCGGCATCACCATGTACTGAGTACAGACTGGACACCGGCATCACCATGTACTGAGTACAGACTGGACAGATCACCATGTACTGAGTACAGACTGGACAGATCACCATGTACTGAGTACAGACTGGACACCGGGATCACCATGTACAGAGTACAGACTGGACACCGGGATCACCATGTACTGAGTACAGACTGGACACCGGGATCACCATGTACAGAGTACAAACTGGACACAGGGATCACCATGTACTGAGTACAGACTGGACAGATCACCATGTACTGAGTACAGACTGGACAGATCACCATGTACTGAATACAGACTGGACACCGGGATCACCATGTACAGAGTACAGACTGGACAGCGGGATCACCATGTACTGAGTACAGACTGGACACCGGGATCACCATGTACTGAGTACAGACTGGACACCGGGATCACCATGTACAGAGTACAAACTGGACATAGGGATCACCATGTACTGAGTACAGACTGGACAGATCACCATGTACTGAGTACAGGCTGGACATTGGGATCACCATGTACAGAGTACAGACTGGACGCCGGAATTACCATGTACTGAGTACAGACTGGACACAGGGATCACCATGTACTGAGTACAGACTGGACAGATCACCATGTACTGAGTACAGGCTGGACATTGGGATCACCATGTACAGAGTACAGACTGGACTCCGGGATTACCATGTACTGAGTACAGACTGGACACAGGGATCACCATGTACTGACGGATCACCATGTACTGAGTACAGACTTGACCCTGGGATCACCATGTGATGAGTACAGACTGGACATTGGGATCACCATGTACTGAGTACAGACTTGACCCTGGGATCACCATGTGATGAGTACAGACTGGACACTAGGATCACCATGTATTGAGTACAGACTGGACACCGGGATCACCATGTACAGAGTACAGACTGGACACCGGGATCACCATGTACAGAGTACAGACTGGACACCGGGATCACCATGTACTGAGTACAGACTGGACAGATCATCATGTACTGAGTACAAACTGGACATTGGGATCACCATGTGATGAGTACAGACTTGACCCTGGGATCACCATGTGATGAGTACAGACTGGACATTGGGATCACCATGTACTGAGTACAGACTTGACCCTGGGATCACCATGTGATGAGTACAGACTGAACACTAGGATCACCATGTACTGAGTACAGACTGGACACCGGGATCACCATGTACAGAGTACAGACTGGACACCGGGATCACCATGTACTGAGTACAGACTGGACAGATCATCATGTACTGAGTACAGACTGGACATTGGGATCACCATGTACAGAGTACAGACTGGACATTGGGATCACCATGTGCTGAGTACAGACTGGACACTAGGATCACCATGTGCTGAGTACAGACTGGACACTAGGATCACCATGTACTGAGTACAGACTGGACAGATCACCATGTACTGAGTACAGACTGGACACCGGGATCACCATGTGCTGAGTACAGACTGGACACCGGGATCACCATGTGCTGAGTACAGACTGGACGCCGGGATCACCATGTACTGAGTACAGACTGGACACCGGGATCACCATGTACTGAGTACAGACTGGACAGATCACCATGTACTGAGCACAGACTGGACACCGGGATCACCATGTGCGGAGTACAGACTGGACACTAGGATCACCATGTGCTGAGTACAGACTGGACACTGGGATCATTATGTACTGAGTACAGACTGGACACCGGGATCACCATGTGCTGAGTACAGACTGGACAGATCACCATGTACTGAGTACAGACTGGACATTGGGATCACCATGTACAGAGTACAGACTGGACATTGGGATCACCATGTACAGAGTACAGACTGGACATTGGGATCACCATGTACAGAGTACAGACTGGACACTGGGATCACCATGTACAGAGTACAGACTGGACATTGGCATCACCATGTACAGAGTACAGACTGGACATTGGCATCACCATGTACAGAGTACAGACTGGACACCGGGATCACCATGTGCTGAGTACAGACTGGACACCGGGATCACCATGTGCTGAGTACAGACTGGACACCAGGATCACCATGTACTGAGCACAGACTGGACACCGGGATCACCATGTGCTGAGTACAGACTGGACACTAGGATCACCATGTGCTGAGTACAGACTGGACACTAGGATCACCATGTGCTGAGTACAGACTGGACACCGAGATCACCATGTGCTGAGTACAGACTGGACACTAGGATCACCATGTACTGAGTACAGAGTACAGACTGGACACCAGGATCACCATGTACTGAGTACAGACTGGACACTAGGATCACCATGTACTGAGTACAGAGTACAGACTGGACACCAGGATCACCATGTACTGAGTACAGACTGGACACTAGGATCACCATGTACTGAGTACAGAGTACAGACTGGACACCAGGATCACCATGTACTAAGAACAGACTGGACACTAGGATCACCATGTACTGAGGGATCACCATGTACTGAGTACAGACTGGACACTGGGATAACCATGTACTGAGTACAGACTGGACACCGGGATCACCATGTACTGAGTACAGAGTACAGACTGGACACCAGGATCACCATGTACTGAGTACAGACTGGACACCAGGATCACCATGTACTGAGTACAGACTGGACACTAGGATCACCATGTACTGAGTACAGAGTACAGACTGGACACCAGGATCACCATGTACTGAGTACAGACTGGACACTAGGATCACCATGTACTGAGTACAGAGTACAGACTGGACACCAGGATCACCATGTACTAAGAACAGACTGGACACTAGGATCACCATGTACTGAGGGATCACCATGTACTGAGTACAGACTGGACACTGGGATAACCATGTACTGAGTACAGACTGGACACCGGGATCACCATGTACTGAGTACAGAGTACAGACTGGACACCAGGATCACCATGTACTGAGTACAGACTGGACACTAGGATCACCATGTACTGAGTACAGAGTACAGACTGGACACCAGGATCACCATGTACTGAGTACAGAGTACAGACTGGACACCAGGATCACCATGTACTGAGTACAGACTGGACACTAGGATCACCATGTACTGAGTACAGAGTACAGACTGGACACCAGGATCACCATGTACTGAGTACAGACTGGACACTAGGATCACCATGTACTGAGTACAGAGTACAGACTGGACACCAGGATCACCATGTACTAAGAACAGACTGGACACTAGGATCACCATGTACTGAGGGATCACCATGTACTGAGTACAGACTGGACACTGGGATAACCATGTACTGAGTACAGACTGGACACCGGGATCACCATGTACTGAGTACAGAGTACAGACTGGACACCAGGATCACCATGTACTGAGTACAGAGTACAGACTGGACACCAGGATCACCATGTACTGAGTACAGACTGGACACCAGGATCACCATGTACTGAGTACAGAGTACAGACTGGACACCAGGATCACCATGTACTGAGTACAGACTGGACACTAGGATCACCATGTACTGAGTACAGAGTACAGAGTACAGACTGGACACCAGGATCACCATGTACTAAGAACAGACTGGACACTAGGATCACCATGTACTGAGGGATCACCATGTACTGAGTACAGACTGGACACTGGGATAACCATGTACTGAGTACAGACTGGACACCGGGATCACCATGTACTGAGTACAGACTGGACGGACAGATCACCATGTACTGAGCACAGACTGGACACCGGGATCACCATGTGCTGAGTACAGACTGGACACTGGGATCACCATGTGCTGAGTACAGACTGGACACCGGGATCACCATGTGCTGAGTACAGACTGGACAGATCACCATGTACTGAGTACAGACTGGACATTGGGATCACCATGTACAGAGTACAGACTGGACACTGGGATCACCATGTACAGAGTACAGACTGGACACTGGGATCACCATGTACAGAGTACAGACTGGACATTAGCATCACCATGTACAGAGTACAGACTGGACACCGGGATCACCATGTACTGAGTACAGACTGGACACCGGGATCACCATGTACTGAGTACAGACTGGACAGATCACCATGTACTGAGCACAGACTGGACACCGGGATCACCATGTGCTGAGTACAGACTGGACACCGGGATCACCATGTACTGAGGGATCACCATGTACTGAGTACAGACTTGACACTGGGATCACCATGTGCTGAGTACAGACTGGACACCGGGATCACCATGTGCTGAGTACAGACTGGACACCGGGATCACCATGTACTGAGGGATCACCATGTACTGAGTACAGACTTGACCCTGGGATCACCATGTGATGAGTACAGACTGGACACTAGGATCACCATGTACTGAGTACAGACTGGACACCGGGATCACCATGTACTGAGTACAGACTGGACACCGGGATCACCATGTACTGAGTACAGACTGGACAGATCACCATGTACTGAGTACAGACTGGACACTAGGATCACCATGTGCTGAGTACAGACTGGACACCGAGATCACCATGTGCTGAGTACAGACTGGACACTAGGATCACCATGTACTGAGTACAGAGTACAGACTGGACACCAGGATCACCATGTGCTGAGTACAGACTGGACACTAGGATCACCATGTACTGAGTACAGAGTACAGACTGGACACCAGGATCACCATGTACTGAGTACAGACTGGACACTAGGATCACCATGTACTGAGTACAGAGTACAGACTGGACACCAGGATCACCATGTACTAAGAACAGACTGGACACTAGGATCACCATGTACAGAGTACAGACTGGACACTGGGATCACCATGTACAGAGTACAGACTGGACACTGGGATCACCATGTACAGAGTACAGACTGGACATTGGCATCACCATGTACAGAGTACAGACTGGACATTGGGATCACCATGTACTGAGTACAGACTGGACAGATCACCATGTACAGAGTACAGACTGGACATTGGGATCACCATGTACTGAGTACAGACTGGACAGATCACCATGTACTGAGTACAGACTGGACATTGGGATCACCATGTACTGAGTACAGACTGGACGCCGGGATTACCATGTACTGAGTACAGACTGGACACCGGGATCACCATGTACTGAGTACAGACTGGACAGATCACCATGTACTGAGTACAGACTGGACATTGGGATCACCATGTACAGAGTACAGACTGGACATTGGGATCACCATGTACTGAGTACAGACTGGACAGATCACCATGTACTGAGTACAGACTGGACACCGGGATCACCATGTGCTGAGTACAGACTGGACGCCGGGATTACCATGTACTGAGTACAGACTGGACACCGGGATCACCATGTACTGAGTACAGACTGGACAGATCACCATGTACTGAGTACAGACTGGACATTGGGATCACCATGTACAGAGTACAGACTGGACACTGGGATCACCATGTACAGAGTACAGACTGGACACTGGGATCACCATGTACAGAGTACAGACTGGACATTGGCATCACCATGTACAGAGTACAGACTGGACATTGGCATCACCATGTACTGAGTACAGACTGGACAGATCACCATGTACTGAGTACAGACTGGACATTGGGATCACCATGTACTGAGTACAGACTGGACAGATCACCATGTACTGAGTACAGACTGGACACCGGGATCACCATGTACTGAGTACAGACTGGACGCCGGGATTACCATGTACTGAGTACAGACTGGACGCCGGGATTACCATGTACTGAGTACAGACTGGACACCAGGATCACCATGTACTGAGTACAGACTGGACAGATCACCATGTACTGAGCACAGACTGGACACCGGGATCACCATGTGCTGAGTACAGACTGGACACTAGGATCACCATGTGCTGAGTACAGACTGGACACTGGGATCACCATGTACTGAGTACAGACTGGACACCGGGATCACCATGTGCTGAGTACAGACTGTACAGATCACCATGTACTGAGTACAGACTGGACATTGGGATCACCATGTACAGAGTACAGACTGGACATTGGGATCACCATGTACAGAGTACAGACTGGACACTGGGATCACCATGTACTGAGTACAGACTGGACACCGGGAGCACATGATCCAGTCTGTACTCAGTACATGGTGATCCTAGTGTCCAGTCTGTACTCAGTACATGGTGATCCCTCAGTACATGCTGAGGAAAGAACCTTTCTATGATCAACGGCATTTACACTTTAATCCAAAACAAACCGAAGACTTTCATTTTCTATATGTATTTTCACTACAACACACTTCTTATTCAGCCTGAAACCCATGTCCTCAGTCATGGGCTCCTTTCCGACATCTGCTGACCAGGTGTGGCAATGCTAGCCCATTGCTTGTGCACCAACCACACCACCCCCGGCTTTAAGAAGCCGAGCTTCAGTCAGTTGTCACCCATCCATCGCTAAATGGTCAGGGACATTCTGTACACGGGAGGGAAATGGTGAAACCGGCCACATCAGAGGGGTGAAATATCCAAAGGAATTAAGCTGGTGCCTGGATGGGAATGTGCCTTGCACACTAAGCGGGCATGTACCCCTGCCCAGGGTGCCCAACTGCACGTGAAACTTGTATTTTGACCCTAGCGCCACGCTAGCAGAACCCTAGGCCGGTTCCTGACAATGCATGGCCCAGGACCTGTCCTGTCACCTGGAGGGATCACCTGGAGGGACGCACCAAGCATGTCTCACACTAGGCAATGGACTGCGGTCCCTGCCTCGGGTACATCAGTGAACCCTGTTTTCTAAATCTACATTGCACTCCAGCCTTTTTCTCGGTGTCGTGAGAGCAGTCTACTAACCCATCTCATGTAAAGTTGGTATGTTATGTGAAACCCAGAACCTTGTGCTGATGTACCACATGCCCGCTGAGTGCGTGTCTATGTGAACTGAGTGTGCAGTTCACGTCTGGCAGTAGGACTCCGTGTGCTCTGCGATGAGTGCTGAGGCCAGAGGGATCCACACTGGATGACTGTGGTTTAACAAGAACCATGATGAAGAGTGAGGAGAGCTTCTCCATGCAGCTGACATGGAACACCTGCATTGCTACAGCCGGCGACCCAGACACAGAAATGAGGAGAATGGAGGCACAGCTGTCTTTAGAAATCCCATGAGAGGTAAATGTTGGGGACAAGGGTTGTGGTTGAGGTTCCTGTTGTTCAAGTCAAGGAGGTTTCTAGGTAGGACCTTCCCTTTTGTCATGTTCCGATTACTGCGTCAGCAAGGCGACGGCAGCCAGGTGCAGAAACTCACACTTCATTGTATGAATGTTTTGGTGTCTCCAGTTTGGAGCCAGTCCCACCCCTAGCTGCTGTGAAAGGGTACATCGCAAAAAGAGTGTCTGGAGAGCAGCTTGGAAATTACATTTGAGAGAAAACCACCCCAAACCGGTTCTGAAGCTTCAAACTGTGGATTCACATTCCACGTCCAGAAAATGTGTATACAAGTAGGATCCAAACCACCCCGCTTGGTTATAGTTCCAAGACCTTCATGACCAAGGAAGGGAGTGATCCTCAAATCTGAGGATGTCGGTGTGACCAGGACAGGTCTCTGCCTTTCTGCCCCTCTCCTAGAGGTGAGAGAACATCAACTAAAGTCTACAACTTGTTGGAGATGAGGGTCTGCTTCAGTGCCTAGAAGCCTGCCTCCCTGCCGGTTCACAGAAGGAAGGAGATTGCCTAGCCCTGCAGGAACAGAGACGGTCCTGGAGAAGAAGTCCAGCCTGTTCTTGGTGTGGGGCAACTAGAAGTAGCTGATTGTCAAGAGAGAACGAAGCTGGTCCTGACCCAAAGTCTACGTGATTTCCTGGTCTCACATTCTACGTCCCACAATCAGCTGCACATAAAATGTATTCGCCAAGTTGTCCCTGTGCAGCTATCTGTTCCCTCCATCAAACGAGAGGCAGCCGGAGCTGCTGCAACCTGAGCTGCCCACCTAAGCAAAGCTACTGCACTGGCTCCGGGGGCCAAACTGCCAACGATGAGCACCAGCCTCCAGGACTGCAACTGCTGAACATAAACGTCCATCTGCACCGGCCACCAGGGCAGCAAACGCCAAAGGCAAGCGCCTGCCTGTGTTGGATGGAAGCCATGACCACCCAAGCCTGCTGAGAACAATGTTGGTGCTGTGTCACTGAAGTGGCTTAGACCACTGTCTGTGCTCTCCCGCCCCGGCACAGAAGCTCCAGATTGTGAAGATGATCGCACCAGTCCATGCCTATGACTCAGTGCTGTTCCTGCATGAACCAAGAGACTGCCTGAATGGAGGGAAACTGTTGCCAGCACAGAATTACTGGCCAAACAACAACTGAACTGGCCCAGGGGCCAGCCTTTGTGGCCATCACTAGTGATCCGCAGTTGGTCCTAGCCTTTGTCATGCCCCATATCTGTGCCTGAGTCATGCAAGCGACAGAGTGGGGCGGTCAGGAGTAGACACCATAGGCCTATCTTCAGGTCACACACGGGGTTACACTACCCTGTGCCACCTTTGGAACATGTAGTATTTAGTAACGCTCTGATGAAAGCACTTTCTTTTCTTTAATAGACTCGCACTGAGCAAGACAACACCTTATTGTGTCTGTTTACTATTTATTGCTGAGCGCTTGCCTCCCACGTGAACCTCCTGACATGCCTGGGTCTGGTCACCATCGCTGCCCCTAGAGTCAAGTGCAGATAAGTGTGTACTTAGGCCACAGCCATAGAAGGACAGACCCGGGACACCAGAAGCAAATGCCCTCAACCACCACAGCTGAGGACCAATAGCCCCTGCCTGCCATACACCCCCCCAAAGAAGCCTTCAATGAATAAAAAGATACTGCCACGTTACTACCAGCGGCCCCAGGAACAAGGCTCGCCGCGAGCAATCAGACGAGTAGGACCTGCTGACTACAACAGAACATGATTTAGTTACCGGGTACTTCCACGCCATAGACCACCACATCAGCCATGTTCAGAATGCGGCTCAGAGTGCCCTCCACCTCTGTTGTCGAAACGTTCTCGCCTTTCCATCGAAACGTGTCCCCAGTGCGGTCTCGAAAATACATGTATCCATACTCGTCCATGGTCAAGACATCCCCTGCGGAAGAAAAAAAAGGATGAGTATGGTCTGCTCTAAGAGCTCTAAGTCCAGGAAATCAATGCAGGTCTCGCACAATCTGCACTGACTACGGGAGCTCTAAGTCCAAGAAATCAATGCAGGTCTCGCACAATCTGCACTCACTACAGGAGCTCTAAGTCCAGGGAATCAATGCATGTCTCCCACAATCTGCAATGACTACTGGAGCTATAAGTCCAGGGTATCAATGCAGGTCTCCCACAATCTGCACTCACTACAGGAGCTGTAAGTCCAGGGAATCAATGCACGTCTCCCACAATCTGCACTCACTACAGGCGCTCTAAGTCCAGGAAATCAATGCAGGTCTCGCACAATCTGCACTCACTACAGGAGCTCTAAGTCCAGGAAATCAATGCAGGTCTCTTACAATCTAGACTGACTACAGGAGCTCTAAGTCCAGGGAATCAATGCAAGTCTCCCACAGTCTGTACTGACTACAGGAGCTCCAAGTCCAGGAAATTAATACAGGTCTCACACAATCTGCACTCACTACAGGAGCTCTAAGTCCAGGAAATCAATGCAGGTCTCGCACAATCTGCACTCACTACAGGAGCTCTAAGTCCAGGAAATCAATGCAGGTCTCGCACAATCTGCATTCACTACAGGAGCTCTAAGTGCAGGAAATCAATGCAGGTCTCGCACAATCTGCACTCACTACAGGAGCTCTAAGTCCAGGAAATCAATGCAGGTCTCACAGAATCTGCACTCACTAAAGGAGCTCTAAGTCCAGGGAATCAATGTAGGTCTCTTACAATCTGCACTGACTACAGGAGCTCTAAGTCCAGGAAATCAATGCAGGTCTCTTACAATCTAGACTGCCTACAGGAGCTCTAAGTCCAGGGAATCAATGCAAGTCTCCCACAGTCTGTACTGACTACAGGAGCTCCAAGTCCAGGAAATCAATGCAGGTCTCGCACAATCTGCACTCACTACAGGAGCTCTAAGTCCAGGAAATCAATGCAGGTCTCACACAATCTGCACTCACTACAGGAGCTGTAAGTCCAGGGAATCAATGCACGTCTCCCACAGTCTGGACTTACTACAGGAGCTCTAAGTCCAGGAAATCAATGCAGGTCTCACACAATCTACACTACTAAGTCAAGGAAATCAATGCAGGTCTCACACAATCTAGACTGCCTACAGGAGCTATAAGTCCAGGAAATCAAAGCAAGTCTCCCACAGTCTGTACTGACTACAGGAGCTCCAAGTCCAGGAAATTAATACAGGTCTCACACAATCTGCACTCACTACAGGAGCTCTAAGTCCAGGAAATCAATGTAGGTCTCTTACAATCTGCACTGACTACAGGAGCTCTAAGTCCAGGAAATCAATGCAGGTCTCATACAATCTAGACTGCCTACAGGAGCTCTAAGACCAGGGAATCAATGCAAGTCTCCCACAGTCTGTACTGCCTACAGGAGCTCCAAGTCCAGGAAATTAATAAAGGTCTTACACAATCTGCACTCACTAAAGGAGCTCTAAGTCCAGGAAATCAATGCAGGTCTCGCACAATCTGCACTCACTGCAGGAGCTCTAAGTCCAGGAAATCAATGCAGGTCTCACACAATCTGCACTCACTACAGGAGCTCTAAGTCCAAGAAATCAATGCAGGTCTCACACAATCTGCACTCACTACAGGACCTCTAAGTCCAGGGAATCAATACAGGTCTCTTACAATCTGCACTGACTACAGGAGCTCTAAATCCAGGGAATCAATGCAGGTCTCCCACAGTCTGTACTGACTACAGGAGCTCCAAGTCCAGGAAATTAATACAGGTCTCACACAATCTGCACTCACTACAGGAGCTCTAAGTCCAAGAAATCAATGCATGTCTCGCACAATCTGCACTCACTACAGGAGCTCTAAGTCCAGGGAATCAATGCATGTCTCCCACAATCTGCAATGACTACTGGAGCTATAAGTCCAGGGTATCAATGCAGGTCTCACACAATCTGCACTCACTACAGGGTCTCTAAATCCAGGAAATCAATGCAGGTCTCGCACAATCTGCACTCACTACAGGAGCTCTAAGTCCAGGAAATCAATGCAGGTCTCTTACAATCTAGACTGACTACAGGAGCTTTAAGTCCAGGGAATCAATGCAAGTCTCCCACAGTCTGTACTGACTACAGGAGCTCCAAGTCCAGGAAATTAATACAGGTCTCACACAATCTGCACTCAATACAGGAGCTCTAAGTCCAGGAAATCAATGCAGGTCTCGCACAATCTACACTCACTACAGGAGCTCTAAGTCCAGGAAATCAATGCAGGTCTCACACAATCTGCAATGACTACTGGAGCTATAAGTCGAGGGTATCAATGCAGGTCTCACACAATCTGCACTCACTACAGGGTCTCTAAATCCAGGAAATCAATGCAGGTCTCGCACAATCTGCACTCACTACAGGAGCTCTAAGTCCAGGAAATCAATGCAGGTCTCGCACAATCTGCATTCACTACAGGAGCTCTAAGTGCAGGAAATCAATGCAGGTCTCGCACAATCTGCACTCACTACAGGAGCTCTAAGTCCAGGAAATCAATGCAGGTCTCACAGAATCTGCACTCACTAAAGGAGCTCTAAGTCCAGGGAATCAATGTAGGTCTCTTACAATCTGCACTGACTACAGGAGCTCTAAATCCAGGAAATCAATGCAGGTCTCTTACAATCTAGACTGCCTACAGGAGCTCTAAGTCCAGGGAATCAATGCAAGTCTCCCACAGTCTGTACTGACTACAGGAGCTCCAAGTCCAGGAAATCAATGCAGGTCTCGCACAATCTGCACTCACTACAGGAGCTCTAAGTCCAGGAAATCAATGCAGGTCTCACACAATCTGCACTCACTACAGGAGCTGTAAGTCCAGGGAATCAATGCACGTCTCCCACAGTCTGGACTTACTACAGGAGCTCTAAGTCCAGGAAATCAATGCAGGTCTCACACAATCTGCACTACTAAGTCAAGGAAATCAATGCAGGTCTCACACAATCTGCACTCACTACAGGAGCTATAAGTCCAGGAAATCAAAGCAGGTCTTGCACAATCTGCACTGACTACAGGAGCTCTAAGTTCAGGGAATCAATGCAGGTCTCCCACAGTCTGTACTGACTACAGGAGCTCTAAGTCCAGGAAATCATTGCAGGTCTCCCACAGTCTGTACTGACTACAGGAGCTCTAAATCCAGGGAATCAATGCAGGTCTCCCACAGTCTGTACTGACTACAGGAGCTCCAAGTCCAGGAAATTAATACAGGTCTCACACAATCTGCACTCACTGCAGGAGCTCTAAGTCCAAGAAATCAATGCAGGTCTCGCACAATCTGCACTCACTACAGGAGCTCTAAGTCCAGGGAATCAATGCATGTCTCCCACAATCTGCAATGACTACTGGAGCTATAAATCCAGGGTATCAATGCAGGTCTCACACAATCTGCACTCACTACAGGGTCTCTAAATCCAGGAAATCAATGCAGGTCTTGCACAATCTGCACTCACTACATGAGCTCTAAGTCCAGGAAATCAATGCAGGTCTCTTACAATCTAGACTGACTACAGGAGCTTTAAGTCCAGGGAATCAATGCAAGTCTCCCACAGTCTGTACTGACTACAGGAGCTCCAAGTCCAGGAAATTAATACAGGTCTCACACAATCTGCACTCACTACAGGAGCTCTAAGTCCAGGAAATCAATGCAGGTCTCGCACAATCTACACTCACTACAGGAGCTCTAAGTCCAGGGAATCAATGCAGGTCTCACACAATCTGCAATGACTACTGGAGCTATAAGTCGAGGGTATCAATGCAGGTCTCACACAATCTGCACTACTAAGTCAAGGAAATCAATGCAGGTCTTGCACAATCTGCACTCACTACAGGAGCTCTAAGTCCAGGAAATCAATGCAGGTCTCTTACAATCTAGACTGACTACAGGAGCTTTAAGTCCAGGGAATCAATGCAAGTCTCCCACAGTCTGTACTGACTACAGGAGCTCCAAGTCCAGGAAATTAATACAGGTCTCACACAATCTGCACTCAATACAGGAGCTCTAAGTCCAGGAAATCAATGCAGGTCTCGCACAATCTACACTCACTACAGGAGCTCTAAGTCCAGGAAATCAATGCAGGTCTCACACAATCTGCAATGACTACTGGAGCTATAAGTCGAGGGTATCAATGCAGGTCTCACACAATCTGCACTCACTACAGGGTCTCTAAATCCAGGAAATCAATGCAGGTCTCGCACAATCTGCACTCACTACAGGAGCTCTAAGTGCAGGAAATCAATGCAGGTCTCGCACAATCTGCACTCACTACAGGAGCTCTAAGTCCAGGAAATCAATGCAGGTCTCACAGAATCTGCACTCACTAAAGGAGCTCTAAGTCCAGGGAATCAATGTAGGTCTCTTACAATCTGCACTGACTACAGGAGCTCTAAGTCCAGGAAATCAATGCAGGTCTCGCACAATCTGCACTCACTACAGGAGCTCTAAGTCCAGGAAATCAATGCAGGTCTCACACAATCTGCACTCACTACAGGAGCTGTAAGTCCAGGGAATCAATGCACGTCTCCCACAGTCTGGACTTACTACAGGAGCTCTAAGTCCAGGAAATCAATGCAGGTCTCACACAATCTGCACTACTAAGTCAAGGAAATCAATGCAGGTCTCACACAATCTGCACTCACTACAGGAGCTATAAGTCCAGGAAATCAAAGCAGGTCTTGCACAATCTGCACTGACTACAGGAGCTCTAAGTTCAGGGAATCAATGCAGGTCTCCCACAGTCTGTGCTGACTACAGGAGCTCTAAGTCCAGGAAATCATTGCAGGTCTCCCACAGTCTGTACTGACTACAGGAGCTCTAAATCCAGGGAATCAATGCAGGTCTCCCACAGTCTGTACTGACTACAGGAGCTCCAAGTCCAGGAAATTAATACAGGTCTCACACAATCTGCACTCACTACAGGAGCTCTAAGTCCAAGAAATCAATGCAGGTCTCGCACAATCTGCACTCACTACAGGAGCTCTAAGTCCAGGGAATCAATGCATGTCTCCCACAATCTGCAATGACTACTGGAGCTCTAAGTCCAAGGAATCATTGCAGGTCTCCCACAGTGTGTATTGACTAAAGGAGCTCTACGTCCAGGGAATCATTGCAGGTCTCCCATAGTCTGTATTGACTACAGTAGCTCTACGTCCAGGGAATCATTGCAGGTCTCCCATAGTCTGTATTGACTACAGGAGCTCTACGTCCAGGGAATCATTGCAGGTCTCCCATAGTCTGTATTGACTACAGGAGCTCTACGTCCAGGGAATCATTGCTGGTCTCCCACAGTCTGTACTGATTACAGGAGCTCCAAGACCAGAGAATCAATGCAGGTCCCCCACAATCTGCACTGAATAGAGAAGCTCTGAGCCAGGAATAGTTGAGACTGGCTCTGCCACAGTCTGCAATGGTTACAGGAGTTCTGAGGCAGGGAAGTAGAGGATGGGTGAGCAGAGCTAGACAATCACCACCAGCACCAACTACAGGGACAGGAGAATGCAAACTGCCACAGTCCTGCAGGGCACATGGCAGATCCAAGAATGGGGGTGGGGGAGGATTGAGGCTATATCATAGTCTGCACGGATTAGGAAGGGGCACTTCAACTGTATGGGTCGCTGTGTCCCACTCTGCCACAGCATGCAGGAATGCCAGCATTTCTGTGCCACAGATAAGTAAATGTGGCTCTACCACAGTCTGCACTGACTACAGTGGCTCAGGTCAGAGAATAAAGGGCAGGTGAGTTAGATCTGCCCTGATGGCAGCGCCTTGAGTCAGTGACATGTGAAAGCAGCACTACAACTGTTTGCGAGGACAACCAGAGCTGTGAACCAAAACCTAGTTTAGCTGTACCACTTCATGCACGGACCACAGCATCTCAGAACCTGGGTACGCATGAGAGTAAGAGTGTGGCTTTAAAGTGCACAAGTAACAAAATGATGTGTGGAATGCTTGAATTAATCTCAGCCACTAGTAACTACTCTAAGGGTGGACTGGCATGCAGCCCAAGTGGTTGCCAATGGCTGAGACTAATTCATGCATCTCTTAAATCACTTTATTTTCTTACAGGAGACTCCCTCGTGATACAGGTATGTTGAAGCATGCATTCCATGTTCACGGTGTCAAAGTATGCAAGCTGCACCCACCGATGAGGCCTAAAGGACTGGAACTGAGATGGCAATGCTTGCACCTCGTCTGGGGGCCCTGGTCTGGCAGTCTGGGATGAACTATTCCAACTGGAGAAGGAACAAGACAATGGGGGTGAAGCTAAACTTTAGGCAGCAACGAGTGCAGCGATGAAGGAAGGATAAACTGTAAATGTGCCACACTCTGCACCGATTACTGTGGCCCAGACCCTGGGAGGCAGTGGATGTGCGAGACCAGCCAGACTCTGCACTGACCGCAGCACCGGAGAACCAGGGGTACTGGGGTGAGTGCGCACAGACTATCTGTAGCACAAGTACCTCAGCCCTGAAGAAGCAGAGGTGTAGAAACAGTGAATGGCTTCTCCACCTCAATGTGCACTGTACTGGTGTAGAGCCTGGGACACAGTGCACAGCTCAGCCACTGTCTGCACTGACCTCAGCACCTGAGAACCGGGGGTACTGGGGTGAGTGAGCACAGACAATCTGTAGTACACAGACTGCTGCACTGAAGACGCGGGGATGCAGACACTGTGAATGGCCTGCTCCACCGCGGTGTGCACAGAGTGTACTGGTGTGGAGCCTGGGACGCAATGCACAGCTCAGCCAGACTCTCCACTGACCTCAGCACCTTAGAACCAGGGGTACTGGGGTGAGTGTGCACAGATAACCTGTAGTAAAAGTACTGCAGCACTGAAGAAGCAGGGATGCAGGAACTGTGAATAGACAGCACCACCGCGGTGTGCGCAGAGTTTACTGGTGTACAGCCTGGGATGCAGTGCATAGTTCAGCCGTACTCTGCACTGACCTCAGCACTCAGAACCAGGGGTACTGGGGTGAGAGAGTACAGATAACCTGTAGCACAAGTACGGCAGCCCTGAAGAAGCAGAGGTGTAGAAACAGTGAATGGCTTCTCCACCTCAATGTGCACTGTACTGGTGTAGAGCCTGGGACACAGTGCACAGCTCAGCCACTGTCTGCACTGACCTCAGCACCTGAGAACCGGGGGTACTGGGGTGAGTGAGCACAGACAATCTGTAGTACACAGACTGCTGCACTGAAGACGCGGGGATGCAGACACTGTGAATGGCCTGCTCCACCGCGGTGTGCACAGAGTGTACTGGTGTGGAGCCTGGGACGCAATGCACAGCTCAGCCAGACTCTCCACTGACCTCAGCACCTTAGAACCAGGGGTACTGGGGTGAGTGTGCACAGATAACCTGTAGTAAAAGTACTGCAGCACTGAAGAAGCAGGGATGCAGGAACTGTGAATAGACAGCACCACCGCGGTGTGCGCAGAGTTTACTGGTGTACAGCCTGGGATGCAGTGCATAGTTCAGCCGTACTCTGCACTGACCTCAGCACTCAGAACCAGGGGTACTGGGGTGAGAGAGTACAGATAACCTGTAGCACAAGTACGGCAGCCCTGAAGAAGCAGAGATACAGAAACAGCAGTGTGCACAGAGTGTACTGGTGTACAGCCAGAGACGCAGTGCATAGCTCAGCCATACTCTGCACTGTCCTCAGCACCGGAGTACCAGGGGTACTGGGGTGAGTGAATACAGTTAACCTGTAGTGCAAGTACCTCCGCCTTAAAGAAGCAGGAATGCAGAAAGTGTGAATGGCTGCTCCACCTCGGTGTGCAGAGTGTACTAATGTGTGGAGCCTGGGACGCAGTGCACAACTCAGCCAGACTCTGCACTGATCGCAGCACCTTAGAACCGGGGGTACTGGGGTGAGTGAGCACAATCTGTAGTACACGTACTGCTGCACTGAAGGAGCGGGGATGCAGACACTGTGAATGGCCTGCTCCACCGCGGTGTGCACAGAGTGTGCTGGTGTAGAGCCTGGGACGCAGTGCATAGCTCAGCCGTACTCTGCACTGACCTCAGCACCTGAGAAGCAGGGGTACTGGGGTGAGTGAGCACAGATAGCCTGTAGTATAAGTACTGCTGCACTGGAGAAGCAGGGATGCAGAAACTGTGAATGGCTGCTTCAAAGCGGTGTGCACAGAGCGTACTGGTGTACAGCCAGAGACGCAGTGCATAGCTCAGCCGCTGTCTGCACTGACCTCAGCACTCAGAAGCAGGGGTAGCTGGGGTGATTGAGTACAGATAACCTGTAGCACAAGTACGGCAGCCCTGAAGAAGCAGAGATACAGAAACAGCAGTGTGCACAGAGTGTACTGGTGTACAGCCAGAGACGCAGTGCATAGCTCAGCCATACTCTGCACTGACCTCAGCACCCGAGTACCAGGGGTACTGGGGTAAGTGAGTACAGTTAACCTGTAGTGCAAGTACCTCAGCCTTGAAGAAGCAGGAATGCAGAAACTGTGAATAGACAGCTCCACCGCGGTGTGCACAGAGTGTGCTGGTGTAGAGCCTGGGACGCAGTGCACAGCTCAGCCAGACTCTGCACTGACCTCAGCAACTTAGAACCAGGCATAGCTAGGGTGAGTGAGTACTGATAACCTTTAGGACAAGTACTGCAGCACTGAAGAAGCAGGGATACAGAAACTGTGAATGACCTACTTCACAGCGGTGTCCACAGAGTACACTTAGTGTAGAGTCTGGGATGCGGTACACAGACCGGCCTCTGTCTGCACTGACCTCAGCACCTGAGACTCAGGGGTCCCGGGTAAGCGAGTACAGATAACGTGTAGTACAAGTACTGCAGTACCGAAGAAGCATGAAAGAGGAAACTGAATGGCTTCTCCAAGCGGTGTGCACAGAGTGTACTGGTGTTGAGCCTGGGACGTAGTGCACAGCTCAGCCAGACTTCGCACTGATTGCACCACCTTCGAACCAGGGGTAGCTGGGGTGAATGAATACAGATAACCTGTAGGACAAGTACTGCAGCACTGAAGAAGCAGCGATACAGAAACTGTGAATGACCTGCTTCACTGCTGTGTTCAGAATGTACTCGGTGTAGAGCCTGGGATGCAGTGCACAGCTCAGCCAGAGTCCGCACTGACCTCAGCACCTGAGAACCAGGGGTACTGGGATGAGTGAGTACAGATAACCTGTAGTACAGCTACTGCAGCCCTGAAGAAGCAGAGATACAGAAACTGTGAATGACTGCTTCACTGCTGTGTTCAGAATGTACTTGGTGTAGAGCCTGGGATGCAGTACATAGCTTAGCTAGACTCTGCAGTGACCTCTGTACCTGAGAACCAGGGGTACTGGGGTGAGTGAGTACAGATAACCTGTAGAACAGCTACTGCAGCCCTGAAGAAGCAGGGATGCATAAACTGTGAACAGACAGCTCCACTGCGGTGCGCACAGAGTGTACTGGTGTAGAGCCTGGGGCGCAGTACACAGCTCAGCCGTACTCTGCACTGACCTCAGTACAGGAGAACCACGGGTACTGGGGTGACTGAGCACAGTTAACCTGTAGTAAAAGTACTGCAGCACTGAACAAGCAGAGATGCAGAAACTGTAAATGACTGCTCCGCCACGGTGTGCACAGAGTGGACTGTTGTAGAGTCTGGGGCGCAGTGCACAGCTCAGCCGTACTCTGCACTGACCTCAGCACCTTAGAACCAGTTATAGCTGGGCTGAGCACAGATAACCTGTAGTGCAAGTACCTCAGCCCTGAAGAAGCAGGGATGCAGAAACTGTGAATAGACAGCTCCACCGTGGTGCGCACAGAGTGTACTGGTGTAGAGCCTGGGACGCAGTGCACAGCTCAGCCGTACTCTGCACTGACCTCAGCACCTTAGAACCAGTTATAGCTGGGCTGAGCACAGATAACCTGTAGTGCAAGTACCTCAGCCCTGAAGAAGCAGGGATGCAGAAACTGTGAATAGACAGCTCCACCGTGGTGCGCACAGAGTGTACTGTTGTAGAGTCTGGGGCGCAGTGCACAGCTCAGCCGTACTCTGCACTGACCTCAGCACCTTAGAACCAGTTATAGCTGGGCTGAGCACAGATAACCTGTAGTGCAAGTACCTCAGCCCTGAAGAAGCAGGGATGCAGAAACTGTGAATAGACAGCTCCACCGTGGTGCGCACAGAGTGTACTGTTGTAGAGTCTGGGGCGCAGTGCACAGCTCAGCCGTACTCTGCACTGACCTCAGCACCTTAGAACCAGTTATAGCTGGGCTGAGCACAGATAACCTGTAGTGCAAGTACCTCAGCCCTGAAGAAGCAGGGATGCAGAAACTGTGAATAGACAGCTCCACCGCAGTGTGCACAGAGTGTACTGGTGCACAGCCTGGGACACAGTGCATAGCTCAGCCGTACTCTGCACTGACCTCAGCATCTGAGAACTGGGGGTACTGGGGTGAGTGAGCACAGATAACCTGTAGTAAAAGTACTGCAGCACTGAAGAAGCAGGGATGCAGAAACTGTGAATAGACAGCACCACTGCGGTGTGCACAGAGTGTACTGGTGTGGAGCCTGGGACGAGGTGCATAGCTCACCCGGACTCTGCACTGACCTCAAAACCTGAGTACCAGGGGTAGCGGAGGTGAGCAAGTACAGATCATGTGTAGTACAAGTACTGCTGCACTGGAGAAGCAGAGAAGTAGAAATAGTGAATGGCTGCTCCACCAATGTGTGCACAGGTGGTGAACAGCCTAGGCAGCAGTGGATCAGTTACCACAGTCTACCACAGAAGCAAGAGCCTGGGAGGCAAAGAGAATACCAGCTCAGCTCAAGGGTCACCAATGAACAGTGCAGCAGTGAGGAAGCAGGAAGCAGAAACTGTGAAGATGCTGGTCTCCCACGTCTGTACTGACCACAGCAGTGGACAGCCTGGGATGTGGAGGACACTTGAGGACAAGGCCTGCAATGTGTGAAAGTGCCTGCTCAGTAGCAGCAGGTTAATACAGGAACACAGAAATAAGAAGAGATGTCTCCACTCAAGGCACATGTCACAGGGGATAATCAGTAGTCATCCCACAAAGGAAACCTTGGAGATATTAGAGAACTCATGTAACTATTGTGTAAGAGGTCCTGTTTACCTGAAACCTCAATGACCAGAGTAAAGCAAAGAACAGTTTAAAATGTTTTTTACAAAGAACCAATCACCCACAGGCATGGGGGAAAAAAAGAAACCTTCATACACTATATGAAAACGTGGGTCCTGTCATGGATAGTTCTGCTGTTAGACACAAACATACTTTTATTACACATGTGAGCCAAACCACTTCCTAAAGAAAGAGCCATATTTCAGACTCCAGGACAAGAACATGTTTGCAGCCAAAGAAACACCATCTCTAGTCAACCTGTCAACCAATGAAACCTCAACACCGGGTGCAGAATACAACATGTCACAAAAAGCCACCTACATTCTTGGCATCAGACAATTAAATTCACGGTTTAACCACACAGATGAGGGACACACATTCTTACCCCTATTAGTAACACCCTCCCATCTGGGTTAACTAGTCACCAGACCACTAGCACTGACCAGTGATGAAGCGCTGTTGGAGACACTGGACGTGGGTAGCAATTCAACCAACCTCATCAGTATTCATAAGGTAGGGTGTAACTTGGAACTCACTACGATTGGATGCCATCACAGGGTTGGTGTCACGATATGGTCAACAGACCAACATGTCCGTGATCACATTTTTAATAAAATCAACTTTTTCCTAATGCGATCCATTTTCCTTAAAGAAAACAGGGGTGCATTTTAAAAGAAAAGTTTCTTTGTTTGAGAATTGGCAGTGGTCCCATGGCCCCCAACAACCTTTTTTTAAACATTCGCAAAAGGGACACGCTGCTCACTGGACATGTACTCATCTGCGAACGGGCTAATGCAGACTTTGAGGGGTCGATAAATGTTCCATGCTTTGCAACCGGATTTCAGTCATAAAACATTGATGCATACCTGAATGTACCTCTATTCGGGAGGGATGCCCTAAATACGCCCTCTCCAAAAGGGGTTTCTTTATGAGTTTCTAAACCCATTTTCGGATTCGGTAACTTGTTACTGAAACAGAGAATGGGTTTAGTACATATTTAAAAGCTATTTTGCATTTCAAACCTTCCGATTTTGCGAACTGCAGGCTTTGCAAACACAAATTAGCTTTGTACATCAGTCGCATAGTCTCACAAAATACAAGCACATTTCCTTTTGACTGAATAACATATAGCCTCAAGTTATATAGAACCTTACAGCTTGGAAAGAAACCCCTGTAATAGTGTTTAGGTGGTATCCTGGCCCCAGAAGGTGCCAGTATATCCTGTTATTTTGCATGAGTCCTCGTTTTAGTAGTCTTTCCTCTACTTAAAAACAGACCTATGCCCTCTAAGAACGGACACTAGGATTACTGTGAGCAAATCCTCACATAATAAAGTGTGTGGACGTCCAACCACTTCCACCTCTACACGCGAGCGCCGACTGCTCAGTATGCAACCCTTACAAGGTGAAGTGTATGAAAGAAGTGACTTGGTTATCTAGCTGAGAGCTTCAAAACAATGTGAAACAACAGCACTCACCAAAAATAGTGCCCAGAAAATCACAAAGACTGAGGGCCCAGAGAAGAGGGCTTACGCCAACACAATCATAACAGGAGGCCACAGACCACAAGCACCACAGTCTACCAGCATCCGTGAAACTTTCTGCTGAAATCTATAATCACCTCCACTAACACATTGCAATGCCAACAATCACATATTGCTCTCACAGCAGGCACAGACCTCTGTCAGGACCCACACCACCGCAAGGTGTCCTAGAGACACCCTTACACTTCTAACCTAACCTCCGCGGCTCGCGAGCACCCACACTGCTCTACCAGCATCCAAACGGTGCTACTGGTGTACGTATACACACACACACACACACACACCCCTCTGGCAGTATCCACATGCTAAATTGCAATGTTCCTTTCACTGCTCTACAAGCACCCTACAGTCCACCTACCCCCACAAACACCAACCCCATCAGTAGCCACCCACTGCTACTCAGCAATGAAACACTTGGCCAACATAGAACATACAGTCTGGGTCAGAATGTGCACATCAGTACCCTACCACCCAAACACTGCTCCACCAGCAGCAGCACAATACTCTGCTAGAACGCAGGACCTGATCTGACAGAAACCAGAGCCCACGTACCACTGAGGTAGGCCATGTCTCCTCGCTTAAACACGTCTCTTCCAATCTTCTTGCTGGTTGCGTTTCCATTCACATAGCCATCGAACCGCCGTAATGGGTCTGACTGCACAATACGTCCAACGAGCTGTCCTGGTTCACCTGGAGGGAGAGAGAATAGTATCCTGAAAGTTAGGCCAAAAACGACACTCACTGAAGCATTCTGAGAGGCACAGCTTGGAGTAAGGACAAAAGCAAATAATGGATGCCAGAAATGTGGTCTTTGGTTGGCAGTCAGGTTACCCCCTGTCCAAGCAAGGACCCTCACTCTAGTCAGAGTAAAGGGGAATCACCCTCAGTTAACCCCCGCTCACCCCTCTGGTAGTTTGGCACAAGCAGGCAGGCTTAACTTCAGAAGCAAGGTGTAAAGTATGTGTACCAACATACACAGTAACTCAGTGAAAACACTACAAAATAACAACACAGGTTTAGACAAATACATAGTATTTATCTAAACAAAACAAGACCAAAACGACAAAAATCCAACATACACAAGTCAAGTTATGAATTTAAAAAGAGTCTTAAATACTTTAGAAAACAGTGAGAACATTGTTAGCGTACAAAAGTAGCTGGGTTGTGTCAAAATAACACTGCACGGACAAGTGTGCGTCGGAAAAGACCAGCGATGCGTCGATTTCTCACTCACAAGCGAGACCGTGCACCGTTCCTCCTGAGGTGGGGTCGACGTGGGTCATTTTTCCTCTTCCGCAAGACAGCGATGTGCGTCAATCCAAACAGGCACCTCAGGTCCGGGCAGGCTTTGTGTTTTTCTGCGCTCAGTGAGGTTGCTTTCAAAATCCGGTCACATGTTATCACAAAACCGCGCTGTGTGGGGTTTACATCGTTATCAGCCTCCGTTAACGGGTGTTGCACGTCGTTTCTCCAGCCACGTTGCATCGATCTTCCAGCTGCGATGCAGGTGGAGCGTTGATTTCAGGCGCAAAGCCAGCGGCGCATCGTTTCTCAGCTGCGTCACAGAGGATGCGTTGAAAATTTCCCTGCCTGGCGGTCTGTGCGTGGATTTTCAGTCTTGGTCTGCCAGCTTCACCTTTCAAGGGCCCAGGAACTGGATAGGACACTACTTGGCAGGAGTCTCAGCAGAGAGTCCAGGTGCTGGCAGGGGAAGTCTTTGATGGCCCTGAGACTTCAACAACAGGAGGCAAGTTCAGTTCAAGCCCTTGGAGATTCTTCACAAGCAAGAATGCACAACAAAGTCCAGTCTTTGTCAACTTTCACAGGCAGAAGCAGCAACTGCAGGATATCTCCACAAAGCACAGTCACAGGCAGAGCAGCACTTCTCCTCAGCTCTTCTCCTTGACAGAGGTTCCTTTTGAATCCAGAAGTGATCTGATTTTCAGGGGTTTGGGTGCTCTTCTTATACCCATTTCTACTTATACCCCTAGGCCTACTTCAAAGGAAAGTTATCTGTTGTTCACAAGATCCTGCCTTGCCCAGGCCAGGCCCCAGACACACACCAGGGTGTTGGAGACTGCATTGTGTGAGGGCAGGCACAGCCCTTTGAGGTGTAAGTGACTCCTCCCCTCCTTCCTAGCATAGATGGCTCATCAGGATATGCAGGCTACACCTCAGCTCCCTTTGTGTCACTGTCTAGAGAGAGGTGCAAACAGCCCAACTGTCAAACTAACCCAGAAGGGAATGCACAAACAAGCAGAGTCACAGAATGGATTAAGCAAGAAAATGCTCACTTTCTAAAAGTGGCATTTTCAAACACACAATCTAAAAATCAACCTCACTAAAAGATGTATTTTTAAATTGTGAGTTCAGAGACCCCAAACTCCATATGTCTATCTGCCCCCAAAGGGAATCTACACTTTAATCAGATTTAAAGGCAGCCTCCATGTTAACCTATGAGAGAGATAGGCCTTGCAACAGTGAAAAACGAATTTGGCAGTACTTCACTGACAAGACATATAAAACACATTAGTATATGTCCTACCTTCACCATACACTGAACTCTGCCCTTGGGGTAACCCAGGGCCTAACTTAGGGGTGTCTTACATGTAAGAAAAGGGAAGGTTTAGGCCTGGCAAGTGGGTACACTTGCCAAGTCGAATTGGCAGTTTAAAACTGCACACACAGACAGTGCACTGGCAGGTCTGAGTCATGTTTACAGGGCTACTAATGTGGGCGGCACAACCAGTGCTGCAGGCCCATTAGTAGCATTTGATTTACAGGCCACGGGCACCTCTAGTGCACTGTACTAGGGACTTACTAGTAAGTCAAATATGGCAATCATGGAAATCCAATTACACATACATTTTGTACAGGAGCACTTGCACTTTAGCACTGGATAGCAGTGGTAAAGTGCCCGGAGTAACAAAAACAGCAAAAACAGAGTCCAGCACACATCAACAACCTGGGAAAAGGAGGCAAAAAGTTAGGGGAGATCACGCCCAGGATGCCAAGTCTAACAATGGGGCTTTAGGCAACAGGTAGGAGCACCGCAGACCAGTGAAGGACAGAGACACCACAAGAACTTCAGGAAAGACATGCCACTGGGAAAAGCACTGCGGTGAGGAGGGGAAGGAAACACCACAAAATGCAGACTGGTAACGAGGGGCTCATGGTGTGACATGGACAAGAGCCACATACCAATGAGGAGGGACAGCAAATACCACATGACCGTCACCTGGGAAGGGTGCGGAGTGACTAGAGGTACCACAGTGATGAACTCTACTGACCAAGGAGGAGGTGCAGCACATACCACATGACCGTCACCCGGATTGGGTGAGGAGTGACCAGAGGTACCACAGTGATGAACTCTACTGACCAAGGAGTAGGGGCAGCACATACCACATGACCATCACCTGGGATGGGTGCAGAGTGACCAGAGGTACCACAGTGATGAACTCTACTGACCAGTGAGGAGGGACAGCACATACCACATGACCGTCACGTGGGATTGGTACGGAATGACCGGAGATACCACAGTGATTAACTCTACTGACCAAGGAGGAGGTGCAGCACATACCACATGACCGTCACCCGGATTGGGTGAGGAGTGACCAGAGGTACCACAGTGATGAACTCTACTGACCAAGGAGTAGGGGCAGCACATACCACATGACCATCACCTGGGATGGGTGCAGAGTGACCAGAGGTACCACAGTGATGAACTCTACTGACCAGTGAGGAGGGACAGCACATACCACATGACCGTCACCTGGGATTGGTACGGAGTGACCGGAGATACCACAGTGATTAACTCTACTGACCAAGGAGGAGGAGCAGCACACACCACATGACCGTCACGTGGGATAGGTGCAGAGTGACCAGAGGTACCACAGTGATGAACTCTACTGACCAGTGAGGAGGGACAGAACATACCACATGACCGTCACCTGGGATGGGTGCGGTGTGACCAGAGATACCACAGTGATGAACTCTACTGACCAAGGAGGATGGAGAGCACATACCACATGACCGTCACCTGGGATGGGTGCGGAGTGACCAGAGGTACCACAGTGATGATCTCTACTGACCAAGGAGTAGGGGCAACCCATAACACATGATCGTCACCTGGGATGGGTGCGGAGTGACCAGAGGTACCACAGTGATGAACTCTACTGACCAAGGAGGAGGGGTTGGAGAAGGTACTAAAGCGATCTGTACAGTCTCTGGTCCTCACCTCCCTGCTCTCTTCCACCACCACGCTGGTCTCTTCCACCATCACCATGGTCCTAATTATTACAACCCTTGCCTCTCCTATCTCTCCCCTGTCTTTCCCAAACCAGCCTCATCTTTTCTACCACATCCTCTCCTTGTAGTGCCCTCATCTCTGCCATCCCCACCCTGGCTCCTCACGTCCATCACCAGCCACAATGCTCCCCTCCGCCACTCACGTGATCGCTCCATTCAGTAATTTTATACTTTTTTTATTCAACCGCCCGGTGTCTGCTACCTTTCATCACTGCCCCATCTCTCCTTTCCGCCACCTAAAGGCGTCTCCCACCTATCTATCTTTATTAGGGAGTCTTGTAAAGCACTAGAAGTACTCTCCGGGGTCCTTCAGTGCACTCTTCCCATCATGATGGTCCAGTTCGGCAGTCCCTTGTGCTGAGATGTCGGTGGTTGCCAGTTGGAACCTCCAGTTGCTACTGAACAAAGGCCTGGTACAGTGAAAGGCGTTATTGCTGTGTTAATGCACAGGCTCTCGATGCAAGATGGGAAGTCCTGTGAAGAGATCAGTAGTACTAGAATGAGGTTTGGAAAAGGTAGGTCTTAGTTAGTTGCTTCCTCAATGCTTGGTGGATCTCTTGAAGCCTTAGGAATACGCTCCAAAGCACAGCAGCCTCACGCTTGCCGATTCACTCTGTTTCTTTCTATTCTAACCAAACCGTTTTGTCAAAGGTGCTTTATGAGATCAGAGGTGACCGAAGGGGCGTAGGTTGTTGAACGGTTGAAATGGGGTGCCCTCCATCCGTGAAACCTGGAGTTTGATGACACAGCCTCAATGATTCTTCAAGTTCACAAAGTGGCCCAAATTGCATCATTCATCTCAAATCTTTGGGGAAGAGGCCCTGATTCATTGAGTCTCCGATCACAAGCTTGTGGTGCGGTCAATAATGTCCTTCCACCTTCCTGTATCCTGGACTTCCACTGTACTGAATTTCTTAACTTCATCGTGTCTGGACTCCATCTGCTCCTCTGCAGATCTCGCCAAGCGCTCTCTGCAATGGAGCAGACTTTCTGCTGCTGCACTTTTTGCCCATTTGAGATCTTCTGCTGGCCTCCTCACCTTTCCCAAAATACCTAAAGCATGTCTTGGAGGAACATTTTGTCCTTGTTGATGGTAAAAACTGGAATCCTCTCAGTTATGAGACAAACTAGATTCTATTCTTCAAACTGGTTTACCATTTCGGTCTAAGGCTCAGAGTGGCATTTCAGGTCAAACCCACCACCAGCACACAATGCTCCGGTGTCCTTTCAGCATTATAATTTGGTCATTCATGCTTTTCTATCAGTCTCTGCCCTGTTGCTTCTATGATCCAGTTCATTTACTTCTTACATCACCAGCCTGCTCCTTTCCACCACTAAATTTGAGCTCTATGCTATAACTATGGGGGTCCTGAATCCACAGCATCTCTCTTCCATCACTCCTTGGTCCTTCTCCTTCCCTTCCAGCTTTCCATGGCCTTAACACTTGGAGCTTTCTACCCATGAACCTTCCCTCTCTCTTCATTCAGCCCGAAGCCTCCCACTTCCATCACATGCATGACACTCTCTCCTAAATCAGCCCATAGCTTCACCGTTCCACCACCGAAGGTCTCTGCAGAGCAGCACATCACCCCTTGTGCCTCACCTGTCAAGATCCCCTCCGCCACCTCTCCCTTGGTGGTCTTCCTGCAGCTTCTCCTGCACTCACCTGGTCTGCAAGGGATACAGACACCATCAGGCCCCCGGATCAGTTCCATTGTCTCCTCGTCAACTTTCATTAACCGGATCGGATAAACGAAGGGGAGGATCCGGCTGTTGAAGCCACAGGAGCCCACCTTGAGCAGCAGAAAGAAAGCAACAAGATCACATCATGTGACACTGTGATAGACTTGCATCAAAGAAAGACCCAGCCCCTGTTTCCACACGCGCCTCAGGACTGGAGCAGAAGACTCAAGATTCCACCTAAACACATGTTTCCACCACTTGAGGTGCGAGGGTTCTAGGTCCCAACCTAAGAAAGCATTGACTGGACTGATTGGTTCCCCAGAGACCTGCTCGCCCCACCCCAGCCCACCAACCATGGTCCACACTCACGTTGTTGTCGAAGTTGCCCAGGCTGCAGTTGCACTCAGTGGCGCCATAGAACTCGGCCACCTGAGGCACACAGAAACGCGCCATGAATTCCCGCCAGATTGATGGACGCAGCCCGTTGCCAAGCGCCATGCGCACCCGGTGCCGCCGCTCCACATCACGGTGCTGCTGGTTCAAGAGGTAACGGCATATCTCACCGATGTACTGGACAATCTGGGAAAGAAAAAAAATAGAATTACTGTCAGTGGGGTCATATGCCTAACCTGGAGCGGCCTTCACAAGAAGAGCACCACCCTATCATGAGGTGGCCCCTAACCTGGAGCGGCCTTCACAGGAAGAGCACCCCCCTAACTTGAGGTAGAACCTAACCTGGAGCGGCCAACACAGGAAGCACACCCCCTAACCTGAGGTGGCCCCGTAACCTGGAGCAGCATACACAGGAAGAACACCTCCATATTCTGAGGTGGAACCTAACCTAGAGCGGCCTACACAGGAAGACCACCCTTCTAGCCTGAGGTGGCCCCCTAACCTGGAGCAGCCTTCACAGGATGAACACCCCCATATTCTGAGGTGGAACCTAACCTGAAGCGGCCTACACAGGAAGGCCAACCCCCTTTCCTGAGATGGCCCCCTAACCTGGAGCAGCCTACACAAGAAGAGCGCCCCCCATCCTGAGGTGGCCCCTAACCTGGAGCGGCCAACACTGGAAGCGAACCCCGTAGTCTGCGATGGCCCCTAACATGGTGCGGCATACACAGAAGGGCACCCCCCATCCTGCAGTAAACCTAACATGGCGCAACCATTAACCGCCTGTAGCACCCACAGGGAAATAGAGCCCTAGACTGGTACAGCCCCTAAGCAGGTGTGGCCCCCACAGGAAATGAGTACCCGTAACCTGGTGTGACCCCCACAGTAACAGTGTACCCCTAATCTGGTGTGGGCCCCACAGGAAACAAGTATCCATAATCAGGTGTGACCCCCCCACAGTAAGAGTGTACCCCTAAACTGGTGTGACCCCCCACAGTAAGAATGTGGCCCCCACAAGAAATGAGTACCCTTAACCTGGTGGGAAGCCCCAGAGAATGTGTTCCTTTCATATGGTGCAAAACCTAACCTCATGCAAACCCCAAGAGGAAAGAACTCCCCCCCCCCCCCCCCCTTCTTGGTACAACGCCTATCCAAGTGCAGCCCCCACAGCAGGAGTGTATGACCTCCACAGGAGGAGTGCACAACCCCCACAAGAAGAGTGAACTTGTAGCCTGATGCCCCCCACAATCTACCTCGAAGAGTGCACTACTGACAATGTGACCCCTCTTTGGTGCGACCCTTAAAGATCTCAACTAACCCCTAACCTGGCACTCCCTAACATGAGGTACCTCCTCAACCAGTTCAACACCCCAAGAGTGTGCGTTACAACCAGGTAAGACTCAAAAACTGCGCGTCCCCAAAATCTGGTATCTCCTGCAGGAAGGGTGGCACGTGTACCCCACAGAAGCGTGTCTTTATCATGCTGTGACCCAGAAAGAGAAAGGGGGTAGCTCTTACCAGAAGTGACCTCATCAGAGGGCGGAGTGTTCCAAGGTGACAGGACCTCACCCACAACACGGTAGCCCTAACTTGAGGTGACCCAGAAAAGATGTGACCCCGCACCTCCCCACCCCAATAGAAGCAGCAGTCCTCTAGTCTAAAGTGAGTCATTAGAGCGCCCCCTAACGTAGAGTTAATAACATGTGACCCCGATAGGAAAGGGCTGAGAGTCGTAGACAGTATGGGGGATACCTAACCCCAGGTCACCCCACATGAAATAAACTATTCCCTGATTCTCACTAAGCGAGGTTACACATATATTTGTAAGGTGTATTGAGAAACTAAACTCTCAAAAATAACATTTCCCTCAATTTATTCAACTTCAAACCCCTCCGGACACCAGCAGGTGGGACCTGCGAGTCAGCAGAGCTCGAAATAAGACGGTGTTCAGGAGTGATCCTGCGGCGCCCTCTGCAGGCAGAGCAAAGAACTGAGGACTCTAGAAGAGCTGGAGCACAGGGAGCTGGAGAGGGACACGCAGGGAGGAGGGACCAGAGGCCCACACTGAGGGACATGAGGAGTGAGGAGAGAGAGAGAGATGACCAGAGGCTTACACTGAGGGACATGAGGAGAGAGGGAGGACCAGAGGCCCACAATGAGGGACAGGAGGAGAGAGGGAGGACCAGAGACCCATTCTGAGGGACATGAGGAGTGAGGAAAGAGAGAGAGATGACCAGAGGCTTTCACTGAGGTACATGAGGAGAGAGGGAGGACCAGAGGCCCACAATCAGGAACAGGAGAGAGGGAGGACCAGAGACCTACACTGAGGGCCATGAGGGAGGACCAGAGGCCAACACTGAGGGACACAAGGGGAAAGGGAGTACCAGAGGCCCACACTGCGAGACATGAGGAGAAAGGGAGGACCAGAGGCCCACACTGAGGGACATGAGGAGAGAGGGAGGACCAGAGGCCGACACTGAGGGCCATGAGGGAGGACCAGAGGCCAACACTGAGGGACTCAAGGGGAAAGAGAGGACCAGAGGCCCACACTGAGGGACATGAGGAATGAGGGAGGACCAGAGGCCCAAACTGAGGGACAGGCAGGAGGAGAGAGGGAGGACAAGAGGCCCACACTGAGGGACATGAGGAGAGAGGGAAGACCATAGGCCCACAGCGAGGGACATGAGGAATGAGGGAGGACCAGAGACCTACACTGAGTGACGAGGGAGGACCAGAGGCCTAAAAGGAGGGACATAAGGAGAGAGGGAGGACCAGAGCCCTAAACTGAGGGACATGAGGAGAGAGGGCGGACCAGAGGCCTACACTGAGGGACATGAGGAATGAGGGAGGACCAGAGGCCCATACTGAGGGACATGAGAAGAAAGGGAGGACCAGAGGCCCACACTGTGGGACATGAGGAGAGAGGGAGGACAAGAGGCCCACACTGAGGGACATGAGGCGAGAGGGAAGACCAGAGGCCTACACTGAGGAACATGAGGAGAGAGGGAGGACCAGAGGCCCACACTGAGGGACATGAGGAATGAGGGAGGACCAGAGGCCCACACTGAGGGACATGAGGAGAGAGGGAAGACCATAGGCCCACAGCGAGGGACATGAGGAATGATGGAGGACCAGAGACCTACACTGAGTGACATGAGGGAGGACCAGAGGCCTAAAAGGAGGGACATGAGGAAAGAGGGAGGACTAGAGGCCCACACTGAGGGACATGAGGATAACGGGAGGACCAGAGACCTACAAGGAGGGACATGGAGAGAGGGAGGACCATAGACCTACACTGGGGGCCATGAGGAGAGAGGGAGGACCAGAGGCCCACACTGAGAGACATGAGGGGAGAGGGAGGACCAGAGGGCTACAAGGAGGGACATGAGGAGTGAGGGAGGAACAGAGGCCTACACTGAGGGACATGAGTAGAGAGGGAGGACCAGAGGCCCACACTGAGGGACATGAGGAGAAAGGGAGGACAAGAGGCCCACACTGAGGGACATGAGGAGAGAAGAAGGACCAGAGGCCTACACTGAGGTACATGAGGAGAGAGGGAGGACCAGAGGCCCACACTGAGGGACATGAGGAATGAGGGAGGTCCAGAGGCCAACAATGAGGGACATGAGGAGAGAGGGAGGACCAGAGGCCCACACAGAGGAACATGAGAAGAGAGGGAGGACCAGAGACCTAAACTGACGGACATGAGGAGAGAGGGAGAACCAGAGGCCTACAAGGAGGGACATAAGGACTGAGGGACACAAAGAGGGAGGACCAGAGCCCTACACTGAGGGACATGAGGATTGAGGGACACAGAGGGAGGACCAGAGGTCTACAAGGAGGGACTTGAGGAATGAGGGGCACAGCAGGAGGACCAGGGGCCTACAAAGAGGGACATGAGGAGTGAGGGACACAAAGAGGGAAGACCAGAGGTCTACAAGGAGGGACATGAAGATTGAGGGACACAGAGGGAGGACCAGAGGCCTACAAGGAGGGACTTGAGGATTGAGGGGCACAGCAAGAGGACCAGAGGCCTACGAAGAGGGACATGAGGATTGAGGGACACACAGAGGGAGGACCAGAGACCTACAATGAGGGACATGAGGAGTGAGTGACACAAAGAGGGAGGACCAGAGGCCTATATTGAGGGACATGTGGAGTGAGGGACACAAAGAGGGAGGACCAGAGGCCTACAAGGAGAGACATGAGGCGTGAGGGACACAGAGGGATAACCAGAGGCATACAAGGAGGGATATGAGGAGTGAGGGACACAAAGAGCGACGAGCAGAGGTCTACACTTTGGGACATGAGAAGTGAGAGAGGACCAGATGCCTACACTGAGAGACAGGAGGAGAGAGGGAGGACCAGAGGCCCACACTGAGGGACATGAGGCGAGAGGGAGGACCAGAGGCCTAAACCGAGGGACATGAGGAGAGAGGGAGGACCAGGGGCCTAACCTGAGGGACATGAAGAGAGAGGAAGGACCAGAGGCCCACACTGAGGGACATGAAGAGTGAGGGACACAAAGAGGGAGAGACAGTGTACCCTAAATCACTCCTCACTTTCAGTGCCCCTTATTACCCTCACTTAATGTACGCCGTGCATCCCTCACTCACTGAGCACTCACTCACCGACCTTCACTCACTGTTACCCTGCATCACTTATTGGCCCCAAGTCGCTGTGCTCCTAGTTACTCGAAGTTACCCCTTACTCACTGAACCGCAAAGTTACGACCCTCACTTACCTTACCTTAGTCTGTTCTCACTGACTGTGCCCCAAAATGCCCCTCACTCACTGCACGCCTAGTCACTCCTCACTCACCATGCACTGATACACTGATGCACTCCTCACTGACCGTCCCCCCAGTGATGCCTACTTCACAGTGCCCCGGGCGAGTGCTCATTACTCCCAGTGCCCCGGGTCGCACCGCATTCACTGAACCCCGAGTTGTGCCCTCACTCACTGCACGCCTAGTCACTCCTCACTCACCAGGCCCTGATACACTCCTCACTGACCGTCCCCCCCCCAGTGACGCCTCCCTCACAGTGGCCCGGGCGAGTGCTCATTACCCCCAGTGCCCCGGGTCACACCTCATTCACTGAACCCCAAGTTGTGCCCTCACTCACTGCATGCCTAGTCACTCCTCACTCACCATGCACTGATGCCCTCCTCACTGACCGTCCCCCCAGTGATGCCTCCCTCACAGTGCCCCAGGAGAGTGGCTCATTACTCCCAGTGCCCGGGTTGCACCTCATTCACTGAACCCCCAGTTGTGCACTCACTCACCGTACAGTTGTACTTGACACAGTCATCCCAGAAGGCGGAGGCGGAGAACTTCCTCCTGATCACCACGGTGAGGCCGTTCAGGAGGCACTGCCCGATGCCCACGATGTTACCTGTAGGCAGAGAGGGCATCTGTCAAGGCTGGGGATGAACACACATGGTCAGGCGAGATCCGGAGCTCAGAGCTCCTAGAAGAGGGTCCCTACAACACCAAGCACTATCCTAGCACCCTAAAGAGAGAAGATACGAGCAGCTCACTGAGCCATAAATGTAAGAGTGCAAGAGAACACACTGAGCTTCAAGTACCCCAGTGACACGAGATGCCCCCAGCACCCACGCTGTGTGTCTCATTGTGCCCCGGCGACATGACACACAGCACTCGCACCAAGGGTGTCTCATGAGGTCACAGCGACATTAACACACCTAGCACCCACGTCGTGGATGTCTGTCATGGTGCCCCAGTGACATCAGACACACCCAATACCCACGCCCTTGATGTCTCTCATGGTGTCCCATGACACGAGACACACCCAGCACCCACACCGTGGATGTCTGTCATGGTGCCCCAGCTACATGAGAAACACCCTGCACGCACGCTGTGGATGTCTGTCATGGTGCCCCAGTGACATCAGACACACCCAATACCCACGCCCTTGATGTCTCTCATGGTGTCCCATGACATGAAAAACACCCAGCACCCACGCCGTGGATGTCTGTCATGGTGCCCCAGTTACATGAGACACACCCAGCACCCACACCGTGGATGTCTGTCATTGAGCCCCAGTGACATGAGACACACCCAGCACCCACGCCGTGGATGTCTGTCATTGAGCCCTAGTGACATGAAACATACCCAGCACCTACGCCGTGGATGTCTCTCATGGTGTCCCAGCGACATGAGACACACCCAGCACCCACGCCGTGGATGTCTCTCATGGTGTCCCAGCGACATGAGACACACCCGGCACCCACGCCGTGGATGTCTGTCATTCAGCCCCAGTGACATGAGACACACCCAGCAGCCACGCCGTGGATGTCTCTTGTGGTGGGACAGTGACATGAGACACAACCAGCACCCACGCCGTGGATGTCTCTCATGGTGTCACAGTGACATGAGACATACCCAGCACGCACGCTGTGGATGTCTCTCATGGTGTCCCAGTGACATGACACACGCCCAGCACCCACACCGTGGATGTCTCTCATGGTGCCCCAGTGACATCAGACACACCCACGCCACGGATGTCTCTTGTGGTGCCCCAGCGACATGAGACACACCCAGCACCCACACCGTGGATGTCTCTCATGGTGTCACAGTGACATGACACATATCCAGCATCCACACCGTGGATGTCTCTCATGGTGCCCCAGTGACATCAGACACACCTACGCCACGGATGTCTCTTGTGGTGGGCCAGTGACATGAGACACACCCAGCACCCACGCCGTGGATGTCTCTCATAGTGTCATAGTGACATGAGACACACCCAGCACCCACGCCGTGGATGTCTCTCATGGTGCCCCAGTGACATGACACACCCAGCACCCACACCTTGGATGTCTCTCATGGTGTCACAGTGACATGAGACACACCCAGCATCCACGCCGTGGATGTCTCTCATAGTGTCACAGTGACATGAGACACACCCAGCACCCACGCCGTGGATGTCTCTCATGGTGCCCCAGCGACATGAGACACACCCAGCACCAACGCCGTGGATGTCTCTAATGGTGCCCCAGCGACATGAGACACACCCAGCACCCACGCCGTGGATGTCTCTCATGGTGCCCCAGCGACATGAGACACACCCAGCATCCACACCGTGGATGTCTCTCACCGTGGATGTCTCTCATGGTGCCCCAGTGACATGAGACACACCCAGCACCCACACCGTGGATGTCTGTCATTTAGCCCCAGTGACATGAGACACACCCACGCCACAGATGTCTCTTGTGGTGGGTCAGTGACATGAGACACACCCAGCACCCACGCCGTGGATGTCTCTCATGGTGCCCCAGGGACATGAGACACACCCAGCATCCACACCGTGGATGTCTGTCATTGAGCCCCAGTGACATGAGACACACCCACGCCACGCATGTCTCTTGTGGTGGGCCAGTGACATGACACATACCCAGCACCCACGCCGTGGATGTCTCTCATGGTGTCACAGTGACATGACACACACCCAGCACCCACACCGTGGATGTCTGTCATTGAGCCCCAGTGACATGAGACACACCCAGCACCCACGCCGTAGATGTCTCTCATGGTGTCACAGTGACATGAGACATACCCAGCACACACGCTGTGGATGTCTCTCATGGTGTCCCAGTGACATGACACACACCCAGCACCCACACCATAGATGACTCTCATGTGGTCACAGTGACATGACACATACCCAGCATCCACACCGTGGATGTCTCTCATGGTGCCCCAGTGACATCAGACACACCCACGCCACGGATGTCTCTTGTGGTGGGCCAGTGACATGAGACACACCCAGCACCCACGCCGTCGATGTCTCTCATGGTGTTCCAGCGACATGAGACACACCCAGCATCCACACCGTGGATGTCTCTCATGGTGCCCCAGTGACATGAGACACACCCAGCACCCACACCTTGGATGTTCCTCATGGTGTCACAGTGACATGAGACACACCCAGCATCCACGCCGTGGATGTCTCTCATAGTGTCATAGTGACATGAGACACACCCAGCACCCACGCCGTGGATGTCTCTCATGGTGCCCCAGCGACATGAGACACACCCACACCGTGGATGTCTCTCATGGTGTCACAGTGACATGACACATACCCAGCACCCACGCCGTAGATGTCTCTCATGGTGTCATAGTGACATGAGACACACCCAGCACCCACGCCGTGGATGTCTCTCATGGTGCCCCAGCGACATGAGACACACCCAGCACCCACGCCGTGGATGTCTCTCATGGTGCCCCAGCGACATGAGACACACCCACACCGTGGATGTCTCTCATGGTGTCACAGTGACATGACAGATACCCAGCACCCACGCCGTAGATGTCTCTCATGGTGTCATAGTGACATGAGACACACCCAGCACCCACGCCGTGGATGTCTCTCATTGAGCCCCAGTGACATGAGACACACCCACGCCACGCATGTCTCTTGTGGTGGGCCAGTGACATGACACATACCCAGCACCCACGCCGTGGATGTCTCTCATGGTGTCACAGTGACATGACACACACCCAGCACCCACACCGTGGATGTCTGTCATTGAGCCCCAGTGACATGAGACACACCCAGCACCCACGCCGTAGATGTCTCTCATGGTGTCACAGTGACATGAGACATACCCAGCACGCACGCTGTGGATGTCTCTCATGGTGTCCCAGTGACATGACACACACCCAGCACCCACACCATAGATGACTCTCATGTGGTCACAGTGACATGACACATACCCAGCACCCACACCGTGGATGTCTCTCATGGTGCCCCAGTGACATCAGACACACCCACGCCACGGATGTCTCTTGTGGTGGGCCAGTGACATGAGACACACCCAGCACCCACACCGTGGATGTCTCTCATGGTGCCCCAGTGACATGAGACACACCCAGCATCCACACCGTGGATGTCTCTCATGGTGCCCCAGTGACATGATGCCCCAGTGACATGAGACACACCCAGCACCCACACCGTGGATGTCTCTCATGGTGCCCCAGTGACATCAGACACACCCACGCCACGGATGTCTATTGTGGTGGGCCAGTGACATGAGACACACCCAGCACCCACACCGTGGATGTCTCTCATGGTGCCCCAGTGACATGAGACACACCCAGCATCCACACCGTGGATGTCTCTCATGGTGCCCCAGTGACATGATGCCCCAGTGACATGAGACACACCCAGCATCCACACCGTGGATGTCTCTCATGGTGCCCCAGTGACATGAGACACACCCAGCACCCACACCGTGGATGTCTCTCATGGTGTCACAGTGACATGACACATACCCAGCATCCACACCGTGGATGTCTCTCATGGTGCCCCAGTGACATGAGACACACCCAGCATCCACACCGTGGATGTCTCTCATGGTGCCCCAGTGACATCAGACACACCCACGCCACGGATGTCTCTTGTGGTGGGCCAGTGACATGAGACACACCCAGCACCCACACCGTGGATGTCTCTCATGGTGCCCCAGTGACATGAGACACACCCAGCATCCACACCGTGGATGTCTCTCATGGTGCCCCAGTGACATGATGCCCCAGTGACATGAGACACACCCAGCACCCACACCGTGGATGTCTCTCATGGTGCCCCAGTGACATCAGACACACCCACGCCACGGATGTCTATTGTGGTGGGCCAGTGACATGAGACACACCCAGCACCCACACCGTGGATGTCTCTCATGGTGCCCCAGTGACATGAGACACACCCAGCATCCACACCGTGGATGTCTCTCATGGTGCCCCAGTGACATGATGCCCCAGTGACATGAGACACACCCAGCATCCACACCGTGGATGTCTCTCATGGTGCCCCAGTGACATGAGACACACCCAGCACCCACACCTTGGATGTCTCTCATGGTGTCACTGTGACATGCGACACACCCAGCACCCACACCGTGGATGTCTCTCATGGCGCCCCAAAGACATCAGGCACATCCAGCACCCACAAAAACACACTTGCAACCACTTATTGAGTCACTTTAAAAGTCACGACAAAAAACACCCACACGAGTTACCCCAGCAACCATCATGAAACCCAAGCAGTCACCACAAGAGACACAGGCACCAGGAGAGTCAGCTTCAGTGCCCTCTGTCAGACAATCACAGAATCCCCCCAAAAGAAACCACAGCATCCTCTCTGGCAAATTCCCAAACACAGAAAGACTGCTTTAAGGAGAAAGCCTATAACCCCAGCTGCAGCCAATCACGCTGCAGCAAAGCATCTTGTTTTCTCATGATCAGTCCCTGAGGTCTCGAGAGACAGCGCTCTTCATCCTGATTGGTGAACCAGGAGGACTTCCTGAAACACCTGGCATTTCTACTCCGCTCCTTGGACAGGTACATCTAAATAGTTAGTTCTGGGTCACGGGGTACCAGGCTGATCTCATGCAGCATCAGGGTTTGGCAGACCAAAGGTGCTGTGCCAGAAGCAGACTGTGCCAGCCTCTGCAGAAGGATTCCTTGCAGAAGAACCAGCAAATAAGTTGACCTAGAATAACTAGAGGACGCAGCCTGGTCTGAGCCTGGACAGCAGAGGGCGAGCATCAGATGGCCCTGGAAAAACCACAAAAAAGCATCAGCTAGCCCTTGAATGATCACATGTCTCAATCAGATCTGAGCCTGCACAGCCAGAGGGTGAGCATCAGCTAGCCCTTGAATGATCACATGCCTCAATCAGGCCTGAGCCTGCACAGCCAGAGGGCGAGCATCAGATGGTCCTCGAATAACCACAGGAGTCAATCAGGTCTGAGCCTGCACAGCAGAAGGCGAGCATCAGATGGTCCTTAAATAACCACAGGACTCAATCAGGCATGAGCTTTCACAGCCGAAGGATGAGAATCAGATGGTCCTCGAAAAATTATAGGACTCAATCAGGTATGAGTCTACACAGCCAGAGGGCAAGCATCAGATGGTCCTCAAATAACCGCAGGACTCAGTCAATCAGATCTGAGCCTGCACAGCCAGAGGGCGAGCATCAGATAGTCCTCGAACATCCACAGGACTCAATCAAGTCTGAACCTGCACAGCCAGAGGGCGAGCATCAGATGGTCCTCAATTAACCCAAGGGCTCAATCAGATCTGACCCAGCACATCCAGAGGGCAAGCATCAGATGTTCCTCTCATCTCAGGACAGCCACACGCTTTCGCTGAACAAGACTTTTGAATCCATTAATTTCTCATCTGGTCTCACCATGAGACTCAGGGCGTGGCTCCGAGGCCTGGCTCTCGGGTCCACATGGGACTAGTGTCCGTGTCCCGGGACGCACACATTAGGCTGTGGTAGCAGAGAACCCTTATTCTGATCATCACTAAACAGACCACTTTTGTGGTTTAGTTGCAGATGTGGCGCTTACAGGCCCCTCGAGTAAAGTTCCACTTGGATGAAATACTTAGACCTGGTGCAGACATCCCATGTGCCTAGCCTGTGCCTGGTTTAGGTATGGTGAGTGGCAGACATACTCCTTGCTTGTTGTGAATGTATGGTTGCAGAGATCAGTGGGGTCCGTTTTGGATGCCCCAGATAAAGCTTAGAACGAGACGGAGGTTGTGGTACAACCTCCCCAGACAGTGATAGTGTATTGTCGCATTACAGATTAGAAGGGTGTAGCCTCGGACTCTAAAGTGAGGAAGGGTGAAGACAAGGCTGCTTTAGAAATGCAGCAATGACCTTTGTTAGCAAGGGCCGACTGGTCCTCCCTTCTGCAGCACTGACATTTGGCTGATCACAGGTGTGCAAGTGGGAAGGGATTGCCTTTTGTTGTGCAGAGGCAATATTTGAGGCGGGTCAGACTTATGTCTTCCTAGAGTGATATTCCAGAAGGCTGATGATAGCCAGGTAAAGTCTCTCTTCACACTTCTTTATGCATCTTTTGGGTGCTTCAGTTTAGAGAGCCTTGCCTCTACTTGCTGTAAGCCTCACTGAAGATTCCCGAGCACCCGATACTACAGGTAAACCAACCAAGTAAATCAGAACATGGACTTTGTTGCTTCTGTTAAGTTAAATTGTTATTTTTCCTCTTTACACACTGAAGCCCTAAAAGAACATTTAGCACAAGTGGAATGACTTACAGGTTACAGAACCAGGAAGGACTCACACCATAGTGAGCTTGCACGGGTTCCATAATCTCAGCCAGTTATTCTCTGTGATTATAACTCCGTAATACTCATATTAGAACCCTGTACTTGACTACCATACCTTGTGAAGTAATACATTTTGTTGTGTAATAAAAGTACTTCTCGTCTGCTTTAAAGAAAGGCAGTGGGCTGGATGCATTTATTGTATGTTGCATTAAGTGTCTCAGTTGTAGTCTCTACCTCTCACACACCTCCTTGAGAAGCCTTGGACTGCTCACCCTCGCTGCCCTGAGATTCATGTGCGGAAAGTGTGTACTTCTAGAGTTTGCAGTGCTGTATTAGTCAAGCTCTGGGACATCAGCAGTAACGGGTCTCAACCCCAACAGATGAGGCCCAGTACCCCCTGCTTTCTCTTTGGTCCCTAAACTGGCTCTGACTTGAATAGCATGAACAACTGCTCATTCTGAATAACAAAACACAAGATCTACCCCACACATCCACCCAGGAAACAAGTCAACATTCCAGACACTACATTTCAACTCTTGCTCAACTGGATTGAAACAAAGAGCACGAAGCAGGCAGACTTGAGCACAAGTACAGACAGGCGCACATCTGCTGTTCGAGCAGTAGTGCACAGACATCCTGTGATCCTCACAGGAATAGAAACATATGAAGGTATTTCAGTTATACATTACATACCCAATCACCATAATTTTGGAGGACAATATAATTTGCTCTTGCTGTTCAGCAGCAAATCTGCAATACAAACACTCACAGCACAATCATGAATCCTAACCTTGTGAGAATGAACAAGCCAAACTTCACATAGCATAGTGCCACGATTCCTTCTACGCAGTGTTTCAAAAGACACCAGACCTGTCACAGGACTAGGAAACTTTGTTTGCAGCACCAGCCTCTTTCACTGCTTGTTCCAGCCACATCCAGAAGATACAAACCACCCTGAAGTCATCCATTATGGTACGATTAAGCCTTTTGACCAAACCATTTCATTCAGGGTGATACAATGATGATAATCAATGCTCAGCGCTAATGCCGTTAAAGAATTACTCTATCCACTTCAGTCTGGGCTGCCAGCTATTATCCTTCAGAATAGCTAGTGGAAAATAATCCATTTTGGAAAACAACCACCATATAAACAATGGATTACCATCAAGTCATCCAAGCTAACAGGGTGAGCCAAAGCCACACACCCCTAGGCACACACATGACAACCTCAGCCAGGACCAACTGGACAAAATAGCCCTTAGTGAGGTTTTGCCATCACTCACCACAAAACCAAAGTACCTGCCACATTGGAAAGGAGCCCCCATACCAACTCAGTCAACAGTACGGTGAAACCACCTCTGGTGTTAGGCTGCACTTACCTGCCGAGTGATACAGAGGGAGACAGTCGTACACCACGTCATCAGACGTCATACCAAACCCATGGTACACCAGGGCAGCCATGCGGTAATACCTGCAGCCGAAGGGCAGAGAAGGAGTCAGCAAGGATAGGGTGACGGGAGGAATGATGTGCTTTAGAGAGAAAAGTGAAGGACAAAGACCCCAAGGGAGAACAGTGCGTGTGTAAGAAAGAGAGAGACATCAAGGAGACAGATGTAGAGAGCAAGGGAAGGTAAAATGAGTGGACCCACAGGAGGTAGGCGAAAGTGGCAGCTGTTGACAGAGAGGGACAGAAAAAGGCCAGGATGAGGAGGATAAGAGTGACAGCTGTAGAAAGAGGGAGAGAGTCCAAGATGAGGTAGATAAGAGAGACATCTGTAGACAGAAGGAAAGAGATAGCTTAGATGAGGTAGATAAGAGAGACATCCGTAGACAGAAGGAAAGAGATAGCCTAGATGAGGTAGATAAGAGAGACATCTGTAGATGAGGGAGATAAGAGAGACATCTGTAGACAGAAGGAAAGAGATAGCCTAGATGAGGGAGATAAGCGAGACATCTGTAGACAGAAGGAAAGAGATAGCTTAGATGAGGTAGATAAGAGAGACATCCGTAGAAAGAAGGAAAGAGATAGCCTAGATGAGGTAGATAAGAGAGACATCTGTAGATGAGGGAGATAAGAGAGACATCTGTAGACAGAATGAAAGAGATAGCCTAGATGAGGGAGATAAGAGAGACATCTGTAGAAAGAGAAGGAAAGAGATAGCCTAGAGGAGGGAGATAAGAGACATCTGTAGAAAAAGAAGGAAAGAGATAGCCTAGATGAGGGAGATAACAGAGACATCTGTAGACAGAGAGGGAGAGAGACAGGCCGAGACGAGGTTGATAAGAGACAGCTGTCGATAGAGAGGGACAGAGATGTCATGTGAGGTAGATATAGACAGCTGTAGACAGAGATAGGACAGCAGTAGACAGAGGGGGAGAGAGGCAGGCCAAGATGAGGAGGATATGAGAGACACCTGTAGACAGAGAGAAAAAGAGATCACAATGAAGTGGACAAGAATGACAGCTGTAGATAGAAAGGGTGAGAGTGTCCAATATAAGGTAAAGGAGAGTGGCAGCCTTAGACAGACAGGGATAGAGATAAGAGAGACAGCTCTAGACAGAGGGAGAGTGAGGCCAAGATGAGGTAGATAAGAGGGTGTAGAGAGAGAGGGCACGAGGAGATAGGTAAGAGTGACAGCTGGAGACGGAGACCAGAGCATCCGCAGGAGTGACTGACCTCTCCCCTTCACTCTTAGAGACCTCCCTTGTATCATGTGAGTGCTTTTACCCCCCAGCAGGTCTCCTCTTCCCACCCGCTCCACCTGTGCTCCCCTATACAAGGCTCATGCTCTTGCATCGATCACCCCTTCCCACCCTGATCAAACCCCCAAGTACTCTCCAGGACCCCCAGCACCTGCTCACCTGCTGTGCACCACTATAGCAGCTTTGGGCATCCCAGTTGTGCCGGACGTGTAGATATAGAACAGCTTGTCTGCAAACAAAGAAAGGTTTCAGTACAGCTCAGTCACAGTACCAGATACCACATACCTCCCATAGCCTTGTGGTCTGTTGTGTGCCTCACACTGCTCTGGATGGTGTCCTGTGTGCCTCACACTGCTCTGGATGGTGTCTGGTTTACCTCACACAGCTCTGTATGGTGTTCTGTGTGCCTCACACAGCTCTGTACAGTGTCGTGGTGGATACCTCACACAGCTCTGGATGGTGTCCTGTGTACCTAACACAGCTCTGTACGGTGTCCTGTGCGCCTCACACTGCTATGGATGGTGTTTGGTGTACTTCACACAGCCCTGGATGGTGTCCTGTGTACCTCACAGAGCTCTATATGGTGTCCGGTCTACTTCACACAGCTCTGGAAGGTGTCTGGTGTGCCTCACACAGCTCTGTATGGTGTCCTGTGTGTCTCACACGGCTTTGGATGGTGTCCTGTGTGCCTCCTAATTATAGACAGAAACAGAAGAAGGCAGTATGTAGTGTGACTCAAGAAATACTGACTCAGGAGCTATCGCCTCAGGAGCTATCGCATCAGGAGCTACTGACTGGGGAACTACAGACTCTAAGCTATCCCCTCAGGAGCTATCGCCTCAGGAGCTAATGACTGGGGAACTACAGACTCTAAGCTATTGCCTCAGGTGCTATCGCCTCAGGAGCTATCGCCTCAGGAGCTATCGCCTCAGGAGCTATAGACTCAGGAACTATCAGCTCAGGAGCTACTGACTTGGGAAATATAGACTCTAAGCTATCGCCTCAGGAACTATTGACTCAGGAGCTATCGACTGGGGAACTATAGGCTCTAAGATATCTCCCCAGGAGCCATCGACTCAGGAGCTATCGACTCACGAGCTATCAACTCACACACTATTGCCCCAGTGTTAGAAACGAGGTCTCTAGTTGGCAGAGGTATACACCCTTGTCCAAGTAGGGACCACAGTCCTAGTCAGGGTAAGTCACAACACAATCCAAATTATCCTGTGCCACCCTCTGGTAGCTTGGCACTGTACAGTCAGCTTTAACTTAGAAGGCAATGTGTAAAGTATTTGTGCAATAAATCATACAGTAAGACTGTGAAAACACCACAAAAATACACCACATAGTGTTTAGAAAAAGATAATATTCATCTGAATAAATAAGACCAAAGCGACAAAGATCCAATAAGCACAAGTTGAAATATCACTTTTATAAGGTTTATAAGAGTCTCAACCCTTAGAAGCAAAGAGTTGTCTCTTTGTAACACACAGTACCTGAGATGCGCCAAAAATAACGACGCACAGGGACCGCAGAGGAGGAGATGTGTGGAAAAATAAGGTGTTGCATTGGATTTTCCGATGCGGCACAGACAATGCGTTGTTTCTTTCCACGCTGCAAGGGGTTTGTGTTGTTTTTCAGCGTGCAGTCTTGGTTCCTCACTACAATGCGGGGATATTTTGACACCCAGGGACGATGTGCTGAAAAATCCTTGGCGCGCTGGAAGAAGGAACAGGCACTGCGGCGATCCGGTAGGCGATGCGTCAAATTTCCAGTTGGAAAGTCGAGGCTGTGTTGTTCCAGCTGTGTGGCAATTTCTCAGCCACAATGCAGGCTTTGCGTCGATTTCTGCATTCTTTGCATGGATTTTCGATGCACAAGGAATTTCTTGAAGAGGTGAACTCTTAGTTGGCCCTAAGACTTCAGAAAACAGGAGGCAAGCTCAATCCAAGCCCTTGGAGAGCACTTTTAGGGAAGCAGAGCCCCTCCAGCAAAGTCCGAGGAGCCTTTGCCTCGGGAGCTACTGACTAGGGAACTACAGGCTCTAAGCTATTGCCTCAGGAACTATCAACCTGGCTCAGTGTAGGAGGCTGGCCTGGCTTGTAGTGGGTACCAGAGGTACTTACACCTTGTGCCAGGTCCAGTTATCCCCTATTAGTGTAGAAGAGGTGTTTCTAGCGGCTAAGGCTGATAGAAGGTAGCTATAGCAAAGCAGCTTAGGCTGAACTAGGAGACATGTAAAGCTCCTACTATACCACTGGTGTCATATGCACAATATAATAAGAAAACACAATACACGGATATACTAAAAATAAAGGTACTTTTTTTTTATGACAATATGCCAAAAGTATCTCCGTGAGTACCCTCAGTATGAGGATGCCAAATATACACAAGATATAGGTACACAATACCAAAATTATGCATTAATAGCAAAAGGAAGTAATGCAAGCAGTGTAAAGTTACAATAGATTGCAATAGGAGCACATAGGTATAGGGGCAACACAAACCATATACTCCAAAAGTGGAATGCGAACCACGAATGGACCCCAAACCTATGTGAGCTTGTAGAGGGTCGCAGGGACTGTAAGAAAACAGTGAGGGTTAGAAAAACAGTCCACCCCAAGACCCTGTAAGGTAGGTGTAAAGTGCACCTACAACCCCCAGAGAGCACAGAAGTCGTGATAGGGGGATTCTGCAAGGAAAACCAACACCAGCAATGCAACAACAGTGGATTTCTGGACCTGAGTACCTGTAAGACAAGGGAACCAAGTCCAAGAGTCCCGGCAGTGTTGAGAATGGGCAGGAGCCCAGGGAATGCCAGCTGATGGTGCAAGGAAGCTGCCACCGGATGGAAGAAGCTTGGTGTTTTGCAAGAACGAAGAAGACTAGGAACTTCCCCTTTGGAGGATGGATGTCCCACGTCGTGAAGAAGCTTGCAGAGGTGTTCCCACACAGAAAGACCACAAACAAGCCTTGCTAGCTGCAAGGGTCGCGGTTAGGGTTTTTGGATGCTGCTGTGGCCCAGAGGGCCACATGTGCTGTGGAGGGACCAGGATGTCGCCACTTGGATGAGGAGACAGAGGGGGCGCCCAGCAAGTCAGGGAGCCCTCACAGAAGCAGGCAGCACCTGCAGAAGTACCGGATCAGGCACTTAGAAGAGGAGTGAACCGGAGTCCACCCGAAGTCAGAAAAGGGAGTCCCACGATGGCGGAGGACAACTCAGAAGGTTGTGCACTGCAGGTTAGTGTCAGGGACCCAGGCTTGGCTGTGCACGAAGGAAATCCTGGAAGAGTGCACAGGAGCCGGAGCAGCTGCAAATCACGCGGTACTCAGCAATGCAGTCTAGCGTGGGGAGGCAAGGACTTACCTCCACCAAACTTGGATTGAAGAGTCACTGGACTGTGGGAGTCACTTGGACAGAGTTGCTGAGTTCCAGGGACCACGCTCGTTGGGCTGAGAGGGACCCTGAGGACCGGTGATGCAGTCTTTTGTTGCCTGAGGTTGCAGGGGGAAGATTCCGTCGACCCACGGGAGATTTCTTCAGAGCTCCTGGTGCAGAAAGGAGGCAGGCTACCCCCAGAGCATGCACCACCAGGAAACAGTCGAGAAAGCCGGCAGGATGAAGCGATACAAGGTTGCTAGTAGTCGTCTTGCTACTTTGTTGCGTTTCTGCAGGCGTCCTGAGCAGTCAGCGGTCGATCCTTTGGCAGAAGGTGAAGAGGGAGATGCAGAGGAACTCTGGTGAGCTCTTGCATTTGGTATCTGAAGAATTCCTAAAAGCAGAGACCCTAAATAGCCAGAAAAGGAGGTTTGGCTACCTAGGAAGGAGGATTGGCTACCAAGAGAGGTAGGAGCCTATCAGAAGGAGTCTCTGACGTCACCTGCTGGCACTGGCCACTCAGAGCAGTCCAGTGTGCCAGCAACACCTCTGTTTCCAAGATGGCAGAGGTCTGGGGCACACTGGAGGAGCTCTGGACACCTCCCAGGGGAGGTGCAGGTCAGGGGAGTGGTCACTCCCCTTTCCTTTGTCCAGTTTCGCACCAGAGCAGAGCTGGGGGATCCCTGAACCAGTGTAGACTGGCTTATGCAGAGATGGGCACCATCTGTGCCCATGAAAGCATTTCCAGAGGCTGGGGGAGGCTACTCCTCCCCAGCCTTCACACCCTCTCTCAGAGGAAATCCTTTGTTCTGCCTTCCTGGGTCAGGGCTGCCTGGACCCCAGGAGAGCAGAAACCTGTCTGAGGGGTAGGCAGCTGCAGCTGCAGTGCAAACCCTGAAAAGGCAGTTTGGCAGTACCCGGGTTCTGTGCTAGAGACCCGGGGATCATGGAATTGTCTCCCCAATGCCAGAATAGCATTGGGGTGACAATTCCATGATCTTAGACATGTTACATGGCCATGTTCGGAGTTACCATTGTGACGCTATACATAGTGCACGCGTGTAATGGTGTACCCGCACTCACAAAGTCCGAGGAATTTGCCCTGAACGATGTGGGGGCACCTGGGCTAGTGCCAGGGTGCCCACACACTAAGTAACTTTGCACCTAACCTTTACCAGGTAAAGGTTAGACATATAGGTGACTTATAAGTTACTTAAGTGCAGTGATAAATGGCTGTGAAATAACGTGGACGTTCTTTCACTCAGGCTGCACTGGCAGGCCTGTGTAAGAAATGTCAGATCTCCCTATGGGTGGCAAAAGAAATGCTGCAGCCCATAGGGATCTCCTGGAACCCCAATACCCTGGGTACCTCAGTACCATATACTAGGGAATTATATGGGTGTACCAGTATGCCAATGTGAATTGGTGAAATTGGTCACTAGCCTGTTAGTGACAATTTGGAAAGCAGAGAGAGCATTACCACTGAGGTTCTGGATAGCAGAGCCTCAGTGAGACAGTTAGGCATCACACGGAGCACATACATAAGGGCCACAAACTTATGAGCACTGGGGCCCTGGCTAGCAGGGTCCCAGTGACACATAACAAAAACACTGACAACATAGGGTTTTCACTATGAGCACTGGGCCCTGGCTAGCAGGATCCCAGTGAGACAGTGAAAACACCCTGCCATATACTCACTAACAGGCCAAAAGTAGGGGTAACAAGGCTAGAAAGAGGCTACTTTCTCATACTCAGGAGCTGGCGACTGGACTCAGGAACTATAGACTCTGGAGCTATGGACTCAGGAGCTAACAACTAAGGTACTATTGACTAAGCAACTAATGAATCAGGAACTATTGACTTTCCCATGCATGTGGGGCACATGCGGGGTGTCCGGCTACATGTGCACAAGTGGATTGGCTGGAACTGCGTAGCCTTCTCTGTGTTAAGCAGAGTCAGCACCCCATTCAATCTCTAGGGAGGATGTTTCTAGGGGTGCTGTTAAGGGGTGTAACAACCCATGGGGCTGAGAAGGGTATGGTTGGCATCAAGAGCTCTGGGTTGACATCTAGATCTCTTTGTGAGCGTATGATGCTGGCCCTGTATGTACTGTGCAAAACCAGGCACACTGCGCAGGGGGTCCAGGCAACTACACATTGGTTTCCAGAGGTAATACTTAGACCACCTAATGCTACAATTTTAAAGGTAGCTGGTCGAGCAGTTAGGCTAATCCAGGAGATGTGGCAAGTATTTGCTGTACTCACATATCCAATCATGCACCACACACACTCAATGAAATTTAGACCAGAATTTATGAAAATACTTCAGATTTTTGTATAAATTTTAAGACCAAGATCTTTAAGATACGTTAAGTACTTTTTGAGAAATGACTTTTCAAGGTTTCAATAAAGTTGGTCTTTCTGCGTGTAATTACGCACCATAGGACTCAATAGGCAGTCACTTTTAAAAATGCATTAAAAATCGTACATTTGAGTTACCAGTCTCTTTTTTGCAGGGTGGTCGCCGTAGTCGGTGGGCACACTGTGCCAGCTGGAGAGCCCCAGGTGGCTTCCTGTTTCGGCGGGAGCAGCTTTGGAAAGTCTCTTGGCACAGGCACAGGGCCACCTGGAGGGGCCAATTGGAAAAGGAGCTGCTTTGCAGATTTAAAGATGGTGCCTTGGGCTCCCCTTGGGCTGTTGAGGTCGCAAGGGGTTGGGGACCCGTGGCACACAGCAGATCTCGCGGTGCAAGGCTCAGGGAGACCCGGTTCAGGGCGATTTGAAGTGCTTGGATGCTGTGCGCTTAGGGATCCTTTGGAGCTGGAGCTAAGTCTTCTTCCGTGGGCCTTGCAGGACGTCCTGGGTGCTCTGGTGGGAGGTCCGGGGTGTCACTGAAGTCCCTCGACTGGGGCTTCCTCCTAGTCCAGTTGCAGCTTGGGGTGAGTTGTTTTTGGGGTTGTCCGACATGAACTGACCAGTACTATGGGTATTGGCACAACTCGGCCATGGGAGGGCGCTGTGCGACCAAAGCTGGCACACTTGCAGGTCTCGTCTGGGCTGTCGTAGGTGTGTCGTCGGGTCAGACTGCGACTTCCGGTTGCGGAGATATCATCCGGTCGGTGAAGTGACCCTCACCAGTTTGCTGGTTCCTTGCAGGTTTCTTTGGTTTCTTGGTTGGTGCCTCCACTCAGGAGGGAATTCTTGGGATATTTGCAAAGCCTGGATGGTCTTGAGGTCTACTGAGGTCAGTCCAGTGGTCAGCTCCTCCACAGAAGTGATTGTCGGGAATCTGGTGCAGCAAACAGGGGTCTTGGAGCCTCTTCTGGTGCAGCAGGTCCTCTGTTCTTGTCCTGTAGGGTTCTTTGGTGCGGTCTTCTTATCTTTCAGATGAATCTAGTTTCTTGGTCTAGGGGAGCCCACTAAATGCTGAATTTAGTGGGTGTTTTAAGGGGAATCTGGTAGTGTCCACAGGGACACTTAACCTTGGGTGGCTATACTCAGTACAGCGACCACTTACTGTGGGAAGGGTCGCTTCCCTAAACCTCATTGGCTATTTTCCTGCCATCCAACATGAAGGAAAATTAAATGGGGGGGTCCACCTCGCCTGCAAGCCCTTAGGGGTGGTGCAGGCTCAGTGAGACCCCCTCCTCCTGCCCTTTGTGTGGTTTACCGCCTTTGCTTTCGACAAAAGTGGGGGATGACAAATGGGGGCTCAAGTTTCAAGGGTGGCAGCCCTTTGAAGCTCAGCACCAGGAGAGTGCACATTCCTGAGGGAGGGGATGTTAGCTCCTCCACCCAGGAAGGGCATTGGCTTACAAACCAGAGAGCCGTAGCTATCCCCCAGGTTTCTATATTGGCCGTATGGAGTGGCAGCTGGATGGAACCAGTCAGCAACTCTGCCAGTTAGGGTTAGCTTTTGCAGGGGGCATCTCTAAGGTGACCCCCGGGGACTTTTGGGGTTAAATCTAACAGTGGTACCAGTTTGGATTTATCATACTGAGCTGTTTGATACCAAACAACCCAGGGTTCAGAGTGTAGGAGGCTAGCCTGGATTATAGTGGGTACCTTGTGGTACTTACACCTTGTGCCAGGTCCAGTTATCCCTTATTAGTAGATTAGAGGTGTTCTAGCAGCTTAGGCTGATAGAGGTAGCTATAGCAGAGCAGCTTAGGCTGAACTAGGAGACATGTAAAGCTCCTAGTATACCACTTATATCACTTAGCCCTATATCATAAGAAACACAATACACAGAAGTACTAAAAATAATGATACTTTATTTTAGTGACAATATGCCAAAAGTATCTCAGAGGATATACTTCCTTAGGAGGTAAGTAATATACACAAGATATACACACAAACCAAAATCAGGTAAGTAAACAGTTAGAAAAGTAGTGCAAACACTGTAGAATACAATAGGATGCAATAGGCCTAGGGGCAACACAAACCATATACTCCAAACGTGGAATGCGAACCACGAATGGACGCCAGGCCTAGTGTGGTGTGTAGAGGGTCACTGGGAGTGTAAGAAAACACTAATGGTGTGTCCAAGATACCCCACCCCAAGACCCTGAAAAGTAGGAGTAAAGTTACCCTACTACCCCAGAAACACACTAAAGTCGTGATAGGGGATTCTGCAAAGACCAGAACAGACTGCAATGCACTGAAGACGGATTCCTGGACCTGAGGACCTGTAAAGGAAGGGGACCCAGTCCAAGAGTCACGCAAGTGTCCAGGGGGGCAGGAGCCCACTAAACCCCGGATGAAGATGCAAAAGGGCTGCCTCTGGGTGGAAGAAGCCGAAGAATCTGCAACAACGGAAGGTGCCAGGAACTTCTCCTTTGCACAGAAGATGTCCCACGGCGTGCTGGAGGATGCAGAGTTGTTTCCACGCAGAAAGACCGCAAACAAGCCTTGCTAGCTGCAAGAGTCGCAAGAGTCACGGTTGAAGAAAATGGGTGCTGCCCGGGCCAGGAAGGACCAGGAGGTTGCCCCTTGGAGGAGGAGACAGAGGGGGCGCTCAGCAGCACAGAGAGCACACGCAAAAGCAGGCAGCACCCGCAGAAGCACCTGAACAGGCGTTCAAGAAATCTGAGCACAGCGGTCGTCTCAACACTACAAAAGAGGGTCCCACAAAGCCAGTGGTCAACTCAGCGAGTTGAGCAATGCAGGAAGGAGTGCTGGGGACCTGGGTTGTGCTGTGCACAAAGGATTCCTTGCAAAAGTGCACAGAAGCCCTAGCAGCTGCAGATCACACAGTATACAGGATTACTGTCTGGCGTGGGGGAGGCAAGGACTTACCTCCACCAAATTTGGACAGAAGGACCACTGGACTGTTAGGGTCACCTGGATCCAGCTCCTGTGTTCCAGGGACCACGCTCGTCAAGATGAGAGGGGACCCAGAGGACCGGTGATGCAGAAGTTTGGTGCCTGCATTAGCAGGAGGAAGATTCCGTCGACCCACAGGAGATTTCTTCTTGGCTTCCAGTGCAGGGTGAAGGCAGACAGCTCTCAGAGCATGCACCACCAGGAAACAGTCGAGAAAGCCGGCAGGATTAGATGCTACAATGTTGCTGGTAGTCGTCTTGCTACATTGTTGCGGTTTTGCAGGCATCCTGGAGCAGTCAGAGGTCGATCCTTGGCAGAAGTTGAAGAGAGAGATGCAGAGGAACTCTGGTGAGCTCTTGCATTCGTTATCTGAAGAGAAACCCACAGGAGAGACCCTAAATAGCCGTCAGAGGAGGATTGACTACCTAACCAGGTAAGCACCTATCAGGAGGGGTCTCTGATGTCACCTGCTGGCACTGGCCACTCAGAGGTCTCCATTGTGCCCTCACACCTCTGCATTCAAGATGGCAGAGGTCTGGGACACACTGGAGGAGCGCTGGGCACCACCCCTGGGGTGGTGATGGACAGGTTTTGCACCAGAGCAGGGGCTGGGGGATCCCTGAACCGGTGTAGACTGGCTTATGCAAGGAGGGCACCATCTGTGCCCTTCAAAGCATTTCCAGAGGCTGGGGGAGGCTACTCCTCCCCAGCCCTTAACACCTATCCCCAAAGGGAGAGGGTGTAACACTCTCTCTCAGAGGAAATCCTTTGTTCTGCCTTCCTGGGACTGGGCTGCCCAGACCCCAGGAGGGCAGAAGCCTGTCTGTGGGTTGGCAGCAGCGGTAGCTCCAGTGAAAACCCCAGAGAGCTAGTTTGGCAGTACCCGGGCTCTATGCTGGAGCCCCGGGGATGCATGGGATTGGCACCCCAATACCAGATTTGGCATGGGGGGACAATGCCATGACCTTAAGACATGTTACATGGCCATATTCAGAGTTACCATATTGACCTATATGTAGTGCACACGTGTAATGGTGTCCCCGCACTCACAAAGTCCGGGGAAATTGTCCTGAACAATGTGGGGGCACCTTGGCAAGTACCAGGGTGCCCTCACACTTAGTAACTTTGCACCTAACCTTCACTAAGTGAAGGGTAGACATATAGGTGGCTTATAAGTTACTTAAGTGCAGTGTAAAATGGCTGTGAAATAACGTGGACGTTATTTCACTCAGGCTGCTTTTGCAGTCCTGTGTAAGAACTGTCTGAGCTCCCTAAAAGAAATGCTGCAGCCCATAGGGATCTGCTGGAACCCCAATACCCTGGGTACCTAGGTACCATATACTAGGGAATTATAAGGTTGTTCCAGTGTTCCAATCAGAATTGGTAAAAATGGTCACAAGCCTGCAGTGACAATTTTTAAAAGCAGAGAGAGCATAAACACTGAGGTACTGGTTAGCAGAGCCTCAGTGATACAGTTAGGCACCACACAGGAAACACATATAGTCCACAAACTATGAGCACTGGGGTCCTGGCTAGCAGGATCCCAGTGACACAGGCAAAAACAAACTGACAAGCAAGTAAAAATGGGGGTAACGTGCCAGGCAAGATGGTACTTTCCTACACAGAGTGGCCATCATGGAGCTGGGGAACTCGTGTTTGACCAGTGTCAAGTACATGCACTTAAAATGGCTGCTCTGTTCACTCACTATGTCCCAGGTTTGACAACGTCACATTGGGGGCATATTGCTCATGCTATTATGCCCTCACATATAGTATGGTGCACCCTGCCCTAGAGCTGTAAGGCCTACCAGAGGGGTGAGTTACCCATAACATATGCAGTGTAGGGTGGACAGGGCACACAGAGAGGGTGCCATGTCGAGTTTGCCTTTTTAGATTTGCACCAGGACACTCAGCCTGCACTGGTAGTGCTGGGTGCATCTGGGTGCAGGGCCCTAGAGGGTGGCACAATCAGTGCTGCTGCCCTCAGGGGCCTACTCATACTATCCCATGCCCTCGGTACTGCGGTACCCATTTATTAGGGTCTTACAGTGATATATAGGAGTGTATCCAATTGTGCCAAGCATCAGAACAGATTTAGGGAAAGAGCTCTGGCCCAGGGAACCTAGTTAGCAGGGGCCCTGGGCACTACAATTTCTAGGTCACATCAACATCAGGCAAACAGTGGGGGCTAACTATGCAAAAAAAGGCCTCCTCTTACAATGGGCATCTGGAGCTCCAGGTGGTTATCAGGAGCTCCAGGAGGGCAACATAAGGTCTGGGTGGGCATCATAAGGTCTGGGTGAGCATCTGGATCTCTGGGTGGGCATCCGGAGCTCCAGGTGGGCATCAGGAGCTCCGGATGGTAAGCCTGCTAGGGTCGAGGGCAGCTCGTGACTAGAGCTCCTGGATGTGTCTGAGTGTAGTAAGTATTATGGGATTCCTTGTCACTGCTGAGACTAAGTTCTATTTCAGTAGAAGTATAAAAGTGCCTTTCTTTACTCTCCCTTGGGCTGAGCGGCGTTTCCTGCCCGAGAGTTCCTACCTCCTGGTGATCAGTGCTCAGTGACCCTGAGGGAGGTTGTCCATGGTCACACATGCATGCTGCCCTCACACTGAGTGACCTTTGTTACACACTGGGAGGGGTAGACGTCTTGATTCCAAGAGTAGGGCAAAAAACCCGGGCAACTCCGGGTCCCTGAGGGGACTGCGCAAGTGCAGAGGACCCACTGTGACACCCAGTGAGATTCAGGGGGGTGTGAATCTCACATTTTCCAATTAAAAAGCAGTGGGTTGCAGGGTGGAGGGTGAGAGGACCGAGGTTCACGATGTACCGTTCCCATCATGCACAGGGTCAGTACTGGTTTACGTAGGTGGCCCCTGCCAATCCTGGCACAGAGGCTGAAAAACAATGGATTGGAATGTTACCCTGAATGACTGCAGCTGGTTAGACTATTTGCAAGCGTTCATCCCATCACCATTGGGTGTTTGATTGCCAGGAGGATGCCTGGAAACTTGAGACTGGTGCAGCTTCCCAAGCCTACTACTGCCGATGTTTATGTGATGGCACCATCCCAGGCTGCTGAAAAGCTGAAGTGTGATACTCCGGCCTAACACCACACACTGTGCAGCTCAAGAGTGTTAGGTGGTGTAAGCTCACACTTTGGTGTAGCTAAAGAGGGCAAGACGTGTAAGGTCACACACTGGTTCAGTCAGAAGAGTGATTAGGCAGTGTAAGCTCACACTCTGGTGCAGTGGGAAGAGAGTCGTGCGGTGTACGCTCACTCCGGTGCAGTGGGAAGAGTGTTGGGCAGTGTGAGCTCACACTCTGGTGCAGTGGAAACAGTGTCAGGCGGTGTGAACTAACACTCTGGTGCAGTAGGAAGAGAGTAAAACAGTGTAAGCTCACACTCTGGTGCAACTAAAGAGGGCCAAACGGTGAAGGCGCACACTCTGGTGCAGTCAGTAGTGTGTCAGGGGTGTAAGCTCACACCCTGGTGCAGTCAGAAGTGTCAGGCGGTGCAAGCTCACACTCTGGTGCAGCTAAAGAGGGCAAGATGCGTAAGTTCACACTCTGGTGCAGTCAGGGACAGGGTCAAGACTGATTTGCATATGGCTGGGTTCAAACTGGGGTGGCATGGTGAGCAAAATAATGGATGGATTAAACCCAGATCTGTGACTGGGGGTGAATGTTTGATTGGTTCCGCATTCCGTCCATCTAGTTACGCTATCCCACAGCGTCTGTATTTTGCTTTGCTTTTGCCGCCCTAAGTGCGCCGGGTATGCCCAGACGTGGGTCCCGGGCTCACTGTGCCACTGGATTCAAGCTAGCCTGGCTGAAGAGGGGTGAAACCCCGAAACCGGTCCCAGGATGCTTGTTTCCGGTCCAGGGTGAACCTGGCCTGGCAGTTCGGGCTGGACTGTTCCTATGTGGAACAGGGTCAAGACTGATTTGCATATGGCTGGGTTCAAACTGGGGTGGCATGGTGAGCAAAATAATGGATGGATTAAACCCAGATCTGTGACTGGGGGTGAATGTTTGATTGGTTCCGCATTCCGTCCATCTAGTTACGCTATCCCACAGCGTCTGTATTTTGCTTTGCTTTTGCCGCCCTAAGTGCGCCGGGTATGCCCAGACGTGGGTCCCGGGCTCACTGTGCCACTGGATTCAAGCTAGCCTGGCTGAAGAGGGGTGAAACCCCGAAACCGGTCCCAGGATGCTTGTTTCCGGTCCAGGGTGAACCTGGCCTGGCAGTTCGGGCTGGACTGTTCCTATGTGGAACAGGGTCAAGACTGATTTGCATATGGCTGGGTTCAAACTGGGGTGGCATGGTGAGCAAAATAATGGATGGATTAAACCCAGATCTGTGACTGGGGGTGAATGTTTGATTGGTTCCGCATTCCGTCCATCTAGTTACGCTATCCCACAGCGTCTGTATTTTGCTTTGCTTTTGCCGCCCTAAGTGCGCCGGGTATGCCCAGACGTGGGTCCCGGGCTCACTGTGCCACTGGATTCAAGCTAGCCTGGCTGAAGAGGGGTGAAACCCCGAAACCGGTCCCAGGATGCTTGTTTCCGGTCCAGGGTGAACCTGGCCTGGCAGTTCGGGCTGGACTGTTCCTATGTGGAACAGGGTCAAGACTGATTTGCATATGGCTGGGTTCAAACTGGGGTGGCATGGTGAGCAAAATAATGGATGGATTAAACCCAGATCTGTGACTGGGGGTGAATGTTTGATTGGTTCCGCATTCCGTCCATCTAGTTACGCTATCCCACAGCGTCTGTATTTTGCTTTGCAGTCAGAAGAGTGTCGGGAGGTGTAAGCTCACACTCTGGTGCAGTCAGTAGAGTGTCAGGCAGTGTAAGCTCACACTCTGGTGCAGTCAGAAGAGTGTCAGGTGGCATAAAATCCCACTCTGCTGCAGCCAAAGAGGGTCAGATCTTGTACAATGATTATCTGGTGTGTCTGAAGAGGGTCTGATGACGTAAAATCAAACTCTGGTGCAGCCGAAGAGTCAGATGGCGTAAAATCACACTCTGGTGCTGAGAGGTCATCTTTTACATCTGTGGCTGTCCATAACCCATAAGTTAAGTTCCCAGTTGCAGCTAGTGAGGCCGTGTCCGGTGGCCACACCCGTCCTCTGCACACTGTTGTTCCTTGAGCATATCAAAGTGGCCGGCCATCTTCAAGGCACTAGGCCACCAAATACCTGATCTTGGGATTGAGATGCTTCCCGAATGGCACTGATTACCAAACACCAGAGAAACGAAGGTCAGAGGTCACCAAACCAGGCTGGATGAGACCAGCCTTGCACTGATTACTAAACATCGGTGAATCCAAGGTCAGAGGTCACCAGACCAGCCTGGGTGAGACCAGCCTTCCACTGATTTCTGTTAGAAATGGGGTCTTTGGTTGGCAGTCAGGTTACCCCTTGTCCAAGCAAGGACCCTCTCTCTAGTCTGGGTATAGAAGAATCACCCTCAGTTAACCCCTGCTCACCTCCTCTGTAGCTTGGCACGAGCGGGCAGGTTTAACTTCAGAAGCAAGATGTAAAGTATTTGTATCAACACACACAGTAACTCAATGAAAACACTACAAAATGACACAACACAGGTTTAGAAAAATAGATAATATTTATCTAAACAAAACAAGACCACAACGAGAAAAATCCAACATGCACAAGTCAAATTATGAATTAAAAAAGCAAAAATAGTCTTAAATTCTTTAGAAAACAGTGAGAACGTTGTTAGCGTACAAAAGTACCTGTGTAGCGTCAAAATAAAGCCACAAAGGCGCAACTTGTCAGGCAGGACTCTCAGCAGAAAGCCCAAGTGCTAGCAGAGAGGAGTCTTTGCTGTCCCTGAGACTTCAACAACAGGAGGCAAGCTCAGTTCAAGCCCCTGGAGATTCTTCACCAGTGGGAAGTCACACAAAAGTCAGTCTTTGTCCCCTCTCAGGTAGAAGCAGCTACTGCAGGCCAACCCAGCACAGCACAGTCCTTGGCAGAGGTTCCTCTTGGTTCCAGAAGTAATCTGATTTTCAGGAGTTTGGTTGTTCTTCTTATACCCCTTTCTGCTTTTGAAGTAGGCCTACTTCAAAGAGAAGTCTCTGTTGTTTAAAAGATCCTGCCTTGCCCAGGCCAGGCCCAGGACACTCACCAGGGGGTTGGAGACTGCATTGTGTGAGGGCAGGCACAGCCCTTTCAGGTGTGAGTGACCTCTCCTCCCCTCCTCTCCCCTCAGCCCAGATGGCTCATCAGGATATACAGGCTACACCCCAGCTCCCTTTGTGTCACTCTCTAGGGAGAGGTGCAAACAGCCCAACTGTCAAACTGACCCAGGCAGGAAAATTTAAAAACAGGCAGAGTCACAGAATGGTTTAAGCAAGAACATGCCTACTTTCTAAAAGTGGCATTTTCAAACACACAATCTAAAAAACAACTTAACTAAAATATGTATTTTTAAATTGTGAGCTCAGAGACCCCAAACTCCACATGTCTATCTGCTCCCAAAGGGAATCTATGCTTTAATCATATTTAAAGGCAGCCCCCATGTTAACCTAGGAGAGAGATAGACCTTGCAACATTGAAAACCAAATTTGCCAGTACTTCACTGTCAGGACATGTAAAATACATAAGTACATGTCCCACCTTTAACATACAATGCACCCTGCCCATGGGGCTACCTAGAGCCTACCTTGGGGGTTCTTACATGTATAAAATGGGAAGGTTTAGGCCTGGCAAGTCGAATTGGCAGTTTAAAACTGCACTCACAGACACTGCAGTGGTAGGTCTGAGCCATGTTTACAGGGCTACTAATGTGGGTGGCACAACCAGTGCTGCAGGCCCACTAGTAGCATTTGATTTACAGGCCACGGGCACCTCTAGTGCACCTTACTAGTAAATCAAATATGCCAATCATGGATAAGCCAATATACACATATATTTGATAGAAGGAACACTTACACTTTAGCACTGGTCAGCAGTGGTAAACTGTCCAGAGCAAACAAAATAGCAAAAACAGAGTCCAGCACACAGAAACAACCTGGGAGGTAGAAGCAAAAAGTTAGGGGAGACCATGCCAATGATGCTAAGTCTAACAATTACCAAAAACCGGTGAGGCCAAGGTCAGAGGTCACCAAACCAGGCTGGGTGAGACCAGCATTGCACTGATTACCAAACACTGGTAAAGCCAAGGTCACCAGACCAGGCTTGGTGAGACCAGCCTTCAACTGATTACCAAACACCGGTGAAGCCTAGGTCAGAGGTCACCAGATCAGGCTGGGTGAGACCAGCCTTGCACTGATTACCAAATACCAGTGAAGCCAAGGTCAGAAGTCAATAAACCAGGCTGGGTGAGACCAGCCTTGCTATTCAGTGGGAGGGAACCAGTGTGAGTCGGCTTCATAAAGGCAGAACAGTTTTGAACCCTACTAGGTACATTTTTAAAAGATTTGAAGTGACCACTCAGCAGAACTTACACAGCAAGTCCTGAAACTGTTGTGACTTGAGGGTTGGGGGAGGAGGGTTAGAAAAAGTGCCCCCCCCCTCCACCTCTGCTAGATGCTATGTCTGATGGGGTTTCAAATTTAAGTGTTGTATTTGACACAGGCATGCTTCTATGAGACTGGGACAGAGACGCCCCTGAAGTGGTGGGAGGTTGTGTGTGGCATATAAACCAGAAGACCAAACCTGTGGGGTTCCAGAGGGACGAACACAGCTGAAAGCCTGTGAAGAAAAGATGGGTGGACACATCCGAGCAGGTGTGCGGACAAGGGACATCCGAGCAGGTGTGCGGACAAGGGACATCCGAGCAGGTGTGCGGACAAGGGACATCCGAGCAGGTGTGCGGACAAGGGACATCCGAGCAGGTGTGCGGACAAGGGACATCCGAGCAGGTGTGCGGACAAGGGACATCCGAGGAGGTGTGCGGACAAGGGACATCCGAGGAGGTGTGCGGACAAGGGACATCCGAGGAGGTGTGCAGACAAGGGACATCCGAGGAGGTGTGCGGACAAGGGACATCCGAGGAGGTGTGCAGACAAGGGACATCCGAGGAGGTGTGCGGACAAGGGACATCCGAGCAGGTGTGCGGACAAGGTACTCCCAAACTGTGGGTGAGAGTGTGGCCAATGTGCTGGGTTGTACAAAAGAGTACTTACTGTCAGCTGATCCCTAGTTACTTCATCCGAGCCACCAGAGAGCACTGGTGGACTCTTCTAGTGAAGGAGACCAGCTATTACTGGTCTGGCACAGAACTTGGTGAAGATTCTCTATTAGACCTGGAAGGTGTGTGAGAGAGCTCGCCTGACCTGGTGTGTGGGAAGGGGCTCTCCAGAGGAAGGTGAGGACCTTGGAGTCTAGCTCACCTGGCAGCTGAGAAGGAGGGGAGGGGGGCTATCTGCTGGCTCAGGCAGACCCAGAAAGGCCACAGAGACGGTCTGCCCTGGAGACACAGCCAGATACACCCATAGGGGCTCTCTGAAGTCTAGAAGCTATGAGTCGTCTTGTGCCTGTCTGCACAAGACGACTGACCCCCCTGACCCCACTCAGCCCCTCCAGCCTCTGTGTGACTGAAGGCTGGAAGCAGCCTGGAGCTGGGAGTCGCACTGTGTGACTGAAGGGGGTGAACTGTGCTTGCATAAGATGACTGACTCCCCCGGCCTCTCCAGCCTCACTGAAGACTAGAGGCAGCCTATAGCTGGGAGTCGTGCTGTGTGACTGGAGGGAGTGAACTGTGGCTGCACAAGACGACTGACTCCTCCAGCCCTTGGGTGACTGAAGGCTAGAAGCAGCCTGGAGCTGGGAGTCGTGCTGTGTGACTGGAAGGGGTGAACTTTGCCTGCACAAGATGACTGACTCCTCCGGCATGACTGAAGACTGGAGGCAGCATGGAGCTGGGAGTCATGCTGTTGGACTGGAGGGGGTGAACTGTGCCTGCAAAAGATGACTGACCCCTCTGGCCCCTCCAGCCTCACTGAAGACTAAAAGCAGCCTGGAGAATGGAGGTGTGGTGTGTGGGGACGACGACCCTTCAGTGGCCCCTTGTGAGTGCCGGCCAAAAATGTTCATTAACCTTCCACACAGAACGCAGGCACCACAAGGAATGGAAAGGTCACTTTAAAACACAATGGGGGTCATTCCGACCCCGGCGGGCACCGCCCACCGGGCGGAGACCGTCAGAAGACCGCACCGCGGTCAAATGACCGCGGCGGTCATTCTGACTTTCCCGCTGGGCGGGCGGGCGACCGCCAAAAGGCCGCCCAGCGGGAAAGCCCCAGCAACGATGAAGCCGGCTCCGAATGGAGCCGGCAGAGTTGCTGGTGTGCGACGGGTGCAGTGGCACCCGTCGCGATTTTCAGTGTCTGCTAGGCAGACACTGAAAATCATTATGGGGCCCTGTTAGGGGGCCCCTGCACTGCCCATGCCTGTGGCATGGGCAGTGCCGGGGCCCCCAGGGGCCCCACAACACCCGTTCCCGCCATCCTCTTCCTGGCGGTTTTTACCGCCAGGACCAGGATGGCGGGAAGGGGGTCCGAATCCCCATGGCGGTGCTGCGAGCAGCGCCGCCATGGAGGATTCTTTGGGGCAGGGGTAAACCGGCGGGAAACCGCTGGTTGCCCTTTACTGACCGCGGCTTTACTGCCGCGGTCAGAATTGCCCATGAAGCACCGCCAGCCTGTTGGCGGTGCTTCCGCGGCACTCTGCCCTGGCGGTTTTCAACCGCCAGGGTCAGAATGACCGCCAATATCTTTAAATGACTGATCCAAGTTTTGCTGTTTTTTTATTTGAATCAATTGGTCTGGGTACAGTAATGGGTGGGTGTTTGGTGCAAGTGTTGTGCTGGTGTTGCTATCCCGGAACAACTTTTCTCTGAAGTCACTTCAATCTCTGCCCCGTGCAACTAAGGGGCGGGGAGGCGTCTTAGAGACACAATGTTTGTCTAACCAGGAGCCATTCGATAAATCTGCAAAATGTTATGCAATCCATACCCGACAACTACCATGCAACACAAACACCACATCCAATGCTTATCGTCTCATATTATTTACACCAATATTTAATAACACTTAAATCACCTCATTACACAACACCACATTCTCAGGCCAAAAAATGTTTTAGGGCCTTGTTCCCCAAAATGGTGGGTCACGAACGTCCAAGCATGAAGTAAAGATGCCTTTATATTCTGTATTTATATGGCCACATTTGCTGGACTTCAAAGACAGAGGTCAAATGTCAGGCTATGCCTTCGGATAAATTGGTGCTTATGTGTTTATGGAACATTGGGAGTGGTGTTTACAAGCTCCTCTCACTTTGCAGCCGGAGAAAGAAAACTAAAGTGAACTGTGTGGTGATCTCGCTGGGGTACAGGGAGCTGTGAAAGGAAAAGCTGTAGGATGACATTTTTTTACCAAAACAAAATATAAATACATGTCAATGAACTGTACACATTCAGCAGTTATGAATGAAACAAACCTTTTTTGTAGTTCTCAAGTGTGCTGGAAACAAAGTTTTTAACAGGATCAAAAGAAAACAGGACACTTTATTAATCTTTTGTGTGTCATCAAGTATTTACTGAAACCAAATTTCCACACTTTATCATTTGTGAGTAATACAGTTTCACCAGGAGACTGCTTTGTGTGAGGAAGATGTGTTGCCTGTAATGACAGTGTCTACCACACCATGCTTCAGTTACATTAAAACATTGACTGCCTCCTGTTTATCATTCTAAAAATTGGGTCGTGGTTCAAAAATGTTTGGGAAGAACTGGTCTCGTGCCTTAATGACTGTGCACATGGAAACAACTCTTCATAGTCACAAGGCTTCTTCAATGTGATTTACTTCGATTTAACCCCTTGCACCCTGGTTATGACTGTTTTGTTTTTTACCATAAATACATACGAAAAACACCACAGCATAAATCATATACGCAGATGCGCAAACTGCAGTGTGCTATTTATAACCATTGTTGAAGGAGGGCAGAGGTATCATGGCCAGCTGAGGCCTCGCCTCTTGTGAGTCACGGCCGTTGCCAAACTTAACTGTAAAAAAAAGAAAAAAAATTTGCTACGCACACCGTGCAAAATGTGCATATATAATATTCACACCAAAAAAAGTGGTTACAGGGACGTTATAGTTAGGTTCTAAATTTACGTACACAAAACGAGTGAAATTCAACAGGGTTACTTCAAGTAACTATAACTCGCGCCCTGAGGTAAGTATAAGTCGCGCCCACGCAACACAGAGTTTTCTCATCAATAATTTTACTGCAAATGCTGAGGTGATATTATCAATGATGGGATAGAAGGGGTCATGAGTGATGTAATATCTGGGGTCATTAGCAGTGCATGGGGAGGGTGTGAGAAAGTAGCCTCTTTCTAGCCTTGTTACCCCCACTTTTGGCCTGTTTGTGAGTGTATGTCAGGGTGTTTTCACTGTCTTACTGGGATCCTGCCAGCCAGGGCCCAGTGCTCATAGTGAAAACCCTATGTTTTCAGTATGTTTGTTATGTGTCACTGGGACCCTGCTAGCCAGGACACCAGTGCTCATAAGTTTGTGGCATATATGTATGTGTTCCCTGTGTGGTGCCTAACTGTCTCACTGAGGCTCTGCTAACCAGAACCTCAGTGGTTTGCTCTCTCTGTACAAATTATCACTAACAGGCTAGTGACCAATTTTACCAATTTACATTGGCATACTGGAACACCCTTATAATTCCCTAGTATATGGTACTGAGGTACCCAGGGTATTGGGGTTCCATGAGATCCCTATGGGCTGCAGCATTTCTTTTGCCACCCATAGGGAGCTCTGACAATTCTTACACAGGCCTGCCACTGCAGCCTGAGTGAAATAACGTCCACGTTATTTCACAGCCATTTTACACTGCACTTAAGTAACTTATAAGTCACCTATATGTCTAACCTTTACCTGGTAAAGGTTAGGTGCTAAGTTACTTAGTGTGTGGGCACCCTGGCACTAGCCAAGGTGCCCCCACATTGTTCAGGGCAAATTCCCCGGACTTTGTGAGTGCGGGGACACCATTACACGCGTGCACTATACATAGGTCACTACCTATGTATAGCTTCACAATGGTAACTCCAAATATGGCCATGTAACATGTCTAAGATCATGGCATTGCCCCACCAATGCCATCCTGGTATTGGGGAGACAATCCCATGATTCCCCGGGTCTCTAGCACAGACCCGGGTACTGCCAAACTGCCTTTCCCGGGGTTTCACTGCAGCTACCAACCCCTCAGACAGGTTTCTGCCCTCCTGGGGTCCAGCCAGGCTTGGCCCAGGAAGGCAGAACAAAGGACTTCCTCAGAGAGAGGGTGTTACACCCTCTCCCTTTGGAATAAGGTGTCAGGGCTGGGGAGGAGTAGCCTCCCCCAGCCTCTGGAAATGCTTTGATGGGCACAGATGGTGCCCATCTCTGCATAAGCCAGTCTACACCGGTTCAGTGATCCCCCAGCCCTGCTCTGGCGCGAAACTGGACAAAGGAAAGGGGAGTGGCCACTCCCCTGACCTGCACCTCCCCTGGGAGGTGCCCAGAGCTCCTTCAGTGTGCTCCAGACCTCTGCCATCTTGGAAATAGAGGTGCTGCTGGCACACTGGACTGCTCTGAGTGGCCAGGGCCAGCAGGTGACGTCAGAGACTCCTTCTGATAGGCTCCTTCAGGTGTTGCTAGCCTATCCTCTCTCCTAAGTAGCCAAACCTCCTTTTCTGGCTATTTAGGGTCTCTGCTTTGGGGAATTCCTTAGATAACGAATGCAAGAGCTCATCAGAGTTCCTCTGCATCTCTCTCTTCACCTTCTGCCAAGGAATCGACTGCTGACCGCGCTGGAAGCCTGCAAAACTGCAACAAAGTAGCAACGATGACTACTGCGACACTGTAACGCTGATCCAGCCGCCTTCTCGACTGTTTTCCTGGTGGTGCATGCTGTGGGGGTAGTCTGCCTCCTCTCTGCACTAGAAGCTCCGAAGAAATCTCCCGTGAGTCGACGGAATCTTCCCCCTGCAACCGCAGGCACCAAAGAACTGCATCACCGGTCCTCTGGGTCTCCTCTCAGCACGACGAGCGAGGTCCCTTGAACTCAGCAACTCTGTCCAAGTGACTCCCACAGTCCAGTGACTCTTCAGTCCAAGTTTGGTGGAGGTAAGTCCTTGCCTCCCCACGCTAGACTGCATTGCTGGAAACCGCGTGTTTTGCAGCTACTCTGGCTCCTGTGCACTCACCGAGGATTTCCTTTGTGCACAGCCAAGCCTGGGTCCACGGCACTCTAACCTGCATTGCACGACCTCCTGAGTTGTCCTCCGGCGGCGTGGGACTCTCTTGTGCAACTTCGGGTGACCACCGTTTCACTCCACTTCGTAGTGCCTGTTCCGGCACTTCTGCGGGTGCTGCCTGCTTCTGAGAGGGCTCCTTGTCTTGCTGGGCGTCCCCTCTGTCCTCTCACGCAATTGGTGACATCCTGGTCCCTCCTGGGCCACAGCAGCATCCAAAAACCCTAACCGCGACCCTTGCAGCTAGCAAGGCTTGTTTGCGGTCTTTCTGCGGGAAAACAGTTCTGCACGACGGGGGACATCCATCCTCCAAAGGGGAAATTTCTAGCCCTTGTCGTTCGTGCAGAATCCTCAGCTTCTACCATCTGGTGGCAGCTTCTTTGCATCCACAGCTGGCATTTCCTGGGCATCTGCCCACTCCCGACTTGATCGTGACTTTTGGACTTGGTCCCCTTGTTCCACAGGTACCCTCGTTTGGAAATCCATCGTTGTTGCATTGCTGGTGTTGGTCTTTCCTGCAGAATTCCCCTATCACGACTTCTGTGCTCTTTGGGGAACTTAGGTGCACTTGGCACACACTTTTCAGGGTCTTGGGGTGGGCTATTTTTCTAACCCTCACTGTTTTCTTACAGTCCCAGCGACCCTCTACGAGGTCACATAGGTTTGGGGTCCATTCGTGGTTCGCATTCCACTTCTAGAGTATATGGTTTGTGTTGCCCCTATCCCTATGTGCCCCCATTGCATTCTATTGTGACTATACATTGTTTGCACTGTTTTCTATTGCTATTACTGCATATTTTGGTATTGTGTACATATATCTTGTGTATATTTGCTATCCTCATACTGAGGGTACTCACTGAGATACTTTGGCATATTGTCATAAAAATAAAGTACCTTTATTTTTAGTATATCTGTGTATTGTGTTTTCTTATGGTATTGTGCATATGACACTAGTGGTACTGTAGGAGCTTCACTCGTCTCCTAGTTCAGCCTAAGCTGCTCTGGTAAGCTACCTTTTCTATCAGCCTAAGCTGCTAGACACCCTATACACTAATAAGGGATACCTGGCCCTGGTGCAAGGTGCAAGTACCCCTAGGTACTCACTACAAGCCAGTCCAGCCTCCTACAGAGGGCACGAGTTACAGTTACAGGGCACAAGGTATTGCTTAGACATGTATTCAATTATGACCACGGTGCGATTGTAAATATCTAGGTGTAATGCTATCCCTCTCTGGGTTCAGGTCCTGGCATCTCCCCTGACACTGTGTCCAATGCTTTGCCATTCTGGGCCTCTCCCCTGTGCCTTTGGTTCAGACACAAGACACTCTGGGTCCCCTCCAAGGTGTCACATCCCAACATCCACTTAACAACATACAAGAATCATCTACTGAGGTTTCTACTCATGTACAGAGTGATAAAGTGCATCAAGCACCGCTAGTAAAAGGAGAAAAACAGAAACTAAATATATACACACATCTGTAAACTCATGGACCGGAGGTACCCTGTTTACCCCACAGCGCTCTGGATATCCTGTGTACCTCAACAAGCTTGTTATGTGCCCTGCGCTTCTACCTCTTGAACTCTACCCTAGTACCTGTTCAGCTCAGCAATTCAACCTTTCACATCTGCAAATCTACCTCTTGAGTTCTGTGCGGTACTTCTTGAGTTCTGCATGTGCACCTCTTGAGCCCTGCGCTTGTACCTCTTGAGGTCTGCACATGTACCTCTTGAGCTCTGCAAATCCATCTCTTGAGCTCTGCGCATGTCATACTTGTGTTCCAAATGGCCCCACTGCTTTTGCCTTTCTTGGAGTTCACTCAAGCACATACTCTTACCTGAGAATCCTTTGTTGGACGGGGTAGGAGGGTGCCTGGACGCGCTCTCCAGCAATGGATTCAGACATTCTGTGCCAGGGGGCAGAGTTGCTTGACTGCAATCACCAGAGCAGAAAAGCCGAACAGACTTCCCAATCATCGGATGAACTTCATTCATGGCTGTGGAGAGAGGACAGCGTTGGAGGTCTTACTTAAATTCCACCTCTACTTACCCCTTGAACTTGACCACAAGAGATCTTATTCTGTGTCTGAAATGCTGCAGCATGAGGCACTCAAACGCCTCAATAAAGAATAACGTAAATTAATCATTCAAGGTCCAGCTTCATTTCCTATATCAACGCTCATATTCTATTGTATCAGGGGTGTGGAATTCCTATAGCCAGATGCCCAGGACATATTGTTTGGCGTCAAGGACAACAAGATTTATTGTTTATTTTGTCCTTGGGAAACGTAGCCCCAAGCCCCTGCAGCACAAACCCTTTGGCTGTCAGTTTACTATGACACATTACGGAGCAGAGAAGGGCACTGTCTGCAGGTGAGGTAATATTTGTGGGCATATGTTAATACTGTTTGAAGTCGTATTTCTGGTTCATTAATGCAAAGTCTTTATTATTAGGGTGAGTGCTCAAATGAAATGTCATATGCTCGGAGTGCATTACTGAAGGGTTCCAGTATAAAAATGTGAACACTCTTTTGCAAAGTTTAACAATGAGGCTAGGTATAATGCTCCCAGAATGCTCTCTGATTACATGCAAATATATGCAGATGCTGAAAGCAAGACTGAGGATTCTTTACTTTCAAAATAAAATGTTTCCCCCAAAAAATGCAACTAGGAAAAAAAACATTTTGCTAAATTATTGTGAAATTGTAGTCACCATTTCTTTGAAAGATTATTTAATAAAATGTGTTTATACATGCTAGCATTAAAAAATATATTCATAATGGAAAATCAGTGTAACCAGTTTCAACAAGATGATGGGAAACATTAAAATAAAACAGCATTGGCAAAGCCAATAGGTCTGATATTGATAGCCAGCCTTTTCATTTTGTTAATGCGTGTCTTACTTTTACATGTTTTTTGTAAAACTTTATTGTTGTGGGAGCTAAGGGGCACTCGCCATTTTAACAAACATTTGAAAAAGCACAAATATTTTTGGGTCTCAGGAAGCGCACATTGCCACAGTAGCTCCTGGCACTGAACAAAACTTTGTGTGCTAATATGCTTCTATGAAAGAGAAGTATGCTGTCAAGTGAAGCCAGTCGAAAGAGAGAGAAAATGTTAATCATTCCAAAACATCTTGGTTGATGCCAAACCAAATGAGATGCCCAATTCTTAATGTCAAACGTGCACCCGTGGTCTATGTCCTTGTGATAGTGCAGATTTACGGCTTTCATGAATGCAGAAGAATTTACATTAGTAGGCCAGGAAATCGTACTCCTAGAAAGTATTTGTGAACTGTATTTTAGCACAAGCAAGTATGCATCTGTAGATTTGCTCATGTGCAAATCTGTTGAGCATTTACAAGTTCACTTTCTCTCCAACCACTTTTTTTCCCAACCCTAGAAGACGTTTTACTTCTGCCCTTATCAAGGAGTATATTTTCAACCTTTCTCAGAAAGGGAAAAGATTAGAGAAGAGCTGGTGAAAACCCCTAAAACACACAAGTTATTAGGTTTTCACAGACTCAAAAGGACATTAAAACCCTGGAACTATTGCTTCCTGCCACCTACATACTCAGGATGTACAACTGCGAGAAGGTGGCAAAATAAGGGAATTGCTAGTATTCAAGCCCTACCATAGTGTGAGTCCTGGCATACTCAGAGAGGCTATCACCAGAGCTCTTACACAATGAGATGGCTGCCATAATTTGTCGCCGCACTACATGGCACCAAAGGGAAAAGAAGATTTATGAACAACCTGTCCCAAGTAGATATTTTATGAAATTCTACACCCCTGATTGTATCCTCCTTAGGTTGGCCACGCTCAAAGCCTGGAATTCAATGTCCCTTATACCACCTATTCTCTATCCTTCTCTAAATTAATTTACACTCTAAAAGGTTGTGGTAATGGATTCGTCAGCACATCTCCTCCGGGGGGCAGAAAGCCCTCTTAGGTTGAAGTTCCATTTGCAATTGATAAGGGCACAGGAGACTAACGGGAACAAAGCACCAATTTTGCACAAGTTGCACGCTGCAATGTTACATTAGTTTTGACCTGAGGACCAAGACAGGCTTCATGTAACGAGCTGAATGATACCGTGGAGAACCCACTGCGGCTACACCGTTCAGGGGCTCGCATAGCTGAAGGGTCAGCGCCCAACCCCGTACTCACCAATGAGCAACCAAGCATTTCCACTGCAAAAACAACTATTTTTCATTTTTCACTGCCAACAAATGTAAAATACATGTTTTGCCCATGACATATGCTGCACCCGGTCTTAGGGCTCAGTAGGCCACTGGGATGACTTACATATACGTCCAACGGAGGTTTGACTCTGCCATTTGTTTAAATGGCAAGGTCGGGTTAGCAGTTTAAAACTGCTTTCCCAGTCTGCAGTGGTGGACTGGGAGCCTCGTTTTACTCACGTCACACCCAGGGTGGCACAACCAGTGCTGCCATCCCTGGGGGGGACCCCTAACTTACATGCCCTGCCTATCCTGGGGACCATATAGGTAAGTCAGCCAATGCCAATTGTGACACATACGTCTTTGGGGCAGGGGACAGCACTGACGTCTGGTTAGCAGGCATCAGTGAACTCTCAGAGTCTAAACACCGGCAACATCAGTCACAAAACTTGTGGGTGACCATACATAAGAGCAATTATAACAATGCTAAATAGAAGCTTTACAGCAATACATCACTGAGAAACAACTAACCTGGGGCCGCCAGGTTAGGTCATTGTTGAACCCCCCTCGAATCACTATAACTGTGGCTCAAACCTCAAAGAAATCTGGTTCAAGGGGTTCACTACTGTGTTTACAGTCACTGTGGGGGCGGAAGTGTCGAACAGAGAGTCAAAGGGTGCAAAGTAGGCTATAATCTGTATACATTCTGTCCGACTCTATCCGCAACTCCGGGTGCAACACTCAACTAATGATTAGCTTTGAGACTTGACCTGGCTGAAATTTATATTGCGCTTCTTTAATTCACACAATTTCAAAAATTTCGAGTTAACCTTGTATGCAAAATTCCATTACGTCACACTGCTTATTTATACCTCAGTTCGCAACAAAAGTACAGCACGGCTACGCGGGAACAATACGAGCAAAAGAACGCTGCTGTTTGCGGCAAAGGTTTGTGTATGCTTTTTTGTGGTGCTTAACGTGGCCCCATGCTAAATGGCAGATTTGCATTTAGAGTAATTACACATACTGTAGATTTTCCTAGTAATTTATGAAGGAATGTCTTAATTTTATTAAAGACACGGAGGCTCCTATTATGCTTTCTTTTCTTGATTTATTTTAAATAGCAGCAGCAAAGAGTGAAAAACTACAAATGCCAGTAGACCAATGGGAAGACAATAGAACCCACTTATAGAACCAATCAGTGTCGAGGAACCCTACGATATACCGAACTTGACTGCAAGCAGCCCTCTTTTCTTGGGCGAGAAAAATCATGAATAAGTATTTAACATTGTAAAAAAGCAACAAATAATAGGAATAGCTAAAACAAGGAAGAAAACATCTTGAACTAAGTCCATTTGAAGAAATCAATCATAACGGGAATCGGCAGGAAGAAGATATCCGGTGGAGGTCTGAGTTTGGAGAATCCTGGCAATCTAGATGGTTTTTAGTTAGTTGATGGTGTTGAGAGTGGATGAAATGGTTAGGGCTGGAAAAAACATAATGAATGCAATGTTGTGGCGGGATAATACTTGCCTCCTTGTCTTCAATAAAACTAAGACTTTCCTTCATAAATTAATAGGAAAATCAACGTTTTATGTCAAGACCGGAGGCTCCTATTATGCTTCTTTAGAGCATATAAATTGCCCCTGAAGAAGCTGCAGTAACAGGCTTGCAATAAAAAGATTGAAAAATGACATCATTAGACCAATCGGCTGATCTGAGAATGTCCTCTAGACGAGATCCTGCCCAAAAGGATTTGGAAGCCAGGGCGCCTCGGAGGGAGGCCCACATTTCAACGTATCAATACTCGCCAGGGACATAACCCATTTAACCCATCGAGACAAAGTAGGGGAGGAAACACGTTTGTGGGGTGTTCTGAAGGAAATAAGTAATTGTGTATCAGAGGACGTTCTGAGATGGATTGTTTTTTGTTTGTAAATTTTAAGACAATGTTTTACACTTACTTTTGGTTGTTTGGAAAAATAAGGGTAAAAAACAGCTGATGTTAGTTTTGGTATGTCTTCTGACATTGAAAAGGATACATCTGACAATTGTTTGATGGATATCAAGCACAATAACTTAATTTAGCTGAAAGGATTTCAAGCAATAGGTAGGTATTGTCCTGCCAAGACAATTGTAAAACACATTGACATCCCATAATTCACTATATTTTGGAACAGCAGGATTAGAATACTTTACTCCTGTTAACAGGCGACTGATGAACAGATGTTGACCAACAGGTTTTACATTAATGTGAGGATGGTTGATTGAAATCACTGAACGGTAAAGGTTTACTGTTTAATATGATTTGCCTGAACTAGCTTGAACAACCCAGAAATTAGCAATCAAAGTGATATCTGCTGAAAAGGGATTGCAAGATTTTCCTATACACCAGCTAGCCGTCATCGACCAGGCTGAATTGTATGCTTTGGTAGTACCTGGAGTCTATGATTCTTTGATGTACTCTGAATCTTCAGTCGGAAATCCTGGATAAGATTGGGAATTCCATCTACTTTCCAAGCTGATAGCTGTACTGTATTGTTAAGAATTAGATTGTGCGGAAGACCTTCTAGACTGAGGAGGAGTTCGGGAAATGAAGGAAGAAGGAATGGACAGTCTATGCTAAGTTCTAGAAGGGGAGGATACCACACCTGAGACTGCCAGAATGATGCAACCAGAACTAGAATGGCCTTCTGTCGTCGAGCTTGGGAGAGAATCCTGGTGATCATCACGAAAGATGGAAAAGCATAGATGGTTGTCAGAGACCAGTCTTGCAGGAAAGCATCTGTCGCTATAGAATCTGGTCTCTAACTGAAGAACTGGGGAAGCTGAGAGTTCAAACGGGACATAAAGAGATCTATCTGTAGAGGTCCCCATTTGTAAAAAAGAATATTGAGAATTGATGGATGAAGCTTCCAATCGCTGGAGTCGTGTAGGTAGCGAGAATACCAATCTGCTACCAAACGGAGTTCGTCTGGTAAGTTTTCTGCCCGAACTGAGGTTTTTTGGCAGAGACAAAACTCCCAGAAGCTTTTTGCTAGTTCTGCCTAAGTCTTCAACCTGGTACCGCAGAGATGATTGATGTATTTTACTGCCGACAGATTGACCATTCGAAGAAGAATGGGACATTGGACTTTGCAAAACTCTTTATCGCAAAGGAGCCTGCAAGTATCACTAAACAGTTGATGTGCAATGAAGACTCCGGTGGAGACCATGTACCTCCAGTCTATACTTTATCACGCCTTGCGCAGCAACCTGGCAGTCTTGCGTTGGGGCTGAGGCCATTCCATGCGTCTAGATGATCTAGCCACCACTGGAGTTCTATACGGGATTCGTGATCGAGGGAGGTGGAATCTGATTAGGCAAGGCCCCTGCTCGGATGACAAATGTTTAATCTCTGACGAGCCCGATAATAGAGTGGACCTGGAAATATGGCTTGAATTGAGGAAGAAAGCAGCCCGACAATCTCTGCAACAGACCTGAGGGAGATGGTAGGAAGGCGTAAAGAGAGGGTTTTCTCTGACTTTATAGCTTTTACTTTTCACTTGGGTAAGCAAAGAGTTGGAAGACTGAAAGGAAGACAAGAAAGTTGATAGGTTTTTCCCTGACATTGGAATTGAAGGAATTTCCTGTGATCGGGATGAATAGGAATGGTGAGCTAAGCATCTTGTAAATCTAAACGAGCCATCCAATCGTTCTGTAATAAAAACAACCCTGAGATGCAAATCAGTCTCCATTTTGAAGTGACAATAAACTACGAATTGGTTGAAGTATTTCAAGTTTATGACTGCTCTCATTTTTTTGTTTTTCTCTTTAACTAAGAAAATTGAACTTAAGAAACCTGAAGTGTGTAAGGAAGTGTGTTGAATTGCGTGTTTGTGTGAGAGGGATTTCATTTCCAGTGAAACCAGAGATGTCATCTCTGTGGAGAATTTTAGGGGAGGTAGAAGACAGTTTTGAAAAGGCTTTTCATAAAGCTCTGTGGAATAGCTCTAAACCGTGTTTATGACCCAATGATCTAAAGTGACTAATTTCCATTTGTGTATGAAACGTTTTAGATGACCCCTTACAGAAAGATGGCCAGAAAGAACACTTACTGGCAAGGTGAGTTGTCTTGAAGTTTCATTGACCCCGACCTCTGAAGCCTCTTGATCTTTTGGGATAAAATTGTGGGTGGAATTCTTGGGAAAAAGAGTTGAAGGAGCCTTTTTAACATTGAGGTCCAGGGGTTCAGCCGGTAAAGCGACTCCTTCCTCTATCGGCCCTGGCAAAAACCCGATTGGTAAAGATCTTTTTAAAGATTGTTGTGCCTTATCCAGAGAGAAAAATTTAATCACATACTTGCTTAACTCCTTGATAAAGGAATCCCCAAACAGCCTTGGCACCAAGATCCATTTTTGAAAGATTTGCCAATTTTGAATCTAATTTCAGCAACAGAAATTTACGTCTTTCATGTGTAAATGACAAATTGGCACTCCCCAACAGACACAAAGACAATTCTTCTGGATCAATAGTGGCATTATCCAGTCTAGCTGTCTTAGCATGTCAAATATACAGGATAATGAACCTACAATGTACAGCTTTTTGTACTGGCACATGGACTGTGCTCTGTCAACTCCTTTGCGAGGACCTTTACCAAATTTCGCAAAGAATGTTAGCATTGAGGGGTCAATCGCGGGAGTAGCGGTGACATGGAGAGGCAGGGAGGATCCTTTCATTTTGTCCTTGTTTGCTTATCCAAGAGTAAGCATAATTTGGCCGTCGTATATTCCCCAACAGGCTCTGAAGGAAACCACTCAGTAGAGTTTGGGTGGTGAATTAATTTGAGGTCAAACATAGGGTTGCCGCCCTCCGTGTCAGTATTGTTTTGGAATAAAAAGGATCATTAGACGGAGAGGATAATTTCTGTTTTTTAGGAGTTGGACAGTACCAAAAGTCAGACTTATCCAGACCATCTGCAGCATCATCAGAATCGTCTAAATCATCATCTGCGTCGTGAATAGAAGAAATCACAGTCTTATGAGCACTGTCATCTAAGTGCTTTGATTTGCTTTTACTTTTTACACCTGAAGCGTTCCCCTCCTTCCTAGGAAGCCAGTGGGGAGCTTGGTCCTCTATCCCATGTAAGGAAGACTCACCTTCCGTTAGCGCAGTTTTTGTTTGTTGAGACTGACAAGCCACTGTGGGTTCCCGCTTTCTGTCTGCCGTCCCCTGCAAACAGGGCCACGTTAGATTGTGACATTATAGACGCAACTGTATTTTCTAACTGGTTGGAGACTTTAGTGGTGGAAACTGAAACAGCTTCGGCTATTGAGGGATGGAAAACTAATTAAGGCTATTTTTGAAATCCACTTCACTATCATAATTATCATCCAATCAAGAATTAGAAAACTCCATGTTAGGAAAAAACAGAAGAAACTGTCTGCTTTAAAAAGGAAATGGCACACTGAAGGTTACATATTGTAGGAGTTACTTTGGGCGGAGTTTGACAGAGAGGGAGCAGACTGTATGGTCTGACTATGGACGTGTGTGTTTGAGGAGGAACGCTGCGCCCTCACAAAGGGAGGTGACGCGAACACACAGAGGCAGGTGAGCGCGTTGTGAAGAGACTGAAAATCCAGCTTCGAGCAGTGGTATTGACAGAGGAGGCCGTGAAAGAACCTCTGCTTATGCCGCGTTAGAACTCCCGTGCGGTAAACGACAGTGCGCCACAGAATGTTGGTCGCCACCAAAGATATCGGTAGGGAGGGGGAGCCTGAATAATGGAAGAGCTGCTGTGCATTGCACAAAGCAAATAGAACTCAACAATGAAAGATGATGTGCTATTATAACAGCATGAACAAAATATTATAATTACAACAACAATCAGCCATATATAACGAAATGTAAATAAGCAATTGAAAAGTATATCCTTATCTTGACTGCGAGCAGGAAGAAAACAGGGCGGCTTGCATTCAAGTTAGGTATATCATAGGGTTCCTCAACACTGATTGGTTCTCTAAGTGGGTTCTACTGTGTTCCCATTGGCCTACTGGGATTTGTAGTTTTTAACAGTAGACTGATGCTGCTATTTAAAATAAAGCAAGAAAAGAAAGCATAATAGGTACCCTCGGTCTTTACATAAAATTTCACATAATTCTCAAAACTTAATTTAATTACACAAAATCAAATTACGAGAATTTCACACACTTCTATTTGATACCCTGCAGTCGAGCTTCCTGCAAAAAGCACCTGAGAAACATCCCTCCAAACAGGATAAGTCTGTCAAAGACCAAACAACAATGCATTTCTCAGCCAAGGTTGAGCCCCCAGGCGGGCCCCTGGGATAGCAAACTTCAGTACATCTAGGAACGAGGAGGCCCCAGGGGTACCTAACCTCAGTACATCTGGGAACAAGGCGGCCCCTGGGGGTACCAAACTTCAGGTGATCTGGGAACAAGGTGGCCCTCGCGGGTACCCAACTTCAGTACACCTGGGAACAAGGCGGCCCCCGGGGGTACCCAACTTCAGTACATCTGGGAACAAGGCAGCCCCCAGGGGCAGCAAACTTCAGTACATAAGTGTCAGATCCAGTTAATTGGGGCTATTGGCACGGATGGTCCAGTGAAACACACTTCCAATTTCAAACAAGTTCAGGGATCAAATGGTCTCAAAGGGAGAAAGGTGCTGGAACATACTAGGCCACCGGGGGCACCAAACTTGAGTACATCTGGGAACAAGGTGGCCCTCGGGCGCACCAAACTTCAGTACATCTGGGAACGAGGTGGTCCCTAATGGTATCAAACTTTGGTACACCTGGGAACGAGGTGGTCCCTAATGGTATCAAACTTTGGTATACCTGGGAACAAGGTGACCCCCAGGAGTACCAAACTTCAATACACGTGGGAACAAGGTGGCCGTCAGGGGTACCAAACTTGAGTACATCAGGTAATATGGCGGCCCCCAATGGTACCAAACTTCAGTACATCTGGGAACAAGGTGCCCCCGGTGGTACCCAACTTCAGTACACCTGGGAACAAGGTGCCCCCGGTGGTACCCAACTTCAGTACACCTGGGAACAAGGCGGCCCCCAGGGGCACCAAACTTCAGTACACCTAGGAACAAGGAGGCCCCAGGGGTACCAAACTTCAATACATGTGGGAACAAGGTGGCCCTCAGGGGTACCAAACTTCAATACATCTGGGAACAAGGTGGCCCTCAGGAGTACCAAACTTCAATACATCTGGGAACAAGGTGGCCCCCAATAGTACCAAACTTCAGTACATCTGGGAATATGGTGGCCCTCGGGGGTACCCAACTTCAGTACACCTGGGAACAAGATGGCCCCTGGGGGTACCAAATACAAGGCAGCTCCAGAGAGTACTCAACTACAGTACATCTGGGAACAAGGCGTCCCCCTGGGGTACCTAACTTCAGTACATCTAGGAACGAGGAGGCCCCAGGGGTACCTAACCTCAGTACATCTGGGAACAAGGCGGCCCCCGGGGGTACAAACTTCAGGACATCTGGGAACAAGGTGGCCCCAGGGGGTACCAAACTTCAGGTGATCTGGGAACAAGGTGGTCCTCGGGGGTACCCAACTTCAGTACACCTGGGAACAAGGCGGCCCCCAGGGGTACCGAATACAAGGTGGCCCCCGGGGGTACCCAACTTCAGTACATCTGGGAACAAGGCGGCCCCCAGGGGCAGCAAAATTCAGTACATCTAGGCACAAGGAAGCCCCAAGGGTACCAAACTTCAATACATGTGGGAACAAGGCGGCCCTCAGGGGTACCAAACTTCAGTACATCTGGGAACAAGGTGGCCCCCAATGGTACCAAACTTCAGTACATCTGGGAATATGGTGGCCCTCGGGGGTACCCAACTTTAGTACACCTGGGAACAAGGCGGCCCCCGGGAGTACTCAACTTCAGTACATCTGGGAACAAGGCGGCCCCCATGGGTACCAAATTTCAGTACATCTAGGAACGAGGAGGCCCCAGGGGTACCTAACCTCAGTGCATCTGGGAACAAGACAGCCCCGGGGGTACAAACTTCAGGACATCTACTAACAAGGTGGCCACTGGGGGTACCAAACTTCAGGTCATCTGGGAACAAGGTGGCCCTCAGGGGGTACCCAACTTGAGTACCCCCATGGGTACCGGATACAAGACGGCCCCCAGGGGGTACCCAACTTCTCTACATCTGGGAACAAGGCGGCCCCCAGGGGCACCAGACTTCTATACATCTAGGGACAAGGAGGCCCCAGGAGTACCAAACTTCAATACATGTGGGAACAAGGCGGCCCTGGGGGAACCAAATTTCAGTACATCTGGGAACAAGGTGGCCCTCGGGAGTACCAAACTTCAGCACATCTGGGAACAAGGTGGCCCCCAATGGTACCAAACTTCAGTACAACTGGGAATATGGCGGCCCTCGGGGTACCCAACTTCAGTACACCTGGGAACAAGGTGGCCCCAGGGGGTACCAAATACAAGGCGGACCCTGGGGTTACTCAACTTCAGTACATCTGAGAACAAGGCGGCCCCCATGGGTACCAACCTTCAGTACATCTAGGAACAAGGAGGCACCAGGGGTACCTAACCTCAGTACATCTAGGAACAAGGCGGGCCGGGGGTACAAACTTCAGGACATCTGGGAACAAGGTGGCCCCTGGGGGTACCAAACTTCAATACATGTGGGAACAAGGTGGCCCTCAGGGGTACCAACTTCGGTACATCTGGGAAGAACGTGGCCCTCGGGAGTACCAAACTTCAGTACATCTGGGAACAAGATGGCCGCCAATGGTACCAAACTTTAGTACATCTGGGAATATGGCGGTCCCCAAGGGTACCAAACTTCAGTACATCTGGGAACAAGGTGGCCCCACCATACATATGTGAACCGCCTGCTGCTGACGTGTGGAGTGACCCCAGGTCTCAGAGGTGCAAAGGTCACTGGGGGACAGACATAGGGCATGAGAGGGCAAGGATGAGCCTGTCCAGACCATGCCAAGACTTCTTTCGCCGCACTCCCTGGGATGATGAACAATTCGGGTTTCTCCTGTAGGGCACATCCACAGAGCTCAAGTTTAAACACGTCATGCATCGGACCCTCCTGGTGGGGGGGCTCTGAGGACACCCCTAAAGCTTCAGCACTTCCGGTTTAGGGACACCCAACTTCTCAGGAGTGTCAAGTGCTTCCTTACTGCAAGTATGAAAGCAGGTGAACACTGGCCCATGTACAATGTATGTGGTGTAGCTCACAGAGGCAGCAAAGCGTTTAGAGAGGCCGCCCTGAGGGCCATCCTTTGAATGCTTTCAGAAGTGAGTGTCCATTCATTCATTCATTCATCCATCCATCCATGGACTAGAAGACTGGGCCTTCTTGTAGTCCCGCATGGATGAACCGGTCTGTCAGTAGATTTCAGTGAAAGTCCCTGGGTACGCGTGTGACAGACAGGAGCACTCACAGACACACCCTCAGACACAGACACACACACACAGACACTAACACACAGAGAGACACACACACACTCACAAACACACAGAGAGACACACACTCAGGCACACACACACAGACACACACAGATAGACAAACACACACACATACTCATAGACACACACACAGACACAAACACACAGAGAGACACACACACACTCACAGATACACACACACGGACACAAACACACAGGGAGACACACACACACTCACAGACATACACACAAAAACACAGACACAAACACACAGATACACGCACAGACTCCGCACACACAGATACACACAGACACACAAACATTGTAAGAGGCTGGTCCTCTATGTAGTGTGCAAAGCTAGGCACACTGTGCAGGGGGTCCAGGCAACCACTCAATGGTTTACAGAGGTCAAAACTAGATCACCCGATGCACTAATGTTTAAGCTAGCTTGGTTGAGCAGTTAGGCCAATATTGGAGAGGTGCAAAGCATTTGTTGTGCTCACAGTGTCAATCATGCAACCCACACACTCAAAGGAATACCTCAAGACCATTTATAAAAAATACTTCAGTTTTTATATATATTCCAACACCAAGATCATCAGAATGTGTTAAGTACTTATCGAGATATGAATATTTGAAGTTTAATAAAAAATGGTCAGTCTGTGCGTAATTACGCACCATAGGAATCAATGGAGGATAACTTTTGAAAATACACATAAAATCACACAGTAGTTTACCAAGTTCTTCTTTTGCAGGTTGAGTGAGGTCTTCAGTGGGCACACTATGCCAGCTGGAGAGGTTCGGACAGCTCCCGGTTCTGGCGTGAGCAGCAGGAAAAGGTCTCTGGAGCTGGTGCAGGGCCACTGCTAAGGACCACTCGGAAAAGCACTGCACAGGTAAGTTTAAAGGTGAATCCTGGGGGCCCACTTAAAGTGATGAGGTCACAAGGGGTTGGGCACCCTGAGAGCACAGTCGGTTCTTCAATGCAGGGCAGAGGGTGGGCAGGTGCAGAGCGAATCGGTGAGCCAGGAGCAGTGCACAAGGATGCCCTTAGAAGCAGGAAGTAGGCTGGTTCAAGGGTTCATTGCAGGGCAATGGGGGTGCTCTTGCAGGAGGTCTGGATTACTTAAGAAGTTCCTCGACTTGGGCTTCCTCATGGTCCAAGGTGGGCTGTTTTTTAGGATGTCCAAAGCTAGATGACCAATACCCAGGGTGTTGATGTGGTTCAGCCGCTAGAGAGAGCAGTGCCACCAAACTTGGCACAGTGGCAGGGTTTGTCCTCGCAGTTGGTGTGAACTTTGGTCCGGCCGCGGCATCCGGTTCTGGAGTTAGAGTCCGGTCAGTGAAGTGGACCTCACTGGCTTGTTGGTTCCTTTTGGATTTAGAGTGGTACCTCCACTCTGAAGGGACGTCTCTGGCAATCTGCGAAGCCTAGAGGTCCTCTGGGGTTCTTTAGAGTTTTTCCAGTTGTCCAGCAGCTCCTCAGCGGAGAATGTCACGTCCTGGATGCAGCAGATAGGGTTTGGAGCCTTTTCTTTGATGCAGCAGGTCCACAGTTCTTGTGCCTTGGATCTTCCTGATGCTGGCCTTCTTCTGTCTGTCGAATCTGAGTTCTTGGTCTAGGGATGCCCACTAAATACTGTATTTAGAGGGCATTTTAGGGGGAACCTGGTAGTGATCAATGGGTCATCTACCTTAGGGCGGCTACACCCACTAAGTGACCACTTCCGGTGGGCAGAGGTCATGTTCCTACAGCTCATTATCTATTTTCCTTACATCCAAGATGGAGGAAAATAAATTGGAGAGTCCACCTAGCATGCAGCACCTTAGGGGTGGTGCATGCTAGGTAGGGCCACTCCTCCTGTCCTAGGTTTGAATTTCCTGTGGTTGCTCCCACCAAATGTGGCAGTTTTCAACACAGTCAATCAATCAAACATTTGTAAAGCGCACTACTCACCCGCTAGGGTCTCAAGGCGCTGAGGGAGGGAAGGACTGCTACTGCTCGAATAGCCAGGCCTTGAGGCGTTTCCTGAAGGTCAGGAGGTCCTGGGTCGGTCGAAGGTGGGCGGGGAGGGTGTTCCAGGTCTGGGCGGGGAGGGTGTTCCACGTCTTGGCGGCGAGGTGGGAGAAGGATCTGCCGCCGGCTTTAGTTCGACGGATGCAAGGGACGGGCGACGAGGGCAAGGTTGGCGGAGCGGAGTTGGCGGGTGGGAGTGTGGAAGGCGAGTCGCTTGTTGAGGTAGGCTGGGCCTGTGTTGTGAAGAGCTTTGTGAGCGTGGATGAGGAGTTTGAAGGTGATCCTCTTGGTGACAGGGAGCCAGTGCAGGTCTCTGAGGTAGGCTGAGATGTGGTCGCGGCGAGGGAAGCCGAGGATGAGGCGTGGGGTGGCGTTCTGTACACGTTGTAGTTTCTTCTGGAGCTTGGCTGTGGTCCCAGAGTAGAGCACGTTGCCGTAGTCCAGTCTGCTGCTGACGAGAGCGTGGGTGACCATCCTCCTTGTTTCGGTGGGGATCCTTCTGAAGATCTTGCGAAGCATGTGAAGGGTGTTAAAGTAGGAAGATGAGACGCGTGGACTTGCTAGGTCATGGTGAGCGAGGAGTCTAGGATGAAGCCTAGATTGTGTTCGTGGGTGGTGGATGTTGGTGCGGTTCCTAGGGTGGCTGGCCACCAGGAGTCGTCCCATGCGGAGCGGTTGGAGCCGAGGAGGAGTGTAGGAAAATGGCTCCCTGTTGCAGTTACGCCCCACTTTTTGCCTGATATTGATGCTGACTTGACTGAGAAGTGTGCTGGGACCCTGCTAACCAGGCCCCAGCACCAGTGTTCTTCACTTAAAAATGTACCATTGTTCCACAATTGGCACATCCCTGGCACACAGATAAGTCCCTTGTAAAAGGTACCAGTGGTACAAAGGGCCCTGTCACCAGGGAAGGCCCCTAAGGGCTGCAGCATGTGTTGTGCCACCCTAAGGGACCCCTCACCTAACACATGCACACTGCCATAGCAGATTGTGTGTTGGTGGGGAGAAAAAGGCAAAGTCGACATGGCATCCCCCTCAGGATGCCATGCACACAAAATACTGCCTGTGGCATAGGTAAGTCAACCCTCTAGCAGGCCTTACAGCCCTAAGGCAGTGTGCACAGGTGAGGGCATATCTGCATGAGCAATATGCCCCTACAGTGTCTAAGTCCATTCTTAGACATTGTAAGTACAGTGTGGCCATATTAAGTATATGGTCTGGGTGTTTGTCAAAACAAACTCCACAGCTCCATAATGGCTACAATGAATACTGGGAAGTTTGGTATCAAACTTCTCAGAATAATAAACCCACACTGATGCCAGTGTTGGATTTATTACAAAATGCACACAGACGGCATCTTAGAAGATGCCCCCTGTATTTTACCCAATCCTTCAGTGCAGGACTGACTGGTCTGTGGCAGCCTGCCACTGAGACAAGTTTCTGCCTCCCCGGGAGAGAACCTTTGTGCTCTCTGAGGACAGAAACAAAGCCTGCACTGGGTGGAGGTGCTTCTCACCTCCCCCTGCAGGAACTGTAACACCTGGCAGTGAGCCTCAAAGGCTCATGCCTTTTGTTACAGCACCCCAGGGCATCCCAGCTAGTCGAGATGCCCACCCCTCTGGACACAGCCCCCACTTTTGGCAGCAAGTCCAGAGGAGATAATGAGAAAAACAAGGAGGAGTCACCCACCAGTCAGGACAGCCCCTAAGGTGCCCTGAGCTGAGGTGACCCCTGCCTTTAGAAATCCTCCATCTTGGTTTTGGAGGATTCCCCCAGTAGGATTAGGGATGTGCCCCTCTCCCCTCAGGGAGGAGGCACAAAGAGGGTGTAGCCATCCTCCAGGACAGTAGCCATTGGCTACTGCCCTCCTGACCTAAACACACCCCTAAATTCAGTATTTAGGGGTGACCCAGAACCCAGGAAATCAGATTCCTGCAACCTACACAAAGAAGAAGGACTGCTGACCTGAAAGCCCTGCAGAGACGACGGAGACAACTGCTTTGGCCCCAGCCCTACCGGCCTGTCTCCAGACTCAAAGAACCTGCACAGCGACGCATCCGACAGGGACCAGCGACCTCTGAAGCCTCAGAGGACTGCCCTAAAACCGAAGGACCAAGAAACTCCCAAGAACAGCAGCACTGTTTACCCACAGCAACATTTTTGCAACAAAGAAGCAACTTTTAAAGAACTCACTCTTCCCGCCGGAAGCGTGAGACTTCACCCTCTGCACCCGACGCCCCCGGCTAGAGCTCCAGAAAACCAACACTGCAGGGAGGACTCCCAGGCGACTGTGACCTCCTGAGTAACCTGAGACGACCCCACTGGACCCCCACAGCGACGCATGAAGAGAGGATCCAGAGGCTCGTCCTGTCAATTACTTTGAGATAGTAAATACACAGCCAACTTCCTACAGGGACACAGTGGGGTCATATTGCTCATGCAACTATGCTCTCACATATAATATGGAGCACCCAGCCTTAGGGCTGTAAGGCAAGCCAGAGGGGTGTCTTACCCAAAGTAAATGCAGTGTATGGTGGACAGGGCACTCAGGCAGTGGGCCATGTCAAGTTTGTGCTTTTGATTTGCACCACAGCACTCAGTCTACAATGGTAGGCTTGGGTGCATCTGGGTGCAGGGCCCTAGAGGGTGGCACAATCAGTGCTGCTGCCCTCAGGGTCCTACCCTTAGTACCCCATGCCCTGGATACCTAAGTACTATTTACTAGGGACTTACAGTGGCAGCTAAAGGTATTGCCAATGCATCACAACAGTTTAAGGAAAGAGCTCTGCCCCAGGGATGCTGGTTAGCAGGGGCCCTGGGCACTACCAACTTCTGGAAAACTTCAACATCAGGCAAAAAGTGGGGGCTAACCATGCAAAAAGAGGCCTCTCCTCACAAACACACACGCCGACACTAACACACACAGATACACAGAGAGACAGTCACACTCACAGACACAGGGACACACACAGACACTAACACAGATACACACACACAGACACAGACACACACACACACAGACACACAGAGTCTTCTACAGAAAGACACTGCACACTCACACAATAGCCTCGGAGCCCACTGCAGGTCAAAAAATGGAAGCAGTTCAGACTACACAGGTCAGAGGTTGAACCCAAAGTGTACCCCCACATTCAGGGGTAACTTCTACCTTTTGCATCAGGCTGCGAGTGACAGACAGGTGGTTACAGCTCAGGGCATGTTTCTTACATGTACCCCGGTGAAGAGTGCAGCACCCAATAACTGAAGGCCTGACACTGCATACATGGCGTGAGTCATGATGGACTTGTGTGTACATTCAACACCGTGTGCAGACCGAGTGGTGTAAAGGGTCAGGTGAGGAATTTATCAAACCAATGTCTTATCCTGCACATCTTCGAATCATGTGGACGCGACAACCAGCATGTTTGTTCCTTCAGTTCTCAGCTGAAGATGTCTGGGGTAGGGAAGCCATGAATCCAGGAAGAAGAGGACCCCGACACTCCTCTGACTAACACCAACCTGGGAAAAAAACAGAAAGGTCTGGGGGGGCCTCTTTCTTCCCTGAAGGAGTGTATGACCATTCGCTGTTGGTTGGCCAAAATCTCTGAAGGTGCTCCACAAATGCAAGAACTCTGTGCAGATTCCCAGAGAAGTGTGCCAGGGTCCTGTGGCCCCATCCTCCCTCAAGAGCTAAAGCAGAACACTAGACTATGGTAGGGTCTGGACGCTCCTCTCTGCACTCTAAACTCTGGTAGGGCCAGGCTGCTCCTGTATGAACCCTAGATTCTGGTAGTCCCCTAGCCGCTCCTGTCCTAACCATAGACTTTGATACAGCCTGTCTGATCCTGTCTGAAACCTAAACTCTGGTAGGGCCTGGCCGCTCCTGTCTGAACCCTAGACTGTGGTAGAGCCTTGTCACTCCTGTCTGAACCCTAGAATGTGGTAGAACCCTGCTGCTCCTGTCTGAACCCTAGACTCTGGTAGAGCCTGACTGCTCCCGCCTGAATCTTAGATTCTGGTAAGGCCCTGCTGCTCCTGTCTGAATTCTAGACTCTGGTATGGCCTGTCCACTCCTGTCTAAACCCTAGACTCTAGTAGGGTCCGAACACTCCTGTCTGAAACCTAGACTCTGGTAAGACCTTTCCACTTCTGTCTAAACCCTAGACTCTGGTAGGGACCGGCCACTCCTGTCTGAACCCTAGACTATGATAGTGGTTTGCCACTCCTTCCTGAACCTTAAACTCTGGTAGAGCCCTGCCACTCCTGTCGGAATCCTAGACTATGGAAGGACCTGTCTACTCGTGTCTGAAGCCAAGACGCTGGTAGGGTCTGGCCACTCCGGCCCAAACCTAGACTCTCGAGGGGCCTAGCCACTCCTGTCTGAAACCTAGACTCTGGTAGGACCCGGCCACTCCTGTCTGAACCCTAGACTATGTTTGGACCTGGTCCCTTCTGTCTGAACCCTAGACTCTCGAAGTGCCTGACCACTCCTGTCTGAATTCTAGACTCTGGTGAAGCCTGGCATCTCCTGTCTGAAACCTAGACTCTGGGAGGGCCTGGCCACTTCTGTCTGAAACCTAGGCCCCCGGTAGGGCCTGACCGCTCCTGTGGGAACACCAGACTCTGGCCTTAGACTCTGGCAGAGCGTGGCTACTTCTGTCTGAACCTGAAACTTTGGTAGGGCCTGGCCACTCCCTGCACCCTAGACTCTGGTAGAGTCCTGCTGCTCCTTTGGGAACCCTAGACTCTGGTAGGGCCTTAACGCTCCTGTCTGAACACTAGACTCTGATGCAGCCCTGCTGGTATGGCAGCAATACACTAGCCACATTGAAGATGGTGTGGAGGGTGTTGAGGAACTGAACTGCCCAGTAGTCTTGATGATTGGTGAGGTGCAGCCAGCCAGAGGTGTTCCAGAAGTATGCAAGCGACCAGAGATTTTGCACCTGAGAGACACTTGCACGGGCTGCGAGTGTCTTGCCGGCCAACCTGCCGTTATCCTTGATCTCAAGGTAACCCTATCACCCAGTTTCCAGCCAGAGAGACCGAGATGTATTCCCCTCACCGGAGGCCTTCAGACAGTGTCTCATTGGCTGTGCTGTGTTCTCGCTAGGCCGCACCCTCCTCAACGTATACGCATCTCACTAGATCCCTGTTCCCAGTTCAAACTGGTCAAGACACAAGTACCACCTTAGTTCCATGAGTGAAACTGCTGGCTGAAATTCGAAACCCCAGGCACGTCTGTTTTTAGCCCGTGTCCTCCCCGTCTCCTCTACCTGGCTCAGTGTCAGTCTGTGCCAACTACATGTCCTCTGCTCTGCACTCGAGGTGCACCAAAGCCCACAGACTCAGAGTATGAACAGCGTTCTATAACAACATAAAATAAACAACTTGAATTGTAGCGCCTTGTTCTTGAAACTCGTTGAATATCTGAACTCTTGATAGGAAACTGCTGCACAACTTCAACTGCCTCAATCACACCTGCTCCTTTTCCCAGCTATTTTGTTAAAGTCACCAACATCATCCATTATTGCACTGCTCTTTTTTAAAGCACACAGACACCCTGTTGGCTAAAAAGAGCACTATATACAAATAACAGCACGGAAGGAAATAATCCCAAGAAACTAACAGTATGTTCTCCATCATGCTCAATTCTGAGAACAGCACAAGCTGCCCAGCGAAGCGCAAATGTGGAAACAAGGAGGAGCTAAGCTGAGTCAAAGTGCTATATGAACAAGGAGTGCCTACCCTGCACCAGGGTGGCCTTAAAGACAACACTCCTGGACCAGTGAACACCTGAAGCAGTTTTGGGCAGAACCAAAACACAGGGGTTCTCGCCTTGTTCCATCTCTGCCACAAACACCACCACATTGGAGTTGGAGATACTGAAAAGGGGTTAGACAGGGAGTACCCACCTTGTGCCATTTCTGCTCCAGACACCACCACCCTGAAACTGGAGAAGCTGAAAAGGCCTTAGCCAGAGAGTACCCACCTTTTTCCATCTCTGCCCCAAACACCACCACCTTGGTGATACTGAAAAGGGATTAGACAGGAAGTACCCACTTTGTGCCATTTCTGCCCCAAACACCACCACCTGGAATCTGGGGAAGCTGAAAATGCCTTAGACAGGGAGTACCCACCTTGGGCCATCTCTGCCCCGAACAGCACCACCTTGGAGATACTGAAAAGGGATTAGACAGGGAGTACCCACCTTTGGCCATCTCTGCCCCGAACAGCACCACCTTGGAGATACTGAAAAGGGATTAGACAGGGAGTACCCACCTTGGGCCATCTCTGCCCCGAACAGCACTGCCTTGGAGATACTGAAAAGGGATTAGACAGGGAGTACCCACCTTGGGCCATCTCTGCCCCGAACAGCACCACCTTGGAGATACTGAAAATGCCTTAGACAGGGAGTACCCACCTTGGGCCATCTCTGCCCCGAACAGCACCACCTTGGAGATACTGAAAAGGGGTTAGACAGGGAGTACCCACCTTGGGCCATCTCTGCCCCAAACAGCACCGCCTTTGAGATACTGAAAAGGGTTTAGACAGGGAGTACCCACCTTGGGCCATCTCTGCCCCGAACAGCACCGCCTTGGAGATACTGAAAAGGCCTTAGACAGGGAGTACCCACCTTGGGCCATCTCTGCCCCGAACAGCACCACCTTGGAGATACTGAAAAGGGATTAGACAGGGAGTACCCACCTTGGGCCATCTCTGCCCCGAACAGCACCGCCTTGGAGATACTGAAAAGGGATTAGACAGGGAGTACCCACCTTGGGCCATCTCTACCCCGAACAGCACCACCTTGGAGATACTGAAAATGCCTTAGACAGGGAGTACCCACCTTGGGCCATCTCTGCCCCGAACAGCACCACCTTGGAGATACTGAAAAGGGGTTAGACAGGGAGTACCCACCTTGGGCCATCTCTGCCCCGAACAGCACCGCCTTTGAGATACTGAAAAGGGATTAGACAGGGAGTACCCACCTTGGGCCATCTCTGACCCGAACAGCACCGCCTTGGAGATACTGAAAAGGGATTAGACAGGGAGTACCCACCTTGGGCCATCTCTGCCCCGAACAGCACCGCCTTGGAGATACTGAAAAGGCCTTAGACAGGGAGTACCCACCTTGGGCCATCTCTGCCCCGAACAGCACCGCCTTGGAGTTGGAGATGCTGAAGCAATGCTGCAAGGCATCCAGACGCAGGTTGAAGTTGATCAGCGCCGCCTCTACGCCAATCTTAGCCATCCCCAGCCAGAAGCCGACATACTCGTTACGGTTTTCCATGAACAGGGACACCACGTCACCCTCACGGAAGCCCTGCTCATACAGATAGTTGGCCACAGCATTGGAGAATTCATCCAGCTGGCAGAAGGTCCAGATGGTGTCTGTGCCTTGGAAGACGAGAGCTGGCTTGTCCGGGTGCTTCTGGACACACTGGCTGAAGATCTTTGGGATGGTGTTTCGCTCCCTCAGGTGATGGCTGACGTTCATCTTCACGGTCAGAAGCGTTCTCGCAGCCCTGTGGAGCAATCACACACTGAGTCAGTCAGTCAGTCAAAAAAAAATTATTCAGCAGGGTGCCATAAAAGTACAAATACAATGTACATAAGAATTTGGATAGTTAAAATGCAATACAAATAATCTGAGATAAAGTATTAGGCAATGTTTGCATAGCAAAAATACAAATCTAGTCGCAATTACTTGTGTCAATGCTTCCATAATAATACCTAAAAACAAAAACAAAACCGGGGTAATATACAGGGAGTGCAGAATTATTAGGCAAATGAGTATTTTGACCACATCATCCTCTTTATGCATGTTGTCTTACTCCAAGCTGTATAGGCTCGAAAGCCTACTACCAATTAAGCATATTAGGTGATGTGCATCTCTGTAATGAGAAGGGGTGTGGTCTAATGACATCAACACCCTATATCAGGTGTGCATAATTATTAGGCAACTTCCTTTCCTTTGGCAAAATGGGTCAAAAGAAGGACTTGACAGGCTCAGAAAAGTCAAAAATAGTGAGATATCTTGCAGAGGGATGCAGCACTCTTAAAATTGCAAAGCTTCTGAAGCGTGATCATCGAACAATCAAGCGTTTCATTCAAAATAGTCAACAGGGTCGCAAGAAGCGTGTGGAAAAACCAAGGCGCAAAATAACTGCCCATGAACTGAGAAAAGTCAAGCGTGCAGCTGCCACGATGCCACTTGCCACCAGTTTGGCCATATTTCAGAGCTGCAACATCACTGGAGTGCCCAAAAGCACAAGGTGTGCAATACTCAGAGACATGGCCAAGGTAAGAAAGGCTGGAAGACGACCACCACTGAACAAGACACACAAGCTGAAACGTCAAGACTGGGCCAAGAAATATCTCAAGACTGATTTTTCTAAGGTTTTATGGACTGATGAAATGAGAGTGAGTCTTGATGGGCCAGATGGATGGGCCCGTGGCTGGATTGGTAAAGGGCAGAGAGCTCCAGTCCGACTCAGACGCCAGCAAGGTGGAGGTGGAGTACTGGTTTGGGCTGGTATCATCAAAGATGAGCTTGTTGGGGCCTTTTCGGGTTGAGGATGGAGTCAAGCTCAACTCCCAGTCCTACTGCCAGTTCCTGGAAGACACCTTCTTCAAGCAGTGGTACAGGAAGAAGTCTGCATCCTTCAAGAAAAACATGATTTTCATGCAGGACAATGCTCCATCACACGCGTCCAAGTACTCCACAGCGTGGCTGGCAAGAAAGGGTATAAAAGAAGGAAATCTAATGACATGGCCTCCTTGTTCACCTGATCTGAACCCCATTGAGAACCTGTAGTCCATCATCAAATGTGAGATTTACAAGGAGGGAAAACAGTACACCTCTCTGAACAGTGTCTGGGAGGCTGTGGTTGCTGCTGCACGCAATGTTGATGGTGAACAGATCAAAACACTGACAGAATCCATGGATGGCAGGCTTTTGAGTGTCCTTGCAAAGAAAGGTGGCTATATTGGTCACTGATTTGTTTTTGTTTTGTTTTTGAATGTCAGAAATGTATATTTGTGAATGTTGAGATGTTATATTGGTTTCACTGGTAATGATAAATAATTGAAATGGGTATATATTTTTTTTTGTTAAGTTGCCTAATAATTATGCACAGTGATAGTCACCTGCACACACAGATATCCCCCTAACATAGCTAAAACTAAAAACAAACTAAAAACTACTTCCAAAAATATTCAGTTTTGATATTAATGAGTTTTTTGGGTTCATTGAGAACATGGTTGTTGTTCAATAATAAAATTAATCCTCAAGAATACAACTTGCCTAATAATTCTGCACTCCCTGTATAAAACCATCATAAATAAACAGCAAGTGCAGTAACTTACATATAGAAGACGTCACAAAGTCAGATCTAAAAGTGTTTACTATCCCATCTTGAACTAATATACGGCTACATCCACCAATTCGTATCGTTTCCTAATGGCAGCTCTAATGAAATGTAAAATTGAATAACACATTTGTAATGATGACATTTTTTGAACACTAACCAATGCTTCCTTATAAGAAATAGTTAGTAATTCGCATGAAAGGGGCAAAATATAAGCATGCCTAGGAGCAGAATAAAGTGAACAAAATAAGAAGAAATGACACCTGCTTTGCTTAGAAAAAGCATCGCAGGGGCAGTTCGGTAGCACTTTTTGCAGGTGCATTGCTTCAGAAAAGCCACTCTAAAATGTATCAGATTTAATCTAAATAAAGCAAGGACGGATTATGATGAAGAGCTCGAAAACCAGGTTAAATAAGGTTCCATTAAGATCGTGGTTGAGATCTGGACAAAGGGGTCAAAAGTTTTCAGGTTCAAGGCCCCCTGGAATCTAAGCTTCGAGCTATACTCTATATAATGGTTTTTAACCAATTACTTTGCATTAACGGGTAGGGACTCTGGGTGAGTGAACATATCCTCCAGGCCTAAATTCCAGAAGGAAGTTCGCAGGAATGTTAGCCACGGAATTCTGTTAGAATTAGACAATTGAATACAATTAGTCAAACAATCTTGTACCAGGCTAGCCACAGGATTTAACCAGGATTTCAACCACAGCAGAAGTGGGGCGACAACAATCAGGTCCTCAATATGCCGTAATCCAAGATCCTCATGGCAGATAATATTTGCTACATTTTTAGGTGCCAGCAGTAGTCTGTGTAGAAATTAATTCTCAACGTGTTGTGGAGAATCTGCTTTGGAGTGGCCCCACAAACCCACCCCATAAGTGGCTGCTGATACACATTTTGAATTATAAAGCCTTACAGTGTGATGGACTGGTCTATGGCCTAATTTACGTGCAAAGCGAAAAATCGCTTCCAAGTTCCTAACCAATTGTTGAGTCTTAGTAGAGAGGTGGAAATTCCATAACATAGAAGAACTTATATGCAAACATAGGTGGCAAAAGTCTTTCACTTTATTTATAATGTTGCCGCCCATGGTAAAACGTTTAGATCTTGTGTTTCGGGGTCCGCAGGTCATAACATATGTCTTCGTAAAATGAACTTTCAAATCTAGATCCTGCATAAAGGTTAAGAAGAGATCCATCAGACCTTGGAAACCATTGGCTGTACGGGCAATTAAAACCACGTCATCAGCATACAAGAGTACCAGCAGTTGTTTTGATCCCATCCTGGGGAAATCCTTTGCATTTTAACAAAAAATCCATAAAGTCCATTAATATATAACGAATAAAAACGGTGCTAAGATACAGCCCTGTCTAACTCCTCGCGTGGATGAAAAGGGGGAAGACCTCTCGCCATGCCAGCCGTACTGAACTGAAATCGTAAGATCAATCTATAAACTTTTAATTAGCTCCAGCAGGTTCCAGTCGACCCCCAATGATTCCATGATTTGCCAGAGCTTCCCTCTATTCACCAGATCAAAGGCACTTGATAGATCAATAAAAGCCAAATGCATAGATTCTCTCCTAGCAGTGAAATATTTGCTGAGGATGAGGTGCAGGTTTAGCGCTTGGCCAACAGTACCCGGGCCAGGTCTGAAGCCGTACTGGATTGGGGAAGGGATATTTGCCCCCCCCCACCCAATCCTCCAGCCGAGTCAAAATCACGCTCTCCAATATCCAAGCAGTAGAATCTATGAGAGAGATTGGCCTATAGCAAGTTGGATCTTGTCTAGAGCCCTTTTGAAAAATGGGGACAATTATGGGCGATTTCCATGAGGAGGGAATATTACTTTTCACTATACATCTTAATACATTTGTGACTAACGGGCCCCAAAGATCCGGCATAGATTTAAAAAGATCGACAAGGACCCCATCCGGACCAGGTGCTTTCCCAGGTCTCAGTCGATTAATGGCTGAGATTATCTCATGTAACTCAAAGGATAAGTCACTTATGTTCAGGGCGTATTCTACAGGACTCGAATTACAGCTATCTTCCCTATCACATTGGAAATCATTTCGGGCTGAAAGACCCTCGTGAAGTGCTTCACCCAGACCGCTTCAGATATCAGACAATTGTCCTTTTTATTGTTGTGATCCATAAAATATGGATGACTAACCACCCTCCAAAAGTGTGCAATATCCTTCAGTTCTGCAGCTGCCAAAAGCTCCTCCCATGCTCTAGTTCTAATGTCAGTTTTCCTCTCTGTGAGGACTGCCTTATATTGGCCCCTTGCCACTCTAACTAAATCATGGGAAAAGGGAATAGTTTTGAGAGCGGTTTTTAGTTCTTTGTGGGCAGCTGTACATGCGGAATTGAACCAACGGCGGGCCGTGTGGCATTGGAGAGACCTGCCACTCGCCAATGCCTCAGAAACAGCATAACTTGAATGTTCGAATTCCGATTCTAAACAATCATGGATTGGTTGTTGCGACAGGCCTAGATTAATGGAATCCAAGTTTTGTTCAATAATTTTCTGGTTAAAAATCTTTGGATCTACCCTATCCCACTTCATACGTAGGCCAGAATTTTTATTGAAGGCAAATTTACGACTGCGGTGTCTATTAGTTAAAACCAAATTGCTGTTATAAGCTATATTAATAGTTAGAGGATTATGATCGCTGGCACAGTGTAGTATTATCTTAAAATCCAGAATTAAGTAAAAATCAGAAGAGCTGATTAAAATAAAATCAATAATGCTCCCTTTAGAATTCCCCATGAATGTAGGTATTTCTTGAACAGGTGCAAGAGCCTTCTCTCTCGTAAATATAAGATCAAATTCATAAATAAAAGTATTTAAAACTTCACCTTGGTTTGTGTGGATAAAATGAGTAGACCGCTCTCTACCCTCTATGGAAGCACTACACACGTGACTCATTGTCCTGAAACTTTTCAGAGGAGTCAAGGAAATCTATTAGCTCCTCAAAACTTCCCCTCAAAAGGTCACACGGGATATTATCAAAATTAATTAATTAAAGACCCTTACTCCCCTCAATCAACAATAAAATAACCATAAAGTATGTCAAAGATGCCTCTATTTTAGGGAGTTGCAGTGAAACGAGAACCAGAAGGCCTCCACTTGCCCTGCCCGCTGGGGAGGGAATTGCTGGTTGGGATGCAGAATAGTAGCCATCCAAATAAGAAGGACCACTGACCAGGTCTCCTGCAAAGAAATAACATCATATGTAGATATAAATTCCAGCCACTCTGGGTTTTTGGCCTTAGTCGAAAGCCCCACAATGTTCCAGCTGATTAATGTTAAAGGTTTGAGACCTGGCCCAACCGCTATCTACGGCAGCAGATTTTAAATGGGTTATGTCATCTGAGAGAGAAAGACACCAGCTTTGCAGGAACCACAGAATAGACTTACACTACAATTAATAGAAACCATAGACCAGTTCCATAAGGTCAATATATGCCCAACAAAATACCCAGGTGATGTGGCTTATTCATTTCACTCGCCTCTGCATGGGGAGTACAGTAGACCGGATTACTTTTTTTTGTTAGTGGAGAATTGTAAGTTGAGTGTGTGGATGCAGAGTTCACAGGAGCAACCCTTGCAGAGCATTCACTGCTGACACCGACAGGTAATCAGGGTTCAGAAGAGCACATGTCCCCACATGGCGGGTGTAGGAGGCTGGACTGGCTTGTAGTGAGTACCAAGGGGTACTTGCACCTTGCACCAGGCCCAGTTATCCCTTATTAGTGTATAGGGTGTCTAGCAGCTTAGGCTGATAGATAATGGTAGCTTAGCAGAGCAGCTTAGGCTGAACTAGGAGACGAGTGAAGCTCCTACAGTACCACTTAGTGTCATATGCACAATATCATAAGAAAACACAATACACAGTTATACTAAAAATAAAGGTACTTTATTTTTTATGACAATATGCCAAAGTATCTCAGAGTGTACCCTCAGTGAGAGGATAGGAAATATACACAAGATATATATACACAATACCAAAAATATGCAGTATAGTCTTAGAAAACAGTGCAAACAATGTACAGTTACAATAGGATGCAATGGAGACACATAGGACTAGGGGCAACACAAACCATATACTCCAAAAGTGGAATGCGAACCACGAATGGACCCCAAACCTATGTGACCTTGTAGAGGGTCGCTGGGACTATTAGAAAATAGTAAGGGTTAGAAAAATAGCCCACCCCAAGACCCTGAAAAGTGAGTGCCAAGTGCACTAAAGTTCCCCAAAGGACATAGAAGTCGTGATAGGGGAATTCTGCAGGAAAGACACAAACCAGCAATGCAACAACGATGGATTTCCAGTCGAGGGTACCTGTGGAACAAGGGGACCAAGTCCAAAAGTCACAAGCAAGTCGGAGATGGGCAGATGCACAGGAAATGCCAGCTGTGGGTGCAAAAAAGCTGCTACTGGACAGTAGAAGCTTAGGTTTCTGCAGGAACGACAAGGGCTAGAGACTTCCCCTTTGGAGGACGGATCCCTCACACCGTGGAGAGTCGTGCAGAAGTGTTTTCCCGCTGAAAGACCGCCAACAAGCCTTGCTAGCTGCAAATCGTGCGGTAAGGGTTTTTGGACGCTGCTGTGGCCCAGGAGGGACCAGGATGTCGCAAATTGGGTCAGGAGACACAGGGGACGTCGAGCAAGACAAGGAGCCCTCTCAGCAGCAGGTAGCACCCGGAGAAGTGCCAGAAACAGGCACTACGAGGATGCGTGAAACGGTGCTCACCCGAAGTCGCACAAAGGAGTCCCACGTCGCCGGAGAACAACTTAGGAGGTCGTGCAATGCAGGTTAGAGTGCCGTGGACCCAGGCTGGACTGTGCACAAAGGATTTCCGCCGGAAGTGCACAGAGGCCGGAGTAGCTGCAAAAGTCGCGGTTTCCAGCAATGCAGTCTGGCGGGGGGAGGCAAGGACTTACCTCCACCAAACTTGGACTGAAGAGTCACTGGACTGTGGGAGTCACTTGGACAGAGTTGCTGGATTCAAGGGACCTCGCTCGTCGTGCTGAGAGGAGACCCAGGGGACCGGTGATGCAGTTCTTTGGTGCCTGCGGTTGCAGGGGGACGATTCCGTCGACCCACGGGAGATTTCTTCGGAGATTCTAGTGCAGAGAGGAGGCAGACTACCCCCACAGCATGCACCACCAGGAAAACAGTCGAGAAGGTGGCAGGATCAGCATTACAGAGTTGCAGTAGTCGTCTTTGCTACTATGTTGCAGTTTTGCAGGCTTCCAGCGCGGTCAGCAGTCGATTCCTTGGCAGAAGGTGAAGAGAGAGATGCAGAGGAACTCGGATGAGCTCTTGCATTCGTTATCTAAAGTTTCCCCAGAGACAGAGACCCTAAATAGCCAGAAAAGAGGGTTTGGCTACCTAGGAGAGAGGATAGGCTAGCAACACCTGAAGGAGCCTATCAGAAGGAGTCTCTGACGTCACCTGGTGGCACTGGCCACTCAGAGCAGTCCAGTGTGCCAGCAGCACCTCTGTTTCCAACATGGCAGAGGTCTGGAGCACACTGGAGGAGCTCTGGGCACCTCCCAGGGGAGGTACAGGTCAGGGGAGTGGTCACTCCCCTTTCCTTTGTCGAGTTTCGCGCCAGAGCAGGGCTAAGGGGTCCCTGAACCGGTGTAGACTGGCTTATGCAGAAATGGGCACCAAATGTGCCCATGAAAGCATTTCCAGAGGCTGGGGGAGGCTACTCCTCCCCTGCCTTCACACCATTTTCCAAAGGGAGAGGGTGTAACACCCTCTCTCAGAGGAAGTCCTTTGTTCTGCCATCCTGGGCCAGGCCTGGCTGGACCCCAGGAGGGCAGAAGCCTGTCTGAGGGGTTGGCAGCAGCAGCAGCTGCAGTGAAACCCCAGGAAAGGCAGTTTGGCAGTACCAGGGTCTGTGCTACAGACCACTGGGATCATGGGATTGTGCCAACTATGCCAGGATGGCATAGAGGGGGCAATTCCATGATCATAGACATGTTACATGGCCATATTCAGAGTTACCATTGTGAAGCTACATATAGGTAGTGACCTATATGTAGTGCACGCGTGTAATGGTGTCCCCGCACTCACAAAGTCCGGGGAATTGGCCCTGAACAATGTGGGGGCACCTTGGCTAGTGCCAGGGTGCCCTCACACTAAGTAACTTTGCACTTAACCTTTACCAGGTAAAGGTTAGACATATAGGTGACTTATAAGTTACTTAAGTGCAGTGTAAAATGGCTGTGAAATAACGCGGACGTTATTTCACTCAGGCTGCAGTGGCAGGCCTGTGTAAGAATTGTCAGAGCTCCCTATGGGTGGCAAAAGAAATGCTGCAGCCCATAGGGATCTCCTGGAACCCCAATACCCTGGGTACCTCAGTACCATATACTAGGGAATTATAAGGGTGTTCCAGTAAGCCAATGTAAATTGGTGAAATTGGTCACTAGCCTGTTAGTGACAATTTGGGAAGAAATGAGAGAGCATAACCACTGAGGTTCTGATTAGCAGAGCCTCAGTGAGACAGTTAGTCACTACACAGGTAACACATTCAGGCACACTTATGAGCACTGGGGCCCTGGATGACAGGGTCCCAGTGACACATACAACTAAAACAACATATATACAGTGAAAAATGGGGGTAACATGCCAGGCAAGATGGTACTTTCCTACAGCGGGTGACAGCTGAAGTATTCCAAGATGAAGGTTCTTTGCTGACACTTGAACAAATACTAACCGAATACCCTGATACCAACTGGGGAACAGCACAACCGAAGGCCAGCGAATGGGAAGCTATGAAAGTAGTAATGAGGGGTGAAGCAACTGGAAAAATAGTTGGGGTAGAGGCACAGCTCTGGGTAGAAATTGAAAATGGAGAACAAAAGACAACAGATTTAGAACGTCAAGTACCTCAGTAAGTACAACAAAGGGGGGAACTTTTAGAACAAAAATGGTTATGGGAGAGGATTTTAACAGCTGGTCAAGTATTCTCACACAGCACATTGGCAGTGTATGGACAGGGACTGACAAACGACACTAGACGCTGTAAATGATGCATTTCAGTCACATGTCCAGTAACTGTGGAAAACATACTGAGATCCCATTGTATTGGGGTTGAGGTCTGCACTCAAGCTGCATGCACAGTTTTGTGATGTGTTTTTGAGACCTTTGGTAAAAGAGACGGCCACCTTCCTCAAAGACACCAAGGATGTTCTTAATCTAATCAAGGACATACCCTCTGATCAGGAAAGTTACTCATCAGCCTAGATGTTGAATCACTATATACTAACATCCGCAAGAGGCGACCCTTGAGGTTATAGGCAAAACCCTAAGCGAGAGAGCATGGGAGTCTAGGACACCACACAAATTAATAGTTAATCAGGCACACCTAGCATTGACTCTGAACTACTTCAAGTACGAAGGAGAACTGTCCCTGCAAGCACATGGGATGTCAAAGGAAAGAACCTTTGCCCCCAGCTGGCATGTTTGCACGTAAACCCTTTTAAATCAGAGGATGTGCTCCAACCATTCAACCCATTTAGGGAAAACATCAAATTGTGGAAACGTTACTTAGATAACGTGGTCCTACTTGGGAAACGAAGTAAGGAAGATGTTTTTTCTTTCTAAGAACGGCTGAATGTATTCAACCCTTTCCTTAGATTTACGATCACCATCAGTGGGCCAAGACTGGCCTTTCTAGACCTACTAATACCTGTCAAAGAGGATTCCCTGAGGAACAACCTGCTCCACTTCGAGAGCTATCACCCTCGATCCTTACGAGAGAGACATCCAGTGGGTTAGCTTATACGTCTGAGACGTAACTGGTCTGTTAGAAATGGGGTCTCTAGTTGGCAGTGGTTTGCACCCTGTCCAAGTAGATAATCTCACTCTAGTCAGGGTAAGGGAGTCACACAGCTAAGATAACCCCTGCTCACCCCCTTGGTAGCTTAGCACAAGCAGTTAGGCTTTACTCAGTGGCAATGCGTTAAGTATTTTTACACACACACACACAGTAGCACAGTGAAAACACGACAAAAGTACTCCACACCAGTTTCATAAAATAGCCAATATTTAATTGAGTAAAACAAGATCGAAAGGACAAAAATCCTTAATCTCAATAAAGCAGTTAGAAACACAATAACTCCATCTGCGATATCACAACTTTCTTGATGGAGTCATTCCCAACAGTCCGCACCACTCACAATGGAGTGCGGGACGGTCACAGAGTCGCACAGACCCCAGGCACAGTACGTTTGGAAAGCCATGAAGCAAACATATTTCTTGTGCACTTTACTGGAGACTTGCTAGTAAATTAAATATGCCAGTCATGAATAAACCAATCACCACTACACTTTAGACAGAGAGAATATGCACTTTAGCACTGGTTAATAGTGGTAAAGTGCCCACAGTCCTAAAGTCACCAAAAACAGGTCAGAAAATATAGGAGGAAGGAGGCAAAAGGTTTGGGGATGACCCTGCAAAAAGAGCCAGGTCCAACAAGTTCCAACACAAAGGACTACAAGGCCCCTGCTGAGAAACTCACAAAAAAACTGACAGAAAGGAAATATTCCCCCGCCACATCAAAAAAGCTAATAAGACAACGCCAAACAAAAACAGGGAGCAACTGATATCCACCTTTGAAAGACCCACCCAGGATAGACTGATCTGTGTCAACCTTTCATCCCCTATCTAATGAATCACAGAAAATCATCAGTCTCAACAAACCAATGTACGCCTTCAAAAGGGCCAACAACCTCAAAGAAATAGTGGGGCACACTCGCCCAAGAAAACCCCGTATGGAAAATAGACAGACAACACTGTGGGGCGTACTGCCGCCTGGTGGGCACTCTCTTTGGGGTAAATGCAGTATATGCCCTTTCATGCAAAAAAAGATGAAGGAGGAAGATCTAGGGAAGGAACAGTGCAGGGTCACTAGCAGGGAGAGATCTACCCGACGGGCTGTAAGGACAGTGTAAAAGGGTCAGACGGAAGGAACAGTGCAGGATCACTAGACGGGACGGACCTACCTGGCACTTGAAGGGACAGTGTACAAAGGTCCGCTGGAAAGAACAGTGCAGAATCACTAACATGTGCCCCTGACAGCCTGTAGGGACAGTGTACAAGGGTCCGCTGGAAGGAACAGTGCAGAGTCACTAACATATGCACCTGACAGGCTGTAGGGACAGTGTACAGGGGTCCGCTGGAAGGAACAGTGCAGGAGCAGTAACATATGCACCTGACAGGCTGTAGGGACAGTGTACAAGGGTCCACTGGAATGAACAGTGCAGGAGCACTAACATATGCACCTGACAGACTTAAGGGACAGTGTACAAGGGTTCGCTGGAAGGAACAGTGCAGGAGCAGTAACATATTTACCTGACAGGCTGTAGGGACAGTGTACAAGGGTCCGATGGAATGAACAGTGCAGGAGCACTAACATATGCACCTGACAGACTGAAGGGACAGTGTACGAGGGTCTGCTGGAAGGAACAGTGCAGGATCACTAACATATGCACCTGACACGCTTTAGGGACAGTGTACAGGTGTCCGCTGGAAGGAACACTGCAGGATCACTAACATATGCACCTGACAGCCTGTAGGGACAGTGTACTGGGGTCCGCTGGAAGGAACAGTGCAGGATCACTAGCCAGGACGGACCTACCTGGCACTTGAAGGGACAGTGTACAAGAGTCCGCTGGAAGGGACAGTGCAGGAGCACTAACATATGCACCTGACAGGCTGTAGGGACAGTGTACAAGGGTCCGCTGGAAGGAACACTGCAGGATCACTAACAAATGCCCCTGACAGGCTGTAGGGACAGTGTACAGGGGGCCGCTGGACGGAACAGTGCAGGATCACTAGCCAGGACGGACCTACCTGGCACTTGAAGGGACAGTGTACAAGGGCCCGCTGGAAGGAACAGTGCAGGATCACTAGCAGGCGCACCTGACAGGCTGTAGGGACAGTGTACAAGGGTCAGCTGGAAGGAACAGTGCAGGATCACTAACATGTGCACCTGACAGGCTGCAGGGACAGTGCACGAGGGTCAGCTGGAAGGAACAGTGCAGGATCACTAACATGTGCACCTGACAGCCTGTAGGGACAGTGCACAAGGGTCCGCTGGAAGGAACAGTGCAGGATCACTAACATGTGCACCTGACAGCCTGTAGGGACAGTGTACAAGGGTCCGCTGGAAGGAACAGTGCAGGATCACTAACATATGCACCTGACAGGCTGTAGGGACAGTGTACAAGGGTCCGCTGGAATGAACAGTGCAGGAGCACTAACATATGCACCTGACAGGCTGAAGGGACAGTGTACAGGGGTCCGCTGGAAGGAACAGTGCAGGATCACTAACATATGCACCTGACAGGCTGTAGGGACAGTGCACAGGGGTCCGCTGGAAGGAACAGTGCAGGATCACTAGCCAGGACGGACCTACCTGGCACTTGAAGGGACAGTGTACAAGGGTCCACTAGAAGGAACAGTGCAGGAGCACTAACATATGCACCTGACAGGCTGTAGGGACAGTGTACAGGGGTCCGCTGGAAGGAACATTGCAGGATCACTAGCCAGGGCGGACCTACCTGGCACTTGAAGGGACAGTGTACAAGGGTCCGCTGGAAGGAACAGTGCAGGAGCAGTAACATATGTACCTGACAGGCTGTAGGGAGAGTGTACAAGGGTCCGCTGGAAGGAACAGTGCAGGATCACTAACATATGCACCTGACAGGCTGTAGGGACAGTGTACAAGAGTCCGCTGGAAGGAACAGTGCAGGAGCACTAACATATGCACCTGACAGGCTGTAGGGACAGTGTACGAGGGTCCGCTGGAATGAACAGTGCAGGAGCACTAACATATGCACTTGACAGACTGTAGGGACAGTGTACGAGGGTCCGCTGGAAGGAACAGTGCAGGAGCACTAACATATGCACCTGACAGGCTGAAGGCACAGTGTACAAGGGTCCGCTGGAAGGAACAGTGCAGGAGCACTAACATATGCACCTGACAGGCTGAAGGCACAGTGTACAAGGGTCCGCTGGAAGGAACAGTGCAGGATCACTAACATATGCACCTGACAGGCTGTAGGGACAGTGTACAAGGGTCCGCTGGAAGGAACAGTGCAGGATCACTAACATATGCACCTGACAGGCTGTAGGGGCAGTGTACACGGGTCCGCTGGAAGGAACAGTGCAGGATCACTAACATATGCACCTGACAGGCTGTAGGGACAGTGTACAAGGGTCCGTTGGAAGGAACAGTGCAGGATCACTAACATCTGCACCTGACAGGGTGTAGGGACAGTGTACAGGGGTCCGCTGGAAGAAACAGTGCAGGAGCACTAACATATGCACCTGACAGCCTGTAGGGACAGTGTACGAGGGTCCGCTGGAAGGAACAGTGAGGATCAGTAACGTGTGTACAGTGTACAAGGGTCCGCTGGAAGGAACAGTGCAGGAGCACTAACATATGCACCTGACAGGCTGTAGGGACAGTGTACGAGGGTCCGCTGGAAGGAACAGTGCAGGAGCACTAACCTATGCACCTGACAGGCTGAAGGGACAGTGTACAAGGGTCCGCTGGAAGGAACACTGCAGGATCACTAACATATGCCCCTGACAGGCTGTAGGGACAGTGTACAGGGGGCCGCTGGATGGAACAGTGCAGGATCAGTAACATATGCCCCTGACAGGCTGTAGGGACAGTGTACCGGGGTCCGCTGGAAGGAACAGTGCAGGATCAGTAACATATGCCCCTGACAGGCTGTAGGGACAGTGTACAGGGGTCCGCTGGACGGAACAGTGCAGGATCAGTAACATATGCCCGTGACAGGCTGTAGGGACAGTGTACAATGGTCCGCTGGAAGGAACCGTGCAGGATCACTAGCAGGCGCACCTGACAGCCTGTAGGGACAGTGTACAAGGGTCCGCTGGAAGGAACAGTGCAGGATCACTAACATATGCACCTGACAGGCTGTAGGGACAGTGTACAAGGGTCCGCTGGAAGGAACAGTGCAGGATCACTAACATATGCACCTGACAGGCTGTAGGGACAGTGTACAAGGGTCCGCTGGAAGGAACAGTGCAGGATCACTAACATCTGCACCTGACAGGCTGTAGGGACAGTGTACAAGGGTCCGCTGGAAGGAACAGTGCAGGATCACTAACATCTGCACCTGACAGACTGTAGGGACAGTGTACAAGGGTCAGCTGGGAGGAACAGTGCAGGATCACTAGCAGGCAGACCTGGCAGCATGTAGGGACAGTGTACAAGGGTAGCAATCCTGGGCATGCGGGACAAAGTCACAGGCGTTGCGACAATCCGGTAGGTGATGCGTCTGAGTTTCTGTCACACGGCAGGCGCTGCATTGATTCTTCACTCAGGAAGTCGACTGCGTCATTCCCGCTCGGCTGTACATCGATCCAATAGGGTTGTACGTTGAATTTCTGCTTGCAACACAGGTGCTGCCTCGATCTTCGCTCAGGAAGTCGAGCTGCATCGTTCCGGTTCGGTTGTGTGGTGATTCTCTCATTAAAGGGCAGGCTGTGCGCCATTTCCGGCAGGTTGTGCGCCGATTTTCCTTGAAGAGAGGAAGTATTTTTGGCCCTGAAACTTCACAAACAGGAGGCAAGCTAAATCCAAGCGCCTGGAGAGAACTTCTCAGCACAGTCAGAGGGTGCAGGACAACAGCAGGGCAGTAGTCCTTCACTAAAGCAGTTCAGATGAGTCCTCTGGGCAGCCAGGAAGTTTCTCTTGACAGGTTGCAGGTTCAGGTCCAGAAGTGCCTGGTTTGGTATAGTCAGGGACCCAGTTTATATAACGAAAAATGCCTTTGAAGTGGGGGAGACTTCAAAGAGTGGTTTTGAAGTGCACAAAGTCCCCTTTCAGTAGAGGTCTGTCTGCCAGGTCCCAGTAGGGGGTTAGGCAGTCCACTGTGTGAGGGAAGGCCACTAGACTCTGAAATATAAGTGTCAGGCCCTCCACCTCCCAGCCCAGGAAGACCCATTCAGTATGCAGATGAGTACAGGTGTGACTGAGTATCCTGTGTTGTGGTTGTCTGGATGAAATGCACAAGGGAGCTGTCAACCAGCCCAGTCGTAGATTGGAGACAGGCTGTAAGGCACAGATGGATTTTAAGTGCAAAGAAATGCTCACTTTCTAAAAGTGGCATTTCTAAAATAGCAATAACATCCAACTTCACTAATAAGCAGGATTTGGTATTACCATTTTGGCCATACTAAATATGAGCTGGTTACCCCTTTCTGATCAGAATCTACCACACAAACAGTATATGAGGGTAGCCCTAATGTTATCTTATTAAAGGAGCAGGCTTCACAGCAGTGCAAAATGAATTTAGCAGTTTTCCACTACCAGGACATGTAAACTACACAGGTACATGTCTTGCCTTTTGCCTACACAGCACCCTGCCCTATCGTTTACCTACGGCCTACCTTAGGGATGACCTATATGTAGAAAAAGGGGAGTTTAAGGCTTGCCAAGTATTTTTAAATGCCAAGTGGAAGTGGCAGGGAAACTGCACACACAGGCCTTGCAATGGGAGGCCTGAGACATGGTTAGGGGGCTACGTATGTGGGTGGCACAATCAGTGCTGCAGGCCCACTAGTAGCATTCAATCTACGGGCCCTGAGCACATGTAGTGCACTTTACTAGGGACTTACAAGTAGATCAAATATGCCAATTGGGTATGAACCAATGTTACCATGTTTAAGGGTGAGAGCATATGCACTTTAGCACTGATTAGCAGTGGTAAAATGCACATGGTCCTAAAACCAACAGAAACAGTGTCAGAAAAGTGGCGGATGGCAGGCAAAATGTTGGGAGATGACCACCCTAAGGCTGTCAGGTCTAACACCAACCAAATGCATAACTCAAGTTGTTCAGTCGTAGAGGACCTACCTCTAAAATCCTGCACTGGAAGCCAAGCTCTCTCTTAAAAGGACAAAGTAAGAACAAATGCTGAAGGTCATGTCCCTCTAGCCTCAGCTGCCAAGAATAAAAATCTGGTGGTTCATGGGCTACCTCAGCCCAATGACACCAAGGACCAAAACGTAGGGGAGGAGTGGTAGGACTAGAAACCGAAGCGGAGTACCAGGAGGTGTTGGCCCTGAAGCCCATTTGTTCCCGAGGTTTGTAAGATTAATGGTGTTGTCCAGCAGTGTTGTTCCCCAAGCAAGCATCCACAGGAACCTGGGCCCAGACCAAGTCTGATGCACACCCCATTCCCCGAGCGGATGAGCCAGTGTACCAGCTGGGTGCTGCCCACTTCGTGGGTACCTTTGATCTGACCACCTGCTATTGGCAGATCGCAAATGCACCATTTTGCAAGGAAAAAACAACATTGTTAATGACGGAAGGCTTGTACCAGTGTAGGGTCATGCCTCTCGGGCTCAAGAATGGTATGGTTACATTTCAGCACCTAGTGCACTGTATGTAGTAGGGGCTTGAAAAGTTTGGTGTGGTCTTGCTTGACAACATTCATGGGAGGACCATCTGCGCCTCGTGGAACAGGTGTTGGTCAGGATACAGGGGATAAAACTGACCATCAAGGTAATCAAGTGGCAAGTGGGGCGGTCCTTTGAAGTTCACCTTGGCCATCATGTGGGCAACAGGAAGCTCTGCCCTTGGGAAGCTAATATCCTGCCTGTGTGGGAGTGGGAGGTATCCACCACCCACATTTAAGTGACAGCATTCTTAGGACTCAAAGGATATTACAAGACCTTTGCGACCAGGTATAGGCCCATATGCAGCCACTTAACAGCCCTGACATCCAAGAACTGTAGAGTGTTAGGCGGCCTTTGAGAACCTGAAGCCAGCACAATGCTATACTTTAGTGGCGAAGGCATCCACGCACAGTCAGCCTTCCCTGTACACACTACCACGTCAGATAAAGGAGTCTGAGCAGTACCGACTTAACTCAAAGCCAAGGGTAGAGAGCATCCGATGGCATTCACTGGTCGAAGGTGGGTTCCTAGGGAACCGTATTTGTGGTAGCATGGGCCAGAGGAGGTTTCGTGTTACTTGTTTCATACAGAGTTTGTTGTCCGACTGACCATAAACCACACATGTTGTTGATAGCACTAAAGGGGGAGAGCTCTTGTTGTTGAGATGGACTATCTAACAAAAAAAACCTCTCAATTTCATGTTAGAGCACAAGGCTGGAATGTGTCATGGGAATGGTGAAGTACGGTTACGGAGAGTCATATCTGGGGGCAGCAATTATTGTGACGGGAACGCACCCTGCATGGTACAAAGGTGTGTACCGCGGATCTGAGTGACCCGGCTCAATCTACAACTGGTATTGTAGCATGTAATGTTTTGTGTGCACTGAGGCCCAGGCCTGCCCATGTCAAAACCAAGAATGCACTTGCTACTGACATGAGACTACTGTCCATGCCCTGGGTTGTTGACAGAAACTGGTGGTAACAGTGGGGGCAGAGCCAAGATGGCGGCGAGAGTGGATGCACAAGGCAGAGCTTTGGCTGAGGCCCCAAACAATCCTGTGATAATTCGACATAAACTTGATCTACCAAGGACAGGCTAGAGAGCCTCGATGCCCTGAGAGTGGGGCACGTGACAGAGGGTAGAACCCCGAGGTGCCGACCCGTGACCCGGCACAATCCTGGGACAGCTAAAGTAGGGAGGCAGCCACGTAGGGGAGGTCAAGTGCTGAAGGTGCCGGTCTGAGTGAGATTCCAGAGCGACAGCCCTCGGGAACTGAGGGGTGGACGCTGAAGATTCGCCGTTCGCCAGCAAGCTGCAGTAGATTGAGGGGGTGAGACCCAGCCAGAAAACATAAGGTAAGCCAGGAGATAGGCCGTGATTTACGGTGCAGGTGGCAGGCCAGCCACTGCGCACCTCAGGGCCACGGCAGAGTGGTGGGCCAGACCGGGACCTGAGACCCAGAAGGCACGGCACGGTGTAGGAGGCTGGCCCTCTATGCAGTGTGCAAAACCAGGCACACTATGCAGAATGTTCAGGCAACCACACGTTGGTTTCCAGAGGTAAAAATTAGACCACTTAATCCTCCAATTTTTAAGGTAGCTGGCCAAGCAGTTAGGCTAATCCAGGAGATGTGCTGAGTGTTTGCTGTACTCACAGATCCAATCATGCAGCACATGCACTCAATGAATAACTCGAGACCTGCTTTTATAAAAATACTCCACTTTTATATACATTTTAAGACCAAAATCGTTAGAATACGTTAAGTATTAGTCTTGTTATTACTTTTTGAAGTTTCAATAAAGTTAGTCTTTCTGTGTGTAAATACACATCACTGGAATCACCTTTAAAAATGCAGTAAAAATCACACAGTTGAGTTACCAGTCTCTTCTCTTGCAGGGTGGCCGGAGTGGATGGTGCGCACACTGGGCCAGCTGGAGAGTCTCAGGCAGCTCCTGGATCCGGAGGGAGCGGCGTTGGAGAGGTTCGTGGCACAGGGCCACCTGGAGGGGCCACTTGGAAAGGAGCTGGTTTGCAGATTTAAAGATGGTGCCTTGGCGTCCCCTGGGCTGTTGAGGTCGCAAGGGGTCGAGGACCCAGGGCACACAGCAGATCCTGCGATGCAAGGCCCAGAGCAACCAGGCGCAGGGTGAGTTGGAGGTCCAGGAGCTGTGCGCAACTGAGTCCTTTTGGAGCTGGAGGTGAGTCAGTTTGAGGGCTGCTTACAGGACACCGGGGCACTCTGGTCAGAGGTCCGGGTATTCCTGAAGTCCCTCGACTGGGGCTTCCTCTTGATCCTTTTTCACCTCTGGGGGAGCTGGTTTTCTGTTGTCCGATGTCTGCTGACCAGTACCCAGGGTACTGGCATAACTCTGCCACTAGAGGGCGCAGTGCCACCAAACTTGGCACAGTTGTAGGCCACGCCTGGGCAGTCTGGTCGCAGAGATATCGGCCGGTCAGTGAAGTGACCCTCACTGTTTTGTTGGTCCTTTGCAGTTTTCTTGTTTTTCTTGAGTGGAGCCTCCACTCATGAGGGAGATCTGGGGTGATCCTTGAAGCCTGGAGGTTCCCTGGGTTTCTTGGGGTTGGTCCATTGTCCAGCTCCTCCGCAATGGCGATTTTCAGGTCCTGGGTGCAGCAGGCAGGGTTTGGGGCCTTGGCTTGTTCAGCAGGTCCTCAGTTCTCTTGCTGTGGTCTTCTTTTGGTGCTGGTCTTCCTTTCTTCTTCAAATCCTTTTCAAATCTGATTTCTTGGTCTAAGGGAGCCCACTAAATACTGAATTTAGTGGACGTTTTAGGGGGAACCTGGTAGTGTCCAGTGGGACACTTACCCTTTTGGTGGCTACACCCACTACAGTGACTACTTCCTGTGGGAAGGGTCACTGTCCTAAACCTGATTGGCTATTTTCCTCCATTCCAAGATGGAGAAAAAGGAAATGAAGGGCCCACTTCGCCTGCAAGCCCTTTAAGGATGGTGCAGGCTAGGTGAGGCCACTCCTCCTACCCTTTGTATGCATTCCCAACTTTGCTCCCTCCAAGAGTGGAGGTTTGCAAAGGGGGAGGCCATCTGTTGCTAGCAGCATACCTGGGGGCTCGAGTTTCATGGGCGGTAGCCATTTGAAGCTCACTGCCAGGGCAGTGCACATTCCTGAGGGAGAGGGTGTTAGCTCCTCCACCCAGGAAGTGCAGGGCTCTCCCCCAGGTTTGCGTATTGGCTGTCTGGAGGTGGCAGGCTTGCTGGAACCAGTCAGTAACCATGCCAGGATAGTTAGCTGTTTCAGAGGGCACCTCTAAAGTGACCCCTGGGCATTTTTTATAACAAATCCAGTACTGGTAACAGTTTGGATTTATCATTCTGAGGTGTTTGATACCACACAACCCAGGGTTCAGAGTGGCCATTATGTAGCTGAGAAACTCTTATTGACCAGTGTCCAGCACATATATTAAAATGGCTGCTCTGTTCACTTACTATGTCCCAGGTTTGGCAAGGACACAGTGGGGACATAGTGCTCATGCGGCTATGCCCTCACATATAGTAGGGTGCACCCTGCCTTAGGGCTGTAAGGCCTGCTAGAGGGGTGACTTACCCATAGCATATGCAGTGTATAGTGGACAGGGCACACAGGGAGTGTTCCATGTAAAGTTTGTATTTCAAGTTTGCACCAGGACACTCAGCCTGCTATGGCAGTGCTGGGGGCATCTGGATGTATAGCCCTTGAGGGTGGCACAATCAGTGCTGCTGGCCTCAGGGGCTTTACCCATAGTACCCCATGCCCTAGGTACCTAAGTACCATTTACTAGGGACTTATAATGGCAGCTAAAGGTGTATCCAATTACTTTTACCATGTTTTAGGGAAAGAACACTGGCACTGGGACCCTGGTTAGGAGGAACCCCTGCAGGCCATACAATCTTCTCAAGTAGCCCTAGAAGGGGGTCTGGGCGAGGTGAAGTCCGGAGTTGTCCTCCTCAGACAGGACCTGAGAAACGTGGCAGAGAGGGTCACAACATCGGGGACGCACATCTCGGAAATCAAGGATACGGTCCAATCCCTCAGGAAAGAAATAGCAGAAATGCACACGCCAACCGGAGATGTAGTCTGGCAGCTGAAAGATGCCAAAAAGCGTAGAAATAACTTACAATTCATAAGGTTTTCCAGAGGGTGTGGAAGGGTTGAACATGCAGCACTTCTTAGTGGACTGGCTAAAGCAAGCATTTCCACAAGACAGATTCTCACCCTGCTTTATTATTGAACGGGCTCATAGCGCACTGAGTAGCAGGTCACCACCGGGGGCCCCGCCACAACCACTTATAGCCAGGTTCTTGAAGAGACAGACTGAGAGTGAGAGTGAGAGTGAGAGAGAGAGAGTGTGTATGTGTGTGTGTGTGTGTTTTGAATAGGGTATAGGTTTCCTCTCCCAAAAGAAAAGAAAAAAAAAAAAAGATAAGAGGGGTTGAGCTTGAAAGTTGAGGGGGTTATAGGATTCCGCTCCTACACCTCTGTGAGTTTAATCTCTCTTTTAAACGACAAGAGAGAAAGAGAAAATCACATTCTATTTCTATGTACAGTGATGGGTGCCTCTTTTGATTTTTACGGATACTTCCCTTCCCAACTTCCCCCTCCCTCCTCCCTCTCCTTTACTCCTCTCCTCCACCCTCCTCCTTTCCCACCATAAATCGTAATTTGCCCCTCAGACAGGACCGTACCTGGTTCAGCCACGTCCCTCCAGGGACGTGGCGGAGCTCGAGCCTCTTGGGACCTTCCTGTCCCTTCATGGGGTTATCTCTGGTGATCTGTATTTCTTCTTCCCCAAGGTAGGGGTCGGTGGCTTCCTGGTCTTTCCCGCAGGTTTCACTTTCGGCACTTGGTGTGGTCAATTCCTCGGCGTCTTCCTCCTCCTCTGCGCGCCCCGCGCGTAGTCCGTTTTCCTTTTTTATATTTTCGGGAGCTGCAACGGCATCGTCCTTCAGAGCGCATTGCGCTCTCGGTCAGTCTTTATTTTCTATTGTTTCGGGAACCCGGATATCCGGGGTCCAGTCTGCGGCATAGCATGTAGCCGGGAGATCCGATACCCGGCTACATTTCTCTTCCCAAGGACGGGACTGGTGGAGTTCCGTATTACCATGATACCGGGATAGATAGTACGCAGCACACTGGAGATCCCCAGGAATGTGATGGACCTGAAATGAAAAGGGTTGGAGTTCCATAAACCACATAAGTATGCGTGGGTTTGTGTTCTTGTGAGAGGCCAGCCAAGTGAGAGGGGCATGGTCAGTATACAGAATAAAGGGATGTCCTAAAAGGTAGTATTGTAGGTTCTCAATGGCCCACTTGATGGCAAGACACTCCCTCTCGATTATTGGATAATGACGTTCTCTCGTCAATAACTTCCTACTAATAAATACTATGGGATGGGTATGACCGTAATCGTTTGTCTGCGATAATACTGCTCCTAGTCCAACGTCAGAGGCATCAGTTTGAAGGTAAAAGACTTTATTAAAGTCCGGACACTTTAAGACTGGCTCAGTTGTGAGGCAGTGTTTGAGATGTTGAAAACTAGATAGTTGACCGGCTGTCAAGGCTGATAGTTTGGATGGTTGGGTTTTCTGTATCAGGTCTGTCATGGGTGCTGCTATTGTGGAATATCTGGGTATGAACCGTCGGTAATACCCTATTAAGCCCAGAGAGGCACAGAGCTCTTTCTTTGTTTTCGGAATGGGAACCCGTTGTCTAGCCTCTACTTTGTTTTTCCGAGGTTGCAGTTGTCCCCTCCCTATAAAATACCCGAGGTATGCGATGTGGTCATGGGCCAGATGACATTTTTTTGGATTAGCGGTAAGACCTGCTCCGTGTAGGACATGGAAAACACGGTCTAGATGGTCAAGATGGTCTTTCCATGTTTCGCTAAAGACCACTATATCATCGAGATAGGCGGCTGCGCAATCTTGAAGGGCCCTTAGGAGGTGGTCCATTAACCGTTGGAAGGTAGCCGGAGCCCCATGTAGGCCAAACGGAAGTACCGTGAACTGGTAAAGTCCCGGAAAATGAAAGAGGTCCGACATGACAGCTCCATAATACAAATTTTCCCAGACTACAATTCGGAAGTCCAGCGCCAACGGCGCACCCTCGACGCAGTCAAGTCGAAACTGTGAGACCTCCAGCTGCAATATATGCTGCTATTTCCAGCCAAGCTAAAGGTGCTACATCAAAGCAAGGCACATTTTTTCCAAACGCCAGTGGAAGCCTGGGAGGGTCTGGAGGAACGGCCATGTCAGCTTCGGGGGGAGAAAAGAGAAAAGATGGAACACAATCCTACTGGAAGCTCTCCTGTCCGGAGGAGAAACAAAGATCCGAGAGCAAGGATGGCATCTCCACATCTCCAAAAGGAAATAAGGGGAAGCGCTTGACCCGGCAGACCAGGGGACACACTCCATCTACATCAGAGTCAGAGGGTGACCCACCCACCACAACAAAACACAGCAAACGTTTTACCAAAATTCTATCACCCTCCAACAAGGTTTCAGATTCTGAGCAAGATGCCCCAGGTTTTTCTCCCACTTAGACTATATGCTGGCCCCAGCTGGCACAGTGGGGCAGACAGAAGAGGCGCAATAACATGCCAGGGGGTTGTCAGACCACTCCCCCCTGTGGGTGGCAGTCAGAGCTGGACCCACACAAATGTGGGGAGGCTGGAGAATAAGCACATGGGATTTGAAAGATGACAAACTAGCACAGGAGATTCAGGTATAGACAAAGCTATACATTAAGGAGAATAAAGACTCGGTCACTTCAGCTACTACCCTATGGGAGGCGTGTAAGGCGGTGCTCAGAGACAGAGCCCAGAATATAATTGCTTACAAGAAGAAAAAAGAGCGTCAGGAAATGGAATCCCTAGAATACCTAATAGTGGAACTAGAAGGGAGACTGGTGCAGAACAATGACCTCATTCCCCGGCGCAGACTTATGATTTTATGCAAGGAGAATCAAGCATTAGCAAATGAAGAAGCAAAAGCCCAGGCACTAGCCTCTACGAGGCGGGTGATAGGGCGGGCAGGCTCCTGGCATGGTCTAGCAACAGTGAGAGAGAAGCGCGCTGGGTGTACAAGGTTCAGGGGGTTCACGGGATGGGCGACGAGTTTGCAAGATTCTACAAGGAGCTGTATAGAGAATGTAAGCTTACAGATACCTCCAAAATCAGAAGATATCTATTGGGGGTGGAAATCTCATGTTTATCCCCAGGGGATCGGGACTCCTTGGAAAGGGCATTGGATCTACCAGAGGTCAGGGAGGCCATGAACAGACTGAAGTCACTCAGAACGCCTAGGTCCAATGTTATCCGAGTGGAGCTCTTTAAGAATACCCATTTGTGGACTGTGAAGAGGCTTTGGGCCCTTCCTCCTGAGCAGGTGTTTGGGGGCCTGTAGAGGACTCTTTTCTTTTGTCCTTGGATGTCTCACCGCCCTTCTCCTGGGGAGGCTTTGTGACCCCTTTCTTTTGGTCACCCCCTGTGGAAGTCTTGGTCACCCTAGTCATGACCCAGTGGTCTGCCTTCTTTCCCAATTCTTGGGGAGAAATTGGACCTAGGTATACCAGATGCTGATGAGGTTTGTCGTTGAAGCAATTACTTAACAGATGTTCTTTCATAAATACATTGTACAGCCCATCATAATCACTTACACCACTGCCATTAATCCAACCATCCAGTGTTTTGACTGAGAAGTCAACAAAATCAACCCAGGTCTGGCTCGAGGATTTTTGAGCCCCCCTAATCCTGTACTCCTCAGTTGAGAATCCAAAGCCCCCAATCAGGGTGGCCTTCATGAGGTCATAGGATTCTGCATCTTTTCCAGAGAGTGTGAGGAGTCTATCCCTACACTTTCCAGTGAACATTTCCCAAAGGAGAGCACCCCAGTGAGATCTGTTTACTTTTCTGGTTACACAAGCTCACTCAAAAGCTGTGAACCATTTGGTGATGTCATCACCATCTTCATATTTAGTTACAATCCCTTTGGGAATTTTTAGGATGCCAGTATTCTCTCTGACCCTATTTAAGTTGCTACCACCAAACCCATTTCTTTTCTTTCCCTTTCTATGGTTAGGAGCTGCTTCTCCAAAGCCAATCTCTTGGCCATCCTGGCTAACAGGATGTCCTCTTCATTGAGGCTGCCCTCAATGCTTACAGAGGTACTGGACTCCCTGTGGAAGAACCAGGTTCTCCGACTATGATTTGTGGAGTCAGAGTTCTGGGAACCTGTAGGAAAGTACCATCTTGCCTGGCATGTTACCCCCATTTTTCACTGTATATATGTTGTTTTAGTTGTATGTGTCACTGGGACCCTGGTAACCCAGGGCCCCAGTGCTCATAAGTGTGCCTGAATGTGTTACCTGTGTAGTGACTAACTGTCTCACTGAGGCTCTGCTAATCAGAACCTCAGTGGTTATGCTCTCTCATTTCTTTCCAAATTGTCACTAACAGGCTAGTGACCATTTTTTACCAATTTACATTGGCTTACTGGAACACCCTTATAATTCCCTAGTATATGGTACTGAGGTACCCAGGGTATTGGGGTTCCAGGAGATCCCTATGGGCTGCAGCATTTCTTTTGCCACCCATAGGGAGCTCTGACAATTCTTACACAGGCCTGCCACTGCAGCCTGAGTGAAATAACGTCCACGTTATTTCACAGCCATTTTACACTGCACTTAAGTAACTTATAAGTCACCTATATGTCTAACCTTTACCTGGTAAAGGTTAGGTGCAAAGTTACTTAGTGTGAGGGCACCCTGGCACTAGCCAAGGTGCCCCCACATTGTTCAGAGCCAATTCCCTGAACTTTGTGAGTGCGGGGACACCATTACACGCGTGCACTACATATAGGTCACTACCTATATGTAGCTTCACAATGGTAACTCCGAATATGGCCATGTAACATGTCTATGATCATGGAATTGCCCCCTCTATGCCATCCTGGCATAGTTGGCACAATCCCATGATCCCAGTGGTCTGTAGCACAGACCCTGGTACTGCCAAACTGCCCTTCCTGGGGTTTCACTGCAGCTGCTGCTGCTGCCAACCCCTCAGACAGGCATCTGCCCTCCTGGGGTCCAGCCAGGCCTGGCCCAGGATGGCAGAACAAAGAACTTCCTCTGAGAGAGGGTGTGACACCCTCTCCCTTTGGAAAATGGTGTGAAGGCAGGGGAGGAGTAGCCTCCCCCAGCCTCTGGAAATGCTTTGTTGGGCACAAATGTGCCCATTTCTGCATAAGCCAGTCTACACCGGTTCAGAGGACCCCTTAGCCCTGCTCTGGCGCGAAACTGGACAAAGGAAAGGGGAGTGACCACTCCCCTGACCTGCACCTCCCCTGGGAGGTGTCCAGAGCTCCTCCAGTGTGCTCCAGACCTCTGCCATCTTGGAAACAGAGGTGCTGCTGGCACACTGGACTGCTCTGAGTGGCCAGTGCCACCAGGTGACGTCAGAGACTCCTTGTGATAGGCTCCTTCAGATGTTGCTAGCCTATCCTCTCTCCTAGGTAGCCAAACCCTCTTTTCTGGCTATTTAGGGTCTCTGTCTCTGGGGAAACTTTAGATAACGAATGCAAGAGCTCAGCCGAGTTCCTCTGCATCTCTCTCTTCACCTTCTGATAAGGAATCGACTGCTGACCGCGCTGGAAGCCTGCAAACCTGCAACATAGTAGCAAAGACGACTACTGCAACTCTGTAACGCTGATCCTGCCGCCTTCTCGACTGTTTTCCCGTCTGTGCATGCTGTGGGGGTAGTCCGCCTCCTCTCTGCACCAGAAGCTCCGAAGAAATCTCCCGTGGGTCGACGGAATCTTCCCCCTGCAACCGCAGGCACCAAAAAGCTGCATTACCGGTCCCTTGGGTCTCCTCTCAGCACGACGAGCGAGGTCCCTCGAATCCAGCAACTCTGTCCAAGTGACCCCCACAGTCCAGTGACTCTTCAGTCCAAGTTTGGTGGAGGTAAGTCCTTGCCTCACCTCGCTGGACTGCATTGCTGGGAACCGCGACTTTTGCAGCTACTCCGGCCCCTGTGCACTTCCGGCAGAAATCCTTTGTGCACAGCCAAGCCTGGGTCCACGGCACTCTAACCTGCATTGCACGACTTTCTAAGTTGGTCTCCGGCGACGTGGGACTCCTTTGTGCGACTTCGGGTGAGCACAGTTTCACGCATCCTCGTAGTGCCTGTTTCTGGCACTTCTCCGGGTGCTACCTGCTGCTGAGAGGGCTCCTTGTCTTGCTCGACGTCCCCTCTCTCTCCTGGTCCAATTTGCGACCTCCTGGTCCCTCCAGGGCCACAGCAGCGTCCAAAAACGCTAACCGCACGATTTGCAGCTAGCAAGGCTTGTTGGCGTTCTTTCGGCGGGAAAACACTTCTGCACGACTCTCCACGGCGAGAGGGATCCGTCCACCAAAGGGGAAGTCTCTAGCCCTTTTCGTTCCTGCAGAAACCTCAGCTTCTTCTGTCCAGTAGAAGCTTCTTTGCACCCGCAGCTGGCATTTCCTGGGCGTCTGCCCATCTCCGACTTGCTTGTGACTTTTGGACTTGGTCCCCTTGTTCCACAGGTACCCTAGATTAGAAATCCACAGTTGTTGCATTGTTGGTTTGTGTCTTTCCTGCATTATTCCTCTAACACGACTTCTTTGTCCTTAGGGGAACTTTAGTGCACTTTGCACTCACTTTTCAGGGTCTTGGGGAGGGTTATTTTTCTAACTCTCACTATTTTCTAATAGTCCCAGCGACCCTCTACAAGGTCACATAGGTTTGGGGTCCATTCGTGGTTCGCATTCCACTTTTGGAGTATATGGTTTGTGTTGCCCCATCCCTATGTTTCCCCATTGCATCCTATTGTAACTATACATTGCTTGCACTGTTTTCTAAGACTATACTGCATATTTTTGCTATTATATATATATATCTTGTGTATATTTCCTATCCTCTCACTGAGGGTACACTCTAAGATACTTTGGCATATTGTCATAAAAATAAAGTACCTTTATTTTTAGTATAACTGTGTATTGTGTTTTCTTATGATATTGCGCATATGACACTAAGTGGTACTGTAGTAGCTTCACACGTCTCCTAGTTCAGCCTAAGCTGCTCTGCTAAGCTACCGTTATCTATCAGCCTAAGCTGCTAGACACCCTATACACTAATAAGGGATAACTGGGCCTGGTGCAAGGTGCAAGTACCCCTTGGTACTCACTACAAGCCAGTCCAGCCTCCTACATTGGTTGTGCAGTGGTGGGATAAGTGCTTTGAGACTACTTACCACTCTTGTCATTGTACTTTTCATAAGAGAAAAATATACAAAACAAGGTCAGTGTATATACACATAGCCAAAAAGTCTTGCATTTCCTCTTTTCACTCTTTTCTAAGTGCTGAAAAGTACTTCTAAACTTTCAAAAAGTTCTTAAAAGTTGAAAAAGTTTTTTTTCTGTCTTTCTAAAAAGTTCTGAAAACTTTTTTCTCTTTTTCTATCACTTTAACTCTCTCTAAAAATGTCTGGCACAGGCCAAAATGTTGATCTGTCCAAACTTGCATATGACCACCTTAGCTGGAAAGGAGCAAGGAGTCTCTGCATAGAGAGAGGTTTGAGTGTAGGGAAGAATCCTTCCTTGGAACTGTTAGTTAACATGCTTAGAGAACAAGATAAGGCTATAGGTGCCCCATCTGTTGAAAAAGTACCTAAAAGTTCCCAATCTGATTCAGGGACTCCCCCAGGAAAAGATTCAGGAAATAAACTTCCTAGCCTGCCCATTACTAGACAGTCTAGCATAGTTGGTAATGATGATGAGCAACACCATACAAATAGTGTTGTCTCACATCATAGCAAAAGCATTTATTCTCACCATACTGGTAGTAATGTTTCTGTTAGCCAAGCTGTTAGGGTGGCTTCTGTAAGGGACAGGTCTCCTTCTGTTCATTCCCATCATAGCTCTGTTTCTAGAAATGTCCCTCCCACCAACCCTGATGACAGAATGTTAGAGAGGGAACTCAATAAGTTGAGGGTGGAACAAACCAGACTGAAGCTTAAGAAGCAACAGCTGGATTTGGATAGACAGTCTTTTGAACTAGAGAAGGAAAGACAGAAGTTGGGTTTAGAAACCCATGGTGGCAGCAGCAGTATTCCCCATAGTCATCCTGCAAAAGAGCATGATTCCAGGAATCTGCACAAGATAGTTCCCCCTTATAAGGAGGGGGATGACATTAACAAGTGGTTTGCTGCACTTGAGAGGGCCTGTGTTGTACAGGATGTCCCTCAAAGGCAGTGGGCTGCTATCCTATGGCTATCATTTAGTGGAAAAGGTAGGGATAGGCTCCTTACTGTGAAAGAAAATGATGCTAATAATTTCCAAGTTCTTAAGAATGCACTCCTGGATGGTTATGGCTTAACCACTGAACAGTACAGGATAAAGTTCAGAGAGACCAAAAAGGAGTCTTCACAAGACTGGGTTGATCTCATTGACCATTCAGTGAAGGCCTTGGAGGGGTGGTTACATGGCAGTAAAGTTACTGATTATGACAGCCTGTATAACTTGATCCTGAGAGAGCATATTCTTAATAATTGTGTGTCTGATTTGTTGCACCAGTACTTGGTGGACTCTGATCTGACCTCTCCCCAAGAATTGGGAAAGAAGGCAGACAAATGGGTCAGAACAAGGGTGAACTGAAAAGTTCATACAGGGGGTGACAAAGATGGCAACAAAAAGAAGGATGGTAAGTCTTCTGACAAGGGTGGGGACAAATCTAAAAATGAGTCTTCATCAGGCCCACAAAAACACTCTGGTGGGGGTGGTGGGCCCAAATCCTCCTTTAATCAGAACAAGGAAAAGAAACCATGGTGCTATTTATGTAAGATAAAAGGCCATTGGACAACAGATCCCAGTTGTCCAAAGAAAGGCACCACAGCTCCTACCACTACAACCCCTACTGCTACACCTAGTGTCCCTACTAATAGCAGTGGTGGTGGGAGCAAACCTACTAATAGCCAATCCAAGGGAGTAGCTGGGCTCACTATTGGTAACTTAGTTGGGGTTGGCCTTGTTAGGGAGGCCACAGAGGCTGTGTTAGTCTCTGAGGGGGCTATTGATTTAACCACCTTAGTTGCTTGTCCCCTTAATATGGATAAGTACAAGCAGCTACCCCTAATAAATGGTGTTGAGGTTCAGGCCTACAGGGACACTGGTGCCAGTGTGACTATGGTCATAGAGAAACTGGTCCACCCTGAACAACACCTACTTGGTCACCAGTACCAAGTAACCGATGCTCACAACAACACACTTAGCCACCCCATGGCTGTTGTTAATCTCAACTGGGGGGGGGTTACTGGTCCAAAGAAAGTTGTGGTAGCCACAGATTTACCTGTAGACTGTCTACTAGGAAATGATTTGGAGACATCAGCTTGGTCAGATGTGGAGTTGGAGGCCCATGCAGCAATGCTGGGCATCCCAGGGCATATTTTTGCTTTGACAAGGGCTCAGGCCAAAAAGCAAAAAGGACAGGGAAGCTTGGATCCTGGAACAATGGACCAAGTGCTCCCTAAAGCTAGGGCTAGTAGAAGCAAACCACTTCCTACTATCCCTCCCTCTACAGTGGATTCTACTTCTGAGGAAGAAGAATTCCCTCCCTGTGCAGAACCTACACCAGAGGAGCTGGAAGCAGACACTGCTGAGCTTTTGGGTGAAGGGGGGCCTGCCAGAGAGGAGCCGAGTGTGGCACAGCAAACCTGTCCCACATTAGAGGGTCTCAGACAGCAAGCTGTCAAACAGGCTAATGGGGATGTCAGTGACTCTCACAGAGTTTACTGGGAGGACAACCTCTTGTACACTGAGCATAGGGATCCTAAACCTCGAGCTGCCAGGAGATTAGTGATTCCTCAGGAGTACAGAAAGTTCCTCCTAACACTGGCACATGACATTCCCCTAGCTGGGCATCTAGGACAAATGAAAACTTGGGACAGGCTTGTTCCCCTGTTTCATTGGCCTAGAATGTCTGAGGACACAAAGGAATTTTGTAAGTCCTGTGAAACCTGTCAAGCCAGTGGCAAGACAGGTGGCACCCCAAAGGCACCCCTTATCCCACTGCCTGTGGTTGGGGTTCCCTTTGAAAGGGTAGGGGTTGACATAGTTGGCCCCCTTGACCCTCCTACTGCTTCAGGCAATAGGTTTATCTTGGTGGTAGTGGACCATGCCACAAGATATCCTGAAGCTATTCCTTTAAGGACCACTACAGCACATGCAGTGGCAAAGGCCCTCCTGGGAATATTTTCCAGGGTGGGCTTCCCAAAGGAAGTGGTATCAGACAGGGGAAGCAATTTCATGTCTGCATACTTAAAGGCCATGTGGAAGGAGTGTGGTGTAACGTACAAGTTCACAACACCCTATCATCCACAAACAAATGGACTGGTGGAGAGATTTAATAAAACTCTCAAAGGCATGATTATGGGTCTCCCTGAAAAACTCCGCAGGAGATGGGATATCCTTCTACCATGCCTCCTTTTTGCCTACAGGGAGGTACCCCAGAAAGGAGTGGGCTTCAGCCCCTTTGAACTTCTTTTTGGACACCCTGTTAGGGGTCCACTCACACTTGTAAAGGAGGGTTGGGAACAACCTTTAAAAGCTCCTAAGCAGGATATTGTGGATTATGTACTTGGCCTCAGATCAAGAATGGCTGAGTACATGAAAAAGGCCAGTAAAAACCTTCAGGCCAGCCAAGAGCTCCAGAAGCAATGGCATGATCAGAAGGCTGTTTTGGTTCAGTACCAACCAGGGCAGAAAGTGTGGGTCTTGGAGCCTGTGGCCCCAAGAGCACTCCAAGATAAATGGAGTGGACCCCACACAATTGTTGAAAAGAAGGGAGAAGTCACCTATTTAGTTGACTTAGGCACTGCCAGGAGTCCCCTTAGGGTGCTCCATGTCAACCGCCTGAAACCCTACTATGACAGGGCTGATCTCACCCTGCTCATGGCAACAGATGAGGGACAGGAAGAAGACAGTGATCCTCTACCTGATCTCTTCTCTTCCACAGAACAAGATGCTCTTGTGGAAGGTGTAGTTTTGGCTGATTGTCTTACTGCTGAGCAGAAAGACAATTGCATAAACCTCCTAGATCAATTCTCTGAGCTCTTCTCTACTGTGCCAGGTACCACTTCTTGGTGTGAGCACACTATAGATACTGGAGACAGTTTACCTGTCAAAAGTAAGATCTATAGGCAGCCTGACCATGTCAGGGACTGCATAAAGCAAGAGGTCCAGAAAATTTTAGAACTAGGAGTGGTTGAGCACTCTGACAGTCCATGGGCTTCTCCTGTGGTACTTGTACCAAAACCCCATTCCAAAGATGGAAAGAAGGAAATGCGGTTTTGTGTAGACTATAGAGGTCTCAACTTGGTAACCAAAACTGATGCTCACCCTATACCCAGGGCAGATGAGCTCATAGATACACTGGCATCTGCCAAGTATCTAAGCACTTTTGACTTGACTGCAGGGTATTGGCAGATCAAATTGTCAGAAGATGCTAAACCTAAGACTGCATTTTCAACCATTGGAGGACATTACCAGTATACTGTAATGCCTTTTGGTTTGAAAAATGCACCTGCCACTTTTCAGAGGTTGGTGAACACAGTCCTGCAAGGGCTGGAAGCTTTCAGTGCAGCATATTTGGACGATATAGCTGTCTTTAGCTCCAGCTGGGATGATCACCTGGTCCACCTATGGAAAGTTTTGGAGGCCCTGCAAAAGGCAGGCCTCACTATCAAGGCTTCAAAGTGCCAGATAGGGCAGGGTAAGGTGGTTTATCTGGGACACCTTGTTGGTGGGGAACAGATTGCACCACTACAGGGGAAAATCCAAACAATTATTGATTGGGTTCCCCCTACTACACAGACTCAGGTGAGAGCCTTCCTAGGCCTCACTGGGTATTACAGGAGGTTCATTAAGAACTATGGCTCCATTGCAGCCCCTCTTAATGACCTCACTTCCAAAAAGATGCCTAAAAAGGTATTATGGACAGCAAACTGTCAAAGCTTTTGAGGAGCTGAAGCAGGCCATGTGCTCTGCACCTGTCCTGAAAAGCCCTTGTTTCTCTAAAAAATTCTATGTCCAAACTGATGCATCTGAATTAGGAGTAGGGGCAGTCCTATCACAACTTAATTCTGAGGGCCAGGATCAACCTGTTGCTTTTATTAGTAGGAGGTTGACCCCTAGAGAAAAGCGTTGGTCTGCCATTGAGAGGGAGGCCTTTGCTGTGGTCTGGGCTCTGAAGAAGTTGAGGCCATACCTGTTTGGCACTCACTTCATTGTTCAGACAGACCACAAACCTCTACTTTGGCTAAAACAAATGAAAGGTGAAAATCCTAAATTGTTGAGGTGGTCCATATCCCTACAGGGAATGGACTATACAGTGGAACATAGACCTGGGAGTAGCCACTCCAATGCAGATGGACTCTCCAGATATTTCCACTTAGACAATGAAGACTCATCAGGTCATGGCTAGTCTTATTGTCCTTCCTTTGGGGGGGGGGGTTGTGTAGGAAAGTACCATCTTGCCTGGCATGTTACCCCGATTTTTCACTGTATATATGTTGTTTTAGTTGTATGTGTCACTGGGACCCTGGTAACCCAGGGCCCCAGTGCTCATAAGTGTGCCTGAATGTGTTACCTGTGTAGTGACTAACTGTCTCACTGAGGCTCTGCTAATCAGAACCTCAGTGGTTATGCTCTCTCATTTCTTTCCAAATTGTCACTAACAGGCTAGTGACCATTTTTTACCAATTTACATTGGCTTACTGGAACACCCTTATAATTCCCTAGTATATAGTACTGAGGTACCCAGGGTATTGGGGTTCCAGGAGATCCCTATGGGCTGCAGCATTTCTTTTGCCACCCATAGGGAGCTCTGACAATTCTTACACAGGCCTGCCACTACAGCCTGAGTGAAATAACGTCCACGTTATTTCACAGCCATTTTACACTGCACTTAAGTAACTTATAAGTCACCTATATGTCTAACCTTTACCTGGTAAAGGTTAGGTGCAAAGTTACTTAGTGTGAGGGCACCCTGGCACTAGCCAAGGTGCCCCCACATTGTTCAGAGCCAATTCCCTGAACTTTGTGAGTGCGGGGACACCATTACACGCGTGCACTACATATAGGTCACTACCTATATGTAGCTTCACAATGGTAACTCCGAATATGGCCATGTAACATGTCTATGATCATGGAATTGCCCCCTCTATGCCATCCTGGCATAGTTGGCACAATCCCATGATCCCAGTGGTCTGTAGCACAGACCCTGGTACTGCCAAACTGCCCTTCCTGGGGTTTCACTGCAGCTGCTGCTGCTGCCAACCCCTCAGACAGGCATCTGCCCTCCTGGGGTCCAGCCAGGCCTGGCCCAGGATGGCAGAACAAAGAACTTCCTCTGAGAGAGGGTGTGACACCCTCTCCCTTTGGAAAATGGTGTGAAGGCAGGGGAGGAGTAGCCTCCCCCAGCCTCTGGAAATGCTTTGTTGGGCACAGAGGTGCCCAATTCTGCATAAGCCAGTCTACACCGGTTCAGGGGACCCCTTAGCCCTGCTCTGGCGCGAAACTGGACAAAGGAAAGGGGAGGTGTCCAGAGCTCCTCCAGTGTGCTCCAGACCTCTGCCATCTTGGAAACAGAGGTGCTGCTGGCACACTGGACTGCTCTGAGTGGCCAGTGCCACCAGGTGACGTCAGAGACTCCTTGTGATAGGCTCCTTCAGATGTTGCTAGCCTATCCTCTCTCCTAGGTAGCCAAACCCTCTTTTCTGGCTATTTAGGGTCTCTGTCTCTGGGGAAACTTTAGATAACGAATGCAAGAGCTCAGCCGAGTTCCTCTGCATCTCTCTCTTCACCTTCTGATAAGGAATCGACTGCTGACCGCGCTGGAAGCCTGCAAACCTGCAACATAGTAGCAAAGACGACTACTGCAACTCTGTAACGCTGATCCTGCCGCCTTCTCGACTGTTTTCCTGTCTGTGCATGCTGTGGGGGTAGTCCGCCTCCTCTCTGCACCAGAAGCTCCGAAGAAATCTCCTGTGGGTCGCTGGAATCTTCCCCCTGCAACCGCAGGCACCAAAAAGCTGCATTACCGGTCCCTTGGGTCTCCTCTCAGCACGACGAGCGAGGTCCCTCGAATCCAGCGACTCTGTCCAAGTGACCCCCACAGTCCAGTGACTCTTCAGTCCAAGTTTGGTGGAGGTAAGTCCTTGCCTCACCTCGCTGGACTGCATTGCTGGGAACCGTGACTTTTGCAGCTACTCCGGCCCCTGTGCACTTCCGGCGGAAATCCTTTGTGCACAGCCAAGCCTGGGTCCACGGCACTCTAACCTGCATTGCACGACTTTCTAAGTTGGTCTCCGGCGACGTGGGACTCCTTTGTGCGACTTCGGGTGAGCACCGTTTCACGCATCCTCGTAGTGCCTGTTTCTGGCACTTCTCCGGGTGCTACCTGCTGCTGAGAGGGCTCCTTGTCTTGCTCGACGTCCCCTCTCTCTCCTGGTCCAATTTGCGACCTCCTGGTCCCTCCAGGGCCACAGCAGCGTCCAAAAACGCTAACCGCACGATTTGCAGCTAGCAAGGCTTGTTGGCGTTCTTTCGGCGGGAAAACACTTCTGCACGACTCTCCACGGCGAGAGGGATCCGTCCACCAAAGGGGAAGTCTCTAGCCCTTTTCGTTCCTGCAGAAACCTCAGCTTCTTCTGTCCAGTAGAAGCTTCTTTGCACCCGCAGCTGGCATTTCCTGGGCATCTGCCCATCTCCGACTTGCTTGTGACTTTTGGACTTGGTCCCCTTGTTCCACAGGTACCCTAGATTAGAAATCCACAGTTGTTGCATTGTTGGTTTGTGTCTTTCCTGCATTATTCCTCTAACACGACTTCTTTGTCCTTAGGGGAACTTTAGTGCACTTTGCACTCACTTTTCAGGGTCTTGGGGAGGGTTATTTTTCTAACTCTCACTATTTTCTAATAGTCCCAGCGACCCTCTACAAGGTCACATAGGTTTGGGGTCCATTCGTGGTTCGCATTCCACTTTTGGAGTATATGGTTTGTGTTGCCCCTATCCCTATGTTTCCCCATTGCATCCTATTGTAACTATACATTGTTTGCACTGTTTTCTAAGACTATACTGCATATTTTTGCTATTGTGTATATATATCTTGTGTATATTTCCTATCCTCTCACTGAGGGTACACTCTAAGATACTTTGGCATATTGTCATAAAAATAAAGTACCTTTATTTTTAGTATAACTGTGTATTGTGTTTTCTTATGATATTGTGCATATGACACTAAGTGGTACTGTAGTAGCTTCACACGTCTCCTAGTTCAGCCTAAGCTGCTCTGCTAAGCTACCATTATCTATCAGCCTAAGCTGCTAGACACCCTATACACTAATAAGGGATAACTGGGCCTGGTGCAAGGTGCAAGTACCCCTTGGTACTCACTACAAGCCAGTCCAGCCTCCTACAGAACCCTGTTCTCTCTAATTAGGACAGGAGGGGTGAGTTCATCCTTCTGTTTACTAATTTCTCCATCTGAACGAGGATCAGCATAAACACTGAGGTTCTGGTTAGCAGAGCCTCAGTGATACAGTTAGGCACCACAAAAGGAACAAATATAGGCCACAAACTTATGAGCACTGGGGTCCTGGCTATCAGGATCCCAGTGACACATATCAAACACACTGATAACATAGGGTTTTCACTATGAGCACTGGGCCCTGGCTAGCAGGATCCCAGTGAGACAGTAAAAATACCCTGACATATACTCACAAACAGGCCAAAAGTGGGGGTAACAAGGCTAGAAAGAGGCTACCTTCCTACAAACTCTAATTAAGTTGTGCTCATGTCCTGAGCAGAACATGGTTCTGTCCAAGGAGGGACTTTGCCCTACTGGCCACACGCACATCAAGTTCTGCTGAAATGTAACACAGTGAACTCTGCATTTTCATTCTGTTTGTGTTTGTTGAGAGCATGTATGCTTGCTCCTGTGGTAGAGCAAGTATGCATGGTGGATGCATGTCATGTGGTAGAACATGTACACATGGTAGATGCACAGTGTGTGGTAGGGCATGTATGCATGTGGATGCACGACGTGCTAGAGCATGTATACATGGTAGATGCATTGCATGTAGTAGAGCATGTATGCATGGTGGATGCATGGTCTGTGGTAGAACATGTATGTATCATTGATGGGTGGCATGCGGTAGAGCATGTATGCATGTGGATACATGCATGTGGTAGAGCATGTACGCATGGTGGATGCATGGCATGTGGTAGAGCATGTATGCATGGTGGATGCATGGCGTGTGGTACAGCGTGTATGTAGGAAAATGCCACTGTTGGCATGGTCACCCCCACTTTTTGCCTAGTGTTGATGCCAACTTTGATTGAAAGTGTGCTCGGACCTTGCTAGCCGGCCTCAGCACCAGTGTCCTTTCCGAAAACTGTACCTTTGTTTCCACAATTGGCACAGCCCTGGCACACAGTTAAGTCCCTTGTAAGAGGTACCGATGGTACCAACGACCCTGTGGCCAAGGAAGGTATCCAAGGGCTGCAGCATGTATTAAGGCACCATAAGGGACCCCTCACTCAGCCCATAGACACTGCCTGGCAGCTTGTGTGTGCTGGTGGGGAGAAAAAGACTAAGTCAACATGGCACTCCCTCAGAGTGCCATGTCAACCTCACACTGCCTGTGGCATAGGTAAGTTACCCCTCTAGCAGGCCTTTCAGCCCTATGGCAGAGTGCACTATACCACAGGTAAGGGCATAGAAGCATGAGCAATATGCCACCACAGTGTCTAAGTCCATTCTTAGACATTGTAAGTATAGTGTGGCCATATTAGGTATATGGTCTGGGAGTTTGTCATTACGAACTCCACACCATAATGGCTACACTGAATACTGGGAAGTTTGATATCAAGCTTCTCAGCACAATAAACCCACACTGATGCCAGTGTGGGATTTATTGAAAAATGCACAAAGAGGGCATCTTAGAGATGCACCCCTGTATGTTAGCGCAACTACCACTGTAGGACTGACCGGTCTGTGCCAGCCTGCCATTTTGAGACGAGTTTCTGACCACATGGGGTGAGTGCCTTTGTGCACTCTGTGGTCAGAAACAAAGCCTGTCCTGGGTGGAGGTGCTTCACACCTCCCCCTGCAGGAACTGTAACACCTGGCGGTGAGCCTCAAAGGCTCAAGCCTTGGATTACAGTGCACCAGGGCACTCCAGCTATTGGAGTTCCCCGCCCCCCAGACAAAGCCCCACTTTTCGGCGGCAAGTCCAATGGGAAAATTAGGGAAAGCAGGGAGGAGTGACAACCCCCCCCTCCAGCCAGGACCACCCATAAGGTGTCTAGAGCTGAGGTGACCACCCTCCCTGCAGAATCATCCATCTTGGTTTGGAGGCCAGGGACCAATAGGTATAGGAATGTGTCCCCCTCCTCAAGGGGAGTGGACAAAAGGAGGGTGTAGTCACCTTAAGGGACAGTAGCCATTGGCTACTGCCCTCTGACGAATAAAAAACGCCCCTAAATTTATGATTTAAGGGCTTCCCTGAAGTCTAGTCGGCGGATTCCTGATGACCTCACAAGAAGAAGGACTGCTGAGCTGACAACCCCGCAGAGAAGAGAAGGAGACAAAAACTGACTCGGCCCCAGCCCTACGGACCCAGCTCCTATTTCAAACAGCTGCAAAAGAAGAGCAACGCGTTTTGCAGGTCTAGCGATCCCTGAAAAGCCTCCAGAGGACTGTCCAACAAGACGGAAGAAGAAACTGCTTCTAAAGGACTTCCCCCTCACTCCAGAAGCGTGAGTTCTAAACCACTCTGCACCCGACGCCCACGGCCTGTGTTCAGGTCACCCAACCTGCCAGAGAGGATCTCCAGGCGATTCCGACCGAGTGTCTACCCTGGGCTGACCTCGCCCCCCTGTGCCTTGCCTGCAGCGCCTAAGTGACCCCCGGGGTCCCCTCAGAGTTCCATTGGAAACCCAGTGCCCTGTTTGCACTCTGCACCCAGCCGCCCCTGTGCCGCTGAGGGTGTGGGATTGGTGCCTACTTGGGGCCCCTCCAGTGCTCCTCTAAACACCCCTGGTCTGCTCTCCAACAACACGGGTACTTATCTGCAAGCAGACCGGAACCGGAGTACCCCCTGTCTCCATAGGGCCCCACGTTATTTTGGCTCCTGTTTGACCTCTGCACCTAACCGGCCTGTGTTGCTGGTGCCGGGTGCTTGGGGTTATCTTGAACCCCCAACGGTGGGCTACCTGCGCCCCAGATACTAAACCTGAACATTTGTTACTTACCTCAGAAACTGTACTTTACTTTCCTCCCCCAGAAACTGTTAAAAATTGCACTGTGTCCACTTATAAAATAGCTTTTTGCCATTTTAAAGAAAACTGCATACATTGTTGATTTTATTCAAAGTTCTAAGTATACCTGTGCAAAGTATCTTACATTTTATGTACTTACCTGCAAACTAAATCTTGTGGTTCTAGAAATAAATTAACGCAAGCTATTTTTCTATATAAAAACCTATTAGTCTGGAGTTAAGTCACTGAGTGTGTGTTTTCACTTATTGCTTGTGTGTGTACAACAAATGCTTTGCACTACCCTCTGATAAGCCTTCTGCTCGACCACACTACCACAAAATAGAGCATTAGTATTATCTATTTCAGCCTCTGTCAAGCCTCAGGGGAACCCCTGGACTCTGTGCACACTATCTCTCACTATGATATGGTATATACAGAGCCAGCTTCCTACAGTGTATGTATGTGGATGCACAGCATGTGGTAAAGCATGTATACATGTTAGATGCACGACGTGTGGTAGAGCATGTATGCATGGTGTTTGGCAGAGCATGTATGCATGGTGGATGGCTGGAGTGTTAGATCATGTATGCATGGTGGATGCCTGGAGTGTTACATCATGTATGCATGGTGGATGCCCGGAGTGTTACATCATGTATGCATGGTGGATGCCCGGAGTGTTAGATCATGTATGTATGGTGGATGCTGGATGCACAGCATGTGGTACAGCATGGCTTGGGGTACAGCACGTTTGCATGGAATAGAGCATGTACGCATGGTGGATGCATGGCATGTGGTAGGGCATGTATGCATGGTGCAGACCAAGTATGCATAGTGGATTCATGGATTGTGGTAGAGCACGTGTGCATGGTGGAAGCATGGAATGTGGTAGAGGGTGAATGCATGGTGTGTGGCAGAACATGTGCGCATGGTGGATGCATGGAGTGTGGAAGGGCATATATGCATGGTGGACGCACAGCGTGTGGTAGAGAATGGCGTGCGGCAGAGCATGTCTGCTTTTTGTAGAGCATGTATATATGATGGATGGCATGTATGCATGGTGGATGCATGGCATGCAGTAGAGCAAATGTGCATGGTGGATGCATGGTGTGTAGTAGAGCATTTACGCATGGTGAATGCATGGCATGAGGTAGAGCATGTATGCATGGTGAAGAGCAAGTATGCATGGTGGATGAATGGCGTGTGGTATGGCATGTATACACAGTGGATGCACGGCGTGTGGAGGAGTATGTACGCATTGTGGAAGCATGAAATGTGGCACAAGCATGTATGCATGCTGGCTGCACATCGTGTGGCAGATCATTTATGCTTGGTGGATGTACGACATGGGGTAACAAGACTGTGTACAGTGAGAGTATGGTTACTGGGATCCATTTTGGGTGTTCTGGTTTGACTTGTAAAAGTTGGAGGTTGGAAGAGATTTCCTAGACAGTGGAAGTGTGTTGCCTGCATTCTTGTGGCTGGGGCTGGAGCCCCAGACACTGATATGAGGGAGCATGGAGGTAGGGCTTCCAGGAGGCCTTTCTGAGGAACAGATTATCCAATGCATTTTTTCTGAAATCTCCCACCTGGTTGATGGTGGAGTAGAGGGCCCGACTGCCGTGTCTGTTGTCAAAGGTGGATGGTGGCAGAGAGGCGGTGACTCAGCAGATTCTGCTGTCAAGGGTGGATGGTGGCAGAGAGGCGGTGACTCAGCAGATTCTGCTGTCGAGTGTGGATGGTGGAGGAAAGGGGTGACTCGGCAGAGTCTGCTGTCAAGGGTTGATGATGGCAGAGAGGGGGTGACACAGAGGATTCTGCTGTCAGGAGTAAAATTTTGAGGAGAGGAAGTGACTCAGAAGATTCTGCTGTCAAGGGTGGATGGTGGTGGAGGGGGTGACTCAGCAGATTCTACTGTCGAGGGTGGAAGGTGGTGGAGAGGGGGTGACTCAGCAGATTCTGCTGTCCAGGGTGGGTGATGGTGGAGAGGGGGTGACAAAGCAGATTCTGCTGTCAAGGGTAGATAATGGTAGAGAGGGGGTGACACAGAGGATTCTGCTGTCAGGGGTGAAAGTTGGAGGAGAGGAGGCGCCTCAGAAGATTCTGCTGTCAAGGATGGATGGTGGTGGAGGGCGGTGATTCAGCAGATTCTACTGTCGAGGGTGGATGGTGGAGGAGAGGAGGTGACTCTGCAGATTCTACAGTCAAGGGTGGAAGGTGGTGAGTCAGCAGATTCTGCTGGCCAGGGTGGATGGTGGTGGAGGGGGATGATTCGGCAGATTCTACTGTCAAGGGTGGATTGTGGCACAGAGGCAGTGACTCAGCAGATTCTGCTGTCAAGGGTCGTGGTGGAGAGGGGGTGGCTCGTGTCAAGGGTTAGTGGTGGAAGAGAGGGGGTGACTCGGCAGATTCTGTTGTCATGGGTGAGGAAGCCTCCAGGCATGGCTTTTGTCCTTCTTTCATTTCTACTTTAGGAAGGCTGATGGCAGCCCAGTGCTGGTCTTCAACCTTCATTGCACCCAAGTTTTGGACACTTCTGTTCCGAATCAACATAATCTGTGCCTGCTGTGAGACCCATGGGCTTGTATGTATGTATGTGATATGTGCACTGCATGAGCCTAGCCAAAAGGCAGTGGAGCATGATGTCAGTGAGTAACAGGAGATGTGGCTGGGTTGTGGAGGGATAATGCTCTGGAATATACTGGATCCCGGAATGTGTTCCAGATCCTGGGAGCACGGATAGAAAAGGCCTGCTCTGGTTTTTTGGTAACACTTCTTAGTCTGTAGTCTGATGGTGTGGTGCCTCTAGGTGTGCCGAGAGCCACCAGAGATGGTGAACTTGTCTGCAGGACAGTGGCGTATGGAAACTTGAGGTGGCCCCCCTGCAAAGTACATAGAGGGGTCCCCTTTCCCCAGTCCACCACCTACCACTTTTGCTGAGGGGGCCCCTGGAGCTCAGGCTCCCTCCGCACAGCAGAGGCTGCGGGGGCCACTGCTGTGGGATAAAAGGAGGTGCTGTTTTGTAAATCATGCTGTTGGTTTTGAAGATGCTTCTGCAGGCACGGGGACCAAGAGAGTTCCACCAGGATGGAGGCGATGTGATCATATGTCCTCAGCCCTGGAGGAGAGCTAGTCTGGAATGTAGGGTGCCCTTAAGTTGTGCCACCATGGAGCGAACACAGTCCAGATGTGAGAGTATGGGGCTTGAACAGCAGTTCTGAAGTTCTTACTTGAAGAAAGTGTTTGGCTTTCTTTAGAAGACAGAGCTGGTACCAGGTCATCTTTGTTTTTTGGCAATGTGTTCCTTGAGAGTGAGGCGGTATCGAGGGTGAATTCAAGGGTTCGGGCACCACCAGACCCGACAAAGCGCCGTAGACCGGTGGGAAGGACGTGTCCAACTCCCAGCCCCACAAGTAAGTAGGGCAGGGTGGCGCTCCCCTGCTTAACACATCCACCAGCCCCACAGGTACAACAGGCCACCCACAGTCGTCTTCCAACTAGAACCTGAAGCCACTCTGGGACAGCAGTGCCCCCTCAGCGTCACAGAAAACATGGAAACAAATAAAAGGAGGGTTCAAAGGGGCAGCAGACAAACCTCGTAACCCCAAGCACTGCCAAAGGGATAGGAAGGGTCCACGCCCTGCCCCGACTAAAGGTCCCAGGAGCCGCGGAGACGTCTCCGCTTATCTCCAGGCAGTACTCCAAGGCCTGGAGAGGTGGCCCCACCTCTGCCACCTGCAGAGGCAGAGTCCAAGGACAGGTGAGGCACCTGGGCCAGAGAGTCCCTCTACAGAGCAGAGAGCCAAGGGCAGGGCTCAGTGTCTGGGCACTGCCCGGGGGGGTGGTGAGCACACCGCCGCTGAGCACACCGCCGCTGTCCCACAGGTGAACACACCGCCGCTGTCCCACAGGTGAACACACCGCCGCTGTCCCACAGGTGAACACACCGCCGCTGTCCCACAGGTGAGCACACCGCCGCTGTGCCACAGGTGAGCACACCGCCGCTGTGCCACAGGTGAACACACCGCCGCTGTCCCACAGGTGAGCACACCGTCACTGTGCCACAGGTGAACACACCGCCGCTGTCCCACAGGTGAGCACACCGTCACTGTGCCACAGGTGAGCACACCGTCACTGTGCCACCCGTGAACACACGTCACTGTCCCACCCGTGAACACACGTCACTGTCCCACCCGTGAACACACGTCACTGTCCCACCCGTGAACACACGTCACTGTCCCACCCGTGAGCACACCGTCGCTGTGCCACAGGTGAGCACACCGTCGCTGTGCCACAGGTGAGCACACCGTCGCCCTCACCGTCGCTGTGCCACAGGTGAGCACACCGTCGCTGTGCCACAGGTGAGCACACCGTCGCTGTGCCACAGGTGAGCACACCGTCGCTGTGCCACAGGTGAGCACACCGTCACTGTCCCACCCATGAACACACGTCACTGTGCCACCCATGAACACACGTCACTGTCCCACAGGTGAATACACCACCGCTGTCCCACAGGTGAGCACACCGTCGCTGTGCCACAGGTGAACACACCGCCGCTGTCCCACAGGTGAGCACACCGTCACTGTGCCACAGGTGAGCACACCGTCACTGTGCCACCGGTGAACACACGTCACTGTCCCACCCATGAACACACGTCACTGTCCCACCCATGAACACACGTCACTGTCCCACCCGTGAACACACGTCACTGTCCCACCCGTGAACACACGTCACTGTCCCACAGGTGAACACACGTCACTGTCCCACAGGTGAGCACACCGTCGCTGTGCCACAGGTGAGCACACCGTCGCCCTCACCGTCGCTGTGCCACAGGTGAGCACACCGTCGCTGTGCCACAGGTGAGCACACCGTCGCTGTGCCACAGGTGAGCACACCGTCGCTGTGCCACAGGTGAGCACACCGTCGCTGTGCCACAGGTGAGCACACCGTCGCTGTGCCACAGGTGAGCACACCGTCGCTGTCCCACCCATGAACACACGTCACTGTGCCACCCATGAACACACGTCACTGTCCCACAGGTGAATACACCACCGCTGTCCCACAGGTGAATACACCACCGCTGTCCCACAGGTGACCACACCGTCACTGTCCCACAGGTGACCACACCGTCACTGTCCCACAGGTGACCACACCGTCACTGTCCCACAGGTGACCACACCGTCACTGTCCCACAGGTGAACACACCGTCACTGTCCCACAGGTGAACACACCGTCACTGTCCCACAGGTGAACACACCACAGCTGTCCCACAGGTGAACACACCACAGCTGTCCCACAGGTGAACACACCACAGCTGTCCCACAGGTGAACACACCACTGCTGTCCCACAGGTGAGCCCACCGTCACTGACGCACCCATGAACACACCGTCACTGTCCCACAGATGAGCACACCGCCGCTGTCCCACAGGTGAGCCCACCGTCGCTGTCCCACAGGTGAGCCCACCGTCGCTGTCCCACAGGTGAGCCCACCGTCGCTGTCCCACAGGTGAGCCCACCGTCGCTGTCCCACAGGTGAGCCCACCGTCGCTGTCCCACAGGTGAGCCCACCGTCGCTGTCCCACAGGTGAGCCCACCGTCGCTGTCCCACAGGTGAACACACCGTCACAGTCCCACAGGTGAACACACCGTCACAGTCCCACAGGTGAACACACCGTCACAGTCCCACAGGTGAACACACCGTCACAGTCCCACAGGTGAACACACCGTCACAGTCCCACAGGTGAACACACCGTCACAGTCCCACAGGTGAACACACCGTCACAGTCCCACAGGTGAACACACCGTCGCTGTCCCACAGGTGAACACACCGCCGCTGTCCCACAGGTGAACACACCGCCGCTGTCCCACAGGTGAACACACCGCCGCTGTCCCACAGGTGAACACACCGCCGCTGTCCCACAGGTGAACACACCGCCGCTGTCCCACAGGTGAACACACTGCCGCTGTCCCACAGGTGAACACACTGCCGCTGTCCCACAGGTGAACACACCGTCACTGTCCCACGGTATCCTGGGAGCTCAGAGTGCACACACCGTCAGGGTCCCATGGTATCCTAGGAGCTCAGAGTGCACACACCGTCACTGTCCCACGGTATCCTGGGATCTCAGAGTGCACACACCGTCACTATCCCACAGTATCCTGGGAGCTCAGAGTGCACACACCGTCACGGTCCCACGGTATCCTGGGAGCTCAGAGTGCACACACCGTCACTGTCCCATGAGTGCTCTGGGAGCTCAGAGTGCACACACCGTCACTATCCCACGGTATCCTGGGAGCTCAGAGTGCACACACCGTCACTATCCCACGGTATCCTGAGAGCTCAGAGTGCACACACCGTCACTATCCCATGGTATCCTGGGAGCTCAGAGTGCACACACCGTCACTGTCCCATGAGTGCTCTGGGAGCTCAGAGTGCACACACCGTCACTGTCCCACGGTATCCTGGGAGCTCAGAGTGCACACACCGCCACTGTCCCATGAGTGCTCTGGGAGCTCAGAGTGCACACACCGTCACTATCCCACAGTATCCTGGGAGCTCAGAGTGCACACACCGTCACTGTCCCACGGTATCCTGGGAGCTCAGAGTGCACACACCGTCACTATCCCACGGTATCCTGGGAGCTCAGAGTGCACACACCATCACTGTCCCACGGTATCCTGGGAGCTCAGAGTGCACACACCGTCACTGTCCCATGAGTGCTCTGGGAGCTCAGAGTGCACACACCGTCACTATCCCACGGTATCCTGGGAGCTCAGAGTGCACACACCGTCACTGTCCCACGGTATCCTGGGAGCTCAGAGTGCACACACCGTCACTGTCCCACGGTATCCTGGGAGCTCAGAGTGCACACACCGTCACTGTCCCATGAGTGCTCTGGGAGCTCAGAGTGCACACACCGTCACTGTCCCACGGTATCCTGGGAGCTCAGAGTGCACACACCGTCACTGTCCCACAGTATCCTGGGAGCCCAGAGTGCACACACGTCACTATCTCACGGGTACTGCCCGCGCTGCCCTGGAGATCAGAGTGCACACACCGTCACTGTCCCACGGTATCCTGGGAGCTCAGAGTGCACACACCATCACTGTCCCACGGTGCTCTGGGAGCTCAGAGTGCACACACCGTCACTATCCCACGGTATCCTGGGAGCTCAGAGTGCACACACCGTCACTATCCCACGGTATCCTGGGAGCTCAGAGTGCACACACCGTCACTGTCCCACGGTATCCTGGGAGCTCAGAGTGCACACACCGTCACTGTCCCATGGTATCCTGTGAGCTCAGAGTGCACACACCGTCACTGTCCCACGGTATCCTGGGAGCTCAGAGTGCACACACCGTCAGGGTCCCATGGGTGCTCTGGGAGCTCAGAGTGCACACACCGTCACTGTCCCATGAGTGCTCTGGGAGCTCAGAGTGCACACACCGTCACTGTCCCACGGTATCCTGGGAGCTCAGAGTACACACACCGTCACTGTCCCACGGTATCCTGGGAGCTCAGAGTGCACACACCGTCACTATCCCACGGTATCCTGGGACCTCAGAGTACACACACCGTCACTGTCCCACGGTATCCTGGGAGCTCAGAGTGCACACACCGTCACTATCCCACGGTATCCTGGGAGCTCAGAGTGCACACACCGTCACTGTCCCACGGTATCCTGGGAGCTCAGAGTGCACACACCGTCACTGTCCCATGAGTGCTCTGGGAGCTCAGAGTGCACACACCGTCACTGTCCCACGGTATCCTGGGAGCTCAGAGTGCACACACCGTCACTGTCCCATGAGTGCTCTGGGAGCTCAGAGTGCACACACCGTCACTGTCCCACGGTATCCTGGGAGCTCAGAGTGCACACACCGTCACTATCCCACGGTATCCTGGGACCTCAGAGTACACACACCGTCACTGTCCCACGGTATCCTGGGAGCTCAGAGTGCACACACCGTCACTATCCCACGGTATCCTGGGAGCTCAGAGTGCACACACCGTCACTGTCCCACGGTATCCTGGGAGCTCAGAGTGCACACACCGTCACTGTCCCATGAGTGCTCTGGGAGCTCAGAGTGCACACACCGTCACTGTCCCACGGTATCCTGGGAGCTCAGAGTGCACACACCGTCACTGTCCCACGGTATCCTGGGAGCTCAGAGTACACACGCCGTCACTGTCCCATTGAGTGTAACTCTGTAGTAAAAACGATAAAACATATTTTTCTTTGAAGCTTTAAATCAGGAATAAATGTTCTTGGCCAACGGACTTGCCACCTCGGAATAGCGCCTCTTTACTCGGCGCAGACACTCGATCAGCCCTTTCGTGGTGGAGGTTGAAGGCAGTGAGACTGCAAGGGTCCCAGAGACCAACTCCCGAAACCTGGGGGGCCCTCGACCGTTCCCCGACTCTGGCTGAGCAACCAAAAGACATGGAGGGAGGAGTGGCGGCTTGAAAGGCGGTCACCTGGACTACTACTGGCCAGGCGGACCACACGGGCCACCTCGAGCTCCATGGACTGACTGATGGTCTAAAGCCAGGGGAGTAGACCAGAGTGGAGACTTGGGCCTACGGCACAGTTCCTTGAGCACAGGCCATGCAGAACCTGGCTAGGAAGGCATGATCCCTGGAGCACCGGCCACATAGAACCTGGCAAAGGATGGCATGATCCCTGGAGCACCGGCCACATAGAACCTGGCAAAGGATGGCATGATCCCTGGAGCACTGGCCACATAGAACCTGGCAAAGGATGGCATGATCCCTGGAGCACCGGCCACATAGAACCTGGCAAAGGATGGCATGATCCCTGGAGCACCGGTCACAAAGAACCAGGCATAGGATGGCATGATCCCCGGAGCACAGGCCACGCAGAACCTGGCAAAGGATGGCATGATCTCAGGAGCACAGGCCACGCAGACCCTGGCATAGGATGGCATGATCACTGAAGCACAGGCCGAATACAACCTGGCATAGGATGGCATGATCCCCGGAGCACAGGCCACAGAGAACCCCGCATAGGATGGCATGATCACCGGAGCACAGGCCACACAGAACCTGGCATAGGATGGCATGATCCCTGGAGCACCGGCCACACAGAACCTGGCATAGGATGGCATGATCCCCAGAGCACAGGCCACATAGAACCTGGCACAGGATGGCATGATCCCCAAAGCACAGGCCACATAGAACCTGGCATAGGGTGGCATGATCCCCGGAGCACAGGCCACATAGAACCTGGCATGATCCCTGAAGCACAGGCCACCTAGAACCTGGCATAGGATGGCATGATCCCCGGAGCACCGGCCACGCAGAACCTGGCATAGGATGGCATGATACCTGGAGCACAGGTCACACAGAACCTGGCATAGGATGGCATGATCCTCGAAGCACCGGCCGCGCAGAACCTGGCATAGGATGGCATGATCCCTAGAGCACAGGCCACACAGAACCTGGCATAGGATGGCATGATCCCAGGAGCAAAGGCCACACAGAACCTAGCATAGGATGGCATGATCCCCGGAGCACATGCCACACAGAACCGGAGCACAGGCCACGCAGAACCTGGCATAGGATGGCATCATCCCTGGAGCACAAGCCACATAGAACCTGGCAGGATCCCCGGAACACAGGCCACACAGAACCTGGCATAGGATGGCATGATCCCCGGAGCAGGAGCACAGGCCATACAGAACCTGGCATAGGATGGCATGATCTCCAGAGCACAGGCCACACAGAACCTGGAATAGGATGGCATGATACCCGGAGCACAGGCCACACAGAACCTGGCATAGGATGGCATCATCCCCAGAGCACATGCCACACAGAACCTGGCATAGGATGGCATCATCCCTGGAGCACAAGCCACGCAGAACTTGGCATAGGATGTCATGATCCCTGCAGCACAGGCCACACAGAACCTGGCATAAAATGGAATGATCCCCGGAGCACCGGTCACGCAGAAGCTGGCATAGGATGGCATGATCCCTGGAGCACAGGCCACACAGAACCTGGCATAGGATGGCATGATCCCCAGAGCACAGGCCACACAGAACCTGGCATAGGATCGCATGATCCCCGGAGCACAGGCCACACAGAACCTGGCATAGGATAGCATGATCTCCGGAGCACAGGCCACATAGAACCTGTGAGACAGAGCACATGTAGAACCCTGGTCCAGAGAGCATAGTCTGTGAAATAAAGGCCACGTAGAACCCTGTACCAGAAAGCGTGGACTACGAGACAGAGGCATCAGATACATATGCCACATAGAAGTCTGGCATGTTCTCTGGTACAATGGCCCCATAGAAGCTTTAAGTGGAAGTCATGCTTACTACAGAGATGACATAGAACCCAGACGTGGGATGGGCATGGACCCTCTTACAAAGTCCACGTAAAACCCTGGATGGAGGAACCAGGAAGGCTCCAGTGGATAGCATGATCCCCAGTACATTGGCCAAACAGAAACGTTGGGGGCACGGCATGGCCCCGGTGCGAAGACCACAGAGAAGTGTTGGATGACGTGCACTGTTCCCAGTACAGAGGACAAATGAACGTCTGGCAGTGGGGTAATGTCCCTGGTACAGAGGCCAGACAGAAACCATGGGTAGAGTGTATGGTCATTGTGATGTGCCACAAAGCACCAGAGTGTCCAACACAGCACCCAAGGGGTTCCAGAGTGCCCAAGGGTAAACACTGAGCCAAAAGGTTCCCACAGCACTCAAGGGTTCTCACCATGCTAGTGGTTACCGTTCTGTGGGAGTGTCCAAGGGTCCCTCACAGAAGCTAGGGGCTTCAATGGCACTGCCCATCAGTGGCCACAGTGCTTAAGGGTCCTAGTGTGCCAATGCGGTTCCACAGTGCCCACAAAGGTCCCCACAACACCTACAGGAACCCAGAGTGCCCAAGGATACCCAGGGTGGGCACAGATCCCCTGCATGCACTGTTGACGTCCTAGGGTCCCTACAGCCAATGCCCAAGAGTCTCCATGGCACCCAAGGGATCCCACAGAAGCAAAGGTCCCAACAGCGGGCAAGGATCTTGAGAGTGCCATGTGTCCCATCAGCAACTTTACTGCGCCCTCTTAGTGCTCAGAAGGCCCTATCGTCCCCACTCAGGCATCCCCAGGAAGCCTAAGGGTCCCCAATGCACCCAATTGTCCTTAAGGCACTCAAGGATGCCTAGAGTAGTGCCCACAGCCACCACCCATGAGTCCCCGGACAGCCGGAGAATGTACCAGTAGCTGGATTGGGTTTTCATGTTTGCCATGAAAGAGTATTTGACGCCACCTTGATTTACTTCTCTTGGTTCAAAAACTTAACAACACAGTACCCTGGTGTTAGGTTCGGCATTCTTGGCGTGGTCTCCCCTAACATTTTGCCTCTGCTTCCCAGGTTGTTTTGTGTGCTGGACTCTGTTTTTGCTGTTGTGTTTGCTCTGGACACTTTACCGCTGCTGACCAGTGCTAAAGTTCCCTGTACAAATTCTATGTGTAAGTTGTCTTATCCATGATTGGCATATCTGAATTACTAGTAAGTCCTTAGTAAAGTGCACCAGAGGTGCTCAGGGCCTGTAAATCAAATGCTATTAGTGGGCCTGCAGCACTGGTTGTGCCACCCACATTAGTATCCCTGTAAACATGACTCAGACCTGCCAGTGCACTGTATGTGTGTGCAGTTTAAACTTCCAATTCGACTTGGCAAGTGTGTCCACTTGCCAGGCCTAAACCTTCCCTTTTTATACATGTAAGGCACCCCTAAGGTAAGCCCTAGGTAGCCCCATGGGCAGGGTGCAGTGTATGCTGAAGGCGGGACATGTACTGATGTGTTTTACATGTTCCAACAGTGAAATACTGCCAAATTTGGTTTTCACTGTTGCAAGGTCTAACTCTCTCATAGGTTAAAATGGGGGCTGTCTGTAAATATCATTAAAGGGCAGATTCCCTTTGGGAGGAGATAGAAATATGGAGTTTAGGGTGTCTGAACTCACTGTTGGAAATGGCCTTTCTGCAGGGTAACCCGCAAATGTTTTGCCATCCTCCTTTTCTTTTTCTGACCTCCTTTTTGCTGGCTTTGGGACTCTGCGCACCTTACCACTGCTAATCAGTGCTGAAGTGCATTTGCTCTCTCCCTAAAACATGGTGACATTGGCTCATACCCAATTAGCATATTTAATTTACTTGCAAGTCCCTAGCAAAGTGCACTACATGTGCCCAGGACCTGTAAATTAAATACTACTGGTGGGCCTGCAGCACTGATTGTGTCACCCACATAAGTAGCCCCTTAACCATGTCTCAGGCCTGCCTCTGCAAGGCCTCTGTGTGCAGTTTCACTGCCACTTCGACTTGTCATTTAGAAGTATTTGCCAAGCCTTAAACTCCAATTTTTCTACATATAGGTCACCCCCAACATAGCACCCTGCCCTATGGGCCACCAAGGTCCTATGTAGGTAAAAGGCAGGACGTGTAACTGTGTAGTTTATATGTCCTGGTAGTGTAAAACTCCTAAATTAGTTCTACACTGCTGTGAGGCCTGCTCCTTTCATAGGATAGCATTAGGGCTATCCTCATATACTGTTTGAGTGGTAGATTCTGATCTGAAAGGAGTAGCTAGGTCATATTTAGTATGGCCAGAATGGTAATAGAAAATCCTGCTTATTGGTGAGGTTGGATTTAGTATTACTATTCTAGAAATGCCACTTTTAGAAAGTGAGCATTTATCTACACTTAAATCCTTCTGTGCCTCACAATCCACGTCTGGCTGGGTTAGTTGACAGCTTCTTGTGCATTTCACTCAGACAACCCCAGTCACAGGATGCTCAGTCACACCTGCACACATCTGTATACTGAATGGGTCGACCTGGGTTGGGAGGGTGGAAGGCCTGACACATACGTGTCAAAGGACAGTGGCCGGCCCTCACACAACGGACTGCAAAACCCCCTACTGGGACCCTGGCAGACATGATGGAACTGAAAGGGGACCTTGTGCACTTCTAAGCCACTCTTTGAGTCTCCCCCACTTCAAAGGCACATTTGGGAATTTAAACAGGGCCTCTGACCCTACCAACTCAGACACTTCTGGACCTAAACTTGCAACCTGTCAAGAGGAACTGCCCGGCTGCCCAAAGGACTCACTTGACTGCTTTTCTGCAAAGGACTGCTGCCCTTGTATTGCCCTTCTGTCTTGCTGCCCTCCGGCTCTGCTGAAAAGTGCTCTCCAAGGGTTTGGATTGAGCTTGCCTCCTGTTTTCTGAAGTCTCAGGGCCAAAAAGACGGAATCTCTGCAAAAAACACCTTGTACGGCAAAATTCTGACACACAGCCTGCCAAAAACAATGTACAGCCTGCATCACTGTGAGGAAATCACCACACACCGAACCGGAACGACACTGCCTGGCTCCCTGAGTGGAGATTGACGCAGCGCCAGCATTGCAACCAGAACTTTGGCGCATGGCCGACTGGATCGACGCATAGCCGAGCCGGAACAACACAGCCTGACTTACTGCAAGAAGAATCAACGCAGCACCTGCCGTGGGACAGAAATTTCCCTGCATCCCCCACCGGATCGACGCAGCTCCTGTGACTCGGTCCTGCAAGCCCAGGATTTCTCTGCATCATCCCCGGGACGTCCAAATACCCTGCAACCCGAAGAGGATCCAAGTACGCGTGCCGGAAATCGACGCAAGGCCCAGGCTGCATGGCAAATATCGACGCATCATCTGTGTGCACCTGGAGAAACTGATGCACACCTGCCCATTTTCCATGCATCTCCTCCTCTGCAGTCCCTTGCAGATTATTTAGACGCAAACCAGGTACTTTGTGCTTGCAAGAGACACTTATTAGTTTTAAGAACTTAAGACTCTTTTTATCATTCTCTAAAGTGATATTTTAATGTGTATTTATCAAATCTTGATAGATTTTACCTTATTTTATCCAGATAAATATTCTATATTTTTCTAAACTTGTGTGGTGTATTTTTTGTGGTGTTTATACTGCGTTATTGCATGATTTATCGCACAAATACTTTACACATTGCCTTCTAAGTTAAGCCTGACTGCTCAGTGACAAAGCTACCAGAGGGTGGGCACAGGATAATTTGGATTGTGTGTGACTTACTGTTGGACTTTTTTCTTTTTACAGGGTCATCTCAAATCTTTTTACCTCCCATCTCCTATGTTTTTGGACATGTTTTTGTTGGCTTTTGAACTCTGAGCACTTTACCACTGCTAACCAGTGCTAAAGTGCATATGCTCTCTGTGTAAATTGTATTGTCGTTTGGTGTATCCATGATTGTCATATTTGATTTACAAGTAAGTCCCTAATAAAGTTCACTAGAGGTGCCCAGGGCCTGCAAATCAAATGCTACTAGTGGGCCTGCAGCACTGGTTGTGCCACCCACATTAGTAGCACTGTAAACATGGCTCAGACCTGCCACTGCAGTGTCTGTGTGTGCAGTTTTAAACTGTCTATTCAACTTGGCAAGGGTTCACACTTGCCAGGCCTATACCGTCACTTTTCTTACATGTAAGACACCCCTAACGTAGGCCCTAGGTAGCCTCATGGGCAGCGTGCAGTGTATATTTAGGGTAGGACATATACTAATAATGTGTTTTATATGTCCTCACAGTGAAATACTGCCAAATTCGGTTTTCACTGGTGCAAGGTCTATCACTCTCATAGGTTAACATGGGGGCTGCCTTTAAATATGATTAAAGTACAGATTCCCTTTGGGAGCAGATAGACATCTGTAGTTTGGGGTCTCTAAACTCACAATTTAAAAATACATCTTTTAGTAAAGTTGGTTTTGAGATTGAGTGTTTGAAAATGCCACTTTTAGAAAGTAGGCATTTTCTTGCTTAAACCATTCTGTGACTCTGCCTGTTTGTGGATTCCCTGTCTGGCTTAGTTTGACGGTTGGGCTATCTGCACCTTTCTCTAGACAGTGACACAAAGGGAACTGGGGTGTAGCCTGCATATCCTGATGAGTCATCTGTGCTAGGAGGGAGGGGAGGAGTGGTCACATACACCTGAAAGGGCTGTGCCTGCCCTCACACAATGCAGTCTCCAACCCCCTGGTGAGTGTCTGGGGCCTGGCCTGGGCAAGGCAGGATTTCACAAACAAGAGAGACTTCCCTTTGAAGTAGGCCTACTTCAAAGGCCAAAATAGGTATAAGAAGAGCACCCAAACCCCTGAAAAATTAGATCACTTCTGAACATCAAGAGGAACCTCTGCCTGGAGAAGAGCTGAGGAGAAGTGCTGCCCTGCCTGTGTTGTATAATTTTGTAGTGTTTTCACTGAGTTAGTGTGTGTGTTGGTACAAATACTTTACCCCACAGACTATGAAGCTAAGTTACCAAGGGGGTGAGCGGGGGTTAACTAAGGGTGATTCTCCTTTACCCTGACTAGAGTGAGGGTCCTTGCTTAGACGGGGGTAATCTGACTGCCAACCAAGGACCCCATTTCTAACATTGGTGATCAGCGGTTGGGATTGAACTAGTATTTGTACTTGACATACAGTGATTAAGTGTACACTACTATTTTCAGTGCAGACAATTACATGACCACATACAGTTTTCCCTTTTTGTTCTCTGGTGTCCTCCTGGATATACTATTAATATTTTTGGACTCTGGTTTTTGGTTGTGAGGCCTTTGCAGAATGGAAGTCAACTTCTGGCACCTGGAGTACTACACATTGAGGGAGCTAAAAGTTTTCTGCAAGGAAAGGGGGATGGCTGTGAAGAGAAGGCCCCTGAGGTGGGTCCTTGAGACAGCCCTGTTTCAGTATGAGATGAAATGCTGGGAAGCTGCCATACCAGATCGTTCCGAGGAGGAGGACTACTCTGATGAGGAAGGCAGTGGCCCTGAAAGGAAACCAGAGAGAGAGAAATGGAGTCTAGCTGCTGAGCGAAGGTTAAGAGAGCTAGATGAAGAGCTTGAGAGGGCTGAGGTGGAGAGAGCCTTAGCCCTGGGAAAATAAATGTTTGCAGCTCAAGAGCTGAGCTGTGAAGAGCTGTGAAGAGCTGAAGCTGGAAGCCATGAGCGCTGAGTCCAGTTCAGATGGTGGCAGCAAAAATCTTGTATTCAGTGCAGATGAAGTGCACATGCCCAGAGACTTGGTGCCCAACTTGAAGGAGGGCGTTGACACACACCAGGAGGTTCAGGGGTATAAGGTAGCTCCAGTGATGCACAGGGTCCCTTAGGTGGATTGGGGAACTGGCATGGGGAGTCATATTCCTACTGGTGGGAGCGACATTCTACTGGCTCTAGGTGAGAGTGACAGGGAGAAGGGTGCCCCCCAGGTAGAGATCCTGGTTATTGAGTGTGGAGGCATCCCAAAAGAGTGTGGGTTGAGTTTCAGGGGAAGTCAGGTACTGTCTCACCAGTCTCAGGAAAGTGATGTGGGGTACTTTTTCAAGGCTGAGTCCCTGGATGGTTGAGTGAAGGGTAGTTTGGTTAATTCATGTGAGGGGCTGAGTGATGTAATTACTGGAGAGCATATGTCTAGTGCTTATTTTCCAGAGCTATGCCAACACCAGGTGGAGTGTGAGTTCTCTGACCCTGAGGAACTTACACTGGAGGCAGACCTCTGGGTGAGTACCCAGGTGAGGTAGGGAAGGATTGCAGTGTCCCAGGTAGGTCCCAGTGCAGTGGGAGGGAGACGGAAACCCATAGCCAGTCTCAGAGGAAAGGGAATCAGGTTGGGCTGTGGCCCAGGGTGCCCGAGATCCAGGTCCTGGGGGGTTCGATGAGGGAACACCAGGAGGGGAGCCTAGCCTGTACCGTAGGGCCATCTGCTGAGGGAGACCCCACAGTGTCAGGAGAACTTGGGGGGGGGGCGGCTGTAGGTGAGAAATCGACACAACGCTAGCCTTTTCCGACGCACACTGGCCCGTGCGTGTTATTTTGACGCTACCCAGGCACTTTTCAACGCTAACAGTGTTTTCACTGTTTTCTCAAGGATTTAAGACTGTTTTGCTTTTAAAATTAATAGCTTGACTTGTGTAGGTTGGATTTTTGTCATTTTGGTCTTGATTTTTTTTAGATAAATATTTCCTATTTTTCTAAGCCTGTGTTGTGTCATTTTGTAGTGTTTTCACCGAGTTACTGTGTGTTTTGGTACAAATACTTTACACCTAGACTCTGAAGTTAAACCTGCCTGCTTCTGCCAAGCTACCTATGTAGGAATTTAGCTCTGTATATACTATCTCAAAGTAAGAGATAGTGTGCACAGAGTCCAAGGGTTCCCCTTAGAGGTAAGATAGTGGCAAAAATAGATAATTCTAATGCTCTATCTTGTGGTAGTGTGGCTGAGCAGTAGGCATATCAGAGGGTAGTGTTAAGCATTTGTTGTACACACACAGGCAATAAATGGGAACACACACTCAAAGTCTTAACTCCAGGCCAATAGGTGTTTATATAGAAAATATTCTTTTCTTAATTTATTTTAGAACCACAAGATTCAAATACCAAGTAAGTACATAAATTGTAAGGTACTTGGCATAGGTAAATATAGAACTTTGAAGTAAAACAGTAATGTACACAGTTTAGCATAACATGGCAATAAGCTATTTTAAAAGTGGACAGTGCACAATTTAACAGTTCCTGGGGAGGTAAGTAAAGGTTCATTTGTCAGGTAAGTAAGGCACTTACAAGTTCAGTCTTTGGGGCATAGGTAGCCCACCGCTGGGGGTTCAAGTCAAACCCAAACACCCAGCACCAGCAACACAGGGCCGGTCAGGTGCTGAGGTCAAAGAGGGGCCCAAATAGCATAGGAGCCTATGGAGACTAGGGGTTCCAGTCTGCTAGCAGGTAAGTACTTGTGTCCCGGGGAGCGGACCAGGGGGGTTTTGTAGAGCACTGGGGGGGGGGGGACACAAACAGGCATGAAAAACACACCCTCAGCGGCACAGGGGCGGCCGGGTGCAGTGTGCAAAGTAGGTGTTGGGTTTTGTATTGGTTTCAATGGAGGGACCCAGGGTTCACTCTGGAGATGCAGGCAGGGCACAGGGGAGGCTTCTCAGGACAGCAACTGACTGGGCAAAGGGGAGGGCCGCCTGCTGGTCACTCCTGCACCAGTAGTTGGTTCCTCTCAGGCCAGGGGGCTGCGGGTGCAGTGCTTCTTCCAGGCATCGGGTTCTTTGTTACCGGGCCATCGCGGTCATGGGGAGCCTCTGGTTTCTCTCTACAGGCGTCGCCATGGGGGTGCAGGGAGGTCATCTCAGGGAAGCCACATTGTGGGAGTTGCCTGGGGGACCTCGCTGCAGTGTTGGTTCCTCTGGACACGAGCCGGCGGCGTCGGGTGCAGAGTGTTGGGGACTCACGCTTCAGGAGTGAGGCTGGAGTCCTTTTAAAGTTGTTTTCTTCTTTGTTGTTTGGACAGAGCTGCTGTCCACTGGAGTTTCTTAGTCCTTTGGGCTGCAGGGCAGTTCTCCGAGTCGGCAGATGTCACTGGTCCTGCTGGATGCATCGCTGTTGCAGGTTCTTTGAGTCTGGAGACAGGCCGGTAGGGCTGGGGCCAAGTCAGTTGTCGTCTCCGTCATTTCTGCGGGGCTTTCAGGTCAGCAGTCCTTCTTCTTTAGGTCGTCAGGAAATCTGAAATCCTGGGTTTAGGGTTACCTCTAAATACTGAATTTAGGGGTTTGTTAGGGTCACAGTGCAGTAGCCAATGGCTACTATCCTTGAGGGGGCTACACCCTCCACGTGCTCCCTCCCTTTGGGGAGGGGAGCACATCCCTATCCCTATTGGGCTAAATCCTCCAAAACACGATGGAGGATTTTCCAAGGAGGGGGTCACTTCAGCTCTAGTCACCTAAGGGCTGTCCTGACTGGAGGGTGACTCCTCCTTGTTTTTCTCATTATCTCCCCGGACTTGCCATCAAAAGTCTAGGCTGTGTCTGGGGGGAGGGCCTCTCCACTAGCTAGAGTGCCCTGGGGCATTGTAACACGAAGCCTGAGCCTTTGAGGCTCACTGCTAGGTGTTACAGTTCCTGCAGGGGGCAGGTGTGAAGCACCTCCACCCAGTACAGGCTTTGTTTCTGGCCCCAGAGTGCACAAAGGCCCTCACCCCAGGGGCCAGAAACTCGTCTCTCAGTGGCAGGCTGGCACAGACCAGTCAGTCTTGCACAGAAGGATTGGGTAAACTGTATCTCTAAGATGCCCTCTGTGTGCATTTTTTAATAAATCCAGCACTGGCATCAGTGTGGGTTTATTATTCTGAGAAGTTTGATACCAAAGTTCCCAGTGTTCAGTGTAGCCATTATGGAGCTGTGGAGTTCATTTTGACAAACTCCCAGACCATATACTTAATATGGCCACACTATACTTACAATGTGTAAGAATAGACTTAGACATTGTAGGGACATATTGCTCATGCAGCTATGCCCTCACCTGTGGTATATTGCACCCTGCCTTAGGGAAGTAAGGCCTGCTAGAGGGGTGACTTACCTATGCCACAGACAGTATTTTGTGTGCATGGCATCCTGAGGGGGATGCCATGTCGACTTTGCCTTTTTCTCCCCACCAATACACACAATCTGTAATGGCAGTGCGCATGTGTTAGGTGAGGGGTCCCTTAGGGTGGCACAACATATGCTGCAGCCCTTAGGGACCTTCCCTGGTCGCAGGACCCTTGGTACCACTGGTACATTTTACAAGGGACTTATCTGTGCCAGGGGTGTGCCAATTGTGGGAACAATGGTACATTTTAGGTGAAAGAACACTGGTGCTGGGGCCTGGTTAGCAGGGTCCCAGCACACTTCTCAGTCAAGTCAGCATCAATATCAGGCAAAAGGTGTGGGGGGGGGGGGGGGGGTAACTGCAACAAGGAGCCATTTTCCTACACCCTGACTAGAGTGAGGGTCCTTGCTTGGACAGGGGGTAACCGGACTGCCAACTAAAGACCCCATTTCTAACACTCACAATTTAAAAATACATATTTTAGTAAAGTTTTTTTTTTAGATTGTGTGTTTGAAAATGCCACTTTTAGAAAGTAGGCATGTTCTTGCTTAAACCATTCTGTGACTCTGCCTGTTTGTGGATTCCCTGTCTGGGTCAGTTTGACAGTTGGGCTGTTTGCACCTCTCTCTAGACAGTGACACAAAAGGAGCTGGGGTGTAGCCTGCATATCCTGATGAGCCATCTGGGCGGGGAGGGAGGGGGGGGAAGTGGTCACTTACACCTGAAAGGTGCCTGCCCTCACACAATGCAGTCTCCAACCCCCTGGTGAGTGTCCTGGGCCTGGCCTGGGCCAGGCAGGGTCTTGAAAACAACAGACACTTATCTTTGAAGTAGGCCTACTCCAAAGGCAGAAAATGGTATACAAAGAGCACCCAAAACCCCTGAAAATGAGATTACTTCTAGAACCATGAGGAACCTCTGCCAAGGAGAAGAGCTGGAGAAGCTGGAGGAGGAGTACTGCCCCTTTGCCAGTGACTGTGCTGTGCTGGGTTGTCCTGCAGCAGATGCTTCTGCCTGAGAGAGGACAAAGACTGACTTTTGTGTGACTTCCCACTGGTGAAGAATCGCCAAGGGCTTGAACTGAGTGCAGCCTGCAGTAGTGCTCAGCGTTGCTGGGCCTCGTTCTCGAGCTGCACTGCCTCATGAGTACAGTCTGCTGCAGTGTTCAGTGCTGCTGGGCCTTGTCCTTGAGCTGTACCGCATCATGAGTGCAGTAGTGCTGAGCGCTGCTGGGACTTGTTCCTGGGCTGCAATGCCTCATGTGTGCAGTGTGCTGCAGTGTTCAGTGCTGCTGGGCCTTGTTCCTGAGCTGCACCGCCTCATGAGTGCAGTCGTGTTTAATGCTGTTCGGCCTTATTCCTGAGCTGCACTCCCTCATGTGTGCAGACTGCAGCAGTGTTTAGTGCTGCTGGGCCTTGTTCCCGAGCTGCACCGCCTCATGTGTGCAGTGTGCTGCAGTGTTCAGTGCTGCTGGGCCTTGTTCCCGAGCTGCACCGCCTCATGTGTGCAGTGTGCTGCAGTGTTCAGTGCTGCTGGGCCTTGTTCCCGAGCTGTACCACCTCATGAGTGTAGTCTGCAGCAGTGTTCAGTGCTGCTGGGCCTTGTTCCTGAGCTGCTCTGCCTCATGTGTGCAGTGTGCTGCAGTGTTCAGTGCTGCTGGGCCTTGTCCTTGAGCTGCACTGCCTCATGTGTGCAGTGTGCTGCAGTGTTCAGTGCTGCTGGGACTTGTTCCTGAGCTGCACTGCCTCATGTGTGCAGTGTGCTGCAGTGTTCAGTGCTGCTGGGCCTTGTCCTTGAGCTGCACTGCCTCATGTGTGCAGTGTGCTGCAGTGTGCAGTGCTGCTGGGCCTTGTTCCGGAGCTGCACTGCCTCATGTGTGCAGTGTGCTGCAGTGTTCAGTGCTGCTGGGCCTCGTTCTCGAGCTGCACTGCATCATGAGTGCAGTCTGCAGTAGTGCTGAGCGCTGGTGGGCCTTGTTCCTGAACTGCACTGCCTCACGTGCACAGTGTGCTGCAGTGTTCAGTGCTGCTGGGCCTTGTTCCTGGGCTGCACTGCCTCATGTGTGCAGTGTTCAATGCTGTTGGGCCTTGTTCCTGAGCCGCACTGCCTCATGTGTGCAGTGTGCTGCAGTGTTCAGTGCTGCTGGGCCTTGTTCCCGAGCTGCACTGCCTCATGTGTGCAGTGTGCTGCAGTGTTCAGTGCTGCTGGGCCTGGTTCCTGAGCTGCACCACCTCATGTGTGCAGTCTGCTGCAGTGTTCAGTGCTGCTGGGCCTGGTTCCTGAGCTGCACTGCCTCATGTGTGCAGTCTGCTGCAGTGTTCGGTGCTGCCGGGCCTTGCTCTCCAGCTGCATTGCCTCATGAGTGCAGTCTGCTGCAGTGTTCAGTGCTGCTGGGCCTTGTCCCTGAGCTGTACCGCCTCATGTGCAGTCTGCAGTAGTGTTCAGTGCTGCTGGGCCTTGTTCCGGAGCTGCACTGCCTCATGTGTGCAGCAGTGTTCAGTGCTGCTGGGCCTTGTCCCTGAGCTGCACTGCCTCGTGTGCAGTCTGCAGTAGTGTTCAGTGCTGCTGGGCCTTGTTCCTGACCTGCAATGCCTCATGTGTGCAGTCTGCAGTAGTGTTCAGTGCTGCCAGGCCTTGTTCCTGACCTGCAATGCCTCATGTGTGCAGTAGTGTTCAGTGCTGCTGGGCCTTGTCCCTGAGCTGTACCACCTCATGAGTGCAGTCTGGAGCAGTGTTCAGTGCTGCTGGGCCTTGTCCCTGAGCTGTACCACCTCATGAGTGCAGTCTGGAGCAGTGGTCAGTGCTGCTGGGCCTTGTCCCTGAGCAGTACCACCTCATGAGTGCAGTCTGGAGCAGTGGCCAGTGCTGCTGGGCCTTGTTCCTGAGCTGTACTGCCTCACGTGCACAGTGTGCTGTAGTGCTGAGCGCTGCTGGGCCTTGTTCCTGGGCTGCACTGCCTCATGAGTGCAGTCTGCTGCAGTGTTCAGTGCTGCTGGGCCTTGTTCCTGAGCTGCACTGCCTCATGAGTGCAGTCTGCAGTAGTGTTCAGCGCTGCTGGGCCTTGTCCCTGAGCTGTACCGCCTCATGAGTGCAGTCTGCAGTAGTGTTCGGTGCTGATGGGCCTGGTTTCTGAGCTATACTTCCTCATGCTCATTCTGCAGTAGTGTTCAGTGCTGCCGGGCCTTTTTTCCTGAGCTGCACTGCCTCATGTGCATATTCTGCAGTAGTGTTCAGTGCAGCTGGCCCTTGATCCTCAGCTGTACCGCCTCATGTCCTGAGTCTGCATTAGTGTTCGTGCTGCCGGATCTTGTTCCAGAGATGCACCACCTCAAGAGTGCAGTCTACGTTAGTGTTCAGTGCTGCTGGGCCTTGTTCCTAAGCTGCACTGCCTCCCTCATGTGTGCAGTCTGCTGCAGTGTTCAGTGCTGCTAGCCCTTGTTCCCGAGCTGCACTGCCTCCCTCATGTGTGCAGTCTGCGGCAGTGTTCAGTGCTGCCGGGCCTTGTTCCTGAGATGCACTGCCTCATGTGTGCAGTGTACTGCAGTGTTCAGTGCTGCCGGGCCTTGTTCCTGAGCTGCACTGCCTCATGTGTGCAGCAGTGTTCAGTGCTGCCGGGCCTTGTTCCTGAGCTGCACTGCCTCATGTGTGCAGCAGTGTTCAGTGCTGCCGGGCCTTGTTCCTGAGCTGCACCGCCTCATGTGTGCAGTGTGCTGCAGTGTTCAGTGCTGCCGGGCCTTGTTCCTGAGCTGCACCGCCTCATGTGTGCAGTATGCTGCAGTGTTCACTGCTGACGGGCCTTGTTCCTGAGCTGCACCACCTCATGTGCAGTCTGCAGTAGTGTTCAGTGCTGCTGGGCTTTGTTCCGGAGCTGCACTGGCTCATGTGTGCAGCAGTGTTCAGTGCTGCTAGGCCTTGTTCCGGAGCTGCACTGCCTCATGTGTGCAGCAGTGTTCAGTGCAGCTGGGCCTTGTTCATGTGTTGCATTCCCTCAGGAGGGCAGTCACAGTGATATCCATCATGCTCTTGCTGGATTTGTCTTGGAAATGGCCCTTTGTGTAGAGTTATCCCCTAGCTCTTTGTCTTTCTCCTACTATGTTTTAACTCTCTTGTTGTTGTCTTTAGGACTCTGGGCACTTTACGAGTGCTAAAGTGCATGTGCTCTTTCCCCTAAAACTTGGTAGGATTGCCTTACACATAATAGCATATTTAATTGATCTTTAAGTCCCTTATAAAGTGGCATACAATATATCCAGGGCCTGTAAATTAAATACTACTAGTGGGCCTGCAGCGCTGATTGCGCCACACACAGTAATAGCCTTTGAAACTTGTCTCAGGCCTGCCACTGCGGATCCTGCGCGTGCAGTTCACTGCCACATTGACTTGGCAAGTCAAACTACTTGGCAAGGACTAAACACCTTTTTCACCTCACCCTCATCACCCGTAACGCAGGCCGTAGACAGCCCTATGGGCAGGGTGCTATGTATGTAAAAGGTAGGGCGTATATTTTTAGGTAGTGCATGCCCTAGTAGTGAACAAAGGCATATTTCATTTTTCACTACAATGAATGCTCCTCCTCCTATAGAATAGCACTGGGAATTCCTTTACATATGTTTATGTGGTAATTTCTGATCTGGAAGGGGTAGCGAGGGCATGTTTGGAATGGTAGTGAGAAATCAAAGTGTCGGCCTTTCACTTTGAGCAGCCATGGAGTGCCCAATCCCACTGGCCTGGTTCTGGTAGGGACCATCCCAGAATTACCATAAGTGCTGTAATAAGAGTACTGGTACTTTTGCGCTCTACAGTGAGACTCGTAAATACGCTCGTGACAGCTGGGCATGTGAGAAATGTTGCTAGTAGGAGCACAGAGGTGCAGAGCCCTACGTTATTGTGGTTATGTGCGAGACAGTGGTTATTGCTCAACCAGCCTGCATTACCAGTCAAGTACTTATGATCTGAGATTGATAACTGGGTCCATGTACGTGGATCCAGGGATGCACGTACTAATGTGGTGATTTATGTACCTTTTTGGTTCATAGTCTGCTACATCTTATGCCCAACATACTCAGCTATGTAAGTAATTCTGCGTTGTATTGTTTAGGTTAATCAGTACTTTATGAGTGACAGCATAGTGTGCACAGTTCTTAGAATAACACTGTCTGGACCTATGTTATATTTAACATACTGTATATATTTTTTATATATAATCATGTGTGGAGTTTCTTTTGTGGTGTATTTACTCTGTCACTGGTGTGAGTGTGTTGCACAAACGCTTTACACATGACCTCTGTGGATAAGCGGGACTCCTCTGTTTCCAAGCTAGTGGGGGTCGAACACAGGTTATCTTTGGTGTGTAACTTACTCGCCCTGACTAGAGTAGTGGGTCCTGCCTGGCTGAGGCGCACATCCTGGCCAACCACAACCCCCCTTTCTAACACCTTGAGTCACAGGGCTATTTTGTGCTGCTTGTGCTCAGGGTCCTTGCTACATCCAGAACTACGGTGTACATGCCCACGGTTGCTTTTGCAGGAACATTTTTATAAAGCACTAAAAGGCATAAAATGATAGCCTTGAGGCATGACAGAAAACAAACATTAAGAGAGGAGAACATTGCAAACAAACACAGAGACGAGCGTATACAAGAAATAAACCTGTAGAGTGAAGAATCCAGCAGTACAACAACCAATGCACAACAAGTCCTGGAATGAGTTTACATTTTCTGCCTGGAGGCAGGCGGTGCAGTGGTTTATGGCATGCATAATTTAAGATCCAACTCTTTACAGACTCCTGATCATATTCCAAGTACACTAACCTGCTTACACCCAGGTCTACTCCAGCCTTACTAGTTTACAGACCTCAATCATCTGCCACTAGGCCTTTCACAGACCATTCAAACAAAGGAGATTTCCTCCAGGTGTGTGGGGTACAGAAGAGAGCACAAAAGCAGTGTCTGGGTGTGAGAGCTCCAAGACGTACTCACCTGAGGTCTCTGCCAAGGGTTTTGTGGACAATTCGCAGAAACCTCCATCCTCCGGAGCCCAGGTAGAAGATGAGGATGGCTGGGACCACCTGCAGCCATGGCAGACCGAGGAGAAGCCTGAGAAGCACCAGCAAGGCCGTGCAGCAAGAGAGGCGCAACATAATCCTGCTGGAAGAATGAACAGCCGGTCAGCTCGGACATGCAGCAACCTGAAGAAGCAGCAAAACAAATGAGAGCATCCCTGCAAACACTGACTCAGAAACCGCTTCTGGGCCGACAGAGCTCCGCTTGGAGTCAGATGTCCGGGACAGGAGGAGTGCATGGCTATGGCAGTCGTTCCTCACTACCCAGGTGCACTTCAGTGGAGCAGCCATGGGGCAGGTGTGGTGCACTACCATGGGAGTCACGCACCACCACTTGTGTGCACTTCAGTCGAGCACCCACAGGACAGGTGTGGTGCACTACCATGGGAGTCACCCACCACCACCTGTGTGCACTTCAGTGGAGCACCCACAGGACAGGTGTGGTGCACTACCATGGGAGTCACCCACCACCACCTGTGTGCACTTCAGTGGAGCACCCACAGGACAGGTGTGGTGCACTACCATGGGAGTCACGCACCACCACCTGTGTGCACTTCAGTGGAGCACCCACAGGAAAGGTGTGGTACACTACCATGGGAGTCACGCACCACCACCTGTGTGCACTTCAGTGGAGCACCCACAGTACAGGTGTGGTACACTACCATGGGAGTCACGCACCACCACCTGTGTGCACTTCAGTGGAGCACCCACAGGACAGGTGTGGTACACTACCATGGGAGTCACGCACCACCACCTGAGTGCACTTCAGTGGAGCACCCACAGTACAGGTGTGGTACACTACCATGGGAGTCACGCACCACCACCTGAGTGCACTTCAGTGGAGCACCCACAGGACAGGTAGGGTGCACTACCAGGACAGTCGTACCTCACATTCTACATACACTTCAATGAAGCCTCACAGATCACACCTGGTGCATTACCATGGCAGTCATACCCTTGTCCCTCAGACACTACCATGAGACAGGTGTGGTGCACTACCATGGGAGTCACGCACCACCACCTGTGTGCACTTCAGTGGAGCACCCACAGGACAGGTGTGGTGCACTATCATGGGAGTCACGCACCACCACCTGTGTGCACTTCAGTGGAGCACCCACAGGACAGGTGTGGTGCACTACCATGGGAGTCACGCACCACCACCTGTGTGCACTTCAGTGGAGCACCCACAGGACAGGTGTGGTATACTACCAGGACAGTCGTACCTCACATTCTGCATACACTGCAACGGAGCCTCACGGATCACGCTTGGTGCACTATCACATCAGTCATACCTCAAGACCCATGCACAGTTCAGTGTAATCGCACCAAACCACTTTCCAGCACGCATGCAAAGAACGGTGAATAAGAAATCAAAGTTATTTCAAAATGCAAAGAACAAGTGGGAGCAGATACAAAGGGTCCCGGGCACGTTTAGCACGTCCTGGACACCTCTGCTGCAGGAGTGGAAAGGCTGAAGTCAGACGACCGTGCAATCCCTTAGGCTTGCCAATGTTCTGTAGACGTTTATGTGTCACAGTGTTATTTTGTAATGTATTTGTAACTGTAAGAAACTGGATTATTCGGTGTGGGTTACTACCCATCTCAAGGGGAAACAAAAAAATCACAATCCTAGTCAGGATCAACAATCAAAAGCATTAAATAAGCCTGAGCTCGATCCCCTGGGCTGTGGCACAGAGCGGAGAGGCTTCACTTAGGGACATCTGTAAATATTTCAGCCGTATCAGGACAGCAAGGAGGCTGAAGTTCAAAACAGTAAAGATCCAAAATCCAATTTAAAAAAATAGAAAAACATTTAATAAACAAAATTACGAAAATCCCATAAAGGTAATCAGAGATCCAGGTTTTTAAAGACTTTGGGCGTATTTAGTTCTTGGCGGAGGGAATACTCCGTCACAAATGTCCGCCATATTATAATCTCATTATATCCTATCAAAATCTTAATAAGACGGACGGAAGAGCTGTCACGTTTGTGACGGAGTATTCACTCTGCCAAGATCTAATCAGGCCCTTAAGTAAAAATAGCGCCAAGAAGCACAAAGCACCAATTATGTATAGTCACTGTTTGCTGTGGACCAGGACCAAGCACAATTTGAGGCAAACCTCGAAGGACAGCGGGTCGGGTACACTAACCAGGTTTGTCCAAAGATTTTACCTTCTGACATTAGTCCTTTAACTCCCAACCCACCGCAAAAGTGCAATTCTAAAGACCTGAGGACCTAATGCTGTTGTTGGGTGGCTCGTCTTCATGCTTTAATGCACTTGTCGGATGACTCCCTTCTGTGCTCCGGTGCAGCCACAGGGTGTCTAGTCATGCTTTCTCTATTTTGTTGGGTGGTTTCCTACAGGTTATCATACAGCTTTATGATTTAAGCTTTCTGGTTCGAGCTGCAGCTAGACAAGTTCCCCTTCCAAGTTGCTGCTCGGTGGTTGTTTGCAGTTTCATTATGTTTTGGGGTCATTCTTGCTTTCAATAAGATGTGGGGTTCTATATGTTTACATTCCTTTGTTGTGATTTCAATAGTAGTCATTTGTGCTCTCCAGTGGAGAAATGGCCACGCACTGGTGGTCCATGTGCAACTGATGGTGTCCTCTTGCCTGGTGACGCACTGCTTACGTAGTGCAGTGAGCGTACATATGGGTGTAGATGAGGGAAGGAGCACTGTGCTCATACGTGTGCCACGCCCACACACTACCCACACTTCTTGTATGTTGAAGTCCCCTAATCACAGACCCCTCCCCCACCAAGTTGCAGTTCCAACACACAGAAGAAGTGTCTGGGTTCTGTGTCCCAACCTCCTTCTCAGACACAAGGGGGTGACAGGCAGGCATTAGCTGAATATAGTGCTGGCACTGTCTGGACAAAGCAGCCCTTGAAGGATGAAGAGCAGGCTCTGCACAGAGGGACCCAGGCCGGACAGTGAGCACAAAGGACAAACACTACACATAGCATACTACAACACAGACAGGGACGCTGCGAATGCCTATTTGGGAGAGATGTGACGGTATAAAGTGGACTAGTGCGGAACATTGTACCAAGGAAAAGCAAGTTTCAATGTCTAAATATTTTATAATGATATAAGTACGATTTGGAAACGTTTCATGTTGCCTTATATACTATGAATACCTAGATGGCAAGTTAGAGTACCCAGCTCGTGCACCTCTCGTTGGATGTGATTTGTAGAGCGCACTATCACCCGGTAGCATATCCGGGCATGAAGCAAATGTGAATCTAGCAAAGCCAGAGGTCTAGTGGGACTACCTGAAAAGACGACTCTTCAGAGCCTTGCAGAATTCAGTTTTGATGAGGAGGTTCTTATGTGTATCATACATGACAAGGTCATTCCACGTTCTAGCAGCGATGTGAGATGTCTGACCCTGCGACATTAGCCCCTTACACTTCCTGCACATCTGACCCTGCGACATCAGACCCCTTACAACCGCATGCACGTCTGACTGTATGACATCAGACCCCCTACAACCTGCTGCATGTCTGACCCTGCGACATCAGTCCCCCACAATCTCGTGCACTTCCGACCCTATGACATCAGACCCCCTATAACCGCCTGCACGTTTGACCCTGCGACATCAGACCCCTTACAGGGGGTCTGACTGTATGACATCAGACCCCCTGTATCCCTATAACCTCCTCCACGCCCAACCCTATGACAACAGTCCCCCCATAACCTCCTGCATGTCTGACCCTGCGACATTAGACCCCTTACAACCTCCTGCACGTCTGACTGTATGACAGACCCCCCACAACCTCTTGCATGCCTAACCCTGCGACATCAGTCCCCCTGCAACCTCATGCACGTCCGACCCTATGACATCAGACCCCCATAACCTCCTGCACATTTGACCCTGCAATATCAGACCCCCTACAACCTGCTGCATGTCGGACCCTGCAACATCAGTCCCCCTACAACCTCCTGTACATCCGACTCTATGACATCAGACCCACTACAACCTCCTGCACGTCTGACCCTGTGACATTAGACCCTTTACAACCTGAAGTGAGGAAAACAGCCCCACCACAAAGGCCTCTAGGTCAGGCCCCTCTGCTCCCTCCTCGAGGCCTCTCACCCGTATGTTATCTCGGCGTGTGCGATCTTCCAAGTCCTCACACTTCATTGTGGTGAGGTGTAATTGCGCTTTAACATTTGCGAGCTCAGTCTCCACCGGGGTCACTTTCTGTTGTAAGTTCTGCAAGTGTGTTTCCAAGTCCAAAGTAGGGACCCCTACTAAATCCACATCTGTTTGAGGGGCGGCTAGCTTCCCCTACAACCTCCTGCCTGTGTCTGTCCCTGTGACATCAGATCCACTACAACCTCTTGCATGTGTCTGTCCCTGTGACATCAGACCCACTACAACCTCCTGCACGTGCCTGTCCCTCCGACATCAGTCAACTTACAACCTCCTGCACATGCCTGTCCCTCCGGCATCAGTCAACTTACAACCTCCTGCACATGCCTGTCCCTCCGGCATCAGTCAACTTACAACCTCCTGCACATGCCTGTCCCTCCGGCATCAGTCCCCTAACAGACTCCTTCACTTCTGACCCTGCAACATCAGACCCTTACAACCTCCTGCATGTGTCTGTCCCTGCGACATCAGACCCCTTATAACATCCTGCACGTCTGTCCCTGCGACATCAGACCCGAAAAACCTCCTACCCGTGTCTATCCCTGCGACATCAGACCCCCTACAACCTCCTACCTGTGTCTATCTCTGCAACCCAGAAAACAAAGCAAGGAGTGGAGACCCAGAAAACAAAGCAAGGTGTGGAGACCCAGAAAACAAAGCGAGGAGTGGAGACCGAGGAGTGGAGACCCAGACATAGAAACAAAGTGTGGAGACCCAGACCCAGACAACGAAGCAAGGTGTGGAGACCCAGACAACGAAGCAAGGTGTGGACAACGAAGCAAAGTGTGGAGAACCAGACAGACATCGAAGCAAGGTGTGGAGACCCAGACATCGAAACGAGGAGTGCAGACCCAGACATCAAAGCAAGGTGTGGAGACCCAAACCAAGACAACGAGGCAAGGTGTGGAGACCCAAACCAAGACAACGAGGCAAGGTGTGGAGACCCAGACCAAGACAACGAGGCAAGGTGTGGAGACCCAGACCAAGACAACGAGGCAAGGTGTGGAGACCCAGACCAAGACAACGAGGCAAGGTGTGGAGACCCAGACCAAGACAACGAGGCAAGGTGTGGAGACCCAGACCAAGACAACGAGGCAAGGTGTGGAGACCCAGACCAAGACAACGAGGCAAGGTGTGGAGACCCAGACCAAGACAACGAGGCAAGGTGTGGAGACCCAGACCAAGACAACGAGGCAAGGTGTGGAGACCCAGACCAAGACAACGAGGCAAGGTGTGGAGACCCAGACCAAGACAACGAGGCAAGGTGTGGAGACCCAGACCAAGACAAAGAGGCAAGGTGTGGAGACCCAGACCAAGACAAAGAGGCAAGGTGTGGAGACCCAGACCAAGACAAAGAGGCAAGGTGTGGAGACCCAGACAACGAGGCAAGGTGTGGAAACCCAGACAACGAAGCAAGGAGTGGAAACCCAGACAACGAAGCAAGGTATGGAGACCCAGACATCGAAGCAAGGTGTGGAGACCCAGACATCGAAGCAAGGTGTGGAGACCCAGACATCGAAGCAAGGTGTGGAGACCCAGACATCGAAGCAAGGTGTGGAGACCCAGACATCGAAGCAAGGTGTGGAGACCCAGACATCGAAGCAAGGTGTGGAGACCCAGACATCGAAGCAAGGTGTGGAGACCCAGACATCGAAGCAAGGTGTGGAGACCCAGACATCGAAGCAAGGTGTGGAGACCCAGACATCGAAGCAAGGTGTGGAGACCCAGACAACGAAGCAAGGTGTGGAGACCCAGACAACGAAGCAAGGTGTGGAGACCCAGACATCAAAGCGAGGAGTGGAGACCCAGACAGCGATGTGAGGAGTGGAGAATCAGATTTTAAAGCAAGGTGTGGAGACCCAGACATCGAAGCGAGGTGTGGAGACCCAGACAACGATGTGAGGAGTGGAGAATCAGATTTTAAAGCAAGGTGTGGAGACCCAGACTTCAAAGCAAGGTGTGGAGACCCAGGCAACAAAGCGAGGACTGGAGACCCAGACAACAAAGAGAGGACTAGAGACCCAGACATCGAAGCAAAGTGTGGAGACCCAGACATCGAAGCAAAGTGTGGAGACCCAGACATCGAAGCAAAGTGTGGAGACCCAGACATCGAAGCAAAGTGTGGAGACCCAGACATCGAAGCAAAGTGTGGAGACCCAGACATCGAAGCAAAGTGTGGAGACCCAGACATCGAAGCAAAGTGTGGAGACCCAGACATCAAAGCAAAGTGTGGAGACCCAGACATCAAAGCAAAGTGTGGAGACCCAGACATCAAAGCAAAGTGTGGAGACCCAGACATCAAAGCAAAGTGTGGAGACCCAGACATCAAAGCAAAGTGTGGAGACCCAGACATCAAAGCAAAGTGTGGAGACCCAGACATCAAAGCAAAGTGTGGAGACCCAGACATCAAAGCAAAGTGTGGAGACCCAGACATCAAAGCAAAGTGTGGAGACCCAGACATCAAAGCAAAGTGTGGAGACCCAGACATCAAAGCAAAGTGTGGAGACCCAGACATCAAAGCAAAGTGTGGAGACCCAGACATCAAAGCAAAGTGTGGAGACCCAGACATCAAAGCAAAGTGTGGAGACCCAGACATCAAAGCAAGGTGTGGAGACCCAGACATCAAAGCAAGGTGTGGAGACCCAGACATCAAAGCAAGGTGTGGAGACCCAGACATCAAAGCAAGGTGTGGAGACCCAGAGAGCGATGCGAGGAATGGAGAACCAGACAGCGATGCGAGGAATGGAGAACCAGACTTCAAAGGAAGGTGTGGAGACCCAGGCAACAAAGCGAGGAGGCGGACACCCAGGCAACGAAGCGAGGAGGGGAGACGCAGACAATGAAGTAAGCAGTGGAGACACAGACAATGAAGCAATGAATAGAGACCCAGTGATCGAAACAAGGACTGGGAACCCAGACATTGAAGCAAGGAGTGGAGACCCAGACAACAATGCAAGGAGTGGAGACCCAGACAACAATGCAAGGAGTGGAGACCCAGACAACAATGCAAGGAGTGGAGACCCAGACAACAATGCAAGGAGTGGAGACCCAGACAACAATGCAAGGAGTGGAGACCCAGACAACAATGCAAGGAGTGGAGACCCAGACAACAATGCAAGGAGTGGAGACCCAGACAACAATGCAACGAGTGGAGACCCAGACAACAATGCAACGAGTGGAGACCCAGACAACAATGCAAGGAGTGGAGACCCAGACAACAATGCAAGGAGTGGAGACCCAGACAACAATGCAAGGAGTGGAGACCCAGACAACAATGCAAGGAGTGGAGACCCAGACAACAATGCAACGAGTGGAGACCCAGACAACAATGCAACGAGTGGAGACCCAGACAACAATGCAACGAGTGGAGACCCAGACAACAATGCAACGAGTGGAGACCCAGACAACAATGCAACGAGTGGAGACCCAGACAACAATGCAAGGAGTGGAGACCCAGACAACAATGCAAGGAGTGGAGACCCAGACAACAATGCAAGGAGTGGAGACCCAGACAACAATGCAAGGAGTGGAGACCCAGACAACAATGCAAGGAGTGGAGACCCAGACAACAATGCAAGGAGTGGAGACCCAGACAACAATGCAAGGAGTGGAGACCCAGACAACAATGCAAGGAGTGGAGACCCAGACAACAATGCAAGGAGTGGAGACCCAGACAACAATGCAAGGAGTGGAGACCCAGACAACAATGCAAGGAGTGGAGACCCAGACAACAATGCAAGGAGTGGAGACCCAGACAACAATGCAAGGAGTGGAGTCCCAGACAACAATGCAAGGAGTGGAGTCCCAGACAACAATGCAAGGTGTGGAGACCAGACTTCGAAGCAAGGTGTGGAGACCCAGACATCGAAGCAAGGTGTGGAAACCCAGACATCGAAGCAAGGTGTGGAAACCCAGACATCGAAGCAAGGTGTGGAGACTGAGGAGTGGAGACCCAGACAGCGATGCGAGGAGTGGAGAACCAGACTTCAAAGCAAGGTGTGGAGACCCAGGCAACAAATCGAGGAGGCGAAGACCCAGACAACGAAGCAAGGAGGCGGAGACCCAGGCAACGATGCAAGGAGGCGGAGACCCAGGCAACGATGCAAGGAGGCGGAGACCCAGGCAACGATGCAAGGAGGCGGAGACCCAGGCAACGATGCAAGGAGGCGGAGACCCAGGCAACGATGCAAGGAGGCGGAGACCCAGGCAACGATGCAAGGAGGCGGAGACCCAGGCAACGATGCAAGGAGGCGGAGACACAGACAATGAAGTAAGCAGTGGAGACGCAGACAACGAAGCAATGAATAGAGACCCAGAGATCGAAACAAGGACTGGGAACCTAGACATTGAAGCAAGGTGTGGAGACCCAGACAACAATGCAATGAGTGGAGACCCAGACAACAATGCAATGAGTGGAGACCCAGACAACAATGCAATGAGTGGAGACCCAGACAACAATGCAATGAGTGGAGACCCAGACAACAATGCAATGAGTGGAGACCCAGACTTCAAAGCAAGGTGTGGAGACCCAGACATCGAAGCAAGGTGTGGAGACCCAGACATCGAAGCAAGGTGTGGAGACCCAGACATCGAAGCAAGGTGTGGAGACCCAGACATCGAAGCAAGGTGTGGAGACCCAGACATCGAAGCAAGGTGTGGAGACCCAGACATCGAAGCAAGGTGTGGAGACCCAGACATCGAAGCAAGGTGTGGAGACCCAGACATCGAAGCAAGGTGTGGAGACCCAGACATCGAAGCAAGGTGTGGAGACCCAGACATCGAAGCAAGGTGTGGAGACCCAGACATCGAAGCAAGGTGTGGAGACCCAGACATCGAAGCAAGGTGTGGAGACCCAGACATCGAAGCAAGGTGTGGAGACCCAGACATCGAAGCGAGGTGTGGAGACCCAGACATCGAAGCGAGGTGTGGAGACCCAGACATCGAAGCGAGGTGTGGAGACCCAGACATCGAAGCGAGGTGTGGAGACCCAGACAGCGATGCGAGGAGTGGAGACCCAGACAGCGATGCGAGGAGTGGAGACCCAGACAGCGATGCGAGGAGTGGAGACCCAGACAGCGATGCGCGGAGTGGAGAACCAGACTTCAAAGGAAGGTGTGGAGACCCAGGCAACAAAGCGAGGAGGCGGAGACCCAGGCAACGAAGCGAGGAGGCGGAGACCCAGGCAACGAAGCGAGGAGGCGGAGACCCAGGCAACGAAGCGAGGAGGCGGAGACCCAGGCAACGAAGCGAGGAGGCGGAGACCCAGGCAACGAAGCGAGGAGGCGGAGACCCAGGCAACGAAGCGAGGAGGCGGAGACCCAGGCAACGAAGCGAGGAGGCGGAGACCCAGGCAACGAAGCGAGGAGGCGGAGACCCAGGCAACGAAGCGAGGAGGCGGATACCCAGGCAACGATGCAAGGAGGGGAGACGCAGACAATGAAGTAAGCAGTGGAGACACAGACAATGAAGCAATGAATAGAGACCCAGTGATCGAAACAAGGACTGGGAACCCAGACATTGAAGCAAGGACTGGGAACCCAGACATTGAAGCAAGGAGTGGAGACCCAGACAACAATGCAAGGAGTGGAGACCCAGACAACAATGCAAGGAGTGGAGACCCAGACAACAATGCAAGGAGTGGAGACCCAGACAACAATGCAAGGAGTGGAGACCCAGACAACAATGCAAGGAGTGGAGACCCAGACAACAATGCAAGGAGTGGAGTCCCAGACTTCGAAGCAAGGTGTGGAGACCCAGACATCGAAGCAAGGTGTGGAGACCCAGACATCGAAGCAAGGTGTGGAGACCCAGACATCGAAGCAAGGTGTGGAGACCCAGACATCGAAGCAAGGTGTGGAGACCCAGACATCGAAGCAAGGTGTGGAGACCCAGACATCGAAGCAAGGTGTGGAGACTGAGGAGTGGAGACCCAGACAGCGATGCGAGGAGTGGAGAACCAGACTTCAAAGCAAGGTGTGGAGACCCAGGCAACAAATCGAGGAGGCGAAGACCCAGACAACGAAGCAAGGAGGCAGAGACCCAGGCAACGATGCAAGGAGGCGGAGACCCAGGCAACGATGCAAGGAGGCGGAGACCCAGGCAACGATGCAAGGAGGCGGAGACCCAGGCAACGATGCAAGGAGGCGGAGACACAGACAATGAAGTAAGCAGTGGAGACGCAGACAACGAAGCAATGAATAGAGACCCAGTGATCGAAACAAGGACTGGGAACCTAGACATTGAAGCAAGGAGTGGAGACCCAGACAACAATGCAATGAGAGGAGACCCAGACAACAATGCAATGAGTGGAGACCCAGACAACAATGCAATGAGTGGAGAACCAGACTTCAAAGCAAGGTGTGGAGACCCAGACAACATTGCAAGGAGTGGAGACCCAGACAACAATGCAAGGAGTGGAGACCCAGACATCGAAGCAAGGTGTAGAGACCCAGACAACAATGCAATGAGTGGAGACCCAGACATCGAAGCAAGGTGTAGAGACCCAGACATCGAAGCAAGGTGTAGAGACCCAGACATCGAAGCAAGGTGTAGAGACCCAGACATCGAAGCAAGGTGTAGAGACCCAGACATCGAAGCAAGGTGTAGAGACCCAGACATCGAAGCAAGGTGTAGAGACCCAGACATCGAAGCAAGGTGTAGAGACCCAGACATCGAAGCAAGGTGTAGAGACCCAGACATCGAAGCAAGGTGTGGAGACCCAAACCAAGACAACGAGGAAAGGTGTGGAGACCCAGACCAAGACAACGAGGCAAGGTGTGGAGACCCAGACCAAGACAACGAGGCAAGGTGTGGAGACCCAGACCACGAAGCAAGGTGTGGAGACCCAGACAACGAAGCAAGGTGTGGAGACCCAGACAACGAAGCAAGGTGTGGAGACCCAGACAACGAAGCAAGGTGTGGAGACCCAGACAACGAAGCAAGGTGTGGAGACCCAGACAACGAAGCAAGGTGTGGAGACCCAGACAACGAAGCAAGGTGTGGAGACCCAGACAACGAAGCAAGGTGTGGAGACCCAGACAACGAAGCAAGGTGTGGAGACCCAGACAACGAAGCAAGGTGTGGAGACCCAGACAACGAAGCAAGGTGTGGAGACCCAGACAACAAAGCAAGGTGTGGAGACCCAGACAACAAAGCAAGGTGTGGAGACCCAGACAACAAAGCAAGGTGTGGAGACCCAGACAACGAAGCAAGGTGTGGAGACCCAGACAACGAAGCAAGGTGTGGAGACCCAGACAACGAAGCGAGGAGTGCAGAACCAGACAACGAAGCAAGGTGTAGAGACCCAGACATCGAAGCAAGGTGTGGAGACCCAGACATCGAAGCAAGGTGTGGAGACTGAGGAGTGGAGACCCAGACAGCGATGCGAGGAGTGGAGAACCAGACTTCAAAGCAAGGTGTGGAGACCCAGGCAACAAAGCAAGGAGGGGAGACACAGACAACGATGCAAGGAGGCGGAGACCCAGGCAACGATGCAAGGAGGGGAGACGCAGACAATGAAGTAAGCAGTGGAGATGCAGACACGAAGCAATGAATAGAGACCCAGTGATCGAAACAAGGACTGGGAACCCAGACATTGAAGCAAGGAGTGGAGACCCAGACAACAATGCAAGGAGTGGAGACCCAGACAACAATGCAAGGAGTGGAGACCCAGACAACAATGCAAGGAGTGGAGACCCAGACAACAATGCAAGGAGTGGAGACCCAGACAACAATGCAAGGAGTGGAGACCCAGACAACAATGCAAGGAGTGGAGACCCAGACAACAATGCAAGGAGTGGAGACCCAGACAACAATGCAAGGAGTGGAGACCCAGACAACTATGCAAGGAGTGGAGACCCAGACAACAATGCAAGGAGTGGAGACCCAGACAACTATGCAAGGAGTGGAGACCCAGACAACTATGCAAGGAGTGGAGACCCAGACAACTATGCAAGGAGTGGAGACCCAGACAACTATGCAAGGAGTGGAGACCCAGACAACTATGCAAGGAGTGGAGACCCAGACAACTATGCAAGGAGTGGAGACCCAGACAACTATGCAAGGAGTGGAGACCCAGACAACTATGCAAGGAGTGGAGACCCAGACAACTATGCAAGGAGTGGAGACCCAGACAACAATGCAAGGAGTGGAGACCCAGACAACAATGCAAGGAGTGGAGACCCAGACAACAATGCAAGGAGTGGAGACCCAGACAACAATGCAAGGAGTGGAGACCCAGACAACAATGCAAGGAGTGGAGACCCAGACAACAATGCAAGGAGTGGAGACCCAGACAACAATGCAAGGAGTGGAGACCCAGACAACTATGCAAGGAGTGGAGACCCAGACAACTATGCAAGGAGTGGAGACCCAGACAACAATGCAAGGAGTGGAGACCCAGACAACTATGCAAGGAGTGGAGACCCAGACAACTATGCAAGGAGTGGAGACCCAGACAACTATGCAAGGAGTGGAGACCCAGACAACTATGCAAGGAGTGGAGACCCAGACAACTATGCAAGGAGTGGAGACCCAGACAACTATGCAAGGAGTGGAGACCCAGACAACTATGCAAGGAGTGGAGACCCAGACAACAATGCAAGGAGTGGAGACCCAGACAACAATGCAAGGAGTGGAGACCCAGACAACAATGCAAGGAGTGGAGACCCAGACAACAATGCAAGGAGTGGAGACCCAGACAACAATGCAAGGAGTGGAGACCCAGACAACAATGCAAGGAGTGGAGACCCAGACAACAATGCAAGGAGTGGAGACCCAGACAACAATGCAAGGAGTGGAGACCCAGACAACAATGCAAGGAGTGGAGACCCAGACAACAATGCAAGGAGTGGAGACCCAGACATCGAAGCAAGGTGTGGAGACCCAGACATCCATGTGAGGAGTGGAGAATCAGACTTCAAAGGAAGGTGTGGAGACCCAGGCAACAAAGCGAGGACTGGAGACCCAGACAACAAAGCGAGGACTAGAGACCCAGACAACAAAGCGAGGAGTGGAGACCCAGACAACAATGCAAGGAGTGGAGACCCAGACAACAATGCAAGGAGTGGAGACCCAGGCAACAATGCAAGGAGTGGAGACCCAGGCAACAATGCAAGGAGTGGAGACCCAGGCAACAATGCAAGGAGTGGAGACCCAGGCAACAATGCAAGGAGTGGAGACCCAGACATCGAAGCAAGGTGTGGAGACCCAGACATCGAAGCAAGGTGTGGAGACCCAGACATCGAAGCAAGGTGTGGAGACTGAGGAGTGGAGACCCAGACAACTATGCAAGGAGTGGAGACCCAGACAACTATGCAAGGAGTGGAGACCCAGGCAACAATGCAAGGAGTGGAGACCCAGGCAACAATGCAAGGAGTGGAGACCCAGGCAACAATGCAAGGAGTGGAGACCCAGGCAACAATGCAAGGAGTGGAGACCCAGGCAACAATGCAAGGAGTGGAGACCCAGGCAACAATGCAAGGAGTGGAGACCCAGGCAACAATGCAAGGAGTGGAGACCCAGGCAACAATGCAAGGAGTGGAGACCCAGGCAACAATGCAAGGAGTGGAGACCCAGGCAACAATGCAAGGAGTGGAGACCCAGGCAACAATGCAAGGAGTGGAGACCCAGGCAACAATGCAAGGAGTGGAGACCCAGGCAACAATGCAAGGAGTGGAGACCCAGGCAACAATGCAAGGAGTGGAGACCCAGGCAACAATGCAAGGAGTGGAGACCCAGGCAGCGAAGCGAGGAGTGGAGACCCAGACAGCGAAGCGAGGAGTGGAGACCCAGACAGCGAAGCGAGGAGTGGAGACCCAGACAGCAAAGCGAGGAGTGGAGACCCAGACAGCAAAGCGAGGAGTGGAGACCCAGACAGCAAAGCGAGGAGTGGAGACCCAGACAGCAAAGCGAGGAGTGGAGACCCAGACAGCAAAGCGAGGAGTGGAGACCCAGACAGCAAAGCGAGGAGTGGAGACCCAGACAGCAAAGCGAGGAGTGGAGACCCAGACAGCAAAGCGAGGAGTGGAGACCCAGACAGCAAAGCGAGGAGTGGAGACCCAGACAGCAAAGCGAGGAGTGGAGACCCAGACAGCAAAGCGAGGAGTGGAGACCCAGACAGCAAAGCGAGGAGTGGAGACCCAGACAGCAAAGCGAGGAGTGGAGACCCAGACAGCAATGCAATGAGTGGAGACCCAGACAACAATGCAATGAGTGGAGAACCAGACTTCAAAGCAAGGTGTGGAGACCCAGACAACATTGCAAGGAGTGGAGACCCAGACAACAATGCAAGGAGTGGAGACCCAGACATCGAAGCAAGGTGTAGAGACCCAGACAACAATGCAATGAGTGGAGACCCAGACATCGAAGCAAGGTGTAGAGACCCAGACATCGAAGCAAGGTGTAGAGACCCAGACATCGAAGCAAGGTGTGGAGACCCAAACCAAGACAACGAGGAAAGGTGTGGAGACCCAGACCAAGACAACGAGGCAAGGTGTGGAGACCCAGACAGCAAAGCGAGGAGTGGAGACCCAGACAGCAAAGCGAGGAGTGGAGACCCAGACAGCAAAGCGAGGAGTGGAGACCCAGACAGCAAAGCGAGGAGTGGAGACCCAGACAGCGAAGCGAGGAGTGGAGACCCAGACAGCGAAGCGAGGAGTGGAGACCCAGACAGCGAAGCGAGGAGTGGAGACCCAGACAGCGAAGCGAGGAGTGGAGACCCAGACAGCGAAGCGAGGAGTGGAGACCCAGACAGCGAAGCGAGGAGTGGAGACCCAGACAGCGAAGCGAGGAGTGGAGACCCAGACAACGAAGCAAGGTGTGGAGACCCAGACAACGAAGCAAGGTGTGGAGACCCAGACAACGAAGCAAGGTGTGGAGACCCAGACAACGAAGCAAGGTGTGGAGACCCAGACAACAAAGCAAGGTGTGGAGACCCAGACAACAAAGCAAGGTGTGGAGACCCAGACAACAAAGCAAGGTGTGGAGACCCAGACAACAAAGCAAGGTGTGGAGACCCAGACAACGAAGCAAGGTGTGGAGACCCAGACAACGAAGCAAGGTGTGGAGACCCAGACAACGAAGCGAGGAGTGCAGAACCAGACAACGAAGCAAGGTGTAGAGACCCAGACATCGAAGCAAGGTGTGGAGACCCAGACATCGAAGCAAGGTGTGGAGACTGAGGAGTGGAGACCCAGACAGCGATGCGAGGAGTGGAGAACCAGACTTCAAAGCAAGGTGTGGAGACCCAGGCAACAAAGCAAGGAGGGGAGACACAGACAACGATGCAAGGAGGCGGAGACCCAGGCAACGATGCAAGGAGGGGAGACGCAGACAATGAAGTAAGCAGTGGAGATGCAGACACGAAGCAATGAATAGAGACCCAGTGATCGAAGCAAGGAGTGGAGACCCAGACAACAATGCAAGGAGTGGAGACCCAGACAACAATGCAAGGAGTGGAGACCCAGACAACAATGCAAGGAGTGGAGACCCAGACAACAATGCAAGGAGTGGAGACCCAGACAACAATGCAAGGAGTGGAGACCCAGACAACAATGCAAGGAGTGGAGACCCAGACAACAATGCAAGGAGTGGAGACCCAGACAACAATGCAAGGAGTGGAGACCCAGACAACTATGCAAGGAGTGGAGACCCAGACAACTATGCAAGGAGTGGAGACCCAGACAACTATGCAAGGAGTGGAGACCCAGACAACTATGCAAGGAGTGGAGACCCAGACAACTATGCAAGGAGTGGAGACCCAGACAACTATGCAAGGAGTGGAGACCCAGACAACTATGCAAGGAGTGGAGACCCAGACAACTATGCAAGGAGTGGAGACCCAGACAACTATGCAAGGAGTGGAGACCCAGACAACTATGCAAGGAGTGGAGACCCAGACAACTATGCAAGGAGTGGAGACCCAGACAACAATGCAAGGAGTGGAGACCCAGACAACAATGCAAGGAGTGGAGACCCAGACAACAATGCAAGGAGTGGAGACCCAGACAACAATGCAAGGAGTGGAGACCCAGACAACAATGCAAGGAGTGGAGACCCAGACAACAATGCAAGGAGGGGAGACCCAGACAACAATGCAAGGAGTGGAGACCCAGACATCGAAGCAAGGTGTGGAGACCCAGACATCCATGTGAGGAGTGGAGAATCAGACTTCAAAGGAAGGTGTGGAGACCCAGGCAACAAAGCGAGGACTGGAGACCCAGACAACAAAGCGAGGACTAGAGACCCAGACAACAAAGCGAGGAGTGGAGACCCAGACAACAATGCGAGGAGTGGAGACCCAGACAACAATGCAAGGAGTGGAGACCCAGGCAACAATGCAAGGAGTGGAGACCCAGGCAACAATGCAAGGAGTGGAGACCCAGGCAACAATGCAAGGAGTGGAGACCCAGGCAACAATGCAAGGAGTGGAGACCCAGGCAACAATGCAAGGAGTGGAGACCCAGGCAACAATGCAAGGAGTGGAGACCCAGACATCGAAGCAAGGTGTGGAGACCCAGACATCGAAGCAAGGTGTGGAGACCCAGACATCGAAGCAAGGTGTGGAGACTGAGGAGTGGAGACCCAGACAACTATGCAAGGAGTGGAGACCCAGACAACTATGCAAGGAGTGGAGACCCAGGCAACAATGCAAGGAGTGGAGACCCAGGCAACAATGCAAGGAGTGGAGACCCAGGCAACAATGCAAGGAGTGGAGACCCAGGCAACAATGCAAGGAGTGGAGACCCAGGCAACAATGCAAGGAGTGGAGACCCAGGCAACAATGCAAGGAGTGGAGACCCAGGCAACAATGCAAGGAGTGGAGACCCAGGCAACAATGCAAGGAGTGGAGACCCAGGCAACAATGCAAGGAGTGGAGACCCAGGCAACAATGCAAGGAGTGGAGACCCAGGCAACAATGCAAGGAGTGGAGACCCAGGCAACAATGCAAGGAGTGGAGACCCAGGCAACAATGCAAGGAGTGGAGACCCAGGCAACAATGCAAGGAGTGGAGACCCAGGCAACAATGCAAGGAGTGGAGACCCAGACAGCGAAGCGAGGAGTGGAGACCCAGACAGCAAAGCGAGGAGTGGAGACCCAGACAGCAAAGCGAGGAGTGGAGACCCAGACAGCAAAGCGAGGAGTGGAGACCCAGACAGCAAAGCGAGGAGTGGAGACCCAGACAGCAAAGCGAGGAGTGGAGACCCAGACAGCAAAGCGAGGAGTGGAGACCCAGACAGCAAAGCGAGGAGTGGAGACCCAGACAGCAAAGCGAGGAGTGGAGACCCAGACAGCAATGCAATGAGTGGAGACCCAGACAACAATGCAATGAGTGGAGAACCAGACTTCAAAGCAAGGTGTGGAGACCCAGACAACATTGCAAGGAGTGGAGACCCAGACAACAATGCAAGGAGTGGAGACCCAGACATCGAAGCAAGGTGTAGAGACCCAGACAACAATGCAATGAGTGGAGACCCAGACATCGAAGCAAGGTGTAGAGACCCAGACATCGAAGCAAGGTGTAGAGACCCAGACATCGAAGCAAGGTGTAGAGACCCAGACATCGAAGCAAGGTGTAGAGACCCAGACATCGAAGCAAGGTGTAGAGACCCAGACATCGAAGCAAGGTGTAGAGACCCAGACATCGAAGCAAGGTGTAGAGACCCAGACATCGAAGCAAGGTGTGGAGACCCAAACCAAGACAACGAGGAAAGGTGTGGAGACCCAGACCAAGACAACGAGGCAAGGTGTGGAGACCCAGACAGCGAAGCGAGGAGTGGAGACCCAGACAGCAAAGCGAGGAGTGGAGACCCAGACAGCAAAGCGAGGAGTGGAGACCCAGACAGCAAAGCGAGGAGTGGAGACCCAGACAGCAAAGCGAGGAGTGGAGACCCAGACAGCAAAGCGAGGAGTGGAGACCCAGACAGCAAAGCGAGGAGTGGAGACCCAGACAGCAAAGCGAGGAGTGGAGACCCAGACAGCAAAGCGAGGAGTGGAGACCCAGACAGCGAAGCGAGGAGTGGAGACCCAGACAGCGAAGCGAGGAGTGGAGACCCAGACAGCGAAGCGAGGAGTGGAGACCCAGACAGCGAAGCGAGGAGTGGAGACCCAGACAGCGAAGCGAGGAGTGGAGACCCAGACAGCGAAGCGAGGAGTGGAGACCCAGACAGCGAAGCGAGGAGGGGAGACCCAGACAGCGAAGCGAGGAGGGGAGACCCAGACAGCGAAGCGAGGAGGGGAGACCCAGACAGCGAAGCGAGGAGTGGAGACCCAGACAGCGAAGCGAGGAGTGGAGACCCAGACAGCGAAGCGAGGAGTGGAGACCCAGACAGCGAAGCGAGGAGTGGAGACCCAGACAGCGAAGCGAGGAGTGGAGACCCAGACAGCGAAGCGAGGAGTGGAGACCCAGACAGCGAAGCGAGGAGTGGAGACCCAGACAGCGAAGCGAGGAGTGGAGACCCAGACAGCGAAGCGAGGAGTGGAGACCCAGACAACAATGCAAGGAGTGGAGACCCAGACAACAATGCAAGGAGTGGAGACCCAGACAACAATGCAAGGAGTGGAGACCCAGACAACAATGCAAGGAGTGGAGACCCAGACAACAATGCAAGGAGTGGAGACCCAGACAACAATGCAAGGAGTGGAGACCCAGACAACAATGCTAGGAGTGGAGACCCAGACAACAATGCTAGGAGTGGAGACCCAGACAACAATGCTAGGAGTGGAGACCCAGACAACAATGCTAGGAGTGGAGACCCAGACAACAATGCAAGGAGTGGAGACCCAGACAACAATGCAAGGAGTGGAGACCCAGACAACAATGCAAAGAGTGGAGACCCAGACAACAATGCAAAGAGTGGAGACCCAGGCAACGAAACAATGAGTAGAGACCCAGACATCGAAGCAATGAGTAGAGACCCAGACATCGAAGCAATGAGTAGAGACCCAGACAACGAAGCAATGAGTAGAGACCCAGACAACGAAGCAATCAGTAGAGACTCAGACATCGAAGCAAGGTGTGGAGAATGAGACATCGAAGCAAAGAGTGGAGATTCAGACAACAAAGTGAGGAGGATGCAGACAGGGCTACTTTTAGCAACTCCAAGAACTTTGTTAGCAAGTGACTGATGTTAGAGCAGTGTTAATAAAAGCTTTCCTGTTCTTCCACGGGAGACAAAATCCGCAGCTTTTGGTGCACAGCCTTTGACACAGCTCTGCTGATTGTGTCCGGTTTTCACACAGGCCTTTGTTTACTGTCTTGGGGGTTGCTTTTAAATTAAAGTGTGCCAAAATGCCACTATTGCTAGAGAATGTGACAGAATGTGCCACATAATGCGAGTTTAATCCCCTAATCTGCACACAAATTGACTTCCTGTATACGGGCACGCTGCCAGCAGCCCCGGCACACAGCTCAGGCACACAGCCCAGGCACGCAGCCCAGGCACGCAGCTCAGGCACACAGCTCAGGCACACAGCTCAGGCACACAGCTCAGGCACACAGCTCAGGCACACAGCCCAGGCACACAGCCCAGGCACACAGCCCAGGCTGGCTTCAGTGGTGCTATGTTTTAAAAGCACATGGCTGTCCTGCCATGGTGGGCTCCAGCACATTACAAATTTGGTGACTGCAAACCACAAGTATCTGGAGCACAAAGCCCAGTATCATGACGCAAGGGGTCTCGGAGAAGAGCATGAATCAGACACCCAACAGCTGCAGCCCCTGGGGTCTGTGAGAAGAGCATGAATCAGACTCCCCACAGCTGCAGCCCCTGGGGTCTGTGAGAAGAGCATGAATCAGACACCCTAAGCTGCACCCCACGGGGTCTCAGAGAAGAGCATGAATCAGACACCCCACAGCCGCAGCCACCGGGGTCTGTGAGAAGAGCATGAATCAGACACCCCACAGCTGCAGCCCCTGGGGTCTGTGAGAAGAGCATGAATCAGACACCCCACAGTTGAAGCCCCTGCAGTCTGTGAGAAGAGCATGAATCAGACACCCCACAGCCGCAGCCCCCGGGGTCTGTAAGAAGAGCATGAATCAGACTCCCCACAGCTGCAGCCCCTGGGGTCTGTGAGAAGAGCATGAATCAGACACCCTGAACTGCAGCCCCTGGGGTCTCAGAGAGGAGCATGAATCAGACACCCTAAGCTGCACCCCCCCCCGGGGTCTCGGAGAAGAGCATGAATCAGACACCCCACAGCCGCAGCCCCCGGGGTCTCGGAGAAGAGCATGAATCAGACACCCCACAGCCGCAGCCCCCGGGGTCTCGGAGAAGAGCATGAATCAGACACCCCACAGCCGCAGCCCCCGGGGTCTCGGAGAAGAGCATGAATCAGACACCCCACAGCTGCAGCCCCTGGGGTCTGTGAGAAGAACATGAATCCGACACCCCACAGCTGCAGCCGCTGGAGTCTGTGAGAAGAGCATGAATCAGACACCCTAAGCTGCACCCCCGGGGTCTCGGAGAAGAGCATGAATCAGACACAGATCCATAGAGACACAGCCATCGGACGTCTAAACACAGCTCCCTGTAGACACAGCCATCAGACACGTAAACACAGCTCCCTGTAGACACAGCCGTCGGACACCTAAACACAGCTCCATAGAGACACAGCCATCGGACACGTAAACACAGCTCCATAGAGACACAGCCATCGGATACCTAAACACAGCTCCCTGTAGACACAGCCATCAGACACCTAAACACAGCTCCCTGTAGACACAGCCATCGGGCACCTAAACACAGCTCCCTGTAGACACAGCCATCAGACACGTAAACACAGCTCCATAGAGACACAGCTATCGGACGTCTAAACACAACTCCCTGTAGGCACAGCCATCGGACACGTAAACACAGCTCACTGTAGACACAGCCATCGGGCACCTAAAGGCAGTTCCCTGTAGACACAGACACCAGAAACATAAACCCAGCTCTCTGTAGACACAGCTATTGGACACCTAAACACAGCTCCATAGAGACACAGCCATCAGACACCTGAACACAGCTCCCTGTACACAGTCTCATGGGACAGCTAAAAACAGCTCTCTGTAGGCACAGTCATCAGACACCTATATACAGCTCCTTGTACACACAGCCATCAGATACTAAACACAGCTCTCTGTAGACACAGCCATCGGACAGCTTAGAACCAGTCCATGTAAACACAGCCACTAGACACCAAATACACCTCCATGGAGACACAGCCATCGAACACCTAAAACTAAACACAGCTCTATAGAGACACGGCCATCAGACACCTAAACACATCTCCCTGTAGACACAGTCACTAGACACCTAACACAGCTCTCAGTTGATGCAGCCATCGGACAGCTCAAACCAACTCCACGTAGACACAGCCACTAGACACCTAAACACAGCTCCTTGAAGACACAGCCACTAGACACCTAAACACAGCTCCCTACAGAGACACAGCCACTAGACACAGCTCCCTGTAGACACAGACATCAGATACCCAAGCACAGCTCCCTCTAGACACAGTCATCGGACACCTAAACACAGCTCAATAGAGACACAGCCACTAGACACCTAAATACAGCTCCACAGAGACACAGCCACCGGACACCTAAACACATCTCCTCGTAGACTAAGCCATCGGACACATAAACACAGCTCCTTGTAGACCCAGCCATCAGACACCTAAACACAGTTCCCAGTAGACACAGTCACTACACAACTAAACATAGCTCTCTGTAGACACAGCTATCAGACACCTAAACACAGCTCCTTGAAGACACAGCCACTAGACACCTAAACACAGCTCCCTGTAGACACAGCCATCGGACACCTAAACACAGCTTCACAGAGACACAAACTTCGGACACTTAACCACAGCTCCTTGTAGACACAGCCACTAGACACCTAAACACAGCTCCCTGTAGACACAGCCACTAGACACAGCTCCCTGTAGACACAGCCATCAGACACCTAAACACAGCTTCTTGTACACGTAGCCATCGGATACATAAACACAGTTCCCTGTAGACACAGCCATCGGACACGTAAACACAGCTCCATAGAGACACAGCCATCGGACACGTAAACACAGTTCCATAGAGACACAGCCATCGGACGACTAAACACAGCTCCCTGTAGACACAGCCAAACGGCACCTAAACACAGCTCCCTGTAGACACAGCCATCGGACACCTAAACACAGCTCCCTGTAGACACAGCCATCGGAGACCTAAACACAGCTCCCTGTAGACACAGCCAAACGGCACCTAAACACAGCTCCCTGTAGACACAGCCATCGGACACCTAAACACAGCTCCCTGTAGACACAGCCATCGGAGACCTAAACACAGCTCCCTGTAGACACAGCCACTTGACACCTAAACACAGCTCCCTGAAGACACAGCCACTTGAAACCTAAACACAGCTCCCTGTAGACACAGCCACTTGACACCTAAACACAGCTCCCTGTAGACAGTCATGGGACAGCTAAACACAGCGCCCTATAGACACAGCCTCTAGACACCTAAAGACAGTTCCCTGTAGACAGTCATGGGACACCTCAACGCCACTCCTTGTAGATAAAGCCACCGGACCCCTAAACACAGCTCCCTGTAGACTAAGCCACTAGACACCCATACACAGCTCCCTGAAGACAAAGCGATCAGACACCTAAACACAGGTCCTTGTAGACACAGCCATCGGACACCTTAACACAGCTCCATAGAGACACAACCATCGGACACCTAACACACAGCTCCTTGTAGACACAGCCATCAGACACCTAAAGACAGCTCCCTGTAGACAAAGCCACTAGACACATAAACACAGCCCTCGTAGACTAAGCCATCGGACACCTAAACACAGCTCCCTGTAGACCCAGCCATCAGACACCTAAACACAGTTCCCAGTAGACACAGTCACTACACACCTAAACACAGCTCTCTGTAGACACAGCTATCAGACACCCAAACACAGCTCCTTGAAGACACAGCCACTAGACACCTAAACACAGCTCCCTGTAGAGACAGCCATCGGACACCTAAACACATCTCCATAGAGAGAGCCATCGGACAGCTAAACACAGCTCTTTGTAGACGAAGCCATGAGACCCCTAACTGAACACGGTACCCTGTAGACACAGCCATCGGACACCTAAACACAGCTTCACAGAGGCACAAACTTCAGACACTTAACCACAGCTCCTTGTAGACACAGCCACTAGACACCTAAACACAGCTCCCTGTAGACACAGCCACTAGACACAGCTCCCTGTGGACACAGCCATCAGACACGGAAACACAGCTCCATAGAGACACAGCCATCAGACGTCTAAACACAGCTCCCTGTAGGCACAGCCTTCAACACCTAAACACAGCTCCCTGTAGACACAGCCATCGGCTACCTAAACACAGCTCCTTGTAGACACAGCCATCGGACACGTAAACACAGCTTCTTGTAGACACATCCATCGGACACCTAAACACAGCTCCATAGAGATACAGCAATTGGACACCTAAACACAGCTCCTTGCAGACACGGTCATCAGATACCTAAACACAGCTCCAGAGAGACACAGCCACCAGACATCCAAACACAGCTCCATAGAGACACAACCATCAGACATCCAAACACAGCTCCATAGAGACACAACCATCAGACATACAAACACAGCTCCATAGAGACACAACAAACACCTAAACACAGCTCCCTGTAGACACAGCCATCGGACACCTAAACACAGCTCACTGTAGACACAGCCATCGGACGCCTAAACACAGCTCCCTGTAGACACAGCCATTGGACGTCTAAACACAGCTCCCTGTAGACACAGCCATCAGACACCTAAACACAGCTCCCTGTAGACACAGCCATTGGACGTCTAAACACAGCTCCCTGTAGACACAGCCATCAGACACCTAAACACAGCTCCATAGAGATACAGCAATTGGACACCTAAACACAGCTCCCTGTAGACACAGCCATCGGACGTGTAAACACAGCTCCCTGTAGACACAGCCATCGGACGTGTAAACACAGCTCCCTGCAGACACAGCCATCGGACGTGTAAACACAGCTCCCTGCAGACACAGCCATCGGACGTGTAAACACAGCTCCCTGCAGACACAGCCATCGGACGTGTAAACACAGCTCCCTGCAGACACAGCCATCGGACGTGTAAACACAGCTCCCTGTAGATACAGCCATCAGACACCTAAACACAGCTCCCTGTAGACACAGCCATCAGACACCTAAACACAGCTCCCTGTAGACACAACCATCGGGCACCTAAACACAGCTCCCTGTAGACACAGCCATCAGACACGTAAACACAGCTCCATAGAGACACAGCTATCGGACGTCTAAACACAGCTCACTGTAGACACAGCCATCGGGCACCTAAAGGCAGTTCCCTGTAGACACAGACACCAGAAACATAAACCCAGCTCTCTGTAGACACAGCTATTGGACACCTAAACACAGCTCCATAGAGACACAGCCATCAGACACCTAAACACAGCTCCTTGTAGACACGGGTACTAGACACCTGAACACAGCTCCCTGTACACAGTCTCATGGGACAGCTAAAAACAGCTCTCTGTAGGCACAGTCATCAGACAGCTATATACAGCTCCTTGTACACACAGCCATCGGATACTAAACACAGCTCTCTGTAGACACAGCCATCGGACAGCTTAGAACCAGTCCATGTAAATACAGCCACTAGACACCAAATACACCTCCATGGAGACACAGCCATCGAACACCTAAAACTAAACACAGCTCTATAGAGACACGGCCATCAGACACCTAAACACATCTCCCTGTAGACACAGTCACTAGACACCTAACACAGCTCTCAGTTGATGCAGCCATCGGACAGCTCAAACCAACTCCACGTAGACACAGCCACTAGACACCTAAACACAGCTCCTTGAAGACACAGCCACTAGACACCTAAACACAGCTCCCTATAGAGACACAGCCACTAGACACAGCTCCCTGTAGACACAGACATCAGATACCCAAGCACAGCTCCCTCTAGACACAGTCATCGGACACCTAAACACAGCTCCATAGAGACACAGCCACTAGATACCTAAACACGGCTCCCTGTAGATACAGCCATCGGACACCTAAACACAGCTCCATAGAGACACAGCCACTAGACACCTAAATACAGCTCCACAGAGACACAGCCACCGGACACCTAAACACATCTCCTCGTAGACTAAGCCATCGGACACATAAACACAGCTCCTTGTAGACCCAGCCATCAGACACCTAAACACAGTTCCCAGTAGACACAGTCACTACACAACTAAACACAGCTCTCTGTAGACACAGCCATCGGACACCTAAACACAGCTTCACAGAGACACAAACTTCGGACACTTAACCACAGCTCCATGTAGACACAGCCACTAGACACCTAAACACAGCTCCCTGTAGACACAGCCACTAGACACAGCTCCCTGTAGACACAGCCATCAGACACCTAAACACAGCTTCTTGTACACGTAGCCATCGGATACATAAACACAGCTCCCTGTAGACACAGCCATCGGACACGTAAACACAGCTCCATAGAGACACAGCCATCGGACACGTAAACACAGTTCCATAGAGACACAGCCATCGGACGACTAAACACAGCTCCCTGTAGACACAGCCATCGGGCACCTAAACACAGCTCCTTGTAGACACAGCCAAACGGCACCTAAACACAGCTCCCTGTAGACACAGCCATCGGACACCTAAACACAGCTCCCTGTAGACACAGCCATCAGGCACCTAAACACAGCTCCCTGTAGACACAGCCACTTGACACCTAAACACAGCTCCCTGTAGACACAGCCACTTGACACCTAAACACAGCTCCCTGTAGACAGTCATGGGACAGCTAAACACAGCGCCCTATAGACACAGCCTCTAGACACCTAAAGACAGTTCCCTGTAGACAGTCATGGGACACCTCAACGCCACTCCTTGTAGATAAAGCCACCGGACCCCTAAACACAGCTCCCTGTAGACTAAGCCACTAGACACCTATACACAGCTCCCTGAAGACACAGCGATCAGACACCTAAACACAGGTCCTTGTAGACACAGCCATCGGACACCTTAACACAGCTCCATAGAGACACAACCATCGGACACCTAACACACAGCTCCTTGTAGACACAGCCATCAGACACCTAAAGACAGCTCCCTGTAGACAAAGCCACTAGACACATAAACACAGCCCTCGTAGACTAAGCCATCGGACACCTAAACACAGCTCCCTGTAGACCCAGCCATCAGACACCTAAACACAGTTCCCAGTAGACACAGTCACTACACACCTAAACACAGCTCTCTGTAGACACAGCTATCAGACACCCAAACACAGCTCCTTGAAGACACAGCCACTAGACACCTAAACACAGCTCCCTGTAGAGACAGCCATCGGACACCTAAACACATCTCCATAGAGAGAGCCATCGGACAGCTAAACACAGCTCTTTGTAGACGAAGCCATCAGACCCCTAACTGAACACGGTACCCTGTAGACACAGCCATCGGACACCTAAACACAGCTTCACAGAGGCACAAACTTCAGACACTTAACCACAGCTCCTTGTAGACACAGCCACTAGACACCTAAACACAGCTCCCTGTAGACACAGCCACTAGACACAGCTCCCTGTGGACACAGCCATCAGACACGGAAACACAGCTCCATAGAGAGAGCCATCGGACAGCTAAACACAGCTCTTTGTAGACGAAGCCATCAGACCCCTAACTGAACACGGTACCCTGTAGACACAGCCATCGGACACCTAAACACAGCTTCACAGAGGCACAAACTTCAGACACTTAACCACAGCTCCTTGTAGACACAGCCACTAGACACAGCTCCCTGTAGACACAGCCACTAGACACAGCTCCCTGTGGCCACAGCCATAAGACACGGAAACACAGCTCCATAGACACAGCCATCAGACGTCTGAACACAGCTCCCTGTAGACACAGCCTTCAACACCTAAACACAGCTCCCTGTAGACACAGCCATCGGCTACCTAAACACAGCTCCTTGTAGACACAGCCATCGGACACGTAAACACAGCTCCTTGTAGACACAGCCATCGGACACTTAAACACAGCTCCATAGAGATACAGCAATTGGACACCTAAACACAGCTCCTTGCAGACACGGTCATCAGATACCTAAACACAGCTCCAGAGAGACACAGCCACCAGACATCCAAACACAGCTCCATAGAGACACAACCATCAGACATCCAAACACAGCTCCATAGAGACACAACAAACACCTAAACACAGCTCCCTGTAGACACAGCCATCGGACACCTAAACACAGCTCACTGTAGACACAGCCATCGGACGCCGAAACACAGCTCCCTGTAGACACAGCCATCGGACGCCTAAACACAGCTCACTGTAGACACAGCCATCAGACACCTAAACACAGCTCCCTGTAGACACAGCCATCAGACACCTAAACACAGCTCCCTGTAGACACAGCCATCGGACGTGTAAACACAGCTCCCTGTAGACACAGCCATCGGACGTGTAAACACAGCTCCCTGTAGACACAGCCATCGGACGTGTAAACACAGCTCCCTGCAGACACAGCCATCGGACGTGTAAACACAGCTCCCTGCAGACACAGCCATCGGACGTGTAAACACAGCTCCCTGCAGACACAGCCATCGGACGTGTAAACACAGCTCCCTGCAGACACAGCCATCGGACGTGTAAACACAGCTCCCTGCAGACACAGCCATCGGACGTGTAAACACAGCTCCCTGCAGACACAGCCATCGGACGTGTAAACACAGCTCCCTGCAGACACAGCCATCGGACGTGTAAACACAGCTCCCTGCAGACACAGCCATCGGACGTGTAAACACAGCTCCCTGTAGACACAGCCATCGGACACCTAAACACAGCTCCCTGTAGACACAGCCATCGGACACCTAAACACAGCTCCCTGTAGACACAGCCATCGGACACCTAAACACAGCTCCCTGTAGACACAGCCATCGGACACCTAAACACAGCTCCCTGTAGACACAGCCATCGGACACCTAAACACAGCTCCCTGTAGACACAGCCATCGGACACCTAAACACAGCTCCCTGTAGACACAGCCATCGGACACCTAAACACAGCTCCCTGTAGACACAGCCATCGGACACCTAAACACAGCTCACTGTAGACACAGCCATCGGACACCTAAACACAGCTCCCTGTAGACACAGCCATCGGACACCTAAACACAGCTCCCTGTAGACACAGCCATCGGACACCTAAACACAGCTCCCTGTAGACACAGCCATTGGACACCTGAACACAGCTCCATGTATACCCATCCTTCCGACACCTAAACACAGCTCCTTGAACACACAGCCTTCGGACACCTAAACACAGCTCCATAGAGACATGGCCATCAGACACCCAAACACAGCTCCATAGTGACACAACCATCGGACACGTAAACACAGCTCCCTGTAGACACAGCCATCAGATACCTAAACACATCTCCATAAATAGACAGCCATCAGACATCCAAACACAACTCCACAGAGACACAACCATCAGACATCCAAACACAGCTCCATAGAGACACAACCATCGAACTCCTAAATACAGCTTACTGTAGACACAGCCACCTAAACACAGTTCTCTGTAGACACAGCCACCAGACGCCTAAACACAGCTCCCTGTAGTCACAGCCATCGGACACCTAAACACAGCTCCGTGTAGACACAGCCATCGGACACCTAAACACAGCTCCATGTAGAAACAGCCATCTGACACCTAAACACAGCTCCATGTAGACACAGCCATCGGACACGTAAACACAGCTCCATGTAGACACAGCCATCGGACACGTAAACACAGCTCCACGTAGACACAGCCATCGGACACCTAAACACAGCTCCACAGAGACACAGCCATCGGACACCTAAACACAGCTCCACAGAGACACAGCCATCGGACACCTAAACACAGCTCCACAGAGACACAGCCATCGGACACCTAAACACAGCTCCACAGAGACACAGCCATCGGACACCTAAACACAGCTCCACAGAGACACAGCCATCGGACACCTAAACACAGCTCCACAGAGACACAGCCATCAGACACCTAAACACAGCTCCAGAGAGTCACAGCCATCAGACATCTAAACACAACTCCACAGAGACACAGCCATCAGACATCTAAACACAGCTTACTGTAAACACAGCCATCGGACACCTAAACACAGCTCCTTGTAGACACAGCCATCGGACACCTAAACACAGCTCCCCAGAGAGACACAGCCATCGGACAGCTCAAAACACCTCCCTGTAGCCTCAGCCCTTGTAGCCCAGTTCCACACAGCTCCATGTTGACACCCCCAGGCTTGGCTACTATACCCCCACCATCCCTTCAGGAGCTCCAGCTGGCACTCTCGACCAGAGGCTTGGCTCCTGTACCCCCCTCAAGAGCTCCATGCTGACACCCCCAGGCCTGGCTCCTGTACCCCCTCAAGAGCCCCATGCTGACACCCCCAGGCCTGGCTCCTGTACCCCCTCAAGAGCCCCATGCTGACACCCCCAGGCCTGGCTCCTGTACCCCCTCAAGAGCCCCATGCTGACACCCCCAGGCCTGGCTCCTGTACCCCTCAAGAGCACCATGCTGACACCCCCAGGCTTGGCTTCTGTACCCCCTCAAGAGGACCATGCTGACACCCCCAGGCTTGGCTTCTGTACCCCCTCAAGAGGACCATGCTGACACCCCCAGGCCTGGCTCCTGTACCCCCTCAAGAGCACCATGCTGACACCCCCAGGCCTAGGTCTTGTACCCCCCCTCAAGAGCACCATGCTGACACCCCCAGGCCTGGCTCTTGTACTCCCCCTCAAGAGCACCATGCTGACACCCACAGGCTTGGCTTCTGTACCCCCTCAAGAGCTCCATGCTGACACCCCCAGGCCTGGCTCCTGTAAGAGCCCCATGCTGACCCCCCCAGGCCTGGCTCCTGTACCCCTCAAGAGCCCCATGCTGACACCCCCAGGCTTGGCTCCTGTACCCCTCAAGAGCTCCATGCTGACCCCCCCCAGGCCTGGCTCCTGTACCCCTCAAGAGCTCCATGCTGACACCCCCAGGCCTGGCTCCTTTACCCCCTTAAGAGCACCATGCTGACACCCACAGGCCTGGCTCCTTTACCCCCTTAAGAGCACCATGCTGACACCCCCAGGCCTGGCTCCTGTACCCCTCAAGAGCTCCATGCTGACACCCCCAGGCCTGGCTCCTTTACCCCCTCATGAGCTCCATGCTGACACCTCCAGGCCCGGCTCCTGTACCCCCTCAAGAGCACCATGCTGACACCCACAGGCTTGGCTCCTGTACCCCCTCAAGAGCACCATGCTGACACCCCAGGCCTGGCTCCTGTGCCCCTCAAGAGCACCATGCTGACACCCCCAGGCTTGGCTCCTGTACCCCCTCAAGAGCACCATGCTGACACCCACAGGCTTGGCTCCTGTACCCCCTCAAGAGCACCATGCTGACCCCCCCCCCAGGCTTGGCTCCTGTACCCCTTCAAGAGCCCCATGCTGACACCCCAGGTCTGGCTCCTGTACCCCTTCAAGAGCCCCATGCTGACACCCCCAGGCCTGGCTCCTGTAAGAGCCCCATGCTGACCCCCCCAGGATTGGCCCCTGTACCCCCTCAAGAGCCCCATGCTGACCCCCCCAGGCCTGGCTCCTTTACCCCCTCAAGAGCCCCATGCTGACACCCCAGGCCTGGCTCCTGTACTCCCTCAAGAGCCCCATGCTGACACCCCAGGCTTGGCTCCTGTAAGAGCCCCATGCTGACCCCCCCAGGCTTGGCCCCTGTACCCCCTCAAGAGCCCCATGCTGACCCCCCCAGGCCTGGCTCCTGTACTCCCTCAAGAGCCCCATGCTGACACCCCAGGCTTGGCTCCTGGACCCCCTCAAGAGCTCCATACTGACGCCCCCAGGCCTGGCTCCTGTAAGAGCCCCATGCTGACCCCCCCAGGCTTGGCCCCTGTACCCCCTCAAGAGCCCCATGCTGACACCCCCAGGCCTGGCTCCTGTACTCCCTCAAGAGCCCCATGCTGACACCCCAGGCTTGGCTCCTGGACCCCCTCAAGAGCTCCATACTGACACCCCCAGGCCTGGCTCCTGTACCCCCTCAAGAGCTCCATGCTGACACCCCCAGGCCTGGCTCCTGTACCCCCTCAAGAGCTCCATGCTGACACCCCCAGGCTTGGCTCCTTTACCCCCTCAAGAGCACCATGCTGACACCCCCCAGGCCTGGCTCCTGTACCCCCTCAAGAGCACCATGGTGACACCCCCAGGCTTGGCCCCTGTACCCCTTCAAGAGCCCCATGCTGACACCCCCAGGCCTGGCTCCTGTAAGAGCCCCATGCTGACCCCCCCAGGCTTGGCCCCTGTACCCCCTCAAGAGCCCCATGCTGACACCCCCAGGCCTGGCTCCTGTAAGAGCTCCATGCTGACACCCCAGGCCTGGCTCCTGTACCCCCTCAAGAGCCCCATGCTGACCCCCCCAGGCCTGGCTCCTGTACTCCCTCAAGAGCCCCATGCTGACACCCCCAGGCCTGGCTCCTGTACCCCCTCAAGAGCTCCATGCTGACACCCCCAGGCCTGGCTCCTGTACCCCCTCAAGAGCTCCATGCTGACACCCCCAGGCCTGGCTCCTGTACCCCCTCAAGAGCTCCATGCTGACACCCCCAGGCTTGGCTCCTTTACCCCCTCAAGAGCACCATGCTGACACCCCCCAGGCCTGGCTCCTGTACCCCCTCAAGAGCACCATGGTGACACCCCCAGGCTTGGCCCCTGTACCCCTTCAAGAGCCCCATGCTGACACCCCCAGGCCTGGCTCCTGTAAGAGCCCCATGCTGACCCCCCCAGGCTTGGCCCCTGTACCCCCTCAAGAGCCCCATGCTGACCCCCCAGGCCTGGCTCCTGTACTCCCTCAAGAGCCCCATGCTGACACCCCAGGCCTGGCTCCTGTACTCCCTCAAGAGCCCCATGCTGACACCCCAGGCTTGGCTCCTGGACCCCCTCAAGAGCTCCATGCTGACACCCCCAGGCTTGGCCCCTGTACCCCCTCAAGAGCTCCATGCTGACACCCCCAGGCTTGGCCCCTGTACCCCCTCAAGAGCTCCATGCTGACACCCCCAGGCTTGGCTCCTGTAAGAGCCCCATGCTGACACCCCAGGCCTGGCTCCTGTACCCCCTCAAGAGCTCCATGCTGACACCCCCAGGCTTGGCCCCTGTACCCCCTCAAGAGCTCCATGCTGACACCCCCAGGCTTGGCTCCTGTAAGAGCCCCATGCTGACCCCCCCAGGCCGGGCTCCTGTACCCCTCAAGGGCCCCATGCTGACCCCCCCAGGCCGGGCTCCTGTAAGAGCCCCATGCTGACCCCCCCAGGCCGGGCTCCTGTAAGAGCCCCATGCTGACACCCCCAGGCCTGGCTCCTTTACCCCCTCAAGAGCACCATGCTGACACCCCCAGGCCTGGCTCCTGTAAGAGCCCATGCTGACCCCCCCAGGCCTGGCTCCTGTAAGAGCCCCATGCTGACCCCCCCAGGCCTGGCTCCTGTAAGAGCCCCATGCTGACACCCCCAGGCTTGGCCCCTGTACCCCCTCAAGAGCTCCATGCTGACACCCCCAGGCTTGGCTCCTGTAAGAGCCCCATGCTGACCCCCCCAGGCCGGGCTCCTGTAAGAGCCCCATGCTGACCCCCCCAGGCCTGGCTCCTGTACCCCCTCAAGAGGACCATGCTGACCCCCCCAGGCCTGGCTCCTGTACCCCCTCAAGAGGACCATGCTGACCCCCCCAGGCCTGGCTCCTGTACCCCTCAAGGGCCCCATGCTGACCCCCCCAGCCCGGGCTCCTGTACCCCCTCAAGAGCCCCATGCTGACCCCCCCAGGCCTGGCTCCTGTACCCCCTCAAGAGCACCATGGTGACACCCCCAGGCCTGGCTCCTGTAAGAGCCCCATGCTGACCCCCCCAGGCCTGGCTCCTGTACCCCTCAAGACCCCCATGCTGACCCCCCCAGGCCGGGCTCCTGTACCCCCTCAAGAGCTCCATGCTGACACCCCCAGGCTTGGCTCCTGTAAGAGCCCCATGCTGACCCCCCCAGGCCGGGCTCCTGTACCCCTCAAGACCCCCCCAGGCCTGGCCCCTGTAAGAGCCCCATGCTGACCCCCCCAGGCCGGGCTCCTGTACCCCTCAAGAGCCCCATGCTGACCCCCCCAGGCCGGGCTCCTGTACCCCTCAAGAGCCCCATGCTGACACCCCCAGGCCTGGCTCCTGTACCCCTCAAGAGCCCCATGCTGACACCCCCAGGCCTGGCCCCTGTAAGAGCCCCATGCTGACACCCCCAGGCCTGGCCCCTGTAAGAGCCCCATGCTGACCCCCCCAGGCCTGGCCCCTGTAAGAGCCCCATGCTGACCCCCCCAGGCCGGGCTCCTGTACCCCTCAAGAGCCCCATGCTGACACCCCCAGGCCTGGCCCCTGTAAGAGCCCCATGCTGACCCCCCCAGGCCTGGCCCCTGTAAGAGCCCCATGCTGACCCCCCCAGGCCTGGCTTCTGTACCCCCTCAAGAGGACCATGCTGACCCCCCCAGGCCGGGCTCCTGTACCCCTCAAGAGCCCCCCAGGCCGGGCTCCTGCGGGTCCTCACCTGCTCTGGGCCTATGCTGGGGGTCCCTTCAGGATCAGCTGCAGTCTGCGGAGGGTCCCGGGGGCGGAGAGGCCGGGGTATGTAGTGGGGTGCAGATGTCCTGGGGGGGGGGTGAAGGTCCGGGGGTGCAGGTGCAGGCCGGGGGGGGGGGGGGGGGGTCGGTGTCCGCCGATCTCTGATGCACCCGGTGCCTCCAGCTTCCCCTCCCTGTGTACGGGCACTTCCTAGTCCAGGCTCCGCCCCCCCGCCCGAGCTCCGCCCCCTCCCCCGGAGCACCGCCCCCCCCCCCCCGACCTTGTGGAGGAGTGACCCCGCACCACCCCCACCCCTCCCTGTAATGCTTCAATTACAGCGGTGGCTGCTACCCACGGGCACGTGGCCTGGAATCCTCCGGCTGCCGCTGACGTCCCTTGTAATGCGACAGTGACTGTGACCGTTTGTTACAGTCTGCCTGTGATGCCGCAGCGCTACTGTACTTACTTGTTACATTCCAGTCGTGACGTCACAGTGCTCCCGCCGCAGGCGCGCAGCATTACAGCTGACCTTTACCCTTTCACGCTCTGGGGATCCTCTGCACTCTTTACTGTCTCTGGATATTACAAGTCCTTTGCAGAGCTGGCTGTGACGTCACCTGTAATACGACAGTGACAGCGTGTTCCAGTCTCTTTGTGACGTCACAGGCACCTCAACCCGACAGCGCTGCTGCCACTACTTGTTACATCTCAGTCGTGACGTCACAGTGCTGCTGCTGCAGCCAGCAGGAGGCGCAGCATTACAGCTGACGTTTACCCTTTCATGCACCTGTGATGCAAAAATGTTCTAGCTTAGGGCAAGAATTTTCAATTCTATTAAGGATACGGAGGCGAGGATTAAGCTTCTCTATCTTTACTGGCAAAAAACAGCAGCCAATGAAAATTAAAACTACAAAACCCATGAGGTCACAGCCTCGACATCACCCCAATCAGGGCCTACCCCTCCCCATACATGACATATCCACCAAAGTCCGTCCTCTTTCTTTGCTCTAGAAGAACTTAAATAAAACATAATGTCCAAGCAATAAGATCTCAACTTTAGGGACAACACAACCGTGCGGAACGTCCAACCTCAAGGCTCAGTCCACGGAGATCTTCTCACCTGAAAACAGAAATATAGTGCAATCATTTCTTGCCTAATAAACAATATAATCCTATCTCACAATTCTGGAGGGATAATCAACGAAAATAATACAGTATCTTACAATACTTTTTATTCCATGAAACAACATGGCTGAGATAATACTCGCCTCCGTGTCCTTAATAGAATTGAAAACTCTTGTCGTGTAAGCTAGAAAATGTTGGATTATATGTCAGGACCAGAGGCTTCTGATTTGCTCGTTTAAAGCTGATCTACGACTGCCGAAGCCACACCCACAATAGGTTTATGATAGAAGAGTTTAAGTCTGGATTCAGAAGACCAGTCTACGGCTTCCATGATATCTTCCGGCCTAGAACCCCCACTAAAGGATTTGGAAGCCGTAGCCCCTCTAACAGCATGGGCTCCAAAGACTGTAGTGTCAACACCCGCTTCTTGCAGCAAACACCTGATCCACCTGGCCAGAGTAGCAGCCGAAACAGGCCCACAGCGTAATTGAAGCGAAATCAACAACTGTCCACTCGAAACCCTATGAAATTCACGAGTGGCATCTTCATATACTTGTAAACATTTAACTACACAGAGCTTAGCATTATCTCTAAAACTTGGATAAGAAATGCAAGTAGAATGAGATTGGGTACGTTTAGAAATTCTAAAAGCGACCCCCGAAGGGGAAAATACTCTACCTGCGATATCCAGTGCTTTAACATCAGATACCCTCCTGCTGGAAATAAGACAGAATAACATGGCTAGTTTCCCGATAATAGTTTTCTAGTTAAACCTTCGTTAGCTGGCTAGGCCACCAAAAGTTTAAGACAATATTAACATCCCTTAATACCGAATATTTAGGTCTTCGGGGGCTGAACGACTCTGAAGCCACGCAAACGTTTACAAATCAGAGGGTGTTCTCCGATTGGTTTACCATCCATTCTGGGATGTTTAGCTGAGATGGCTCATCTGAAGTTATTAATAGTCCTATAAGCCAGGCCCTGAGAGACTAGATGAGATAAACAAATCTGCTATCAAATGCACAGGGGCCCCCTTGGGATCCACGTTCCCTTGACTGCACCAATCCAACCATCGCTTCCAGGCCGAAGATTATCTTTTGTGTGTGCTAGGTGCCAAGGATTGGGAGAGAAAGAATTTAGGCCCTCACTACAACCCAGGAGTGAATCCCACTTACCACTGTGCCGACGGCCACCAAGATACCGTGCCCGCGGCGGTAATCTGCCACGGGTATTATAACCCACACAGAGAATACCGCCACAATACAGACACCCACACAAGTCCGCCAGACCAAAGGTCAGTGATAAACTGGCGATAGCAAAACCCACACCGTCACGCCAACAGGAATACGCCCACAGTATCACGACCCACGAATCAACGCAGTGGTCTTTCAACCACGGTAAACCATTGGCGGTACACACCGCTGCGCTCAAGATACACACACTTTAAAAATGACACCACATTGGAAAATTCAAAATACACACACCTGACACACATACACACACCACACCCACACACTCACACCACTATAAAACACACACCCACATTACCCACAACCCCTTACAACAAAAAAAAAGAGACCAAGCATAGAGACACAAGCAAAGAGCACACACTCACTCAAAGGCACCGAACACCATCACTCATACACCATCCACGCACATCACAGTATACACCCCAACACATCACCCCACACATCACCTCACACATATCTCGCACACCACATCCATGGCACCCCAAAGACACCCCAGGTTTTCTGAGGAGGAGCTCAGGGTCATGGTGGAGGAAATAATCCGGGTGGAGCCACAGCTATTCGGATCACAGGTGCAGCAGAAGTCCATTGCAAGGAAGATGGAGTTATGGGGGAGGATCGTCGACAGGGTCAACGCAGTGGGACAGCACCCCAGAACAAGAGATGACATCAGGAAGAGGTGGAACAACCTACGGGGGAAGGTGCGTTCCGTGGTTGCAAGACACCAGGTAGCCGTACAGAGGACTGGCGGTGGACCCCCACCTTCCCCCCCACAACTAACAATATGGGAGGCGCAAGTCCTGGCCATCATGCATCCTTTGGGGGCCCTCGCAGGAGTAGCAGGAGGACTGGACTCTGGTAAGTCATATTTTTACTACGATATCCCCCACCCCACCTTCATGCCATCACATACCCCCACCCTTACCCTCAATCCCATCACTCTATCATCTCACATATGTCCCACTATAACAACCCACCCATCCCAACACCAAGCCCTGCATGCACCCTCAATGCATGGACACCCATCACAGACCTGCATGGGCACCCATCACCCCAGCATGCCCATTATAGAGACTCACCCAGCCCACACAATCACCACTCACACAAGGCCAAGGCGATAGGGAAAGCACAATCATAGAGGGAAACACACCCATGCACAAGATGGCACACACAAATACAATAAAACCGCATTTGCATCCCAACAGGACCCCTACCTAATGTCACCGGAGAGGAGATGCCACCAACATCCAGCCCCCCCCCCCAGAAGAGGCCCACAGTGATGATAGCAGCTCTGCACACCTGGATCACGATGACCAACCTGGCCCATCAGGGACCTCCGGACAGTTGGTTCCCTGCCACAGTCCCAAACCACCACAGAGCCTCCCCGCTCAGGAAACACCAGCACAGCACCCACCCAGCGGGCCCATCCCTCTGTCCCCAGGACACGTCAATCAGCAGTCTGTCCACCACTACAGGGACCCCAGGCAACCCCACTAACCTAGGACTATCAGGGACCTGGGGTCAGTGGGCACACGGTTCAGAGGGCAGGGGCACAGGACAACAGGGAAGCTGGGAGGACTGCTGTGCAACAGGGGGAGGACAGGCCCAGGGAACCCACTCTGTGTGAGGCACTCTCCAACATCCTGGGAGAATAGCGCCATTCCCAGGAGATGATGGGCCAGATACTGGACAAGTTGCAGGAGACCCAGCGGCTGCAAGAGGGACAGTACCTGGGGATCAGGGAGGACCTAACTAAAATCTACACCATCCTGGTCACCACTGCAGGGGTGCTGGCTGACATGGGCAAGACCATGAGGGAGGCAGTGGCACAACAAGGGTCCCTGACACTATCCTGGATGATGAACAGCCCTCCGCGTCCGCCGGCGCTAGTGGACAGGAGGCCCCGCCACAGGACCAACAGGCCACCAGCACCCCACCCCTTGCAGATGGACAACCACCCCACAAATGGTGCCTGAGATCCACGAACAAGACAGAGAACATTGTCAAGACCCCGCCAGGAAATAAGACTCTCCTGATTGTCACCCTTGTGTCCCACTCTGTTACCCTGTCCACCTTGAACTGCCATTACTCCCCTTCCTGTGCCCCCTTGGACAATGCGCTGTGATACCAAGAGACTGGACTCTACCCTGGACTTTCCTCCATCAGCAAACCAGCCCATTGCACATCCCCCTCCACTTATGAGCACTGAAATAAACACCCTTGGAATATAACCCATACTGGAGTCAGTGTAATGATTGGAAAGATGTATTCTTACAACATTCTCAAAGCATTGCAACGTCCATGTTCATTGAATTATAGCGATGTATGACAGTAGGCGGGCAGCAGTACACATAGCAGGAGCCAGAATGGGGCACAGAGATCTGACAAAAGGAAACCCAAAGGGAACAGTCAGTGTCCATAGACAGAGGGTGAGAGGCTGACGCGTACAATGTCCTACAGTATTGTGAAATGTGAGGAGGAGTTACAGTCTCTTACCTGTGTGTCACTGGAAGTACTGCTGTATGATATCACTTCTGTTGTCCACATCTTCTTCTTCTGCCTCCTCTTCCTCACTGTCCACAGGCTCCACCGCTGCCACAAGACCATCTCCAGCCTCATCCCCATGCAGAAAAGGGCACCTGGCGTCTCAAGGCCAGGTTGTGCAACATGCAGCATGCCACGATGATCTGGCACACCTTCTTGGATGAGTAGCAAAGGGATCCACCTGTCAGATGGAGGCACCTGAACCTGGCCTTCAGGAAGCCAAAGGTCCTCTCAATATTCCTCCTTGTTCGCCCATGTGCATCATTGTAACATTCCTCTGCCCTTGTCCTGGGATTCCTCACTGGGGTCAGTAGCCATGAGAGGTTGGAATAACCAGAGTCACCTGCAAATATCGAGGGACAACTGTTAGACACACACTCACCCTTAGGGAAAACCACATATCCAGACACAAACTTATACTGTGTGGGGACCTTGGGCTCACCTAATAGCCGCACCCGGTGCCTCTGGAGTTGCCCCATCACATAAGGGATGCTGCTATTCCTCAAGATAAAGGCGTCATGCTCAGAGCCAGGATACTTTCACATGGGAGATGTACTGGTCTGCCAAACACACCATCTGCACATTCATTGAATGGTAGCTTTTTCTATTCCTGTACACCTGTTCATTTCTCCAGGGGGGGGGGGGCAAATGCAATATGTGTACCATCAATGGCACCAATGATGTTGGGGATATGTTCCAGGACATAAAAGTCAGCTTTCACTGTGGGCAAATCCTCCACCTGGGGGAACACGATGTAGCTGCACAGGTGTTTCAGCAGGGCAGACAACACCCTGCTCAACACGATGGAGAACATTGTCTGAGACATCCCTGATGCCATGGCCACTGTCGCTTGGAAGGAACCACTTGCCAGGAAATGGAGCACTGACAGCATCTGCACTTGAGGGGGGATTCCTGTGGGATGGTGGATAGATGACATCAGGTCTGGCTCCAATTGGGCACACAGTTCTTGGATTGTAGGTGGTGATAATGTGTCTGTCCTTCATTGTCGACAGGTTCACCAGGGGTCTGTACACCGGAGGATGCCGCTATCTCATCATCTGCCTCAGCGGTTGCAGCCTATGGAGGAGAACGGTGAACAAAAGGTCATAATTCCACATAGAATGCACAACTGTTGCTGAAGTTAGGTCACAAGAGCAGTATGTGAAGTCGATAGTCAGTTGATGAGCCAATGTCTGCTGTGACGCAGTTAGGTGCCATGCCATGTGCACCCCTGAAATGGCGGCTGCCTGACTTGTGAGGAGGGACAAGGGGAAATGAGGTAACTGCGCTGGCGTTGTGCTGCGTCACGGTAGGCGATCGATGACCGCCGCGCAACTCCGCATTGGTTATCATTGGGCCCTATGGGTCCCAGGAGCCAATGGTGATGTACGTCGGCGGTGACGGTACGCACCGTTGCGGACGTGACCACCATTTTCTACCTATTCACTCACTTGCTACCTGACCATCAACAGGAGAGGACCTACACTGCAAGTGCTGCAGTGACCTGAGTCTGGACGCGACGATGGCTAGAGTGTCTGGGGAAAGGGCCCCGCCTTCACTGCGGAGGAGTTGGACAAACTGGTGGATGGGGTCCTCCCCCAGTACACGCTACTCTACGGTCCTCCAGACAAACAGGTGAGTACACTGTGAGCATGATGTGTGCGCAATGCATGTTTGGAGTGGTGTGGATGTAAGCCACATGTTGGAGGGGGGCTGATGCGTCCTGGCCTGAGTGCTGCATGAGAGGTGGTCACTGTATGTGCGTCAGGGCATGGGTAGGAACTGGTGGGCAATGAGTATGACGTCCAGATGGGTGAGTAATTACATTTTCCGCTGGCTTTTAGCTCTAGGTCAGCACGCACCTGAAAAAGGGTATTTGGCAGTCCATCGCCAAGGAGGTGTAGACCGTAGGGGTCTATCACAGGCGGAGCACCCACTGCCTCAAGAGATGGGAGGACCTGCGCCGCTGGACCAAGAAGATGGCGGAGGCCCAGCTGGGGCTGGCCTCCCAACGTGGAAGGGGTGCCCGTCGCACCATGACCCCCCTGATGTTCCGCATCCTGGCGGTGGCCTATCCGGAGTTGGATGGGCGCTTGAGGGCATCACAGCAGATACAAGGGGGTGAGTGCAGTTTCAGAAAGCTGACTTTGCGCACTTTAGGAACTAGCTGGGTGAGGGATGTGGGCTGTGGGTGCCCCTATACCAGGGCGATCATGGCAGGGTAGGTCCCTTGTTTGCAGGCTCTGAAACACCCCTACCCCAATGGTACAATTGGCCAACTACTGCTGGGCAGGGTCCTGTGGGTGTCATGTGTGCAGATGCTGGCGTTAGGCATTGTACCCCATGGCCTGGTAACTACCTTAATGAGTGGTTGTGCATGGCCTAGTGCATAGGCCAGTTCAGTGTGTGTTGTGTACGCCAACGGTGGTGTTGTTGCTGGCATTGACCAAGTGTATCCTCTTTCTATCCCCCCCTTCTTGTTTTGTCACCCTGTCCTTGTGTGCATTAGCATCATCTGGCAGAGGAGCAGAGGCACTGGCGACAGAGGGAGCTGCATCCCACATGGGCCTGGAGGCCGAATCCAGCGACGGTGAGGGCACCAGTGAGACGGAGGGCAAGGGGAGGGCATTCATTCTGGTGAGGTGGCCCAACAGAGAGTATTTCAGGCTCTGGCCTCAGCATTGATGGCAGCCATTGTCCCTGTCTCCAGCCTCCCCCCTCCAACTTCCACTACCCAGCCCCAATCCCCTGTACCTCACCCTATCCCAAGCACACTTTCAGACCAGCATGCACACACATCAACACACAAAAGTGGCTCAGGAAAACATAAGCACCACACATCATCCCACAGGCACTCACACAAGCACCAGACCCATGCACACATACCAACATCCACTTCCTCCACTGTGTCCCCCTCCTCCACCTCCCTCCCAGTCTTGTCTCCACTCATACCTGCATGCACTACATCCTCAGCCACTACCTCCATCACCAGCACGCTCATCACCACACACCGCTCACATGCACTCACCACCCCCACTACCATTCACACGTCCCCTGTGTCCTCTCCCAGTGTGTCAGTGAGCCCTCCTCCCAAAGTAAACAAACGCAGGCAGCCACCCACCCAACAGCCATCCACCTCACAACAGCCTCCGGCCTATGCACCTTCACCCAAACTCAGCAGACGTACACCTCCTACAACCACTACCTCTTCCTCCACTCCCAAACCCACTCCATCTTCCCATCCCAGTGTGTCTAAAAAACTTTTCCTGGCTAACATTGACCTCTTCCCTACACCTTACCCCCGTCCTTCATCTAGGGCCAGGATGTCTAGATCCCAGGCCGGCATCTCAGCCACCCAGTCGGCATCTGCTGTGGTCCCTGCAAGTCTGAGAGAATTGAAGGGGGCACTCGTCAGGGCTGGCAGTGTGTCCCCTACCGATGCTAAAGGCCACCCGATTCCGCCACCTGCCAAGGTTAAGAAGGGGCCATCATGCAGCACGGACAGGATGCAAAACCCACCCAGCAAGGCCTCATCCAAAACAAAAGAGGACATTGCCAAGGTCCCAGCAGCGTCTACCAAGGTGGGGAAGGGACACAAAAGCAAGGGCAAGTCACCTGAGGGCTCGCAGCCTCCAGGTGAGGGACTGGTGACCACCATTTGTCCTGACAGGCCAGCAACTGGTACACGGTAAGCACCGGCGCAACGACCGCCACCTGCACCGCCACCTGCCCCGCCATCTGCACCACCCCCTGCACCACCGCTGCCACAACGACAGTCACCAGCATCATCCCCAGTGGGCAGCCGTCCGAGGCTGCTGGAGACGGCCTGGTGTCTCCCTCCACTACTACCAGCACCTGCACCACGGGCAGCACTGGCAGCATCTCCGCCGCAGACACCGCCGCAGACACCGCCGCAGGCACCGCCACCTGCACCGCCATATGTACCGCCACGTGCACAGCCGGTGCCACTACATCGGACATCCGCAGCATTCCCAGTGGGCAGCCGTCCGAGGCTGCAGGAGACGTCCTGGACCCTGCCCCCACCTTTTGAGGCACCAGCACTGGCACTGCCAGCAGTTTGCAGCCTAAGTCGCCGCAGGATGGAGTGTGGCTCTGCCGCCATGGAGTATCATGCTACCTGTTCCCTGACAATCTCGTGCCTCAGACACCCAGGTGAGGGTATGGGAACTGCCACACCCCAGGTGCAGAATCACTGGGCAGAAGGCCCCCTCCAGAACCAGTGGAAGAAGGCATCCACTCACCCTATCCTTGGCAGGATGAAGCACACTGGGCACAAAGCCCCCTCCAGAACCAGTGGAAAATGGCATCTACTAGACAGACTGTGGCTTTGCACTCCCCAGGACAAAGCAGTGGGCAAACCACCCACTTGAGAGACTGTGGCTTTGCACTCCCCAGGACAAAGCAGTGGGCAAACCACCCACTTTAGAGACTGTGGCTTTGCACTCCCCAGGACCAAGCAGTGGGCAAACCTCCCACCTGAGAGAATGTGGCTTTGCACTCCCCAGGACCACGCAGTGGGCAAACCACCCACTTGAGAGACTGTGGCTTTGCACTCCCCAGGACGTTGCTGTGGGCATGTTGCCCCCTCGAGGAGCAGTGGCGTAGTACCATCTTCCAGCTGAGGTACCCCCCACCCCTTCCCCCTGCCTGTTTTGTCAACCTGATGCCCCTGCAGTGTTCTCTCCGTTTTGAGGCAGGAGTCAAGTGTGGGCTTCGCCCATGATTTTTGGCCCACTGGTCCACGGACATTTGCAATGGACAGTGTACGACCCTCTATCATGTTGTACATGTTTGTATAAACTGTTGTTTGCAATCGTTCACTTTATATGCATTTTCTAAATATCACAGATTTGACTCAATTCCTTTTGTCCTTGCGTTCTTCCAGGGGGTTACGGGGTGGATCTGTAATGTTGCTGCATGTGTTTGTGTGTATGGTGTTGTGGGTGAGGGTGGGGGTGTTGCGGGTTGCGTGTGTGTGTCACTCTCTTTTTTCTCACCCCCTCCCCTGTGTGCTAGATGCAGTACTCACCATCGTCGCCGCCGCCTTCTTTCAAATTCCTGGTGTATTAGTAGATACACCAGCATGGGGAGGACCTGTAGTTCGGGCTCCATGGCGTCCTGGTTCTTCGTTGAGTGTTGAAAGGTGAGTGGTTCCCCTTCAGTGTACTGTTTCCGCCGTGCTTTTGATGTTGTTGGTTCAGCCCCGGAAAAGCTGGTGGATTGGCCTCTCACAATACAGTGGGCGGTACATTGTCTTCCGCCTGTCTGTTGGCGGTGATGGCCGCAGTGTTTGTTGCTAACGCCCTGGCGGTCGGAGTGTTAAAGGGCTGTCTATGATGGCGGTATTTTGTCCACCAGCTTGCAGGCGGTATTACAGCCGCTTTATCTCCGACCGCCAGGGTTGTAATGAGGGCCTTAGTGTTTTCCAAAAATTGAGAGACTTGTTGTGATCCCCCAAAATCCTCCAAGCCATGAGGGATAATTGCCCCTCCAGAATGAGAGGATGTGGAAGGCCCATCAGGTCTAACAGTAGATCCTCCGATCTCTGGATCTGCACAGGGGATTCGCAACAAAGGTCTAGAACCACTGGGAACTAAGACTGAGATTTCCAACAAGGTGTCACCAGAACCATTTCTACCTTCTGACGAAGAACCTGGGAAAGTACTCGATGAACCATCGAGAAACGAGGAAAGGCGTAAGTCAGTTCCTCCGACCATATCTGAAGAAATGCATTCGATTTGAGAGCTTGAGGATCCGGTCTCTAACTGTAAAACCTCGGCAGATGTGCGTTCAGATGAGACGCAAACAGATCTATTGAAAAAGGACCCCAACACTGATTGAGGAAGCAAAAAACTCTGGGATGTAACCTCCAATCGCTGACATCCCGAAGATACCGGGAGTTCCAATCTGCCGCTACATTCACTGAGCCCGGAATATATTCCGCCGTGACAGATATTTGATGGGCTAGACAAAAGTGCCAGAAATCCTTTGCAATCTCCGCTAGCATTCTCGACAGTGTTCCCCCAGTTTGTTTATATATATGACAGCGGAAATGTTGTCCATATTCAGGAGGATACAACATTAAGGCCCTCATTACAACCCTGGCGGTCAAAGACCGCCAGGGTTGTTTTGGCGATTGTACTGCAAACAGGCTGGCGGTACAAATCGCCATATTATGACCGCAGCGGTAGCGCTGCAGTCACACCGCCGGGACCGGCGGTTTACCGCCATCGTTGTCCCGGCGGTTATAATCCGCCAGGGCAGCGCTGCCCTGGGGATTATGAATCCCCTTCCCGCCAGCCTTTCCATGGCATTAGAGACCGCCATGGAAATGCTGGTGGGAAGGGGAGTCGCAGGGCCCCTGCACTGCCCATGCACTTGGCATGGGCAGTGCAGGGGCCCCCAGGCACAGCCCCAGCCTGATTTTCACTGTCTGCACAGCAGACAGTGAAAAGCGCACCCGTTGCACGGCCGCAACACCGCCGGCTCCAATGTTACGGCCAACATCCCCGATGGGCTGGCGGGCGGAAACTCTGTTCCGCCCGCTGGCCCAGCGGGGATGTTGTAATGCGGCCAGTGGGTTTGCGGCTGCATAGGCGGCCGCTCGGCAGTCCAACCTTGGTGGTGTTATGCCATTAATTGTGTTTGACCAATGACTTTGTGTTTCACCACTGCACATATTAGTTGTTCAATGTTCATCAGGAGCACATTACATTCTTTATTCAGTGTAGCTGCCTATTGGCTTTAACATGGCATTAGACATTACATTCTGTATTCAGTTTAGCTGCCTATTGGCTTTAACATGGCATTAGACATTACGGCCCTCATTCTAACCCCGGCGGTCTCAGACCGCCGGGGCCAGGGTCGGCGGGAGCACCGCCGACAGACCGCCGGTGCCCCGCAGGGCATTCTGACCGCGGCGGTTTGGCCGCGGTCAGAAAGGGTAAACCGGCGGTCTCCCGCCGGTTTACCGCTGCCCTTAGAATCCCCCATGGCGGCGCAGCTTGCTGCGCCACCATGGGGGATTCTGACACCCCCTACCGCCATCCTGTTCCTGGCGGTTCGCCCGCCAGGAACAGGATGGCGGTAGGGGGTGCCGCGGGGCCCCTGGGGGCCCCTGCCGTGCCCATGCCAATGGCATGGGCACGGCAGGGGCCCCCGTAAGAGGGCCCCACAAAGTATTTCAGTGTCTGCCTAGCAGACACTGAAATACGCGACAGGTGCAACTGCACCCGTCGCACCTTCCCACTCCGCCGGCTCAATTCTGAGCCGGCATCTTAGTGGGAAGGTTGATTTGCCCTGGGCTGGCGGGCGGCCTTTTGGCGGCCGCCCGCCAGCCCAGGGCAAATCCCAAAATACCCTCAGCGGTCTTTCGACCGCGGAGCGGTATTTTGGTGGGGGAACTTTGGCGGGCGGCCTCCGCCGCCCGCCGAAGTTAGAATCACCCCCTACATTTGGTATTCAGTTTAGCTGCCTATTGGCTTTAACATGGAGTTAGACATTGCAGTTGAGCTATTGCAGATGAGCTGTTTTTTTCCACATGGTAGACCAAGCTGTGTTTTCAAATTAAATTCACACGAACCCTAACGTGATAAGAGAGCGCATATTTGGTGTTTTCATTTCTGCTCAGCCTTGGGAAGAGGAGAGAATCTCCAATGGCTTGTTTTATTTCCCAGGTCTGAGAGGAAGGGGCCAGGCTTTTTTACGGTGTCCCTGGGCAGCAGCAAGGGGAGATTCTCCAGGACTTCAGTCAGGAGCGGGTGGAAAATCTCCTTCTCGCAGTTGAACAGGAGTCATCAACTTGCAGGCATGAGAAGGATGACAAGCAGTGATAGGCCCTACGGTGATGCAATTTTGACTTTTATTCTTTGCTTTGATGTTATGCTATAATATAATCACATGTATTTGCTGTATACATTGCAATTGAGAAGTACTTTGATTTATTTTGCTTTCATTGCTGCAACTACTTTTAAAAGTGTGCTTCCAACCTACTAATCTCGTCTTTCAGGAACCTCGTGGTGAAGTAATAATAAATGTCTTGTTTAAACTAGAAGTGCATTCCAGAGAAGTTTTGTCAGCTCGGTCATAAGATAAAGAAAGCAAAACAGACGGGCGGCCTCCGCCGCCCGCCAAGGTTGTAATGAGGGCCTAAGTCTTGACAGGGGACAACGTCTTCAGTGCAAAAGAGCCCGCCAGGAGCTCTAGACAATTGATGTGCATTCGGAGCTCTTCCGGGGACCAACGTCCTCCCGTCTCCATTTGACCACATCTGACTCCCCAGCCCCATCTGCTGGCGTCTGACTCTATGATTATCTCCGGAATCGATGCGAAGATTGCTCTGCCATTCCATGCATGAGTCAACCACCATTGGATTTTCGTTATGGCTTCCTGGGACAGTCTCACATGTTCTGAGTTAGAAAGACCCTTTCGAAGATGTAAGATGTAAGATCTGCAGGGCTCGATAATGTAGAGGACCCGGAAAAATAGCTTGAATAGACGACGCTAGGAGGCCCACCAACCTGGCAAGAACCCTCAAGGATATCGAAGGAGAAGATATGCTCTCCTCAACTCCTTCTTGATGGCCAGTCTCTTTGTCAAAGGAAGTTTAAACTGGGCTGAAAATGAATCTATGTTGAAGTCCAAAGAGTCTATCTGTTGGGCTGGAATCATTTGTGATTTCTCTGTATTTATGATAAACCCCAGGTATTGGAGCAACTGAATGGTCCATGAAAGATTGAGAAGTACTGGGTTCTTTTGTTGGGCCGTGATTAAAATGTCATCCAGATAAATGATAAGCCGAACGCCGTTTTCTCGAAGCCACTGCACCACTGGACGCATTACCTTGGTGAAACACCATGGAGCTGAAGACAGCCCGAAGGGAGGAGCTGCAAACTCGTAACAATTTGTTCTCCAAAAGAACTGAAGGAAGCGTCGGTGAGGAGGAAAAATGGGGACGGTTAGATAAGCGTCCTTGAGGTCCAGTCGGACCATCCAATCCCCTTCTAATAGAAGATCTCGATGGAGATGAATACCCTCCATCTTGAAATGTCGATAGAGAATCCAAGAATTGAAGTGTCGGAGGTTGAGAACTAATCGAGAACCCCCCCCCTTTCTTTTGGACCAAAAAGATTGTGCTGATGAAGCCTCTTGGGTGGGGAAGGGAAAGAGCAATCTCTCCTTTCTGAAGTAAGGATTCGACCTCCAGATCTATGAAAGAACTCTCTTGTTAGGGAAAAAAGGAGAGGCGGAGGAATGGAACTTTGTTATAGTTTTGAGTAAAATTCTAGGTGGTAACCCTGAACAGTTTCCAATACCCAAGCATCTTGAGTGATGCAAGACCAATTGTGTACAAATATACCCACTCTGCCCCCCAGAACTACTTCCCCAGAAGGAAGAAGAATTACCTGTTTGGGAGGAATTCTGGCCATATTGTCCTCTATGTTGTCCTCTGGGGTTACGTCCTCTGTAACCACAACCTCTTGCGGGATAGAAGTTGGTGTTGGTCTAGTAACCTGAGGAGCCTCTGTAGTAGGGCCTGGAAGTCTGAGGGCTGAACCGGCCTGACGGTCGACCTCCAAAATGCCCGGCCCTGCGAAAAAGGCCACTATTGAAAACCTGCTTGATGGAGGTTTGGGCTTTATCTAGCGCCAAGAAGGTAGCCACATATTTGGCTAAATCCTTGACAAAACGGTCACCAAACAGGAGTCCACTAGCCGAAGGGCCCACATCAGCCTGGGCGAATTCGGTCAGCTTGGGATCAATGCACAAAAGGAGAGATTTCCTGCGCTCCGTAGAAATGGTGCAGTTGGCATTCCCTAATAGGCACATAGCTCATTGGGCCCATTCCAGTAGCACTTCCGGGTCAATGACCTCCTGTGACTCCTTGGCGTGGACCGCCAAATCCAAGATTTTTGTAAGATGGCCGGATAAATCTAACAGTTTGTCTTGGCACCCTCGCCAGGCCCTGTCAATACCCTTCTTGGGGTCTTTTGCGTACTTTTTTAGGAAAGTCCCCATGTGTGGATCCAGTTCAGGTGTCTCTGCGACCTTGCCGGAAAGTGCCGGGCGGGGACACTCAGAGCGTAGGGTATTTCTGACATCCTTTTCAAATTCAAATCCCTTACGCAATCTAGCTTGTACGTACTCTGCCATTTCTTGACATGGGACCCATTCAGTGTAACGAGGATGAATGATGGAATATGGGTGAAATTGTAAATTATTTCCCATAACTGGGGTGCCGCGGTCATCAGTATGACGGGCTTTGCATTTGCGTTTGCCCGGAATTTTCTCTTGAACAGGGGATTTGTCCGTATTGGATGAATCTGAATCAGAATGCTGGCTAGTTTGGCCAGAGGGTGTAGAAATAGACTGAAAAGCCCCATATTCATGATCGATTAAGACCGAATTAACGGTCTAGCCCAGTAGGTCATCAGATGATCGGCCAGGCTCAGTAATATCGACCTCGACAGGGGTGGGGTTCCCCGAGCCTGCACCAAAGCGCCTGAACCCAAAACTAAAAATAGGTTGCGCAAAAGGATGTAAGGTTTTGACCAATGCCTGTTAGCAGAGTCCTGCACATGTAAGTCAAGGGCTTCAAAAAGGCGCTCTTCCATATGCTGATCATATTGGCCAGCATCATATTCCTCATACTGGTCATCATAAAAATTTGCCGTATTTCTGTGCTAAGTCAATATATATTTTGAGGTCCCAATGCACAGATGTAAAGAGTGTCACCATAGACTGAAGGGACAAACAGCCATCGGCCATACAGTGTCACCATGTATTATAGGGACAAACAGCTGTCAGCCATACAGCGTCACCATGGATTCTAGGTAGAGACAGCAATCAGCCATGCAGTGTCTCAATGGAGCGACAAACAGATGTACAGTGTCACCATAGATTGTAGGGCTAAACAGCCATCAGCCATACAGTGTCACCATAGATTGTAGGGCTAAACAGCCATCAGCCATACAGTGTCACCATGCATTGTAGGGACTAACGACCATCAGCCATACAGTGTCACCATGTATTATAGTACCATAGGTGGAGAAGTGTGGCACAATGGTTAGAGCGGCAGACCCTGATGCAGAGATCTGGCCGGGGACCAGGGTTCAATTCCTACCTCAGCAGGTCTTGGGCTCAATTCCCTTGCACCAGATAATTCTCACCTCATGCCTAATCTAATTAATGGGTCCCACTCTGTAACTCTGGGCAATAGCTTGCTTCATCTCCCTGACTGCTTGGATGCCTGGCTTCACCCTGGGGGTTGCCCAGGAGTGTGAGCCTCATAGGGAAAAGCCAGGAGGGGTTCCACAGCAGTATGGGTACAGCGCCTTGAGACCCTAACGGGTGAGTAGTGTGCTATGGAAATGTGAAGTTTACATTTATCCATCAGCCATACAGTGTCACCATGCATTGTAGGGACAAACAGCCATCAGCCGTACAGTGTCACCATGTATTATAGGGATAGACAGCCATCAGCCATACAGCGTCACCATGTATTATAGGGATAGACAGCAGTCAGCCATACATTGTCACCATGGATTGTAGGGAGAAACAGCCATCAGCCATACAGCGTCACCATGTATTATAGGGATAGACATCCATCAGCCATACAGCGTCACCATGGATTATAGGGAGAAACAGCCATCAGCCATACAGTGTCACCATGTGTAGGAGGCTGGACTGGCTTGAAGTGAGTACCAAGGGGTACTTACACCTTGCACCAGGCCCAGGTATCCCTTATTAGTGTATAGGGTGTCTAGCAGCTTAGGCTGATAGATAATGGTAGCTTAGCAGAGCAGCTTAGGCTGAACTAGATGAGTGAAGCTCCTACAGTACCACTAGTGTCACTTGCACAATATCATAAGAAAACACAATACACAGATATACTAAAAATAAAGGTACTTTATTTTTATGACAATATGCCAAAGTATCTCAGTGAGTACCCTCAGTATGAGGATAGCAAATATACACAAGATATATGTACACAATACCAAAAATATGCAGTATAGTCTTAGAAAACAGTGCAAACAATGTATAGTTACAATAGGATGCAATGGGGACACATAGGGATAGGGGCAACACAAACCATATACTCCAAAAGTGGAATGCGAACCACGAATGGACCCCAAACCTATGTGACCTTGTAGAGGGTCGCTGGGACTGTAAGAAAACAGTGAGGGTTAGAAAAATAGCCCACCCCAACACCCTGAAAAGTGAGTGCAAAGTGCACTAAAGTTCCCCAAAGGACACAGAAGTCGTGATAGGGGAATTCTGCAGGAAAGACACAAACCAGCAATGCAACAACGATCGATTTCCAAACGAGGGTACTTGTGGAACAAGGGGACCAAGTCCAAAAGTCACAAGCAAGTCGGAGATGGGCAAATGCCCAGGAAATGCCAGCTGTGGGTGCAAAGAAGCTGCTACTAGGCAGTAGAAGCTGAGGATTCTGCAGGAACGACAAGGGCTAGAAACTTCTCCTTTGGAGGATGGATGTCCCACGTCGTGAAGAGTCGTGCAGAAGTGTTTTCCCGCCGAAAGACCACCAACAAGCCTTGCTAGCTGCAAACCGTGCGGTTAGGGATTTTGGATGCTGCTGTGGCCCAGGAGGGACCAGGATGTCACCAATTGCGTCTGGGGACAGAAGGGGCGCCCAGCAGGACAAGGAGCCCTCTCAGAAGCAAGCAGTACCCGGAGAAGTGCCGGAACAGGCACTACAAAGAGGAGTGAAACGGTGCTCACCCGAAGTTGCACAAAGGAGTCCCACGCCGCCGGAGGACAACTTAGAAAGTCTTGCAATGCAGGTTAGAGTGCCGTGGACCCAGGCTTGGATGTGCACAAAGGATTTCTGCCGGAAGTACACAGAGGCTGGAGTAACTGCAAAAGACGCGGTTCCCAGCAATGCAGTCTGGCGTGGGGAGGCAAGGACTTACCTCCACCAAACTTGGACTGAAGAGTCACTGGACTGTGGGAGTCACTTGGACACAGTTGCTGGATTCAAGGGACCTCGCTCGTCGTGCTGAGAGGAGACCCAGGGGACCAGTGATGCAGTTCTTTGGTGCCTGCGGTAGCAGGGGGAAGATTCTGTCAACCCACAGAAGATTTCTTCGGAGCTTCTAGTGCAGAGAGGAGGCAGACTACCCCCACAGCATGCACAAGCAGGAAAACAGTCGAGAAGGCGGCAGGATCAGCGTTACAGAGTTGCAGTAGTCGTCTTTGCTACTTTGTTGCAGTTTTGCAGGCTTCCAGCGCAGTCAGCAGTCGATTCCTTGGCAGAAGGTGAAGAGAGAGATGCAGAGGAACTCTGATGAGCTCTTGCATTCGTTATCTAAAGTTTCCCCAGAGAGAGACCCTAAATAGCCAGAAAAGAGGGTTTGGCTACTTAGGAGAGAGGATAGGCTAGCAACACCTGAAGGAGCCTATCAGAAGGAGTCTCTGACGTCACCTGCTGGCCCTGGCCACTCAGAGCAGTCCAGTGTGCTAGCAGCACCTCTGTTTCCAAGATGGCAGAGGTCTGGACCACACTGGAGGAGCTCTGGGCACCTCCCAGGGGAGGTGCAGGTCAGGGAAGTGGTCACTCCCCTTTCCTTTGTCCAGTTTCGCGCCAGAGCAGGGCTGAGGGGTCCCTGAACCGGTGTAGACTGGCTTATGCAGAAATGGGCACCATCTGTGCCCATGAAAGCATTTCCAGAGGCTGGGGGAGGCTACTCCTCCCCTGCCTTAACACCTTTTTCCAAAGGGAGAGGGTGTAACACCCTCTCTCTGAGGAAGTCCTTTGGTCTGCCATCCTGGGCCAAGCCTGGCTGGACCCCAGGAGGGCAGAAACCCGTCTGAGGGGTTGGCAGCAGCAGCAGCTGCAGTGAAACCCCTGAAAAGGCAGTTTGGCAGTACCAGGGTCTGTGCTACAGACCCGTGGGATCATGGGATAGTGCCAACAATGCCAGGATGGCATAGAGGGGGCAATTCCATGATCTTAGACATGTTACATGGCCATATTCGGAGTTACCATTGTGAAGCTACACATAGGTAGTGACCTATGTGTAGTGCACACGTGTAATGGTGTCCCCGCACTCACAAAGTCCGGGGAATTTGCCCTGAACTATGTGGGAGCACCTTGGCTAGTGCCAGGGGGCCCACACACTAAGTAACTTTGCACCTAACCTTTACCAGGTAAAGGTTAGACATATAGGTGACTTATAAGTTACTTCAGTGCAGTGAAAATGGCTGTGAAATAATGTGTGCATTATTTCAGTCGGGCTGCAGTGGCAGGCCTGTGTAAGAATTGTCAGAGCTCCCTATGGGTGGCAAAAGAAATTCTGCAGCCCATAGGGATCTCCTGGAACCCCAATACCCTGGGTACCTCAGTACCATATACTAGGGAATTATAAGGGTGTTCCAGTGTGCCAATGTAATTTGGTGAAATTGGTCACTAGCCTGTTAGTGACAATTTGGAAAGAAATGAGAGAGCATAACCACTGAGGTTCTGGATAGCAGAGCCTCAGTGAGACAGTTAGTCATAACACAGGTAACACATTCAGGCACACTTATGAGCACTGGGGCCCTGGCTGGCAGGGTCCCAGTCAGTGGCGTAGCGTGGGTTGTCAGCACCCGGGGCAAGGCAAGTAATTTGCGCCCCCTAACCCGTGGATTTTAGCAGCGCCCCCCCCAGATGTTGCGCCCGGTGCAGCCGGCCCCCCTGCACCCTCCACGCTACGCCACTGGTCCCAGTGACACATACAACTAAAACAACATATATACAGTGAAAAATGGGGGTAACATGCCAGGCAAGATGGTACTTTCCTACACAACCCCCCCCCCCACCCCCCCCAAAAGAAGGACAATAAGACTAGTCATTACCTGATGGGTCTTCATTGTCTAAGTGGAAATATCTGGAGAGTCCATCTGCATTGGAGTGGGTACTCCCAGGTCTATGTTCCACTGTATAGTCCATTCCCTGTAGGGATATGGACCACCTCAACAATTTAGGATTTTCACCTTTCATTTGTTTTAGCCAAATTAGAGGTTTGTGGTCTGTCTGAACAATGAAGTGAGTGCCAAACAGGTATGGCCTCAACTTCTTCAGTGCCCAGACTACAGCAAAGGCCTCCCTCTCTATGGCAGACCAACGCTTTTCTCTAGGGGTCAACCTCCTACTAATAAAAGCAACAGGTTGATCCTGGCCCTCAGAATTAAGTTGTGATAGGACTGCCCCTACTCCTAATTCAGATGCATCAGTTTGGACATAGAATTTTTTAGAGTAACAAGGGCTTTTCAGGACAGGTGCAGAGCACATGGCCTGCTTCAGCTCCTCAAAAGCTTTCTGACAGTTTGCTGTCCATAATACCTTTTTAGGCATTTTCTTGGATGTGAGGTCATTAAGAGGGGCTGCAATGGAGCCATAGTTCTTTATGAACCTCCTATAGTACCCAGTGAGGCCTAAAAAGGCTCTCACTTGAGTCTGAGTAGTAGGGGGAACCCAATCTAAAATAGTTTGGATTTTCCCTGTAGTGGTGCAATCTGTTCCCCACCAACTAGGTGTCCCAGATAAACCACCTTCCCCTGCCCTATCTGGCACTTTGAAGCCTTGATAGTGAGGCCTGCCTTTTGCAGGGCCTCTAAAACTTTCCATAGGTGGACCAGGTGATCATCCCAGCTGGAGCTAAAGACAGCTATATCGTCTAGATATGCTGCACTAAAAGCTTCCAGCCCTTGCAGGACTGTATTCACCAACCTTTGAAAAGTGGCAGGTGCATTTTTCAATCCAAAAGGCATTACTGTGAATTGGTAATGGCCTCCAATGCTTGAAAATGCAGTTTTAGCTTTTGCAAATTCTGATAATTTGATCTGCCAATACCCTGCAGTCAAGTCAAAAGTGCTTAGATACTTGGCAGATGCCAGTGTATCTATGAGCTCATCTGCCCTGGGTATAGGGTGAGCATCAGTTTTGGTTACCTGGTTGAGACCTCTGTAGTCTACACAAAACCGCCTTTCCTTCTTTCCATCCTTGGAATGAGGTTTTGGTACAAGTACCACAGGAGAGGCCCATGGACTTTCAGAGAGCTCAACCACTCCTAGTTCTAGCATTTTCTGCACCTCTTGCTTTATGCAGTCTCTGACATGGTCAGGCTGCCTATAGATCTTACTTTTGACAGGCAAGCTGTCTCCAGTGTCTATAGTGTGCTCACACCAAGAAGTGGTACCTGGCACAGTAGAGAAGAGTTCAGAAAACTGACCCAGGAGATTTATGCAGTGGTCTTTCTGCCCAGCAGTAAGACAATCTGCCAGTACAACACCTTCCACTAGAGCATCTTGTTCTGTGGAAGAGAAAAGATCAGGGAGAGGGTAACTCTCTTCTTCCTGTCCCTCATCAGTTGCCATGAGCAGGGTGAGATCAGCCCTGTCATAGTAGGGTTTCAGGCGATTGACATGGAGCACCCTAAGGGGACTCCTGGCAGTGCCTAAGTCAACTAAATAGGTGACTTCACCCTTTTTCTCAACAATTGTGTGGGGTCCACTCCATTTATCTTGGAGTGCTCTTGGGGCCACAGGCTCTAAGACCCACACTTTCTGCCCTGGTTGGTACTGAACCAAAACAGCCTTCTGATCATGCCATTGCTTCTGGAGCTCTTGGCTGGCCTGAAGGTTTTTACTGGCCTTTTTCATGTACTCAGCCATCCTTGATCTGAGGCCAAGTACATAGTCCACTATGACTTGCTTTGGAGCTTTTAAAGGTTGTTCCCAACCCTCCTTAACAAGTGTTAGAGGACCTCTCACAGGGTGACCAAATAGGAGTTCAAAGGGGCTGAAGCCCACTCCTTTCTGGGGTACCTCCCTGTAAGCAAAAAGGAGGCATGGTAAAAGGATATCCCATCTCCTGCGGAGTTTTTGAGGGAGTCCCATAATCATGCCTTTGAGAGTTTTGTTAAATCTCTCCACCAGTCCATTTGTTTGTGGATGATAGGGTGTGGTGAACTTGTATGTCACACCACACTCCTTCCACATGGCTTTTAAGTAAGCAGACATGAAATTGCTTCCCCTGTCTGATACCACCTCTTTTGGGAAGCCCACCCTGGAAAATATTCCCAGGAGGGCCTTTGCCACTGCAGGAGCTGTAGTGGTCCTTAGAGGAATTGCTTCAGGATATCTGGTGGCATGGTCCACTACCACCAAGATAAACCTATTGCCTGAAGCAGCAGGAGGGTCAAGGGGGCCAACTATGTCAACCTCTACCCTTTCAAAGGGAACCCCAACCACAGACAGTGGAATAAGGGGTGCCTTTGGTGTGCCACCTGTCTTGCCACTGGCTTGACAGGTTTCACAGGACTTACAAAATTCCTTTGTGTCCTCTGACATTCTAGGCCAATGAAACAAGGGAACAAGCCTGTCCCAAGTTTTCATTTGCCCCAAATGTCCAGCTAAGGGAATGTTGTGAGCAAGAGTTAGGAGGAACTTTCTGTACTCCTGAGGAATCACCAATCTCCTGGCAGCTCCAGGTTTTGGATCCCTTGCTTCAGTGTACAAGAGGTTGTCCTCCCAGTAAACTCTGTGAGAGTCACGGACATCCCCATTTGCTTGTTTGACAGCTTGCTGTCTTAGACCCTCTAGTGTGGGACAGGTCTGCTGTGCCACACTCAGTTCCTCCCTGGCAGGCCCCCCTTCACCCAAAAGCTCAGCAGTGTCTGCTTCCAGCTCCTCTGGTGTAGGTTCTGCACAGGGTGGGAATTCTTCTTCCTCAGAAGTTGAATCCACTGTAGATGGAGGGATAGTAGGTAGTGATTTACCTTTGCTACCCCTAGCTTTAGGGAGCACTTGGTCCATTCTTCCAGGATCCAAGTCACCCTGTCCTTTTTGCTTTTTGGCCTGTGCCCTGGTCAAAGCAACAATATGCCCTGGAATGCCCAGCATTGCTGCATGAGCCTCCAACTCCACTTCTGCCCAAGCTGATGTCTCTAAATCATTTCCTAATAGACAGTCTACAGGTAAATCTGAGGCAACCACAACTTTCTTTGGGCTACTACCCCCCCCCCCCCAGTTGAGATTCACAACAGCCATGGGGTGGCTAAGGGTGTTGTTATGAGCATCGGTTACTTGGTACTGGTGACCAAGTAGGTGTTGTTCAGGGTGGACCAGTTTCTCTATTACCATTGTAACACTGGCACCTGTGCCCCTGTAGGCCTGAACCTCAACACCATTTATTAGGGGTAGTTGCTTGTACTTATCCATGTTAAGGGGACAAGCAACCAAGGTGGCTAAATCAATAGCCCCCTCAGAGACTAACACAGCCTCTGTGGTCTCCCTAATCAGACCAACCCCAACTAAGTTATCAATAGTGAGCCCAGCTACTCCCTTGGATTGGCTATTAGTAGGTTTGCTCCCACCACCACTGCTTTTACTAGGGACACTAGGTGTAGCAGTAGGGGTTGTAGTGGTAGGAGGCTTTGTGCTTTTCTTTGGACAACTGGGATCTGTTGTCCAATGGCCTTTTATTTTACATAAATAGAACCATGGTTTCTTTTCTTTGTTTTGATTTGAAGAGGATTTGGGCCCACCACCCCCACCAGAGTGTTTTTGTGGGCCTGATGAAGACTCATTTTTAGATTTGTCCCCACCCTTGTCAGACGACTTACCATCCTTCTTCTTATTGCCATCTTTGTCACCCCCTGTATGAACTTTTCTGTTCACCCTTGTTCTGACCCATTTGTCTGCCTTCTTTCCCAATTCTTGGGGAGAGGTCAGATCAGAGTCCACCAGGTACTGGTGGAACAAATCAGACACACCATTATTAAGAATATGCTCTCTCAGGATCAAGGTATACAGGCTTTCATAATCAGTAACTTTACTGCCATGTAACCACCCCTCCAAGGCCTTCACTGAATGGTCAACAAAGTCTACCCAGTCTTGTGAAGACTCCTTTTTGGTCTCTCTGAACTTCATCCTGTACTGTTCAGTGGTTAAGCCATAACCATCCAGGAGTGCATTCTTAAGAACTGTAAAATTATTGGCATCACTTTCTTTCACAGTAAGGAGCCTATCCCTACCCTTTCCACTAAATGATAGCCATAGGATAGCAGCCCACTGCCTTTGAGGGACATCCTGTACAACACAGGCCCTCTCAAGTGCAGCAAACCACTTGTTAATGTCACCCCCCTCCTTATAAGGGGGGACTATCTTATGCAGGTTCCTAGAATCATGCTCTCTTGCAGGATGACTATGGGGAATACTGCTGCTGCCACCATGGGTTTCAACCCCAATTTTCTGTCTTTCTCTTTCTATCTCTAAGGACTGCCTATCTAAATCCAGCTGTTGCTTCTTGAGCTTCAGCCTGGATTCCTCCACTCTCAATCTATTGAGCTCCCTTTCTAACACTCTGTCATCAGGGTGGGTGGGAGGGACATGCCTAGAAACAGAAGTATGGTGAGAATGAACAGAAGGAGACCTGTCCCTAACAGATGGCACCCTAACAGCTTGGCTAACAAAAACAGCACTTCTACTATGGTGAGAAGGAATACTCTTACTGTGATGTGAGACCACACTATCTGTATGATGTGACTCAACATCAGTATCAGCTATGCTAGGTTGCCTTCTAATGGGCAGGCTAGGAAGTTTCTTTTCTAAATCTTTTGCTAGGGGTGCCCCAGGATCAGATTGGGAACCATCAGCTAACTTTTCAACAGAAGTGCCACCTCTGGCCTTATCCTGTTCAACAAGCATGTTAACCAACAGTTCTCTACAGGGATTCTTCCCTACACTTAAACCTCTTTCTATGCAGAGACTCCTTTCTCCTTTCCAGCTAAGGTGATCATAAGCAAGTTTGGACAGATCAACAGTTTGGCCTGTGCCAGACATTTTAGAAAGTGTTTAAGTGACAGAAAAAGTGAGGAAAAAGTTTTTCAGAACTTTTGGAAAGACAGAAAAAAAAACTTTTAAAACTTTTTAAGAACTTTTGAGAAAGTTTAGAAGTACTTTTCAGCACTTTAGGTGTACATACACTGAACTTGTTTTGTATATTTTTCTCTTATGAAAAGTACAGTGACAAAAATGGTAAGTAGTTGCAAAGTACTTATCCCACCGCTGCCACCAATGTAAGGAGGCTGGACCGGCTTGTAGTGAGTACCAAGGGGTACTTACACCTTGCACCAGGCCCAGGTATCCCTTATTAGTGTATAGGGTGTATAGCAGCTTAGGCTGATAGATAATGGTAGCTTAGCAGAGCAGCTTAGGCTGAACTAGGAGACGAGTGAAGCTCCTACAGTGTCACTTGCACAATATCATAAGAAAACACAATACACAGATATACTAAAAATAAAGGTACTTTATTTTTATGACAATATGCCAAAGTATCTCAGTGAGTACCCTCAGTATGAGGATAGCAAATATACACAAGATATATGTACACAATACCAAAAATATGCAGTATAGTCTTAAAAAACAGTGCAAACAATGTATAGTTACAATAGGATGCAATGGTGACACATAGGGATAAGGGCAACACAAACCATATACTCTAAAAGTGGAATGCGAACCACGAATGGACCCCAAACCTATGTGACCTTGTAGAGGGTCGCTGGGACTGTAAGAAAACAGTGAGGGTTAGAAAAATAGCCCACCCCAAGACCCTGAAAAGTGAGTGCAAAGTGCACTAAAGTTCCCCAAAGAGCACAGAAGTCGTGATAGGGGAATTCTGCAGGAAAGACACAAACCAGCAATGCAACAACGATGGATTTCCAAACGAGGGTACCTGTGGAACAAGGGGACCAAGTCCAAAAGTCACAAGCAAGTCGGAGATGGGCAAATGCCCAGGAAATGCCAGTTGTGGGTGCAAAGAAGCTGCTACTAGGCAGTAGAAGCTGAGGATTCTGCAGGAACAACAAGGGCTAGAAACTTCCCCTTTGGAGGATGGATGTCCCACGTCGTGAAGAGTCGTGCAGAAGTGTTTTCCCACTGAAAGACCGCCAACAAGCCTTGCTAGCTGCAAATCGTGTGGTTATGGATTTTGGATGTTGCTGTGGCCCAGGAGGGACCAGGATGTCGCCAATTACGTCTGGGGACAGAGGAGGCGCCCAGCAGGACAAAGAGCCCTCTCAGAAGCAAGCAGCACCCAGAGAAGTGCCGGAACAGGCACTACGAAGAGTAGTGAAACAGTGCTCACCCGAAGTTGCACAAAGGAGTCCCACGCCGCCGGAGGACAACTTAGAAAGTCATGCAATGCAGGTTAGAGTGCCGTGGACCCAGGCTTGGCTGTGCACAAAGGATTTCCGCCGGAAGTGCACAGAGGCCGGAGTAGCTGCAAAAGACACGGTTCCCAGCAATGCAGTTTGGCGTGGGGAGGCAAGGACTTACCTCCACCAAACTTGGACTGAAGAGTCACTGGACTGTGGGAGTCACTTGGACAGAGTTGCTGGATTCAAGGGACCTCGCTCGTTGTGCTGAGAGGAGACCCAGGGGACCGGTGATGCAGTTCTTTGGTGCCTGCGGTAGCAGGGGGAAGATTCAGTCGACCCACGGGAGATTTCTTCGGAGCTTCTAGTGCAGAGAGGAGGCAGACTACCCCCACAGCATGCACCACCAGGAAAACAGTCGAGAAGGCGGCAGGATCAGCGTTACAGAGTTGCAGTAGTCGTCTTTGCTACTTTGTTGCAGTTTTGCAGGCTTCCAGCGCGGTCAGCAGTCGATTCCTTGGCAGAAGGTGAAGAGAGAGATGCAGAGGAACTCTGATGAGCTCTTGCATTCGTTATCTAAGGAATTCCCCAAAGCAGAGACCCTAAATAGCCAGAAAAGAGGGTTTGGCTACTTAGGAGAGAGGATAGGCTAGCAACACCTGAAGGAGGCTATCAGAAGGAGTCTCTGACGTCACCTGCTGGCCCTGGCCACTCAGAGCAGTCCAGTGTGCCAGCACACCTCTGAATCCAAGATGGCAGAGGTCTGGGGCACGCTGGAGGAGCTCTGGGCACCTCCCCTGGGAGGTGCAGGTCAGGGGAGTGGTCACTCCCCTTTCCTTTGTCCAGTTTCGTGCCAGAGCAGGGCTGAGGGGTCCCTGAACCGGTGTAGACTGGCTTATGCAGAAATGGGCACCATCTGTGCCCATGAAAGCATTTCCAGAGGCTGGGGGAGGCTACTCCTCCCCTGCCTTAACACCTTTTTCCAAAGGGAGAGGGTGTAACACCCTCTCTCTGAGGAAGTCCTTTGTTCTGCCATCCTGGGCCAAGCCTGGCTGGACCCCAGGAGGGCAGAAACCTGTCTGAGGGGTTGGCAGCAGCAGCAGCTGCAGTGAAACCCCTGAAAAGGCAGTTTGGCAGTACCAGGGTCTGTGCTACAGACCCGTGGGATCATGGGATTGTGCCAACAATGCCAGGATGGCATAGAGGGGGCAATTCCATGATCTTAGACGTTACATGGCCATATTCGGAGTTACCATTGTGAAGCTACACATAGGTAGTGACCTATGTGTAGTGCACGCATGTAATGGTGTCCCCGCACTCACAAAGTCCGGGGAATTTGCCCTGAACTATGTGGGAGCACCTTGGCTAGTGCCAGGGTGCCCACACACTAAGTAACTTTGCACCTAACCTTTACCAGGTAAAGGTTAGACATATAGGTGACTTATAAGTTACTTAAGTGCAGTGAAAATGGCTGTGAAATAATGTGTGCATTATTTCACTCGGGCTGCAGTGGCAGGCCTGTGTAAGATTTGTCAGATCTCCCTATGGGTGGCAAAAGAAATGTTGCAGCCCATAAGGATCTCCTGGAACCCCAATACCCTGGGTACCTCAGTACCATATACTAGGGAATTATAAGGGTATTCCAGGAAGCCAATGTGAATTGGTGAAATTGGTCACTAGCCTGTTAGTGACAATTTGGAAAGCAGATAGAGCATAACCACTGAGGTTCTGGTTAGCAGAGCCTCAGTGAGACAGTTAGTCATCACACGGGGAACACATACAGGGCACACTTATGAGCACTGGGGCCCTGGCTGGCAGGGTCCCAGTGACACATACACTAAAACAACATACATACAGTCAAATATGGGGGTAACATGCCAGGCAAGATGGTACTTTCCTACAGTTACTTAATGTTCACATAAATGGATGAAGTGTAACAATCCTGTGGTGTTACTTCATGACGGCATAAATATATGAGGTAAAACATTCGTGTGGCAGCAACCATGTGCGAGACATCGCTGCTGGAATGCTGTAGGAGGCTGGCCTGGTTTGTAGTGGGCACTGACACCTTACACCAGGTCCAGTTATCCCTTGTTAGTGAATGTAGTAGTGTTCTAGCAGCTTAGGCTGATAGAGGTAGCTATAGCAGAGCAGCTTAGTCTGACAATACCACTTATAGTTACACAGTACTTATACACAAGTTAAGACAATACTCAGTGTTACCAAAAATAAAGGTATTTATTTGGGTGACAGTACCAAAAATATCTTAGAGACAATACTCCTGCTGGAGGTAAGTATTATACACAATATATACACTAGACACCAAAATTAGAGAAGTAAATAGTCATAGAACAATGCAAATAGTAAGAAAGTAGGAAATCCTACAGAATGCAAGGGGAGAAAATAGGTCTAGGGGCAACACAACCCATATACTGAAAAAGTTGAATGTGAATCACGAATTCCCCCCTAGACAAGTGTAGTGTGTAGAGAATCGCTGGGAGAGTAAGAATACAGTAAAGGTAGGTAAACTACCCCACCCCAGAGCCCAGAAAAGTAGGAGTAAAGTACTACAAGTTTCCTTAGCACACACTACACCTCGTTTTTGGGATTTTGCAGCAGCCAACCAAGTATGCAAAGAACAACTGCTGGATTATTGGACCTGAAGACCTGAAAAGGAAGGGGACCAAGTCCACAAGTCGAAAGAAGTTCCAGGAAGGACAGGAGCCCTTGCCAACCCAGAAGAGGGTGCAAAAGAAGAGTCCCTTGATAGTAGAAGACTGCATAAATGCACCCTAGGAAGATGCCAGTGGGTTCCTGCATGATGTAAAAGATGTCCCATGGCGTGAAGATCATTGCAGACGAGATTTCGTGTTGGAAGGCACCAACAAGCCTTGGCTACGACAAAAGTATGTTTTTCATCAAAATGGCATTGATGGACCCAGGAGGGAACTGGGGGCCTCAACTCTGTGTGAGGAGGAAGAGGGTTCTATCAGCACTATAGAAAGCCCTCAGGATGCCAGCCAGCACTCCCAGAAGCCGCAGGATCTGGGTTCAAAGGAGGTGCAAAACGCAGTTGATGCAGAATAACAAAAGAAGGTCCGACGCTGCCGGAGAACAACTCAGTGAGTTGAGTGTCGCAGGGTGGAGTGCTGGGGACCTGGGCCAGGCTGTACACGAAGGAATTTTGCAAAGAGTGCACAGAGGCCTCAGGAGGCAAAGAAGACACAATACACAGGGGTACTGTCATTCTCGGGAAAGGCTAGGTCTTACCTCCTCCAAATTGCGTCAGCAGGACCTCAGGACAGTCTATGTCGATGATGTCCACCCTCTGTGTCCTAAGGAGCACGCTCGTTGCCGTGAGAGGAGTCCCAGGGTACCGGTCGTCACCTTGGAAGGTGCCTGCTTGGAGCAGGGGAGTGACTCTGTCACTCCACGGGAGATTTCTTTGGTCCTTCTGGTGCAGGATGAAGACAGGGAGTCCCCAGACCATGCACACCGTGGAAACTTGCAGTTGCTGACTTGGGCTTGGAGCTGAGGTTGCTGAAGAAAAGTGTCTCTTGTAGACCCTTTGTTGCAGTTACAACGTTTCTTGGAGCAGGCTGCAGTTCATCCGAGGTCAGAAGAGTCTGAAGTTGTTGCAGAGGATTCCTGAAAGAAACTTGCAAGCAGAATCTGAAGAGAACCCACAGGAGAGACCCTAAATAGCCCCGAGGGGGGGATTGGCTAACTTATCAGGTATGGATCTATCAGGAGGGGCCTCTGACGTCACCTGCTGGCACTGGCCACTCAGAGGCCTCCAGAGTGCCCCCACACCTTGCAAAGCAAGATGGCTGAAGTCTGGGACACACTGGAGGAGCTCTGGGCACCACCTCCGGGGTGGTGATGGACAGGGGAGTGGTCACTCCCCTTTCCTTTGTCCAGTTTCCCACCAGAGCAGGAGAGAAGTGGTCAGTTTGTTCCCAGGAAGAAAAATGTGGAGGCTGATGTTCTATCATGGTTGCCATGCCCACAGGATGACAGAGGTGACGCAGCGTAATATGAGATGATTGCCACTATTAAGGATGTAGCTACAAAGGGGTTTGAAGAGATTTCAGCGGGATTCTGGAAGGAATGCCAGGAATCGGACAGTGTGGCAAGAGGTGTGCCGTAGAGGGGTGGCCCAAGAGGAGGGAAGCCAAACCCAAGTTGCTAGCTATGTGCAACATAGCAGAGGATTTGGACACTGAGTTATTTAAAGGAGAAAAGTGTGTTCCCCCTGTGGGGGTGCATGAAGCCATTCTTAAGTTAGCTCACAAGGGACATCCAGGAATGTCTGCCAGGAAGTTCCTTGTGCGTAACTATTTCTGGTGGCCCAGTATGGATAGAATGAAAGAACGGTGAGAGAATGTGAGGTGTGCGATGGCAGTGAAAAAATAAATTGAAAGTCAGTACACCTCCTTAAGAGTAGTGAGTGGCCGGTGTTGCCATGGCAAAAGGTGGCTTTTGATATATCTGGTCCTTTCAGTTTCCTTCCTATGGACACTCGGTTTAAGTTAGTTTTGATACATTACCACTCTAAATGGCCGGAGGTTAAATTTGTGCAACAGGTTACCACGGGTGTGGTGGATTAACATTTCAAAGATGTGTTTGCCAGGGAAGGGTGTCCGTCTGTTTTGGTCACAGACAATGGAGTTCCACCCACCAGTGGAGGGATGGAATCTTTTCTCAGGCATTGTAACATCAAACACGTAACCACATCATTATGAAAACAATTAAGTGGAGAGAGTCCACCATGTGTTGAAAGGATATGTGATAGAGGCACATCAAGGGGGGGATTAACAAGATTAGTCCTTTCAAATTGTTAAACGGTAGAGATTCAAAGGTAGCGATGATGCTTTCAGCCTATGTCCCTGGAGGTTTAAAGGAGAAGTAGGGAGGAGTGGAAGAGAAACGTACAGCAAGGGATGTTTAAGAAAGAGTTGGAGGAAACAAAGCAAACCTTAAGAGATGTCAAATGGAAGGTAAAGCTGCATGTGATTAAGGATGGAGACTAGGTGAGAGTACTTGAACCTGGCTTCATTAATAAAGGTCTGTCTTGGCTTGGTAAGGCTATGAAGGTGCTGGAGGTGTTTACTGATTGTGTCATTACCCAAGGCGGGAATGTAAAGAAAGTTACAAAGTGTTCTGGTATGGGTAAGAAAACGAATGATAGTGGTGACAATGTAGAAGGATTTGCAGATTCTGTAGCTTCTAGAGTCCAGGAAGCAGGCTGAATCGGGCAGCCGCCTGCTAAATTTGTTGAATTTGTCAAATAGGAAATGTAATTCATTTTCTGTATATTGTTCTCCAGTTGTATTTTGTTGGGTATATGGTTTGTTAGTTTGAGTTTCCTTTATCTCATAGCAGTTTATTTGGTTGCTTAGAAGGGGGAGGTGTTGTCTTTAGTTAACATTAGCACACATTTTCTGCACTTGTCCGGTTATGTGTTATGTGCACTTCGAGTTACATGAGAATATTGATCAGGGAACACTCTCCTGACTCTACAGTTGTATCTGAGCTGCCCTGCCTTGAGGACGCTTTGCTGTACTGCTGTAAATAAATTGTACTTGCAACATCTTGGCTACAAAAGGCTGACACCTTTCATTACATTAACCAGCACTGCTGTGTTTGGATGCACTTTGAGAGCAGATTACACATTGACGTAACCTCTTCATATCCAGTGCCTTCATGTCTGGGAGTTTACATCCTGGAGTTACACTTGGACTGTTGTCCGCTCAGCGACACCTGCATGGTTTTCAGTGGTTTTTCTATTACAAGGCTCCATCACATCTAGTCCACTTCACTGGTTTCCTTCTCCTTCATCATTAGGTCGAGCTCTGCAGGACTTGTGTGCTGATCGCCAGTAGGTGAATGTGGACCTCCTTCATTACCAGGTGAGGCTGTGCAAGACTTGTGTGCTGATCGTCAGTAGGTGAATGTGGACCTCCTTCACTACCAGGTGACGCTCTGCGGGACTTGTGTGCTGATCGTCAGTAGGTGAATGTGGACCTCCTTCACTACCAAGTGACGCTCTGCGGGACTTGTGTGCTGATCGTCAGTAGGTGAATGTGGACCTCCTTCACTACCAGGTGACGCTCTGCGGGACTTGTGTGCTGATCGTCAGTAGGTGAATGTGGACCTCCTTCACTACCAGGTGACGCTCTGCGGGACTTGTGTGCTGATCGTCAGTAGGTGAATGTGGACCTCCTTCACTACCAGGTGACGCTCTGCGGGACTTGTGTGCTGATCGTCAGTAGGTGAATGTGGACCTCCTTCATTACCAGGTGACGCTCTGCAGAACTTGTGTGCTGATCGTCAGTAGGTGAATGTGGACCTCCTTCATTACCAAGTGATGCTCTGAAGGACTTGTGTGCTGATCGTCAGTAGGTGAATGTGGACCTCCTTCACTACCAGGTGACGCTCTGCAAGACTTGTGTGCTGATATCAGTAGGTGAATGTGGACCTCCTTCATTACCAAGTGACGCTCTGCAGTACTTGTGTGCTGATCGTCAGTAGGTGAATGTGGACCTCCTTCATTACCAAGTGACGCTCTGCAGAACTTGTGTGCTGATCGGCAGTAGGTGAATGTAGACCTCCTTCACTACCAGGTGACGCTCTGCAGAACTTGTGTGCTGATCGGCAGTAGGTGAATGTAGACCTCCTTCACTACCAGGTGACGCTCTGCAGAACTTGTGTGCTGATCGGCAGTAGGTGAATGTAGACCTCCTTCACTACCAGGTGACGCTCTGCAGAACTTGTGTGCTGATCGGCAGTAGGTGAATGTAGACCTCTTTCACTACCAGGTGACGCTCTGCAGAACTTGTGTGCTGATCGGCAGTAGGTGAATGTAGACCTCCTTCACTACCAGGTGACGCTCTGCAGAACTTGTGTGCTGATCGGCAGTAGGTGAATGTAGACCTCCTTCACTACCAGGTGACGCTCTGCAGAACTTGTGTGCTGATCGGCAGTAGGTGAATGTGGACCTCCTTCACTACCAGGTGACACTCTGCAGAACTTGTGTGCTGATCGTCAGTAGGTGAATGTGGACCCTTGACGGAGAGGCACTGCTCCTTCTCTTAAAGCCACATCCTGCTGCCCTGTGTGAAGCCAGGCCTCTGCCTTTCCTCTTCTAAAGAGGTAGGCTCTGCTCTCCAGTGCAGATACCCCTCCATTCTGCAGACAGGTCCAGATACCGCTCCCCTCGTCACACAGACAGGTCCAAATAGCTCTCCCCTCGTCACACAGGCAGGTCCAGATAGCTCTCCCCTCGTCACACAGGCAGGTCCAGATAGCTCTCCCCTCGTCACACAGGCAGGTCCAGATATCTCTCCCCTCGTCACACAGACAGGTCCAGGTACCTCTCCCCTCGTCACACACACAGGTCCAGGTACCTCTCCCCTCGTCACACACACAGGTCCAGGTACCTCTCCCCTCGTCACACACACAGGTCCAGGTACCTCTCCCCTCGTCACACACACAGGTCCAGATACCTCTCCCCTCGTCACACAGACAGGTCCAGATACCTCTCCCCTCGTCACACAGACAGGTCCAGATACCTCTCCCCTCGTCACACAGACAGGTCCAGATACCTCTCCCCTCGTCACACAGACCGGTCCAGATACCTCTCCCCTCGTCACACAGACAGGTCCAGATACCTCTCCCCTCATCACACAGACAGGTCCAGATACCTCTCTCCTCCTCACACAGACAGGTCCAGATACCTCTCTCCTCCTCACACAGACAGGTCCAGATACCTCTCTCCTCCTCACACAGACAGGTCCAGATACCTCTCCCTTCGTCACACAGACAGGTTCAGATACCTCTCCCCTCGTCACACAGACAGGTTCGGATACCTCTCCCCTCGTCACACAGACAGGTTCGGATACCTCTCCCCTCGTCACACAGACAGGTCCGGATACCTCTCTCCTCCTCACACAGACAGGTCCAGATACCTCTCCCCTCGTCACACAGACAGGTTCAGATACCTCTCCCCTCGTCACACAGACAGGTTCAGATACCTCTCCCCTCGTCACACAGACAGGTTCAGATACCTCTCCCCTCGTCACACAGACAGGTTCAGATACCTCTCCACTCGTCACACAGACAGGTCCAGATACCTCTCCACTCATCACACAGACAGGTCCAGATACCTCTCCACTCGTCACACAGACAGGTTCAGATACCTCTCCACTCGTCACACAGACAGGTTCAGATACCTCTCCACTCGTCACACAGACAAGTCCAGATACCTCTCCCCTCGTCACACAGACAAGTCCAGATACCTCTCCCCTCGTCACACAGACAAGTCCAGATACCTCTCCCCTCGTCACACAGACAGGTCCAGATACCTCTCCCCTCGTCACACAGACAGGTCCAGATACCTCTCCCCTCGTCACACAGACAGGTCCAGATACCTCTCTCCTCCTCACACAGACAGGTCCAGATACCTCTCCCTTCGTCACACAGACAGGTTCGGATACCTCTCCCCTCGTCACACAGACAGGTTCGGATACCTCTCCCCTCGTCACACAGACAGGTTCGGATACCTCTCCCCTCGTCACACAGACAGGTTCGGATACCTCTCCCCTCGTCACACAGACAGGTCCGGATACCTCTCTCCTCCTCACACAGACAGGTCCGAATACCTCTCCCCTCGTCACACAGACAGGTTCAGATACCTCTCCCCTCGTCACACAGACAGGTTCAGATACCTCTCCCCTCGTCACACAGACAGGTTCAGATACCTCTCCACTCGTCACACAGACAGGTTCAGATACCTCTCCACTCGTCACACAGACAGGTCCAGATACCTCTCCACTCGTCACACAGACAGGTCCAGATACCTCTCCACTCGTCACACAGACAGGTTCAGATACCTCTCCACTCGTCACACAGACAGGTCCAGATACCTCTCCCCTCGTCACACAGACAGGTCCAGATACCTCTCCCCTCGTCACACAGACAGGTCTAGATACCTCTCCCCTCGTCACACAGACAGGTTCAGCTACCTCTCCCCTCGTCACACAGACAGGTCCCGATACCTCTCCCCTCGTCACACACACAGGTCCAGATACCTCTCCCCTCGTCACACACACAGGTCCAGATACCTCTCCCCTCGTCACACACACAGGTCCAGATACCTCTCCCCTCGTCACACAGATGGGTCCAGATACCTCTCCCCTCGTCACACAAAAAGGTCCAGATACCTCTCCCCTCGTCACACAAAAAGGTCCAGATACCTCTCCCCTCGTCACACAAAAAGGTCCAGATACCTCTCCCCTCGTCACACAGAAGGGTCCAGATACCTCTCCCCCTCGTCACATAGAACTTGGTTGGTTGCTGCAAAATCCCAATCACAAGGTGTAGTGTGTCCTAAGGAAGTTTGCAGTACTTAACACCTGCTTTTCTGGGCTGGAGTAATTTACTTACCTTTACTGTATTCTTACTCTCCCAGCGATTCTGCACACACTACACTTGTCTAGGGAGGAATTCGTGATTCACATTCCACTTTCTTAGTATATAGTTTGTGTTGCCCCTAGACCTATTTTCTCCCATTGCATTGTATAGCATTTCCTATTGCTTGGATTGTTCTAGGACTATTTACTTGTCTAATTTTGGTGTCTAGTGTATATATTTTGTATAATACTTACCTTCAGAAGGAGTATTGTCTCTAAGATATTTTTGTTACTGTGTCACCCAAATAAATACCTTTATTTTTGGTAACACTGAGTAGCGTCTTTACTTGTGTATAAATACTGTGTAACTATAAGTGGTATACTAGGAGCTTTGCATGTCTCCTAGTTCAGCCTAAGCTGCTCTGCTATACCTACCTCTATCAGCCTAAGCTGCTAGAACACTACAACATTTCACTAATAAGGGATAACTGGACCTGGTATAAGGTGTAAGTACGCAAAGTATCCACTACAAACCAGGCCATCCTCCTACACAGGTCCAGATACCTCTCCCCTCACCATGCAGACAGGTCCAGATACCTCTCCCCTCACCACACGGACAGGCCCAGATACCTTTCCCCTCGTCAAACGGACAGGTCTAGCTGCCTCTCCCCTCGTCACACAGACAGGTCCAGGTACCTCCCCTCTCGGTTCAGATACCTCTCCCCTCACCACACGGACAGGTCCAGATACCTTTCCCGTCGTCACACAGACAGGTCCAGATACCTCTCCCCTCATCACACGGACAGGTCTAGCTACCTCTCCCCTCGTCACACAGACAGGTCTAGCTACCTCTCTCCTCGTCACACAGACAGGTCTAGCTACCTCTCCCCTCGTCACACAGACAGGTCTAGCTACCTCTCCCCTCGTCACACAGACAGGTCCAGCTACCTCTCCCCTTGTCACACAGACAGGTCCAGATACCTCTCCCCTCACCACACGGACAGATCCAGATACCTCTGCCCTCACCACATGGACAGGTCCAGATACCTTTCCCCTCGTAACACATACAGGTCCAGATACCTCTCCTTTCATCACACAGACAGGTACAGATACCTCTCCCCTCGTCACACAGATAGGTCCAGATACCTCTCCCCTCGTCATACAGACAGGTCTAGCTGCTTCTCCATTCTGCAGATAGGTCCAGATACCTCTTGCCTCATCACATAGACCGGTCCAGATACCTGTCACCCCATCACAGGCAGGTCCAGATACCTCTCCCTTCATCACAGACAGGGCCAGGTACCTATCCCTTCTTCACAGACAGGGCCAGGTACCTATCCCTTCTTCACAGACAGGGCCAGGTACCGCTCCCTTCTTCACAGACAGGGCCAGGTACCTCTCCCTTCTTCACAGACAGGGCCAGGTACCTCTCCCTTCTTCACAGACAGGGCCAGGTACCTCTCCCTTCTTCACAGACAGGGCCAGGTACCTCTCCCTTCTTCACAGACAGGGCCAGGTACCTCTCCCTTCTTCACAGACAGGGCCAGGTACCTCTCCCTTCTTCACAGACAGGGCCAGGTACCTCTCCCTTCTTCACAGACAGGGCCAGGTACCTCTCCCTTCTTCACAGACAGGGCCAGGTACCTCTCCCTTCTTCACAGACAGGGCCAGGTACCTCTCCCTTCTTCACAGACCGGGCCAGGTACCTCTCCCTTCTTCACAGACCGGGCCAGGTACCGCTCCCTTCTTCACAGACAGGGCCAGGTACCTCTCCCTTCTTCACAGACAGGGCCAGGTACCGCTCCCTTCTTCACAGACAGGGCCAGGTACCGCTCCCTTCTTCACAGACAGGGCCAGGTACCGCTCCCTTCTTCACAGACAGGGCCAGGTACCGCTCCCTTCTTCACAGACCGGGCCAGGTACCTCTCCCTTCTTCACAGACAGGGCCAGGTACCTCTCTCCTCATCACACAGAGTGGTTCAGATACCTCTTTCCTCATAACAAAGAAAGGCCCAGCTACCTCTTGCCTCATCACAGACATGTTCTGATGCCTCTTCCCTCATCACACAGACAGGTTCAGATACCTCTCCCTCACCACACGGGCAGGTCCAGATACCTCTCCCCTCGTCACACGGACAGGTCCAGATACCTCTCCCCTTGTCACACGGACAGGTCCAGATACCTCTCCCCTCGTCAGACGGACAGGTCCAGATACCTCTCCCCTTGTCACACTGACAGGTGCAGATACCTCTCCCCTTGTCACACTGACAGGTCCAGATACCTCTCCCCCTCGTCACACAGACAGGTCCAGATACCTCTCTCCTCGTCGCACAGACAGGTCCAGATGCCTCACCCCTCGTCGCACACACAGGTCCAGATGCCTCACCCCTCATCACATAGACAGGTTCAGATACCTCTCCCTCACCACACGGACAGGTCCAGATACCTCTCCCCTTGTCACACTGACAGGTCCAGATACCTCTGCCCTTGTCACAAGGAAAGGTCCAGATACCTCTCCCCTCGTCACACAGACAGGTCCAGATACCTCTCCCCTCGTCACACACACAGGTCCAGATACCTCTCCCCTCGTCACACACACAGGTCCAGATACCTCTCCCCTCGTCACACACACAGGTCCAGATACCTCTCCCCTCGTCAGACGGACAGGTCCAGATACCTCTCCCCTTGTCACACGGACAGGTCCAGATACCTCTCCCCCTCGTCACATAGACAGGTCCAGATACCTCTCTCCTCGTCGCACAGACAGGTCCAGATGCCTCACCCCTCGTCACACACACAGGTCCAGATGCCTCACCCCTCGTCACACACACAGGTCCAGATGCCTCTCCCCTCGTCACACACACAGGTCCAGATACCTCTCCCCTCGTCACACAGATTGGTCCAGATACCTCTCCCCTCATCACACAGATGGGTCCAGATACCTCTCCCCTCGTCACACAGACAGGTCCAGATACCTCTCCCCTCGTCACACAGACAGGTTCAGATACCTCTCCCCTCGTCACACAGAGTGGTTCAGATACCTATCCCTCACCACACTGACAGGTCCAGATACCTCTCCCCTCATCACAGAGGAAAGCCCAACTGCCTCTCCCCTCATCACAGACAGGTCCAGATACCTCTCCCCTCATCACAAAGGAACGCCCAACTGCCTCTCCCCTCATCACAGACAGGTCCAGATACCTCTTCCCCTCGTCACACAGACAGGTCCAGATACCTCTCCTCTCATCACAAAGGAAAGCCCAACTGCCTCTCCCCTCATCACAGACAGGTCCAGATACCTCTCCCCTCGTCACACACACAGGTCCAGATACCTCTCCCCTCGTCATACAGACAGGTCCAGATACCTCTCCCCTTGTCACACGGACAGGTCCAGATACCTCTTCCCTTGTCACACGGACAGGTCCAGATACCTCTCCTCTCATCACAAATTAAAGCCCAACTGCCTCTCCCCTCATCACAAACAGGTCCAGATACCTCTCCCCTTGTCACACGGACAGGTCCAGATACCTCTCCTCTCATCACAAAGGAAAGCCCAACTGCCTCTCCCCTCATCACAAACAGGTCCAGATACCTCTCCCCTTGTCACACGGACAGGTCCAGATACCTCTCCCCTTGTCACACGGACAGGTCCAGATACCTCTCGCCTCGTCACACACACAGGTCCAGATACCTCTCGCCTCGTCACACACACAGGTCCAGATACCTCTCCCCTCGTCACACAGACAGGTTCAGATACCTCTCCCCTCGTCACACAGACAGGTTCAGATATCTCTCCCCTCGTCACACAGACAGGTCCAGATGCCTCTCCCCTCGTCACACAGACAGGTCCAGATGCCTCTCCCCTCGTCACACAGACAGGTCCAGATGCCTCTCCCCTCGTCACACAGACAGGTCCAGATGCCTCTCCCCTCGTCACACAGACAGGTCCAGATGCCTCTCCCCTCGTCACACAGACAGGTCCAGATACCTCTCCCCTCGTCACACAGACAGGTCCAGATACCTCTCCCCTCGTCACAGACAGGTCCAGATAACTCTCTCCTCGTCACACGGACAGGTCCAGATACCTCTCCCCTCGTCACACACACACACAGTCCACAAGCCTCTCCCCTCGTCACACACGCAGTCCAGATACCTCTCCCCTCGTCACAAACAGGTCCAGATACCTCTCCCCTTGTCACACGGACAGGTCCAGATACCTCTCCCCTTGTCACACGGACAGGTCCAGATACCTCTCGCCTCGTCACACACACAGGTCCAGATACCTCTCGCCTCGTCACACACACAGGTCCAGATACCTCTCCCCTCGTCACACAGACAGGTTCAGATACCTCTCCCCTCGTCACACAGACAGGTTCAGATATCTCTCCCCTCGTCACACAGACAGGTCCAGATGCCTCTCCCCTCGTCACACAGACAGGTCCAGATGCCTCTCCCCTCGTCACACAGACAGGTCCAGATGCCTCTCCCCTCGTCACACAGACAGGTCCAGATGCCTCTCCCCTCGTCACACAGACAGGTCCAGATGCCTCTCCCCTCGTCACACAGACAGGTCCAGATACCTCTCCCCTCGTCACACAGACAGGTCCAGATACCTCTCCCCTCGTCACAGACAGGTCCAGATAACTCTCTCCTCGTCACACGGACAGGTCCAGATACCTCTCCCCTCGTCACACACACACACAGTCCACAAGCCTCTCCCCTCGTCACACACGCAGTCCAGATACCTCTCCCCTCGTCACACACGCAGTCCAGATACCTCTCCCCTCGTCACACACACAGGTCCAGATACCTCTCCCCTCGTCACACACACAGGTCCAGATACCTCTCCCCTCGTCACACACACAGGTCCAGATACCTCTCCCCTCGTCACACACACAGGTCCAGATACCTCTCCCCTCGTCACACACACAGGTCCAGATACCTCTCCCCTCGTCACACACACAGGTCCAGATACCTCTCCCCTCGTCACACACACAGGTCCAGATACCTCTCCCCTCGTCACACACACAGGTCCAGATACCTCTCCCCTCGTCACACAGATGGGTCCAGATACCTCTCCGTTCGTCACACAGATGGGTCCAGACACCTCTCCCCTCGTCACACAGATGGGTCCAGATACCTCTCCCCTCATCACACAGACGGGTCCAGATACCTCTCCCCTCGTCACACACACAGGTCCAGATACCTCTCCCCTCGTCACACAGACAGGTCCAGATGCCTCTCCCCTCGTCACACAGACAGGTCCAGATGCCTCTCTCCTCGTCACAAACACAGTCCAGATACCTCTCCCCTCGTCACACAGATGGGTCCAGATACCTCTCCCTTCATCACACAGATGGGTCCAGATGCCTCTCCCCTCGTCACACAGATGGGTCCAGATACCTCTCCCCTCATCACACAGATGGGTCCAGATACCTCTCCCTCGTCACACAGATGGGTCCAGATACCTCTCCCCTCGTCACACAGAGGGGTCCAGATACCTCTCCCTTCATCACAGAGACAGGTCCAGATACCTCTCCCCTCGTCACACAGACAGGTCCAGATACCTCTCCCCTCGTCACACAGAGTGGTTCAGATACCTCTCCCTCACCACACTGACAGGTCCAGATACCTCTCCCCTCATCACAGAGGAAAGCCCAACTGCCTCTCCCCTCATCACAGACAGGTCCAGATACCTCTTCCCCTCGTCACACAGACAGGTCCAGATACCTCTCCTCTCATCACAAAGGAAAGCCCAACTGCCTCTCCCCTCATCACAGACAGGTCCAGATACATCTCCCCTCGTCACACAGACAGGTCCAGATACCTCTCCCCTCGTCAGACAGACAGGTCCAGATACCTCTCCCCTTGTCACACGGACAGGTCCAGATAACTCTCCCCTCGTCACACAGATGGGTCCAGATACCTCTCCCCTCGTCACACAGATGGGTCCAGATACCTCTCCCCTCGTCACACAGAAAGGTCCAGATACCTTTCTCCTCGTCACACAGACAGGTCCAGATACCTCTCTCCTCGTCACACAGACAGGTCCAGATACCTCTCCCCTTGTCACACAGACAGGTTCAGATACCTCTCCCCTCATCACAAAGGAAAGCCCAACTGCGTCCCCTCATCACAAACAGGTCCAGATACCTCTCCCCTCGTCACACACACGGGTCCAGATACCTCTCCCCTTGTCACACACACGGGTCCAGATACCTCTCCCCTCATCACACAGATGGGTCCAGATACCTCTCCCCTCATCACACAGATGGGTCCAGATACCTCTCCCCTCGTCACACAGATGGGTCCAGATACCTCTCCCCTCGTCACACGGACAGGTCCAGATACCTCTCCCCTCATCACACGGACAGGTCCAGATACCTCTCCCCTCATCACACGGACAGGTCCAGATACCTCTCTCCTCGTCACACAGACAGGTGCAGATACCGCTCCCTCTTCACATGGGAAGCCCTGACAACCTCTAGTTGCCTAATGTAGCCCAGACTTCCTACGTTAAAAAAAGCTAAAGTCTCATTTTCAGGAACACATAAACTTCATTCTTTGAGATGTCATTACTTTCATTGTTTGAGCTGTGTATCTGGGGGGGGTAAAAAGACCAGCAAGCAGTACCCACTTATGTCAAGGTGTGTGTGCACTCACTACATAAGAACAGCTCACCCTCCTTTTTTCTCAGCTCTGGGAATCTTTCTCCAGAATGCTTTAAAGTACTTAATTTAAGCCAAGTTAATCTGAAGCGATAAATATGGCAACTCACAACTTTAACACCAAACTTGCACCCCTCAAAAGCAGTTCTACACCCCACTGCTGACTCACCTACAGAATAAAAATCTACATGACCATCACACTACAGATGAACACAGCACCTATACACCAAACTTGCACCCCCTGAATCATCTGCAAAACAAAGAAATATGACCACATCACACTACAGATGAATGCAGCACCTACAAGCCCTCTTGCATCACAAGGCACAACATCAAGACACACCTGAATACCTCCCTCACAAACTCACCCTCTCTGGAGTAAACAGCCTTTAGAGGTAAATCTTATCTTCAGCTCAAATTCACATATATAAACAGGCCTACAAGGCAGAGATGTTTCTCAGGTAATAGCCTTACAATCAACCATGCACTTCTTTGACTCCAGCAGGCCAGAGAAGGTCACAACCGCGCTATAGCAAAAACAAAAGCATACACAGTGGGATGAAGAAGGGTTGAAGAGTAGCCCAAGGGTATAAAAAATCTACGCACTTCAAGAACTACCACTATTTCATTCACTGTGTATTTTTTTTTAAACTTGTTTTACGTGTTTAGAAATCCTGAGATGAAATGAACAGTAGTTAGCAGCCACAACACTGAGGTCACAAACATGTCAGAAGCACATTCTTTTAAACTCAATCGGAATGTATTCTTCAACCCTGCAAGGCCTAACAGCTCACCCTTCAGGTAAGAGGGCTTTCACTATTTGCTATATAACCCCAGGGTCATGGCATGAGGCAAATCTGCCATTTATTACTCTGAACTGGTAAAGACTACCCACTCTGGGAATGTGAAGAAGAGACAACTATACCACAGTGTGGGGGTGGCGTGGCACTTATCCCAAAGACCCTCTTTCATGGAAACAGATATGTTTCCGCCAGAGGATGGAGTGAAGTCAGACTGATCACAAGGATCTCCTTGACCATAGTCCCCACCTTAGACCGAGAAGCACAGAGATATCTGTCACAGGATAGGACGGCATTGACCCCAAGGAACTCCTCAATGGAGAAGCACAGACATATTCATCACAGGAAGGGACAGACTGGAACTGACCCCAAGGCTCTCTCGATAGAGAAGCACAGACATATCTGTCACAGGACGGGACGGCATGGCAGTGACCCCAAGGAACTCCTCATTTGGGAGCACAGACTTATCCATCACAGAATGGTACAGAATGAAAATGACTCGATGGAACTCCTCGATGGAGAAGCACAGACATATCTGTCACATGACGGGACAGCATGGAACTGAACCCAAGGAACTCCGATGGGGAAGCACAGAAAAATCCATCACAGGAAGGGACAAGATGGCAGTGTCACCAAGGAACTCCTTGATGGAGAAGCACAGACATATCCATCACAGGATGGTACAGCATGGAAATGACCCCAAGGAACTCCTGAATGGAGAAGGGGTAATGTATCCACACCCACATGGTGGGATGATGCGATGCTGGCTGACCCTTGGGACCCCCTCTGATGGAGAAGGTGAGATTTGTCTGCAAAGACAGGGATGACATATCTGCCACAGGGTGGGATGATGAGGCACTTAAAGCACTTACTCCCAGAAAACGTAGAGATCTATCTACCCACAGGATGGTTACACGTGCTACAGACTCATTAGCCTCAACAGATGGAGAAGTTAAGACTTATTTCACAGGATGGCATGACATGGCACTGACCCTAGGACCCCTTCCAAATAGAAGATAAGCTTGTCAAAGGATGGCACGACATCCTTCTGATGTGTGACACCCCAGCCTACAACACAGGGAGTAAGAGAGGTTTAACATAATTTACATTGGGAAGGATACAAGTCACTAGAACATTCTTCAGATGGAAAGGTGGGAGGTAAACGAAGTAACCCAAGGGTCAAGGTGGTACTAAAGCTAAGATCCTTCCAAACAATGACTACATGGTGGTGACTACAGAGGTGTATACAGAGAAAAGGCTGTTTACAGTGTCAAAGATCAGCCATCATGGTACTTCCTCCTCTGCATGTTCGTAGGGGTCACAGGGCAGAGGTCAAGCAGCAGGATCCTGAAGGAGGCTCATACTAGTCAGATGTTTTCAGTGCCATCAAGTACTAACCCAGGTATTCAGAGTGGTCAAAGGTCATTCTATAGTACAGGCAACACCAGTTATAACACCAGAGATCATATAGGCCAAGGGGCCTATCTTATTGCATCCCAGGACCCAGCATAGAGTTCTGTGGTGCAGGTCGCCATGGAAACAAGCATCATGAAAGACCACGTCTCCAGTGATGGCTCCTCAGTCTTCTACGTCCAAGTCAAACTCCTTATACAGATCTTTAGTGGTGACGCCTCGGAGCACAGCTGTGGGGAAGACAAACCTCAGGTTAGAAGCCAAAAGGGCTGCGCAAGGTCTACCCACATACACAAGTACCTCTTATCGTAAGGCAAGCACAGCCAGACCCCCGCCAGGTGAGGCCCCTGCCCCCCTCCACAAGGTCAAGCCCCTCCCCCCTCCACAGGGTCAGGTCCCCCCTCCACAGGGTCAGGCCCCCGGTGACCCTCCCAACATGGTCATAACATGGTCAGGGCCCACATATGGTTATGCCCCCCCGGACCAACACAGTCAGGGCACCCCCTTCTCTAAACGCTCAGGCTCCTCAACACAGTCAGGCCTCCCCACCCAACTCCATCAGTCCCCCAGTACACAGGACCAAACCCCACACTCCTCAGTCGGTCCCTCCACCGAGCCAGGCCCCACAGGACCAGGCAGTCACCAAGCATGGATTATATCTGAACCAACAAGCACACTCCACAGAGAACCACAAAAAGATAAAAAGAAAGCCCACCATCTGGGACTGGGAAGCGCCACACACAGCAAGAGAATCCCAACTGCAAACATTATTTTTAGGGAACAACACTCTTTAAGAATCCAAATTGTATAGTAAAACCACACTAAATGCATTGCCATACTTAAGAATCTATCTAGTTACGTTAGAAAGGCAACGCTTGATACTTCTGGGGCGAGAGATCCAGAAATAAGGTGCACAGGTGGAAACCACAAGAGAGACATGGTGTGGTGAAAGCATATCCTGTCTAATTTGGGGAGTTCCCTAAAGTAAGAGTCTGAACTCCTAAAAGACAGTGGAGGGGATTTAATGTGCATCTCAGGTGTTGCTTAATCTCTTCTGCATCAGCTGTTTTCTGCAGAGTCAGGGTTTCAGGTTTGAGCCTCAGTGAGTCACAGCTATATATAAATGTAGTGAAAAGTCTGAGTCACCTATGGCAGATCTAGCACTCCAGAGATGAGGGCTCTGTAGTGAAAAGGTCTTTGGCACGTCTAGTGCTCCACAGAGGAAGGTTCTGTAGTGATAAGGTCTACAGTGCTCCAGAGAGCAGTGTTCTGTAGTGGAAAGCTCTAGGGCATGTCTAGTGCTCCAGAGAGCTGTGCTCTGTAGAGAAGCGCTCTATGGCACGTCTAGTACTCCAGACAGTAGGGTTCTGTAGTGAAAAGGTGTATAGTGATCCAAAGAGGAGGATTCTGTACTAAAAAGGTCTACAGTGCTCCAGAGAACAGGGTTCTGTAGCGAAATGGTCTATAGTGCCCCAGAGAACAGGGTTCTGTGGTGAAAAGGTCTATGACAATGCTAGTGCTCCACAGATGAGGGTTCTGTAGTGAAACGTTCTATGGCGCATGTAGTGCTACAGAGAGGAGGGATCTGTAGTGAAACGGTCTGTGGCACGTCTCGTGCTTCTTACATGAGGGTTCTGTAGTGAAAAGGTCTGTGGCAGATCCAGTGATCCAGAGATGAGTGTTGTGCAGTGAAAAAGTCTATGGCACATCTAGTGCTATAGAGAGGAGGGTTCTGTAGTGAAAAGGTCTATAGTGCTTCAGCGTTTAGGGTTCTGTAGTAAAAAGATCTATGTTGGATCTAGTGCTCAAGAGATGAGGATTCTGTAGTGAAAAGGTCTACGGTACTCCGAAGAGGAGGGTTCTGTAGTGAAAGGGTCTCTACTGCTCCAGAGGAGAGTTCTGTAGTGAAAAGGTCTATGTTAGATCTAGTGCTCCAGAGATGAGGGTTCTGTAGTGAAAAGGTCTATGGCGCATGTAGTGCTACAGAGAGGAGGGTTCTGAAGTGAAACAGTCTGTGGCACGTCTCATGCTTCTGGCACGAGGGTTCTCTAGTGAAAAGGTCTGTGGCACATCTAATGCTCAAGAGAAGAGGGTTCTGTAGTGAAACGGTCTGTGGCACGTCCCGTTCTTCTGACATGAGGGTTCTGTAGAGAAAAGGTCCATAGTGCTCCAGAGAGAAGGGTTGTGTAGTGGAAAGGACTATTTCACATCTAGTGCTCCTGAGAGAGTTCTGTAGTGAAGAGGCTTACCGTCTGGTGCTCCTGGCATGAGGGTTCTGTAGTGAAAAGGCCTATAGCACGTCTAGTGCTCCAAAGAGGAGGGTTCTGTAGTGAAAATGCCTATTGCATGTCTAGTGCTCCAAAGAGGAGGGTTCTGTAGTGAAAAGGTCTATGGCACATCTAGTGCTATAGAGAGGAGGGTTGTGTAGTGAAAAGGTCTGTGGCATGTCTGGTGCTCCTGGCATGAGGGTTCTGTAGTGAAAAGGCCTATAGCACATCTAGTGCTCCAGAGAGGAGGTTTCTGTAGTGCAAAAGTCTATAGTGCTCCAGAGATGAGGGTTCTGTAGTGAAAAGGTCTATGGCACATCTAATGCTCCAGAGAGGAGGGTTCTGTAGTGAAAAGTTCTATAGCAGATCCAGTGCTCCAGAGAGGAGGGTTCTGTAGTGAAAAGGTCTGTAGTGCTTCAGAGTTCAGGGTTCTGTAGTGAAAAGATCTATGTTGGATCTAGTGCTCCAGAGAGGAGGGTTCTGTAGTGAAAAGGTCTAAGGCACATCTAGTGCTATAGAGAGGAGGGTTATGTAGTGAAAAGGTCTGTGGCATGTCTGGTGCTCCTGGCATGAGGGTTCTGTAGTGAAAAGGCCTATAGCACAACTAGTGCTCCAGAGAGGAGGTTTCTGTAGTGAAAAAGTCTATAGTGCTCCAGAGATGAGGGTTCTGTAGTGAAAAGGTCTATGGCACATCTAATGCTCCAGAGAGGAGAGTTCTGTAGTGAAAAGTTCTAGAGCGGATCCAGTGATCCAGAGAGGAGGGTTCTGTAGTGAAAAGGTCTATGGCACATCTAGGGCTATAGAGAGGAGGGTTCTGTAGTGAAAAGGTCTATAGTGCTTCAGAGTTCAGGGTTCTGTAGTGAAAAGATCTATGTTGGATCTAGTGCTCAAGAGAGGAGGGTTCTGTAGTGAAAAGCTCTATGGGACATGTAGTGCTACAGAGGAGGGTTCTGTAGTGAAAAGGTCTGTGGCACGTCTCGTGCTTCTGACATGAGGGTTCTGTAGTGAAAAGGTCTATAGTGCTTCAGATTTCAGGGTTCTGTAGTGAAAAGGTCTATGTTAGATCTAGTGCTCAAGAGAGGAGGATTCAGTAGTGAAAAGGTCTACAGTACTCCGAAGAGGAGGGTTCTGTAGTGAAAGGGTCTCTACTGCTCCAGAGGGGGGGTTCTGTAGTGAGAAGGTCTATAGTGCTCCACAGAGGATGATTCTGTAGTGAAAAGGTCTGTGGCACGTCTGGTGCTCCTGACATGAGGGTTCTGTGGTGAAAAGGTCTATGGCACGTCAAGCGCTACAGAAAGGAGGGTTCTGTAGTGAAAAGGTCTATAGTGCACCAGGGATGAGGGTTCTGCAGTGAAAAGGTCTCCAGTGCTCCAGAGATGAGGGTTCTGTAGTGAAAAGGTGTATAGTGCTCCAGAGAATAGGGTTCTGCAGTGAAAAGGTCTATGGCAGATCCAGTGCTCCAGAGCAGAGGGTTCTGTAGTAAAAGGTCTATGGCACGTCTAGTGCACAGAGGAGGGTTCTGTAGAGAAGAGGTTTCCGACATGTCTAGTGCTCCTCACATGAGGGTTCTGTAGTGAGAAGGTCTATGGCACGTCTAGTGCTCTAGAGGATGGTTCTGTAGTGAAAAGGTCTATAGTGCTCCACAGACTAGAGTTCTGCAGTGAAAAGGTCTGTGGCACATCTAGCCCTTACGAGACAAGGGTTTTGTAGTGAAAAGGTCTATAATACTCCAAGGATAAGGGTTCTGTAGTGAAAAGGTTTCTGACACGTCTAGTGCTCCTGACATGAGGGTTCTGTGGTGAGAGGGTCTATGGCACGTCTAGTGCTCCAGAGGAGGGTTCTGTAGTAAGAAGGTCTGTGTCACGTCTAGCCCTTCAAAGACGAGGGTTCCCTAGTGAAAAGCGCTATAGTACTCCAAGGATGAAGGTTCTGTAGTGAAAAGTTGCATGGCAATGCTAGTGCTCCAGAGAGGACGGTTATGTAGTGAAAAGGACTATTTCACATCTAGTGCTCCTGAGAGGGTTCTGTAGTGAAGAGGCTTACATTGCTACAGAAATGAGGGTACTGTAGTGAAAAGGTCTGTGGCACGTCTAGTGCTCCAGAGAGGAGGGTTCTGTAGAGAAAAGGTCTATAGTGCTCCAGAGAGGACGGTTCTATAGCGGAAAGGTCTATGGCACTTCTGGTGCTCCAGAGAGGATGGTTCTGTAGTGAAAAGGTCTGTGGCACGTCTAGTGCTCCAGAGAGGAGGGTTCTGTAGCGAAAAGGTCTATAGTGCCCCAGGGAGAAGGGTTCTGTAGTGAAAAGGCCTATAGCACATCTAGTGCTCCAGAGAGGAGGTTTCTGTAGTGAAAAAGTCTATAGTGCTCCAGAGAAGAGGGTTCTGTAGTGAAAAGGTCTATGGAACATCTAATGCTCCAGAGAGGAGGGTTCTGAGTGAAAAGTTCTTTAGCGGATCCAGTGAGGAGGGTTCTGTAGTGAAAAGGTCTATGGCACATCTAGTGCTATGGAGAGGAGGGCTCTGTAGTGAAAAGGTTTATAGTGCTTCGGAGTTCAGGGTTCTGTAGTGAAAAGATCTATGTTGGATCTAGTGCTCAAAAGAGGAGGGTTCTATAGTGAAAAGCTCTATGGCGCATATAGTGCTACAGAGAGGAGGGTTCTGTAGTGAAAAGGTCTGTGGCACGTCTCCTGCTTCTGACATGAGGATTCTGTAGTGAAAAGGTCTATAGTGCTTCAGAGTTCAGGGTTCTGTAGTGAAAAGGTCAATGTTAGATCTAGTGCTCAAGAGAGGAGGATTCAGTAGGGAAAAGGTCTACAGTACTCCGAAGAGGAGGGTTCTGTAGTGAAAGGGTCTCTACTGCTCCAGAGGGGGGTTCTGTAGTGAGAAGGTCTATAGTGCTCCACAGAGGATGATTCTGTAGTGAAAAGGTCTGTGGCACGTCTGGTGCTCCTGACATGAGGGTTCTGTGGTGAAAAGGTCTATAGTGCTCCAGAGATGAGGGTTCTGCAGTGAAAAGGTCTCCAGTGCTCCAGAGATGAGGGTTCTGTAGTGAAAAAGTGTATAGTGCTCCAGAGAATAGGGTTCTGTAGTTAAAAGGTCTATAGCACGTCTAGTGCGCAGAGGAGGGTTCTGTAGAGAAGAGGTTTCCGACATGTCTAGTGCTCCTCACATGAGGGTTCTGTAGTGAGAAGGTCTATGGCACGTCTAGTGCTCTAGAGGAGGGTTCTGTAGTGAAAATGTCTATAGTGCTCCACAGACTAGAGTTCTGCAGTGAAAAGGTCTGTGGCACATCTAGCCCTTCAGAGACAAGGGTTTTGGAGTGAAAAGGTCTATAATAGTCCAAGGATGAGGGTTCTGTAGTGAAAAGGTTTCTGACACGTCTAGTGCTCCTGACATGAGGTTTCTGTGGTGAGAGGGTCTATGGCACGTCTAGTGCTCCAGAGGAGGGTTCTGTAGTAAAAAGGTCTGTCACGTCTAGCCCTTCAAAGACGAGGGTTCCCTAGTGAAAAGCGCTATAGTACTCCAAGGATGAAGGTTCTGTAGTGAAAAGTAGTATGGCAACGCTAGTGCTCCAGAGAAGAGGGTTATGTAGTGAAAAGGACTATTTCACATCTAGTGCTCCTGAGAGGGTTATGTAGTGAAGAGGCTTACATTGCTACAGAAAGGAGGGTACTGTAGTGAAAACGTCTAGTGCTCCAGAGAGGCGGGTTCTGTAGAGAAAAGGTCTATAGTGCTCCAGAGAGAAGGGTTGTGTAGTGGAAAGGACTATGGCACATCTAGTGCTCCTGAGAGGGTTCTGTAGTGAAGAGGCTTACGTTGCTACAGAAAGGAGGGTACTGTAGTGAAAAGGTCTATACTGCTCCAGAGGAGGATTCTGTAGTGAAACGGTCTATGACAGTTCTAGTGCTCCAGAGATAAGAGTTCAGTGGTGAAAAGGTCTATGACATGTCCAGTGCTCCAGAGAGGAGGATTCTGTAGTGAAAAGGTCTACATGGGCACCATGTGTAGGGGTTTGCATATGGTGTCTGTGTGGGTATCGTTTGGAGGTTTGCATGCAGTGTCTGTGTGGGTACCATGTGTGGACATTTGCATGTGGGTTCTGCGTATGTACTCTTCCATGAACCATGCAGTCAATGAAGGACTACAGTCTCGTAACTCACTACTCTTTCAGCCAGAGATGGGTATCATTGTTCACCTCGACCTGGCTGCTGTCATGGGTGAGGTGTGCAGAATGACTCTTACCTAACCGACCCATGAGCAGCTGGCCCACATCCTTGAGGTCGTTGTATTCATGCAGAAGTGCAATGTGCTGGTCAAGCTCATCCACACGGTATCCCCTGCAAGAGAAAAAAAAAGGACTGTTTCAGAGACTTATGAATCACACCTTGGAAGCCATCCACAAGTGACAGAGTTCAGAAGGGACTGACGGGCCTCCCAGCCATGACAACCAGTGAGAAGTTCATCACAGCCTGCCACCGGTGAGGCAGACAACGCAGCCTGGAACCAGTCGCAGATGGACACCGCAGCCTGGAACCGGTCGCGTCGCAGAGGGACACCGCAGCCTGGAACCGGTCGCGTCGCAGAGGGACACCGCAGCCTGGAACCGGTCGCGTCGCAGAGGGACACCGCAGCCTGGAACCGGTCGCGTCGCAGAGGGACACCGCAGCCTGGAACCATACACAGCGGGACAAACGTGGTCTGGACCCGGTCACAGCGGGACAAACGTGGTCTGGACCCGGTCACAGAGGGACAAACGTGGTCTGGACCCGGTCACAGAGGGACAAACGTGGTCTGGACCCGGTCACAGAGGGACAAACGTGGTCTGGACCCGGTCACAGAGGGACAAACGTGGTCTGGACCCGGTCACAGAGGGACAAACGTGGTCTGGACCCGGTCACAGAGGGACAAACGTGGTCTGGACCCGGTCACAGAGGGACAAACGTGGTCTGGACCCGGTCACAGAGGGACAAACGTGGTCTGGACCCAGTCACAGAGGGACAAACGTGGTCTGGACCCAGTCACAGAGGGACAAACGTGGTCTGGACCCAGTCACAGAGGGACAAACGTGGTCTGGACCCAGTCACAGAGGGACAAACGTGGTCTGGACCCAGTCACAGAGGGACAAACGTGGTCTGGACCCAGTCACAGAGGGACAAACGTGGTCTGGACCCGGTCACAGAGGGACAAACGTGGTCTGGACCCGGTCACAGAGGGACAAACGTGGTCTGGACCCGGTCACAGAGGGACAAACGTGGTCTGGACCCGGTCACAGAGGGACAACGTGGTCTGGAAACGGTCAGACAGCCACCTAAGCCTAGACCCGGTCACAGAGGGGTACCGCAGTCTGGAACCGGTCGCAGAGGGACACCGCAGCCTGGAACCGGTCGCAGAGGGACACCGCAGCCTGGAACCGGTCGCAGAGGGACACCGCAGCCTGGAACCGGTCGCAGAGGGACACCGCAGCCTGGAACCGGTCGCAGAGGGACACCGCAGCCTGGAACCGGTCGCAGAGGGACACCGCAGCCTGGAACCGGTCGCGTCGCAGAGGGACACCGCAGCCTGGAACCGGTCGCGTCGCAGAGGGACACCGCAGCCTGGAACCGGTCGCGTCGCAGAGGGACACCGCAGCCTGGAACCGGTCGCAGAGGGACACCGCAGTCTGGAACCAGTCACAGAGGGACAGCGCAGCTTAGAACCAGTCACAGAGGGACAGCGCAGTCTGGAAGCGGTCAGACAGCCATCTCAGCCTAGACCCAGGTCACAGAGGGGCACTGCAGTCTGGAACCAGTCACAGAGGGGCACTGCAGTCTGGAACCAGTCACAGAGGGGCACTGCAGTCTGGAACCAGTCACAGAGGGGCACTGCAGTCTGGAACCAGTCACAGAGGGGCACTGCAGTCTGGAACCAGTCACAGAGGGGCACTGCAGTCTGGAACCAGTCACAGAGGGGCACTGCAGTCTGGAACCAGTCACAGAGGGGCACAGCAGTCTTGAACCGGTCACAGAGGCTATATCACTGCTTGGAGCCTTAACCCTAATGTGTGTTGTTCATGATACAAGGTTTAACAGATGGCATTTGTCCATAATTTTAGCCTTTCAGGTAAAGGACAAAATAAATCAGAATTCCCCTGCTGCAGTGGAAGGGGAGGGAGTCTCCTTTTCTGTCTTGCAGCGGGAAGGGCAGAGACATGAACAAGAAACAAGCTTTCTTCGCAGGGTGCCTACTTCCCAGAAAGAAACGTGTGTATTTCGTTATTTCTGCAATCCTAAAAGGGGGGTCTGGAGCCTGGATAAGACTCAATTGATTGAGCTGCTGCCTGGGACAAGGATGTTTTCTTTTTGAGATGTACTTTAAGGGTGCTCCAAGCTGAGCTGCGGAGTGCATGCTTATAATGGACAGTTATAAAAAAAATGTTTGTACTAGGTGTAACCTGTATATTACTTAAATATGTACTTTAGAACTTTTCATCTTAACCTATATTTACATGCACATTTTGTGGCAGACTATATTATACAGTGTGTACTGCACATTTAAAATGATGATTTACACATTCAGAGTGCTTTCAGGGACCTCTTAGCTCTAAAAATACACGTCACTTTCCCTGCTGCACCAAACTGGACCCAGTTCTACGGGCCTCTGGTTGCATATGTAGGAATCCGTTGCGATTAACCAACAGAGCTTTCATAACAGAAAACAGTGCATTTCCCACTGAATGGTTTCACTTCATGTATTTTTCATTTAAGGTGTGTGTTATTTTATATTTCGGTACTTGATGGTGAAAGACCAACAAAATAGTTACAGAATATTTTGTTACTTTTTAGCAATGCCTTTGATTCTGCCGCCGTATTTGCCGACCCCGTTCCATCTGCAGTATTTGTACTTCTGTAATACGCTGCCACTGCTCCTTTTAATAGTTATGTGGGCTCAGATTTAGTTTTTTTTCATGCAATGCAGCAAAATAACTTGTTGTGCTGCGTCACAGGGAGAGGGCAGGAATACGCCAAATCAAAATATGGCGCACTGCTATCCTATGCCTGTGCTAGTGCACAACCTGCAGCCTGACGCCAGCGCTGGTACGGTGCCTGTTGTAACGGCTGGATTGTTTTTGTGCAGGACGGGACACCTTCCAGCATGAAAACAATCCTTAAATTCATTTTCCTCCTTTGGAGTGCGCTGCAGGACACAGCATACCTAGAAAGCGGAAACAACAAGGAGAAATACAGATATTTATACTCGTATCTCCCCTGGGAAGACGTACAATTCTAATGCCGTCCTAGGTCTGCCAGGTTTGGTAAATCTGGGAATCCTTAGAATACATGGGTGAATGCGTGGGAACGTCCAAGCTCTCCTCATGTAACGACTTCCCGACGTAGTGTAACACAAGTTGGCGTTTTGTGCTCCCTTGCGTTACTACAGATTTACCACGTCATGCAGGATGTGTCCAAATAGCAAGATATATCTCATTCTAGGTTTTGCATCGCCCTGCGTGGCACAATGGAAACGCAAAACCTTGATAAATCTGCCCCATAATGTCTAAAAATGCACATGATATCAGGACATGGTGTCCTGCCTTCCCTTCCCTATGTACCTTTTCTTTTTTAGTTACTGAGTCAGATTATCTTATAATCTGTATTTAACACGGTTTTCTATTTGTCTTACAGCGTTGTAGAAAAACACTGTCTTCAAGTTTTAAAGGGGATTGAGAAAAATAAATGAATCAAGTCAGTGGCTTAATGTACTATTTGTGACTCGAAAGCCTGGGTTCAAATCCCGGATTTCCTGAATGGCTAAATTGTGTGATCCAAGTGACATTTGAGAGCCCTTTCAAGTAGTTCAGTTTCAGAGGGCTGTGTACACAAACTCCCCTGTATGTTTCATTAGCCTGGAATGTTTCACCAGCAATAACAATAACTGGCCATGATGTCAGGGACACCAGACAAAAGGTTCACTCTGTTCACTCCTGGCGTTGTCACGAGGGAGGGTTAATGAATGTTTTAAAGCTCATGTTTACAAACCTTCACTTCAAATATATGTTAATACAATGTTGTTATCTAATGCACTTAACTGAAACACTACCATATGTTAAAGATGTTATTGTTGTATGCTGCTGCACCTGGCCCTTTTTGCAGGGTCATCCCCAAACTTTTTTCCTCCTTCCTACTAATTTTACTGACCAGTTTTTGTTGGCTTTAGTACTCTGGGTATTTGACCACTGCCAATCAGTGCTAAAGTGACTATGCTCTCTGTGTAAATTATTTTGCTGATTGGTTTATTCCTGATTGTCATATTTGACTTACTGGTAAGTCCCTAGTAAAGTGCACTAGAGGTGCCCAGGGCCTGTAAATCAAATGCTACCAGTGGGCCTGCTGCACTGGTTGTGCCACCCACATTAGTAGCCCTGTAAACATGGCTCAGACCTGCCACTGCAGTGTCTTCGACCTGACATGTGTACCCACTTGCCAGGCCCAAACCTTCCCTTTTTACACATGTAAAGCACCCCTAATGTAAGCTCTAGGTAGCCCCATGGGCAGGGTGCAGTGTATGTTAAAGGTGGGACATGTAATTATGTGTTTTACATGTCCTGACAGTGAAATACTGCCAAATTCGATTTTTACTGTTGCAGGGCCTATCTCTCTCATAGGTAGTCATAGGGGCTGCCATTAAATAGGATTAAAGTGCAGATTCCCTTTGAGACCAGATAGACATGGGGAGCTTTGGGTCTCTGAACTCACAATTTAAAAAATACATCTTTTAGTGAAGTTGTTTTTTAGATTGTGTGTTTGAAAATGCCACTTTTAGAAAGTAAGCATTTTCTTGCTTAAACCATTCTGTGACTCAGCTTATTTATGGATTCCCTGTCTGGGTCAGTTTGAAAGTTGTGCTGTTTGCACCTCTCCTCTAGACAGTGACACAGAAGGAGCTGGGGTGTAGCCTAAATATCCTGATGGGCCATCTGGGCTGAGGGGAGGAGTGGTCACTTACACCTAAAAGGGCTGTGCCTGCCCTTACACAATGCAGTCCCCCTGGTGTGTGTCTGGGCCTGGCCTGGGCAAGGCAGGATCTTGAGAACAACAGAGACTTTCCTTTGAAGTAGGCCTACATCAAAGGCAGAAAGGGGTATAAGAAGAGCACCCAAAGCCCTGAAATTCAGATCACTTCTGGAACCAAGAGGAACCTCTGCCGAGGAGAAGAGCTGAAGGATGAGTACTGCCCCTTTGCCTGTGACTGTGCATTGCTGGGCTGTCCTGCAGCAGCTGCTTCTACCTGAGAGAGGACAAAGACTGACTTTGTTTGACTTCCCACTGGTGAAGAAACTCCAAGGGCTTGAATTGAGCATGGCTCCTGTTGTTGAAGTCTCAGAGACATCAAAGACTTCTCTCTGCCAACACTTGGGCTTTCTGCTGAGAGTCCAGCCTGCCAAGTGGTGCCCTAAACTGTCTCAGGGCCCTTGAAAGGCGAAGCTGGTGGAAAAGGACGGAAATCCACGCAAAGACTGCCGTGCGGGGAAACTTTCAACGCACCACCTGCTCCCAGCTGAAAAGGCACACCTTCGGCATCGCAGCTAAAATCAACGCTCCACCTGCATCACAGCTGGAAGATCGACGCAACGTGGCTGGAGAAACTACGCGCAACACCCGCAGAGGCTGCTGTTGGCGCAAGCCCCCATGCAGCGTGGTTTCTTGACATTGTGCAACCGGATTTCAGCGCAACATCACTGGGTGCGGAAGATCAACGCAAAGCCTGCCTTAAGACACTGACAGTGGGAAGTGGTCAGAGAGAAGCACTGGAGCTGCCTTGATGGTACCCGTGGGCATCGTAGCCTTCAAGGGGTCTAAGAGGCACTGATAGTAGGAAGTGGTCAGAGGGAAGCATTGCAGCTGCCTGTATGCTTCCCCAGAGGGCGCTGTACCTTGAAGAGGACTAGGAGGCACTGACAGTGGGAAGTGGTCCGAGAGAAGCATTTCAGCTGCCTGTATGCTTCCCGAGAGGGCACTGTAGCCTTGACGTGGTCAAAGAGGGCACAGAAAGTGGTCCCAGAGAAGCATTGAAGCTGCCTGTATGGTACCCGAGAGGGCACTGTAGCCTTGAAGGGGTCTAACAGGCATTGATAGTGGGGAGTGATCAGAGAGGAGCACTGGAGCTGCCTGTATGCTACCCGAGAGGGCACTGTAGCCTTGAAGAGGTATATGTGGCACTGAAAGTGGTCAGAGAGAAGCACTACAGCTGCCTGGATGGTACCAGAGTGGGCACTGTTGCCTTGAAGGGTTCTAAGAGGCACGGAAAGAGGGAAGTATTCAGAAAGAAGCACTGGAGCTGCCTGTATGGTACCCAAGAGGCCGCTGTAGCCTTGAAGGGGTCTATGTGGCACTGAAAGTGGTCAGAGAGAAGCATTGCAGCTGCCTGTGTGATACCAGAGAAGGCAATGTAGCCTTGAAGGGGTCTATGAGACACTGACAGTGGTCAGAGAGAAGCCCTGGAGCTGCCTTGATGGTAACCGAGGGCATCGTAGCCTTCAAGGAGTCTAAGAGGCACTGATAGTAGGAAGTGGTCAGAGGGAAGCATTGCAGCTGCCTGTATGGTACCCAAGAGGGCACTGTACCTTGAAGGGGACTAAGGGGCACTGACAGTGGGAAGTGGTCCGAGAGAAGCATTGCAGCTGCCTGTATGCTTCCCGAGAGGGCACTGTAGCCTTGACGTGGTCAAAGAGGGCACAGAAAGTGGTCTGAGAGAAGCATTGCAGCTGCCTGTATGGTACCCGAGAGGGCACTGTAGCCTTGACGTGGTCAAAGAGGGCACAGAAAGTGGTCTGAGAGAAGCATTGCAGCTGCTTGTATGGTACACGAGAGGACACTGTAGCTTTGAAGGGGTCTAAGAGGCACTGAAAGTGGGAAGTGGTCACGGAGAAGCATTGCAGCTGCCTGTAGGTACCCAAGAGGACACTGTAGCCTTGAAGAGGTATGAAAGGAGCATCACAGCCTGCACACAATCTGTGAGGGACACCTCAGCCTGTAAGATGTCGGAGTACACTGTAGCTTTAAAGGGGTCTAAGAGGGTCCGACAGTGGGAAGTGGTCACGTGGAAGCATTGCAGCTGCCTGCAAGACATCGGAGAAGAGCCACGTAGACTTGTAGAGGACAGAGAGGTATCACAGCTTGTAAGCAGTCAGAGAAGCATACCAGCCTTCAACAGGTCATAAAGGAACACTGTAGTCTGTAAGAAGTCTGGCAGGGGCATTGCGAATGGGACGAGGTCTGTGAGGGCACTAAGGCGACCTGTAACAGATCTGAGAGGGCACTGCCAACGGGATGAGGTCTCAGAGGGCACTGGTGAAATCAGTAACAGTTTTGAGAGTGGCACTGAAGTCTTGGAACAATCCTAGCGGTGCAGAGAGAGTGTCGCAAACTAAAGAAGCCCATGGGGTGTATCACAGTTTGGAAGTGTTCAAAGAGAAGTCCAGAGCTGTCTGAAAAAAAGTCAAAGCTGTGCATCACTACCTGCAGAGTGGTAAAAGCCACAGCACAGAGGAAAGTGTATTCCTTCCTGAGAGTAGTCAGAAAGGTGCATCAAAGACTGGAGGGGACAGCAAGGCAGAGGCTTAGAGATGAACATCGCACCCTGGTCATAGCCCGAATGAGGTGCTGTCTGAAATAGAAGCATCAGAACCTACAAAGCATCTAGACAGTCACCAGTCAGAGCGGTCAGAAGGTGATCAGAAACTTCAAAGTGTCTGACACATCCATTAGCCTAGGAGTGTTACGAGAAGTATCAGAATCTACAAAGGGTCTGAGACAACCGTCAGCATGGGACTGTTTAGAGAGGCATCTGAATCATCAAGCGATATGAGACACCCACCAGCCTGGGAGTTTTAGGAGTGCATCCGAATCTGCAAAGGGTCTGAGACACCCACCATTCTGGGAGCATTTAGAGGGGCATCAGAAGCTGCAAGGGGTCTGAGATATACACCATTCTGGGAGCATTTACAGGGGCATCAGAATCTGCAAGGGGTCTGAGAAACCCACCAGCCTGGGAATGTTGGGAGAGGGGTCAGAATCTGCAAGGGATCTGAGACACCCACCAGCATGGGAGTTTTTAAAGGGGCATCCGAATGTGCAAAGAGTCTGAGACATCCACCATTCTGGGAGCGTTTAGAGGGGCATCAGAAGCTGCAAGGGGTCTGAGACACCCGCCAGCCTGGGAGTGTTTGGAGAGGGATCAGAATCTGCAAGGGGTCTGAGACAGTCACCAGCCTGGGAGTGTTTGGAGAGGGATCAGAATCTGCAAGGGGTCTGAGACACCCGCCAGCCTGGGAGTGTTTGGAGAGGGATCAGAATCTGCAAGGGGTCTGAGACAGTCACCAGCCTGGGAGTGTTTGGAGAAGGATCAGAATCTGCAAGGAGTCTGAGACACCCGCCAGCCTGGGAGTGTCTGCAAGGGGTCTGAGACAGTCACCAGCCTGTGAGCGTTTGGAGAGGGATCAGAATCTGCAAGGAGTCTGAGACACCCGCCAGCATGGAAGTGTTTAAAGGGGCATCAGAATCTGCAAGGGGTCTGAGACACTCGCCAGCCTGGGAGTGTTTGGAGAGGGATCAGAATCTGCAAGGAGTCTGAGACACCCACCAGCCTGGGAGTGTCTGCAAGGGTTCTGAGACACCCACCAGCCTGGGAGTGTTTAAAGGGGCACCAAAATCTACAAGGGGTCTGAGACCTCCACCAGCCTGGGAGTGTTTACAAGTTCACTACAACCCAGTTGCGATTAGTGAGGAGCACCACGGCCTGTAAGCAATCACAAAAACGCACACCAAGGTAGGTGCATTGTGCTGCTGAAAAGATCACAGAAATACACAGTATGTCAGAGGGGCCTAAACAGGGCTTTGCAACCTGGGGGATGTCTCAAGTAGGCATCAACGTCTGGAATGTGACTGAGGGCTGCTGTGCTATGGAAACTGACTTTCAAAGTACTGGTATAAGAGCTTTGGACAAACGTTTTAAGGTTGAAAAGAGGGGAATTATTCAAGAAACAGTCGGAGATCCGTCCCAGTACAGAAGTTGTCTTGCGGAAGTGCTCTGGAGCCTAGTAGCTCTCTCAAATGTTGAGGCACAACGTACTTCGGCTCACTCTACGTTAGCAGGCCTGTGCACTTACTCTGCCATCAGCTGTTGCATCTCATTATCCAGATCCGAGTCCTTACGCCTCAGTTCGGCAATTTCACACTGGAGGGCCTCTTCTCTGTTGGCTCCTGGGCCAGAGCCTCTGCCACTTGGAGACTGAATCTGAAAGGAGATATAGAGATAGGAATTAGAGAGGGGTCTTTGTATAGGATCATACATGGGAGCCCTGAATGGCTGACTAGACAGCAAAGGAACCGGTGAGAGAGCAGATGGCCAAGACTAGCCCAGAGACAGATCAGTCGAACCCCTGTTCTAACCATGACTCCATAAAGAATTAGGTAAACATGCCTCTTTTCAGTGGCAGGGGCCATGTAAGCTCTCTCTAGAGATTAAGGGCCTGTACCCCTCTTGGAGCACAGCTGGACTGCTGCCAGATACCACATGCTGGTACGACACAGAGTGTGTTGCACCCCAGGGCTCTGAGGGACAATGGACAGGGTCAGAACTCAAACTGCAGGTGTGGAAAAAACCTACTTATTAACCAAACTCTTCAATAGGTCACTGCATGCTGAAACAAACATTCCAACAATAGAACTATTGAGGTATGAACCACAGGAACACCAAGACCATCTCTACTGCAAGGGCCATTAGTGCAAGAATCACATCATCCAAGACCAGCTGTACCACAATGGGCACTAGTGCAAGAGTCGCATCATCCAAGACCTGCTCCGCTGCAAGGGGCACTAGTGCAAGCATTACACATCATCCAAGACCAGCTTTACCACAAGGGGCACTAGTGCAAGAGTCACATCATCCAAGACCTGCTCTGCTGCAAGAGTCACACGTGCAAGAGTTACACATCATCCAAGACCAGCTCTGATACAAGGGGCACTAGTGCAAGAGTCACATCCTCCAAGACCTGCTCTGCTGCAAGGGGCACTAGTGCAAGAGTCACATCATCCAAGACCTGCTCTGCTGCAAGGGGCACTAGTGCAAGCGTTACATATCCTCCAAGACCAGCTCTGATACAAGGGGCACTGGTGCAAGCGTTACACATCATCCAAGACCAGCTCTGATACAAGGGGCACTAGTGCAAGCGTTACACATCACCCAAGACCTGCTCTGCTGCAAGGGGCACTAGTGCAAGAGTCGCACATCATCCAAGACCTGCTCTGCTGCAAAGGGCACTAGTGCAAGAGTCGCACATCATCCAAGACCTGCTCTGCTGCAAAGGGCACTAGTGCAAGAGTCGCACATCATCCAAGACCTGCTCTGCTGCAAAGGGCACTAGTGCAAGCGTTACACATCATCCAAGACCAACTTTACCACAAGGGTCACTAGTGCAAGAGTCACATCATCCAAGACCTGCTCTGATGCAAGGGACACTAGTGTAAGCGTTACACATCATCCAACACCAGCTCTGATACAAGGGGCACTAGTGCAAGCGTTACAGATCATCCAAGACCAGCTCTGATGCAAGGGGCACTAGTGCAAGCGTTACACATCATCCAAGACCAGCTCTGATACAAGGGGCACTAGTGCAAGAGTCACATCAACCAAGACCTGCTCTGCTGCAAGGGGCACTAGTGCAAGAGTCGCACATCACCCAAGACCTGCTCTGCTGCAAGGGGCACTAGTGCAAGAGTCACATCATCCAAGACTTGCTCCGCTCCAAGGGGCACTAGTGCAAGCGTTACACATCAACCAAGACCAACTTTACCACAAGGGGCACTAGTGCAAGAGTCACATCATCCAAGACCTGCTCTGCTGCAAGGGGCATTAGTGCAAGCGTTACACATCATCCAAGACCAGCTCTGATACAAGGGGCACTGGAGCAAGCGTTACACATCATCCAAGACCAGTTCTGATACAAGGGGCACTAGTGCAAGCGTTACACATCATCCAAGACCAACTTTACCACAAGGGTCACTAGTGCAAGAGTCACATCATCCAAAACCTGCTCTGCTGCAAGGGGCACTAGTGCAAGAGTCACATCATCCAAGGCTTGCTCCGCTCCAAGGGGCACTAGTGCAAGAGTCACATCATCCAAGACCTGCTCTGCTACAAGAGTCACTTGTGCAAGCATTACACATCATCCAATACCAGCTCTGCTACAAGAGTCACTCGTGCAAGAGTTACACATCATCCAAGACCTGCTCTGCTGCTAGGGGCACTAGTGCAAGCGTTACAAATCACTGGAGATCAGCTGTGCCGCAGAAGGCACTCGTGCAAGAGTTACACATCATCGAAGACCATCTTTGCCACAAGGGGCATTAGTGCAAGCGTTACACATCATCCAAGACCTGCTCTGCTGCAAGGGGCACTAGTGCAAGAGTCACATCATCCAAGACCTGCTCTGCTGCAAGGGGCACTAGTGCAAGCGTTACAAATCATCCAAGACCTGCTCTGCTGCAAGGGGCACTAGTGCAAGAGTCACATCATCCAAGATGTGCTCTGCTGCAAGACGCACTAGCGCAAGTGTCACATCATCGAAGACCTGCTCTGATACAAGGGGCACTAGTGCAAGCATTACACATCATCCAAGACCTGCTCTGCTGCAAGGGGCACTAGTGCAAGTGTTACACATCATCCAAGACTTGCTCCACTGTAATGGGCACAAGTGCAAACATTACACATCATTCAAGACCAGCTCTGCTACAAGAGTCGCAGATCATCCAAGACCTGCTCTGCTGCAAGGGGCACTAGTGTAAGTGTTACACATCACTGGAGATCAGCTCTGCCGCAGAAGGCACTAGTGCAAGAGTTACACATCATCCAAGACTTGCTCCGCTGCAACGGGCACTAGTGTAAGCGTTACTCATCATCCAAGACCAGCTCTCCTACAAGAGTCACTTGTGCAAGAGTCGCAGATCATCCAAGACCTGCTCTGCTGCAAGGTGCACTAGTGTAAGTGTTACACATCACTGGAGATCAGCTCTGCGCAGAAGGCACTACTGCAAGAGTTACACATCATCCAAGACCATATTTGCCACAAGGGGCATTAGTGCAAGCATTACACATCATCCAAGGTCAGCTCTGTCACAAGGGGCACTAGTGCAAGCATTACACATCATCCAAGACCTGCTCTGCTACAAGGGGGACTAGTGTAAGTGTAACACATCATCCAAGACCAGCTCTGCTGTAAGGTACACTAGCGCAAGAGTTACACATCATCCAAGACTTGCTCCACTGTAATGGGCACAAGTGCAAACGTTACACATCATTCAAGACCAGCTCTGCTACAGAAGGCACTAGTGCAAGAGTTGCACATAATTGGAGATCAGCTTTGTTGCGGAAGGCATTTGTGCAAGAGTTACACATCACTGGAGATCAGCTCTGCCTCAGAAAGCACTAGTGCAAGAGTTACACATCAATGAAGATCAGCTCTGCCGCAGAGGGCATTAGTGCAAGAGTTACACATAAATTGGATGTCAGCTCTGCTGCAGAGGGCACTAGTGCAAGAGTTGCACATTATCTGAGACCAGCTCTGCCATAAAGAACACTAGTGCAAGAGTTACACATCAATGGAGATCAGCTCTGCCGCAGAGGGCACTAGTGCAAGAGTTACAAATCACTGGAGATCAGCTCTGCCACAGAGGGCACTAGTGCAAGAGTTACACATCACTGGAGATCAGCTCTGCCACAGAGGGCACTAGTGCAAGAGTTACACATCACTGGAGATCAGCTCTGCCACAAAGGGCACTAGTTGAAGAGTTACACATCACTGGAGATCAGCTCTGCCGCAGAAAGCACTAGTGCAAGAGTTACACATCACTGGAGATCAGCTCTGCCGCACAAGGCATTAGTGCAAGAGTTACACATCACTGGAGATCAGCTCTGCCGCACAAGGCATTAGTGCAAGAGTTACACATCACTGGAGATCAGCTCTGCCACAGAGGGCACTAGTGCAAGAGTTATAGATCACTGGAGATCAGCTCTGCCGCAGAAAGCACCGGTGCAAGAGTTACACATCACTGGAGATTAGCTCTGCCACAGAAGGCACTAGTGCAAGAGTTACACATCACTGGAGATCAGCTCTGCCGCAGAGGGCACTAGTGCAAGAGTTACACATCACTGGAGATCAGCTCTGCCGCAGAGGGCACTGGTGCAAGAGTTACACATTATCTGAGACCAGCTCTGTCATAAATAACACTAGTGCAAGAGTTACGCATCACTGGAGATCAGCTCAGCCGCAGAAGGCACTAGTGCAAGAGTTACGCATCACTGGAGATCAGCTCTGCCGCAGAAGGCACTAGTGCAAGAGTTACACATCACTGGAGATCAGCTCTGACGCAGAAGGCACTAGTGCAAGAGTTACACTTCACTGGAGATCAGCTCTGCCGCAGAAGGCACTAGTGCAAGAGTTACGCATCACTGGAGATCAGCTCTGCCGCAGAGGGCATTAGTGCAAGAGTTACACATAAATTGGATGTCAGCTCTGCTGCAGAGGGCACTAGTGCAAGAGTTGCACATTATCTGAGACCAGCTCTGCCATAAAGAACACTAGTGAAGAGTTACACATCACTGGAGATCAGCTCTGCCGCAGAGGGCACTAGTGCAAGAGTTACACATCACTGGAGATCAGCTCTGCCACAGAGGGCACTAGTGCAAGAGTTACACATCACTGGAGATCAGCTCTGCCACAAAGGGCACTAGTTGAAGAGTTACACATCACTGGAGATCAGCTCTGCCACAAAGGGCACTAGTTGAAGAGTTACACATCACTGGAGATCAGCTCTGCCGCAGAAAGCACTAGTGCAAGAGTTACACATCACTGGAGATCAGCTCTGCCGCACAAGGCATTAGTGCAAGAGTTACACATCACTGGAGATCAGCTCTGCCACAGAGGGCACTAGTGCAAGAGTTATAGATCACTGGAGATCAGCTCTGCCGCAGAAAGCACCGGTGCAAGAGTTACACATCACTGGAGATTAGCTCTGCCACAGAAGGCACTAGTGCAAGAGTTACACATCACTGGAGATCAGCTCTGCCGCAGAGGGCACTAGTGCAAGAGTTACACAACACTGGAGATCAGCTCTGCCGCAGAGGGCACTGGTGCAAGAGTTACACATTATCTGAGACCAGCTCTGTCATAAATAACACTAGTGCAAGAGTTACGCATCACTGGAGATCAGCTCTGCCGCAGAAGGCACTAGTGCAAGAGTTACGCATCACTGGAGATCAGCTCTGCCGCAGAAGGCACTAGTGCAAGAGTTACACATCACTGGAGATCAGCTCTGACGCAGAAGGCACTAGTGCAAGAGTTACACTTCACTGGAGATCAGCTCTGCCGCAGAAGGCACTAGTGCAAGAGTTACGCATCACTGGAGATCAGCTCTGCCGCAGAAAGCACTAGTGCACGAGTTACACATTATCCAAGACCAGGCTGTAAAGTCTGCAGATACACAAGTGAACAAGCCGCAGCACTTACCGGCGACTTGAAGCTTGAATGACAAGTCTTCTGCGTCCCGAGAGATGCCCTGGAGTGAAACAAACAGAATGAAGGAATGAATGTCCAGCTTTAGTTCAGGAGCAGGATAGGGGGGCAAGGTGTCAAGCACTGGGGGGTTAATAGTCCTTAGGAAGACCGGGGTGGTGGTGGCTATAATACTTAGCAGAGGTGGGTGGAGAACAGTCCCCAGGAAGACGGGGGCTGGGGTCATAATATGTGGCCTACGAGAGGTGGCTGGAGAACAGCCCTCAGGAAGTCGGGGGGGCTGGGGTTGTAATATATGGCCTACGAGAGGTGGCTGGAGAACAGCCCTCAGGAAGACGGGGGGGCTGGGGTTGTAATATATGGCCTACGAGAGGTGGCTGGAGAACAGCCCTCAGGAAGACGGGGGGGGCTGGGGTTGTAATATATGGCCTACGAGAGGTGGCTGGAGAACAGCCCTCAGGAAGACGGGGGGGCTGGGGTTGTAATATAAGGCCTAGGAGAGGTGGGTAGAGAACAGCCCTCAGGAAGATGGAGGGGGGTGGGGAGACGCTGGGGTTGAGGGGGTTATAATGCTAGGACAGGTGGTGGGTACTGAACAGTCCTCAGGAAGGGGGGGCTGGGTTGTAATATAAGGCCTAGGAGAGGTGGGTGGAGAACGATTGTGACCCTGGGAAGGTGGTACCCCACAGGCTGTGGCGTCAGGACTCACTGGAGGACCCCTGCAGCGGAGACAGAACCCGGAAGTGCCTCAAATACTTAACCTTATACGAGGTTCTGTTGTGTACACACGGCTTAGGTCAGATCCTGGACTCCAAAGCAAATTGGAACAACCGAGTTACTTAATGAAGGGCGGGAAGCCTGTCTGAACTATTGTTTTCAGGCGTGGGTTTGTGCCAATCCGTCTGTGACCCTGGGTGGGGTGGGGGGGCGTGTTGAAACACAGCAGTGCTCTGCCTACAGGGGCGGCTGTGAGAACCGAGCTGTGGGGGCGACCTTCTCTTCCCAGTGCCACCCCAACTGCTGCCAACATCTGGGAGCCGCCTGCTGACATCACCAGGGATTCACCAGAGGACGTGCTGTGTGTAGCAGGGAGTTGTGTGTCCTGCGTTGTTGGAAGAGGAGGGGTTTTAAGGAGATCACTTGTACTGGGGCGTCTGCCTACCTCGGGCCCCTCAAAGAGGCATCACCGCCTTCTGTCCTTCCACTGCAGACGGATGAGATGTGAGCCCACGTGGGCAGAGCACAGCAGACTGGCACAGTGGGTCAGGCAGTGAATGAAAACCGACTCAGAGCCCCTGCTTCGTCTGAGGACCAAGGGGCAGGATATACTGCCCTCCACAGCACCCGTCGGCTGCCAGACTTGCTGGGGTCTGATTTGCAACCGGTGTCTGCTCCTGGCAGGAGTATGGCGTTGACCCCTCTGACAGCTGCCAGGGATGCGGCGGGTAGGAGCGGCTGAGAAGGCCGCATGGACACCCCCCGTCGGCGGAGGCTGCGGAGGGGGGAAGACGGACCATGAAGCAGAGAAGGGGCGCGGATGGCTCTGTGAGGAGCTGTAAACAGATGCATTAGGAGCTCTGGATTCAGCAAGGTCGGTTTAAGAAATTCACGTGAAAAACAGGCTTGTCTCTGCTCACAAGACACACAAGTGTGATTAAGGCTCACGAGGGAGATATTCTGGTGGCCAAAGGCTGTGCGAGGAGTCACGGGGCGAGGACCGTGCAGCCTCCGAGTTTGGGAAGGGAGCCTGGGGCCGCGCGTGCTCTTTCAATCTCTGGGAAAGTGCGGTTTTTGATGTACCTGCACTATTTCCACCTTGGAGGACGCATGAGGTGTCCTTTGAGACCAGTGGATTCCTGCTGCACGCAGAGGAAGCGTCGGGAACACGTGGCTGCACTTCGGACAAGGAGGATTCCCTCATCTGCTTGTGAACATCACCGGGCATCCCTGGCCAGGGTTGGTTAGGGGAGCTTTGAGGAAGGCCAAGCTGCCCCTTTAAATAGCTCTGTATCATCCTCGTCGACCCCCTTGTGAACCGATCAGTGGAGGGCGGCACAGGACTGAACGTGCTGTCTGGCCGGACGGCTCATGGCATGGCAGACGCTGAAGGCGCACAGTAACTCCTGGGGGCAGATGGGACACACTGAGGAAGGGGCTGTGGGTACAAAGATGGCTCCACCTTGGTTGGAGGTGTACAGCTCGGAGGGCAGCTGCTCTGAGTTTAGTTGTGAAAAGTGTCTGCCACCCTACTGAATGGCAAGAAGCAAAAACATTGAGACTTCTGATGGTGGAGTCGTGTGCTGGCTTATGTTAAGAATGAAAATCACCCACGTTTTTTTTCAAGCGGGCTTGACTGGAGATAAACAAGGTGGGACAGAATTGTGCCATGAAGTGGGACAGCAGCAGTTTGATTCAACAGAGGGCGTCTTAAGTGAGATGGACAGGGTGCACCATTGGCTGCGGTGGTGGCTACGATTCCATTGTATGGAGTTGCAAGTTTCCTTCCAATCCGATTGCCCCTTGTGCGTTTTTGTATCGGGGTATGCTAGAGAAATGAGTGCATGTGGGAAGGGATAAAGGGCTTGTTGTGACCACTTGGAATTCAAGTATTGTTCACAGATTAAATACAGTTTTTAGGTTAGACAGATGCCTGAATACCTAGACCCCTTATCATTGTACATCAGTTGTACTTCAACTCTGCCACCCTTTCCTTCCTATTATTACACCCAGTATTTTATCCTGCCACGACTGAGGGCGCTTCTTCTTTCTACTCAGACGGGACACAATGTGGTCCAGCAGAGGTAGCACATGTAAGGCCAAGCAGACCTGGGACCAGTAACCTGGTCATTCAGGTGCTGGGCACACATCTAGCCATGCCTCATTTGGATAAAACAGATCATTCCATGAACGCCCAATATTAGTAATTGTGACTTCTAGACCATTTTACCAATGTCCTTCTTTTGGACCGAGTCTTGTAAAAGCAGCAACAAAGCAAGCTTCCCTCACATACAGAGAACTGCGGGTAGCTGCAGTGGAAGCTTCTCTCACACATCACAGATACAGCACAGGCAGCAGTACAGCACTCTTCCCTCCCAGTGCAGGTAGAGCACAGGGTGCAGCAATGCACGCTTCCCTCACACACAGCTCAGATACAGCACAGGAAACAGAGCATGCTTCATTTAAAGCGCAGGTAGAACACAAGCAGTAGTGCACACTGACCTCATAGCGCAGGCAGAGCACAGGCAACAACCCCTCACGCAATGCAGATACAGCTCTAAGGGGGGGGGGCGGGGGGGCTCTAGGGGGACCCCAGGATCTAGGGGGGTCTGGCTCTAGGGGGGCCCGGGCTCTGAGGAGGGGTTCTAAGGGGGCGTCTGGCTCTAGGGGGGCCCTAGGATCTAGGGGGGGGGCCTGGCCCTGGCCCTAGGGGGACCCCAGGATCTAGGGGGGGCCCTGGCTCTAAGGGGGGGGCAGGATCTATGGGGGGGCCCTGGCTCTAAGGGGGGGGGCGGGACAGGCTCTAGGGGGACCCCACGATCTAGGGGGGGTCTGGCTCTAGGGGGGCCCGGGCTCTGAGGAGGGGTTCTAAGGGGGGCCCCAGGATCTAGGGGGGGGCCTGGCCCTAGGGGGACCCCAGGATCTAGGGGGGGCCCTGGCTCTAAGGGGGGGGGGCAGGCTCTAGGGGGGGGGGGGCTGGCTCTAGGAGGCCCCCAGGCCAGGCCCCCCTCCGGGAGCCTCTCAAAGGCGGGGACGGTCCGAGGATCCGGCTGCTCTCCCTGACAACGGACCCCGGAGTGCGCTCCCTCCGCCCACTGCGTGCTCCCCACTGCGCGCACCTCCGGGGCGGCCCTCGGCCCGGCCCGGAGCTCCTGCCGCCCAAGTCCGGGCCGCGGCTTCCCTCCTTCTCCCCCGGGGACTCCAGCCTAGCTACCGGTGCGTTCCAAGCCTCGCTTCCGCCCTCAGCAGCCCCGCCGCTGATTGGTTGTGTCTAGGCAACGAGCCTAACATGCCGCGGCCGTACACCGTAACACGGAGGGGAACGTGCCGCCGCACCGCGTCAGGGCTGTGGACATAAAAGAAGGACAGCCTGAGGCGGCACCTCCCGCAGCCGTCTTGAAGGTACCACAACACCAGGCGGAGCGCGTGCGCAGAGGCGGAGCTAGGGGCGCGAGTGTGTGCGCGTGCGCAGAGGAGCAGGGCTCTCATGTACGCACGTGCAGAGGCGCGAGGAGCTGATGTCTGCAAGTGTGCAGAGGCGCAGGGAGCTCAGTGTGCACGTTTGCAGAGATCCGGGGAGTAGGGTGATCACCTGGCATTGAGCCAAATTCTGTCAGGACCGGAGGTCTGATTATGCTTCTCTTTATTTTCTACTCAAATATCAGCAGCCAATCAAAATACAAACTACATTTCCCAAAAATCATTGCAGAAAAATGTCCACCAATCAACAGCCCTTTAATCATATAAGAGTCCACCAACGTTCAGGGACTTCCTCTTTAGTTGCTGCTCCTCACTGAGTGAAGTTCTTTTCTTCCTTGCTCGTTTATGTTGCCTGAAGGGCGCGCACATGTCTTTTACAGGTAGCAACAGCGTCGCCCTACCTTTCTGTGCAGCTTCTGCGTGCCGAGCAGAGCGGACTGCCATTTCGGGAGTCTCCGCTCACGCATTGGTCCCCTGTGGTTTCTTTCCCTTTGGAGTAACCCCCTGACAGTGATCAGCGCTTCGCGCTCGACCGGTGGCTTCCACTTGTGGGGACCGAGTCGGAGAGCGCGACTGTGCATGTAGCCCAAATCATACTAGTTCTACTAGTGGGCTACATGCATTCTGTCGTCAATTTCTCCTCTTCCAGCCGTTGACAGAACGTAGGAATCGCGCGTTTGGCATTCCTGACGTGTCTGTCATCGGCTGCTCCACACCTGACTCTGGCTGTAATAACTGAGCTTTGCCCTGCATTTTAGAGGTGTGCATGCTATATATATTTTATTGTTGGCTCTCATATACGCCCCTGGCTGCATTTTAGAGGGGCTGCAAAATCATATTACGGCTATGCAGAGAAGCCTGATTACTTAACTTGTTTCTTGCACTTGGGGTTAGCTCTCCCCTGCCTTGGTTCAGTGTACAGACTGAATTTTGAGAAGTTTGCTGCGGCAACCTGGTGTAACCATGACGGAGTGGCTGCCCTTTGAGGAGGAGGAAATGGGGCATGGTTTTGAGGACGCCCTCGGTCCCCAGTTGGGAGCAGGTTTGTCTGAGGTAATTAATGCCTCAGTACAACAGTCTCTGAGCAGGGCGCTGGCGGTGTCTGTGCCACAGAGGATTAACCAAGCTGTCTTCGCAGCTCTCAAGCCCAACACTCAGCAATTTGATTCCTTTATCAAAAAGCAAGGGTTGGCCCCCATGCCAGACAAGAAGCTGATGGAGGAAGGCCCTGAGACTGCGACTACTCCCCAGACCTCTTCTTGGCAGCATGATGGTGCCTTGTCAGCGTTGGCTAAGGCTTCCCCTGACCATGTGTATTGTTCCTTGCCATCAACATCCAAGGGCCCTTTTCTAGAAGCGGCAGATTCATCTGATTCATACTCAACCTCCTCTAAGTCCTCTCACTCCAGCAGTACCTTGCTTAATCGCAAGAGAGCTCGAAAATCCGGCTCTTCTCAGGTCAAGGAAAGGTCTCACTCGCCCTCTAACCCTTTCCAATTCAACCCAGAGGACATTATCCACCCTCGCTCTGCGGTTTGGGCCCCGGCGCAGGCCGTGGCAGATTATCTCCACGACAAATTGAGAAAGGGTTTTGACAAGGCGGCCGAAATAGATTGCGGGCTGAGTCCCCTAGGCCGGAGATTCCGGATAAGGTGGCGGAGACGCCAGATATAAACCCCGGCATGGTGATCTTCCTTAACAAATTCGCCAAGGATCCCAAAAAAGGTATCGACAGGGCCTGGCGCTCATGCCAGGACAAACTTTTGGACCTCGCGGGTCACTTGGTCAAAATATTGGAAATGGCCCTGAGGGCTAAGGAGTCTGGTGAGCCTATTGATCCCCACACTCTAGCTGAGTGGACTCAGAGGGCGATATGTTTGTTGGGGAATGCGAACTGCGCTATCTCATCTGAGCACAGGAAATCCCTTCTCATGAGGATTGATCCGACCTTGACGGAGTTGGCGGCAGCGGATGCAGGCCCTCTGGCGGATGGTCGTCTTTTTGGCGACAAGTTCGTCAAAGATGTTGCCAAGTATGTTACTACTTTTACAACCCTGGACAAAGCACAAGCGAACCTTAAATAGGTCTTTCAATCTGGTGTTTTTGGCCGGGCCGGATGAGGTAGGGGCCGCTCGTCAGGCCGTCCATCCTTCCAAGGCTCCCAACGTGGCTCCTTCCGGGGCCAGGATTATAATAGAGGAGGTGCCTTCTTCCCCTCACGCTCCCGCTTCATCCGACGGCGTGGTCAACGAGGCGGTGCCAGATCCATCTCCCAGTCAACCTTGTCTACTGGTGAGAATGCTAGACGATTCCTTCATTCAGTTGGGGGGTCGTGTTAAGTTTTACCTCCACAATTGGTGTCGTGTGACTCAGGATGCATGGGTGTTGCAAATCGTTCAAGGTTTTCGTCTGGAGTTTTATCAGACTCGCTGCAGGAGAGTATTCTCCCCCTCTCCATTTTTCCCCACAAGACGCCAGCATCATAGACTCCGAGATTCAAGTGCTGCTCCAGAAGAAAGCCATCGCTCTTTACGATCCCCATCCTTCGGTTTTCTGCAGCAATATTTTTCTAGTTCAGAAAGGGGAGGAGGTCACTGTTTAGTCATAAATCTTCGAGACTTCAACGCTTTTGTCGTTTACCGACATTTCAAAATGGAGGGTCTTCATCTCTTACCAGACCTTCTTCAGCCGGGAGACTGGCTGATATGACTGGATCTCAAAGATGCATATTTGACGATCCCCATCTGGCATCCCCACAGGCGTTTCCTCCAGTTCAGGTGGAGGGACACTTGGATGGAGTACTTGGTTCTGCCCTTCGGGCTCTCTTCGGCGCCTTGGTGTTTTACCAAGCTTCGCAAGCCGGTAGTGGCATTTTTGAGGGAGAAAGGGATTCGTTTGATCGTCTATCTATACGATATCCTGATCATCGCGCAATCCCAGGAACTGCTGAGGCAACACGGGCTCACAACTGTAGCCCTTCTTCAGGATCTCAGATTTGTAATAAACGGCAAGAAATGAGTCCTGGTACCTTCCAAGACTGTAGAATTCTTAGGTTTTCTGATAGATTCCAACAAATCACTCTTGGTTCTTCCCAAAGCCAAACTTCGAGCCATCAAGAAGGATCTTCAGATGGCCTTGACCAAGACGTCATTGTCCCCGAGAAAGATCGCTCGGATTGTGGGACTCCTGGCATCCTCAATCCAGGCGACCTTTCCACGTCCCCTCTACTACAGAGTGTTACAGAGACTCAAGATACGTCATCTCCAGTGGGGCTTGACATGTTCGGACTTGGTTCCTCTGACGGAGGAAGTCTGTTCGGAGCTCAGCTAGTGGCTGTCCCAAGTCGAAGCGTGGAACGGCAGAGCCATCTTCAGCTCCCAACCCGAGACGGTGATAGAGTCAAATGCCAGCCTTTGGGGCTGGGGCGTGAGATGCGGGGACATCTCGACGGGGGGAGATGGTCCTCGCAGGAACTTCAGTTGCATATTAATTGCCTGGAGTTATTACCAGGGTCGTTTGCAATAAAGGCTCTGTCGCCCAAGAGAGTTTCGTGTTCCATCTCCTTCGGATGGACAGTGTGGCGGCAGTCAGATATATCAACAAGCTGGGGGGCACGCGTTCGCCCTTCCTAGCGGAGATAGCCAAAGATTTTGGCATTACTCTCTGGAACATCGCCTACAAGTGAAGGCAGAGTATTTGCCGGGTCAGATCAATGTAGTAGCGGATTGGCATTCACGCTATCTCACAGATTACAGTGACTGGAGGCTTCTGCCTCAGTTGTTTCAGCTGACTCAGCAATTGTGGGGCCAATGCAGAATAGATCTGTTTGCCTCTCGCCTAAACAAGCAGTTAACGACTGTAGGAGGCTGGCCTGGCTTGTGGGTACCAAAGGTTCTTACACCTTGTGCCAGGTCCAGTTATCCCTTATTAGTGTAGAAGAGGTGTTTCTAGCAGCTTAGACTGATAGAAGGTAGCTATAGCAAAGCAGCTTAGGCTGAACTAGCAGACATGCAAAGCTCCTACTATACCACTTATATCATATGCACAATATCATAAGAAAACACAATACACAGAGTTACTAAAAATAAAGGTACTTTATTTTTATGACAATATGCCAAAAGTATCTCAGTGAGTACCCTCAGTATGAAGGTAAGTTATATACACGTTATATGTACATAAACCAAAATTAGGTAAGTAAGAGCAAGAAAAGTAATGCAAACAGTGTAGAATTACAATAGGTTGCAATAGGCAAGCATAGGTATTGGGGCAACACAAACCATATACTCCAAATGTGGAATGTGAATCACGATTGGACCCCAGACCTATGTGAGCTTGTAGAGGGTCGCTGGGACTGTAAGAAAACAGTGACGGTTACCAAAATACCCCACCCCAAGACCCTGAAAAGTAGGAGTAAAGTACACCTACTACCCCTAGAGAGCACAATAGTCGTGATAGGGGGATTCTGCAGGAAGAACAAATACCAGCAGTGCACTTGTAGGAAAGTACCATCTTGCCTGACATGTTACCCCCATATTTCACTGTATATATGTTGTTTTAGTCTATGTGTCACTGGGACCCTGCCAGGCAGTGCCCCAGTGCTCATAAGTATGTGCCCTGTATGTGTTCCCTGTGTGATGCCTAAATGTCTCACTGAGGCTCTGCTAACCAGAACCTCAGTGGTTATGCTCTCTCTGCTTTCCAAATTTGTCACTAACAGGCTAGTGACTAAATTTACCAATTCACATTGGCATACTGGTACACCCATATAATTCCCTAGTATATGGTACTGAGGTACCCAGGGTATTGGGGTTCCAGGAGATCCCTATGGGCTGCAGCATTTCTTCTGCCACCCATAGGGAGCTCTGACAATTCTTACACAGGCCTGCCAGTGCAGCCTGAGTGAAATAACGTCCACGTTATTTCACAGCCATTTACCACTGCACTTAAGTAACTTATAAGTCACCTATATGTCTAACCTTCACCTGGTGAAGGTTGGGTGCAAAGTTACTTAGTGTGTGGGCACCCTGGCACTAGCCAAGGTGCCCCCACATCGTTCAGGGCAAATTCCCCGGACTTTGTGAGTGCGGGGACACCATTACACGCGTGCACTGTACATAGGTCACTACCTATGTACAGCGTCACAATGGTAACTTCGAACATGGCCATGTAACATGTCTAAGATCATGGAATTGTCCCCCCAATCCCATTCTGGCATTGGGGGGACAATTCCATGATCCCCCGGGTCTCTAGCACAGAACCCGGGTACTGTCAAACTGCCTTTCCGGGGTCTCCACTGCAGCTGCTGCTGCTGCCAACCCCTCAGACATGTTTCTGCCCTCCTGGGGTCCAGGCAGCCCCGGCCCAGGAAGGCAGAACAAAGGACTTCCTCTGAGAGAGGGTGTAACACCCTCTCCCTTTGGAAATAGGTGTGAGGGCTGGGGAGGAGTAGGCTCCCCCAGCCTCTGGAAATGCTTTGATGGGCACAGATGGTGCCTATCTCTGCATAAGCCAGTCTACACCGGTTCAGGGATCCCCCAGCCCTGCTCTGGCGCAAAACTGGGCAAAAGAAAGGGGAGTGACCACTCCCCTGACCTGCACCTCCCAGGGGAGGTGCCCAGAGCTCCTCCAGTGTGTCCCAGACCTCTGCCATCTTGGAAACAGAGGTGTCGGGGGCACACTGGACTGCTCTGAGTGGCCAGTGCCAGCAGGTGACGTCAGAGACCCCCTCTGATAGGCTCTTACCTCTCTTGGTAGCCAATCCTCCCTTTTTGGTAGCCAAACCTCCTTTTCTGGCTATTTAGGGTCTCTCCTCTGGGGTATTCTTCAGATAACGAATGCAAAAGCACACCAGAATTCCTCTGCACTTCCCTCTTCGACTTCTGCCAAGGATCGACCGCTGCCTGCTCCAGGCCGTCTGCAAAACCGCAACAAAGTAGCAAGAGGACTACCAGCAACATTGCAGCGCCTCATCCTTCCGGCTTTCTCGACTGTTTCCTGGTGGTGCATGCTCTGAGAGTCATCTGCCTTCACCCTGCACTGGAAGCCAAGAAGAAATCTACTGTGGGTTGACGGAATCTTCCCACTGCTAACCAGGCACCAAAAGACTGCATCACCGGACCTCTGGGTCCTCTCTCATCCTGACGAGCGTGGTCCCTGGAACACAGGAACTCTGTCCAAGTGACTCCCACAGTCCAGTGATCCTTCAGTCCAAGTTTGGTGGAGGTAAGTCCTTGCCCCCCCACCCTAGACTGCAAACCTGTGTACTGCGTGATTTGCAGCTGCTCCGGCTCCTGTGCACTCCTCCAGGATTTCCTTCGTGCACAGCCTAGCCTGGGTCCCCAGCACTCCGTCCTGCAGTGCTCAACCCTCTGAGTTGGCCTCCGACGGTGTAGGACCCCCCTTTGTGACTCTGAGCGAGATCCGGTTCACAAATCTTCTAAGTGCCTGCTCTGGTACTTCTGGGGGTGCTGCCTGCTTCTGTGGGGTCTCTCTGAGTTGCTGAGTGCCCCCTCTGTCTCCTCCTCCAAGGGGCGACATCCTGGTCCTTCCTTGTCCCCAGCAGCACCCAAAAACCTCTACCGCGACCCTTGCAGCTAGCAAGGCTTGTTTGCGGTATTTCTGTGTAAGAACACTTTTGCAACCTTCAGCATGCAGTGGGACATCTTCCATCCAAAGGAGAAGTTCCTAGCTTTCTTCGTTGTTGCAGAATCCTAAGCTTCTTCCATCCAGAGGCAGCTTCCTTGCACCTTCATCCGGGGTTTCCTGGGCTCCTGCCCCCCCGGGACACTATCGCGACTCTTGGACTTGGTCCCCTTGCCTTGCAGGTCCTCAGGTCCAGGAATACGTCTTCAGTGCTTTGCTGGTGTTTGTGGCTCATGCAGAATCCCTCTATCACGACTATTGTGTCCTTTTGGGGTAGTACGTGTACTTTACTCCTACTTTTCAGGGTCTTGGGGTGGGGTATCTTGGACACCCTGACTGTTTTCTTACAGTCCCAGTGACCCTCTACAAGCTCCCATAGGTCTGGGGTCCATTCGTGATTCACATTCCACTTTTGGAGTATATGGCTTGTGTTGCCCCTAGACCTATGTCCACCTATTGCATCCTATTGTAATTCTACACTGTTTACATTACTTTTCTTACTCTTACTTACCTGTTTTGGGTTTGTGTACATATAACTTGTGTATATTACTTACCTTCTTACTCAGGGTACTCACTGAGATACTTGTGGCATATTGTCATAAAAATAAAGTACCTTTATTTTTAGTAACTCTGAGTATTGTGTTTTCTTATGATATTATGCTGTATGATATAAATGGTATAGTAGGAGCTTTGTATGTCTCCTAGTTCAGCCTAAGCTTTTCCATAGCTACCTTCTATTAGCCTAAGCTGCTAGAAACACCTCTATTCTACTAATAAGGGATGACTGGACCTGGCACAGGGTGTAAGTACCACATGGTACCCACTATAAGCCAGGCCAGCCTCCTACAACACCCAGGTGAGGGAATGGGACCTGCCACACTGCATGTGGAGCACTCTGGGCACAAGGCCCCCTCCAGAACCAGTGGAGAACAGCATCCACTACCCCAGTCCTTGGCAGGATGAAGCACTCTGGGTACCAGGCCCCCTCCAGAACCAGTGGAGAAAGGTATCCACTACCTCAGTCCTTGGCAGGATGAAGCACTCTGGGCACAAGTGGAGAAAGGCATCCACTACCTCAGTCCTTGGCAGGATGAAGCACTCTGGGTACAAGGCCCCCTCCGGAACTAGTGGAGAAAGGCATCCACTACCTCAGTCCTTGGCAGGATGAAGCACTCTGGGCACAAGGCCCCCTCCAGAACCAGTGGAGAACAGCATCCACTACCTCAGTCCTTGGCAGGATGATGCACTCTGGGCACAAGGCCCCCTCCAGAACCAGTGGAGACTGTTATCCACTTGAGAGACTGTGGCTTTGCACTCCCCAGGATAAAGCAGTGGGCAAACCACCCACTGGAAAGACTTGAGTGACTGTGGCTTTGCACTCCCCAGGATACAGCAATGGGCATGGAGCCCCCTCGAGGAACAGTGGCATAGTGTGTTCATCTGGCTGAGGTGCCCCCCCTCCCCTTCCCCCTGAGGTGCTTGTTTATTTTCAATCTGATGGCCCTGCAGTGTTCTCTCCGTTTCGAGTCAGGTATCTTGTGTGGGCTTCGCCCATGCATTTTGGGACCACTGCTCCACGGACAATGATTGGTACACTATCCGGACTTGTGTAGTTGGTGTACATATTTGTATATACTGAATTTTGAACTTTCAGTATCTGATTTTTCATGATTACAATCATTTAATTTTGTCCATGCGTTCTTCCAGGGGTGGGGTGTATATGTAATGTTGCTGCATGTATTTGTGTGTATGGTGTTGCGGGTGAGGGTATTGCATGTTGCGTGTGTGTGTGTCACTCTCTTTTCCCTCCCACCCTCCCCTGTGTTGTTGGTGCAGTACTCACCGTGGTTGTCGACGGCGTCTGTCCTGCTCCTGATACAGCAGGAGGAAGACCAGCATGGGCAGTACGTGTAACTCGGGCTCCATGGCGTCCTGGTTCTTCGTTGAGTGTCGAGAGGTGAGTGGTTTCCCTTGTGTGTACTGTTTCTGCTGTGCTTTTGAGGGTGTTGGTTCCGCCCCGGAAAAGGTGGGGGATAGGCCTGTTGTAATACAGTGGGCAGTACTTTGTCCTCCGCCTGTCTGTTGGCAGTTACCGCCATAGTGTTTGTTGCTACCTCTGTGGTGGTCGGAGTGTTAAAGTGGCTGTCTATGTTGGCGGTTTCCGCCATGGTCGTGATTCCATTTTTTTTTCCGCTGGCCTGTTGGCAGTATTACCGCTGCTTTAACACCGTCCACCAGGGTTGTAAGGAGGGCCTTAGTGTGCACGTGCAGAGGCGCAAGAGGATCAGTGTGCAGAGGCGGAGCTAGAGGAGCTCAGTGTGCAGAGGTGCAAGGAGGCTTGGTGTGTAGTGGTGCAGGGAGCTCTGCATACCCGGGAGGCTCGTGCAGAGGCACAGGAGGTTCAGTGAGCACGTATGCAGAGCTGAAGCTAGAGAAGCTCTGTGTGCATGTGTGCAGAGGCACAGGAAGCTCAGTTGCACGTGTGCAGTGGTGCAGGGAGCTTGTGCTTGTGTGCAGGAGGATCAGTGTGCACGAAGTTCTGTATACCCGTATGAAGAGGCCAGGGAGCTCTGCATACCTATGTGCAGAGGCACAGGAGGCTCGTGCACCTGTGCAGAGGAACAGGAGGTTCAGTGCACATGTGTGTAGAGCTGGAGCTAGAGAAGCTCTGTGTGCATGTGTGCAGAGGCACAGGAGGCTCAGTTGCACGTGTGCAGAGGCACAGGAAGCTCTGTATACCCATGTGCAGAGGCGCAAACCCTGGCAGTAAATCCCACTTTCTGCCGTGTTGAAGACCACCAACATACCACATTTCGGAAGCCGCCACAATACAGACACCCACACAAGTCCGCCACACCAAAGGTCAGTGATAAACTGGTGATACAGGGATGTGGAATTCCTATCGCCCGGGACATCTTGTTTGGGGTCAAGGGCAACAAGTTTTTATGTTTACTTTGTCCTTGGGACAAGTAGGCCCAACCCTCTGCAGCACAAACCCTTTGGCTGCCTGTTTACAGAGAGTGGAACGCTCTGCAGTTGAGGTAATGTGTCTCCAAAAGATAATGCTGTTCAAACTTGTAGTTATGGTTCATTATTTGAAAGCCTTCATTATTAGGGTGAGTGCTGTAAATAAATGTTTTAAGGTCACACTTCACTACTGACGTTGGTTCCAGTACAAAAAAAAAAAAACGTGTATACACATGTTTGAAAAGTTTAAGCTATGAGGCTAAGTATAATGCTCCCAGAATGCTCTCTGATTAGATGCAAATGAAGTGTCATTTAATAAAATGTTTTGATGCATGCTAGTATTTCCCAAAAATATTTGTAATGGAAAATCAGTGTAACCATTTTCAACATGATTATGGGAAGCATGAAAATAAACAAACACTGACAAAGCCAACTGATCTGACATATTTTTATAAGTTTTTTAGTTTCATCAATGCATGTCTTGTTTTGACATGGCTTTTGTAACACTTTATTGTTGTGGGAGCTACCAGGCCCTCAACATTGTAACAAACACTGGCAAAACCCCCCCCAAAATGTTTTTGAACTCTAAAAGCACACGTTGCCACCAGTGGCATAACAAAGGCCCCGCAGCCGCCCTCCAGGGGGCCCCTTCAGCACAGCACCTGCCCTGAGTGAGTCTGGAGAGGGGGCTCCTCCATGTTCTTTGCAAAGGGGCACCCTCCAGTTTTGTTAAGTCACTGATTGCCACTGTAGTTCCTGACAGTGAACAAAACTACTTTGTGTGCCAGTATGCCCCTTGTGGAAGAGCAGAATGCGATCACTCACAGTAAAGCCAGCCGAAAGAGAGAGAAATAGAAGTTTAATAAAAACAATATGTCTTTGTTAACACCAGACCTAATTAGGGACCAAGACCCACATGTAGGTAGCTTTTTGCATGTCGCTGTTTGCGACGTGCAAAAAGCACATTGCGATGCACAAACCCAGTTTTGCGATTCGGTAACCTGGTTACCGAATCGCAAAACGGGTTTGCGACTCGCAATTAGGAAGGTGTGTTCCCTTCCTAATTGCGACTCGCAGTGCAATGTAGGATTGTTTTGCGAACGCGGGCGCAAACCAATCGCAGTTTGCACCCATTTCAAATGGGTGCTAACACATTCGCAAAAGGGAAGGGGTCCCCATGGGACCCCTTCCCCATTGTGAATGTCACTGTAAAAAAAAATGCAGAGCAGGCAGTGGTCCTGTGGACCACTGCCTGCTCTGAAAAAATGAAACGAAAACGTTTCATTTTTCATTTTTGTAATGCATCTCGTTTTCCTTTTAGGAAAATGGGCTGCATTACAAAAAAAAAAAAACTGCTTTATTGAAAAGCAGTCACAGACATGGTGGTCTGCTGTCTCCAGCAGGCCACCATCCCTGTGAGGGCTGCCATTCGCAAGGGGGTCGCAAATTGCGACCCACCTCATGATTATTCATGAGGTGGGCATTTGCGAAGCCCTTGCGAATCACAGAGGGTGTCAGGGACACCATCCTACATTCGGATTTGCGACTCGCAAATTGCGAGTCGCTCTGACTCGCAATTTGCGGGTCGCAAATCTGAACCTACCTACATGTGGCCCCAAATTCTTAAAGAAAGTCACAAAAGTGCACCCATGGTATATGTCGTAGCCCTATAAAATATTTGTGAATTTTAGCATGGGTAAATACGCATGTGTAGATTTGCTCATGTGAAAATCTGTTGAGCATTTGCAAGTTCATTTTCCCTCCAGCCACTTTCTTCCCAACCCTGGAAGAAGTTCTGATTCTGCCATTGTCAGGAGTAAATGTTCAACCTTTCTTATTATGGGAAAATATTAGAGAGAAGCTGGTGAAAATCTTTAAAACATGCAGGTTAGTAGGTTTGCAGACTCAAAGGCATTCCAGCCCTGGAACTATTGCTTACTGCTTTCTCCAGCCCCAGTATGCAGACCTGCAGAAAGGTGGCAAAATAAGGAAATTGCTACAGTAGGGATTGAAACTGCAAGTATTCAAGCCCTACTGTGGTGGTAGCCCTGGCATAATCAGAGAGGCTATTATCAGAGCTCTTACATAATGAGATTGCTGACATAATTTGGCGCCACACTACATGGCACCAAAGGGACAAGTAGATCTTTTTACAGGACAAGTAGATTTGAGAAGCAACCTGTCCCCTGGACAAGTAGATATTTTAATAAATTCCACACCCCTATGATACCAAAAACGACACCGACACGCCAACCAGAATACGCCCATACTATCGCGACCCACGAATCAACGCAGCGGTCTTACATCCGCGGTAATCCATTGGCAGTACACATCGCCACGCTCAAAATACACACACATTTACAAAACACAACCACATTGGACAATTCAAAATACACACACCTGATACACATACACACACCACACCCACACACCCACAACACTATAAAACACACACCCACATTACCCACAACCCCTTACAACAACATTTTTACAAAAAGCAGAGAGAGAGAGAATAGCAAACACAACGCCAGCATCCACAGGCACACAACACCATCACTCATACAACATCCACGTACCTCAAACAACACACACCAACACAACACTTCACACAGCACAATAAACAGCACCTCACACATCACCCACTCAACCTCATGGCACCTCAAAGACACCCCAGGTTTTTAGAGGAGGAGCTCAGGGTCATGGTGGAGGAAATCATCCAGGTAGAGCCACAGCTTTTCGGATCACGGGTGCAGCACACCTCCATTGCTAGGAAGATGGAGCTATGGCGTAGAATTGTCGACAGGGTCAACGCAGTGGGACAGCATCAAGGAACACAGGATGACATCAGGAAGAGGTGGAACAACCTACGGGGGAAGGTGCGTTCAGTGGTATCCAGACACCAGATTGCTATACAGAGGACTGGCGGTGGATCCCCACCTCCTCCCCCACAACTAACAACTTGGGAGGAGCAAGTCCTGGCAATACTGCATCCTGAGGGCCTCTCAGGAGTAGCAGGAGGACTGGACTCTGGTAAGTCATATCTTTACTACGATATCCCCCACCCCACCTGCATGCCATCACATACCCCCACCCTTACCCTCACTCCCATCACTACATCATCTCACATATGTCCCACTATCACAAACCACACATCCCAATAACAAGGCCCTGCATGCAACACCTATGCATGGACCACCATCACCAAAGCATGTCCAGTACAGACACCCTCACAGACCCCAAACCAACTATCACAAAAGGGCAAACACAATGATGCAAGCACAGGAGCAGAGGGTACCTCATCCAATGCACAAGATGGCACACACAGATACTAAAATTATGCATTTACACCCCAACAGGACCCATACCCAACGTCACCGGACAGGAGGTGCCAGACAAAACCAGTCCCCCCACATAAGAGGCCCACAGTGATGACAGCAGCTCTGCACTCCTGGATCAAGATGACCAGCCCGGCCCATCAGGGACCGCTGGACAGTCGGTTCCCCTGCCACTGTCACAAGCTGTAGGAGGCTGGACTGGCTTGTAGTGAGTACCAAGGGGTACTTGCACCTTGCACCAGGCCCAGTTATCCCTTATTAGTGTATAGGGTGTCTAGCAGCTTAGGCTGATAGATAATGGTAGCTTAGCAGAGCAGCTTAGGCTGAACTAGGAGACGTGTGAAGCTACTACAGTACCACAAGTGTCACTTGCACAATATCATAAGAAAACACAATACACAGTTATACTAAAAATAAAGGTACTTTATTTTTATGACAATATGCCAAAGTATCTTATAGTGTACCCTCAGTGAGAGGATAGGAAATATACACAAGATATATGTACACAATACCAAAAATATGCAGTATAGTCTTAGAAAACAGTGCAAACAATGTATAGTTACAATAGGATGCAATGGGGACACATAGGGATAGGGGCAACACAAACCATATACTCCAAAAGTGGAATGCGAACCACGAATGGAGCCCAAACCTATGTGACCTTGTAGAGGGTCGCTGGGACTATTAGAAAATAGTGAGAGTTAGTAAATTAGCCCTCCCCAAGACCCTGAAAAGTGAGTGCAAAGTGCACTAAAGTTCCCCCAAAGACAAAGAAGTCGTGATTGAGGAATAATGCAGGAAAGACACAAACCAACAATGCAACAACAATGGATTTCCAATCTAGGGTACCTGTGGAACAAGGGGACCAAGTCCAAAAGTCACAAGCAAGTCGGAGATGGGCATATGCCCAGGAAATGCCAGCTGTGGATGCAAAGAAGCTTCTACTGGACAGAAGAAGCTGAGGTTTCTGCAGGAAGGAAAAGGGCTAGAGACTTCCCCTTTGGTGGACGGATCTCTCTCGCCGTGGAGAGTCGTGCAGAAGTGTTTTCCCGCCGAAAGAATGCCAACAAGCCTTGCTAGCTGCAAATCGTGCGGTTAGCGTTTTTGAACGCTGCTGTGGGCCAGGAGGGACCAGGAGGTCGCAAATTGGACCAGGAGGTAGAGGGGACGTCGAGCAAGACAAGGAGCCCTCTCAGCAGCAGGTAGCACCCGGAGAAGTGCCAGAAACAGGCACTACGAGGATGCGTGAAACGGTGCTCACCCGAAGTTACACAAAGGAGTCCCACGTCGCCGGAGACCAACTTAGAAAGTCGTGCAATGCAGGTTAGAGTGCCGTGGACCCAGGCTTGGCTGTGCACAAAGGATTTCTGCCGGAAGTGCACAGGGGCCGGAGTAGCTGCAAAAGTCGCGGTTCCCAGCAATGCAGTCTAGCGAGGTGAGGCAAGGACTTACCTCCACCAAACTTGGACTGAAGAGTCACTGGACTGTGGAGGCCACTTGGACACAGTTGCTGGATTCGAGGGACCTCGCTCGTCGTGCTGAGAGGAGACCCAAGGGACCGGTAATGCAGCTTTTTGGTGCCTGCGGTTGCAGGGGGAAGATTCCGTCGACCCACGGGAGATTTCTTCGGAGCTTCTAGTGCAGAGAGGAGGCAGACTACCCCCACAGCATGCACCACCAGGAAAACAGTCGAGAAGGCGGCAGGATCAGCGTTACAGAGTTGCAGTAGTCGTCTTTGCTACTTTGTTGCAGTGTTGCAGGCTTCCAGCGCGGTCAGCAGTCGATTCCTTGGAAGAAGGTGAAGAGAGAGATGCAGAGGAACTCTGATGAGCTCTTGCATTCGTTATCTAAAGTTTCCCCAGAGACAGAGACCCTAAATAGCCAGAAAAGAGGGTTTGGCTACCTAGGAGAGAGGATAGGCTACTAACACCTGAAGGAGCCTATCAGAAGGAGTCTCTGACGTCACCTGGTGGCACCGGCCACTCAGAGCAGTCCAGTGTGCCAGCAGCACCTCTGTTTCCAAGATGGCAGAGGTCTGGAGCACACTGGAGGAGCTCTGGACACCTCCCAGGGGAGGTGCAGGTCAGGGGAGTGGTCACTCTCCTTTCCTTTGTCCAGTTTCACGCCAGAGCAGGGCTAAGGGGTCCCTGAACCGGTGTAGACTCGCTTATGCAGAATTGGGCACATCTGTGCCCAAGAAAGCATTTCCAGAGGCTGGGGGAGGCTACCCCTCCCCTGCCTTCACACCATTTTCCAAAGGGAGAGGGTGTAACACCCTCTCTCAGAGGAAGTCCTTTGTTCTGCCATCCTGGGACAAGCCTGGCTTGACCCCAGGGGGGCAGAAACCTGTCTGAGGGGTTGGCAGCAGCAGCAGCTGCAGTGAAACCCCAGAAAAGGCAGTTTGGCAGTACCAGGGTCTGTGCTACAGACCACTGGGATCATCGAATTGTGCCAACAATGCCAGGATGGCATAGAGGGGGCAATTCCATGATCTTAGACATGTTACATGGCCATATTCGGAGTTACCATTGTGAAGCTACATATAGGTATTGACCTATATGTAGTGCACGCGTGTAATGGTGTCCCCGCACTCACAAAGTTCAGTGAATTGGCTCTGAACAATGTGGGGGCACCTTGGCTAGTGCCAGGGTGCCCTCACACTAAGTAACATTGCACCTAACCTTTACCAGGTAAAGGTTAGACATATAGGTGACTTATAAGTTACTTAAGTGCAGTGTAAAATGGCTGTGAAATAACGTGGACGTTATTTCACTCAGGCTGCAGTGGCAGGCCTGTGTAAGAATTGTCAGAGCTCCCTATGGGTGGCAAAAGAAATGCTGCAGCCCATAGGGATCTCCTGGAACCCCAATACCCTGGGTACCTCAGTACCATATACTAGGGAATTATAAGGGTGTTCCAAAAAGCCAATGTAAATTGGTAAAATTGGTCACTAGCCTGTTAGTGACAATTTGAAAGAAATGAGAGAGCATAACCACTGGGGTTCTGATTAGCAGAGCCTCAGTGAGACAGTTAGTCACTACACAGGTAACACATTCAGGCACACTTATGAGCACTGGGGCCCTGGTGAACAGGGTCCCAGTGACACATACAACTAAAACAACATATATACAGTGAAAAATGGGGGTAACATGCCAGGCAAGATGGTACTTTCCTACACAACCCCCACCCCAAACGAAGGACAATAAGACTAGCCATGACCTGATGAGTCTTCATTGTCTAAGTGGAAATATCTGGAGAGTCCATCTGCATTGGAGTGGCTACTCCCAGGTCTATGTTCCACTGTATAGTCCATTCCCTGTAGGGATATGGACCACCTCAACAATTTAGGATTTTCACCTTTCATTTGTTTTAGCCAAAGTAGAGGTTTGTGGTCTGTCTGAACAATGAAGTGAGTGCCAAACAGGTATGGCCTCAACTTCTTCAGAGCCCAGACCACAGCAAAGGCCTCCCTCTCTATGGCAGACCAACGCTTTTCTCTAGGGGTCAACCTCCTACTAATAAAAGCAACAGGTTGATCCTGGCCCTCAGAATTAAGTTGTGATAGGACTGCCCCTACTCCTAATTCAGATGCATCAGTTTGGACATAGAATTTTTTAGAGTAACAAGGGCTTTTCAAGACAGGTGCAGAGCACATGGCCTGCTTCAGCTCCTCAAAAGCTTTCTGACAGTTTGCTGTCCATAATACCTTTTTAGGCATCTTCTTGGAAGTGAGGTCATTAAGAGGGGCTGCAATGGAGCCATAGTTCTTAATGAACCTCCTGTAATACCCAGTGAGGCCTAGGAAGGCTCTCACCTGAGTCTGAGTGGTAGGGGGAACCCAATCAATAATTGTTTGGATTTTCCCCTGAAGTGGTGCAATCTGTTCCCCACCAACAAGGTGTCCCAGATAAACCACCTTACCCTGCCCTATCTGGCCGTTTGAAGCCTTGATAGTGAGGCCTGCCTTTTGCAGGGCCTCCAAAACTTTCCATAGGTGGACCAGGTGATCATCCCAGCTGGAGCTAAAGACAGCTATATCGTCCAAATATGCTGCACTGAAAGCTTCCAGCCCTTGCAGGACTGTGTTCACCAACCTCTGAAAAGTGGCAGGTGCATTTTTCAAACCAAAAGGCATTACAGTGAACTGGTAATGTCCTCCAATGGTTGAAAATGCAGTTTTAGGTTTAGCATCTTCTGACAATTTGATCTGCCAATACCCTGCAGTCAAGTCAAAAGTGCTTAGATACTTGGCAGATGCCAGTGTATCTATGAGCTCATCTGCCCTGGGTATAGGGTGAGCATCAGCTTTGGTTACCAAGTTGAGACCTCTATAGTCTACACAAAACCACATTTCCTTCTTTCCATCTTTGGAATGGGGTTTTGGTACAAGTACCACAGGAGAAGCCCATGGACTTTCAGAGTGCTCAACCACTCCTAGTTCTAACATTTTCTGGACCTCTTGCTTTATGCAGTCCCTGACATGGTCAGGCTGCCTATAGATCTTACTTTTGACAGGCAAGCTGTCTCCAGTATCTATAGTGTGCTCACACCAAGAAGTGGTACCTGGCACAGTAGAGAAGAGTTCAGAGAATTGATCTAGGAGGTTTATGCAATTGTCTTTCTGCTCAGCAGTAAGACAATCAGCCAAAACTACACCTTCCACAAGAGCATCTTGTTCTGTGGAAGAGAAGAGATCAGGTAGAGGATCACTGTCTTCTTCCTGTCCCTCATCAGTTGCCATGAGCAGGGTGAGATCAGCCCTGTCATAGTAGGGTTTCAGACGGTTTACATGGAGTACCCTAAGGGGACTCCTTGCAGTGCCTAAGTCAACCAAATAGGTGACTTCTCCCTTTTTCTCAACAATTGTGTGGGGTCCACTCCATTTATCTTGGAGTGCTCTTGGGGCCACAGGCTCTAAGACCCACACTTTCTGCCCTGGTTGGTACTGAACCAAAACAGCCTTCTGATCATGCCATTGCTTCTGGAGCTCTTGGCTGGCCTGAAGGTTTTTACTGGCCTTTTTCGTGTACTCAGCCATCCTTGATCTGAGGCCAAGTACATAATCCACAATATCCTGCTTAGGAGCTTTTAAAGGTTGTTCCCAACCCTCCTTTAAAAGTGTGAGTGGACCCCTAACAGGGTGTCCAAAAAGAAGTTCAAAGGGGCTGAAGCCCACTCCTTTCTGGGGTACCTCCCTGTAGGCAAAAAGGAGGCATGGTAGAAGGATATCCCATCTCCTGCGGAGTTTTTCAGGGAGACCCATAATCATGCCTTTGAGAGTTTTATTAAATCTCTCCACCAGTCCATTTGTTTGTGGATGATAGGGTGTTGTGAACTTATAAGTTACACCACACTCCTTCCACATGGCCTTTAAGTATGCAGACATGAAATTGCTTCCCCTGTCTGATACAACTTCCTTTGGAAAGCCCACCCTGGAAAATATTCCCAGGAGGGCCTTTGCCACTGTCGGAGCTGTAGTGGTCCTTAAAGGAATAGCTTCAGGATATCTTGTGGCATGGTCCACTATCACCAAGATGAATCTATTGCCTGAAGCAGTAGGAGGTTCAAGGGGGCCAACTATGTCAACCCCTACCCTTTCAAAGGGAACCCCAACCACAGGCAGTGGAATAAGGGGTGCCTTTGGGGTGCCACCTGTCTTGCCACTGGCTTGACAGGTTTCACAGGACTTACAAAATTCCTTTGTGTCCTCAGACATTCTAGGCCAATGAAACAGGGGAACAAGCCTGTCCCAAGTTTTCATTTGTCCTAGATGCCCAGCTAGGGGAATGTCGTGGGCAAGAGTTAGGAGGAACTTTCTGTACTCCTGAGGAATCACTAATCTCCTGGCAGCTCCAGGTTTAGGATCCCTATGCTCAGTGTACAAGAGGTTGTCCTCCCAGTAAACTCTGTGAGAGTCACTGATATCCCCATTAGCCTGTTTGACAGCTTGCTGTCTTAGACCCTCTAATGTGGGACAGGTTTGCTGTGCCACACTCAGCTCCTCTCTGGCAGGCCCCCCTTCACCCAAAAGCTCAGCAGTATCTGCTTCAAGCTCCTCTGGTGTAGGTTCTGCACAGGGAGGGAATTCTTCTTCCTCTGAAGTTGAATCCACTGTAGAGGGAGGGATAGTAGGAAGTGGTTTGCTTCTACTAGCCCTAGCTTTAGGGAGCACTTGGTCCATTGTTCCAGGATCCAAGCTTCCCTGTCCTTTTTGCTTTTTGGCCTGAGCCCTTGTCAAAGCAAAAATATGCCCTGGAATGCCCAGCATTGCTGCATGGGCCTCCAACTCCACATCTGACCAAGCTGATGTCTCCAAATCATTTCCTAGTGGACAGTCTACAGGTAAATCTGTGGCTACCACAACTTTCTTTGGACCAGTAACCCCCCCCAGTTGAGATTTACAACAGCCATGGGGTGGCTAAGTGTGTTGTTGTGAGCATCGGTTACTTGGTACTGGTGACCAAGTAGGTGTTGTTTAGGGTGGACCAGTTTCTCTATGACCATAGTCACACTGGCACCAGTATCCCTGTAGGCCTGAACCTCAACACCATTTATTAGGGGTAGCTGCTTGTACTTATCCATATTAAGGGGACAAGCAACTAAGGTGGCTAAATCAATAGCCCCCTCAGAGACTAACACAGCCTCTGTGGCCTCCCTAACAAGGCCAACCCCAACTAAGTTACCAATAGTGAGCCCAGCTACTCCCTTGGATTGGCTATTAGTAGGTTTGCTCCCACCACCACTGCTATTAGTAGGGACACTAGGGGTAGCAGTAGGGGTTGTAGTGGTAGGAGCGTTGGTGCTTTTCTTTGGACAACTGGGATCTGTTGTCCAATGGCCTTTTATCTTACATAAATAGCACCATGCTTTCTTTTCCTTGTTCTGATTTGAAGAGGATTTGGGTCCAACACCCCCACCAGAGTGTTTTTGTGGGCCTGATGAAGACTCATTTTTAGATTTGTCCCCACCCTTGTCAGAAGACTTACCATCCTTCTTCTTGCCATCTTTGTCACCCCCTGTATGAACTTTTCTGTTCACTCTTGTTCTGACCCATTTGTCTGCCTTCTTTCCCAATTCTTGGGGAGAGGTCAGATCAGAGTCCACCAAGTACTGGTGCAACAAATCAGACACACAATTATTAAGAATATGCTCTCTCAGGATTAAGTTATACAGGCTGTCATAATCAGTAACTTTACTGCCATGTAACCACCCCTCCAAGGCCTTCACTGAATGGTCAATTAAATCAACCCAGTCTTGTGAAGACTCCTTTTTGGTCTCTCTGAACTTTATCCTGTATTGTTCAGTGGTTAAGCCATAACCATCCAGGAGTGCATTCTTAAGAACTTGGAAATTATTGGCATCATTTTCTTTCACAGTAAGGAGCCTATCCCTACCTTTTCCACTGAATGATAGCCATAGGATAGCAGCCCACTGCCTTTGAGGGACATCCTGTACAACACAGGTTCTCTCAAGTGCAGCAAACCACTTGTTAATGTCATCCCCCTCCTTAAAAGGGGGAACTATCTTGTGCAGATTCCTGAAATCATGTTCTTTTACAGGATGACTATGGGGAATACTGCTGCTGCCACCATGGGTTTCTAAACCCAACTTCTGTCTTTCCTTCTCTAGTTCAAAAGACTGTCTATCCAAATCCAGCTGTTGCTTTTTAAGCTTCAGTCTGGTTTGTTTCACCCTCAACTTATTGAGTTCCCTCTCTAACATTCTGTCATCAGGGTTGGTGGGAGGGACATTCCTAGATACAGAGGTATGATGGGAATGAACAGAAGGAGACCTGTCCCTTACAGAAGCCACCCTAACAGCTTGGTTAACAGAAACATCACTACCAGTATGGTGAGAATAAATGCTTTTGCTGTGATGTGAGACAACACTATTTGTATGGTGTGGCTCATCATCATTACCAACTATGCTAGACTGTCTAGTAATGGGCAGGCTAGGAAGTTTCTTTCCTGAATCTTTTCCTGGGGGAGACCCTGAATCAGATTGGGAACTATTAGGTACTTTTTCAACAGATGGGGCACTTATAGCCTTATCTTGTTCTCTAAGCATGTTAATTAACAATTCCAAGGAAGGATTCTTCCCTACACTCAAACCTCTCTCTATGCAGAGACTCCTTGCTCCTTTCCAGCTAAGGTGATCATATGCAAGTTTGGACAGATCAGCATTTTGGCCTGTGCCAGACATTTTTTAGAGAGAGTTAAAGTGATAGAAAAAGAGAAAAAAGTTTTCAGAACTTTTTGGAAAAACATTTTAAACTTTTAAGAACTTTTTGAAAGTTTAGAAGTACTTTTCAGCACTTAGAAAACAGTGAAAAGAGAAAATGCAAAACCTTTTAGCTATGTGTACATACACTGAACTTGTTTTGTATATTTTTCTCTTATGAAAAGTACAATGACAAGAGTGGTAAGTAGTCTCAAAGCACTTATCCCACCACTGCACAACCAATGTAGGAGGCTGGACTGGCTTGTAGTGAGTACCAAGGGGTACTTGCACCTTGCACCAGGCCCAGTTATCCCTTATTAGTGTATAGGGTGTCTAGCAGCTTAGGCTGATAGATAATGGTAGCTTAGCAGAGCAGCTTAGGCTGAACTAGGAGACGTGTGAAGCTACTACAGTACCACAAGTGTCACTTGCACAATATCATAAGAAAACACAATACACAGTTATACTAAAAATAAAGGTACTTTATTTTTATGACATAAACAGGTAACACACAGGTAACACATTCAGGCACACTTATGAGCACTGGGGCCCTGGTGAACAGGGTCCCAGTGACACATACAACTAAAACAACATATATACAGTGAAAAATGGGGGTAACATGCCAGGCAAGATGGTACTTTCCTACACAAGCCACCACAGAACCTCCCCCCTCAGGAAACACCACCACAGCAGCTACCCAGCGGGCCCATCCCTCTGTCCCCAGGACACGTCAATCAGCATTGTGTCCACCACTACAGGGAGCCCAGGCAAACCCACCATCCCAAGAAAATCAGGGACCTGGGGTCAGTGGCAGTGGGCACACGGTTCAGGGGACAGAGGCACAGGTTAACAGGGAAGCTGGGAGGACTGCAGTGCGACAGGGGGAGGACAGGCCCAGGGAGCCCACTCTCCACGAGGCACTCTCCAAGATCATGGGAGAATACCACCATTCCCAGGAGACCATGGGCACAGTACTAGCCAAGTTTCAGAAGACCCCGCGGCTGCAGGAGGAACACTACCTTGGGATCAGGGAGGACTTGAAGTCCATCAACAACACCCTGGTCATCATTGCAGGGGTGCTGGCAGACCTTGTCAACACCATGAGGGACACAGTGTCACACAAACGGGCCCCTGATACTAGCCTGGACGATGAACATCCCTCCACCTCCGCCGGTGCTAGTGGACAGGAGGCACTGCCACAGGAACAACAGGCCACCAGCACCCCACCCCCTGCAGAAGGAGAACCAGCCCACAAACGGTCCCTGAGATCCAGGAACAAGACAGAGAACATTGCCAAGACCCCCGCCAGGAAAAAAAACCTTCCTGAATGTCACCCTTCTGTCCCACTTTGTCACCCTGTCCACCTTAAACTGCCATTGCTCCCCTTCCTATGCCCCATTGGACAATGCACCTGTGAGACCAAGAGACTGGACTCTACTATGGACATTCCTCCACCATCACCCCAGCCCATTGCACACCCCCCCTCCACTTATTGGCACAGAAATAAACACACTTGAATCACCAAACAATCTGGAGTCTGTCTGTGCTTTCACAAATGTGTAATTGCAACATCTCTGAAATATAGCAATGTCAATGTACTTGTTCACATACCAATGTTACACATTTGTAGGCCAGCAGTAAACATAGCAGAGGGCACAAAGTGGGACCCAGATCTGTGAAATGGAAAGCCAAAGTGACAAGTCAGGGTCTATACACAGAGGTAAAAAGGCAGATATATGCTAGGTCCTACAATAGTATGATATGTGTGAAGCAGTTCCAGCCTCTTACCTGTGTCTCACTGGAAGTATTTCATGATGATGTTGTTTTGGTTGTCTACATCTTCTTCTTCCGCCTCCTCTTCTTCATTGTCCACAGGCTCCACAGCTGCCACAAGACCAGCATCAGACCCATCCTCCTGCAGAAAAGGCACCTGGCGTCGCAAAGCTAAGTTGTGCAACATACTGCAGGCCACGATGATTTGGCACACCTTCTTCAGTGAGTAGTATAGGGATCCACCTGTGAGATGGAGGCACCTGAACCTGGCCTTCAGGAGGCCGAAGGTGCGCTCTATTATCCTCCTAGTTCGCCCATGTGCCTCATTGTAGCGTTCCTCTGCCCTTGTACTGGGATTCCTCACTGGGGTCAGTAGCCATGACAGGTTGGGGTAACCAGAGTCACCTGCAAATATCCAGGGACAACTGTTAGACATCCTCCAAACATTAGGTAATCTCCCATACCCAGACAGCAAATGAAACTGTGTGGGGACTTTAGGCTCACCTATTAGCCACACACAGTGCCTCTGGAGTTGCCCCATCACATAAGGGATGCTGCTATTCCTAAAAATGTAAGCGTCATGCACTGAGCCAGGATAGATGGCATTCACATGGGAGATGTACTGGTCCACCAAACACAATATCTGCACATTAATAGAATGGTAGCTTTTGCGGTTTCTGTACACCTGTTCATTCCTGTGGGGGGGGGGGAGGACAAATGCCACATGTGTTCCATCAATGGCACCAATGATGTTGGGGATATGTCCCAGGGCATAAAAGTCACCTTTCACTGTGGGCAGATCCTCCACCTGAGGGAAAATGATGTAGCTGCGCATATGATTCAGCAAGGCAGATAACACTCTGGACAACACATTAGAGAACATTGGCTGTGACATCCCTGATGCCATGGCTACTGTTGTTTGAAAAGACCCACTGGCCAGGAAATGGAGTACTGACAAGACCTGCACTAGAGGGGGGATTCCTGTGGGATGGCGGATAGCTGATATCAGGTCTGGCTCCAACTGGGCACACAGTTCCTGGATTGTTGCACAATCAAGTCTGTAAGTGATAATGATGTGTCTGTCTTCCATTGTCGAGAGGTCCACCAGGGGTCTGTACACCTGAGGATGACGCCATCTCATCACCTGCCCCAGCGGACGTGCCCTATGGAAGAGAACGGTGAGCAGAGGGTCATACACCACATAGGTTTCACAAGGCTGTTTAGCATAATCATCACATTTTCTCTATGTGGCTTTGTCTGTCCGTATTCCTGGCCTAAATAGGTGTGATGCAGTTAGTTGGCCTACCATGTGGCCCCCTTAAATGGCGGCTGCCTGACCTGTAAGCTGGGACAAGGGGAAATGAGGTAACTGCGCTGGCGTTGTATACTGTCGCGGTCGGCGGTCGAAGACCGCAGCGCAATTCAGCATTGGTTATCATAGGGCCCTATGGGTTCCAGGACCCAATGACGATGTACACCGGCGGTGACGGTACGCACCGCCGCGGATGTGACCGCCATTTTCTATCAGTTCCCTCACTTGATACCTGACCTTCAACAGGAGAGGACCTACACTGCAGGTGCTGCTGTGACCTGCGTCTGGAAGCGGCAATGGCTACAGTGTCTGGGGAAAGGGCCCCTGCCATCACTGCGGAGGAGTTGGAGAAACTGGTGGATGGGGTCTTCCCCCAGTACACGCAACTGTACGGTCCTCCAGACAAACAGGTGAGTAATCTGTGTGCATGGTGGATGGAACATGATTGTATGGAGTGTCGTGGATGGAAGAGACGGGGGGAGGGACAGGCCAGCATGTGAGGATGGTGTCTGTATGTATTTCTGGGCCAGGGTGGGAGGTTTGTGGCCAATGTGTGAGAAAAAATGTACAGGGGAGTAACATCCATTCTTACTTCACTTGTCCTCTAGGTCAGCGCCCACCAGAGGAAGGGGATTTGGGGTGCCATCGCCAAGGAAGTGCGGACCCTGGGGGTCTACCATAGACGGAGCACCCACTGCCGGAAAAGATGGGAGGACCTGTGTCGCTGGACCAAGAAGACGGCGGAGGCCCAGCTGGGGATGGCCTCCCAACGTGGAAGGGGTGCCCGTCACATCATGACCCCCCAGATGTACCGGATCCTGGCGGTAGCATATCCTGAGTTGGATGGACACTTGAGGGCATCACAGCAGCCACAAGGGGTTGAGTACTCTCCATGACTCATGCTTGACGAGGTGTCTGGGTGGGGGAGGTGGGCTGTGGGTTCCCCTAGGCCAGGGCAGACGCACAAAGGTAGATCCATTGATTTGTAGCCTCATTCCCAGTGCAGCCCCAAAGGTAGTATTTGCCCTCTACACCTAGTCAGACTCCTATGGCTTCCAGCTGTGCATAAAATGGTTCTCGGCAGAGTCCCCTATGGGCATGTGCTTTTCCCCTGCCCTGTCAGTGCATGGCTTAGTGCATAGGGCTGCTCCCTGTGTGTTGTGTCCGCCAACGGTGGTGTTGTTGCAGGCATTGACCATGTTTCTCTTCTGTCTTCCCCCCCCTTTTTGTTTTGTCACCCTGTCCTTATGTGCATTAGCATCATCTGACAGAGGAGCAGTGGCACCAGAGCAGGAGGGAGCTGCATCCAACATGGCCCTGGAGGGTGAAGTAACGGAGTCCGAAGGCACCAGTGGGACAGAGGGCGAGGGGAGCTCCACGACGGGGACAGGAGCAGACACCAGCAACAGCGACTCCTCCTCTGATGGAAGCTCCATAGCGGTGGTGGGCACCTCTGTGCCCACCTCAACAGCAGGTACAGCCGCCACCCCCCCCACCAGCACCACACTCCCAGCAGCCCCTCATCGAGTTTCCTGTGCCCGCTCGCCTAGGAGGGTGGGCATCTCCTTCGCCCCAGGCACCTAAGGTCCTGCCCCAGTCAGCCCTGCTGCCCTCAGTGAGGAGGCTATTGACCTCTTGAGATCCCTCACTGTTGGGCAATCAACCATTTTGAATGCCATCCAGAGTGTAGAGAGGCAGACAAATGCATACCTGGACGGCATTCATTCTGGTCAGGCAGCCCAACAGCGAGCTTTTCAGACTCTGGCCTCAGCACTGATGACAGCCATTGTCCCTGTGTCCAGCCTCCCCCCTCCAACTTCCTCTACCCAGACCCAATCCCCTGTACCTCAGCCTATCCCAAGCACACCATCAGACCAGCATGCACACTCATCAACACACAAGAGTGGACATGGCAAACATAAGCACCACACATCCCACAGGCACTCACACAAGCACCATCCCCATGCAGACACAGCAACATCCACTTGCCTCCACTGTGTCCCCCTCCTCCATGTCCTCCTCCTCCCTCCCTGTCTCGTCTCCACTCACACCTGCATGTACTACATCTTCATCCACTACCTCCATCACCAGCACGCCCATCACCACACACCGCTCACGTGCAATGACCACCCCCACTACCATTCACACATCCCCTGTGTCCTCTCCCAGTGTGTCTGTGAGCCCTCCTCCCAAACTACACAAACGCAGGCACACACCCACCCAACACCCATCCGCCTCACAACAGCCTCCAGCCCATGCATCTTCACCCAAATCCAGCAGACGTACACCTCTTACAACCACTACCTCTTCCTCCACTCTCAAACCCCCTCCATCCTCCCGTCCTGGTGTGTCTAAGAAACTCTTCCTCACTAACTTTGACCTCTTCCCTACACCTCCCCCCGTCCTTCCCCTAGGGCCAGGCTGTCCAGGTCCCAGCCCAGCACCTCAGCCACCAAATCATCCAGCACAGTGGTCTCAGCAAGTCCGGTCACATCGCGGGCGGCACCCATCAGGGCTGCCAGTGTGCCACCTAGCTAGTCCAATGAGCAGGCCATTCTGCCACCTGTCAAGGTGAAGAAGGTGCCCGCATGCTGGAGGGAGAAGCCGCACCTACCACCAAGCAAGGGCTCCTCCAAGCCAAAAGGGGACAGTGGCAAGGCACCAGCAGCGACATCAAAGGTTGGAAAGGGACACAAGCCGAAGAGCAGGTCAGGACAGGGCATGGAGGCTCCGGCTGAGGGACCAGAGTCACCCCTTCTGTCAACCAGAACATCAATCTGTACGGCGGTGGACACCGCCACCTGCACGTCTGCTGCCTCAGCAACAGTCCCCAGCATCATCCCCAGTGGGCAGCCGTCCAAGGCTGCCGGAGACGTCTTGCTGTGTCCCTCAGCAGGTGCAGAAACATGCACCACTGCCAGCAATTCGCCACAGACACCGCCGCAACCACCGCCAAAAGCCCCATGACATGCTCAGACAGTGCCAGCACAGCTGACATGGCAATCATCCCCAGTGGCCAGCCATCCGAGGCTGCAGGAGACGTCCTGGACCCTGGGCAGCTTCCATGAGGCATGACTCTCATCACTGTTTGTACCTGCATGTGGCAGGCGAAGTCGCAGCAGGGTGGAGTGTGTCTCTGCCTCCATGGAGTATCATGCTACCTGTTCCCAGGCAATCTTGTGGCACACACACCCAGGTGAGGGAATGGGACCTGCCACACTGCAGAACCAGTGGAGGAAGGCATCCACTACCTCAGTCCTTGGCAGGATGAAGCACTCTGGGCGCAAAGCCCCCTCCAGAACCAGTGGAGAAAGGCATCCATTACCTCAGTCCTTGGCAGGATGAAGCACTCTGGGTACAAAGCCCCCTCCAGAACCAGTGGAGACTGACATCCATTACCTCAGTCCTTGGCAGGATGAAGCACTCTGGGCACAAAGCCCCCTCCAGAACCAGTGGAGACTGACATCCACTTGAGAGACTGTGGCTTTGCACTCCCCAGGATGGTAAAGTGGGCAAACCACCCACTGTAGAGACTTGAGAGACTGTGGCTTTGCACTCCCCAGGAGAAAGCAGTGGGCAAACCACCCACTTGAGAGACTTGTGAGACTGTGGCTTTGCACTCCCCAGGATAAAGCAGTGGGCAAACCACCCACTGGAGGGACTTGATAGACTGTGGCTTTGCACTCCCCAGGATAAAGCAGTGGGCAAACCACCCACTGGAGAGACTTGAGAGACTGTGGCTTTGCACTCCCCAGGACCAATCAGTGGGCATGGAGCCCCCTTGTGGAGCAGTGGGGCCGTCTGTTCATCCGGCTGAGGTGCCCCCCCTCCCACTCGCCTTGAGGTGCCTGTTTGTTTTCCATCTGATGCCCCTGCAGTGTTCTCTCCGTTTCGAGTCAGGTATCTTGTGTGAACTTCGCCCATGCATTTTGGGACACTGATCCACGGACAATGATTTCATTCATAGCCGGAATTGTGTAGTTGGTGTACATATTTGTATATACTGATATTTGAATTTGGCCTATCTGATATTTCAATGATTTCACTCGTTACAATCATTTCATTTTGTCCTTGCGTTCTTCCAGGGGGTGACGGGGTGTACATGTAATGTTGCTGCATGTATTTGTGTGTATGGTGTTGTGGGTGAGGGTGGGGGTGGGGGTGTTGCATGTGTGTGTCACTCTCTTTTCCCTCCCCCCCTCCCCTATGTGCTAGGTGCAGTACTCACCATGGTCGTCGCCGGTGTCTTTGCTGCTTCTGATACAAGAGGAGGTAGACCAGCATCGGAAGGACCTGTAACTCGGGCTCCATGGCGTCCTGGTTGTTCGTAAAGTGTCGAAAGGTGAGTGGTTTCCGTTCTAAAGACTGTTTCCGCCGTGCTTTTGATGGCGTTGGTACCGCCCCGGAAAAGGTGGCGGATAGGCGTGTTGTTATACAGTGGGCGGAACCTTGTCTTCCGCCTGTCTGTTGGCGGTGACCGCCGCGGTGTTTGTTTCTGCCGCTGTGGCGGCCGGAGTGTTAAAGTGGCTGTCTATGTTGGCGGTTTCCGCCATGGTCATGATTTAAAAAAAAATTCCGCTGGCCTGTTGACGGTATTTACTGCTGCTTTAACACCGACCGCCAGGGTTGTAATGAGGGCCTCGATGTGCTCATATGTGGATGCGCAGGAGGCTCAGTGTGCACATGTGCAGAGGCGCAGGAGGCTTGGTGGGCAAGCGTGCAGAGGCGTCAGGAGTTCTTTATACCCGTGTGCAGAAGCGCAGGAGGCTCGGTGTTCACATGTGCAGAGTTGCAGGAGGATCAGTGTGCACGTTTACAGAGGTGCAGGTGGCTTGGTGTGTGGAGGTGCAGGGAGCTCAGTATACACAGGAAACTTGGTGTACACATGTGCAGAGGTGCAGGAGGATCAGTGTGCACATGTGCAGAGGAAGAGCCAGAGGAGCTCAGTGTGCATGTGTCCAGAGGTGCAGGAGGCCCGTGTGTGAAGAGGCGCAGGAGGCTCGGTGTGCACATGTGCAGAGGCGCAGGGAGCTCGGTGTGCACTTGTGAAGAGGAGCAGGAGGATCAGTGTGGATGTGTGCAGAGGCAGAGCTAGAGGAGCTCAGTGTGCATGTGTGCACAGGCGCAGGAGGCTCGGTGTGCACATTTGTAGAGGAGGCTTGGTGTGCAGAGGCGCAGAAGGATCCGTGTGCAGAGGCGCAGGAAGCTCTTTATACCCATGTGCAGAAGCGCAGGAGGCTCGGTGTGCACATGTGCAGAGGAGGCTTGGTGTGCAGAGGCGCAGAAGGATCCGTGTTCAGAGGCGCAGGGAGCTCTTTATACCCGTGTGCAGAGGCACAGAGAGCTCGGTGTGCACGTGTGCAGAGGCAGATATAGAGAGCTCAGTGTGCACGTGTCCAGAGGTGCAGGAGCCTCGGTGTGGAGAGGTGCAGGGAGCTCTGTATACGCATGTGCACAGGCGCAGAAGGCTCGGTGTGCACATGTGTAGAGGAGGCTCAGTGTGCAGAGGTGCAGGGAGCTCTGTACACCCGTGTGCAGAGGCGCAGGAGGCTCGTGCACCTGTGCAGAGGAACAGGAGGTTCAGTGTGCAGGAGTGCAGAGGCAGACGATCGGTTGGCATGTGTGCAGAGGCACGGGAGGCTTGGTGTGTATGTGTGCAGAGGTGCAGGGAGCTCTGTATACCCGTGTGCAGAGGCGCAGGAGGCTCGTGTGCATGTGTGCAGAGGCGCAGAGAGCTCTTTATATCCGTGTGCAGAGGCACAGGAGGCTCAGTTGCACGTGTGCAGAGGCCCAGGGAGCTCTGTATATCCGTGTGCAGAGGCCCAGGGAGCTCTGCATACCTATGTGCAGAGGCGCAGGAGGCTCGTACACATGTGCAGAGGCACAGGAGGCTCAGTTGCACGTGTGCAGAGGCACAGGAGGCTCAGTTGCACGTGTGCAGAGGCACAGGGAGCTCTGTATACCTGTGTGCAGAGGTCCAGGGAGCTTTGTATATCCGTGTGCAGAGGCCCAGGGAGCTCTGCATACCTATGTGCAGAGGCGCAGGAGGCTCAGTGCGCACGTGTGCAGAGCTGGAGCTAGAAAAGCTCTGTGTGCATGTGTGTAGAGGCACAGGAGGCTCAGTTGCACGTTTGCAGAGACACAGGGAGCTCTGCACACCTGTGTGCAGAGGCCCAGGGAGCTCTGTACACCTGTGTGCAGAGGCCCAGGGAGCTCTGTATACCCGTGTGCAGAGGCCCAGGGAGCTCTGCATACCTATGTGCAGAGGCGCAGGAGGCTCGTGAACATGTGCAGAGGCACAGGAGGTTCAGTGCGCACGCGTGCAGAGCTGGAGCTAGAGAAGCTCTGTGTGCATGTGTGCAGAGGTACATGAGGCTCAGTTGCACGTGTGCAGAGGCGCAGGGAGCTCGTGCATGTGTGCAGAGGCGCAGGAGGTTCAGTGGCACGTGTGCAGATGCGCAGGAAGCTCGGTGTGCACATGTGCAGAGATGGAGGGAGCTTGTTGTGCACATGTGCAGAGGCAGAGGGAGCTCTGTACACCTGTGTGTAGAAGTGCAGGGAGCTCTGGATACCCGTGTGCAGAGGCCCAGGGAGCTCTGGATAGCCGTGTACAGAGGCGCAGGAGGCTCGTGCACATGTGCAGAGGGGCAGGAGGCTCGGTGTGCACGTGTGCAGAGGTGCAGGGAGCCCGGTATGCACATATGCAGAGGCTCAGGGAGCTCATGTGTGCACATGTGCAGAGGCAGAGGGAGCTCTTCACACCCGTGTGTAGAAGTGCAGGGAGCTCTGGATACCCGTGTGCAGAGGCCCAGGGAGCTCTGGATAGCCGTGTGCAGAGGCGCAGGAGGCTCGTGCACATGTGCAGAGGGGCAGGAGGCTCGGTGTGCACGTGTGCAGAGGTGCAGGGAGCCCGGTATGCACATATGCAGAGGCTCAGGGAGCTCATGTGTGCACATGTGCAGAGGCTCAGGGAGCTCATGTGTGCACGCGTGCAGAGGCACATGAAATGTGTGCACCTGCTTCAGGGCACATGGGTCCACAAGCTCATGGAGCATGTGTACAGCTCCAGTGACACACATCCTTATAATAAGTACTACATTTTAAGGGGCGTGGCTTGGTCAGTAAAACTGGGGGTGTAAGCTTCGGATTTCCTCCCAGTCACGCTGGCATATCATGTTAATCATTACATGAGAAGCAGGACCTGGGCCGGGCTCAGGGGCGGCTGGAAAGAGAACGCCGCGGCTTGTGAGGGGCACTGAATGCAAAGTATTTAGTGAAAGAACCATATTTTAAGACTTCAGAACAGACAGGAGCGCGGGCCTGTGTTTTTCTTTAAGTGAGTATTTCAAATCCCAGGTGAAATCCGACAGCCACAATATCATACCCAGCTATCTATGAAATAATACATTTATTATTGGGGTCTAACACCTCAAACCCCATCTCCCCCCACCCCCAAAGCCACGCCCCTTACACTTTAGGGTTGCCACGTGCCAATTTGTTGAAGTGCTTGGCCAGTATTTTAAGATACAACCTGATACAAGATGAGCAGAGTCACCTAAAGCTGACACTAGTTTCCCCTACCAGCACACACTTTAAACAGTAGTTGAAGGAAAGCACTTTAAACTGTGCTTCAGCAATTCCTTAATGACCTCTGAGGGATAAAGTAAGCAAAGACAGACAAGCCACGTTCAAAAAAGTCTGTCATTTTATATAAAGTTCTATTTAGGTGTCATGTCCAAGCACTTGCAGAACCTTAAAATGTGAACAAATGGACAGTATGTTTCTCCAGGAAAGGTGCTAACTCTCGTACTAATTAGCATAATTGATGACTGTGGCATTTGAACCTATGGAACCTATGGAGCAGGAAGTGATATCACTTGTGCATAGTTTTAAGCTGTTGTTTATCCTCCGGATCATCAGAAAGTACAGTGCCAGTGTGTGCAAAACATATCCTTCTACCCAACATAGACCCCCTTTATGAACACGTGGGATTTCCCGCTGTGTTCATGCTCCGGGTCTAAACACAGACCGCCAGCCCAATGAGGACCCCGCCGGCCCAATAAACAACATTCCGCTGGGCTGGCAGGCAGAAACAGTGTTTCCGTCAGCCGGCCCTGTGAAATGCTGGGCCAGGACATTGCCGACAGCGCCACATGGAGCCATCCTCAATGCCACAGTGTGGCGGGTGCACAAGCACCTGTCGCGCATATCGGGCAGTGACATGCGCGACAGGGCCCCAGGACCCCCATTCCGCCAGCCTTTTCCTGGCGGGGAATACCGCCAGGGAAAGGCTGGTGGACTCAGATGCTTTATCCGGCGGGTAGCGCCGATTGCAGCGCTGCCCTGTCGGATAAGGAACTCTGGCATCGTCAGGCTGCCTGGCGGCGGTAACGGAGTTTCACCTGTGGAGGGCTCGTGGTGAACATTATGTGGCGGTCTGGACCACCATGTTCATAATGACCCCCATAGTTTCCAGCACTCTTAGCAATTTGGGTGAAGGACGTCGGTTGAGATGATCCTCGTCTGCGTCCTTAATAGGAATGAAACTTTCCTTCATGATAGCTAGGAAATGTTTCATTCTATGTGAGAACTGGGGGCTTTAATGATGTTCTTTGAAGTTAAATTAACACCAGCAAAGCCACCTATGACACTGTTTTAAAGTAGAACTCCTTAAATGAGTTTCTTGGCATGCTCTCGAAATCTCATTCAGTCTTGCGGGATCTCAGTGTTGACATATGTTCAGACGGCCATCTTTGAGGCACAGTTATAAATACCGCGCCCCAAGCATGAGGCCTTCCTTGACTTTGTCTTGTCCTAACAACAGGACTCACAAACCCTTGGCTGAAGTATTCATGGTGGCATAAGATCACAATACTGGAAAAAAAACCCTTACCTGAACAAACCTCTGGAATCCAGCGGATCCTCTGGACTTCTTCTGTAGAAAAGAAAGAACATTTTAGTAAGATCTAAGCTTTCTTAAACATGCGAGGCAGAGTTGCCACCAAATACAAATTTCACATAGCGCTTGACAATACCAAAAGGCTAAAGACATATCTAGGTCTTTTGGAAAACTACTCCCTTCAAGCAAGATCTCCACGCTCCCTTTTCCCCCTAATACTCATGCGAACATTTGGGGCAATAATCTGCCATCTACAATCTTGGTAAAGATATTACCAAACCTTGTGATAAAGTTTCAAGAAAGTGTAGGAGGCTGGCTCTCTATGTAGTGTGCAAAGCTAGGCACACTGTGCAGGGGTTCCAGGCAACCACACGTGGGTTTACAGGGGTAAACACTAGACCACCTAATGCTCTCATTTTTATGGTAGCTTCATCGAGCAGTTAGACCAATCCTGGGGAACTGCAAAGCATTTATTGTACCCACAGCATCAGTCTTGTAACTCACACACTCAAAGGAATAACTCAAGACAAATTTATAAAAAATACTTTAGATCTTTATATAAATTTTAAGACCAAGATCATCAGATTTGGCTAAGTACTTTTCGAGATACACATTTTCAAAATGTTATGAAAATAGTCTTTTTGTGCGTAATTATGCACCATAGAAATCAATGGAGGATCACCTTTAAAAATACATATAAAATCATACAGTTGTTTTAACCAAGTTCTTCTTTTTCAGGTTGCTCGAGATCGTCCGTGGGCACACTGTGGCAGCTGGAGAAGTTTGGGTGGCGCCTGGTTACGGCGGGAGAAGGTCTCTGGAGCTGGTGCAGGGCCACTGGGGGGGACCACTTAGAAACGCACTGATCAGGTAAGTTTAATGGTGAATCCTGGGGGTCCTCTTGGAGTATCGAGGATGTAAGGGGTGGGGGACCCTTAGAGTACAGTCAGTTCTTCAGTGCAGGGCACAGGGCGGCCAGGTGCAGTGCAAATTGGTGAGCCAGGAGCTGTGTGCAAGGATGCCCTCAGGAGCAGGAGGTAAGTTTGATTCAAGGGGCATTTACAGGACAACAGGGGCACTCTGGCAGGAGGTCTGGGTTGCTTCTGAAATCCCTCGACTGGGGTTCCTCCTGGTCCTTTTGCAGCGCCGGCAAGGATATTTTTCTTGGTGTCTGACGGCTGACCAATACCCTGGGTATTTGCACAGATTGGCCACTGGAGGGCGCAGTGCTACCAAACTTGGCACACTTGTAGGGTTTGTCCTCGTGGTCATCGGGGTCAACTTTGGTTCAGCTGCGGCATCCGGTTTGGGAGTTAGCTGCTAGTCAGTGAAGTGTCCCTCACTGGCTTGCTGGTTCCTTGAAGTTTTAGAGTAGTACTTCCACTCTGGAGGGAGTTCTCAGGCGATTGGCAAAACCTGGAAGTCCTTTGGGGTTTTTGCAGAGTAGTCCAGATGTCCAGCAGCCTTCTGCTGTGATTGTCAGGTCCTGGGTGCAGCAGGCAGGGTTTGGTGCCTATTCTTTGGTGCAGCAGGTCCACAGTTCTCGTGCTGTGGATCTTCTTGGTACTGGTCTTCTTTTGTCCATCAAATCTTATTTCCTGATCTATCGGTGCCCACTAAATACTGTATTTACTGGGCATTTTAGGGGGAACCTGATAGTGACCAATGGGTCATCTACCTTTGGGTGGCTACACCCACTGAGTGACCACTTCCGGTGGGCAGAGGTCTGTTCTCTACACCTGATTTGCTGGTTTCCTTCCATCCAAGATGGAGGTAAATTAAATGGAGGGTCCATCTCGCAGGCAACACCTTAGGGGTGGTGCATTCCAAGTTGGGCCCCTCCTCCTGTCCTTTGTGCGATTTCCCGCCATTACTCCTGCCAACATGGGGGTTTGCAATGCGGGCTGCCACCTGCTGCTAGCAGAAAGCCTGGGGGTCGCGTTTCAAAGGCAGTAGGCCCTTTGAAGCTCACCACCAGGACAGTGCACATTCCTGAGGGAGGGGGTGTTAGCACCTCCACCCAGGAAAGGCTTTTTCTGCAACCCAGAGAGAGAATCTCTCACCCCAAGTTTTTAGACTGGCTGTCTAGTTAGAACCAGTCAGCAACCATGTCAGTGTAGTTAGCGTTTGCAGGGGGCACCTCTAAGGTGACCCCTAGGTACCTTCAATAATAAGTCCAATATTGATACCAGTTCGGATTTATCATTCTTAGTTGTTTGATACCAAACAACCCAGGGTTCAGAGTGGCCATCGTATCTGCGACGCTTGTGTTGACCAGTGTCCAGCACATATATTAAAATGGCTACTCTGTCCAATAACTATGCCCAAGATTTGGCAAAGACATAGTGGGGGCATAGTGCTCATGCAGCTATGCCCTAACATATAGTATGGTGCACCCTGCCTTAGGGCTGGAAGGCCTGCCAGATGGGTGTCTTACCCTTAGTGCATGCAGTGTATAGTGGGCAGGGCACACAGGCAGTGTGTCATGTCGAGTTTACTTTTTAGGTTTGCTCCAGGGCACTCAGCCTGCAATTGCAGTGCTGGGTGCATCTGGATGCATGGCCCTAGAGGATTTCATAATCAGTGCTGCTGCCCTCAGGGGCCTACCCTTAGTCCCCCATGCCCTGGGTACCTAAGTACCATTAACTAGGGACCTAGAGTGATAGCTAAAGGGGTCTACAATTGTGCCAGGGCATCACATCAGTTTTAGGGAAAGAGCTCTGTCCCAGGGAACCTGGTTAGCAGGGGCCCTGGCCACTACAATTTCTAGGCTACATCTGGCAAAAAGTGTGGGGCTAACCATGTCAAAAAGAGGTCTTTCCTCATAGAAAGAAACATATTGAACTCTGTATTGTATTTACAGCTCGTAGGGAGCACAGAATGCGTTTTAAGGGTGTGTTCTTTTCTTAAAGCTGCTGTAAGGTACAGAGAATCAATGGAAGGTTAAAGAAATGGCAGACAAGGTTTACTAATTGTGGTGTGGAGCAGTCCCCCTCAGAGACAATGGACAGTTTAGGTTATCCTGTAAACTGAACTGAGATTTGTTCTCGGGTGGAGTGGGAGGCTCAGCATCAGCACAGCAGAATCACCTGGAGTTTAGGTGAGCGGCTTTACGACAGCCATCTTTGGCACAAAAAGTGAAACACATGGTGTAGGAGGCTGGACTGGCTTGTAGTGAGTACCAAGGGGTACTTGCACCTTGCACCAGGCCCAGTTATCCCTTATTAGTGTATAGGGTGTCTAGCAGCTTAGGCTGATAGATAATGGTAGCTTAGCAGAGCAGCTTAGGCTGAACTAGGAGACGTGTGAAGCTACTACAGTACCACAAGTGTCACTTGCACAATATCATAAGAAAACACAATACACAGTTATACTAAAAATAAAGGTACTTTATTTTTATGACAATATGCCAAAGTACCTCAGAGTGTACCCTCAGAGTGAGGATAGCAAATATACACAAGTTATATGTACACAGTACTAAAAATATGCAGTATAGTCTTAGAAAACAGTGCAAACAATGTATAGTTACAATAGGATGCAATGGGGACACATAGGGATAGGGGCAACACAAACCATATACTCCAAAAGTGGAATGCGAACCACGAATGGACCCCAAACCTATGTGACCTTGTAGAGGGTCGCTGGGACTATTAGAAAATATTGAGAGTTAGAAAATTAGCCCTCCCCAAGACCCTGAAAAGTGAGTGCAAAGTGCACTAAAGTTCCCCAAAAGACAAAGAAGTTGTGATAGAGGAATAATGCAGGAAAGACACAAACCAACAATGCAACAACTGTGGATTTCCAATCTAGGGTACCTGTGGAACAAGGGGACCAAGTCCAAAAGTCACAAGCAAGTCGGAGATGGGCATATGCCCAGGAAATGCCAGCTGTGGGTGCAAAGGAGCTTCTACTGGACAGAAGAAGCAAAGGTTTCTGGAGGAATGAAAAGGGCTAGAGACTTCCCCTTTGGTGGACGGATCCCTCTTGCCGTGGAGAGTCGTGCAGAAGTGTTTTCCCGCCGAAAGAACGCCAACAAGCCTTGCTAGCTGCAAATCGTGCGGTTAGCGTTTTTGGACGCTGCTGTGGCCTAGGAGGAACCAGGAGGTCGCAAATTGGACCAGCAGAGAGAGGGGACGTCGAGCAAGACAAGGAGCCCTCTCTGAAGCAGGTAGCACCCGGAGAAGGGCCAGAAACAGGCACTACGAGGATGCGTGAAACGGTGCTCACCCGAAGTTACATAAAGGAGTCCCACGTCGCCGGAGACCAACTTAGAAAGTCGTGCAATGCAGGTTAGAATGCCGTGGACCCAGGCTTGGCTGTGCACAAAGGATTTCCGCCGGAAGTGCACAGGGGCCGGAGTAGCTGCAAAAGTCGCGGTTCCCAGCAATGCAGTCTAGCGAGGTGAGGCAAGGACTTACCTCCACCAAACTTGGACTGAAGAGTCACTGGACTGTGGGGGCCACTTGGACACAGTTGCTGGATTCGAGGGACCTCGCTCGTCGTGCTGAGAGGAGACCCAAGGGACCGGTAATGCAGCTTTTTGGTGCCTGCGGTTGCAGGGGGAAGATTCCGTCGACCCACGGGAGATTTCTTCGGAGCTTCTGGTGCAGAGAGGAGGCAGACTACCCCCACAGCATGCACAAGCAGGAAAACAGTCGAGAAGGCAGCAGGATCAGCGTTACAGAGTTGCAGTAGTCGTCTTTGCTACTATGTTGCAGGTTTGCAGGCTTCCAGCGCGGTCAGCAGTCGATTCCTTATCAGAAGGTGAAGAGGGAGATGCAGAGGAACTCGGATGAGCTCTTGCATTCGTTATCTAAAGTTTCCCCAGAGACAGAGACCCTAAATAGCCAGAAAAGAGGGTTTGGCTACTTAGGAGAGAGGATAGGCTAGCAACACCTGAAGGAGCCTATCAGAAGGAGTCTCTGACGTCACCTGGTGGCACTGGCCACTCAGAGCAGTCCAGTGTGCCAGCAGCACCTCTGTTTCCAAGATGGCAGAGGTCTGGAGCACACTGGAGGAGCTCTGGACACCTCCCAGGGGAGGTGCAGGTCAGGGGAGTGGTCACTCCCCTTTCCTTTGTCCAGTTTCGCGCCAGAGCAGGGCTAAGGGGTCCCCTGAACCGGTGTAGACTGGCTTATGCAGAATTGGGCACATCTGTGCCCAAGAAAGCATTTCCAGAGGCTGGGGGAGGCTACTCCTCCCCTGCCTTCACACCATTTTCCAAAGGGAGAGGGTGTCACACCCTCTCTCAGAGGAAGTTCTTTGTTCTGCCATCCTGGGCCAGGCCTGGCTGGACCCCAGGAGGGCAGATGCCTGTCTGAGGGGTTGGCAGCAGCTGCAGTGAAACCCCAGGAAGGGCAGTTTGGCAGTACCAGGGTCTGTGCTACAGACCACTGGGATCATGGGATTGTGCCAACTATGCCAGGATGGCATAGAGGGGGCAATACCCTGATCATAGACATGTTACATGGCCATATTCGGAGTTACCATTGTGAAGCTACATATAGGTAGTGACCTATATGTAGTGCACGCGTGTAATGGTGTCCCCGCACTCACAAAGTTCAGGGAATTGGCTCTGAACAATGTGGGGGCACCTTGGCTAGTGCCAGGGTGCCCTCACACTAAGTAACTTTGCACCTAACCTTTACCAGGTAAAGGTTAGACATATAGGTGACTTATAAGTTACTTAAGTGCAGTGTAAAATGGCTGTGAAATAACGTGGACGTTATTTCACTCAGGCTGCAGTGGCAGGCCTGTGTAAGAATTGTCAGAGCTCCCTATGGGTGGCAAAAGAAATGCTGCAGCCCATAGGGATCTCCTGGAACCCCAATACCCTGGGTACCTCAGTACCATATACTAGGGAATTATAAGGGTGTTCCAGTAAGCCAATGTAAATTGGTAAAAATGGTCACTAGCCTGTTAGTGACAATTTGGAAAGAAATGAGAGAGCATAACCACTGAGGTTCTGGTTAGCAGAGCCTCAGTGAGACAGTTAGGCACTACACAGGGAACACACACATATAGGCCACAAACTTATGAGCACTGGGGTCCTGACTAGCAGGGTCCCAGTGACACATAACAAACATACTGAAAACATAGGGTTTTCACTATGAGCACTGGGCCCTGGCTAGCAGGATCCCAGTGAGACAGTGAAAACACCCTGACATACACTCACAAACAGGCCAAAAGTGGGGGTAACAAGGCTAGAAAGAGGCTACTTTCTCACACAACCCCCCCCCAAACGAAGGACAATAAGGCTAACCTTGGCCAGTTGAGACTTTATTGTCTAAGTGGTGATAAGTAGAGAGTAGCTCTGCAATAGACTGGTTACTCCCTTTATCATCCACTATATGGTTACTTCCCTGTGGGGATGTAAACCACCCTGTTTGAAGTTTTTTAGCTAAGTAACAATGTGAAGATGTATTTTCAGAGTTTCTATCAGTAAGTTTTAGTTTAGAGCAGTGCGAATTGTCCATTGAACCTATTTGTAGTGATGGAAATGCCAGACAGGGATGCTGTCTCAGAAAAGCCATAGCTGGGCAAAAACTTTGTCCATATGGCTGGAAGAGAGAACAGGGATGCTGTTTCTCTTGGGTTGGAGCAGGGCAGGGATGCTGTCCTATGAGCTCCACACTAGGGCAGGGATGCTGTCCTAAGTGTTGTGAGGCAGTGCAGAGTTTCTGCACTAAAGTTTCTCTGGGAGGGTTGGAGGGATGCTCCATGTTAACTAAAATGGTGCTCTTTTTCTCACCAATGTTAGTTATCCCACAGAGAGGTACTTCTACCTCAGGGAGTCCAGCTTTGCCAGCTGATGATTCCCTTGGAACAGGTGCCACCCCAGGAGAGGTTTCTCCCACCACAGGAATGGTATCCTGAATGGTAGGGTGGTTAGGGGATACTGTGATACCCTTTTTACCTGTTGTTGGAGAGGGATCCTGAGTTTCCAGGCCTTCTCTCCTTTGCTTTTTCATTTCAGTAGAAATGAGAGGGAACAATTCATCTGGGATGCCCAGCATGGCTGCATGGGCATAAAACTCTACATCAGCCCAACCTGAGGCCTCTAGGTCATTACCTAAGAGACAGTCTACAGGTAAGCTAGGTGATACCACCACCTGCTTAGGGCCAGTAACTCCACCCCAACTAAACTGAATTATAGCTAAGGGAAGAAACTTAGTGGAGTTATGGACATCAATAATCTTATACTGTTGTCCAATGATGTGTTGATCAGAGTGCACTAGGTTTTCAGTCACCAAAGTGATACTGGCACCTGTGTCCCTGTAGGCCAAGGCCTCAACACCATTTATTGAAACTGTCTGCCTGTATTTATCCATTGTAAGGGGACAAGCAGCCAGTGTGGCAAGGCCAATGCCACTAGGTGTGACAAAAACTGTCTTGGGACTGACTACCCCAGTTTCTACTATGGACCCATAAGTGAACCCAACTACACCCTTAACTTGACTGTTGCCAGCAGTCCCACCACTAGTACCACTACTGCTAGGGGCACTAGAGCTTGATGTATTAGTGGTGGTAGGCTCAGGGGGTTTACCTGGACAGGACTTATCCCCTGGCCTATGGCCTCTATTTTTACACACAAAGCACCAAGGCTTTTTAAATTGTGTAGGTTGAGAAGAAGAGGAAGAATTTGTTTTATCCCCACCCCCTGAAGAGTGTTTAAGATTTGAAGTGGGATCTTTGGTTTTACCCTTGTCCCCATGCTTATCTTGAGATTTTTCACCATCTTTCTTCTTATTGTTCTCTTTGTCACCCCCTGTATGAACTTTTCTGTTCACCCTTGTTCTGACCCATTTGTCTGCCTTCTTTCCCAATTCTTGGGGAGAGGTCAGATCAGAGTCCACCAAGTACTGGTGCAACAAATCAGACACACAATTATTAAGAATATGCTCTCTCAGGATCAAGTTATACAGGCTGTCATAATCAGTAACTTTACTGCCATGTAACCACCCCTCCAAGGCCTTCACTGAATGGTCAATGAAATCAACCCAGTCTTGTGAAGACTCCTTTTTGGTCTCTCTGAACTTTATCCTGTATTGTTCAGTGGTTAAGCCATAACCATCCAGGAGTGCATTCTTAAGAACTGTAAAATTATTGGCATCACTTTCTTTCACAGTAAGGAGTCTATCCCTACCCTTTCCACTAAATGATAGCCATAGGATAGCAGCCCACTGCCTTTGAGGGACATCCTGTACAACACAGGCCCTCTCAAGTGCAGCAAATCACATGTTAATGTCATCCCCCTCCTTATAAGGGGGAACTATCTTGTGCAGATTCCTGGAATCATGCTCTTTTGCAGGATGACTATGGGGAATACTGCTGCTGCCACCATGGGTTTCTAAACCCAACTTCTGTCTTTCCTTCTCTAGTTCAAAAGACTGTCTATCCAAATCCAGCTGTTGCTTTTTAAGCTTCAGTCTGGTTTGTTCCACCCTCAACTTATTGAGTTCCCTCTCTAACATTCTGTCATCAGGGTTGGTGGGAGGGACATTCCTAGATACAGAGGTATGATGGGAATGAACAGAAGGAGACCTGTCCCTTACAGAGGGCACCCTAACAGCTTGGCTAACAGAAACATCAGTACCACTGTGGTGTGAATACTCTAAATGCTTTTGCTATGATGTGAGACAACACTATTTGTATGGTGTGGCTCTTCATCATTACCAACTATGCTAGACTGTCTAGTAATGGGCAGGCTAGGAAGTTTCTTTCCTGAATCTTTTCCTGGGGGAGTCCCTGGATCAGATTGGGAACCATTAGCTACTTTTTCAACAGATGGGGCACTTTTAGCCTTATCTTGTTCTCTAAGCATGTTAAGTAACAATTCCAAGGAAGGATTCTTCCCTACACTCAAACCTCTCTCTATGCAGAGACTCCTTGCTCCTTTCCAGATAAGGTGATCCTATGCAATCTTAGACAGGTCAACATTTTGGCCTGTGCCAGACATTTTAGAGAGAGTTAAAGTGATAGAAAAAGAGAAAAAAGTTTGTCAGAACTTTTTAGAAAGACAGAGAAAAAAACTTTTAAAACTTTTTAGAACTTTTTAGAAAGTTTAGAAGTACTTTTCAGCACTTAGAATAGAGTGAAAAGAGGAAATGCAAAACTTTTTGACTATGTGTATATACACTGACCTTGTTTTGTATATTTTTCTCTTATGAAAAGTACAATGACAAGAGTGGTAAGTAGTCTCAAAGCACTTATCCCACCACTGCACAACCAATGTAGGAGGCTGGACTGGCTTGTAGTGAGTACCAAGGGGTACTTGCACCTTGCACCAGGCCCAGTTATCCCTTATTAGTGTATAGGGTGTCTAGCAGCTTAGGCTGATAGATAATGGTAGCTTAGCAGAGCAGCTTAGGCTGAACTAGGAGACGTGTGAAGCTACTACAGTACCACAAGTGTCACTTGCACAATATCATAAGAAAACACAATACACAGTTATACTAAAAATAAAGGTACTTTATTTTTATGACAATATGCCAAAGTATCTCAGAGTGTACCCTCAGAGTGAGGATAGCAAATATACACAAGTTATATGTACACAGTACTAAAAATATGCAGTATAGTCTTAGAAAACAGTGCAAACAATGTATAGTTACAATAGGATGCAATGGGGACACATAGGGATAGGGGCAACACAAACCATATACTCCAAAAGTGGAATGCGAACCACGAATGGACCCCAAACCTATGTGACCTTGTAGAGGGTCGCTGGGACTATTAGAAAATAGTGAGAGTTAGAAAATTCGCCCTCCCCAAGACCCTGAAAAGTGAGTGCAAAGTGCACTAAAGTTCCCCAAAAGACAAAGAAGTCGTGATAGAGGAATAATGCAGGAAAGACACAAACCAACAATGCAACAACTGTGGATTTCCAATCTAGGGTACCTGTGGAACAAGGGGACCAAGTCCAAAAGTCACAAGGATGCGTGAAACGGTGCTCACCCGAAGTTACACAAAGGAGTCCCACGTCGCCGGAGACCAACTTAGAAAGTCGTGCAATGCAGGTTAGAGTGCCGTGGACCCAGGCTTGGCTGTGCACAAAGGATTTCCGCCGGAAGTGCACAGGGGCCGGAGTAGCTGCAAAAGTCGCGGTTCCCAGCAATGCAGTCTAGCGAGGTGAGGCAAGGACTTACCTCCACCAAACTTGGACTGAAGAGTCACTGGACTGTGGGGGCCACTTGGACACAGTTGCTGGATTCGAGGGACCTCGCTCGTCGTGCTGAGAGGAGACCCAAGGGACCGGTAATGCAGCTTTTTGGTGCCTGCGGTTGCAGGGGGAAGATTCCGTCGACCCACGGGAGATTTCTTCGGAGCTTCTGGTGCAGAGAGGAGGCAGACTACCCCCACAGCATGCACAAGCAGGAAAACAGTCGAGAAGGCGGCAGGATCAGCGTTACAGAGTTGCAGTAGTCGTCTTTGCTACTATGTTGCAGGTTTGCAGGCTTCCAGCGCGGTCAGCAGTTGATTCCTTATCAGAAGGTGAAGAGGGAGATGCAGAGGAACTCGGATGAGCTCTTGCATTCGTTATCTAAAGTTTCCCCAGAGACAGAGACCCTAAATAGCCAGAAAAGAGGGTTTGGCTACTTAGGAGAGAGGATAGGCTAGCAACACCTGAAGGAGCCTATCAGAAGGAGTCTCTGACGTCACCTGGTGGCACTGGCCACTCAGAGCAGTCCAGTGTGCCAGCAGCACCTCTGTTTCCAAGATGGCAGAGGTCTGGAGCACACTGGAGGAGCTCTGGACACCTCCCAGGGGAGGTGCAGGTCAGGGGAGTGGTCACTCCCCTTTCCTTTGTCCAGTTTCACGCCAGAGCAGGGCTAAGGGGTCCCCTGAACCGGTGTAGACTGGCTTATGCAGAATTGGGCACATCTGTGCCAAAGAAAGCATTTCCAGAGGCTGGGGGAGGCTACTCCTCCCCTGCCTTCACACCATTTTCCAAAGGGAGAGGGTGTCACACCCTCTCTCAGAGGAAGTTCTTTGTTCTGCCATCCTGGGCCAGGGCTGGCTGGTCCCCAGGAGGGCAGATGCCTGTCTGAGGGGTTGGCAGCAGCAGCAGCTGCAGTGAAACCCCAGGAAGGGCAGTTTGGCAGTACCAGGGTCTGTGCTACAGACCACTGGGATCATGGGATTGTGCCAACTATGCCAGGATGGCATAGAGGGGGCAATTCCCTGATCATAGACATGTTACATGGCCATATTCGGAGTTACCATTGTGAAGCTACATATAGGTAGTGACCTATATGTAGTGCACGCGTGTAATGGTGTCCCCGCACTCACAAAGTTCAGGGAATTGGCTCTGAACAATGTGGGGGCACCTTGGGTAGTGCCAGGGTGCCCTCACACTAAGTAACTTTGCACCTAACCTTTACCAGGTAAAGGTTAGACATATAGGTGACTTATAAGTTACTTAAGTGCTGTGTAAAATGGCTGTGAAATAACGTGGACGTTATTTCACTCAGGCTGCAGTGGCAGGCCTGTGTAAGAATTGTCAGAGCTCCCTATGGGTGGCAAAAGAAATGCTGCAGCCCATAGGGATCTCCTGGAACCCCAATACCCTGGGTACCTCAGTACCATATACTAGGGAATTATAAGGGTGTTCCAGTAAGCCAATGTAAATTGGTAAAAATGGTCACTAGCCTGTTAGTGACAATTTGGAAAGAAATGAGAGAGCATAACCACTGAGGTTCAGTTAGGCACTACACAGGGAACACACACATATAGGCCACAAACTTATGAGCAATGGGGTCCTGACTAGCAGGGTCCCAGTGACACATAACAAACATACTGAAAACATAGGGTTTTCACTATGAGCACTGGGCCCTGGCTAGCAGGATCCCAGTGAGACAGTGAAAACACCCTGACATACACTCACAAACAGGCCAAAAGTGGGGGTAACAAGGCTAGAAAGAGGCTACTTTCTCACACATGGGGTTTCAATCTTCATTTACTGGAATCCCTCAGGAATCATGAATTCCACTCTGCTATGATGTTGGAGCCCCCGGGTAGATGAACTCCTGTTAATGAGATTCCCTTCACCAGGCAATAATGCCACAGTCCGGGGATATATATGTTAGGCCTTTGAATCTCGTACCTCCCAACTTGTTAACACACTGCACCTTTGATACGTTGTCCATCTTCAGTAGTGTAAACATTTCACCTTGTTCTTTGCCGTGCTGTGGATGGTGAAGGATCTTGCTAGCAGTTACAGACAGTTTATGTGATGATTCAGTTCCTCCTGGGACCACTAACCCTCATTATATACTTTTTAACATCTGGCTCCCCAGCCCCATCTACTGGCATCTGTCTAAATGATGACCTCCGGGACTGAGCTGAAGATTGCTTGGCCGTTCTATACTTCCATATGGTTCAACCAGCAGGTCATCTCCGTTGTGACGTTTTCCATCAGTGCCAGCTCTTCCAAATAGGAGATTCCCTTCTGTAGGTGTTTGATCTTCAGCCCATGTGGGGCCATGCAGTGCAGTGCCGTGGGGAAAGTCGCCTAAATAGATGACGATAGAAGTCCCTCTACCCTCACAGGACATTGCCGACAGCGCCACATGGAGCCATCCTCAATGCCACAGTGCGGCAGGTGCAGCAGCACCTGTCGCTCAGTCTTCTTAGTCCCTTCTTGCCCTTGTTGATCTTGCTGAGAGGCAATTCCAGGATTGCTTTCTGAAAGTAAATCGTAAAACACAGACCCTCAAAAACACTCTGTGCTTTGTTATCCGATCTGACTTGCTCAGATTGATCACAAATCCCAGATCCTCCTGCCAAGTGAGCTTGAGTCAGAAGAGTGTTCTTGTCCTGTACCATGAGAATCATGCCATCCAGGTACATTATTAGTCTACATCCCGTGTACATAACCAAGCAACTTCTGGTTTCAGTACTTTTGAGAAACTCCACAGGGCGGATGAGCGTCAGGAAGAAAGAACCTTTCAACTTCTATACCCAGTCTCTCCAGAGAACCTGTGTACACAGCTGATGTTGCAGAAAAATTAGGGCCATCAAATAGGTGTCCTTTAAATCCAACCTGATCGTCCAATCTCCTTGACTTACAAGATCCCTCAGAAGATGGATACTTTCCATCCCGAAGTCCTGTAAATCAGCCAGCCATTGGACTCTCTGAAGTTTATTCTTGGGCGGACACCCTTGTGTTTCCTTTTACTATAAAAAAATTGCTTAAAATTCTCCTGGATAGAAAAAGGATCTTTCAATTACACCCTTGCTCTCTAATCCTTGTACCTCCTGCTGTACAATGCCACAGACCTTTTTCTGAGAATGTAATTGGTTCAGGCGTTATTGCTTGTCTAGGGGTTCCCCAAATCTCTAACCAGAACGTGTGCACCATCTGATAGACCATGCATCTGAGGGAATCTCCTTCCATTTGCCCAGACACTCTTCCATCCTGCCTGTTGTACTAGGGAAGAAACCCTTATCCTTACCTGTGATATCATTGGCCACTTCTGCCCGTGTGTCCTCCATTCAATGTGTTCCTTGAGGGGAAAAAGGGTGAGTAACCCTTTGGTTCTGCCCAATCTGAGCGTTTTATTTGAAGAAGCAGCAGGACAAGCATGTCAGTCGGTGCCAGCCCAGTCAAAAACTTTGGGGCTGAATACTCTTTCTGCAGAGAGGATTGAGCTATATGTAGCACAGTAGAGGCTTACACAAATTTGGATATGTTCTTTAAAAAGGGTTTGAATACATCCTTGCTGTGATCCCAGCCTTTAGGGGTTTTGCTGACTCAGACTTGAGCTTCTTATTGGTAACCCTGAGGAATACGAATCCCTGGATCATTTGGGCTCCTTGTCTGAGTCATTGGAAGAGGGAACCACTGCTCCCTTGTTCGTGGTCAGACCACTGGTCCCTGATAGGGCTTGAGTCAAAGTGAGCAGCCCGTTAGTGTGCGCTCCTTCCTGGGAGAAATTAGATCGGGATGTTATCAACAATTAGCATAGTATCCCAAATGAGTCTGCCACCCACATTCTCAAATCAAAGCTGTCCCTTTCGGTGAGGCTGTCAGAATCAGACGTAACTGCCAAGAAGATCAAGAATTTTCCAAGCAGCTGGAATCACTGGAACAAAGCCTCCTAAACCGAGGTTATTCTCAGAGATTGCTGAGTAACACACACGACAGGATAGTGAAGGTCAACAGAGAGTCCTCACTTTCCAATAAAACACACAGGAAGGTTGATAAAAGGAAAGCCCTGTCTTTCAGAACCACGTACAGCTGTGCCAGCTCAGATGTGTTCAAGATCCTGAAGAGTAACCGGCACCTTTTACTATCCGATGAGATTCTCAAGAAAAGTCTTAAAAACAAACCAGACGTGGTTCATCGCAGGGAACACACTTTGAGGGACCAACTGTGCCACAGTTTTTTACCAACAGTTGTAAACGACAGTTGGTTTCCCCCACCACCACTAGGGTTTTACAAATGTGGCCACTGCAATGTATGCAAATTTGTTTTGGACAAAATAAAGGAATTTTGTTACAAGACAAACATGACATATTCCATTAGACAATTTATGAATTGTAACACCAAATTTGTTGCATACTGCGTCATCTGTACCTGCAACAAAATCTATGTTGGGAGTACCATCAGACCTTTTAAAGAAAGACTACAGGAACACATTAGGGCAATCAGAAACAATAACAAGGACTATCCCTTTGTAGTACATTCCAATTTGGAACTTTCATTGCAAGAAAGACTGGGCATACACACACATGGTATTGCCACTTTGGGCAGTTGCCCAAGGGGTGGCAATAGGACTCTCCGCCTTAGGCAACTGGAGAGCAGATGGATTATTAAGTTACGGGCAGTCGAGGAGGGTCTTAACTCCGACAAGGAGCTGCATTTCTTTCTATAGTTCATTACCCTTTAAGGACATCTTTCTAACAGAATTGATATTACTACCATGGACTCTTCTCCTGCATGTACAACCCTGAGTATATCTGTTGACAATTATTATATGCCATGAAAAAACATTTTGTGGTACCTAAGTTGTGTTTTCTATGCCAAGGCTGTTTCACTATCATATGTGACCATATTTTCATCTGTTATTTCAATTGGAATGACTGGTATTTCATACACCCAAACCTGTGCATCTGTACTTCTCTTATGCCACTTTGGGGGTCATTCCAACCCTGGCGGTCGGTGTTAAAGCGGTGGCAAAACCGCCAACAGGCTGGCGGTAAAAAAAATGGAATTCCGACCCTGGCGGAAACCGCCAACAGAGACCGCCACTTCAACACACCGCCCGCCACGGCGGGACAAACAAACAGCACGGCGGTCACCGCCAACAGACCGGCGGGAGTCAATGTACCGCCCACCCTATCACAACCCACCAATCTGCCACCTTTTGCGGGGCGGTAGCCCCGCCGATAAAAACACGGCGGAAACAGCCATTTCGAACGGAAAACGCTCACCTCCATACACCCCACGAGGAATCTGGACAGCATGGAACCCGAACTCCACATCCTCCCAGCGATTGTCTTCCTGCTCCTCTACCAGGAGCACGAACGCCGGCGCAGAAGACAACGGTGAGTACTGCACCTACGACACAGGGGAGGGGGGAGGCAAAAAATTACGGGGACACACATACGCGACACCCCCACCCCCACCCTCACCCACTACAACACACACATCAATGCCTAGCAACAACTCAGAGTGACACCCCCCAAACCCCCCGGAAGAATGCAAAGACAAAAGGAAATGATTCAAAACATTGGAATATATTGTATCACTGGCTTAAAAATATATCACACATCTAAAACCTTTATATACATAAATTTCAAAGTCCGATCATTGTAGCAGGCATTGTCCGTGGAGCACTGGGCCCAAATCACATGGGCAAAGCCCACACAGGATACCTGACTCCAACGGAGAGAACACTGCAGGGGCATCAGATAGGAAAACTACAGGCACCTCAGGGGGAAGGGAAGGGGGGGCACCTCAGCCAGATGAGTCCACGACGCCAGATCCACGAGGGGCCTCCATGGCCACTGTTCCATCCTGGGGAGTGCAAACCCACAGTCTCTCAAGTCTCTACAGTGGGTGGTTTGCCCACTGTTACATCCTGGGGAGTGCAAAGCCACAGTCTCTCAAGTCTCTACAGTGGGTGGTTTGCCCACTTTACCATCCTGGGGAGTGCAAAGCCACAGTCTCTCAAGTCTCTACAGTGGGTGGTTTGCCCACTTTACAATCCTGGGGAGTGCAAAGCCACAGTCTCTCAAGTCTCAACAGTGGGTGGCTTGCCCACTGTTCCATCCTGGGGAGTGCAAAGCCACAGTCTCTCAAGTGGATAACAGTCTCCACTGGTTCTGGAGGGGGACTGGTGCCCAGAGTGCTTCGTCCAGCCCTGCCCGACACAGATGCGGGCCTGCCCCTTCTGCCAATGGGCCAGCGGTGCTTGAGATGAAGGGCCCTGTTCAGCGGTGCTTGATACGGCGGTGCCCTGTTCAGCGGTGCTTGAGACGGCGGTGCCCTGTTCAGCGGTGCTTGAGACGGCGGTGCCCTGTTCAGCGGTGCTTGAGACGGCGGTGCCCTGTTCAGCGGTGCTTGAGATGAAGGGCCCAGTTCAGCGGTGCTTGAGATGAAGGGCCCAGTTCAGTGGTGCTTGAGGCGGCGGTGCCCTGTTCAGCGGTGCTTGAGACGGCGGTGCCCCTGTTCAGTGGTGCTTGAGACGGCTGTGCCCTGTTCAGCGGTGCTTGAGACGGTGGGGCCCTGTTCAGCGGTGCTTGAGATGAAGGGCCCAGTTCAGCGGTGCTTAAGATGAAGGGCCCAGTTCAGCGGTGCTTGAGACAGCGGTGCCCTGTTCAGCGGTGCTTGAGACGGCTGTGCCCTGTTCAGCGGTGCTTGAGACGGCGGTGCCCTGTTCAGCGGTGCTTGAGATGAAGGGCCCAGTTCAGCGGTGCTTGAGATGAAGGGCCCAGTTCAGCGGTGCTTGAGACTGCGGATCCCTGTTCAGCGGTGCTTGAGACGGCGGTGCCCTGTTCAGCGGTGCTTGAGATGAAGGGCCCAGTTCAGCGGTGCTTGAGATGAAGGGCCCAGTTCAGCGGTGCTTGAGGCGGCGGTGCCCTGTTCAGCGGTGCTTGAGACGGCGGTGCCCTGTTCAGCGGTGCTTGAGACGGCGGTGCCCTGTTCAGCGGTGCTTGAGATGAAGGGCCCAGTTCAGCGGTGCTTGAGATGAAGGGCCCTGTTCAGCGGTGCTTGAGACGGCGGTGCCCTGTTCAGCGGTGCATCGGATGAGTGTCCAGGTCAGCGGATCCGGCCATGGCATGGAGGTCATTCGCCACCTGACCTGTGGCTGGCGGTGCCTTCCTGCCCATCTGTCGTGTGGCTTGCGGGGCCCTCCTGGGATGCAGTACCGGGCCTGTGGGTGTCCTCCTGCCCACCTGGGATGGGGCTTGCGGGGCCCTCCTGGGCTGCAGTTCCGGGTCTGTGGGTGTCCTCCTGCCCCCCTGGGATGGGGCTGGCGGGGCCCTCCTGGCCAGCTGGCCTGCTGGTGGACTTGTCAGGCGTGCTGCCCTTCCCACCCTTCCCTGTTCGCCTGTGGCCCTTTCCCACCTTTGGCGGTGTGCCAGGTGGCACCACACTTCCTGCCGAAGCCATGGTAGGAATTTTGGTCCCTGGTGTCTTCGGCCTCTCGCGCCGGCCACTGGCAATCTTCGGATGCTTTACCGGGGGTGGGTTGGCCGTGCCTTGGCTCCTTACTGAACTGGCTGTCCTTGAGGGTGGGGGACTCCACAGTCCATGGAAAACTGTCTTTACAGGTCCCGCTTTTGTGGTGGCTGAGGTGCTGACTGGAGTCCTATGAGATGGACGGGGTGGAGGAGTTGTTGGAAAGAGGTCAAGTTTGGAAAGGAAAAGCAATTTAGGAAGAGAGGGACGGGTAGGTGTAGTGGGTATGGGAGTGGAGGAAGAGGTTGTGGTTGTAGGAGTTTTCAGTCTGGTGTCTTTGGGTGCAGGTGCTTGTGCTGGATGCTGTCGTGAGGTGGATGGCTGTTGGGTGGGTGGCTGCCTGCGTTTGTGTAGCTTGGAAGAGGGGGTGACAGACACACTGGGAGAGGACACAGGGGACGTGTAAATGGTAGTGGGGGTGGTGACCTCACGTGTGCGGGGTGTTCTGGTGGGTGTGCTGGTGATGGACGTAGTGGCTGAAGATGTTGTGCATGCAGGTGTGAGTGGAGACGTGACAGGGAGGGAGGAGGGAGACGAGGAGGAGGGGGACACAGTGGAGGCAGTGGGTGTTGGTATGCCTGTATGTGGATGTTGCTTGTGTAAATGCTTGTGTGATGTGTGGTGCTTATGTCTGGCTGAGCTTCCCTTGGGTGTTGAGGTGTGTGCAGGCTGGTCTGATGGTGTGTCTGGGATAGGCAGAGGTACAGGTCATAGGGTATGGGTGGAGGAAGTTGGAGGGGGGAGGCTAGAGACAGGGACAATTGCTGCCATCAGTGCTGAGGCCAGAGTGTTGAACAATCGCTGATGGGCAGCCTGACCAGAATGAATGCCCTCCAGGTATGCATTACTCTGGTGCACCTCCATTTCTACACCCTGGATGGCATTCAAAAGGGTAGACTGCCCAACAATGAGCATCCTCAGGAGGTCAATGACCTCCTCACTGATGGCAGCAGGGGTGACTGGGGCAGGGCCTGAGGTGCCTGGGGCGAAGGAGATGCCCACCTTCCTGGGTGAGCGGGCACGGGGCAAACGCTGAGGGGCTGCTGGGAGGGTGGTGCTGGTGCGCTGGGTGGCGGCCCTGTTGTTGCGGGGGGCACGGATGTTGCCGCCACCACAAGGGAGCTCCCTTCAGAGGACGAGTCGCTGTCACTAATGTCTGCACGAGTCCCCGCTGTGGAGCTCCCCTCGCCCTCCGTCCCACTGGTGTATTCGGACTCCGTTGCATGGCCCTCCAGGGCCATGTGGGATGCAGCTCCCTCGTGCTCCAATGCCACTTCTCCTCCGCCTGATGATGCTAATGCACACATGAACAAGAAGACCACAAAAAAGGGGGGGGGAATAAAGACATGTTGAGTGCATGCATTGGCGACACCGTTGGCGGAGAGGACAGACACAGAAGCCCCCTGCACTATGCCGCGCACTTGGGGTCCACTACTCAATCCGTGGGACATGGCCTACAAGCCTATGGACGACAACTGCACACATAGATGACACAGGGCCAGGGATACCTGTACTTGGCACCCTGCAGAGGTGGGGGGCGGGGGCACAGGGCCATGCCTTACAGAGGGGCCTAGCCTACAGAAATCGCCCTGGCCTAGGGATACCCACAGCCCTCCTCCCCCACCCAGACACCTCCACTGCGCGCAAAGTCAGCAGAATGAGTTTGTACTCATCCCCTTGTGTCTGCTGTGATGTCCTCACGTGCCCATCCAAATCGGGGTAGGCCACCGCCAGGATCCGGGACATCAGGGGGGTCAAAGTACGACTGGCACCCCTCCCACGTTGGGAGGCCATCCCCAGCTGAGCCTCCGCCGTCTTCCTGCTCCAGCGTTGGATGTCCTCCCATCTCTTCCAGCAGTGGGTGCCCCGTCTGTGGTGGACCCCCAGGGCCCAAACGTCCTTGGCGATGGCACGCCAAATGTCTATCTTCTGGTGGGTGCTGACCTATGTGAAATGTACAGGGGGAGAAAAAGAGTCATCATCTTCTGCACCCTCAATGTGAGTGGCCCCCCATCCCTACCCTTGCCATGTGGCACATCCTGTCATCCGTCGTCTGATGCATGCCTCATTCGCTCCCCTCCCCACCATCTTTCATCCACCCGACTCAACACAGGCATTGGCCACAAAGCATGGTCCCAGTGTACTTACCTGTTGGTCTGGAGGACCGTAGAGTAGTGCATACTGGGGGAGGACCCTATCCACGAGTTTCTCCAATTCCTGAGCAGTGAAGGCAGGGGCCCTTTCCCCAGTCGCATGAGCCATTGTCTCTTCCAGACCGAGGTCACAGCAGCACTTGCAGTGTAGGTCCTCTCCTGTGGAAGATCAGGTATCGAGGTATAGAGTGATTAAGATAGAAAATGGCGGTCACGCCCGCGGCGGTGCGTACTGCGACCACCGGCACACATCGTCATTGGCTCCTGAGACCCATAGGGTTCAATGTTAACCAATGCTGCTTTGCGTCGCGGTCTTCGACCGCCTACCACCACGGTGTGCCACGCCAGCGCATTGACCTCACATCCCATTGTCGCACTTCACAGGTCAGGCAGCCGCCATTTCAAGGGCCCACATGGCTTAATTTCTACTGCGTCACACATACCTAGGCCTTGCATCGACACTCATACAAGCCATACAATGCATTGGGAATCGTGTTATGTGCAAGCTGTGGGAACGTACCTGTGGGTTGATTGACTCTGTGCTCGCTGTTGTCCTTCATAGGCACCGTCCGCTGGGACATGCGAGGAGATGGAGGAATCTTCCCGTGTACAGACCGCTGGTGGACCTGTCGACAATGGACGAAAGACATGTCATACTGACATACAGGCTTGACCGAGCCACTATACAGGAACTGTGTGCCCAGCTGGAGCCAGACCTGATGTCACCCAGCCGCCAACCCACAGGGATCCCCCCTCTAGTGCAGGTTCTGTCAGTACTCCATTTCTTTGCAAGTGGGTCATTTCAAACAACAGTGGCCATATCATCAGGGATGTCCCAGCCCATGTTTTCCAAGGTGTTGTCCAGAGTGTTGTCTGCCCTGCTCAAACACATGCAGAGCTACATCGTCTTCCCTGAGGTGGGGGATTTGTCTACAGTGAAGGGTGATTTCTATGCCCTTGGACATATCCCCAACATCATTGGTGCCATTGATGGGACACATGTTGCTTTGGTCCCCCCCAGCAGGAGTGAACAGGTGTACAGGAACAGGAAGAGTAATCATTCCATGAATGTCCAGATGGTCTGTTTGGCTGACCAGTACATCTCCCATGTTAATGCCAAGTTCCCTGGGTCAGTGCATGACGCGTACATCATGCGGAATAGCAGCATCCCTTACGTGATGGGTCAACTCCAGAGGCACCGTGTGTGGCTAATTGGTGACTCTGGTTACCCCAACCTGTCATGGCTACTGACCCCAGTGAGGAATCCCAGGACAAGGGCAGAGGAACGGTACAATGAGGCCCATGGGCGTACTAGGAGGGTGATCGAGCGGACCTTCGGCCTCCTGAAGGCCAGGTTTAGGTGCCTCCATATGACAGGTGGATCGCTAATGTACTCACCAAAGAAGGTGTGCCAGATCATCGTGGCCTGCTGTATGCTTCACAACCTGGCTTTGTGACGCCAGGTGCCTTTTCTGCAGGAGGATGGTCCAGATGGTGGTGTTGTAGCAGCTGTGGAGCCTGTGGAGAGTGAAGAGGAGGAAGCCGAAGAGGACGACATAGAGAACAGGAACACAGTAATACAGCAGTATTTCCAATGACACACAGGTAAGAATCCACACCGGCATATTACATTTAATTAAAGACTACTACCTCTCTACTGTCTGACCTTTTCCCCCAGTGTATGGTAACTGAGTTGTGACTTTCCCTTCCGATTTCAGAGATGTGGGTCCCACTGCGTGACATCTGCTTTGTTTCCCCATGGACTACAGCTGTGTGACAGTGTTATGTTGGCATCACAATGTAAATAAACATTTTGGCACGGTCATGTCTAATACATTTGTTCAAAATCACAGCCAGACTCCAGATTGTTTTGTGCAATAAGTGTGTTTATTACAGTGCTCTAAATTTGTGGGTGGTTGCAAATCGGTGAGGGGTGATGGTGGAGGATTGTCCATGGCAGAGTCCAGACTATCAGTATCACAGGTGCATTGTCCAAATGCCTGTGGAAAGTGGAGCAGGGGCAGTTTAAGGTTGGACAGGGTGTTAATGTGGGACAGTGGGATGACAATGAGGGAGGTATCCTTTCCTGGCGGGGGTCTTGGCATCTTACTCTGTCTTCTTCCTGGATCTCAGGGCCCGCTTGTGGGGTGGTTCTCCTTCTGCAGGGGGTGGGGTTCTGGTGGCCTGTTGGTCTTGTGTCGGGGCCTCCTGTCCACTAGCGCCGGCGGAGGTGGTAGGCAGTTCTTGGTCCATGCTAGTGACAGGGGCCCTTTGTGGTGCCACAGTGTCCCGCAATGTGGGGACTACCTGATTCAGAGCCACTACAATGGTGCCCATGGCAGAACTGATGTTTCTTAGTTCCTCCCTGAACCCCATATACTGTTGCTCCTGCAGAAGCTGGATCTCCTGAAACCTGTCCAGGACCGTCGCCATCGTCTCCTGGGAGTGGTGGTATGCTCCCATGATGGAGGAGAGGGCCTTGTGGAGAGTGGGTTCCCTGGGCCTGTCCCCCCCCCTGTCGCACAGCAGCCCTCCCAGTTCCCCTGTTTCCCTGGGCCTCTGTCCCCTCTGTCCCCTGGACCGTGTGCCCACTACCACTGCCCCCAGGTCCCTGTTGTTGTTGGGGTGGGGGGTTAACCTGGGTGCCCTGTAGTGGTGGACACACCACTGATTGACGTGTCCTGGGGACAGAGCTATGGGCCCGCTGGGTGGGTGCTGTGCTGGTGTTCCCAGAGGGGGGAAGGTCTGCTGTGGCCTGTGACTGGGTGAGGGGAACCGACTGTCCAGAGGTCCCCGATGGGCGGGCTGGTCATCTAGATCCAGGGAGACAGAGCTGCTGTCCTCACTGTGGGCCTCTTCTGGGGGTGGAGTGGACATTTGTGGACCCTCCTGCAAGGTGACGTGGCGTTCGGGTCCTGCAGGGGTATAAAAGTATGGTTATTGCTTCTGTGTGTGCCATAGCGTGCAATGGGTGGGTGCCCGTGTACCCCTGTGCTTGCATTCCTGTGTGGGGGCTTTTGTGACGGATGGGGGGTGGGGCAGGTGGCTATGTGCAGTGGGCATGCTTAGGTGGGCATGCTTAGGTGATGGGTGTCCATGCTTTGTGTTCGCATGCAGGGCTTGGTGTTGGGATGGGTGGGTTGTGATGGTGAGACATTTGCAAGTAGTAGGTGTGATGGGGGTGGGGGTGAGGGTGGGGGTATGAGTTGGCATGCTGGTGGGGTGGGGGGGATGAAGTAGTTAAGATTTGACTTACCAGAGTCCATTCCTCCGCCTACTCCTGCGAGGCCCTCAGGATGCAGGATCGCCAAGACCTGCTCCTCCCATGTTGTAAATTCTGGGGGAGTAGGTGGGGGTCCGCCGCCAGTCCGCTGCACTGCGATGTTGTGCCTGGATACCATGGAACGCACCTTCCCCCGTAGGTCGTTCCACCGCTTCCTGATGTCGTCCCGATTTCTTGGGTGCTGTCCCACAGCGTTGACCCTGTCCACTATTCTGCTCCATAGCTCCAGCTTCCTGGCAATGGTGGTGTGCTGCACCTGTGTCCCGAAGAGCTGTGGCTCTACCCGTACAATTTCCTCCACCATGACCCTGAGTTCAGCCTCAGAAAACCTGGGGTGTCTTTGCGGTGCCATGGGGTGGTGTGGGTGATGTGTGGGGTGGATTGTGTGGTGCTAAGCGTGGTGATGTGTATTGGTGTGTTGTTTGAAGTGCGTGGTAACATTGCTGGGTGACAGTGAATTGCGCGTCTGTGTGCTCGGATCTCTTTTCTCTGTGCGTGTTCACGAATCTCTAGAAGTGGGGGTTTGTGGGTGATGTGGGTGTGTGTTTTATATTGTAATGGGTGTGTGGGAGTGTTGTTTGTATGTGTATCAGGTGTGTGTATTTTGAATTGTCCAATGTGGTTGTGTTTTGTAAGTGTGTGTGTATTTTGAGCACGGCGGTGTGTACCGCCAATGGAATACCGCGGTTGAAAGACCGCCACGTGGATTCGTGGGTCGTAATGGCATGGGCGTATTTCTGTTGGCGTGACGGTGGAGGTTTGGTCATCGCCAGTTTCTCGCTGGCCTTTGGTGTGGCAGACTTTTGTGGATGTCTGTATTTTGGCAGTTTGCTTGTTGTGGGTCAGAATGACCGTGGCGGTTTACCGCGGCCGCAGCGGTGTTATGGCAGCCTTCTGCACGGCAGTAAGCGCCTTTTACCGCAGAGGTTGGAATGACTGCCTTTGTCTCCTAAATTATCTTTATGGTATTGTCTTTCTAACCTCAGGCACATGCACCAATTCTCTTCTTCCAACACATGAGGTTTGCATTTTCTTTTCCAACATGGCGGACGCATGAATCGGCTCCGGTTAGTCCGTTCTCTCTTTCAACCTTTTTTTACATTTAAATAGTAGTTTTCTACTAGCTCACAACCCAGACACCATGTGACGCCGCTAGCGCAACGGCAATACATTATTCGCTTTTTCGGATGTAAGACTTTTCTATCTCTCATTTAATCTTGACCATTGGCCACAGTATTCTCGGAGACTGGCTATATCTACTTAGCGGGTCTCTTTTTGTTTCCTGACACAGCTTACGCGTTTACGATCGGGCCGTCTGTTATTCACTTCTCATACTCTTCACGTAATAGTTCCCCGTTCCCAGTAACAATGTGCTAAGATATGCGTTAATGGTCCTCCGCATATAAACATATCTATAGTATTCTCGGAGACATGCTACACCCACTTAGCGGGTCTCCTTTTGTTTTTGACACGGCTTACGCGTCTACGAGCGGGCCGTCTGTTATTCACTTTTCAAAGTCCTCACTTAATAGCTCTCCATTCCCAGCAACAATGTGCTAAGATATGCATTAATGGTCCTCCGCATATAAATACTTCTATAGCATGCCGGTTGTAGTGTCCCGCCACAACACCGGGGACACTTTATTTATTTATCGTTACATACCTTCTTTCATTTTACCTTTCACTACTGTTGTTTCCGAATTTTGCAGGTTTATATAGCTTGCATGGACGACAGACAATTTGTCACTCCTTTGACTTCAATGGATATATTTTTACCCAACCGTGTCTGCTCCTAGACTATGCTTTTTAGAGCTCACCTTATATATTACACCTTAATACTCTTCATTTATGGCTCATTTTTGTCTCTCCCTTTTCAGACTTATCATGGTCTTTGGACCTTCTCTCCTTTTACTCTACTTGACAATTGTAGTGCCCATTGGAGCCTGATAGCATAACTTGATACTTCCACACGCTGGAGGTATGTTTGACTCCCTTTTTTCCTATGCTTATGCGTTTTTCTTGATTCCACAATCTTATCATTTTTTAACTTAACTTCACACCAAATGCTCTGGGAGTTCTTGGTACGCTGCATGCACCACTGTTCACTCACTTTTTATACTATACATTATCACTGTTTTTTGCTTGTCACCACAAATCTTGGATATTGGTACTTGCACACTGTTACCAAAGAAATCTTTGTACCTATCACTGTTATTTTTCTACTTTCACTTTTGTCCTAGATTTGGCATTTTTATGCTCGCGGTTTGGAATATGGCATATTACCAAGTTGTGGCATCGGGCCTTTCTCTTTATTCACAATTCTCATTTATATTCCAGTTTACACCAGGCATTGTATTGTACGATTATCCATGTAATACATGTGATTGATGCATTCCATATTCATATCATTATGTTCAAAGCCTTGAAAAAGTAATTTCTGACGAAACACGTGTCGGCTGTTGTTTTTCCGAATATGAGAACTGTATTGGCCTGTTCACACCTCGCCCATTTGTCTCACTGGGTCAGGTTATGTCTTTTCTGATATACCACAGGAGAATAAATTGACACTTCTACTAATTTGCGATGTGGCGAGGTTTTTCCTCTCTCTGTAAAAAAAATGGGATCTGACCACGGCGGAAACTGCCAACACATACAGCCACTTTAACACTCCGACCGCCAACCGCCATGGCGGTAGCAACAAACACCCCTGCGGTAACCACCACCAGCCAGACGGAAGACAATGTACCGCCCACCCCATTACAACACGCCCATCCGCAAGCTTTTCCGGAGCGGTACCAATGCCATCAAAAGCACGGCGAGAACAGTATTTGGAAAGCAAACCACTCACCCCTCGACACTCAAGGAAGAACCAGGACGCCATGGAGCCCAAGCTGCACGTCCTGCCCATGCTGGTATATCTTCTCATATATCAGGAGCACCAACGGCGGCGACGACAACCACAGTGAGTACAGCACCTAGTAGACAGGGGAGGGGGGAGGAAAAAGAGAGTGACACACATGCAACACGCAACATCCCCACCCTCACCCCAACACCATACACACAAACACATGCAACAACATTACATATATACCCCGTAACCCTCTGGAAGAACGCAAGGACAAAAGGAATTGAGTCAAATTAGTGTAATATTAGAATTCTAGAGAAATACGTTAATACATAAATAAACAGTATATACAATATATACAAAATGAGGGACAATGTCCACACAAAAATAGTCGGTGGCCCACTGGGCCATAACACATAGGCCAAGCCCACACTTGACTCCTGTCTCAAAACAGAGAGAACACTGCAGGGTCATCAGGTCGAAAACATACAGGCACCTCAGGGGGACGGGGAAGGGGGGGGCACCTCAGCCGGAAGATAGTACAATGCCACTGCACCTGGAGAGGGCTCCATGCCCACAGCGATGTCCTCGGGAGTGCAAGGCCATAGTCTCTCAAGTCTCTCCAGTGGGTGATTTGCCCACTGCTTGGTCCTGGGGAGCGCAAGGCCACAGTCTCTCAAGTGGGTGGTTTGCCCACTGCTTGGCCCTGAAGAGTGCAAGGCCACAGTCTCTCAAGTGGATGGCTTCTTCCACTGGTTCTGGAGGGGGCATTGTGCCCAGTGTGCTTCATCCTGGGAAGAATGTGGTGAGTGGATGCCTTTCTCCACTGTTTCTCAAGGGGGCATTGTGCCCAGTGTGCTTCATCCTGCCAAGGATAGGGTGAGTGGATGCTTTTCTCCACTGGTTCTGGAGGGGGCATTGTGCCCAGTGTGCTTCATCCTGCCAAGGATAAGGTGAGTGGATGCCTTTTTCCACTGGTTCTGGAGGGGGCTTTGTGCCCAGTGTGCTTCATCCTGTCAAAAATAGGGTGAGTGGGTGCCTTTCTCCACTGGTTCTGGAGGGGGCTTTGTGCCCAGTGTTGCAGCACTTGGGGGTGCCAGGTCACAGTCCCTCACCTGGGTATCAGACCCATGAGATTTGCAGTGGTCAGGATGCATGATAGTCCATGGAGGCTGGGCTACAGTCCATCCTCCGGTGGCCACGGCTGCACAGTGGTGGTAGTGCCTGTGCTGATGGGGGTGCTCCCAGTGGTGGGTGGAGGCTGCAGCCCTTCTCCTGCAGCCTTGGACGGCTGCCCACTGGGGCTGCTGCTGCTGGCAGTGGTTCTACTGTCAGCGGTGCAGGTGGCAGTGCTTGCGGCGGGGCTTGCATTGGTGCAGGTGGCGGTGCTGGCCGCGGTGTGGGTGGCAGTGCTGCCAGTGGTGAGGGGAGACTGCAGCCCTTCTCCTGCAGCCTCAGACATCTGCCTACTGGGGCTGCTGCTGCTGGCAGTGGTGCTACTGTCAGCGGTGCAGGTGGAGGTGCTTGCGGTGGGGCTTGCGGCGGTGCAGGTGGCGGTGCTGGCCACGCTGAAGGTGCCGGTGCTACCAGTGGTGGGGGGAGGCTCCAGCCCTTCTCCTGCAGCTTCGGACGGCTGCCACTGGGGGTGCTGCTGCTGACAGTAGTGGTGCTTGTGGCGGTGCAGGTGGCAGTGCTTGTGGTGGAGCTTGCTGCGGTGCAGGTGGCAGTGCTGGCCGCGATGCAGGTGGCAGTGCTGGCGGTTGTGCTGGTAGTCACCAGGCCTTCACCTGCAGGCTCGGATGGCTGAAGTGCCTTGGCTGATGTTTTGTGCCCCTTTCTGCCCTTGACAGATGGTGGAGTCACCTTGGGTCTGGCAGCTGGATTCTTTGAGGAGGCCTTGCTGGGTGGTTGTGGCTCCTTCCCCTTACTAGATGCTGTCCCCTTCTTCACCTTGCCAGGTGGTGGAATGTTCTTTGCCTTGCAGGGGTTGGTGGCACACTGGCTGGCATGACGGGTGCCCCCTTTGAGCCTCTGACAGCTGCAGGAACTACAGCGGACGTGGACTTGGTGGCTGAGGTGCTGAGCTTGGTTTTGGCCACCCTGCCCCGAGGGGAAGGATGGGGAGGGAACAGGCCAAAGTTGGCTAGGAAAAGCTTCTTAGGGACATTGGGGTGGGAAGAGGGTGAAGGTTTGGGAGTGGAGGAAGAGGGAGTGGTTGTAGGAGGTGTCAGTCTGCTGTGTTTGGGTGCAGGTGCATGAGCTGGATGCTGTTGTGAGGTGAATGGCTGTTGGGTGGGTGTGTGCTTGCGTTTGTGTACTTTGGGAGGAGGAGTCACAGACACAGTGGGAGAGGACACAGGGGACGTGTGCATGGATGTGGCGGTGGGGACTGCCAGTGAGGGGTGTGTAGTGATGGGTGTGCTGGTGATGGAGGTAGTGGATGAGGATGTAGTGCTTCCGAGTGTGAGTGGAGACGCTACTGGGAGGGACCAGGACGATGAGGAGGAGGGGGACACAGTGGAGGCAGTGGATGTTGGTGTGTCTGCATGGGGATGCTGCTTGTGTGAGTGCCTGTGAGATGAAGTATGGTGCTTGTGTTTGCCTGAGCCACTTTTGTGTGTTGATTTGGGTGAATGCTGGTCTGAAGGTGTGCTTGGGATAGGCTGGGGTTCGAGGGGATTGGGACTGGGTGGAGGAAGTTGAAGGGGGGAGGCTAGAGACAGGGACAATGGCTGCCATCAGTGTGGAGGCCAGAGCCTGAAATGCTCTCTGTTGGGCCGCCACGCCAGAGTGAATTTCCTCCAGGCATGCATTTGTTTGTTGAAATGCCTCTCGACACCCTGGATGGCATTCAGAATGGTTGACTGCCCAACAGTGATGGATCTCAGGAGGTCAATAGCCTCCTCACTGAGGGCAGCAGGGATGACTGGGACAGGGCCTGAGGTGCCTGCGGCGAAGGAGATGCCCACCCTCCTGGGTGAGCGGGCAAGGGAAACACGCTGAGGGGCTGCTGGGAGGGCGGTTCTGGTAGGGGGGTGGCAGCTGTACATGTTGTTGGGGTGGTCACAGAGGTGTCCGCCACCGCCAGGGAGCTTCCATCGGAGCAGGAGTCGCTGTCTGTATTGTCCCCTCCTGTCTACGTCGTGGTGCTCACCTCGCCTTCAGTCCCACTGGTGCCCTCACCCTCGGTGGATTCGGCCTCCAGGCCCATGTGGGATGCAGCTCCCTCCGTCGCCGGTGCCTCTGCTCCTCTGCCAGATGATGCTAATGCACACAAGGACAGGGTGACAAAACAAAAAGGGGGGAGAGACAGAGGATACACTTGGTCAATGCCACCAACAACACTACCGTTGGCGTACACAACACACAGGGAGCTGCCCTATGCACAAGGCCATGCACTACCAGTTACAATGCTAGTCACCAGCCCATGGGGGGCATGGCATAATGCCATCAGCTGCACACCTGAGACCCACAGGACCCTGCCCAGTAGTAGATGCCCACTAATACCATTAGTGCTTCAGAGCCTGCCCAACAAGGGACCTGACCTACCATGTTCACAGTCCTCAAACCCCACCCAGGTAAAACCTTAGCGCTCACCAACTCATGAATCTGAATTTGTACTCACCCCCTTGTGGCTGCTGTGATGCCCTCAAGTGCCCATCCAACTCCGGATAGGCCACCACCAGGATGCGGAACATCAGCGGGGTCAGGGTACGACGGGCACCCCTTCCTCATTGGGAGGCCAGCCCCAGCTGGGCCTCCGCCATCTTCCTTGCCCAATGGCGCAGGTCCTCCCACCATTTGCGGCAGTGGGTGCTCCTCCTGTCAAAGACCCCCAGGGTCCGCTCCTCCTTGGTGATGGCACGCCAAATACCCTTTTTCTGATGGGCGCTGACCTGCAGGAAAAATACAGCAGAAAAGGGATTAGTAATACCGTTCAGACCGTCACACTCATGGCCCACCATATCCCTCCCATCCACTAAGGCACATACATTGACCACCATACATGCAGCACCCTGGCCAGGACACCTCAGCCCCCCCACCACATGTGGCTTACAGACACAGCACTCCATACAATCATGGCCCACGCATCATGCTTGCAGTGTACTCACCTGTTTGTCTGGAGAACCATAGAGTAATGTGTACTGGGGTAGGACCCCATCCACCAGTCGCTCCAACTCCTCCGCAGTGAAGGCAGGGGCCCTTTCCCCAGTCACGGTAGCCATTGTCACTTCCAGACTCAGGTCACAGCAGCACTTGCAGTGTAAGTCCTCTCCTGTTGAAGGTCAGGTAGCAAGTGAGTGAAGAGATAGAAAATGGTGGTGACGTCCGCAGCGGTGCGTACCGTCACTGCCGGCGTACATCACCACTGGCCACTTTACCCCATAGGGCCCAATGTTAACCAATGAGGAGTTGCACAGCGGTTCCCGACCGCCTCCCGTAACGGCGCACAAAGTCAGTGGCATTACCTCACTTCCACCTGTCCCTCCACACAGGACAGGCGGACGCCATTTTGGGGGGGGGGAGGGAAACCAGGCCCTGGATAATAACTGCGTCATAGTTAAAAGTTGGACATACAGATCAAAACCCACTTACCCATTACAAATTGACATCATGCATTGTACTTTTGTGGCTCCACTGTTCAGTTTGTGACCAGTTCCTCACTCCTTTGTCCCTTAGATTGCTACCGCTGCGGATGAATAGGAGATGGGGACACACCCCGTGTACAGACCCCTGGTGGACTTGGCAACACTGTAGGACAGGCACATCATCCTCACCTATATACTTGACAGGGCCACAATCACAGAACTGTGTGCCCAACTGGAGCCTGACCTAATATCTGCTATCCGTCAACCCTCTGGGGTCACCCCTCTTGTGCAAGTTCTATCAGTTCTCCATTTCATGGCAACTGGTTCTTTCCAAGTGACAGTGGGCTTGGCAGCAGGAATGTCATAGTCAATGTTCTCAAATGTGCGGACCAAGTGTCTTCTATGCCCTGATTAAACACACGTGCAGCTACATTGTTTTTCCCCAGGTGGAGGATTTGGCCACAGTGGAGGCTGACTTCTATGCAATGGGACATATCCCCAACATAATTGGGGTGATTGATGGAACTCATATTGTATTTGTTCCCCCCCCGCAGAATGAACAGGTGTGCTGAAATCGTAAGAGTTTCCACTCCATGAATGTACAGATAGTGTGCTTGGCGGACCAGTACATCTCCCACGTCAATGCTAAGTATCCTGGTTTGGTGCAAATGGGATGGCCCAACTACAGAGGCACAGGGTGTGGCTAATAGGTGAGCCCTGGTTCCCACTCAGTAGGTGTTGGTGTATGGGTATGGTGTGGGCCATATGGGATAGTGTGGCTAAATGTTGTCCCTTGATATTTGCAGGTGACTCTGGTTACCCCAACCTATCATGGCTAAGGACCCATGTGAGGAATGCCAGGACAAGGACAGAAGAACGTTACAATGAGGCATAGGGGCGAACAAGAAGGATAATCGAAAGAACCATTGGCCTCCTGAAGGTCAGGTTCAGGTGCCTCCATCTAACAGGTGGATCCCTGTGCTACTCATCCAAGAAGGCCTGCCAGATAATCGTGGCATGCTGCATGTTGCACAACCTTGCCTTGAGATGCCATGTGCCTTTTCTGCAGGAGGAGGAAGCTGGAGATGGCTGGGTGGCAGCAGTCCCCCTGTGGACAGTGAGGATGAGGAGGCAGAGGATGAGGATGAGGACAACAGAATAGCAGTGATACAACAATACTTCCAATGACACACAGGTAAGACAGTGTTACTTCACATTTCATTGTCATTATTTTAAATATCTTTGGCACTGGCATGCTGTTATTTCCCACTTCTATGCCCACATGAAGTACCCTTTGGCAATTCATTTTACAGATGTTGGTGCCCCACTGTAGCTCCTGGTGTGATCACTGCAGCCAACTACAGGTCTTTCCTATCTGCACAATTACTGTACAGTTGAATTGCAATGTTTGAACCTGGTTAGGCAAATACATAATTAAATAATGTAACATACTCCATACTTGTTTTTTTTTCCAATGGTGTTTATTGAAGTGCTAAGAAGAAGAGGGGCAAGTGCAATGGGCTGGGGTAATGATGGAGGAAAGTCCAGGGTATTGTCCCAGTCTGTTTGTAGCACAGGTGCATTGTCCAAGGTGAGCAAGGGCAGTTCAAGGTTGACAGGGTGACAAAGTGGGGCACAAGGGTGACAATCAGGAGAGTCTCATTTCCTGGCCTGGGTCTTGGCAATAGTCTCTGGCTTCTGCCTGGATCGCAGGGAACGTTTGTGGGGTGGTTCACCTTCTGCAGGGGGAGGGGTGCTGGTGGACTGTTGGTCCTGTTGCGGGGCCTCCTGTCCACTAGTGGCAGCGGAGATGGAAAGCAGTTGAGATGTCTGGCTAGTGGCAGGGGCCCGCTATTGAGACTGCCTCCCTCATAATGTTGGCCATGCCTGCCAGCACCCCAGCAATGGAGACCAGGGTGGTGTTGATGGCCTGCAAGTCATCCTTGATCCCATGGTACTGTCCCTCCTGCAGCCGCCTGTTCTCCTGCACATTGTCCAGGATCTGTCCCATCATGTCCTGGGAATGTTGGTAGGCTCCCAGGACCTCTGTGAGTGCTTCCTGAAGAGTTGGTTCCCTGGGTCTGTCCTCCCCCTGGCGCACAGCAGTCCTCACAGTTTCCCTGTTGTCCTGGGCCTCTATCCCCTGAACCGCGTGCCCACTGCCACTGAGGTGGACACACTGCTGATTGACGTGTCCAGGGGACAGAGGTATGGGCCCGCTGGGTGGGTACTGTGGTGGTGTTTCCTGATTGGGGATGCTCTGTGGTGGTGTATGAATGGGCCTGGGTAACCAACTGTCCAGAGTTCCCTGATGGGCCTGTTGGTCATCCAGATCCAGGCGACCAGAGTTGCTGTCATCACTGTGGGCCTCTTCAGTTGGGGGACTGGATAGTGCTGGCACTTCTTCTCGGGTGACATTGGCTGTGATTCCTGTGGGGATGTAAATGATGTGTTATTGTTTCTGTGTGTGACATATTGTGCATCGGTGGGTTGCCCTCTTTGATTGTATTTGCCCTGTCAGCTTTCACTTGTGTAAGTTGGTATGTGGTAGGCTAGCTGATTCTCTCTAGTGTGCATGCTTTGGTGATAGGTATCCATGCAGGGCTGTGAGTGGTGTCCTTGCATTGGTAGAGCATACAGGGCTTGGCATTGGGATTAGTGAGATGTGATGGTGAGGTGTGTGGGAAGTGGTGGAGTGATGGGAGAGAGGGTGAGGGTGGGGGTATGTGATGGCATGCAGGTAGGGGGGTGATAATATTATAAAGTAGACTTACCAGAGTCCAGTCCTCCTCCTACTCCGCCTAGGCCCTCAGGATGCATGATTGCCAAGACTTTCTCCTCCCATGTTGTTAGTTGTGGGGGAGGAGGTCGGGGTCCGTGCCAGTCCTCTGTACAGCGAGTAGGTGTCTTGCTGCAATGGAATGCACCTTCCCCCATAGGTCGTTCCAGCTCTTCCTGATATCATCCCTTGTTCTGGGGTGCTGTCCCACGGCATTGACCCTGTCTACGATCCTCCGCCATAGCTCCATCTTCCTTGCAATGGTTATCTGCTGCACCTGTGCTCCAAATAGCTGTGGCTCTACCCTGATGATTTCCTCCACCATGACCCTAAGCTCCTCCTCCGAGAATCGGGGCTGTATTTGTGGTGTTATGGGTGTTGTGTGAGGTGTGTAGTTGAGGATGTGTAGGATAATGTGTTGGGGTGTGTGATGTGGGGTGCATTGGTAGTGTTTAGGTTTAGGTAGTGTGTGGCTCTGGTTTTGTCTGTGGTCGTGGTGTCTGTCTCATGCCAATGATTTGTATTCGTAAAGGGTTGTGGGTAATGTGGGTGTATGTTTTATAGTGGTGTGTGTATGGGTGTCAGATGTGTGTTGTTTGAATTGTCCAATGTGGTGTTGTTTTGTTTCAGTGAGTGTATTTTGAGCGCGGCGTGTACCGCCAGTGTTTTACCGCCATTGAATGTCCGCCGCGGTGATTCATGGGTCATAATGTGATGGGAGTTGTTCTGTTGGCGTAACGGTGTGGGTTTTGATACCGCCAGTTTATCACTGACCTTTGATGTGGCAAACTTGTGTCTGTGGCTGAATAGTGACGGATTGGTGTGTGTGTGTGTCATAATATGGTGAACGGATATCCGTCGCGGCAGCGGTATGTTGGTGGCAGTCAGGATGGTGGCATTTACCACCAATGTCATAATGAGGGCATGTGTGTTTTGTGCTGCTCAAGAGGAGAAACCGCGCCAATGCCGCCGCTGGTCTGCACCGTGACCTGCCAACGCTGCAGAGTCGCATTACCCTGCTTTGCACTGCGACCCTGGTCTCACGACACCGCCATCGGACGACTTCACCGAGCTGCTGCTCACACCGCGACTTGTGGGCCCTGCACTCCGGCATTGCTTGCTGACACCGCAGCCTGGGCATCCCCGTCACCGCCGCTCCTGCTGACACTGGCGCCACTGCCTGCACTGTGGCCACTGCTCGTGAGGTATACGTAGCACTGTCCCGTCCCAGACCGCAGCCCTGGTCCACCGACGCCAGCATCATCGACTCAGGTGTCGTCACCAGGCAGCCTGCTTGCACCGTGGCCGGTGGACACTGCTCGTGAAGGTCATGAAGCACGGTCCCGTCCGGCACCGCTGGCTTCGACGCCTGCACTGTGACCTGGTGACACCGCACGTCGCACCGCCATGCTTCACACCTCAGCCCTGATCTCACCGACGCCGCTGGACACCATCACCGAACCACTGCCTGCACCGTGACCTGTGGGCACCGCACGTCGCATCATCCCGCTTCGCACCACAAACCCGACGCCATCCACATCAGCGCTCCTGACTTCATCAGCCCGGAGTTCGATCCGCAAGGCGTGTGACTTCAAGGACCCGACGACTCCCGCACCGACTCAGGAACCGACACTGCGACGCCAGTAACGCTGCTCTCTGGAACTCACAGCGAAGATCACGATGCCCTGCAATTCCAAAAATATTGTTTGCAGGTCTTAAACAACACAGTAGCTGGCCTACGATGCAGTGTCTGCCCTTAACTGTTGGCTTTGTTGATCACAACGCCGTGATAGCCCCAGTTGGAGCTATCAATTTCAAGGAACTGGATTTTCGAGCAAATCTTGCAAAATTCATATCTTTTGTGCTGTAGGTTGCATTTTTATCGTTTTGGTCTTGTTTGACAAATATTGGCTATTTTTCTAAAACTGGTGTGGTGTCCTTTTGTAGTGTCTTCATTTATTACTGTGTGTTATGTGCAAATGCTTTACACATTACTTCTGAGATAAGCCTGACTGCTCATGCCAAGCTACCACAGGTATCCCTCTTATCCTGACTAGAATAAGGGTCCCTACTTGGACAGGGTGCAAACCAACTGCCAACTAGAGACCCCATTTCTAACACAGAGGAAACCAGCCAAGAGAGAGGTGTCAGAGGCAGCTACCCAACAGGCACCTGCAAGCTCTGAGATCACGGTCGGAGACTGGTCACCCAAAGACTATCGGACAAAGGCCAGTGCACCTGAGTCCTGACAGCCAGAGCTGAAAGACCCTGTGACAACTACCCTTGCGGCTCCAAGTACGATTTGGATATGGTTCTGTTGGCTGTTCCTCAACGAAGCATTCGCTAGACCTTCCACAGTGTCCCATGCAGCCTGCCAAAGGCCCTCGAGGAGACTCCTGTGAGATGGAATTCTGGCACAACAGGGAAGCCTGAAACTGCTCTACTAGCAGATGTTAGGATGCACCAAGGCCTTCAAGAACAGCGCCTTTTTATCCAGGTCATTCTCAGTCTTTGGAGATTCGCTATCCTAGAAGCCTGAATGCCTTCTAAGAGAGCCTTGAAGTGGACTCCCCACTACACCTGATGCGCCTGCATGGAACATTTTAAATTGACTTCACCACTGCTCAGGATGTGATATACCAGTGGACTTTGTAAATAGACTCAAACACTGCGAGCCCAGGTGGGACAGGACCTACCAAGTGCATTGTCATGTCAATGACAGGCGATTAAGGGATCCGGACTTCGCTAACACTACCATTCGTGTCCAGAGTAGTCTGGTTAAAATACAGAGGCGTGCCAGGATGTGGAGTGCCCCACCTGTACCTGTCCATGCGCCATGTCTAGCGGACTGCTTGAAGAGACTCAGTGGTGTTTATTCTAATGTTTATGTTTCTCTCCCACAGGTTGGAGTTGGTTTCTTTGAAACAAAGTTTGGGAGAGATGTAGAGTCCAGCTGGACTCATTATAGTGGTTTCACCAGCCGCTCTGCTGAGGGCTGACTTCCACACTCACCCCACACCCATCTACTGGTAAACAAAGTCTGATGAGTTGCTGATGCCCGACACTACGCCACGCTACGCTGCGTTGAGGAGCAAGTATGGCAGACGGGAGGCAGACGGTGGCGGCCGCATCCACGAACACAGCGAATTGCAGCTCCCAGCGGGGTTCGTATCCCCGCCTTGCCACCTTGCTGCCTTGCCACGGGTAAGGAAACCACCAGGAATCCACGGAGCCTGCAGGGGAAGTGCTGGTGATGCAGTGCCAAGTACAACCACAAGCGCAGCGAATTGGAGCCCCTTGAACCTACCAGCTCAGGAGCCACAGAGGCCACAGGAGATGTGCTGGTGGCACGGATCCAAGGGGGCTGGGGTGCAACGTGCGGGGGCCGACCCCTGCTTTTTGCATTGGGACCCACCCACCGGGTCGGAGGCTGCAAAGAAAAATTGGTGACAATGGCAGGACACAGGTGGTGACAGCGTGGGACAGCTTGCAGCTGCAGGTGCGGTAGGCTGTGAGTGTTACAGGCCGCGACCCCTGGTACTTTCTCCCTCACAGGGGGCTGGGGGCTTGCTCGTTTCTCTGCCATAGGCTTCACCTGCCCACTTCTGGCCCCTTAATTTCTGCCTGAGTTCACTGATCCTTCATCTTCGGGGAGTTGGGGTACGCGTCCTTTCCTCCTTCCGCACTGCCGGGTTGAGTGTTGTGCCCCTGAGGGCCCCGGATGCTTTTCCACCCCTGACTGTCCTTCCGGTGCCTGCTTTGCGAGAGTACAGTCACCAGGCGCCCAGAGAGGTTGCAGGGACGCCGCGGGAGCCACAAGGTACTGTTGATCTCCTAAAACACCATCACAATTACTCTTTCCTCTCACCTGGCAACCCCCTCTGCTCTAATTATCTTTGGAAGTTCTCATCATCTAACAGAACATTCTCCATTTTAAAACAAGCAAAACACCCAACATTATATCGTGGGGCACAATGACTTTAAAAAAAAAGAGATACGGCTCATTGCTTCAGGGGAGATCCTGTTCCAAAACAAAATCCAATCCTTTGCACAATAAAGCCACAAATACTTTAGGCCTAAAGTGCTGAAATCAATGTTTTTCCCTAGAGGACAAAGAGAAGGCCCCCCTTAATCCTTCAAAGCCTGGTCCTCCAGACTGCAAGGTCTTTCCTCCATCAGAAGAGCCCCTTCCTTCTTGTCCTTATCCCAAGGAATCATTCCTCCCTCACGTTCTAGCAGATCCAAACAGGAGCCCAGTCACGTCTCACACATCTTCCTTTATCCTTGTGCCTTTGTCTTTCTGTAAAGCTTCTTCGCCTTCTCCAAGTACAACCCCTTCATTAAATCATGATTTCACCAGCTTGGCCTTTGTAAAGGAAATTTCATCTCTTGAACTTGGCATTGATGCTCCTTTTGCACGCACTGGCCCAGAAAATCCTTCTTCTGGACCTCACCCTCCCTGATCTCGATTTAGAACTCCTTCAAAGGTATGGGTCCCACCAGGAAGCAAAATCTCCCCCGCCATCTCCTCTACCTCCATCCATGGGTTTGCAGCTTTTTAGTAGCACACCCTCCAACCATTACTCACTATGTTCTCACCTTTCAACGACACCCAACCCTGATCAAAATGTTTTGGTCTCCTCTTCGCTCCTAAGCTTAGAGCGTCTTTTATCTTCTATTTTGAACTTTCTAGAAAAATTGGTTGGAGGATCTGACTGCATTTTTGATTCCGTAACGGCCATTCTAAATGAAATGACAGCTGGCAATGGAGTAAATTCTGTATTTTTCACGCAACATTGTAATGACCTTTTAGCACTACATCATATTATTGCAAACAACGAACAACGAACCACCCCTTGGTACTGATTTTTGCTCTCAGGCTGGTGCACCGCAGGTGGGACTATTCTCTTGAGAGCCCAGTCAACTACATTAGATTCGTATTAAGTGATTTTTCATCAGAGAAAGACCCAGATCCAGTCTGTCAAAACTCTGAGCCGGTCATGTTTCCAATCTTCAAAGCTCGATCAAAGGCAAATATCTTGACCAGTACCTCGGGTACCCTAGTACAAACTCCAATACGTAAAAGGCAAAAAGTCAAAAGGTCCAAAACATCAATCCGGAAACTCCCTAAAAAAGGTCAGAGAAAGATACGATTCTCCAAAGATCAATCTGGCCCACAAGATCCCTTAAACCAGGAGGTTCCAGTTTTACATTCTCACCTTACATCTACCGTTTCCCAGTCAATGTCCAAACCTCATCGACCCATCGGCAAACCTGAAATGGTCGATGTAATTTCGGCTTGTGAGCCAACTATTTCTCAACCAATTAGGTCATCCTTAAATCCCTCTGCACAATCCTTTGGAGCAACTTCAGGACTCCTGCCTGCCCAGACTTGGCCGCAATCCATCAAAAGGGGAAAGGGTCATTACCTTGAGGACACCTTGACTTTAGACTTCATGCTTTTATTTGATAATGATTTATTTTTTAACAGATCCCAATTGTTAAAATGCTTTTCTGACATTGAACCTCTTAGACTGATTGAAAGTAGGGATATACACTTGGGGGGTCATTACAACATTGGTGGTAAAAGCCGCATACCCCCGTGCAGAAGACTGCCAATACACCGCCGCGGCCGTGGAATTCCGCCACGGTCATTATGACCCAAAGCCTGGAATCCGCCAAAATCTAGACACCCACACAAGTCCGCCACACCAAAGGTCAGTGATAAACTGGCGATAACAAAACCGACACCGTCACGCCAACAGGAATACACCCACACTATCACGACCCACGAATCCACGCAGCAGACATTCAACCGCGGTATTCCATTGGCGGTACACACCGCCGCGCTCAAAATACACACACATTTACAAAACACAGCCACATTGGACAATTTGAAATACACACACCTGATACACATACACACACCACTCCCACACACTCACACCACTATAAAACACACACCCACATCAGATTTTATTTGATTTGATCACCCACAAACCCTTACTACCAAAAATTGAGAAAGAAGCACAGAAAGAGACACCACCATCTACAAACGAGCATCCACTGCCATTCAACACCATAACTCACATAACATCCACGCACCTCATACAACACACCTCTAAATATCACCCACACACCACCCTACACATCACCCACACCACCCCATGGCACCGCAAAGACACCCCAGGTTCTCTGAGGAGGAGCTCAGGGTCATGGTGAAGGAAATCATCCGGGTAGAGCCATAGCTATTCGGATCACAGGTGCAGCACACCTCCATAGCTAGGAAGATGGAGCTATGGCGAAGAATCGTGGACAGGGTCAACGCAGTGGGACAGCGCCCAAGAACACGGGATGACATCAGGAAGAGGTGGAACGACCTACGGGGGAAGGTGCATTCTGTGGTCTCAAGACACCACATCGCGGTACAGAGGACTGGCGGCGGACCCCCACCTCCTCCCCCACAACTAACAACATGGGAGGAGCAGGTCTTGGCTATACTGCATCCTGAGGGCCTCGCAGGAGTAGCTGGAGGAATGGACTCTGGTAAGACAAATCTTTACTACCTTATCCCCCACCCTACCTGCATGCCATCACATACCCCCACCCTCACCCTCACCCCCATCACTCCAACTCCTCACACATGTCCCAATATCACAAACCACACATCCCAAACCCAAGCCCTGCATGCAACACCAAAGCATGAACACCCATCACCAAAGCATGGCCACTGCACATACCCATACACCCCACCTAAACCATTAGCACACAAGGTCCTACACAGGAATGCAAGCACTGGGGTACACGGTCACCCGCCCATTGCACACCATGGCACACACAGATGCAATAATCATGCTTGTACACCCCTGCAGGACCCCTACCCAATGTCACCGGACAGGAGGGTCCAGATATGTCCACTCCACCCACAGAAGAGGCCCACAGTGATGACAGCAGCTCTGTCCAACTGGATCTAGATGACCAGCACGGCACATCTGGGACCTCCGGACAGTCGGTTCCCCTCACACTGGCACATGCCACTACAGACCTTCCCCCCTCTGGAAACACCAGCACAGCACCCACCCAGCGGGCCCATACCTCTGTCCCCAGGACACGTCAAGCAGCAGTGTGTCCACCACTACAGAGAACCCAGGCTAACCCACCACCCCAACAACACCAAGGACCTGGGGGCAGTGGCAGTGGGCACACGGTTCAGGGGACAGAGGCCCAGGAACACAGGGGAACTGGGAGGGCTGCTGTACGACAGGGGGAGTACAGGCCCAGGGAACCCACTCTCCACGAGGCCCTCTCCAACATCATGGGAGCCTACCACCATTCCCAAGAGACGATGGCAACGGTACTGGCCAAGTTTCAGGAGACCCAGCGGCTGCAGGAGGAACAGTATTTGGGCTTCAGGGAGGAACTCAAATCCATCAATTCCACCCTTGGCACCATTGTAGGGGTGCTGAAGGAACTCGTCAACACCAGGAGGGACACTGTGGCACAACAAAGGGCCCCTGACACTAGCTTGGACGATGAACAGCCCACCACCTCCGCCGGCGCTAGTGGACAGGAGGCACTGCCACCGGACCACCACACCAGCACCCCACCCCCTGCAGAGGGAGAACCACCCCGCAAACGGTCCCTGAGAACCAGGACAAAGACAGAGAATGATGCCAAGACCCCCGCCAAGAAATGAGACCACTCTGATTGTCATCCTTTTGTCCCACCTTGTCACCCTGTCCATTCTTAAACTGCCCCAGCTCCACTTCCTATGCCCCTTTGGACAATGCACCTGTGAGACTAATAGACTGGGCTCTGCCATGGACATTCCTCCACCATCACCCCTCACCATTTTACAACCCCCTCCAATATTGAACACTTAAATAAACACCCTTAAAGCACAAAACAATCAGGAGTCTGTCTGTGATTTTGAAATTGTGTATTAGCAATTACAGTGGCAAAATGCTCATTCAAACGTAATGTCAACATACCTATGTCACACAGCTATAGTCGATGAGGAAACAAAGCAGATGTCACACAGTGGGACCCACATCTGTGAAATCATAAGGGAAAGTGACAACTCAGTGACCATACACTTGGTGAAAATGACAGACAGTAGAGAGGCAGTACATTTAAATCAGATGTGGCAGGCAGTGCTGTCTTCTTACCTGTGTCTCACTGGAAGTATTGCAGGATCACCGTGTTCATGTTGTTGTTGTCCTCTTCTTCTGCTTCCTCGTCTTCACTGTCCACAGGCTCCACAGCTGCCACAACACCTCCATCCAGACCATCCTCCTGCAGAAAAGGCACCTGTCGTCGCAAAGCAAAGTTGTGAAGCATACAGCAGGACACGATGATCTGGCATACCTTCTTTGGTGAGTAGAATAGGGAACCACCTGTCATATGGAGGCACCGGAACCTGACCTTCAGGAGGCCGAAGGTCCGCTCTATAATCCTCCTAGTCCGCCCATGGGCCTCATTGTAGCGTTCTTCTGCCCTTGTCCTGGGATTCCTCACTGGGGTCAGTAGCCATGACAGGTTGGGGTAACCAGAGTCACCTGCAAATGGAGAGGGACAACTGTTAGACACACACAAACTCATAGGGACATCCACAGACCCAGACAACTATTCCCACTGTATTGGGTCCATGTGCTCACCCAATAGCCACACTCGGTGCCTCTGGAGTTGCCCCATCACATAAGGGATGCTGCTATTCCGCAGGATGTAAGCGTCATGCACTGAGCCAGGGAATTTGGCATTAACATGGGAGATGTACTGGTCTGCCAAACACATCATCTGCACATTCATGGAATGGTAACTCTTCCGGTTTCTGTACACCTGTTCACTCCTGCGGGGGGTACCAAGGCCACATGTGTCCCATCAATGGCACCTATGATGTTGGGGATATGTCCTAGGGCATAGAAATCACCTTTCACTGTAGGCAAATCCTCCACCTGAGGGAAAACGATGTAGCTCTGCATGTGTTTCAGTAGGGCAGACAACACTCTGGACAACACGTGGAAAACATAGGCTGGGACATCCCTGATGCTATGGCCACTGTAGTTTGAAAAGACCCACTTGCTAGGAAATGGAATACTGACAGCACATGCACTTGAGGGGGGATTCCTGTGGGATGGCAGATAGCTGACATCAGGCCTGGCTCCAACTGGGCACACAGTTCATGGATTGTGGCTCGATCAAACCTGTAAGTGATAATCACATGTCGCTCCTCCATTGTCGACAGGTCCACCAGCGGTCTGTACACTGGAGGATGCCGCCATCTCCTCAGATGCCCCAGTGGACGGTGCCTATGGTGGAGAACAGCGAGCAGAGTCAACCAACTCTGAGGTACGTAGACACAGCTAACTCTGAAAATATTAGCAATTCGAAATTAGCCTGTATGAGTGTTTAGGCAAGGCCTACATCTGTGTGACGCAGTCAAAAATAATGCCATGTGGGCCCATGAAATGGCGGCTGCCTGACCTGTTAAGTGGGACAAGGGGATATGAGGTAACTGCGCTGGCGTTGTACACAGTCGCGGAAGGCGGTCGAAGACCGCGGCGCAATCCTGCATTGGTCAACATTGGACCCTATGGGTCCCAGGAGCCAATGACGATGTACGCCGGTGGTGACGGTACGCACCGCCGTAGACGTGACCGCCATTTTCTCTCTGTTTAATCACTTGATACCTGATCTTCGACAGGAGAGGACCTACACTGCAAGTGCTGCTGTGACCTCCGTCTGGAAGAGACAATGGCTTGTGTGTCTGGGGAAAGGGCCCCTGCCTTCAGCACGGAGGAGTTGGAGAAACTCGTGGATGGGGTCCTCCCCAGTACACGCTACTCTACGGTCCTCCAGACAAACAGGTAAGTACACTGTGAGCAAGCTGTATGGGCAATGCCTGTGTGGAGTGGTGTGGATGAAAGATAGGGGGGGGGGAGAATGAGGCGTGCATGAGAAGACAGTGAGTGCATGTGCATCATGGCACGGGTAGGGATGCGGGCCAATGACTATGACGGTGCGGGAGGTAATATCTTCTCTTTTTCCCCTGTACTATTCCTGTAGGTCCGCGCCCACCAGAAGAAGGACATTTGGCGTGCCATCGCCAAGGAAGTCCGGTCCCTGGGGGTCTACCACAGACGGAGCACCCACTGCCGGAAAAAATGGGAGGACATTCGCCGCTGGAGCAAGAAGATGGCCCAGCTGGGGATGGCCTCCCAACGTGGGAGGGGTGCCTGTTGCACCATGACCCCCCTGATGTTCATGATCCTGACGGTGGCGTACCCGGAGTTGGATGGGTGCTTGAGGGCATCACAGCAGCAACAAGGGGGTGAGTACACTCTCATTCTGCTGATTCAACGCGCATTGGAGGTGTCTGGGTGGGGGAGGTGGGCTGTGTGTTCCCCTAGGCCAGGGCGAGTTTAGTAGGCAAGGACCCTACTTAAGGCAGGCCCTGTGGCACCCCACCTGTGCACAGTGCCAACTACACCTAGTCAGGCTCCTGTGACATCCATGTGCGCAGATGTCGTCCATAGCCTTGAAACCTATGTCCTTGGGATTGAATAGTGGACTCCAAGTGTGCAGCGTAGTGCAGGGGGCTTCTGTGTCTGTCGTGTAGCTGTATTGCATGCACTCAACATGTCTTTCTTCTGTCTTCCTCCCCCCCCCCTTTTTGTGGTCTCCCATCAAGCGGAGGAGCAGTGGCACTGGAGCAGGAGGGAGCTGCATCCCACATGGCCCTGGAGGGCGAAACTACGGAGTCTGAAGTCACCAGTGGGACAGAGGGCAAAGGGAGCTCCACGGCGGGGACAGGACCTGACACCAGCGATACGGACTCCTCCTCTGATGGGAGCTCCCTTGCGGTGGCGGCCCATCTGTGCCCCACGCATCTACAGGTACACCCGCCACCCCCCCTACCAGCACCACCCTCCCAGCAGCCCCTCAGCTTTTGCCCTGTGCCCGCTCAGCCAGGAGGGTGGGTATCACCTACACCCCAGGCACCTCAGGCCCTGCCCCAGTCACCCCTGCTGCCCTCAGTGAAGAGGCCATTGACCTCCTCAGGTCCCTCACTGTTGGGCAGTCTACCATTTTTAATGCCATCCAGGGTGTAGAGAGGCAGTTGCAACAAACCAATGCATACCTGGAGGGCATTCACTCTGGTCAGGCAGCCCTTCAGCGAGCATTTCAGACTCGGGCCTCATCACTGATGGCAGCCATTGTCCCTGTCTCTAGCCTCCCCCCTCCAACTTCCTCACACCCCTGTCCCTCAGCCTATCCCAAGCACACCATCAGACCAGCATGCACCCACCTCAACACACAAGGGAAGCTCTGGCAAACATAAGCACCACACATCCCACAGGCACTCACGCAAGCATCAGACCCATGCAGACCCAACAACATCCACTGCCTCCAATGTGTCCCCCTCCTCCTCGTCTCCCTCCTCCCTCCCTGTCTCGTCTCTACTCAAACCTGCATGCACTACATCATCAGCCACTACGTCTATCACCAGCACACCCACCACCACACCCCGCTCACGTGCAGTCACCATCCCCACTACCATTCACACGTCCCCTGTTTCCTCTCCCAGTGTGTCTGTGAGGCCACCTCCCAAGGTACACAAACGCAGCCACACATCCACCCAACAGCCATCCACCTCACGATAGCCTCCAGTCCATGCACCTTCACCCAAAGTCAGCAAACGTACACCTCCTACAACCACTACCTCTTCCTCCACTCCCAAACCCCCTCCAGCTACCCGTCCCAGTGTTCCTAAGAAACTTTTCCTGGACAACCTTGACCTCTTTCCCTCACCTCCCCCACCCCTTCAGTCTCCTAGGGCCCGACTCTCCAGGTCCCAACCTAGCACCTCAGCCACAACATCAGCAGGACCAGTGGTGCCAGTAGTCACCGGATTCTGGAGTGCACCAGGCAGCAGGGCAGCCAGTGTGGCAAGGAGCCAGAGTACGGACAGTCCCCCACCTGTCAAGCATAAAAAGTTGGCCAGTGCCCAGCAGGAGAGGGGAAAGAAATCAGCCACCCAGGGGTATAGTTGAGAGTGTGGAGACAGCTGCGACACCATCCAAGCTGGGGAAGGGGCACATTAAAACTGGCAAGTCTGGGAAGATCAGCACAGTAGACAAGATCGCCAGCAGCCCCGCTGCCTAAGACAGGACTGCCAGCAGCAGCCCCGCTGCCCAAGACAAGACCGCCAGCAGCCCCACTGCCCAAGACAGGATCGCCAGCAGCAGCCCCGCTGCCCAGGACAAGACCGCCGCAGCCCCGCTGCCACCAGCAGCCCCGCTGCCCAAGACAGGACCGCCAGCAGCAGCCCTGCTGCCCAGGACAAGACCGCCTGCACCACCGCAGGACAGTGAGCGCCAATGATTACTACACTACTGAGGCCGCCATGGGCAGGATGAAGCACTCTGGGCACCAAGCCCCCTCCAGAACCAGTGGAGATTCACATCCACTACCTCAGTCCTTGGCAGGATGAAGCACTATGGGCACGAAGCCCCCTCCAGAACCAGTGGAGAAAAGCATCCACTACCTCAGTCCTTGGCAGGATGAAGCACTCCGGGCACCAAGCCCCCTCCAGAACCAGTGGAGACTGTTATCCACTTGAGAGACTGTGGCTTTGCACTCCCCAGGATTGAACAGTGGGCAACCCACCCACTGTAGAGACTTGAGAGACTGTGGCCTTGCACTCCCCAGAATTGAACAGTGGGCAACCACCCACTGTAGAGAATTGAGAGACCGTGGCTTTGCACTCCCCAGGATGCAGCAGTGGGCGACCCTCCCACTGTAGAGACTTGAGAGACTGTGGCTTTGCACTCCTCAGGATGCAGCAATGGGCAACCCTCCCACTGTAGAGACTTGAGAGACTGTGGCTTTGCACTCCCCAGGATGGAACAGTGGGCAAGCCACCCACTGTAGAGACTTGAGAGACTGTGGCTTTGCACTCCCCAGGATGGAGCAGTGGGCATGTGGCCCCCGCGTGTATTTGGCGTCGCGCACTCAACCGGCTGAGGTGCCCCCCTTTTCCCCCCCGAGGTGCCTGTTTTCTTGCTCTATGATGCCCCTGCAGTGTTCTCTCTCTCTCTCATGGTCGGGGATCTTGTGTGGGCTTTGCCCATACCGTGTGGGCCCAGTGTTCCACAGACTTCATTGGAACACTACCTGGACTACTAAGCTTGGTGTATATTTGTTTACGGTATATATATATATATATTTTTGCATACTTGATTTTAAATTACAATGGTTACACTCATTTCCTTTTGTCTTTGCATTCTTCCGGGGGGGTCGGCGGGTGTAACTATAATGTATAAATATGTATTAGTGTGTATGTTGTAGTGGTTGAGGGTGGGGGTGGGGGTGTTGCGTGTGTGTGTCCCTGTTTTTTCCCTCCTCCTCCCCTGTGTCGTAGGTACAGTACTCACCGTTGTCTTCGCCGCCGGCGTTTGTGCTCCTGGTAGAGGAGCAAGAAGATGAGGGCTGGAAAAATGTGCAGCTCTGGTTCCATGGCGTCCGGATTCCTCGTGGGGTGTGTAGAGGTGAGCGTTTTCCCTTCGAAGTTCTGTTTCCACCGTGTTTCTGTCCGCGGTGAATCCGCCCCGGAAAAGGTGGCGGATTGGTAGGTTGTGATACTGTGGGCATTACACCGACTTCCGCCTGTCTGTTGGTGGTGACCGCCAAGCTGTTTGTCTGTACCGCCGTGGCAGTCAGAGTGTTAAAGTGGCTGTCTTTGTTGGCGGTTTCCGCCACGGTCGTAATTCCAATTTTTTTACTGCCGGCCTGTTGGCGGTCTTACCGCCGCTTTAATACCATCCGCCAGGGTTGTAATGACCACCTATTTCTCTAAAAGTTGGGATACTTTTTTAAGAATCTAAAACTATCTCTAGAACTTAATCCAAACTTTTACAAAAACTTTTGAACTCTAAAAGAAGGGACTAACACAAGGCCCTAGCAGGACTTTTAAAAATTTAGAAAAATAGCTCAAATCAGTTTCTAATGACAATTTTTGGAATTTAGTCGTGTGATCAGGTATTGGCTGAGTAGTCCAGCAAATGCAAAGTCTTGTATCCCACCACTGCCACCAATGTAGGAAGTTGGCTCTGTATATACTACTTCAAAGTAAGAAATAGTGTGCACAGAGTCCAAGGGCCCCCTTAGAGGTAAGAAAGTGGCAAAAAGAGATAATTCTAATGTTCTATTTTGTGGTAGTGTGGTCGAGCAGTAAGCTTATCAGAGGGTAGTGTTAAGCATTTGTTGTACACACACAGGCAATAAATGAGGAACACACACTCAAAGACAATTCCAGGCCAATAGGTTTTTACATAGAAAAATATATTTTCTTAGTTTATTTTAAGAACCACAGGTTCAAAATTCAATACTTTAAATGAAAGGTATTTCACTCAGGTATCTTAGGAACTTTGAATTATCACAATAGCATGTACAGTTTTGGCAAAAATGGCAATAAGCCATTTTAAAAGTGAGCACAGTGCAAAAATCAACAGTCTCCTTGAGGAAGTAAGTAAATGTTAAGTTCACAGGTAAGTAAAACACTTACAGGGTTCAAAGTTGGGTCCAAGGTAGCCCACCGTTGGGGGATCAAGGCAACTCCAAAGTTACCACACAAGCAGCTCAGGGCCGGTCAGGTGCAGAGGTCAAAGTGGTGCCCAAAACACATAGGGGGTGCCAAATGACCGCACCGCGGTCAAAAGACCGCGGTGGCCATTCAAACATTTCCTCTGGGCTGGCGGGCGCTCTCCAAAAGAGCGCCCGCCGGCCCAGAGGAAATGCCCCTGCAACGAGGACGCCGGCTCAGAATTGAGCCGGCGTAGTTGCAGGGGTGCGACGGGTGCAGTTTGCACCCGTCGCGTATTTCAGTGTCTGCATTGCAGACACTGAAATACACAGTGGGGCCCTCTTACGGGGGCCCCTGCAGTGCCCATGCCATTGGCATGGGCACTGCAGGGGCCCCCAGGGGCCCCGCGGCACCCCCTACCGCCATCCTGTTCCTGGCGGGAGACCCGCCAGGAACAGGATGGCGGTAGGGGGTGTCAGAATCCCCATGGCGGCGGAGCGCACTCCACCGCCATGGAGGATTCCCCCGAGCAGCGGGAAGTCGGCGGGAGACCGCCGACTTTCCGCTTCTGACCGCGGCTGAACCACCGCGGTCAGAATGCTCGTGGGAGCACCGCCAGCCTGTTGGCGGTGCTCCCGTGGTCGGTGGCCCTGGCGGCCACAGGCCGCCAGGGTCAGAATGACCCCCATAGGCTTCAATGGAAATAGGGATGTCCCGGTTCCAGTCTGCCAGCAGGTAAGTACCCGTGACTTCGGAGGGCAGACCAGGGGGGTTTTGTAGGGCACCAGGGGGGACACAAGCAGGCACAGAAAGTACACCCTCAGCGGCACTGGTGCGGCCGGGTGCAGAGTGCAAACAGGCGTCGGGTCTTCAACAGGATTCAATGGGGTGACCTGGGGGTCTCTTCAACAATGCAGGCAGGCACATGGGGGGCTCCTCGGGGTAGCCACCACCTGGGCTAGGCAGAGGGTCGCCTGGGGGTCACTCCTGCACTGGAGTTCAGTTCCTTCAGGTCTTGGTGGCTGCGGGTACAGTGTGGTTTCCAGGCGTCGGGTTCCTTGAAGCAGGCAGTCGCGGTCAGGGGGAGCCTCTGGATTTCCTCTGCAGGCGTCGCTGTGGGGGCTCAGGGGGGTCAACTCTGGCTACTCACGGGCTCGCAGTCACCGGGGAGTCCTCCCTGAGGTGTTTGTTTTCCGCTGGTCAAGCCAGGGTCGTCGGGTGCAGAGAGGAAAGTCTCACGCTTCTGGCGGGAAATGTGTGGTCTTTAAAAGTTGCTTCATTGTTGCAAAGTTGCAGGCTTGTTGAACAGGGCAGCTGTTCTTGGGAGCTTCTTGATCCTTTTAGATGCAGGGTAGTCCTCTGAGGCTTCAGAGGTCACTGGACCCTGGGGGATGCGTCGCTGTTGCAGTTTTTCTTGAAGTGGGGAGACAGGCCGGTAGGGTTGGGGCCAAAGCAGTTGTTGTTTCCGTCTTCTCTGCAGGGCTTCAGGTCAGCAGTCCTTCTGCATCTTCAGGTTGCAGGAATCTATCTTCTTCGGTTCTCGGAGCCCCTAAATACTCAATTTAGGAATGTGTTTAGGTCTGGGAGGTTAGTAGCCAATGGCTACTAGCCCTGAGGGTGGTTACACCCTCTTTGTGCCTCCTCCCTGTGAGGAGGGGGGCACATCCCTAATCCTATTGGGGGAATCCTCCATCTGCAAGATGGAGGATTTCTAAAAGTCAGAGTCACCTCAGCTCAGGACACCTTAGGGGCTGTCCTGACTGGGGAGTGACTCCTCCTTGTTTTTCTCATTATCTCCTCCAGCCTTGCCGCTAAAAGTGGGGGCAGTTGCCGGAGGGGCGGGCATCTCCACTAGCTGGGATGCCCTGTGGCGCTGTAACAAAGGGGGTGAGCCTTTGTGGCTCACTGCCAGGTGTAACAGTTCCTGCAGGGGGAGGTGAGAAGCACCACCACCCAGTACAGGCTGTGTTCCTGGCCACAGAGTGACAAAGGCACTCTCCCCATGTGGCCAGCAAGATATCTTGTATGTGGCAGGCTGGCAAAAACTAGTCAGCCCACACTGGAAGTCGGGTATGTTTTCAAGGGGCATCTCTAAGATTTGTATTTTGTGTATTTTTACAATAAAGTGCACACTGGCATCAGTGTGCATTTATTGTGCTGAGAAGTTTGATACCAAACTTCACAGTTTTCAGTGTAGCCATTATGGTGCTGTGGAGTTCGTGTTTGACAGACTCCCAGACCATATACTCTTATGGCTACCATGCACTTACAATGTCTAAGGCTTTGCTTAGACACTGTAGGGGCATAGTGCTCATGCACCTATGCCCTCACCTGTGGTATAGTGCACCCTGCCTTAGGGCTGTAAGGCCTGCTAGAGGGTTGACTTACCTATGCCACAGGCAGTGTGAGGTTGGCATGGCACCCTCAGGGGAGTGCCTTGTCGACTTAGTCATTTTCTCCCCACCAGCACACACAAGCTGGCAAGTAGTGTGTCTGTGCTGAGTGAGTGGTCCCTAGGGTGGCATAAGACATGCTGCAGCCCTTAGAGACCTTCTCTGGCATCAGGGCCCTTGGTACCAGGGGTGCCAGTTAGAAGGAACTTACCTGGGTGCCAGGGTTGTGCCAATTGTGGAGACAAAGGTACAGTTTAGAGAAAGAACACTGGTGCTGGGGCCTGGTTAGCAGGCCTCAGCACACTTTCAAATCATAACTTGGCATCAGCAAAGGCAAAAAGTCAGAGGGTAACCATGCCGAGGAGGCATTTCCTTACAGCTGGAAAGTCTATTTCTTTGAAACCCCAGAGGAGGCGTGGGACTGGCTGACTGAGGAGGGTGTCGGACCAAGGAAGGGCCCCGTGGGGCCGGTCGGGGGCCCCACTGGAGGTGGTCTCCCCGCCCGGGTGGGACTACGGAGAGGCCGGAGACGCACCCGTTCACGGCGTGGGGGGCTGAGTGGCCCTGGAGACCCTAAAGGAGAAGGAGAGGGTCAGGGCTCTGAAACAGAGACAAGCGGGGTCCCAGGAGGGGCCCAGGGAGCCCGAGATCAGGCACAAGCAACAGACGGAGACCGCTTGAGCCAGTCCCGATAATTAGCTGACACATGATATTGAACTTTGTTCAGGGCCGTTGGACCTCTAGGTGTTTTCCGCCTGGGCCGGGGGGTGCAGTTTGGGGCGGGGCCTCGTAGACTGCCAGGTGCCCTCGATCGCGACTAAAACGTATTATTCTTCACACTTTGGCTTCTGTCCTTGGATTGTATATGATCCGATTTGTACTGAGGGGTCCACCACTCCACTCCAACGACAGCTAAGCTGGTTGTTTTGTTTTTGCTTTTGTGGAATAGTTTGGCGACAGATGCTTCCTGGGTAGAAGTGTGGGGTGGGGGGTGGTTGGGGGTGTAAACTTTTTTAGTGATTTAGTTGGGTTGGTATTTGTAAGTTTCCTTTCCCGTTTGGGGTTTTTGCTTCATTGTTTAGGACAGTCACCCTGGTACCCATTGATGGACATTCAAAACGCACCGACCCCCCTCACGCGTGGCCCACATCGACACAGGTCCTATCCTGGAACGTGAACGGCCTCTTATATAAGATCAAGAGGTCTGCAGTGTACAGTACTCTTCGCAGAATTGCCCCCCCAGTGGTCCTGTTACAAGAAACACATCTCTTGGGACGGGGAGGGTATGACAAAGTCTACCACGCAGGTGTCTCCAAGGGCTCCAGAGGTGTGGCCATTCTTCTTTACTGCTCACTGCTCACTGCCCATGGTAATCACAGCCTCATTGTCTGACGCACACAGTAGATATGTTATGGTGTCCGGGTCGCTCTACGGGCTGCTGATTAATCTCGTCTGTGTCTATGCCCCCCAACAGGGTTCGACGCCTTTTTACATTCGCTCCGCCAGGTTCTGGTTGGACTCCCTAGCGGAGCTACACTAATAGGGGGGTACTTTAATGCCGTCCTGGATGCCAGACTAGACGTATCCAGAATCGTCACCACCACTAGGTCTGGTCGGGCCTCGACACTGAGGGGCTGGGTGGAAAGTCTGGGCCTGTGCGAGGTTTGGAGATCCTGGCACCCCAGGACACGGAAATATACTCACACCTCAGCAGACCACGGGACACACGCCCATATTGACTTAGGGGGTCATTCTGACCTCGGCGGTAAAATGCGCTTACCGCCAGTCAGAAGACCGCCATAACACCACTGCGGACGCGGTAAACCGCCACGGTCATTCTGACCCGCAACTGGCAAACCGCCAAAAACCCGACATCCACAAAAGTCCGCCACACCAAAGGTCAGCGAAAAACTGGCGATGACCAAACCTCCACCGTCATGCCAACAGAAATACGCCCATGCCATCACGACCCACGAATCCACGCGGCGGTCTTTCAACCGCGGTATTCCATTGGCGGTACAAACCGCCGCGCTCAAAATACACATACCCTTACAAAACACAACCACATTGGACAATTTGAAACACACACACCTGATACACATACAAACAACACTCCCACACACCCAATACAATATAAAACACACACCACATCACCCACAAACCCTTACGACCACAATAGCGACTGAAGGACAGAGAGAGACAGCACTGCTTAGAGTAGACCATCAACAATCACCCACACAATTACCACGCACAAAACACCATACACCACCACACACACCACACTCTACAACACATACACCACCCCTCACCTCATCCACACCACCCCATGGCACCCCAAAGACACCCCAGGTTCTCTGACGCAGAACTCAGGGTCATGGTGGAGGAAATAGTTTGTGTAGAGCCCCAGCTCTTCGGGGCACAGGTGCAGCACACCACAATTGCTAGGAAGATGGAGCTATGGCAAAGGATAGTCGACAGGGTCAACGCTGTGGGACAGCATCCACGCAATCGGGATGACATAAGGAAGCGCTGGAACGACCTACGGGGGAAGGTGCGTTCCATGGTATCAAGGCACAACATTGCGGTGCAGAAGACTGGCGGCGGACCCCCACCTACTCCCCCAGAATTTACAGCATGGGAGGAGGAAGTCTTGCACATCCTGCATCCTGAGGGCCTCGCAGGAGTAGGCGGAGGAATGGACTCTGATAAGTCAAATCTCCACTACTTCATTCCCCCCACCCCACCTGCATGCCAAATCATACCCCCACCCTCACCCCCACTCCCATCACACCAACTCCTTGCAAATGGCTCACCATCACAACCCACCCATCCCAACACCAAGCCCTGCATGCGACCACAAAGCATGGACACCCATCACCAAAGCATGCCCACTGCACACACACATCACCCCCACAAGCCACCCTCACAAAAGCCCCCACAAGGGAATGCCTGCACTGGGGTACACGGCCACCCACCCATTACATGAAATGCCACACACAGAAGCAATAACCATACCCTTATACCCCTGCAGGACCCGAACGCCACCACACCGCCACGGAGGGTCCAGAGATGTCCATCCCACCCCCAGAAGAGGCCCCCAGTGATGACAGCAGCTCTGTCTCCCTGGACCCAGATGACCAGCCCGGCCCATCGGGGACCTCAGGACAGTCGGTTCCCCACAGACAGCCACAGGCTACAGCAGACCTAACCCCCTCTGAGAACACCAGCCCAGCTCCCACCCAGCGGGCCCATGCCTCTGTCTCCAGGACACGTCAATCAGCGGTGTGTCCGCCACTACAGGGCACCCAGGTTGACCCACCACCCCAACAACAACAGGGACCTGGGGGCAGTGGTAATGGGCACACCGTTCAGGGGACAGAGGCCCAGGAACACAGGGGAACTGGGAGGGCTGCTGTGCGACAGGGGGGGGACAGGCCCAGGGAACCCACTCTCCAAGAGGCCCTCTCAAACATCACAGGAGCATACCACCACTCCCTGGAGACGATGGCTACGGTACTGGGCAGGTTCCAGGAGATCCAGGCACAGCAGGAGGAACAGTACATGGGGTTCAGAGAGGAACTGAGGAACATTAGTTCCGCAATGGGGACCATCGTCGTGGCCCTTAACCAGATAATCACCACATTGCGGGACCATGTGGCACCCCAAAGGGCCCCTGTCACTAGCCTAGACCAGGAACAGCCTACCACCTCCACCGGCGCTAGTGGACTGGAGGCCCCCACACAACCACAGGCCACCAGAACCCCACCTCCTGCAGAAGAAGAACCACCCCGCAAGCGGAACCTGAGATCTCACAAGAAGACAGAGTAGGATGCCAAGACCCCCGCCAGCAAACGATACCCCCTGATGTCATCCCACTGTCCCACATTGTCACCCTGTCCAACCTTAAACTTCCCCTGCTCCATCCTTCCACAGGCATATGGACAATGCACCTGTGAGACTGAGAACTGGACTCTGCCATGGACATTACTCCACCCCCACCCATCACCGTTTTACAATCATGTACCTAAATGTAGCACTTTAATTAAATCACTTATTGCACTCAAAAAATCTGGAGTCTGCTTGTATTCTTAACAAATGTATTAGACATAACGGTGCAAAAATGTTCAGTTACATTGTGATGACAACATACCAGGGGACAGAGGCCCAGGAACACAGGGGAACTGGGAGGGCTGCTGTGCGACAGGGGGGGGGACAGGCCCAGGGAACCCACTCTCCAAGAGGCCCTCTCAAACATCATGGGAGCATACCACCACTCCCAGGAGACGATGGCTACGGTACTGGGCAGGTTCCAGGAGATCCAGGCACAGCAGGAGGAACAGTACATGGGGTTCAGAGAGGAACTGAGGAACATTAGTTCCGCAATTGGGGCCATCGTCGTGACCCTTAACCAGATAATCACCACATTGCGGGACCATGTGGCACCCCAAAGGGCCCCTGTCACTAGCCTAGACCAGGAACAGCCTACCACCTCCACCGGCGCTAGTGGACAGGAGGCCCCCACACAACCACAGGCCACCAGAACCCCACCTCCTGCAGAAGAAGAACCACCCCGCAAGCGGAACCTGAGATCTCACAAGAAGACAGAGTAGGATGCCAAGACCCCCGCCAGCAAACGATACCCCCTGATGTCATCCCACTGTCCCACATTGTCACCCTGTCCAACCTTAAACTTCCCCTGCTCCATCCTTCCACAGGCATATGGACAATGCACCTGTGAGACTGAGAACTGGACTCTGCCATGGACATTACTCCACCCCCACCCATCACCGTTTTACAATCATGTACCTAAATGTAGCACTTTAATTAAATCACTTATTGCACTCAAAAAATCTGGAGTCTGCTTGTATTCTTAACAAATGTATTAGACATAACGGTGCAAAAATGTTCAGTTACATTGTGATGACAACATACCAGGGGACAGAGGCCCAGGAACACAGGGGAACTGGGAGGGCTGCTGTGCGACAGGGGGGGGACAGGCCCAGGGAACCCACTCTCCAAGAGGCCCTCTCAAACATCATGGGAGCATACCACCACTCCCAGGAGACGATGGCTACGGTACTGGGCAGGTTCCAGGAGATCCAGGCACAGCAGGAGGAACAGTACATGGGGTTCAGAGAGGAACTGAGGAACATTAGTTCCGCAATGGGGACCATCGTCGTGGCCCTTAACCAGATAATCACCACATTGCAGGACCATGTGGCACCCCAAAGGGCCCCTGTCACTAGCCTAGACCAGGAACAGCCTACCACCTCCACCGGCGCTAGTGGACAGGAGGCCCCCACACAACCACAGGCCACCAGAACCCCACCTCCTGCAGAAGAAGAACCACCCCGCAAGCGGAACCTGAGATCTCACAAGAAGACAGAGTAGGATGCCAAGACCCCCGCCAGCAAACGATACCCCCTGATGTCATCCCACTGTCCCACATTGTCACCCTGTCCAACCTTAAACTGCCCCTGCTCCATCCTTCCACAGGCATATGGACAATGCACCTGTGAGACTGAGAACTGGACTCTGCCATGGACATTACTCCACCCCCACCCATCACCGTTTTACAATCATGTACCTAAATGTAGCACTTTAATTAAATCACTTATTGCACTCAAAAAATCTGGAGTCTGCTTGTATTCTTAACAAATGTATTAGACATAACGGTGCAAAAATGTTCAGTTACATTGTGATGACAACATACCACTGTCATACAGCTGTAGTAAATGGGCAAACAAAACAGAAGTCACGCAGCGGGGCAAACAGCTCTGAAAAGGGAAGGGAAAGTCACAAATCAGTTAACAGGAACTGGGGGGAAACACCGACAGTAGAGAGGCAGGAGGCTTTAAGTAAATGTAAAATGGCGTGGTTGATTCTTACCTGTGTGCTACTGAAAATACTGTTGTATCACTGTGTCCCTGTTGTCTGTATCGTCCCCGTCGTCTTCCTCCTCTTCACTCTCCACAGGCTCCACAGCTGCTACAACACCACCATCTGGAACATCCTCCTGCAGAAAAGGCACCTGGCGTCGCAAAGCCAGATTGTGAAGCATACAGCAGGCCACGATGATATGGCACACCTTCTTTGGTGAGTACATTAGGGATCCACCTGTCATATGCAGGCACCTACACCTGGCCTTCAGGAGCCCGAAGGTTCTTTCTATGATCCTCCTAGTTCGCCCATGGGCCTCATTGTAGCGTTCCTCTGCCCTGGTCCGGGGATTCCTCACTGGGGTCAGTAGCCAGGACAGGTTGGGGTAACCAGAGTCCCCCAATAGCCACACACGGTGTCTCTGTAGCTGTTCCATCACATACGGGATGCTGCTATTTCGCATGACATACGCGTTATGCACTGACCCAGGGAACTTGGCATTTACATGGGAGATGTACTGGTCTGCCAAACAGACCACCTGGACATTCATCGAATGATAACTTTTTCTGTTCCTGTACACCTGCTCACTTCCACTTAGGGGGACCAAAGCCACATGGGTCCCATCAATGGCACCAATGATGTTGGGGATATGTCCAAGGGCATAGAAATCACCCTTCACTGTAGCCAAATCGCCCACCTCAGGGAACACAATGTAGCTCCGCATGTATTTCATCAGGGCAGACAACACTCTGGACAAAACCTTTGAAAACATAGGCTGAGACATCCCTGATGATATGGCCACTGTTGTTTGGAATGATCCACTTGCCAAAAAATGGAGTACTGACAGAACCTGCACCAGAGGGGGAATCCCTGTGGGTTGGCGGATGGGGGACATCAGGTCTGGCTCCAGCTGGGCACACAGTTCATGTATAGTGGCTCTGTCAAGCCTGTATGTCAGTATGATATGTCGTTCTTCCATTGTCGACAGGTCCACCAGCAGTCTGTCAACGGGAGGATTCCTCTTCTCCTCGCAAGTCCCAGCGGACGGTGCTTAGGAAGGACAACATGGAGCACAGAGTCAAGCAACCCACAGGTACGTTCACACAGCTTGCACAGTACACGATTCGCTATGCATTGAATGGCTTGTATGAGTGGCAATGCAAGGCCTAGGCCTGTGTGACACTGTAAAAATTAAGCCATGTGGGCCCTTGAAATGGCGGCTGCCTGACCTGTGAAGTGTGACAATGGGATGTGAGGTCAATGCGCTGGCGTGGCACACCGTGGCGGTAGGCGGTCGAAGACTGCGGTGCTAAGCCGCATTGGTTAACATTGAAGCCTATGGGTTTCAGGAGCCAATGACGATGTGCGCCAGCGGTCGCGGTACGCACCGCCGCGGTACGCACCGCCGCGGGCTTGACCGACATTTTCTAACTGCTTAATCACTCGAGACCTGATCATCCACAGGAGAGGACCTATACTGCAAGTGCTGCTGTGACCTCGGTCTGGGAGATACAATGGCTGCTGCGACTGGGGAAAGGGCCCCTGCCTTCACATCTGAGGAATTGGAGAAACTTGTTGATGGGGTCCTCCCCCAGTATGCGCTACTCTACGGTCCTCCAGACCAACAGGTAAGTACACAGGGAGCACGTGTATGGGCTATGCCTGTGTTGAGTGGGGTGGATGTAAGATGGTGGGGAGGTGAGCGAATGAGGAGTGCAACGCACGACAGATGAGAGCATGTGCCACATGGCAAGGTTGGGGAGGGGGGGCCACTCACATCGACCATGCAGAAAAGTGATGATATTTATTTTCCCACCCTGTACATGTCACATAGGTCAGCGCCCATCAGAAGATTGAAATTTGGCGTGCCATCGCCAAGGACGTCCGGGCCCTGGGGGTCCACAACAGACGGGGCACCCACTGCCGCAAGAGGTGGGAGGACATTCGCCGCGGGAGCAGAAAGACCGCCGAGGCTCTGCTGGGGATGGCCTCCCAACGTAGGAGGGGTGCCAGCCGGCAATTGACCCCCCTGTTGTCCCGGATCCTGGCGGTGGCCTACCCCGATTTGGATGGGCACGTGAGGACATCACAGCAGACACAAGGGGGTGAGTATCAGCACATTCTGCTATATTAGCGCACAGTGGAGGTGTCTGGGTGGGGGAGGAGGGCTGTGGCTATCTCTAGGCCAGGGCGCTTTCTGTAGGCTAGGCCCCTCCATTAGGCTTGGCCCTGTGCCCCCGCCCCCCACCTCTGTAGGGTGCTATGTACAGCTATCCATGGTCCGGCCTCACCTATGTGTGCATTTGTCGTCCATAGACCTGTAGGCCAAGTCACAATAATTGAGTAGTGTACCCCGAGTGCGCAGCGTAGTGCAGGGGGCTTCTGTGTCTGTCCTCTCCGCCAACGGTGCCGCCAATGCATGCACTCAACATGTCTTTCTTTCTTCTCCCCCCCCTTTTTCTTGGTTTTCCTGTTCATGTGTGCATTAGCATCATCAGGCGGAGGAGAAGTGGCATCGGCGCACGAGGGAGCTGCATCTCGCATGGCCCCGGAGGGCCATACAACCGACTCGGAGTACACCAGTGAGACGGAGGGCGAGGGGAGCTCCACAACGGGGACCCATGGAGACGTCAGCGACACCGACACGTCCTCGGATGGGAGCTCCCTTGTGGTGGCGGCAACATCCGTGCCCACCGCAACAACAGGTACAGCCGCCACCCAGCGCACCAGCCCCGCCCTCCTAGCAGCCCCTCAGCGTTCGCCCCGTGCCCGCTCGGCCAGGAAGCCGGCCATCTCCTTCGCCCCAGGCACCTCAGGCCCTGCCCCTGTCACCCCTGCTGCCCTCAGTGAGGAGGTCATTGACCTCCTGAGGACCATCATTGTTGGGCAATCTACCCTTTTGAATGCCATCCAGGGTGTAGAGAGGGAGGTGCATCGGAGCAATGCATACCTGGAGGGCATTCATTCGGGTCAGGCTGCCCATCAGCGATCGTTCAACGCTCTGGCCTCAGCACTGACAGCAGCAATTGTCCCTGTGTCTAGCCTCCCCCCTCCAACTTCCTCAACCCAGTCCCACTCCCCTGTTCCTCTGCCTATCCCAGCCACACCTACAGACCAGCCTGCACACACCTCAACACCCAAGGGCAGCTCATCCAGACATAAGCACCACAGATCACACAAGCATTCACCCAAGCAACATCCACATGCAGACATGCCAACAGCCACTGCCTCCACTGTGTCCCCCTCCTCCTCGTCTCCCTTCTCCCTCCCTGTGACGTCTCCACTCACACTTGCATGCACAACATCATCAGCCACTACGTCCATCACCAGCACACCCACCAGAATACTCCGCACACGTGCAGTCACCACCCCCACTACCATTTACACGTCCCCTGTGTCCTCTCCCAGTCTGTCACCCCCTCTTCCAAACCACACAAACGCAAGCAGCCACCCACCCAACAGCCATCCACCTCACGACAGCCTCCAGCCCAAGCACCTGCACCCAAAGACACCAGACTTCACACTCCTACAACCACATCCTCTTCCTCCACTCCCATACCCACTACACCTAACCGTCCGTCTCTTTCCAAATTGCTATTCTTTTCAAAACGTAACCTCTTTCCTACAACTCCCCCACCCCGTCCATCTCATAAGACTGCAATCAGCACCTCAGCCACCACCAAACCTGGACCTATCAGGACTGTTCTCCAAGGACATTGGAGTCCCCCACCCTCAAGGGCAACTACTCCGGCTAGGAGCCAAGGCAATGCCAGCCCACCCCCGGAAAAGCAGCCAAAAATTAGCAGTGCCCGGCGCGAGAGGCCACGGACACCAGGGACCGAAATCCCTACCCTGGCTCCGTCTGGAAGTGGGGTGCCACCTGGCACACCGCCAAAGGTGTCAAAGGGCCACAGATGACCAGGGTAGGGTGGGAAGGGCAGCACGCCCGACAAGTCCGGCATCAGGCCAGCTGCCCAGGAGTGCCCCACCAGCCCCCTCCCAGGTGTGCAGGAGGACACCCAGAGGCCCGGTACGGCAGCCCAGGAGGGCCCAGCAAGCCAACGGACAGATGGGCAGGAAGGCCCCGCCAGCCACATGTCAGGTGGCGAGTGACACCCATGCCTGGGCCGGAACCGCTGAACTGGGCCCTTTCACTCAAGCACCGCCGTCTCAAGCACCGCCGTCTCAAGCACCGCTGAACTGGGCCCTTTCAAACAAGCACCGCTGAACAGGGCACCGCCGTCTCAAGCACTGCTGCACTGGGCCCTTTCACTCAAGCACCGCTGAACTGGGCCCTTTCACTCAAGCACCGCTGAACTGGGCCCTTTCAAACAGGCACCGCTGAACAGGGCACCGCCGTCTCAAGCACCGCTGAACTGGGCCCTTTCAAACAGGCACCGCTGAACAGGGCACCGCCGTCTCAAGCACCGCTGAACTGGGCCCTTTCACTCAAGCACCGCCGTCTCAAGCACCGCCGTCTCAAGCACCGCTGAACTGGGCCCTTTCAAACAAGCACCGCTGAACAGGGCACCGCCGTCTCAAGCACCGCTGAACTGGGCCCTTTCACTCAAGCACCGCCGTCTCAAGCACCGCTGAACTGGGCCCTTTCAAACAAGCACCGCTGAACAGGGCACCGCCGTCTCAAGCACCGCTGCACTGGGCCCTTTCACTCAAGCACCACTGAACTGGGCCCTTTCAAACAAGCACCGCTGAACAGGGCACCGCTGTCTCAAGCACCGCTGAACTGGGCCCTTTCAAACAAGCACCGCTGTCTCAAGCACCGCTGAACTGGGCCCTTTCACTCAAGCACCGCTGAACTGGGCCCTTTCAAACAGGCACCGCTGAACAGGGCACCGCTGTCTCAAGCATCGCTGAACTGGGCCCTTTCAAACAGGCACCGCTGAACAGGGCACCACCGTCTCAAGCACCGCTGAACTGGGCCCTTTCAAACAAGCACTGCTGAACAGGGCACCGCCGTCTCAAGCACCGCTGAACTGGGCCCTTTCAAACAAGCACCGCTGTCTCAAGCACCGCTGAACTGGGCCCTTTCAAACAGGCACCGCTGAACAGGGCACCGCCGTCTCAAGCACCGCTGAACTGGGCCCTTTCAAACAGGCACTGCTGAACAGGGCACTGCCGTCTCAAGCACCGCTGAACTGGGCCCTTTCAAACAAGCACCGCTGAACAGGGCGCCGCCGTCTCAAGCACAGCTGAACTGGGCCCTTTCACTCAAGCACCGCCGTCTCAAGCACCGCCGTCTCAAGCACTGCTGAACAGGGCCCTTCCTCTTAAGCACCGCTCCGCTGGGCCCTTCCTGTCAAGCACCGCTCCGCTGAGCACCGCCGTCTCTGAACTGCTCTGCTGGGCCCTTCATCTCAAGCACCGCTCCGCTGGGCCCTTCCTGTCAAGCACCGCTCCGCTGGGCACCGCCGTCTCTGAACTGCTCTGCTGGGCCCTTCATCTCAAGCACCGCTCCGCTGGGCCCTTCCTGTTAAGCACCGCTCCGCTGGGCACTGCCGTCTCTGAACTGCTCTGCTGGGCCCTTCCTGTCAAGCACCGCTCCGCTGGGCACCGCCGTCTCTGAACTGCTCTGCTGGGCCCTTCCTGTCAAACACCGCTCCGCTGGGCACCGCCATCTCTGAACTGCTCTGCTGGGCCCTTCATCTCAAGCACCGCTCCGCTGGGCCCTTTCTGTCAATCACCGCTCCGCTGGGCACCGCCGTCTCTGAACTGCTCTGCTGGGCCCTTCATCTCGAGCACCGCTCCGCTGGGCCCTTCCTGTCAAGCACCGCACCGCTGGGCACCGCCGTCTCTGAACTGCTCTGCTGGGCCCTTCCTGTCAAGCACCGCTCCGCTGGGCACCGCCGTCTCTGAACTGCTCTGCTGGGCCCTTCATCTCAAGCACCGCTCCGCTGGGCCCTTCCTGTCAAGCACCGCTCCGCTGGGCACCGCCGTCTCTGAACTGCTCTGCTGGGCCCTTCATCTCAAGCACCGCTCCGCTGGGCACCGCCGTCTCTGAACTGCTCTGCTGGGCCCTTCATCTCAAGCACCGCTCCGCTGGGCCCTTCCTGTCAAGCACCGCTCCGCTGGGCACCGCCGTCTCTGAACTGCTCTGCTGGGCCCTTCATCTCAAGCACCGCTCCGCTGGGCACCGCCGTCTCTGAACTGCTCTGCTGGGCCCTTCATCTCATGCACCGCTGGCCCATTGGCAGGGCCGGTTCTGTGTCGAGCAGGGCTTCACGAACCACTCTGGCCACCATGCCTCCTCCATGACCAGTGGAGTCTGTAATCCACCTGATGGACTGTGGCTTTGCACTTCCCAGGATACAGCAGTGGGCAACCCACCCACTGTAGAGACTTGAGAGACTGTGGCTTTGCACTCCCAGGATGGTACAGTGGGCAATCCACCCACTGTAGAGACTTGAGAGACTGTGGCTTTGCACTCCCCAGGATGGTACAGTGGGCATGGAGGCCCCTCGTGGATCTGGCGTCGTGGACTCATGTGGCTGAGGTGCCCCCCCTTCCCTTCCCCCTGAGGTGCCTGTAGTTTTATCATCTGATGCCCCAGCAGTGTTCTCTCCAATGGAATCTGGTCTCGTGTGTGGGCTTTGCCCATGTATTTGTGCACATTGGCCCACGAACGATGGAACTTTGCCAAAATGTGCAGGACTTTTGGCCTATGTATATATTTTTAATTATGTTCTTTATTTGATATACATATTTCATATTTCATATTTCACATTACTTCATTTGAGCTATAATATACTTCTATTTTAATGATCATTTTATTTTGTCTTTGCATTATTCCAGGAGGTTTGTGTGGTGTCACTCTGACTTGTTGCTCTGCATTGGTGTGTAGGGATTTGGGGGGGTGTGGGGGGTGGGTGTATTGCGTATGTGTGTGCCCGTAACCTTTCCTCCTCCTCCCTCCCCTGTGTCGTAGGTGCAGTACTCACCGTTGTCGTCTGCGCCGGCGTTCGTGCTCCTGGTAGAAGAGCAGGTAGACAATAGCTGGTAGGATGTTTAATTTGGGTTCCATGCTGTCCAGATTCCTTGTGGAGTGTATAGAGGTGAGTGTTTTCCCGTTCGTAGTCTGTTTCCGCCATGTTTTTATCGGCGGGGCTCCTGCCCCAGAAAAGGTGGCGATTGGTGAGTTGTGATAGGGTGGGCGGTACATTGTCTGCCGCCTGCCTGTTGGCGGTGACCGCCTCGCTGTTTGTTTGTCCCGCCTTGGCGGTCGGAGTGTTAAAGTGGCGGGCTGTGTTGTCGGTTCCCGCCAGGGTCAGAATTCCATTTTTTTGACCGCCTGCCTGTTGGCGGGTTGGCCGCCGCTTTATCACCGACCGCCAGGGTTGGAATGACCCCCTTAGTGTTCATGCTGGCACTGGACATTGTCAGCGTCACAGGGGCCGACATCCTGCCCCATGGGTTCTCTGACCACGCACCAGTTCAAATCTGAATAGGCGGTACAGATTTTTCTCGTCGCCCGATGTGGCGCCTGAACACTTGGTACTTGCAAGATGGTGACTATGTGATAGCAGTCAGAGACCACCTTATACAATACTTTGAACAAAACGTAGGCTCGGTCCGGTCTCCGGGCATGGTCTGGGCCACATGTAAGGCCACCCTCAGAGGACACGCCAAACATCTCCTTCGCATTCGTGCCCACAATCTCAAGGTGTCGGAACTCGAAGCCCGCGCACTGCGACTGGAACACTCACACGCAAACTCTGCTTCGGCTTCTTGTCTGAGGCAACTAATTGGGGTACGAGAGGAGATTAAACATTTGGTACTGGAGTCTGCAAAACACATCTGGAGGGCCTCGGCTGCCCATGTGTATGGATGGGGTGATAAAAACGGGAAGCTCCGACACTGGCTGGCCACAAGACCCCTGGCCGACAGGGTTATCCCCAAAATAATAGACAACTCAGATCCCTGGCTAGGACACCCATCGAAATTGCACAAAGCTTTGCCTCTTATTATGCATGACTTTACGCAGAACGCCTCTCTTTGACGAAATTACCCTTCCTAGAGTCTCCCAGGAGGTGAGAGAATAACTGGACGAGGCCATCAGCCTGGCAGAGATCTCAGAGGCGGTGGCTAACTTATCATCCGGTAAGACTCCGGGCCCAGATGGGTTCCCAGCTGAGCTTTACGGTAAATGTGGGGATATTCTGGGTCCCCATCTACTGGGCATGTACGAGGAGGCAGAAAGAAGTGGCCACTTCCCCTCTGGAGTTGATCAAGCCACAATTGTGGTGATCCCTAAGACACAGCCTCCGTCGCAGCGCTGCTCAGCATATAGACCTATCTCCCTTCTAAACACTGAAATCAAGGTGATGTGCTCGATTCTTGCCGCTAGGCTGAAAAAAGTGCTCCCGTCGCTGGTACACCCCGACCAGTGCGGCTTCATGCCCTCCCGAAGCACCAGACACTGCATTAGACGCTTGCACCTGGCCCTGGCGCATCGTGGTGTAGTGACTCGGTCCCCCCTGGCTCTGCTCCTACTTGACTTCGAAAAAGCCTTTGATACAGTGGACTGGTCGTACCTCAGCCGTGTGTTGCAGGGCTTTGGTCTTGGGCCCAAATTCCTGGGCCTTGTGAAACTGCTCTACTCTAATCCAACTGCTAGGGTGAATGGGGTGGTTTCCGATCCTTTCCCGATCTGCCTTGGTACTCGCCAGGGATGCCCGCTGTCTCCGCTGCTCTTTGCACTTGTAATCGAACCACTGGCGAAGTTGCTACGTGAGGATCCTTTCATCAAAGGGTGGGCATGGCTAGTGGGACCGGAGGACCGGGTGGCGCTCTACGCAGATGACATCCTCCTCTAAATCGCTGACCCTGCCACAAGCGGCCTGCGTATCTTAGAGATCCTTAACCTCTTCTCAGAGGCCTCAGGCCTTACGCTTAACCCCCATAAATCCTTACTGGTCCCTCTGCACCCTTCCAGAGACAGTACTGAATGGCAACACAACATTTCTATCCGTAGGAACAGCTTTAAATATCTGGGGGTGTTCATTGCTCTTGTTCCGGAGCTGGCCTGGGAGCTAAATATTACACCTCTCACTAGAAGAATTAAGGACGACTTACAACGATGGCGGTCCCTACCCCTCAATCTACTAGGGAGAATCTCCCTTTATAAAATGATGATCCTCCCTAGGCTCCTCTACCTATTACAAAATTTCCCACACCCTGTCCCTAAGACATGGTTCAAGGAAATAGACTTGACGGCGCACCAGTTTCTCTGGAGTGGCACCTGCCCTAGACTGGCACTTTCCACCTGCCAACGGGACGTCTACGATGGGGGGTTAGGAATGTCCAACATCCACCTCTACTACATTGCAATGCACCTGCTCATAATCAATAACTGGGTGGGGGGACCCCGCATACCGATTGGAGCTTCAGACATTGAGCTACAGTGGAATCCTCAATGCCTTGTACGGGGGACCGATCCCTAGGACGGTTCTGGATGTGACGAGCACGGTCATTGCGGGGTGGCGTGAGGCCCAAAAGGTGATGGGTTGGTGGGGCCGCCTCACCCAGCAGACCCCACTTTGGCACGGTAGAGGACTAGCGGATGTCGCAGGACTGGAGGGTTTCCAGAGGTGGGACAACATAGGAATCTCTACGTTGGGGGATGTCTGGGAAGGATCGCACCTGAGGTCCTTTGAGGAGCTCCAGGGACTCTTCCCGCTACACAGGACACAATTCCATAAGTACCTACAACTTTGCAATGCTTTGTCTGTGCACATACGGGAGGGAGAGTGTGTCCCAGAGTGTAGCCCTATGGAGGTGAAAGTGTTGATGGGAAATTTAGGTAAGGGTGGAGTCTCCCAGATTTACCGTTCCTTACTGGCTAACACTACCAGTCCTCTGGGGGGGCTCCGCCGGAAATGGGAGGAGTGGGTGGGATGATCGAGGAGGTGGACTGGGTGGAGGCATTGATGGCCCCCTGGGTACTGACAATGGCCACGCTATTCCCTTTACTTCAGACCCTATATCTACACATGGCATACCTCACTCCTACTAGATTATATAAGGCGGGCCTCTAAGCCACAACTAACTGCCCCAGATGCGCCGGTCCAGACGCTGATTTTTTCCACATGGTTTGGGCATGCCCATTCATAATGACTTTCTGGAGGGCGGTCAAAGGGGAGGTTTCCGAGGCTCTAAGGGAAGAGATTGAGGTGGCCCCACTGCCACTTCTGCTGGGGGCCATGGGCGAGCTGGGTCTGAGGAGAGCAGACAAGATTTTCTTGGGAGTGGCATGCTTGGTGGCCAAGAAAGACATAATGGCAGAATGGAAGGCCGGAGTGGCACTGGGTCCGAACAAATGGAGATGCGGAGTGGACTGGTGCGCACAACGCAAGAGGCTGGTGTATGAAGCTAGGGGATGCCCAAACAAATATATCAAAGTGTGGGGGAAATGGGATAATGCAGCGGGTTCCTAGCAGGGAAACGGTGTGACTGGAAATGGGATACTATCGAGAGGTTGAAATGTAAACCTTTGACTATTCATTTTGTGTATAGACTTGCTTTATGATGCCTATGAGTGGTCCAGGGACCGACCGCCCACAAACACCAGTTGGTGTCCTGTTATGTGTATTTGTATTTTAATTTTCTTGTTTTTCCAAAATCAATAAAAATCTCTTTATAAAAAAAGAACACTGGTGCTGGGGCCTGGTTAGCAGGGTCCCAGCACACTTTCAATCATAACTGGCATCAGCAAAAGGCAAAAAGTCAGGGGGTAACCATGCCAAGGAGGCATTTCCTTACACAACCCCCCCTTCCAAACGAAAGAGGATGAGACTAACCTTTCCCAAGAGAGTCTTCATTTTCTAAGTGGAAGAACCTGGAAAGGCCATCAGCATTGGCAATGGGCAGTCCCAGGTCTGTGTTCCACTACAAAGTCCATTCCCGGTAGGGATATGGATCACCGTAACAGTTTAGGGTTTTCTCCTTTCATTTGCATTAGCCATCTGAGAGGTCTGAGGTCAGTTTGAACTATGAAGTGAGTACCAAAAAGGTATGGTCTCAACATCTTCAGGGACCAAACCACAGCAAAGGCCTCCCTCTCAATGGCACTCCAACGCAGCTCCCTGGGTAGTAACCTCCTGCTAATAAAATCAACCGGCTGGTCAAGGCCATCATCATTTGTTTGGGACAGGACTGCTCCTATCCCATGCTCAGAGGCATCTGTCTGCACAATGAACTGCTTAGAGTAATCTGAAGCTTTCAAAACTGGTGTTGTACACATAGCCTGTGTGAGAAAGTAGCCTCTTTCTAGCCTTGTTACCCCCACTTTTGGCCTGTTTGTGAGTGTATGTCAGGGTGTTTTCACTGTCTATGTCACTGTCCCTATGTTTTCAGTACGTTTGTTATGTGTCACTGGGACCCTGCTAGCCAGAACCCCAGTGCTCATAAGTTTGTGACCTATATGTATGTGTTCCCTGTGTGATGCCTAACTGTCTCACTGAGGCTCTGCTAACCAGAACCTCAGTGGTTATGCTCTCTCTGTACAAATTGTCACTAACAGGCTAGTGACCAATTTCACCAATTCATATTGGCATACTGGAACACCCTTATAATTCCCTAGTATATGGTACTGAGGTACCCAGGGTATTGGGGTTCCAGGAGATCCCTATGGTCTGCAGCATTTATTTTGCCACCCATAGGGAGCTCTGGCAATTCTTACACAGGCCTGCTATTGCAGCCTGAGTGAAATAACGTCCACGTTATTTCACAGCCATTTACCACTGCACTTAAGTAACTTATAAATCACCTATATGTCTAACCTTTACCTGGTAAAGGTTGGGTGCTAAGTTACTTAGTGTGTGGGCACCCTGGCACTAGCCAAGGTGCCCCCACATCGTTCAGGGCAAATTCCCCAGACTTTGTGAGTCCGGGGACACCATTACACGCGTGCACTGTACATAGGTCACTACCTATGTATAGTGTCACAATGGTAACTCCGAACATGGCCATGTAACATGTCTAAGATCACGGAATTGTCACCCCAATGCCATTCTGACATTGGGGAGACAATTCCATGATCCCCCGAGTCTCTAGCACAGACCCGGGTACTGCCAAACTACCTTTCCCGGGGTTTCTCTGCAGCTGCTGCTGCTACCAACCCCTCAGACCGGTTTCTGCCCTCCTGGGGTCCAGCCAGGCTTGACCCAGGAAGGCAGAACAAAGGACTTCCTCAGAGAGAGGGTGTTACACCCTCTCCCTTTGGAAAAAGGTGTCAGGGCTGGGGAGGAGTAGCCTCCCCCAGCCTCTGGAAATGCTTTGATGGGCACAGATGGTGCCCATCTCTGCATAAGCCAGTCTACACCGGTTCAGGGATCCCCCAGCCCTGCTCTGGCGCGAAACGGGACAAAGGAAAGGGGAGTGACCACTCCCCTGACCTGCACCTCCCCTGGGAGGTGCCCAGAGCTCCTCCAGTGTGCTCCAGACCTCTGCCATCTTGGAAACAGAGGTGCTGCTGGCACACTGGACTGCTCTGAGTGGCCAGTGCCAGCAGGTGACGTCAGAGACTCCTTCTCATAGGCTCTTACCTGTGTTGCTAGCGTATCCTCCTTCCTAGGTAGCCAAACCTCCTTTTCTGGCTATTTAGGGTCTCTGCTTTGGGGAATTCTTTAGATAAAGAATGCAAGAGCTCATCAGAGTTCCTCTGCATCTCTCTCTTCACCTTCTGCCAAGGAATCGACCGCTGACTGCTCTGGGCGCCTGCAAAACCGCAACAAAGTAGCAAGACGACCACTAGCAACCTTGTGTCGCTTCATCCTGCCGGCTTTCTCAACTGTTTCCAGGTGGTGCATGCTCTGGGGGTAGCCTGCCTCCTCTCTGCACCAGGAGCTCTGAAGAAATCTCCCGTGCGTCGACGGAATCTTCCCCCTGCAACCGCAGGCACCAAAAGACTGCATCACTGGTCCTCTGGGTCCCCTCTCAGCACGACGAGCATGGTCCCTGGAACTCAGCAATTCTGTCCAAGTGACTCCCACAGTCCAGTGACTCTTCAGTCCAAGTTTGGTGGAGGTAAGTCCTTGCCTCACCATGCTAGACTGCATTGCTGAGTACCGCGTGATTTGCAGCTGCTCCGGCTCCTGTGCACTCTTCCAGGATTTCCTTTGTGCACAGCCAAGCCTGGATCCCCGATACTCTAACCTGCAGTGCATGACCTCCTGAGTTGTCCTCCGGCGTCGCGGGACCTTCTTTTGTGACTTCGGTGAGCTCCGGTTCACTCTTCTTCGTAGTGCCTGTTCCGGCACTTCTGCGGGTGCTGCCAGCTTCTGAGAGGGCTCCTTGTCTTGCTGGGCGCCCCCTCTGTCTCCTCACGCAATTGGCGACATCCTGGTCCCTCCTGGTCCACAGCAGCATCCAAAAACCCTAACCCTGACCCTTGCAGCTAGCAAGGCTTGTTTGCGGTCTTTCTGAGTGGGAACACCTCTGCAAGCTTCTTCACGACGTGGGACATCCATCCTCCAAAGCGGAAGTTCCTAGTCCTCTTCGTTCTTGCAAAACACCAAGCTTCTTCCATCCGGTGGCAGCTTCCTTGCACCCTCAGCTGGCATTTCCTGGGCTCCTGCCCACGTTCTTGCAGAATCCACAGCTTCTACCATCCGGTGGCAGCTTCTTTGCAATCTCAGCTGGCATTTCTTGGGCATCTGCCCACTCCCGACTTGAGTGTGACTCTTGTACTTGGTCCCCTTGTTCCACAGGTACTCTCGTCTGGAAATCCATAGTTGCATTGCTGGTGTTGGTCTTCCTTGCAGAATTCCCCTATCACGACTTCTGTGCTCTCTGGGGAACTTAGGTGCACTTTACACCTACTTTTCAGGGTCTTGGGGTGGGCTATTTTTCTAACCCTCACTGTTTTCTTACAGTCCCAGCGACCCTCTACAAGCTTACATAGGTTTGGGGTCCATTTGTGGTTCGCATTCTAGAGTATATGGTTTGTGTTGCCCCTATACCTATGTGCTCTCATTGCAATCTATTGTGACTGTACATTACTTGCATTGCTTTCTATTGCTATTACTGCATAATTTTGGTATTGTGTACATATATCTTGTGTATATTTGCTATCCTCATACTGAGGGTACTCACTGAGATACTTTTGGCATATTGTCATAAAAATAAAGTACCTTTATCTTTAGTATATCTGTGTATTGTGTTTTCTTATGATATTGTGCATATGACACTGGTGGTATAGTGGGAGCTTTGCATGTCTCCTAGTTCAGCCTAAGCTGCTCTGCTAAGCTACCCTTTTCTATCAGCCGAAGCTGCTAGACACCTCTCCTACACTAATAAGGGATACCTGGACCTGGTGCAGAGTGTAAGTACCCCTTGGTACCTACTACAAACCAGGCCAGCCTCCTACATTGGTTGTGCAGCGGTGGGATAAGTACTTGCAACTACTTACCAATTTGTCATTTTGTACTTTTCATAAGAGAAAAATATACAAAACAAGTTCAGTGTATGTACACCTAACCAGAAAGTTTTGCTTTTCTCCTCTTACTCTATTGCTAAGTGCTGAATAGTACCTCTAAAACTTTCAAAAAGTTTCTTACAAGTTGAAAACGTTTTTTTCTGTTCCTTAAAAAGTTCTGAAACTTTTTCTTTCTTTTTCTGTCCCTTAAACCTTTTCCTATCATGTCTGGAACAGGTCAAACTCTGGATCTGGCCAGCACAGCTTATGACCACCTTAACTGGAAAGGTCTAAGGAGTCTCTGCATTGATGGAGGTTTAGGGGTAGGGAAGAATCCTTCTAGAGAATTGTTGGTTAATATGCTAATTGAAAATGATAAGACCTTAGCTGGCACATCAGGTGAGAGATTAGCAGATGGTTCACACTCTGATTCTGGGGTAGCCCCAGAAAAAGTGTTAGATGGGAACCTTCCCAACCTGCCCCTTAGCAGGCCACCTAGCATGGCTGGTACTAATGTGAGCTCTCATCACAGTAGGGATGTCACTCCTTTAGGACAGGTTGTTAGGATGCCATCTGTTAGGGACAGGTCTCCCTCTGTTCATTCACACCATTCTTCTGTGTCTAAGCATGCCCAACCCACCCACCCTGATGACAGAGTGTTAGAAAGGGAACACAATAGATTGAGAGTGGAAGAGTCCAGGCTGAAGCTGAAAAAGCAACAGCTGGATCTAGACAGGGAAGCATTTGACTTAGAAAAAGAAAGACAGAGGTTAGGGTTTGGACCCCATGGTGGCAGCAGCAGTATTACAGATAGTAATCCTGTAAAAGAGCATGATTCTAGGAATCTGCACAAGATAGTTCCCCCTTACAAGGAGGGGGATGACATTAACAAGTGGTTTGCTGCACTTGAGAGGGCCTGTGTTGTACAGGGGGTCCCTCAAAGGCAGTGGGCTGCTATCCTATGGCTATCTTTCAGTGGAAAGGGTAGGGATAGGCTCCTTACTGTGAAGGAAAGTGATGCCAATAATTTTACAGTTTTAAAGAATGCACTCCTGGATGGTTATGGCTTAACCACTGAACAATACAGGATTAAGTTCAGAGAAACCAAAAAGGAGTCTTCACAAGACTGGGTAGACTTTGTTGACCATTCAGTGAAGGCCTTGGAGGGGTGGTTACATGGCAGTAAATTTTCTTACTATGGAAACCTGTATAACTTGATCCTGAGAGAGCATATTCTTAATAATTGTGTGTCTGATTTGTTACACCAATATCTAGTGGACTCAGATCTGACCTCTCCCCAAGAATTGGGAAAGAAGGCAGACAAATGGGTCAGAACAAGAGTGAACAGAAAAGTTCATACAGGTGGTGACAAGGATGGCAAAAAGAAAGATGGTGAGAAATCTCACGGTAAGCATGGGGATAAGGGTAAAACCAAAGATCCTTCTTCAAATCCTAAACACTCTTCAGGGGTGGGGATAAAACAAATTCTTCCTCTTCTTCACAACCTACACACAGTAAAAAGCCTTGGTGCTTTGTGTGTAAAAACAGAGGCCATAGGCCAGGGGATAAGTCCTGTCCAGGTAAACCCCCTGAGCCTACCACCACTAATACATCAAGCTCTAGTGCCCCTAGCAGTAGTGGTACTAGTGGTGGGACTGTTGGCAACAGTCAAACTAAGGGTGTAGTTGGGTTAACTTATGGGTCCATCATAGAAACTGGGGTAGTCAGTCCCAAGACAGTTTCTGTCACACCTGGTGGCATTGGCCTTGCCACACTGGCTGCTTGTCCCCTTACAATGGATAAGTACAGGCAGACAGTTTCAATAAATGGTGTTGAGGCCCAGGCCTACAGGGACACAGGTGCCAGTATCACTTTGGTGACTGAAAATCTTGTGGCTCCTGAACAACACATCATTGGACAACAGTATAAGATTATTCATGTCCATAACTCCACTAAGTTTCTTCCCTTAGCTATAGTTCAGCTTAGTTGGGGTGGAGTTACTGGCCCTAAGCAGGTGGTAGTGTCACCTAGCTTACCTGTAGACTGTCTCTTAGGTAATGACCTAGAGGCCTCAGGTTGGGCTGATGTAGAGTTTTATACCCATGCAGCCATGCTGGGCATCCCTGAGGAATTGTTCCCTCTCATTGCTACTGAAATGAAAAAGCAAAGGAGAGAAGGCCTGAAAACTCAGGATCCCTCTCCAACAACAGGTAAAAAGGGTATCACAGTATCCCCTAACCACCCTACCATTCAGGATACCATTCCTGTGGTGGGAGAAACCTCTCCTGGGGTTGCACCTGTTCCAAGGGAATCTGTAGTATTCTATGGATTCTGTTCCTCGCGCCGTGCGAGGATGATTCGGACGTGTCGGCGCGAGGAATAGAATCAAGGGGAAGAGAGAGCGGAGCGCGGAGGAGGCAGCAGCGGTTGCGGTGTCTCCGTGTCTTCCTCCCGGTTATCTTTGGATTTAACTTCTGTTAATAAACAGATGTATTTACGAGCCCACGGTTTCAGTGACGATCATTTCACTGGCGACGAGGGTGTACTGCTGACCGGGGGGAAAGACAAGAGACTTCATAGGTTGTTTATTTTTATGGCAGCCGTCCTGTGGAGCTGTGTTTACGTGTCTTCGTGAATCCTGCTATTTGGTCTTCGTGAGGCAGCAGCTTCATTGATAATTAACCTTGTCCCAAGGGAAGCAGCAGGAAGGATCATAGTGTTGCTAAGCTACAAGGTAAAGCATTTTCCTGAAGGTTTTCAACGGCAAGAAAACAGTAGTTGCCTGGCAACCATGAGAAGCTTTCTCAGAAAGTCTCTGGGCCCATAATGTTGCTAGGCAACCAGTGTCATAAGGATTTTGACTGTTTCAAGCCTAGATATTGAATAGTCTGGTAACAATTTAACTTTTGAAGAGGTTGGTGCTGCAGTTTTATATTAAACAGCTGGAAGTGGCACCTTGTGGTGCGAAGACAAATTTATTGAGAAAATGGAAGGTTTTACTGCACCAAGTTTATTTTTTAACACTCCTGGAGAACCTATTGTAGCCTGGGAGGACTGGAAAGAAGGTTTTGAAGCGTATGTCCTGGCTGTGGGTGGAGATATATTTACTGCATCCAGGAAATTGGCCATGTTGAAGCATTGTTTGGGTGCGGAAGGAAGACGGATTTTGAAACATTTACCATACCCTTATGAGGATGGAGACCAAGATGAGGATGAATATGAGGTTGCCATGGAACAGTTAAACTCCAATTTTGGAAAGAAGAAAAATGTTGTTGTGGAGCGTTTTAAATTTTTTTAAAGGCGCCAATTGACAGGAGAGTCTGTGGAAAGCTATGTGGCAAGTTTGAGGATTTTGGCAGCCACTTGTAATTATGGGCATTTTCAGGATGAAATGCTGAGAGACCAGCTGGTTTTGAAAGCTAATGATAGGAAAATTCAGGAGAAACTATTGAATACAGAAGATTTGACATTGCAAAAAGCCATAGACTTTATCAAAAGGGTTGAAATAACGAATGATGGCTTGAAGGAACTATCTACCACGTCTGGAGTTGTGAACGTGGTCAATGAGGAAGATTCTAAGTTCAAGAAAAAGGATACATTTGGAACTTCTGGGAAGATGGATGGAAGGAAGGACCTTATTTGTTACAAATGTGGCCTTAAAGGGCACATTGCGATTGATGTTTGTTGTCCTGCGACTGGACAAGTGTGCAGGAAGTGCAAGTCCAAGGGTCATTTTGCAAGGGTGTGCAAAGGGAGGCAGTTGAGAGCAAGAAGGGGTAGAGGTGCAATCAATTCAGTGGGAAGTGATAGTGAGGACATTGACAGCCAGCAATTTATTCTGCAAGTGGTGGATGTTGGAAGTGTGAGTTCTTGTGGTCCGCATTGCGTAGTTAGAATTGATGGTATAGATGTACTCGTGATGGCTGACTCAGGGGCAAGGTATACTTTGATTGGAAAAGAAAACGTATCTAGTTTTCCATCTCATGAGATCCAACCACCGGATGTACGATTACTAGCTTATGGTAACACGCCCATTGAGCTTGTGGGGTATATGGATGCTATGCTGGAGTTCCAAGGGACAGTTGTCAACTCTAAAATATATTTTGTGGAGGAGGGTACAAATTTATTGGGTTGGCCGCAACAAAAAGATCTTGGTATAATTCTTGATCCGAATCACCCTGATCAAGTATTGGGTTCGAAGTCTAATGTACACATGGTGCATGTGTCTAACTTTGTAAGGGAATTCCCTCAAGTATTTAATAATAAGCTAGGAAAGTTGAAGGGTTTTATGCATAAAATTATTTTAAAGCGGGATGCTGTACCTAAAGCGCATAAACCACGTCCAGTTCCCATTGTGATGAGGGAACAATTACGATGTGAATTATCCAAGTTATCCAAGCAAGGTGTGATTGAAGAAATTGAAGCGTCTGAGTGGTTGGCCCCAGTGGTGATCGCTAAGAAGGCCAATGGTGACATGCGTTTGTGTGTGGATTTGCGCGATCTTAATGCTGCTATATGGGTGGATAGGCATCCTTTGCCCAACATTAGTGAGATGTTATCTACAGTGAAGGGGGCAAGTGTATTTTCTACTTTGGATTTATCATCTGCGTATCATCAGATTGAGTTACACCCTGAGTCACGAGCCTTATCCTCTTTCATTACTCCAGAAGGGGCATACAGATTTAGGCGCATGCCTTTCGGCTTGGCATCAGCGTCATCTGTATTTCAACGGGCAATGCACCATTTACTGAAGGAAATCTCTGGAGTAACTTACTTTCAAGATGATATCTTGGTGTTTGGGTGTGACCAGAAAGAGCATGATGAAGTTATGAGAAAGGTGTTGAGTGTTTTAAAGGAGAGCGGATTGACGATCAAGTTGGAGAAATGCAGATTGAGTGTGCCAGAAGTGGACTATTTGGGGCATTGCATTAATAAAGATGGAATTTCGCCTAAACTTAATTTAGTAGAGGCGATAGAAAGCTCGCCTTCTCCAGCTAGCAAAGATCAATTAAGGTGATTTTTAGGTCTAGCGGAAAATTACTCAAAGTTTATTTCCAGGTTTGCTGACAAAACTGTGCACATGAGAAGGTTATTATGCGTGAGGGAGAAATTTGTATGGAGTGAGGATTGTGAGAGGGAGTTTTGTTTGTTGAAAAAACAAATTGTCTCAGCTCCAGCTCTTAAGCCATTTGACATCAGGGATGAGATCATTATTAATACGGACGCCAGTTCCGTTGGGCTGGGTGCTGTGTTAATACAAAGAAGAGGGGGTGAAGAAGTTACAATTGCGTATGCTTCTAGACCGTTGAGCTCGTCTGAAATGAATTATTCCACCATTGAAAAGGAGGCATTGGCATGTTGGTGGGGTGTTGACCATTTCCGCAAGTATGTCTGGGGTTTAAAATTTGTGATTCGTACTGACCATCGTCCATTAATAGAAGTATTTTCGACTAAAGGAGCAGGTAGGGCCACTCCTAGAATTGCTCGTTGGGTGGCCAGAATGTTGGAGTACAATTACGATTTGGTGTATTTTCCTGGAAAAAAAAATTTGTTGGCCGATTGTCTGTCTAGGCTTCCTGTGCGTTCAGTGCTGGGGGGAAAGGGTGAACCTGAAGTTGATGAACTCATAGCATATGTTGGTGAGAATATTGGATGTGTGACAGAAGGTAGAATTTTGCATGAGGAATGGGTGTCAATGGTTCAAAAAGATGTCGTGCTGCAAGAAGTGATGGGTTATTGCCGTCATGGGTGGCCAAATAGAGGTAGTGCTTCTTGCGATGTAGAGTATTTCCGTCATGTTGGTGTGGAGTTGTGTATGGTGGATGGAGTTATGTTCAGGGGTGAGCTGTTGGTGGTTCCTACAGGCTTGCGGGAACGAGTATTGGAATTGGCTCATGAGGGCCATCTCGGAATGAGCGCAACTAAAAGATGAATCAGATCAGAGTACTGGTGGCCAGGGCTGGATAGGGAGGTGGAACATCATGTGAGGGAGTGTGTGTTGTGTGCATGGAGTGATAAGTCACAAAAGATTGTTAAAAAGGATCTTGTAGTGTCTGACAAATCGGACGGGCCGTGGAAAAAAATAGCTATTGATATTATGGGTCCGTTTAATATTTTGGGAAGTGTGCCAAAATATGCTTTGGTGGTTGTGGACTATTTTTCCAGGTGGCCAGTCGTGAAATTTGTAGAAAACATAAATACTATGGCCCTCATTCTGACCTTGGCGGGCGGCGGAGGCCGCCCGCCAAAGTCCCGCCGTCAGGTTACCGTTCCGCGGTCGAAAGACCGCGGCGGTAATTCTGACTTTCCCGCTGGGCTGGCGGGCGGTCTCCTTCAGACCGCCAGCCAGCCCAGCGGGAAAGAGGCTTCCACGATGAAGCCGGCTCGGAATCGAGCCGGCGGAGTGGAAGCTGTGCGACGGGTGCAGTTGCACCCGTCGCGTATTTCACTGTCTGCGCAGCAGACAGTGAAATACATGTAGGGGCCCTCTTACGGGGGCCCCTGCAATGCCCATGCCAGTGGCATGGGCACTGCAGGGGCCCCCAGGGGCCCCGTGACCCCCCCTACCGCCATCCGGATCTCGGCGGTCCGACCGCCGGGATCTGGATGGCGGTAGGGGGGGTCGGAATCCCCGCGGCGGTGCAGCAAGCTGCGCCGCCGCGGAGGATTCAATGGGGCCGCGGTACACTGGCGGGACCCCGCCAGTGGTGCCGGTCCGACCGCGGCTTTACCGCCGCGGTCGGAATCCCCATTGGAGCACCGCCGGCCTGTCGGCGGTGCTCCCGCGGTCCTCCGCCCTGGCGGTCAAAGACCGCCAGGGTCAGAATGACCCCCTATGTGTGTTGTGGAGTTTTTGTCAGAATTATTTGGCATAGAAGGTGTTCCGGAGATGATTGTTTCTGACAATGGTGTGCAATTTGTATCAAATGTTATGAAAGAGTTTTTGTGCAAATTTGATATAGAGCACATTAGGGCATCTGTTTATTATCCTCAAAGTAACGGTTTGGTGGAGAGGTGGAACAGAACGCTGAAAGAGGGGCTGCAATTAGCGATCTGCAATGGTATAAATTGGCGGAAGGCTGTGAAGGACCTACTGTGGTCGTACCGTACAACTCCCCACAGTGTGACGGGAAAGTCACCTTTTGAGGTCATGAGAGGTAGAAGACCGAGGGCATTGTTGTCAAAGGGGGTTGTGAACAAGAAGTTTAATGTGAGTGATATTCCTGGTGATTACAAGGTTGGTGATTGGGTGCGAGTAGTGAAGGGTGCATGGACAGCTAAAGGGGAGTCTAAGTTTTCAGAGCCTTTGGAGGTGAGAAAAGTTTAAAGGTACGCTATGTTGCTGAGCGATGGTAAGGTGTGGAACTATGGGAAGGTTATAAGAGTGCCTGGAGGGGGTAATCGTGAGAAGTTGCCTGATTTGGGAAGAAAATCGGGTAACAGTGTGGATGATAAGACCAGCACTAGTGAAACCTCATTGTGTAAAAGTGGGCATGAAGGCGTGAAGGTGAGAGACAGGTCAATGTTGAGAAGGCCTAAGAGATTAGATGATTATGTCGAACAGTAAATTTGACAATGTGATTCTGGTAAGATATACTTTATTGAAATGCCAATATTTTGTTTATTCCTCATAATTAATCATTTTGTCTCGGTGAGTTATAGCTATTGTCATATATCTGTTCATGTTAGGTTAAAGTTTTCATGTTGTAAAATATGTTGATGTTATTTTTATGTTGAAGAAAAGGGTGTGTGTAGTATTCTATGGATTCTGTTCCTCGCGGCGTGCGAGGATGATTCGGACGTGTCGGCGCGAGGAATAGAATCAAGGGGAAGAGAGAGGAGCGCGGAGGAGGCAGCGGCGGTTGCGGTGTCTCCGTGTCTTCCTCCCGGTTATCTTTGGATTTAACTTCTGTTAATAAACAGATGTATTTACGAGCCCACGGTTTCAGTGACTATCATTTCAGAATCATCAGCTGGCATAGCTGTACTCCCTGAGGTGGAAGTACCTCTCTGTGGGATAACTCATATTGGTGAGAAAAAGAGCACCATTTTAGTTAACATGGAGCATCCCTCCAACCCTCCCAGAGAAACTTTAGTGCAGAAACTCTGCACTGCCTCACAACACTTAGGACAGCATCCCTGCCCTAGTGTGGAGCTCATAGGACAGCATCCCTGCCCTGCTCCAAATCAAGAGAAACAGCATCCCTGTTCTCTCTTCCAGCCATATGGACAACGTTTTTGCCCAGCTATGGCTTTACTGAGACAGCATCCCTGTCTGGCATTCTCATCACTACAAATAGGTTCAGTGGACAATTCCCACTGCTCTAAACTAAAACGTACTGATAGAAACTCTGAAAATACATCTTCACATTGTTGCTTAGCTAAAAAACTTCAAACAGGGTGGTTTACATCCCCACAGGGAAGTAACCATATAGTGGATGATAAAGGGAGTAACCAGTCTATTGCAGAGCTACTCTCTACTTATAACCACTTAGACCAGTGGTTCCCAATCTGTGCGCCGCGGCTGCCTGGTGCGCCATCAAAACTAGCCAGGGGCGCCGCACACAGTTTGGGAACCACTGAGCTATTTATTCCCCTTGGGCCAGTTCGTACAAAATAAAACTACTCAGTTGTAGCAGCTCTTTTTTTAATTTTGTCCTTGAGCGCCCTCAGGTGGTTAAACACAACTAAAGTGATTCTACATTTCACACTATTTAAACAGTTACGTTATACCTACATAAAAATGAGACCTGCCCATTTTACTAGGGTTACCGTCAACCAATATTTACCCCTTACTAAAAAACCCTATGCATGCTGTAATTAAACAACTGTTACATTTTTATTTTTTACAGTTATACATAGAATTACAATACCTTCATTGGCGTCATCCCAATTCTTTTCAGGGAGAAAAATGGATGTACTCCCTAGGCCAGGCTTACATCCCACACCCGCCAACAAAAAGTAACATAATGGGGAGCCGCAGACAGTGGCCAATAGATCAAGGGAGCCGTGGGTCGAAAATGTTTGGGAACCACTGACTTAGACAATAAAGTCTCAACTGGCCAAGGTTAGCCTCATTGTCCTTCGTTTGGGGGGGGGGGTTGTGTGAGAAAGTAGCCTCTTTCTAGCCTTGTTACCCCCACTTTTGGCCTGTTTGTGAGTGTATGTCAGGGTGTTTTCACTGTCTCACTGGTATCCTGCTAGCCAGGGCCCAGTGCTCTTAGTGAAAACCCTATGTTTTCAGTATGTTTGTTATGTGTCACTGGGACCCTGCTAGTCAGGACCCCAGTGCTCATAGGTTTGTGGCCTATATGTATGTGTTCCCTGTGTGGTGCCTAACTGTCTCACTGAGGCTCTGCTAACCAGAACCTCAGTGGTTATGCTCTCTCTGTACAAATTGTCACTAACAGGCTAGTGACCAATTTTAACAATTTACATTGGCTACTGGAACACCCTTATAATTCCCTAGTATATGGTACTGAGGTACCCAGGGTATTGGGGTTCCAGGGGATCCCTATGGGCTGCAGCATTTCTTTTGCCACCCATAGGGAGCTCTGACAATTCTTACACAGGCCTGCCATTGCAGCATGAGTGAAATAACGTCCACGATACTTCACAGCCATTTACCACTGCACTTAAGTAACTTATAAGTCACCTATATGTCTAACCTTCACCTGGTAAAGGTTGGGTGCTAAGTTACTTAGTGTGTGGGCACCCTGGCACTAGCCAAGGTGCCGCCACATCGTTCAGGGCAAATTCCCCGGACTTTGTGAGTGCGGGGACACCATTACACGTGTGCACTGTACATAGGTCACTACCTATGTACAGCGCCACAATGGTAACTCCGAACATGGCCACGTAACATGTCTAAGCTCATGGAATTGTCACCCCAATGCCATTCTGGCATTGGGGAGACAATTCCATGACCCCTGAGTCTCTAGCACAGACCTGGGTACTGCCAAACTACCTTTCCCGGGGTTTCATTGCAGCTGCTGCTGCTACCAACCCCTCACACAGGTTTCTGCCCTCCTGGGGTCCAGCCAGGCTTGACCCAGGAAGGCAGAACAAAGGACTTCCTCAGAGAGAGGGTGTTACACCCTCTCCCTTTGGAAAAAGGTGTAAGGGCTGGGAGGAGTAGCCTCCCCCAGCCTCTGGAAATGCTTTGATGGGCACAGATGGTGCCCATCTCTGCATAAGCCAGTCTACACCGGTTCAGGGATCCCCCAGCCCTGCTCTGGTGCGAAACTGGACAAAGGAAAGGGGAGTGACCACTCCCCTGACCTGCACCTTCCCTGGGAGGTGCCCAGAGCTCCTCCAGTGTGCTCCAGACCTCTGCCATCTTGGAAACAGAGGTGCTGCTGGCACACTGGACTGCTCTGAGTGGCCAGTGACAGCAGGTGACGTCAGAGACTCCTTCTGATAGGCTCTTACCTGTGTTGCTAGCCTATCCTCCTTTCTAGGTAGCCAAACCTCCTTTTCTGGCTATTTAGGGTCTCTGCTTTGGGGAATTCTTTAGTAACAAATGCAAGAGCTCATCAGAGTTCCTCTGCATCTCTCTCTTCACCTTCTGCCAAGGAATCGACCGCTGACTGCTCTGGACGCCTGCAAAACCGCAACAAAGTAGCAAAGACGACTACTGCAACCTTGTATCGCTGATCCGGCGGCCATCTCAACTGTTTTCCTGGTGGTGCATGCTGTGTGGGTAGTCTGCCTCCTCTCTGCACTAGAAGCTCTGAAGAAATCTCCCGTGGGTAGACGGAATCTTCCCCCTGCAACCGCAGTCACCAAAAGACTGCATCACCGGTCCTCTGGGTCCCCTCTCAGCACGACGAGCGTGGTCCCTGGAACTCAGCAACTCTGTCCAAGTGACTCCCACAGTCCAGTGACTCTTCAGTCCAAGTTTGGTGGAGGTAAGTCCTTGCCTCACCACGCTAGACTGCATTGCTGAGTACCGCGTGATTTGCAGCTGCTCCGGCTCCTGTGCACTCTTCCAGGATTTCCTTTGTGCACAGCCAAGCCTGAGTCCCCGACACTCTAACCTGCAGTGCACGACCTCCTGAGTTGTCCTCTGGCGCCGTGGGACCTTCTTTCGTGACTTCAGGTGAGCTCCGGTTCACTCTTCTTCGTAGTGCCTGTTCCGGCACTTCTGCGGGTGCTGCCTGCTTCTGAGAGTGCTCCTTGTCTTGCTGGGTGCCCCCTCTGTCTCCTCACGCAATTGGCGACATCCTGGTCCCTCCTGGGCCACAGCAGCATCCAAAAACCCTAACCGCAACCCTTGCAGCTAGCAAGGCTTGTTTGCGGTCTTTCTGCGTGGGAACACCTCTGTAAGCTTCTTCACGATGTGGGACATCCATCCTTCAAAGGGGAAGTTCCTAGTCCTCTTCGTTCTTGCAGAATCCACAGCTTCTACCATCCGGTGGCAGCTTCTTTGCAACCTCAGCTGGCATTTCTTGGGCATCTGCCCACTCCCGACTTGAGTGTGACTCTTGGACTTGGTCCCCTTGTTCCACAGGTATTCTCGTCTGGAAATCCATTGTTGTTGCATTGCTGGTGTTGGTCTTCCTTGCAGAATTCCCCTATCACGACTTCTGTGCTCTCTGGGGAACGTAGGTGCACTTTACACCTACTTTTCAGGGTCTTGGGGTGGGCTATTTTTCTAACCCTCACTGGTTTCTTACAGTCCCAGCGACCCTCTACAAGCTCACATAGGTTTGGGGTCTATTCGTGGTTCGCATTCCACTTCTAGAGTATATGGTTTGTGTTGCCCCTATACCTATGTGCTCTCATTGCAATCTATTGTGACTGTACATTACTTGCATTGCTTTCTATTGCTATTACTGCATAATTTTGGTATTGTGTACATATATCTTGTGTATATTTGCTATCCTCATACTGAGGGTACTCACTGAGATACTTTTGGCATATTGTCATAAAAATAAAGTACCTTTATTTTTAGTATATCTGTGTATTGTGTTTTCTTATGATATTGTGCATATGACACTAGTGGTATAGTGGGAGCTTTGCATGTCTCCTAGTTCAACCTAAGCTGCTCTGCTAAGCTACCCTTTTCTATCAGCCAAAGCTGCTAGACACCTCTCCTACACTAATAAGGGATACCTGGACCTGGTGCAGAGTGTAAGTACCCCTTGGTACCCACTACAAACCAGGCCAGCCTCCTACAGCTTGCTTCAGGATGTCAAAGGCTTTTTGACAGTCCACGGTCTAGTTCACTTTCTTGAGCATTTTCTTGGAGGTCAGTTCTGTGAGGGGTGTCACTATGGATCCATATCCCTTCACAAACCTCATATAGTACCCAGTCAAGCCAAGGAATGCCCTGACTTGAGTCTGGGTTTTTGGAGCTACCCAGTCCAGAATAGTCTGGATCTTGGGTTGGAGTGGCTGAACTTGGCCTCCATCTATAAGGTGACCCAAGTAAACCACAGTTCCCTGCCCTATCTGACATTTAGATGCCTTGATAGAGAGGCCTGCTGCTTGCAGGGCCTGCAAAACCTTCTTCAGGTGGACCAGTTGGAGCTAAAGACAGCAATATCATCAAGATAACCTGCACTAAAGGACTCCAAGCCAGCAAGGACTTGATTCACCAACCTTTGGAAGGTGGCAGGGGCATTCTTTAAGCCAAAGGGAATCACAGTAAACTGGTAGTGCCCATCAGGTGTAGAGAATGCTGTTTTCTCTTTTGCTCCAGATGCCACTTTTATTTGCCAGTGCCCTGCTGTCAAGTCAAAGGTACTTAAGTATTTGGCTGCACCTAGTTTGTCTATTAGCTCATCTGCCCTTGGGATGTGATGGGCATCTGTCTTGGTGACAGAATTAAGTCCTCTGTAGTCCACCCAAAACCTCATCTCTCTCTCTTGCCATCTTTTGTGTGAGGTTTGGGGACCAAGACCACTGGGCTATCCCAGGGGCTGTCAGAGGGCTCAGTCAATCCCAACTCCAGCATCTTGTGGACTTCCACTTTGATGCTTTCCTTAACTTGGTCAGACTGTCTGAATATTTTGTTTTTGACAGGCATACTGTCTCCTGTGTCTACATCATGGGTACACAGGTGTGTCTGACAAGGGGTTAAAGAAAAGAGCTCATCAAACTGCTGGAGGACTTGCCTGCAGTCAGCTTGCTGTTGGCCAGAGAGGGTGTCTGAATAGATCACTCCATCTACTGAGCCATCTTTAGGGTCAGTGGAGAGGAGCTCTGGGAGAGGTTCACTCTCTGCTTCCTGGTCCTCATCTGTAACCATTAACATGTTTACATTTGCCCTATCATGAAAGAGTTTTAGGCGGTTAACATGGATCACCCTATTGGGGGTCCTGCTAGTGCCTAGGTCCACCAGGTAGATGACTTGACTCTTTTTCTCTAGCACTGGGTAACGGCCACTCCATCTGTCCTGAAGTGCCCTGGGAGCCACAGGCTCCAGAACCCAGGCTTTCTGCCCTGGCTGAAACTCAACCATAGCAGCCTTTTGGTCATACCACATCTTCTGGAGCTGTTGGCTGGCCTCAAGGTTTTTGCTTGTCTTTTCCATGTACTCTGCCGTCCTGGAACGTAGGCCTAGTACATAGTCCACTATGGGGGTCATTCCTACCCTGGCGGTCATGGACCGCCAGGGCCGGGGACAGAGGAAGCACCGCCAACAGGCTGGCGGTGCTTCAGGGGCAATTCTGACCGCGGCGGGAAAGCCGCGGTCAGAAAAGGGAAACCGGCGGTTTCCCGCCGGTTTTCCCCTGCCCCAGGGAATCCTCCCAGGCGGCGCTGCAAGCAGCGCCTCCATGGGGATTCCGACCCCCTTCCCGCCATCCTGTTTCTGGCGGTTTTCACCGCCAGAAACAGGATGGCGGGAACGGGTGTCGGCACTGGAATGGGCACTGCAGGGGCCCCCTAACAGGGCCCCATTAATATTTTCAGTGTCTGCAAAGCAGACACTGAAAATCGCGACGGGTGCAACTGCACCCGTCGCACACCAGCAACTCCACTGGCTCCATTTGGAGCCTGCTTCATCGTTGCTGGGGCTTTCCCGCTGGGCGGGCGGGCGGTCATTTGACCGCGGTGCGGTCTTTTGGCGGTCACCGCCTGGCGGGCGGCACCCGCCGCCCGCCGGGGTAGGAATGACCCCCTATATCTTGCTTAGGCTCATGGAGAGGTCTCTCCCAGCCTTCCTTTACAAGAGCTAGTGGTCCCCTTACAGGATGGCCAAACAGAAGTTCAAAGGGGGAAAACCCTACTCCCTTCTAAGACACCTCTCTGTAGGCGAAAAGCAGGCATGGTAAGAGGACATCCCATCTCCTTTTGAGTTTTTCAGGGAGCCCCATGATTATGCCCTTCAATGTCTTGTTAAATCTCTCAAAAGACCATTAGTTTGTGGATGGTATGGTGGGGTGAATTTATAAGTCACCCCACACTCATTCCACATGTGTTTCAGGTAAGCTGACATGAAGTTGCTACCTCTGTCAGAAACCACCTCCTTAGGAAATCCCACTCTGGTAAAAATACCAATGAGTGCTTTGGCTACTGCAAGGCGAGTAGTGGACCTAAGGGGAATTGCTTCAGGGTACCTAGTAGCATGATCCACTACTACTAGGATATACTGATTCCCTGATGCTGTGGGAGGTTCCAGTGGACCTATGTCCACTTCCACTCTTTCAAAGGGGGCCCCCACCACTGGAAGTGGAATGAGGGGGGCCTTTGCATGGCCACCTGTCTTACCACTGGCTTGACAGGTGACACAGGAAGTTGACTAATCTCTCCCATGTCTTGGTTTATCCCAAATGCCCAGCCAGGGTAATGTCATGGGCTAAGGCAGAATAAACTCCCTAACCTCCTGAGGCACTACCACTCTCCTAGTGGCACTAGGCTTGGGATCTCTTGCCTCAGTGTAAAGGAGTCCATCTTCCCAATAGACCCTATGTGTTCCAGTTTTCTTGCCATTGGACTCTTCAGCAGCTTGCTGCCTAAGGCCTTCAAGAGAGGGACAGGTTTCTTGCCCCTTACACAACTGCTCCCTTGAGGGTCCCCCTGGGCCTAGGAGCTCAACCCGATAAGGCCCCAGCTCCATGGACTCAGTTCCCTCAGAGGATAGAACATCTTCCTGGGAAGAGATGTTCTATTTGTTGTGCTGTGTTGAAGCTGGTTCCCCAGTCTTCTTTCCTTTTCTCTTGGAAGGTTGGGCCATTATTCCAGACTCCAACATTTCTTTTTCACCCTGAGCCTTGCACTGTGCCCTTGTCTTGACACACACCTGTTCAGGGATACCCAGCATGGCTGCATGGGTCTTGAGCTCTACCTCAGCCCATGGTGAGGACTCCAGGTCATTTCCTAGCAGACATTCTACTGCGATTACAGAAGAGACTACCACCTGTTTCAGGCCAGTGACCCCTCGCCATTCTAAAGTTACCATTGCCATGGGACAGACTTTAGTTTGATTGTCAGCATTAGTGACTGGATATGTCTGTCCAGCCAGGTACTGTCCTGAGGAAACCAGTTTGTCTGTCACCATAGTGACACTGGCACCGTATCCCTCAGGCCTTCTACTCTAGTCCCATTGATTAAGAGCTGCTGCCTGTATTTTTGCATGTTAGGGGGCCAGGCGGCCAGTGTGGCTAAATCCACCCCACCTTCAGAGACTAATGTAGCTTCAGTGTGAACCCTGATTTGCTCTGGGCACACTGTTGATCCCACTTGGAGACTGGCTATTCCAGTGCTAACTGGAGTAGTATTTGTTGCGGGACTTTTCTTGGGACATGCCTTGTCTCCGGTTTGGTGTCCATGCTGAGTACAGATGCGACACCAGGCCTTCTTGGGATCAAAGTTTTTACCCTTATACCCATTTGAGGACTGTGAAGACCCTCCGGTCCCACCCTCCTGAGCAGGTTTTTGGGGCCCTGTAGAAGACTCTTTACTTTTTTCCTTGGATGTCTCAACACTCTTCCCCTAGGGAGTCTTTGTGACCCCTTTCTTTTGGTCACCCCCTGTGGAAGTTTTGGTCACCCTTGTCTTGACCCAATGGTCCGCCTTCTTTCCCAATTCTTGGGGAGAAATTGGTCCTAGGTCTACCAGATGCTGATGCAGTTTATCATTGAAACAATTACTTAACAGGTGTTCTTTCATAAACAAGTTATACAGCTCATCACAATCATTAACACCATTGCCTTGAATCCAACCATCTAGTGTTTTGACTGAGAAGTCATCAAAATCAACCCAGGTCTGGCTCAAGGATTTTTGAGCCCACCTGAACGTAATCCTGTACTCCTTAGTTGAGAATCCAAAGCCCTCAATCAGGGTAGCCTTCAAGAGGTCATAGGATTCTGTATTTTTACCAGAGAGTGTGAGGAGTCTATCCCTACACTTTCCAGTGATCATTTCTTAAAGGAGAGCATCCCAATGAGATTTCTTTACTTTTCTGGTTGCACAAGCCCTCTGAAAAGCTGTGAACCATTTGGTGATATCATCACCATCTTTATATTTTGTTACAATCCCTTTGGGGATGATTTTTAGGATGTCAGTATTCTCTCCCTTACCCTATTTAAGTTGCTGCTACCATTGATTGGAGCTAAACCCATCTCTTGTCTTTCCCTTTCTATGGCTAGGAGCTGTCTCTCCAAAGCCAATCTTTTGGCCATCCTGGCTAACAGGAGGTTATCTTCATTGAGGCTGCCCTCAATGCTTCCAGAGTTACTGGTCTCCCCTGTGGAAGAACCAGCCTCTCGGACTACCATTTGTGGAGTCAGGGTTTGAGAGACCCTGTTCTCCCTTATTAGGACAGGAGGGCAGGAATCATCCTCCTGGCCACTAACTTCCCCATCTGCAGGATTATCCTCAGAGGGGTGGTCCTTTGCAAACTCTGCCAAAAGCTCCTGGAGCTTTACTTTTGTAAGGTTGGACCCAGTCTTTATATTTTTTATCTTACAGAGAGTCCTTAACTCTTACATCCCTAGATGCAGGTAAAGGGTGAGGTTGAGCTCCACCACCATCTCATCTGTGCTAGACATTATGGCCCTCATTCTGAGCTTGGCGGGCGGCGGGCGCCGCCCGCCAAGCGGTAACCGCAACTTGGCCGCTCCGCGGTCAAAAGACCGCGGAGGCCATTCTGGCTTTCCCGCTGGGCCGCCGGGCGCCCGCCAAAGGAGCGCCCGCCGGCCCAGCGGGAAAGGCCCTGCAACAATGAAGCCGGCTCCGAATGGAGCCGGCGTAGTTGCAGGGGTGCGACGGGTGCAGTTGCAGCCGTCGCGATTTTCACTGTCTGCAATGCAGACAGTGAAAATCTTTATGGGGCCCTGTTAGGGGGCCCCTGCACTGCCCATGCCAGTGGCATGGGCAGTGCAGGGGCCCCCAGGGGCCCCACGACACCCGTTCCCGCCATCCTGTTCCGGGCGGTAAAAACCGCCAGAAACAGGATGGCGGGAAGGGGGTCGGGGAGATTCAGCCCATGCAGGGGAAATCCGGCGGGAAACCGCTGGATTCCCTTTTCTGACTGCGGCTTTACCGCCGCGGTCAGAATGGGCTTGGAAGCACCGCCAGCCTGTTGGCGGTGCTTCCGTGGTCCCCGGCCCTGACGGTCTTGGACCGCCAGGGTCGGAATGACCCCCTATTTCTCTAAAAGTTACTTTTTAAGAATCTAAAAACGACTTCTAGAACTTAAATCCAAACTTTTACAAACTTTTAAACTCTAAAAGAAATGCTAACAGGGGCTTACACAAGGCCCTAGCAGGACTTTTAAAAATTTAGAAAAATAGCTAAAATTTCAAAAATCAGTTTCTAATGACAATTTTTGGAATTTAGTCGTGTGATCAGGTATTGGCTGTGTAGTCCAGCAAATGCAAAGTCTTAGACCCCACCGCTGATCCACCAATGTAGGAAGTTGGCTCTGTATATACTATCTCAAAGTGAGAGATAATGTGCACAGAGTCCAAGGGTTCCCCTTAGAGGTAAGATAGTGGCAAAAACAGATAATTCTAATGCTCTATTTTGTGGTAGTGTGGTCGAGCAGCAGGCTTATCAGATGGTAGTGTTAAGCATTTGTTGTACACATACAGGCAATAAATGAGGAACACACACTCAAAGACTTAACTCCAGGCCAATAGTTTTTATGTAGAAAAATATATTTTCTTTATTCATTTTAGAACCACAAGATTCAATATTTGAAGTAAATACATAAAATGCAAGGTACTCCACATAGGTAAGTAAGGAACTTTGAATTAGAGCAGCAACATACACAGTTTTAGTTAAAATGGCAATAAGCTATTTTAAAAGTGGACACAGTGCAAAAATCAACAGTTCCTGGGGGAGGTAAGTATTGGTTAGTTTTTCAGGTAAGTAAGGCACTTACAAGTTCAAGTTCCTGGGCAAGGCAGCCAACCGCTGGGGGTTCAAGGCAACCCCAAAGTCACCGCACCAGCAACACTGGGCCGGTCAGGTGAAGAGGTCAAAGGAGGGCCCAAAACACATAGGCACCTATGGAGAACAGGGGTGCTCCAGTTCCAGTCTGTCAACAGGTAAGTACCTGCGTCTTCGGAGGGCAGGCCAGGAGGGTTTTGTAGAGCACTGGGGGGGACACAAGTAGGCACACAAAACACACCCTCTGTGGCACAGGGGCGGCCGGGTGCAGTGTGCAAAGCAGGTGTCGGGTTTTGAATGGGAATCAATGGAGGGACCCAGGGGCCACTCTAGCGGTGCAGGCAAGGCAGAGGGGGGCTATTTGGACCACCCACCAACTGGGCTTGGTAGAGGGTCGCCTGGTGGTCACTCCTGCACTGGAGTTCGTTTCCTTCTGGTCCTGGGGGCTACGGGTGCAGTGCTTGTTCCAGACGTCGGATTCCTTGCTTCAGGCAGTGCGGTCATGGGGAGCCTCTGGATTCTCTCTGCATGCGTCGCTGTGTGGGTCCAGGGGGGTTGTCTCGGGCTACTCACGATGTCGCAGTCGCCTGGGAGTCCTCCCTGTAGTGTTGGTTCTCTGGAGCTCGAGCCGGGGATATCGGGTGCATAGTGTGAAGTCTCACGCTTCCGGTGGGAAGAGTGAGTTCTTTGAAAGTTGTAAGAAAGTTGCAAAAATGTTGCTGTAGGTGAACAGGGCCGCTGTTCCTGGGAGTTTCTTGATCCTTCGGATTTCAGGGCAGTCCTCAGTTTTCTTTGAGTCTGGAGACAGGCCAGTAGGGCTGGGGCCAAAGCAGTTGTCGTCTCTGTCATCTCTGCAGGGCTTTCAAGTCAGCAGTCCTTCTTTTTGTAAGTTGAAGGAATCTGATTTCCTGTGTTCTGGGGTTCCCCTAAATACTGAATTTAGGGGGGTGTTTAGGTCAGGAGGGCAGTAGGCAATTGTGAGAAAGTAGCCTCTTTCTAGCCTTGTTACCCCCACTTTTGGCCTGTTTGTGAGTATATGTCAGGGTGTTTTCACTGTCTCACTGGGATCCTGCTAGCCAGGGCCCAGTGCTCATAGTGAAAACCCTATGTTGTCAGTATGTTTGTTATGTGTCACTGGGACCCTGCTAACCAGGACCCAAGTGCTCATATGTTTGTGGCCTATATATGTTCCCTGTGTGATGCCTAACAGTCTCACTGAGGCTCTGCTAACAGACCTGCTTTAGGTCTAGAGCTCGCCCCCCACGTCCACAGCACCACCCTGCTGTCTCCTGCCCCTGACCCCCGCCCACGCTGCTGCTAGCGTGTTCAAGGCCCTCCTCCACCCGCAGGCATCCTCCTGCGCCTCATCCCTGGTGTCTAGTGGGCCCTGTTTAAGCTTCACTTGACCCGTGTGCCGCTTTTCGCCGTCCTGTAAGTGTTTTTCCGATTTTTCAGCGCCTTGCCTCCTTGCGCTTCTGCCCCCGTTGTGCCCCTTCTGATTGCTGTACCCCGATTGTAATTTGTGCCATAATTGTATTTTGTGACTGTTTTTGAACTTTTCCTTACTGTTTGTGCCTTGCTTTTTCCCTGGTTTTTTCGCCCCTTGGGCGCTCCCCCTTGCCGATCTACCCTTGCCACTGCCTCTCTGTGGCCCTGCCCCACTCGCGCCCCCATTCGCCGCTCCCACCCGCCTGCCGCCTCCCAGCTGCTCCTCCCTCTCCCCTCCCTTCTTAATGGCTGGCGCTACGCGTCGTGAGTGAGCGACCTCTGACTTGCTTTAGGTCTAGAGCTCGCCCCCCACGTCCGCAGCACCACCCTGCTGTCTCGTGCCCCTGACCCCCGCCCACGCTGCTGCTAGCATGTTCGAGGCCCTCCTCCACCCACAGGCATCCTCCTGCGCCTCATCCCTGGTGTCTAGTGGGCTCTGTTTAAGCTTCACTTGACCCGTGTGCCGCTTTTCGTCGTCCTGTAAGTGTTTTTCCGATTTTTCAGCGCCTTGCCTCCTTGCGCTTCTGCCCCCGTTGTGCCCTTTCTGATTGCTGTACCCCGATTGTAATTTGTGCCATAATTGTATTTTGTGACTGTTTTTGAACTTTTCCTTACTGCTTGTGCCTTGCTTTTTCCCAGTTTTTTTCGCCCCTTGGGCGCTCCCCCTTGCCGATCTACCCTTGCCGCTGCCTAACTGCGGCCCCGCCCCCCTCGCGCCCCCATTCGCCGCTCCCTCCCGCCTCCCACCTGCTCCTCCATCCCCCCTCCCTTCTTAATGGCTGGCGCTGCGCGTCGCGAGTGAGCGACCTCTGACCTGCTTTAGGTCTAGAGCTCGCCCCCCACGTCCGCAGCACCACCCTGCTGTCTCGTGCCCCTGACCCCCGCCCACGCTGCTGCTAGCGTGTTCGAGGCCCTCCTCCACCCACAGGCATCCTCCTGCGCCTCATCCCTGGTGTCTAGTGGGCTCTGTTTAAGCTTCACTTGACCCGTGTGCCGCTTTTCGTCGTCCTGTAAGTGTTTTTTTGATTTTTCAGCGCCTTGCCTCCTTGTGCTTCTGCCCCCGTTGTGCCCTTTCTGATTGCTGTACCCCGATTGTAATTTGTGCCATAATTGTATTTTGTGACTATTTTTGAACTTTTCCTTACTGCTTGTGCCTTGCTTTTTCCCTGTTTTTTTCGCCCCTTGGGCGCTCCCCCTTGCCGATCTACCCTTGCCGCTGCCTAACTGCGGCCCCGCCCCCCTCGCGCCCCCATTCGCCGCTCCCTCCCGCCTCCCAGCTGCTCCTCCATCCCCCCTCCCTTCTTAATGGCTGGCGCTGCGCGTCGCGAGTGAGCGACCTCTGACCTGCTTTAGGTCTAGAGCTCGCCCCCCACGTCCGCAGCACCACCCTGCTGTCTCGTGCCCCTGACCCCCGCCCACGCTGCTGCTAGCGTGTTCAAGGCCCTCCTCCACCCGCAGGCATCCTCCTGCGCCTCATCCCTGGTGTCTAGTGGGCTCTGTTTAAGCTTCACTTGACCCGTGTGCTGCTTTTCGCCGTCCTGTAAGTGTTTTTCCGATTTTTCAGCGCCTTGCCTCCTTGCGCTTCTTCCCCCATTGTGCCCCTTCTGATTGCTGTACCCCGATTGTAATTTGTGCCATAATTGTATTTTGAGACTGTTTTTGAACTTTTCCTTACTGTTTGTGCCTTGCTTTTTCCCTGGTTTTTTCGCCCCTTGGGCGCTCCCCCTTGCCGATCTACCCTTGCCGCTGCCTCCCTGCGGCCCCGCCCCCTTCGTGCCCCCATTCGCCGCTCCCCCCCGCCTCCCGCCTCCCAGCTGCTCCTCCCTCCCCCCTCCCTTCTTAATGGCTGGCGCGACAGAGGCGCGCCAGAGGCAAGCCCGTCTGCGCCCGTCCGCGCCTGGACTGGGCCCAGCGCCACCCCCCCTGGTCCTCACGCCCCCCGCATCCCCAGCCTTCGCTACTCGGCCAGCAAACTCCTCGCCCTCAACTCTGGCCCCTCCACAGCCTGCTTCCAGGCCACCCCGAAGCACACCAAAGGACCCTTCTCCTGCCGCACCTGCAAGTTCACCTGCAACAGAACAACGAAGCCCACAACAACCAACACCAACCACCTGCACTGCATCCTCCTCAACACACGCTCCGCACGAAAGCACGGCATCCAGCTCTGGGACCTGCTCGACACCACCGCCCCAGACGTAGCCTTCCTAACCGAAACCTGGTGGAACGACTCCTCGGCCCCAGACATCGCCATCGTCATCCCTGACGGTTACAAGATCACCAGAAGAGACCGCACCAACAGAATCGGTGGAGGGATAGCCATTGCCCACAAATCCACCCTCAAGATCCACACCCACACAGACGACACCCTCATGACAGCCGAACACCTCCATTTCCAGATCCACACGGACCCCAACACTACCCTCAGAGGAACCCTCATATACCGTCCTCCAGGACCAAGAGCCCCCTTCAGCGACACCATCTCCGACCTCGCAAGCACCCACGCCCTCGCCTCAACAGACTACATCCTCCTGGGAGACCTCAACTTCCACATGGAGAACAACAATGACACCAACACCGCATCTCTGACCACCAACCTCTCCAACCTCGGACTCCGACAACTGGTCAACACACCCACACACGTCGCCGGTCACACCCTAGACCCACTCTTCACTGCAAGCAACCACATCATATTCAGCCACACCACCGAACTCCACTGGACCGACCACCACTGCGTCCATTTCACATTCAAGAAAAACACCGAACACCACCGCACCCCTCTACCGCCACACTGCCGCTGGGGAAAAGTCACCGAAAACCAACTAACCAGCACCCTCGCCAAGAACCCACCGACCGACCCCACCGACCCGGACTCCGCCGCCATCAACCTCCAACAGTGGATCCTCAACTGCGCCAACACCCTCGCACCACTCAAGAGGCCCACCGTCAACCAAGAAAAGAAAAAAGCAGCCTGGTTCACAGACGAACTGATCACCTCCAAACGCACCTGCCAGAAACTCAAGAAAAAATGGATTCTCAAGCGCACACCTGACAGCCTAGCAACCCACAAGGAAGCCAACCGCAAGCACCACCAACTTATCCGTCTCGCCAAACGCTCCCATTTCACAGAACGCCTAAACAACAACGCACACGACAGCAAGGAACTCTTCTGCATCGTGAAGGAGCTCTCCAACCCCAACGCCAACGACGTCCCACGATCCCAGAAACTCTGCGACGCACTCTCCACTTTTTTCTACCAGAAAATCGCCGCCATCCATGACAGCTTCATCACCACACCTCCGCCAGACCCCACCCCCAACAACTCCTCCCACGCCAACCGCCTCACCACCTGGAACCACGTAGACGACGCAGAAACCCTAAAGACCATGAACTCCATCCACTCTGGATCCCCCTCTGACCCCTGCCCACACCACGTCTTCAACAAAGCCGACTCCACCATCGCCCCCCAACTCCGCAAGATCATCAACCTATCCTTCGACACCGCAACCTTCCCGGACAGCTGGAAGCACGCCGATATCCAACCCCTCCTCAAGAAACCCAAGAATGACCCCAACGACCTCAAAAACTTCAGACCGATCTCCCTCCTCCCCTTCCCAGCGAAGGTCATCGAGAAGATCGTCAACGCACAGCTCACCCACTACCTCGAAGACAACTCCATCCTAGACCCCTCCCAGTCCCCTTTCAGACGCAACCACAGCACCGAGACTGCTCTCCTCGCCGCCACAGATGACATCAGACAACAAATGGACAACGGCGAAACCTCAGCCCTCATCCTTTTAGATCTATCCGCTGCCTTCGATACGGTCTGCCACCGTACCCTACTTACTCGCCTCCACGAAGCCGGAATTCAAGACAAAGCCCTCAACTGGATCTCCTCTTTTCTCTCCGGTAGAACCCAGAGAGTCCGACTCTCACCCTTCCGCTCCGAAGCCACCAACCTCATCTGCGGCGTCCCCCAAGGCTCCTCCCTAAGCCCAACGCTGTTCAACGTATACATGGCACCCCTCGCACAACTGGCCCGTCAGCATAACCTCAGCATCCTCTCCTACACCGACGACACACAGCTCATCCTCTCCCTTACTAAAGATCCACCCACTGCCAAAGCCAACCTCCACGAGGGACTGAAATCCATCGCCGAATGGATGAGAAACAGCCGCCTGAAACTAAACTCCGACAAGACGGAAGTCCTCATCCTCGGTCGCTCCCCCTCGGCCTGGAACGACTCCTGGTGGCCCACCGCACTAGGCCCCCCTCCTACTCCAGCCAACCATGCACGAAACCTCGGCTTCATCCTCGACTCCGCACTCATCATGTCCAAACAGGTCAACGCAGTCTCCTCCTCCTGCTTCAACACCCTCCGCATGCTCCGCAGAATCTACAAGTGGATCCCAACGGAAACCAGAAAACCGGTGACCCAAGCCCTCGTCAGTAGCAGACTTGACTACGGCAACGTACTCTACACAGGCATCCCAACAAAAGACATCCAACTACTCCAACGCATCCAGAACGCATCTGCCCGCTTGATCCTCGACATACCCCGCCAATGCCACATCTCCCACCACTTGAAGGACCTCCACTGGCTCCCCGTGGACAAGAGGATCACCTTTAAACTTCTCACCCATGCGCACAAAGCTCTACACAACGCCGGACCCGCCTACCTGAACAACAGACTCAACTTCTACGTCCCCTCACGCCAACTCCGCTCTGCCAAACTTTCCCTCGCCATCGTTCCCCGAATCCAGCGCAAGACCTCCGGCGGCAGATCCTTCTCCTACCTCGCCGCCAAGACCTGGAACTCACTCCCCACCTCCCTGCGCCAGACCCAGGACCTCCTCACCTTCAGGAGACTCCTAACGGGTACATATCGCGCTTTATAAATTTATTGATTGATTTATGCATTTATTGATTGATTGCTAACCAGAACCTCAGTGGTTATGCTCTCTCTGCTTTCCAAATGTGTCACTAATAGGCTAGTGACTAAATTTACCAATTCACATTGGCATACTGGTACACCCATATAATTCCCTAGTATATGGTACGCAGGGTATTGGGGTTCCAGGAGATCCCTATGGGCTGCAGCATTTCTTTTGCCACCCATAGGGAGCTCTGACAATTCTTACACAGGCCTGCCAGTGCAGCCTGAGTGAAATAACGTCCACGTTATTTCACAGCCATTTACCACTGCACTTAAGTAACTTATAAGTCACCTATATGTCTAACCTTCCCCTGGTGAAAGTTGGGTGCAAAGTTACTTAGTGTGTGGGCACCCTGGCACTAGCCAAGGTGCCCCCACATTGTTCAGGGCAAATTCCCCGGACTTTGTGAGTGCGGGGACACCATTACACGCGTGCACTATACTTAGGTCACTACCTATGTATAGCGTCACAATGGTAACTCCGAACATGGCCATGTAACATGTCTAAGATCTTGGAATTGTCACCCCAATGCCATTCTGGCATTGGGGGGACAATTCTATGATTCCGCGGGTCTCTAGCATAATACCCGGATACTGTCAAACTGCCTTTCCGGGGTCTCCACTGCAGCTGCTGCTGCTGCCAACCCCTCAGACAAGTTTCTGCCCTCCTGGGGTCCAGGCAGCCCTGGCCCAGGAAGGCAGAACAAAGGATTTCCTCTGAGAGAGGGTGTTACACCCTCTCCCTTTGGAAAAAGGTGTGAAGGCTGGGGAGGAGTAGCCTCCCCCAGCCTCTGGAAATGCTTTGATGGGCACAGATGGTGACCATCTCTGCATAAGCCAGTCTACACCGGTTCAGGGATCCCCAGCCCTGCTCTGGCGCAAAACTGGACAAAGGAAAGGGGAGTGACCACTCCCCTGACCTGCACCTCCCAGGGGAGGTGCCCAGAGCTCCTCCAGTGTGTCTCAGACCTCTGCCATCTTGGAATTAGAGGGGCTGGGGGCACACTGGACTGCTCTGAGTGGCCAGTGCCAGCAGGTGACATCAGAGACTCCTTCTGATAGGCTCTTACCTGTCTTGGTAGCCAATCCTCCTTTGTTGGTAGCCAAACCTCCTTTTCTGGCTATTTAGGGTCTCTGCTTTGGGGAATTCTTTAGATAACGAATGCAAGAGCTCACCAGAGTTCCTCTGCATCTCCCTCTTCACCTTCTGCCAAAGGATCGTCCGCTGACTGCTCAGGACGCCTGCAAAACCGCAACAAAGTAGCAAGACGACTACTAGCAACCTTGTATTGCCTCATCCTGCCGGCTTTCTCGACTGTTTCCAGGTGGTGCATGCTCTAGGGGTAGCCTGCCTCCTCCCTGCACCAGGAGCTCTGAAGAAATCTCCCATGGGTCGACGGAATCTTCCCCCTGATAAAGCAGGCACCAAAAGACTACATCACTGGTCCTCTGGGTCCCCTCTCAGCCCGACGAGCGTGGTCCCTGGAACTCAGCAACTCTGTCCAAGTGACTCCCACAGTCCAGTGACTCTTCAGTCCAAGTTTGGTGGAGGTAAGTCCTTGCCTCCCCACGCTAGACTGGATTGCTGGGTACCGCGTGATTTGCAGCTGCTCCGGCTCCTGTGCACTCTTCCAGGATATCCTTCATGCACAGCCAAACCTGGGTCCCCGACACTCTATCCTGCAGTGCACAACCTTCTGAGTTGTCCTCTGGCATCGTGGGACTCCCTTTTGTGACTTTGCGTGAACTCCGGTTCACTTTACTTCCAAGTGCCTGTTTAGGTACTTCTGCGGGTGCTGCCTGCTTCTGTGGGGGCTCCCTGAGTTGCTGGGTGCCCCCTCTGTCTCCTCCTCCAAGTGGTGACATCCTGGTTCCTCCTGGGCCACAGCAGCACCCAAAAACCTCTACCGCGACCCTTGAAGCTAGCAAGGCTTGTTTGCGGTCTTTCTGCATGGGAACACCTCTGCAGGCTTCATTGCGATGTGGGACATCCGTCTTTCAAAGGAGAAGTCCCTAGCTCTCTTCTTTCTTGCAGAACTCCAAGCTTCTTCCATCCGGTGCCAGCTTCCTTGCACCCTCAGCTGGCATTTCCTGGGATCCTGTCCACTCTCGACACTGTCGCGACTATTGGACTTGGTCCCCTTGTCTTATAGGTACTCAGGTCGGGAAATCCACTGTTGTTGCATTGCTGGTGTTTGTTCTTCCTGCAGAGTCCCCCTATCACGACTTCTGTGCTCTCTGGGGGTAGTAGGTGCACTTTACACAGGGTCTTGGGGTGGGCTATTTTTCTAACCCTCACTGTTTTCTTACAGTCCCAGCGACCCTCTACAAGCTCACATAGGTTTTGGGTCCATTCGTGGTTCGCATTCCACTTTCGGAGTATATGGTTTGTGTTGCTCCTATACCTATGTGCTCCTATTGCAATCTATTGTAATTCTACACTGTTTGCATTACTTTTCTTGCTATTACCTACCTAATTTTGGTTTGTGTACATATATCTTGGGTATATAACTTATCTTCATACTGAGGGTACTCACTGATATACTTTTGTCATATTGTCATGAAAATAAAGTACCTTTATTTTTAGTAATTATGTGTATTGTGTTTTCTTATGATATTGTGCATATGACACCAATGGTATAGTAGGAGCTTTACATGTCTCCTAGTTCAGGCTAAGCTGCTTTGCCATAGCTACCTTCTATCAGCCTAAGCTGCTAGAAACACCTCTTATACACTAATAAGGGATAACTGGACCTGGCACAAGGTGTAAGTACCTCTGGTACCCACTACAAGCCAGGCCAGCCTCCTACACCAATGGCTACTGTCCTGGAGGGTGGCTACACCCTCTTTGTGCCTGCTCCCTGAGGGGAGGGGGGAACATCCCTAATCCTATTGGAGGAATCCTCCAATCTCAAATTGGAGGATTTCTAAAGGCAGGGGTCACCTCAGCTCAGGACACCTTAGGGGCTGTCCTGACTGGTGGATGACCTCTTGTTTTTCTCATTATCTCCTCCAGCCTTGCCGCCAAAAGTGAGGGGCAGTGGCCAGAGGTCCGGGCATCTCCACTAGCTGGGATGCCCTGGGGTGCTGTAACAAAAGGCATGAGCCTTTGAGGCTCACCGCCAGGTGTTACAGTTCCTGCAGGGGGAGGTGAGAAGCACCACCACCCAGTACAGGCTTTGTTCCTGACCACAGAGTGACAAAGGCACTCTCCCCATGTAGCCAGCAACTCGTCTGGTTGTGGCAGGCTGGCAGAAACTGGTCAGCCTAGCACTAGAAGTCAGACTGGTATTCAGGGGGCATCTCTAAGATGCCCTCTGGGTGCATTTTACAATAAATCCCACGCTGGCGTCAGTGTGCATTTATTGTGCTAAGAAGTTTGATATCAAACTTCCCAGATTTCAGTGTAGCCATTATGGAACTATGGAGTTCGTATTTGACAAACTCCCAGACCATATACTCTTTATGGCTACCCTGCACTTACAATGTCTAAGGTTTTGCTTAGACACTGTAGGGGCATAGTGCTCATGCACATATGCCTTCACCTGTGGGATAGTGCACACTGCCTTAGGGCTGTAAGGCCTGCTAGAGGGGTGACTTACCTATGCTGTAGGCAGTGTGAGGTGGGCATGGCACTCTGAGGGGAGTGCCTTGTCGACTTAGTCATTTTCTCCCCACCAGCACACACGAGCTGTGAGGCAGTGTGCATGTGCTGAGTGAGGGGTCCCCAGGGTGGCATAATACATGCTGCAGCCCTTAGAGACCTTCCCTGGCATCAGGGCCCTTGGTACCAGGGGTACCATTTACAAGAGACTTATCTGGGTGCCAGGGATTTGCCAATTGTGGGAACAAAGGTACAGTTTAGGGAAAGAACACTGGTGCTGGGGCCTGGTTAGCAGGGTCCCAGCGCACTTTCAATCATAACTGGCATCTGCAAAAGGCAAAAAGTCAAGGGGTACCCTGCCAAGGAGGCATTTCCTTACAATATCCAATATTTATCTATATAAAACAAGACCAAATACGCTAAAAATCCAACATACAGTAAGACAAATATGAATTCTGCAAGATTTACTCAAAACTACAGTTCCTTGAAGTCGATAGCTCCACCTGGGGCTATCACGAGGTCGTAATCATCAAAACCAACAGTTCAGGCCGGCCGCAGCATTGAGGGCCAGCTACGGTGCCGGGAAGACCCGCAAACAGTACTTTGGATTTGCAGGGCGTCGTGATCCTCGCGGTGAGCTCCGGACAGCGGCGTCACTGACGTTGCAGTGTCCGTTCCAGAGTCGGTTCTGGAGTCTTCGGGCCCTTGAGGTCACACATGTTGCAGATCGAACTCCATGCTGATGAATTCAGGTGCGCCGGCGAGGATGGCCTTGGGGCTGCGGTGTGAAGCGGGATGATGCGACGTGCGGTGCCCACAGGTCACGGTGCAGGCCGCGGCTTGGTGACGGCATCCAGCAGCGTCTGTGAGACCAAGGCTGTGGTGTGAAGCAGGGCGGTGCGAGGTGTGGTGTCCACAGGTCACGGTGCAGGCAGCGGCGTTGTTGCTGAAGTGCTGTTGTCGGTAGGCCCAAGCCAGTAGTGCAGGACGGGACAGTGCTTTGTGGCCCTCACGAGCGGTGCCAACAGGCCACGGTGCAGGGAGGATGCCTGGTGACGACACAGGAGTCGCATGGTGCTGGTGTCGGTGGGCTGGGGCTGCGGTGAGGATGGGACGGTGCTTCGTGTACCTAACGAGCGGTGTCCACAGGCCACGGTGCAGGCAGCGGCGCCGGTGTCAGCAGGAGCGTCGTTGTCTGGGATGCCCAGGCTGCGGTGTGAGCAGGCGATGCAGGAGAACGGGCCCACAGGTCGTGGTGCGAGCAGCGGCTCAGTAAAGTCGTCCGATGACGGTGTTGGTGAGACCAGGGTCGCGGTGCGAAGCTAGACAATGCGACTCCGTGTGGCGTCAGCAGGTCACGGTGCAGGCTAGCAGCGTTGCTGGTGGCGTCGCAATGGTTTCTCCTCTTGAACAGCACAAACCACACAGTCCCCAGTGCTGCAGGTCAAGGAAACTAAAGTCTGTGGTGTCCCTGAAACTTCCAACAGGAGGCAAGCGTTACTCCAAGCCTTTGGGGAAATTTCTCAAGCAGGACACACAGCAAAGTTCACCCTTTGCATTCTTTTCAGGCAGAAGCAGCAACTGCAGGCCAGTCCAGCAAAGCAATACGGCAAAGGAACAGTACTCCTCTTTCAGCTCTTCTCCTGGGCGGAGGTTCCTCTTGATTCTAGAAAGATTCTAAAAGTCTGGTGTTTTGGGTCTTCTTCTTATGCCCAGTTCTGCCTTTGAAGTTGGAAAACTTCAAAGCAAAGTCTCAAGTGTTTGCAAGATCCTTCCGTGTCCAGGCCAGGCCCCAGACACTCACCAGGGGGTCGGAGACGGCATTGTGTGAGGGCAGGTGTAGTCCTTTCAGGTGTGAGTGACCACTCCTCCCCTCCCCTTCAGCACAGATGGCTAATCAAGATATGCAGGCTACACCCCAGCCCCCTTTGTGTCACTGTCTAGAGGAGAGGTGTGAACAGCCCAACTGTCAAACTGACCCAGACGGGGAATCCACAAACAGGCAGAGTCACAGAATGGATTAAGCAAGAAAATGCCTACTTTCTAAAAGTGGCATTTTCAAACTAACAATCTAAAAAACAACTTCACTAAAAGATGTATTTTTAAATTGTGAGCTCATAGACCAAGTAGGTACACTTGCCAAGTCGAATTGGCAGTTTAAAACTGCACACACAGACACAGCAATGGCAGGTCTGAGCCATGTTTACAGGGCTACTAATGTTGGTGGCACAACCAGTGCTGCAGGACCACTAGTAGCATTTGATTTACAGGCCCTGGGCACCTCTAGTGCACTTTACTAGTAAATCAAATATGCCAATCATGGATAAACCAATCAAAAGTACAATTTCTATAGGGAGCACTTGCACTTTAGCAGTGATTAGCAATGGTAAAGTGTGCAGAGACAATAAACCAGCAAAAACAGACCTAAAAAAATAGGAGGAAGAAGTCACAAAGATTGGGGATAACCCTGCAAAAAGGGCCATTTCGAACACAACCCCCTCCCAGCCTAAAGCCAGGGTAGGCCAATCAATACCTTGCTGGACTACCCTGCTCAGGGCAATAGAACCTGGACAATGGCCCACTACTGCAGGAGCTCTTGCCAGTTCTACGCCTCTCTGAACCCAGGTTGATCCCTCAGTCAACACTCTTGGGCCCACTGAACTAACCTTGGGGGACCTCTTCTCCTTATCTAGGGAACTCCATCTGTGCAGCACCTAACCTTACCTTGCTCACAGATGCATCCCAGTAGGCAGACAGTACCACCAGGGCCAAAAGTGTTGTAAGTCAGTAACAATTAGATTAAGCATTAGCAGAAGACATCTTGTATTTAGCAACTATTGTGAACATTTTGTGGAATCCATTTTGTATTCATGGCAGCCCTTTTCTCTGCCATGTGCTTGCCATGTGCTCTGTCCTACCTTCCTGTTAACTACTCTTGAAAATCTGTCTAGTGACAAGTTATATTTAGCATCTCCCACTTTCGCACATGCTCAGTAAGGTCTGCAGCTGTTAGTAATCAGTAACAGACAGTAATGTGTCAACTAGTCCTTGAAAACTGTTGGCCCCTCCTACCTGTCGACTGTGCATTTCCATATGACCTTATATGTATGTAAGTCTTGTTTCTATAATTGTACCACCTTCTTTTAGCCCCTGCGTGGGTATAAAAGGACTATGCTCTCTTAGTTCAGTGTGCTACTTCAAACATTACTGAAGGGTGCTGTTTGAACTGTAGTACCACCTCATGAGGTTTAATAAACTTTGGGCCTGATTACAACTTTGGAGGAGGTGTTAATCCGTCACAACTGTGACAGATATACCACCAGTCGTATTATGAGTTCCATAGGATATAATGGACTTGTAATAAGGCTGGTGGTATATCCGTCACATTTGGGACGGATTAACACCTTCCTCCAAAGTTGTAATCAGGCCCTTTGTCTTTTATTTCAGTTTCTGTGCCAACTTCTTCCTATATGGTCTGAGGACTTTGTGCAGAGAAGAGCGAACCCCTTGTACTAGTAGTCCTTGCTGAGGCTTACTTCGACAAATTGGCGCCTGAACAGGGACTCATTGGCGACTCGGACACCCAACGGATTGGTCGCGACGAAGGATTGGGATCTTGCTGCAGACGATCAATGCCTGAGGAGACCCGAGTCTTGGCAACCACGGCGTTTTTTCCTTCTTTCTGATTTGACCATCCAGGTGGCCCCGGTCCTCGACTGAGATCCTTTTTGTTAATTCGTCATGAAGTGACCATTCGGTCGATTACGAACTTGGCAGTTGGAACCTGGATGCCCTGTGATTGGTAACAGCCATTTTACGGCACTTGCTGTGGGTTTTGATGCCTTTGTTTGGTAATGAAGTTTAGCACCACTTTCTGTGGCTCTCGTGTTTTGGGTGACTAGTCAATTTGTGTCCTTTGAATTAATATATAAATTGCAATTTATATAGGCAGGTAATGAGGAGAATTTTCTCCAATTTAATTTTGATTTGAACTGCACCTTAAGTGCTACTTTGATTATAATATTGCATATTCTGCACTATTTTTGGCATGCCTGTTTTTAGCGCACTTCGTAGGATGTGTTGCTTTTGTAATGGTACCAATTTGAGACTGGAAGAATCGCAACAGGCACCCCCAGAGGGGACACCCAATAGAGATATGTATGTTAACCATGGTCTTTCTTCTATAATGTACAGCACATTATGGAATAAATACACTCGTGCGGATCCTGAGTTACGTTGGCCTATGCATGGGTCATTTGATTTGAGAAAGATTGAGTATGTAAAACAATGTATGTGTAAGCGAAGGTCTAGGCAAGATATGTTTGACTCTGTATGAATGTGGGCGAAAGAAGTGCGTGGACGAGTGAAGCGTGAGCAAGCCTTGCTTGAGAAAGAGCAGTGGAAGAATGTATATGTGAAAGCATTGGAAATGAGAAAGAAAGAAAGAAATGACTTAAAGGAGCTAGAAGAGAAAGTATGTAAATTACAGGTAACTGGCCACTACACTGTTAGGCAACCTCTCTATCCTATCCTTAATAAACCACACAATGATTTTTTGTTACTAGATCGCCCTCCACCTCCGTATGTCGTTCCTTCTGCCCCTCATGAGTTAACTGAGGTCTCCGGTTCGGAACAACAGAAGATACGAGACAGTCGCTCTATGTTGCCTGCTGACCGTGCGTCTGAGCTTAGAGCTATTGCTCGTAAAACAATTCGTAGCGTTGTCTCTGCTTCTGAACTTTTAGACAACATGAAAGGGTGAACGGAAAAGGAGCAGCTATATTTTACTGAGGCATTTGGCACAGAAGTTATTGAACTATTTCGGAAATATTCTGATGAGTTAGAGCCTGATGATGTAGCAGTTGATCATAAGCAAACGTGTGATGGTCTTTTTGTTTTCTCCCAGGTAGCTGATGCAATCAGGCGTTTGGTGAAATTATGGGCCTCATTATGACCCTGGCGGGCGGCGGAGGCCGCCCGCCACGATCCCGCCCTCCAAATTACCGCGCCGCGGTCAAAAGACCGCGGCGGGTATTACGAGTTTTCCCCTGGGCTGGCGGGCGGTTCCAGTTAAACCGCCCGCCAGCCCAGGGGAAAACGACCTTCCCACGAGGATGCCGGCTCGTAATCGAGCCGGCGGAGTGGGAAGGTGCGACGGGTGCTACTGCACCCGTCGCGTATTTCACTGTCTGCAAGGCAGACAGTGAAATACATTTTGGGGCCCTCTTACGGGGGCCCCTGCCGTGCCCATGCCATTGGCATGGGCACGGCAGGGGCCCCCTGGGGCCCCGCGACCCCCCCTACCGCCATCCTGTTCATGGCGGCTTTCCCGCCATGAACTGGATGGCGGTAGGGGGGGTCAGAATCCTCATGGCTGCGGAGCGCGCTCCGCAGCCATGGAGGATTCCAATGAGCAGCGGAAAGTCAGCGGGAGACCGCTGACTTTCCGCTTCTGACCGCGGCTGAACCGCCGCGGTCAGAATGCTCATTGGAGCACCGCCAGCCTGTCGGCGGTGCTCCCGTGGTCGGTGGCCCTGGCGGCCACCGGCCGCCAGGGTCAGAATGACCCTCCATGTGTTGTGGCAGTCCGTTTGCAAGAGGAGAAAAGGGCCGTGGACGTAGTTGCACGGACATCTCAGACTGGCGGGGTGCAAGCTTCCATCTTCGGAACAGATAAGACTATGATAGTTCACGCGAAACCAATGCGGGAGGCCGCGCCTTTGCATGTTCCTCCTAAAGGATTGGGTACAAGTGATGATAAAACTTCTGTTGATGCTAAGGGTTATTTTATTTATAATTGGGTGTATACTCCTTGGAATGGGGCAGATGTAATGGCACTTAAAACAGCATTGCCTGACCCGCGGAAAAATCCAGCCGCCTTTTATGAGGAAGTTGAGGGAGCAATTAGTTCTTGTACTATGACTTTGGCTGACATTGATTTATTTTTCGGATTGATATTACCGCCAGATATGTGGAGAACTGTTCATAAAGTTGATGATCGTGTAGTTTTTGGGGCGTCATGGAAAGAATTAGAACAGATGGACGGGGATAGGGAACCTGAGAAAAAGCCATATCAGTTGATTCTAGATCTTCCCGCAGCCATATTAGTTAAGTTAAAAACAATTATTCCCCCTAAAAAGATAGATTGAACTGTTTTAGCGTCTTGTAAGCAAAAGGCAGATGAAACGGTCTCTGATTTCTTTACACGCTTTGAAGAAGCATTTCATGATTTTAGCGGCCAGTTATTGTCAGATGATACGGGCAGACATTTGTTTGTCGATAAATAAGTCGCAAATCTGTTACCAGGAATAGCTAGTCGTCTAAAAGCTAGTGAAAGTTCATGGACTACCTCTACTCCGGTTTCTCTTTTGACTATGGCTCAGTATTATGAATGTCAGGAATTAGAAGCAAAAGTTAGCGAGAATAAAAAGATTAAAGAATTAAAGGGGAAGGTTATGTTGGCTCAAGCTTATGGTCTGTCTTTTAGAGGTAGTGAGAGAGGTGGACGTGGATCTTATGGTTCTTCTTACACTCGTTCGAATGTGTCTGTTGATCAGTGTGCGTATTGTAAGAAATTTGGGCATTGGGCTGCCGATTGTCCAGTACTACGTCTTCAGCAGTGTTCACGTGGTCGGGGACAAATGAGAAATCGCTCAGGATATTCAGGGCCTAGAAGAAGCACGAATGATCATGCTAGGGTTGATGCTAATGTATGAGGGCAGGATGGGTTTAACACTTTTGATAGACGGAACCAATACCATATGTCTAACTATGTGGAGCCTGATTTCCAAGATTCTGCTTATGTTGCGCCGCGCAGCGCGTTCTCAGGACGCGGCGCGCCCGAGTCTTCTTTGTACAGCGCGAGGCCCCAGATATTATTTTGGGCCTCGCTCTGTCTTCTGTGGTGTCCCTGTTCTCCCCTGACCCCTCCTTACCTGTTTCTTTTTCTTTCTTCTTCTTCCTTTTCTTCTTTACTTTTTCGAGGCATTTTCTGTCCTTTCTTTATGTCTTTCCCCCTTCCCATGTTACCTTTTTCTTCCCAGCATTCCTTGGTCCCTATTTTCTATGGTTCCTGTTCTATTCTATCCTATGTACTTTTTCCCTATCTAAAATGGTGTCTTTTTACTTCCTGTTGGTCACTTCCTGTTTCTTGGTATATAAGGGCTCTGTTTTCTCCCTTTCCTTGCGCTGCATCACTTTCTGCTCAGATTGTGTCTTCGCTCCTGATTCTTAGCCTTCGGTTCTGAATCTTTTCAATTTTGCATTTACCTGCATTTTGTTCCTGTTTGATTCCTGGTTTTGTTTTCGTTTCAGGAATCCATTTTTTGGAGGTTTTTTCCCCTTTATTGGGGTTTTTTCCCTCTGGCACTAATTCTAAAGGGCACGGTCTGTTCTTGGCGTTTCCACTGCCTGCAGCACCGTGGCTACTAGAAAGAGTCGCCCCTTTCTGGGCCAAAGCCGAACCCTCAAGACCTACGCCACTAGATCTGCGGTTTCCAGGCGCCAGCAGCACGTGAGTCGTGACAGAATGCAGCGCCAAACCATTCCGACATCTTCTGATACTATGGATGACACAGTGGCGGCGGCTGCAGATCCTGATTCATCTTTTTTGACTACTATTCAACAACAAGCTCAGGAATTGCAACAATTGCGCAACGAGAATGCGGTCTTACGACAGGCTTTGGCCCTCCGCAGTGGCGATGTTCCGACTATCTCCCCCTCAACGCCTCGCTTCTCTGGTGAACCAACTAAACTGCGTGAATTCCTGGATGCATTAACGGTTTACTTCGCCTTCAGACCTAGCCAATTCTCTCATGACAGGACAAAGGTGGGATATCTTATTAGTGCATTATCCGGTCCTGCCTTGGCCTGGGCAACCCCGATGGTGTCATCCAACGATCCAGTATTGTCGGACTATTCTGCCTTCGTGACCCGCTTCAAACAAATGTTTAGTCGCCCAGGATTGGAAGCCTCGGCAGAGGAAGCATTATGTGATATCCAGCAAGGTTCCCAGGATGTCCTCCGATATATTACACGTTTCCGTCAATTAGCGGCAGAGACCACTTGGGTGGAGCGTACCCTGGTAACTTTGTTTCGCAGAGGACTTAAGGAAGAAATTAAGGATGAATTAGTACATTCCACCAGAGTTGAAGATCTTCGTGGCCTCATGGATCAAGCACTTTCCATCGAGTATCGTCTTCAAGAACGACGAATGGAGAAGAGAAGGAGTAGAGGAGCGTCTCAGCCAAGCTCTTCACGGATGTATCCACCTCATCCTGAGGAATCTCGTCCTCCTGCTAAAGATATAGAAGGGGAACCCATGCAAGTGGATACTGCTCGAGGGCCACTCTCTGCTAGTGAGAAGGAAGACAGACGGAAGAAGGGATTGTGCCTCTACTGTGGTTCTGCTGGTCACCTGCTTCGTACATGTCCTGTACGTCCACCTAGACCCTTGGGAAACGCCACCTCCCGTCCTCTGTAAGAAGGGAGGGGACGGGATCATCGGCTATACCTTCTATCAGCTCATTCAACGACAATACAACTTACTTGTTCGTGTTACCAGTCATATTACAACTACCTGATGGCCGCCAAGAAAGAACTATGGCATTATTGGATTGTGGTGCTAGTGGTATATACATGGATAAGACATGGGCCACTAATCTGCAAATTCCCACTCAACCCAAAGACATTCCTGAACAAGTACACACCGTGGATGGATCTTTAATATCTTCAGGTCCAGTCGATACTACGACCTTGATGTTAAATTTACAGTTTGGTAATCATCAAGAACACCTCTCTTTTGATCTCATTTCATCTCCCAACCATACCATTATTCTCGGAATTCCATGGTTTACTAGACATAACCCATATGTGAACTGGGTAACCCGGACAATTTCTTTATCCTCACAGTTTTGTCAAGAAAATTGCTTTGCTTCCGATAAATATTGGTCACCAAACAGATTAACACCTATGAAGAGTACTACGGAGTATTCCATCAACACTGTCCAAGGGGTTCCTGAACATTATTTAGAGTTCCAAGACGTGTTTCAAAAACCATCCAGACCTGTATTACCTCCACATCGAGAGTACGATTGTGCTATTCCTTTGGAACCTGGAACAGTCGTTCCCTTTGGGAGGATGTATTCTCTCACGGAACCTGAAAAGGAAGTTCTTAAGGAGTATCTGGAGGAAAATGTACAGGGTGGTCTCATTGTTCCATCATCTTCTCCAGCAGGGGCTCCTCTCTTTTTTGTACCTAAGAAGACCAAAGATCTTCGTCCTTGCATAGACTTTCGAGGCCTAAACAAGATAACTATAAAGGATCGTTATCCTTTGCCCCTCATTAAGGATATTTTAGAGGCAGTCAGAGGGGCTCAACGTTTTACCAAGTTGGATCTTCGGGGAGCTTACCACCTTTTACGTATAAAAAAAGGAGACGAGTGGAAAACAGCATTCAGGACACCGTTCGGTCATTTTGAATATAAAGTCATGCCCTTTGGTCTTACGAACGCTCCTGCTATATTTCAAAGGTTTATGGACTCAATATTTTCCGATCTCTTGAACCAGACACTCGTAATCTACTTGGACGACATCCTTATTTTTTCCAGACACCCCGAACTCCATTCTTCTCATGTGAAACAAGTCCTTCACAGACTCCGAGCACATCAACTATTCTGTAAACCCGAAAAGTGTGAGTTCGATAAGACGGAAGTCAAATATCTGGGTTATCATTTAAGTTCCACCGGCATAGCTATGGACCTAGAAAAGGTACAAGCAATTCTAGAGTGGCCTTCTCCCTCTTCTATCAAAGAAACACAATGTTTCCTAGGATTAGCAAATTTTTACCGACAGTTCATTCAAGACTTTGCTAAACAGACCAGCCATATAACCCATACCTTAAAGAAGGAAAATCTAAAACAGGGGTTTGTCTGGACCAAGGCGGCTGAAACAGCTTTTCAAGAATTAAAGAAGGCATTCACTCAAGCTCCCATCTTGAGACATCCAGATACCAATAAACAGTTTATCGTAGTTACCGATGCTTCCGAAAAAGCTATTGGAGCAGTCTTGCTTCAACTTCAAGAAGATGATGGTCTTGAACATCCTGTTTTCTATTTGTCCCATATTCTCTCTTCAGCTGAACAACATTACTCTGTACTAGAAAGAGAGTTGTTAGCTCTGAAGACAGCCTGCATCGAATGGAGACAGTTTCTGATGGGATCCAAGGAGCCTTTCGAGGCGAGAACAGATCACCGTAATCTGCAATGTCTACGTAATTTTGTATGCCAAAATAGTCGCCAGGCGCGTTGGGCCTTTTTCTTTAGTCAGTATGACTTTTACATCACCTATATTCCTGGATCTCAAAACATTCTGGCTGATGCTCTGTCTCGACGCTATCCAGATTGTACTCCTTCCCCATCTCAGTTTCTACTGGAGCCTAGTAAGATCATTGGAGTTGCTCAATCTTTTCTGGATGAGGTACAACTGGAGTATTCCAGCCTGTCTAATAGCGAAATAGAGAAATTAAGAACCTTTTTATGCAAGAAAGAAGGATTCTTTTTTCATCAGAAGCTGTTATTCCTCCCTACTAACAGAGTGCGAGACAAAGCATTACAGATGTGCCATGATTCACCGGTTGCTGGACATAGAGGTATTAAGGCCACACAAGAACTTCTTTCGCGATCTTTCTGGTGGCCTACCTGGAAATCAGATGTCGAAAGATATGTTCAGGCTTGTCCCATATGTGCCCAAGTCAAGATTCCCCGTAGCAGACCTGCAGGATTACTACAGCCTTTGCCAGTTCCACCAACGCCATGGCATACTATTTCCACTGACTTTATGTGTTCACTTCCGCCATCAGCTGGAAACCAGGTTATCATGGTCACTGTTGATTCTTTCACTAAGATGGCCCACTTTACTGCTCTAAAGAAATTACCAACATCCCAAGAATTGAGCCAGATATTTATCGACCATATTTTCCGTCTCCATGGACTTCCACATACCATTGTGTCTGACAGGGGTCCCCAGTATATTTCCCGGTTTTGGAAACATTTTTGCAAGACACTGAATATCAATATAGCACTATCATCCGGTTTCCATCCTCAGACCAATGGACAAACTGAGCGTTTGAATCAAGGACTAGAACAATACCTTCGTTGTTTTTGTAATTCCACCCAAAGCAACTGGAACACTTATCTTCCTATTGCTGAATATTCCTACAACAATTCTGTCCGTAGTGCCTCCAAGGTCACTCCTTTTTTCTGTTCCTATGGCTATCATCTGACCTCTTTTCCTACTGCTCCTCAATCTACCTCTCCTCTGCCTGCCATTACATCTTTTTCCAAACGTCTCCTGCAACTCCATAAGCTAATTAGATCTAATTTATTGCACACTAAGAGATATATGAAGAAGATCGCTGATAAGAAACGTGGACCCACTCCTGATTATCACCCTCAGGATAAAGTCTGGCTTTCTTCCAAATTCTTGCCCTCTTGTCTTTCTCTGAATAAGTTCACGCCTCGCTATTATGGACCTTTTCGTATTCTTCAGTTGCTCAATCCTGTCACTGTTCGTCTTCGCTTGCCTCATATTTGGAAAATTCATCCGGTCTTTCATGTATCCCAACTCAAACCTTATGTCCCTGATCCTTTCTCTCGTCAGTTTCCTTGTCCTCCTCCTGTGTTGGTGAATGATGTCCCTGAATATGAGGTTCAAGAAATTTGTGACTCTCGCCTTTTTCACCGGCGTCTTCAGTATTTGATTCACTGGAAGGGTTATCCTCTTAGTGAATGCTCTTGGGAAGATGCTTCTTCTGTTCACGCCCCTCTTTTGATTTCTCGTTTTCATCGTTTGTTTCCCTTCAAACCTAGACCTTCGGGGGGGGACCTACTGTTGCGCCGCGTGGTGCGGCGCGAGCCGAGCATTCGGCTCGCGCCGCGCAGCGCGTTCTCAGGACGCGGCGCGCCCCGAGTCTTCTTTGTACAGCGCGAGGCCCCAGATATTATTTTGGGCCTCGCTCTGTCTTCTGTGGTGTCCCTGTTCTCCCCTGACCCCTCCTTACCTGTTTCTTTTTCTTTCTTCTTCTTCCTTTTCTTCTTTACTTTTTCGAGGCATTTTCTGTCCTTTCTTTATGTCTTTCCCCCTTCCCATGTTACCTTTTTCTTCCCAGCATTCCTTGGTCCCTATTTTCTATGGTTCCTGTTCTATTCTATCCTATGTACTTTTTCCCTATCTAAAATGGTGTCTTTTTACTTCCTGTTGGTCACTTCCTGTTTCTTGGTATATAAGGGCTCTGTTTTCTCCCTTTCCTTGCGCTGCATCACTTTCTGCTCAGATTGTGTCTTCGCTCCTGATTCTTAGCCTTCGGTTCTGAATCTTTTCAATTTTGCATTTACCTGCATTTTGTTCCTGTTTGATTCCTGGTTTTGTTTTCGTTTCAGGAATCCATTTTTTGGAGGTTTTTTCCCCTTTATTGGGGTTTTTTCCCTCTGGCACTAATTCTAAAGGGCACGGTCTGTTCTTGGCGTTTCCACTGCCTGCAGCACCGTGGCTACTAGAAAGAGTCGCCCCTTTCTGGGCCAAAGCCGAACCCTCAAGACCTACGCCACTAGATCTGCGGTTTCCAGGCGCCAGCAGCACGTGAGTCGTGACAGCTTATGCATAGGATTGCCTAGGATGGGGTAAGGAATCAGTTGAAGTTCCAGTAGATCAGAGGGGTCCCTATGTTACAGCACATGTTTTGGGTTCTACTGATCAGTTTCTGGTTGATACAGGAGCTACTCGTAGTGCCTTGTCTAAACAATTGATTCCAAGGGCTCCCCTGTCTGGCTTAACCATTACATCGATAGGTTTCGATGGAACACCTTCCCCTAGCCCATTGTCACAACCACTTGCATTCCATGTTGATACATTTACTGCTCCACATCAACTTCAGAAGAACTACAGAAGTTCCATGCGGTTTTCCACCCACAATCAGCAGGGTTGGTGGAAAGGTATAATGCTACTTTGAAGCTGAAGTTAGTGAAGATACAGGCTTCCACATCCTTAACTTGGCCGGATGCATTACCGTTGGCATTATTGTCTATTAGGTCAGTGCCACACTCTCGAATAGGCCTTACCCCCTATGAAATAGTATTTGGAAGGCCAATGAACATTTGGGGAGTTCCTATGCCAAATTCTGTATATGATGTACCTTGTGTCCTGATGAATGATTATTTGGTACAGTTAACTGACAATTTGGTTTCTATTCATCAACAGGTTCGAGAAGCACTTCCTGACAGATCTACAGGTGAAGGCCATGAACTCCGACCTGGTGACCAGGTGATACTTAAGTCCTTTGAAAGATCAAGCAGCTTTGAACCATGGTGGCGAGGCCCAGAGCATGTGCTCCTTGCGACAAGGACAGCAGTTCGAGTGACGAACCAAAAGAATTGGGTCCATAGTACTCACTGCAAGAGAGTGCTACCTACCTTGGTGGAACCTGCTGTGCTGACCGATCATCGAGAGATTTTGACTACGGAGAAAGGCTGTGCTATATCACCTGACGAATCTGCAGAGTTTTTCCCGGACCATACGATTTCTGGAGTGTCGTGATATAATTTGAGACCGAAGAAAGTCCCCATAGTGCTGGAGAAAACTGGTTAAGCTACTGCCCTGGGTTAGTGAAACGGAGAGCCAATGTGGCAAGGGGGGGGGATCAGCCATGCATTAGAGTAGTGACACCCGTCTTGGCCCGTGATGAAGAAATCAGTGGCTACCCAGGGATAAGAGCTCCAACGATTGTTTTTAATTAATTTCTGAAAGGGTTGATTATCACTGTTGCTAAAATGAATAACAAACTGATCATTAGTTCTATGGGGTTTGTTGTTGTTTTGGTGGTTATAGCAATAATCACCTGGTTTGTTGAAAAGAAGGCTCCTGCTTGTGAGTTTTTTGTTGCCACTACTCCAGTACCAGAGGATCACTATTACTTTACGCTTCCCTATCAGGAGCAGAAGCATCGTCAATCGTACTTCAATAATACTTTCATTCAGATGTTGCATCATACTCATAATGCTACAAATACTACTAACTGTTGGTTATGTGAAATGATATCTGCGCATCAAAAGAAAGGAGGAACACCTTTCATTCCTCTTCCTTTTTCACACAATGGTTCTTGTCAAGCTTGGTACACGCTTTTGTTTGCATCTGGAAAACGTACAGAGGGCGGACTTCTTTTTCGCCTTAATAAAGTATGCTACCAAGACAAAGATGGGTATCCCCAAGCCAAAGGAACTAAATGGGAATGGGAAGAGTATCAACCGGACAATGTTTCAATACCATATGTCTTCACAAATATAAGAGACTCTGACAAGAAAGAACAATTTGTGATTTCTGTTACAAAAACTAAAGCAGATTTATGAATATGTAGCATTGGGCGAATTCCAGTAGGGATAAGCGATTGTACCTTGATTTTAACTATTGAGGGTGTAAATAATAGTAGTTTTATAGCTTCACATAATACATATTTTGTTTGTGGTAACTATGGATATTACCAACTACCTGTTGGGTCGTCAGGTGTGTGTTATATATCTTTTCTATTACCCCCTGTGTTTTGGCTCCTGCATCATATCACCGAGATTTTAAACTGTTCAATGACATCATTAAAAATAGATATAAAAGGACAATAAGTACAAATGAGGTAGACCAAACGGACACTAGCCTGCAACAATATGTTGATTTTAATTTAGGGTTGTTCTCCTTTGTGGGTGCTGCGTTAAACAGTCGGAAAGTGAGACGATTGACTAGGGTTGTGGAAGCTGTTACCAATCAGGCAGCTCTGGCACTTGGGAATATTACCGAGGAGCTTCAAATTGCGAGGATTGTAGCGCTCCAAAATCGTATGGTACTAGATGTGATATTAGCTGATCTAGGTGGTGCATGTTGCATCATCGGTAGTAGTTGCTGCGTTTTCATTCCAGATCACTCACCTTCAGTATATGATGGAATATCTAAATTGCATAAAATTGCTGCAGAAATCCACACAGAGACTGGTACTTGGACTTCTTCTGGATGGTTTTAGGCTCTTGTTTCTGCTTGGGGCTGGAAACTACTTACTATCCTGTGTGTAATGATTGCAATATTTTTCACATGCTGTATCTGTATTCAGTGTGGTCCAGTGTTCTGCTCCATGTGTATTACTGCGTGTATGCCTACCAAAAGAAATATTACAGAAATGAAAACATAACACATGTTAGATAAGGAAATAGCTGAAATGATGAGCATAAATATACAAGATGAATATTTAGATTATCCCAGAAAGACGAATGTCTTCAGCTAATGCTGAAAGGGTTGTCTGTTGTAAGTCAGTAGCGATTAGATTAACCATTAGCAGAAGACATCTTGTATTTAGCAACTATTGTGAACATTTTGCGGAATCCATTCTGTATTCATGGCAGCCATTACCTCTGCCACATGCTGCCATGTGCTCACCATGTGCTCTGTCCTACCTTTCTGTCAACTACTCTTGAAAATCTGTCTAGTGACAAGTTTTATTTAGCATCTCCCACTTTACGACATGCCCAGTAAGATCTGCAGCTGTTAGTAATCAGTAACAGATAGTAATGTGTCAACTAGTCCTTGACACTGTTAGCCCCTCCTACCTGTCGACTGTACATTTCCATATGACTTTACATGTATGTAAGTCTTGCTTCTATAATTGTACCACCTTCTTTTAGCCCCTGCGTGGGTATAAAAGGACATGCTCTCTTAGTTCAGTGTGCTACTGTGAGAAAGTAGCCTCTTTCTAGCCTTGTTACCCCCACTTTTGGCCTGTTTGTGAGTGTATGTCAGGGTGTTTTCACTGTCTCACTGGGATCCTGCTAGCCAGGGCCCAGTGCTCATAGTGAAAACCCTATGTTTTCAGTATGTTTGTTATGTGTCACTGGGACCCTGCTAGTCAGGACCCCAGTGCTCATAAGGTTGTGGCCTATATGTATGTGTTCCCTGTGTGGTGCCTAACTGTCTCACTGAGGCTCTGCTAACCAGAACCTCAGTGGTTATGCTCTCTCATTTCTTTCCAAATTGTCACTAACAGGCTAGTGACCATTTTTACCAATTTACATTGGCTTACTGGAACACCCTTATAATTCCCTAGTATATGGTACTGAGGTACCCAGGGTATTGGGGTTCCAGGAGATCCCTATGGGCTGCAGCATTTCTTTTGCCACCCATAGGGAGCTCTGACAATTCTTACACAGGCCTGCCACTGCAGCCTGAGTGAAATAACGTCCACGTTATTTCACAGCCATTTTACACTGCACTTAAGCAACTTATAAGTCACCTATATGTCTAACCTTTACCTGGTAAAGGTTAGGTGCAAAGTTACTTAGTGTGAGGGCACCCTGGCACTAGCCAAGGTGCCCCCACATTGTTCAGAGCCAATTCCGTGAACTTTGTGAGTGCGGGGACACCATTACACGCGTGCACTACATATAGGTCACTACCTATATGTAGCTTCACAATGGTAACTCCGAATATGGCCATGTAACATGTCTATGATCATGGAATTGCCCCCTCTATGCCATCCTGGCATTGTTGGTACAATTCCATGATCCCAGTGGTCTGTAGCACAGACCCTGGTACTGCCAAACTGCCCTTCCTGGGGTTTCACTGCAGCTGCTGCTGCTGCCAACCCCTCAGACAGGCATCTGCCCTCCTGGGGTCCAGCCAGGCCTGGCCCAGGATGGCAGAACAAAGAACTTCCTCTGAGAGAGGGTGTGACACCCTCTCCCTTTGGAAAATGGTGTGAAGGCAGGGGAGGAGTAGCCTCCCCCAGCCTCTGGAAATGCTTTGTTGGGCACAGATGTGCCCAATTCTGCATAAGCCAGTCTACACCGGTTCAGGGGACCCCTTAGCCCTGCTCTGGCGCGAAACTGGACAAAGGAAAGGGGAGTGACCACTCCCCTGACCTGCACCTCCCCTGGGAGGTGTCCAGAGCTCCTCCAGTGTGCTCCAGACCTCTGCCATCTTGGAAACAGAGGTGCTGCTGGCACACTGGACTGCTCTGAGTGGCCAGTGCCACCAGGTGACGTCAGAGACTCCTTGTGATAGGCTCCTTCAGGTGTTGCTAGCCTATCCTCTCTCCTAGGTAGCCAAACCCTCTTTTCTGGCTATTTAGGGTCTCTGTCTCTGGGGAAACTTTAGATAACGAATGCATGAGCTCAGCCGAGTTCCTCTGCATCTCTCTCTTCACCTTCTGATAAGGAATCGACTGCTGACCGCGCTGGAAGCCTGCAAAACTGCAACATAGTAGCAAAGACGACTACTGCAACTCTGTAACGCTGATCCTGCCGCCTTCACGACTGTTTTCCTGCTTGTGCATGCTGTGGGGGTAGCCTGCCTCCTCTCTGCACCAGAAGCTCCGAAGAAATCTCCCGTGGGTCGACGGAATCTTCCCCCTGCAACCGCAGGCACCAAAAAGCTGCATTACCGGTCCCTTGGGTCTCCTCTCAGCACGACGAGCGAGGTCCCTCGAATCCAGCGACTCTGTCCAAGTGACCCCCACAGTCCAGTGACTCTTCAGTCCAAGTTTGGTGGAGGTAAGTCCTTGCCTCACCTCGCTGGGCTGCATTGCTGGGAACCGCGACTTTTGCAGCTACTTCGGCCCCTGTGCACTTCCGGCGGAAATCCTTTGTGCACAGCCAAGCCTGGGTCCACGGCACTCTAACCTGCATTGCACGACTTTCTAAGTTGGTCTCCGGCGACGTGGGACTCCTTTGTGCAACTTCGGCGAGCACCGTTTCACGCATCCTCGTAGTGCCTGTTTCTGGCACTTCTCCGGGTGCTACCTGCTTCAGAGAGGGCTCCTTGTCTTGCTCGACGTCCCCTCTCTCTCCTGGTCCAATTTGCGACCTCCTGGTCCCTCCAGGGCCACAGCAGCGTCCAAAACCGCTAACCGCATGATTTGCAGATAGCAAGGCTTGTTGGCGTTCTTTCGGCGGGAAAACACTTCTGCACGACTCTCCACGGCGAGAGGGATCCGTCCACCAAAGGGGAAGTCTCTAGCCCTTTTCGTTCCTGCAGAAACCTCAGCTTCTTCTGTCCAGTAGAAGCTTCTTTGCACCCGCAGCTGGCATTTCCTGGGCATCTGCCCATCTCCGACTTGCTTGTGACTTTTGGACTTGGTCCCCTTGTTCCACAGGTACTCAAGATTGGAAATCCACAGTTGTTGCATTGCTGGTTTGTGTCTTTCCTGCATTATTCCTCTAACACGACTTCTTTGTCCTTAGGGGAACTTTAGTGCACTTTGCACTCACTTTTCAGGGTCTTGGGGAGGGTTATTTTTCTAACTCTCACTATTTTCTAATAGTCCCAGCGACCCTCTACAAGGTCACATAGGTTTGGGGTCCATTCGTGGTTCACATTCCACTTTTGGAGTATATGGTTTGTGTTGCCCCTATCCCTATGTTTCCCCATTGCATCCTATTGTAACTATACATTGTTTGCACTGTTTTCTAAGACTATACTGCATATTTTTGCTATTGTGTATATATATCTTGTGTATATTTCCTATCCTCTCACTGAGGGTACACTCTAAGATACTTTGGCATATTGTCATAAAAATAAAGTACCTTTATTTTTAGTATAACTGTGTATTGTGTTTTCTTATGATATTGTGCATATGACACTAAGTGGTACTGTAGTAGCTTCACACGTCTCCTAGTTCAGCCTAAGCTGCTCTGCTAAGCTACCATTATCTATCAGCCTAAGCTGCTAGACACCCTATACACTAATAAGGGATAACTGGGCCTGGTGCAAGGTGCAAGTACCCCTTGGTACTCACTACAAGCCAGTCCAGCCTCCTACAGCTACTTCAAACATTACCGAAGGGTGCTGTTTGAACTTTAGTACCACCTCATGAGGTTTAATAAACTTTGTCTTTTATTTCAGTTTCTGTGCCAACTTCTTCCTATATGGTCTGAGGACTTTGTGCAGAGAAGGGCAAACCCCTTGCAATAGTAGGCCTTGCTGAGGCTTACTTCGACAGTGTGATGTGGCCCATTCCATCCCTGGGGTCTGACTTCAGTCCCCCTCCCAGGGAAAGCTCTGACCACAAGGATAACAACCAACAGAGGCAACTGACAGCTGTCAGTGTCAAGAGCCAAGAACCAGGCCATGCTAGGGTCTCTAGCCTCTGTGGTTTTAAAAAGTGGGGGGCAGTAACCCCAGGTGACTTGCACCCTTTTTCCACTTCCCTTCCCACCAGTTCAGGAGTGGTGTCCTGAGACTGGTCACTCACCCTTGGGTCTGTACCCTCAGGCTGAGCAAGGGACAGGGGTGGCCTCTCCCTCCTCCTGTCCCTTGTGCTGGGATCCGGTACCCTCCACCTTGGAGTGGGTACCCCCAGACAACGGAACTGTGAGGGTGACTCTGGGGGCCACCCCTCCCAGTTCCCCTGATACCTAGGGCAACTCATTCCCCAGAAGGCAGTCTATGGGCATCTGGGGACTGACTATGACCCGCCTCTGGGTCACCTCCCCACCCCACCCCACTCTAGGGATACCAGGGCCATAGGACGGAAGAGGTCCTACCCATGGGCTGGTGTCACCCTACACACCTGGCCGGTGTACTGTTCTGGGGAGACAAGCCTTTCTACCATCCTTGTATGGCTAGCCCCACTGTCCATCAGAGCGTGACTGGGACCCCATTCACTGTTACCTGGTGGAAGTGACGACTCCCACCCTCAGGGATCACAAACTCACCCTCTGAATCAACCTCCCAACTAAGGTATATCATGGCATGGTCTATGACCGGCCCCTGGGGGCTACCTCCCCCTAAGGCCACTGTAAAGAAATGGCTCCCTGTTGCAGTTACCCCCCACTTTTTGCCTGATACTGATGCTGACTTGACTGAGAAGTGTGCTGGGACCCTGCTAACCAGGCCCCAGCACCAGTGTTCCTTCACCTAAAATGTACCATTGTATCCACAATTGGCACACCCTGGCATTCAGATAAGTCCCTTGTAACTGGTACTTCTAGTACCAAGGGCCCTGATGCCAAGAAAGGTCTCTAAGGGCTGCAGCATGTCTTATGCCACCCTAGAGACCCCTCACTCAGCACAGACACACTGCTTACAAGCCTGTGTGTGCTAGTGAGAACAAAATGAGTAAGTCGACATGGCACTCCCCTCAGGGTGCCATGCCAGCCTCTCACTGCCTATGCAGTATAGGTAAGACACCCCTCTAGCAGGCCTTACAGCCCTAAGGCAGGGTGCACTATACCATAGGTGAGGGTACCAGTGCATGAGCACTGTGCCCCTACAGTGTCTACACAAAACCTTAGACATTGTAAGTGCAGGGTAGCCATAAGAGAATATGGTCTGGGAGTCTGTTTTACACGAACTCCACAGCACCATAATGGCTACACTGAAAACTGGGAAGTTTGGTATCAAACTTCTCAGCACAATAAATGCACACTGATGCCAGTGTACATTTTATTGTAAAATACACCACAGAGGGCACCTTAGAGGTGCCCCCTGAAACTTAACCAACTATCTGTGTAGGCTGACTGGTTCCAGCAGCCTGCCACACTAGAGACATGTTGCTGGCCCCATGGGGAGAGTGCCTTTGTCACTCTGAGGCCAGTAACAAAGCCTGCACTGGGTGGAGATGCTAACACCTCCCCCAGGCAGGAGCTGTGACACCTGGCGGTGAGCCTCAAAGGCTCACCCCTTTGTCACAGCCCAGCAGGGCACTCCAGCTTAGTGGAGTTGCCCGCCCCCTCCGGCCACGGCCCCCACTTTTGGCGGCAAGGCTGGAGGGAACAAAGAAAGCAACAAGGAGGAGTCACTGGCCAGTCAGGACAGCCCCTAAGGTGTCCTGAGCTGAAGTGACTCTAACTTTTAGAAATCCTCCATCTTGCAGATGGAGGATTCCCCCAATAGGGTTAGGATTGTGACCCCCTCCCCTTGGGAGGAGGCACAAAGAGGGTGTACCCACCCTCAGGGCTAGTAGCCATTGGCTACTAACCCCCCAGACGTAAACACGCCCTTAAATTTAGTATTTAAGGGCTACCCTGAACCCTAGAAGATTAGATTCCTGCAACTACAAGAAGAAGGACTGCCCAGCTGAAAACCCCTGCAGCGGAAGACCAGAAGACGACAACTGCCTTGGCTCCAGAAACTCACCGGCCTGTCTCCTGCCTTCCAAAGATCCTGCTCCAGCGACGCTTTCCAAAGGGACCAGCGACCTCGACATCCTCTGAGGACTGCCCCTGCTTCGAAAAGACAAGAAACTCCCGAGGACAGCGGACCTGCTCCAAGAAAAGCTGCAACTTTGTTTCCAGCAGCTTTAAAGAACCCTGCAAGCTCCCCGCAAGAAGCGTGAGACTTGCAACACTGCACCCGGCGACCCCGACTCGGCTGGTGGAGATCCAACACCTCAGGAGGGACCCCAGGACTACTCTGATACTGTGAGTACCAAAACCTGTCCCCCCTGAGCCCCCACAGCGCCGCCTGCAGAGGGAATCCCGAGGCTTCCCCTGACCGCGACTCTTTGAATCCTAAGTCCCGACACCTGGGAGAGACCCTGCACCCGCAGCCCCCAGGACCTGAAGGACCGGACTTTCACTGGAGGAGTGACCCCCAGGAGTCCCTCTCCCTTGCCCAAGTGGAGGTTTCCCCGAGGAACCCCCCCCTTGCCTGCCTGCAGCGCTGAAGAGATCCCGAGATCTCTCATAGACTAACATTGCGAACCCGACGCTTGTTTCTACACTGCACCCGGCCGCCCCCGCGCCGCTGAGGGTGAAATTTCTGTGTGGGCTTGTGTCCCCCCCGGTGCCCTACAAAACCCCCCTGGTCTGCCCTCCGAAGACGCGGGTACTTACCTGCAAGCAGACCGGAACCGGGGCACCCCCCTTCTCTCCATTCTAGCCTATGTGTTTTGGGCACCACTTTGAACTCTGCACCTGACCGGCCCTGAGCTGCTGGTGTGGTGACTTTGGGGTTGCTCTGAACCCCCAACGGTGGGCTACCTTGGACCAAGAACTAAGCCCTGTAAGTGTCTTACTTACCTGGTTAACCTAACAAATACTTACCTCCCCTAGGAACTGTGAAAATTGCACTGTGTCCACTTTTAAAACAGCTATTTGTGAATAACTTGAAAAGTATACATGCAATTTTGATGATTTGAAGTTCCTAAAGTACTTACCTGCAATACCTTTCGAATGAGATATTACATGTAGAATTTGAACCTGTGGTTCTTAAAATAAACTAAGAAAAGATATTTTTCTATACAAAAACCTATTGGCTGGATTTGTCTCTGAGTGTGTGTACCTCATTTATTGTCTATGTGTATGTACAACAAATGCTTAACACTACTCCTTGGATAAGCCTACTGCTCGACCACACTACCACAAAATAGAGCATTAGTATTATCTCTTTTTGCCACTATCCTACCTCTAAGGGGAACCCTTGGACTCTGTGCATGCTATTCCTTACTTTGAAATAGCACATACAGAGCCAACTTCCTACATTGGTGGATCAGCGGTGGGGTACAAGACTTTGCATTTGCTGGACTACTCAGCCAATACCTGATCACACGACAAATTCCAAAATTGTCATTAGAAATTCATTTTTGCAATTTGAAATTTTTCTAAATTCTTAAAAGTCCTGCTAGGGCCTTGTGTGTTAAGTCCCTGTTTAGCATTGTCTTTTAGAGTTTAAAAGTTTGTTAAAAGGTTTGAAATTAGATTCTAGAAACAGTTTTAGATTCTTTAAAAAGTCTTCCAACTTTTAGCAAAATAATGTCTGATACAGAGATGAATGTGGTGGAACTCGACACCACACCTTACCTCCATCTTAAGATGAGGGAGCTAAGGTCTCTCTGTAATATAAAGAAAATAACCATTGGCTCCAGACCTACCAAAATTCAGCTCCAGGAGCTGTTGGCAGAGTTTGAAAAAGCCAACCCCTCTGAGGATGACTTCACAGAGGAAGAAATTAGTGACTTGGAGGGCAATTCCCCCCTTCCAGTCCTAAATAGGGAGACCAGGGCCTCTCAAGCCCTGTCTCCAAAAATGATAGTCAGAAATGTTGCTTCCCTCACAGGAGGGTCCAGCATTTCTGAAATCACTGAGGATGCTCTCAGTGAAGATGACCCCCTGTTAGCCAGGATGGTCAAAAGATTGGCTTTGGAAAAGCAACTCCTAGCCATAGAAAGGGAAAGAAAAGAGATGGGCCTAGGTCCCATCAATGGTGGCAGCAACTTAAATAGGGTCAGAGATTCTCCTGACATCCTAAAAATCCCCAAAGGGATTGTAACAAAATATGAAGATGGTGATGACATCACCAAATGGTTCACAGCTTTTGAGAGGGCTTGTGTAACCAGAAAAGTGAACAGATCTCACTGGGGTGCTCTCCTTTGGGAAATGTTCACTGGAAAGTGTAGGGATAGACTCCTCACACTCTCTGGAAAAGATGCAGAATCTTATGACCTCATGAAGGGTACCCTAATTGAGGGCTTTGGATTCTCCACTGAGGAGTATAGAATTAGATTCAGGGGGGCTCAAAAATCCTCGAGCCAGACCTGGGTTGATTTTGTAGACTACTCAGTAAAAACACTAGATGGTTGGTTAACTGGAAATGAAGTGTGTGACTATGTTGGGCTTTATAATTTGTTTATGAAAGAACACATTTTAAGTAACTGCTTCAATGAAAAGTTGCATCAGTATCTGGTAGACCTAGGTCCAATTTCTCCCCAAGAATTGGGAAAGAAGGCAGACCACTGGGTCAAGACTAGGGTAACCAAAACTTCCACTGGGGGTGACCAAAAGAAAGGGGTTACAAAAACTCCCCAGGAGAAAGTGGGTAACACTAGAAACAAAGAAAAAGAGTCCTCTGTAGGCCCCCAAAAACCAGAACAGGTGGGTGGGCCCCAGGACACAACCCAAAACAAAGGTGGGTACCAGGGTAAGAACTGGGATGCCACTAAGGCATGGTGCCACAACTGTAAACAGTCTGGGCACCACACCAAGGACACTTCTTGTCCCAAAAACAAACCCCAGAACAAAATTCCTGGGGTAACCAGTGTAGCCATGGGAGATGACTCCTCAGATGAGGAGGTCTTCCTAGCCTTCAACTGGAAACAGGGCCCAACAGGTGAGTTGGAGATTCCAGAGGGAAGTAGACACTTCCACCACCTACTGGTGAATGGAATCCCAACCACTGCCCTGAGGGACACTTGTGCCAGTCACACTATTGTGCATGACAGGCTGGTGCTCTCAAACCAGTACATCCCAGGTGAGACTGCCAGGGTAAGAGTTAGCCTAGACAGGGTCACTAAGAGGCCTGTGGCTTTAGTGCCCATAGAAGTGGGTGGCACTCTTAGCTGGAGAAGGGTAGTAGTCAGTACAGACCTCCCCCTTGATTGTCTCCTTGGAAATGACTACCCAGAGGTTAGTCAGAGCCCAAGAGAGAAACTGGTCCAGTGCCAGTCCTCTCCCAAGGATTCTGGAAGTCCTGCCTCTGCAGTAAATGCAAGCAGGCCCCAGAAGAAGAAGAAAAGAAAACAGAGTAGGAAGGGTGGACAACCTTTAGCCAAGGTTACAGCAAGCCAAGGAGATTCTGCTCCAGTAGGGGAGAACTCCAAAAATGGCCCTGATAAAGTCCAACCTGACCCACAAGAAGTCCTGGCTAGGCAGGCAACTGTTAAACCTGAGTGGGTGGCTCCTCAGCTAACAGAAGAAAGAGTGGAAGAAGGGTGTTTACTACAAGATGTGGTAACCCCCCACTCCAATACAGCAGACAGGCAACCTGAACCCAAAGAAGCCTGTAACTTAGCCCCTTCCCTTTTAGGTGAAGAGCTAAAGGTGTGGTTCTGGGCACTGACAGCTGTCAGTGGCCTCTGCTGGGTGTTAGCCTTTATGGCTGCACTATCCTTAGCATGGTGGTCTGACCCCATGCCAAATGGCAAGTTAGGCCCCCAGACCCTATTGGTCATGGTGGGGTTACTCCAGCTCTGGGTAACCTCTCTGGGTAAGCTAGGGGTGACCCTGGCCAAGATAAGGTTAGCAGAGGTGGACACCTCTAAGACCAAAATAGAAAGAATGGGTGGAGACATTGAAGAGGCAGACAAGAGGCAATTCAGACTAGGTCCTATCACTGTGGAAGTGGGTCAGTTCCCCAAAGGGAATGACCTGAACAGAAGGATGTAAGGCAGAGTAGGCCCTGCAACTAACCAGCCTATTTCTCCTACTCTTCCTCGCCTGACAGACTAGGAAGACTCTCCCAGCTTGGGCTGAGTCTCCTGGCCTGTAGGCTGGGGGGGGCTTGTGTAAAGAAATGGCTCCCTGTTGCAGTTACCCCCCACTTTTTGCCTGATACTGATGCTGACTTGACTGAGAAGTGTGCTGGGACCCTGCTAACCAGGCCCCAGCACCAGTGTTCCTTCACCTAAAATGTACCATTGTATCCACAATTGGCACACCCTGGCATTCAGATAAGTCCCTTGTAACTGGTACTTCTAGTACCAAGGGCCCTGATGCCAAGAAAGGTCTCTAAGGGCTGCAGCATGTCTTATGCCACCCTAGAGACCCCTCACTCAGCACAGACACACTGCTTACAAGCCTGTGTGTGCTAGTGAGAACAAAATGAGTAAGTCGACATGGCACTCCCCTCAGGGTGCCATGCCAGCCTCTCACTGCCTATGCAGTATAGGTAAGACACCCCTCTAGCAGGCCTTACAGCCCTAAGGCAGGGTGCACTATACCATAGGTGAGGGTACCAGTGCATGAGCACTGTGCCCCTACAGTGTCTACACAAAACCTTAGACATTGTAAGTGCAGGGTAGCCATAAGAGTATATGGTCTGGGAGTCTACAGGGAGTGCAGAATTATTAGGCAAGTTGTATTTTTGAGGATTAATTTTATTATTGAACAACAACCATGTTCTCAATGAACCCAAAAAACTCATTAATATCAAAGCTGAATATTTTTGGAAGTAGTTTTTAGTTTGTTTTTAGTTTTAGCTATGTTAGGGGGATATCTGTGTGTGCAGGTGACTATTACTGTGCATAATTATTAGGCAACTTAACAAAAAAAAATATATACCCATTTCAATTATTTATTATTACCAGTGAAACCAATATAACATCTCAACATTCACAAATATACATTTCTGACATTCAAAAACAAAACAAAAACAAATCAGTGACCAATATAGCCACCTTTCTTTGCAAGGACACTCAAAAGCCTGCCATCCATGGATTCTGTCAGTGTTTTGATCTGTTCACCATCAACATTGCGTGCAGCAGCAACCACAGCCTCCCAGACACTGTTCAGAGAGGTGTACTGTTTTCCCTCCTTGTAAATCTCACATTTGATGATGGACCACAGGTTCTCAATGGGGTTCAGATCAGGTGAACAAGGAGGCCATGTCATTAGATTTCCTTCTTTTATACCCTTTCTTGCCAGCCACGCTGTGGAGTACTTGGACGCGTGTGATGGAGCATTGTCCTGCATGAAAATCATGTTTTTCTTGAAGGATGCAGACTTCTTCCTGTACCACTGCTTGAAGAAGGTGTCTTCCAGGAACTGGCAGTAGGACTGGGAGTTGAGCTTGACTCCATCCTCAACCCGAAAAGGCCCCCCAAGCTCATCTTTGATGATACCAGCCCAAACCAGTACTCCACCTCCACCTTGCTGGCGTCTGAGTCGGACTGGAGCTCTCTGCCCTTTACTAATCCAGCCACGGGCCCATCCATCTGGCCCATCAAGACTCACTCTCATTTCATCAGTCCATAAAACCTTAGAAAAATCAGTCTTGAGATGTTTCTTGGCCCAGTCTTGACGTTTCAGCTTGTGTGTCTTGTTCAGTGGTGGTCGTCTTTCAGCCTTTCTTACCTTGGCCATGTCTCTGAGTATTGCACACCTTGTGCTTTTGGGCACTCCAGTGATGTTGCAGCTCTGAAATATGGCCAAACTGGTGGCAAGTGGCATCGTGGCAGCTGCACGCTTGACTTTTCTCAGTTCATGGGCAGTTATTTAGCGCCTTGGTTTTTCCACACGCTTCTTGCGACCCTGTTGACTATTTTGAATGAAACGCTTGATTGTTCGATGATCACGCTTCAGAAGCTTTGCAATTTTAAGAGTGCTGCATCCCTCTGCAAGATATCTCACTATTTTTGACTTTTCTGAGCCTGTCAAGTCCTTCTTTTGACCCATTTTGCCAAAGGAAAGGAAGTTGCCTAATAATTATGCACACCTGATATAGGGTGTTGATGTCATTAGACCACACCCCTTCTCATTACAGAGATGCACATCACCTAATATGCTTAATTGGTAGTAGGCTTTCGAGCCTATACAGCTTGGAGTAAGACAACATGCATAAAGAGGATGATGTGGTCAAAATACTCATTTGCCTAATAATTCTGCACTCCCTGTATTTTACACGAACTCCACAGCACCATAATGGCTACACTGAAAACTGGGAAGTTTGGTATCAAACTTCTCAGCACAATAAATGCACACTGATGCCAGTGTACATTTTATTGTAAAATACACCACAGAGGGCACCTTAGAGGTGCCCCCTGAAACTTAACCAACTATCTGTGTAGGCTGACTGGTTCCAGCAGCCTGCCACACTAGAGACATGTTGCTGGCCCCATGGGGAGAGTGCCTTTGTCACTCTGAGGCCAGTAACAAAGCCTGCACTGGGTGGAGATGCTAACACCTCCCCCAGGCAGGAGCTGTGACACCTGGCGGTGAGCCTCAAAGGCTCACCCCTTTGTCACAGCCCAGCAGGGCACTCCAGCTTAGTGGAGTTGCCCGCCCCCTCCGGCCACGGCCCCCACTTTTGGCGGCAAGGCTGGAGGGAACAAAGAAAGCAACAAGGAGGAGTCACTGGCCAGTCAGGACAGCCCCTAAGGTGTCCTGAGCTGAAGTGACTCTAACTTTTAGATAGGGTTAGGATTGTGACCCCCTCCCCTTGGGAGGAGGCACAAAGAGAGTGTACCCACCCTCAGGGCTAGTAGCCATTGGCTACTAACCCCCCAGACCTAAACACGCCCTTAAATTTAGTATTTAAGGGCTACCCTGAACCCTAGAAGATTAGATTCCTGCAACTACAAGAAGAAGGACTGCCCAGCTGAAAACCCCTGCAGCGGAAGACCAGAAGACGACAACTGCCTTGGCTCCAGAAACTCACCGGCCTGTCTCCTGCCTTCCAAAGATCCTGCTCCAGCGACGCCTTCCAAAGGGACCAGCGACCTCGACATCCTCTGAGGACTGCCCCTGCTTCGAAAAGACAAGAAACTCCCGAGGACAGCGGACCTGCTCCAAGAAAAGCTGCAACTTTGTTTCCAGCAGCTTTAAAGAACCCTGCAAGCTCCCCGCAAGAAGCGTGAGACTTGCAACACTGCACCCGGCGACCCCGACTCGGCTGGTGGAGATCCAACACCTCAGGAGGGACCCCAGGACTACTCTGATACTGTGAGTACCAAAACCTGTCCCCCCTGAGCCCCCACAGCGCCGCCTGCAGAGGGAATCCCGAGGCTTCCCCTGACCGCGACTCTTTGAATCCTAAGTCCCGACACCTGGGAGAGACCCTGCACCCGCAGCCCCCAGGACCTGAAGGACCGGACTTTCACTGGAGGAGTGACCCCCAGGAGTCCCTCTCCCTTGCCCAAGTGGAGGTTTCCCCGAGGAACCCCCCCCTTGCCTGCCTGCAGCGCTGAAGAGATCCCGAGATCTCTCATAGACTAACATTGCGAACCCGACGCTTGTTTCTACACTGCACCCGGCCGCCCCCGCGCCGCTGAGGGTGAAATTTCTGTGTGGGCTTGTGTCCCCCCCGGTGCCCTACAAAACCCCCCTGGTCTGCCCTCCGAAGACGCGGGTACTTACCTGCAAGCAGACCGGAACCGGGGCACCCCCCTTCTCTCCATTCTAGCCTATGTGTTTTGGGCACCACTTTGAACTCTGCACCTGACCGGCCCTGAGCTGCTGGTGTGGTGACTTTGGGGTTGCTCTGAACCCCCAACGGTGGGCTACCTTGGACCAAGAACTAAGCCCTGTAAGTGTCTTACTTACCTGGTTAACCTAACAAATACTTACCTCCCCTAGGAACTGTGAAAATTGCACTGTGTCCACTTTTAAAACAGCTATTTGTGAATAACTTGAAAAGTATACATGCAATTTTGATGATTTGAAGTTCCTAAAGTACTTACCTGCAATACCTTTCGAATGAGATATTACATGTAGAATTTGAACCTGTGGTTCTTAAAATAAACTAAGAAAAGATATTTTTCTATACAAAAACCTATTGGCTGGATTTGTCTCTGAGTGTGTGTACCTCATTTATTGTCTATGTGTATGTACAACAAATGCTTAACACTACTCCTTGGATAAGCCTACTGCTCGACCACACTACCACAAAATAGAGCATTAGTATTATCTCTTTTTGCCACTATCCTACCTCTAAGGGGAACCCTTGGACTCTGTGCATGCTATTCCTTACTTTGAAATAGCACATACAGAGCCAACTTCCTACAGCCACATTAGCCACCTTGGTAGAGGAGCCACCAATGTGGGTTATCTTAGGACAGACAAAGTCCCCGTTCATGTGTCCTAACTGGGAACACTCAAAGCACTGGGGTTGAAAATCGGGTGCCCTGGGGCACCGCCTACCAGAATGTCCCTCCTTCCTGTCAGAATGGGCCTGGGACTCTTTTTCTCCCTCTTTAACCTGGGACCTGTCTGCATCTCCCTTGACTTCACTCTCCTTCTTCTGGGAACCCTGCCCACCTTTGGCGGAGTCTTCCCCCATAAACCTTCTTGTGGACCCTGGTATTCACCCAGTGGTCCGCCTCCATAGCAAGCTTCCTGGGGTGAGTCAGCTTACTATCAGTCAAGTGCTGTGCAAAACACAGAGCAGACAACTGCTCCCACGCAATTAAGTTGTACAGCCCCTGAAAATCTGTCACATTACTGCCCTTCACCCAACCATCCAGTGCTCTGCAAAACAAATCTACACACTCTAACCAGGTCTGGGACTCAGTTTTCTTACTCTGCCTAAACTGACCCCTGTACTTGTCAGGAGTGAGACCATATCGAGTGAGAAGGGCCTCCTTCATGTCAGCATAGCTGAGGTTGTACCCCTTACCCAAAGCTAGCAAAGTGTCCCTTCACTCCTCTGTGAAGTGGTTCCACAAACCTGCTCCCCATTTCTTCTCAGGGACCTCATTCATGTGGATGGATGCCTCATATCACTGAAACCACCTCTGTATGTCATCTCCCTTCTTGTACTCTCTCCCTTCATTTTTAGGAATGTGCACAATTCTGTCTGACTACACTTAGGAATTGCTGCCACCATCCTGGCTGGACCTGCTCCTCACATCCAGCTCTTTTACTTTAAATTCATGGTCCAAAAGCATATTTCTTTCCTCCATGGCTCACTGCTCCCTCTTCGTCTCCATTTTTAATCTCTCCAACTCAATCTGGTGCCTCCTGGCTTCTCTCCTGTCCTCCAGCTCCTCTGGAGTCAATCCTTTTGATCCACCACTGCTGCTTGGCACAGGGGGTACCTCCCCCCTGGCAGCTCCTGATCCCTCAAACTTCCCTAGAATTTGTGTCAGCAGATTTCCCATTTGGATCCTCAGACTGCCCACTGGCAGTTCTGGTTGCTACCCAGGCCCTCAGTGCCTTCTGTTGCTCCTCCTTTTTGGTGAGGCCTCTGATCTGAACTTTGAGGTTTTTACAAACTGCCTTCAGTTACTTCATGGAATATGTTTCCAACCTATCCTCCTCAAAAAACAAATCCTGGGATGCAACTAAAGATGCTCTTGATTGAGACATGATGTTGTTGGGGTTCACTTGAACTCAAGATCAAAAATAGGTCAAAGAGAAAAAAATCAAAAATGAAAATCTGTATATGGCACGTAATGGTCTGTGAAATGGTAGTAGTGTACCCCAATCACTGTTGGTCAAGTGCAAATGCAAGTCCTATCCTCACTGCTGACAACCAGTGTTAGAAATGGGGTCTCTAGTTGGCAGTGGGTTTGCACCCTGTCCAAGTAGGGACCCTCACTCTAGTCAGGATAAGGGAGATACCCACTCAGATAACCCCTGCTCACCTCCTTGGTAGCTTGGCACGAGCAGTCAGGCTTATCTCAGAAACAATGTGTAAAGCATTTGCACATAACACACAGTAATATGTGAAAACACTACAAAAGGACACCACACCAGTTTTAGAAAAATAGCCAATATTTATCTTTATAAAACAAGACCAAATGCGATAAAGATCCAACATACAGTAAGATAAATATGAATTCTACAAGATTTACTCAAAACTACAGTTTCTTGAAGTCGATAGTTCCACATGGTGCTATCACTGCATAGTGATCGACAAAACCAACAGTTCAGGCTGGCCGTGGCGTTGCGGGCCAGCTACGGTGTCAGGAAGACCTGTAAACAGTACCTTGGATTTACAGTGCATCGTGATCCTCGCGGTAAGCTCCGGAGAGCGGCGTCACTGACGTTCCGGTGTCGGTTCCGGAGGCAGTGCAGGAGTTGTCGGGCCCTTGAGGTCACATGCGTTGCAGATCGAACTCCAGGCTGATGAAGTCAGGTGCACCGGCGTGGATGCCGTCGGGGCTGCGGTGCGAAGCGGGACGATGCGACGTGCGGTGCCCACAGGTCACGGTACAGGCAGCGGCAAGGTGACGGCGTCCGGTGGCATCAGTGAGACCAGGGCTGCGGTGTGAAGCGGGCGGTGCGACGTGCGGTGTCCACAGGTCACGGTACAGGCAGCGGCGTTGTCGTTGGTGAAGCGCTGTCGTCGGTAGGCTGAAGCCAACAGGTGGGACGGTGCTTTGTGACCCTCACGAGCGGTGTCCACAGGCCACGGTGCAGGCAGGATGCCTGGTGACGACACAGGAGTCGATGGTGCTGGCATCGGTGCACCGGGCTACGGTGCGGGATGGGACGGTGCTTTGTGTACCTCACGAGCGGTGTCCACAGGCCACGGTGCAGGCAGCAGCGCCGGTGTCAACAGGAGTGGCGTCGCTGGGGATGCCTAGGCTGCAGTGTGAGCAGGCGATGCTGGATTGCGGGGCCCACAGGTCGCGGTGCGAGCAGCGACTCGATGAAGTCATCCGATGACGGCGTCGGTGAGACCAGGGTCGCGGTGTGAAACGGGGCAATGTGACTCCGTGTGGCGTCGGCAGATCACTGTGCAGGTCAGCGGCGTCATTGGCGGCAGCGCAGTGGTTTCTCCTCTTGAACAGCACAAAACACACAGTTCCCAGTGCTGCAGGTCGAGGAAACTGAAGTCTTTGGTGTCCCTGAGACTTCCAACAGGAGGCAGGCTCTACTCCAAGCCCTTGTAGAATTTTCTCAAGCAGGACACACAGCAAAGTTCACCCTTTGCACTCTTTTCAGGCAGAAGCAGCAACTGCAAGCCAGTCCAGCAAAGCAACACAGCAAAGGGACAGTATTCCTCCTTCAGCTCTTCTCCTGGGCAGAGGTTCCTCTTGATTCCAGAAAGATTCTAAAAGTCTGGGGTTTTGGGTCTTCTTCTTATGCCCAGTTCTGCCTTTGAAGTTGGCAAACTTCAAAGCAAAGTCTCAAGTGTTCGCAAGATCCTTCTGTGTCCAGGCCAGGCCCTAGACACTCACCAAGGGGTCGGAGACGGCATTGTGTGAGGGCAGGCACAGTCCTTTCAGGTGTCAGTGACCACTCCTACCCTCCCCTCCAGCACAGATGGCTAATCAAGATATGCAGGCTACACCCCAGCCCCCTTTGTGTCAATGTCTAGAGGAGAGGTGTGAACAGCCCAACTGTCAAACTGACCCAGATAGGGAATCCACAAACAGGCAGAGTCACAGAATGGATTAAGCAAGAAAATGCCTACTTTCTAAAAGTAGCATTTTCAAACTAACAATCTAGAAAACAACTTCACTAAAAGATGTATTTTTAAATTGTGAGCTCAGAGACCCTAAATTCCAGATTTGTATCTGCTCTCAAAGAGAATCTGCGCTTTAAGGATATTTACAGGCAGCCCTTATGTTAACCTATAAGAGAGATAGGCCTTGCACAGTGAAAACCAAATTTGGCAGCATTTCACTGTTAGGACATATAAAACACACTAGTATATGTCCTACCTTAAATATACACTGCACTCTGTCAATGGGGCTACCTAGGGCCTAACTTAGGGGTGCCTTACATGTAATAAAAGGGAAGGCTTAGGCCTGGCAAATGGGTACACTTGCCAAGTCGAATTGGCAGTTTAAAACTGCACACACAGGCACTGCAATGGCAAGTCTGAGTCATGTTTACAGGGCTACTAATGTGGGTGGCACAGCCAGAGCTGCCGGCCCACTAGTAGTATTTGATTTACAGGCTCTGGGCACCGCTAGTGCACTTTACTAGTAAATCAAATATGCCTATCATGCATAAACCAATCAACAGTACAATTTCTATACGGGGCACTTGCACTTTAGCACTGATTAGCAGTGGTAAAGTGCGCAGAGACAATAAACCAGCAAAAACAGACCTCAGAAAATAGGAGGAAGAAGGCAAAAAGTTTGGGGATAACCGTGCAAAAAGGGCTATTTCCAAGAACTACCCTTAGTGATCATAATATTTTGGTGGTCTTTCTCGACTTGAAGGCGCAATCTGCCGATTCATGGAGTTTAGCAGGGCAGCACCCCCAGCTTGATGTCAAAACTGGAAGAACATATTGGTCCCTGGTTAGTTTCAAGGGACTAAAAGGTATCCTAGAAAGTACCCTGAATGATCTCGGCAGCTGGGTAGGAAAACTAATGGGGTGGTGTAGCCGGTTGTCCGGCTACACGGACTCCATTCAAGAAAAACACTGTTCGCGCAGCCGCGCGAACAGCGTCTCCGGTTGTCCTGGCGACCGGAAGACCGACGTCAGGGACGTAAACCCGGACTTCCGGGTTTACGAGGATGAAAACAGCGACGACGGGGGCCGTGTGGAGGAAGAGAACGCCGACAGGAGGAGGACGGAGACGGACGGAGGGACCAAAGAAGAACCAACGACATTGTGCGCGCCGAATACAGAGGAGATTGAGCGAGGCAGAGACCCGAGAGACTGGGGAATTCAAGAGCCCCCGAGAGGAGCAACAGAGTCCAGCCACGTCCCAGGAGGGACGTGGCTCTCAAAGGTACGGTCCCTTCTGAGGGATACTCCATTATTTCACCTGGGAGGGACGAGGGGAGAAGAGAAGAAGGGAGGGAGAGGGGAACTAAAGAGAGGGAAGAGGGAAACGGGCAGAAAAGAGATAAAATAATCAAGGGAACTGCACGTTGGGTAAACCACCAATACGAGCACCAAGACCTTAATAATTCCAGGTCTTGCACATGAAGGAAGCCTCCTCACGCCCCACCACTCCTTATTTCCATATTTGCACCCGGGACCTTTCTCTCTCTTCGTGTTTTCCCTTCCCTTTCTCTTTCCTTCTCTCCCTTTTTGTCTCCATCTGCTATTAGCATCCTGAAAGGATAGTACCCCGACTTACCTCCCCCTTTTTTTCCCTTTTTTTGGGTTTTTCCGGCATCACAGGAGAGAAGCCCCAGCCTTCACCAAGACAAGCAAGAAGCTACGAAGGGACAAAGAGATGAACTGACCGGGACAGCAATGAACTAACTTATCACTACAATATCTATAAACTTTTAATAAACCAATTTTTGTCACTTATCTGAGTCCCTGAGTCCTTTGGTCACCAACCCACGATACATTGGTGTCAGAAGTGGGATAAGCCCCTATTTTTCCCTTTCTTGGTGACACAAAGGACTACCAGAATAATGGGAGAGAAACCTACCTTAGAGGACATGATCCACCAGTTGGCGGAGGGACAAAGACACCTCCAACTAGTGTGGGAAGCGCACCAGAGAGAGGCGAAAGAGGATCGGGAGGCCTTACAGAATGCATTAAAAAGCCAGGCTACTATCATGGCCAATAATCAATTGGTGCATGAGAACGCTATGCGGAAGTTAACAGACACCATCGCGGCAAGTAAGGTACACCCCAATGTCCCCAGCTCGGTCCTCCAAAAATTCCAGGAAGGGGAAGATCCAGACGCATTCTTTACGAACTTTGAGCATGTGGCTTCCTCTGCCCAATGGCCAGAAGAACAATGGGGCCAGTATATCGCCCCCTTGTTAACTGGCATTCTGCAAACAGCCTATCAAGCTGCCAACCCCGGGGGTACTAACCCCTATAAAGACATAAAGAAAAGTATACTAGAAAGAGTGGGGCAGGACTCCGAATATTATAGATTAAAATTCAGGAAAGTCAAATGGGGACAAACAGAGGACCCCCGGACTTTTTACTTCAGAGTGAAAGACCTCGTTCTTAAATGGCTAGGACCCTTGGGGACCGAAAGGGAGGACATCATTAAAGCCGTGATTCTGGAACAGTACCTGGAGTCTCTTCCCGCTTCCACCAGGGGATGGATAAGACAACACCCGAATGTAAACACCGACATGGCAATAGACCTGGCCTGTGCCTATCATAGATCCGTTGATTTTAAGAACCCCAATCTGAAGTCTAGCAGCAAACCCCTCTCAGTACCCTATAAACCTACTATACGCAATTATCCAGGAGAGACCGGGCAAAGTCGTAGTAGTGACAATCCTCCAATGCAACAGCCCCAATGTTACAGCTGTGGGGAGTGGGGTCATATACCCAGAACATGTCGTCGGAAAGGAGATAAAGGGGAACCGATGGAAATAGGGGTCACCCGAGGAAGGGTTTTATACACAGGGTCAGGTGCGCCTAAGTATAAACGGTCTGTCAGGCTAAATGGACGACTTGTCCTAGCCCTGATAGACTCAGGTTGTAGTCAATCAGTGGTGCGAGCCGACGTACTGACTACCTCCCGCCCCTCCACTAATCAATGGGTATCCATTTGTTGCATTCACGGCGATAAGAATAAGTATCCCTTGGAAAAGGTGCAGATAGAATGGGAAGAATACCGGGATCTCGTACCTGTGGGGGTCATGGAAAGACTAGTGGAGGAGTGTATTCTGGGTACGGATTACATTAGGTTTCCCGACATTCTAGAGAAGGTTAAATCTCAGACCTTAATTGAAAACTGGTGGGAAGAAGCACCCTTCCATAACGTTTCTGTAGAAACTAAACCAGACAGAAAGAAATTATCAAAACGGGAGAAAAGAGAAAACAAACGAAATTTCCTGACTTCGACCCAAGAAAAAAACGCAGGACAAGAGGTGGCCGATACCGCCTCGTTTCCAGCATCCTTTAGAGCTTGTCAACGAGAAGACCCAACCCTGCGCCATGCGTGGAGAGCCGCCGAGACCGCATCCACTACTGAGGTGGGTCCATACTTCCTAGTACAAAATAACCTTTTATATAGGGTCCTAAAATCCGGGGGTGTCGAGAAGAAACAGTTAGTGGTCCCAGAACCTTATCGGACACAGGTCCTTTTCCTTGCACACAATCAACCAGGGGGAGGGCACTATGGACGTGAGAAAACGGAAGAATACTTATTAAGACGATTTTATTGGCCAGGAATCTATGGTCATCTCAGAAGATATTGTGCACAGTGTCCCCGGTGCCAATTAATCGACCCTGGTCCTCATAGGAAAGCCCCACTACAACCACTACCTATTATCGATATCCCTTTTTCCCGGGTCAGAATGGATTTAGTGGGACCTCTCCTCCCTTCCACCAAAGGATACACTTATATACTGGTATTAGTCGATTATGCTACCCGGTATCCAGAAGCCATCCCCCTCACCAGCATGACCACTAAGGCGGTAGCCCAAGCAATGATCACCTTTTTCGCCCGAGTAGGATTTCCTCGGGAAATCCTAACAGATCAGGGAACTCCTTTTATGTCAACTTTAATGAAACACATCTGTCAAACACTAGGAATAAAACAGTTAAAAACCTCAGTTTATCACCCCCAAACGGACGGCCTCGTTGAGAGATACAATCGCACCATCAAAACATTACTTCGAAAAACAGTATCAGAGACAGGGAGGGATTGGGATCAAAAGCTTCCACTTGTACTTTACGCAATAAGAACCCACGAACAAGCATCTACAGGGCATAGTCCGTTTGAACTGGTCTTCGGGCGACAGCCCCGCAATCTCATAGATATGGCAGCTGAACACTGGGAAGAAGAGGGTAAAGAAGAACGCCCTCTCCTTGAATATGTATACAAATTAAAAACCCAGCTTCAGTCGGTATGGGAGGACGTACGCGAACAACTAGAAAAAGCCCAATGCAACCAGAAAGAGTACTATGATCGGGGGCGAAACCTTGCTCTTTTCAAGCACAAGACAGGGTCTTAATATGAAGACCCTGTTCTGAAAATAAGTTACTGGCTCAGTGGCAAGGTCCATATACTATCATCCGACCCGAATCCCCAGTCACTTACATAATTGAACTCTCTAAACATCCCCGAAAAACCCAAATATACCATGTTAACTTATTAAAAAAGTGGGAAGAACCCCATGAAACCACACACATAGAAGCCTCGGGATGTTTGGTAACCCCGGGAGACGCATTAGGAATCGAATTTCCCCCACCCCATATGGAAATGACCTTAGAAGATCCGCCCCTCAATCCAAACCTCACACAAAGACAACAAAATGAACTTCTCAGGGTAGTGAATTCATTCCGGAATTTCTTTTCCAAAAATCCCAGGAGAACCAATATAGTACAACACCACATTAGGACCCCGGAAGGACAAACTGTAAGGTTAAGACCATATCGTATACCTGAGGCACGCAGAAATCTTATTGAAGAAGAAGTAAAAAAGATGCTTAACTTACATGTTATAGAACCGTCTTCCAGCCCATGGTGTTCCCCTGTCGTTATAGTACCAAAACCAGACGGATCTATTCGTTTTTGTATTGATTTCCGCAAATTGAATGACATATCGTGTTTTGATACTTATCCAATACCCTGAGTAGATGATTTGTTAGAAAAACTGGGAAAAGCTAAATACATGTCAACCTTAGACCTTACTAAGGGATATTGGCAGATCCCACTTGCCCCAGAAGACAAAGAGAAATCAGCCTTTGCCACCCACTCAGGCCTATATCATTTTACAGTCTTTCCCTTCGGCTTACATGGGGCTCCCGCCACCTTTCAACGCTTAATGGATCACTTATAAAAACCCTGTCATTCGTTTTCGGCAGCCTACCTAGACGATATAGTTATATTCAGTAATACATGGGAGGAACATTTGGATCACTTACATATCATCTTCCAAGCCCTATACCGAGCAGGACTCACTGCCAATCCTAAGAAATGCAGTCTTGGTAACAATAAAATTTCATACCTGGGGTACTTTATTGGAGAGGGCCAACTACGTCCCCAAAAGAGTAAACTGGAGGCCATACTTCGGGTCCCTAACCCCACTACGAAGAAAGACTTAAGCTCCTTTTTGGGACTCGTAGGGTATTATCGCCGCTTCATTCCACAATATTCCACTGTGGCCACCCCCCTTACTGATTTACTAAAAAAACAATTCCCTACAAAGTTACCTCCCTTTTCCTCAGTGCAGGCACGTAGTTTCCACCTCCTTAAAACCGCCCTCACCTCAGAACCAGTATTGAGATGTCCTGATTTTTCCCGACCCTTCTACCTTTATACGGACGCCTCCAATGTGGGTCTTGGAGCCGTTCTTGCCCAGCCCAGTGAGGCAGGGCTTGACCTCCCTGTTGTTTTTATCAGCCGGAAATTACTTCCTCGTGAGTGTCATTACCCCGTTATCGAGAAGGAATGCTTGGCCATTAAATGGGCTGTTGATAGCTTGAAATACTACCTTTTAGGTCGCCCTTTTGTGCTCTTCACTGATCATGCCCCTTTGACCTGGTTGGCCTCCAATAAGGATTCAAACTCCAGGGTCCTTCGTTGGTTTATGGAACTCCAACCTTTTTCCTTCCAGATACGACACATTCCTGGATCTCGTCAATGCCCGGCTGATTTTTTGTCCTGTTTCCCTGCCTCTTCGGGACTGTATCAGTCCCGATCTTGGGATGGGGTGTGTAGCCTGTTGTCCGGCTACACGGACTCCATTCAAGAAAAACACTGTTCGTGCAGCCGCGCGAACAGCGTCTCCGGTTGTCCTGGCGACCGAAAGACCGACGTCGGGGACGTAAACCCGGACTTCCGGGTTTACGAGGATGAAAACACCGACGACGGGGGCCACGTGGAGGAAGAGAACGCCGACAGGAGGAGGACGGAGGCGGACGGAGAGACCAGAGAAGAACCAACGACATCGTGCGCGCCGAATACAGAGGAGATTGAGCGAGGCAGAGACCCGAGAGACTGGGGAATTCAAGAGCCCCCGAGAGGAGCAACAGAGTCCAGCCACGTCCCAGGAGGGACGTGGCTCTCAAAGGTACGGTCCCTTCTGAGGGATACTCCATTATTTCACCTGGGAGGGACGAGGGGAGAAGAGACAAAGGGAGGGAGAGGGGAACTAAAGAGAGGGAAGAGGGAAACGGGCAGAAAAGAGATAAAATAAGCAAGGGAACTGCACGTTGGGTAAACCACCAATACGAGCACCAAGACCTTAATAATTCCAGGTCTTGCACATGAAGGAAGCCTCCTCACACCCCACCACTCCTTATTTCCATATTTGCACCCGGGACCTTTCTCTCTCTTCGTGTTTTCCCTTCCCTTTCTCTTTCCTTCTCTCCCTTTTTGTCCCCATCTGCTATTAGCATCCTGAAAGGATAGTACCCCGACTTACCTCCCCCTTTTTTTCCCTTTTTTTTGGTTTTTCCGGCATCACGGGAGAGAAGCCCCAGCCTTCACCAAGACAAGCAAGAAGCTACGAAGAGACAAAGAGATGAACTGACCGGGACAGCAACGAACGAACTTATCACTACAATATCTATAAACTTTTAATAAACCAATTTTTGTCACTTATCTGAGTCCCTGAGTCCTTTGGTCACCAACCCACGTTACAGGTGGTTTACTGTTTTTATGCAGCTGGTTGTTTCTATCCCCGCCAGAAGCCCCAGAATAATCATATAGCAAAACCCTGCTCCCTACTACTATTGAATAGAGAAATTAATGCTCTTATCCGTAAACAGTATAGGGATCATACATCTGTGAGGCAATCCCAGCTAGACATCTTCAAAAGCAGGAAGAGGAGGTTAGGAGTTCGCCTAAAAAAGTATGCTACAGTTACGATTCTGGGTTGCAGTAAAAGGAGCAGCCTCTTCTGGCCACAATAAGCGGTTTTGGTCTCTGATCACAGTGGGTGTGGTACAAGAACCAGGCCCCTCCCAACATCCAACAATGAATTAAGCTGCTCGGCTGTTCTATCTGACCTTTAAGCTTGTAATGGGATTACAGTGAAATTCCCCCAAACCAGATTCGATTCTTCATATTCATATCCAACTCTAAAAGAAATTGAGGCTGCTATAAGAGGAATGCGTAGTTCTGCCGCGATGGGCCCAGATGACATCCCAATACAGTTAATAAAACACGACATATAATCCTGGTGTAGAATTTTATTCCCAGTGTATCAACATTGCTATGAAGCCAGGAATGTCCCTCACTCCTGGAAGGGTAGCATCATTGTCCCTTTCTATAAAAAAGGGGATCAAAGTTGCCCTTGGAATTACCGCCAGATTGCACTTTTGGATACGGTCGGAAAAAACCTTTACCAAATTTTTGCTGTCACAGATTAATGATTGGGCAGAAAGGTATACAATTACCCCCTTGGAGCATTCAGGCTTCAGGAGAATCATGGCACAATTGACAATATCTCTGTTTTGCAAGTAATTAACGAAAAATATGTCTCTCTGAGGGGGGGGAGTGATCAACGCAGCCTTTGTAGACTTCTCCACAGCATTTGATAAGGTAGATCGTGTCTTGTTATGGAAGAAGCTCCTAAGACTAGGCATGCCCGGTATTATCTTTGACATTGTGGTAGCCCTTCACTCATCGACCTGGCGCAGAGTTTTGCTAGGGGGTGAACGAGGTCTATCTCATGCCATGATAACCAAAAACGGCCTAAAACAAGGATGTAAGTTGGCCCCATTGTTATTTTCCCTGTATCTGTCGGACTTACCTGCGCATTTAACTCAGTGTGAGGGTTTTGCCCCTAAATTACGATGTAGACCGTTATGTTGTCTACTTTATGCAGATGACATAATCATTTCAGATCGCACCCCAAAGGGGCTTAATAATCGTCTTCAAGCCCTTGAACAATACACCGAAGCCAACTTTTTAAAGATAAATTGCTCTAAAAGCAAAATTTAGTGCTTTCATGGGAATAAATGACTTGAGTACAGCAACTTTTGCTGCACCTTGGGAGCTCAACACCTTGAAAGAGTAACCTCTTACGCCTTTTTGGGTAAAATCGTCTGTGGGAGCCTTAAAGACAGAGAGCACATCAAGCGCAACCAAAGGAAGGCCCAATCCCAAGCTAACGGTCTGAATGCCTTATATAGGGCAACGGGCAGAAGGCACTTTAAACACCTCTTAGAGGTTTTATCGGGTGAAGATACCTCCGTCTCTACTGTATGGTATAGAGCATATCGCGGTATAAAAATGGATCTTTCTTGATAAACTTGAGGGATGTGTCTTAAGTAATATTTTAACTGTATACTCTGCCTTTTTGGCACCAATATTAAGACTTGAGTTGGGCTTGCGCAGTTCTTTTACTCAAGGCCTGGCTGCAGTAATTCGCTGGATGTTTAACCTGATGATGTGCAGTGACGACTCTTTGCGGTCACTGCTAAAAAAAGAAATATTAGCTAGTCATACAGCAAAATATACCATCTGCAGGAATTTTCTATATGCCATGGATCATCTAAAATTAGATCCTTCTGCAATTTTTACTATCTCTCCAGCACTGCTCAAATCCACAATCAGGAAATCAACTTGGGCAGTGAGTTTCCGCCAGGACAGAACAGGCCTGCGCACACAGGCAGAGTTTTCACATAATATCCGATTCCTTAAGGCCAAGTGTAACACAGCCCTACCTCATCTGGAACATGTCTCATGGGTGAGAAGATTCTGGCTCCTGCTGCGAAAAGGGCAGCTTCCCCTTAATACAGTACAAGCCAGATGGTTTGGTTCCTCCCATATTTGTAATCTTTACCATAACAGCATCCAAGATGTGAAACATGTTGTTTTAATCTGCCCGGCCTTATTGCTTCATCGCCTCAAGTGCCTGCGCTCTATTTGTTTTAGTTTTTTTCTTTTAGTACTGCTTCCAATTTATTACACCTGATTTCGGTCAAGAGCTCGCTCCCCCATGTCCGCAGCACCACCTTGCTGTGTCCGTGTCTCTGACCCCCGCCCACGCTGCTGCTAGCGTGTTCGAGGCCCTCCTCCACCCGCAGGCATCCACCTGCACCTCATCCCTGGTGTCTAGGGGGCTTCTGGTAAGCGTTGCTAGACTCGTGTCATTTTCGCCGTATTTGTGACTGTATTCTGTGCCTAGCTTTATTGTGCCTTTTGCTCCATTTTTGCTTCCACTTGTGCTTTTTTGCTTCCATTTGTGCCTTTTTAGACTGTTGTAACAGCTTTTTCGCCCCTAGTGTGCTCCCCCTTGCCGCTTTCCCCTGCTGCTGCCTCCCTGCGGCACTTTTACGCCCCCACCCGCCAACTCCGCATCGCCAGCCTCGCCATTGTCCCCCGCATCCAGCGCAAGACCTCCGGTGCAGATCCTTCTCCTACCTCGCCACCAAGACCTGGAACACCCTCCCTACCTCCCTGCGACAGACCCAGGACCTTCTCACCTTCAGGAGACTTCTTAAGACCTGGCTCTTCGACCAGTAGCAGCACCCCCCCCCCCCCCCCCCCCCCCTTTTTCAGTGCCTTGAAACCCTAACGGGTACGTAGCGCGCTTTACAAATGTTGTGATTGATTGATTACAAGCTGTGTAATAAACTATGTACTAGTTTAGACATCTTGTTAATTAAAGTTTAATCCTTTTTATTTCCGCTATGATTTTTTTTATAAATATGTATTATTTTATGTGGACCTCCACCGGAGTTCCGTAACATAATAAATAAATAAACTTGAAACCCATCCATCACAGATGCCACCAGTCAGGTGACCCTGCGAATAAGACGCTGGGCGCACGTGCCCTGGGCCTGTTGCAGGAACCACAACTATGTATGCCCTGTCATTAATTATAATGGCACGAGGGCCTAGGCCCCCCAACACTACAAGACCCGCAATTTAGTCTAGATTTTTGGAGCTAAAAATGTTATGTTTTGATGTTGCTACCGCCTGAAACTGTTTCTGTGTTAACAGAAGTACACTTTTGAAAATATCTCACTTTCTTTTTCTGAAACGTTGGCCTATATGCACAGTTCACGCGGAAAATAAAAAATACAAAACGTAGGTGCTGCTCTCTAGCGCCTCGCCAGGGTCTCTAAGCGCTACCATTGAACAGCTCCCTCCCCTCCCCGGCCTCGAACCCGAGCAGACATGCCTTGACTCCGCCCACACTGAACAAGTGCGCATGCGCAGCGTCCCCTGAGCGGTAACGCTCCGCCCACACTGAGACAGTGCGCATGCGCACACTCCCTCCCTTCTGTGACGCTCCGCCCATCGCTCCTGTGGCCTTGGACTTGACGCAGGCTCCGCCCACATCCTAAGGTCCTCCCCTAGTTCCTCCCTCTGTTTCCGGAAGGAGCGTGCACGCGGCCTGCGGGAGAGCGTCTGCTGCGCGTTGCGTGCTCGCGCGCGCCGGCCGCGGGCTGGTGCTGACGGGCCGGCCGCCGCGCGGTGCATGCCGGGAGGGCGGTGACGTGGTGGCCGCTCGGACATGGCTGACGGGAGCAGGCAGAGCAAGCTGGCGGCGGCCAAGAAGAAGGTGAGCCCGGGGCCGAGGGGAGGAGGGGCTCGTGTCAGCCTCTGCCGACAGGAGCACACGCTGACAGCTCCCCGGAGACTGACAGCCCCCCCTCCACAGACTGACAGCCCCCCCTCCACAGACTGACAGCCCCCCCTCACAGACTGACAGCCCCCCTCACAGACTGACAGCCCCCCTCTCCACAGACTGACAGCCCCCCCCTCCACAGACTGACAGCCCCCCCCTCCACAGACTGACAGCCCCCCCTCTCCACAGACTGACAGCCCCCCCTCTCCACAGACTGACAGCCCCCCCTCTCCACAGACTGACAGCCCCCCCAGCCCCCCCCTCCACAGACTGACAGCCCCCCTCACAGACTGACAGCCAGCCCCCCTCACAGACTGACAGCCAGCCCCCCTCCACAGACTGACAGCCAGCCCCCCTCCACAGACTGACAGCCAGCCCCCCCTCCACAGACTGACAGCCAGCCCCCCCTCCACAGACTGACAGCCAGCCCCCCCCTCCACAGACTGACAGCCAGCCCCCCCCTCCACAGACTGACAGCCAGCCCCCCCCTCCACAGACTGACAGCCAGCCCCCCTGCCTCCACAGACTGACAGCCAGCCCCCCCTCCACAGACTGACAGCCAGCCCCCCCCTCCACAGACTGACAGCCCCCCCCTCCACAGACTGACAGCCCCCCTCTCCACAGACTGACAGCCCCCCTCTCCACAGACTGACAGCCCCCCTCTCCACAGACTGACAGCCCCCCTCTCCACAGACTGACAGCCCCCCTCTCCACAGACTGACAGCCCCCCTCTCCACAGACTGACAGCCCCCCTCTCCACAGACTGACAGCCCCCCTCTCCACAGACTGACAGCCCCCCCTCTCCACAGACTGACAGCCCCCCCTCTCCACAGACTGACAGCCCCCCCTCTCCACAGACTGACAGCCCCCCCTCTCCACAGACTGACAGCCCCCCCTCTCCACAGACTGACAGCCCCCCCCTCCACAGACTGACAGCCCCCCTCTCCACAGACTGACAGCCCCCCCTCTCCACAGACTGACAGCCCCCCCTCTCCACAGACTGACAGCCCCCCCTCTCCACAGACTGACAGCCCCCCCTCTCCACAGACTGACAGCCCCCCTCTCCACAGACTGACAGCCCCCCTCTCCACAGACTGACAGCCCCCCCTCTCCACAGACTGACAGCCCCCCCTCTCCACAGACTGACAGCCCCCCCTCTCCACAGACTGACAGCCCCCCCTCTCCACAGACTGACAGCCCCCCCTCTCCACAGACTGACAGCCCCCCCTCTCCACAGACTGACAGCCCCCCCTCTCCACAGACTGACAGCCCCCCCTCTCCACAGACTGACAGCCCCCCCTCTCCACAGACTGACAGCCAGCCCCCCCTCTCCACAGACTGACAGCCCCCTCTGCCACCAACAGAAACACAGCCAGTACCAGGCCTGCACATACACCATCAGTATCTCCTGCACATACTGACAACCCCCTCCGGGAAAATTCCTGGCAGATCCCCTCCACCATAAAAACACGCCGTCAGCACTCTTTCCACCCACAGACTGTTTGTTATCATACCCTACACTTACTCACTGCCGCATCCACGGACAGTCTCACAGCCCCATGCAGGAAGGACACCATCAGCCTCTAATGACGAGCAGCGCACGCTCACAGCCCCCTGTCAGGAAACATCATGACAGATCCCTTCCACCAACTAAACGCTGTCGCCGCTCTCTCCACCAGCAAACACACTGTTACCACACCCTCCACTTACTGACGGGCCCACAGCAGGAAGGACACTGCCAGCCTCTCCTGACAGGAGCACACACTGACAGCCCCCAGCCAGGTGCCACTCCACGAGAAAGTGACAGTCAGACCCATACAGCATGAAACACACTGTCTGCACATGCTGAGCGCCACCCTCCCACCAGAAAAATGCTGACACCCCCCAACATAAGAAACACACTGTCACCACCTCTTCCACATACTGACTAATGTCTTCTACAACAACAAACGCAGCCAGTACCAGCCCTGTACATACACCATCAGTACTCCCTGCACACACTGACAGTCCCCAACACAACACACTGTCACCCCCCCTTCCACATACTGACAGGCCTTAACCAGGAAACAAACTGACAGAGCCCCCCCACCACCACAAACACATTGCACCATCCCGTCCATATACTACATAAATACCAACATAAACACAGCCAGTAGCAGCCTTGCAACTACAGCATCAGTGGCCCCTTCGCATACTGACAGTCCCCCCTAGCCAGGAGTGACCCTGCAAGAAAGTATCGGGCAGACTCCCCTCCCCCCCCCCCCAACATCATGAACACACTGTGTGCACATTCTGAGCGCCCCCCGAAACACGGAACACTCTGACAGCCCTCTTCCACTAAAAAGAAAACACAACTTCTGTATTGTCCTGCTTGTGCTAAGCTCCCCAAACAGGAAAAAACTGACCCCCACCCACCCGGCAGAATCACAAAAGCACATGGGCAACTCTACTTGCCTGACTACATAAATATTCTGCCAGGAAATATGAGTCCACCGTGAAACACACACAGGTATACTCAAGAAACCGAAAAAGAATTGGATTGTGCATGAAAAATGCCCTTTACTTGGAGGCCACGTTTATCTGATGTATTCTCTTTTAATGACTTTGTGCACAGCTGAAGGAATTCCAACAGAAAAGCACCCCTGTAGTACCTTCTGGGGCAAAGAAGAAAAGGAAAACAAAAGATGGAAGCCCTCGGCCTGAGACTCCCAACAGTGACAGCCGCCATTCTCAAGATCCCGTGAGTGTGTCTCTGTACTTTTGACTCCTCTGCGACTGCTCACCCGCTGTGAGGTCTCTGAGAGTCCGCTTGACAAGTGTGTTTGTGAAAATGCAGCAGTTAGATACTGTGCGTACTGACTTGTAACAGTCGTAAAATGTACAATTTGATTTCATTAACTTGTATTCTCCCTTCACAACCGAGCAGGTTGAACATCTCTTTGGAATGCTTTTCTCTAGAGATTTAAAGCCAGCACTAGCCACATAATTCACATATTCAGTAGAAATTAAGCCAGCACTAGCCACATAATTCACATATTCAGTAGAAATTGAGTATCTGTCTTCCTGATTCACTTGCCCTAACATGCTGCAGTCTCATTTATCTGACAAGGGCCTGTATGGAATCGCTTAATGTGAAAATGGTTATCCCCAGTCCAGATTTCTCCCATTTAATCTATCGAAAAAGGCTAAACTTTCGCTGTTTTCAGCTGCCACTCGAATTTCCTGTAGGTTGATGTTGCTGCCTTAAGATTTAAGTGTGCAGTAGCAGTTAATGAGGTGGGTTTCCTCACAGCACGTGTGCAAACTACGTAATGCACTTTGAGAAAGAGACAAATGAATTACAAAAGCACAAATTAGTAACTTGTGTGCTGCGGTCATACACAGTGGTATAACCAGTGTCTACAAGAAAGGTTGAATGAAATCGGTGGAAAATGTGTGCGATAAGGGGAGGGAACAGTTCAGATTTACTATTGGCACAAAGATGCTGAAGCCAAAACTGAAAAATAACAACAAACGGATTGGAGCATGGGATAAGAGACACCTTTGAAGAACCTTAAGGCGGCTCAGAGGGGTGTGGTGAACTGTTCAGCACTTTCCTGTATCCATGAAGAACCAAGTACAATAGGAATATGATGGTTAGTCTCAGGCAAAGGAAAACAGGATAAGCAAGAAACACACTTGAGATCACCACTCTGGCGCAGACACTCTGCTGGGGGCTGACTTTATACTAGCTTCTAGTGGATATATAAAAGCAAAATTGATATTTGTAATACCTGTGTAGGAAAGTACCCTTGTTGGCATGGTTACCCCCCCATGTTTTGTCTGATATTGATGCCAACTTGACTGAGAGTGTGCTGGGATCCTGCTAACCAGGCCCTAGCACCAGTGTTCTTTCCCAAAAGCTGTACCATTGTTTCCACAATTGGCACAACCCTGGCACCCAGTTAAGTCCCTTTTAAGTAAAAGGTACCCATAGTACCAAGAGCCCTGTGGCCAGGGACAGTCTTCAAGGGCTGCAGCATGTTTTATGCCACCCTGGGGGACCCCTCACCAAGCACATGCACACTGCCTTTGCAGCTCGCGTGTGCTGGTGGGGAGAAAAAGTCGACATGGCAACCACTACTTGTGGCATAGGTAAGGCACCCCGCAGGGTGCACCATACCACATGTGAGGGCATAGCTGCATGATCAATATGCCCCTACAGTGTCTAAGTCCATTCTTAGACCTTGTTAAGTGCAGTGTGGCCATATTGAGTATATGGTCTGGAGTTTGTCATTACAAACTCCACAGTTCCATAATGGCTTCCCTGAATACTGGGAAGGTTGGAATCATACATCTCAGCACAATAAGCCCAGACTGATGCCAGTGTTGGATTTATTGGAAAATGCACTCAGAGGGCATCTTAGAGAGAAAAAAACTGTATAACTTGCCAATGCTAAACAAAGTGGTATTGACACATATGTTGGTTACTTACTTGCACATGTACTTACCTGCAACTTGAATCTTGTGGTTCTAGAAATCCTCTCCTTTTGGCTGGAAAAAAAGAGGCTCTCTCCCGATGCCCAAAAACTCGGCCAAAAGTCTTTGGATACTGGTGGACAAGGGCCCATCTATGAAGCCCCAGATGGGTGCTGTCACCTCGGCCTGTGTTTTCTGGATTTGAAAAATAAAGGCAGTCTGAAAATAATTTACAAATGATGCCATCATTCAGATTAATATTGCATTGGTTTTGTCCTGCGTTGACTATGCTAATTTTCTCTACCTGAGACTTCCAGTGAATCTAACTCAACAGCTGCAATTAGTTAAAAATCAGGAAGCCAGGCAGGTGTGGCATCAGCCTAGATCATGTCATATCACTCCTCTCCTGGAGAAACTTCACTGGCTTCTGATAGTTCGGGGAACCATCTTCAAAACTGGTTGCCTAAACTTCAAAGCTCTCCATGATGTTTATTTCAGCTAAAATCCAGAAATACTTGCCGAAGCGTAACCTTATATCATCCTACCAAAACCCCCTGGAGGTTCCAAAGTTTATTCTAACAAACCTTGATGGTACCAGATTGGCATTGATGGCCCCAAAGTTATGGAACTCCTTTCCTGCGGAGATAATGGCTTCCACCATTTATATGAAATTTAGGTCTTTGCTGAAAACCTGGCTCTTTAGACAGGTCGGTAGCCAAGTCAAAGCAGTCTGCATCTCCGCTCCAGCACCATGACACCCTTCAGTGTGTACACTCGCTTTATAAATCCATTATATCATAACATTGTAACATAACATCTTTAGTAATTTGAGTATTTATTATGTGTGTACTTGTTTGTGTATTTTTTGTGAATTACTGTTTTAATGTTTGAAATTTAAATTGTACAAATTGCTTGGAGGGCCGGGCTCCCAGTGGTGATTTAGTGGGGGTCCTCAGGAATCAAGTTTGTGGGCCATTGCTCTAGTACTGTAATTGTTGTTCATTCTGAGGTCGAACAGTACGCTCACCCGTTATGCCAGAGGTAAATGGCTACAGTTGATAAAATTGGAGCACAGTAACCCTTCTGGGACTCCCATACCTGCTCTCATTCCAGTCAATAAAGTATTGTCATTTTTGACTGTGAACGATTTCCCTTATTGTAGAAGTGTTTGGAATTTTTCTGTAGCCTTATAAGATTCCAGCACCCTAACTGTGTAACGTCGGAATCAGATGAAGGTCATATTCCCTCTTCTCCCTGCATTGACTCTTTCTGAACTCTAACACCAATGCCCAGTAACCACTGATATTTCTGAGGGGCTCAGACAATGGCTTGCTTTGGGAGGGGATATGAGGTGGCAGAGCATAGGCTGTGGGTGAGGGCCGTGTCTAGCACCAACATTTGAAAGTGTTGCATGTTTAAGTTCTAGGTAGTCAGTGGGTGAAGTGGATATCATTATCCATCGCTCAGGCAATTGAAGTATATGTGTGCTACATATACAAGTTGAACATCAACACCTGCCCCCCCTTGACTTAAGAAATGTCATTTGTCTATAACTTCAGCCAGGCAAACCTAAAAATAGCAGAGTAAGCATCAGTCAGTCATTTTCAGGTGTGTTACATCCCTTCCCTAACCAACCAGATTTTAAGATGTAGGAACTACGACATGGCTGTGCAACAGCCGGAGACATTCATGATCTGCATATGGTGGTGAAGGAGGCGGCAGTATACAGGACCGTGCACCAAAGCAAAACTGCTTTCTTATTGCGATTTATAGTGGAACTCAGCATGAAGGGGCACATTGGAACCGTGTCCTACAGGATACTCCATCCCTTGTCTGAGCAGGGGCTGAGCTGCATAAATCGGAGTGCTGCCCTTTAACTTAGTCACTTGACTCAACCTGAGAACCCACAAAAGGTTGTTTTTCAGTTTTGCCTCAGGCCGTTAAACAAGGCAGCTTTCAAAGAGGAAGGAGCGCAGGTAAAAAGGAAACGCTTTGTGTTTCTCCTATGAAGGCACAGTATTGGATAACCCATGATGTACTCTGGGACGTGCTCTCAGGCCTGGCAGAAGCTTACATGAAATCTCTGCAAAGCTTGCCTTTCTGTACACTTATGGGACAGTTGCTGCCTTTGGCCAGTAAAGTTCTTCAGAGACGATGTACTAAGAAGGCTTCTGAGGTACACTCAATTAATTTGCAATTGCTACTAGTCGAGCCCAAAGATCCTCGGACTCCAGAACAGCTGCAGTTCATAGTGGGTCTGTGAGAAGACGCCCCCACTCTTTGACCAGGTGCAGTACATAGTCTGTGAGGAGTAGCCCCCCAGGTCTTTGAAAAGTTGCAGTTCATAGTGTTGTCTTTGTGGAGCACCACCCCCACACTCTTTGAACAGTTGCAGTTCATAGTGGATCCGTGAGAGGAAGCTTGCCCACTTTTTGAGCTGCTGAGCTCCCATTTATTCAAGGCAGATAAAACAATGGTCTTAGGGTCCAGCTGCCATGCTGGAATTAACAAACATGGGAAGTGGGATTGCATGTATATATTAAAAAAATATTCATGCACTTGATTCCTTTGACACTTAACATCTTGGAGTGATAATGCATTGGCTTCTGCTTTCCAGATAATAGAACTGCTTTATTATTTTGAAAATTACCTTATATTTTGTAAACACAGAAATGTCACTCCGGCTGATTACCAAGATGTTTTTTTTTTAATTATCCTAGTATTTTATTTTTTGCATATGAAAATTATTCACATTAAAATGCTAGCATGCAAATTTACATTTGCAAAAATTGCGGAATCGGGGCATTGATGGAAGTTGCGGTAGAGACTTTGTCCCTGGGAAACATCATTGTATCTTCACTATTGTACAGTTGGACATTGTTTAGAAATTCTATGTTTAAAAAAAAAAAAAAAAAAAAAAAAAAACTTCTGATACATGAAGTTTGCCAGGAACGCCCAGTTCTCTACTCTTCCCAAAGAGGAGCCAGTCATTCAGACAGGTTAGGTGAGTTTTTTGTTTATGGAGCCACTGACACAAGAATTGCACTTGCGATAAAACAGACCTGCTTGTATTAATGCTGGTATAAATTATTTGGCAAAACTGAAGGGCATAAAATGAATTAATGATGCTGTGTTAAAGCGTATATCGCACAAAGAGGGCTTGCCCTATATATTAATCAAAATATGAATACTCCTATATCGGTCTCTCACAAAAGACTAGTTTAGAGTTTCGTATGCGCAAATTGTAGAAACATAACTCCTATGTTAGACAAAAGGGGATGGATGTAGGTGTTAGTTGATCAGTTGAATGGTCTCCAATATTCTGTCAGTAATGTTGTGTATTTTGTCCCCTTAAAAGAAGTTGCCATTGACTCTTTGTCTTGACACAACTGCTTTATGCCTTTCCCCATCCCCTCTGCTTGGCTCTGCTACAGGCCACATCACTGTTGATGAGCGAATTAAATCTCTTCACAACCCCCCCGGCACTGCCGCGATGACTCTCCTTTTAAAATAAGCGCATTCAGCCTCAAAGGGCAGCTATGGCAGGTCGCTACTTCCTTGGCACCGATCTAGTTCGAGTCTCATGGGCCATAGCTCTTTAATAACTAGACATCTATTGCTTCTGAAGTCACAGTTTGAGCCTGTGCATATTACAGTAATAATACCAAGACGTGTTCGATGAAGGGTTTGGGCCAGTTCGTGGCGGTGGGGAGGTGGGTTTGATAGCACTTGAAAGTTCTAAGACCTTGTTTTCACGTCTTGCACTTAAGTGACTGGGAAGGTCACTACTGGTCCTTACTCTTTGTGAGTTTAACGTTACAGTTAAAAGTTTCCTAAGTAGGGTCCACTGGAGAGGTTCAATGCAAGCACCCTCTATATTGCATTGTGGACATTCCAAGCCAGCCCCTGTGCCTCACAGCACAGTGTTGTCAAGGTGGTTTCAACTCTCATGTCAGGTGCTCATTGCCAGCTGCACGTCATAAGATACGGATTGGTCACAGCTTGTTTAAGATTTCATGGTAGATGATGTCACAGTGTGACTTGATCAGGGGTTGGGCCTTTCTTTCATGGCAGATGCTCAGTCCCAACTGCCGCATGTCACTACAGGACTAATTCATGTTGCTTAATTTTAAAACACATGCTTCTCCTGCTTACCATGTTCTAGGTGCCTTGATGGAAAAGTAGTTGTGCAAGTAAACGATTTTTCTTCTTATTTATTTTCGTGGAAGTGAGTACTTGCCACTCCGTAAGACATTTATTCCCAGTTTGTTCATACCCAACTTGATACTCTTTGCAGACTTCAGGGAAAAAAAACTTTTTTGTGGGCTTATGGTTGGCAGTTCACTAAAGTGTTTATAATAATACCACCTACCTTCCCTCTTGTTGTCACACCAACTCACAGCTCTGCAGCCTTTCTGTGTCTGGGCACCACTTAAGCTTGTACTTTGGGATCTAGGCCATGTTTGCTCCTCTGAATACGGGTCCTCAAGCATGGTCTTTTGTGGCAGAACGTATGTGGCCCTCACTGTCTGCATTATTGATTCAGCTGCTGTGCTTTGTGCCAGACCGAAGAGCTGCTTGTTTTTGCTACCTTTGGTTCGGTTCACTCCAAAACGAGGGGTGTTCTAGTCCCGTTGATGGGAGAGCCCTTTTCACAAATCCTTTTATGATGGTTCCTCTGGGATGCAGGCTTTGTATTTGTTGGTGACTGGTTCACAGTCCTGAGTGTGGACAAAGGAGAGCACTTCTTGCTTTGCAGGAGTTCTGAGCAGTCATGCTCTTTGTGCAAGAATATATTGTTTTTTTCCAATTTTAGTTTGTACTTGTTTGTAATTTTATTATGGTACACCCAATGGTTGCTCTTAGATCTAGCATCCTTGGCAAGGTTTCCCCTGACGTTTTGCCTTCGGACCTACTGTTTCTGCTGGCTCTAGGACAATGGTCACTTTACCACTGCTAACCAGTGCTAAAGTGCATGTGCTCTCTGCTAATTGACATATTTAATGTACTTATAAGTCCCTAGGAAGATGCACTACCTGTACCCATGGCTGCTGGTGGGCCTGCAGCACTGATTGTGCCACCCACTTCAGTAGCTCTTTAAACATGACTCAGGCCTGCCACTGCACAGCCTGTGTGTGCACTTTTAAACTGACGCATCAGCCTGGCATGTTAAACCTCTTGCCAGGCCCAAACCTTTCTTTTTAGTACATATGTCACCCCTAAGGTAGGCCCTAGGCAGCCCAAATGCAAAGTGCAGTATTTAAAAATTAGAGCATGTACTTCTTGAGTTTTGCGTGTCTTAGTAGTGAAAAATTCTTAAATTTGATATTCACTACTGCAGGGCCTATCTTTCCCATTTCAATAAAATTGGGATTACCACATCAGGGCTCTCACAATCATAAAAATTTTACAAGACCTGCAGGTCGAGTAACTTAAATAATCTACTCAACCTAACTGTAATGTACTTGACCGTAAACGGGTCTCAAATTGTGTGGTCCTAGGCAAATAGTTTACAGAGTCCCCTTTTTCTTAATTCTCACATATGATTGCACCTTCAAATATGTGAGCTCAGCATTTCTGCAGTACGAACAAATCTCTTTTGTTTGATTAAGTAGAATAAAGTTTGCTGCATGCATCACAAGAATCTAGCCCACATACCCATGAGGTCTAGCCCACATAACCTAGGACTTGTTTAGTTTACTAACAACATTGCCATCAGGGCAGGAGTGTTTCTCACTTTGTTCACACACTCAATTTTAATAAATAAACTACTAAACCACGATGTGGTAACATATTGCCATCTGCACACAGTAACTTTCCAAGAAATGTCCAAAAACCTCTCCACTAACTTGCAGCTTTACTGATAAAACTATATAGTGTATTAACAATCGGTGAAAATTGGGTTTCAGAAAACCTATCCTTTGCACATCAACATGTAAAGTATTCTGAATTGTTTTCATCTTATTAAAATATTTTTTCACCACCTAAATAAACAAGCATTTGGAATGCAGTGGGTCTCGCATTAGCTCAAAGTGGTTATTAGCGTTGTAAACTCCTAACCGGACTTTTCTTGCCACCTAAATTGAAAATATAAGGCAAAACAATTTCACATAAGCGAGCTGATTCACAGTGCCACGGCCGCCGTGAGCCTCAGCGTGAAGAGTCACACAAAAGGAAAAAGAAGTTCGTTCGCAGTCAAACTTATTGGCAAAAGTGCAATTAGCCATCTAACGGGGGCGATGGCCAAGGCAGTAACAAAACCTCCCCAAGGAGGGACAAATGTAAACCCTTCACCAGTGTCATCAAAGGATTTTTGAAGGGCAAGCCCACGAACGAGTGGTAATGATGGGCGTGTGAGGTCGGCGTTGTTAAAAGCCCAGATACATATCAACACGTCGGAAAAGCAGCGTTTGCACTTCTAAGCTGAACCTAAAAAAGGGCTTTCACGACTACTGAAATATACTTTGAAATGTTTGCACAGTTGACTTAGTCATTTCAGTGTTGTGTGTTAGGAAGAACCTGACACACTATCTCCTTTTATTTTACATTCTAAGCAGCAGGTCACACAGTTCACCTTACAAAGTCCTGGAACTCTGCAGTCAGAAGGAAAATTAATTGTTAGAAAATCAGACTTTTGGCCTCTGTCTGTGAACACAGAGCAAATGTGACATAAGAACAAGATTTAAAGGCATCTTTTATTGTCCCTCCACTTTTCAACTGAACAGAACACCTGTTCATTGTCAACTCGCCAGAAGGGACGAGTAAGTATTAAAAATAGCTCGACCGGATCAAATGAGACTCGCCAATGTAAGTGGTCGAGTGGAATTTTCGAGCCCTGATATAACATTTTAAAAGTGTAGTTTCCAATTTGGAAGAGATGGGACCCCCAAGTTTGTTGTCTCTGGAACCACAATTTAAAATCACAGGATGAAGTCAGATTTTAAATTGTAATTCTGAAAATGCACCTTGGCATTTTCTTACTTTAACCATCTAGTGCGTCCTTCCTTAGTCTGAATACATGCCTGGGTTGGTAACAGCTGGGGTCTTGTGTATTCCCTCCAGACAGCCACACACAAATGGAGCTTAGGTGTGACTAACTGGCCCATCCATAGCCTGATGGGCCATCCTGGACAGGTTGAGAGGGAGGAGCTGACTCACCTGAATAAGCTGTGTCCCTTTCCCACACAAAGAGCCGCATACCCCCCACCTGGAGCCTGGAGCCAGGGCAGGAAGGACAGGGACTCTGCACTTCAAAGGCCTCTCTTTGAAGTCTCCCCCACTTCAAAGGCACCCCTTGGTATAAGAGCTCGACCTCAGACACCACCGGCTCAGTACACTTATGGACCTATATATACACTCCGCCAGAAAGGACTGCAGTGCTGCTGAAAGGACTGTTACTCTGCTGGATTCCTCCTCTGCTGACCTGTTGCACTCCTTGCTTGCTAGCGAGAAGGACTGGACCTGAAACTCTCCAACCCAGGTCCAAAGTGAGTCCAGTGGTTTGCCTCCTGTGTGAGGATAGACTCCATCGCATCGTCTTCAGACTCACTGCACCTTGATATTGCTGCACCGCCACTGCTACGTGGGGAAAGTCAATGCATCTCCTCTGCTGCGGGACTGATGCTGGCACATTGCCTCCTTTGCTTCCCTCATCGCCATCGACCCAAACCTGACTAAGGTACTTTTGTTCAGTGGACCTCATTGAGTCCCTATAGCAAGCCCGCACTCCATTGCGGTCGGCCTGAACTCTTGACTTTGTCCCGGCAGCGCAACCAGATATCCCTCTTAAGCGCTTATTGCTTCTAAGCGCTATTTAACATTTATTCCTTTAAAATTAATGTCTCGACTTCTACCTATTGGATTTTTGTCGTTTTGGTCATGTTTTGTTTACTAAATTAAGTTAGATTTTTCTAACCGGGTGTGGTACCTTTTTGTGTGGAGTTTCCATTGTTTTACTGTTTACACATTGTCTCTTAAGTTAAGCCTGACTGCTCAATGCCAAGCTACCAGAGAGTGAATGCAAGTTAATTTAGGGTGCCTTGTGTCTTGCCATGGCTAGGATTGTGGTTCCTGCGTGGACAGGGTGCATACCTCTGCTAACCAGAAACCCATTTTCTAACAGTTCCTTTGTGGGAAAGCTTATGCAAAATCCAGTTCCTGACATGGTTATGGTGTCAGACCAGTGATTAAGACTATAAGCCTCATTGGCTCAATGTAAAACATTATGTCAAATGCTGTAGGTCTAATCTTTTTTTTATTATTATTATTATAATATATATATATATATATATATATATATATATATGTTCCACACACACAGTAGGCCCACATTTTTAACTGTGAAAATCATATTTTAAAGCTAGTAGGCATTTCATAAATTGTGTTAAAGCTTGTAGAAAAGTATTGCATTACATGGAATCTCAGATTACTGTAGCAGGCCAGGATTTAGATGTTCGTGCCCTGTGTAGGGGCACACCCCACCTGAGAACGTAGTAGGGAGAATATTTCCACTTTGAAAATCTTTGCTTATCCCCTTAGGTGTTGAATATTGTTCAGCCCACTGTAATTTTGTGTATGTTTATATTTTTTGACTGCAGGCCTGAAGGTTGCCTTGTGGAAAGTTTATGCAGAATTCAGTAGGCCAGAGTTGGTTATGTTGACAAGCCAATGATAAAGGCTGCTGGTCTGATTGGTTCCTTCTTTGGAAATGTTTTTAGATGCTATGGATCTGATAAGGTAATTATAAAAAAAAAGAAAAAAAAGTAGTCCACCTGACCAGTATATTGAGAAATGCATTTATTAAAGCCACTAGGCATTCAGGGGTGGATTGTTATGTTGTTTCGGAGGCTGTAGACTTTGTTGCATGGAGTCTCACAGATTTTTTAGGTGGCGAGGATTTTTGTGTTGGTTACTTTATATGAAAAACACAGAGTAGAAAATTTGGAGTGTGAGAATCTTATTACAGCCCTCTTCAGGGGGGTTGTATATTGTTTTGCCAAATGTCATGTATATTTTTATAATTAGCTGTAATTATGTATCTTTGTATAATTTAAGACTCTGTGCATAATTGTTGCTAGTTTTTGTGTAATATAGGAAGCCTCCGTTGGGGGTAACAGGCCACTGATAAAGAGAATAAGTCTAATTGGTTAATTGGTAAGTTATTTATAATGAAAATGTGTTAAGGCGAACAGGCGTTTAAGGATTCATCGTTATAACACTGTGTTAAAGCTCGTATGTATGTATAGTAGTATTCCTTTTGCGCAAATCTAGCCAAAAGGCAGCGGACCACTAAGAGAGGTACTGAGTTTCATAGATTCTCATAGATTACTGTAATTGTCAAGGTGTCTAGTATTGATTACCTCTCTGACAAAAGCGCAGGGCTAAATGCTTTGCACTTTGAGAATCCTTGTTTGGTCCTCTTAGGAAGGATTCTTTGTTTTACCAACTCAATTTTTCTACATATTTACATTTTCTTAATGTATTCTTTATGATAACCTTGTAGGAACGTTTATGCATCTTCTATGCAGCTGTCAGTTGATGCTTTCACCACTTCCCAGTGCAGCTGTCGGCCACTGGCCAGTGTTGGGGAGGTTTTGAAGGAACCTTCTGTGCAAGCACTGGACGCTTCCTTTTTAAGGTCGAGCGTAAGCGTACTACATCTTGTGTACTTTTTCTATACTTCTGCAGGCTAAAAGCCATTTCATTTGTTCGTTTCAGTGTCATTTAGAAATCCTTGTTTGCTAGTGGTCAGTCATGCCTATTTGTCCCTCCTTATTCTTTTAGGGAGCAGGAACTAATCACTTATATATGTTTTTGTTTGTGTTTATCTGTTCTTCTAGGACAATTTTTTTTCCTTGGTTTTCTGCTCATGTTCAGCAAAGCTTCCCCTTTCATTCTTTCTCTCAGCTAATGCAACCATGTTGTTCCTGCTTAAATTTCACCTGCTTTATTTAATCTTGCAATCTCTGAGTGTTTGCTTTTTCCAGGATGTTGTGACTTTTTTTTTTGTCAGGCAGCATATTACTCGTCTCCTCTTCCTCATAACCTGAATGCACAGTGTAAACGTGTCTCGAAACGGGCGCTGCGCTTCATTTTTCAGCACAGTGCCCAGAAGTCATTGGGGATGTCTTGAATTAAAAATTGCAGGGTGCAGTACCGTATGTGACCAAAAGAGGTCCCTAGGGACACCTAGTGACAGTCTGTAGTACTGCTCCTTTCTCTGCTCCGTGCACATTAGAACAGTAAATGTTGCAGTTTTTTACCAGCCAGCATACTATGTGTGAAAGCGTTAACATATCTATGTTGTTCCTGCTTACATTTCACATGCTTTACTTAATCTTGTGTAAAAAAAAAAAAAAAAAAAAAAAACGAATTGCAATTTTCAACGCCAAGAGCTCTGCATTACAAATGTTATTTTTCATAATCTCTTCCACTTTAAACCTCTACGCCTTCTGCTGCCCATCTGTGATCCCTGCGTGACTTAAGAATGGAAAGTGAAACCAGTGGGTGCATTTAATGTTCTGGTTTGTTATGATCTTACTAAAGTCTTTGTTTCCATCAGAATTACCAAAACTATGTGCTTTCCTTACTGCTAGTTTTGAATTATTTGTATTGTTGATTTACAAGCTAGCTGTGTTGTGTGCTAGAAAATTCAGCTCACTTTAAAAAATACTATAACTTTACAAGTCAGAAAAAGCAACGTAAAGACCAATCCCAGGGTAAAATAACCAGCTATTTGTAAGAAGGCATAAGCTGACACTTGATCTGTCTTTCAATGCACAGCAAATGCTTATACATAAAAACAAGATGTAAACTTGATTGCTGATCCAGTTTCTGAATGAACAAAACATCTGTTGATTGCAGCTCAAGCTCCCTCCCCAGAAGAGACCAGCAGCCTTAAAATAGCTCGCCCTGGTAAAATCTGACTCGTGATAGCGAGTGAGCGGATAGATTTTTTGAGGCCTGTGATAATTATTTTAGCGTCCCATGATGACCAACATAGCATTATGCTGGCCACCGCGGAGCAGTACAGCACTGATACAACTACACACATTAGCATTTGAAGATGGCCACACGGTAGCCATCTTGGAGTGGTATTGTGCATTGTACATCTTTTTTTGCTCCAAAATAATGTTGCCTTTACAAGCAACAACTGTGTTGAAATGATACACTATGTATGTACAGTATTGTTACAAGACTGATACATTTTGCTATTTGATACTACAGGCATTTGCCCATAAAATTTAGATGGTGAAATGTTTTCATTTTTCCTACTTTGATTCTAATGTATCTTCCATGTGTTGTTGAGTTTGCGTTTTGTTTTATGATGGATGGGTAAGTGAGTGAATGCAAGAAGGAATCAGTAAATGAGTGCATGAGTAAGAGTGATGTATGATTTATCGAGTGTCTAACCGCACCTGCACAGTTAGAATCCAGACATATATTTACTCATGACGGTAGTGGCCACTAAAACGTGGTAAATGGCAACCGCCGCACATCACTGAAGTGTCCTGTAGAAGAAGCTTTTGAGGCATGGACTTTCACCCCCTAACAAACAATACGTGGCTGCAGTTGTGGAGAGAGTTTTCTTTTATACATCTCTGCTCTTGACATTTGTCTTCATACGATGTGTGGCTAACTACAGGCTCGTAGTGCCATCCTCTGGATTACTGATTTGCTCCAGCAGTCGCTTGTTCTTTACTGCTCCATCTATTTAAAAGTACTCCCTTCTACTAACACACAGATCTGCTTGCTTCCTCTTTGCTGTTTTGTCTTTTCTGTCTAAGCAGCTTTCTCCTGCTTTCTCTCTCCTGTTTTACTTCATGATCTTCTGAATAGTCTGGTGGCTTTCTCTCCTGATTCTTTCCCTCTTTAGATTCATGCCTTTCTGAAGGGTCTGGTGTCTGATCTTCATAGGTCCAATGGGCTAGTCGTCCCGTCGTTGGACAGCATGAAGGTGAGGCCTGCACATGTGCAGTGACGTGCATGCTTGTGATCTGCCTTGCCCCGCTTGGAATATCTCTCCATCATTAACATTTGTTGTGTTTTGCCTCATTCTGGTGTATGTGGCTGGTGATTCTCTGGCGAGGAAGCTTTTTACCCTGTATGAGTATAAGCACTGTAGCTTTTTTGTGCTGTTCATGACACTTGTCTCATGCCTTTACTGCCACAGACATTGGTGGCTTTGTACCTGCTGCCTTGCTTTGTGGCACGTGTTTGTGTCTCATGATTGCAGGATCTGTGAAGGGACAGCGTCTCAAGTGTGTGTGTGTGTGGAGTTGGCACCATCTTTGTAGCTGCTGTTTGGCACCTCGATGGTTGGTTGTCTCTCGATGTTATGTTCTGTGAAGGTGGAGCTGACCAAGTGTGTGTGTACTGTGTAGATGTTGTCTGGCACATCAGTGCTTGTTTGTCTCATGATTGTAAGATCTGTTTAGAGGCAACTGGCTGTTTGTGTGTGTGAAATGGGCACCATCGTTGTAGGTGCTGTCTGGCTTTCCAGTGCTTCTTGTGTGTAAACAAAGTACACACAAGACTGCGGGCCTTTTCAATCTCTGCACCCAGCATCAGGAACAACATCTTGTATCGATGACGACTGCCCAACAATCCTCCAATTTAGGACAGAGTTAAACACTAACACCTTTAAGGAACACTACAATACAGTGCGTCAACCATCGACAACTCCGCTTTCTCTCCTCCTTGACAATGTACAGCACTCCACTTCCTTTGTGCTAGGATTGCGACACAGTAATACCATTGACAAACATTCATACGCACATGTTCTGAGAAGGGGCAGCTGGCCAAGTGTCTGTGGAGTGTGCATTCCTTTCACTACAGAGGATGCAGGGTCCAAGTGTTGACACTTCTGACAATGGACTCTCAAGCAGCATTACTAAAAGGGTCTTGTGAATTGGCTCTTCTCCCTTCTCAGCTGCATTGCCGGGTCGATGTCAGCCTTTACTCTATATGTGAATGTGTCCATGCTGTCTGTGCCTTCTTTTTCTGATAAGTTAAAAGTTTAATCCACACAATGTTTTCTTGCTCAGGCGATGCCCAGTCATGCATGGCATGCAGTCATTTGCCCAAAAATTGTTGAGGGCAGGTGGGTTCTAGATTTTTTTTATTGTACTGTCTACTTTTGGTGACCAGTGGCTATTTTCTTTTTTTTGTAAGAGAAAACAGCCCAAATATTTCCACTCTGCCATTGAAAGAGTTGGATTTTCATGCATGGACCACCTGCTGCTCCCTACAGTATAAGTTCCAGGCAGGCACTTTGCTCCGTAATACGCTAATCTTTTGTGTGTGGAAGACAGAGTACAGAATGACGTCTTGAATCACTCGGTATTGATTACAACCCATTTGTACCAAATGCTTCAATTACAAAACATGTGAAAACAATTATTGAGAAATGGTTCCAAAATAAGGTTGAAAATATAAAAACTAAAAGTGACATAAAGTATGCAGTTATGAGATAGAATATGTAGGAAGCTGGCCTGGTGTAAAGTTGACACCTATGGTGTTTGCACCTTATACCAGGTCCAGGCAACCCCTATTAGTTAGTGAACAGTGTCTAGGAAGCCAGCGCTCTCTAGTGGTAGCTGTGGTGAGCAGCCAAGACTTATCTAGGAGGAGTGTGAAGCACTTGCAATGCCACAGTAGTCACACAGCAACTTATCACACATGAAAGGAACCGCACAGTGTTACAGAAGTAAAGGTACTTAATTACAGTAGCACTGAACTAGATCATTCCCCCCGACTTAAGGTCAAAACACACTATATACACAGTCAGTATCAGGAATTAGCATAGGAGAACAACCATTGGCAAGAAATAGCAGAAAATAGCTAGAGCCCGTTTTGGTGGGGGTGGCTGGTGGGGAAGCAAACCATATACTAAAATAGTTGGACACAAAATTAGGTCCCCCACCTGCGATTGTGGAATAGTTAGGAGCTGGGGGAACTCGGGACCCTTACCGGTGAGTGCCTAGATGACCCCCAGTGACCGGGAGAGCAGAGGTAAGTTACCTGGTCTTCCCAAAGACTAAAAAGGGAACTTGGAGAGGGAAGATTGCAATACCAGTTCAGTGGAACCCAGCGGTGGATTCTGGTAGAAGAGGACCTGTAAAAAAATGGGACAGAGTCCAGTTCACGCAGGAGTGTCCAGGTGGGGCAGGAGCCACTACCCACCCTTATGTGACTGAGGATCCGGGTCGATAATGGAAGATAAAGATCAGCTGTGGAGTCCAGGAGCTTCAGGGAGGTCCTTGAAGTCGTGCAGCAGATGTTCCATGCCGGTTGCCGGGTTACAGTCGGGTCAGTGGTCAGGATGACCATCAACAAGCCTTGGCAGATGCAAATCCGAGCACAAGAGGATTTGCAGAGCAGAGGACCAGCAAGGTGCAGGGGACCCGGGCTGACCCTCAACAGCCGGAAGAGCCAGCAGAAGCAGTCGGAGCCCCCACAGGCAACCCACTAGCAGCAGGCACGGTAAGTTGCGGTGAGACATAATCAGCACACCTGGAAAGGAGTCCCACGTTGCTGAAGCAGCAGAGGAGAGACTGTCCTTGCAAGGATGAAGTGCTGGAAGCCGGTGCTACTTGGACCCTGAAGATCCCTTGGGGCAGGAATCAAGCCTTGGTTACTGCAAGAGTCAATCAATCAATCAATCAGGTGACTTGTAGAGTGCGGCTGTTCACCCTACAATGTGCCCTTCATAGCAAGCCAGTGGCGCGGGGAGGCTACCCCTCCCCACCCTTGTAACACCTATTTCCAAGAGAGAGTGTGTTGCATCCTCTCTCCCAAAGGAAATCCTTTTTTCTGCCTTCCCCTGCTTGAGCGGGTCAAGCAGCAGGAGGGCAGAAACCGGTCTGAGGGACTGCAGCACCCTGGGCTGCCGTCAAACCCTGGAAGACTGGTCAAAGCAATACCGGGGGAGGGCTCCTCTAAGAAGCCCCCAGAGTGCATGGAATCATGCCACCAATACTGGCATTAGTATTGGGGTATGATTCCAACATGTTTGATACCCAGGTTCAGAGTTACCATTATGTAGCTGTACCACAGGTATTGTGACCTGTGGCCAGTACAAGGATAAAATGGCTTCCCTGCATTGAACTGGACAGAACTCATTCATGGGTGCCCACACACAGGGACCTGCACCCTGCCATCTGGGCTAGGAGGACCTACCATAAGGGATAACTTGCTGTGAAAGGGTGCATGCACCTTTTCATGCATGCTGCAATGGCAGGCCTGCAACACGTTTTGCATGAGCTCCACGTGTGGCATAATACATGCTGCAACCCATATGGGGGCCCTGGTGTACCAGTGCCCTGGGTACCCAAGTACCATATATTAGGGTCTTACAGGGGTACACCAGGATGCAAATTGTGGGGTATAAAGGTTACCAAAGTAACCAAGAGAGCGCAAACACCGGGGTCCTGGTTAGCAGTCTAAATACTGATAACCAGGCAAAAAGTGGAGGTAACCATGCCAAAAAGAGTGACTTTCCTACAGAATAGTCAGAAGGTAGGTAGGGTTGGGAAGGAGCATGGGTGATGGCAACACTTAAAAACAATGGGCTTCAGCAGCACCCCAGAAAGTAAAGTTACATTGTGGGGAGCAGCTGGAGTAGCGAGAGGAGGAAAGGAGGGATGCCAAAGACGAAGTTGCAGAGCACGAAGAAGTGAGAGAACAGGGCCACTGGGCTTGGGGAAGCTTAGCATATAGCGGGGGTATCATTTTAAATAGGCAGAAAAGCAGTATTAGAGTATGGACCACTGGGAACCACATGAAGTTTCTAAGTAGACCATTCTGAATAAGTGACTTTACAGTACAGATACAGTCTTTCAAACTAGTTGCTTTCAAAGAGTTTAATCTGGAGCAGTAGTATTTCGAAGCAAAGGGTTTCACTCGTGCACCCAAAGCTGGGGGTACAGACTGCACTTAATTTGTGAATTTGTACAAGTAACAACGTTTACTGGACTGCGTTTTGTCATATCCTACTGTGGGTCCATCCAGATCTGGTTGTGCTTTATTTGCTGCCTGACTGCCTTCCATCCTATGGTTTTTTTTCTGCTGCAAGCCTGATTTATTCCCCCCTATACTCCTAATTCCTGTGTATAATTGCACAGAAAAGAAAAAGGTCAGGCTGTATCTTTACCTTCCACCCAAAGGGCTTTGATTAGAGCAGTTTAATTAGTCACAGCCTGTACATTGCATGGCTTTGTTAGGGACCACTGCACAGCGTGACGTTATTTGTACTGGCTCCTTTGCTGAGAGGTCTGGGCAGTGTGACTCTTGCCTCCCTCTGTCTGTTGCTTGTACTAGCTCCTCAGCTGTGTAATCCATGCAGTATGACCTTTGCCCCTCGCTCTCCGTTGTTTGTACTGGCTCCTCAGCTGTGAGGTCTGGGTGTTTCTTGCCCCTTAAGTCACGCCGGACTGCATAGAGAGGTTAAAGTCTCTGCCCCATACTATCCAATGATGAGTATCTGTCAGCAAGCGGCGTCTCAGGGACTTATAAAATCCTGGGTTGCTCATCAGCGATCAATCCAAAGGGTTTCAAAGGAGTCCCTTTGCAGATTGATGCAACCCCTCTCGCATATGTGGAGTATGAGGAGAAAAATCTGTGAGCTCCATTTTGTAGTGAATGCAGAGGACAATGTCCTTGCCAAATCAGACTCTTCAATTAAAGCCTCATCTATCTGGTGTCGGGTAAAGCAGGATAAAATAAGCCAGGGTTTTCAAGGATCATTAACCCCAAGCACAGTCCACATCAGGAACCTGAGGGTATTATTGTGATTGGACGTTGTTAATGTATTGTCTGAAGTGTGGTGGAGACCCCCCCACTTACTGCGCAGTAGACTCAGAGATGCAATCATGGTAGGTGTCCAGCTGTTAAATCTGTTTGTACTGCAAAATGCCAATCTTCCCTTTCTCAACCCTCACCCACATAAAGCCCAAACATCGCAATGAATTACCCTATGAAGAACAGTAATGCAAAACCCCCAAAAAAATGCTTATTTTGCGTATGCATGTTCCTCATAGTATCTCTACACCCTCGGGGTAGACCAGATGAGCTAGTCGTATTGGGGTTAATTTATGGTGTAGTGCTGGTTTGTCCATGTTTCTTTACAAGTGGAGAGCTGACACCCTTTAGGTGAAGACCCCGTCGCATGCAGCCCAGCATGGCTGCAGGCTGTGCCATTCCGTTCAGTGGCCGCACCCCAAAGCCCCTCCAGCCCTCAATCAGCACTCACATCTGGTAAGTTGTACCCCTGGGTCCACTACAAAGAACATGTCTGAGTCAGTTACCTCTATGGTGCCTGCTTATGGTGTTTGTTTGAAGTCATTGTTCGGTGGACACGTAGAGGCGGGGGAGTGATGGCCATTCTCTTCCTGCTGCGTGTGGCAGGTGGTTCATAAATTTGTGCACCTCATCTGGGGTCATGAATATTTGAGGCTTACCTTTGGAAGTGACGCGCAGTCTGGCAGGGTAGAGCGTGACATTGCACATCATGCTTGTAGAGCTTTTGCTTGACCAGAATCTGCCGTCTTGGACTGCTCAGGTGAAATCTGGTTAGAAGGAACCGCATGTTGCCATTGTGCTGGACCCTGCCCCTCTCTTGAGTCACCCTGAGGACAGTGTCTCTGTACCAGTAGTTGAGTAGCTTGGTGATTTAGAGGGAGCAGTGGGACGCTCGACATCGGGCTTTGGGTCTTGAGAAAGGTGCTTCTGCCCAAAGATGGCAGCACGCATGCTTTCAACACATTCTTCTGTCTTTGGCACGTTGATGAATTACGGTATTTACACAATTTGCAAATTGCTCTGCCTTGACCTGCCTTCCAGGGCCTCTTTTTTTGGCTTGACACGGGCAAGTTCAGCTGTCAGCTTGCCTTGTCACCTGTTGAGTGACATCATCCTGCACATCCAGTATTCGCCTTTCTGGTGATTGAGGCACTCTTTCATGTCATTCCTGTGCTGTCAGCTAGTCCACCTTGTTGCTTAATGTAGATAGGCTGCCCAGCATTTCCAGCAGCAGGGTTTTTATGCTTATTTTCCCTTGGGTAGTCAAGTCTCCTGTTCCATATGCACTCTCAAGAGCTGCATCAGTTTGTGTGCTGTCTTTGGGTGCCCTTGTTTTCCCTTTAAAGGTAAGGCCTGTTTGCCGGACGTCTGCCGTGCCTAAGCTGTGGAGGATGTTGGACATGCTGGCGATAAAGCATTGTGTCCAGGGGTAATTTTGCCCAGCAACTGTCACCCTCCATGTGAGCCACCAGCGCCCCGTGTTTTGGTCAAAGTTGATCACTGATGACACCTGCACCGAAGCCGCCCGCACACTGTGTGCGACAGGAGAGGCAGCTCCAGTGGGAGGGGTGCCCCAGATGGACTTAGCCCATGCTTGCTCCCAGGCCTGCCAGGTTCCAGCCCAGCTAAGATCAAGCTACAATCCTCCTGCCATCTCTCATCAATGCCGAAGCCAGCCATGGCCCTTATTGGTACACCCAGGGCCCCTGGTATTACTTAACTGCGACTTTCCTGGTCCGCAGGCTGCTGCCACGCTGACCGCCTTTAACCAGGCCAGGCTGCATCTGAAGCTGGTACCGTGGAGTGGGTTTGAAGATGGGGGGGGGGTTGGTGGGGGCATGGTTGTTAAGGAGGCTGACTCGCCGGTCTCTGCGGAGTATCGGTGTGAGTGCTCTCTGCTTGTGAGCAGTTTCACTAGTTTGCAGTCACCGCCCTCCGTGTCCTCAGGCAAAGTGGCCACCGCCAGATCCTGTAGAGGCAGGAGCCTCACCAGGCCGCTTGCTTCCTCAGGCTGCACTTTCTCCCCCAGCTCCAGTTCCTCTGTGCTGGTGCCGTGTCGTTGCTTAGTGTGTCCCGCAAATATTTCATAGGTGTTCATGTGTCGATGCACCCCTAAAGCGGATACATTTGATGGATTGTAGCTTTGGCCTTGCCAGCTCCTCGTCATCTTTCAGTGCACCCTCTAGTGCACTTTAATTTAAAGAACATTGCTGTAGTTTCTAATTGTAAAGATTGATTTCTACTTTTTTTTGTTAAAGTGGTAAAGTGTCTCTTTACCCGGGCTTAGGCATCTGAAATAACAAGGCACTGTGAAATCGTGCCAGGATCTGTCATCAGTCTTATTCTATCTTGGGCATCTAGAACTACTTTGTCTCAACAGTTGAAATAATTTGACTAGTGTAGACATATGATGCAATAGCAAAAATAATGTATGCATTTTTTGTTGCAGTAGTGTTTTCTTTTTAGGTTTTGCTTACAAGCTGTGCTTGCGAAGTCTGATTTATATTAAAAGAAATAATAATAATTCAAAAGGGGCTTAGAACCCGCACCCATACTTAATATTCGTAGTCTTCCTGGACACTTCTGATTGGTCAGCAGCCTCAGGGTCATGTCCTCAAGGTTCACTTCCGATTTCTCTGCTGTTCTTGGAGCCTGGACGAAGTAGTTTCCGGCTGCTAGCTATTGGTTGGCAGCCAGTCTCCTTGCACTGCTGCATGCTTCGCAAGCTACTCAATTTTTTTTATTACTTTTTAGCGCTCCATAAGTGTGCTTGTGTTTTCAAACGGTCTCCCCTCCTTCGTCGCATTCTTTGCGCATAATGCATAGTTGTTGCTTGTTTTTTTAGTAGACAAGGAGAGATTAATTGATTTGCCCAGAATCACAGGAGGTTGAGCCGACACCAAGACTCCAGTGAAATAGAAGCAAGGTTTTTTTGAGGTAGCATTTTCAAGAACTAAAAATGTGGTGTTTGTCTAAACTTTTAGACATTTATCACTGTGAATTGTCATGAATGCAATTACACGAAATGCATAATGCAAGGTCCAGTTTCTGTATTTGTTCTGGCAGATGTAGGTAGAAGTGTCAGTTTATTGTTCAGTTAATTGAAATCATTACAAGACAAACAAGCTCAGTGAATAATATTTGTGTTAAAATTCGGTCACATTAAAATAACCTATAAAGATAACATAACAAAATAAAAAGTGCAATTCTGTTAAGAGGCAGTTAGTGTTTGTCTCCATTTTCAAGAGATGTTTAGAATTCCTTTGAACCTACGCGCGCCGTGCTGGCTACCCCTACTGACTGGGAAAGCAGCCGCCTTAGTATAGTAACTTATTTTGCACATCTAGCCAAGGCCCAAGCCATCAAGTGTGAAAAGCAGATATTGGATGTCTCAGTGCAAAGTCTGCGCCCCCAAGGCCAAAGCTACAGATTTTATTAACTTTCTTCTATCTGTGGCTAACATGGGGCAGCAGCACAGAAGATGTAACCAACTTTCGTGCTTGTAGGAGCAGAGTCTGCAGGCTCTTTTGTCCCTGTGTGCAGGCCAGGAAGAATTAAAGTCCTTGATTGACAAGACTAATGTTCGCATGTAAAGAATCTGGTGTCGAATTCCTGCATTTATGGCTTCTAGGAGGTATGGCTCAGGGGCCCCGATCAGATTATAGTTGTTTAACACTGATACTGCTGATGGTGATTTGGCTGAGAGTAGATCATGCTCCCTTGAGATTTCCTTTACCCTTCTGTTGATTGATTTTTCCAAACACTGAATGTCAGTGTCTGCTAGTTGAATGGAGACGCTCATTTGAAAGTTCTTCAGTGCTTTACTTAACTGCGTGTGCCACGAGTTTCAAAGATAGTCCTCAAATGATGTGTTAGTGAGAGTGAGAGTGTTGGCCTTCCTGAGCCTGATGTCATATTTCTGGATGGCAGCTTGGCAGTCTAACTGCTGCGACACAAGGCCCAGTTCCATTCTGAGCCTGAAGCGGCAGGTGTGCTTCGGTTGTTAAAAGGATTCTCAAGTGCGCTCTACAGTGGGCTTGTTCTAAGGTGACTTCTAATGATCTAGGAGATGCCAGGTTGCCGTATTGCAGAGCAGGAAGTAGGGTCGCATTTGTTACCCTCAGTATTGGGGCTGACAAAGCGCTTCTTAGACGATTTCTCAGCGGGAGATCCCGTATGAGATGGCAGCAGCTTTTAGTCTGATAGCTTTTTTCTGTCTCCCTACCCCATTATATTTCCTGGCTGTGTTGATGGTCTGTCTTCCAAGGTGCCAAGGTATGATCTTTTTGTTCTTGTACCTTCCAGATACAAGGACTTTTGTTTTTCCTGGTTTGCTTGGAGCTGGTTGGCTATGTTGACTATGTTGAAGGTGTTGGCTATGTTGAAAGTGTTCCTTACTGAGACTTGGACCAACTCCACCTCGGGACCAGACATCGCCATTCCCGACGGATACAGCATCCTAAGGATGGACCAGCCCTTCCTCCCAGGCGGTGGACTCGCCATCGTACACAAGTTGTCACTACGTGTAAAGGCTGTCCCAGAACAACCATGCACCACCATGGAACACCTTCATTTACTGGTCCACTCCAACCACAACTTCTCTATCCGCGGCACCTTGGTGTACAAGCCACCTGGCCCTGGCCCAGCTTTCATAGACTACGTTGTAGACATCGCTACCTCCCAGGCCCTGTTGTCAGACGACTACCTCCTCCTCGGAGACCTGAATTTCCACCTTGAGGACCGTGCCGATCCAAACACCACCGCTCTACTCGACAACCTCGCCACCCTCTGCCTCAGAAAGCTGGTCTCCGCACCCAGACACATCGCAGGATACACACTGGACCCCATCTTCACCTCAAGCAACTGGATCACCATCAAGACCATTTCCACCCCAGACTGGACCGACCACCGCTGCATACACTGCACCCAGCAGCCACACATGCACCCCCAGGGTCTCTCCCAAAGAAAATGGAACAAAATCACCAACAAACGACTCACCTCATTGCTCGCCAAATCCCTCCCTCCGATGACATCAACACAGCAGCGCGCAATCTGAACGCTTGGCTCACTGAATGTGCCGGCCTTCTAGACCCCTCCAGCTAACCTCGGCCAAACACGTACCTAAGAAAGACAGCTGGTTCACCACCAATCTCCAAGAATCGAAGCTTACCCGCAGACGTTTAGAGAAAAAATGGAGGAACAGCCAAACCAGCAAAGACCACACCTCCTTCAGAGCCGCAACCACTGCCCTCCGCCGAAAAATCAAGAACACAAGGAAGGACGCACTCCGGGAGCGCATCAACTCCTCCACACATAACTCTAAGGAACTCTTCTAACTCATCAATGAGTTCACAGACACCCCTACCCCCTCTCCGAAGACACTAGCATCCCCTTGTCGCAGGCCCTCTGCCACAAACTTGGCACCTTTTTCCACCGCGAGATCCAAGACATCTAAGTCCGTTTCCTCCCGGAGAATCCTGGCACCGTAACCTATGACCGACCCACCCCCGCCACAACCCACCCATACCATCCACAACTAGTCCATGCTCACCACATAGGAGACAGCATCATGAACAGCACGCAATCCGGAGCCCCCAAGGACCCCTGCCCACACTACATATCCATCAGAGCCAGCGCATCCATCGCCCCGAGTTCCGGCACACAATGAACTGCTCCATCAACACTGGCACCTTTCCCGAGGACTGGAAACATGCCGAAATAAGCCCTCTTCTGAAAAAACCTTCTGCCGACCCATCAGAACTAAAGAATTTCTGGCCCATCTCACTGCTACCATACCCCACCAAAGTACTGGAGAAAGCAATCAACGCACAACTACGGAATTTTATCGAGACCAACAACTCCCTGGACAGCTCCCAGTCCAGCTTCCGCAGCAACCACAGCACAAAGATAGCCCTTCTGGCAGCCACCGACGACATCTGATTACTCCTAGACTGCCCCCACACCACAGCGCTCAGTCCTTGACCTCTCAGCATCCTTCAACACAGTCTTCCACAGCACTCTACGCACCAGACTCCATGACATAGGAATCCACGGAAGAGCCCGGGAATGGATAAACTCTTTCCTTTCCGGGAGGACTCAAAGGATCAGACTCCTGCCCTACACATCCAGACACACAAGAGTGAACTGCGGAGTCCCCCAAGGATCCCCACTGAGTCCCACACTGTTCAGCGTGTACATGGCCCCTCTTGCAGCCATTGTCAGAAGCCTTGGTATGAACATTGTGTCATATGCCGATGACACACAACTCATTTCCCTCACCGAAGACCCTGACACGGCCAAAAGGAACTTCCACTCAGGAAGGGAAACTGTCGCCACCTGGATGAGAGAAAGCTGCCTCAAGCTCAACTCCGACAAGACTGAGCTCATCATCTTTGGAAACGCCACCTCAGTTTGGGACAACTTCTGGTGGCCCACATCCCTCTACGCCTCCTTGTACCTGCTGAGCACGCCTGCAACCTAGGCATCATCCTTGACGACTCCTCCCTATCCATGACCTGCCAGGTAAACTCAGTCGCCTCCTCCTGCTGGCACACACTCTGCAAACTTATGAATATCTTCGTAGGGATCCCAGCAGACTGACATAGGGCAGTCACCCACCCATTAGTCACAAGCAAGCCCTCTATGCCCACACCTCGACTAGAAACATAAAAAATCTACTACTCATCCAGAATGCCACCACCCGACTCATCCTGGACCTCCCACGCAGAGAACACATCTCCCAATTCCTGAGAACCCTCCACTGGCTCCCGGTCGAGAAACAAATCACCTTCAAGCTACTCACCCACACGTACAGCCATACACAATGCAGGACCATCCTACCTGAACCACTGCGTCTCCTTCTACACTGCCACCAGATCCCTCCGCTCTGCCCAGATGGCCCTGGCCACCATCCCTTGTATTCGTAAAACCACCGCAGGAGGACGATCCTTCAACTACATTGCAGCAAAGAGCTGGAACAATCTCCCCATGCACCTCAGACAAAGCCCATCGCTCACCATCTTCAGAAAGAACCTCAAGACATGGCTCTTCAGATGAGGCCCCTTCCCACTACCCCCCCAGTGCCTTGAGATACTCACGGGTGAGTAGCCGTGTTTTACAAAAACTGATTGATTGATTGATTGAATCAGGGCGTTTAGTGGTCGTTGTAGGCCGGTTTTCGTGCAGTCCATTATCAGTGTCATCAGTGTATTGGAAGATTTGGAATTTTGCGAGGCCAATCTTTGGTAGATCCGGGCTGCTAGCCTTCAAGTGTTTCCCTAAGTCTGCTGTGTACAAGTTGAACAGCAGCCCTCCTGTAGGCCTCTGTTAGTTTCTATTTTCTGAGACATTGTACCTGGGCCTGGTAAAACTTGGACCCAAGTGTGAGTGTCCAGTTAGCTAATAGCTCTTAGGAGTTGTATGGGGATTCCCCATGCTGAAATCCTTCCTCTATAGGATTTCATAGTCCACTCTGTCAAAGGCCGCACTGTACTGTAATCTACGAAGCAGCAGAATAGCGGCTGGTGATTGGTATTAGCTGCTTGCTCCTGCAAGTATGAGAGCACCACAATGTTGTCCACTGTTGAGGCCCCAGGTCTAATCCCTGATTGAAATAGTGGCAGGATTTGTTGCTCCTGTACCCATGCTTCCAATTGGCCCAATAACTAGCGAGCGTACATTTTTGCCTCCACCTCCAGGAGACCTATTAGTCGATAGTTTGATGATAAGTGAGCGGTCCCCCTTTTTTGAAGATTGGGCAGAGTAGAGACCCTTTCCAGGAGTCCAGGACAGTGGCCAGCTGATAGATGCTGTTAAAATACTGAGACAGTGTCCCTGCCCAGTCCAGCGGAGATCATTTGAACAGGAAGGCTGGTAGGCCATTCGGCCCTCGGGCGCCATCCTTCCTAATGCTCCTAATGGCAGTCTCTATCGTACTAACGGAGAAGTGGTTCATCTCCGTGCCTTTTGCCTCTTCTGGGGCAACTAGCTGATCAGCTTCGCTCGCTAGATTTTCTTCTACGGTTTACGAGGGTGTTTCACTGTGAAGGGGGGATGTGCACTGGGTCTTCTCAAGCCTATTGCTGGTAATGCCCGGTTCCGGTTGGATGGCTGTGTACAAATGTGTAATGTGAGAGACCCAAGTGAGCTCTCCAACACCATTCTCCCTAGACACGTGGCCGTTCCTTATCTTGTTAACATGCCCCCAGAAACGGACGTGATTTGGGTCCTTTAGAAGCTGGAATATGGTTTACCATTCTTTCTGGTCTTTTGCCACCTTGCTTTCCCATGTTTCTTCAGTAATCTTCTAATGTTTGTTATCTGAGCTGCTGTGTCGTGTGTGGGATTTTGTCTGAGCTTGCGTAGGGCTCTACGAAGCACCCGTCTTGCCTTGAGCATGTTTTTGTCCAGTTGTAATGTCACGCTTTTCAAGGCCGGGTGAGAAGGGTAAACACCTGATGGCTTGCCGTGCAACAAAGAGATAAGATCGCCCACTGACTTATCCCACCATTCAAGGTTCAGGTTAGGCTCCTGATGATGAGATTTTAACCATAAGCCTATTTTGGGTGAGTACTCTGGTCTCTACTTGATTCTTCTTACCAATTGTACCTTCCAGTGCCTGTTGATGCCCCTACCACAGAGTTCAGTTCTCCTGCCTGAACTTGTAGGTCTGTGGTACATCTCAGCAGGTTATGATCGCTCTCGGACTTCAAAGTGGCTAAGTCTCTGCATGATCTTTTCTGAGAGTTACACATAGTAGTTGAGCCTCCCTTGAAAGATGGGGTAGAGGGGCTTCCTTTCAGATTGTCCACCCACTCCTGGCAGGTTGAAGTTAATTTGAAAGGTAAGAAAACGTTTTGCAATGGTTGGCGGCCTTTGTTTCAGGGAGTGTCCTCCAGTTATACATCTAGCCCACTTACATTGAAGTCTCCCAACATGGCTATTTCACGGCCGGGCTGACTAAAGATGAGTTTCCAGATTCTCCAGGAATTCGAAGATTGACTGAATGTTTGCTTTTTTTTTTTTGAGTGTTTATATAGCAGTTGATCAGTATCAAGTCTACCTTCTTTCCAGCGATGTTCACACTGCTGATGGAAATTACTTGGCCGTTTTGCTGTTGATTGTCAGCTCAGTGGCTGCCAAACAAACTGCATGCTTGATAAAGGTAGATAAGCCACCAGAAAGGCTGTCCAAAGATACTTGGGAGATGGAACGTGTTCCCAGGTTTCTTGCATACAGATTATGTCATTTGAGTTTAAAAAAAGACCTTGCTTCACTGGACCTAGCAGTGCTCCTGAGACCTGCCACGTTCCATGACAAGATTGACAGGGATTTGGATGAGCTCAAAGGGTTGAGCTCTATGCCCTGCGTAGTGCTAGGACTTATACCTTGATCCTTCCCAGTTCCTCTGCTTACTTTATGAGAGTGAGTTTGTGGCCATGTGGACCTCTCTTCTGTTTTGTGAGCAGGCTATGGTTATAGTCTGCGGGCCTACATTGGTAGGGGTCCAATGATTTAGTTCGAGGGGCGATATCCTTGCCAGCAGGGGCATGATAAGTTGTATTTGCCACTAAATAGTGGGCCTGCTCTCTGCTGCTCTTGTGGCTGCTTGCGCCTGCTGTCTCCATGCGATGTAGTTGTTGCTCGCTCCTTGCATTTATTTGCTGAACGGGATAGTTTTCCTGTGCGCCTTGTGGACTGGAATACTCCCTTGCGCCCTCCTTGCTGCAGGGGTCTGTTGACATCTTTACTGGGATTGCTTTTGAGCAAGCCCTTATACCTTAAATTCCCTGATCCGGAGAGGCTTTCTGGTCCCTTGGGCTCCCTGGAGTCCTTGCTGATCATCTATTTCTGTTTTCAGCTGGTGAAATAAGCCCAGTGGCTTCTTCTGCATCCTGCCCCCTGGAAGGAACCATCTTTGTTACTGATATTTGTTCTTGTACTTGAGCAGGCTGTGGTGTCTTGGTTGTGCCTAATGGTAGTATTTGTACTTTGGATATGCTTCCCCTTTACCTTCGGAAGGAGGCTAGCAGTGGTTCTGCCACTTGTTCTTGTTGCTGGCCTTTTTTTGTTAATCGTGTCTGGAAAATTGGGAACAGCTTTGCTGTGCTACTGTCTTCCAGAGCTTCAGAGGCGGTATATGTTTTCTGCCTTTTATCAATACTACTTTGGCTTCTTAGTTTCTGAGCTTTCTTTTTTAAATTTTTCTTCTCTCCTTGTGAGGCCAGTGGTTAAAGCTTGAATGAGCTTAGTGGGTGAGTTGCTAGATTGTGTAGAGTCACCTTGATTGGTGGTGACAACTTCAATGCTTGGCTCCGATTTTTCATGCTTAAAGGTCTCTAGTCCCAGACCTGGGGAAGGGATTGTTTCTGAAATGAAGCACTTGGGCCCAGGAGGTAGATGAAAAGGGATGCCTGGTGTTGCCGCTGGTTCTGCTATGCCTGGACCTTGGCTTTAGACTGGTTAACACTTTTGGAGGGAAGATGTTACTACTGCGGTTTCGTCTCTTCTTGCCATTGCCTTGACTGCTCCGACTAGTTTGCCTGTTTACGACTAGAAAAATGCTTTTTGGGATGCACAAACCCAAACTACGATTCGGTAGCTTGTTACCGAATCGCAATTTGGGTTTTGCGATTCGGTATTAGGAAGGGGCGTATTCAGGGTGTCCCTTCCTAATACCAAATCTAAATGGAATATATGCTTTGTTTTGTGATTGTGAATGCGGTCGCAAAACAATCGCAGTTAACACCAATTTCATATTGGTGTTAACCCATTCACAAAGTTGTGAATGCGTGCAAAAATGTTTGAGCAGGCAGTGGTCACACGGACCACTGCCTACTCTTAAAAAATGAAACAAACGTTAAATTTTTTTCTTTTTAAATGCAGCATGTTTTCCTTTCAAGAAAACGGGCTGTTTTAAAAAAAAAAAAATTAAAAGCAATCACAGACCACAGACATGGTAGTCTGCTGAAACCAGCAAGCCACCATCCCTGTGATTTAAGCGATTCCCGGTGGGTCGCAAATTGTGACCTACCTCATTAATATTAATGAGGCAGGTCTGTTTGTGAGCCACCGGGAATTGCGAAAGAAACTCAGTGGAGTTTCTTACATTTGGAATTGCGATTCCCTAATTGCGATTCGCATGGAATCACAATTAGGGAAGCACTATTCCTAATATACGTACATGTGGCCCTAAGTCTCATGAGGGAAATCAAGGCTCTAATGAATGCAAATTTGGTGAGGGGACAATGTCGTGGGGTATTTAAATGTGTCTGGCGTGTAGTCCGGCTGGCCAGTGATAGTGTTGAAAGTCAGGGCACAACAGACCTGTTTGCTGTGATCTGTCTGCCAGTTTTAATTTAATATATTTTTTTTTTAATATTTGAGGTATGTTGTTTGCCCAAATAAGTGACGTGATTTGGTTTTCCATTGTATTACAACAAATATATGGAACATAAATTGGTAAGCTTTCAAGAAAAAATAATAATTTTGGTAATACTCTTAGAATATTTTGCTTGAAACAGATGATCAATTTTATTTGGGATAATCACCTCCATGGGCCTTACATGTTTTTTTTAAGCCTCGAGTGCGTTCCTGGATCGTATGGCAAATATTCAAAGAATGACTTCAGTTTTGAAGTTATTAATCTTGTAACCGAGAAATGTATCATTGCTTTTAAGTTATGCATGATCAGAGTCTAAGTCGGAGGAGGTGAAAATAATCGAGATTATCAGTTTATAATTGTAAATTTGCTAATAAAGGGCTTATTTGGCATCCAGGAATCTCATTATTACTGTGCAAACTAATTTCCAGAGGTTAGATGAGGACCACAAAAACTAGATGGGCATCTTTGCCATTTCCCACAACATATAAGGGCTTGCTAGACTGTTTATTAATAATGAAAGATGTCTTGTGATTATGATAAAGAACCTTTCTCACATTCGTAGTGTTTGAACATCTGAGCCAGTCTATTAACGCCCATGTATAGTTCAATTGAACTGGTTAAGTTACAGATATTGAACACCTATTGAATAAGAATGAGTGTACCTGTCCTTTCATATATATTGAGCTTGGATACGTGGAGGAGCTGGGTGCCCTGTGACAGTGATCCAGGCATGTGTAGGTTAATCAGGAATCGCTTCCTTCATATGCAAAGCAGCAGCGCTTTGGGTAAGGTCATTTAGTCATGGGCTGCGTTGGTGCACAGGTGATGGGCCTGGGAGTGCTTTCTCTCTCTAGAGAGTAAGCCTTTAAATTGTGATGTGTCAAGCAGATAGAAAGACTCCCCAAGAGAAGAGAGGTATAAGGGGTATAGAAAAAAAGGAGTGGGTTGTAGAGAGAAGGTTGCTGGGGATTTAAAGGCTGTGTGCTTGGACAGAATAGTATTCTCTGAACAGTCTAAGCCAAAACCCCTTTTCCCTTAAAAAAAAAAAAAAAGAAACATAGTGTGCCCAGATATAAGTATGGTACCGAGACTAGACCTCATGGTACTGCAAACCAGTCGGGCATTTGGTGCTCTAATATTATGTTAATGCAGTTTTTCTACAAAACATTTTCTCCATTTAGGGGCCTTCAGAGCTCTTTGGTGCAGACGTTGTCTCCTGTGATTTTATCCATGTAGTGAAATGTTTTTTGGGGGATGTAAGTGGAAAGGCCCTGACCTGAATAATGGGAGTTGACAATGTGCCTTTTTCCCTGAGGATGTGCTCTGTAGAGGAGTTGGCCCTGCGGCATCTATTCCAGCAATGTGTAAAATTAGTATGTTTGTGTTGCCTGTGCGAGGTGTATGGCTTGTGGGGTTGTAGGTTGTTTGGCCCTTCCCACCCGTGAAGGGGTCGCCTGTTTCCTGGATCTTCTGAGACCGTATACTTCAAGGGTTGACCACTACCTTTTCTGTCTCTTGGTTCTTGATCATGCAGTTGGTTGAGGGGTGGTGGACATTTCTATTTTTCTCTTAAATAATAAAAACAGATTCAGATTATAGACATCTGAGATTCCTGTTGTGACCTGCAGGATTAATGTATTGAATTTTCAATAGAAGTAATGTTAGCCAGGACATGATCCCAGAGATGCCTAAAACACAAATGCTATATTGTGCTGGGACTCTGCTTTTGTCCAGGACTTCTTGTGAGCAGCACACACTTTGTTGTGTACTTCTTATGATTCATCTTTGTTGTAAAGTTTCTGATGTGCTTCTGCTGCTCATGTGTCCTTACAGGCCCTGATTTTGTTGTGCTGTTGCTCTGTTCCTGTTTGCATTGTTCATTTGTCTTGTGTTCTGTTGCTTTGTGGCTGCCTTGTTCGTAGACTGTTCGCTTCCCCTTGTGTATCTCTTGGCTTGTTTTCAAGTGCATGTAGTGTTGGCGTTTTCCCCATGTTTCATGTATGTTGTTGCACTGCCTTGTCTCATTGTGCATACTGCTGGCGGAACCTTGTCTTGCCCATGCGTTTTGCACGCTCTGTCTTGCAACGTGTTACCTTCTCCACTGCCATGTTGTAGTCTGTTGCTCAGTGCTGTGCCTGATTCTGAATGTTAAGAGTCATGTCGCCTGTCCAGTGGCCTCTTTCTTCATGTTGTTGCCCAATGCCTCCTGTCTTGTTCTGCATGTTGTCCTCTGCCCGGTGTTTTATTTTGTACTCCCTGTTGTGTCTTGCGTAGCAGGCATACATGGAAGGTGACCTGCCTGCTCCCAATGATGAAGAGTTTTCTGGAGATTCCTCCATACACCTCCACGGTAGCAGCCTGACTAACAGTGCCCCGATAACACCGGCTTCTGACCACGCGCCCCCGGCGCAGGTTTGTGCGCATGAATTCCTATTGTGTGTGTCCTGTGACCGTGAGAACACTAACACCATGGTCAAATGTTAAAGTTGAAAGTGGCTTTCTCTCTCCTACCCTTCATGCTCAATTCCCCCTTCCTAATAATACCCCATCCCATAACTGATGCTGCCATTATTACCTTTTGATGCTTCCTTATCCCCGACTGCACTACCCTCCCACCTGGTTCTCATCTCTGCAACTCTACCTTTCCTCACAGTGACTTATCCCCTCTTCTTGTTAGGCTCCATATTCTGTATCTCTCCCCTTCCATAAGCTTTCCTCCCTCCGTTTGCCTCACACTCTTCCCACATTGCTCCTCCCCCTCTCCCTGCACCTTCTCCCCTGCATCATTTTCCCCTCCGTGCCGTCCCCCTGTTTATACCTTTCCCCAGCCCTATGCCTTTCCTGCTTCACTGTCCTTTACTGCTCAGTTCTTTCTGCCCATATATACCTTCTCCCCTTCCTGCACCTTCTGCCATTCTGTGCTTTGTTCCACCACCCTGCACCTTTTTCCTTCCTCCCTCCTCATCCACCCTATTTATCTCTCTCTCGTCTACCCCAGAGTTCTCTTCCTTGTCTGCCCCTTACTTCTTCTTTCTCTGCCCTTTGGTTCTCCATCCTCGACCCCAGCTATGTTGTTTTTTCTCCTCCAGTCAGTGGATTTCTGCTTCCTCCTTCTCTGCCCTGTGATTCTCTTCCTCCTCTGCCCAGTTCCCTTCCTTTGCCTTCTCCACCCGAGGTCCATATTCTGTGTCTTCTCTGCCTATAGTTCTCACCTCCGTCTTTCTCCATCCTGTGCTCCCTGTCTCCACTTGGTGGTTTCTTCTGTCTTACTCTGTCTTGCTGGCTTGCTTAATCCTGCTCCACTCTCTTGGCTTACCTCTTTCTCTTTAACCCTGCGGATCTCTACATCCTCTTACACCCCATGGTTCTCTTCTTTTTCTGCCCCCTACTTCCTCCCACCGTTATCATATCTCCACTTTCCCCAGTTAGCTCACTTCCTTCTCCTTCATCTGTTAGCTTGCTTTCTTCTCCCCTTCCCCCATTTGGCCTCCTTCATCCTCTGCCTGCCCCACATGTCCTCTTGTTATATTCTGTTTCCATGACAGTCCTCGACTGGCACTTACCTGCCCCATTCATTATTTCACTGGCTTGAATCTGTATCTCCTGCTTCACCTCTACTCAAAGCCTCACCATGCTACCACTCATCCCCAAGCCTGCTTTTTGCCACTTTGTGCCTATCATGTTCGTTCTTGTGTTTGGTTTCATTGTAAGTGAAGTGTTGGAGGGTTGCCTGCTGTGGAAGCACTAGTTGTATGTTTCACACATTCTTGCATGGGCACTTGCAGACAGCCTGTCCCTGCAGGCTTGCAAACTTCTGATGATCTTCTGTTGTGCCTGGAGATTATAATGGATGCCCCTTGCTTGCTGGTTCTTGTACCACGTGCGCCTACAGTCGGATAGATTGGAAAAGCTCTGCCATTACTTTCTTTGCCTCGGGGCTGGCAGAGTGGTCTGTTTTTTATTTTCACTTTACTTACAGACTATAGGAAGTATGGCCGCTCCTCATCTCTTCAGCATCTGAAATGTACAGGCTCTTGATGCAGAAATTCTTCCTTATGTTTCTAAAGTTTCAGTGTTTAAAATTCACTTCTTCACTCTGAATTTAACTCTTCTGCCTTTGGTCCTCAGAAAAGTACCTGGGACGATGACCAGACAACTGCAGAGGATAACCGGTGAGCTCTTGCATTCTTTGTAGGATGAAACTCCTCCCCAGCCCCAAATATTTTTTATTCTTCAACACTTGTATTGTATGATCTGTCTCATGAATGATTGCAGCTGATGACTTTTGTGTGACATGTCTTTCAGGTCTCTCACGTCAACTGAAAGTCTGCGCCAGCTCTCGGAGCAGCTCAATGGCTTGGTGTCCCAGGTACAGTTCTGGAGGTGCTGCTGTGTCCCTCTAATGCTGTGTTCTTCTGCGATAGTCCTCAGTATGGGTTAGGGTGTCTTTGGGCCATGTTCTCTTAAAGTGAAGCATCGTCTGGAGCTTTCAGTGGATCATGTGACTGTGGCTGGCAATGAATCCGGCTTCAGCATCTCTGGCGCCTCCGTCCCAAAGTAGCAAAGTGCCACTTGCTTCAGCACTTTCACATCATCGGTGAGGACTAGTCTGAGGTCAGATTGTGAACAGAGCGTTTTAGAAATATTAAAAATGCACATCCAAAGCATACAAGGTCTGCAGTGCACCTTTGTGCGTCGGGTGTCTTTCTTAGGAGACTGTAGTGGGCCTGCACAGGTCTTTGATGCATCGTGTCTCCCCTCTAGTGGAGCATACACACTCTGCTCTGCAGTAGCAGTTGGGTTTTGAGATCTGCGGGTCGGCCGGACGCCGCATTGGGTCATGGTGTTCTTGTGCCATCAGTTACTTTGAGCTGTGCGTTTAGTAGACTACTAGTCACAGAGTATATGCATGTGCTGCTAGTTTTGGAGTGTCATGTACTGCCCGTTGCTCTCACTGTCTGATGTAAGTTTGCTGTAGACCTGGGCCCTCATTTAAAATATTTTGGTTGGTGCTGGACTCTATATCCTAAGCATTAGAAACAGGTCTTTCACAGTATTTCTTCATTAGATTTCCATTTAGATCCTTCAGGTATCTGTGGCACTAGGATTTGGCCATCATTTGATGTGATGGGTGGGTTTAAGCGAGACCGCTTTAAAAAGTTCACTCCCCACATCTCCTTTCGCACCCTTACTTCCAGTTCAGTTGTGAAAAGGAAAAGCCTATTCCAGCTTCTTGTTAGCAGTCCAGAGGCCCACTGTCTTAACTTTCACCCAGACCAGAGTGATCAATAAAATGTCAGTACCCAGCCCCAATAAACAGTTCTATTTGTTCTGCAGAAAACGCTGGCCTGTGTTACTGAAACTGGAGTATATATTTTTTTTTTAAACAAATATACAGAAGTGAATGTGTGCCTGGCATAGCCATTCTGAATAGATGTGATAATGCATTATATTCTCTATAAAGACGCACTTCTTCTGAAATGTCGTTTGAGGATAGAGATCCATCAGACAACTCACTTTTCACGAATAATTTAGGAATCTAACAAATTATAATCAGAAAAGCTGTGCATCTTCCCTTAGAGTTTTAATATGGACCCTCTTCCCTACATATGGATAGCCCCATATATGTAAGTGTTTGTGTCAACTGCGTACTATGCTAGAGTCCATTCCTCTTGATGGTTACTTCTAGATTTGCCCCCTTCTTAGGAACCTCCATTGTGTAGGATTACCACCTTCTGAAGCTGCTGTGGCCAGGATTGTTCCCACTCTGAAACTGCTGTGAAGAGGATTGTTCCCATTCTGAAGCTGCTGTGGCTAGCATTGTCCCCAGCGCAACATCACAAAACCAAATAAAATGATAGACGGAGTGTTGAAACTTTTCAAACACTCATCCCCAGTCACAGATCTGGGTTTAATCCATCGTTATTTTGCTCGCCACGTCACCCCAGTTTGGTCCCAGCCATATGCAAATCTTTCTTGTCCCTGTTCCCATTGGAACAGTCCAGCCCGAACTGCTAGGCCAGGTTCTCCCCGAACAAGAAACAAGCATCCTGGGACTGGTTTCAGGGTATCACCATTCATCAGCCAGGCTAGCTTGAATCCAGTGGCGCAGCGAGCAAGGGACCCACGTCTGGGCATACCCTTCCCACTTAGGGCAACTTTAGCAACATAAAAGGATGATAGATGGAGTACTGAACAATGCAATGTGGATAGAATTGTCCCCTCTCTGAAGCTGCTCTAGATAGGATTGTCCCGATTCTGTAGCTGCTGTGGATAGGATTCCTCTCACTCTGTAGCTGCTGTGGATAGAATTGCTCCCACTCTGAAGCTGCTGTGGATGGGATTGTCCCCACCCTGAAGCTGTGGGTAGGAATGCACCTTCTATGTAGCTACTGAGGATAGAATTGCCCTTACTCTGAAGCTGCAGCGGATAGGATTGTCCCCACTCTGAAGCTGCTGTGGGTTGGGTTGTCTCCACTCTGTAGCTGCTGTGGATATTATCGTCCCCACCCTGTAGCTGCTATGGATACTCAGAAGCTGTGTCGATATAATTGCTCCCACCCTGTAGCTGGTGTAGATAGAATTGTCCCCACTCTGAAAGTACTCTGGATAGGATTGTCCCCTCTCTGAATCTGCTGTGGATAGGATTCCTCCCACTCTGTAGCTACTGCGGAAAGGATTGTCCCCTCTGTTGATAAGATTTTCCCCACTCTGAAACTGTGGATAGGATTGACCCCTCTATGGAGCTGCTGTAGATAGGAATGCCCCCTCTCCGAAATTGCTGTGGATAGGATTACCCTCACTCGAAACTGTTGTGAATAGGATTGCTTCCTCTCTGCAGCTGCTGTGGATAGAATTGTCCCCACTCTGTAGCTGCTGTGGATAGAATTGCTCCCACTCTGATGCTGCTGCGTATGGGGTTGTCCCCATTCTGTAGCTGATGTGGATAGGATTGTCCCTACTTTGTAGCTGCTGTGGATAGAATTGCCCCAACTCTGTAGCTGCTGTGGATAGGATTGCTCCCCCTCTGTAGCTGCTGTGGATAGGATTGCTCCCCCTCAGAAGCTGCTGTGGATAGGATTGCTCCCCCTCAGAAGCTGCTGTGGATAGGATTGCTCCCCCCTCAGAAGCTGCTGTGGATAGGATTGCTCCCCCCTCAGACGCTGCTGTGGATAGGATTGCTCCCCCCTCAGAAGCTGCTGTGGATAGGATTGCTCCCCCCTCAGAAGCTGCTGTGGATAGGATTGCTCCCCCCTCAGAAGCTGCTGTGGATAGGATTGCTCCCCCTCAGAAGCTGCTGTGGATAGCATTGCTCCCCCCTCAGAAGCTGCTGTGGATAGGATTGCTCCCCCCTCAGAAGCTGCTGTGGATAGGATTGCTCCCCCCTCAGAAGCTGCTGTGGATAGGATTGCTCCCCCCTCAGAAGCTGCTGTGGATAGGATTGCTCCCCCCTCAGAAGCTGCTGTGGATAGGATTGCTCCCCCCTCAGAAGCTGCTGTGGATAGGATTGCTCCCCCCTCAGAAGCTGCTGTGGATAGGATTGCTCCCCCCTCAGAAGCTGCTGTGGATAGGATTGCTCCCCCCTCAGAAGCTGCTGTGGATAGGATTGCTCCCACCTCAGAAGCTGCTGTGGATAGGATTGCTCCCCCCTCAGAAGCTGCTGTGGATAGGATTGCTCCCCCCTCAGAAGCTGCTGTGGATAGGATTGCTCCCACCTCAGAAGCTGCTGTGGATAGGATTGCTCCCCCCTCAGAAGCTGCTGTGGATAGGATTGCTCCCCCCTCAGAAGCTGCTGTGGATAGGATTGCTCCCCCCTCAGAAGCTGCTGTGGATAGGATTGCTCCCCCCTCAGAAGCTGCTGTGGATAGGATTGCTCCCCCCTCAGAAGCTGCCGTGGATAGGATTGTCCCTTCTCAGAAGCTGCCGTGGATAGGATTGTCCCTTCTCAGAAGCTGCCGTGGATAGGATTGTCTACACTCTGAAGCTGCTGTGGGTAGGATTGTCTACACTCTGAAGCTGCTGTGGGTAGGATTGCCCCCAGTCTGAATCCTCTGTGGATAGAATTGCCCCAAGTCTGAATCCTCTGTGGATAGGATTGTCCCCACTCAGAAGCTGCTGTGGATAGGATTGTCCCCACTGTGAAGCTTCTCTGGGTTGCATTGTCCCCACTCTATAGCTGTTGTTGTTAGCATTGTCCCGACTATGTAGCTGTTGTTGTTATCATTGTCCCCACTCTGTAGCTGTTGTGGCTAGGATTGCGCCCACTTTGTAGCTGCTGTGGATAGGATTGTCCCCAATCAGAAGCTGCTGTGGATAGCACTGTCCCCACTCAGAATCTGGTGTGGATAGGATTGTCCTCACTCAGAAGCTGCTGTGAATAGGATTGCTTCCACTCTAAAGCTGCAGTGGATAGGATTGTGCTTACTATTTAGCTGCTTTCGGTTGAATTGTCCTCTCTATGAAGATGCTGTGGATAGGATTGTCCCTTCTCTAAAGCTGCTGTGGATAGGATTGCCCCCACTCAGAAGCTCCTTTGGGTAGGATTGTCCCTACTCAGAAGCTGCTCTGGATAGAATTGTCCCCACTCTGAAGCTGCTGTGGTTTGGATTGTCCCCTCTCTGAAGCTGCTGTGGTTTGGGTTGGCCCCTCTCTGAAGCTGCTATGGATAGGATTGTCCCCACTCTGTAGCTGTGGATAGAATTGCTCCCACTCTGAAGCTGTGGATAGTATTGTCCCCACCATGTAGCTACTGTGGATAGGATTGCTTTCACTCTGTAGCTGCTGTGGATATGATTGTCCCCACTGAGAAGCCTCTGTGGATAGGATCATCCCCACTCTAGCTGATGTGGATACGATTGTCCCTACTCAGTAGCTGCCCCAATTCTGTAGCTGCTGTAGCTAGGATTGCCCCCTCTCTGAAAATTGCTGTGGATACGATTACCCCCACTCTGAAACTGCTGTGAATAGAATTGTCCCTACTTTGTAGCTGCTGTGGATAGAATTGACCCGATTCTGTTGCTGCTCTGGATAGGGTTGTTTCCCCTCAGAAGCTGCTGTGGATAGGATTGTACTTAATCTTAAGCTGCTTTAGATTGGTTTGTCCCCTCTCTGAAGCAGCTGGGAATGGGAATGTCCCCACCCTATAGCTGCTGCGAGCAGAGCTGCCCCCATTCTGTAGCTGGTGTGGATAGGATTGTCCCCTCTCTAAAGCTGCTGTGAATAGGATTGTCCCCACCCAGAAACTACTGTGGATATGATTGTCCCCACTACGTATCTGCTGTGGATAGGATTGTTTCCCCTTAGAAGTTGCTGTGAATAGGATTGTGCTTAATTTTTAGCTGCTTTGGATTGGATTGCCCCCTGTCTGAAGCTGCTGGGGATGGGATTGTACCCACACTACATCTGCTGTGGACGGAGCTACCCCCACTCTGAAGCTGCTGTGGGTAGGATTGTCCCCACTCTGAAGCTGCTGTGGATAGGATTGCCCCTCTTTGTAACTGCTGTGGATAGAATTACCCCCAATCTGAATCTGCTGTGGATAGGATTGTCCTCACTCAGAAACTGCTGTGGATAGTGTGAGAAACTGGCATATTGTTGCAGTACCCTCCCACTTTTTGCCTGGTTTCTGAATGCAACTTGGACTGGAGTGCACTGGGATCCTGCTAACCAGGTTCCCAGTGGCAGTGTTATTTCCCTAAAACATTGTAAAAGTGATTGGATACACCTTTAGCTACCACTAGTGAAAGGTACTCAGGTACCCAGGGTATGGGGTACTATGGGTAAGCCCCTGAGGGCAGCAGCACTGATTGTGCCACTCTCAGGAGCTGTGCATCCAGGTGCACCCAGCACTGCCATAGCAAGCTGTGTGTCCTGGTGCAAACCTAAAATGCAAATTCGACATGGCACACTCCCTGTGTGCCCTGTCCACCCTAAACTGCATATGTTATGGGTAAGTCACCCCTCTGGCAGGCCTTTCAGCCCTAAGGCAGGATGCACCATACTATATGTGAGGGCATAATTGCATGAGCAATATGCCCCCACTGTGTCCTTGCCAAACCTGGGACATAGTGAGTGAACAGAGCAGCCATTTTAATATATGTGCATGACACTGGTCAATACTAGTTTCCCAGCTACATAATGGCTAATCTAATCCGGCATTGTTTGGTATCAAACAACTCAGAATGATAAGTTCAAACTGGTACCAGTACTGGATTTATTATAAAAGTACCCAGAGGCCACCTTAGAGGTGCCCCCTACAAAAACTGTTTCCAGCAAGCCTGCCGGATCCAGACAGGCAGTACACAAACCCTGGGGGAGATCCCTGTCTCTCTGGTTTGTGAAATAAAGCCCTTCCTGGGTGGAGGAGCTAACACCCCCTTCCTTCAGGAATGTGCACTGTCCTGGCAGTGAGCTTCAAAGGGCTACCACCCTTGAAACCCAACTCCCAGGCCTGCTGCTAGCAGCACATGGCCTCCCCCTTTGCAAACCCCCACCTCTGGAGGGAGCAAAGGTGGGAAAACCTCATAGAGCGTAGGAGGAGTGGCCTCATTGAGCATGCACCACCCCTAGGGGCTTGCATGCGAAGTGTACCTTTCATTTAATTTTCCTTGATCTTGAAATGGAGGAAAATAACCAATTAGGTTTAGGGAAGTGACCCTTCCCACATGAAGTGGTCACTGAAGTGGGTGTAGCCACCCAAGGTAAGTGTCCCATTGGACACTACCAGTTTCCCTCTAAAACGCCCACTAAATTCAGTATTTAGTGGGCTCCCCTAGACCAAGAATCTAGACTTGAAACAGATTTGAAAAGACAGAGAAGACCAGCACCAAAAGAAGACCACAGCAAGAGAACCGAGGACCTGCTGCACAAGAAAAGGTGCCAAACCTTGCCTGCTGCACCCATGACCCAAAAATCACTGCTGTGGAGGAGCTGGGCACTGGACCGACCCCAAGAAACCCAGGGGACCTCCCTCCTTCAAGAATCCCCCCAGATCTCCCTTCTGAGTGGAGGTACCACTCAAAAACCAAGCAAGAACCAACAAACTGGTGAGGGTCACTTCACTGAACTGGTGATATCTCCGCAACCGGAAGTCGTAGGCAGACCCGACAACACACAGACTACTGCCCGGATGTGACCCACAAGTGTGCCAAGTTTGGTGCACTGCGCCCCCTAGTGGCCGAGTTAGGCAAGTACCCTGGGTACTGGTGAGCTGATGTCGGACAAGCAGAAAACTAGCTCCCTCAGGGCTGAAAAAGGATAGGAAGGAAGCCCCAGTCGAGGGACTTCAGGAACGCCCCGGACTTCCGACCAGAGTGCAGCCCTCAAAGAGACTCAGCTCCATAGTCTCCGTTGCGCACAGCTCCTGGATCTCCAACTCACCCTACACCTGACCGTCCTGGGGCTTGCATCGCGGGATCTGCTGTGTGCCCAGGGCCCCCAACCCCTTGCGACCTCAACAGCCCAAGGGGCCCCCAAGCATCATCTTTAAATCTGCAAACCAGCTTCTTTTCCAAGTGGCCCCTCTCGGTGGCCCTGTACCAAGAACCCCTCCAACGCTGCTCCCGCCGGAAGCGGGAGCCGCCTGAGACTCTCCAGCTGGCACAGTGTGCCCACCAACCACTCCGGCCACCCTGCAAGAGAAGAGACTGGTAACTCAACTGTGTGATTTTTACTGCATTTTTAAAGGTGGCTGTACATTGATTCCAATGGCGCATACTTACGCACAGAAAGACTGACTTTGCCCAAACATTGAAAATTCATAACTTTAAAAGTACTTAACGTATTTTAAAGATCTTGGTCTTAAAATGTATATAAAAGGTTGAAGTATTTTTATAAAATCTGGTCTCGAGTTATTTATTGAGTGAGTGGCGCATGATTGTATTTGTGAGTACAGCAAATGCTTAGCACAGCTCCTGGATTAGCCTAACTGCTCGACCAGCTACCTTAAAAACTGGAGCATTAGGTGGTTTAATGTTTACCTTTGGAAACCAGCGTGTGGTTGCCTGAACCATCTGCATAATGTACTCGATTTGTACACTACTTAGAGGGGGTAGGCGTCCAACAGATAGGATTGCCCCCACTCAGAAACTGCTGTGTATACGGTGGCTTCCACTCTGAGACTGCTGTGGGTAGGATTGTATAGTGGCGTCCCCCCTGAAAAGTGAGTTTATCTTTTCAGAGCCATTGTATGCTATGTGCCATTATGTTTTAAGCAATTCAGGAGAGCATACCTTGTATTTATATGTTGCCTGTATATCATGTCATGATGCTTCCTGATTCCAGGGCAAGATTGTCAGCAAGCATTCTGACATTCTATTGGAAGTCTAAACTGTACACGCCCACCTCTATCCAAATGTCTAATCCCTGTTCTTCTACCTGTTGCTACGAGTCGAAGCCCTGCACTTCCCACCTTTAGTCACAGCTCTGATGTGTGGAAGTGCTGGGCTCAGAGCAGTAATAAACATTTGAAAGGGTCCGATTGTTTATTACTATTCTGAGCCCAGCTTTTCCACCCATTTGCATCTCTGGGCCTTGTCCTTTTTATCTTTAAATATGTCTCTAAGCATCACCCCTCTACCTTTAGGCACAGCTCTGAGCCCTGCCCTTCCACCGTGAGACACACTATATGGCCCTGCTCTATCACCTTTAGATGAAGGTGTGAGCCTGGCCCTTCAAACACAATTACATTTCAATTTTTCTATACTGTCACTTCTTCACCTTGAATTATTTTTTTTCCTTTTTAGACTTCATCTTACGTAAATGGAGAAAACACAGCAGTCAGTAGTAACACCAAAGACCTGGAGGTAATTATCTACCAAGCATCAGAGGGGTTTTCACTGACACTACGTCAACTCTCTTGTCCCATTCTGCGTGCTGCTTGGCCTGCCCCGCCGCCCTCTGCTTGGCCATGCCCCGCCGCCCTCTGCTTGGCCATGCCCCGCTGCCCTCTGCTTGGCCATGTCCCGCTGCCCTCTGCTTGGCCATGCCCCGCTGCCCTCTGCTTGGCCATGCCCCGCTGCCCTCTGCTTGGCCATGCCCCGCTGCCCTCTGCTTGGCCATGCCCCGCTGCCCTCTGCTTGGCCATGCCCCGCTGCCCTCTGCTTGGCCATGCCCCGCTGCCCTCTGCTTGGCCATGCCCCGCTGCCCTCTGCTTGGCCATGCCCCGCTGCCCTCTGCTTGGCCATGCCCCGCTGCCCTCTGCTTGGCCATGCCCCGCTGCCCTCTGCTTGCCCATGTCCCTCCGCTTGGCCTTCTTTGCCAACAGCTACTCTGCCTCCCTTCCCATGTCGTCCTCCTGGGCTGCTTCATTTCCCCTCCCCGTACCAGACCACTTCGCCTCCTACAACCCACATTGCATTACACTCTTCGCATTATCACATTCATTTTCCTATGTCAGGCTTAGCTCTCTGCGCTCTTGCCTCCTCTCTTGCCCCCTTGGTTGTGTCTCTGCCACCTTGTGCCCCCTTACTACCTTATTTTGCTTTCCAGTGGTTGCTGTTTCCTGCTTCAGCCTTTTCTTCTGCCTGTTAATTCCTTTGTTGCTCTATTGACTCTTCTCTGGACACCTTTCCTACTCTCTAGGCTTTTGAATTGTGAGTGCTGCCTCTTCTCCATTCTAGTATGTACAGATGTGCTTCCTCCACACTGATGCTTCACCTGGCAGCAGACTGGAATACATGAATTTGTATAGTGTAGATCGGTTTCTTCAAGTAAAGGAGCCCACAATGCAGCCAAATTATCACTCAGATGCAACGGCCTCACATGCCGTCTAGGCAACTGCTGTGCCACAGGTCGGTGGCTTCAAGCAGTGTGATACTGTAGATCTTATACCTCTGAGGCGGGTCCGCGTATGTTGTCTCAATAGCTTGTGGGCTCAGCAACCTATGCCCTTGTGCGTTCACAGTGATTAGTTTTCAGCACTCCCCTTCATAAATTATCTCCTTGGGAGCTCTGGGATTTCCATGTGAGGAAGAAATAGTCTGACATTGGAGCTTGAGCCAAGTACAAGATTACTCTTCTTACACCGAAGCATTCTGTGAGCTGCAGGTCCACTATTACAGCGAAGCCCAGTACATTACAGAGGTCCACTCTTCTTACACCAAACCATTCTGTGAAGGCACAAGTCCACTATTACCGCAAAGCACGCTGCAATATATTTGTGTGTTGCTACAACGAATAAGCCTGCGAGACATAGGTCTACTGTTCTTTCATCAAAGCTTTCACTGTATTTGGATTGAAGTGAACATGTTTGGCAAGAGAAATTGGATTCTCTAAGCCACTATCTCATCTCTGTGGGCCACCATCTCTGCTGCATACTGGCCACAAGGTTTCTTCGGGTTCACAGTGGGTCTGACTCATCCTCTGAACATCAGGTTAAGGGCAGAGCCATGTTCAGCCTGAGCCCCTTTGAGGTGCCTAAACTCCTTCCAGCAACCCTTACAAAGTCTCCTTGTGAGACGAGCCTTCCTTCCCAGAGTCATTCACATGAAGATGTTGTTATTCCAGGAATTGTTGGTGGCAGTGCAGCTCATGTAGTTTTGTTTAGAGCCTTAATGTAGAATGGAACTTCTCATATATCACCAGCAAGCAGTAGCTTCTGAAGCTTTCTTGTGCTCTTGTAGCTGGTCTTCTGGCCATCCTCGTGGCAGCTCTGTTATTTTCAGCTCTTGGGTGGGGGTGGGGGGGTTCACTGTAACAGTGCCTTGGTGAATGACAAAGTAAAAACAAACTGAGATGTAAGTGATTTGCAGTGTTTCAGGAGAATACCCGCCCCATGAAAGGGTGCGCACATGTCTTGTCACCCATTTTGTCAGCTAATGAGGCAGAGAGAAACCATTTGCTTTTCTACACCGACTTCAGTTGTAACTGTATAGCTCTTTGAGGCACCCTCACAACCACTGAAACAAATGACACACATTTTGAAACCACACATGTTCCAGTGTGTTGCGCGTGAATAGTATGAATTTTTACTTTTGTGGTGCACTCATTGCGTGGGTGACCCACCAGCACTCTTAACTTCAGAGTAACAAGAGAGCAGCAGGAGGAAGATCACTCTGTGTGAGTGACTGTTTGAGAACAGTCTCTATAACACCTGGTTTAGGTGCCCTTCCATGCAATGCATGAGTAACAGGCAGTACTGATTGTTTTAACTCACACTTGTTTCCGAAGAGTTTAATTTAATGCAAGCCTTGAAAGATGAAGCATCCACAGTCCACCATCTGTTGTCAAAGTTCAAAGGGTAGAGTTCAGACCAGGAGGATTAGGCTGACATAGTTACTTATCAGTATTCCGCTGATACGACTCCAGAACTAGTGCTCTTTACCATCTGACTCCTTTACCAGAGAAACTCTCGTTTGTTCCCCATCCCCTTGCAGGCAAACACACTGCTATAGATTTCTAGGAAATAGAATGTTCGATGGCATCTGTCGCTGTAGATACGCATGTTCTGCAATAGCTCGCCATCTGGTGTTGGGCCGGAGTGTTACAAGTTGTTTTTCTTCGAAGAAGTCTTTCGAGTCACGGGACCGAGTGACTCCTCCTTTTGTCTCCATTGCGCATGGGCGTCGACTCCATCCTCGATTGTTTTTTTTCCGCCATCGGGTTCGGACGTGTTCCTGTCGCTCCGAGTTTCGGAACAGAAAAAATAGTTAATTTCGGAAGATTTTCGTCGGTATTGTTGCGTTCGGGATCGGCATACTTACATTCAACACCGCATCGAAGATCGAAGAGCTCCGGTGCCCTTCGGGGTAATTTTTCGATCCTCCGTCGGGGCCTGGTCGGCCCGACCGCGTGCTGAAGAACGCCGATGGAACGGACCCCGTTCCGTTTCTGCCCCAAATGCCACAATAAATACCCCTACACAGACCAACACTTGGTCTGCAACCTGTGCCTGTCACCTGAGCACAGCGAAGACACCTGCGAGGCCTGTCGTGCGTTCCGGTCCCGAAAAACACTCCGAGACCGTCGAGCCAGAAGACTTCAAATGGCGTCCGCACCGACAGCCCGACGGGAGTTCGAGGAACAGGAAGAGGAAGGTACCTTCTCGATCCAAGACTCAGACTCCGAAGGATTCGACGATACACAAACCGTGAGTAAGACGTCGAAAACCACACAAAGAAACATTTACAAGGCCCAGGGGACGCCACTGCCACCAGGCCATGGCTCAACCCATAAAATCGGTGACCGACCGTCGGCACCGAAAAAGGCCCAAACAGTGCCGAGATCGTCCGACTCCGGTCGAGACACCGGCACGCAGCCTTCTCGGGACCGAGAAAGTGCTGGAGACAAGCCTCGACACCGAGATGCCGGTGTGGACACGGCTCGACGCCGAGACAGCGGCACCGAAACAGATCGACGCCGAGAGGTTTCGGCCCCGAAAAGGAAAAAAGTCACCTCGGAGCCGAAAAAACACGCAGACACAGTTTCGACGCCGAAACAAACTGCAAGCGACCCAGCTTCAGGCTCTTATACAGAAGAGCACTCGCTAACCTCCCAAATGCAGAAGCATAGGTTTGAGGAAGAGCTACAAGCAACTGATGCGGACCATACGCAAAAGCGTATCTTCATTCAGCAGGGGACAGGAAAAATAAGCACCCTTCCCCCCATTAGGAGAAAGAGAAGGTTGGAGTTCCAGACGGAACAAGCACCACAACCAAAAGTGGTGAAAAGAGTTACACCACCACCCTCTCCTCCGCCCGTGATTAACGTTTCACCAGCACAAACGCCATCACACTCCCCAGCTCACACCACCATGAGCCAGGGTGACCAAGACCAGGACGCATGGGACCTATACGACGCCCCAGTGTCAGATAACAGCCCAGAGGCATACCCTACAAAACCATCTCCACCAGAAGACAGCACCGCGTACTCTCAGGTGGTGGCTAGAGCAGCACAATTTCACAACGTAAGCCTCCACTCAGAACAGGTCGAGGATGATTTCCTGTTCAACACACTCTCCTCCACCCACAGCTCCTACCAAAGCCTGCCTATGCTCCCTGGTATGCTCCGGCACGCAAAAGACATATTTAAGGACCCGGTCAAAAGTAGGGCAATCACACCAAGGGTGGAAAAAAAGTATAAGCCGCCTCCTACAGACCCGGCTTTCATCACAACACAGCTGCCACCAGACTCTGTTGTTGTAGGAGCAGCTAGGAAAAGGGCCAACTCTCACACATCTGGAGATGCACCACCCCCAGATAAAGAAAGCCGCAAGTTTGATGCAGCTGGTAAAAGAGTCGCAGCACAAGCTGCAAACCAGTGGCGCATCGCGAACTCCCAGGCACTACTTGCGCGCTATGACAGAGCCCACTGGGACGAGATGCAACATCTCATTGAACATCTGCCCAAAGACTTCCAAAATAGGGCAAAACAAGTGGTTGAGGAGGGACAGGCCATCTCCAACAACCAGATCCGCTCCTCCATGGACGCTGCAGATACAGCTGCACGGACAATTAATACATCTGTAACTATCAGAAGGCATGCATGGCTCCGAACGTCTGGATTTAAACCAGAGATTCAACAAGCAGTTCTCAATATGCCTTTTAATGAAAAAGAACTGTTCGGTCCAGAAGTGGACACAGCGATTGAGAAACTCAAAAAAGATACGGACACTGCCAAAGCCATGGGCGCACTCTACTCCCCGCAGAGCAGAGGGAATTACAGCTCATTCCGTAAAACGCCCTTTCTAGGGGGGTTTCGGGGTCAAAGCACACAAGCCAGCACCTCACAAGCCACACCGTCCAGTTACCAAGGACAGTATAGAGGAGGTTTTCGGGGACAATATAGAGGAGGGCAATTCCCTAGAAATAGAGGAAGATTCCAAAGCCCCAAAACCCCTACTACTAAACAGTGACTCACATGTCACTCACCCCCTCCACACAACACCAGTGGGGGGACGAATAGGTCATTATTACAGAGCATGGGAGAAAATCACTACAGACACTTGGGTTCTAGCAATTATCCAACATGGTTACTGCATAGAATTTCTACAGTTCCCTCCAAACATACCACCAAAAGCACAAAATTTAACAACACACCATTCCAATCTCCTAGAGATAGAAGTGCAGGCACTATTGCAAAAGAATGCAATCGAATTAGTGCCAAACACACAAATAAACACAGGAGTTTACTCACTGTACTTTCTGATACCAAAGAAGGACAAAACACTGAGACCAATCCTAGACCTCAGAGTAGTCAACACTTTCATCAAATCAGACCACTTCCACATGGTCACACTACAAGAAGTATTGCCATTGCTAAAGCTGCACGACTACATGGCAACTTTAGACCTCAAGGATGCTTATTTCCATATACCAATTCACCCATCGCACAGGAAATACCTAAGGTTTGTATTCAAAGGAATACATTACCAATTCAAGGTACTGCCTTTCGGATTAACAACCGCACCAAGAGTCTTTACCAAATGTCTAGCGGTAGTCGCTGCACACATCAGAAGGCAGCAAATACATGTGTTCCCATATCTAGACGACTGGCTAATCAAGGCCCATTCGTTAATAGAGTGCTCAAATCACACAAATCATATCATACAAACCCTCTTCAAACTAGGGTTCACCGTCAATTTCACAAAATCCAAGATTCGGCCACGCAAGGTACAACAATACCTGGGAGCCATAATAGACACATCAAAAGGAGTAGCCACTCCAAGTCCACAAAGAATTCAAAATTTCAACACCATCATACAACGCATGTATCCAACACAAAACATACAAGCAAAGATGGTATTACAACTCCTAGGCATGATGTCATCATGCATAGCCATTGTCCCAAACGCAAGACTGCACATGAGGCCCTTACAACAATGCCTAGCATCACAGTGGTCTCAAGCACAGGGTCACCTTCTAGATCTGGTGTTAATAGACCGCCAAACTTACCTCTCGCTTCTGTGGTGGAACAACATAAATTTAAACAAGGGGCGGCCTTTTCAAGACCCAGTGCCACAATACGTAATAACAACAGATGCTTCCATGACAGGGTGGGGAGCACACCTCGATCAACACAGCATACAAGGACAATGGAACGTACATCAAACAAAACTGCATATCAATCACCTAGAACTTCTTGCAGTTTTTCAAGCACTAAAAGCTTTCCAACCAATAATAGTTCACAAATACATTCTCGTCAAAACAGACAACATGACAACAATGTATTATCTAAACAAGCAGGGAGGGACGCACTCCACGCAGTTAAGCATGTTAGCACAAAAAATTTGGCATTGGGCAATTCACAACCAAATTCGCCTAATTGCACAGTTTATACCAGGGATACAAAATCAACTCGCAGACAATCTCTCTCGAGATCACCAACAGGTCCACGAATGGGAAATTCACCCCCAAATACTGAACACTTATTTCAAACTCTGGGGAACACCTCAGATAGACTTGTTTGCGACAAGGGAGAACGCAAAATGCCAAAACTTCGCATCCAGATACCCACACAAACAATCCCAAGGCAATGCCCTATGGATGAACTGGTCAGGGATATTTGCTTACGCTTTTCCTCCTCTCCCTCTCCTTCCTTACCTGGTAAACAAACTCAGTCAAAGCAAACTCAAACTCATATTGATAGCACCAACTTGGGCAAGGCAACCCTGGTACACAACGCTGCTAGACCTATCAGTGGTACCCTGCGTCAAATTGCCCAACAGGCCAGATCTGTTGACACAGCACAACCAAAAGATCAGACACCCAGATCCAGCATCGCTGAATCTAGCAATCTGGCTCCTGAAATCCTAGAATTCGGGCACTTACAACTTACCCAAGAATGTATGGAAGTCATAAAACAAGCAAGAAGGCCATCCACCAGGCACTGCTATGCAAGTAAATGGAAGAGGTTTGTTTGCTACTGCCATATTAATCAAATACAACCATTACACACAACTCCAGAACATGTAGTGGGTTACTTGCTTCACTTACAAAAATCTAACCTAGCTTTCTCTTCCATTAAGATTCACCTTGCAGCAATATCTGCATACCTGCAGACTACCTATTCAACTTCCCTATATAAAATACCAGTCATTAAAGCATTCATGGAGGGCCTTAGGAGAATTATACCACCAAGAACACTACCTGTTCCTTCATGGAACCTAAATGTTGTCCTAACTAGACTTATGGGTCCACCTTTTGAACCCATGCACTCCTGCGACATACAGTTCCTAACCTGGAAGGTGGCATTTCTCATCGCCATTACTTCCCTGAGAAGAGTAAGCGAGATTCAGGCGTTTACTATACAGGAACCTTTTATACAACTACACAAAAATAAAGTCGTCCTAAGGACCAATCCTAAATTTTTGCCAAAGGTTATTTCACCGTTCCATCTAAATCAAACAGTGGAACTTCCGGTGTTCTTTCCACAGCCAGATACCGTAGCTGAAAGGGCACTACATACATTAGATGTCAAAAGAGCATTAATGTATTACATTGACAGAACAAAGAACATCAGAAAGACTAAACAACTCTTTATTGCATTTCAAAAACCTCATGCAGGAAACCCAATTTCAAAACAAGGTATAGCCAGATGGATAGTTAAATGCATCCAAATCTGCTACCTTAAAGCTAAACGACAGCTGCCCATTACACCAAGGGCACACTCAACCAGAAAGAAAGGTGCTACCATGGCCTTTCTAGGAAACATCCCAATGCAAGAAATATGTAAGGCAGCCACATGGTCTACGCCTCACACATTCACCAAGCACTACTGTGTAGACGTGTTATCCGCACAACAAGCCACAGTAGGTCAAGCTGTATTAAGGACATTATTTCAGACTACTTCCACTCCTACAGGCTGATCCACCGCTTTTGGGGAAATAACTGCTTAATAGTCTATTGCAGAACATGCGTATCTACAGCGACAGATGCCATCGAACTGAAAATGTCACTTACCCAGTGTACATCTGTTCGTGGCATCAGTCGCAGTAGATTCGCATGTGCCCACCCGCCTCCCCGGGAGCCTGTAGCAGTTTGGAAGTTACCTTCAATTATTTATATATGTATCATCTCAACCTTAAATAAGTGCATACTTAGTCACTCCATTGCATGGGCACTATTACTACAATTCAACTCCTACCTCACCCTCTGCGGGGAAAAACAATCGAGGATGGAGTCGACGCCCATGCGCAATGGAGACAAAAGGAGGAGTCACTCGGTCCCGTGACTCGAAAGACTTCTTCGAAGAAAAACAACTTGTAACACTCCGGCCCAACACCAGATGGCGAGCTATTGCAGAACATGCGAATCTACTGCGACTGATGCCACGAACAGATGTACACTGGGTAAGTGACATTTTCATTCACATCCTTCTTTGGTGGCCTCACTTATGATTCTGTGTTTATAGTGGTGAGTCTGGCCTCTTGGCTAGAGTGCTCCTTCGAAGTTGTTCATTAAGGCGAATGCTGCATCTTGATAACACAGAGCAAATGCACTTATCCTTATCTGGCTGACTAGTTAGTATAGGACCCTTCTCTTGGGTCGTCCTTCAGTGGCTGGACTGCATTGCTATGGTTAGATCAAGGGATGTGGGTGAATGTTGGAAGGTTCTCTTGGTTTCCAGCTCAGATGCTTTGTTTCATTGGGGCGTCTATGGACACGCCTGGGGAAGAAAATGTGGCATAATAGATACTCAGATGATTGTTCTGGTCTCATCACATTTTGTGTCCTAGTGGTTCTCTTTGTCAGGGTGGGCACAAGTGCTCCTCAACATAACTGGTCTCCCTAAGAAAGCAGGAATTTGACTCCTATGAGTCCTAGCACTTGTGAAAGACAATCTCTACTGGGGAATGGCTCCTAGAAGTCATCCGTACAGATCCCTTTCGAAATCTCAAACCCCCCCAATCTCCCTTATGACCAATTCTTCTAAGTATCAACAGAAAGCTACTCTGGCCCCTCCAGAGTTCATAGTCTGACTTGGCTCAGGATTGGGCACTCTGCGTAAATATATTGTCTCTTAGATTTTTTGGGCACTCAGAGTTTCCATCCATCGGTAAGCGAGAAGACAGCCTATGTACAGTGGACCAACTTTCTCAGCCTGGTGCATTAGTTGTTGAACGCTGGAAATTATCATTCATACAACATCTGTCTCGGCTGGAGTCCATAGCACTGACAGACAAGTGTCTGCTTATGTGATCTACTCCACTTGTAACTGGAATTTGAACTGGAAGGAGGTCTCCTTTCACTTTTCAAAGTGTATCATCCGAGTGGTAAGCCATTCTTGGGGGCAAATAATCCAAATTGCTGTTTTTCTGTGGCTTACATTTGGAACAGACTTTAATCCTGAGAGACGCTGTCATGTTCTGCTGTGATCAGTTTCCTTATTAGTCTCTCCTCCTTTGTTGCATGCAAGATAAAATGTTGGCATCTGGTAAAAATGGGCTCTCTAGTCGGCAGTGGTTTGCACCCAGTCCAAGTAGGGACCCTCACTCTAGTTGGGGTCAGGGAGCCACACAGCTAAGATAACCCCTGCTCACCTCCTTGGCAGCTTGGCACAAGCAGTCAGGCGTATCTCAGAGGCAATGTGTAAAGTATTTGTGTACGCACACAGTAACACAATGATAACCCTATAAAAGTACTCCAGACAAGTTTTTGAAAAATAGCCAGTATTTATCTGAATAAAGCAAGACCAAACCCACAAAAGTCCAACATACACAAAGATATCACTTTAAAAAAAAGTTGCTAAGAGTCTTAATCCAGTAGAATCATTTTTTTTGTTTTTTTAACACACAGTACCTGGGATGCGTCGAAAACAAAGACGATGCAGGCTGCAGAGGAGGTGATGTGCCAGAAAACAAAGCGATGCGTTGGTTACTTATTGCGCAGGGGAGTTGAGGTGTGGGGTGTCAGTTCCTTTCTGACAGTGGAGTTGACGCGTCAGTTCTCCCCTCGCAGGAGAGGGGATGCATCAGTTCCTTACTAACGGGGAACGTGATGTGTCAGATCGCACCCCACAGGAGAGGGGATGTGTCAGTTTCCGGTCATGCAGCCTTGATTCCTTGCTGCTGTGCGGGGTTGATGCGTGGGAAAATCCAGATGCACAAGGATGATGGAGCTGCATTGGAATGGGCGCTGCGTCGGTCCTACAGGTGCTCCATTGGTCCTTCCACTGCAAGGCAGGCGCTGTTGATTCTTCAGCCGCAAGTCAAGAGATACTTTGATTTTCAGCCAAGGCGATCCAATGCATGGATTTTCTTCCTCAGGACACCAGTTTCTACTTCCGAGGGCCCAGGGACTGGATATGGCACCACTAGGAAAGTCAAAACTCTCAGCAGGAGGCCAGGCATTGGCAGATGAAGTCTTTGATGTCTCTGAAACTTCGTAATAGGAGGCAAGTTCAGTTCAAACCCTTGGATAACCTTGGAAAGCAGTCCATTTCTTTCACTCCCAGGGCAAAAGCAGCAGGCCAGCACAACAAAGCCACAGGCAGAGGGGCAGTCCCCCCTACAGCATCCAGCTCTTCTACCTGGCAGAATGTCCTCAGTCCAGAAGTGTTCTGAAGTTGTGGTGTCAGAGGCCTGATACTTATACTTGTTTCTGCCTTTAAAGCAGGCAAACTTCAAATGAAAGTCTTTGTAGTGCACAAAATCCTGCCTTTCCTTCCCTGGCCCCAGGCAGACCCCAGAGGGTGGGAGACTGCTTTGTGTAAGGACAGGCACAGCCCTATTCATGTGCAAGTGTCCGCTCAGTTAAATCCTGATGGGTCTTTTCCTGGGCCAGAGAGAGTGAATTCACAAACTGCCCAACTGTCATCCTGAACCAGATGTGTATTCCACAGCCAGATAGAGGCACAGAATGGTTAAGCAAGAAAATGCCTGTAGGAAAGTGCCACTGTTGGCATGGTTGCACCCCCTCTTCCAACTGTTTGCCTGCTGTTGATGCCCACTTTGATTGCAAGTGTGCTGACATCTTGCTAACCAGGCCCCAGCACCAGTGTTCTTTCCCTAAATCTGTACCCTGGTTTCCACAATTGACACACCCATGGCACACAGTTAAGTCCCTTGTAATAGGTACCCAAGGTACCAAGGGCCCTGTGACCAGGGAAGGTCCCCAAGGGCTGTAGCATGTATTATACTACCCTGGGGGACTCCTCACCAAGCACATGCACACTGCCCTTGCAGCTTGTATGTGCTGGTGGGGAGAAAAAGGCAAAGTCGACATGGCACCCCTATCAGGATGCCATGCAAACAAACCACTGCCCGTGGCATAGGTAAGTCACCCCTCTAGCAGGCTGTACAGCCTTAAGGCAGGGTGCACTATACCACAGGTGAGGGCATAGCTGCATGAGCAATATGCCCCTGCATTGTCTAAGCCCATTCTTAGACATTGTAAGTGCAGTGTAACCATACTAAGTATATGGTCTGGGAGTTTATCATCACAAACTCCACAGATTTCCTAGTATTCCATGAATACTAGGAAGTTTATCAAACTTCTTAGCACAATAATCCTACCCTGATGCCAGTGTGGGACTTATTGAAAAATGCACCCAGAGGGCATTTTAGACCAGCAACGCATCCAGCCGGACCAATGACCTCTGCACAGCTGCAGAGGACTGCCCTGCACCCGAAAGGACCAAGTACTGCCATGGACAACGGCCCTGTCTAAGAAGGAACAACATCCCATGGACTCCAGCCCCATGTCAAATGCGTCCTGACCACTCTGCACCAGACGCCCATGGCCTGTGTCCAGTCGGTCCAACAGACTAGAAAGAGCCCCCAGGTGATTGTGAGCAAGTGCCCACCCTGGGTTGACCTCTCAACCCTCCACGACAACAACTGCAGAGGGAGCCCTGAGGACCCCCCTGACCTCGAAGCTCTGGAAGAAGAAAAGCAATGCCTAAGAAGACTACGGCACCCGCAGTCCTCAGGCCTTGGGGAACCCGACCTCCAGTGCAGCTACATTCATCAGGCGCCCCTCCTCCCTGCCCAGCCTGTGGTTTGCCCGAGACGACCCTCTGGACCTCGCCTGCAGCCTCTGAGTGACCCCCAGGGTCCCATCATAGAGAAACATTTGAGATTCGACCCCATGTTCTTCTAAACCCCCCAAGTCTACCCTCCGAAGACGTGGGTACTTAACTGCCTGCAGACCTGAAACCGAGTGCCCAGTCTCCATAGGAGCCCATGTTAATTTTGCCTACACTTTGACATTTACACCCAGCTGGTCCTGTGTTGCTTGTGGTGGGTGATTGGGGTTAACTTGAACCCACCCCTTTGGACTTCCAAACCCCCAGAGACAGGAACTGTAAGTAGTGTACTTACCTGTAAACCAATCTAATTTTTCTTCTCCCAGGAACTTTTTTCAGAAAATTGCACTGTCAACTTTTAAAACGGATAATTGCCTATAATTCAAAAACTGTATAAGTTATTGATTTCAAACAAAGTGCTATTAATATGTGTGAAATACGAATCTATTGAAGTACTTACCTGCAACTTGAATCTTGTAGTTCTAAAAATAAATTAAGAAAATATATTTTTGCTATCTAAAACCATTGGTCTGGAGTTAAGTCATTAAGTGTGTGCTTCTTCTGTTGTCTGTGTGTGCACTACCCTCTGATGAGCCCCACTGCTCAACCGCACTACCACAAAGAGAGCATTAGTATTATCTATTTTAGCCAGCTTCCTACAGGCCCACTTTCTAAAAGTGGTATTTTCAAGCTTACAATTTAAAAACCGACTTCACCAAGAGATGTATTTTTAGGTTGTGAGTTTAGATACCCCCAAGCTCCATCTCTAGCTGCTCCCAATGGGAAACTGCACTTAAAATATATTGCAAGGCAATACCCATGTTAACCTAGAGAGAGATAGGGCTTGCAGAAGTGAAAAACGAAATTAGCAGTATGTCGCTATCAGGACATGTAAAACACACCAGTACATGTCCTACCTTTTAAATGCACTGCACTCTGCCCATGGGGCTGCCCTAGGCCTACCTTAGGGGTGACATATATAGTAAAAGGGAAGGGTTACACCTGGACAGTGGGTGCATTTGCCAAGTCAAACTGGCAGTTCCAAAAAGCCCACAAAGACTGCAGTGGCAGGTCTGAGACATGTTTACAGGGCTATTCATGTGGGTGGCACAACCAGTGCTGCAGGCCCACTAGTAGCATTTGATTTACAGGCCCTGGGCACCTCAAGTGCACTTTACTAGGGACTTACCAGTAAATCAATATGCCAATCATGGATAAACCAATTACCAATCCAATTTAGACAGAGCGCACTTGCAGTTTAGCACTGGTCAGCGGTGGTAAAGTTCCTAGAGATCTAAAAGCAGGAAATACGAAGTTCAACCCAGGATCAAAACAGGAGGTTAGAAGCCAAAAAATGACAGGAGAATCCCTGCAGAAAGGGCCATTTCCAATAGCATCCCACTGTCACTTCTGCTTTTGGTACTAAGATCTACTCAAACAGAGCAATGACATCCCTCTCCCTTATCAGCAGGAAACTCTGATGCAGCAAGAGCAGAGGAACTTATGCCAGTCCTTTTAATGCTGAATGTGGCTGGCTTGTGAGAGACGAGCTAGACTGTGGCCTCCCGGAACTGAATTCGAACAGCAGGGGCATACCGTGGGTGTCAGGTAGTCTTGTACCCAGAAAAAGAGTCTTTGGAAAAGGTGGCACCTTTTTAGCTTTTCCTTGAAAAATATATTTTTGTTGCTTCTAGAAAGACTTACCATATGTCACTGGTGCATTTTCCTTACTTGTGTAGCTGTTTTGATGTGCCCTGTCTCTTTTAATGATCGTGTATATGCCGTTGGATCCAAGGCACCTTTTAGTCTCTCAGAGCTGCCTTCCTCTGAACATCTTCTCCAGGACTGCTTTGCGAGATTCTATACATGCCTTCTGCAAACACGATACTCAGAAATAACGTCTTAAGACCAAAACTTTGTTAGTGGAAACCTCATTCAAGAGTGGACAAGAACTACTGGTGAGAACAAGTCTATTTTGTGACACTTTTACTGGTAGCCTTGAGTGGAGCTAGGGCTTTGAAGTCAGGAGACACTTGCAGAGGTTGTCAGCATGTGGACCATGCCCTGGCTCAACTCCTTATTCCTGAAGAAACAGACCTATTCGTTCAAACGCTCCCCAGAAGCAGGAGTGTGGACGAAGGGTTGGAGTAAAATTGTGACTGTGGTGAGTAACTTGTCCTCACTCTGGATTTCCAATCCTGGGCTCCCAGTGCAGACTCCTCTTGTAGCCTGCTTCCTCTGCTAAATAATCTATCATTTAATGGACTTCTCCTCTGATCGCCGTGAGTTTGCTGTCTGTCGATTGGTGTGTGGCTGATGCAAGTGAGGTGTAAAAGATGTTTTAAAAATGCTACATCATAAATGTAATGGTTATTTGTTTTAAAACACATTTTCTGTTCCCTGCTCACTTGCTGCTTCTTTTTCACTTCTACTTTTCACTTCATGTTTTCCTAATTTCTCAGAACCTTTTCTCCTTTCTTGCGTGCTCTCTTTTCTCATCTTTTGCTTTTTTTTCCCCACTTCAGTGCTTTCTCCTCTCTCACAAACCTTTGGTACTATGTTCTGCTGTATTATATTCATTTATCCCCCGGAACCTTGTGTTCTCCTTGTGATCTTTCTCTTCTCTACATTGTTCTCCTCTCCTCTTTAGCCATTATTTTTTCTTCTCACCTGTTTCTTTCTGCATTGTTCTCTTCCTTCTGGTATTATCTTTTGCCACTTTTTCTATTTTTATTCTTCACTCCTGTCTTCCCTGATCCTGCTTTTCTCGAATTCTATTACCCTTTTATTTCCTCCTTTCTTGCTTTTTTGTTGCTCCACATCGGTCTTTCTGTTGTCCTCTTTTTGAATGTTTTTATGTTCCTTTGTCTCCTTTCGCTCCTGCGTCATGGTCCTGTTTTCCATTTCGCTCCCTTGTCCGCTTTCTCCCCAGGTGGCCTCCTCTTCCATCTTTTTTTTTTTCCCATTCACATCCCATCTATTTAATTTCTTGTCATCCTTTTCCCCTTTCCTTGTCACCTCTTCCTTATCCTTATTTCTTCTCTATGTACACTCCTCCCTGTACTTGTTTGTTCTCCTTCCCCTTTCCTGTTCCCATCCCTCCCTCCCTTTTTCCCTTTGCCACCACCTTCTCCACTTCCCACTCACCTGTTCTGTTCCCTTTCCCTTCCCCCTTTTCCATTGTCCGATCTTTTGTCATCTTTCATCCCTTGTCCCCTTCCCCCCCTCTGTCCCCTTCCCCCTCCTCCGCCCCCTTTCTCCTGTTCTCCTTCTACCCTCTCCTTGTACAGTCTTCACTTCCTGCATCTCCTTCCCCCTTCCATGTAACTATTTCCTCCTCCTGTCTCCCTCCACTCTATCACGCCCATCTCCTGCTTTCCTCCTTCCGCCATCGTGTCCTCCTTTCCTCTTCTTTACCCCTACCTCCTCCCAGGACTCCTTCCTTTCATGTCCTCCCATTCCTGCACACTTGTCTCCCTTTTGAATGTTTCTCTTTTGTGTTGCCCCATTTTTCTCTCCCTTTATCCTCAAGATGCCCCTCTTCTGCCTTCATTATATCTCCTGTCTTACCTTGTTTTTATCCCCTGCACCCCCTCCCCCACCCCTCAAAAAGTCTGACTGTGGTTTCTGCACTAATTACTCTCTCTTGTTTTTGTCCTCCTGCATTATCTTGTAAACAGCAGTTAAGTTACCAGGAGCTCGCTGTGGCCTTGGATTCCAGTACCCTAACAAACCGCCAGCTCACGTCTACCATTGAGGAATTGGTAAGAGATGGCCTCGATCTATGGCTTGAATAGAGCATTCAGCTTCAGCTCCTATTTATCCCAGACGAGTACTCTTTCTTGTGTCTGGAAGGATGCATTATGCATTTCAGTGGCGAGTCACAAAAGCCACAAGTAAATCGGGGTTGAGTGTAGTTAGAGGCCAAGTAGGAGATGCCAAAGTTGAATCTAGCACCACTGTAACAAACAGTAGGGTCAAGCAATAATTGGTTTCTGGAGGCAAAATCCTGACTTTGCAAGGTAATGACTAACATGCCTGTTTCCCCAGCTATTTTCCCAGCTTGTAAGCAAAGGGTCAGGGCTCCCAATACTATTTTATAAGCCAGGCGTCAGAACTCTCAGTATGAATCTTGGAGGGCAAAGCTCCGGTCTCCTAGTACTGTCTTTAGGGGCAAGAGTCAGGTTTACTAGAATAGATCCTGCAGGGCCAGAGACGGGTACGCTCCTAATATCTTAGAGGGCAAGGCACAGGTCTCTCACTGTGCATCTTAGAGGGAAAGGGTCTTGCCTTCCCGTATGGTGTTGGAGGGCAGGGGGTTACGTCTCTCCGAATGCATCTACAAGAGCTGGGATCAGGTCTCCCACAACTGTCTTGGAGACCAGGCCTCAGAGTATACATCTTGGAGGGTGTGAGGAAGTGGAGTGTATAATAACGTGTGGTTGTGCAACCTCATTGTGTAATACACTTACCAACCCCGTTAAGAGCTGTTGGTTTAATTTGTCAAACTCCAGCTCAGCCTGGGTAGCTGTGGCTGTGAGCAGCACAGCTTACACCAAGGAACCAACAGCACCGAGAAATACGAGACACTCAAGAAATCCAGCACCAATTCATAAAAATAGACTGAATTTTTAATACAGTTTAGACATCAGAATAAAAAAGATTCACCAGAGAGTCCCGAAGATACAGAATTGACAAGAATTAATAAACCAAGGCAATTTATGTAACCGCAAACAAGCACTGGCACATTGAATGAATTTGACACTTATAGACTTTTTTTTTTTTTTAGTAAAAAGCTGGGCTAGGTGTAACCTGATCACTTGAACTCACTGTAGGCGATCAACTCCATTCGGGAGCCAGTTAAGGCAACCAGCAGGTCCTCAAAGAAGCAATCCTAAGTCTGATCTAAGCACTTTTATCTGCTGCAGGCTTGTCCAATGTATTTGGGCCTGATGCAAGAATCAAGGACGCTGAAGATGCTCAAGGTTTGCAATGAATTCCTGTGGAGTGGTCCTGATGCAAGGGATGAAGGATGCCGAAGATGCTCAAGGTTTGCAATGGATTCCTATGGAAGTTGTCCTGATACAAGGGTGAAAGATGCTGAAGATGCTCAAGGTTTGCAATGGATTCCTGTGGAGTGGTCCTGATGCAAGGGTGAAAGATGCTGAAGATGCTCAAGGTTTGCTATGGATTCCTATGGAGTGGTCCTGATGCAAGGGTGAAGGATGGTGAAGATGCTCACGTTTGCAATGGATTCCTGTGGAGTGGCCCTAATGCAAGGGTGAAGGATGCTGAAGATGCTCAAGGTTTGCAATGGATTCCCGTGGAGTGGTCCTGATGCAAGGGTGAAGGATGCTGGAGATGCTCCAGGTTTGCAATGGATTCCTGTGGAAGTCGTCCTGATGCAAGGGTGAAGGATGCTGAAGGATGCTGTGGGTGCAACACAGTAGATGGGGTTCTTCTTGCAGGTATTCCTCAGTTCACAAAGATGGTAAAGTGTACTGGTTGCAGGGTTGATGTCCTACAAGATCCTCTCTGGTCTGGCGGAAGTCCAGTTGGTGACTATCAGTCGTTCCTGGGTCGATAACTTCCCTTCTAAGGCCCAGCAACTCTCCAATAGCACTCCTGGGCTCAGCAAACTTGGAAGCAACTCCGTGTGTTGGATCTTGGCCCTTTGGTGCTGCACTGCGGCAGTGGCAGCAACGTGAAGACTTTAGGCTACCAACTTGCCCTGCAGGCATCTTCAGCTGTTGTGTCCCTGTGCTGTGAACAGGAGGCCAGTTGGCTGGCCATTGGAGTATCTAGGTTTCGTTGGGCTCCGAAGAGAACTTCTCCTGGAGCAAGACACGGCAGGCACAGTCCCTCTTTTTGCTGTCCGTCAGCTGTGCAGTCTGTTTGCTAGCACCTCAGTGCAGCAGGTCTGTCCTCCTTCAGTCTCTCTTCCAGGTCAATTGAGATATGAAGTCCTGGTGCCAAGACTGCCTCCTTCGTGCTGGGAAATGACTCTGAGGCAGGATCCGGTTGGTAGCCAATGGGCTACCAGGTACCCTCCCTCCTGTTGACTACTTCCTGTAGTGTGTGGCACCCGGATATCCCTGGATGCACCATTCTGTCCACTCCCAAGATAGCAAGACCCTTCTCTCGTTGTGTGGACCTCACTACCCCACCCCTGGGGTGTGGCTACCTCAGGACTAAATGCCCCAGGAAGGTCCTTGGTAAAAACTGCACATTGCAACATGTCACTAATTTCGACTTGAAATTCAAGTCATCCTTAATGGAACAAGTTGTGTAATACCTTGGCGTGCCCACTTTGTTCGCACTGTTCAGGAGTTAGCGCGGCTGAGCGGTCAATGTGTGATCCTGCACTTGCCAATTAAGCCTTTCAACAGTAAAAATTCCAGTTTCTACGTTTTTACTGTCGGAACATATAAACCACATGTCCTGCTGGTGTCATATGTTGCACCCTGCCTTAGGACTCAGTAGGCCTGCCTCAGGGATGACTTACACAGATGTGCAGGGGAAGTGGAGGCTTTGAAGCCGCTTTCATTGAGAAAGTCGGACCAGCAGTGCACAGCTACTCTACTAGTCTGCAGTGGTGTACTGGGAGACTCGTTTTACTTGGGGGATCTCCAAGGTGGCACAACCTGTGCTGCAATCCCTGAGGTACCCCTCCACCATACATTACCTGGGTACCATATATTAGTAACCTACAGGTAAATTAGCCATTTCCAAGTGGGTACAGCCAATCCAACATACACTTTAGGGTTGAGACACTGGCACTGAGGTTTGTTTAGCAGGCCTCAGTCCACTCTGAGTTGAAAAACCAAGAGCATCAGTCGAAAACCCTGGGGTGTATTTCCTTACAGAGGAACAAAGGGCAAGGCTCATGTCGCTTAGTGCTAATTTGGAGGACACTAGTCAGGGCATTCAGTAAGTATCTTGGAGGACCAGGGTCAGGTTTGCTGACAAGCCACCTTACTAGTGGTAAGAAGTAGACCGAATTTGGATGTCTTAACCTTTAGCATTCCACTAATTCCAAGAACATTTACAAGGTGCAGAGCAGTGCCATTGGGAGATGATCTTGATTTGCCCCAGTGAGTAGTAAACAATTTTCGTTACGGTCTCTCCACCTGCTTCCATGACTGCAGCCTCAGTTTGTCAAAACTGAGCACTGAATTATTTGATTGCCACAGTGTGAGAAAGTAGCCTCTTTCTAGCCTTGTTACCCCCACTTTTGGCCTGTTTGTGAGTGTATGTCAGGGTGTTTTCACTGTCTCACTGGGATCCTGCTAGCCAGGGCCCATTGCTCATAGTGAAAACCCTATGTTTTCAGTACGTTTGTTATCTGTCACTGGGACCCTGCTAGTCAGGACCCCAGTGCTCATAAGTTTGTGGCCTATATGTATGTGTTCCCTGTGTGGTGCCTAACTGTCTCACTGAGGCTCTGCTAACCAGTACCTCAGTGGTTATGCTCTCTCATTTCTTTCAGATTGTCACTAACAGGCTAGTGACCAATTTTACCAATTTACATTGGCTTACTGGAACACCCTTATAATTCCCTAGTATATGTTACTAAGGTACCGAGGGTATTGGGGTTCCAGGAGATCCCTATGGGCTGCAGCATTTCTTTTGCCACCCATAGGGAGCTCTGACAATTCTTACACAGGCCTGCCACTGCAGCCTGAGTGAAATAACGTCCATGTTATTTCACAGCCATTTTACACTGCACTTAAGTAACTTATAAGTCACCTATATGTCTAACCTTTACCTGGTAAAGGTTAGGTGCAAAGTTACTTAGGGGGTCATTCTGACCCTGGCGGCCGGTGACCGCCAGGGTCACCGACCACGGGAGCACCGCCAACAGGCTGGCGGTGCTCCCAAGGGCATTCTGACCGCGGCGGTTCAGCCGCGGCCAGAAAGGGTAAACCGGCGGTCTCCCGCCGGTTTACCACTGCCCTACAGAATCCTCCATGGCGGCGGAGCGCGCTCCGCCGCCATGGGGATTCTGACAACCCCTACCGCCATCCTGTTCCTGGCGGGTCTCCCGCCAGGACCAGGATGGCAGTAGGGGGTGCCGCTGGGCCCCCGTAAGAGGGCCCCACAAAGTATTTCAGTGTCTGCAATGCAGGCACTGAAATACGCGACAGGTGCCACTGCACCCGTCGCACCCCTGCAACTCCGCCCGCTCCATTCGGAGCCGGCATCCTCGTTGCAGGGGCATTTCCGCTGGGCCGGCGGGCGCTCTTTTGGAGAGCGCCCGCCGGCCCAGCGTAAATGTAAGAATGGCCGCCGCGGTCTTTTGACCGCGGTGCGGTCATTTGTCGGCGGGACTTTGGCGGGCGGCTTCCGCCGCCCGCCAAAGTCGGAATCAGGCCCTTAGTGTGAGGGCATCCTGGCACTAGCCAAGGTGCCCCCACATTGTTCAGGGCCAATTCCCCGGACTTTGTGAGTGCGGGACACCATTACACACGTGCACTACATATAGGTCACTACCTATATGTAGCTTCACAATGGTAACTCCGAATATGGCCATGTAACATGTCTATGATCATGGAATTGCCCCCTCTATGCCATCCTGGCATAGTTGGCACAATCCCATGATCCCAGTGGTCTGTAGCACAGACCCTGGTACTGCCAAACTGCCTTTCCTGGGGTTTCACTGCAGCTGCTGCCAACCCCTCAGACAGGCTTCTGCCTTCCTGGGGTCCAGCCAGGCCTGGCCCAGGATGGCAGAACAAAGGACTTCCTCTGAGAGAGGGTGTTACACCCTCTCCCTTTGGAAAATGGTGTGAAGGCAGGGGAGGAGTAGCCTCCCCCAGCCTCTGGAAATGCTTTCATGGGCACACATGGTGCCTATTTCTGCATAAGCCAGTCTACACCGGTTCAGGGACCCCTCAGCCCTGCTCTGGCTCGAAACTGGACAAAGGAAAGGGGAGTGACCACTCCCCTGACCTGTACCTCCCCTGGGAGGTGCCCAGAGCTCCTCCAGTGTGCTCCAGACCTCTGCCATCCTGGAAACAGAGGTGCTGCTGGCACACTGGACTGCTCTGAGTGGCCAGTGCCATCAGGTGACGTCAGAGACTCCTTCTGATAGGCTCCTTCAGGTGTTGCTAGCCTATCCTCTCTCCTAGGTAGCCAAACCCTCTTTTCTGGCTATTTAGGGTCTCTGTCTCTTGGGATTCTTTAGATAACGAATGCAAGAGCTCATCCGAGTTCCTCTGCATCTCTCTCTTCACCTTCTGCCAAGGAATCGACTGCTGACCGCGCTGGAAGCCTGCAAAACTGCAACAAAGTAGCAAAGACGACTACTGCAACTCTGTAACGCTGATCCTGCCGCCTTCTCGACTGTTTTCCTGATGGTGCATGCTGTGGGGGCAGTCTGCCTCCTCTCTGCACTAGAAGCTCAGAAGAAATCTCCTGTGGGATGACTGAATCATCCCCCTGCAACCGCAGGCACCAAAGAACTGCATCACCGGTACCCTGGGTCCCCTCTCAGCACGACGAGCGAGGTCCCTTGAATCCAGCAACTCTGTCCAAGTGACTCCCACAGTCCAGTGACTCTTCAGTCCAAGTTTGGTGGAGGTAAGTCCTTGCCTCCCCACGCCAGACTGCATTGCTGGGAACCGCGACTTTTGCAGCTACTCCGGCCTCCGTGCACTTCCGGCGGAAATCCTTTGTGCACAGTCCAGCCTGGGTCCATGGCACTCTAACCTGCATTGCACGACCTCCTAAGTTGTCCTCCGGCGACGTGGGACTCCTTTGTACGACTTCGGGTGAGCACTGTTTCTCTCCACTTCGTAGTGCCTGTTCCGGCACTTCTGCAGGTGCTGCCTGCTTCTGAGAGGGCTCCTTGTCGTGCTCGACGCCCCCTCTGTCCCCAGACGCAATTGGCGACATCCTGGTCCCTCCTGGGCCACAGCAGCATCCAAAAACCCTAACCGCACGATTTGCAGCTAGCAAGGTTTGTTGGCGGTCTTTCTTCAGGAAAACCCTTCTGCACGACTCTCCACGGTGTGGGGGATCCATCCTCCAAAGGGGAAGTTCCTAGCCCTTGTCGTTCCTGCAGAATCTTCAACTTCTACTGTCCAGTAGCAGCTTCTTTGCATCCCCAGCTGGCATTTCCTGGGCATCTGCCCATCTCCGAATTACTTGTGACTTTTGGACTTGGTCCCCTTGTTCCACAGGTAACCTCGACTGGAAATCCATCGTTGTTGCATTGCTGGTTTGTGTCTTTCCTGCATTATTCCTCTAACACGACTTCTTTGTCCTTAGGGGAACTTTAGTGCACTTTGCACTCACTTTTCAGGGTCTTGGGGAGGGTTATTTTTCTTACTCTCACTATTTTCTAATAGTCCCAGCGACCTTCTACAAGGTCACATAGGTTTGGGGTCCATTCGTGGTTCGCATTCCACTTTTGGAGTATATGGTTTGTGTTGCCCCTATCCCTATGTGTTCCCTTTGCATCCTATTGTAACTATACATTGTTTGCACTGTTTTCTAAGACTATACTGCATATTTTGGTATTGTGTACATATATCTTGTGTATATTTGCTATCCTCATACTGAGGGTACTCACTGAGATACTTTTGGCATATTGTCATAAAAATAAAGTACCTTTTATTTTTAGTATATCTGTGTATTGTGTTTTCTTATGATATTGTGCAAGTGACACTAGTGGTACTGTAGGAGCTTCACTCGTCTCCTAGTTCAGCCTAAGCTGCTCTGCTAAGCTACCATTATCTATCAGCCTATGCTGCTAGACACCCTATAGACTAATAAGGGATAACTGGGCCTGGTGCAAGGTGCAAGTACCCCTTGGTACTCACTACAAGCCAGTCCAGCCTCCTACACACAGTTTGATCTTGTCCGCCTAGTATCTAATTCTGTAGGTTAGCAGTCATCACTAATCTCCTGCCATGCTTATGGGTAATGGAGTACCCACTCTGCCTCCATGTTTTACAGTGTATGATTTTTGAGTAGAGGCAAAAACGTCTGGCACGATCTTCTCCATTGACTGATTGTATGGCTTGTTTCAACATTGTGCCAAAACGCATAGCCACGCTGAATCTTGTGGAGCTGTTGGGCACTGGCTCTGAGAGATGCTGTGGCTCTTCTTGAGACTGCAGGTGCATGTCACACAGAAGCCAGTTCACGTGGAAGAAAGCTGCAATCCTAGACAAAGTATAAACATGGCCAGAAACTTCTACATGCAAAATGGCAAGGTATGGGAGAATGAAAGAGAACACTTTTGAACAAGTACTTCAACAACAGCACAGAAACGAAGAATTATAAAAAGGAGCATTGTCCTAATGGCCTGGCTAATACCTGTGAAGCTGGTCTGCAGCTTTACCAGCAGATGTGGGTGAACACCTCAGCCATGAAAAGTGTCAAATGTTTCCAAAAGTAGCACCTGTAAAAGATAACTTGTCTAAGGAAAACATTACAACTGGAAAGTGTAGCACATAATGTGCAGTGGACCAACAAAACGAAAAACTATATGGCGAGAATTTTTCTGTCTGAAGAGCAGCAAACGATTTTGTCACAAACAAGTGCACAGGTGATATGAACACACACAATGCCTGAAAGTAACTTGAGGAAACATTGCAAAGTCAAACCTTCCACGGGGGTATCAGTGAAAGCTGTGGGGCAGATGCCTTGTCTTGTTAGGACGAGCACTCTTGCTGGTGATTGCAACGTGTTAGTAGTGTTTCAGTTTCTTGTGAGAATCGAAATCTGCCTGTGGCAGCTCTCACTTTGGATCCATTCATTGGTTTTTGGCTGTTTGAGTATTTCCAAGATAGCGATAAACCCCGTCAAGTAGACGCAAGTAGAGCTTCAGTGGTGGTGTGAGCACACTGAGGCCTTGATAGTCGGAGGGACGTGGAGCGACAGGAAGTTCTGGCGAATCCACACCTGAGACAGCAGGTGAGAGCTTTGATTGTGTGGACCGTGGATGATGTTAAAGTTGTTTGGTGGTAACATCATCCACCACTGCATTCTTCAAGGCAAAATATTGCGGACGCCCAGCCTGGTGTGCAAGAGTAGTGCCTTTTAAAGACCACAGCACCACATTGGATAGAAACTAGGGAAGACACAGACTAGTTCTGTGGAAAGTATGCCAGCTATGAATGCAGGAGGCTCTATGTAGTCGCCAAGTGTGTCTGACATAGAAGGTTGAATAATGGGTAGTTGTTGACAATAACGGTGCTATAGGATGTGTGATGTGACCAAAGGCGTGAAGAGTTTGATAGATTCACTTGAGGGTCTTCTTGAAAAAAGCTAGATGCCTCTGAAGCTTTACGATCTGGAGTGGAACGTATTTAAATGGCAATGTTGGCAAGGGTTACAGGTGTAGAAGCAGCTGCCCATACTTTGGAACTTTTAGTTGAAAGAAAAGAGCAACAAAATAAATGTTAATTGGATTAACATGTGGCGGCCTCCTGGAGAGTCTGAAGATAGCACGGAGAGCCCCCGATGTCTGCTGGCCAAGTGGAAGTGTAATGGGGTCTGATCTAGGGGCTCATTGAGTTCATGAAGCAGTCTATGGGTTCACACAAAACAATGGCTGTAATCTTTGCCAATTTCTGGTAGCCCTCCAAACGAACTATGGTATTAAGTTTAACCTCAGTTATTTTAATATTCAATTATTTAGTGTACCCGTGTGGTGACCCGACACTTGGCACTCAACATATTCACAAGAGTTACCATCATTCACTCCTCTTGGCTGCAAGTCTCAGATCAGTGTGATTCTTGTGTTAGGATTTCATGGTTTACTTCAGTTATTGTTCTCCATTGGATTAATCATGCATAGTCCGTTTTTTTTAAAATCACCAATTTCTTATATTTATTTTAGATTTTTCACTTTCAGACAGGTTGCTCTATGCATTTCTGTCAAAGCGCTTCTTCAGAAACTGCATTACAAGAACCTTATAAACCAACAATTCCTGTGTTAATTCCAGACACTCATGTGAAATGAAGCAGACTGTATTCACTACGCGTGCATTAAAGCTCCCCGTGCTAGGTATGTCCTGGAACTGGAGGCACTATCCCGACTCCGGTTAATGACAGATCTCATAGAAATATACTGCTATGATTTGTCACAAAATCAGGAGATCGATGAACCTCAGTCAGACACTGCTCTTTCCCCAGGGGACTGTCCTGCCATGGTCCATAGGACAAATGCAGCAGATGCGCAAAGAATTTAATTATAATGATTGGGCTTGAACAAATGTCCTGTGCCCTGCTTGCTCGATGATGATTCCTTTTCAGAAGACACTGATGTTTGGTTGAGTGGAGGCAACCTCTCCCTTCCTTAAATCCTTCAAGTTGAAGAAAGCAAATGCTGAATAGTTCTGCTCTGTCTTAATGTGTGGGCGACAGTGATACAACATCGATGGTGTGGTGATGATAGACCTCTCGTAGACTAGGCTGATCTTATACTGGCCCTCCCTCGCTTGAAGGGCATTTGGGTTGTTTTAGAAGTGTTTGCGTGTCTCGATAAAGTAATAGACAGAAGCTGTGTGACATTTTTGGTTATAAGCCAGTGAAAGAAAAGTGTGTGTTTAAAAAAAAAAAAAAAAAAAAAAAAAAACTAAGCCTATACCCTGAACCAGATATGACATGTTGCACTCAGCATCAAATGGAGATCAAGCGTGAGTAAACACAAGTCTGGGGTTCTCTGTTCTTTGGAAGGGGGGACAGGTTTGGTGGCACCACAAGGCTGCCCCACGGAGGCCTGGCAGAAGCCCCAGCTGCCGTATAGCGAGGGCTTTAAAGCTGCCTTTTAAATGGTTATGTAATCACTCTCAAGATTGTGACTAAAATGATGGGGTCCTTGTTAAGTCCCTGCCAGTGACTTTGTAAACAAGTTTTTAGATCTTGCTTCAATTTGAATTTCATATGCAAACCTTGGTACAAGAAAGTCTGTTTGAAAAATTAAAACTTACTGGACATATGGCCCTAAATAAGAATTGTTGATGTAAGTAGTCGGTGCAGCCTGCAGCAAGAGGGCGCAAGAGGTGTTTCTGGAGGACCTCTGTCTGTGTTGCATCTTAAATCTCTGTTTTGTCCACAATTGTACATTACAAGTTAAGTAAGTCACCCTTCGCTCGTGAAGGTCTGTCCGTACAATAACAGAGTTCAGAACAAGCTTTAATAAATATGGAGACCAGGCTGAGTCTGATAAACAAACATAGCCGGAAATGGTCAATTCAGTTATTTCCTTCCAACTTTGGACTCTTGAAACTAGAAATCACTTGTTGCTTGACCTTGGTGTTGGTTACTGCGGTGCTAGGTCCACGTCTGCCTGTCCTGCTTGGCCTCTGACCACACTCATCCCCAGTTTACACTTGTGTTTTTGAATGTAAAGCAGGTTTGAAGGATCCACTTTTGCTACTAATGCTCCTGTTCTTCTCACTTCTTGCAGAAGCAGCAGAACCTCGAAGTGAGCAGTCAGTTAGAGAAGGTAAGATGCTTAATCCTGTCTTCTGGAGCTATGGTCCTAGGGAGGCAGGTTGGAGGGGGGCCAATGTGGGAACTGGAAGGAGTGGACTAGGAGAAAAGGGAGCTGTCCTCACGGTTTTTGACAGAGGGAATTCAGGGTGATCAAAGTAAGGTATAGCAAGGCATGAGGCTGAGGGGAATCGTTTGATTCAGAGCAGGGGGAGGGGGTAGAATGGAAGAACTGGAGGTAGCTACAGATGAGAAGGGGCCGGCTAGCCGGGTCCTGAAGGGAACAAGTGGGGAGTGCAAGAGAAGATAAAGGGGCTGGCCACAAGCTCTCTAGAAGCGACGCTGCACAGTGACCAAAGGACAGCTTAGAAAAAGAGGCTTAAGGGAGCGAGTGAGCTGCTTGTGTTCAGAGCAGGAGGAAAAGAGCAAAAGAACCCAAGAGGAAACTGGGAAGAGAGGGTCCCTGAATGGAAAGTGTCGGGAGTGAAGGAGAAGAAAATGGAAGTGGCCTCAAGCTCTTCATAGCCGACACTGCACATGACCCAAGGACATCGCAGAAGAAGAGGCTAAAGGGAGCGAGTGAGCTGCTTGTCTTCATAGCGGGAGAAAGGGCAGGATGGAAGGACTAAGGGTTGCTACAGAGAGGAAGATCAGAGAGCTTTCATTGGGGCCTCACAGTGAGGGCTGCACTACGACTCAAGGTGGCTACAGTGTGGTGGGTAAGATGGAGAGAGTAATCAAACGAGAGCAGCTTTGTGGGCACGGATGAGTAAGAGGAGACTGAAAGGAGCTGGCCTGCTTGGAAACTAAATGTGGAGGGGCATATGTGAGGTTAACTCTGTCTCCCCTTCCTCTCTTCGAAGCCTCTTCCTCTACAACTTCCACCCTCATCTTTCCACTCACTCCTCCCTCTGTTCTCTCAATATCTTTGTTCTTTCTCCCTTTGTCTCTCTTACTTCCTCCTCATTTGACATCCCCCTTCTCTTCCTCCTCTCCCTCTCCTCATCTAACCCTCTCCCACAGCACCTTCCTTGCCCTACTCCTCCACTTCACATCCACTCCTCTTCTCACCTGCTCTGCTCTCTTCAGTTTTTCGCCCCACCCTGCTCCAGCTCTTCCAAACTTATCTTTCTTCGATCCCTACCACTTTTCAAGCTTGGATCTCTCCCTTACACCCCTCTCGTTTCCCTCTGCTCGTCACCAACTTTCTTCCTTTACTCTACTCACTCCACTTTTTTTGCATCCCTTCCCCCTCATACTGTTCTGCTCACCTCCACCACACCTCCTTCACCTTCTCTCTACTACTTGCTCAGTCCCTGTCTTTCTCCTCCTCTAGTCCTCCCCACTGCTCTTGCTCCTCCTCGTCTTGCTCGTTCGTACAGGACCTCCTTTACCATCCTACCCACTCCCTCTCATTCTGCTTCTCCTGAAGCTCCCTTGTCGTCCTCTGCCAGTGCAGCAAACATTGCATTTGCCGTCTAGTCTGTTACCTGTGCAATCATTGTGTCCGTGCAGCTCTATGTAAAAAGATGTCATACTCCTCAGTGCCATATAGAGTTGTTAAATAATGTAAGAGGGGACAGGTTTGGTGGCATTGCATCGTGAGGCGCCATGATCAAAGAGCACGGAAGGGGAAGCGGTGATGGCGGAGTCTAGAACGGGGTGGGCCAGGAGGACTTTGCTAGATGTTGGTCATTGACCTAAAAAGTCTGAGATGGAAACGGTGAAGAAAGGAGGAGTCCTTATCTTGGGTTCCCAGTGCAGTATATGTAATACCTGTTGTTGATTACCGCTGGTGTGCTGGGAGGACAATACTGTACACTCAAACTGAATAACCAACTCCTGCCCCTTAGCACTTGACGTGCTCTTGGTAGCACTGTCTAGCAGTGACAGCTTACACCGAGAAGGTTGGCGTGGGGTTAAGAAAGTCGAAAACAGTGTGGCACATCCAAGAACAAGTAATAATTCCAATGCACAGACAGTTCTTTGTAGAAAATGTGCTTATCTGCAGCTAGGTAAAGATTTTACAGCTTGAGCACAGATAGATCGAAAAACACCTTCTGGGCCAGAGAAACAAACTGAACCATTTTCTAGCTCTTTTTCGCTTTAAAAGATCATCACATTTTGTCCTGTCACTGTTAGTATTCTGTGAGGGATGGTCTGGTTGTGCTTGAGTTCTCTTGGGGTGTTCAGTGTAATGTCCTTCAGACTGTCATGCAAATGGTTCAAAAACTTTAGCTGAGGGTTTTGAGGTATCGGTATGGAGTACTTGCAGGTGGTGCCGTAGCCTGTAATCACAAACTTGAGATGTGACAGTCACAGTCCTGCTTTCAGTCCCAAAAGCCCACGCCTAAAGAACGGAGTGCTTGTAGGAGGTTGGTGTGGTGTGTGGTGAACGTCTATGGTGTTATCACTTAATACTAGGTCCAGGTATCCCCTAATACTGAGGTGTAGTCAGTGTCTAGGAAGCTCTGGCTCTCTAGAGGAAGCTGTGAATGAGCAGCCAAGACTTACCTAGGAGACGTGCAAAGCTCATGCAATACCACTACACTCACACTGCATTCACACACATGAAAGAAAAACGTTCAGTATTACAAAAATAATGGTACTTTATTAGGGTAACACAAATACTAGCATACTGAATAGGCAGTTCGCCAACTGGATGTAGGTAAACATACTATTATATACACATTAGCGATTGGTAAATAGCATTGAAACAATGAGGATTGGTAAACGCAATAGCTAATAGTGAGGCCCTAGGGGAGGGCCAAACCATATACTAAAAAAGTGGAATGTGAAAGGCAGGCCCCCACCCAAGGAAGTGGAATCAGTAGAGGGGAGCTAGTGGAACTAGGAACCCAAGGGGATGAGTACCAGAGTGACACCCAGCGACCAGGAGAGCAGAGGTAAGTACCTGGTTTTCCCCAAAACCAACAAAAGGACTTTGGAAAAGGATTATACAAGACTCAACCAAGAGTGGAAGAAACCAAAGGTGGATCCTGACAGAAGAGGACCTGAGAAGGAAGGGGATCGAGTCCAGTTCGTAATGGAGTGTCTGGTTGTGGCAGCAGCCACTACCCATCCTTCTGTGGCTGCTGGACCAGGTTAATGGTGGATGAAGAAAGCCAGCAGTGCAGCACCGGAGATAAAGAGAAGTCCCAGGTGTGATGCAAGTGGTATCCCATGCCAGCGGTCGAGATGCAGTCGGTTAGTAGTGCTGGAAGACCACCAACAAGCCTTGGTAAATGCAAGAGGTGGAGAAGAAGGTTTGCAAGGCTGAAAAGGACCAGCAAGGTCGAGGTGACTCGACCCAAGGAAGGGAGTCCAAGGCAACCCACAGCAGTCGGAAGAGTCACAAGAAGTGGAGGCAGCCAACACAGGCAACCGACAGACAGCAGGCACGGGAGTCACAGTGAGGCCCACTCAGCACACTTTAAGAGGAGTCCCACGTCGCTGGACAGCAGGCAGGAGACTGCTTTGCAGGAAGGACTACTGGGGGCCGTGGCCACACAGAGCCTGAAGATCCCTTGGAGGAGGAGCAAACAAACCTTTGTAGCTGCAAGAGTCGCGGTGCAGAGGGGTACTGTCCTGCAGGGAGAGGCAAGGGCTTACCGTCTCCCAAGTTGGACAGCTGGTAGAGGGGTCCAAAGGGACCACTCCAGACCACCACCGTGGTGCAGGATCCACACGGTTCTAGAGGGGAGCACATCCACGCATCCAGTCGTTGTTGCATTTGGTGCCTGCAGATGCAGGAAAGTGACTTCTTCAATCCAAGGGAGATTCCTTCTTACTTGTTGTGCAATCTGAAGACTCGCCGCTCTCAGAGGATGCACAACTGGGGAAATGTTGCAGTTGCTGGAAGGAGCGGGAGAAACAATGTTGCAGAGCAGTCGCAGTCACCGACGACATCCGAACCCTGCTGGACAACGGAGAAACAACCGCCCTCATCCTCCTTGACCTCTCAGCTGCCTTCGACACCGTCTGCCACCGCACTCTAATAACCCGCCTCCGCTCCACCGGTATACAAGGACAGGCCCTGGACTAGATCATTTCTTTCCTCTCGGACCGATCCCAAAGAGACTACCTCCCGCCCTTCCGCTCGGAACCCACCGAGATCATCTGCGGTGTCCCACTAGGCTCCTCGCTCAGCCCTACGCTCTTCAATGTCTACATGAGCCCCCTCGCCGACATCGCTCGCAAACACAACATCATGTCCTACGCCGACGACACCCAGCTGATGCTCTCCCTCACCAAAGACCCAGCCACCGCCAAAGCCAACCTACAGGATGGAATGAAAGACGTCGCAGAATGGATGAAGCTCAGCCGCCTGAAGCTGAATTCAGACAAGACGGAAGTCCTCATCCTCGGAAACTCCCCGTCCGCCTGGGACGACTCTTGGTGGCCCACGGCCCTGGGCACCGCACCGACCCCTTCAGACCACGCATGCAACCTCGGATTCATCCTGGACTCCCTTCTCACCATGACCAAGCAAGTCAACGCTGTCTCGTCCTCTTGCTTCATACACTTCGCATGCTCCGAAAGATCTTCCGCTGGATCCCCGCCGACACCAGAAAAACTGTGACCCACGCCCTCGTGACAATTCGCCTGGACTACGGAAACACCCTATACGCAGGAACCACCGCAAAACTTCAGAACTGTCTTCAGCGCATACAAAACGTTTCTGCACGCCTCATCCCCGATGCACCCTGCCACTGCCACATCTCCGCCCACCTGCACTGACTACCCGTCAACAAAAGGATCACCTTCAGGCTCCTCACCCACGCACACAAAGCCCTCCACAACAAAGGCCCCAAATACCTCAACAGCCACCTCGCCTTCTACACGCCCACCCGTCAACTTCGCTCTACCAGCCTCGCCGCCGTCCCTCGCATCCGCCGAACCAACGCTGGAGGGAAATCCTTCTCCTACCTGGCAGCCAAGACGTGGAATTCCCTCCCTACCCACCTCAGGACTACCCAGGACCACCTCGCCTTCAGGAAGCGCCTCAAGGACCTGGCTCTTCGAGCAGCAGTGACCCCCCAACCCCTCTTAGCGCCTTGAGACCCTCACGGGTGAGTAGCGCGCTCTATAAATACCATGATTGATTGATTGATTGAGTTGTTGCAGATTGTTGGTTCCTGGAGGGTCCAATTGCAGTCTCAGTGGCCAGAAGAGTCCTGGTTGACTCTTGCACATCAAATCCCAGGACCTGCCAAAGAGGGAGACCCTAAATAGCCCAGGAAGGGGGATTGGTCACCTAGCAGGGTGACCACCTATCAGCGGGTGGCAGCAGCGCAGACTGCCTGGAGAACCCTAGAAGACTGATAGGAGCAATGCTGGGGGTCCTCCAAGGAGCCTCCAGAGTGTATGGAATCATACAATCAATACTGGCAAAAGTATTGGTGTATGATTCCGACATGTTTCATACCAAACATGCCCAGGTTTGGAGTTACCATCATTTAATGGCTTCCCTGCACTTGCAAAGTCCATTGTAATGGAGCTGGATTTCGTAGCAGAACCTCTGCTCATGCTGGTGTGCCCTTACACATAGGTACTTGTACCCTACCCTCTGGGCTAGGAGGGCCTGCCATAGGGGTGACTTGGAGTGATCTGCAGTGAAAGGGTGCATGCACTTAACGCAGGCTGCAATGGAAGGCCTGCAGACACATTTTGCATTGGTTCCTATGGATGGTACAATACATGCTGCAGCCCGGGGAACCCCTGATGCCCCTATGCCCTGGGTACCTAAGTACCATATACTAGGGACTTACAGGGGGTCACCAGTGTACCAATTGTGGGGTGTGCAAAGTCATAAGTAACCAGTTTTAGAGGGAGAGAGCACAATCACTGGGGTCCAGATTAGCAGAATTCCAGTGAAAACAGTCAACACTCAATGACAGTAGGCAAATGTGGGAGTAACCATGCCAAAAGAGGGTACTTTCCTATAGTGCTGAACTGCAGCCTTGTTGTAAGTACCTCCTAGGACTCTTCCTAGTGGTGTCCCAGGGTGTTGGATTTGGAGAACATAGCCATTTTATTTTCCATTCGAGATGGTGGAAGGTCAGGATGCCTTATGTGGTCAGAGGGGAAAGAGGGCGTGTAGTCTGAGACCTCCGACCACAGTCAAGATATTCAGATGTGAAGGATGCCTACGCTGTGCAAAGTCTGGAGCTGACCAGGACCAAGGACGCCCAGCTGCGGCATCAGCCGGTGCTACCTCTGTAACCATAAAGGTTTTAGGAATTGTGGTGACCCCCTCTGACCGATGACAAGACTTCTCAAACCTCCCACAGACAGCTTGGGGTCCCTCCTCTAGGCTGAGCCAGCATCATCTTCGACCCTTCCTGCACCCTTCTACGACCGAGGGATGCAGGAAGGGTCTAGGGCGATGCCGCCTTGCCCTTTCTGAGGGAGATGGAGTGGCTTCTTGATGTAGTGGTGGTGATGGTTCCAGGACTGGAAAGATCTCATGGTTCTTGAATGATCTTTCTACATTGCTGTATCCTCTGAGGTAATCCCTCCAGTCAGTTGAATCTTTGTGTTTGGAGGATCATGTCATTTTCTCCTGGGGGGGTGCACTCCAGCTCTTCATGTCCAAAAGTAAGCTGAGCATGGCTGTGGGCTCACTTTAGAGGCCGAATGTGGAGATGCACACCTACGTGCTTTCGCAGACAAGCATCTACACGCACGTGCAGAATCACAGCTCCATGCAAGGGCAGACTCTTCTACACACATGCAGGCACAGACCCACCTACACATGCATTGACGCCTGCATGAAGGTGTATGCACACTCTTACAGCCATGCACAGGCACACGTTTATAGGCACATGCATGCATACATATACACGCAGGCACAGATACAATCAGACACACCCTTACATGCAGGGACAGGCAGACATGCTCAAGTGCACATGCTTACACTCACCTACCTACATGAACACACAGACAAACATAAACACTTGTTCTCTCCCTCCCAATGTCAGGAAGGTACACGAGCGCCAGTTTCATGAGTCTGAACCAACTGCAGTCAACAGAACCTTTAAGCATTCCAGCTCCCACACGAATACAGATTAAAAAATTACACTATCCCAGGCTAAGAATTACGCCCGAGCATTGGCATGGTAGTTATCCTGACAAAAGCCATGCTCTTTGGGCTCTGCTTCTGAGCCCACCGTTAATGTCTTGAAGTTCTAGAAACAGGAGAACACTTTAATGATTGTTGAGCTCACTGCGGGGCATGCACCTGACAGAGAAAGTACTGCAACACAATGCTACAGCTTCACAAAGCTGTTTGGGGACGTTCTTCCTAACGACAGATGAAGAATCCCACCTGCACTCTGGATTAATTTTTCTAACCAGGCATTGACATGTACAGAGGTGCTAAATGAAGCTTTACACCTTGCCCAGATGGGAAATATTTAACATGTCCCAGTGAAGTTAATGAATCTCACCTATGAGAGCTGTACATCTGAAGAGATCTTTTGGCAAGGGTCTTTCTGTGTCTTTCTCACTGCCCGTCCCTGGCCGTCCCAACAAGAGGTCCATGTAGGACGTTCTCTTCCTCCTGAAGTGAAAAGTTTGAGAGAGATTCATGTAATCTTTCTGTGCAGAATGTCCTTACAGCACTCTGTAGTCTTCCCTCATAGATGTTCCTAATATGATGGTCTCTCTGATTCTCCCACCTGTGCATTGTTGTGCAGTGTTCTCCATGGTCCCCTCTATTGTCTACTCGATGTATCTGATCCGTGGTCTCTCTGATTCTCCCAGCCATGCATTGTTGTTCAGTGTTCTCAGTAGTCATCTCTACTGTCTACTCTATGCATCTGATCTGTGGTCTCTGTGATTCTCCCACCTGTACATTATTGTGCAGTGTTCTCCATGGTCCCCTCTACTGTCTACTCGATGCATCTGATCCGTGGTCTCTCTGATTCTCCCAGCCATGCATTGTTGTTTAGTGTTCTCAGTAGTCATCTCTACTGTCTACTCTATGCATCTGATCTGTGGTCTCTGTGATTCTCCCACCTGTACATTGTTGTGCAGTGTTCTCCATGGTCCCCTCTACTGTCTACTCGATGCATCTGATCCGTGGTCTCTCTGATTCTCCCACCTGAGCATTGTTGTGCAGTGTTCTCCGTGGTCCCCTCTGTCTGACTGTATCTGATCTGTTGCTTCTCAGATTCTCCCACCTGTGCATTGTTGTGCAGTGTTCTCCCTGGCCCCCTTTGTCTGACTGTATCTGATCTGTTGTCTCTCTGATTCTTCCACCTGTGCATTGTTCTGCAGTGTTCTCCGTGGTCCTCTCTACTGTCTACTCGATGTATCTGATCTGTGGTCTTTGCTTGCTGAATTTGTTTGTTGGCTGTTCGCCGTTGTGCCCCTTGCTGACATTCTTTATTTCTCCCATCTTGAGGTTCTGATCCGTATGGTATTCTACGTGCTCATACTGTCTGAAGTTGTGTCTGTGACATTCTTTGTTAAACTTACTGTTGTGGAATAAGTCTTTCTGTGTGTCCTTTTTGTCATCTGCTTTGACAGATTGTTGTATGACATTCCTTCTCTTCCTCCTTCAATTGTTGTTTCTTGTCTCTATGGTCTCGAGTTTCTTCAGTGTCCTTATATGTTGTTCTCCCTCAGGGCCTGTGCAACGTCCATTTGTCTGCCTCGCTGAGCATTTGTTTGTGTCCTTCTCCTGGATCCTTTCTTGCCAAGCATGTCATTTGAACGTTTCTGTTGTGTTTCTTGTGCAGGCCAGGCTTGCAGCACCCCCTGTGACTACCCCTTGTGCCATTCTCCTGGACGTATGTAAAGTCCCTCTGTTCCATGAATGCACTCAGCTCGGAGTCAGGAAGCCGAATGTGATTCTAAGACCGACTCACTCAGGCCATTGTCGATGTCGTGTTATTTAGGAGCTCCTTGCCTGTTTCCACAGACTGCCCATCTTTCGTTGCTTATGCACAGTGCCCTGGCTTCGTCAGCACTACAGCAGCTTCATTGCATGCATTCAGTTTCCTGCTCCATCGGGGAGGGCACCACCTGCCTCTTGTTTATGCAGTCAGTGATTATTCTGTTTAATGTGCTAAATGGGAATCATTTAAACTGATGTCGGGTTTCTTTCACAGGAAAGGAAAGGATTTGAACAGCGGTTCACCAAAGAGCAAGGGGCACTCCGAGAACAACTGCAGGTTACTTCATCTCACTTTTTGTTTCAGGTGCTGGGGAGGGAGGGGAGAGACTGTGCATTGCTGAAGTTTATCCATCCTTCTCTGTCCATTGGCTCAAGTACTCTGACTCACTCATGCAGTCACGCCTTTCCAGTTGATTGTATTTTTCCTGCTGCTGCCACCCCACCCCCACCCCTCTCCTCTCCTTTCTTGATCTTGGATCAAGTCTTTTTGCTTTGTTCTTTTAGGTTCATATTCAAACAATTGGAATTCTGGTTTCTGAGAAGTCTGAACTGCAGACAGCTCTATCCCATACGCAGCAGGCAGCACGACAAAAGGCTGGTAGGAACTTTCAGTCCTTGATGGATTTGTTTTGTATATATGAAATCATCCTTCAGGTTGATAGAATCACAGTAGAAATTTGTAATTAGTCTCAAAGCTTCATCAGTAAAGGCCATAAATCCTGTGTATTTATCCTAATTTTTCTTCTGCCCCTTACAGAGTTTGTTAGATGCTTACACTAAGACATAGAAGCTTTTAAATCATTGGAAGTCTGTACAGTGCTTAATGCAGTGTGTTTTAAACAGGTGTAGGTAGGCCTTGTGCAGGTGGTTGCAGTAACTGCAAAACTATTCAAGCGTGTTTAGTTTGTAGCATGAAGCATCCACATATGTAGACAGAGTTCTCAATTTTTTTATCCATTCCACCTCGGTTTGCATACACTGCCCTTTACGGAGTTTTTCATTAGTTGTGTTTTTTTTTTATAAACAACTTTTATTTAGTTTTCAGAAGGAAGGTCAAAAACAGGACAACTGGCCTCTGAGGCCAGCACGACGACACGAACAAGCGGGCACTTCACAGTAGTTAACAGCCAGTGGGCTCAGAGCCCCAAAGAGTGTTCATGGTAATTGTCCCAACCACTTCCCCATACTTTATCGTGTTTGTGGGGACAGCCCCGAGCTTCATAGAACAGTTTCTCTTGTCTTGCACACCAGTTAACCCCCACCGTCGCCCTCTCGACACGGTAGGTGGTGTATGTGATTTCCGTCCAGTTGCAATGTCTCTTTTAGCCACCATCAAGGCAGTTCTTACGAACGTTCGGACAGTTTGTGTGCCCCCTATACCTTCCATAACTCCTAGCAGAACCACTAATGGGGACAGAGGGACCTCCCAACCCAATACCTCTGCAAGCTTGCTCAGCAGTACAGTGCAATACTGCAAAATTAGAGGGCTTATCAGTCATGTGAAAGAAATCCACGGGGGCTTGTGCGCATCAGGGACCAATGGTGGTCCCAAAGGAGCTCCGCGCGGTGTAACTTAGCTGATGAAAGATATCCCCCATATAGGTAATATAATTGTACCAGTTGTAGACGAGACAACATGGTTATAGTTCTGGGCGCCATTAAGGCATCACGCCAGTCTTCATCCTTAAAGGGTCCCAGCCATTGTTCCCATGGCCCTCTGATGTGGTTCAAGTTACCTTGTGCAATATTAATGAACATTGTATATATTTGCAACACTTCCGCCCCCAAGTGCTTCCATCAGAAAATTGGCTGACTGTATTCAGGGATGGAGTCAGTGGGAAAGGTGTATATGTAGAGCATGGCGGAGTTGAAAATATTTGTAAAATTTAGTGTAGTTTGTAGACCTTGAAAGGACTACATGCGTGCTCCCGCCCACACATCACCTAGATGGGAGATACCCAACAGGTCCCATTCGTCAAAACCTTGCAGTGCTGCAGAGTCTCTGAGCCAGGTGCCCAGCTGAAGGGGTGTCTGCATAGTTGGGGGTGTTAGTCCATGCTATTAAAACCACTCTAGTCACCAAGTCCATACTACTAGGTATCAGGAAGCCATAGAACCAATCAAGTATCTGAGGAAAGCTAAGAAAGGTAAGCTTGAGTTGTTACGCTGGGTCTAACCACCCCTGTTAAACCAGTCATGTATAGCTAGGAGCTGAGTGCCAAGTAATACAGATAAAGGTTAGTCATACCCAGCCATTCCCTCCCCCATCATAATGGCCCCTCTGACAGTGCACAATTCGATAATAGGAGCTATGCCAAAGGAACAACATTGAAGCTGTATCCAAGGCACAGAACCAAGAGAACCGTGGGAAGATTTTTATCTAGGGACCGCCATCGCGCCAGATCTGCCCGAGCTAATTTTTTTGGTCATTGGGGTGAGATTCAGGGTTCAGGTCGATTCGGAAAGGAGAGCCACCCAGATATTTAAAGTTCAGCTGGCGAATGGGCACTGCCTCTTGCCTGGCGAAGCAGTCTCAGGACAGTGTCAGGGGTACCAATACCGACTTTGATGGATTCATGCGGAGCCCAGAGGCCTCCTCAAAGCATCGAAGAAGTTGAAAACAGTGTGGACCACTGGTGATGGGGTCCGCCAAGTAAAGGATGTTGTCCGCATAGAGGGCTATGCAGTCCTCATGATCACAGCCACAATTCCATCCATGAAAAAGAGGATCACCTCTTATCAATTGTGCAGGTGGTTCAACTGTCTGGGCGTAAAGGATAGGGGAGAGGGGGCAGCCCTTACAGGCCCCCGATAAATTGGGAATGTGTGGGAGAGGGTTCCAATAATTTAGACACCGGCTGTGGGATTTACATAAAAAGCCTGTACCAGTCTACGAAAACAAGGTCCAATGCCAGTCCGACATAAGACCAACTGCAAGTACCTCCACTCCACTGTGTCGAACGCCTTCTCAAAAATTGATTTAAAAAAAAATAGGGCAAGATCAGAAAGCAGTCACTGACGGTGAGCCAAGGCCACATGAAGTCGACAAATACAGTGTCTCGTACCACGGTTTGCCATGAACCCGCATTGGTCAGGATGAACTAGTATTGGCCACACTCTTTTTAGATGGGTGTAAGGAAATGGCTCCCTGTTGCAATTACCCCCCACTTTTTGCCTAATAGTGATGCTGACTTGACTGAGAAGTGTTCTGGGACCCTGCTAACCAGGCCCCAGCACCAGTGTTCTTTCACCTAAAATGTACCATTGTCTCCACAATTGGCACAACCCTGGCACCCAGGTAAGTCCATTGTAACTGGTACCCCTGGTACCAAGGGCCTGATGCCAGGGAAGGGCTGCAGCATGTCTTATGCCACCCTAGGGACCCCTCACTCAGCACAGACACACTGCTTGCCAGCTTGTGTGGGCTGGTGGGGAGAAAATGACTAAGTCGACATGGCACTCCCCTCAGGGTGCCATGCCAACCTCACACTGCCTGTGGCATAAGTAAGTCACCCCTCGAGTAGGCCTTACAGCCCTAAGGCAGGGTGCACTATACCACAGGTGAGGGCATAGCTGCATGAGCAATATGCCCCTACAGTGTCTAAGTCTATTTTTAGACATTGTAAGTACAGTGTGGCCATATTAAGTATATAGTCTGGGAGTTTGTCAAAAATGAACTCCACAGCTCCATAATGGCTACACTGAATACTGGGAAGCTTGGTATTAAACTTCTCAGAATAATAAACCTACACTAATGCCAGTGTTGGATTTATTTAAAAAATGCACACAGAGGGCATCTTAGAGATGCCCACTGTATTTTACCCAATTGTTCAGTGCAGGACTGACTAGTCTGTGCCAGCCTGCTGCTGAGAGACGAGTTTCTGACCCCATGTGGTGAGGGCCTTTGTGCTATCTGAGGACAGAAACAAAAGTCTTCTCTGGGTGGAGGTGCTTCACACCTCCCCCCTGCAGGAAATGTAACACCTAGCAGTGAGCCTCAAAGGCTCAGGCTTCGTGTTAAAATGCCCCAGGGCACTCCAGCTAGTGGAGATGCCCGCCCCCTGGACACATCCCCCACTTTTAGCGGCAAGTCCAGGGAAGATAATGAGAAAAACAAGGAGGAGTCACCCACCAGTCAGGACAGCCCCTAAGGTGTCCTGAGCTGAGGTGACCCCTGCCTTTAGAAATCCTCCATCTTGATTTTGGAAGATTCCCGTAAAAGGAATAGGGATGTGCCCCCCCCTCTCCTCAGGGAGGAGGCACAAAGAGGGTGTAGCTACCCTCAAGGACAGTAACCATTGGCTACTGCCCTCCCAGACCTAAACACACCCCTAAATTCAGTATTTAGGGGCTCCCCAGAACCTAGGAAACTAGATTCCTGCAACCTGAAGACGAAGAAGGACTGCTGACCTGAAGCCCTGCAGAGAAGACAGAGACACCAACTGGTTTGGCCCCAGCCCTATCGGCCTGTCTCCCCACTTCAAGAAAAACTACAACAGTGACGCGTCCCCCAGGGTCCAGCAACCTCTGAAGCCTGAGAGGACTACCCTGCATCTAAAAGGGCCACGAACTCCTGAGGACAGCTGCCCTGTTCCACAAAGTCCGAAACTTGTAACAAAGAAACAACTTTTAAAGGACTCCACGTTTCCCGCCGGAAGCGTGAGACTTTCCACTCTGCACCCGGCTCGACCTTCGGAGAAACAACACTACAGGGAGGACTCCCTGGTGACTGCGAACCAGTGAGTAGCCAGAGTTGACCCCCCTGAACCTGCACAGCGACACCTGCAGAGGGAATCCAGAGGCTCCCCCTGACTGCGACTCCCTACTTAAAAAAAAAAAACGACGCCTGGTAAATACACTGCACCCTCAGGACCTGAAGGAACCGACCTCCAGTGCAGAAGCGACCCCCAGGTGGCCCTCTCCCTTGCCCAGGTGGTGGCTACCCCGAGGAGCCCCCCCCCTTGCCTGCCTGCATCGCTGAAGAGACCCCTTGGTCTCCCATTGAAACCTATTGCAAACCCGACGCCTGTTTGCACTCTGCACCCTGCACCCGGCCGCCCTTGTGCAGCTGAGGGTGTACTTTTTGTGCTGACTTGTGTCCCCCCCGGTGCCCTACAAAACCCCCCTGGTCTGCCCTCCGAAGTCGCGGGTACTTACCTGCTGGCAGACTGGAACCGGGGCACCCCCTTCTCCATTGAAGCCTATGCGTTTTGGGCACCAGTTTGACCTCTGCACCTGACCGGTCCTGAGCTGCTGGTGTGGTAACTTTGGGATTGCCCTGAACCCCCAACGGTGGGCTACCTTGGACCCAACTTTGAACCCTGTAGGTGTTTTTACTTACCTGCAAAAACTAACCAAAACTTACCTCCCCCAGGAACTGTTGAAAATTGCACAGTCTAGTTTTAAAATAGCTTATTGCCATTTTTGCTAAAACTGTACATGATATTGTGGTGATTCAAAGTTCCTAAGATACCTGAGTGAAATACCTTTCATTTAAAGTATTACTTGTAAATCTTGAACCTGTGGTTCTTAAAATAAACTAAGAAAATATATTTTTCTATATAAAAACCTATTGGCCTGGAATTGTCTCCGAGTGTGTGTTCCTCATTTATTGCCTGTGTGTGTACAACAAATGCTTAACACTACCCTCTGATAAGCCTACTGCTCGACCACACTAACACAAAATAGAGCATTAGAATTATCTCTTTTTGCCACTATCTTACCTCTAAGGGGAACCCTTGGACTCTGTGCATGCTAGTTCCTACTTTGAAATAGTACCTACAGAGCCAACTTCCTACAATTGGTTGCCAGGATAGTGGCATAAATTTTAATATCTCTGTTAATAAGCGAGATTGGACGGTAGTCTGCACAGGACTGGGATGTGGGGGTTGCAACTTTGGAATAACCACTGTACTAGTGGCCATGTCCAAGTTGGGTGGGAAGGTATCCAAGTGTGGACCTCACTATAGAGGGGGAGGAGTATTTGGCAGGGAAGCCATTGGGGGCCCGGAGTCTTCCCAGAGGCCAGGGTGGAGATCGCCAAGGCTATTTCTACACTCACAATAGGCCCATCCAGTATCTTTTTGTCAAGTAAGGTCAGTCGAGTACATGCTCAAGGAATTGAGCAGAGTAGTCGGGATCAATGCCCGAGGAGGATGTATAGAGCGATTAGTAGTAGCCCGCGAACACTCCAACCACCTCGGGGAGCATATTTACTTTATTACCCCCAAAGTCCATGATTTTGAGCACAATTCTGGATAACTGGTGGTGGCAGTGTAGGAAAGTACCATCTTGCCTGGCATGTTACCCCCATTTTTCACTGTATATATGTTGTTTTAGTTGTATGTGTCACTGGGACCCTGCCAGCCAGGGCCCCAGTGCTCATAAGTATGTGCCCTGTATGTGTTCCCTGTGTGATGACTAACTGTCTCACTGAGGCTCTGCTAACCAGAACCTCAGTGGTTATGCTCTCTCATTTCTTTCAAATTGTCACTAACAGGCTAGTGACCAATTTTACCAATTTACATTGGCTTACTGGAACACCCTTATAATTCCCTAGTATATGGTACTGAGGTACCCAGGGTATTGGGGTTCCAGGAGATCCCTATGGGCTGCAGCATTTCTTTTGCCACCCATAGGGAGCTCTGACAATTCTTACACAGGCCTGCCACTGCAGCCTGAGTGAAATAAGGTCCACGTTATTTCACAGCCATTTACCACTGCACTTAAGTAACTTATGAGTCACCTATATGTCTAACCTTTACCTAGTAAAGGTTAGGTGCAAAGTTACTTAGTGTGAGGGCACCCTGGCACTAGCCAAGGTGCCCCCACATTGTTCAGGGCAAATTCCCCGGACTTTGTGAGTGCGGGGACACCATTACACGCGTGCACTACACATAGGTCACTACCTATGTGTAGCTTCACAATGGTAACTCCGAATATGGCCATGTAACATGTCTATGATCATGGAATTTCCCCCTCTATGCCATCCTGGCATAGTTGGCACAATCCCATGATCCCAGTGGTCTGTAGCACAGACCCTGGTACTGCCAAACTGCCTTTTCAGGGGTTTCACTGCAGCTGCTGCTGCTGCCAACCCCTCAGACAGGTTTCTGCCCTCCTGGGGTCCAGCTAGGCTTGTCCCACGATGGCAGAACAAAGGACTTCCTCTGAGAGAGGGTGTTACACCCTCTCCCTTTGGAAAATGGTGTGAAGGCAGGGGAGGAGTAGCCTCCCCCAGCCTCTGGAAATGCTTTCATGGGCACAGATGTGCCCATTTCTGCATAAGCCAGTCTACACCGGTTCAGGGACCCCTTAGCCCTGCTCTGGCGCGAAACTGGACAAAGGAAAGGTGAGTGACCACTCCCCTGACCTGCACCTCCCCAGGGAGGTGTCCAGAGCTCCTCCAGTGTGCTCCAGACCTCTGCCATCTTGGAAACAGAGGTGCTGCTGGCACACTGGACTGCTCTGAGTGGCCAGGGCCAGCAGGTGACGTCAGAGACTCCTTCTGATAGGCTCCTTCAGGTGTTGCTAGCCTATCCTCTCTCCTAAGTAGCCAAACCCTCTTTTCTGGCTATTTAGGGTCTCTGCTTTGGGGAATTCCTCAGATAACGAATGCAAGAGCTCATCAGAGTTCCTCTGCATCTCTCTCTTCACCTTCTGCCAAGGAATCGACTGCTGACCGCGCTGGAAGCCTGCAAAACTGCAACAAAGTAGCAAAGACGACTACTGCAACTCTGTAACGCTGATCCTGCCGCCTTCTCGACTGTTTTCCTGGTGGTGCATGCTGTGGGGGTAGTCTGCCTCCTCTCTGCACTAGAAGCTCCGAAGAAATCTCCCGTGGGTCGACGGAATCTTCCCCCTGCAACCGCAGGCACCAAAGAACTGCATCACCGGTCTCCTCTCAGCACGACGAGCGAGGTCCCTTGAATCCAGCAACTGTGTCCAAGTGACTCCCACAGTCCAGTGACTCTTCAGTCCAAGTTTGGTGGAGGTAAGTCCTTGCCTCCCCACGCCAGACTGCATTGCTGGGAACCGCGACTTTTGCAGCTACTCCGGCCTCTGTGCACTTCCGGCGGAAATCCTTTGTGCACAGCTAAGCCTGGGTCCACGGCACTCTAACCTGCATTGCACGACTTTCTAAGTTGGTCTCCGACGACGTGGGACTCCTTTGTGCAACTTCGGGTGAGCACCGTTTCACTCTTCTTCGTAGTGCCTGTTCCGGCACTTCTGCGGGTGCTGCCTGCTTCTGAGAGGGCTCCTTGTCTTGCTCGACGCCCCCTCTGTCCCCAGACGCAATTGGCGACATCCTGGTCCCTCCTGGGCCACAGCAGCATCCAAAAACGCTAACCGCACGATTTGCAGCTAGCAAGGCTTGTTGGCGGAAAACACTTCTGCACGTGGGGGATCCATCCTCCAAAGGGGACGTCTCTAGCCCTTGTTGTTCCTGCAGAATCCTCAGCTTCTACTGTCCAGTAGCAGCTTCTTTGCACCCACAGCTGGCATTTCCTGGGCATCTGCCCATCTCCGACTTGCTTGTGACTTTTGGACTTGGTCCCCTTGTTCCACAGGTACCCTCGACTGGAAATCCATCGTTGTTGCATTGCTGGTTTGTGTCTTTCCTGCAGAATTCCCCTATCACAACTTCTATGTCCTTTGGGGAACTTTAGTGCACTTTGCACTCACTTTTCAGGGTCTTGGGGTGGGCTATTTTTCTAACCCTCACTATTTTCTAATAGTCCCAGCGACCCTCTACAAGGTCACATAGGTTTGGGGTCCATTCGTGGTTCGCATTCCACTTTTGGAGTATATGGTTTGTGTTGCCCCTATCCCTATGTGTCCCCATTGCATCCTATTGTAACTATACATTGTTTGCACTGTTTTCTAAGACTATACTGCATATTTTTGGTATTGGGTACATATATCTTGTGTATATTTGCTATCCTCATACTGAGGGTACACTCTGAGATACTTTGGCATATTGTCATAAAAATAAAGTACCTTTATTTTTAGTATATCTGTGTATTGTGTTTTCTTATGATATTGTGCAAGTGACACTAGTGGTACTGTAGGAGCTTCACTCGTCTCCTAGTTCAGCCTAAGCTGCTCTGCTAAGCTACCATTATCTATCAGCCTAAGCTGCTAGACACCCTATACACTAATAAGGGATAACTGGGCCTGGTGCAAGGTGTAAGTACCCCTTGGTACTCACTACAAGCCAGTCCAGCCTCCTACATTGGTGGCAGCGGTGGGATAAGTGCTTTGAGACTACTTACCACTCTTGTCATTGTACTTTTCATAAGAGAAAAATATACAAAACAAGTTCAGTGTGTGTACACATAACTTAAAAGTTTTGCATTTCCTCTTTTCACTCTTTTCTTAATTCTTGAAAAGTACTTCTAAACTTTCTAAAAGTTCTTAAGTTTTAAAAGTTTTTTTTCTGTCTTTCTAAAAGTTCTGAAAAACTTTTTCTTCACTTTTTCTATCACTCAAACTCTTTCTAAAATGTCTGGCACAGGCCAAAATGTACCTACAGAGCCAACTTCCTACAATTGGTTGCCAGGATAGTGGCATAAATTTTAATATCTCTGTTAATAAGCGAGATTGGACGGTAGTCTGCACAGGACTGGGATGTGGGGGTTGCAACTTTGGAATAACCACTGTACTAGTGGCCATGTCCAAGTTGGGTGGGAAGGTATCCAAGTGTGGACCTCACTATAGAGGGGGAGGAGTATTTGGCAGGGAAGCCATTGGGGGCCCGGAGTCTTCCCAGAGGCCAGGGTGGAGATCGCCAAGGCTATTTCTACACTCACAATAGGCCCATCCAGTATCTTTTTGTCAAGTAAGGTCAGTCGAGTACATGCTCAAGGAATTGAGCAGAGTAGTCGGGATCAATGCCCGAGGAGGATGTATAGAGCGATTAGTAGTAGCCCGCGAACACTCCAACCACCTCGGGGAGCATATTTACTTTATTACCCCCAAAGTCCATGATTTTGAGCACAATTCTGGATAACTGGTGGTGGCAGTGTAGGAAAGTACCATCTTGCCTGGCATGTTACCCCCATTTTTCACTGTATATATGTTGTTTTAGTTGTATGTGTCACTGGGACCCTGCCAGCCAGGGCCCCAGTGCTCATAAGTATGTGCCCTGTATGTGTTCCCTGTGTGATGACTAACTGTCTCACTGAGGCTCTGCTAACCAGAACCTCAGTGGTTATGCTCTCTCATTTCTTTCAAATTGTCACTAACAGGCTAGTGACCAATTTTACCAATTTACATTGGCTTACTGGAACACCCTTATAATTCCCTAGTATATGGTACTGAGGTACCCAGGGTATTGGGGTTCCAGGAGATCCCTATGGGCTGCAGCATTTCTTTTGCCACCCATAGGGAGCTCTGACAATTCTTACACAGGCCTGCCACTGCAGCCTGAGTGAAATAAGGTCCACGTTATTTCACAGCCATTTACCACTGCACTTAAGTAACTTATGAGTCACCTATATGTCTAACCTTTACCTAGTAAAGGTTAGGTGCAAAGTTACTTAGTGTGAGGGCACCCTGGCACTAGCCAAGGTGCCCCCACATTGTTCAGGGCAAATTCCCCGGACTTTGTGAGTGCGGGGACACCATTACACGCGTGCACTACACATAGGTCACTACCTATGTGTAGCTTCACAATGGTAACTCCGAATATGGCCATGTAACATGTCTATGATCATGGAATTTCCCCCTCTATGCCATCCTGGCATAGTTGGCACAATCCCATGATCCCAGTGGTCTGTAGCACAGACCCTGGTACTGCCAAACTGCCTTTTCAGGGGTTTCACTGCAGCTGCTGCTGCTGCCAACCCCTCAGACAGGTTTCTGCCCTCCTGGGGTCCAGCTAGGCTTGTCCCAGGATGGCAGAACAAAGGACTTCCTCTGAGAGAGGGTGTTACACCCTCTCCCTTTGGAAAATGGTGTGAAGGCAGGGGAGGAGTAGCCTCCCCCAGCCTCTGGAAATGCTTTCATGGGCACAGATGTGCCCATTTCTGCATAAGCCAGTCTACACCGGTTCAGGGACCCCTTAGCCCTGCTCTGGCGCGAAACTGGACAAAGGAAAGGTGAGTGACCACTCCCCTGACCTGCACCTCCCCAGGGAGGTGTCGAGAGCTCCTCCAGTGTGCTCCAGACCTCTGCCATCTTGGAAACAGAGGTGCTGCTGGCACACTGGACTGCTCTGAGTGGCCAGGGCCAGCAGGTGACGTCAGAGACTCCTTCTGATAGGCTCCTTCAGGTGTTGCTAGCCTATCCTCTCTCCTAAGTAGCCAAACCCTCTTTTCTGGCTATTTAGGGTCTCTGCTTTGGGGAATTCCTCAGATAACGAATGCAAGAGCTCATCAGAGTTCCTCTGCATCTCTCTCTTCACCTTCTGCCAAGGAATCGACTGCTGACCGCGCTGGAAGCCTGCAAAACTGCAACAAAGTAGCAAAGACGACTACTGCAACTCTGTAACGCTGATCCTGCCGCCTTCTCGACTGTTTTCCTGGTGGTGCATGCTGTGGGGGTAGTCTGCCTCCTCTCTGCACTAGAAGCTCCGAAGAAATCTCCCGTGGGTCGACGGAATCTTCCCCCTGCAACCGCAGGCACCAAAGAACTGCATCACCGGTCTCCTCTCAGCACGACGAGCGAGGTCCCTTGAATCCAGCAACTGTGTCCAAGTGACTCCCACAGTCCAGTGACTCTTCAGTCCAAGTTTGGTGGAGGTAAGTCCTTGCCTCCCCACGCCAGACTGCATTGCTGGGAACCGCGACTTTTGCAGCTACTCCGGCCTCTGTGCACTTCCGGCGGAAATCCTTTGTGCACAGCTAAGCCTGGGTCCACGGCACTCTAACCTGCATTGCACGACTTTCTAAGTTGGTCTCCGACGACGTGGGACTCCTTTGTGCAACTTCGGGTGAGCACCGTTTCACTCTTCTTCGTAGTGCCTGTTCCGGCACTTCTGCGGGTGCTGCCTGCTTCTGAGAGGGCTCCTTGTCTTGCTCGACGCCCCCTCTGTCCCCAGACGCAATTGGCGACATCCTGGTCCCTCCTGGGCCACAGCAGCATCCAAAAACGCTAACCGCACGATTTGCAGCTAGCAAGGCTTGTTGGCGGAAAACACTTCTGCACGTGGGGGATCCATCCTCCAAAGGGGACGTCTCTAGCCCTTGTTGTTCCTGCAGAATCCTCAGCTTCTACTGTCCAGTAGCAGCTTCTTTGCACCCACAGCTGGCATTTCCTGGGCATCTGCCCATCTCCGACTTGCTTGTGACTTTTGGACTTGGTCCCCTTGTTCCACAGGTACCCTCGACTGGAAATCCATCGTTGTTGCATTGCTGGTTTGTGTCTTTCCTGCAGAATTCCCCTATCACAACTTCTATGTCCTTTGGGGAACTTTAGTGCACTTTGCACTCACTTTTCAGGGTCTTGGGGTGGGCTATTTTTCTAACCCTCACTATTTTCTAATAGTCCCAGCGACCCTCTACAAGGTCACATAGGTTTGGGGTCCATTCGTGGTTCGCATTCCACTTTTGGAGTATATGGTTTGTGTTGCCCCTATCCCTATGTGTCCCCATTGCATCCTATTGTAACTATACATTGTTTGCACTGTTTTCTAAGACTATACTGCATATTTTTGGTATTGGGTACATATATCTTGTGTATATTTGCTATCCTCATACTGAGGGTACACTCTGAGATACTTTGGCATATTGTCATAAAAATAAAGTACCTTTATTTTTAGTATATCTGTGTATTGTGTTTTCTTATGATATTGTGCAAGTGACACTAGTGGTACTGTAGGAGCTTCACTCGTCTCCTAGTTCAGCCTAAGCTGCTCTGCTAAGCTACCATTATCTATCAGCCTAAGCTGCTAGACACCCTATACACTAATAAGGGATAACTGGGCCTGGTGCAAGGTGTAAGTACCCCTTGGTACTCACTACAAGCCAGTCCAGCCTCCTACATTGGTGGCAGCGGTGGGATAAGTGCTTTGAGACTACTTACCACTCTTGTCATTGTACTTTTCATAAGAGAAAAATATACAAAACAAGTTCAGTGTGTGTACACATAACTTAAAAGTTTTGCATTTCCTCTTTTCACTCTTTTCTTAATTCTTGAAAAGTACTTCTAAACTTTCTAAAAGTTCTTAAGTTTTAAAAGTTTTTTTTCTGTCTTTCTAAAAGTTCTGAAAAACTTTTTCTTCACTTTTTCTATCACTCAAACTCTTTCTAAAATGTCTGGCACAGGCCAAAATGTTGATCTGTCCAAACTTGCATATGATCACCTTAGCTGGAAAGGAGCAAGGAGTCTCTGTGTAGAAAGAGGTTTGAGTGTAGGGAAGAATCCTTCTTTGGAATTGTTGCTTAACATGCTTAGAGAACAAGATAAGGCCAGAAGGGCCCCATCTGTTGAAAAAGTAGCTAATGGTTCCCAATCTGATCCAGGGACTCCCCTAGGAAAAGAAAGAAACTTCCTAGCCTGCCCATTACTAGACAGCCTAGCATAGTTGGTACTGATGTAGAGTCACACCATACAGATAGTGTTCTCACATCATAGCAAGAGTATTCCTTCTCACCACAGTAGAAGTGATGTTTCTGTTAACCAAGCTGTTAGGGTGCCTTCTGTAAGGGATAGGTCTCCTTCTGTCCATTCTCACCATACTTCTGGTTCAAGGCATGTCCCACCCACCCACCCTGATGACAGAATGTTAGAAAGGGAGCTCAATAGATTGAGAGTGGAACAAACCAGACTGAAGCTCAAGAAGCAACAGCTGGATTTAGATAGACAGACCTTAGAAGTAGAGAAGGAGAGACAGAAATTGGGTTTAGAAACCCATGGTGGCAGCAGCAGTATTCCCCATAGTCATCCTGCAAAAGAGCATGTTTCCAGGAATCTGCACAAGATAGTTCCCCCTTATAAGGAGGGGGATGACATTAACAAGTGGTTTGCTGCACTTGAGAGGGCCTGTGCTGTACAGGATGTCCCTCAAAGGCAGTGGGCTGCTATCCTATGGCTATCATTTAGTGGAAAAGGTAGGGATAGGCTCCTTACTGTGAAAGAAAATGAAGCCAATGATTACAAAGTTCTTAAGAATGCACTCCTGGATGGTTATGGCTTAACCACTGAACAATACTGGATAAAGTTCAGAGAGACCAAAAAGGAGTCTTCACAAGACTGGGTTGATTTAATTGACCATTCAGTGAAGGCCTTGGAGGGGTGGTTACATGGCAGTAAAGTTACTGATTATGACAGCCTGTATAACTTGATCCTGAGAGAGCATATTCTTAATAATTGTGTGTCTGATTTGTTGCACCAGTACTTGGTGGACTCTGATCTGACCTCTCCCCAAGAATTGGGAAAGAAGGCAGACAAATGGGTCAGAACAAGGGTGAACAGAAAAGTTCATACAGGGGGTGACAAAGATGGCAATAAGATGAAGGATGGTAAGTCTTCTGACAAGGGTGGGGACAAATCTAAAAATGAGTCTTCATCAGGCCCACAAAAACACTCTGGTGGGGTGGTGGGTCCAAATCCTCTTCAAATCAAAACAAAGAAAAGAAACCATGGTGTTATTTATGTAAAATAAAAGGCCATTGGACAACAGATCCCAGTTGTCCAAAGAAAAGCACCAAGCCTCCTACCACTGCAACCCCTACTGCTACACCTAGTGTCCCTACTAATAGCAGTGGTGGCGGGAGCAAACCTACTAATAGCCAATCTAAGGGAGGAGCTGGGCTCACCTTTGGTAATTTAGTTGGGGTTGGTCTGATTAGGGAGACCACAGAGGCTGTGTTAGTCTCTGAGGGGGCTATTGATTTAGCCACCTTGGTTGCTTGTCCCCTTAAGATGGATAAGTACAAGCAACTACCCCTATTAAATGGTGTTGAGGTTCAGGCCTACAGGGACACAGGTGCCAGTGTCACTATGGTGATGGAGAAACTGGTCCACCCTGAACAACGCCTACTTGGTCACCAGTACCAAGTAACCGATGCTCACAACAACACCCTTAGCCACCCCATGGCTGTTGTAAATCTCAACTGGGGGGGGGGGGGGGGGGTTACTGGCCCAAAGAAAGTTGTGGTTGCCTCAGATTTACCTGTAGACTGTCTATTAGGGAATGATTTAGAGACATCAGCTTGGGCAGAAGTGGAGTTGGAGGTTCATGCAGCAATGCTGGGCATTCCAGGACATATTTTTGCTTTGACCAGGGCTCAGGCCAAAAAGCAAAAAGGACAGGGTGACTTGGATCCTGGAACAATGGACCAAGTACTCCCTAAAGCTAGGGCTAGTAGAAGTAAAGCACTACCTACTATCCCTCCCTCTACAGTGGATTCTACTTCTGAGGAAGAAGAATTTCCACCCTGTGCAGAACCTACACCAGAGGAGCTGGAAGCAGACACTGCTGAGCTTTTGGGTGAAGGGGGGCCTGCCAGGGAGGAGCCGAGTGTGGCACAGCAGACCTGTCCCACACTAGAGGGTCTAAGACAGCAAGCTGTCAAACAAGCAAATGGGGATGTCACTGACTCTCACAGAGTTTACTGGGAGGACAACCTCTTGTACACTGAGGCAAGGGATCCTAAACCTGGAGCTGCCAGGAGATTAGTGATTCCTCAGGAGTACAGAAAGTTCTTCCTAACTCTTGCTCACGACATTCCCCTTGCTGGGCATTTGGGGCAAATGAAAACTTGGGACAGGTTTGTTCCCTTGTTTCATTGGCCTAGAATGTCTGAGGACACAAAAGATTTTTGTAAGTCCTGTGAATCCTGTCAAGCCAGTGGCAAGACAGGTGGCACTCCAAAGGCACCCCTTATTCCACTGCCTGTGGTTGGGGTTCCCTTTGAAAGGGTAGAGGTTGACATAGTTGGCCCCCTTGACCCTCCTACTGCTTCAGGCAATAGGTTTATCTTGGTGGTAGTGGACCATGCCACCAGATATCCTGAAGCAATTCCTCTAAGGACCACTACAGCTCCTGCAGTGGCAAAGGCCCTCCTGGGACTATTTTCCAGGGTGGGCTTCCCAAAAGAGGTAGTTTCAGACAGAGGAAGCAATTTCATGTCTGCATACTTAAAGGCCATGTGGAAGGATTGTGGTGTGACATACAAGTTCACCACACCCTATCATCCACAAACAAATGGACTGGTGGAGAGATTTAACAAAACTCTCAAAGGCATGATTATGGGACTCCCTGAAAAACTCCGCAGGAGATGGGATATCCTTCTACCATGCCTCCTTTTTGCTTACAGGGAGGTACCCCAGAAAGGAGTGGGCTTCAGCCCCTTTGAACTTCTTTTTGGACACCATGTGAGAGGTCCACTAACACTTGTTAAGGAGGGTTGGGAACAACCTTTAAAAGCTCCAAAGCAAGATATTGTGGATTATGTACTTGGCCTTAGATCAAGGATGGCTGAGTACATGAAAAAGGCCAGTAAAAACCTTCAGGCCAGCCAAGAGCTCCAGAAGCAATGGCATGACCAGAAGGCTGTTTTGGTTCAGTACCAACCAGGGCAGAAAGTGTGGGTCTTGGAGCCTGTGGCCCCAAGAGCACTCCAAGATAAATGGAGTGGACCCCACACAATTGTTGAGAAAAAGGGTGAAGTCACCTATTTAGTTGACTTAGGCACTGTCAGGAGTCTCCTTAGGGTGCTCCATGTCAACCGCCTGAAACCCTACTATGACAGGGCTGATCTCGCCCTGCTCATGGCAACTGATGAGGGACAGGAAGAAGACAGTGATCCTCTTCCTGATCACTTCTCCTCCACAGAACAAGATGCTCTGGTGGAGGGGGTAGTTTTGGCTGATTGTCTTACTGCTGAGCAGAAAGACCATTGCATAAATCTCCTGGGTCAGTTTTCTGAACTCTTCTCTACTGTGCCAGGTACCACTTCTTGGTGTGAGCACACTATAGATACTGGAGACAGCTTGCCTGTCAAAAGTAAGATCTATAGGCAGCCTGACCATGTCAGAGACTGCATAAAGCAAGAGGCGCAGAAAATGTTAGAACTGGGAGTGGTTGAGCACTCTGAAAGTCCATGGGCTTCTCCACTTGTACCAAAACCCCATTCCAAAGATGGAAAGAAGGAAATGCGGTTTTGTGTAGACTACAGAGGTCTCAACCAGGTAACCAAAACTGATGCTCACCCTATACCCAGGGCAGATGAGCTCATAGATACACTGGCATCTGCCAAGTATCTAAGCACTTTTGATTTGACTGCAGGGTATTGGCAGATCAAATTATCAGAAGATGCTAAACCTAAAACTGCATTTTCAACCATTGGAGGCCATTACCAATTCACAGTAATGCCTTTTGGATTGAAAAATGCACCTGCCACTTTCCAGAGGTTGGTGAACACAGTCCTACAAGGGCTGGAAGCTTTCAGTGCAGCATATTTGGACGATGTAGCTGTCTTTAGCTCCAGCTGGGATGATCACCTGGTCCACCTATGGAAAGTTTTTGAGGCCCTGCAAAAGGCAGGCCTCACTATCAAGGCTTCAAAGTGCCAGATAGGGCAGGGAAAGGTGGTTTATCTGGGACACCTTGTTGGTGGGGAACAGATTGCACCACTTCAGGGGAAAATCCAAACAATTATTGATTGGGTTCCCCCTACAACTCAGACTCAGTTGAGAGCCTTCTTAGGCCTCACTGGGTACTACAGGAGGTTCATTAAGAACTATGGCTCCATTGCAGCCCCTCTTAATGACCTCACATCCAAGAAAATGCCTAAAAAGGTATTATGGACAGCAAACTGTCAGAAAGCTTTTGAGGAGCTGAAGCAGGCCATGTGCTCTGCACCTGTCCTGAAAAGCCCTTGTTACTCTAAAAAATTCTATGTCCAAACTGATGCATCTGAATTAGGAGTAGGGGCAGTCCTATCACAACTTAATTCTGAGGGCCAGGATCAACCTGTTGCTTTTATTAGTAGGAGGTTGGCCCCTAGAGAAAAGCGTTGGTCTGCCATTGAGAGGGGAGGCCTTTGCTGTGGTCTGGGCACTGAAGAAGTTGAGGCCATACCTGTTTGGCACTCACTTCATTGTTCAGACAGACCACAAACCTCTACTTTGGCTAAAACAAATGAAAGGTGAAAATTCTAAATTATTGAGGTGGTCCATATCCCTACAGGGAATGGACTATACAGTGGAACATAGACCTGGGAGTAGCCACTCCAATGCAGATGGACTCTCCAGATATTTCCACTTAGACAATGAAGGCCCATCAGGGAATGACTAGTCTTATTGTCCTTCGTTTGGGGGGGGGTCTGTAGGAAAGTGCCATCTTGCCTGGCATGTTACCCCCATTTTTCACTGTATATATGTTGTTTTAGTTGTATGTGTCACTGGGACCCTGCCAGCCAGGGCCCCAGTGCTCATAAGTGTGCCTGACTGTGTTACCTGTGTTATGACTAACTGTCTCACTGAGGCTCTGCTATCCAGAACCTCAGTGGTTATGCTCTCTCATTTCTTTCAAATTGTCACTAACAGGCTAGTGACCAATTTTACCAATTTACATTGGTTTACTGGAACACCCTTATAATTCCCTAGTATATGGTACTGAGGTACCCAGGGTATTGGGGTTCCAGGAGATCCCTATGGGCTGCAGCATTTCTTTTGCCACCCATAGGGAGCTCTGACAATTCTTACACAGGCCTGCCACTGCAGCCTGAGTGAAATAACGTCCACGTTATTTCACAGCCATTTACCACTGCACTTAAGTAACTTATAAGTCACCTATGTGTCTAACCTTTACCTGGTAAAGGTTAGGTGCAAAGTTACTTAGTGTGAGGGCACCCTGGCACTAGCCAAGGTGCCCCCACATTGTTCAGGGCATATTCCCCGGACTTTGTGAGTGCGGGGACACCATTACACGCGTGCACTACACATAGGTCACTACCTATGTGTAGCTTCACAATGGTAACTCCGAATATGGCCATGTAACATGTCTATGATCATGGAATTGCCCCCTCTAGGCATAGTTGGCACAATCCCATGATCCCAGTGGTCTGTAGCACAGACCCTGGTACTGCCAAACTGCCTTTTCAGGGGTTTCACTGCAGCTGCTGCTGCTGCCAACCCCTCAGACAGGTTTCTGCCCTCCTGGGGTCCAGCCAGGCTTGTCCCAGGATGGCAGAAAAAAGGACTTCCTCTGAGAGAGGGTGTTACACCTTCTCCCTTTGGAAAATGGTGTGAAGGCAGGGGAGGAGTAGCCTCCCCCAGCCTCTGGAAATGCTTTCATGGGCACAGATGTGCCCATTTCTGCATAAGCCAGTCTACACCGGTTCAGGGACCCCTTAGCCCTGCTCTGGCGCGAAACTGGACAAAGGAAAGGGGAGTGACCACTCCCCTGACCTGCACCTCCCCTGGGAGGTGTCCAGAGCTCCTCCAGTGTGCTCCAGACCTCTGCCATCTTGGAAACAGAGGTGCTGCTGGCACACTGGACTGCTCTGAGTGGCCAGGGCCAGCAGGTGACGTCAGAGACTCCTTCTGATAGGCTCCTTCAGGTGTTGCTAGCCTATCCTCTCTCCTAAGTAGCCAAACCCTCTTTTCTGGCTATTTAGGGTCTCTGCTTTGGGGAATTCCGCAGATAACGAATGCAAGAGCTCATCAGAGTTCCTCTGCATCTCTCTCTTCACCTTCTGCCAAGGAATCGACTGCTGACCGCGCTGGAAGCCTGCAAAACTGCAACAAAGTAGCAAAGACGACTACTGCAACTCTGTAACGCTGATCCTGCCGCCTTCTCGACTGTTTTCCTGGTGGTGCATGCTGTGGGGGTAGTCTGCCTCCTCTATGCACTAGAAGCTCAGAAGAAATCTCCCGTGGGTCGACGGAATCTTCCCCCTGCAACCGCAGGCACCAAAGAACTGCATCACCGGTCCCCTGGGTCTCCTCTCAGCACGACGAGCGAGGTCCCTTGAATCCAGCAACTGTGTCCAAGTGACTCCCACAGTCCAGTGACTCTTCAGTCCAAGTTTGGTGGAGGTAAGTCCTTGCCTCCCCACGCCAGACTGCATTGCTGGGAACCGCGACTTTTGCAGCTACTCCGGCCTCTGTGCACTTCCGGCGGAAATCCTTTGTGCACAGCCAAGCCTGGGTCCACGGCACTCTAACCTGCATTGCACGACTTTCTAAGTTGGTCTCCGACGACGTGGGACTCCTTTGTGCAACTTCGGGTGAGCACCGTTTCACTCTTCTTCGTAGTGCCTGTTCCGGCACTTCTGCGGGTGCTGCCTGCTTCTGAGAGGGCTCCTTGTCTTGCTCGACGCCCCCTCTGTCCCCAGACGCAATTGGCGACATCCTGGTCCCTCCTGGGCCACAGCAGCATCCAAAAACGCTAACCGGACGATTTGCAGCTAGCAAGGCTTGTTTTCGGTCTTTCGGCGGGAAAACACTTCTGCACGACTCTCCACGGCGTGGGGGATCCATCCTCCAAAGGGGAAGTCTCTAGCCCTTGTCGGTCCTGCAGAATCCTCAGCTTCTGCTGTCCAGTAGCAGCTTCTTTGCACCCACAGCTGGCATTTCCTGGGCATCTGCCCATCTCCGACTTGCTTGTGACTTTTGGACTTGGTCCCCTTGTTCCACAGGTACCCTCGACTGGAAATCCATCGTTGTTGCATTGCTGGTTTGTGTCTTTCCTGCAGAATTCCTCTATCACGACTTCTATGTCCTTTGGGGAACTTTAGTGCACTTTGCACTCACTTTTCAGGGTCTTGGGGTGGGCTATTTTTCTAACCCTCACTATTTTCTCATAGTCCCAGCGACCCTCTACAAGCTCACATAGGTTTGGGGTCCACTTGTGGTTCGCATTCCACTTTTGGTGTATATGGTTTGTGTTGCCCCTATCCCTATGTGTCCCCTTTGCATCCTATTGTAACTATACATTGTTTGCACTGTTTTCTAAGACTATACTGCATATTTTTGGTATTGTGTACATATATCTTGTGTATATTTGCTATCCTCATACTGAGGGTACACTCTGAGATACTTTGGCATATTGTCATAAAAATAAAGTACCTTTATTTTTAGTATATCTGTGTATTGTTTTTTCTTATGATATTGTGCAAGTGACACTAGTGGTACTGTAGGAGCTTCACTCGTCTCCTAGTTCAGCCTAAGCTGCTCTGCTAAGCTACCATTATCTATCAGCCTAAGCTGCTAGACACCCTATACACTAATAAGGGATAACTGGACCTGGTGCAAGGTGCAAGTACCCCTTGGTACTCACTACAAGCCAGTCCAGCCTCCTACAGGGAGACCAGCCAATAAAGTAGTTTCTCATTTGTATCGCCCCGACCATATTTGGCGGGCTCCATTGACTGGTTGCATATTTTCTCCCATATGAAGGAGAGGTGATGGGAGTCTGTTTCTGTGGGAGCTCTGCAAACGTAGCCGCTCCACGGAATCTGATACTGAGAAGGAGAGGGGCTTGATTAGAAATGCCCTGTGGGAGAATCTCAATGTGGGTAAGGCGACAGCAGTCAGGGGCAGGCATAAAGAGAAGATCTATTCTGGGCTTTATGTGGTGTGCCGCTGAAGTGTTGGTGAATTGTTGGCGTTGTGTATGCCATGCCCTCGCATAGCCCCAAAAAAGTCAGCCAGTCCGATAGGTGGCGTGCGTTAGTGAGTCTGGAAGTGGAAGGGGGGCACGATGTATCCTTTATGGGGTCAGGGACGTCGTTGAAGTTTCCAATCAATATCAGCCCATGGGGTAGGTCCAGTATTAACTTAAAAATATCTCCCAAGAAGGTGCAGAGAGCCTCGCACGAGTATGGCCATCCCCTTGGGCCCACGGGTAAAACTTGCATGACGGACCCAATCGTAACTCCTGGGAGGGGCATCAGTCCCCCATGATTTTGGTCTCCTGAAGTAGGAGAACATTGGGATTGTGATGCTGGGTGAAGGCAAGTACTGCCATATACGTCACTTTATCCAGGAGACTATTAACATTCCAGGATAGAGCCGGAGCAGGGCCTCCCATGAGTTGCGTTACGCAGATTGGAGTGTGGCAGGGAAAGACCGTGCACTAGTTACATTTACTGAGTCAATATTGTATTGGGTTTTTTTTTCTGTTGGATTTGAATAACAATCTGGTATTTCAAATTCACTTTCTAATTTGTGCAAACCAAAGTATTGTGATGCAATTTTCCAAAAGCACGTATGTTTATTTTTTGGCACCAGGTGCTCACGTTACTTTGTCCAGATTGAGCGCCGCCTCCCTATAAGGAGCTTACATCAACTTGGTGATATTACTCACTGATTTCCTGATGGAGCAAATGAGTCATGTTAGCTTGCAGGACTTCATGTTAGAAGCAAACAGTTCTCTTTCTGTGAAGCTGATCTATCCATTCTCCCTCTTCTAATGCTTGCCATGGATATTGCCCCAGGGCTTTAGCCTGACCTGCACCGTTCTCCTCCCATTACGTGGATACTCATGGTGGGGTCTTTGTGCAGGTATGTACTGGTACCCTTCGTGGCCATCTCCGCTTGCATGCACACTCGCCTGGTCTCCCCTCTTCACTCAACAAAATGTGTTTCTAATTGATACGTTTCATTGACGATTCATGGCTTTTTTAATTCCCTCCGCCCCATGTGCCCATATACCTGACTGGATCCGGAAGCTTCTCCAGTAATGGTCTAATGAGCCAATAGTAGGCACCGTCAGACTCTGCGGTGGCTTTGTCCTGCATCTGGAAGTGGCAGTACGGACCGATATATAAGCTCCATCCATGCGTGCCACTGTCGGTTCCTTTTTTCTGTGTACTTCGATGCAAATCATGAGTTCCTCAAACACATTTCTGTGCTTACTGACTGCCAATTATTATTTTTTCTCTCAAAGACAGTGTGCCAGGGATGTCTCTCCCAAAAACTACAGACTTTGTACCTTCAGGAAGGAGATGTCCATCACGGAGCCCAACAATGTCTGTCTTTGTTTTCTCGGGTACAAGCACAATTTGAAGTCATGCAACGAGTGCTCCCTGATGCGTATTCCCACAAAGAGGTACAGGAATTTCACAAAGCTGATGAAGAGGAAGAGGCCGCCAGCTTTTCTCTGACTATGCAGATGATGAGCTTTACGAAGCCACCAGGATGCAGGTGGTCATGATACCTCGCCTGAAATGGAGTTAGTGCCCTGCTCTGATGAAAGTGCTGCGTTTGCTGTGGCTGTATACAGAGATTCAGTTGCCTACTATAGAAACGGAGGCTAATATACAAACCTGAATTTTAGAACATAGTCCTTCATTTTTGGAGCCTTTGCTGCTTTTCAGTGAAGCCCTGACAAATGCAGTGTCCTCTGCATGATCAAAGCCCTGCTCGGTGCACCCAGTAAAGCCGCTCTACAGCAAGGCACGGCAGACGTGCTCCTGGTGACACATCCTTTTGATTCTGTATCCCTCCCCGGAAAGTCATCTGGCACAGGCTTTGGCCACCACAGTAAACCTGAAAGCCTTTCCTTCTGCTCCACCTGATAGAGAATTTAAATACATTGATGCACTTGGCAATGATGTACACTTCTCCACTAGCTTAGTGAAATACTCTTTGAATATGGCCGTCTGCTATGCAGCTACAACCCATGCCCTCTAGGATATGGTGCACAAGATCGTGCTAAGTCTCCCTGAGGTGTTTCCGAAAACATTCACCAAGATGGTCCATCATGAACAGGATGCAGACACATAAATTTTGGTGGTCGGTCTGCACACCACAGACCGTGTAGGACACACTACATGCAGTAGTGTAGTCCCTGGCTGACATGCCTGCATTCACGGCAAGGGTTTCACTAGGGATGTACAGACATCACTCATAGGCGTTCCCTTTGACTCTAGAATATGTGGGGACATGACATATTCTGCTCTAGAGTGCTTCAAAGGTAGCCTACTCATGCTATGGCTCACACCTTTCACTCATTGGCTCTGACCTGCCTGTTTCACCATCAATTTCAGAAGTTAGGAAGTTACTCGCAGGCCTGGCTTACCACCAGAGACAGCAAACAGCTCCGATCGTTTTGTGCTTCGTGGGGTGTGGTGTTGGTGTAGAGAACAGGGCCACTAGCAACCTAGCTAGTCCTAGTCCTCCTCTGCCCCTGCCTAAACACCCACCAAACCGTTCCGATTCCCCCCCCCCTTAGGTGTGCACCTGCAGCTGGTGGGTGAAAGAATACATTTTTACCTGCCCAGGGAACCGCGGATTGTCTGTGAAAGCAACGGCCTTCCCTTTTTGACAACCTCTCCCTCTAGTTCCTCCTGTTGCGTCCACTCTTCTGCAGAACGTGCCTATGTTTTTGACAGAGACTCAGTCAACACTAACCCCGGGGGCAATGGAAAAGATACCACAGGGGGGAGGCAGTTGGTGCTATTCCTACAATTTTCTGATGCCCAGAAGAGACATCTTGCACAGGCCAATGTTCTGAGCAGTTTACTTTGAAAAGACAGATTTGAAATGCTAACCCTGGCTTAGGTTTCATCTCGTCTGAACCACGGTGACTAGATGGTATGATTGAAACTTAGACATGTACTTTCATGTTCAGTTCATGCAATCCTGTAGGCTAATCCTCTCATTTGTTGTGGGCAATGAATTGTTTCAGTTTGCCGTTCTGCCCATTGGGCTCTCCTTGAACCCTCAAGTGTACACAAAGGTTGGGCTGGTGGCCCATCTTCGCATGTCAGGTGTAAGGAGCTGGCTCTCTATGTGGCGCACTAAACTGAAGTGCGCTGTGCCGAGAGTCCAGTGGATCCCCAGTTGGTACTGGAGAGGCCAAAGTAGACATGGCTAATGCTCCATCTGTGGTCGTGTGGGCGAGCAGTGAGGCTTATCAGAGGGCAGTGCTCAGCATTTGTTGTACTCACAGAGGCAATACATGAGACACACACAAAGAATAAACCCAAGACCAATTTAGAAAAATAGCATTTCTTTTTATGTTTCAAACCCAAGAACTTCATAATCAGGTAAGTAGACTTTTAAGCATAAATACTTTGTAGTTTCAAAAATCAACAGGTTAACATTTCTGAACTGAAAAATTGCACTCTGGGAGCAAAACAGTAATGCAGTGTTCGATGGCATCTGTCGCTGTAGATACGCATGTTCTGCAATAGCTCGCCATCTGGTGTTGGGCCGGAGTGTTACAAGTTGTTTTTCTTCGAAGAAGTCTTTCGAGTCACGGGACCGAGTGACTCCTCCTTTTGTCTCCATTGCGCATGGGCGTCGACTCCATCTTCGATTGTTTTTTTTCCGCCATCGGGTTCGGACGTGTTCCTGTCGCTCCGAGTTTCGGAACGGAAAAAATAGTTAATTTCGGAAGATTTTCGTCGGTATTGTTGCGTTCGGGATCGGCGTACTTAGATTCCACACCGCATCGAAGATCGAAGAACTCCGGTGCCCTTCGGGGTAGTTTTTCGATCCTCCGTCGGGGGCCTGGTCGGCCCGACCGCGTGCTGAAGAACGCCGATGGAACGGACCCCGTTCCGTTTCTGCCCCAAATGCCACAATAAATACCCCTACACAGACCAACACTTGGTCTGCAACCTGTGCCTGTCACCTGAGCACAGCGAAGACACCTGCGAGGCCTGTCGTGCGTTCCGGTCCCGAAAAACACTCCGAGACCGTCGAGCCAGAAGACTTCAAATGGCGTCCGCACCGACAGCCCAACGGGAGTTCGAGGAACAAGAAGAGGAAGGTACCTTCTCGATCCAAGACTCAGACTCCGAAGGATTCGACGATACACAAACCGTGAGTAAGACGTCGAAAACCACACAAAGAAACATTTACAAGGCCCAGGGGACGCCACTGCCACCAGGCCATGGCTCGACCCATAAATTCGGTGACCGACCGTCGGCACCGAAAAAGGCCCAAACAGTGCCGAGATCGTCCGACCCCGGTCGAGACACCGGCACGCAGCCTTCTCGGGACCGAGAAAGTGCTGGAGACAAGCCTCGACACCGAGATGCCGGTGTGGACACGTCTCGACGCCGAGACAGCGGCACCGAAACAGATCGACGCCGAGAGGTTTCGGCCCCGAAAAGGAAAAAAGTCACCTCGGAGCCGAAAAAACACGCAGACAAAGTTTCGATGCCGAAACAAACTGCAAGCGACCCAGCTTCAGGCTCTTATACAGAAGAGCACTCGCTAACCTCCCAAATGCAAAAGCATAGGTTTGAGGAAGAGCTACAAGCAACTGATGTGGACCATACGCAAAAGCGTATCTTCATTCAGCAGGGAACAGGAAAAATAAGCACCCTTCCCCCCATTAGGAGAAAGAGAAGGTTGGAGTTCCAGACGGAACAAGCACCACAACCAAAAGTGGTGAAAAGAGTTACACCACCACCCTCTCCTCCGCCCGTGATTAACGTTTCACCAGCACAAACGCCATCACACTCCCCAGCTCACACCACCATGAGCCAGGGTGACCAAGATCAGGACGCATGGGACCTATACGACGCCCCAGTGTCAGATAACAGCCCAGAGGCATACCCTACAAAACCATCTCCACCAGAAGACAGCACCGCGTACTCTCAGGTGGTGGCTAGAGCAGCACAATTTCACAACGTAAGCCTCCACTCAGAACAGGTCGAGGATGATTTCTTGTTCAACACACTCTCCTCCACCCACAGCTCCTACCAAAGCCTGCCTATGCTCCCTGGTATGCTCCGGCACGCAAAAGACATATTTAAGGACCCGGTCAAAAGTAGGGCAATCACACCAAGGGTGGAAAAAAAGTATAAGCCGCCTCCTACGGACCCGGTTTTCATCACAACACAGCTGCCACCAGACTCTGTTGTTGTAGGAGCAGCTAGGAAAAGGGCCAACTCACACATCTGGAGATGCACCACCCCCAGATAAAGAAAGCCGCAAGTTCGATGCAGCTGGTAAGAGAGTCGCAGCACAAGCTGCAAACCAGTGGCGCATCGCGAACTCCCAGGCACTACTTGCGCGCTATGACAGAGCCCACTGGGACGAGATGCAACATCTCATTGAACATCTGCCCAAAGACTTCCAAAATAGGGCAAAACAAGTGGTTGAGGAGGGACAGACCATCTCCAACAACCAGATACGTTCCTCCATGGACGCTGCAGATACAGCTGCACGGACAATTAATACATCTGTAACTATCAGAAGGCATGCATGGCTCCGAACGTCTGGATTTAAACCAGAGATTCAACAAGCAGTTCTCAATATGCCTTTTAATGAAAAAGAACTGTTCGGTCCAGAAGTGGACACAGCGATTGAGAAACTCAAAAAAGATACAGACACTGCCAAAGCCATGGGCGCACTCTACTCCCCGCAGAGCAGAGGGAATTACAGCACATTCCGTAAAACGCCCTTTCGAGGGGGGTTTCGGGGTCAAAGCACACAAGCCAGCACCTCACAAGCAACACCGTCCACTTACCAGGGACAGTATAGAGGAGGTTTTCGGGGACAATATAAAGGAGGGCAATTCCCTAGAAATAGAGGGAGATTTCAAAGCCCCAAAACCCCTACTACTAAACAATGACTCACATGTCACTCACCCCCTCCACACAACACCAGTGGGGGGAAGAATAGGTCATTATTACAAAGCATGGGAGGAAATCACTACAGACACTTGGGTTCTAGCAATTATCCAACATGGTTATTGCATAGAATTTCTACAATTCCCTCCAAACATACCACCAAAAGCACAAAATTTAACAACACACCATTCCAATCTCCTGGAGATAGAAGTGCAGGCACTATTGCAAAAGAATGCAATCGAATTAGTGCCAAACACACAAATAAACACAGGAGTTTACTCACTGTACTTTCTGATACCAAAGAAGGACAAAACGCTGAGACCAATCCTAGACCTCAGAGTAGTGAACACTTTCATCAAATCAGACCACTTCCACATGGTCACACTACAAGAAGTATTGCCATTGCTAAAACTGCACGACTACATGGCAACTTTAGACCTCAAGGATGCTTATTTCCATATACCAATACACCCATCGCACAGGAAATACCTAAGGTTTGTATTCAAAGGAATACATTACCAATTCAAGGTACTGCCTTTCGGATTAACAACCGCACCAAGAGTCTTTACCAAATGTCTAGCAGTGGTCGCAGCACACATAAGAAGGCAGCAAATACATGTGTTCCCATATCTAGACGACTGGCTAATCAAGGCCCATTCGTTAATAGAGTGCTCAAATCACACAAATCATATCATACAAACCCTCTTCAAACTAGGGTTCACCGTCAATTTCACAAAATCCAAAATTCTGCCACGCAAGGTACAACAATACCTGGGAGCCATAATAGACACATCAAAAGGAGTAGCCACTCCAAGTCCACAAAGAATTCAAAATTTCAACACCATCATACAACGCATGTATCCAACACAAAAGATACAGGCAAAGATGGTATTACAACTCCTAGGCATGATGTCATCATGCATAGCCATTGTCCCAAACGCAAGACTGCACATGAGGCCCTTACAACAATGCCTAGCATCACAGTGGTCTCAAGCACAGGGTCACCTTCTAGATCTGGTGTTAATAGACCGCCAAACTTACCTCTCGCTTCTGTGGTGGAACAACATAAATTTAAACAAGGGGCGGCCTTTCCAAGACCCAGTGCCACAATACGTAATAACAACAGATGCTTCCATGACAGGGTGGGGAGCACACCTCAATCAACACAGCATACAAGGACAATGGAACGTACATCAAACAAAACTGCATATCAATCACCTAGAACTTCTAGCAGTTTTTCAAGCACTAAAAGCTTTCCAACCAATAATAGTTCACAAATACATTCTCGTCAAAACAGACAACATGACAACAATGTATTATCTAAACAAGCAGGGAGGGACGCACTCCACGCAGTTAAGCCTGCTAGCACAAAAAATTTGGCATTGGGCAATTCACAACCAAATTCGCCTAATTGCACAGTTTATACCAGGGATACAAAATCAACTCGCAGACAATCTCTCTCGAGATCACCAACAGGTCCACGAATGGGAAATTCACCCCCAAATACTGAACACTTATTTCAAACTCTGGGGAACACCTCAGATAGACTTGTTTGCGACAAGGGAGAACGCAAAATGCCAAAACTTCGCATCCAGATACCCACACAAACAATCCCAAGGCAATGCCCTATGGATGAACTGGTCAGGGATATTTGCTTACGCTTTTCCTCCTCTCCCTCTCCTTCCTTACCTGGTAAACAAACTCAGTCAAAGCAAACTCAAACTCATATTGATAGCACCAACTTGGGCAAGGCAACCCTGGTACACAACGCTGCTAGACCTATCAGTGGTACCCTGCATCAAATTGCCCAGATCAGACACCCAGATCCAGCATCGCTGAATCTAGCAATCTGGCTCCTGAAATCCTAGAATTCGGACACTTACAACTTACCCAAGAATGTATGGAAGTCATAAAACAAGCAAGAAGGCCATCCACCAGGCACTGCTATGCAAGTAAATGGAAGAGGTTTGTTTGCTACTGCCATAATAATCAAATACAACCATTACACACAACTCCAGAACATGTAGTGGGTTACTTGCTTCACTTACAAAAATCTAACCTAGCTTTCTCTTCCATTAAGATTCACCTTGCAGCAATATCTGCATACCTGCAGACTACCTATTCAACTTCCCTATATAAAATACCAGTCATTAAAGCATTCATGGAGGGCCTTAGGAGAATTATACCACCAAGAACACTACCTGTTCCTTCATGGAACCTAAATGTTGTCCTAACTAGACTTATGGGTCCACCTTTTGAACCCATGCACTCCTGCGACATACAGTTCCTAACCTGGAAGGTGGCATTTCTCATCGCCATTACTTCCCTGAGAAGAGTAAGCGAGATTCAGGCGTTTACTATACAGGAACCTTTTATACAACTACACAAAAATAAAGTCGTCCTAAGGACCAATCCTAAATTTTTGCCAAAGGTTATTTCACCGTTCCATCTAAATCAAACAGTGGAACTTCCAGTGTTCTTTCCACAGCCAGATACCGTAGCTGAAAGGGCACTACATACATTAGATGTCAAAAGAGCATTAATGTATTACATTGACAGAACAAAGAACATCAGAAAGACTAAACAACTCTTTATTGCATTTCAAAAACCTCATGCAGGAAACCCAATTTCAAAACAAGGTATAGCCAGATGGATAGTTAAATGCATCCAAATCTGCTACCTTAAAGCTAAACGACAGCTTCCCATTACACCAAGGGCACACTCAACCAGAAAGAAAGGTGCTACCATGGCCTTTCTAGGAAACATCCCAATGCAAGAAATATGTAAGGCAGCCACATGGTCTACGCCTCACACATTCACCAAGCACTACTGTGTAGACGTGTTATCCGCACAACAAGCCACAGTAGGTCAAGCTGTATTAAGGACATTATTTCAGACTACTTCCACTCCTACAGGCTGATCCACCGCTTTTGGGGAAATAACTGCTTACTAGTCTATTGCAGAACATGCGTATCTACAGCGACAGATGCCATTGAACTGAAAATGTCACTTACCCAGTGTACTTCTGTTCGTGGCATCGGTCGCAGTAGATTCGCATGTGCCCACCCGCCTCCCCGGGAGCCTGTAGCAGTTTGGAAGTTACCTTCAATTATTTATATATGTATCATCTCAACCTTAAATAGGTGCATACTTAGTCACTCCATTGCATGGGCACTATTACTACAATTCAACTCCTACCTCACCCTCTGCGGGGAAAAACAACCGAAGATGGAGTCGACGCCCATGCGCAATGGAGACAAAAGGAGGAGTCACTCGGTCCCGTGACTCGAAAGACTTCTTCGAAGAAAAACAACTTGTAACACTCCGGCCCAACACCAGATGGCGAGCTATTGCAGAACATGCGAATCTACTGCGACCGATGCCACGAACAGATGTACACTGGGTAAGTGACATTTTCATTTTTAAGTACGTGACTTACAAATCCAGTCTTCGGGGTTCTAGGGCAACACAAGGCAAGCTTCAAATCAGTGGCAGGAGTGCACCCACAGAACCACAGGGGTGGCCGGGTGCAGAGGTCAAATTTGGAGTCGGTGCCCAGTGTTAATCAATGGAGACTGGGGGTGAACAAAAGTGCGCTGCTCATGGGAGAGTAAAGCTATGTCGGGGGTGGTCTCCTGGGGTTGAAGTAAGCAGAATGCACCAAACTTATAGCCTGGAACTGGAGTTACAGATAAGTAACTAATTTAATCTGCCACTGCTTGATTTATCCGGTATTCTGGTACTTGCTAAGTGCCTGATCTCTCTTCCACAGGAGAAGCTGAAGAGCTCACCAACCGGTTGCAGTCAATGCGGCAAAGGATGACTGAGCTGGAGCGAACACTGGCATCAGTCTCGCAGCAGCAGAAGCTTGTTGAAAAGGTAGAGCATTACTACAGCTTTGCCCCATCTTAACTCTTTCTTTTTCCTGTAGAGCTCAGCTCTCCCCTTTGCTCTCTAAATGCGATGAACTTCAGTGTCCCTTTCTTTTTCAGAATAATAAAGAATTGGAAAAGGAACGTGACAGCCTCAGACTTGATCTGTATAAGCAAACGTAAGTGAGGCTCTTAAAATGTTTATTTGTTCTTTAATTGCTGCCTTTTTTTTAACGTATGTCCATGTCCCATTCCTCTTATGTGCCCGCCGACATGCGGTTCAGTTTCTTCCTACGCAAGCACTCTGGATCTGCTGGTGTATTTCTGAGCTCGGCCTGCATACTCTATGGATTCAATCACTAGAGTTGTTCCATTAATTAAGCTAGGCTTCAACATAAACATTGAAGAGAGTAGCCAAGGACGTATGAGGAGAGGCGAGGTAGGGGCAGCGAGGAGCAGCATGTTACTGAAGAGAGTAGGCAGGGACGTATGAGGAGAGGCGAGGTAGTGGCAGCGAGGAGCAGCATGTTACTGAAGAGACTAGCCAGGGACGTATGAGGTGAGGTAGAGGCAGCGAGGAGCAGCATGTTACTGAAGAGAGTAGCCACGGACGTATGCGGAGAGGCGAGGTAGGGGCAGCGAGGAGCAGCATGTTACTGAAGAGAGTAGCCACGGACGTATGAGGAGAGGCGAGGTAGGGGCAGCGAGGAGCAGCATGTTACTGAAGAGAGTAGCCACGCACGTATGAGGAGAGGCGAGGTAGAGGCAGCGAGGAGCAGCATGTTACTCAAGAGAGTAGCCAGGGACGTATGAGGAGAGGCGAGGTAGGGGCAGCGAGGAGCAGCATGTTACTGAAGAGAGTAGCCGGGGACGTTTGAGGAGAGGCGAGGTAGGGGCAGCGAGGAGCAGCATGTTACTGAAGAGAGTAGCCACGGACGTATGAGGAGAGGTGAGGTAGTGGCAGCGAGGAGCTGCATGTTACTGAAGAGAGTAGCCACGGACGTATGAGGAGAGGCGAGGTAGGGGCAGCGAGGAGCAGCATGTTACTGAAGAGAGTAGCCAGGGATGTATGAGGAGAGGTGAGGTAGAGGCAGCGAGGAGCAGCATGTTACTGAAGAGAGTAGCCGGGGACGTATGCGGCGAGGTAGGGGCAGCGAGGAGCAGCATGTTACTGAAGAGAGTAGCCACGGCCGTATGAGGAGAGGCGAGGTATAGGCAGCGAGGAGCAGCATGTTACTAAAGAGAGTAGCCACGGACGTATGAGGAGAGGCGAGGTAGGGGCAGCGAGGAGCAGCATGTTACTGAAGAGTAGCCACGGACGTATGAGGAGAGGCGAGGTAGGGGCAGCGAGGAGCAGCATGTTACTGAAGAGAGTAGCCACAGACGTATGAGGAGAGGCGAGGTAGGGGCAGCGAGGAGCAGCATGTTACTGAAGAGAGTAGCCAGGGACGTTTGAGGAGCGGCGAGGTAGGGTCAGCGAGGAGCAGCATGTTACTGAAGAGAGTAGCCAGGGACGTATGAGGAGAGGCGAGGTAGGGTCAGCGAGGAGCAGCATGTTACTGAAGAGAGTAGCCAGGGACGTATGAGGAGAGGCGAGGTAGAGGCAGCGAGGAGCAGCATGTTACTGAAGAGAGTAGCCAGGGACGTATGAGGGGAGGCGAGGTATAGGCAGCTAGGAGCAGCATGTTACTGAAGAGAGTAGCCAGGGATGTATGAGGAGAGGCGAGGTAGGGGCAGCGAGGAGCAGCATGTTACTGAAGAGAGTAGGCAGGGACGTTTGAGGAGAGGCGAAGTAGAGGCAGCGAGGAGCAGCATGTTACTGAAGAGAGTAGCCAGGGACGTATGAGGAGAGGCGAGGTAGGGTCAGCGAGGAGCAGCATGTTACTGAAGAGAGTAGCCACGGATGTATGAGGAGAGGCGAGGTAGAGGCAGCTCGGAGCAGCATGTTACTGAAGAGAGTAGCCACGGACGTATGAGGAGAGGCGAGGTAGAGGCAGCGAGGTGCAGCAGGTGTGACTGGTGCAGCTGGTGGGCTATAAAGGGAGTCAGCTGCAGTTTGTATGAAAAACTTTCATTTTGTCTTTTAGGAAAAGTAGCGAGGAGCTAAAACAGCAAAACTCTGAGCTATCAGAAAAACTCAGTGCAGTGGCGTCTGAAAATGGGGCACAGAAACTGGACATTCAGGATCTGCACAAGAAACTGGAAATGGCCGAACTTGTGGTGCAGCAGGTCAGTGATTCTTGCGGTTTAAGCAGCTTTGTAAAGGTCACCAGGATAGTCGCTCGAATCTCTGTCCTACAGGTCACAAGGAGCAGCAGGTGGTCAGCAGTTGGGCTGGACATTGCTCAAGCGGGTTATCTCTGCCTGCTTACCGATAACTGCCCTACCTTTACAGACACATGGATATGAGTCCCACATGAATTGCAGATCTGCTATGATTGGAGTAGGCGTTCCTCTTGGCGGTCACCTGTCCAGGCCCACAGATATGTGTTCTATGTGGCTTTCAGAGCAGCAGGCCTGCTAAGGTTGGGGTAGGCATTGCCTTCTGACTTTTACCTCTTATGGCCCACGGATATCTGTCCTCTCTGTAAAGACAGATGGATTTTGGTCCTACATGTGTCAGAGAGCAGTAAGTCAACTGTGGCTAGAATGGGCGTTCCCTCCTGGCACTCACAGGCTACAGATATTTGGCCCATGTGGCTCACAGAGCAGCAGGTGTGGGTGGGATAGACTGTCTCCTGCGGGTTACCTCTACAGCCCCATGAACGTGTCTTGCATGAGTCCCTGGTGGTATAGGTATTGCTTCCTGGCTGTTCCCTCTTCTTCCTGATGGTTATAAGTTCTGCTTCTAATGGCCCACAGGTAAGTCTTACATGACTCCGAGCAGCAGGTCTACAGTGGTTGGGATAGGCGTAGCCTCTAGGGTGGTCACGTTTAAAGTGCCATAGACCTCAACTTTGCAGGGTTTGCAGAGGTCACCATTCATCGGAAGAAGAGCCACCTCTTCAGCATATAGATCCAAATGTGTAGGGCGGGCGAGTCAGTTTTACAGTTGGGTAAGGATGGTGTGATGATGGCGAGGTGACCTCGCTCTCATTCCAACCTGCTAATTAGTTGGTTATCGTGGGCTATGAAAAAGTCCTGATAGGTTTAGAGTGAGACTGTATGCTTGTGGTTTGCTGAATGTTCCTTAAAGCGGGCCAGGCAGGGCTGCAAATGGGGCAGAACATGTTGCTGTAGAATGCGCTGGACCAGTTTACGTGCAGGATATTCAGATGACTTGGATCAAGATTTGGGCGCCTCAAGGATGCCGGGTTGCCTATTACAAGTCTGTGATTGGCTGTGGAAGGGGCAGCAGGAGAGTTCAGATTGTGTCTCAGGCAGGTCTGTCTCCTTCATTGTTAAGGGTACCCTGCCTTTGTCTTGATGAAGTAACAGCACAGCGTCTTTGTGGTGCCAGGGGGCATGGAAGGTGGGGGATGGGCTAGGGAGGTTGTCATTGTTTCCACACTATCCCAATGTCTGTTCCTCTCAGCCTAGAGTGCGGTTGATAATAGAAAGAATGTGGTGAATGGCTGGAGGATTATGTCTGGGTGTAGGGTGTTGAGTCTGGTGTTCATTGCAGTCTGTGGGTGGTTAGGGGTGGGTTTACGCTTCAGTCTCGTGGGTTTGGGGGCCTCTGTGGTTTGTGAAGGTCAGGGCAGCCACTGGAGACCCTTGGTGTTGGGGGGGCTTACGAGGCTCCCTTTCTGTCACAGGGAGAAGGAGAAGGAGAGAAGTCAGTCTCTATCAAGAAAAGATCATTGTAGAGGACCTTCATTACTCATTTTTCTGGGAGAGTTCAGGGACAGAAATAATTTTACATTATGCCTGTGAATTAATTTTATATGCTATATTGCCGGTTTGTCCCAATTCTCTTCTGGATGTGCCTCCCAATACAAAGGTGTGCTGGGACATGGACTATTTCTTAATTCATAGTATGTCTGTCTTTGTTTACTTTAATTCTTCTGTATTTTAAAAATAGTTTTCTAGTCAGTCCGGAGTCCTGGATGCCAATCAGCAGCTCCAGCAAACACTGGAAGAACAATCACGCCTGGCTTCGCAAGTGACACAGGTATGTGTTTGCAGCATGTACTGCAAAAACAGAGGTATGAATTCAGTAATATCAGGTGCATCAGTGCAGGCTGCTGTAATGTACACCAGAGACACTTATATCACCCAAGGAATGGCATCCGGCATGTAGGAAAAAACATACATCTCCAAAAGTGTCTGCATCCTGCAGTGCGTGAAGAGTATGCACTGCAGGGAACACACGCATCATCGTAGGGACTCTCCTCACACACTGGCAAACAGTATATCACTAAAGGGGTCTAAGCATGCGGCATAGATGCAGGCACCGCTCAAAAGTAACCCAATGTATGCATGGCGGAAGAATCTTATCACGCACTACAGGAACGCACGCATCATGACAGGGACTCCTTTCATACATTGGGAAGCAGTATACCACTAAAGGGATCAAAGCATGCAGCGTAGACTCAGGCACCTGTCAAAAGTGACCCACTGCATGTATGATGGGAGCATCTTATCATGCACTACAGAATCACACGCATCATTACAGGGACTCTCTTTGTACAAAAGCAGTATACCACTAAACGTATCTGAGCATGCAGCGTAGATGCAGGCACCTCACAAGTGACCCACCGCATGCATGACGGAACATCTTATCACACACTACAGGAACACACGCATCATCACAGGGACTCTCTTCATACATTGGGAAGCAGTATACCACAAAAGGGATCTGAGCATGCAGCGTCGACGCAAGCACTGTGTAAAAGTGACCCACTGCATGGATGATGGGAGCATCTTATCACGCACTACAGGAACACACGCATCATCACAGGGACTCTCTTCATACATTGGGAAGCAATATACCACAAAAGGAATCTGAGTCTACAGCGTAGGCAGTCACCGTGTAAAATTTACCTACTGCATGCATGACGGGAACATCTTATCACGCACTACAGGAACACACGCATCGTCACAGGGACTCTCTTAATACATCAACACATCAACGCTCAACTCACCCACCACCTCGAGGACAACCACATCCTGGACCCCTCCCAATCCGGTTTCAGACGCAACCACAGCACCGAGACCGCTCTCCTCGCCGCCACAGGCGACATCAGACAGCAAATGGACAACGGCGAAACATCAGCCCTCATCCTCCTGGATCTCTCCGCAGCTTTCGAAACGGTCTGCCACCACACCCTACTAACTCGCCTCCACGAAGCCGGAATACAAGAGAAAGCCCTCAACTGGATCTCCTCTTTCCTCTCCGGCAGAACCCAGAGAGTCCAACTCCCTCCCTTCCACTCCGAAGCCACCAACATCATCTGCGGCGTACCCGAAGGCTCATCCCTCAGCCCGACGCTGTTCAACGTCTACATGGCCCCCCTCGCACAGCTGGCCCGTCAGCACAACCTCAACATTCTCTCCTACGCCGACAACACCCAGCTCATCCTCTCCCTCACCAAAGACCCACACACCGCCAAAGCTAACCTCCACGAGGGAATGAAGTCCATCGCCAAATGGATGGGGAAAAGCCGCCTGAAGTGGAACTCCGACAAAACGGAGGTCCTCCTCCTCGGACGAACCCCCTCAGCCTGGGACGACTCCTGGTGGCCCACTGCGCTGGGACCCCCTCCAACACCAACCAACCACGCATGCAACCTGGGCTTCGTCCTCGACTCCGCCCTCACCATGTCCAAGCAGGTCAACGCAGTTTCCTCCTGCTGCTACAACACCCTCTGTATGCTCCGCAGAATCTACAAATGGATCCCGACGGAAACCAGAAAAATGGTTACCCAGGCCCTCGTCAGCAGTAGTCTGGACTACGGCAACACACTCTACACAGGCATCTCAGCAAAAGCATGCAGCGTCGACGCAAGCACTGTGTAAAAGTCACACACTGCATGGATGATGGGAGCATCTTATCACGCACTACAGGAACACACGCATCGTCACAGGGACTCTCTTCATACATTGGGAAGCAGTATACCACAAAAGGAATCTGAGTCTGCAGCGTAGACACAGGCACCGTGTAAAATGTACCTACTGCATGCATGACAGGACCATCTTATCACGCACTACAGGAACACACGCATCGTCACAGGGACTCTCTTAATACATTGGGAAGCAGTATACCACAAAAGGGATCTGAGCATGCAGTGTAGATGCAGGAACCTCTCAAAAGTGGCCCACTGAATGCATGATGGGAGCGTCTTATCATGCACTTCAGGAACACACGCATCATCACAGGGACTCTCTTCATACATTGGGAAGCAGTATACCACTAAAGGGATCTGAGCATGCAGCGTCGACGCAAGCACGGTGTAACAGTGACCCACTGCATGGATGATGGGAGCATCTTATCACGCACTACAGGAACACACACATCATCACAGGGTCTCTCTTCATACATTGGGAAGCAGTATACCACTAAAGGGATCTGAGCATGCAACGTAGACGCAGGCACTGTGTAAAAGTGACCCACTGCATGCATGACGGGGGAACATCTTATCACGCACTACAGGAACACATGCATCATCACAGGGGCTCTCTACATACACTGGGAAGCAGTATACCACTATAGGGATCTGAGCATGCAGCGTAGACGCAGGCACCTCTCTAAAGTGACCCTCTGCATGCATGACAGGAACATCTTATCATGGACTACAGGAACACACGTGTCATTACAGGGATTCTTGTAAAAGTGACCCACTGCATGCATGACGGGAGCATGATGATTGAAAAAAATTCTATCACACACTGTAGACACATCATGGAAGAGAGTCAGTAACGAGCACAGATGTAAATGCTTCCCAGCATGCACAGCGGGAACAGACACAGTGCTGATTGTATGTGCACACTGCTTTGAGAGTAGTCAGTAACAAGCACATCCACATCCACTAAAGGATTCCCAGCATGCATTGAAAGAACACGCACACCAATAAAAATGTAGTTCTCTTTGTGGCTTTTTAATCCACTGCTGACATTCAAGGAGACTTGCCATTGTGGACTAGGACTTGTCGATTTGGATTCTCATAATGGGTATGGGTCTACTATTTGTGGCATGCCAGGTGCTCTTGGGTAAAAAGGCATCCCTGGCTGAAAGTGTCGCAGATGACCTATGCCAACTTGAAAGCTAAAGGGACACAACCTGCACCTCAGGAGCACACCCAGCCATAAAGTCTCACCTGCATGTTTTCTACGAGCAGACACAGGACTTTGAGGAATGCCTAGTCTCTCAAAGCTCCTGACCTGACCTCAGAGTTCTGGAATTCTTTCTTTACCATATGGTTTGGCTAATAGTGGTGCTCATATGTCACTCTGTTAGCCTTTCTTTAAATGCTCGGTGAACTTTGACTCAATCAGAGCTTTTGCTTGGGTTGGACAAAACAGTGGTGTGATCCAGCCGTCACCCTGGTATCTCCCTGCATGGCAAGATTATGTGTAATGGTTTCTGTTTGTTCCCAAACAGCTCTCGGAATCTCTGCATCTTCTTCGCGCTGAGAGGGATCAGTATGTGGAAAAACTGAAAGAGGAGGGTGGCATCTGGCAGGCGAGGGTGCAACAGCTTTCTGAGCAGGTGAGAGGATGTCCTAGCGAGTTACAAATATATGGTTTGGAGCTGTTACTACATGTCTGTGGATGGTTTTAGATGGAGCCTGTGTAATTTCTGTGGGTGAGAGTAGATGGGGACATGAGGGGCTGCCGGAGCCTGGGAGTGTAATGGCTTGATGGGCTGCAGAATTTTATCAGTAGGAGTAAATAGAGACTGTGTAGTGCAGGGGGCTGGAAGTCTGCACTAGTTCGATTAACTGAGGACTGAGCCCGTGTGGTGCCTGTAAGACTAGACAGGTAACATGAGGGGCTACGACAGCTGTGGAGTGGGTGGGCTCAGTGGGGCGTGTGCTGACGGGCTTCATGAGCCTGTCATTCGGACTTGACATAGGCTGTACAGTGTAGGGGGAAATTAAGGGCCAGGACTCAAGGTGTAACACTGGACAGAGGCTGTTTGGAATACTAGGCTGCTGGATATTGTGTTGTGTGAACGGACAAGGGTCGTGTGGCATTTTCACTAAGTTAGGGGAGTCTGACTAGAAGTGGACAGTGGGTGGGATGACCACCTCCATGTCATTACAGACATATTCTAGCTGTGGCCTTTTATATGACGTTAGCGTTTTGGGTGATGTAGTCACTGCTGTGATGCATTTGATGGCAGTGATTTGTGGGTTAAAAGGCAACCGGTCTGTGATGACTTGGGGTGAAGTGGGCACTCTAGAACAGGGTGCAGAGGGTGCCCATACAGCTGCAGGATTCTACAAGAAGTGATGGCTCGGAATATACAGAGGTTTTGTGGCTAGTGCTTAAAGTAAATGAACAAGCAGTGGCCTGACTGGCTTGTACAGTAACCTTGGACACCCCTGAGTCATATGTTTAGGGTAACTGGTATTTGTGTTAGAGGCTGTTTCTGTGCGCCACAGTCCTTTAGAAGAATGTGAAGTTCACTGATGAAAGTGCCACAGTGTGAGTGATGTCCGAAGTAGGGCCCTATGGTCGGACTGTTAGACTGTTTGGATAACAGAAATAGTCAAATAAAACAAGGAGTCTGACAATGTTGATAGAAGCTTTCTGCCTGTTACAATAGATGTCAGAGCTGGTACTGAGCGAGTGAGCATTACTTGTGTGTGGCATTGAGAGCATAATGGTTAAAAGCATCTTCCACAGAACGTGAAGGATCACTACATGTTTCATGTGTCACATCACCTGCTGCATCCTGCTTATGAAAAAATTGAAAAAAAGATGGACAGCTGAACTCCAGAAAAACATTCTCTGATAAGGGATCCTTATTAGTATTCATACTTACTGTGATAACTCCCCCGTGTACAGCATCCCAGATTGTATATTATTTTGTAACAAATCTGAAAAATATTTATTCCTAAGAAAAATACTTTTGTTTTGGTACTTGCAGCCAAGTTAGAATTAAGCGAATGTCAGAGAAAGAGGGCTATTCTGGAATGTTTAATTAATCCCTCTAATGAAAAATAAAGCTACGACCAGTCATGAAGTATCGTACTAAAAACCTTTCTCATGGATACTTCTAACCGCAGATTCCTCACCCTGTGAATATTCCCTCAGGCATCAGACTAGATCTGGAAACTGGAACACAGCACTCCTGCGCCGGTAGATGGCCTTGTGCGGCTCCACACTGACATCGTTCCTCTCCATAACTGACGAGGGGAGCTACATACAGGCGCCACGCAAGCACGTTGATGTCAGTTCCTTTGTTTCTGCTCCTTCCTTTTGCTCCTCAGGTGCAGATCCAGAGCATTCCACTGCCTCGTTTTTTAGATTTTCCATACATGTATATATATTTTTTTACCAGTGTAAAAGGGAACTATGTCCCTCTCCCACACAACAGGGTTTAAACCTTGCAGGGACTTAGATAGACCTGCACGAGGGTATGTCTGTGGTAGGAACAGAACTCCAATGCCTGCACTGACCGCACCCAGATGAATCTGAAAGCCGTACAGGACCTCAGTGCGAACCTCCAGGTGGCCGCACTTCGACAGACAATGTGCACTAAGGGGTTAAAGTCTAAAGGAAGGTCCCGTCCCGCTTGCAAAGGCATTCCCACAGCAGATCCTTGTTGGTAGGTTGAAGAAAATGTACAAGCTGTCCAAGTGAGAATCAACCCCTTTCTGCCACTCGGTGTGCCGCTCTGTCTCACTCTTGAACTGCTGAAGAGCAGATTCTGAATCTGGGTGCGATGTACCCTGAATTACCATGTCTGTTGGCTACGTTGCAGCAGATCAGGGCTTTTAATGAGTCCATGCTGTGCATATTTGACATGCTTGTGATTCCGTGGGGCACACCTTGGGTTGCTTGGGATCTGCTGAGGCCTCCAGTAAGGGTTCTGCTGGCGGGCCTGTCCTTGGTTACCGCTGGCGCCTGTTAAGTCGTCTTCTGATTCTACACTAGCTTCATTACTGACATTCCAGCTTCACTTCCTTCGCCAGTTCCCATGGCGTCAATGTTGGTGCTGATTCCACAGGTCCCGGAAGAGGATCCCCTCCCAGTAGTGCCTTCTGACTCCAAGCCCAACTCAATTCGACCGGTCCTCATTCTGACCCACGCGGCAACCCTTCCGATTCTGACACATTTCCTTTATCACCTGCCAGAGCACATATATTACACCAGTTCTTTGGTTCTGATTCAGCCCTCTATGACAAAGGTGAGGCATTTGTCGCAAAGTATGATGAGGACAATTTGGTAGAAGTATTACAAGGATGCCTGTGGTTAGGACTTGTCTCTCCCCCTCTTCCTGCCTCAGAAGAGTACGCTTCATTCGCCGTCGTAATGCGAAGGGCTCCTGCCTGGCCCGCTGTCAGCTGAACCTCTTCTGCCGTTAGGGTTGCTAGTTTTCTCAGGCCATAGCCTTCTAACCTGATTTCCTGACCGATTCTCTGGCACTGGATAGTTTGGTGATACAGGCATCCAGCAGCAAAGTAAAACCCAACGCCTATAGCAACTCTTAACTGCAAATCCAAACTCATGGAGGCATTTGGAAAGTGCTTGTTCTTCTGTCAGACTTGCCCTGTGTCCCCACGCTAGTTGTCTCTTGAGTCACTACACCCATGCATTGTGGGATAATAGTGGGCCACATCCGACTAGCAGTTCCGGGCATCCTATGGATGTCTTTAACCTAAACTAGGAACAAAGAGAGGGACCGGGAGGTTGATGGTCCAGTGAACAGTCTCCCAATACAAATTCCAAAGAAATTAAAGGTACACTGTTCCAATCGATAAGAAAAAGAGAGACGGGAGACCTAATTCAACAGGAGCGAGAACCCTCAAGCATCACACTGGATGACTAGCTTCATCATTGGGAGAGCTCCTCGTTAGGCCGGTGCTGCAATGCCTAACGGGCTCCCCGAGGGGGGCTCTTAACCGTATTGCTCTAATAGTAGCAGGTGGAATCAGATCATACAGAAGGAGTACCAAAATTCAAGTATCTGAGCAATAAAGGGGTGAGTGAAATATCAAAATTGGTTATCCATCAAATAATATTAATCATAGGTTTAATCAGTACTAATAAGATGGAGACCAAGATTAAAAACAGAGGGGGAGTCAAAAAGTGAGTGGTAATGCTCACGTGCTCCCAACAATTACACAAGAGGATTAAACCAATTCTGGTGCCTCTAGTCATCAGGTCTACATGTTTCGCGTCTGGTGGTCCAGCCGGATCCAATGACGGTTCATCAGAACCAAAAATAATTTTTAACTTCTCCCAAAAAAATATATAAATTGCTATGAGCCCTACTAGGGAAAAGAGTACAAAAACAGTCACTTACTTTTAAGTGTGTGCTATGTCAAAAAAGGTCGCCCTAAAAAATGAAATCAAAGGACACATATAGAAAGTGCAGTCCAAAGTAAATAGAATATAGTGAATATGGTAATTCAGTGCGTAGTTCACAAAAGGATAAAAGTAAATAGGCTTACCATCCCCGGTATCAGGATAAGGCTCCTAGGAATAGCATGTCAGGAACTGTAACTGACTTTCTATATTTATGGTAGTCGTAAAAATTAATGTTAACTAAAGTTTAGTTACACAGTTAACAAAAATTGGAATATCTATAGTCGAATATCAGCTATAATCATCTTGTACATCTCCGACATCTACAATCCGTTGTAATGACAATTCTGTCACCATGTAATGGAACATCAGTCATAATAAACTAATATTTATTATCACAAACTATTATACGTAGCAGTGTGACAAAGTGCATGGTGAGAATGGAAAGTACCTCTTAAAAAAACAAACCAAAGTCAGTGCCCAATCGGGAGGTATTCTCACCAACGTGCTTGGAAAGTGTTAAAACCTAGTTGTCAACCCAATCAGTGAAGAAGGACCTGAGAATATGGCATGCAGTCAACTAAATTCGGATCAAATAGATCCATCTACTTAGCGGGGCGCCAAACTAAAGTAAATAGTGGTTTCTGTCGCCCGGCGATCCGCGTAAGTTTGCGGTAAAAAAGAAAGAATGCTAGAGTTCCTAAGTTTCTCAGAGGCTCATTCCACGTACAGTGGAGCTCGGGATTTCTGTATGCCTTTCCGAGTCTATCCCTCCTGGCTTGTGTTCTTGAAGATCAAGACCGACTGGTTCCCTGTCACCCTGGTGGCTCTGGATTGGGCCACGTTGCTGTGTGATACCCAGAACATCCGAGCATGAACTTCTCACCTCCGATTAAGCTCATCCTCAGGAGGATCTAGGGCAGGGCCCTGCATCCAGACCTCCGTGAACTGCACCTCCTAGCATGTAAATTAAGCAGCGGCAGCTAATGTCCGCAGCTAGTGTCCTTTGATCTTCCTTCCAAGGTCATTGATATTTCTCAGACAGACAGACCCCATCTACAAAATCTGTGTACTTTGGGCTCTGGGCGTAGTTTGTGGTCTGTTGCAGCACCCGCCACATTGACCCACATTGCTTTGTCGTTGGCCCAGCAAGCTCTTCCTTTCAGCATTTTTAAAGGGTATTTTCAGCTCTTTCAGCTTTTTAACGGCTGCTGGATCAGCCTTCTTTGTTTGACTCACCTGTTGTGATGCAATTCCTCTGAGATTTGCAACATTTTTCTTTTCTACCAAAGCCCTTTCTGATGCCACAATGAAACTGAAATCAGGTCCTCTGGTCCCTGCCTTCCTCCTGTGCACTCCTTTTGAGCTGATGCACAGTTGACCGCGTCTTTTATCATTAGAAACTCTTATTAATGGCCCTAACATCGGCTTGGCATGTGAGCGAGCTTCTGGCATTCAGTCCGCCTGCCGCACGCATACTTTCTTTCCTGACAAACTGGTTTTGAGGATACAAGTGGCATTCCTATCTAAGTGGTGACACCCTTTCATGTCAGACAGACTTTCACCCTTCTGTCGTTCTTTGCCCCGCCTCACAGCTCGAAAGAGGAGGAGAGACTGCATTTCTTGAATCGCAAGAGAGACTTCAGTTTCTATATCGATCGTACCGGAGATCACTGAGTGGACGATCAGTTTGTGGGTTTCTTAGGGGTAGAGTAATTTAATGCATTGCAGAAAAGAACGGTCTCTAGATGGATAGTACTCTGATTTAAAATGTTATTCTTTAGTGTAGGAAGTTGGCTCTGTATGTACTATTACAAAGTAAGAAATAGTGTGCACAGAGTCCATGGGTTCAACAGAGGTTGAGTTCCACCACCATCTCATCTGTGCTAGACATTATTTCTCTAAAAGTTGGGATTACTTTTTAAGAATCTAAAAACTACTTCTAGAACTTAAATCCAAACTTTTACAACCTTTTAAACTCTAAAAGAAATGCTAACGGGGACTTACACAAGGCCCTAGCAGGACTTTTAAAAATTTTGAAAAATTGCTCAAATTTCAAAAATCAGTTTCTAATGAACATTTTTGGAAATTTAGTTGTGTGGTCAGGTACTAGCTGAGTAGTCCAGCAAATGCAAAGTCTTAGACCCCACCGCTGATCCACCAGTGTAGGAAGATGGCTCTGTATATACTTTTCAAAGTAAGAAATAGTGTGCACAGAGTCCAAGGGTTCCCCTTAGAGGTAAGATAGTGGCAAAAAGAGATCATTCTAATGCTCTATTTTGTGGTAGTGTGGTCGAGCAGTAGGCTTATCAGAGGGTAGTGTTAAGCATTTGTTGTACACACACAAGCAATAAATGAGGAACACACACTCAGACAATTCCAGGCCAATAGGTTTTTGTATAGAAAAATATATTTTCTTAGTTTAGTTTAAGAACCACAAGTTCAAGATTTACAAGTAATACTTTAAGTGAAAGGTATTTCACTTAGATACTTTAGGAACTTTGAATAAAAGCAATATCATATACAGTCTTTGTAAAAAAATGGCAATAAGCTATTTTCAAAGTGGCAAAAATCAACAGTTCCTGGGAGAGGTAAGTAAAGGGTAGGTTTGCAGGTAAGTAAAACACTTACAAGTCTCAAAGTTGGGGCCAAGGTAGCCCACCGTTGGGGGTTCAAGGCAACCCCAAAGTTACCACACCAGCAGCTCAGGGCCGGTCAGGTGCAGAGGTCAAAGAGGTGCCCAAAACACATAGGCTTCAATGGAGAACAGGGGTGCCCCGGGTCCAGTCTGCCAGCAGGTAAGTACCCATGTCTTCGGGGGCAGACCAGGGGGGTTTTGTAGGGCACCGGGGGGGGGACACAAGAAGGCACAGAAAGTACACCCTCAGCGGCACAGGGGCGGCCGGGTGCAGTGTGCAAACAGGCGTCGGGTTTTAGATAGGAAGTAATGGGGAGACCTGAGGGTCTCTTCAACGATGCAGGCAGGCACGGGGGCTCCTCGGGGTAGCCACTACCTGGGCTAGGCAGAGGGTCGCCTGGGGGTCGCTCCTGCACTGGAGTTCGGTTCCTTCAGGTCCTGGGGGCTGCGGGTGCAGTGTTGGTTACAGGCGTCGGGTCCCTTGTTACAGGCAGTCGTGGTCAGGGAGAGCCTCTGGATTTCCTCTGCAGGCGTCGCTGTGGGGGCTCAGGGGGGTCGTCTCTAGTTACTCACGGGCTCGCAGTCGCCGGTTAGTCCTCCCTGAGGTGTTTGTTTTCCACAGGTCGAGCCGGGGGCGTCGGGTGCAGAGTGGAAAGTCTCATGCTTCCGGCGGGAAACGTGTAGTCTTTAAAGTTGCTTCTTTGTTGCAAAGAAGTTGCAGGTTGTTGAACAGAGCCGCTGTTCACAGGAGTTTCTTGGTCCTTGGATGCAGGGCAGGCCTCGGAGGCTTCAGAGGTCACTGGTCCCTGTTGGATGCGTTGCTGTTGCAGTTTTCTTCGAAGTTGGGAGACAGGCCGGTAGGGCTGGGGCCAATGCAGTTGGTGTCTCCTTCTTCTGTGCAGGGCTTCAGATCAGCAGTCCTTCTTCTTGTTAAGGTTGCAGGAATCTAGTGTTCGATGGCATCTGTCGCTGTAGATACGCATGTTTTGCATAGCTCGCCATCTGGTGTTGGGTCGGAGTGTTACAAGTTGTTTTTCTTCGAAGAAGTCTTTCGAGTCACGGGACCGAGTGACTCCTCCTTTTGTCTCCATTGCGCATGGGCGTCGACTCCATCTTCGATTGTTTTTTTTCCGCCATCGGGTTCGGACGTGTTCCTGTCGCTCCGAGTTTCGGAACGGAAAAACAGCTAAATTTCTGAAGATTTTCGTCGGTATTGTTGCGTTCGGGATCGGCGTAGTTAGAATCAACACCGCATCGAAGATCGAAGAGCTCCGGAGCCCTTCGGGGTAGTTTTCGATCCCCGTCGGGGCCTACTCGGCCCGACCGCGTGTAGAAGAACGCCGATGGAACGGACCCCGTTCCGTTTCTGTCCCAAATGCCACAAAAAATACCCCTATTCAGACCAACACTTGGTCTGTAACCTGTGCCTGTCACCTGAGCACAGTGAAGAGGCCTGTCGTGCGTTCCGGTCCCGAAAAACACTCCGAGACCGTCGAGCCAGAAGACTTCAAATGGCGTCCACGGCGACAGCGCACTGAGAGTTCGAGGTACAGGAAGAGGAAGAAACCTTTTCGATACACGAATCGGACTCCGAGGAATTCGACGATCCACGAACCGTGAGTAAGACGTCGAAAACCACTCATAAGAAGATTGTCAAGGCCCAGGGGACGCCACTGCCACCAGGCCATGGCTCCACCCATAAATTCGGTGACCGACCGTCGGCACCGAAAAAGGCCCAATCAGTGCCGAGACCGTCCGACTCCGGTCGAGACACCGGCACGCAGCCTTCTCGGGACCGAGAAAGTGCTGGAGACATACATCGACACCGAGATAGCGGTGTAGACACGGCTCGACGCCGAGACAGCGGCACCGATGAAGATCGACGCCGAGATGTTTCGACTCCGAAAAAGAAAAAAGCCACCTCGGAGCCGAAAAAAGATGCAGACAGGGTTTCGGTGCCGAAACAACCTGCAACCGACCCAGTTTCAGGCTCTTATACCGAAGAGCAATCAATAACCTCCCAAATGCGAAAGCATAGGTTTGAGGAAGACCTGCAATCCACCGATGTAGACCATACGCAGAAACGTATTTTTATACAGCAGGGGACAGGAAAGATAAGCACCCTTCCCCCTATTAGGAGAAAGAGAAGACTGGAATTTCAAACTGACCAAACACCACAAACAAAAATGGTGAAAAGGGTTACTCCGCCACCCTCTCCTCCACCTATAATTCACGTCTCGCCAGCACAAACTCCATCACATTCCCCGGCTCACACCACCATGAGCCAAGGTGACCAGGATCAGGACGCATGGGACTTATACGACGCCCCTATGTCAGATAACAGTCCGGAGGCATACCCTACAAAGCCATCACCACCAGAGGAAAGTACTGCATATTCTCAGGTGGTGGCTAGAGCAGCACAATTCCACAATGTAAGCCTCCACTCAGAACAAGTCGAGGATGACTTTCTATTCAACACCCTCTCTGCCACCCACAGCTCCTACCAAAGCCTGCCTATGCTCCCTGGTATGCTTCAGCACGCAAAAGACATCTTTAAGGAGCCGGTCAAAAGTAGGGCAATCACACCAAGGGTGGAAAAAAAGTATAAAGCGCCTCCTACAGACCCTATTTTCATAACTTCGCAGCTGCCACCAGATTCTGTCGTTGTAGGAGCAGCTAGGAAAAGGGCCAACTCCCACACATCTGGGGACGCACCACCCCCAGATAAGGAAAGCCGCAAGTTCGATGCAGCTGGAAAGAGAGTCGCAGCACAAGCTGCAAACCAGTGGCGCATCGCTAACTCACAGGCACTTCTTGCGCGCTATGACAGAGCCCATTGGGATGAGATGCAACATCTCATTGAACATCTACCCAAAGACCTACAAAAGAGGGCAAAGCAAGTGGTTGAAGAAGGACAGAACATTTCAAACAACCAGATACGCTCCTCCATGGACGCAGCAGACACAGCTGCAAGAACAATAAATACATCTGTGACCATCAGAAGGCATGCATGGCTACGAACGTCTGGGTTTAAACCAGAGATTCAGCAGGCAGTTCTCAATATGCCATTCAACGAAAAAGAACTGTTCGGTCCAGAAGTGGACACGGCGATTGAGAAACTTAAAAAGGACACGGACACTGCTAAAGCCATGGGCGCACTCTACTCCCCGCAGAGCAGAGGAAATGACAGCACCTTCCGCAAAACACCCTTTAGAGGGGGGTTTCGGGGTCAGGCCACACAAGCCAGCACCTCACAGGCAACACCATCCAGTTACCAGGGACAGTACAGGGGAAGCTTTCAGGGCCAATATAGAGGAGGGCAATTCCCTAGGAATAGGGGAAATTTTCAAAGCCCCAAAACCCCTACAACTAAGCAGTGACTCACATGTCACTCACCCCCTCCACACAACACAAGTGGGGGGAAGAATAGGTCATTATTACAAAGCATGGGAGGAAATCACTACAGCCACTTGGGTTCTAGCAATTATCCAAAATGGTTATTGCATAGAATTTCTACAATTCCCTCCAAACATACCACCAAGAGCACAAAATTTATCAAAACATCATTCCGAGCTCCTGGAGATAGAAGTTCAAGCACTATTGCAAAAGAACGCAATCGAGTTAGTACCAAACACACAAATAAACACAGGAGTTTATTCACTGTACTTCTTAATACCAAAGAAGGACAAAACGCTAAGACCAATCCTAGACCTAAGAATACTAAACACATACATCAAATCAGACCACTTTCACATGGTCACACTACAAGAAGTGTTACCATTGCTGAAACTACACGACTACATGACAACATTAGACCTCAAAGACGCGTATTTCCATATACCAATACATCCATCGCACAGGAAATACCTAAGGTTTGTATTCAAAGGAATACACTACCAATTCAAGGTACTGCCTTTCGGTTTAACAGCCGCACCAAGAGTCTTTACCAAATGTCTAGCAGTAGTCGCTGCACACATCAGAAGGCAGCAAATACATGTATTCCCGTATCTAGACGACTGGCTAATCAAGACCCATTCGTTAATAACGTGCTCACACCACACAAATCAAATCATACAAACCCTCTACAAACTAGGGTTCACAGTCAACTTCGCAAAATCCAACATTCTGCCGCGCAAGGTACAACAATACCTAGGAGCCATAATAAACACAACAATAGGAGTAGCCACTCCAAGTCCACAAAGAATTCAAAATTTCAACAACATCATACAACGCATGTATCCAACACAAAAAATACAAGCAAAGATGATATTACAACTCCTAGGCATGATGTCTTCATGCATAGCCATTGTCCCAAACGCAAGACTGCACATGAGGCCCTTACAACAGTGCCTAGCATCACAGTGGTCACAAGCACAGGGTCACCTTACAGATCTGGTGTTAATAGACCGCCAAACTTACCTCTCGCTTCTATGGTGGAACAATATAAATTTAAACAAAGGGCGGCCTTTCCAAGACCCAGTGCCACAATACGTAATAACAACAGATGCTTCCATGACAGGGTGGGGAGCACACCTCGATCAACACAGCATACAAGGACAATGGAACGTACATCAAACAAAACTGCATATAAATCACCTAGAACTGCTAGCAGTTTTTCAAGCACTAAAGGCTTTTCAACCAATAATAGTTCACAAATACATTCTCGTCAAAACAGACAACATGACAACAATGTATTATCTAAACAAACAAGGGGGGACGCACTCAACACAATTGAGCCTGCTGGCACAAAAGATATGGCGTTGGGCAATTCACAACCAAATTCGCCTAATAGCACAATTTATCCCAGGAATTCAGAATCAACTCGCAGACAATCTCTCTCGAGATCACCAACAGGTCCACGAATGGGAAATTCACCCCCAAATTCTGAACACTTACTTCACGCTCTGGGGAACACCTCAAATAGACTTGTTTGCGACAAAAGAGAACGCAAAATGCCAAAACTTCGCATCCAGATATCCACACAGGCAGTCCCACGGCAATGCCCTATGGATCAACTGGTCAGGGATATTTGCCTACGCTTTTCCTCCTCTCCCTCTCCTTCCTTATCTGGTAAACAAACTCAGTCAAAACAAACTCAAACTCATATTAATAGCACCAACTTGGGCAAGGCAACCCTGGTACACAACGCTGCTAGACCTATCAGTAGTACCCCACATCAAACTGCCCAACAGGCCGGATCTGTTAACACAACACAACCAAACGATCAGACACCCAGATCCAGCATCGCTGAATCTAGCAATCTGGCTCCTGAAATCCTAGAATTCGGACACTTACAACTTTCCCAAGAATGTATGGAAGTCATAAAGCAAGCCAGAAGGCCATCCACCAGGCACTGCTATGCCAGTAAATGGAAGAGGTTTGTTTTCTACTGCCATATTAATCAAATCCAACCATTACACGCAACCCCAAAACATGTAGTGGGTTACTTGCTTCACTTACAAAAATCTAACCTAGCTTTCTCTTCCATTAAAATACACCTTGCAGCAATATCTGCATACCTGCAGCCTACCTATTCAACTTCCCTATATAGGATACCAGTCATTAAAGCATTCATGGAGGGCCTTAAAAGAATTATTCCACCAAGAACACCACCTGTTCCTTCATGGAACCTAAATGTTGTCTTAACTAGACTTATGGGTCCACCTTTTGAACCCATGCACTCCTGCGAAATACAGTTCCTAACCTGGAAGGTTGCATTCCTCATCGCCATTACTTCCCTAAGAAGAGTAAGGGAGATTCAGGCGTTTACAATACAAGAACCTTTTATACAACTACACAAAAATAAGGTCGTCCTAAGGACTAATCCTAAATTTCTACCAAAAGTTATTTCACCGTTCAATCTAAATCAAACAGTGGAACTTCCAGTGTTCTTCCCACAGCCAGATTCCGTAGCTGAGAGGGCACTACATACTTTAGATGTCAAAAGAGCATTAATGTATTACATTGACAGAACAAAGAGCATCAGGAAAACTAAACGGCTATTTATTGCATTCCAAAAACCTCATGCAGGAAACCCAATATCAAAACAAGGTATAGCCAGATGGATAGTTAAATGCATCCAAATCTGCTACCTTAAAGCAAAAAGACAGCTGCCCATTACACCAAGGGCACACTCAACCAGAAAGAAAGGCGCTACCATGGCCTTTCTAGGAAACATCCCAATGCAAGAAATATGTAAGGCAGCCACATGGTCTACGCCTCACACATTCACCAAGCACTACTGTGTAGACGTGTTATCCGCACAACAAGCCACAGTAGGTCAAGCCGTATTAAGAACATTGTTTCAGACTACTTCCACTCCTACAGGCTGAGCCACCGCTTTGGGGAGATAACTGCTTACTAGTCTATGCAAAACATGCGTATCTACAGCGACAGATGCCATCGAACTGAAAATGTCACTTACCCAGTGTACATCTGTTCGTGGCATCAGTCGCTGTAGATTCGCATGTGCCCACCCGCCTCCCCGGGAGCCTGTAGCAGTTTGGAAGGTACCTTCAACTATTTGTATATATATTATTTTAACCTTAAATAGGTACATACTTAGTCACTCCATTGCATGGCCACTATTACTACAATACAACTCCTACCTCACCCTCTGCGGGGAAAAACAATCGAAGATGGAGTCGACGCCCATGCGCAATGGAGACAAAAGGAGGAGTCACTCGGTCCCGTGACTCGAAAGACTTCTTCGAAGAAAAACAACTTGTAACACTCCGACCCAACACCAGATGGCGAGCTATGCAAAACATGCGAATCTACAGCGACTGATGCCACGAACAGATGTACACTGGGTAAGTGACATTTTCATTCCTAGGTTCTGGGGAGCCCCTAAATACTGAATGTATGGGTGTGTTTAGGTCTGGGAGGGCAGTAGCCAATGGCCACTGTCCTTGAGGGTGGCTACACCCTCTTTGTGCCTCTTCCCTGTGGGGAGGGGGGCACATCCCTAATCCTATTGGGGGAATCCTCCACTCACAAGATGGAGGATTTCTAAAAGTAAGAGTCACCTCAGCTCAGGACACCTTAGGGGCTCTCCTGACTGGTGGGTGACTCCTCCTTGTTTTTCTAATAATCTCCTCCAGCCTTGCCACCAAAAGTGGGGGTAGTGGCCAGAGGGGTGGGCAACTCCACTAGCTGGGATGCCCTGTGTGTAGGAAAGTACCATCTTGCCTGGCATGTTACCCCCATATTTCACTGTATATATGTTGTTTTAGTCCTTGTGTCACTGGGACCCTGCCAGGCAGGGCCCCAGTGCTCATAGTATGTGCCCTATATGTGTTCCCTGTGTGATGCCTAACTGTCTCACTGAGGCTCTGCTAACCAGAACCCAAGTGGTTATGCTCTCTCTGCTTTCCAAATTTGTCACTAACAGGCTAGTGACTAAATTTACCAATTCTCATTGGCATACTGGTACACCCATATAATTCCCTTGTATATGGTACTGAGGTACCCAGGGTATTGGGGTTCCAGGCGATCCCTATGGGCTGCAGCATTTCTTTTGCCACCCATAGGGAGCTCTGACAATTCATACACAGGCCTGCCACTGCAGCCTGAGTGAAATAATGTCCACGTTATTTCCCAGCCATTTACCACTGCACACCAGTAACTTATAAGTCACATACATGTCTAACCTTCACTTAGTGAAGGTTGGGTGCCAAGTTACTTAGTGTGTGGGCACCCTGGCACTAGCCAAGGTGCCCCCACATCATTCAGGGCAAATTCCCCGGACTTTGTGAGTGCGGGGACAACATTACACACATGCACTATACATAGCTCACTACCTATGTATAGCGTCACAATGGTAACTCCGAACATGGCCATGTAACATGTCTAAGATCATGGAATTGTCACCCCAATACCATTCTGGTATTGGGGGGACAATTTCATGATCCCCCAGGTCTCTAGCACAGAACCCGGGTACTGCCAAACTGCCTTTTTGGGGTTTCCACTGCTGCTGCTGCCAACCCCTCAGACAGGTTTCTGCTCCCCTGGGGTCCGGGCAGGCCTGCCCCAGGAAGGCAGAACAAAGGATTTCCTCTGAGAGAGGATGTTACACACTCTCCCTTTGGAAATAGGTGTGAAGGGCTGGGGAGGAGTAGCCTCCCCCAGCCTCTGGAAATGCTTTGATGGGCACAGATGGTGCCCATCTCTGCATAAGCCAGTCTGCACCGGTTCAGGGATCCCCCAGCCCTCTGGTGCGAAACTGGACAAAGGAAAGGGGAGTGACCACTCCCCTGACCTGCACCTCCCAGGGGAGGTGCCCAGAGCTCCTCCAGTGTGTCCCAGACCTCTGCCATCTTGGAAACAGATGTTGGGGACACACTGGACTGCTCTGAGTGGCCATTGCCAGCAGGTGACGTCAGAGGCTCCTTCTGATAGGCTCTTACCTCTCTTGGTAGCCAATTCTCCTTCATAGGTAGCCAAACCTCCTTTTCTGGCTATTTAGGGTCTCTGCTTTGGGGAATTCTTCAGATAACGAGTGCAAGAGCCCACCAGAGTTCCTCTGCATCTCCCTCTTCGACTTCTACCAGGGTTTCCTGGTGGTGCATGCTCTGGGGGTCTCCTGCCTTCACCATGCACCAGAAGCACAGAAGAAATCTCCCTTGGGTCGACGGAATCTTCCCCCTGCTAACGCAGGCACCAAAAGACTGCATCAACGGTCCTCTGGGTCCCTCTCATCCTGACGAGCGTGGTCCCTAGAACACAGCAACTCTGTCCAGTGACTCTTCAGTCCAAGTTTGGTGGAGGTAAGGCCTTGCCTCCCCACGCTAGACTGCAAAGCTGTATACTGCATGATTTGCAGCTGCTCCGGCTCCTGTGCAACCTTCCAGGATGTCCTTCATGCACAGCCTAGCCTGGGTCCCCAGCACTCTGTCCTGCAGTGCACAACCCTCTGAGTTGGCCTCCGACGTCGTGGGACCCTCTTTTGTAACTTCACGTGGACTCCGGTTCACTCTTCTTCTAAGTGCCTGTTGGGGTATTTCTGCGGGTGCTGCCTGCTTCTGTGAGGGCTCTCTGAGTTGCTGAGTGCCCCTTCTGTCTCCTCCTCCAACAGGCGACATCCTGGTCCTTCCTGGTCCTCAGCAGCACCCAAAAACCTCTACCGCGACCCTTGCAGCTAGCAAGGCTTGTTTGGGGTATTTCTGTGTGGGAACACCTCTGCAAGTTTCATCGCGGCGTGGGACATCTGTCTTCCAAAGGAGAAGTTCTTAGTCCTCTTCTTTCTTGCAGAACTCCAAGCTTTTTCCATCCGGAGGCAGCTTCCTTGCACCTTCATCCGTGGTTTCCTGGGATCCTGCCCCACCCTGGACACTGTCGAGACTATTGGACTTGGTCCCCTTGCCTTGCAGGTCCTCAGGTCCGGAAATCCGTTGTTAGTGCACTGCTGGTGTTTGTTGTTCTTGCAGAATCCCCCTATCACGACTATTGTGCTCTTTTGGGGTAGTAGGTGTACTTAACTCCTACTTTTCAGGGTCTTGGACTGGGGTATCTTGGACACCCTGACTGTTTTCTTACAGTCCCAGGACCCTCTACAAGCTCCCATAGGTCTGGTGTCCATTTGTGATTTGCATTCCACATTTGGAGTATATGGTTTGTGTTACCCCTATACCTATGCTTGCCTATTGCAACCTATTGTAATCCTACACTGTTTGCATTACTTTTCGTGCTCTTACTTACCTGATTTTGGTTTTTGTACATATAACTTGTGTATATTACTTACCTTCTTACTGAGGGTTCTCACTGAGAGACTGGTGGCATATTGTCATAAAAATAAAGTACCTTTATTTTTAGTATATCTGTGTATTGTGTTTTCTTATTATATTGTGCATATGACACCAGTAGTATAGTAGGAGCTTTGCATGTCTCCTAGTTCAGCCTAAGCTGCTAGAAACACCTCTGTTCCACTAATAAGGGATAACTGGACCTGGCACAAGGTGTAAGTACCATTGGTACCCACTACAAGCCAGGCCAGCCTCCTACACTGTGGCGCTGTAAAGAAGGGGTGAGCCTTTGAGGCTTACCGCAGGGTGTTACAGTTCCTGCAGGGGGAGTTGAGAAGCACCTCCACCCAGTACAGGCTTTGTTCCTGGCCACAGAGTGACAAAGGCACTCTCCCCATGTGGCCAGCAACATGTCTGGTGTGTGGCAGGCGGGCAGAAACTGGTCAGCCTACACTGGAAGTCGGATATGTTTTCAGGGGGCATCTCTAAGATGCCCTCTCGGTCTTGTGCTGAGAAGTTTGATATCAAGCTTCCCAGTTTTCAGTGTAGCCATTATGGAGCTGTGGAGTTCGTGTTTGACAGACTCCCAGACCATATACTCTTATGGCTACCCTGCACTTACAATGTCTAAGGTTTTGCTTAGACACTGTAGGGGCATAGTGCTCATGCACATATGCCCTCACCTGTGGTATCGTGCACCCTGCCTTAGGGCTGTAAGGCCTACTAGAGGGGTGACTTACGTATGCTACAGGCAGTGTGAGGTTGGCATGGGGAGAGCCATGTCGAGTTAGTCTTTTTCTCCCCACCAGCACACACAAGCTGTAAGGCAGTGTGCACATGCTGAGTGAGGGGTCCCCATGGTGGCATAAGTCATGCTGCAGCCCTTAGAGACCTTCCCTGGCATCAGGGCCCTTGGTACTAGGTGTACCAGTTACAAGTGACTTACCTGAGTGCCAGGGCTGTGCCAATTGTGGAGACAAAGGTACAGTTTAGGGAAGGAACACTGGTGCTGGGGCCTGGTTAGCAGGGTCCCAGCACACTTTCAAGTTATAACTTAGCATCAGCAAAGGCAAAAAGTCAGGAGGTAACCATGCCAAGGAGGAATTTCCTTACATGTCTGTATACAAACAATAACTTTAGCTCTCGTGCTATGAAATCTGAACTACTGTGGCCTGGGTGGCTAGAGATGAAGACTGTCCTTTGTTCTGATGGGTGCAGTTTTGGACCTTTTCTAATGATGTGAATCGACTACTGTTGTTATTATGTCAAATCTTTCTGTGCATGTTTAACATTGTACTCCTCACAATGTACATCATGTGACTGCCAGCTCTGACGGGATGATTAACCATATCAATCGATGAAACATACCGATACTCAATCTTCAGTTACAGGAAAGTAACTTTTTCTTATCTACTGACTGTGATCGTGGGTTGCATTGCCCCCTCCAAGGGGTCAGACTAGTGTAAAAATGCAGGGGTTACCTCAGAAAGGGTAGATGCGGGTAGGAATGACCACATTTGCCAATTAATAACTTTGATTGACCTCCATGGCTGCCAGGTTCCTGGGCTGAGTTGCGGTGGATGAGGAAAGCTGTTGTTCTGCTGTTACAGGGTGAAGCTGTGGAGGACGCTGGGGGGGGGTAACGGTTTGAGTTGATGCAGATATTTTCATGCTTCGACCTACGACAACTGAGGAAGGATACTGAGGTTGGACAGGAATTGGAAGAGTTCATGAGCAGAAGTGGAGACACCTACAAGGGTAGTTGAAGGAATTGATGGTGTGACCTAAAACTTACATAGGGTCAAAGCAGAAGAGGGGATGAATCGGGGGAAGAGCACATCCTGGTTCATGGCACGCACCTCATGTCTTTATTGCCCATCACCTCTCAACCCCTTTCTCCTCTTTGTGCCTTTCTCTCTCACTCACCCCTGCTTAACCCCGTTGTTCCACCTGCTCTCCTTCCCACCCGTCTTGTGAAACCTCACTCATCTAAATGCATTTTTGCCTCTTCAAAGGTCCAAGCCCTAACGAGTGAAAAGGAGCAAAGCCAGAGCCACATGATGCAGCTGAAGAGCACAATAACAGAGCTACGGAGCATGTCAGGTAAGCAAGCACTATTTTGGGAAAGGGCGGTAGGGCACTTCAGAGGCCACTGTTCAGGTCCCTCCCCATCCCTTGCAAGGTGCTGGGTGTGCAGACGGGACTGCGTCTTGAGCTCTGTTCAGCCTTCAGTAGCTTGCCAGCTGTAATCAAGACCTAGTCCTGTTCTCTGGCCAGCCTTCAACTGGGTGCTGCATATGGACCAGGCCGCCTGTTCTGAACTCTACCAAACCTCCCTCGTTGCTCTGAGTGTGCACGTGACCTTTGGCTTTTAATGCTTTGAGCTTTATTTATCTTTTGAAATTCTGCTGGCAGTGTACTGCAGAGGCCATCATGGATGCTCTGATCTCTACCTGCCATTTAATAAAGCATTGCATAAGCACAGAATTCTGTAGCTTGGCGGAACCTCAGCAGAAGACTGTTTGAGTTGCACCCTCTCTCTTGTACTCTAGCTAGCCCACTGCAAGCCATTCTGAGCTCCTCCAGCAATCTGAGCATGCTGGCTGTTTTGCTCTCTGTTGTAATGGTTAGGAGCTTATCTGCAGCGAGGCTGTCTTTGAGGTAGGAGGGACTTTTTCTACAACTCTTAAGAATCCAGGGCTGCTCTGACTGTTCTGTCACTCTCTCCATAGCCCAACCTAAGGAGCCTGAGCCCCAGGCTCCTCAGGGCCCTACGGAACTGGAGCTGTCCTTGCAAGCAGAGGTACAGAAGCTGCAGCAGCTTATAGAGGAGACGCAAGCCCGCTTTGAAGCCCAGGTTCAAGACAATAAGCAGCTGAGCCAACTGAACCAAGAGCAGGAAGAGCGTCTGCTGCAGTTGGAGAAGGAGGTAGAGCGCCACAGTGAGGACAGCATGGACCGACAACAGATCCTGGAGAACATGCAGAGTGATAAGACTACCATCAGCCGTGCACTCAGTCAGAACCGCAAGCTGAAGGAGCAGCTGGCCGAATTGCAGAATGGCTTTGTCAAGATGGTGGGTGTTGAAGAGTTTTAGTAGTTTACGTTGCTGTAGACCATGCTATCTGCACACAACCTGATCTTGCACCCCTCAGCCACCCTAATTCTAGAGCTTGGTTTGAACTACGGCCTTCTGGCTATCCTGCTGTCCTTGTTGCAATGTAAACTGTGCTAGTGTCCATGGTACCCTTATCCTCTTCATCTTTTATCTTTCCTCCTGCCATCTTCCCAAGATCCACATCTCCTTTGTAAAGTCTACTGCTTACCTGAGCCCCTTTTCTCTTTCCCTTTTCTGCTCTTACCTTTCTGAGGCTTTTATTTCCTTCTTGAGATCTTCTTGAGTTCTCATTTCTGATGCAGATTTCTCACCATTTGAACATTCCCATGCTACAGACTGGATCTGGAGAATGAATTCTTCAGCGAAGCTTTTGTACACTAGTTTTGTAGTTAGTTTTGTCGAGTTACTAGTGGGTATGGGGAAAGGGTGTGTTTGGCTTCTAGTTTTAGGATCTTTTTTCCCTATGGTTTCTACAGCTTTTGTGGCCCTTTTCCTCTTAAAGGCGACAATATTTTGGAGTCTTATCTCTCATCACAGCCTTATATACTTCCCACAGCGTGAGGGGAGATGTCACTGAGCCATCATTCGTATTGAAATAAAGCTCAGTTTCTGTACGAACCTCGCGCATCGACGATTTGTCTGAGAGTTCCCAAGCGCTCAGTCTCCAAACACTGGAGATGTTGCGGGATTTTGGTCCTATTGTCACCCATGGGGAGAGTGATCTGAGAGTCCTCTTGCTACGTATTCCGTCCCTTATTCTGTGGCTACTTCCCCGGCCGGTGCTAGGATGTAGCCAAGTCTGGAATAGACGTTGTGAGCTCCGTAGTAATAAGAGTAGTTGTGACTATGGGGGTGAAGATGTCGCCACAGGTCAGTGAGGTCCATTGTGTCGACAAAATGAGCCAGCGGTGTAGTTCTAAGCTGGTGTGGTGTTGCTCTCGTTCTACTTGAGTCCAGGGATATCAAGTTGTTAAAGTCACTCCCCACGATATGTAAGGATGGTTTATCTTCAAGTAGGATTTTGGTAAATTTAGTTAAGGTTTATGATTGAAAGTAGGGGCATAGGCGTTAATCAAGGTCACCGTCATCCTACCCCAAATTCCCTGGACGTCTGCGTAGGTTCCTAATGGATCTAGCCAGAAATGCTGCACCTGGAAGGGAGGAGATTTCCAAATCAAAATAACTACTCTCCTGGACACAGTTGTAAAGCCGGTATGTGACAATACAGAGTATGTCCCCGTACCCACAAAGGGACAGTGCGTTCCCTTAAGATGGATCTCTTGTAAGAGGACTACATCTAGTTTGAGGCAGGCTGACAACTCCCTTTGTAGTCATGCTCCCTATCCCGTTTGTTCCATGTAAGGACTGAATGCTGTTGAAAGCCCCCGTCAGTGGTATATGTCATGTCTGGTCAGTGGCATCTGCTGTCTACTCTTGACACATGTTTGAGCTGATCTACCTTTGTGGTAGTCTCACCGGCTGGTGCACCAATAAAACCATTTCAACAAAACCGTCGGAACCACAGAACTGTAGCCTTCCCCTCCACCCCATCCCCCACTCTGCCATCATGCAGGTCCCTCGAACGTGTGAGACATGCACAATATAGGTCCAACTCAGGGGATCTGTAGCCCTCCCCATTCCAAACAATCAAACAAATTTCATATTATTGAGAAAGAATGGATAGCGGGGTAACGGACAGGCTCTGTAGAGGAAGGAGAAGAGGCAGAGAAGGGAAGGAGAGGGGAAGTGGAAGAGAAATGAGAAGAAAAAGGGCAGCGAAAGGGAAGTGGCAATAAAAGAACATTTAGTATCAGCAAAATCAGTTGTATGTTGTATCAAATCAAACTCTTCGGGGGGACCCTGTCTCCAAATATACACCAGGCTGTTGCTATGCTCCTGGGCGATTCAGCTGCCACTTCTTGTGTTTGATTCTTCGTGTCTACAGGCAGGGTTTGAGCCTGCCAGGCAGCCCCCACCTGGTTCCGCTCCATTGCTGCAATGTCTTTCACTAAGGAGTGCATGGTCTCTGTTTCCGATGAGGAGTCTGTTTCTGTCCATAGTTAAGCTTCTTCTTGGAGGAGGATTGACTCCTCGGTGGGGTATATCTCTGCCGGCCGTTTCCCTCTATATCTGATGACCAATGTCTTATCTTTTTGTATGTCTGTGGTTGGGAATGGCCTTCCCTGTCCGGAGGATGTAGCTCTGCTGATCCGTGGGCCAGTCTTGGGCCTGGCTTCATTGAAGTGGAGTGTCAAGTGTCTTGTGTCTTTTGCAGAGCCGTCCTGGGTCCGTGGGCACTCCTCCAGCTATGTCCAGGCTCCATCTGGGGAGTGTAGAAAAATATAATTCCCCTTGTATAGGACTTTGTTTGGTCAGAAAAAGCAGCCTGTATTGGAGTTGCAGAGTAGGGAGCTTTGTCTTCACGGAGTCAAACACTTGGCGTTGGTGTTGTACTTGCAAGCTATAATCGGGGAAATATCATTAGTCTGCAACCCTCATGGTGTACATCTCTCATTTTGCGTGCTTCGCAGAGGAACATGTCTCTATGTAGAAAGTTCAGGAACTTGGTAATAATAGGTCGTGGTGAAGGCTTGGGGTGGGGGATGGGTGGCGGGGTATAATCGTTCTCGTAGGGGCCAATGTGCTCTTTCAGTCACAAAGCACGGGGAGAATTGCTCGTTGGGAAAAGTCACCTTGAGCCAAGTTGAGAGAAATCCAATTACAATTGTGCACCTAACAAAAACGGAGATTGTTGTGCCTGGTGCGATTTTCTGCATCTTCATTCTGCCACATGACCTCTGCGTTGATTTTGTGCTGTTCTTTTGTTCTAGTTTTCAGGGTTTGGACTATTTCTTCGCTGTCAGTGAGTCTGGTCTCAGCCACTGTTACCCTATCGAATACTTTGCGGAGGTCCAGCTTAAGATGGACACCGCAGAGCGCACTTTCCCAGTTTTGTTCTTGAGTGTGTCCTTAGAGGCCTGGATGGCTTGTACTAGATCTGCGTTGCTTGGGCCAGTGACAGTAGGATCGCCTTGTTTTGATGGCGGCATGACTGCCATCGTGTAGCGCTCCATCTTTCCCTGTCGTGTTCGTTTGGGCTGTTTATCTCTGTCCAACGTTGCAAAAAGTCTCTCAGTGTAGCAAGGTCATTGGTGTCTCCTTAGGATGAGACTCGCTGCAATTGTTGCCCGATATGGTTCTGGCCGGTAATCTATTGGTCTCTTGTGGCCTCTCCCCCGCTGTCCCGAGAGGGGTGAGTCGGTCTTATGCAGCAGGTGCTTGGGGGTGGGTGGGGGGCTTTGGGTTCCTAGGTGGGCCTCAATCATTACAGCCATTGTGGGCCTCCCGTTGCTGTCCCACGTCCTCACCTTTGAGGGGGAGGCTCTTGGGCCAGTCCCTCTCCTGGAGTAGGAAGCTCCTTGTTGGGCATCAGTCCCTGATTACAGCAGGGGAGTGGAGGGGAGCCTTCCGGCCCCAGCACATCGCAGGCTTACAGTGGGCCCTTCAGGACCCGCTGCCTCTCTGGTGAAGAAGCTGCAGGCAGCAGCTCCGTATGTGAAGCTGCCGGTGTACAGCAGCCCTCATGCAGTAGCAGCAATCTGACTAAGCCACGCTGGTCTCAGAGTCGCCCACTGGCAGAGAACCCCACTGGGGGTTCTCTAGCTGCAGATATAGGGGCCAGCACGGGCTGTTCTGTTGTTGCTTCTGGTGGTCGCAGCCCAGTTCTGGCACGTCTTCTCAGGATGCGGCGCGGCTCCAGGCCTCGCTGCGGGCCCGTGCTCCTCTGAGTCTGAGAGGCCAGAGATAGAGTAGAGACAATATCACTGCCTATGAGAACCAAACGGCGGTGTCCACGGCGCAGGGGACTTTGACTGCCTCTGAGGCCTCCGGTGGTCCTTTACTGGCGCCTCGAAGGGCCGGATTATGGGCAGGTTGGTAATGGTGTAACCGTAGCTCGGGCTCAATGCGACTATCCAGTCATGTTGTTGGCCAAGCCAATTACCAACACCCCATCCCTCCCTCCCCAGACAGAGAACTCTTCCCTGTTTCACGGTTCCCCATTATTATCTGGTGGTAAACAGAAGTAATACGAATATAGTAGAATTGCAGTTCATTCCCCTCCATTGCGAATGTGTGCTCACGTCCTTTACCCCTTCAAGACATAGGTTAGAATAGCCCTCACCAAGATAGTGTTACTGCCCTGATTTCTCAACTTCTTTACAAACATACCCCTGCTACTTAAAAGACCTTTCTTTCGGAACTGTCCATGATCCTGATTAAATTGGTATGGGGAGCAAATAGAAGACGACTTGCACTGGACAGGCATCTCCTACTAGATAAAGGTGGACTTGGGTTACTGATTCTGAGACCTTTGATCTTATGGCGCAGCTCCAGAGCCTGAGGCTGATTGAATCCTGGAACTTCCTTTGAGTGCACTCGTGCATGAGGAGATAGGCCCCACTGATATATAATATATCCTTGACATGGAACACAAAACCCGATCCCTCGTTCCTTCCTAGACAGTCTGTAAGGAAATGCCTCCTTGGCATGGTTGCCCCCTGACTTTTTGCCTTTGCTGATGCTATGTTTACAATTGAAAGTGTGCTGAGGCCTGCTAACCAGGCCCCAGCACCAGTGTTCTTTCCCTAACCTGTACTTTTGTATCCACAATTGGCAGACCCTGGCATCCAGATAAGTCCCTTGTAACTGGTACTTCTAGTACCAAGGGCCCTGATGCCAAGGAAGGTCTCTAAGGGATGCAGCATGTCTTATGCCACCCTGGAGACCTCTCACTCAGCACAGACACACCGCTTGCCAGCTTGTGTGTGCTAGTGAGGACAAAACGAGTAAGTCGACATGGCACTCCCCTCAGGGTGCCATGCCAGCCTCTCACTGCCTATGCAGTATAGGTAAGACACCCCTCTAGCAGGCCTTACAGCCCTAAGGCAGGGTGCACTATACCATAGGTGAGGGTACCAGTGCATGAGCATGGTACCCCTACAGTGTCTAAACAAAACCTTAGACATTGTAAGTGCAGGGTAGCCATAAGAGTATATGGTCTGGGAGTCTGTCAAACACGAACTCCACAGCACCATAATGGCTACACTGAAAACTGGGAAGTTTGGTATCAAACTTCTCAGCACAATAAATGCACACTGATGCCAGTGTACATTTTATTGTAAAATACACCACAGAGGGCACCTTAGAGGTGCCCCCTGAAACTTAACCGACTATCTGTGTAGGCTGACTAGTTCTAGCAGCCTGCCACAAACCGAGACATGTTGCTGGCCCCATGGGGAGAGTGCCTTTGTCACTCTGAGGCCAGTAACAAAGCCTGCACTGGGTGGAGATGCTAACACCTCTCCCAGGCAGGAATTGTCACACCTGGCGGTGAGCCTCAAAGGCTCACCTCCTTTGTGCCAACCCAGCAGGACACTCCAGCTAGTGGAGTTGCCCGCCCCCTCCGGCCAGGCCCCACTTTTGGCGGCAAGGCCGGAGAAAATAATGAGAATAACAAGGAGGAGTCACTGGCCAGTCAGGACAGCCCCTAAGGTGTCCTGAGCTGAGGTGACTCTAACTTTTAGAAATCCTCCATCTTGCAGATGGAGGATTCCCCCAATAGGGTTAGGATTGTGACCCCCTCCCCTTGGGAGGAGGCACAAAGAGGGTGTACCCACCCTCAGGGCTAGTAGCCATTGGCTACTAACCCCCCAGACCTAAACACGCCCTTAAATTTAGTATTTAAGGGCTACCCTGAACCCTAGAAAATTAGATTCCTGCAACTACAAGAAGAAGGACTGCCTAGCTGAAACCCCTGCAGCGGAAGACCAGAAGACGACAACTGCCTTGGCTCCAGAAACTCACCGGCCTGTCTCCTGCCTTCCAAAGATCCTGCTCCAGCGACGCCTTCCAAAGGGACCAGCGACCTCGACATCCTCTGAGGACTGCCCCTGCTTCGAAAAGACAAGAAACTCCCGAGGACAGCGGACCTGCTCCAAGAAAAGCTGCAACTTTGTTTCCAGCAGCTTTAAAGAACCCTGCAAGCTCCCCGCAAGAAGCGTGAGACTTGCAACACTGCACCCGGCGACCCCGACTCGGCTGGTGGCGATCCAACACCTCAGGAGGGACCCCAGGACTACTCTGATACTGTGAGTACCAAAACCTGTCCCCCCTGAGCCCCCACAGCGCCGCCTGCAGAGGGAATCCCGAGGCTTCCCCTGACCGCGACTCTTTGAATCTAAAGTCCCGACGCCTGGGAGAGACCCTGCACCCGCAGCCCCCAGGACCTGAAGGACCGGACTTTCACTGGAGAAGCGACCCCCAGGAGTCCCTCTCCCTTGCCCAAGTGGAGGTTTCCCCGAGGAACCCCCCCCTTGCCTGCCTGCAGCGCTGAAGAGATCCCGAGATCTCTCATAGACTAACATTGCGAACCCGACGCTTGTTTCTACACTGCACCCGGCCGCCCCCGCGCCGCTGAGGGTGAAATTTCTGTGTGGACTTGTGTCCCCCCAGGTGCCCTACAAAACCCCCCTGGTCTGCCCTCCGAAGACGCGGGTACTTACCTGCAAGCAGACCGGAACCGGGGCACCCCCTTCTCTCCATTCTAGCCTATGCGTTTTGGGCACCACTTTGAACTCTGCACCTGACCGGCCCTGAGCTGCTGGTGTGGTGACTTTGGGGTTGCTCTGAACCCCCAACGGTGGGCTACCTTGGACCAAGAACTGAACCCTGTAAGTGTCTTACTTACCTGGTAAAACTAACAAATACTTACCTCCCCTAGGAACTGTGAAAATTGCACTAAGTGTCCACTTTTAAAACAGCTATTTGTGAATAACTTGAAAAGTATACATGCAATTTTGATGATTTGAAGTTCCTAAAGTACTTACCTGCAATACCTTTCGAATGCGCTATTACATGTAGAATTTGAACCTGTGGTTCTTAAAATAAACTAAGAAAAGATATTTTTCTATATAAAAACCTATTGGCTGGATTTGTCTCTGAGTGTGTGTACCTCATTTATTGTCTATGTGTATGTACAACAAATGCTTAACACTACTCCTTGGATAAGCCTACTGCTCGACCACACTACCACAAAATAGAGCATTAGTATTATCTATTTTTACCACTATTTTACCTCTAAGGGGAACCCTTGGACTCTGTGCATGCTATTCCTTACTTTGAAATAGCACATACAGAGCCAACTTCCTACATTGGTGGATCAGCGGTGGGGTACAAGACTTTGCATTTGCTGGACCACTCAGCCAATACCTGATCACACGACAAATTCCAAAATTGTCATTAGAAATTGATTTTTGCAATTTGAAAAGTTTTCTAAATTCTTAAAAGACCTGCTAGGGCCTTGTGTTAGATCCTGTTTAGCATTTCTTTTAGAGTTTAAAAGTCTGTTAAAAGTTTGAATTAGATTCTAGAATCAGTTTTAGTTTCTTAAAAAGTATTCCAACTTTTAGAAGCATAATGTCTAGCACAGATGTGAATGTGTTGGAACTCGACACCACACCTTACCTCCATCTACAGATGAGAGAGCTAAGGTCACTCTGTAAACTAAAGAAAATAACAATGGGCCCCAAACCTACCAAAATACAGCTCCAGGAGCTTTTGGCAGAGTTTGAAAAGGCCAACCCCTCTGAGGGTGGCAACTCAGAGGAAGAGGATAGTGACTTGGAGGACAATTCCCCCCTACCAGTCCTATCTAGGGAGAACAGGGTCCCTCAAACCCTGACTCCAAAAATAATAGTCAGAGATGCTGGTTCCCTCACAGGAGAGACCAACACCTCTGAAATCACTGAGGATAACCCCAGTGAAGAGGACATCCAGTTAGCCAGGATGGCCAAAAGATTGGCTTTGGAAAGACAGATCCTAGCCATAGAGAGGGAAAGACAAGAGATGGGCCTAGGACCCATCAATGGTGGCAGCAACTTAAATAGGGTCAGAGATTCTCCTGACATGTTGAAAATCCCTAAAGGGATTGTAACTAAATATGAAGATGGTGATGACATCACCAAATGGTTCACAGCTTTTGAGAGGGCTTGTGTAACCAGAAAAGTGAACAGATCTCACTGGGGTGCTCTCCTTTGGGAAATGTTCACAGGAAAGTGTAGGGATAGACTCCTCACACTCTCTGGACAAGATGCAGAATCTTATGACCTCATGAAGGGTACCCTGATTGAGGGCTTTGGATTCTCCACTGAGGAGTACAGGATTAGGTTCAGGGGGGCTCAAAAATCCTCGAGCCAGACCTGGGTTGACTTTGTTGACTACTCAGTGAAAACACTAGATGGTTGGATTCAAGGCAGTGGTGTAAGTAATTATGATGGGCTGTACAATTTATTTGTGAAAGAACACCTGTTAAGTAATTGTTTCAATGATAAACTGCATCAGCATCTGGTAGACCTAGGACCAATTTCTCCCCAAGAATTGGGAAAGAAGGCGGACCATTGGGTCAAGACAAGGGTGTCCAAGACTTCAACAGGGGGTGACCAAAAGAAAGGGGTCACAAAGACTCCCCAGCAGAAGGGTGATGAGACAACCAAAACTAAAAATAGTAAAGAGTCTTCTACAGGCCCCCAAAAACCTGCACAGGAGGGTGGGCCCAGAGCCTCTTCACAAAACAATGGGTACAAGGGTAAAAACTTTGATCCCAAAAAGGCCTGGTGTCATAGCTGTAAACAGCATGGACACCAAACTGGAGACAAGGCCTGTCCCAAGAAAGGTTCCACTCCAAACTCCCATCCAGGTAACACTGGTATGGCTAGTCTCCAAGTGGGATCAACAGTGTGCCCAGAGCAAATCAGGGTCCACACTGAAGCTACTCTAGTTTCTGAGGGTGGGGTGGATTTAGCCACACTAGCTGTCTGGCCGCCTAACATGCAAAAATACAGACAGCAACTCTTAATTAATGGGACTAGAATAGAGGGCCTGAGGGATACAGGTGCCAGTGTCACCATGGTGACAGAGAAACTGGTTTCCCCTGGCCAATACCTGACTGGAAAAACTTACACAGTCACCAACGCTGACAATCAGAGAAAAGTACATCCCATGGCAATGGTTACTTTAGAATGGGGAGGGGTCAATGGCCTGAAACAGGTGGTGGTCTCCTCAAATATCCCAGTGGACTGTCTGCTTGGAAATGACCTGGAGTCCTCAGCATGGGCTGAGGTAGAGCTAAAAACCCATGCAGCCATGCTGGGTATCCCTGAACTGGTGTGTGTGAAAACAAGAGCACAATGCAAGGCACAGGGTGAAAAAGTAGAGCTGGAGTCTGGAAAAATGGCCCAGCCTACCAAGAGAACAGGAAAGTCAGTTGGGAAACCAACTGCAACACAGCAAAAGAAAGGGAACCTCTCTTCTCAGGAAGAAGTTCTGCCCTCTGAGGGAACTGAGCCTTTGGAGCTTGAACCTTATCAGGTTGAGCTCTTAGGCCCAGGGGGACCCTCAAGGGAAGAGCTGTGTAAGGGACAAGAAACCTGTCCCTCTCTTGAAGGCCTTAGGCAGCAAGCTGCTGAAGAGTCCAAAGGCAAGAAAAATGGAACACATAGGGTCTATTGGGAAGATGGGCTCCTGTACACTGAGGCCAGAGACCCCAAACCTGGTGCCACTAGGAGAGTGGTAGTGCCTCAGCTGTTCAGAGAGTTCATCCTAACATTGGCCCATGACATTCCCCTTGCTGGACATTTGGGACAAACCAAGACGTGGGAGAGGTTAGTCAACCACTTCTACTGGCCCAATATGTCCAACATGGTTAAGGAGTTTTGCCTCTCCTGCCCCACCTGTCAAGCCAGTGGTAAGACAGGTGGGCATCCAAAGGCCCCCCTCATTCCACTTCCAGTGGTGGGGGTGCCCTTTGAAAGAGTGGGTGTGGACATAGTTGGTCCACTGGAACCTCCCACAGCCTCAGGAAATATGTATATCCTGGTAGTAGTGGATCATGCTACCAGGTATCCTGAAGCTATTCCCCTTAGGTCGACTACTGCCCCTGCAGTAGCCAAGGCCCTCATTGGTATCTTTACCAGGGTGGGTTTCCCTAAGGAGGTGGTGTCTGACAGAGGTACCAACTTCATGTCAGCATACCTAAAGCACATGTGGAATGAGTGTGGAGTGACTTATAAATTCACTACACCTTACCATCCACAAACTAATGGCTTAGTTGAGAGATTCAACAAGACATTAAAAGGCATGATCATGGGGCTCCCAGAAAAACTCAAAAGGAGATGGGATGTCCTCCTGCCATGTCTGCTTTTCGCTTACAGGGAGGTACCACAGAAGGGAGTAGGGTTCTCACCCTTTGAACTTCTGTTTGGTCATCCTGTAAGGGGACCACTTGCCCTTGTTAAAGAAGGCTGGGAGAGACCTCTCCATGAGCCTAAACAGGACATAGTGGACTATGTACTTGGCCTTCGCTCTAGAATGGCAGAGTACATGGAAAAGGCAACCAAAAACCTTGAGGCCAGCCAACAGCTCCAGAAGTTTTGGTATGACCAAAAGGCTGCACTGGTTGAGTTCCAACCAGGGCAGAAAGTCTGGGTTCTGGAGCCTGTGGCTCCCAGGGCACTCCAGGACAAATGGAGTGGCCCTTACCCAGTACTAGAGAGGAAGAGTCAGGTCACCTACTTGGTGGACCTGGGCACAAGCAGGAGCCCCAAAAGGGTGATCCATGTAAACCGCCTTAAGCTCTTCCACGACAGGGCTGATGTCAATCTGTTGATGGTAACAGATGAGGATCAGGAGGCAGAGAGTGAACCTCTCCCTGATCTTCTGTCATCAGACCCAAAAGATGGTACAGTAGATGGAGTGATCTACTCAGACACCCTCTCTGGCCAACAGCAAGCTGATTGTAGGAGAGTCCTACAACAGTTTCCTGAACTCTTCTCCTTAACCCCTGGTCAGACACACCTGTGTACCCATGATGTGGACACAGGAGACAGCATGCCTGTCAAGAACAAAATCTTTAGACAGTCTGACCATGTTAAGGAAAGCATCAAGGTGGAAGTCCACAAGATGCTGGAATTGGGAGTCATTGAGCGCTCTGACAGCCCCTGGGCTAGCCCAGTGGTCTTAGTCCCCAAACCTCACACCACAGATGGAAAGAAAGAGATGAGGTTTTGTGTGGACTACAGAGGGCTCAATTCTGTCACCAAGACAGATGCTCATCCAATTCCAAGAGCTGATGAGCTCATTGATAAATTAGGTGCTGCCAAATTCCTAAGTACCTTTGACTTGACAGCAGGGTACTGGCAAATAAAAATGGCACCTGGAGCAAAAGAAAAGACAGCATTCTCCACACCTGATGGGCATTATCAGTTTACTGTTATGCCCTTTGGTTTAAAGAATGCCCCTGCCACCTTCCAAAGGTTGGTGAATCAAGTCCTTGCTGGCTTGGAGTCCTTTAGCACAGCTTATCTTGATGATATTGCTGTCTTTAGCTCCACCTGGCAGGATCACCTGGTCCACCTGAGGAAGGTTTTGAAGGCTCTGCAATCTGCAGGCCTCTCTATCAAGGCATCCAAATGCCAGATAGGGCAGGGAACTGTGGTTTATTTGGGACACCTTGTAGGTGGAGGCCAAGTTCAGCCACTCCAACCCAAGATCCAGACTATTCTGGACTGGGTAGCTCCAAAAACCCAGACTCAAGTCAGGGCATTCCTTGGCTTGACTGGGTACTACAGGAGGTTTGTGAAGGGATATGGATCCATTGTGACAGCCCTCACTGAGCTCACCTCCAAGAAAATGCCCAAGAAAGTGAACTGGACTGTGGACTGCCAACAGGCCTTTGACACCCTGAAACAGGCAATGTGCTCAGCACCAGTTCTCAAAGCTCCAGATTATTCTAAGCAGTTCATTGTGCAGACTGATGCCTCTGAACATGGGATAGGGGCAGTTTTGTCCCAAACAAATGATGATGGCCTTGACCAGCCTGTTGCTTTCATTAGCAGGAGGTTACTCCCCAGGGAGCAGCGTTGGAGTGCCATTGAGAGGGAGGCCTTTGCTGTGGTTTGGTCCCTGAAGAAGCTGAGACCATACCTCTTTGGGACTCACTTCCTAGTTCAAACCGACCACAGACCTCTCAAATGGCTGATGCAAATGAAAGGTGAAAATCCTAAACTGTTGAGGTGGTCCATCTCCCTACAGGGAATGGACTTTATAGTGGAACACAGACCTGGGACTGCCCATGCCAATGCAGATGGCCTTTCCAGGTTCTTCCACTTAGAAAATGAAGACTCTCTTGGGAAAGGTTAGTCTCATCCTCTTTCGTTTGGGGGGGGGTTGTGTAAGGAAATGCCTCCTTGGCATGGTTGCCCCCTGACTTTTTGCCTTTGCTGATGCTATGTTTACAATTGAAAGTGTGCTGAGGCCTGCTAACCAGGCCCCAGCACCAGTGTTCTTTCCCTAACCTGTACTTTTGTATCCACAATTGGCAGACCCTGGCATCCAGATAAGTCCCTTGTAACTGGTACTTCTAGTACCAAGGGCCCTGATGCCAAGGAAGGTCTCTAAGGGATGCAGCATGTCTTATGCCACCCTGGAGACCTCTCACTCAGCACAGACACACCGCTTGCCAGCTTGTGTGTGCTAGTGAGGACAAAACGAGTAAGTCGACATGGCACTCCCCTCAGGGTGCCATGCCAGCCTCTCACTGCCTATGCAGTATAGGTAAGACACCCCTCTAGCAGGCCTTACAGCCCTAAGGCAGGGTGCACTATACCATAGGTGAGGGTACCAGTGCATGAGCATGGTACCCCTACAGTGTCTAAACAAAACCTTAGACATTGTAAGTGCAGGGTAGCCATAAGAGTATATGGTCTGGGAGTCTGTCAAACACGAACTCCACAGCACCATAATGGCTACACTGAAAACTGGGAAGTTTGGTATCAAACTTCTCAGCACAATAAATGCACACTGATGCCAGTGTACATTTTATTGTAAAATACACCACAGAGGGCACCTTAGAGGTGCCCCCTGAAACTTAACCGACTATCTGTGTAGGCTGACTAGTTCTAGCAGCCTGCCACAAACCGAGACATGTTGCTGGCCCCATGGGGAGAGTGCCTTTGTCACTCTGAGGCCAGTAACAAAGCCTGCACTGGGTGGAGATGCTAACACCTCTCCCAGGCAGGAATTGTCACACCTGGCGGTGAGCCTCAAAGGCTCACCTCCTTTGTGCCAACCCAGCAGGACACTCCAGCTAGTGGAGTTGCCCGCCCCCTCCGGCCAGGCCCCACTTTTGGCGGCAAGGCCGGAGAAAATAATGAGAATAACAAGGAGGAGTCACTGGCCAGTCAGGACAGCCCCTAAGGTGTCCTGAGCTGAGGTGACTCTAACTTTTAGAAATCCTCCATCTTGCAGATGGAGGATTCCCCCAATAGGGTTAGGATTGTGACCCCCTCCCCTTGGGAGGAGGCACAAAGAGGGTGTACCCACCCTCAGGGCTAGTAGCCATTGGCTACTAACCCCCCAGACCTAAACACGCCCTTAAATTTAGTATTTAAGGGCTACCCTGAACCCTAGAAAATTAGATTCCTGCAACTACAAGAAGAAGGACTGCCTAGCTGAAACCCCTGCAGCGGAAGACCAGAAGACGACAACTGCCTTGGCTCCAGAAACTCACCGGCCTGTCTCCTGCCTTCCAAAGATCCTGCTCCAGCGACGCCTTCCAAAGGGACCAGCGACCTCGACATCCTCTGAGGACTGCCCCTGCTTCGAAAAGACAAGAAACTCCCGAGGACAGCGGACCTGCTCCAAGAAAAGCTGCAACTTTGTTTCCAGCAGCTTTAAAGAACCCTGCAAGCTCCCCGCAAGAAGCGTGAGACTTGCAACACTGCACCCGGCGACCCCGACTCGGCTGGTGGCGATCCAACACCTCAGGAGGGACCCCAGGACTACTCTGATACTGTGAGTACCAAAACCTGTCCCCCCTGAGCCCCCACAGCGCCGCCTGCAGAGGGAATCCCGAGGCTTCCCCTGACCGCGACTCTTTGAATCTAAAGTCCCGACGCCTGGGAGAGACCCTGCACCCGCAGCCCCCAGGACCTGAAGGACCGGACTTTCACTGGAGAAGCGACCCCCAGGAGTCCCTCTCCCTTGCCCAAGTGGAGGTTTCCCCGAGGAACCCCCCCCTTGCCTGCCTGCAGCGCTGAAGAGATCCCGAGATCTCTCATAGACTAACATTGCGAACCCGACGCTTGTTTCTACACTGCACCCGGCCGCCCCCGCGCCGCTGAGGGTGAAATTTCTGTGTGGACTTGTGTCCCCCCCGGTGCCCTACAAAACCCCCCTGGTCTGCCCTCCGAAGACGCGGGTACTTACCTGCAAGCAGACCGGAACCGGGGCACCCCCTTCTCTCCATTCTAGCCTATGCGTTTTGGGCACCACTTTGAACTCTGCACCTGACCGGCCCTGAGCTGCTGGTGTGGTGACTTTGGGGTTGCTCTGAACCCCCAACGGTGGGCTACCTTGGACCAAGAACTGAACCCTGTAAGTGTCTTACTTACCTGGTAAAACTAACAAATACTTACCTCCCCTAGGAACTGTGAAAATTGCACTAAGTGTCCACTTTTAAAACAGCTATTTGTGAATAACTTGAAAAGTATACATGCAATTTTGATGATTTGAAGTTCCTAAAGTACTTACCTGCAATACCTTTCGAATGCGCTATTACATGTAGAATTTGAACCTGTGGTTCTTAAAATAAACTAAGAAAAGATATTTTTCTATATAAAAACCTATTGGCTGGATTTGTCTCTGAGTGTGTGTACCTCATTTATTGTCTATGTGTATGTACAACAAATGCTTAACACTACTCCTTGGATAAGCCTACTGCTCGACCACACTACCACAAAATAGAGCATTAGTATTATCTATTTTTACCACTATTTTACCTCTAAGGGGAACCCTTGGACTCTGTGCATGCTATTCCTTACTTTGAAATAGCACATACAGAGCCAACTTCCTACACAGTCTCTCATCCTGCAGCGTAGGCAGACTCCTTTGCTCTCATAGCCGGCAGTTATGCTTCTTGGTGTATCAGGACCAGTGCAGTGCTTCTGCAGCAAGCAATTTAGATTTCAGGTGATGTCCCCTCAACACTGGGACACTGCTCGTCAGGCAGAGACCTGCTCTGATTACTCTGAGGAGCACTTTTTTTTGGTTATCTAGGACATGGACCTGGAACAGTGTAGTGTAGTTGGTATTACACCTTTATACAATTCTAGCAGACTGAAGGTGTGGGTCCACTATTTAATCAGTTTGAGGTGGTTCTTCTTTCAAGTGTTATTTCCAGGATACTTTTAAGAGACAGTCTTACTGTTGAATGATGCTTGAAACAGCAACTCTCCATCCTGAACACCCACAACAGAGGCACAGGCGCATGGGGTTTCTGCACCTTGCTACCACCAGACCAAAATAAGGCATAATCAGGTAAAGACAAAAGACCAGGCCTCTACTAAAAGCTTCATCACCTCTCACAGTGGTCTCCAGTCCTACCCCCTCACCCTACCAAACACCAGATGGTAGTGCTCTTAGCATTTGTAACTCCCCTAACTTGAGTGTTTAGGTCCCTTCTTTCCAGTTAGAGGCTTTAGGAAACTGCCTCTTTTTGACACGGTTATCCCCCAGTTTTTGCCTGATACATGTGATTTTGACTGAAAGTGCACTAGGTTCCTGCTAACCAGGTCCCCAGTGCCAGATCTCTTCCTCAAAACTGCACAGTTGTTTCCCCGATTGGCAAACCCTTTAGCACCCTCTGTAAGTCCTTAATAAATGGTATCCTTGGTACCTAGGGACTGAAGGGGTGGGGCGGTTCCACAGGGCTGCAGCACAAATGCGCCACTCTGAGGCCCTCCCCAAGCACATGACAGGCTGCCTTTGCAGGCTGCGTGTCTTGTAGAAAAGCACCCTCTGTCTGGCACGGTTACCCCCACGTTTGCCTGCTGTCAGTATGCTTTGACTGTTTTCACTGGGAGCCTGCTAACCAGGACCCCAGTGACTGTGCTCTCTCCCTTTAAACGTGGTTGCTTGGACCACAAACACCCCACATTTGGCATACTGGTGCCCTCTTATAAGTCTCTAATCTATGGTACCCAGAGCATTGGAGCACCAGGGTTCCCCATGGACTGCAGCATGTATTGAGCCACCCATGGGGAGCACATACAAAGTGTGTCTGTGGGACTGCCATTGCAATCAATCAATCAATCATTAAATTTATAAAGCGCGCTATGTACCCGTTAGGGTTTCAAGGCGCTGGGGGAGAGGGCGGGGGGGGTGTAGCGGCTATTGGTCGAAGAGCCAGGTCTTGAGGAGTCTCCTGAAGGTGAGGAGGTCCTGGGTCTGGCACAGGGGGTCGGGAGGGAGTTCCAGGTCTTGGCGGCGAGGTAGGAGAAGGATCTGCCGCCGGAGGTCTTGCGTTGGAATCGGGGAACGAGGGAGAGGTTGGCAGAGCAGAGATGGCGGGAGGGGACGTAGAAGTTGAGTCTGCTGTTCAGGTAGGCGGGTCCGGCGTTGTGCAGTGCTTTGTGCGCGTGGGTGAGGAGTTTAAAGGTGATCCTCTTGTCCACGGGGAGCTAGTGGAAGTCCTTCAGGTGGTGGGAGATGTGGCATCGGTGGGGTATGTCGAGGATCAGGCGGGGGGGATGCGTTGGAGTCGTTGGATGTCTTTTGCTGGGATGCCTGTGTAGAGTGCGTTGCCGTAGTCAAGTCTGCTACTGACGAGGGCCAGTGTCACAGTTTTTCTGGTTTCCGTCGGGATCCACTTGTAGATTCTACGGAGCATGCGAAGGGTGTTGAAGCAGGACTGCGTTGACCTGTTTGGACATGGTGAGGGCGGAGTCCAGGATGAAGCCGAGGTTGCTTTCGTGGTTGGCTGGAGTAGGGGGGTCCCCAGCGTGGTGGGCCACCAGGAGTCGTCCCAGGCCGAGGGGGTGCGTCCGAGGATGAGGACCTCCGTCTTGTCGGAGTTTAATTTCAGGCGGCTGTTTCTCATCCACTCGGCGATGGATTTCAATCCCTCGTGGAGGTTGGCTTTGGCGGTGTGTGGGTCATTGGTGAGGGAGAGGATGAGCTGGGTGTCGTCCGCGTAGGAAAGGATGCTGAGGTTGTGCTGACGGGCCAGTTGTGCGAGGGGTGCCATGTAGACGTTGAACAGCGTTGGGCTTAGCGAGGAGCCTTGGGGGGACGTCGCAGATGAGGTTGGTGGCTTTGGAGCGGAAGGGTGAGAGTCGGGCTCTCTGGGTTCTGCCGGAAAGGAAAGAGGAGATCCAGTTGAGGGCTTTGTCTTGTATTCCGGTTTCGTGGAGACGAGTTAGTAGGGTGAGGTGGCAGACCGTATCGAAGGCAGCGGAGAGGTCTAGGAGGATGAGGGCTGAAGTTTCGCCGTTGTCCATTTGCTGTCTGATGTCATCTGTGGCGGCGAGGAGCGCAGTCTCGGTGCTGTGATTGCGTCTGAATCCGGATTGGGAGGGGTCTAGGATGGAGTTGTCTTCGAGGTAGTGGGTGAGCTGGGCGTTGACGATCTTCTCGATGACCTTCGCTGGGAAGGGGAGGAGGGAGATCTGGTGGAAGTTTTTGAGGTCGTTGGGGTCAGCCTTGGGTTTCTTGAGGAGGGCTTGGATATCGGCGTGCTTCCAGCTGTCCGGGAAGGTCGCAGTATCGAAGGATAGGTTGATGATCTTACGAAGTTGGGGGGAGATGGTGGAGTCGGCTTTGTTGTTGACGTGGTGTGGGCAGGGGTCTGAGGGGGATCCGGAGTGGATGGAGTTCATGGTCTTTCGGGTTTCGGCGCCATCTACGTGGGTCCAGGTGGTGAGACGGACGGCGTAGGAGGAGTTGTCGGAGGTGGGGTCTGGCGGAGGTGTGGTGTTGAGGCTGTCGTGGATGGCGGCGATTTTCTGGTAGAAGAAGGTGGAGAGTGCGTCGCAGAGTTTCTGGGATGGTGGGACGTCGTTGATGTTGGCGCTGGGGTTGGAGAGCTCCTTCACGATGCAGAAGAGTTCCTTGCTGTTGTGTGCGTTGTTGTTTAGGCGTTCTGTGAAGTGGGAGCGTTTGGCGAGTCGGATAAGTTGGTGGTGCTTGCGGGTGGCTTCCTTGTGGGTTGCCAGGCTGTAGGGTGTGCGCTCGAAGCCATTTTTTCTTAAGTTTCTGGCAGGTGCGTTTGGAGGTGATCAGTTCGTCTGTGAACCAGGCTGCTTTTTTCTTTTCTTGGTTGACGGTGGGCCTCTTGAGTGGTGCGAGGGTGTTGGCCCAGTTGAGGATCCACTGTTGGAGGTTGATGGCGGCGGAGTCCGGGTCATTCAGTGGGTTCTTGGCGAGGGTGCTGGTTAGTTGGTCCTCGGTGACTTTGCTCCAGCGGCGGCGCGGCGGTAGTGGGGTGCAGTGGTGTTCGGTGTTTTTCTTAAATGTGAAGTGGACGCAGTGGTGGTCGGTCCAGTGGAGTTCGGTGGTGTGGCTGAAGGAGATGTAGTTACTTGCAGTGAAAGAGTGGGTCTAGGGTGTGACCGGCGATGTGTGTTGACCAGTTGACTGAGTCCGAGGTTGGAGAGGTTGGTGGTCAGTGCTGCGGTGTTGGCGTCGTTGTTGTTCTCCAGGTGGAAGTTGAGGTCTCCCAGGAGGATGTAGTCTGAAGAGGCGAGGGCGTGGGTGCTTGCGAGGTCGGGAATGGTGTCACTGAAGGGGTTCTTGGTCCTGGAGGTCGGTATATGAGAGTTCCTCTGAGGGTAGTGTTGGGGTCCGTGTGGATCTGGAAGTGAAGGTGTTCAGCTGTCTTGAGGGTGTCGTCCGAGTGGGTGTGGATCTTGAGGGTGGCTTTGTGGACGATGGCTATTCCTCCACCGATTCCGTTGGTGCGATCTCTTCTGGTGATTTTGTAGCCGTCAGGGATGGCGATGGCGATGTCTGGGGCCGAGGAGTCGTTAAACCAGGTTTCGGTCAGGAAGGCTACGTCTGGGGCGGTGGTGTCGAGCAGGTCCCAGAGCTCGATGGCGTGCTTTCGTGCGGATCGTGTGTTGAGGAGGATGCAGTGGAGGTGGTTGGTGTTGGTTGTTGCAGGCTTCCTTGTTCTGTTGCAGGTGAAGTTGCAGGTGCGGCACGAGAAGGGTCCTTTGGTGTGCTTCGGAATGGCCTGGAAGCAGGCTGTGGAGGAGCCAGGATTAAGGGCGAGGAGTTCGCTGGCCGAGTAGCGAAGGCTGGTGGTGGGGGGGGCGTGCGGGCCAGGGGGGGTGGCGCTGGCACGGTCCAAGCGCGGACGCGCAGCGCCAGCCATTAAGAAGGGAGGGAGGAGCAGCTGGGAGGTGGGAGGGAGCGGCGAATGGTGGCGCGAGGGGGGCGGGGCCGCAGGGAGGCAGCGGCAGGGGAAGCGGCAAGGGGGAGCATCTAAGGGGCGAAAACCAGGTTGAAACAAGGCACAATATGACAAAAATAAGTCAAAAACAGTCACAAAATACGGTAAATGGCACAAAATACAATCGGAGTACAGCAATCAGAAGGGGCACAAATGGGGGCAAGAGCGCAAGGAGGCAAGGCGCTGAAAAGTAGAAAAACACTTACAGATACGGCGAAAAGCGGCAGAAAGCACACAGGTCTAGCGAAGCTTACCAGAGCCCACTAGACACCAGGGATGAGGCGCAGGAGGATGCCTGCGGGTGGAGGAGGGCCTCGAACACGCTAGCAGCAGCGTGGGCGGGGGTCAGGGGCACGAGACAGCAAGGTGGTGCTGCGGACGTGGGGGGCGAGCTCTAGACCAAAAACAGGTCACCAAATGTGAAGCCTGCGTGAAAGGGTGCATACACCCTTTTTCACCATAGGTCACTGCACCAAGTCACTATAAGTTACCCCTTTGGTAGGTCCTCCGAGCCCAGAGGGCAGGGTGCAGGTACCAGAGTGTGAGGGCACCCCTGCATGAGCAGAGGTGGCCCCATGAACTCCAGCTCCATTTTCATGGACTTAGTGAGTGCGGGGATTCCATTTTACATGTGTCCAGATACATAATGGTAACTCTGAACCTGGGCATGTTGGTATCAAAAATGTCGGAATCATGCCCCAATACTGTTGCCAGTATTGGAAGTATTATTCCAAGCTCTCTATGGGCTCCTTAGAGGATCCCCAGTATTGCTTCTACCAGCTTTCTGGGATTTTCCGGGCAACCCAAGCTGCTGCCACCCCTTAAATGGATTTCTGCCCTCCTGCTGCTTAGAGAGATTAAGCCCAGGAAGGCAAAACAAAGGATGTCTTTTGGGAGACTGAGGTAACACCCTCTCCCTTTGGAAATAGGTGTTACATGGCTTGGGAGGGGTAGCCTCCCCCAAGCCACTGGTATGCTTTGAAGGACACATTTGGTGACCTTCTTGCATAAACCAGTCTGCACGGGTTCAGGGCCCTCCAGTCCCTGCTCTGACACGAAACTGGACAATGGAAAGGGGAGTGACCACTCCCCTATCCATCACTACCCCAGGGTGGTGCCTAGAGCTCCTCCAGAGGGCTCCTTGATTCTGCCATCTTGAATCCAAAGTGGGCAGAAGCGTATGGGAGCATCTAAGTGGCCAGGTCAGGCAGGTGATGGCAGAGATCCCTCATTATAGGTGCCTACCTGGTTAGGTGACCAATCCCCCTTCCAGGGCTATTTAGGGTCTCTCTTGGGTGGGTCCTCAGATTCAACAGGCAATACTCCAACAGGACTCCTCTGCACCGTTTACTTTGACTTCTGACCACTGGACCCTTTGACCTGGGGGGTTTAGGAGAGCACCAGGGTGCCAAGGTGCCATAGGCAGGCCTGCAGAACTCCTTTGCATTGGCTCCCTATGGGTGGCAGAATAACTGCTGCAGCCTCTAGGGATCCCCTGGAACTCCGATGCCCTTGGTACCATATACTGGAGACTTACATGGGGGGACCAGTATGCCAATCGTGGGGAATAAAAATGTACAGTTCAGAGGAGAGCAAAACTACTGGGCTCTTGGTTAGTAGGATCCCAGTAGACACAGTCAACAGGCAGAAAATGGAGGTAACCATGCCAAGAAAGAGGGCACTTTCCTACAGCCAGACTCTATGCAATGAAACCTTCCATTGTCTTTCATAAAACAGGGTTATCAGGACATATCCCTCATACCAAAAGTAGTCTCTGATTTCCACATCATTGAATCTGTCTTGCTCAGTAATCTCACCTCCCTTCAGAAAATTCCCTTTCTTCCTTAAATCTATGTTTTATTTAGATAGAAGGTTTAAGGAAACCCGACCAGCTCCTAAATCTAACACTGAGTCAACGATACAGCAGGAAATGTTGTTTTCTTGTAACCCTCCTCCTGCATCATGGGTATCTTCCCTGACACAAACAATCCACACAACAAGTAAATATAATTACATTGCTTCGGGCTCAGGATTATTTAGGAACTCTGTAAAATAAAGCTCAACAAAACCTCCATTAAATGCATAAAACCTCTGTTGGTTTTGTTGGGTTATGAGGAAAGAGTTATCTTATGAGCAGCAAGATGTGATGTGCTGGCTAAAGATAATCATGTGGTACTCTCTGGCTGCATTGTGGCACGTGTGTCATGTTTTATAGCTCCTCCATTCCTGGGGGCGTGGGGGTCCGAATAAATCTGCTTTTTCAATGTTGCCCATTTTTCTATCACCAGTCGTATAGTAAAGTTTGAAATTCTTGCACACCTCTCTGGGCCCTAACAGAAAATTGATTACTTCACATCTTTGTTTAAAAACAGACAAATGAGAACATGGAATTGATGAATGGCCTGCAGTCTGAGCAACACGTGAAGAAAGAGCTGGCGAAGAAACTGGGGCAGGTGCAAGAGAGCTTGGGAGATCTGAAGGAACAGGTGAGAAGTTGGGAAAGGGTCAAGGCAGGAGTTCATGTGGGATCCAAAGAATCAGATGAGGTGCTGGCAGAGACTGGGGCAGTTACAGGAGCTCCTGGGTGCTATGAAGGAGCAGGTGGGCAACTTGATGGCAAATAAAGGAGGACGAGGAGCAGGTACGTGGATGGACAAGTGAAGAACAACAGCTAAGGGACTTGGGCATGCGAGTAGCTTGAGGAGCAGGTCAGGATGCTTGGATTTACTGTAACATGGGAATCCTGGCTACCTCAACGGAAATGGGCTGCTACTTCCCATATCCATCAGAATTTATCTACTTGAGGTGGGAGGACAGAAGATACCTGTACAGGTCAGCGGTGCCCAAGATGGACATTAGCGGCCCAGCACAAAGTCAAGCACCATTGTGTGTACCCCACACATTTGGAGTCCAGTGGACTCCAGCATCCAGTAGTCCAGTCATACACGGCTCACACAGGGAATGCACATGCTTGTTTTCAGCACAGGCACCCTTCATGCAGGCCCCAGAACCAATAAAGGCAAACCGCTCCGACTAGGAGAGACTGAACGGAGGCTCTAATCTGGGGGCAGTAACCAGTAAGCAGCCCTCCGCTACACAAGAGTACAGGTGACAAGGCCTGTGCTCCTGACGGTGAATCACTCTACCACAATTGTCACCACACAGTCCTGGTAGCGGAGCCAGTATTCACTCCCAAGAAAAGGGGGTACGCTGTGAGAACAGAGCAACACTACACCCTCCTTTCTCAAGTGTGATTGCTAACCCCTCTAGGACGGCTAGATAGTCAGGAGTAGGTGAGGAGCATATGGGTTGTGTCGGAGCGAGGGAACTTTTCTGCTAAACTTTTCTTCCAGGGGCTGGAGGGAACTTCTTGCTCCCCTCCAAGGCCAGTCTCTTTTCAGGACCATTAAACATCTTTCTGCAACCAAGAGCTTAATTGTCTAAGCCTCGACTAGTAAGACCAGTCCTTATTCCTTCCTAACAACTCCAGCTAGGGAAGCCAAAACAATTTATGATCTTGGTAAGATAATGTTTTCTTTCTCAAGCTTTGCTCTTAGGTTCATAGATACAGTTTGTTTATTGAGCAAGTACTCAAATGCTCTGTGGGACATGGCTAGCAAGATCTTGCCAGCGGTGGAGCTGGGAATTACTGACAATTCATGATGGATAGGGTGCAGCATAGTACGTCATCCATGCAGACTTGCATACTACTGACTGCATTGGCAAGGCTGTTGGTACCTCTGTCATGTTCTGAAGGCACTTGTGGATGAGTTGACCCGATTGTCAATGCAAGAATCCCAACTGGATATACCCTTCGATGGGTGCAGACTATTTGAGGAATGTCAGGTGGCATGTGATCCCCCACTAATGGGTATCGAATACCAGTGGGCTCAGCATCAGGGCTGTCCGACTCCATTCAGGTCTCTAGTGAGACAGTGCAACATCTGCAGTAGTGGCTGTCAGATGCCGACCTGAACCACAGCAGCCACTATCCCTTCCCCACCATGATCTCCCAGCTGCGGCAGACACTTCATTGCTGGGTTGGGAGGGGAAATATCTTGCGCATGGAGGACTGCACTTTATCCAAGGCGTAGAAAGTCGATACGAATCTCGCAAGCTCCTTCACAAAGGGATCCCCAAAGAGATTGCCCTGGGCTATCGCGCCAGCCTCAGATGTTGCCAGTTCCCCCAACTTAGGGTCAATCTTTATTAGGAGAGAACGGTGTCTCTCCGTAGAAATGGCACAATTGGCGTTGCCCAAGAGACAAACTGCCCGTTGTGCCCAACCAGCCACCAGATGTGCCTGCAAGGGTTCCCCCGCAGCCTTGGCTGAATCTGGCAACTTAATTATCTTCGTTAAAGGACCCAACACATCCAACAGTTTGTCTTGACACGTATGTACTTCGAAAAGAAAGTGCATAGTTTAGGGTCCAACACGGGTGTTGCAGCCACTTTGTCCCCCTGGGCCGGCCGGGGACATTCCGCCCGCAAGCGGGCCTGAACCCCTTGCTCCAAGGGGTGGTGGATAGTTTTAGCTGCATAGGCCGCCACTTTGGGATTGGGAACCTATTCGGAGGACCGAGGAGGATAAATGTCCTCAGGGTCAAACATATCCGAATCACAACCTTCTTCCTCCACACTAGAGGTGTTCGCAGATCGGACCCGACACCCCTCCCCCCCTCACATGGGGTGATCCCACAAAGGGATCCAGGGCAGCAGAGCTGCCATGCTCTCTGGGTGATACATCCTCCAGGCAAGGTACAGGATCTAGCATTTGCGCACTCTTGGAGAAGGCCTCCCTTAACCGGGCGAACCCTTCCAGGTGCCCCGCGTCATACTTCCTAGATGTACTGGCCCGAGGGTCCGTATCCCCTAAAACACTCGTTGAGTGGGACACTTTCTGCATAAGCTTGTCCACCCTATCTTGCAGGGGTGCTAAGGCTTTCGCCACCGCCTGCGAAACTAGTTTGTCCATGCCCTCAGGAAGATGGCGCTGAGGAGGACAAACTTACTCCGACCCCAAAGATGGGGCGTAGGCATGGTCAAGAAAAGAATCCACTGAAGGGGTAGATGAAGACATCAGCACCAAAGAATACAGGGAAAGGACCCAGGGATAACCAGAAGCAAATTGTCACTTACCCCACCAAGGGGCGTCAATAAAGAGGGGTGAGAGAACCAAACAGATAACGCCCAACCTAGATTCAATGGGCAGCCCCCTTGCCGTGCTCCAAGAATGAGTTATCAGCACCAAATATATACCAGTGCAGAAAAACCACCTTAATAGCGGTCCCAAAGGGAAAATACCAGTGCAGGAGAACCTGCTCCTACCGCTACGCGGTGTCAGCAAGGGTTGGGAGCCTAAAGCAGCAAGAAACCCCGAGGGCGGGAGCTTGCCTGTCTCGAAACGATCGGAAAAAAACTAGCGCGTGAATCGCTGCCTTTTCAGATCGTGAGCTCGATAAGTGCCCCTAGCAGTGACAGGCCATTATCGCACAACGCGCTCAGGCGAGAGCCTGCCGCACGGAATACCAAGAATGGAGTGCAAGGAATGCGGAGGCGTTCCTCGCACCTGGCACGCACTGAAAGCGAAGCACTAAAGGCGAGGAACGTTCCTCGGATAACCAAGCAAATCTAAGTGAAAGACGCCACAGCACAAGGCAATCCCCGATCCCCCAAAGAACGAGGAGGAGAGAGGACTTAACTGACGGGCAGCAGTAAAGAAAGAGGAAGGACTGCGCCCGTCAGTTATATTTTTATATATATATATATATATATATATATATATATATATATATATACTCCCTGTTATGGACTGTGGATTGGTTATGTGTTGTCATGGTTACTTGTGGGCATCATGGGAGTTGAAGTCTTGATGTTGATTTTGTTGAACTTTGAACATGCTGTCATTAATAAAAGTGAAGAAAGGACTGCATAATCCTTGCCTCCGGTCCTGCTATAGAATTTGACCAGTTTCATGGAGTGTTTGGTTGGTGGCGGACGGAAAGAATGCAGTAGATAGAGAATGGATGCTGCTTGGTGGGGGAGCATGAATGGTGGTAGATGGTAAAGGGATTGAAAAGGTTTTAAGGGGTATGGGCGGTGAATAGATGGTGTTATAAGTAATAACTGGTTGCGAGTTTTTGATGTACAGGGTAGTAGGTGTGGAAGGCAGTAGAGAGTGATTAGTTTTGGCAGGCTGTGAAGTGGTGCATGAGAGGAGAATGTTTATGAGGGCGAGAGGTGGCCAATGGTGGGACAGTGGTAAAGCATTTAAATAGGGCTTGTAGGTTTTGAGGCTACCCATGCCCAGGTGGTGGTGGAGTAGTTGTATCAGTTTGGAAGTAGGGATTAAGAGGTGGATGAGAGGGGAAGGGCAGGAGGTAGTAAAGGAACAAAATAGAAATTAGACCGATTTAGAGTGGTGTAGGATACTCAGAGGTTGGTTAGAGAGTGGTGCATAGTGAAGAACAATGGGTTGGTTTGGGAGGAAAGCAGCCATGAGTTGAATAGAGTATGAATTGGTGTCTGGGTGGTGGGTGGAGAGCTGGCAGGAGGTACTCAACTAGTTGAATGTGGTATGTGCAATGAAGTGCATGTGGGGGTGAGTTGATAGGGTATGAAGGGTGCGTGTGAGGTGGACGAGAAGGACATCGGTATGTAAACGAGTTTGGGGAGAGGTGATGTGTCTTGGGGAGGGTGGGACGTGTGGACATTGTGTGGTGTGGTGGGGTGCCTGTGAAGGGGGTTGAAGACAGTATTGGACAGGCTCCGAAGGGTTGGAGAAGACGTGGGTGGATGTTGAGGATGGAATCATGTGATACAATATTTGACGCATGGTTTGAAGGGATGTGTGTCAGATGGTTGATGGGGAGAGGAGCTTTAGTAGGTTAAGGATGTGGTGGAAGGCAAGTCCTCACTCACTGATAACAGCATGATTATTTGTCTATGTCTTATTCAGTTAGGTACGAAAACGCAGGAGGCACAGAGCCTTCAGGATCAGCGGGATGAGTATTACCGACACCTGCAGCAGTATACAACTGCGTACCAGACCTTGGCCACAGAGAAGGAGGAGCTTCAGCGGCAGTATCTACTGCAGGTGCAGCTCATGGACCGCCTGCAGCACGACGAGGTGCAGGGCAAAGTGAGCGCGGAGATTCACTTAAAGGAGCTTCGGCAAACTCAGGTAATACGATTGACTTGCAGATTTCATGCCCGGCAGAAACACTGGACCCTTCCTAGAGCTTGTGACGTCTTCTCTGAAGGGCTTTTTAGAGCAGTGGTTCATTGTTTATGGTTGAAAGCATGCTGTGTAACCCAAATGTTCAACATGGCACACCCTTCTTCCCGACTGTTGGTTTGTTCAGAGCTGTATTGGCACATGAATGTCTCATTTGGACCACAAACACTGGTCATAGAACCAATCAGGTAAACACTGGTCATAGAACCAATCAGGTAAACATTGGCAGAGGTAATGGAACGTGTATGCAAACCTGCTACAAGGGTGATTAGTGAAGAATAGGGTAATACAGCAATGGATGGCTTAGAGGGTGGTGAAAAGCATAAGAGCAATACATAACTTGGGATGTTGGATAGTTTGAATAGTTACACAATATTTCATTGAGTTTACTGAGGTACAATCCCAACATCTTACCATGCTGTTATGATCACCAAACCACTGTAGATTGACCTTTGTGGTGCGTGCCCACCCGGTGAGGGTCATGATTTGACATTTCTTCCCAAGTTGACAATCCATCATGTCAGAGAGATGGGTGTTCCAAATAGTTCCAAATGGCTATGTCTTTCCTTTTCTTTCTGCCCCGGCCACTATTCCTCACCAGAGCAAATTTCCAATGATCACCTGTCCATCCTGTTAGAGGAGGTGTGCCTGGTGGTCTCCGGAGGTGCCATTGAGAAGGTGCCAAACCTGCAAAGATGCTGTTACTGTTGCTAATTCAGCTGGTTCTCAGGTCTGTAGGACATCCAGCTTGTAAATGCCTCCTGTGGAAGGACAAATTTAGAATGCTACGCTAGTCCAGATCTCGTTTGGTCTCGAACTGGGTAGTTTGATGGTGTTTTTGGATCTGCCAAACGCTTGTTTTTCTATATCCAGCCTACAGTCCCACAGACTGTCTGCAGTTCAAGATAGGCCAGGAGCATTTTCATTTTTCTCTTCTCCTGTTCAGCCTCATCAGTGCCCCACAGGTAATCAGACAAGTGATAGTTTTGGCCGCAGCCCATCTTCGAAAATCAGAGATTTCAGTATTCCTGTATTTTGATGACTAGCTGTTGAAGACTGGCTCACCACAGTCAGTCATCTTTGTATGATGCCGAATGTAAGCAAATGTCTCTTTTTGTATGGTCACCACCGACCACCCGTACAGGTTTTTGTTTTTCAATGCCCTGACCCCAAAGCACGTTATGATACATTGGTTATACCCAATTGGCATAGGCTAATTTACCTGTAAGGTCCCAGAATATGGTTCCCAGGGCCTCTAAATTAGAGAGTCAGGGTTTGCAGCATTGATTGTGCCACTTTAGCTGTGACAAAGGTAAAACAAGCCACCCAGTCCTCAATTGGATACTGGAAGAGCAGTTTTGAACTGGTAGCCCAACTTTGCCATTGAAGCCTTGGCAAAGTCAAATGTCCTTCTGAAACGTGCAAGTCACCCTATGGCAGGCCGACCAAGCCCTAAGGCTAGGTGCAGCATATTTCTTGGACACAGCTTGTATTTTTCATGTTCTGACAGTAGAAAAGCAAAACTGAAGACTTGATTGCTCCGTTGGTAAGTGCAGGGTTACACCCTGAACTGAGCTGTTAACTCCTGAACAGTACAACCAAAATTGATACTCCAAGGTATAGAATGCGTTACATTATTCCGGACTTGATTCTCAAGTTGAAATTAATGTAATAGGTTACGGATGCAACTTTTATAAAGTTGACACTTTGTTGCTTTCAATCTGCTGTGCCCTTAATGGTTACACATCCAGCTGAATTTTACAGATTTTTACCCTCCTGGGGAGACGAGCTAAGTGGGAGTGGGCAGAATGGTGCACCTTGGGATATCCAAGAGGAAGTGGCCATCAGAAGGGAGGGAACCTAGTAGCTCATTGGCTACTGACCACATCTACTCTGATGGCATTTTCTGAGAAATAGGGCACCCAGATCTCTTCCAGACTGGGTGAAGGCTTGAAGGCCCTCCATTGTGGAACAGGCAAAGGTGGACTGCACCTGGTACTAGCAAATGAGAGAGGAACTATCCCTGCTGTGTCCTGCTTGTGGAGGAGTCGTCTCCAGGTCCCACCCAAAGCCAAGAGACTCTAAGGGTCAGTTAGCTGAAATCATGTTCAAAGCACAGGGCCGCAACAGATGACACCTGATGGGATAAGTTAGTAGCCCAGAATCTATAGATCACTGGCAACCGTCACCATGCAGCACCTGAGACCAGGACCTGACGCTCAAAGTTGCACCCGAGTTCGCTGAGTCTGGGAGACTCGTCTGAGTGGAGCTTGGTCGTCCAGAAGCAGAGTTATCACAGAGGAAAGGATTTGACTGTGACCGCGATACCAGGCAATTAGTAGCCCAGTGACAACTGGACTATCCGCACGAAGAGGACTTTGAGGGACCGCAACCTTGTGATCAGGACCACCTCACCCTGTTCATGGACCAAGGAGTAGCCCCAGGAAGACCCCTGTCGACTGCATCACATTCACAGCATCCTTGAGCATCTTCAGCATCCTTCACCCTTGGATCAGGACCACTCCACAGGAATCCATTGGAAACCTTGAACATCTTCAGCATCTTTCACCCTTGCATCAGGACCACACCACAGGAATCCATTGCAAACCTTGAGCATCTTCAGCATCCTTCGCCCTTGCATCAGGCCCACTCCATAGGAATCCATTGCAAACCTTGAGCATCTTCAGCATCTTTCACCCTTGCATCAGGACCACACCACAGGAATCCATAGCAAACCTTGACCATCTTCAGCATTCTTCATCCTTTGCATCAGGCCCACTCCATAGGAATCCATTGCAAACCTTGAGCATCTTCAGCATCTTTCACCCTTGCATCAGAACCACTCCACAGGAATCCATTGCAGACCTTGAGCATTTTCAGCGTCCTTCATCCTTGCATCAGGACCACTCCACAGGAACCCATTGCAAACCTTGAGCATCTTCGGCATCCTTCATCACTTGCATCAGGACCACTCCATAGGAATCCACTGCAAACCTTGAGCCTCTTCAGCATGCTGTATCCCTTGCATCAGAACCACTTCATAGGAACCCATTGCAAACCTTGAGCATCTTCGGCATCTTTCACCCTTGCAGGAATCCATTGGAAACCTTGAGCATCTTCAGCATCTTTCACCCTTGCATCAGGACCACTCCACAGGAATCCATTGCAAACCTTGAGCATCTTCAGCAGTCTTCATCCTTTGCATCAGGACAACTCCATAGGAATCCATTGGAAACCTTGAGCATCTTCAGCATTCTTTATCCTTTGCATCAGGCCCACTCCATAGGAATCCATTGCAAACCTTGAGCATCTTCAGCATCCTTCACCCTTGCATCAGGACCACTCCACAGGAATCCATTGCAAACCGTGAGCATCTTCAGCGTCCTTCACCCTTGCATCAGGACCACTCCACAGGAACCCATTGCAAACCTTGAGCATCTTCAGCATCCTTCACCCTTGCATCAGGACCACTCCACAGGAACCCACTGCAAACCTTGAGCATCTTCAGCATCCTTCACCCTTGCATCAGGACCAGTCCACAGGAATGCATTGCAAACCTTGAGCATCTTCAGCATCCTTCATCCCTTGCATCAGGACCAGTCCACAGGAATGCATTGCAAACCTTGAGCATCTTCAGCATCCTTCATCCCTTGCATCAGGACCACTCCACAGGAAGCCATTGCAAACCTTGAGCATCTTCAGCCTCTTTCACCCTTGCATCAGGACCACTCCACAGGAATCCATTGCAAACCTTGAGCATCTTCAGCATTCCTTATCTTTTGCTTCAGGACCACACATAGGAACCCACTGCAAACCTTGAGCATCTTCAGCATCCTTCACCCTTGCATCAGGACCACTCCATAGGAATCCATTGCACCCCTTGACCATCTTCGGCATTCTTTACCCTTTGCATCAGGACCACTTCCATAGGAAACACCTACAACATAGAGAAGTGCCTTGAATTGACTGATAATTGCATCTACCCTTTAGGTAACTGTTTGCGAGGACCCTGCTAGTCCCCCTGACTGGCTTCCTACTGGAGTTGGTTGTCTACAGTGACTCTAAGTAATTGAATTATAATTAGTCCACCTTTTTGGCGAAAAAGTTTCCAAATGTCAAATTGGTTGAATTGGCCAGTGCTGGTTTGTGTTTTAGTAAAATGCTTTGATTTACTATACCTTGTTAATCCCATATCTCTGTGTCTAAGAATACATACAAATACAATCTGTTTTTGTAACTTGGTGTCAGATTTCTTTGGTGTGTTGTCGGTTTCTTCTGGATTTGTTTTGGTGGTGTTTTAGTTGCTTTGCACGTGTTCGTTTGTGTAAGTCTTGATGTTCAGAGCCACAGCTGCCCAGAGTTGACCTGAAGTTTTGACTCATGAAACCTACTAGTCCTAAAGGAGTTAGTTGGTGTATTACACAGTGAGGTTGCACAACCACACCATATAATACACCCCATTACCTCACAGCGAACCTCTTGACATTGTTGGGGTTTACTGTTAGTGAGTCAGCTTTCAACCTGACTTCTTCGCAGAGCCATCCATTCACTGAAGCAATCCTGGACAAAGTGGATCCTAGTGTTACAGGCTTGATCATAGTGACAGCAGCTCCTAGGCTTCTTGGCTTCTTAGTCTCCTGTATCCTCCTGCTCAGCTGTGCCTGATGGTACAAGTGGACACCACATTGGAATTTAAAGCTCCAGTGGGCCCACCACCAAGGCAATTTGAGCAGTGTCATCCAGGTTTTGGAGGAAATGGCTTACAGTCTGCGGTAGTGGCTGCTCAAACACAATTGGTTCGGCAGCAGACCCTTCTCCCTTCCACAACTAGAGCTTGCAGCGGTAACATACGTATCCCTGTTGACCTGGGTAGGTCGTTTGAGGGAGATGGACTCTGGTCTGTGGCAGAGGGCTGGCTTCACCTGAGTCTGCTGAAGTTGTGGACCATTTGTTTTTTTCTGAAGGCCATCTTACTATTGATGAAGGGTAAGCTGATGCAGGTTCTCAGGGACAACACCATTACCATGTAGTACTGCAACAAGCAGGGGAGAGGGGTGTCTTGGCCCTCGTTCCAGATGGCTCTGCACCTCTGCAGGTGGGTGGAACATCTGGTGATGGCGACATTGATCGCAAGCCACCTGGTAAGGTTCCTGAGTGCCAGAGTGGGCTAACTGAGCAGGTGTCTGGTGGAACACAAGCCAGGTTTACATTCTGAGGGGGTGCAAATAGTCTTCCTCTACTGGGGATAACCCTGACTAGATCTTGCAATGTGCAGTGAACGTGCAGTGTCAAGTTTAGCGTGTTGGCAGTTTCCTCAAAAACATTTGTTATGAGATACTTTCCAGCTAGAATGGAGCACAAGACTCCTGTACACCGACCTGCCTTTCCTGCACAGAGTTCTGAAAAAAGACCAGGAACAACTGGGCGCAGGTCATCTTAGTGGTTACGAATTGCACCAGGAGAGTGTTACCTGAACCTTCTGGGCATGAGCGTATGCCTCCGAGCAGGCTAAGACATCACAAGGACCTCTTGTATCTCTATGAAAGCAGTGGTCCTCCTCCCTAATCTGCGCCACCTACACCTACATGTGTGGAGATCGAGCAGAGACAACTGCCGGTGTCTAAGCTGTCATCCTTGTTGCAAGTGACACTTCCATGGATACATTCATGGTAGGCGCTGGGACAGTTTGTAGCCTAATGTTGCATTTGCAAGACAGTTTCTTTACAAGTAAAGCTGTCAAAGTCCTTTACTTTGTTTTATCTTGACCCAACAGGATCTTGCAGTGGGGACTATCATGGTCTTTTGTTGGCTTCTTCCTTCGGAGTTTTGTATGTTTACTAGACCAACCACCTTTGTTTAAATCCCTGTTGTGACGACGTTTATTAAATATTTGACACATTTCCTCCCTAATAGTTAGTGATGCCACAGTGGGACCTCAGCTTGGTCTTGATGTTTCTCATGTGTACACCCCCCCTTTGAGCTGATGAATAGCTGCTCACTACGTCTCCTGATTTTAAAGGCCCTCTTCTTGGTTGTAGTGTGGGTGCACTTCAGGCACTTTCCGTGCCTCCTCCCTGCTCCAGCTTTTTCCTAGACAAGTTGGGACTAAGGACTCAAGTTGTATTCTTACCAGACTGCATGACTCCCTTCCACGTTGTGTAATCCATCACTCTGCCAACCTTCGTTACTCCCCCTCACCACTTGAAAGAAGAGGAGCGGCTCCATCTGCTGCATCCCAAAAGATCTTTAGGATTTGTCATTGAACAAGGATCCTGTAGTTGACGATGAGCTATTTGTGGGCTTCACCAGAAGAAAGAAAGGGAAGGCTGTGCAGAAGAGGGCTGTTGGGGGTGAATGTCCTCTGCATTGATGTGCTGTGTACTGGCTAAGAGGCAGGCTCTGGAGGGTCTGCAGCCGCTACCACCACTGTGTGTATGCTTCAGGGCGCACGCTTACAATGCGCTACTGCCTTGACAGCCGGGTCTGGCAAAAACTCATTTCAGCCACTTGGTCCTGCAGGACATTTCCGTCCCAGTCTGTTCCACCTCGGGAAGTACGGGTTTGGTATCTGTTCTACGGAGAGTAATTGATGTTGGAGATATCTGTTGGAACAGCAAGTTACTTAACTTCTGCATATTCCTCACCACCCTCCTGCTTTCCTTTTCTGTGGAGTGGCCTCTTTTTAATATATAAAAGGTTCCAAGTTAGCATCCAGTGCAGTGGTACCAACAATTGTTCACGCTCTGTGCCTGAAAGTGTGGAAATGGAAAAGACAAACTTTACTTCAGAGCAGAGTGGTCCCGCTTATATGTGTGACTTCTCGGTCACTTCTGAAGCTGTATTTAGTCAGTGTGGACCGGCAAAGCTTCACCATCCCAAAGGGATTACTTTAGAGAACATTATTTTTCAGATACAGCACCTGTCGAGCATTTTAAAGTTGTGGAATCTGCTGTTAGAGGAATCCTCAGAGAGACCATTGCCGAAGGCAAGCAACTTATTTTGGTGAACTAAATGACAATTAAACAAGACAGATCTTGGAACAAGCATTAGCAAATGCAATGTGCCAGGCTTTCTTTCTGATTGCAAGCCTGTAATACACTTCCTTAAATTGTAGGCAATACTTTGTCACGGAAACGCCATAAGCTTATGTTAATAGGTCAGTGTGTAAATATGGCTGATACTAGCACTTTGCAGGGCTCTAATGTTGGTGGGTTCGTCTGTGAAAGTGCTACACTCAGTTCCGATGAAGTTACCCTTGACAGTGTTATACAGTACAAGGAAAGGTTCAGAGGGATAATTGTTTATAGCTGAATTTAGCTGACTGATATGTGGATTGCACATAATGTGGTAACTTATACCTTTTCCACAAGTTTCCTCTTCTCCTTCCTGGGCCTTCTGCAACAGTAGCCTGATGTGGAATATGGATGTGTGAACAAGCTTTGGCAAGGCCAAGAGGGCTTGCCTATGCTGGAGCTACTGGCTTTGACAATGTATTTTAGGCATTGTCGTACAACAGTGTTGCTCTGTACAACATTACCAAAAGCCAGGGAAAAAAGCGCTTTAACACAGACCTCTATGGCACTGATCAGTTTTCTTAATATGCAGTTATTCCCTGGATTCACACACACAAACATTTTCAGGATCAAATGACAATAACAGTTTATCAGCAAATGTAAGCCAACAAAATGTAAAATACATATTTATCCATCATTATTATAATATTTTTTTTAAACGGGGGCAGGAAATGTGAGCTATAGGCTGTAGGTGCTGGGCAAAACACCAATTGAGCTATAATAATAAAAAATAACTTATCATCCATAAACAGGTGCTCCACAGTCACTTGAAGCTGTCTGAAGTTGTCAGAAGCGAGAAGGATCATGGCTGCAATGTCTGAAACTCAAAGATACATTAAAGGCAATTGAAGGAAAAAAATCCCTTGTTTATCTTAACTCCAAGCTGTAGTTTGCCATGCTGGCCTCGTATGAAGACTGTGCTGTATAGGTCATATTGAGCCGGGAGCACAGCGCTGTCTGCCTCTTTGTAGCTTTCGAAACCTGTTGGTGTGACCTTTGGCTGTCTTTTTTTCTGGAAGGATGGAGGAGGCAAACAATGAATGGGAAGCGGGGAGGAGATGGGGACGGACCTGGCAAGCAGCAGGTGTGATGGGACGAGGGAGAACTCAAGAAATAATAACGCAGGAAGAGGGTGGGGGCAAGCAAAATCCAGGAGGACGAGTATGGAAGGGAGTGCAAGGGAAAGGCAAACATGAAAGTGGCAAGCAGTGGAAGGACTCTGGGCGAGGGAAGCAGTACCTGGGCCATGCTTCAGGGTATTTACAAACACATGAAGAGGAAGAAAAGTTGTCACTCGCTGACCAAGAGAAGGAAATGAAATTGATGATGAAGCCAACCCATTGTAAGCATGGGCGGGCAAATAAAGTATCTTACAAGTGAGTGCACTTGCACTGGATCAGACAAGGCCTAAAGTATAAGGTGGGCAGGGATGTGTGCTGGGTAAGGGAAACAGTATTCACCATGCAGGTAACTGTTTGTACCTTTACTACGCATGTAAGCGTTTTTTTCTTTATAAATGACATGCTTTTTTGTTTAACTAAAAAAGGTGATTTTTAGGGTTTAGTGATGAGAAGCGGAAAAGGGTGGTAATGTGATTTTATTGTTTAAGGGGTAAAGATAAATGGAGAGAAGGGTGATTTTAGGGTTCACGGTGGGAAGAAGTCAAGGAGGTGTGATTTTGGGGCTCACGGTGGGGAGAGGTCACGGAGGTGTGATTTTGGGGCTCAGGGGTGAGTAGAGACAAAACGAGTTAAGGGGGATTTTAAGGTTCAGGGCTGGGTCGAGGTAAAGGTGATTTTTAAAGGCCAGAGTGGCTAGCGGTAAAGGTGATATTTAAAGGCTGGGGTGGCTAGCTGTAAAGGTGATTTTTAAAGGCCGGGGTGGTTAGCGGTAAAGGTGATTTTTAAAGGTTGGGGTGGCTAGCGGTAAAGGTGATTTTTAAAGGCTGGGGTGGCTAGCGGTAAAGGTGAATTTTTAAAGACAGTGTGGCTAGCGGTAACGGTAATTTTTATTTTACGGCCGGGGTGTCTAGCGGTAAAGGTGATTTTTAAAGGCCCGGATGGCTAGCGGTAAAGGTGATTTTTTTTAAAGGCCAGGGTGGCTAGCTGTAAAGGTGATTTTAGGGTTCAAGGATGGGGAGAGGTAAAGGCAGGTAAGGGTGATTTTAGGGTCTGTTTTGGGGTTAGAGTTAAAGGGATGTAAGGGTGAAGCATAAACCTTTTGAAAACACTGAGTTTGATCATTAATAAAACGTCTATTATAAAATGGGTAACCAACAAATACGTAAATATGACATAGTGGCAAACAATTCTTAAAAACACATACTGTATGTTAACAATCCTAATCATCACAATCCAAAGCGTCTAGTAAGTCTAAAAAGAAAAACAAGAAATCAAAGTGGGATTCACCACTCACATTCACTTGAGAAGACGCGGGCTGCACCATGGATCTAGATATTGCTCTGGGAGTCAGCTGACTTAGAAGCTGATCCTGCAGCTTGTTCCGGCACAGCCTGAGTTTACAGGGCCATCTGCCACTACACAACAAACTGGGGAATTCTGAACTCCTTGCCGACTTTCTTTGGCACTCTTCGGGCCCCAAGAGAACTTCCACCTAGAATACCTCGCCGAGCACCTCCACTTCAAAATCCACGTCAACACCAACACTACCCTTAAAAGAACACTGATCTACAGACCCCCAGGGCCCGATCTCAATTCTGCGACGCCATCGCCGACATCGTCAGCCCCCAGGCCCTCTCCTCAACAGACTACATCCTCCTCGGCGACCTGAACTTCCACCTAGAAAACAACGACGACATCAACACCACCAACCTGCTTGACAGCCTCGGCCTCAAACAACTCGTCACGTCGCCCACTCACACCGCAGCCCACACACTCAACCCCATCTTCTCAGCCAGCAGCCACGTCGCCTTCAGCCACACAACCCAACTCAGCTGGACAGACCACCGCTGCATCCACTTCTCCTACCAGAAACCTGTCACTCATCATCGCACACAACCCCCCCGACGCTACTGGAGCAAAATCTCAACAGAACTGCTCTCCACCCTCGCCCAGGCCCCGACCCCTGGGACCCCAGACCCTGACACAGACACCACCAACCTGCATCGATGAATAGACTGCGCCAACATCCTCGCGCCGCTCAAAAAACCCTCACATCCTCTACCGCACCAAGGCCAGCTGGTTCACCCTGACCTACAGGATTCCAAACGGTAATGCCGCAGAATGGACACAACCTGGCGCCTTGACCCTACCGAATCCAACCACATCGCACTCAAGACTGCCACCTGCAAACCTCACCAGCTGATCCGCAGCACCAAGAGAACCCACTTCAAAAGCCGCATAGACACCAACGCTCTCAACAGCAAAGAGCTCTTCAGCATCATCAGAGAGCTCTCCAACCCCAGGACCTGCACCAACGAACCTCCGCCATCACAGGAGTTTTGCAACTCCCTCGCCTCCCATTTCTGTCGAAAGATAGAAGACATCCACAACAGCTTCAACCCCCAGACCCACCAGCAGACCACAGTGCCCATGAACCCAACGCCACAAGCAACACCAGCCTCTTTTACGCCTGGACCTTCGTCCAAAGAAGGCACCGCCAACACCATGGCCTCCATCCACTCCGGCTCCCCATCAGACCCTTGCCCACACCATATTTTCAATAAAGCCAGCAACATTATCGCTCCCCACCTCTGCGACATCACCAGCAGCTCCTTCGAGTCAGCCACCCTTCAGGAAAGCTGGAAACACGCAGATGTCAACGCCCTGCTGAAAAAATCCAAGACGGACCCAGACGAGCCCAAGAATTACCGGCCGATCTTCCCCCCTATAACTCCTCCCTCTTCTCAGCAAAGGTCATCGAAAAGATTGTGAACAGCCAACTCTCCCACTTCCTGGAAGACAACAAGGCGCTTGACACCTCCCATACCGGATTCCGCAAGAACCACAGCACTGAGACCCCTCTCATCGCTGCCACGGATGACATCAGGACCATGCTCGATGAAGGAGAAACCGCGGCACTCATCCTCCTGGACCTCTCTGCAGCCTTTGGCACTGTCACAAGCCTCCACAACGTCAGAATCCGCGACAAGGCTCTCGACTGGATCTCATAATTCCTCACCGGCAGAACCCAGAGAATCCACCTCCTGCCGTTCCTGTCCGAAGCCTCCAAGATCATCAGTGGCGTTCCTCAAGGATCCTCCCTCAGCCCAATGCTTTTCAACGTTTACATGGCCCCACTCGCCAACATCACACAAACCCATCACATCAACATAGTATCCTATGCAGATGACGCCCAGCTGATCCTCTCCCTCACGAAAGACCTTACAACTGCAAAAAACAACCTCCACAATGGACTTCACGCCATCGCCAGATGGATGGAATCAAGCCGCCTCAAGTTAAATTCAGACAAGACGGAGATCCTCATCTTCGGCACAACCCCTCAGCATTGAACGACTCCTGGTGGCCCACCTCCCTAGGAACCACACCCTCGCCCACCACCCACGCACGCAACCTAGGATTCATCCTGGACTCTACTCTCAGCATCACTCAGCAGGGCAACGTAATCTCTTCCTCCTGCTATAACACACTTCGCATGCCCTGCAAGATCTTAAAGTGGATCCCCTTCGAAACCAGGAAAACTGTCTCCCACGCCCTGGTCAGCAGCCGACTGGACTACGGTAATGCACTATACGCAGGAACAACGGCCAAACTCCAAACAGAGCTGCAAAGAATCCAGAACACATCCGCCCGCCTCATTCTCGACGTTCCACGCCACAACTACATCTCACCCCACCTCAAAGACCTACACTGGCTACCCGTATCGAAGAGGATCACCCTCAAACTCCTCAACTACGTTCACAAAGCCCTCCACAACACAGGTCCAGCCTACCTCAACGACACTCACCTTCCACACTCCCACCCACCCTATCCACTCGCCTCCGTCCCCTGCATCTGCCGCAGGAAGATCCTTTTCTCACCTCGCTGCCAAGACCTGGAACTCCCTACCATTCCACCTGCGCCAGACCCAGGACCTCCTGACATTCAGGAAACGCCTCAAGACATGGCTCTTTGACCAGCAGCTGCCCTCCCTCGCCCCCAGCGCCTTGAGTCCCTGAAGGGTGAGTAGCGGGCTTTAAAAATCTCTTGATTGATTGATTGAATACCACTGACGGGTTCATCCTTGGCAGGGGCTGGACCCTTTGAGGCCGCTACATTGCCTTTGGCCCCTGCCCAAACTCCGGATCTGGCTCCGCAGTCCATGCCAATCCCTGGGCTTTGCACCAGTACTGAATTCATCAGCACCAGACCGTCGAGGTGCCACTTCCACCACTTGCTCAGCCACCTCCACAGAGAAGGCATCACCCCACACCTTCACGTTTTGGCACGCATTCGGACCATGATTGTGAAGCGGGTAATGAGTTAGCTCTTCCATATCTAGATGACAAATGGGATGATAACTTGCAGGAAGCAAGAGTGGTCTCGATACCGCTCCCTAAAGCTGGCCGTCTCTCACCCCCGGACCACCAGGTTGGAGTCTGTCCTACTCCACAGTAACACATAGAGCAGCTGAAGTCCTTGACCTCTAGTTCACCACCATGGAATTGAAGACTAACGTATTGACAGACGTTCTCCCGCTGAGATAAATATCTTCTGAGCCTATCCTGCTCTTCAATCAGGCCTTATCAAGCACCTTACTGGAGGTATAGGCCAAAACGTGCACTAATTCTCCAGTCACCCACTAAAATGCACAAAACCATCACCCTGAACCAGTCAATTCCGCTTTTCTGTCTCAGCACCACTCCCCTGTAAGTTTGTTGATGCAACTGCTTGCAGCAAGACCAATCCCAGCACATTCCCAACTACTCCCCTGGACAGAGTCAAAATTAATTGAAACTTTTGGCAGAGGTGTATTTTCCCTCCACCAGCTTGGCACTCGGGTCAGTGAATGCCAACTGTCTCCTGGGGTGCTAGTCTCACAACCTTTAGGATTAGTTGGCTCAAGTCCTCCCAGTTGACCTTGAAGATCTCCGACCTGTCCTTGCCCAGGCCATTAGGGTGGGTGAGATGCAGCCATGTTCACGATTCATTGTGGCTTAGACACCACCACTTCCATGGAGCAGGCTATTAGCACCAGTGTTGCCATTCGCCTCCACGCTAGGCTACAGCCAATGGTTTCTCAGAAAATGTCCATTTGTCCCTCATGGACACGTTGTACAATAGGACTCGCCTGTTTTGGGCACGAGGCAGACCCACTCTTGAGCGATCTTCTTAACACATCTTCACCAAGCATTAATGTTTGGATTCGCTGAGCTGTTCAACCTTTCATTAAGGAAACCTCATTCCACTTGTGTCATTTTTGAAGGTGCTTTGGTAATAATGATTAAGCACATAACTCTGAATGAGCCCCTGCTGAACTACAGTTATTTAGCGTTGGTATCTTTCATAGATTCACGTACGCCTGCCCTCTTGCCTGTTCTTGAGGCTACAGAAACCTTTGATTCAAACTATGCAAATCTGGCAGGTGGAGCTTCAGAGGAGTTGTATCCTTGAGCCCTCCCTCTTGATTGGCTAGAGTCCAGATCATACAAACAGGTGGATGGGCTATTTATAGTCTGTGAATTCCTTTCCATTTGTTGCATTGTCAGTTTCTGCATTGAAATACTGCAATGTTACGTTGACTACATAGGGTTCTCAACCTGACCTGGGAGTAATTCAAGCATGTGAATCTGAGCAAAATGGCAAGGCTGAAGAAATATTGTTACAGGTAAGTAACTTTTCCTTACAGTACGTATCATTGCGATACTAACACTTTTTAAAAATAATTACTATTATTCCAAGCAATAGACAGTTTTGTTTTTTCATAAGGTTCACTATTGCTCCTTGAAGGGTCTGTGTAGTCCTCTTGCAACAACATACAGCTGTTATATAATACTGACTATGGGGAGAGTAATATCCTCTTGAAGCCTTGGCAACACCATGCCCTACTCTGCAGCCCTGGGCCAGTCTCCGGTGCCGAAGGATTGACCTTGGGCTTTGCTTTCTCTTGCAGGAGAGCCTTGGAATGATGGCCAAGGAAAACGAGGACCTGCGGTTTCAGATCAGCCAGCTAAGTGCAGAGCTGGATACTGGAGCGTTCAACAGGATGCAAGGTGGGTGTGCGCAAGGCGGGGCGGAGGCGGGTTGGGGTAATAAATAATTATTTAAAAAACATACCTGTTCCCACCTCGCCCCTCTGCTCTGCAGAACGTTGTGTGGTGTCACATGACCTCCAGTCCTGCTAGCTGAACTGTGTGTGATGTCATATGACTGCCAGTCCTGCTGTCATGACTCTGCGGTGTCATATGACCTACAGTCCTGCTTACAGACCTTTGCGTGGTGTCATATGACTGCCAGTCCTGCTTTCATGACTCCGCGGTGTCATATGACCTCCTGTCCTGCTAGCTGAACTGTGTGTGATGTTATATGACCTCCAGTCCTGCTTCCAGACCTTTGCGTGGTCACATGCCCTCCAGTCCTGCTGTCATGACTCTGCAGCATCATATGCCCTCCAGTCCTGCTATCAGAATTTTGTATGGGGTCATGGACATCTTGTGATGCCAGCAGAACTCTAAGCGATGTCATATGACCTCCAGTCCTGCTAGCTGAACTTTGTGTGGTGTAATTTGACCTTTAGTCCTGCCAGCATAACTGTGATGTCATATGCCCTCCACTCCTGCTAGCAGCTACATTTACCCAGGAGACTTTGTACGCTCACCAGCCATGTTTGCAGTCCTCAGTGGGGTGTTGTAGGACACTAAGTCCTGATAGCGAAGCTCTCTGCTTCCACTAGATATACAGCTGTGTTGGCAGCCTGCATTATGATGGCTACATTTAACCAGGAGACCTAGGACATTCAGTTCTGTAAGCAGCTGTTTGAGTGCTGTCCTGCTAGCGGGAATCTATCGAGTCTTGGGACAATCTTATGCTTTAGCAGACTTCCTTGTGGTGGCTACATTTATCCAGGAGACTTAGGCCATCCAGTTCTGCAGGTTCGGGGAGGGCCTGGCAGTTCAGGCTGGACTGTTCCCATTGGGCCATGGTCAAGTCTGATTTGCATACGGCTCAGTCCAAACTGAGATGGCATGATGTACAAAATAACATTGAAGTGTTATGCAGCCCAAGTATTTATCAGTGCCTGAGATCAATTTAAGCGCACTGTCAGTTTTGTATAAGTGTGAAGGGTATGCCCAGATGTGGAACCCATGTACACTATGTAACTGAAGCCCTATGAGCAAAAGCAGTTGTGGGTTGCTTTTATTCTTGTTTAGGGTGTCCTGGCCTTGGAGTTCAGGCTGGACTGTTCCAGTTGGAGTAGGGTCAAGACTGAATTGCATAAGGCTGGGTCCAAACTGAAGTGGCATGATGTGCAAAAGAAGAATGCATTGGTGTGCGGTCCCAAGTGAGTACCAGTTGCTGAGATTAATTCATGTATAATGCCCATCACGTTTTGTGTATACTTCAGTGTGACCTCTAGAAGATGTGGTCCTCTATTTAGGATCAGACTCTCTCTAAGTATCCTAGAGAAAAGGGTGACAGTTGAGGTCCCAACTGCCCACAACACTCTACCCTCTCCCTCGTTTCATGAAGGGTAATGAGTTTTCATCTAAGCCCATAGCATGACTGCCCTTTCATAAATCAACAGACAGGGAGAAGCTTTCCTGCCACAGCTCCCTGCCCCCTTGAGGAAAACTGACCCAAATCTGCTCCTTTACTTTACTTTCTCGGGCTTTTGTCACTTATCAGGGAAGTGTGACCAACTCTCAGATGGCTTTCTTCAACAGCCCTTTAGACAAACCATAAGACTGAGAGATCTCCTTTCATCTTCATTTAAGGGCACTGCTTTGGTGGACATGTTTGCGTAGCTGGAGAATACAACTGACTTTTGGGTGGGCACGGGTTTTTCATTTGTGGTGCAAAGTGCCCTCTCTCCGACTCAGCAGAGGTTTCCTGTCTGACAGGCAAATTGCTGATCAGCAAGAAGCACAGATTCCTTTATGCTTTGATTCTCTGCCGCTTCTTCACAGAATGGTTTCTAGGTTGGTGTCAGCAGAGCCTACTAAGTGAAGCCGCGGCTGCTCCTTGACTCTGCTCTTAAGTGCTGAAAGAGATCCTTTCCACCTCCTTTCAGTGCGTGGGGATGACTCATCCTGCTACAACATCATTGGTTGGGAGGTCAGCGAGTGGTTGGTGCTCCAACCTTCTTCTCAATCGCTGGACGTTGGTAATGTTTGCCTGAGACTTGCACTGATGCTGCTTTGATGTGACTTGTAGCAGCCTGTCTGAGGCCAGCCAGAAGGTTGCCTCCCCAGAGCCGTACTTGACCAAGCAGCTACGTTTCTGTCACTGAGCCAAATCTTCATACCTGTTTCTTGAGCGTCTTTGTCCTGTTTGTTTCTCACCTGTCAGTCATCCAGGTGGAGTCCTGTGGGCCCGTCAAACAGTAATAGTTGTTTAAGAGTTCTGTGGTTGGATGCTTTTCTCCACAGAATGCTTTTAATGTTTTGAGGGCTTGCACGCTTGTTTCTTCATTATTGCAAGCACCCACAGTTTGATATGGAAATATTTTGTTGACTACACACCTGTTAGATTTGTGAGTACCAGAGAGCTTTTTTTTCATTAGTCTCTGTATCTTGTCTACATGCAGCCTTTCTCTTACAACGTTAGGATCTTTGTCATTGTGTAATATTTGTATGAGTATAGAAATGGAACACTTTCTGTCCAGACTCCCTCAACTCTTACATCTGCCCCTCTCCACTCACCTGTACAGCTTGACTCCAGCACTATCCCTTCACATTGCCACGTTGTGCCTTCCCACCACCAGACCAGTGATATATGTGGAGAACGGGGCTGGGTGGATGGATGGATGACTACAGTGAGAGATGCAGAGCCTTAGCATGGCCCTGCAGATCGCGTCTTATGAGAGATGCTCTTCTTCTTGATAATATGCCTCACCTTGGTGACTGTGCAATAAAAGCTGAGTACAGCTCACGAGGACCCGCACAGGATCAGGTTATGTCATGCTGTAATACTGTGCTTTTCCTCAGCATTAAGCAGTCCGCCTTTGTCCTTATAGAAGGAGCTTTGTGACCCCATCTTAACCCACAGTTCTCAAGTCCGTTCATCTGCAGACAGAGTTGGACTGCTACAAGCGGAAGCTTGGGAAGCGGACAGTACCTGGCCATTGGCCAAGGTTGACTACATTCTGGTGTCACTTTTCTTACAGTGAAAGACTTGTATTGTGCAGAGGTACATTGGGTTCCCGGCATGTGACCAGATATCTCATGAACATGTAAATTGGGACTGAGGAACTTCAGAACAAAAACTATGACTATGAGTAAGTGGTACATCTCGGACCCTGGCAGACGCCTATGATGGAGAAGCTCAGCCACAAATATCTACAATGTTCGTTCTACTTGCCGCTTGCATTTTTTGTGTGCATTGTTGGTTTTGCACAGTTGTGTGCATTGTTGTTGGTTTTGCACAGTTGTGTGCATTGTTGTTGGTTGTGCACAGTGCTCCATCTGTGTATAAGTGCATGCCTAATGCCCAATCTGCTTGTTGCGAGTTCCTGCCCTCTTTGTTGATGTCATATGACCTTTTCTCCTCCTTCGTAGGTGATGGTGTTGAAAGCGAAAAGGTTGTAGCTGAGGAGGTGCAGAGAAGCTCGCTTGAAATTCCAGAAGACTTTGAGAGCAGAGAGGAGATGGTGAGGACTTAGTTGCTTTTAACTGGGATGTCATCTTACAAATATCACTTCTTTCTCTGCTCTCTGAACACTCGCGCCGGCAACTCTACTGACTCTCACTCTTCTGTTTAGAGCAATTTTGTGATGGTAGCAGTGAATAAAGTGGAAGCTGAACGAGAGGAATTGAGGCAACTCTTGGCAGAGCAAAGGCTGCAGTGCCGGGGACTTCAACAACAAGTCGCAGCTCTAAGGCTTGAGCCGAGACAGCACCACCCACAGCAAGGAACAGGTGTGAGGGCATGCAAGAGTGTGGGGCTTGATGCAGGGCGAAGCAATCTGAATTAGCTGCTTGATCTTGAGTGTGTACGAACAAGATTCTCTGTCTTTTGTTCAGGCAAGTCTAAAGTGTTGCGAAAAGGCCCCTGCCTCTTTTTGTCCAGCGGATGCTCTTTGAGCCTGTTATGCTGTAGCTGTGTGGGTTCTACAGCACTGGACCTTTCATAAATTCAGAAACTGGGATACTTCCCCATCAATGAGTTGGGAGGTACCCAGCTACTTTAAACAGCAGTAGCACGGTAAACAGAACCTAAAAGTGGCTTGAACATAGTCACTTCAGTAGCACAACCACCTCGCTGGAAAAGACCCGAGCTTCAGTCAGTTAGACTGAAGCTCAGTGAACAGCACCACCCCCAGAGGCCACCATTCCCGAGGTATTGCATGTTGTTTGTCACAACAGGAGTTGTTGATGGAGCTCTGCTTATTTCAGAATTGCCCTGTCTTAGAAGGCACACCTCATCATTAGAATTTCTTTCCTTCTTGGAATAATCTTCCAATCAGATGCTACCTAACTGGGGAATTTTCTCCTCAAGGCAGGCTGAGTTTGTAGGCTGGGAGAAAATATTCCTCTGAGAGTCCTCTAAAGCAATGTTTTAAATTTAAAAAAAAAAAAAAAAAAAAAGGTGTCAAATAGAGCAACAGTGCTAGGCTAAGGTATACAGGCTTTGTATTTGTGAGTGTATTTATATATAGAGAAATATATGTATGTGTTATGTATTCTTTCCTTTTGCCTTTCCTGTGCTATTTGAATCTTGGAAGTGACCACAAAAAGTGAAAAGGACATAAATCGGTTGTGGTTTTCACTCTGACTGGGTTTCACCACTCCCTTGGGATAGACATTGCCTTTCCTGCAGAATACAATGAGGAAAACAGTGGGGATAACACATTATGGTTCAACCACGCCAGCACATTCTCGATGGGCATCAGCATCCCACCCCCTGTTTGTTGAGAACATGCTGTAAATAGTTTCCCAGGGCAGTAAGTCCCCCGCCCTGGCCAGCATTGTAGGCAAGCATTAATGATGGCCGAGCTGCATTTTCTTTTTATCCCTCCACTTGTCTACTATTCATCTCTTAGTTGAAGAGTGGTATAGTTAACAAATTGTCACTGTTAATGAGCTGTCAGCAGACAGCCTTGTGAATGAGATACTAGTGTCCTGAATTGCCCTTCAAGGGGCCTCATTGACACCCTGGAATGCTCTTCAAGTGTCACTGTACAGGATTTCCATCCACATTGCACTGATACCAGCACCAACAGCAGACAAGAGACCTTTGCCATCAAGAAAGACTTCATCTTCTTAGTGACTACCGCTAACCGCATCATACCCACATGGATCTCTGCAACAAGCTGTCAGTTCTTCTGCAGCAGTTATTCAGCATATGACAACTTTGATCCCCAACCAGACCTTGCAAAACGGCTTCCCATCTCTTCCACAAAATACACTGTCCATGTGGACTGCCGTCTACACAGTCAAACCCACTTCAACCATGAAGTACATCTGAATAACCTCCATCACATCAGCCACCTTCCCGGACACCTGGAGAAAAGTCACTATAATCACCCTGGTCAAAGTCTTCTGCAGACCCAGCAATGCTTGCCAACTACAGGATTACCTCCCTGCTACCACACCTGGCCGGTGTCCTAGAGAAATTTATCAACACATGCCTGACCACCTATCTGAATGCCCACCGTTGCTGCAACATCACACCATCTGGCTTCAGATCCAACCACAGCATGGAAACAGCCCTCATCCCTCTACAGACAGCTTCGGAATAATTCTATACAGAGGAGAAACTTCTGCTCACATCCTCCTGAATCTCTCTGCAGCTTTGGTTACGGTGTCCCACCTCATCCTTATCAATTGCCTGTATGAGACTGGAATCCAAGGTCCCACTCTCTGTTTGATATACTCCTTACTGATGGGAAGAATGCAGTTAGTCCAACTTTCCCTCTACTCTTCGTATGCTTGCTACCTCATTTGTGGACTACCACAAGTATCAAACAAAACCCCTAACACCTGGACCAAGTTCACCACCTGCAGGACGGTAATCGCTGACTGGATCAGACCAACTCAAGTTGAGTTACGACAAAACAGAAGTCATAATGTTTGAAAAGAACCCATCACCATGGGATTCCTCCTGGTGGCCGGCGAAACCTGGATCCACACCCATCCTTACCACCTGTGCCAAAAACCTTAGGATCGTCAGTGACTACCAACTCAACATGACCCCCCCAAGTAACACTGTCACAGCTCCTGTTTCCACACTGTGAGGATGTTGAGCAAAATGTCAAATGGCTCCCAACCAGCTGGACTATGGGGACACCCTCCAAGCCAAGATAAGCTAATGTACCCCACTTACTGTGCTGCACCCACATCGCACTGAACCATAGGGTGCCCCACTGGCCTACAATACACAAGCAGACCCAGTTAAAACACCACCAAAGCACTACACAAGGGCCCAGCCTACATCAAAAGTTGAATCTCATTTCACAAACCCCCCTGGACATCTCCGCTCAGCCCGACTCTAGTTGGCACGCAACCCATACATGCGATTTCTCCTACGTTGCCCCAAAAGCCTGGAACGGCCTATTGTTACACATCAGAGCACTGCTTTCATTCTTCAGTTCCTCAAACTGAAGGCCTACTGTTCGATTAGACCCACTCACCGGTGTTGGGGCTGGCTAGCCTTGCACCCACTTCAGTGCAGGGATAATTTTCCGGGTGATACTGTCCTTTATACAAATACTCATAACAAAGGCCACTGCCTGCTAGGTGTTGCACAAATTAAAGAAAATAAAGTTGTGCTCAGTCCCTGTTAACGTGACAGAGGAGTCAGGCAATGTGTGAGGTATTTAAGAAACACACAGTACAAAAAAAACCCACAAATAACACAATAAAACTACACAGCCAATTTTTAAATAGAAAATAATTTTATGAGAAAAATAGACCAGAAAAACCAGCAGTAATAAGAGGGAGTCAGAAATATGAATTTGGTTTAAGTGAAGAGAGTGCCAAAGACAACAAAGCACAATGATAGTCTGTGGAAACGGTAGATTGGGACTCGAGTGTGATTTGAGGCGGACCATGATGGAGCCCCAGTCGCATACGACAAGTGGATTGACCCTGGTGAATGTTTGGAAGTTAAAAAGTTCATAAAAGTCTCTAAGACCCAACCGAAAATTAGGCTTTGTCACTTTTTCAGAAGAACTTTCCTCGGTGAGCAGGCCACTGTTGAAAATGTAGCGGCTGCTCTGAAACAGAAGGCTGGATACATGAAGCAGGTTGGTCCGACTGGGGTTCTGGAACTCTTGCTGAAAATGTTATGTTCCAGTGCAGAGTGGGACTTGGTTGTCTTTTCGGAGGAGCGGGGATCCTGAAATTGAATCTGATGCTGTGGTATTGTCAGTCAAACACTTTATCCCCCAGGTCACCCTAAAGCTCCGGGGAAGAGTTCGTCAAAGTTTCCAAACTTTCTTTTGGTGCCCAAACGACCACATGATTACGCTTAAAAGACCTCCCAGGATCCCAGGGAGGATATTTAAAAACTCATGTGTCAGGCAGAGGCCAGCAGCAAACTCCAATTCAGGTCCAGTAGCCACTAGTCACATGGGTCCTTCTCAGGAAAGGCATCTTGCAGCTTGGTGTGCTCCTGTAGTCACACTTAACCCCTGGTGTCCACTTCTTTATCCTGGATACAAGAGGTGACCGTTTCAGTACTTCAGGGCTCTTCTCAAGTCACAAACAGGAGGTCCAGCCCTCTTCTGATCCCGCGTAGTTCCAGAAAGTGTTTTCAGGACATGCTTTGGGCTGCTACATTTATACCTGGCATCAGCTATTGGGTGGGGGTGACTCCTGAGTGCTTTCTAACCAACGGGTAATAGGTCCGGGAGCTGCCCTCCCCACTTTTTTCAGCATTTCCCATTTGCACTACTACAAACAATCCCACAGTGGGAAACCTCTTCTGAGGTTGTGAGGAGCCTGTGTGCCCACACAGAGGTGTGAGCAGGGTAATAAGAAGCCCCCTACTCTGTGACCACTCAAGACCAGTTCTAGGGGTAGCTTTCCCCCACTGGGTTTGGTTGTTGCCTGACTGGGAACACAAGCTGGGGCTTTCCCTAGTGTTTCCTAGCATTAGATTGTGACAGGCCAGGCCCCCTTGAAGGAAAGTTCCTGGGCCCAGTCAACTGGTCTTCCTGCCAAGGGAAGAAAACACCCTCCCAGGCCTAGGACTTTGCCTCTGCCCTGAGAGTGGTTCACATCTAATTCTAAATGAGCCTCCAGCAGCACCTTCTGCCAGTGTAAGGGTAAGTTTCTAAAAGTCAAGTTTCCATTTAGTTAATAAAAATCAGACTTTACCATTAGATTAGATTTTTATTAAACTTAAAAATAAGTCCTTGAGTGGAATCCGTAGCTGGTAGAGGTCAGACGTTACAGATTGAAGTGTATAATCTATACTATACTGTAAAAGTGCGAAGTACCAATTAAATAAAAGTTTAAAAGGCTAATAAGGGTGTCCCAACCAAAGTAAAAAAAAAAAATCCCACCTAGTTAATAAAACAGAGTGACCAAGTTAGAGCAAATGTTGACATGTTTTAGGGGTCAGAAAGTGTGCACTGGGTTGCAGTGCCCTCTTATTAGAGTTAAAGATCACCAGCAGGTGTCCCCCCTCCCCCCCCCAAAAAAAACTGGTGGATCACCACCCAAGAAGGGGGTCACTTAGTAACAAGGGGGAATACTAAGAAAATGCATTTCAACCAAAACCTTTGCACCTGAAAATCCTCCACCACCTTATGTTACTCAAGCGATATTATGAGGAGGCTGAGGTCATGCAAGTGCAGTACTCCACCTGCAGTGCTAGAGACCAGGCAGAATAGTTCCCTGCCATTTGCCCTGCTGACACCCAACGACATGGTGAACAACATTCTTTGGAATCTGACCAGCTGTCAGAGATGCAGGAATCCTACCAGCTGTGGAATCCGACCAGTTGTCAGAGATGCAGGAATCCGACCAGTTGTCAGAGATGCAGGAATCCGACCAGTTGTCAGAGATTCAGGAATCCGACCAGTTGTCAGAGATGCAGGAATCCGACCAGTTGTCAGAGATGCAGGAATCCGACCAGTTGTCAGAGATGCAGGAATCCGACCAGTTGTCAGAGATGCAGGAATCCGACCAGTTGTCAGAGATGCAGGAATCCGACCAGTTGTCAGAGATGCAGGAATCCGACCAGTTGTCAGAGATGCAGGAATCCGACCAGTTGTCAGAGATGCAGGAATCCGACCAGTTGTCAGAGATGCAGGAATCTGACCAGTTGTCAGAGATGCAGGAATCTGACCATCTGTCAGAGATGCAGGAATCTGACCATCTGTCAGAGATGCAGGAATCTGACCATCTGTCAGAGATGCAGGAATCTGACCATCTGTCAGAGATGCAGGAATCTGACCATCTGTCAGAGATGCAGGAATCTGACCATCTGTCAGAGATGCAGGAATCCGACCATCTGTCAGAGATGCAGGAATCCGACCATCTGTCAGAGATGCAGGAATCCGACCATCTGTCAGAGATGCAGGAATCCGACCATCTGTCAGAGATGCAGGAATCCGACCATCTGTCAGAGATGCAGGAATCCGACCATCTGTCAGAGATGCAGGAATCCGACCATCTGTCAGAGATGCAGGAATCCGACCATCTGTCAGAGATGCAGGAATCCGACCATTATATCTGTCAGAGATGCAGGAATCCGACCATTATATCTGTCAGAGATGCAGGAATCCGACCATTATATCTGTCAGAGATGCAGGAATCCGACCATCTGTCAGAGATGCAGGAATCCCACTATTATATCTGTCAGAGATGCAGGAATCCCACTATTATATCTGTCAGAGATGCAGGAATCCGACCATTATATCTGTCAGAGATGCAGGAATCCGACCATTATATGTGTCAGAGATGCAGGAATCTGACCATCTGTCAGAGATGCAGGAATCTGACCATCTGTCAGAGATGCAGGAATCTGACCATCTGTCAGAGATGCAGGAATCTGACCATCTGTCAGAGATGCAGGAATCTGACCATCTGTCAGAGATGCAGGAATCCGACCATCTGTCAGAGATGCAGGAATCCGACCATTATATCTGTCAGAGATGCAGGAATCCCACTATTATATCTGTCAGAGATGCAGGAATCCGACCAGTTGTCAGAGATGCAGGAATCCGACCAGTTATCAGAGATGCAGGCATCCGACCAGTTGTCAGAGATGCCGGCATCCGACCAGTTGTCAGAGATGCAGGCATCCGACCAGTTGTCAGAGATGCAGGCATCCGACCAGTTGTCAGAGATGCAGGCATCCGACCAGTTGTCAGAGATGCAGGCATCCGACCAGTTGTCAGAGATGCAGGCATCCGACCAGTTGTCAGAGATGCAGGCATCCGACCAGTTGTCAGAGATGCAGGCATCCGACCAGTTGTCAGAGATGCAGGCATCCGACCAGTTGTCAGAGATGCAGGCATCCGACCAGTTGTCAGAGATGCAGGCATCCGACCAGTTGTCAGAGATGCAGGCATCCGACCAGTTGTCAGAGATGCAGGCATCCGACCAGTTGTCAGAGATGCAGGCATCCGACCAGTTGTCAGAGATGCAGGAATCCGACCATCTGTCAGAGATGCAGGAATCCGACCATCTGTCAGAGATGCAGGAATCCGACCATCTGTCAGAGATGCAGGAATCCGGCCATCTGTCAGAGATGCAGGAATCCGGCCATCTGTCAGAGATGCAGGAATCCGGCCATCTGTCAGAGATGCAGGAATCCGACCATTATATCTGTCAGAGATGCAGGAATCCGACCATTATATCTGTCAGAGATGCAGGAATCCGACCATTATATCTGTCAGAGATGCAGGAATCCGACCATTATATCTGTCAGAGATGCAGGAATCCGACCATTATATCTGTCAGAGATGCAGGAATCTGACCATTATATCTGTCAGAGATGCAGGAATCCGACCATTATATCTGTCAGAGATGCAGGAATCTGACCATTATATCTGTCAGAGATGCAGGAATCCGACCATTATATCTGTCAGAGATGCAGGAATCGGACTATTATATCTGTCAGAGATGCAGGAATCCGGCCATCTGTCAGAGATGCAGGAATCCGGCCATCTGTCAGAGATGCAGGAATCCGACCATTATATCTGTCAGAGATGCAGGAATCCGACCATTATATCTGTCAGAGATGCAGGAATCCGACCATTATATCTGTCAGAGATGCAGGAATCCGACCATTATATCTGTCAGAGATGCAGGAATCCGACCATTATATCTGTCAGAGATGCAGGAATCTGACCATTATATCTGTCAGAGATGCAGGAATCGGACTATTATATCTGTCAGAGATGCAGGAATCCGGCCATCTGTCAGAGATGCAGGAATCCGACCATCTGTCAGAGATGCAGGAATCCGACCATCTGTCAGAGATGCAGGAATCCGACCATCTGTCAGAGATGCAGGAATCCGACCATCTGTCAGAGATGCAGGAATCCGACCATCTGTCAGAGATGCAGGAATCCGGCCATCTGTCAGAGATGCAGGAATCCGGCCATCTGTCAGAGATGCAGGAATCCGACCATTATATCTGTCAGAGATGCAGGAATCCGACCATTATATCTGTCAGAGATGCAGGAATCCGACCATTATATCTGTCAGAGATGCAGGAATCTGACCATTATATCTGTCAGAGATGCAGGAATCCGACCATTATATCTGTCAGAGATGCAGGAATCGGACTATTATATCTGTCAGAGATGCAGGAATCCGGCCATCTGTCAGAGATGCAGGAATCCGGCCATCTGTCAGAGATGCAGGAATCCGACTATTATATCTGTCAGAGATGCAGGAATCCGACCAGTTGTCAGAGATGCAGGAATCCGACCAGTTGTCAGAGATGCCGGCATCCGACCAGTTGTCAGAGATGCAGGCATCCGACCAGTTGTCAGAGATGCAGGCATCCGACCAGTTGTCAGAGATGCAGGCATCCGACCAGTTGTCAGAGATGCAGGCATCCGACCAGTTGTCAGAGATGCAGGCATCCGACCAGTTGTCAGAGATGCAGGCATCCGACCAGTTGTCCGAGATGCAGGCATCCGACCAGTTGTCAGAGATGCAGGCATCCGACCAGTTGTCAGAGATGCAGGCATCCGACCAGTTGTCAGAGATGCAGGCATCCGACCAGTTGTCAGAGATGCAGGCATCCGACCAGTTGTCAGAGATGCAGGCATCCGACCAGTTGTCAGAGATGCAGGCATCCGACCAGTTGTCAGAGATGCAGGCATCCGACCAGTTGTCAGAGATGCAGGCATCCGACCAGTTGTCAGAGATGCAGGCATCCGACCAGTTGTCAGAGATGCAGGCATCCGACCAGTTGTCAGAGATGCAGGCATCCGACCAGTTGTCAGAGATGCAGGAATCCGACCAGTTGTCAGAGATGCAGGAATCCGACCAGTTGTCAGAGATGCAGGAATCCGGCCATCTGTCAGAGATGCAGGAATCCGGCCATCTGTCAGAGATGCAGGAATCCGACCATTATATCTGTCAGAGATGCAGGAATCCGACCATTATATCTGTCAGAGATGCAGGAATCCGACCATTATATCTGTCAGAGATGCAGGAATCCGACCATTATATCTGTCAGAGATGCAGGAATCCGACCATTATATCTGTCAGAGATGCAGGAATCTGACCATCTGTCAGAGATGCAGGAATCCGGCCATCTGTCAGAGATGCAGGAATCCGACCATCTGTCAGAGATGCAGGAATCCGACCATCTGTCAGAGATGCAGGAATCCGACCATCTGTCAGAGATGCAGGAATCCGACCATCTGTCAGAGATGCAGGAATCCGACCATCTGTCAGAGATGCAGGAATCCGGCCATCTGTCAGAGATGCAGGAATCCGACCATTATATCTGTCAGAGATGCAGGAATCCGACCATTATATCTGTCAGAGATGCAGGAATCCGACCATTATATCTGTCAGAGATGCAGGAATCCGACCATTATATCTGTCAGAGATGCAGGAATCCGACCATTATATCTGTCAGAGATGCAGGAATCCGACCATTATATCTGTCAGAGATGCAGGAATCCGACCATTATATCTGTCAGAGATGCAGGAATCCGACCATTATATCTGTCAGAGATGCAGGAATCGGACTATTATATCTGTCAGAGATGCAGGAATCCGGCCATCTGTCAGAGATGCAGGAATCCGGCCATCTGTCAGAGATGCAGGAATCCGGCCATCTGTCAGAGATGCAGGAATCAGGCCATCTGTCAGAGATGCAGGAATCCGACCATTATATCTGTCAGAGATGCAGGAATCCGACCATTATATCTGTCAGAGATGCAGGAATCCGACCATTATATCTGTCAGAGATGCAGGAATCCGACCATTATATCTGTCAGAGATGCAGGAATCCGACCATTATATCTGTCAGAGATGCAGGAATCGGACTATTATATCTGTCAGAGATGCAGGAATCCGGCCATCTGTCAGAGATGCAGGAATCCGGCCATCTGTCAGAGATGCAGGAATCCGACCATTATATCTGTCAGAGATGCAGGAATCCGACCATTATATCTGTCAGAGATGCAGGAATCCGACCATTATATCTGTCAGAGATGCAGGAATCCGACCATTATATCTGTCAGAGATGCAGGAATCCGACCATTATATCTGTCAGAGATGCAGGAATCTGACCATTATATCTGTCAGAGATGCAGGAATCCGACCATTATATCTGTCAGAGATGCAGGAATCCGACCATTATATCTGTCAGAGATGCAGGAATCCGACCATCTGTCAGAGATGCAGGAATCCGACCATCTGTCAGAGATGCAGGAATCCGACCATCTGTCAGAGATGCAGGAATCCGACCATCTGTCAGAGATGCAGGAATCCGGCCATCTGTCAGAGATGCAGGAATCCGGCCATCTGTCAGAGATGCAGGAATCCGACCATTATATCTGTCAGAGATGCAGGAATCCGACCATTATATCTGTCAGAGATGCAGGAATCGGACTATTATATCTGTCAGAGATGCAGGAATCCGACCATTATATCTGTCAGAGATGCAGGAATCCGACCATTATATCTGTCAGAGATGCAGGAATCCGACCATTATATCTGTCAGACATGCAGGAATCCGACCATTATATCTGTCAGAGATGCAGGAATCCGACCATTATATCTGTCAGAGATGCAGGAATCCGACCATTATATCTGTCAGAGATGCAGGAATCCGACCATTATATCTGTCAGAGATGCAGGAATCGGACTATTATATCTGTCAGAGATGCAGGAATCCGGCCATCTGTCAGAGATGCAGGAATCCGGCCATCTGTCAGAGATGCAGGAATCCGACCATTATATCTGTCAGAGATGCAGGAATCCGACCATTATATCTGTCAGAGATGCAGGAATCGGACTATTATATCTGTCAGAGATGCAGGAATCCGACCATTATATCTGTCAGAGATGCAGGAATCGGACTATTATATCTGTCAGAGATGCAGGAATCCGGCCATCTGCAGGCATCCGACCAGTTGTCAGAGATGCCGGCATCCGACCAGTTGTCAGAGATGCCGGCATCCGACCAGTTGTCAGAGATGCCGGCATCCGACCAGTTGTCAGAGATGCAGGCATCCGACCAGTTGTCAGAGATGCAGGCATCCGACCAGTTGTCAGAGATGCAGGCATCCGACCAGTTGTCAGAGATGCAGGCATCCGACCAGTTGTCAGAGATGCAGGCATCCGACCAGTTGTCAGAGATGCAGGCATCCGACCAGTTGTCAGAGATGCAGGCATCCGACCAGTTGTCAGAGATGCAGGCATCCGACCAGTTGTCAGAGATGCAGGCATCCGACCAGTTGTCAGATGCAGGAATCCGACCAGTTGTCAGAGATGCAGGAATCCGACCAGTTGTCAGAGATGCAGGAATCCGACCAGTTGTCAGAGATGCAGGAATCCGACCAGTTGTCAGAGATGCAGGAATCCGACCAGTTGTCAGAGATGCAGGAATCCGACCAGTTGTCAGAGATGCAGGAATCCGACCAGTTGTCAGAGATGCAGGAATCCGACCATCTGTCAGAGATGCAGGAATCCGACCATCTGTCAGAGATGCAGGAATCCGACCATCTGTCAGAGATGCAGGAATCCGACCATCTGTCAGAGATGCAGGAATCCGACCATCTGTCAGAGATGCAGGAATCCGGCCATCTGTCAGAGATGCAGGAATCCGGCCATCTGTCAGAGATGCAGGAATCCGGCCATCTGTCAGAGATGCAGGAATCCGACCATTATATCTGTCAGAGATGCAGGAATCCGACCATTATATCTGTCAGAGATGCAGGAATCCGACCATTATATCTGTCAGAGATGCAGGAATCCGACCATTATATCTGTCAGAGATGCAGGAATCCGACCATTATATCTGTCAGAGATGCAGGAATCCGACCATTATATCTGTCAGAGATGCAGGAATCCGACCATTATATCTGTCAGAGATGCAGGAATCTGACCATTATATCTGTCAGAGATGCAGGAATCCGACTATTATATCTGTCAGAGATGCCGGAATCCGACCATCTGTCAGAGATGCAGGAATCCGGCCATCTGTCAGAGATGCAGGAATCCGGCCATCTGTCAGAGATGCAGGAATCCGACCATTATATCTGTCAGAGATGCAGGAATCCGACCATTATATCTGTCAGAGATGCAGGAATCCGACCATTATATCTGTCAGAGATGCAGGAATCCGACCATTATATCTGTCAGAGATGCAGGAATCCGACCATTATATCTGTCAGAGATGCAGGAATCCGACCATTATATCTGTCAGAGATGCAGGAATCCGACCATTATATCTGTCAGAGATGCAGGAATCGGACTATTATATCTGTCAGAGATGCAGGAATCCGACCATCTGTCAGAGATGCAGGAATCCGGCCATCTGTCAGAGATGCAGGAATCCGGCCATCTGTCAGAGATGCAGGAATCCGGCCAGTTGTCAGAGATGCAGGCATCCGACCAGTTGTCAGAGATGCAGGAATCCGGCCATCTGTCAGAGATGCAGGCATCCGACCAGTTGTCAGAGATGCAGGCATCCGACCAGTTGTCAGAGATGCAGGCATCCGACCAGTTGTCAGAGATGCAGGCATCTGACCAGTTGTCAGAGATGCAGGCATCCGACCAGTTGTCAGAGATGCAGGCATCCGACCAGTTGTCAGAGATGCAGGCATCCGACCAGTTGTCAGAGATGCAGGCATCCGACCAGTTGTCAGATGCAGGAATCCGACCAGTTGTCAGAGATGCAGGAATCCGACCAGTTGTCAGAGATGCAGGAATCCGACCAGTTGTCAGAGATGCAGGAATCCGACCAGTTGTCAGAGATGCAGGAATCCGACCAGTTGTCAGAGATGCAGGAATCCGACCAGTTGTCAGAGATGCAGGAATCCGACCAGTTGTCAGAGATGCAGGAATCCGACCAGTTGTCAGAGATGCAGGAATCCGACCAGTTGTCAGAGATGCAGGAATCCGACCATCTGTCAGAGATGCAGGAATCCGACCATCTGTCAGAGATGCAGGAATCCGACCATCTGTCAGAGATGCAGGAATCCGACCATCTGTCAGAGATGCAGGAATCCGACCATCTGTCAGAGATGCAGGAATCCGGCCATCTGTCAGAGATGCAGGAATCCGACCATTATATCTGTCAGAGATGCAGGAATCCGACCATTATATCTGTCAGAGATGCAGGAATCCGACCATTATATCTGTCAGAGATGCAGGAATCCGACCATTATATCTGTCAGAGATGCAGGAATCCGACCATTATATCTGTCAGAGATGCAGGAATCCGACCATTATATCTGTCAGAGATGCAGGAATCGGACTATTATATCTGTCAGAGATGCAGGAATCCGGCCATCTGTCAGAGATGCAGGAATCCGGCCATCTGTCAGAGATGCAGGAATCCGACCATTATATCTGTCAGAGATGCAGGAATCCGACCATTATATCTGTCAGAGATGCAGGAATCCGACCATTATATCTGTCAGAGATGCAGGAATCCGACCATTATATCTGTCAGAGATGCAGGAATCCGACCATTATATCTGTCAGAGATGCAGGAATCCGACCATTATATCTGTCAGAGATGCAGGAATCCGACCATTATATCTGTCAGAGATGCAGGAATCGGACCATTATATCTGTCAGAGATGCAGGAATCGGACTATTATATCTGTCAGAGATGCAGGAATCCGACCATTATATCTGTCAGAGATGCAGGAATCCGACCATTATATCTGTCAGAGATGCAGGAATCGGACTATTATATCTGTCAGAGATGCAGGAATCCGGCCATCTGTCAGAGATGCAGGAATCCGGCCATCTGTCAGAGATGCAGGAATCCGACCATTATATCTGTCAGAGATGCAGGAATCCGACCATTATATCTGTCAGAGATGCAGGAATCCGACCATTATATCTGTCAGAGATGCAGGAATCCGACCATTATATCTGTCAGAGATGCAGGAATCCGACCATTATATCTGTCAGAGATGCAGGAATCTGACCATTATATCTGTCAGAGATGCAGGAATCGGACTATTATATCTGTCAGAGATGCAGGAATCCGGCCATCTGTCAGAGATGCAGGAATCCGGCCATCTGTCAGAGATGCAGGAATCCGACCATTATATCTGTCAGAGATGCAGGAATCCGACCATTATATCTGTCAGAGATGCAGGAATCCGACCATTATATCTGTCAGAGATGCAGGAATCCGACCATTATATCTGTCAGAGATGCAGGAATCCGACCATTATATCTGTCAGAGATGCAGGAATCCGACCATTATATCTGTCAGAGATGCAGGAATCCGACCATTATATCTGTCAGAGATGCAGGAATCCGACCATTATATCTGTCAGAGATGCAGGAATCTGACCATTATATCTGTCAGAGATGCAGGAATCCGACTATTATATCTGTCAGAGATGCAGGAATCCGACCATCTGTCAGAGATGCAGGAATCCGACCATCTGTCAGAGATGCAGGAATCCGACCATCTGTCAGAGATGCAGGAATCCGGCCATCTGTCAGAGATGCAGGAATCCGGCCATCTGTCAGAGATGCAGGAATCCGACCATTATATCTGTCAGAGATGCAGGAATCCGACCATTATATCTGTCAGAGATGCAGGAATCCGACCATTATATCTGTCAGAGATGCAGGAATCCGACCATTATATCTGTCAGAGATGCAGGAATCCGACCATTATATCTGTCAGAGATGCAGGAATCCGACCATTATATCTGTCAGAGATGCAGGAATCCGACCATTATATCTGTCAGAGATGCAGGAATCTGACCATTATATCTGTCAGAGATGCAGGAATCCGACCATTATATCTGTCAGGGATGCAGGAATCGGACTATTATATCTGTCAGAGATGCAGGAATCCGACCATCTGTCAGAGATGCAGGAATCCGGCCATCTGTCAGAGATGCAGGAATCCGGCCATCTGTCAGAGATGCAGGAATCCGACCATTATATCTGTCAGAGATGCAGGAATCCGACCATTATATCTGTCAGAGATGCAGGAATCCGACCATTATATCTGTCAGAGATGCAGGAATCCGACCATTATATCTGTCAGAGATGCAGGAATCCGACCATTATATCTGTCAGAGATGCAGGAATCCGACCATTATATCTGTCAGAGATGCAGGAATCTGACCATTATATCTGTCAGAGATGCAGGAATCCGACCATTATATCTGTCAGAGATGCAGGAATCGGACTATTATATCTGTCAGAGATGCAGGAATCCGGCCATCTGTCAGAGATGCAGGAATCCGGCCATCTGTCAGAGATGCAGGAATCCGACCATTATATCTGTCAGAGATGCAGGAATCCGACCATTATATCTGTCAGAGATGCAGGAATCCGACCATTATATCTGTCAGAGATGCAGGAATCCGACCATTATATCTGTCAGAGATGCAGGAATCCGACCATTATATCTGTCAGAGATGCAGGAATCCGACCATTATATCTGTCAGAGATGCAGGAATCCGACCATTATATCTGTCAGAGATGCAGGAATCCGACCATTATATCTGTCAGAGATGCAGGAATCCGACCATTATATCTGTCAGAGATGCAGGAATCGGACCATTATATCTGTCAGAGATGCAGGAATCGGACCATTATATCTGTCAGAGATGCAGGAATCGGACCATTATATCTGTCAGAGATGCAGGAATCGGACCATTATATCTGTCAGAGATGCAGGAATCCGACCATTATATCTGTCAGAGATGCAGGAATCCGACCATTATATCTGTCAGAGATGCAGGAATCCGACCATTATATCTGTCAGAGATGCAGGAATCCGACCATTATATCTGTCAGAGATGCAGGAATCCGACTATTATATCTGTCAGAGATGCAGGAATCCGACCATTATATCTGTCAGAGATGCAGGAATCCGACCATTATATCTGTCAGAGATGCAGGAATCCGACCATTATATCTGTCAGAGATGCAGGAATCCGACCATTATATCTGTCAGAGATGCAGGAATCCGACCATTATATCTGTCAGAGATGCAGGAATCTGACCATTATATCTGTCAGAGATGCAGGAATCCGACTATTATATCTGTCAGAGATGCAGGAATCCGACCATCTGTCAGAGATGCAGGAATCCGGCCATCTGTCAGAGATGCAGGAATCCGGCCATCTGTCAGAGATGCAGGAATCCGACCATTATATCTGTCAGAGATGCAGGAATCCGACCATTATATCTGTCAGAGATGCAGGAATCCGACCATTATATCTGTCAGAGATGCAGGAATCCGACCATTATATCTGTCAGAGATGCAGGAATCCGACCATTATATCTGTCAGGGATGCAGGAATCGGACTATTATATCTGTCAGAGATGCAGGAATCCGACCATCTGTCAGAGATGCAGGAATCCGGCCATCTGTCAGAGATGCAGGAATCCGGCCATCTGTCAGAGATGCAGGAATCCGGCCATCTGTCAGAGATGCAGGAATCCGACCATTATATCTGTCAGAGATGCAGGAATCCGACCATTATATCTGTCAGAGATGCAGGAATCCGACCATTATATCTGTCAGAGATGCAGGAATCTGACCATTATATCTGTCAGAGATGCAGGAATCCGACCATTATATCTGTCAGAGATGCAGGAATCGGACTATTATATCTGTCAGAGATGCAGGAATCCGGCCATCTGTCAGAGATGCAGGAATCCGGCCATCTGTCAGAGATGCAGGAATCCGACCATTATATCTGTCAGAGATGCAGGAATCCGACCATTATATCTGTCAGAGATGCAGGAATCCGACCATTATATCTGTCAGAGATGCAGGAATCCGACCATTATATCTGTCAGAGATGCAGGAATCCGACCATTATATCTGTCAGAGATGCAGGAATCCGACCATTATATCTGTCAGAGATGCAGGAATCTGACCATTATATCTGTCAGAGATGCAGGAATCCGACCATTATATCTGTCAGAGATGCAGGAATCCGACCATTATATCTGTCAGAGATGCAGGAATCCGACCATTATATCTGTCAGAGATGCAGGAATCCGACCATTATATCTGTCAGAGATGCAGGAATCGGACCATTATATCTGTCAGAGATGCAGGAATCTGACCATTATATCTGTCAGAGATGCAGGAATCCGACCATTATATCTGTCAGAGATGCAGGAATCCGACCATTATATCTGTCAGAGATGCAGGAATCCGACCATTATATCTGTCAGAGATGCAGGAATCCGACCATTATATCTGTCAGAGATGCAGGAATCTGACCATTATATCTGTCAGAGATGCAGGAATCGGACTATTATATCTGTCAGAGATGCAGGAATCCGACCATTATATCTGTCAGAGATGCAGGAATCCAACCATTATATCTGTCAGAGATGCAGGAATCCGACCATTATATCTGTCAGAGATGCAGGAATCCGACCATTATATCTGTCAGAGATGCAGGAATCGGACTATTATATCTGTCAGAGATGCAGGAATCCGGCCATCTGTCAGAGATGCAGGAATCCGGCCATCTGTCAGAGATGCAGGAATCCGACCATTATATCTGTCAGAGATGCAGGAATCCGACCATTATATCTGTCAGAGATGCAGGAATCCGACCATTATATCTGTCAGAGATGCAGGAATCCGACCATTATATCTGTCAGAGATGCAGGAATCCGACCATTATATCTGTCAGAGATGCAGGAATCCGACCATTATATCTGTCAGAGATGCAGGAATCTGACCATTATATCTGTCAGAGATGCAGGAATCGGACTATTATATCTGTCAGAGATGCAGGAATCCGGCCATCTGTCAGAGATGCAGGAATCCGGCCATCTGTCAGAGATGCAGGAATCCGACCATTATATCTGTCAGAGATGCAGGAATCCGACCATTATATCTGTCAGAGATGCAGGAATCCGACCATTATATCTGTCAGAGATGCAGGAATCCGACCATTATATCTGTCAGAGATGCAGGAATCTGACCATTATATCTGTCAGAGATGCAGGAATCCGACCATTATATCTGTCAGAGATGCAGGAATCCGACCATTATATGTGTCAGAGATGCAGGAATCTGACTATTATATCTGTCAGAGATGCAGGAATCCGACCAGCTGTCAGAGATGCAGGAATCCGACCAGCTGTCAGAGGTGTAGGACGAGAAAGGAAGACAAGAAAGGAAAGACATTACTGAAAGCAGAATAAGGAAAGGAGCAAGGGGAGACTGGAGGAAAGGGACAACAGGGAGAGAGAAGGCAGAAAAGGAAGGAAAAGATAGGGAAAAGAGAAAGAGAGCAAAAACATACCGTCTAAATGGCTTCTTCTTCTCTCCCGGAACCTCCGTGATCGACCTCCGAGATGACCACCTAAAAAGGAGGAAAGAAGAAATCAGCAAGAACCAGATCAGACCAGAGAAGACTTCCAAATGATAGATCATAGACTAACACTATTAACAAAAGGAAAGCAAAGTACGGAAACGAAAGCAATAAAAAGAACCGTAAGAAAACCCATACGGTAATCTTGAAAGCCTCCGTTACTGGACCTGTCACAGGGGGTCAGAAATTGAATCTCCATGGAGCCAGTGGAGCAGCTGTGTTTCCTCTATAACTTCAAAGAGCAGCTGTGCAAGTCCATGTAGTTGTTTCCCATGTTAGACTTTTGTATGGTTGGTGGTCCTGAAGTTAATGAGGAAACTGGCTACAATCCCAGCAGTGGTGACTCGTTTAGCGAAAAGGTACACTGCCATCCAAACTGTATTCTGTGATAGTGGCATGAAGATGATCTGAGAACCTGGTAGTGCCTGCTTCAGCATCCGGGACAGACAACTGGGCAGCAGACAATTTTGGCCATGGAGTTAGCTCTATGGTGGCCACCTCAATCAAAGCCACTGATGCCCTTGCGGTTCTGGGCAGCCACAACCGTTGGATGTCACGTGACATTTCACCACTAATCTAATTCGGGAGGATAGAGGACCGGAAACCAAGACAATACTCACAGAAGGGGTCGATATATTGACTGCTATCATTGTTGCATCATTGAACGTTCTCCAGTGCTGGCTTCCATCAGCTGGCGGGAGTCCATGTACTTGGAAGGCAAGGATGGCTACACTCATACCCTTCTGTCCAAATGTCCAAGTCAAAATCTTTGACTTGCCTGGAGAGTACAAAAACAGATAGAATCACCACACAGTCCTTTGGGGCTCTGTAGCGTAGATGCACTGTGTAGGAAGTTGGCTCTGTATGTGCTATTTCAAAGTAAGGAATAGCATGCACAGAGTCCAAGGGTTCCCCTTAGAAGTAAGATAGTGGCAAAAAGAGATAATACTAATGCTCTATTTTGTGGTAGTGTGGTCGAGCAGTAGGCTTATCAAAGGAGTAGTGTTAAGCATTTGTTGTACATACACATAGACAATAAATGAGGTACACACACTCAGAGACAAATCCAGCCAATAGGTTTTGTTATAGAAAAATATCTTTTCTTAGTTTATTTTAAGAACCACAGGTTCAAATTTTACATGTAATATCTCAATTGAAAGGTATTGCAGGTAAGTACTCTAGGAACTTTGAATCATTTCATTAGCATGTATACTTTTTACATAAAACACAATAAGCTGTTTTAAAAGTGGACACTTAGTGCAATTTTCACAGTTCCTGGGGGAGGTAAAGTATTGTTAATTTTAACAGGTAAGTAAGTCACTTACAGGTTTCAGTTTTTGGTCCAAGGTAGCCCACCGTTGGGGGTTCAGAGCAACCCCAAAGTTATCACACCAGCAGCTCAGGGCCGGTCAGGTGCAAAGGTCAAAGAGGTGCCCAAAACACATAGGCTTCAATGGAGAGAAGTGGGTGCCCCGGTTCCAGTCTGCCAGCAGGTAAGTACCCGCGTCTTCGGAGGGCAGACCAGGGGGGTTTTGTAGGGCACCGGGGGGGACACAAGTCAGCACATAAAGTACACCCTCAGCAGCGCGGGGCGGCCGGGTGCAGTGTGCAAACACGCGTCGGGTTTACAATGGTTTCTTATGAGAGATCAAGGGATCTCTTCAGCGTTGCAGGCAGGCAATGGGGGGGCTCCTCGGGGTAGCCACCACCTGGGCAAGGGAGAGGGCCTCCTGGGGGTCACGCCTGCACAGAAGTTCCGATCCTTCAGGTGCTGGGGGCTGCGGGTGCAGGGTCTTTTCCAGCCGTCGGGAAATGGAGTTCAGACAGTCGCGGTCAGGGGGAGCCTGGGGATTCCCTCTGCAGGTGTCGCTGTGGGGGCTCAGGGGGGACAACTTTGGTTACTCACAGTCGTAGAGTCGCCGGAGGGTCCTCCCTGAAGCGTTGTTTCTCCACCAGTCGAGTCGGGGTCGCCGGGTGCAGTGTTGCAAGTCTCACGCTTCTTGCGGGGAGTTGCAGGGGTCTTTAAATCTGCTCCTTGAAACAAAGTTGCAGTTCTTTTGGAGCAGTGCCGCTGTCCTCGGGAGTTTCTTGTCTTTCTTGAAGCAGGGCAGTCCTCAGAGGATTCAGAGGTCGCTGGTCCCTTGGAAAGCGTCGCTGGAGCAGGTTTCTTTGGAAGGCAGGAGACAGGCCGGTAAGTCTGGGGCCAAGGCAGTTGGTGTCTTCTGTTCTTCCTCTGCAGGGGGTTTTCAGCTCAGCAGTCCTTCTTGTTAGTTGCAGGAATCTGTTTTCCTAGGTTCAGGGAAGCCCTTAAATACTAAATTTAAGGGCGTGTTTAGGTCTGGGGGGTTAGTAGCCAATGGCTACTAGCCCTGAGGGTGAGTACACCCTCTTTGTGCCTCCTCCCAAGGGGAGGGGGTCACATCCCTAATCCTATTGGGGGAATCCTCCATCTGCAAGATGGAGGATTTCGAAAAGTTAGAGTCACTTCAGCTCAGGACACCTTAGGGGCTGTCCTGACTGGCCAGTGACTCCTCCTTGTTGTTTTCTTTGTTTCCTCCGGCCTTGCCGCCAAAAGTGGGGGCCGTGGCCGGAGGGGGCGGGCAACTCCACTAGCTGGAGTGTCCTGCGGTGCTGTGACAAAGGGGTGAGCCTTTGAGGCTCACCGCCAGGTGTTACAGTTCCTGCAGGGGGAGGTGTTAGCATCTCCACCCAGTGCAGGCTTTGTTACTGGCCTCAGAGTGACAAAGGCACTCTCCCCATGGGGCCAGCAACATGTCTCGAGTGTGGCAGGCTGCTGGAACCAGTCAGCCTACACAGATAGTCGGTTAAGTTTCAGGGGGCACCTCTAAGGTGCCCTCTGGGGTGTATTTTACAATAAAATGTACACTGGCATCAGTGTGCATTTATTGTGCTGAGAAGTTTGATACCAAACTTCCCAGTTTTCAGTGTAGCCATTATGGTGCTGTGGAGTTCGTGTTTGACAGACTCCCAGACCATATACTCTTATGGCTACCCTGCACTTACAATGTCTAAGGTTTTCTTAGACACTGTAGGGGCACAGTGCTCATGCACTGGTGCCCTCACCTATGGTATAGTGCACCCTGCCTTAGGGCTGTAAGGCCTGCTAGTGGGGTGTCTTACCTATACTGCATAGGCAGTGAGAGGCTGGCATGGCACCCTGAGGGGAGTGCCATGTCGACTTACTCGTTTTGTTCTCACTAGCACACACAAGCTGGTAAGCAGTGTGTCTGTGCTGAGTGAGGGGTCTCTAGGGTGGCATAAGACATGCTGCAGCCCTTAGAGACCTTCCCTGGCATCAGGGCCCTTGGTACCAGGGGTACCAGTTACAAGGGACTTATCTGGGTGCCAGGGTGTGCCAATTGTGGAATCAAAAGTACAGGTTAGGGAAAGAACACTGGTGCTGGGGCCTGGTTATCAGGCCTCAGCACACTTTCAATTCAAAACATAGCATCAGCAAAGGCAAAAAGTCAGGGGGTAACCATGCCAAGGAGGCATTTCCTTACACACTGGTTCAACCATTTTTCGTGACTGCAGAGGATCACATTCATACAAAGTAAGATTCACCTAATAGAAGGGTGAAGGACGATTCTATCTCCCCAGAAAACTAGGTATGATCAGGATTATACACCTACCAGGAATGAGAGGCAAGGCTATGGCGGATCCTCCTAGTCGCACACTAAGGGCAACCCAAAAAGAGCTTGATTCGGCAGAGGTGGCTTTCCACCCCTCAACTCAAAACACACACAGATTTCCCTTTTTACCCCTGAATGGCGGCCCATACCACGGGGCACAGCATTGAATGTGTACAGAAACCTCTAGTTTGTTCACCCAGAAAGGAACCACATGTCCACCCGAGGGAGCTAGAACAGAAAATTCTCCTCCTAAAAGGAGCAGTAGAGACTGTCCCGAAACCCCAGAGGACCCAGCTGTTCTACTCAAGATTCTTATTGATAAAGAAAAAACAAAACAATGGAAACGGATTCTGCACCTCAGAGAATTAATCAAGTTCCCCAAAAAACCCTCCAGGGAGTCCTTCCGATCCTTTATTGAGGAGGCTGCCTTACTTCGAAAGAGAGAGAGTGACTGTGAACTCACATCTCTGATTATTAGGGAGGGCCTTGAACCTGCTGATATCTCCCGGAGACTGCGCGGGTACCGGGGCATGGACAACGGGCGCATCCGGCTCCATCAACAAGACTCCAGTTCTTGAAAGCAGTCATGGACGCGCAACTAGGAAAAGCCTTTCCTACACCAGAAAGAGCACTACATGTGCAACCCATGGTAAAAGCCTTTTCTTCTAAGTAGTTATAGTGAGTCTGTACAAACTATTTTCCTGATGTCATTCTGTATAGGGTTAGTACCCTTGTGTGGGCTTGGAAAGAGGCCCGTACAACAAGAACTGGAGGACAGTGGAAGCAGGCAAACTGCTTGTGGAATGACAAAGTCCAGCTGAAAAGAAGATTCAAGCGGGTGCTGCTGTGGCAGTGGTTTCCATCAAACCTAAATGTGAACATCCCATTACAAATGTCATCGAGCAGCATAATACTATCTATGCGTTCTTCAATTTAGGGCTGGGAGCACATATGCAAGATCAAACAAACAGAAGCCTTTGGTCAGAGACTTAGAAGACAATTTACATTCCCATCCTGGAGCTGCGTGTCATAAGGCTAGGCCCACAGTCATTCCTCCTAAGGCCAGCGGGACAAGTAGTCCTCATCAAGACGGATAACATGACCTTTAAGTATTTAATAGTGACGCATAGAGGAATGAAGTCTGGGATGTAGTCATCTCCAACCAAGTCAGCATTGCAGTGAAGCTTCTCCCAGGATGCCACATTGACCAAACAAGTGCACTCACTCACGCGGTCTGATTGCCATAAACATGAACTCCACCAACATCAAGTAGATCACACCTTCTGCAGATGAAGCTGGCCCATACTGGAGCTTTTCGCTACTATGCACATTGGTGCTTGAATCCAATCTGCCTGAAACCCTACTAGTTGCTCCCTTACGTGTTTGAACTGGCCTAGTGTGATTTCAGTTTCAAATACCTCTCAGTGAGAGTTCATCTTGTAGCAATATCAAGGTTTACAAGAACTGAAAGCACTACTGAATCTCTTCTCATAAAGGAACATAAAGAAATGTATGAAAGGGGCTTTTGGGGCATTCCCACATGTGCCACCCCCACCAGTGCTATGAGAGTTGAACACTGTTCTAAGGCAACTCATGCAACCCCCTCTCAAACCAATCCATTGCAGAGAATCCGTACATAGGGTTTTTGGGCATAAGCTAGGCCATCCATGACTTGGTTTTCAACAGTTAAAGCCAGGGATACACAACCCCAGTGAGGAGAGGCAGGAAGGGGTGTAAATGGGGTGGTTCCCAGTTGTTGGTGGGGGTCCAAGATTTGTTCCAAGAAAACTTGGCCAACTTTTCATCTAAGCCCCCCCACCCCAACATTAGTCCATTCTTCCTGGTCTCATATGTTGTGTTCTCCTTTGTGCGGTACCCTAGTCCCTCACCTGGATAGGCCCATCAAGGGGATGCTGTTATGTTTGACTATAGTCCAAGGGCCTTCCTCCCTTGTCATGCCACCACCAGACAGCAGGCCTCTCCTGTTTTTGTGGGCAAGTCTTTTGACACCCTACCACCACCTCTGGCCTCAGCCCGTTCCAGACCCCTGATGTCCTCCGCAGCAGCCACTGAAGTCCCACAGGCTTCTTCGTGTTGCCTCCCAGAGAAGGCAGATGTGTGTGTGGTCTGTGGGTAGGTTTCTGGTTGGTTTTAGGCCCACTTCCCACTCCTGACGATCCTCATCTGCAGGTTTCTCAGCAGCAGATGGAATGGAGGAGCTCCCTGACGGCCTTCGTCCTTTCTATTTCATGTAGCACCAGGGGAAGGCAGGAGGCACAGCGCAGCCCCCAGACAAACCTCAGAAAGGCCCTGTTACTCCTAAATTTGCCTCCCACATCAGGAGCTCCAGGTAATTGTCTGATTTAGGTAGGGTGATGTGGAGCTCTACAAGCATGCCTCTGTCTTCTCCTGTGGCTGGCTGTACCCCGAAAGCTTAAAATTGTTACACACCCTAAAGAAGGTGGGGGTCAACCAACAGAACCACTGAAACAGAGCATCAACAAGTTGCACCATCCCAGCACTGACAATCAGTCTCACTCCTGGTCTCCACAGACAAGCATATTCCGAACGGACAATGATGCACCCCAAGTTTCCATGACTGTTTGCAATGTCTTAATAGATTGCGGCCTTAGAAATGCCGTGTTCTACGCATTCAGCACTCTCCTGGCTAACTGTGGTGCACTTTTAACCCCTAAGGATACGCAGAGGCCTCCAGTCAGGTTAAAACCAGCGGGACCGTACTCTGCATTATCTGTGCCTCCTGAACATCTCTGATTCTGCTTCCATGGCAGAGCTGACTTCTAATCTGGCACCAAAATCCACACAGGTCCTGATCCTTTTGCTATTCATACCGGTCCAAACACCACCAGCACTGGAGGAAGCCCTTGTGCCAGTAGTCCTATCTGGCTCAGAGCTGAATTAATCTCAACCCCGACTGAGGTCACTTCCTAAAGCTGTACCAACGCACCTTATTGCAGTTCAATCTGACTCCGTCTTAACTATGCCTTTACCTTGGAGCTGCACCCCAGCGCTCCTGCAACTTTTTGATTCCAACTCCAATCAGAGTCCACCTGCATTGGTAGACAACAGTGGAGATAATGGGGATTATTTCCCCCTGTGCTATGATAATGACAATCTCTTCATGGATTTGCAGGAGGCTGGTAGGTTGGATACTTCCCCAGACACTGGCTTGTGTTCTCCCCTGGAATTTCAACTGAAGAGAGAGCTGTGGTGATTAGGGTTGCAGCTGCCATCTATGGAATTTAACAGAATTATTGCAATCTGGGCCGACTTTCTCTGAGCTTTGACTTCAGTGAAACCCTGATTTTCACTGTAATAAGCAGCTGGTGTGTGCCTTATTCCTTTTTAAGAAAAAAACGTTATTAAAGTGTTTATAACTGCATTCTAATCAGCAAGTCTGTACAGCAAGAACTCCACACCACATAAATGGCATGGCTATCTGCAAAAAGAAGTGTATAAACAAGCCACTGCACAAACGTGCAACATATAATTGTACCCCATTCCCACAAAGCATCTGTGGCGATTGGGGGCAACAGACATCCCAATCTCATGCGGCATTAGCCTCCAGGTCACCTTAGCTTGCCCTTAGTGGCATGTGACCACCCAATGGCTAGCAGAATCAGACTGGTGGGTCGTTCAGATCGGACGATGAGGAAATGCCCTACCATTCTTTTTTTACTTGCCATATCTTCTGCCCACATTAGAGCGGCTTTCAGAGGAGCACCTCTCCGCCTTGGTCCAAGAGGTGCAGACTTTTTGCCAAAGGAACTCTAGAGCCGCGGCCCTGGAACTAGGTACTGACTGTTTCTCCCCCTGTTTCAGTCCCAAAGAAGGATGGATGCCTTCAACCTGTTTTAGATCTCCACACATTGGTCCATTTTCTGTCTGCCCTGAATCCAGGCAACTGGATGATGGCTTTGGATCTGCAGGCTCCTACTTTCATGTACCCATCTTGCTGTCCCACAGACACTACTTGCGGTTCAAGGTGGGCCTGGAGCATTTTCTGTTTGCTCCTCGTATTCAGGAAAGTAATGGTGGTGGTCTCTGCATGTCTTCGGCCGTTGGGGATGCCAGTTTTTCCCTATCTTCTCAACTGGCTGTTAAAGGTATGCTCACTACAGTTAGTTGTAGACTTTCTCCAGATGATGAACCTCAAGGTTTCATCAGGGTTTACCATCAGTGTGCTGAAGTCACACCTGACTCCTTCGCAAAAGCTCCCTTTCATTTGAGCCATTCAGGATACCGTAGCAGGGGAACCTGTCAGGTTCCATCCTGGTTTCAGAGGAGACTGCAAAAGACCTGTAGAGGAGCCTTAGCAAACACAGTTGGACCAGTGGCAGACCCCTCTCCCTGCCATATCCAGAGCAGACGGTGATAACAGATGCGTCATTGCTGGGATGGAGAGGTGGAGATCAAAGGACTCTGATCTCTGGCGGAGCCCGCTGTCCACATCAGCCTGTTGGAGTTTGCCTGGTGCTTAAAGCCTTCCTCCCATCCAACCGAAGGAAGGCTGACCCTGGTTCTCACGTACAACCTCTCTGACATAAAGTGCTTCAACAGGCAGAGCAGGGTGGGGGTCTTAGGTGCTTTGTCAAGATGCACTGCATCTCTGGAGATGGCCGGATCATCACATTTCCCTGGCGAGGTACCACCTGGTGGTATCTTTTTATGCCATGGTGGACTCTCTTTACCTGTGAGTCACGGATGGTAGTTACATTCCTAGATGGCACAGGGCATCTTCCAGCAATGGCGAGTAACCTGTGCAATCTACACCTGCATGTATATTGAGCGGCAGCAATTGACTGAGTTCGAATCTCCTTTCGAAGTTGTGGATTTCATCCTGGCTACCAGGTGGCCCTCTGTCTATGCTGAGCGTTGAAACAAGTTACTAACCTAGTGTAGAACCCACGGCATGGACCCATTACATTACAGGCCCAAGTATCAGATGCCTTGCTTTGTGTTTTATCTCTGGCCCATCAAGGACTTGAAGTGGGCTCTCTTAAAGATTGTTGTCCTTGTCAACATTATTGCATTCGCCAGACCCGCCATCCTTATTTATTTAAATGAAAAGGTTTGATGCATGTTTCCTCCTATACCCTTTGTGATGCCTCTGTGGAATATGACTGTGGTCCTCACTTTCCTCATATGTGCACTCTTCGAGCCAGTGCACAGCTTCCCACTGCGTCTTCCAGCCCTGAAGACTATATTCTTGGTTGCAAGAACTTCAACTTGTTGCATGAGTGAACCTCAAGCTCTCTTGGTGCTGCCGCTTTACACTACGTTTTATTTCATGCTGGGCAGTCCATCAACGTCCTAATGTTCTTTGTGTTGTCCCACCCAGCGGGTGGGCAATACGTTTTTTGTGGGATTCTCTGGGGAAAAGAAAGACCAGGCAGTGCAGAAAAGCACTTCATGGTGGATAGTCCTCTGCACTGAGATTTGCTCCACACTGGCCTCCAGAGGGACTGAGGGCCAATTCCACCAGGGTCAAGGCTGCTGCCACTCTGCTGGCACAGGGAGTGCCTGTTGCTATGTCGGTCCGTGCCATGGGCATCATTGCACACATTCACATGGCACTGATTCCCTGACAGCTGGGGGTGAAGGCAAGGGCGCGTCACCCATTCAGTTCTGGAGAACATTTGATCTGAGCCATTCCAGAGACCCACACCTTCGTGTAGCTACTGCTTTGCTATCCGTTCTAAAAGTGAAGGATCTGTGGTTAGAAGTATCCTTCAGAAGATCAAGCCATTTACCTTTGCTTAACACTATTTCTGGTTGATACTCTTATCTACCCTCAGATTCCTCACCGCCCTTTCTCCTCCCCGTTCTGTGAAATGGGCTCTTTTTCCATCTAAAAAGTTCCCAAATTATAGATCTGCACACTAGTCCATCTGATTGTCTGCGCTCCCGGTTGAGGATCCTAACAGCCGAGAGAAATTGCTGTTGACAGACCAGGTGTGGTGCTTATTTGTGTCTCCATTGCCACTTCCAGGGCAGAACAAAGGCATGGTGTTGCATGACGCCACCTACTGCCACGCGGCAGCACTGCTGTGAAAGCTTTCTGGGTCCAGTTTGGCACCTGGAGGTATTATGAAGCTGAGGGCTCTACGGTCAGGGAGGGGATCCACCATAAGGAATGTTACTGAAGGCAAGTAACTTGTTTGTCTGTCGCATTTTCCTGTCGCTTTATTGTGCGGCATCTGAGTTGTGTATTTACCTTGGGGAGGCTTATGTTCTTGGCTGTATGTCATGCCTCTTATACGTGTTGGTTGCCCCCTTTGTGTAGGTTTTATGCTGCCCGAATCTCATTCTGTACAGTCACGTCCTATGCTACGTAGGTCTGTCTTTGAGCCGTGCTAGTACTCTGCCATGGGTCTTGTGTGCTAAACTCTAATGGGGATGGCCTGTTCCGTACAGTCTTGACTTACTTCATGATTCAGTGTGCCCTTCTGTTAGAGAAATATGTTACCCTGGGTCTTTCTTTACCTTGTACTAGTCTTTTGTGTTAGTGGTATAATGTGTCCGCGTTTCTCCCCTTTTGGTCTCTGCCGTTGATTGCACTCTTCCCTGGAGTCATCACTTACTTCACTTTTATCCCCTTGCTTGTCTTTTCCCAGGTGACTCGGTCACCTGTGCTTTTGTAAGTTTCTGTGAATCTGTGTGTTTCCAAGGTTTATGCAAGGGTGAGCACTTGGCATGTGACTCTCTGGCCTTTTTCTTAGGGGCGGATGTTGGCACTGTGCCAGTGGAAGTCCATGAAGCCTTGAAGACTGCAATGGACAAGTTACAGGTACACAAAAGTTACATGTTTAGTGATCACTAACATGTTTCATACCTGCATTTAAACATGTTTTTTTATTGAGGTACAGCACTTGTGGGCTATGGTTTTTCCCGAAGACTCTGGTTTTAACATAGGATTTTAATGATTTGTTCAGTTCTCTGCTGCCCTTGCAGTGGCGTTGAAGTTATAGAAATGCTTATGTCAATAATTTCAGGTTGACATGGTGAGTTGAGAGCAGACTTTGGATGTCACATCCGTAACTTTAAAGTGCTTGAAGCTCCTCAATATTTGGGACACCAGGAGAAAGAAAACTTTGACCCTGCCCCAACATGATCTTTTGTTGACAAAGTTCCTTAAGTTGGGTGACTGGGGCTAATGAGTGTATTCTGTTTTCACAGCTGCGCTTTAGAGACCTGATGCAGGAGAAGGCGGATCTGAAGGATCGTGTGGAAGAGCTAGAGCACCGTTGCATACAGCTTTCAGGGGAGACTGACACAATTGGTGAGCATGGAGTTGCTGCCTGACTCAGACACAGCCACTGCTACGTTCCCTGCACCCCCTTATGGACTTAAAATATGCTGAGCATTATGAGTGCTACCCACATTGTGCACACTTATATCTCGTATTTGTTCCCTAGAGCCTACAGCCAAGACTTAGGTTTGCACACCTCGACTTGGGCTGCCTAAAGCTGACACACCCTAGGCATAAGACGCACGGAGCAGGAGAAGCACTCCCCTCATTATTACTACCTTCTCTTTCTCCCCCAGACATACGATGTGCAAAAGTAAATGAATGCAGTCCAACTCCTGTGCAGCCATTCTGATGGATACTTACGGTTGCCAGGTGCCAGACTAGATCCAGAAAGCTTTTGCCAGCAATGCTCCCATGTGCCGCTAAGTGGCACCATGCAGCTTTGCATTAACTTTGCGTTGATGCCTCACCTCCCTGAAAGTGAGGGCGCAAGCCGCAAATAAGAGCCATCTTGGCGCGCTGACAGCAGTTTTTCTTTCTGTGCCTTCTGATGCAGATCCAGAGTTTCACTTCCAATTTAATCTGCCTTCCGACGACTCCTAAAATAGAAAATCAATGTGCTAGGGAACGATGTGCCTTCCTAAGACGACAGGTTTCAAATCTTGTTGTGATTGTTAAAAACAGATGTCAGTAAAAGACCCACACAAGGTGTCTCTCTGGTGTATGGGCTCAGGACATGGGCCTAGGACATCACTCAGTCATGCAGCAAGAGTGTTTACTCATTCACCCGAAGGTAATGTAAGACCGAGAAACAGTTATACCACGCTAAACACATTAGGTCGTCCAGGCTCTCACGTAAGTCCACCTCCAAGTCGAGGTTGCGGATATGCTTCTGCAAGAGGCCAGCTTCATGGTTGAAGTCCTCTGGTAAGTCAAAAATAGAAGTCCAAATTCAGGTAGAAGAAAGCAAAGCAAGGCTTGGCCCCCATCCTTCCACTCTCTGCCTTAAGAGAAGGCACGTGACCATGACAGTATGAGCTGGTCTCCTCCCAGATCTCAGGTTACAGAGCAGATTCCAATGCTGGTGCCAGTATGCCCTGAATTTTCTGCGCCATCGGCAACACTTCAGCAAACCAGTACCTTTAAGAAAGCCATGCTGCAGGCCTTCCAGCTCCCTCTGGCAGGCCTTCATGCCTGAGAAATTTATGCCAGCAGATCCGACTCTGTGCCTTCTAACCCCCCACCCTCCCCAAAACCACCACCCTCCCCCAGGGGAAAAACCTTGGAACGTTTCAAAGAAGGTAGGCCTCAGCACAAACCATATACTAAAAGTCGAATGCGAACTAGTGAACGCAACCAAGGTAAGTGTGGTGGTTAGCTAGAGGCAGATAGAAACACCAGAGGTAAGTACAGTAAGTGTCCCCAGTGACCGGGTGCGGTAGGCTAGCACTAAAAGTAGTGGTTGGAGTTTGTGTGATTCAGGAGCCTTCCCAGTGGACCCCGAGGAAACCAATAGACAGTAGGAAGGTTGGAGAGAGCTGAATAGGGCTTTGCAGAGCTTTGGGAACCAGCAAGGTTCAGGAGACTCTACCCTTGAGGGGAAGTCAGGGCTGGCCCTCAGCGCGCTGAAAGGCCAGCAAAAGTTGTTAGTCACCACAAGTGACCCACAGGCAATGGAAGAAGGGAGTCACAAGGAAGCCTTACCACCACAGCAAAACAGAAGTCCCATGTTGCAGGGCAGGGGCTAATCTTTGGGTTGCAGAGTGCTGGAGGACCGGGCTTCTTGGCACTTGAAGATCTGGAAGAAGAGTCACAAGCCTTGGCAAGTGCAACAATCGTGGTGCACAGGTGTTTCAGTCCAGTGGCAGGAGCAGGGGCCCACAGTCTCACAAGAGGAAGCTATTGACTCACCACCTGTGAAGCAGAACCTATCGATGTTCGTGAACAGCAGACCCCACAAGCCAGTTGACATTGTCATGCTGTGCCTGTAGTTGCAGGGGAGTGACTCCTTCACTCCAAGGGAGATTCCTTCCTGCTTCCAGTTGCAAACAGAATCCTTGTGACCCTGGAGGATGCACAGACTTGGATGTTGCAGAATTCTTGCAGGATCCGGAGAAACAATGTTGCAGTGGGAGGCTTCTCATCAGAAGCAGACTTGGTCGGTTCCAACGAAGACCAGCAGTGATTCCAGAGGCCAGGAGCAGAAGATGTCTTGCAGAGAGTTACTTGGAGACTCTAGCTCGGTGAATCTGAGGACCCACCCCGGGGAGCCCTTAAGTAATCCTAAAAAGGGGGTTGGTCACTCTCTGAAGTGGCCCACCAATCATAGGCGGTCAGGGACGTCATCTACCTGGCCTAACCAGTCAGATGCTCCCAGGGGCTTCTGCATATCTTGTTTCAGAGATGGCAGAATCAACCGGCCACCTGGCAGAGATCTGTGCACCTAACTAGGGAGGAGCTGGACAGAGAGGTGGACCAAGGGTCCCTGCATTGGTGCAAACCGGTTTATGCAAAGAGGGCTCCAAATGTGCCCTTCAAAGCAGTCTGGTGGTGTGGAGAGGCCACCCCTACACAGAGACACCTAGTCCTAAAGGCGAGGGGTTCACACCTTCCTCCTACAGGAAGCCGTTTGTTCATCCTTCCCCTGCTCGAGCTGGGTGAGCAGCAGGAGGTGGAACAGTGTCTGGGGGGTCTGCAGCAGCACGGACTGCCGGGCAGACTTTGGAAGGCTGCACAGGCAGACCTGGGGGATCCTCTAAGGAACCCCCAGTGTACATGGTATCTTGCAACTAACACTGGAATCTGTTTCATGATTCCGACATGTTTGATACCAAACATGCCTATGTTGGGAGAAGTCATTATGCAGCTTGACTACTCGTACTAACCAGTGTCCACTACGTATCTCAGCACTGCTTCCCCACAGTTACAAAGCCCAACGAAGTGGGTCTGGGCTTTATAGGGGCACCTCTGCTCATGCACGGATGCCCTCAGACTCAGGACCCTGCCCTTGGTCTGAAGGGCCTACCATAACGGTGGCTTACAGTGACTGAGATATAAGGCAAGGGTGCATGCACTATTTTACGCAGTCTACAACAGTAGGCCTGCAGACCAGGTTTGTATGGGCTCCCATGGGTGGCATAATACATGGTGCATCCCATGGGGGACCCCTGGTGAACCAGTGCTCTGGTTACCTGTGTACCATATACTGGGGACTTAGGTGCCCCAGTACGCCAGTTGTGGGGTAAAAACGTTAGTAAGCAAACACATTTAGAGGAGAGAGCACAGACAGTGGGGTCCTGGTTAATAGGATCCCAGTGAACTACAGTATAAACATACTGACTTCAGTTGAAAAGTGGGGGTAACTATGCTAGAAAGATGGCACTTTCCTACACCATGGTTACGCACTAGTGCCGGAAAATCTGAGGGGATGCAGCCTCTCTTAGGAGGGTTCTAAAGGGTGGTGTCACCTGATTGGTGGACTCTAAAGTTTGGACTGTTTATATGATACTAAACTACGGCCCTCAGACCTACATGTGTATGTCTATTAGGACATTGCTTTTCAAAGAGACCTGAGACTTCCATCTCGACAACAGGAAAGGATTCAAGCATGTGAATCTATGAAATATTCCAATACTGGAGAACTACAGTTACAGGTAAGTAACTTTTTTTTTCTCCCCCTACCATTATCTTATTGAACCACCATTTGAATATTGGACATCCTGGCACCCAAATATCCTGTTTTGTCCTCATGCTCCCCCTTCCCCAGCAACTGAAATTGAATCTTATATTAAACATGAAGCACGTTTTGTGTCTGCTGCTCCTAAATATGTGTATGTCTCCTCCTTCCACCACCACTCAGGTATCTACTTCTCTCCTCATCAGTCTTGATCCTCCGCTGTTGTGTTCCCTGTTACGCCCCTACCTCCATGCATGTGATGTTCGCACTTCCATTTCCAGTGTCTTCCCTCCCACCTGTAATAGTTTCCTCCCTGACTTGTCTTTGGCCTAGGTGAGTACATCGCCCTGTATCAGAGTCAGCGGGCCATCCTGAAGCAGCGCCATCGTGAAAAGGAGGAGTACATCAGTCGGCTGTCGCAGGACAAGGAGGAGATGAAGGTACGGCAAATGGAGATAATGCAGTTGGTGAAAAGGGCAAACCTTGTCGTTTAGTATCTGGAAAGCAAAAGACACTTTCGAGACTAGAGTTCATGTCATTTTGAAATGCTTAATTTAATTGTTCGTTCACTTGGTTATGTGTCTATGGCACCGCTTTACCAGAAGGTATTCAGACCACTTTACAGAGCATGTCCTATTAACATTGTTAGGTCTCGCCTACAGGCAGCTTTTGGCAGTGTTTTGTCTAAACACCTATTGCGGACTGTACCAATGTTAGAGCAGGGTTTGGGTTAGCACTGCTTATCAGCGGCTGGCTTTCTTGTCAGTAGCCTTTGCCTGCTATTTTTTCAATTGCTTTTCTTCCTCTTCTTTTGCTTGTCCCCCTCCCAAAGCATAATTCCTTTACCGTCCTTTGTATTGAATGACTTGTACCCTTCTCCTGATCACATTCGGGTAACTACTTGTCCTTAACGTGTGGCTGTAGATACACATGCTTCGCATATCCTGCCATCCTATGCTTGGTGTACATTGCACCTGGGCACAGACTCCATGTTAGATTGTTCTTCGCTGCCCTCTGGTTCAGACTTATACCATGTGGGCGCCAGGTTTTTTGTATTCTGAACACATTTTCATTAGCCCTGTTCAGTACCATTTTGATCCTGTTGCATCTGATTACACAAGCATCCAGTTCTATTATCTCCTCAACATGTGTAAACCCTCAACAATACTGAAAACAATCATTGAGTCTTCAGGGGTTGAGGGCTTTGCACCCCTTGGGAGCCAAGAGACGTCTCCAGCTTTTCGTAGCTTGAGAATGCTACATGGGTGAATTGTTCTCGCCGCAATAAAAACTGCAGTGGCTTATGGCCCTGCACCTGTGCCCTGACCACATATCTTGTGCATAGTGCCTTGCCTTTGTTTTTCAAAAAGTCACACTGTATTAACACATGGAACGGTGCTAGGCATATATATACCAAAATAGCTCCACCGAGACCCCGGAAGAAGATCCCTTTGGCATTGAAAAACAAAAAAAATGCCTCCCTGTCTGGTCTCCCAGACGCGCAGCCCGAAGGCAGTGCCCTTGAGCACATTGGAGCACAAAATGAACATCCAGTGGACGCGAAAACTAGCAACCCTCGCACAAAAATAACACCTAAGGTTGTGAGTATGCTATTGGCCCCTCAAACCCACATCACCAAGCCTGAGCCTGAAAGAAGTTGCATGCATCTCCTGTTGGAGTCTGGCAATTGTCCCGGAGTCCAGACACAAAGAAAGACCAAGCTTATGGCCCCTGCCGCCTACGAGCTCCGGTCAGCACCGGCAAATGTTTTTGGAGCTGAACAAACCTCCACCCAAGGGCATCAACACCCACAACTGTTGAGCCAAAGCAGCACCCACTACAATCAGTCACACTCAAAACAAGCACTGAAGGCTCTGTCTGCATCTGTGTATAAGACTGCATTATCACTGAAAATGTTATCTATGCGGAAGCTTTCTTTGACACCGAAGCTGAAGTTAAAGACGGCCTCCAAGCCCCTGTCAAAGTGCTGATCCGAGGATATTGAGGCTCCAGCTCTAGAGAGAGAGAACCAGGAGCTCGATGCCAGGCAGAACCACCTGTTTGTCTACCCGGTTACATGCAAGATCTCTGTGAAACAGCCTCCACCGACACTCCTCAAACCTATTCTTCGAAAGAGGAGACCAGCTTTCGAGGGGTAGCCTTCTTTCCTGGCACCTAAGAAGCAGGAGGACAGCCATCGGTTCTCTTCCTCTGCAGCAAACTCTGCCACTACCCCCCACCAACACCCTGCCTCCTCCACCCCACCACTGCACACCATGGCCACTTCAGAGTTGCCAGACGAGTTCCCTCCATCATGTTCAGACCAAGGCAATATTTATGGCCCCTTGGACACTTATCACCAGTCCTCAGGGTCAGTTTCCACTAACAATCCACAGAATGAATGCAGTGAGGGAGATGAACCTGATTTCGACCACTATCCTGTAAGCACCCCTCCCCCCAGGCTATTGTGCATGTCGCCTAATAGGAGAGTGACTTCCTTCTGGATACACTTTCCAAATCAGGATGCATTGTCCAGTTACTACCCGTTGTTGAGGTGGATCTGATCCTGAGAACTTCAAGGACTGGGCATAGGTGCAGATAGAGACCACACGGGTTGAAGAAAAGTAAAAAATTGGGCCTGGTTCCATCTGACTCTGGTAGTCCACACTGCCCGCAAGCGGGCCTCTGCCCAGGACCCTGGCAGTGCTCGCGCCACGGACAAGGAGAGCAAAAGGATTGACACAAGTGGAGTCGGAGCAGCAACACATAGAAGAATAGTCCGTTTCGTGGCACTGGCTCCTGGGGTCCCAGAGGAAGGAGATGCAGGAACTCCTAGATTCCCTCCTAGAGGAGCAACTAGTGTTCAAGTGCAAGGTCATCTCCAAATCCAGCATTCTCTGCACATTAGATGCTGCAGGTTGCCAGCCAGTTGTGATGGGTCAGGAAAGTCAGGGCAATAAATGAAGATGGCTGTAAATTCTATGTTTATCTTGTCACATGTGCTGGTGCTTCAGAGACCAAGGTCAAATGTCAGGCTACATTGCCTAACGAATTGCTACTTATTTTTATTTTTTTAACATGGGGATTGGTGTTTTCTTTCGCTGACTGCAGAATGAGAGGAGTTTTTAAAGCGAATTACGTGACACTGTTGCTGAAATACAGAGACTGTGAAACGAAAGGCTTTAGGCTGTCTTTTTTTTTTGTGCAAAAAACAACAAAATGTAAAAACTTGTAAATGGACAGTATGCTTTCAGCAGCAAACATGAAGCACATTTTGTTTCTAAAAACGGATTTTAATAGAATTTACACAAACCAAGATATTTTACTTGGTGTTGCACAAATGATAAATAGTGAGAAACCTGATTTCCACACATTATCATTTGCGTGCAATATAAGTGGTAATTTCAGTGGAACATGTGCTGTAAATTATAGTGAGGCACCACTTGATGCTTTAGTTGTTCAAAATATACACCCCCTTCCGCCACATGTCCCTTAAAGGTAGGTGGGTCATGAAGATTTGTTGGTCTAAAAATTGTGTTTGTGGTGGTGAAATTTGGGAAGCACTGCGCTAGGGGAATTACCAGCATTATTGTCAGGTGTCAACCAGGGTTCTGTATCTCCAGGTTCAAGCCTGAGGGTCAGTACCATCTCTTCCACTTCCCAATCTCTGGGAAGCACCTTTACGGGCCATTGGTTGAAGAGATGCTGTAAAATAATTTGTTTTAAAAGATACGCAGATCAGCGTCCATTGATGCAGCAGTCCTTCCACCAGCAATCAAGGAGGGGGCAACAAATCCGCCTGCGACAAGTGGGTTCTACTAGTAGTCCAACATGGCTGTTGCCTAGAACCACACACAGCTACTCCCTACATCCCACCCTCTTCATAGTCTCAGCAAGGAACACCTCAGAAAGAAGTGTACACCTCCTACGGAAGGGAGCCACAGAGAAACTGCCACCATAACATTAAGGGAGCAGTGTCTAATATCTCTACTTTCTCATCCTCAAAAAGAGACGTCTCTCTCGGGGCATCCTCGATCTGAGGTCTCTCAACCACTGCACTCTATCAGAATAGTTTTGAATGCCATCTTTGTAGGAAGCTGACCTCTTGTTGCAGTACCCTCCTTCCTCTACACACTTTTTGCCTGATATTTGATGCTGACTTTACTTAGTGTGTGCTGGGATCCTGCTAACCAGGCCACAGCACTTGTGTTCTTTCCCAGAACTGTACCATTGTTTCCACAATTGGCCCACAGCTAAGTCCCTCGTAAAAGGTACCTGTGGTACCAAGGGCCCTGTACACATGCACTCTGTCACTGCAGCTTTTGTTTACTGGTGGGGTGAAAAAGGAAAAGTCGACATGGCCCCATCCCCTTGGGTACCATGCTCACACACCACTGTCTATGGCATAGGTAAGTCACCCCTCTAGCAGGCCTTACAGCCATAAGACAGGGTGCACTATTCCACAGTTGAAGGCATAGCTGCATGAGCAATATGTTCCTACATTGTCTAAGTCATTTCTTAGACATTGTAAGTGTAGTGTAGCCATAATGAGTACATGGGCTGGGAGGCTGTCATTAGAACTCCACCGTTCCATCGTGGCTTCACTGAATGCTGGGAAGTTTGGTATCCAACTGCTCAGCTCAATAAACCCACACTGATGCCAGTGTTGGATTTATTGCAAAATGCACTCAGAGGGCATGTTAGAGATGCCGCCTGAAACCCACCTAAGTCTCTAGAGCGTGGCTGACTGGTTTCGTGTACTGACATGTAGTCCCCCCAGTGCTGATCTAAACTCCCCATCGCGTGTGCCCTGAAACCGCAGATACTTACCTGCAAACCATTCACTTCCAAGTGCCCCCAGTCTCTATTGGATTGGGCGCCCAACACCAGCTTAGATGTCTGTGATGAAAAGTGACATCTTTCTTGCATTGGTACCCCCACTTTTTGCCTGATGTCGGTGTGTTTAGACTGTAGTTCACCGGGATCCTGCTAACCAGGACCCTAGTGACTGTTCTCTCTCCTCTAAATTTAGTTGCTGGTTACTTCTTACACCCATAATTGGCAAACTGGTGCACCCATGTAAGCCCCTAGTATATTGTACCTAGGTAACCAGGGTATTGGTGCTGCAGAGGTTCCCCATAGGCTGCAGCATGCATTATGCCACCCAGGGGAGCCCATGCAAACTGTGACTGCAGGCCTGCCATTGCAGCCTGCGTGAAATGGTGCATGTGCCCTTTCTCTGCCAGAACTGACCACTGCACTTACATGTTATAAGTCACCCCTCTGGTAGGCCTTTCAGCTCAAGGGGAGGAGGGTGCATACCCATGAGCAGAGTACCCCTACAGACCCCAGGCCAATTCCTGGACTCTAAGTGTGAGGAAGCCATCTTAAGGTATGTAGGGGACACTGGTTAACACGAGTGGTCCCACTACATAATGGTTACCCTGAATCATAAGGCATGTTTGGTATCAAGCATGTTAGAATTATGCAACTACCTAAATTCCAGTGTTAGTTGCATGGTACCATGTACTCTGGGGTTCCTTAGAGAATCCCCCAGTTTGGCCTGTGCAGCATTACAGGGCCAGCTGCCAGCCCACACTGCTGACCCAAGACACTGTTCTGCCCACCTTCTGATGAGCCAGTGTGACCACCTCTCCCTGTGTATTAGGTGTCTAAAGGCTGGGGTGGGGTGGCCTCTGAGCACCACCAGACTGGTTTGAAGGGCACATTTGGTGCCGTCCTTGCCTAATCCAGTTTTTGCCAGTTGAGGAACACCCAGGTCCCACTCTGGCACGAAACTACACAAAGGACAGGGGAATGACCACCTCACTGTCCAGCTCCTCCCCTAGCGAGGTGCACTGAGCTCGCCAGGTGGGCACTTGATTCTGCCATATTGGAAATAAGATGTGCAGAGGCTCCTGGGAGCATCTAACTGGTTAGGCCAAGTAGATGATGTCCCTGACCTCCTCTGATAGGTAGGTCACCGCAGAGAGTTACCAACCCCCTTTTAGAGTTACTTAAGTGCTTCCTCACGGGTGGGTCCTCAGATTCGTCAAGCAAGACTCTACAAGGAAGTCTCTGCAAGATGACTTCTGCTCCTGGCCTCTGGAACCACTGCTGGTCTTTGTTGGAACCAAACTAGTCTGCCTCTGGTGGGAAGGCTCACTTAGCAACATTGTTTCTCCAGGTCCTGCACGAATTCTGCAACATCAAATGCTGTGCATCCTCCAGGGCCACAAGGACTCTGTCTGCACCAGGAAACACACCACTCTCCCATGGAGTGAAGGAGTCACTCCCCTGCATCCACAGGCACGTCAAGACGACGTTGACTCGCTGGTGGATCCTGCAACACAGGTGGTGTCTGTGGCCGCCTCTGGGTCCAGCTTGTCTTCTGTCCAAGTTGGGAGACTGTGGCCCCTTGCTCCTGCACTGGCACCCCTGTGCACCTCAACTGTTGCACTTGCCAAGGCTTGTTGTCTCTTCCTCGGGGAGATTTTCAGGCTCCAAGAAGCCCCAGCCTCCAGTACTCTGCAAACCGAAGATCAGCTCCTGTCCTGCAATACCTGCGACATGGGAATTATGTTTTGCCAGGATGGTAAGGTCTTTGTGTGACTCCCTGTGTCCAGTGCCTGTGGGTCACTCGTGGGGGGGGCTTCATTGACTTCTGTTGGCCTTCCTGTGTGCTGAGGGCGAGCCCTGACTCCCCCTCCTGGGTAGAGTCTCCTGGAAATTGCTGGTGCCCAAAACTTGGCAAACTCTTCTGCAGCTCCTGTTTGTATTTGCCAGTGCTTGTTGTTGACTTGGCTGGTCAGTAACCCTCCTGCAATCTGGTACTGTCGAGGGACAGCTTGTAGGTGACTCCTGGGATCTTCTGCAGCTCCTGAACCCCGCAGCTGGACTTAGTCTTCCACCAACATGCGGGACCTTTACCTTCAGGAGAGTGGGCATTGACCTGCACCACCCTGGCACCTCCAAGGGTGCTGGACTCTGTCCCCTTCCTTTTGGAGGTCGACCACCTCCAGATTCTGTCCCAGGGTTCCACAGGCCTGGTAAACGGATTGTGACAGCAGCTGGACAATCTGAGACTTCCACTGACTTCAGAGAGAGTACCTTCTCCCCTCTGCACCTGGGTCCCTTGTTTAGTTACTCCTGTCTTCTGGGTATCCTGGGGTAGGGGCACCCCTCATCCATCCTCTTTTCTGCTGGTGTAATCGGGCCGATTGGGAAGTGTCCTTAATCCCACAAACTCCAACCACTACTCCCTATGTCAGTCCATGGGTCAACTGGGTGGGTAACTGACTTACTCCTGGTAGCTGGGGTCACTTACTTTATTTACCTCTGGTGTTCCTAACTGCCCCCAGCTGACTACCACACTTACCTTGGGTGGGGTGACTGTTTCACATTCCACTTGTTTAGTATATGGTTTGGCCCTCCCATAGGGCCCTCTATATTTCTATTTCATTTCTAATGCTTATTTTGTGTATATAATGTGTGTAATATCTCGAAAAGGAGATAGACCAATGCTAGTCTAGTAGTAGTCCTGTAATAAAGTATCCTTTAGTTTTGCAGCACTTGTGTGGTTCTTTCTTGTGAGTGAGTTACTGTCTGACTACTGTGGTATTGCAAGTGCTCTACACTCCTCCTGGATAAGCTTCAGCTGCTCGCCTCAGCTACCCCTAGGGAGCTCCTGCTATCTGGACACCTATTCACTATCACTAAAGGTTGCCTGGACTCAGTACAGGGGCCGCACCATAATATGAACCAGCCTCCTACACACTGCACCCGGCCGGCCCATGTTGATGGTGGTGCACCCTTTGTGACTTCCTAAACTTTGCTCTGTGGACACCTTAACCCCAAAGACTGGGACTATAAGTCGAGTACTTACCTGTAAACCGTGCTTGTATTTGTCCAAAGTGCATTTGATTCTTGAAAGTGATACATCTTGGAACTGTACATACCTGCAACAAAGATCCTTTTGGTTATAGAAATAAAATAAAAAAGTATAATTTTTGATACATAAACATTGGCCTGGAGTTAGTTATTGAGTATGTGCTTCATTTCTTGACTCTGTGTGCGCGCAACAAATGCTTTGCTCTACCCTCTGGCAAGCCTAACTGCTCGACCACACTACCACAGAAGAGAGCATTTGTGTTATCTACTTCAGCCTCTGGGGAATCCGTGGATTCTGTGCACACTTATATCTCACTTTGGTATAGTATATACAGAGCCAGCTTCCTACAATCTCTGCAGGATGTCATCCCCCTCCTTGAGCACGGTTGTAGGAACCTGGCTATCTATGCAGTGTCCCAGCATAAGGGTAATCTATGCAGATGCTACAGGCGACCCCCTATTGTTTGATGGAGGTTAAAGTAATAACCCTAAATGCTCTCTTGTGATACTGTGGGTGAGCAGTTCAGGCTTATCCGAGAGTAATGCTAAGCATTTGTTGAACACATGGAGTCAATAAATGAGACAGGCTCAATGTTTAAGTATTTTAGACACCAACATCTTCAAATGTAGGTGAGTATGGTTTGAGAAATTGCTTTACAGAGTAAGGTAATTAAATCACACACTGTAGCTTTTACACAGTAATGGTTTTTAATGGAGAAAGAACATATACTGCATACAGTTATTTGCAATAGTAGCTAGGTATTAAGGTGCTGGGGGGAGGGGGTCACGAGAACCACCAGCTGTTGGCGTTTAACTGCCCTTGAGTGTCCGGGTGCAGAGGGGCTGGACGGGTTGGTAGCCTTGTGCACTGCGCCTTTGGCGAAGAAGGGGCCAACCTAGAAATAGGCTGCAGAGGGGGACTTGTGGACAAGTCCGAGAGCTCCCAACGGGGTCTCTGTGAGGGTTCTGGGAGCAAGGAGGCAGTCTATCTTCATGGACCTGGGCCGGGGAGCTCTAGTGCAGAGGGGGGACTTGTGGACAAGTCCGAGAGCTCCCAATGGGGGTCTCTGTTTGTGAGGGTTCTGGGAGCAAGGAGGCAGAGTCGATGTTCATGGACCTGGGCCGGGGAGCTCTAGTGCAGAGGGGGAAATGTTGACAAGTCCGAGAGCTCCCAACGGGGGTCTCGATTTGTGAGGGTTCTGGGAGCAAGGAGAAAGTCTATGTTCATGGACCTGGGCCGGGGAGCTCTAGTGCAGAGGGGGGACTTGTGGACAAGTCCGAGAGCTCCCAACGGGGGTCTCGGTTTGTGAGGGTTCTGGGAGCAAGGAGGCAGAGTCGATGTTCATGGACCTGGATCGGGAGCTCTAGTGCAGAGGGGGACATGTGGACAAGTCCGAGAGCTCCCAACGGGGGTCTCGGTTTGTGAGGGTTCTGGGAGCAAGGAGGCAGAGTCGATGTTCATGGACCTGGAGCGGGAGCTCTAGTGCAGAGGGGGACTTGTGGACAAGTCCGAGAGCTCCCAACGGGGGTCTCTGTTTGTGAGGGTTCTGGGAGCAAGGAGGCAGAGTCTATGTTCATTGACCTGGACTGGGGAGCTCTAGTGCAGAGGGTGTTGGTCTGCTATCCCTGTGTATCAAAGGCGCTCGTGGAGCTTGGTTAGACCTGCAGAGGGGGAAGAAGAACAGCAGCAGGGCCACTCTTGGGGTCAGCCTTGTTGGTTCTGCCATTCCTCGGTTAGCCTGTCGGTCTTGGTGGCAGTGGTGCCTGGACTATACCCACAGCAATACTTAGTTGTGGCAAATGCTCTGGTGCCTCCGGTATTGGTGCTGTGAGGTTCCTGAAGGGGGCAGCATCTCGAGGCTTGGTAGAAGCGTCAGGGCTGGTCACACAACAGTCGTCTCCCAGTGAGTTGCTCACTTGGTGGGCCTGATGGCTAGCAACACTTAGGACTGGGCAAGTGCAGTCGGTAGCATTCCTTGCGATGCAAGGAAGTGGCTCCTCCACTCCAAGGGGGATGCTGTCCGGTTGCCAAAGTGCTGGCAGCCATCCAGGGCTTTTAGAAGATGCACAGCTGTAGGACTAGTTGGATTCTTGTGGTTGTCGGTACTGCAGCAGATAGGTAGGTTTTGGTGCAAAAACTCCTTAGGTGGTCCACGTCTTACATTGGTCGGCTCTTCTTTGTCCTCTTCTTCAGTCAGTCGAATCTGAGTTTCTGGTGTCAGGGGGCCACTTAAATACTCAATTTTATGGTGTTGTAGAGGAGTGTAGGGTAGTAGTCAGTGGGCTGCTTACCCCTGGGGTAACTACACCCCCTACGTGACCACTTCCTATGTGGAGTGGGCATAATCCTGTTCCAGGGTTCCTAGTACAACCAAAAACAAGATGGTTGAAGCCTTCCTTCGTGGACCACATCAGACAGCCCACCTTAGGGGTGTGACCCCCCTGGTAGTGCAACACGCCTTCCTGCATTGCTGGTTTCCCACCTGTCTGGGGACCAAATGGGCCTCAGGACAGGGGGTGGCATCTTCCAGGTCTGGGGGAAGCCGGGCTCGCATATCAGAGGCGGCAGGACCTTGATGTGCAGAGTCACTAACCATCTTGCTGGGGGTGATAACACCCTCCTCCAGAGCAGGCATTGTTTCTGGCCTCTGAGAGCGCGGGCTGCCACCTTCAGGGGGTCAGAAGCCTGTCTGTAGTGACCGGCTGTTCAGTGCCAGTCATCCAGCACACTAAGGATCTGGTAGGTTTCAGGACACCCCTCTAAGGTGCTCTCTGGGTGCATATCATAAATCCAGTTCTGGCGTCATTATGGGTTTATGAAGAGGAGGTGTTTGATACAAAGCACCATAGGTTTCAGTGAAGCCACTATGTAGCTGGGTAACTCATAACGACCAGTGCCCAGGACATTCCTTAAGATGGCTTCCTCATTCACTTACAATATCTCGTAATCAAACTAGACATCACGGGGCACAGCTGCCCAAGCAGATATGTCCTTATATGTCAAATATATAATGAACCCCGCCATAGGCCTCTAAGGCCTGATGTATAGGTGACTAGCATATTATATGCAGTGACTTTGGCATGGCTCACCGTGACTGTGCCATGTTGTGTTTACACTCATGGTTTGCACCATGCCACGCAGCCTACAGTGGCAGTCTGCAAGCAGTTTGTAGGGGGTTCCCTTAAGGTGGCATAAAACATGCAGCAGCCATTCGGAGACCCTCAGTACCCAGGCCCTAGGTAACAGGGGTACCATTTACTAGGGGCTTAAAGAGCTGGTAAAGTGTATGCCATTTGTACACAAGTGGACCTTTTACCGTGTTTTCAGGGAAATAGCACTGGGGACCTGGTTAACAGGAACCTAGTGCACTTCATTCACAAAACCTCAGTACCAGTGGCAAGAAGTGGGGTGAACATGTCCAAAGGGACTGCTTCCTGCACCTTGCCACTGTTGATATCTCCTTAGCTTCTCCACCTCTCAAACCATAGGCGCAGCGGTTGAATTCAAAAGGTTCCACCTTTGTTCCTCAAGGTGAGCAGAAGATGAAGGCGGAGACCTTAAACTCTGTAGGTCTTGAGGAGAGAAAGGAAATCCCTAGAGTGTTCATCAGAAGCTGGAGCAAGTGCAAGCGGTCTCTCCCAATCTTTACTGAAAAAATCATTGTGATACCACACACTGCACGGAACCACTCTGGCAGGGATTATTTCCAAATCTCGCAGCTTTTCAGAACTTTACAAAGGAAGCAGGGATGTCAGATGTGTGGAAGTGGCTCAGAATCAGGCGTTTCAGTTCCCCCGCCTCAGATAACACAAAAGGGAATACATTCTGCAATATTGAACCAGATACTCAAGGACGCACGATTGCTGCTTAAAAAGAGTGCCGTAGTGCCAGGCTCAGTACAGCAGTGGACCAAAGCGGTTTATCTTCGCTTCTTTCTGGTCCTAAATAGAAGTCTCACAATATCCTGGACCTCAAAAGGGAAAACGAATGGCTTGAAAAGAAAAATTCAGGCAATTGGCAATTTACCATATTTCCTTCTCCATCAGGGAGATTGTATGTGTGCTGTAGATATGGAGATGATGTCTATAATCTACTGACCTTTACAAAGCACAGGACCTTCCTCTTTTGAGAGCCAGCAAGACACCTTATTAGTGCATGGTGCTTCCCTTTAAACTGAAACAGTTTTGGAGTTTTTGCAGAGGAGATGCCAGGGGATTACATTGGTGCTCTTGGATCAGTTGGGAGGACTTTCCAACTTAGATAACTTCATTTAAGAGTATTGTGAAGCTTTACACCTATCTTCGCTTGCAGGTGAAATTGGGGAAATAACTGGAATGAGTTGTTTCTGTGCATAAACATATTGCGCTGTCTAGACGGTGTATTTATTCTGCGTTATCATGTGTTAACTGTAATGTTCTGCCCCACACCATCCTCCCTAGAATACTCCTTGACTCTCTTTGCTACCCCTTGGAAGATGAAGCCTAAAAAGGAGGTACTTGGAAGTTCAGTGGCCTTTCGGTAGTACCCGACGCCCGTTCATAGAAAGTTCTCATCACACAAATACCCCTGCTCCGTTGAAGCTCCGTAGGGTGCAGAGAACAGGCCCCACTGTGATGATTCTCAAGGCACTGATGTGAGGCAGACAGACACAGTTGCTAAGTTCATTAACATGTCCACTATATTGAATTGGATATTGCTGGCCATCCAGGTAACCACTAACACTTTGCCTTTGGAGGAAGGCTTCTGAGGTCTTAGAATTCAGAGATCTAAATTTGTAAAGCAAGAGAGCCTGCGTTGTTGCTGCTGTGACTTGGAATTCATGAAAGCCCAAGACGCCTTTAAATCTTTCATACTTGTGCGTGCCTCTTTCCCTGAAGTTGTCATGGCTCCCTGGCAGGGATCTTTTCACTAAACTAGTGGCTGCATGAGGGGTGCAAGTACTGTCCTTATTCATAGTGATGCTTACACAGCGCTTTTTACAGGACCTCAAGGCACTAATATTACTACACACAACTCCACCTCCCTCCTTGTATACACTCATCTATGCTGCTGCCATTTGACCATTGCACCAGTGTACTTTGAAATAATTGTTAGATAAAGGAATGTTCTTTGTCCTCATGACATCACTAAGGAGGTTAAACTATTCCCTGAAGTGTCCCCTATGGTTTTACCTACCTTTCTACAATCCATGTTATTTATGGGTTCAATGTGTCGTTATGCACACAATACTACTTTATGGGAAAATAGCAAATGTCAGCTAATCGGAAAGTAGTGAGGAGTTCATAACATATGCTTAGGTTATAATAATTTAAACCTTTAAGTTATTAATTATTCCCTACTTTTGATGACCTTTTCTTCACCTTTTAAAAAACTCTTATATGGCGCAAATATCTGCTACTTGAGTCTTTCCTTTGTGTAGTTTTGGGAGACAGCCTATGTCAGTAGCAACCCTGTTGGAATGTCATCTATTTTAAGCAAATAGTGAAACTTATACGTTTGGTCCTATTTCGCAAATGCCAGCGCAGAGGTTGGTACTGTAGTTTACTAAGTATTGGCTGAGCCCTAGAGTTAGTGCAGCAGTTTGCTGGGAATATCCTCAGTCCTGAGGTTAGTGCTGTAGAGTGCTACCTATTGGCCCAAACTTGTGGTCAGTGCAGTAGTTTTCTAGCAATTGACACACTCCTGCGTTTATTTTTTGTTTTGTTTTTGCTACAGACTGCTATGCATTGTCTCGGGCCTGAAATGTGGGCTATAACTTTCTGGGTTTTAGCTCAACCCTGAGATTGTTGCAACAAGTTGCTAGGTGTTGCCTCAGTCCTGGGGTGGTGTGACAGATTGCTAGTTATTTCCTCGGCCTGAGATTGATGGTGCAGTTAGTTTCCTGGCTATTGCCTAAGTCTGATGGTTTTTGCAACAGATTTCTATGTATTGCCTTGGTGTTGATGTAATAGCTTGCCTGGGATTTTCTTCAGTCCTTGACACGTACCCAGTACTACAGGCTTGAGAATGTCCAGACCAGTCTCCCCTCTGGAGGTTAGCCCACCCCCTTTGGAATAAGTCAAGGATGGTAAAAGACCCAAATTAAGGGGGAAATTGGCAGATTGGTATAATAGCTTGCCTGGGACTTGCCTCAGTCCTGTGGTTGGTGCTACAGATTACATATTGCCTCATTTTTTAGGTTGGTGTAGTAGCTTGCCTGGGTTTTGCCTCAGTCAAAGACTATATACAGCTAGTTTTAAGGTATTGAGGCCAGTCCCTCCTCTATCCAGGTGGTCAGCTCACCTCCTTGGATTAAATCAAGAATTATAATGAGGATCCAAACTAAGGGAAAAAGATGAGGATGGAGAGCGAGAGAAGAAATTCTGAAGATTGGTATTTGAAAGATCCAGCCTGGATTCCTTAGGCATAGGGTATCAAGTCCAAACTATCACAGTTGGGCCTCCACCCAATTGTGAGAGAACACAAATTATTAAGAGGGCACAAAAAGAGGGAGTTGAGACATGGAAGTTACAGTTTGGGACTTACCCAGTGAAATCAGATGGCACACTGTAACTAGCCCCTGTAATTCAGAAGCAGCTCAGGAGCCAAAGAGGGCGACCACTGGGCTGGGAAGACAAACTGACAAGCTGGTGATTAGGCAGGTAACAAATATCAAGTAAGGAATCGGGGAGACCATGGGGAGCTGAATAAGGAAGAAAACAGCAAACGTGAAAGGGCAAGTCAAGTTGGATGCAGACTCAACAGCCCCTGTTGCTATACTAGGGTGCTCAGTGTTACTTAACCCTAAATACTCAGTGGCCGTGATTGACCCCGAAGTGTGAGTTTGTTCTCTCGTGGCTGGGGCTGTGCATGTGAGTCGGGGAAATGTAGTTTTAAATCTTTCATGTTTCCTGCGTCCTTGGTCTCTGGTGTCTTACCATGTCTTGTGACATGACAGTCCTGAAGTTGGTGTAATGGCTTGGTAGAATCGCCTTAGGCTTGGGGTTTGTGAAACAGATTGCTAGGATTGTCTCAGTCCTACGATGGTGCGACAGATTGCTAGTACTTCCTCAGTTTTGAGATTGGTGTGATAGATTGCTCATACTGTCTCAGTCTTGGAATAGGTGCAACAGATTGCTACGATTCTCAGTCCTAGGGTGGTGTGGCCAATTGTTAGTACTGCCCCAGTCCTCGGATCAGTGTGATAGATTTAGTACTGCCTCAGTCCTCAGATTGGTGCGACAGATTGTTAGTGATGCCTAAGTCCTCGGATTGGTATAACAGACTGCTAGTACTGCCTCAGTCTTGGAATTGGTGCTATGATTACCTCATTCCTGGGTGTGGTATGATAGCTTGCTGGGTTTCCTCTCAGTTCTAGGGATCGTGCAATAGCCTCTAGGTATTTTAGTCCTGGCTGAGTGTGATACCTTTCTGGTTGTTGCCTTAGTCCAGGGGTTTGTGCAATAAATTACTGTCGTTGGGTTGGTGCAACAGATTGCTAGGTGTTGCCTCAGTCTTAGGGTTGGTGCAATAGATTGCTGTGTGTTGCTTCCGTCCTGAGCTTGTTTTTTGTTTTGTTCTGTATTGCCTCGGTTTTGACATTGGTGCAACAGATTGCTTGGTATTTCCTCATTCCTGGAGTTGGTCCAACAGATTGTTTGATGTTTCCTCATTCCTGGGGTTGGTGTAGTAGATTGTTGTGTTATTTAGGTCCTTGTCTTGGCGCAGTACTTTGCGGGAGACACATGAATTATACATGTAGCTGATGCGATTGTTTCGCTGCTGTGGCGTCTTTCTTGCTGTCTGACTCGTATCTCATTGAGTAGCGTATTAATATTTTCCTTCCTGATTCCCACAGCTGAAGCTGCTGGAGCTGCAGGGCCTTGTGATTCGGTTGGTCGGAGAGAGAGATGAATGGTACAAGAAGTTCCTGGAAGTCACATCCACTGCGGACAGGTTAAATCAAGAAGGTGCAAGCAGTGCCCCAAACGAGAGACACATGGACCTGAACGCTACAGATGGCGAAGGTGAGCTGAACCAATACTCCTGGTGGTTTTGCAAGCTAGAATGTGGTTAGATAGAATAAATTATAAACAGAGGGTGGAAAGCCAGGTGTATGGAGCAGGTCTTAACAGTCTCAATCAATCAATCAAAGAAATTTGTAGAGCGCGCTACTCACCCATGAGGGTCTCAAGGCGCTAGGGTGGAGGGGGGTTGGGGGGGGGGGGCAGGGAAGGTCACTGGTCGAACAGCCAAGTCTTGAGGTTCTTTCTGAAGACTAGTAGGTCTTTGGTTTTGCGAAGGTCGGTGGGGAGGGATTTCCAGGTTTTGGGGGCGAGGTAGGAGAAAGACTTGCCTCCTGTGGTGGTGTGCAGGATGCGGGGGACTGTGGCTAGGGCGAGGTCGGCTGATCGGAAGTTGCGTGTGGAAGTTTACTCTTTCATTGAGGTAGGTTGGGCCGGTGTTGTGTGAGGATCTTGAATGTGATTCTCTTGTCTATGGGGAGCCAGTGTAGGGATTTGAGGTGTGGCGAGATTTGTTCGTGTCAGGGGAGGCCAAGGACGAGGCACGCAGCTGTGTTCTGGATTCTTTGGAGTTTTCGTTTGAGTGTGGTGCCGACGTAGAGGGCGTTGCCATAGTCCAGTCTGCTAATGATGAGTGCGTGGGTGACTGTCTTTCTGGCCTCTTGGGTGATCCATTTGAAGGATTTTTTTTTAGGGTGCGGAGTGTGTGGAAGCAGGAGGTTAGAGCATTGATTTGATGTGTCATGGAGAGGGCGGGGTCGAGGATGATGCAGATGTTGCGTGCGTGGGTTGCGGGGGTGGGTGCAGGGTCCTACGGCGGTGGGCCACCAGGAGGCACCATCAGTGCCCTAGGTAAGAGTCTGGATCGGAGTGAAGGACAAGTCATGGCTAGGTCCATTCCAGCCTGTGTCTGCCGATTTGACCTGGGTTGATTTTATTTTTTTCAACACAGGCATGCTGGAAATCAGCCTTTCAGAGCAGATGGATCTGGAAGAAACCGTTCCTAAACCCCAGTCTGTGCAGGGCAGAAGGCAGGCCCCTTCGCCGAGTACCGAAGACCCCACCGCGAAGCAGATCATGAAACTTCTGCATGAGATCCAGAACCCCCAACAGCGGCATTCCTCCCTCTTAGAGAACCCCTGCATTCCCTTCTTTTACCGAGCAGATGACAACGATGAGGTCAGGATCATGATAATTTAACTGGGAGTCAGAGATATCCTGGACGGACTTGCATTGTTCTCAAGAACATTGACTGGCTTGAAGAGACCGTACCCTCCGTCTTCCATCCTGACCAGTCTATTGGGCTATCTGGACATTACTGTGTCTCTGAATGCCACCACCAACTCTGTAGAGACCCTTTTCAGTGTTCAGCAGCTGGTGGCAGGTAAAGAGTGTCTTTCAGTTAGCAGAGGTAGGCTGAATGCTTCCCACCTAAAGCAGGAACAGGATGAACTCCGAGAAGACATCTCTTGAGGCTGAGGCTGCTCTGCCGTGCTGTTGATTGGGACTGTCCGTACTACACGCTGAGTTCACTTCTTGCATTTCTGTGCCCGCTTACCTGGTCTTCATCACTTTGCCTTTTCCCACATACACTCACCCATTCCATTTAGTTGCCTCTTCCCTCCACACACTCCTTCAAGCCTTCTCTGAGGCTTTCTCTAAGGAAGATCAGTGGAGCGGACAATATACATCTGCCTGGTCTGTCCCGGGGTAGACTGACAAGAACAGCAGTCTTTTGGACACAGTGCAACCGAGGCCTCTAGCGTCCCTTCTGTTCAGAAGTCATGTACCAATGCACTTTAAGGATGAAGAATTCTACCTTGTGTATGTCATAAATTGTATTTATTTAAATATATATTGGTTACAAAGATTCTTTTAAACAAGAGCCCTCAAATAGCTGCATTTCAGGGTGCAGCAGTGCCATGTTTTGTCACTGTCCATGCTCATGGATTCCTGGCCTTGACGTTTACTGGAAGTGGGGGGTCGGGCCGCTATTGTACAGTGTATCTTTTACGTTCCAGGGCCTGGAAGGTTGGTTATGAAGATTATCTTTATACAAAAATGAGACCTTGAATATGCCTAAACCTGAGATTCTGGGATTGTTGTCAGCAGTGTGGCCTTTGCTCCTCAAAGGTCACTGTGAGCTTAACACAAGGGTGGTTGCTTTCTTCTGAGTGACAATGTGTCATCCCCCCCCAAGCGCTCATACATCACTTTGTCCTTGGCAGCCTTCAGCATGGAGGGGCGCTTGAAATGTTGGTTTCTTCTGCGAGATCTCTTGACTCCGAGCCAGAGATATCCTTCTGTTAGTGTTTTCAGAGCAGTTCCTGAGGAGATTTCCCGATTGCATGGCACTTTTAATGTGTCATTGTTTATTTTATAGCCATTTTTCCCTTTACAGCTATGTGGGCCCACGGTGCAGACTTTAAAGCCTCAGTGGTAGTATTCAGTCAAACTTGGATAGTTTCTGCTGTTTTTTTCTTTCCTTATTTTTGGCTACATTTGCTGGGTGCTCACTGGATTGTGTAGGGCTCTTCCTTACATTAAGGCTTTAATCATTTTATTTTTGCAATCAGTTTATAAAACTTCTGATGTATTGTTTGAAAGTCTAATCTTTGTTAATATGTAATTAAGCAGTGATTCCCAGGCCAAAGCAGCAGAGCACCTGTATCGAAACATTATTGCCAAGTTTTCCTTGGGTTATGAGTATTCGAGATTCAATGAATCCAAATATTAGATATTAAAAACATTAACTGCTGTAGTAGCACAGTACTTTGGGTCGGGTCTGAAAGTGTCTGAGGTAAAAGATAGGATCGGGGGGAGGGTAGTGATGGGGGTGTCTGATCTGATTCGGAGAGCAGTGGTGCACGGTGCAGTGTTGAGATGGAGTGGGGGGGTGGTCAGATCTTAGATGGAGGTCATTGTTGGAGGGATGAGCTGGCAGTGCTGACGTGGGACAGTGTTGGTGTGGTCTGATCTAAGAGGGGGGACTGGAGCTGGAGAGTTCACTTGGATATTAATGGCATCACTAACAGGTCCAGTCCCACCAGTATGCGGGTGCAGCATTGTAGGAGCCAGTAGAGGCAGGGAGCACTGCTGGAGACGAGAAGTGACGTGGAGGGCAGTACTGGTGCAGTCAGATCTGAAATGGAGGAACGAGGTGGTGGGGTTAGTAAGAAGAGGGCTGCACTGGAGGGCTCGGGTCTACTCTGGGAGATAAGCGATATAAGAGCCAGATGATGTGCAGTGGAGGACAGTGCTGAACACAGCAGATTGAGGACTATGTGCACGACCATAATGGAGTCCAGCCTGACTGGTAATTATGATGATCCTGCTATAATGGAGTGTTCCAAGGCTGGGCAGAGATCTGATTGCTACCTAGGGGTAGCTGGCATTACTACAGTGTTGCCTGGCCTGTCAGTGTGTGCGTGTGCTTCTGCTGAAAGTGTGGCCTTTTTACTGACATTGAAGAGATCCCTTGTAAAAGACGTTTATGTACATACTCTGTAACATTTTGTAAATTTCCTTCTGGTAACGAGGACTTCCTGCAGCCGGTTTTAAGTTGCAGGGCTCCCGATATCGTGTATCATAGAAAGAGTCCTTTCTGCAGCCGAGGTCTAGGGTTTTGCTCAGAACAACGATTAATATTTATTGGGTTTGAGAGCACAGAAATCGGTAGATGGAACACTATATTTTCATTTTTGCATTCTGTTGCTGAGGTGAATTAATCCTGTTGGAAAGTTTTACTTCTTTTCTGAATAAATTTATTCAGCAATCAAATGCTGTCATGTTTGATCTGTTCTGCGCTGCTCACAGTTCACATTCTGTGGTTGTCTGGAAAGCCTGCTCACAAAGTGGTGCGATGACTTGTAGACAAGAGCTGCCAACTCTGCAACTGGGAACCTAGTTTGGGGTAGCAGCCTCTGCTCAATCTTCTGAGATTCTGTGCATATCACTCAATTTCTCTGTGCCTAAAAAATAAAACCAAAGTTGTAATTTATTCTGCTCCTCGTGCTGGCCTCCTCGAAAAAGAAAAACACCCTTCAGCGTTGATGTTGACACCATTCATTGCCATCTTGTTGACAGGACCTACCCATACTCCTGTCACTGGATGATAACTTGACGGATCCGCACCTCGTGTGTCTGTGGTGTTTGTAGGACAACCACAACACGAAGTTGTGCTCAGAGTGCCCGTCCATGAACCCGAAGGCTTTGAGGAGCGGTCCCTAAAGCTCAGGGGTGCGGAATTTAATAAAATATCTACCTGTCCATGGGACAGGTTGCTTCATAAATCTACTTGTCCTTTAACAAAATCCCTTTGGTGCCACGTAGTGCTCCAACAAATTATGAGAGCAATCTCATGATATAAAAGCTCCAATATTATCCTTTCTGACTATGCCAGGCCTGATACTATAGTAGGGTTTGAATTCTAGCAATTTCCTTACTTTGCCCCATTTTTTGCAGATCTACATACTTGGGCTGGTGGTGGCATTAGGCAGTAGTTCCAGTGTTGGAATGCTCTTTTGTGTCTGTGCGCACCTGCTAAATTGCATGTTTTGGAGGGTTTTGTCCATCTGTTTTCTTATCTTTTCCCTTACTGAGAAAGGTTGGAAAATTACTCCTGACAGGGGCAGAAGTAAAACATCTCCCAGGGTTGAGGAAAAAAGGGGTTGGAGGGAAAGTGAACTTGTAAATGCTCAACAGATTTTCACATGAGCAAATCTACAACTACAAAGCATTTCACAAACGTTTTCCAGGAGTACAATTTCCTGAGCTACTTTGCTAAATTATTGTGAATTCGTGAAATCTGCACTAATGCAGGGACATGGGTGCAATTTTGTGACTTTTTTTTTTTTTAAACAATTGGGCCCCTAATTAGGTCTGGAGTTAACCAAGACCTTTTATTTTTATTAAAATTCTATCTCTTTCTCCATCTTTCTATCCATAGACTGACTGACTGTCCTTTCACAAGGAGCATATCGGCACACAGAGTAGTTTAGTTCGGTCCCGGGAACCTGTGTGTTCATATGTGCTTTATGAGACCGAAAAACTATTATTGCTTTTTGCCAATGTTTGTTATATTGGTGAGGGCCTCGCAGCTCCCACAGAGTTTTAGAAAAAAGTATATCAAAACAAGACACGCGTTGACAAAACCAAAAGTCTGACCGCCAATAGCTGACTTATTGGCTTTGCCACTGCTTGTTTATTTTCATGTTTCCGATTATCTTGTTGGAACTGGTTGCACTGGTGCTCTATTATAAATATTTTCTGGAAATACTAGCATGCATCAACACAGTTTACTAAATGATGCTACAAAGAAATGGTACCTACAATTTCACAATAGTTTAGCAAAACATTTTTTTCCTAGTTGCATTGAAAGCAAATGATCATTCTTCTGCAGATATTTGCATCTAGGTGTAGAGCATTCTGGGAGCATTGTATGTGGATTCATATTGTTAAACTTTGCAAATGTGCACATTTTTACACTAGAACCACCATCAGTAGTGCAGTCAGAGCTTAGATTTCCTTAGAGCGCTCACCCTAATAAGAAAGGCTTTGTATTAATACGTTTGTACAGTATTAACATATGGACACAGATATTACCTGCAGACAGTGCTCTTTCCTGATCCATAATGTGGTACTTTAAATTGGCAGCAAAAGGGTTGAGCTGCAGGTGGTTGGGCCTACATGTCCCAAGGAACAAAAATAAACATGAAAACTTGTTGTCCTTGACCCCAAGCAATATGTCCTGGAAGTCGGGCTTTAGGAATCCCACATCCCTGCTAAAGCTACTCGCTGCCCGGCGCTCAGCTCCACGTCGATCCTGGTCTCGGTTGAGAGGAGGGTCCCGACACTGCTTGTGTATCCCTCAGCACTCGTCTTTGTCCCATTCAAAATCTTTGGGATACTGTGGTATGCATGAGAAGTCAAAGAAGCGCAAGCGTTCATCGACTTCACCCCGTCGGTCAGCTGAAGCGATGCGGGAAAAGGGCTCCGTCCTCAAAGCCTGCTACTGAATCGGCTCTGCGCTTCCCTGAGTGTCCGGGTGCCAAAGCCACCCCTGCCCAATCAAAAGAATTTTGAGGGTGCCCAGGGATCCGCTTCTAGATCTGAACAGGCATCAGTCATACCATCCCAAACGACGGTTCTGACATCGACACTCCTGATGCTGGCCGCGCCCATGGTCGGTGTCACTCCCATACTTCTTGCCGACACGGAGCTGGATGCAGATTCCGACTTTGGCGGGGACCTTGCTCCCTAGGTCGGATCCTGACCCTTATTTTTATTGGTACGAGTTTGGTGAGTGTATGGAGGGGTCGCTGGACCCTTTAGAATGCTAGCTTGAAGACCCTATGGACTGAGCTCCGGAACTGGGTGAAGCCAGCAGTCTGGACCCTGATGCTGGCATGATTTCTCACCCTACTGTGGCTACGGAGGAGGGAGCTTCTTATTCCACTGTAGTGCGCAGCACGGCGAGGTCTTGAGCCTCGAGCTGTCTTCAGAGGCTATCAGGACTAACTTCCTGACTGAAGTGCTTCAGCCTGGGGCTTCCATGTCCAAACCCTGTTTGCCCTTCAATGAAGCCCTCACTGATGTCCTGCTGGGGACCTGGTAAAAACCCAGCACAGGGGCCCCTGTGAACAGGACAATAGTCCACCGTCATATGCCTGCGCTTAACGACCTGGCGTTCCTGACCCAACAAAGCCTGTACTGGACGTTCCTGACCCAACAAAGCCTGTACTGGGTGGAGGTGCTTCTCACCTCCCCCTGCAAGGCTCACCCCCTTTGTTACAGCGCCACAGGGCATTCCAGCTAGTGGAAATGCCCGCCCCCTCAGGCCACGACCCCACTTTTGGCGGCAAGGCCGGAGGAGATATTGAGAAAAACAAGGAGGAGTCACTGGCCAGTCAGGACAACCCCTAAGGCCTCCTGAGCTGAGGTGACTCTGACTTTTAGAAATCCTCCATCTTGCAGATGGAGGATTCCCCCAATAGGATTAGGAATGTGCCCCCCTCCCCTCAGGGTGGAGGCACAAAGAGGGTGTAACCACCCTCAGGGCTAGTAGCCACTGGCTACTAACCCCCCAGACCTAAACACACCCCTAAATTGAGTATTCTGATGGATACAACTACCTGTGGATTCCTCACCTGATGAATACTCCCATGGCGCCAGCATTTGACGGAAATCTTCTTACTAGTCTCTGCACGTCGACGAGGACGTCACTCTAGCCCACGCGACGCCGTCTGACGTCATACAGGCAATAAGAAGTCCTCGCCGACGTGCCGATGACAGTTCCCTTTTTTCCGTGCATTCGAAACGGTTATCTTCGAGGGAGTTACTGTTACCTTCGTGGTTACAGTGTATTGTCTGCTGCGTAGTCTTCTCTGCGGTAACAATGTCTCAGAGGAAGTCGGGTTTCAAGCCCTGTCGAGAGTGTGGGGGCAAGATGTCAGTTACAGATCCTCACTCCGACTGTCTATGGTGTTTGAGCTCCGACCACGACGTCTCGACTTGCGATTCATGTCAACACATGAATCCGAAGGCCCTCAAAGAGCGCGAGGCCAAGTTATTCATGGCAAAGTCAAAGAAGAAGGAGAAACATCATAAGAAGTCTTCTTCGCCAAGGTCTCACCGGCGTCATCGAGACTCCCGGCGCCGTAGAGACTCACGACGTCACTCCAGCAAGGAGTCTCGTTCGAGGTCACCTTCGGCTCGGCGTCGGAGGACTTGGGAGGTCAGCCCCACGGTCACGCCGCATCCATCGACGCCGTTGCCCTCTCCGGCGTCACCGACTTCACCTGGTCAGGCGTCAGTGATTGAGGTGGTGCAGCCTCTTGTGTTTTCTCCGGCGTCGCAGACGTCGAGGCCGGCGTCGGGGTCGCCCTCGATCCAGGCACCCCAGTATCCGGCTTTTCCCACTCCTGGAGCCGATAGTACCGCGTTTCTTAATGCGATGTATACCATCTTTCAGCAGATGGCTCCAGGAGCTGCTCCGGCTGGTCCTTCGGGGCCCTTGGACTTTTCGTTGGGTGATCCTGCGCCTCTTCGGCCGGCACCCTTTATGCCCTTTCTCCCTTTTGGGAATGTGGGCTCGGCGCCGGTGCCGGCGTCGGTGGCCGCTCCGGTGGCTTCGGATGTTTCGGCCCCGGAGGTTGCCCCTCCGTCGAAGTCAGGATTTTGCCCTGTGACTCCGGTTGGTCCATCGGCTCCAAGACCTCGTCCTCCGGCTCCTGCCTCGGCGCCGAAGCTGCCTGTGGCGCCGGACGCGGCGTCAGATGCTTCTGGAGATCGGCGCCGTTCTTCGACGTCGGCGGAGGCCATGTCGACTCCGCGTATCGAGGAGAGACTTCATTCGAGGAGGCGTGCTCTCCGTCTTTTAGAAGAGCAAGAGTACCAGCGAGTCCTAGAGGAGGGAGAGATTGAGGACTCTGGAGACGGACTGCATGGTCTGGATACAGCCAGTGGGCTGGACACTTCCCCTGAGTGGGACCTTTCATCTCCAGGGGAATATACGGAGGAGGCTGCTTCCTTTCATGCTGTGGTGAGGAAGGCAGCGAGCTTTTTGGACCTGCCTTTGCCGGTGGCAGAGGCAAAGCAGAATTTGCTGACAGAGGTATTGCATCCGGCCTCTGCTGCAGCTGAGCCTCTCTTGCCATTTAATGAGGCTTTGCTGGATCCGGTGTTGGAGGTGTGGAAGAAGCCGGTGTCTTCCTCGGCCGTTCATAGGGCTGTGGCCAGGAGGTATCGAGCTGCACCATCTGACCCTGGCTTTCTCTCTAGACACCCTACGCCGGAGAGCTTGGTGGTGCAAGCCTCCTGTTCCTCAAAGTCAGCGCCTGGTTCCTTCCCGACGGTGCCTGGAGACAGAGACTCCAAGAAACTGGATGCGCAGTCCAAGAAAATATTTTCGTCATGCAGTTTGGCGTTGAAGGCCACCAACGCCACGTGCATTCTGGGGAGGTACATCCATGCGCTGATGGATGATATTTCGTCTTCATTCACGGAGCTTCCCCAGGGTCTTTTGGATGTGGTCTCGGACGCCCAGGCTGCCGCGACCCAGATTATCCAGTCTGGGCTGGACACGACCGACTCGGTGGCCAGGGCGATGGGCACGGCTGTGGTGGCAAGAAGACAGGCCTGGCTCCGAAACTCAGGGTTCTCTGCGGATGTGCAGTCGACCCTGCTGGACCTCCCGTTTGATGGGGACAGACTGTTTGGAGCCAAGGCAGATTCAGCCTTGGAACGATTTAAGGAGAGCAGAGCCACAGCCAAATCGTTAGGACTGCAAGCTCCTTCTTCCTCTGCCTCTTCTAGAATTTTCAGGAGGTTTCGGGGATTTGGGCGTGGCTCTTATTCCTCTTCCTTTCGGGGGAGGTTCCAGCAACCCGCCTCTTCCCTCCCCTATAGGTCATTTAGAGGGAGGGGGAGGGGTGGGGTCCGTACCAGAGGAGCCTCTCAACAGCACTCTGCCTCTTCCTCGTCCTCTGGAGGGGTGCAGCAGGGGAAGCAGCCTTAGGCTTCCACCGTTTCCCACTCACTCCTCTCCTGTAGGGGGAAGATTACAGCGTTTTCTCCACAAGTGGAAGTCTATCACAACGGACACTTGGGTTCTCGGCATTGTGGGAAAAGGCTACGCCCTTCCCTTTCGGGAGTTCCCGCCCCTCATCCCGCCCCGCCCATCTTATTGTTCAGAAGAACACCTCCTGTTGCTAGAACAGGAGGTTCAAGTCCTCCTTTCAAAGGGCGCGGTAGAGTTGGTCCCAGAGCAGGAAAAGGGTCGAGGTTGTTACTCAAGATACTTCCTGATTCCCAAAAAGGATGGTCAGTTGAGACCAATCCTGGATCTGAGGATCTTGAATTGGTTCCTCAAACAGGAAAAGTTCAAGATGCTGACCCTAGCACAGGTGCTTTTGGCGTTGAACAAGGAAGATTGGATGGTGTCTGTCGACTTGCAGGATGCTTACTTTCATGTCCCGATACTCAAGTCGCACAGGAAGTATCTCCGGTTTGTGGTAGGGTCGCAGCACTATCAGTTTGCGGTCCTCCCGTTTGGTCTTACTTCAGCACCTCGAGTCTTCACAAAGGTGATGTCAGTGGTTGCGGCGGAGCTCAGAAGGAAGGGGATAGCAGTATTCCCTTACTTGGACGACTGGTTGATCAAAGCCAAGTCCCCGGAGCTTGTGTCGCATCATCTGCAGTCAACAACCCAGTTGTTGTTCGACCTGGGCTTTTCGGTGAACGTGCCCAAATCTCACCTGGAGCCCTCTCAGCGCCTCCTGTTCATAGGGGCAGTACTGGATACAACATTGAGTCGAGCCTTTCCTCCGCCTCAGCGGATTCAAGATATTCAGGAATTGGTTCCAATGTTTCGAAATGGAGCGGTAGTTCCAGTCCTCAAGGTCCTTCGTCTGCTCGGTCTGTTCGCCTCCTGCATTCTGTTGGTCACGCATGCTCGCTGGCACATGAGGGCTCTTCAGTGGTGCCTCCGAAGGCAGTGGTCTCAACACAAGGGAGATTTAGAAGGTACTGTCAAGATCTCCAGAGATGCTGCTGTGGAATTGAAGTGGTGGATTGCGGGCAACAATCTTTCACAGGGGAAGCCGTTCGCGCAGTCGCCACCAGTGGCCACGGTAATAACGGATGCCTCCACCCTAGGATGGGGAGCTCATCTGGGGGATCTGGAGATCAAAGGGCTTTGGTCTCCAGAGGAACAGGTGTTTCATATCAATCTGTTGGAGTTACGGGCTGTACGTTTGGCTCTCAAGGCCTTCCTCCCATCCCTTCGTGGTCAGTCGGTACAGGTCCTGACGGACAATACTACCACGATGTGGTACATAAACAAACAGGGAGGAGTAGGGTCGTACCTTCTCTGCAGAGAAGCTCTTCGGCTATGGTCCTGGGCAAAGGACCATCAGATTTGCTTGGTGGCAAATCATCTGGCCGGGGTCTTGAATGTACGTGCGGACAGTCTCAGTCGCCAATTCTCGGCAGACCACGAGTGGCGTCTCCATCCAGATAAAGTCTGTTTAATCTTCCAGATGTGGGGGTTTCCTCGGATAGATCTGTTTGCCACTCGGGAGAACGCGCATTGCCCGTTATTCTGCAGCCTCCAGTATCCGATGCAGGGAGCGTTGGGGGACGCGTTTCAGATAACCTGGTGCGACCAGTTGCTTTACGCGTTTCCCCCCATACCCTTGATTCCTCGAGTGTTGAGGAAAATTCGCCAAGACCGGGCCCAAGTCATCTTAATAGCTCCGGATTGGCCAAGGAGGGTATGGTACTCCGACCTTCTCCAACTCTCACTGTGCCCTCCGCTCCGTCTCCCTCTCAGGGCAGACCTCCTCTCGCAGTCGCAGGGGCAGGTTTTACACCCCAACCTCCAGAGTCTGCACCTACATGCTTGGAGATTGAACGGGGCAACCTGAGTTCCTTCTCTCTCCCGCCTGATGTAGTGGATGTTATCTTAGCGGCCAGGCGACACTCCACTAAATCTATCTACGCTAATAGGTGGTCTAAATTTGTTATGTGGTGTGGAGAGAGACAGATTGATCCCTTACATGCTCATCTGTCACATGTTTTGTCTTTTGCACTGTCTCTAGCGCAGAAAGGTTGTGCAGTAGCTACCATTAAGGGTTATTTGTCGGCCTTGTCAGCCTTCATTTGTCTTCCAGACCAACCATCGTTATTTAAATCCCCTATTGTTCTCAGATTCTTGAAAGGTCTTCTGAATCAATATCCTCCAAAACCATTCGTTATGCCTCAATGTGATTTGTCCTTGGTCCTGACTTTCCTTATGGGGTCCCCTTTTGAGCCTATGCATTCTTGCCCCTTAAGATATTTGGTTATTAAAACAGTATTCCTGGTAGCTATAACATCTGCAAGGAGAGTGAGTGAGTTGCAGGCCTTATCGGTTAAACCCCCTTATATAACGTTTTATGGGGATAAGGTGGTGTTGAGGACCAAGGCTGCTTTCCTTCCGAAGGTTGTTTCACCCTTCCATTTGGCTCAGACAATCACTTTGTCCACGTTTTATCCTCCGCCTCATCCTTCAAAGGAGGAAGAAAGACTACATCGCCTGGACCCAAAAAGGGCGTTGAGCTTCTATATCGACAGAATGAAGGATATCAGGCTGGAGGATCAGCTGTTTGTCGGATACGTGGGCAAGAGGAGAGGAAAGGCAGTCCACAAGAGAACACTCTCCAGGTGGGTTGTTCTTTGCATTAAAATCTGTTACTCTTTGGCAAAGAAGGATCCGCCTGAGGGCATTAGAGCTCACTCCACCAGAGCTAAGTCGGCCTCTTCGGCCTTGGCCAGGGGTGTTCCTGTGGTTGACATCTGCAAGGCCGCAACTTGGTCGTCCCTTCACACTTTTGTGAAACATTACTGTTTGGACTCTGAGGTCAGAAGGGACGGTCATTTTGCACGGTCAGTGCTGCAGGATTTCTTGGTTTGACCATTTAGGCACCCACCGCCGGGCGTGGTACTGCTTTGGGACTCTATTCATCAGGTGAGGAATCCACAGGTAGTTGTATTCATCAGAAGAACGAGTTACTTACCTTCGGTAACGACTTTTCTGGTGGATACATTAGCTACCTGTGGATTCCTCACGGTCCCACCCGCCTCCCCGTTGCCTTTTTGGTCTCTCCAAGCAATCCTTGAGTGTGCTCCTTTTGGTCTTCAAAGTTGCAATACATTTTGCATGTATGATATTTGTATATATGTGTATATTTATATATAAATCTATATATATATTGGGTATATACATGATTCGTATGTATAAATATATTTATTTGTTTAAAAAAAAAAAAAAAAAAAAAAAAGGTTATATTAAATCTACAGCTATTTTATTGCAATGTTGTGTGATTTACAATATTAAGAGATGTTGCTTTGCTCTTTCATTGCATTGGGTTATTATTATTATTCTCATGCACGTAAAAAATGTTGGTACTGTCATCGGCACGTCGGCGAGGACTTCTTATTGCCTGTATGACGTCAGACGGCGTCGCGTGGGCTAGAGTGACGTCCTCGTCGACGTGCAGAGACTAGTAAGAAGATTTCCGTCAAATGCTGGCGCCATGGGAGTATTCATCAGGTGAGGAATCCACAGGTAGCTAATGTATCCACCAGAAAAGTCGTTACCGAAGGTAAGTAACTCGTTCTTTAGGGCCCCCCAGAACCAAGCAAGATAGATTCCTGCAACCTGAAGACAGACGAAGGACGACTGCTGACCTGAAGCCCTGCAGAGAAGACTGAGACACCAACTGCTTTGGCCCCAGCCCTACCGGCCTGTCTCCCCACTTCAAGAAAAACTGCAACAGCGACGCGTTCCCCAGCGACCTCTGAAGCCTCAGAGGACTACCCTGCATCTAAAAGGACCAAGAACTCCTGAGGACAGCGGCTCTGCTCCAAAGAAGAAACCACTTTGCAACAAAGAAACAACTTTTAAAGGACTGCACGTTTCCCGCCGGAAGCGTGAGACTTTCTACTCTGCACCCGACGCCCCCGGCTCGACCTGCGGAGAAACAACACTACAGGGAGGACTCCCCGGCGACTGCAACCCTGTGAGCAGCCAGAGTTGACCCCACTGTGCCCCCCCAGTGACTACTGCAGAGGGAATCCAGAGGCTCCCCCTGACCGCGACTGCCTGCTTCTGAGAACCCGACGCCTGGTAAAGACACTGCACCCGCAGCCCCCAGGACCTGAAGGATCCGACCTCCAGTGCAGAAGCGACCCCCCAGGTGACCCTCTCCCGTGCCCAGGTGGTGGCTACCTCGAGGAGCCCCCCCCCCCCCCGCCTGCCTGCTTCGCTGAAGAGACCACTGGGTCTCCCATTGAACTCCATTACAAACCTGACGCCTGTTTGCACTCTGCACCCGGCCGCCCCTGTGCCTCTGAGGGTGTACTTTTTGTGCTGACTTGAGTCCCCCCGGTGCCTTACAAAATCCCCCTGGTCTGCCTTCCGAAGTCGCAGGTACCTACCTGCTGGCAGACTGGAACTGGGGCACCCCCTGCTCCATTGAAGCCTATGTGTTTTGGGCACCACTTTGACCTCTGCACCTGACCGTCCCTGAGCTGCTGGTGTGGTAACTTTGGGGTTGCCCTGAACCCCCAACGGTGGGCTACCTTGGACCCAACTTTGAACCCTGTAGGCGTTTTACTTACCTGCAAATCTAACAAACACTTACCTCCCCCAGGAACTGTGGAAATTTGCACTGTCTAGTTTTAAAATAGCTTATTGCCATTTTTGCCAAAACTGTACATGCTATTTTGCTGATTCAAAGTTCCTATGATACCTAAGTGAAGTACCCTTCATTTGAAGTATTGATTGTAAATCTTGAACCTGTGGTTTTAAAAATAAACTAAGAAAATATATTTTTCTATACAAAAACCTATTGGCCTGGAATTGTCTTTGAGTGTGTGTTCCTCATTTATTGCCTGTGTGTGTACAACAAATGCTTAACACTACCCTCTGATAAGCCTACTGCTCAACCACACTACCACAAAATAGAGCATAAGAATTATCTCTTTTTGCCACTATCTTACCTCTAAGGGGAACTCTTGGACTCTGTACATGCTATTTCTTACTTTGAAATAGTACATACAGAGCCAACTTCCTTCATTGGTGGATTAGCGGTGGGGTACAAGACTTTGCATTTGCTGGACTACTCAGCCAATACCCGATCACACAACTAAATTCCAAAAATTGTCATTAGAAACTGATTTTTGAAATTTGAGCTATTTTTCTAAATTTTTAAAAGTCCTGCTAGGGCCTTGTGTTAGTCCCTGTTAGCATTTCTTTTAGAGTTTAAAAGTTTTGTAAAAGTTTGAATTAAGTTCTAGAGATAGTTTTAGATTCTTAAAAAGTATTCCAACTTTTAGAAACATAATGTCTGCTGCAGAAGAGATGGTGATGAAACTCAACCTCACCCCTTACCTGCATCTTAGGATGTCGGAGTTCAGGTCTCTCTGCAAAATCAAAAAGATAAAGACTGGTTCAAACCCTACCAAAGTACAGCTCCAGGAGCTTTTGGCAGAGTTTGATAAAAACAACCCCTCTGATGATATCTTCACAGAAGGGGAAGCTAGTGATGAGGGAAATTTCCCACCTCCAATCCTAGATAGGGAGACCAGGGTTCCTCAAACCCTGACTCCAGAAGTGATAGTCAAAGATGTTTCTTCTCTCACAGGAGAGTCCAACAGCTCTGCAAGCATTGAGGGCAGCCTCAATGAAGATGACCTCCTGCTAGCCAGGTTGGCCAAAAGATTGGCTTTGGAAAGACAGATCCTAGCCATAGAAAGGGAAAGACAAGAGATGGGCTTAGGTCCCATCAGTGGTGGCAGCAACATAAATAGGGTCAGAGATTCTCCTGACATGTTGAAAATCCCTAAAGGGATTGTAACTAAATATGAAGATGGTGATGACATCACCAAATGGTTCACAGCTTTTGAGAGGGCTTGTGCAACCAGAAAAGTAAACAGATCTCACTGGGGAGCTCTCCTTCAGGAAATGTTCACTGGAAAGTGTAGGGATAGACTCCTCACACTCTCTGGAAAAGATGCAGAATCCTATGACCTCATGAAGGCTACCCTGATTGAGGGCTTTGTATTCTCAACTGAGGAGAACAGAATTAGGTTCAGGGGGGCTAAAAAAAATCCTCGAGCCAGACCTGGGTTGATTTTGTTTACTTCTCAGTCAAACCACTGGATGGTTGGATTCATGGCAGTGGTGTAAATGATTACGATGGGCTGTACAATTAATTTGTGAAAGAACACCTGTTAAGTAATTGTTTCAATGATAAACTGCATCAGCATCTGGTAGACCTAGGACCAATTTCTCCCCAAGAATTGGGAAAGAAGGTGGACCATTGGGTCAAGACTAGGGTGACCAAGACTTCCACAGGGGGTGACCAAAAGAAAGGGGTCACAAAGACTCCCCAGGGGAAGAGTGTTGAGACATCCAAGGGTAAAAGTAAAGAGTCTTCTACAGGGCCCCAAAAACCTGCTCAGGAGGGAGGGTCCAGAGCCTCTTCACAATCCAATTTTGGATACAAGGGTAAAAACTTTGATCCCAAAAAGGCCTGGTGTTGTAGCTGTAATCAACAGGGACATCAAACTGGAGACAAGACCTGTCCCAAGAAAGGTTCCACTTCAAACTCTACTCCAGCTAACACCGGAATAGCCAGTCTCCAGGTGGGATCAACAGTGTGCCCAGAGCAAATCAGGGTTCACACTGAAGCTACATTAGTCTCCGAGGGTGGGGTGGACTTAGCCACACTGGCTGCCTGGCCCCCTAATATGCAAACATACAGGCAGCAACTCTTGATTAATGGGATTAGTGTAGAAGGCCTGAGGGATACAGGTGCCAGTGTCACCATGGTGACAGAGAAACTGGTTTCCCCTTGTCAATACCTGGCTGGACAAACGTATCCAGTCACCAACGCTGACAATCAGACTAAAGTACATCCCATGGCTATGGTAACTTTAGAGTGGGGAGGGGTCAATGGCCTGAAACAGGTGGTGGTCTCCTCAAATATCCCTGTAGACTGTTTGCTTGGAAATGACCTGGAGTCCTCAGCATGGGCTGAAGTAGAACTCAAAACCCATGTAGCCATGCTGGGTATCCCTGAACTGGTGTGTGTCAAGACAAGGGCACAGTGCAAGGCTCAGGGTGAAAAAGTGGTGTTGGAGCCTGGAATAATGGCCCAACCCTCCAAGAGGAAAGGAAAGAAGACTGGGGAACCAGCTTCAACACAAAAAAAGAAAAATAACCTCTCTTCCCAGGAAGAAGTTCTGCCCTCTGAGGGAACTGAGCCCATGGAGTTGGAACCTTATCAGGTTGAACTCTTAGGACCAGGGGACCCACAAGGGAACAGTTGTGTAAGGGGCAAGAAACATGTCCCTCTCTTGAAGGCCTTAGGCAGCAAGCTGCTGAAGAGACCAAAGGAAAAATCATTGGAACATAGTCTATTGGGAAGATGGACTCCTCTACACTGAGGCAAGAGATCCCAAACCTGGTGCCACTAGGAGAGTAGTAGTGCCTCTGGAGTTTAGGGAGTTCATTCTAACCTTAGCTCATGATATTCCACTTGCTGGGCATTTGGGACAAACCAAGACTTGGGAAAGGTAAGTTAACCATTTCTATTGGCCCAACATGTCCCAGAAGGTAAAGGAGTTTTGTGTCTACTATGCCACCTGTCAAGCCAGTGGTAAGACAGGTGGACACCCAAAGGCCCCCCTCATTCCACTTCCAGTGGTGGGGGTCCCCTTTGAAAGAGTGGGTGTGGACATAGTAGGTCGACTTGAACCTCCCACAGCCTCAGGGAACCAGTATATCCTAGTGGTAGTGGATCATGCCACTAGGTACCATGAAGCAATTCCCCTTAGGTCCACCACTGCCCCTGCAGTAGCTAAAGCACTCGTTGGTATCTTTACCAGAGTGGGATTTCCTAAGGAGGTGGTGTCTGACAGGGGTACCAACTTCATGTCAGCATACCTGAAACATATGTGGAATGAGTGTGGGGTGACTTAACAATTCACCATACCATCCACAAACCAATGGCCTTGTAGAAAGATTTAACAAGACATTGAAAGGCATGATCATGGGGCTCCCTGAAAAGCTCAAAAGAAGATGGGATGTCCTCTTGCCATGTCTGCTTTTCGCCTACAGAGAGGTGCCTCAGAAGGGAGTAGGGTTTTCCCCCTTTGAACTTCTGTTTGGCCATCCTGTAAGGGGACCACTAGCTCTTGTAAAAGAAGGCTGGGAGAGACCTCTTCATGAGCCTAAACAAGATATAGTGGACTATGTACTAGGCCTAAGTTCCAGGATGGCAGAGTACATGGAAAAGGCAAGCAAAAACCTTGAGGCCAGCCAACAACTCCAGAAGATGTGGTATGACCAAAAGGTTGCTATGGTTGAATTTCAGCCAGGGCAGAAAGTCTGGGTTCTGGAGCCTGTGGCTCCCAGGGCACTTCAGGACAGATGGAGTGGCCCTTACCCAGTGCTAGAAAGGGTCAGGTCACCTACCTGGTAGACCTAGGCACTAGCAGGACCCCCAAAAGGGTGATCCATGTGAACCGCCTCAAACTCTTTCATGACAGGGCAGATGTGAATCTGTTGATGGTAACAGATGAGAACCAGGAAGCTGAGAGTGAACCTCTCCCTGATCACCTCTCCACAGACCCTAAAGATGGCTCAGTAGATGGAGTGATCTATTCAGACACCCTCTCTGGCCAACAGCAATTTGACTGTAAGAAAGTCTTGCAACCGTTTGCTGAGCTCTTTTCCCTAACCCCTGGTCAGACACACCTGTGTACCCATGATGTGGACACAGGAAACAGCATGTCTGTCGAAAACAAACATTTCAGACAGTCTGATCAAGTTAAGGAAAGCATCAAGGTGGAAGTCCACAAGATGCTGGAATTGGGAGTCATTGAGCACTCTGATAGCCCCTGGGCTAGCCCAGTGGTCTTAGTCCCCAAACCTCTCACCAAGGATGGAAAAAGAGAGATGAGGTTTTGTGTGGACTACAGAGGTCTTAATTCTGTCACCAAGACAGATGCCCATCCCATTCCAAGGGCAGATGAATTAATTGACAAACTAGGTGCTGCCAGATACTTAAGTACCTTTGACTTGACAGCAGAGTACTGGCAAATCAAAATGGCACCAGGAGCAAAAGAAAATACAGCATTCTCCACACCTGATGGGCACTATCAGTTTACTGTTATGCCCTTTGGTTTAAAGAATGCCCCTGCCACCTTCCAAAGGTTGGTGAATCAAGTCATTGCTGGTTTGGAGTCCTTTAGTACAGCTTATCTTGATGATATTGCTGTCTTTAGCTCCAGCTGGCAGGATCACCTGGTCCACCTGAAGAAGGTTCTGAAGGCCCTGCAAGCAGCAGGCCTCTCTATCCAGGCATCCAAATGCCAGATAGGGCAGGGAACTGTGGTTTACTTGGGACACCTTGTAGGTGGAGGCCAAGTTCAGCCACTCCAACCCAAGATCCAGACTATTCTGGAATGAGTAGCTCCAAAAACCCAGACTCAAGTCATGGCATTCCTTGGCTTGGCTGGGTACTACAGGAGGTTTGTGAAGGGATATGGATCAATAGTGACACCCCTCACAGAACTTACCTCCAAGAAAATGCCCAAGAAGGTAAACTGGACTGTAGAATGCCAACAGGCCTTTGACACCCTGAAACAAGCTATGTGCACAGCACCAGTTCTAAAAGCTCCAGATTACTCCAAGCAGTTCATTGTGCAGACTGATGCCTCTGAACATGGGATAGGGGCAGTTTTGTCCCAAACAAATGATGATGGCCTCGACCAGCCTGTTGCTTTCATTAGAAGGAGGTTACTCCCCAGGGAGCAGCGTTGGAGTGCCATTGAGAGGGAGGCCTTTGCTGTGGTTTGGTCCCTGAAGAAGCTGAGACCATACCTCTTTGGTACTCACTTTGTAGTTCAAACTGACCGCAGACCTCTCAGATGGCTAATGCAAATGAAGGGTGAAAATCCAAAACTGTTGAGGTGGTCCATCTCCCTACAGGGAATGGACTTTATATTGGAACACAGACCTGGGACTGCCCATTGCCAATGCAGATGTCCTTTCCAGGTTCTTCCACTTAGAAAATGAAGACTCTCTTGGGAAAGGTTAGTCTCATCCTCTTTCGTTTGGGGGGGTGGGGGGTTGTGTAAGGAAATGCCTCCTTGGCATGGTTACCCCCTGACTTTTTGTCTTTGCTGATGCCAAGTTATGGTTTGAAAGTGTGCTGAGGCCTGCTAACCAGGCCCCAGCACCAGTGTTCTTTCCCTAAAACTGTACCTTTGTCTCCACAATTGGCATACCTTGGCATCCAGGTAAGTCCCTTGTAACTGGTACCCCTGGTACCAAGGGCCCTGATGCCAGGGAAGGTCTCTAAGGGCTGCAGCATGTCTTATGCCACCCTGGGGACCCCTCACTCAGCACAGACACACTGCTTGCCAGCTTGTGTGTGCTGGTGGGGAGAAAATGACTGAGTCGACATGGCACTCCCCTCAGGGTGCCATGCCAACCTCACACTGCCTATGGCATAGATAAGTCACCCCTCTAGCAGGCCTTACAGCCCTAAGGCAGGGTGCACTATACCATAGGTGAGGGCATAGGCGCATGAGCACTATGCCCCTACAGTGTCTAAGCAAAACCTTAGACATTGTAAGTGCAGGGTAGCCAAAAGAGTATCTGGTCTGGGAGTCTGTCAAACACGAACTCCACAGCACCATAATGGCTACACTGAAAACTGGGAAGTTTGGTATCAAACTTCTCAGCACAATAAATGCACACTGATGCCAGTGTACATTGTATTGTGAAATACACCTTTGAGGGCATCTTAGAGATGTCCCCTGAAAACATACCCGACTTCCAGTGTGGGCTGACTAGTTTTGCCAGCCTGACACACACCAGACATGTTGCTGGCCACATGGGGAAGAGTGCCTTTGTCACTCTGTGGCTAGTAACAAAACCTGTACTGGGTGGAGGTGCTTCTCACCTCCCTTTGCAGGAACTGTAACACCTGGCGGTGAGCCTCAAAGGCTCACCCCCTTTGTTACAGTGCCACAGGGCATTCCAGCTAGTGGAGATGCCCGCCCCCTCTGGCCACGGCCCCACTTTTGGCGGCAAGGCCGGAGGAGATAATGAGAAAAACAAGGAGGAGTCACTGGCCAGTCAGGACAACCCCTAAGGTTTCCTGAGCTGAGGTGACTCTGACTTTTAGAAATCCTCCATCTTGCAGATGGAGGATTCCCCTAAAAGGATTAGGGATGTGCCCCCTCCTCTCAGGGAGGAGGCACAAAGAGGGTGTAGCCACCCTCAGAGCTAGTAGTCATTGGCTACTAACCCCCCAGACCTAAACACACCCATAAATTGAGTATTTAGGGCCCCCCAGAACCAAGCAAGATAGATTCCTGCAACCTGAAGACGAAGAAGGACTGCTGACCTGAAGCCCTGCAGAGAAGACTGAGACACCAACTGCTTTGGCCCCAGCTCTACCGGCCTCTCTCCCCACTTCAAAAGAACTGCAACAGCGACGTGTTCCCCAGGGTCCAGCGACCTCTGAAGCCTCAGAGGACTACCCTGTATCTAAAAGGACCAAGAACTCCCGAGGACAGCGGCTCTGCTCCAAAGAAGAAACAACTTTGCAACAAAGAAACAACTTTTAAAGGACTGCACGTTTCCCGCCGGAAGCGTGAGACTTTCCACTCTGCACCCGACGCCCCTGGCTCGACCTGCGGAAAACCAACACTACAGGGAGGACTCCCTGGCGACAGTGAGCCTGTGAGTAGCCAGAGTTGAGCCCCCACAGCGACACCTGCAGAGGGAATCCAGAGGCTCCCCCTGACCGCTTGCTTCAAAGAACCCGACGCCTGGTAAACAGACTGCACCCGCAGCCCCCAGGACCTGAAGGATCCGACCTCCAGTGCAGAAGCGACCCCCAGGTGGCCCTCTCCCATGCCCAGGTGGTGGCTACCCCGAGGAGACCCCCTTGCCTGCCTGCTTCGCTGAAGAGACCACTGGGTCTCCCATTGAACTCCATTACAAACCTGACGCCTGTTTGCACTCTGCACCCAGCCGCCCCTGTGCCGCTGAAGGTGTACTTTCTGTGCTGACTTGTGTCCCCCCCCTCGGTGCCCTACAAAACCCCCCTGGTCTGCCCTCCGAAGTCGTGGGTACCTATCTGCTGGCAGACTGGAACCGGGGCACCCCCTTCTCCATTGAAGCCTATGTGTTTTGGGCACCACTTTGACCTCTGCACCTGAGCGGCCCTGAGCTGCTGGTGTGGTAACTTTGGGGTTGCCCTGAAACTCCAACGGTGGGCTACTTTGGACCCAACTTTGAACCCTGTAAGTGCTTTACTTACCTGCGAATCTAAACAATACTTACCTCCACCAGGAAGTGTCCAATTTTAAAATAGCTTATTCCCATTTTTGCCAAAACTGTACATGCTATTGTGATGATTCCAAGTTCCTAGGATACCTGAGTGAAATACCTATCATTTAAAGTATTGTTTGTAAATCTTGAACCTGTGGTTCTTAAAATAAACTAAGAAAATATATTTTTCTATATAAAAACCTATTGGCCTGGAGTTGTCTTTGAGTGTGCGTTCCCCATTTATTGCCTGTGTGTGTACAACAAATGCTTAACACTACCCTCTGATAAGCCTACTGCTCGACCACACTACCACAAAATAGAGCATTAGAATTATGTCTTTTTGCCACTATCTTACCTCTAAGGGGAACCCTTGGACTCTGTGCATGCTATTTCTTACTTTGAAATAGTACATACAGAGCCAACTTCCTACACAGATCTCTTCCTCTTCTTTGAGGCCACTGAGGTATCACTGTCTTCTTCATCAGAGAGAGACTCTCTGGACTTACATCTCTGGAGCCAAAGGAGGAGTCTGGCTTCTCTATCTCTGAAAGTCTTGCTGGGAAATGATCTACAGATCTTGCAGTCTTTCACCTTATGCTCTGGGTGAAGACAGTAGATGAAGTCCTTGTGAGGATCCTCACAATGCAGCCTTAGCTTACCACAGGTGCTGCAAGGTCTAAATAAACCTTTCTTAGCTGTAGACAGGACGGGAAACGTGTGGTCTTTAAAAGTCCCACTCGAGCTACCACCTCCAAGAAGATTAAGAAATCATCAAGCTCCCTGCCACTGTCGGCATCTAAGATCTCGACATCGTCGACGGCACAGTCGATGAGCGCATCGTCGACGGCAGGTTTCGCTTCATCGACTACTACGGCGACAGCGACGTTTATAGCTCCATCGTTGCCCATGATCATAACGTCACCATTGTCTTCAACATCTATAACGTCTGTGAGTCTGAAGTATGGTCCTTCAGCTATAAAGATTTTAAAGAGACCGTAGATGGAGAAAAAAGTAAGGTTCGATGGCATCTGTCGCTGGAGATACACATGTTTTGCATAGCTCGCCATCTGGTGTTGGGTCGGAGTGTTACAAGTTGTTTTTCTTCGAAGTCTTTCGAGTCACGGGACCGAGTGACTCCTCCTTTTGTCTCCATTGCGCATGGGCGTCGACTCCATCTTCGATTGTTTTTTTTTCCGCCATCGGGTTCGGACGTGTTCCTGTCGCTCCGAGTTTCGGAACGGAAAGTTAGCTATCTATCGGAAGATTACGTCGGTATTGTTGCGTTCGGGATCGGCTTAGATAGAATCGACACCGCATCGAAGTTCGGAGAGCTCCGGTGCCCTTCGGGGTAGCTTTCGATCCCCCGTCGGGGCCTGGTCGGCCCGACCGCGTGTCTGACATCGCAGATGGAACGGACCCTGTTTCGTTTCTGTCCCAAATGCCACAACAAATACCCGTATTCAGACCAACATTTGGTCTGTAACCTGTGCCTGTCGCCTGAGCACAGTGAAGAGACTTGCGAGGCCTGTCGTGCGTTCCAGTCCCGAAAAACACTCCGTGACCGTCGAGCCAGAAGACTTCAGATGGCGTCCACGCCGACAGCACACCAAGAGTTCGAGGAACATGAGGAGGAAGAGGCCTTCTCGATCCACGAATCGGACTCCGAAGAATTCGACGATCCAAGAACTGTGAGTAAGACGTCCAAGGCAACACACAAGAAAAGTGACAAGGCCCAGGGGACGCCACTGCCACCAGGCCATGGCTCGACCCATAAATTCGGTGACCGACCGTCGGCACCGAAAAAGGCCGAAACAGTGCCGAGATCGTCCGACTCCGGTCGAGACACCGGCACGCAGCCTGCTCGGGACCGAGACAGTGCTGCTGAAAGGGATCGACGCCGAGAAAGAGGTGCCGAGACGGCTCGACGCCGAGACAGTGGCACCGAGGAAGATCGACGCCGAGAGGTTTCGACTCCCAAAAAGAAAAAAGTCACCTCGGAGCCGAAAAAGAGTACAGACAGGGTTTCGGTGCCAAAACGAGCCGCAACCGATCCAGTTACCGGTTCCTATTCAGAGGAACAATCACTGTCCTCTCAGATGCGAAAGCATAGATTTGAGGAGGAGTTGCAATCCACCGAAGTGGACCATACGCAGAAACGTATTTTCATACAGGAAGGAACAGGGAAAATAAGCACCCTTCCCCCAATTAGAAGGAAAAGGAGACTGGAGTTTCAAACAGACCAAGCACCACAAACAAAATTGGTGAAAAAGGTAACTCCGCCACCCTCTCCTCCACCTGTAACTAACGTTTCACCAGCACAAACTCCATCACATTCCCCGGCTCACACCACCGCGAGCCAAGGTGACCAAGACCAGGACGCTTGGGACTTATACGACGCCCCAGTGTCGGACAACAGTCCAGAGGCGTATCCCACAAAGCCCTCACCACCAGAAGACAGCACGGCTTATTCACAAGTGGTGGCTAGAGCGGCAGAGTTCCACAACGTAAACCTCCACTCAGAACCAGTCGAGGATGACTTCTTATTCAACACCCTCTCCTCCACCCACAGCTCCTACCAAATGCTACGGCTAAGCAAAAAACATCTTCAAGGAGCCGGTCAAGAGTAGGGCAATAACACCAAGGGTGGAAAAGAAATATAAAGCACCTCCTACAGACCCTGTTTTCATCACCTCACAGCTGCCACCAGATTCCGTCGTAGTAGGAGCTGCTCGCAAGAGAGCCAACTCCCACACATCTGGGGATGCACCACCCCCAGATAAAGAGAGCCGCAAGTTCGATGCAGCTGGAAAGAGAGTCGCAGTACAGGCTGCAAAGGGCACATCGCTAACTCCCAAGCACTACTTGCGCGCTATGACAGAGCCCATTGGGACGAGATGCAACACCTCATTGAGCATCTACCCAAGGAAATGCAAAAGAGGGCGAAGCAGGTGGTTGAGGAAGGACAGAACATATCAAATAATCAGATACGCTCCTCTATGGACGCAGCGGACACAGCTGCGAGAACAATTAACACATCTGTGACTATAAGAAGGCACGCATGGCTACGAACGTCTGGTTTTAAACCAGAGATACAGCAGGCAGTGCTCAATATGCCATTCAATGAAAAAGAACTGTTCGGACCAGAGGTGGACACGGCAATTGAGAAACTGAAAAAGGACACTGACACTGCTAAAGCCATGGGCGCACTCTACTCCCCGCAGAGCAGAGGCACTTACTGCACCTTCCGCAAGACAACCTTTAGAGGGGGGTTTCGGGGTCAGGCCACACAAGCCAGCACCTCACAGACAACACCGTCCAGCTACCAGGGACAGTATCAGAGGGGAGGCTTTCGGCGGCCAATACAGAGGACAATTCCCTAGGAATAGGGGAATATTTCAAAGCCCCAAAACCCCTACAACCAAGCAGTGACTCAGATGTCACTCACCCCCCCCACACAACACCAGTGGGGGGAAGAATAGGTCATTATTACCAAGCATGGGAGGAAATAACTACAGACACTTGGGTCTTAGCAATTATCCAACATGGTTATTGCATAGAATTTCTACAATTCCCTCCAAACATACCACCAAAAGCACAGAATTTATCAAAACAGCATTCAGACCTTCTGGAAACAGAAGTTCAAGCATTATTGCAAAAGAACGCAATAGAACTAGTACCAAAGACACAAATAAATACAGGAGTTTATTCACTGTACTTCTTAATACCAAAAAAGGACAAAACACTGAGACCAATCATAGACCTCAGAACACTAAACACCTACATCAAATCAGAACACTTTCACATGGTCACGCTACAAGAGGTGTTACCATTGCTAAAGCAGCAAGAGTACATGACAACCTTAGATCTCAAAGACGCGTATTTCCATATACCAATACATCAGTCGCACAGGAAATACCTCAGGTTTGTATTCAAAGGAATACATTACCAATTCAAAGTATTGCCGTTTGGTTTAACAACCGGGCCAAGAGTCTTTACAAAATGCCTAGCAGTAGTGGCTGCACACATCAGAAGGCAGCAAATACACGTATTCCCGTATCTAGACGACTGGCTAATCAAGACCAACTCACTGACAAGGTGCTCACACCACACAGATCAAGTCATACAAACCCTCTACAAACTCGGTTTCACCATCAACTATGCAAAATCACACATTCTGCCGTGCAAAGTACAACAATTTCTAGGAGCCATAATAGACACAACAAAAGGATTAGCCACTCCAAGTCCACAGAGAATTCAAAATTTCAACAAAATCATACAGCGCATGTACCCAACACAGAGAATACAAGCAAAAATGATATTACAACTCCTAGGCATGATGTGCTCATGCATAGCCATTGTCCCGAACGCAAGACTGCACATGAGGCCCTTACAACAGTGCCTAGCATCGCAATGGTCACAAGCACAGGGTCACCTTCTAGATCTGGTGTTGATAGACCGCCAAACATACCTCTCGCTTCTATGGTGGAACAGTATAAATTTAAACAAAGGGCGGCCTTTCCAAGACCCAGTGCCACAATACATAATAACGACAGATGCTTCCATGACGGGGTGGGGAGCACACTTCGATCAACACAGCATACAAGGACAATGGGACGTACATCAAACAAAACTTCACATAAATCACCTAGAACTGCTAGCAGTTTTTCAAGCACTAAAAGTATTCCAACCAATCATAACTCACAAGTACATTCTTGTCAAAACAGACAACAATGTATTATCTAAACAAACAGGGGGGGACACACTCACCGCAGCTGAGCCTCCTAGCACAAAAGATATGGCGCTGGGCAATTCACAACCACGTTCACCTAATAGCACAGTTTATTCCAGGGATCCAAAATCAACTTGCAGACAATCTCTCTCGAGATCACCAACAGGTCCACGAATGGGAGATTCACCCCCAAATTCTAAACACTTACTTCAAACTTTGGGGAACACCTCAAATAGACTTATTTGCAACGAAGGAGAACGCAAAATGCCAAAACTTCGCATCCAGATACCCACACAGGCAGTCCCAAGGCAATGCCCTATGGATGAACTGGTCAGGGATATTTGCGTACGCTTTTCCCCCTCTCCCTCTCATTCCATATCTAGTAAACAAATTGAGTCAAAGCAAGGCAACCTTGGTACACAACACTGCTAGACCTATCAGTAGTACCCCACATCAAGTTCCCCAACAGGCCAGATCTGTTAACGCAACACAAACAACTGATCAGGCATCCAAACCCAGCATCGCTGAATCTAGCAATCTGGCTCCTGAAATCCTAGAATTCGGACACTTAAACCTCACACAAGAATGTATGGAAGTCATAAAGCAAGCTAGAAGACCATCCACTAGACACTGTTATGCAAGCAAATGGAAAAGGTTTGTTTGCTACTGCCATCAGAATCAAATCCAACCAATACACGCATCTCCAAAGGATATAGTGGGCTACTTACTACACTTACAAAAATCGAACCTGGACTTCTCTTCCATTAAGATACACCTCTCAGCAATATCTGCATACCTGCAGATTACCCATTCAACTTCACTATTTAGGATACCTGTCATTAAAGCGTTTATGGAAGGCCTCAAAAGAATTATACCACCACGGACACCACCCGTTCCTTCATGGAACCTTAACATCGTCTTAACAAGGCTCATGGGTCCACCCTTTGAACCTATGCATTCTTGCGAAATACAATTCCTAACCTGGAAAGTTGCATTTCTCATCGCCATCACATCTCTAAGAAGAGTAAGTGAGATTCAGGCGTTTACAATACAAGAACCTTTTATCCAACTACACAAAAATAAGGTAGTCCTAAGGACTAATCCTAAATTTTTACCGAAGGTTATTTCACCATTCCACCTAAATCAAACGGTGGAACTACCAGTATTCTTCCCACAGCCAGATTCCGTAGCTGAGAGGGCACTACATACATTAGATGTCAAAAGAGCATTAATGTACTACATTGACAGAACAAAGAACATCAGGAAAACTAAACAGCTATTTATTTCATTCCAAAAACCTCATGCAGGAAACCCAATATCAAAACAAGGTATAGCCAGATGGATAGTTAAGTGCATCCAAATCTGCTACCTTAAAGCAAAACGACAGCTGCCCATTACACCAAGGGCACACTCAACCAGAAAGAAAGGTGCCACCATGGCCTTCCTAGGAAATATTCCAATGCACAAAATATGTAAGGCAGCCACATGGTCTACGCCTCACACATTCACCAAGCACTACTGTGTAGATGTGTTATCTGCACAACAAGCCACAGTAGGTCAAGCCGTGCTAAGAACCTTATTTCAAACCACTTCCACTCCTACAGGCTAAACCACCGCTTTTGGGGAGTTAACTGCTTACTAGTCTATGCAAAACATGTGTATCTCCAGCGACAGATGCCATCGAACTGAAAATGTCACTTACCCAGTGTACATCTGTTCGTGGCATCAGTCGCTGAAGATTCACATGTACCCACCCGCTTCCCCGGGAGCCTGTAGCAGTCCGGAAGTTAACTTAAGCTTTGTACATTTGTAAATATATAATTTAAACCTTAAATAGGTACATACTTAGTCACTCCATTGCATGGGCACTATTACTACAACACAACTCCTACCTCACCCTCTGCGGGGAAAACAATCGAAGATGGAGTCGACGCCCATGCGCAATGGAGACAAAAGGAGGAGTCACTCGGTCCCGTGACTCGAAAGACTTCTTCGAAGAAAAACAACTTGTAACACTCCGACCCAACACCAGATGGCGAGCTATGCAAAACATGTGAATCTTCAGCGACTGATGCCACGAACAGATGTACACTGGGTAAGTGACATTTTCAATCTCTATCGTCGACGTGCACACCGTTGACATCAGGGTCTATGGGCAAGCTGCAAAGAATATTGTCGACGACGGTTCCACTGACCGCAGTGTCAACGACGACAAGAAGATCTGCTTCACCGTCGATGACCACACCTTCCACAACCACGCCTTCGACTGCACCACCATCGACGACCGCACTGTCAACAGGTCAGATTTCTGAATCAACACCTATAGAATCTGGAGAATCTTTTTTCTTGCCTTTGAGAATTCCGTCAATAAGACGAAAGTCCAGTAAACAGACTCTTTTACCCTCTCATAGGTCACCTAGTAAGGTATCGCCGGAACCTCCACAACATCTTTTTGATGACGATGACGACATACTCGGACGATGGTCTGTTTCCGGTTGCACGTAGACCTTCAGGCCTGCAAATAAAATGCCAAGACGAAGATGATGAAGCAGAGAGTGAACAGTTATATATAGGACACTCCTTGCAGGAGCAGAGGCAGTCCGGAGCTCAAGAGTTGGAACAAAACGATCCAAATGCCAGTATCATTGATTGCCAACCTTCAACATATGATGCAGGATTATTATTCTAGGTTTCCTCCACTGGGTTCAACCACTCCTCTGCAACCTCTGCCAATAACGCTGAGCCCCCCCAATCAGCCATCAGAGTCTGTTGGACCTGTTCCAGTCCCATCATTAGGTCAGGATAATGATCCGCCCTCGTCGGATGACGAACAAGGAGAGGGCGAAATACAGGACACAGAATCACTTCTCCAGGAATAGGACGAGTATCAAACTCAGACGCCTTCCCCTTCTACACGACCACCGGTTGATTTCCCACCACAAGACTGGTGGCTTCCATAGTTTGATGGAGAGAGCAGCAAAGAGATTCCAACTACCCATAACGTCTAAGCAGTCGGATTGTTTCCGCTAAGATTTTAAGGAGGACACTAGGAAATCGGTTCGAGCAATACCGATTGTTGACTTTATTTGGGAGGAGGGCCTTAAGGTCATGCAGACCCCGTCTTCCATCCCAGCGGTGCTGCCAAGGCTGGACAAGAAATACAAAGCGCCAGACAACTCACCAGCCTGCTTAGTTGGTCACCCTGAACCTGAATTGGTGATATCTCAGGCAGCCCAGCGTAGGTCCAGGAATCCGTCTTCCCCTCTTGCAGCACCCCCGGATAGAGAAGGGCAGCGGTTAGATTCAATTGGAAAGAAGTTTTAAACTATGGCGGCCACCACGGTCAGATCAGCGAACTCCCTAGCAATCTTGGGAAGATACGACCGTCAGATTTGGTCTGACATATCCCAGTTCATCGACCTCCTGCCTGAGGATAATAGAGCGGAAGCGCGTAAAATATTACAGGAAGGTGAGAAGATCTCTCCAGAGATTTTAGATTGTGATATCGATGTCTCATTTACAGGTTTACGCCAGTTAGCTGGGGCTGCTGTACTGAGACGTCCGGGGTGGCTGAAAGCTACATCTTTTCTCCCAGAAGTGCAACTGAGGATCCTAGATATCTCTTACGATGGAGAATTATTATTTGGCAAGCACGTCGATGATGCCCTGCAATCGTTAAAGGCAGACATGGAAACAGCTAGATCCCTGGTTACGCTACAATTTAAAAGGCAGTCCTTTCGAGGAGCAAGAAGAAGAGGGCCTACTCTTACAGGGCTGGATCAGATCAGTATCGGCAGTATCAGCCCTACCAAACTCAATTTCGCACCAACATTTGCCAACAGCAGCCGCACGCTTATTGGCAACCATCATCTGCACCCTTCCAGTAAACCACAAGGGGAAAATCCTCTTATAAGGGCAAGGACGCGGCGAGAAAGCACTGACCTCCATCAGTTGCCTGCACCCAACCCCTATCCCAGCACTCTGATAGGGGGCAGAATTTCCAACTTCTTCCACCAATGGTCCCGGATCACATCAGACAGATGTGTCCTCGATATTGTCAACAAGGGACACACACTAGAGTTTCATCACTCTCTTCCGCAAGTGCCACCAGGAGGAACCCCACCTGCCCATCTAAAAGAACTCCTAGTACAGATTGCCATCATGATAGACAAGGGAGCAATAGAGATCGTACCGAACACTCAGAGGGTATCTGGCTTCTAATCTCGCTTCTTCCTCATACGGAAACAGACAGGAGATTGGTGACCTATTTTAGACCTTCGCTCTCTGAACAAATTCTTCAAAAGACAATCGTTTTGTATGATCACCCTTCAAGATGTGCTACGATTACTCAACCAAAGAGATTTCATGGCGTCCTTGGATCTCCAGGACGCATACTTTCACATCCCTATTCATCCCAGTCACAGGAAATTCTTAGGGTTCAAGGTTGCAGGCACCCATTACCAGTTCAGAGTGTTAACTTTTGGCCTCAGATCGGCCCCACGAGTTTTCACCAAGGTTCTGGCACCAGTTGCAGCCTTCCGCAGGCAGTTGGGAATCCAGGTGTTCCCGTATTTGGACGACTGGCTAATAAAAGCACGAACCACGTCCAAGGTGGCCAGAGACACAGAAAGATGCTTATCCCTCTTCAAGGTGTTGGGACTAACAGTCAACTACCTGAAGTCTCACCTAGATCCGTCGAACAACATCACCTTTCTAGGGGCTGTTTTGGACACAGAGCGAGCAAGAGCTTTTGCTTCACAGGACAGACAAAAAACTTCAAAACCTAGAAAGCTGTCTCAGCAGAAGAAGGTACACTTCTGTCTGGACTTACAAATCTGTCTGTTCTGGGGATGCTCTCTTCATGCATTCCGTTGATAGAAAACTGTCGCCTTCACATGTGAACACTTCAACAACAATTGGACATTCAGTGGAAACAAAAAAACGGTTCTTTTGACAATATTGTCCAAATAGCCTTACCAGCGGGACAAGCCTTGAATTGGTGGAAAAACACCCCTCTCATCTCAGAAGGTCTATCCTTCCTGAAGGACAAACCAGTCCACATTCTAACAATGGATGCGTCTCTAGAGGGATGGGGCGCACACTTACAGGACCTATCAGTGAGAGGGAGATGGTCCATACAGGAATCAGCACTCCACATCAATATATTGGAATTAAAGGCAGTTTTCCTGGTGCTCAAGACTTTCCTCGCCAAGATCAGAGGTTCCTCTGTGTTGATAAGAATCAACAACACCACAGTCATGCATTACCTCAACAAACAGGGATGTACAAGATCGCAGGCGCTCTCTCTTCAGGAACGATGGCATTGGGTTCTACACCATCATATAACAATCATAGAGGAACACCTCCCAGGAGTTTCTAACATTTTGGCAGATGCGCTAAGCAGAACTTGGACGACCTGTCACGAATGGGAGCTCAACCAGGCAACTCTCGACCGCCTCTTTCTTCGTTGGGGCAAACCCAGTCTAGATCGGTTTGCGATAAGGGAGAACAAAAAATGCCAACACTTTGCAAGCTGGCAACCGCAAAAAAGGTCAAAGGGGAGTGCGTTTTTGATCAAATGGTCAGGGATCTATGCCTATGCTTTTCTGCCGCTCCCACTCAACCCGAAACTTCTTCAAAAGATGAAAAGAAAACCTTGCCGACTACTATTGATTGCTCCCAGATGGCTGCACCAGTTTTGGTTTACGGAGCTGCTACTGCTCTCGGAGCAACCTCACATTCGATTGAGACCAACACCAGACATGCTAACGATGAATCAGAGGCAGGTCCGTCATCCCAACCTGACTTCTCTTTGATTATCAGTCTGGCTCCTGAATTCTAGGAGTTTGGCGGTTTACATATTCCTTCAGACTGTCGAGGTGCTCGTCTGTGCCAGTACGAGGCTCAAGTGGAAGAGATTCTGCATATGGTGCAAAACCTTCAGTGTTCAGCCTCTAAAGTCTTCTCCAGAGCAGATTCTTCTGTATCTTTCTCTCCCACTTGTCTATCAAAGTTAATCTAGCAGCCATCTCTTGTTTCCGCCATACTACAGTTTTACCATCCTTATGGTCAACCAGGATAATAAAGCAATTCCTAAAAGGCTTGTTCAGGATATTTCGTCCGATTCAGCGTCCTCCTACCTGACATCTGAATATTGTGCTGTCCCAATTGATGAGGCATCCCTTTGAGCCTATTCACAATGCCGACCTGAAAAATATCGCTTGGAAGACGGCACTTCTTCTGGCACTTACTTCCGCGAAGAGGGTTAGTGACATTCCAGCATTCACAGTCTCACCACCTTTTCTGCAATTTAAATCAGACATGGTCATTCTGAGGACTAATCCAAAATTAATTCCTAAAGTTCTCTCGATCTTTCATTTGAACAAGCCAGTGGTTTTAAAGACTTTCTTTCCGAACCCTCAAACTCCAGCAGAGCGAGCACTACATTCCCTAGATCTCCAGAGGTGCCTGAAATTCTACATCCAGAAGACTAGCAGCTTTCTAAAAGCTGATCAGTTGTTTATTAGCTATGGTCAACTCACTAAAGGGAATGCTGTTACCAAGCAAACCATAGCACAGTGGATCTCCTCTGCCATACAATTCTGTCACCAGCTAGCGGGAAGACCGCTAACAACCAACATCAAGGTGCAATCCACTAGACCGGTACCTACTTCAGCAGCTCTTCTCACAGGAGTGCCTCTAAACTGGATTTACAGAGCGGCAACATGGACTCACAGCCACACCTTTACTCAACACTACTGCCTGGATGCTGCTGACAGGATGGACGCAGCGGTAGGACAAGCGGTTTTGCGTAATTTATTTGCATAAGGTGAGCCAATAATCTTCTTTACCCACCATCCTTGAATGCTAATATTTCCAGATTGATATTTCTCTTGTATATACATAAGGCATATTTAAAAGATATGGATAAGTATATCTAAATATACCTGTGTGTGTGTGTGTGTGTATATATGTTCGATGGCATGTGTAGCTGCAGATACACATGCTTTGCACATCTAGTGTTGGGCTCGGAGTGTTACAAGTTGTTTTTCTTCGAAGAAGTCTTTTCGAGTCACGAGATCGAGGGACTCCTCCCATTTCGGCTCCATTGCGCATAGGCGTCGCCTCCATCTTAGATTGTTTTCTTTCCGCCATCGGGTTCGGATGTGTTCCTTTTCGCTCCGCGTTTCGGTTCGGAAAGATAGTTAGAATCTCGGAAAATTCGACAGTATTGTTTGCGTTCGGTATCGGGTTAGTTACAACAGATCAACACTGATATTTGAAGAGCTCCGGTGGCCCTTCGGGGTTTTTCAATCCCCCGACGTGGCCTGGTCGGCCCGACCACGTGTCTCTTCAAGGCTAATGGAACGGACCCCATTCTGCTTCTGCCCCAAATGTCACAACAAGTATCCTTATACAGATCAGCACCTGGTCTGTAACTTGTTTGTCTCCAAAACACAAAGAAGATACTTGTGAAGCCTGTCGAGCATTTCGGTCGAGGAAGACATTAAGAGACCGAAGAGCGAGAAGACTGCAGATGGCGTCGGCGCTGACAGGACAAAGACACTTGGAGGAGGAAGAAGAAACCTTTTCCATCGAGGAGTCGGACTCGGATGAGGTCGATCCCGAACAGACGCCTAAAACCGTGAGTAAGACGTCGACACACAAAACTCACGAGAAGACTGCAAAAGCCCAGGGGACGCCACTGCCAGCAGGCCATGGCTTAACCCGAAAAATAGGTGACCGAACATCGGCACCGACAAAGGGCACGCATGTGTCGAAGACATCCGACTCCGGTCGAGATACCGGCACACAGCAGGCTCGACCCTGAGACAGCGGGTCTGAGCAAGTTCGGCACCGAGAGGGCGGCACCGAAACGAGTCGTTACCGAGAGACCGGGACGCTGAAAATAAAAAAAAGTGGCGTCGGAGCCCCAAAAAAACAGCCGAAAAAGTTTCCATTCCGAAACATCGGGCCTCGGAACCGAAATCGGGTTCCTACACAGAGGAAACAGGGACTGTCCTCACAAATGCAAGGACATAAGTTCGGACAAGAACTGGAGTCAATGGAGCCAGACTACACTCAGAGAAGGCTCCACATCCAAAAGGACGCAGGGAAGATAAGTACTCTTCCCCCAATTAGGATGAAAAGAAGATTTGCCTTTCAAGAAAAAGACAAGCAGCCACAGGCAAAGGTGGCAAGACAAATAACACCGCCACCATCTCCACCACGCTAAACGCACACATCACCGGTAGCCACTCCACCACTGATGCAGTCCCCAACTCATACTGGAATGAGTCGGGATGATCCCGACGCATGGGATCTTTATGATGCGCCAGTGTCAGGTAACAGCCCAGACTGTTACCCAGCGAGGCCATCACCACCTGAGGACAGTACAGCCTACACACAAGTGGTGTCAACAGCAGCGGCATTTCATAATGTCACCCTGCATGCAGAGCCTATTGAGGATGACTTTTTATTTAACACACTATCCTCCACTCATAGCCAATACCAAAGCCTCCCTATGCTACCGGGAATGCTAAAACACTCCAAACAGGTGTTTCAGGAGCCTGTGAAGGGCAGGGCCATAACTCCAAGGGTGGAAAAAAAATACAAGCCACCGCCAACAGACCCGGTATATATCACGCAGCAATTAACACCAGATTCTGTGGTAGTAGGGGCAGCTCGCAAGAGAGCAAACTCTCATACCTCGGGAGACGCACCACCTCCAGACAAGGAGAGTCGCCAGTTCGACGCTGCAGGTAAAAGGGTTGCAGCACAAGCGGCCAATCAATGGCGCATTGCCAACTCACAGGCACTGCTGGCAAGATATGATAGGGCTCATTGGGACGAAATGCAACATTTAATTGAACACTTACCCAAAGAGTTCCAGAAAAGGGCACAACAGGTGGTGGAGGAAGGACAGAGTATCTCGAACAATCAGATACGGTCAGCAATGGATGCATCAGATACAGCTGCTAGGACAGTAAATACTGCAGTAACCATAAGGAGACACGCATGGCTGCGTACGTCAGGATTCAAGCCGGAGATACAACAAGCCGTGCTGAATATGCCTTTTAACGGACAGCAGTTGTTTGGGCCGGAGGTGGACACTGGTATCGAAAAACTTAAAAAGGACACTGATACGGCCAAAGCCATGGACGCACTCTACTCCCCACAGAGCAGAGGCACATTTCGCAAAACGCAGTTTAGAGGGGGGTTTCGAGGACAAACTACAGAACCCACAACCTCACAAACAAGGCCCACTTATCAGAGCCAATATCAGCGGGGAAGTTTTCGGGGACAATATAGAGGGGGACAATACCAAAAGAGTAGAGGGAAGTTCCAAAGTCCCAAAACTCCTCAAAACAAGCAGTGACTTCCACATCACAAATCCCCAACACATAACACCTGTGGGTGGGAGACTGACCAAGTTTTACAAACATTGGGAGGAAATAACAACAGACACTTGGGTCCTAGCAATTATCCAGCATAGTTATTGCATAGAATTTCTCAAATTCCCTCCAAACATCCCACCGAAAACACACAATATGTCAAAACAACACATGGACCTTCTAGGAGTAGAGGTCCAAGGGTTGCTACAAAAAGAAGCAATAGAATTAGTACCAATTCATCAGAAAGGAACAGGAGTTTACTCTCTGTACTTTCTCATACTCAAAAAGGACAAGACTCTAAGACCTATATTAGATCTCAGAACGTTAAATACCTACATCAAATCAGATCACTTTCACATGGTGACATTACAGGACGTAATCCCACTGCTCAAACAACAAGACCACATGACAACTCTAGACCTAAAGGATGCATATTTCCATATACCGATAAATCCTTCACACAGAAAGTACCTAAGGTTTGTATTCCAAGGAGTACATTACCAATTCAAGGTGTTGCCATTCAGAATAACAACGGCGCCAAGAGTTTTTACAAAATGCCTGGCAGTAGTGGCCGCACATATCAGAAGGCAACAAATACATGTGTTCCCGTACCTAGACGATTGGTTAATCAAAACCAACACACTAGAACGGTGTTCACAACACACAAGGTATGTTATAGAAGCCCTCCACAAACTAGGTTTCTCAATCAACTACACAAAGTCACACCTTCAGCTGTGTCAAACACAGCAATACTTAGGGGCGACAATCAACACAGCAAAAGGGATTGCCACTCCAAGTCCACAAAGGGTACAGGCATTTCACAATGTAATACAAGCCATGGATCCAAGACAAAAGATACAAGTCAAAATGGTGATGAAACTCCTAGGCATGATGTCCTCATGCATAGCTATTGTCCCAAACGCAAGGTTGCACATGCGGCCCTTACAACAGTGCTTAGCATCACAATGGTCACAGGCACAGGGTCAACTTCTAGATCTAGTGTTGATAGACCGCCAAACATACACCTCGCTTCAATGGTGGAACAATATAAATTTAAACCAATGGCGGCCTTGCCAAGACCCAGTGCCTCAATACGTAATAACAACAGATGCCTCCATGATAGGGTGGGGAGCACACCTCAATCAACACAGCATCCAGGGACAATGGGACACTCAGCAAAGACAGTTTCACATAAATCACTTAGAACTACTGGCAGTATTTCCAGTGTTAAAAGCATTTCAACCCATAATAAGCCACAAACACATTCTTGTCAAAACAGACAACATGACAACGATGTATTACCTAAACAAACAGGGAGGAACACACTCAACACAGTTGTGTCTCCTGGCACCAAGAATATGGCATTGGGCGATTCACAACCACATTCACCTAATAGCACAGTTTATTCCAGGGATTCAGAATCAGTTAGCAGACAATCTCTCTCGGGATCACCAACAAATCCACGAATGGGAGATTCACCCCCAAATACTAAACACTTACTTCCAAAGTTGGGGAACACCACAAATAGACCTATTTGCAACAAAAGAAAACGCAAAATGCCGAAACTTCGCATCCAGGTACCCACAAGATCAGTCTCAGGGCAAAGCGTTATGGATGAGTTGGTCAGGGATATTTGCATACGCTTTTCCCCCTCTCCTTCCATATCTGGTAAACAAATTGAGTCAAAACAAACTCAAACTCATACTAATAGCACCAACATGGGCAAGACAACCTTGGTACACAACACTACTAGACCTCTCAGTAGTGCCTCATGTAAAACTACCAAACAGACCAGATCTGTTAACACAAACAACAGATCAGACACCCAAATCCAGCATCGCTGAATCTAGCAATTTGGCTCCTGAAGTCTTAGAATTCGGACACTTACACCTTACACAGGAATGTATGGAGGTCATAAAACAAGCTAGGAAACCAACCATGAGACATTGCTATGCAAATAAGTGGAAAAGATTTGTTTATTACTGCCATAATAATCAAATCCAGCCATTACACGCATCTGCTAAAGACATTGTAAGCTACTTACTACATTTGCAAAAGTCAATGCTAGCTTTTTCATCCATTAAAATGCATCTTACTGCAATTTCAGCTTATCTGCAAATTACGCACTCAACTTCATTATTTAGGACACCAGTCATAAAAGCGTTTATGGAAGGCCTAAAGAGAATTATACCACCAAGAACACCACCAGTTCTTTCGTGGAACCTCAGCATTGTCTTAACACGACTCATGGGTCCACCTTTCGAACCCATGCACTCTTGTGAAATGCAATACTTAACATGGAAAGTTGCATTTCTAATTGCTATCACATCTCTAAGAAGAGTAAGTGAGATACAAGCATTTACCATACTAGAACCATTTATTCAGATACACAAGCATAAAGTAGTCTTACGAACAAATCCTAAATTGTCAGTGTTCTTCCCAGAGCCAGATTCTGTAGCTGAAAGAGCACTACATACATTAGACATCAAAAGAGCATTAATGTACTACATTGACAGAACAAAACAAATTCGGAAAACAAAACAATTATTTATTGCTTTCCAAAAACCTCAAACAGGAAATCCAATTTCAAAACAAGGCATTGCTAGATGGATAGTTAAATGCATTCAAACTTGTTATCTCAAAGCAAAAAGAGAACTGCCTATTACACCAAAGGCACACTCAACTAGAAAGAAAGGTGCTGCCATGGCCTTTCTAGGAAATTTTCCAATGACTGAAATATGTAAGGCAGCCACATGGTCTACGCCTCATACGTTTACCAAACACTACTGTGTGGATGTGTTAACGGCACAACAGGCCACAGTAGGACAAGCAGTACTACGAACATTGTTTCAGACAACTTCAACTCCTACAGGCTGAACCACCACTTTTGGGGAGATAACTGCTTACTAGCCTATGTAAAGCATGTGTATCTGCAGCTACACATGCCATCGAACGGAAAATGTCACTTACCCAGTGTACATCTGTTCGTGGCATGAGTCGCTGCAGATTCACATGCACCCACCCGCCTCCCCGGGAGCCTGTAGCCGTTTCGAAGTTGATCTTAAACATTTGTAAATATATCACTTTAAACTACATTATGTACATACATATTCACTCCATTGCATGGGCACTATTATTATAATACACAACTCCTACCTCACCCTCTGCGGGGAAAACAATCTAAGATGGAGTCGACGCCCATGCGCAATGGAGCCAAAAAGGGGGGGTGTCCCTCGATCTCATGACTCGAAAAGACTTCTTCGAAGAAAAACAACTTGTAACACTCCGAGCCCAACACTAGATGGCGGGATGTGCAAAGCATGTGAATCTGCAGCGACTCATGCCACAAACAGATGTACACTGGGTAAGTGACATTTTCCATATATATATTCCATATATATATATATGTTCGGTGGCATGTGTAGCTGCAGATTCACATGCTGTGCACTGTTCCTGCCATCTAGTGTTGGGCTCGGAGTGTTCCAAGTTGTTTTTCTTCGAAGAAGTCTTTTCAAGTCACGGGACCGAGTGACTCCTTCCTTTCGGTTCCATTGCGCATGGGCATCGACTCCATCTTAGATTTTCTTTCCACCATCGGGTTCGGACATGTTCCTCTTCGCTCCGGGTATTCGAGTCGGAAAAAGACTAAATTCACCGAAAAGCGTCGGTATTGTTTTCGATCGCGAAACATCTTGCATCGACACCGGCGAAACACACCTTTGGTTGCCCTTCTGGGCTCCCGCGCCCAGCCAGGGCCTGGTCGGCCCGACCGCAGAAAACGTCGAAGCCTAATGGACCAGACCCCGTTCTGATTCTGCCCACAGTGCCACGCCAAGTATCCCTACACAGACCAACACCTGGTCTGTAATCTGTGTTTGTCACCGGACCACCGAGAGGATACTTGTGAGGCCTGTAGGTCCTTCCATTCGAAGAAGACCTTGAGGGATCGAAGGGCGAGGCGACTGCAAATGGCGTTGAAGAGTTCTGAGCACCTCAACGTCGAGGAAGAGGAGATGGCCATCTCCATCCAAGGTTCTGATTCGGACGACTCCGACGCAGACCGACCACCCACAGCAGGCCAGCACGTGAGTACGCCTGCCCCGACCCAAGTCCAGAGTCAGTCCAAAACAAAACTAAAGGCCTCGGGGACACCACTGCCGGAAGGCCATGAATCGACCCACAAGAAATCAAGCGGTGACCAAGCAACACCTTTGGCACCGAAAAAGGCCAAATCCTTGCTGAAGTCTTCGGACTCGAGCCGAGAAACCGTGTCTGAGAAAACTCGACATCGACTCTTCGAGTCGAAGCCTCAAAAGAGTCTTTCGGAGCCGAGGCCTACTGTCAGCATGGGCATTTCAGTGCCGAAAAAAACGTCTTCGGAGCTGAAAAAAGCCTCGTACACCGAGGAACATGGACTCTCAAAACAAATGAAAGAGAGACACAGATTTGAGGAGGAACTTCACCAAATAGAGGAGTTTGATGAAACACAGACAAGGATACAGATCCATAAGGGTACTGGGAAGATCCAAACGGCACCTCCTCTCAAATTCAAAAGGAAACTGGCTTTCCAAGGACGTTCATACACTGAGCAGCCAAAGGCTAAAGTGCCTAGAGAACAATCTCCGCCATGTCAGTTTTCTCCATCACATTCTCCTCCGCATTCTCCTCAGAGAACTATTTCTCCCCTTGCAACACCCACTGCACAGTCACCCACACACACTGCACTCGCAACAGGATACAGACCCATGGGACCTCAATGATGACCCTGTGCCAGACAATGGCCTGGAGTGCTATCCTTCGAAACCCTCTCCACCCGAAAATAGCACCTCCTACACTCAGGTCTTGGCAACGGCGGCTGCATTCCACAGTGTGAGCATGCACACAGAGCCATTAGAGGACGATTTCTTTTTAATACTTTGTCCTCAATGCATGCTTCTTATCAAAGTCTGCCCATGCTCCCAGGCCTGCTTAAACATGCCAAACAACTTTTTCAGACGCCCATGAAGGGAAGACCCATAACACCAAGGGTGGAAAAGAAATACAAGCCACCACCGTCAGACCCAGTATTCATCACCCAGCAGCTGCCCCCAGACTCTGTAGTGGTCAGCTCAGCGAGGAAGAGATCCAACTCGTAGTCATCGGGAGATGCACCACCTCCAGATAAGGAGAGTAAGAAGATCGACGCGGCAGGAAAGAGGGTAGCGTCACATGCTGCCAATCAGTGGCGCATAGCGAACTCTCAAGCCCTCCTCGCACGATATGACAGAGTTCATTGGGACGAGATGAGCGATATTATCCAACATCTCCCCAAGGAATACCAGAAAAGAGCTCATCAAGTGGTAGAGGAGGGACAAACAATATCTAACAATCAAATACGATCTGCATTAGATTCCGCCTACCCTGCTGCAAGAACAGTGAACACTGCAGTGACAATTAGACGCCATGCTTGGCTGAGACCCTCGGGTTTCAAACCAGAGATTCAACAGGCTGTCCTCAACATGCCATTCAATCAGCAACAGCTATTTGGCACACAAGTGGACACAGCCATCGAAAAAATGAAAAAGGACACTGATACAGCCAAAGCGATGGGAGCGCTCTACTCATCCCAATACAGAGGGACATTCAGAAAAACACAGTATTGGGGGTTTTCAGGCCACAGCCATCAGAAACATCCACCTCTCAAACAAAACCCTCCTACCAATCACAATATCAAAGAGGGGGGTTTTGCGGGTCCTTCAGGGGACAATTCCCAAAGTCCAAGGGAAAATTCCAGAGCACAAAGCAGGCCACTAACACCAAGCAGTGACTTGGCCTTCACCTTCCCCCAACACACATCCCCTGTGGGAGGAAGACTGGAAATGTTCCACAATCAATGGTCAGACATAACACGGACACATGGGTACTATCAATTATCCAACATGGTTACTGCATAGAATTCACACATTTTGCTCCAGATATTCCCCCAAAAGCGCACAAACTATTGTCGCAACACCTAACATTGTTACAAACAGAGGTGCAGGCACTTTTAACAAAACAGGCTATAGAACTAGTACCTCATCCACAAAAAGGGGTCTATTCCCTGTACTTCCTTATTCCCAAAAAGTACAAAACTCTAAGACCAATATTAGATCTCAGGACTCTCAACCTATGCATCAAATCAGAACACTTCCACATGGTGACACTACAAGACGTAGTCCCATTACTAAAGCAGGGAGAATACATGTCAACAGTGGACTTGAAAGATGCGTATTTTCACATACCCATCCATCCATCTCACAGAAAATACCTAACGTTTGTTATACAAGGAAAACATTACCAATTCAAGGTATTACCTTTCCGGGATAACAACAGCCCCCGGAGTATTTACAAAATGCCTTGCCGTGGTAGCAGCATACATAAGGAGACAACACATGCATATATTCCCATATCTCTACGATTGGCTAATAAAGGCCAACACTCAACAGCAGTTGCAAAATCACCCACGTTACGTAATAGATACCCTACTAGGGTTTTCTATAAATTACCAAAAGTCACACTTGCAACCATCCCAAACTCAGCAATACTTGGGAGCTACACTCAACACTCAAAAAGCGATAGCAAGTCCAAGCCCACAAAGGGTACAATCATTCCGTACCATGATACCAAAAATACAACCAAATCAGCATTACACAGTCAGATTTGTGATGAGACACCTAGGAATGATGGCATCATGCATCGCAATTGTTCCAAACGCACGGTTACACATGCAGCCCTTACAGCAGTGCCTTGCAAAACAATGGGCACAGGGTCACCTCCAAGATCTAGTGTTGATAGACCGCCAAACACACTATTCGCTTCAGTGGTGGAACCCCATAAATTTAAACAAAGGGCGGCCTTTTCAAGACCCTTTGCCTCACACCATTCTCACAACAGACGCATCAATGATTGGGTGGGGAGCACACATCAACAATCACAGTATACAAGGACAGTGGGACAAACACCAAAAACAGCTACACATAAACCACTTAGAACTACTAGCAGTTTTTCTAGCACTAAAAGCTTTTCAACCTCTTCTAGCTCACAAACACATTCTTGTCAAAACAGACAATGTGACAACAATGTACTACTACCACCAGGCATTGCTATGCTAATAAATGGAAAAGATTTGTTTTCTACTGCCAAGCAAAACACATCACACCATTGGATGCTTCCATACAGGACATCATAGGATATTTACTACACCTACAAAAAGCAAATCTTGCCTTTTCATCCATCAAAATACACCTGACTGCAATTTCGGCTTAATTGCAAATTAAACACGCAAAATAATTATTTAGAATACCAGTCATTAAACCCTTCATGGAAGGACTAAAGCGGATCATACCTCCAAGAACTCCACCAGTACCCGCGTGGAACTTTAATATTGTACTTACACAACTCATGCGTCCACCTTTTGAACCCATGCATTCTTGTCAAATCCAATTCTTGACTTGGAAAGTGGCATTTCTAATAGCTATCACTTCATTACGAAGAGTTAGTGAAATACAGGCTTTCACTATTGAGGAACCCTTTATACAAGTACACAAACATAAAGTTGTTCTCCGCACAAATCCAAAATTTCTACCAAAAGTCATTTCACCGTTTCATTTGAACCAAACAGTGGAACTCCCAGTCTTCTTCCCACAGCCAGACTCAGTAGCAGAGAGAGCACAGCATACATTAGATATAAAAAGAGCTGTAATGTACTATATAGACAGAACAAAACCATTTCGTAAAACTAAACAATTGTTCGTCGCATTCCAGAAACCCCATGCTGGGATCCCTATATCCAAACAAGGCATAGCCAAATGGATAGTTAAATGTATACAAACTTGTTACCTTAAAGCCAAAAGAGAACTAATCATTACACCAAAGGCACACTCCACTAGAAAGAGACGGAGCAACAATGGCCTTTCTACGTAACATTCCAGTGACAGAGATTTGTAAGGCAGCCACTTGGTCCACACCTCATACTTTGACCAAACACTACTGTGTAGATGTGTTAGCAACACAACAAGCCACAGTAGGACAGGCTGTCCTAAGAACATTATTTCAAACTTCAACTCCCACAGGCTGACCACCGCTTTCGGGAGGATTACTGCTTTGTATTCTATGCACAGCATGTGTATCTGCAGCTACACATGCCACAAACTGAAAATGTTACCCAGTGTACATCTGTTCGTGGCATGTTCCGCTGCAGATTCACATGCGCCCTCCCACCTCCACGGGAGCCTGTAGCCGTTTAAGTTGCAATTAACATAGTATATATGTAAATAAAGATTCTATTACCTCAAACTATGTACATACATATCTATTCCATTACATGGACATCTTTACTATTCTCATTCTACCACTCCTACCTCACCCTCTGCGGGAAAACAATCTAAGATGGAGTCGATGCCCATGCGCAATGGAGCCGAAAGGGAGGAGTCACTCGGTCCCATGACTCGAAAAGACTTCTTCGAACACAACAACTTGTAACACTCCGAGCCCAACACTAGATGGCAGGAACAGTGCACAGCATGTGAATCTGCAGCGGAACATGCCACGAACAGATGTACACTGGGTAAGTGACATTTTATTTATATATATATATATATATATATATATGTTCAATGGCATGTGTCGCTGCAGATACACATGCTGTGCACATCCCGCCATCTGGTGTTGGGCTCGGAGTGTTACAAGTTGTTTTTCTTCGAAGAAGTCTTTTCGAGTCACGAGATCGAGGGACTCCTCCCATTTCGGCTCCATTGCGCATGGGCGTCGACTCCATCTTAGATTGTTTTTTTTCTGCCATCGGTTTCGGACGTGTTCCTTTTCGCTCCGTGTTTCGGGTCGGAAAGTTAGTTAGAATCTCGGAAAAATCGTCGGTATTGTTTGCGTTCGGTATCGGGTTAGTTACAACAGATCAACACCGACTTTTGAAGAGTTCCGGTGGCCCTTCGGGGTTTTTTTCGATCCCCCGTCGGGGCCTGGTCGGCCCGGCCACGTGTCTCTTCAAGGCTGATGGAACGGACCCCATTCCGCTTCTGCCCAAAATGTCATAACAAGTATCCATATACAGATCAGCATCTGGTCTGTAACTTGTGTCTGTCTCCAGAGCACAAGGAGGATACCTGTGAAGCCTGTCGAGCGTTTCGGTCGAGGAAGACATTAAGAGACCGAAGAGCGAGAAGACTGCAGATGGCGTCGGCACCGACAGGACAAGGGCGTTTCGAGGAGGAAGAAGAAACCTTCTCCATCCAGGAATCGGACTCGGACGAGCTCGATCCCGAAGAAACGCCAAAAACCGTGAGTAAGACGTCGAAACAGAAAACTCACGAGAAGACAACAAAAGCCCAGGGGACGCCACCACCAACAGGCCATGGCTTAACCCGAAAAATAGGTGACCGATCATCGGCACCGAAAAAGGGCATGCATGTGGCGAAGTCATCCGACTCCGGTCGAGATACCGCCACACAGCAATCTCGGGCCTGAGACAGCGGCTCCGAGCAGATTCGGCACCGAGACAGTGGCACCGAAATGGTTCGGCACTGAGACACCACGACGCCAAAAATAAAGAAGGTTTCCTCGGAGCCCAAAAAGGCGACTGAAAAGATTTCGATTCCGAAACATCCAGCCTCGGAACCGAAAACAGGTTCCTACACAGAGGAACAGAGATTGTCCTCCCAGATACAAGGACATAAGTTCGGAGAGGAACTTGAATCAGTTGAGCCAGACTACACTCAAAGAAGGCTCCACATTCAAAAAGACACAGGGAAGATAAGCACTGTTCCCCCAATTAGGATGAAAAGAAGGCTTGCCTTTCAAGAAAAGGACAAGCAGCCACAGGCAAAGGTGGCAAGACAAACAACTCCACCACCATCTCCACCACCATCAATGCACACATCACCGGTAGCCACTCCACCACTGATGCAATCCCGACTCATACTGCAATGAGTCAAGATGATCCTGACGCATGGGACCTATGATGCTCCTGTATCAGATAACAGCCCAGACTGTTACCCTGCGAGGCCGTCGCCACCTGAAGACAGTACATCCTACACGCAGGTGGTCTCAAGGGCAGCTGCTTTTCATAACGTCACCTTGCATTCAGAACCAGTTGAGGATGACTTTTTGTTTAATACACTATCCTCCACTCATAGCCAATACCAAAGCTTACCTATGCTCCCGGGAATGCTAAAACATTCCAAACAAATATTTCAGGATCCTGTAAAAGGCAGAGCCATAACTCCAAGGGTGGAGAAGAAGTACAAGCCACCGCCAACAGGCCCTGTTTATATTACGCAGCAATTAACACCAGACTCTGTAGTTGTCGGGGCAGCTCGCAAAAGAGCAAACTCTCATACCTCGGGAGACGCACCACCTCCAGATAAGGAGAGTCGCAAATTCGATGCTGCGGGTAAAAGGGTTGCAGCACAAGCAGCAAACCAATGGCGTATTGCCAACTCACAAGCACTTTTGGCAAGATACGATAGAGCTCATTGGGACGAAATGCAGCATTTCATAGAACACTTACCCAAAGAGTTCCAGAAAAGGGCACAACAAGTGGTAGAAGGACAAAGTATCTCCAATAATCAGATACGGTCAGCAATGGATGCAGCAGATACGGCTGCAAGGACAGTAAATACTGCAATAACGATAAGGAGACACGCATGGTTGCGTACGTCAGGATTCAAGCCGGAAATACAACAAGCCGTGCTGAATATGCCCTTTAATGAACAGCAGTTGTTTGGGCCGGAAGTCGACACTGCTATTGAAAAACTCAAAAAAGATACTGATACGGCAAAAGCCATGGGCGCACTCTACTCCCCACAGAGCAGAGGCACATTTCGCAAAACACAATTTAGGGGAGGGTTTCGAGGTCAACCTACAGAGGCCACAACCTCACAAGCAAGGCCCACTTATCAAAGCCAATATCAGCGGGGAAGTTTTCGGGGGCAATATAGAGGGGGACAATTCCAAAAGAATAGAGGGAAGTTCCAAAACCCCTCAAAACAAGCAGTGACTTCCAAGTCACACATCCCCAACACATAAAACCTGTTGGGGGGAGACTAAGCCAATTTTACAAACACTGGGAGGAGATAACAACAGACACTTGGGTACTGGCAATTATCCAGCATGGTTATTGCATAGAATTTCTCAAATTCCCTCCAAACGTCCCACCGAAAACACACAATATGTCAAAACAACATACCGATCTTCTAGGACTAGAAGTTCAGGCATTGCTACTGAAAGAAGCAATAGAATTAGTACCAAAACAACAGAAAGGAACAGGAGTTTACTCTCTGTACTTTCTCATACCCAAAAAAGACAAGAGTCTGAGACCTATATTAGATCTCAGAACATTAAATACCTACATCAAATCAGATCACTTTCACATGGTGACATTACTAGACGTAATCCCACTGCTCAAACAACAAGACTACATGACAACACTAGACCTAAAGGATGCATATTTCCATATACCAATACATCCTTCACACAGAAAGTACTTAAGGTTTGTATTCCAAGGGATACATTACCAATTCAAGGTGTTGCCATTCGGAATAACAACTGCGCCAAGAGTTTTTACAAAGTGCCTGGCAGTCGTAGCTGCACATATCAGAAGGCAGCAAATACATGTGTTCCCGTACCTAGACGATTAGTTAATCAAAACCAACACGCTAGAAAGGTGTTCACAACACACAATGTATGTCATAGAAACCCTCCACAAACTAGGTTTCTCAATCAACTACACAAAGTCACACCTTCTGCCGTGTCAAACACAGCAATACTTAGGAGCGACAATCAACACAGCAAAAGGGATTGCCACTCCAAGTCCACAAAGGGTTCAGGCATTTCACAATGTAATACAGGCCATGTATCCAAAACAAAAAATACAAGTCAAAATGGTGATGAAACTCCTAGGCATGATGTCCTCATGCATAGCCATTGTCCCAAACGCAAGGTTGCACATGCGGCCCTTACAACGGTGCCTAGCATCACAATGGTCACAGGCACAGGGTCAACTTCTAGATCTGGTGTTGGTAGACCGACAAACATACACCTCGCTTCAATGGTGGAACAGTATAAATTTAAACCAAGGGCGGCCTTCCGAAGACCCAGTGCCACAATATGTAATAACGGCAGATGCCTCCATGATAGGGTGGGGAGCACACCTCAATCAATACAGCATCCAAGGACAATGGGACACTCACCAAAAACAGTTTCACATAAATCACTTAGAACTATTGGCAGTATTTCTAGCGCTGAAAGCATTTCAACCCATAATAAGCCACAAACACATTCTTGTCAAAACAGACAACATGACAACGATGTATTACCTAAACAAACAGGGAGGGACACACTCAACACAGTTGTGTCTCCTGGCACAGAGAATATGGCGTTGGGCGATTCACAACCACATTCGCCTAATAGCACAATTTATTCCAGGAATTCAGAATCAGTTAGCAGACAATCTCTCTCGGGATCACCAACAGATCCACGAATGGGAGATTCACCCCCAAATACTGAATACTTACTTCCAGAGTTGGGGAACACCACAAATAGATCTATTTGCAACAAAGGAAAACGCAAAATGCCGAAACTTCGCATCCAGGTACCCACAAGATCAGTCTCAGGGCAATGCGTTATGGATGAGTTGGTCAGGGATATTTGCCTACGCTTTTCCCCCCTCCCACTCCTTCCATATCTAGTAAACAAGTTGAGTCAAAACAAACTCATACTAATAGCACCAACATGGGCAAGACAACCTTGGTACACAACACTACTAGACCTCTCAGTAGTGCCTCATGTCAAACTACCAAACAGACCAGATCTGTTAACGGAACACAAACAACAGATCAGACACCCAAATCCAGCATCGCTGAATCTAGCAATTTGGCTCCTGAAGTCCTAGAGTTCGGACACTTAGACCTTACACAGGAATGTATGGAGGTCATTAAACAAGCTAGGAAACCTACCACTAGACATTGCTATGCAAATAAGCGGAAAAGATTTGTTTATTACTGCTATTATAATCAAATTCAACCCTTACACGCATCTGCCAAAGACATCGTAAGATACTTACTACATTTGCAAAAGTCAAAGCTAGCTTTTTCTTCCATTAAGATACATCTCTTACAGCAATTTCAGCTTACCTGAAAATTACGCACTCAACTTCTCTATTTAGGATACCAGTCATAAAAGCATTTATGGAAGGCCTAAAGAGAATTATACCACCAAGAACACCACCAGTTCCTTCATGGAACCTCAACATTGTCTTAACACGACTCATGGGTCCACCTTTTGAGCCCATGCACTCTTGTGAAATGCAATACTTAACATGGAAAGTTGCATTTTTAATTGCCATCACATCTTTAAGAAGAGTAAGTGAGATTCAAGCATTTACCATACAAGAACCATTTATTCAAATACACAAGCATAAAGTAGTTCTACGAACAAATCCTAAATTTTTACCAAAAGTCATATCACCGTTCCACTTAAATCAAACAGTAGAATAACCAGTGTTCTTCCCACAGCCAGATTCTGTACCTGAAAGAGCACTACACACATTAGACATCAAAAGAGCGTTAATGTACTACATTGACAGAACAAAACTAATTCGAAAAACAAAACAATTATTTATTGCTTTCCAAAAACTTCATACAGGAAATCCAATTTCTAAACAAGGCATTGCTAGATGGATAGTTACGTGCATTCAAACCTGTTATCTTAAAGCAAAAAGAGAACTGCCTATTACACCAAAGGCACACTCAACTAGAAAGAAAGGTGCTACCATGGCCTTTCTGGGAAATATTCCAATGACCGAAATATGTAAGGCAGCTACATGGTCTACGCCTCATACATTTACCAAACACTACTGTGTAGATGTGCTAACGGCACAACAAGCCACAATAGGTCAAGCAGTACTACGAACATTGTTTCAAACAACTTCAACTCCTACAGGCTGAACCACCGCTTTTGGGGAGTTAACTGCTTACTAGTCTATCCACAGCATGTGTATCTGCAGCTACACATGCCATCGAACGGAAAATGTCACTTACCCAGTGTACATCTGTTTGTGGCATTAGTCGCTGCAGATTCACATGCACCCACCCGCCTCCCCGGGAGCCTGTAGCTGTTTAGAAGTTGATCTGGAACATTTGTAAATTTGTAAATATATTACTTTAAACTACATTATGTACATACGTTTTCACTCCATTGCATGGGCACTATTACTAGCATACACAACTCCTACCTCACCCTCTGCGGGGAAAACAATCCAAGATGGAGTCGACGCCCATGCGCAATGGAGCCGAAATGGGAGGAGTCCCTCGATCTCGTGACTCGAAAAGACTTCTTAGAAGAAAAACAACTTGTAACACTCCGAGCCCAACACCAGATGGCGGGATGTGCACAGCATGTGAATCTGCAGCGACTAATGCCACGAACAGATGTACACTGGGTAAGTGACATTTTCCATATATATACATTAAGAATGATGTTTCTTTATGAATATGGATGTTAACATCTTGTACTGCTTATTATTCTGATTCAAGCATGTGAATCTATGAAAGATACCCCCATACTGGAGAAGAAGATAAGTTACTTTCCTGTGACTGTGGTTCTCCAGTATTGGTATCTTTCATAGATTCACATGCGACCCTCTCTCCTCCCCATGGAGGCTCACCTCTTTTGTCTGTCTCTTGAATTCACTAATGCTAGAAAGTCTGAGAGATCGAGCCTCTGTGCTGAGGGTTCTAAAAGGGTGGTCTTGCCTGATTGGCTGGACTTTGGGTCTTTTCTAATGAAGCTAATAAGCTATGAAAGTGAATGTGTTTTTTACCATTGACTGCAATGAAAAAAAATAAAAAATCTATTGCTTTATATGTACCGTGGGGCTCCCACTTAGATGATAGGGAATGATTCAAGCATGTGAATCTATGAAAGATACCAATACTGGAGAACCACAGTTACAGGTGAGTAACTCATCTTCTTGTTATTGCATGCAATCAGAGGTTATGGGAAGCATTTTCTTCTGACGTCCACATAATACTTATCAAGTTGTTTCAGACCACAACCTGCTTGTAACCCAGCACTATTCAGATGAAATGCATGGTATATGGTTAAATCAAGCAGAACATTCTGGTATGATGGCCCATATCAAAGAAACGTTTGCTCTGTTATAATCAGATTGAAAAGGCAGTCATTTTGTCTTAGCCATTGACTAGTCCCACCCGCGCACCATATTTATTCCTGAGCACTTCACAAAATGTTTTACAGTACACACTTTCTTTCACAAAAGCTAAACATTTGAAGTGATTTAAAGACTATTTTAGCTGAATTTCACTTACGTTACATAAAAAAGGAAGACAATATATTTTTAAATAATCAACAGCTTAAAAAAGTTGAAACCATTTACAAAACTTTTTGGAAAGAGAATTAAGGATAAAGAAGGGCAATGTTATTATACAGGTAGAGTCTAGGAAGCACACTTCTGATTTGAGGATGCTTCACCAGTATCCTGTGTTGCACCTATCTGCCGGTTGCACCAGTTTTGTTTTTTCTGTCTCCTGAAGTCGGAATTGTGGGCTCAGCCTTTTTTGGTGGTTTCCCTCAGAAAACCTTTCAAAACCTTAAGTTTGTGACTATACTTCACGACTAAGGGCCTGGTGTAGATATTGGCAGAGGGGTTACTCTGTCATAACTTTGACAGATAACCCATCTGCCGAAATTTAAATCCCATAGGATATAATGGGATTATATTTCGTCGGATGGGATATCCTTCACTGTTGTGAAGGACTAGCCCCGCCGCTATATGTAAATCAGGCACCAAGGGGGTCATTCTGACCCTGGCGGCCGGTGGCCGCCAGGGCCACCGACCACGGGAGCACCGCCAACAGGCTGGCGGTGCTCCCACGAGCATTCTGACCGCGGCGGTTCAGCCGCGGTCAGAAGCGGAAAGTCGGCGGTCTCCCGCCGACTTCCTGCTGCTCGGGGGAATCCTCCATGGCTGCCGAGCGCGCTCTGCAGCCATGGGGATTCTTACACCCCCTACCGCCATCCTGTTCCTGGCGGGTCTCCCCCCAGGAACAGGATGGCAGTAGGGGGTGCCGCGGGGCCCCTGGGGGCCCCTGCAGTGCCCATGCCAATGGCATGGGCACTGCAGGGGCCCCCGTAAGAGGGCCCCACTGTGTATTTCAGTGTCTGCAATGCAGACACTGAAATACGCGACGGGTGCAAACTGCACCCGTCGCACCCCTGCAACTACGCCGGCTCAATTCTGAGCCGGCGTCCTCGTTGCAGGGGCATTTCCTCTGGGCCGGCGGGCGCTCTTTTGGAGAGCGCCCGCCGGCCCAGAGGAAATGTCTGAATGGCCGCCGCGGTCTTTTGACCGCGGTGCAGTCATTTGGCAGCTCCCTCCAGGCGGGCGGCTCCCACCGCCCGCCGGGCTCAGAATGAGCCCCCAAGTATTTCCAGTCATGTTCCTAGTAAATTATTTTACATTTTGAGAGAAAATGTCCTCTCCTTTTGTTAAGTGCGCAGTCTTTGAGAGAAGAAGGTGGAGAAAGCCTCTGCGTCATTTGCCTCCCTGGCTTATGTTCCTGAGGAGTGAGATTTCTATGTACAAAATGTTATGATTCTGAAGGACAGAGTAAGGAGGCTGCATATCAAGCAGGAAGACCAGACATCCACGAATCACTGTGGCTCATCATACGAGCATACAGAATGGGCTCTTCCTGTTTTCCTCCTACTTCCGTCTCTGTGAAATCCCAAAATCTTCCGGCTATCTTAACTGGTTTGCCTGAGGTTGCCTTGAACCTGTTCCTTAAAACTGTCTGAGAAATTTGCCTCTGCACATTGGGAAAAATAGAGGCCTTTGGATGCTGTAATTATAAAAGGAAATTGTCCTAATTCTGTTATTTTAGAAGCTGCAAGAAAGGGCACCGCTGCCAGTCATACCTCTGTGGTATCAACTGATAAGAAAAGTGAGTTGTTGGGTGCAGTACGTTGCAGGGTGTGTGGCATGTCTGCAACACTGATGAAGGCTGTAGGTGCCACAGCTCTTCTGTGTCGGTATGTGTAGGAAGTTGGCTCTGTATATGCTATCTCAAAGTGAGAGATAGTGTGCACAGAGTCCAAGGGTTCCCCTTATAGGTTGATAGTGGCAAAATAAGAATTCTAATGCTCTATTTTGTGGTAGTGTGGTCGAGCAGTAGGCTTATCAGAGGGTAGTGTTAAGCATTTGTTGTACACACACAGGCAATAAATTAGTAACACACACTCAAAAACTTACTCCCAGGTCAGTAGGTTTTTATATAGAAAAATATATTTTCCTAATTTCTTTTAGAACCACAAGATTCAAGATTTGAGGTCAGTACATAAGATGCAAGGTACTTCACACAGGTATGTAGGGAACTTTGATTTAAAACAGTAGTACACACCGTTTTTGTTAAAATGGCAATAAACTATTTTAAAAGTAGACACGGTGCAAAAATCAACAGTTCATGGGGGAGGTAAGGATGGTTAGATTTCTGAGGTAAGTAAAGCACTTACAAATTCAGTTTCCTGGGCATTGGCAGCCCACCGTTGGGGGTTCAAGGCAACCCCAAAGTCACTGAACCAGCAACACAGGGCCGGTAAGGTGCAGAGGTCAAAGGAGGGCCCAAAACACATAGGCGCCTTTGGAGAACAGGGGTGCTCCGGTTCTAGTCTGCCAACAGGTAAGTACCTGTGTCTTCGGAGGGCAGACTAGGGGGGTTTTGTAGAGCACTGGGGGGGACACAAACAGGCACACAAAACACACCCTCAGTGGCTCAGGGGCAGCCAGGTGCAGTGTGCTTAGTAGGCGTTGGGTTTTCTGTAAAAATCAATGGGGGGACCTGGGGGGTCACTCTAGCGATGCAGGCAGGGCACAGGGGGGCTTCTCGGACCAGCCACCGACTGGGCTAGGCAGAGGGCCGCCTGATGGTCACTCTTGCACTGGAGGTCGGTTCCTTCTGGGACTGGGGGGTGTGGGTGCAGTGCTTGGTCCAGGCGTCGGGTTCTTTATTCCAGGCAGTCTCAGTCAGGAGGAGCCTCTGGATCCTCTCTGCAGGCATCGCTGGGGGGGTACAGGCGGGTCATCTCAGGTTACTCATGAAGTTGTAGTCGCCTGGGAATCCTCTCTGCAGTGTTGGTTCTCTGGAGCTGGAGCCGGGGGCGTCGGGTGCAGAGGGTGAAGTCTCACGCTTCCGGCAGGAAGAGTGAGTTCTTTAAAAGTTGCTTCAAAGTAGCAAAAATGTTGCTGTAGGTGAACAGTGCCGCTGTTCTCTGGAGCTTCTTAGTCCTTCGGGTCAGGGCAGTCCTCTGACTCCTCAGAGGTCGCTGGTCCCTGTCGGATGCTTCGCTGTGCAGGTCCTTTGAGTCTGGAGACAGGCCGGTAGGGCTGGGGCCAAGTCAATTGTCGTCTGTCGTCTCTGCAGGGCTTTCAGGTCAACAGTTCTTCTTTGTGTAGGTTGCAGGAATCTGATTTCCTGGGTTCTGGGACGCCCCTAAATACTAAATTTAGGGGTGTGTTTAGGTCTGGGAGGGCAGTAGCCAATGGCTACTGTGCCGGAGGGTGGCTACAACCTCTTTGTGCCTCCTCCCTGATTGGGGGGGGGGGGGGCACATCCCTAATCCTATTGGGGGAATCCTCCAAACTCAAGATGGAGGATTTCTAAAGGCAGGGGTCACCTCAGCTCAGGGCACCTTAGGGGCTGTCCGGACTGGTGGGTGACTCCTCCTTGTTTTTCTCATTATCGTCTCCTGCCTTGCCTCCAAAAGTGGGGGCAGTGGCCCGAGGGGCGGGCATCTCCACTAGCTGGGATGCCCTGGGGTGCTGTAACAAAAGGCATGAGCCTTTGAGGGTCACCGCCAGGTGTTACAGTTCCTGCAGGGGGATGTGAGAAGCACCTCCACCCAGTACAGGCTTCGTTCCTGGCCACAGAGTGACAAAGGCACTCTTCCCCATGTGGCCAGAAACTCGTCTGGTTGTGGCAGGCTGGCAGAAACTGGTCAGCCTAGTACTAGGAGTCGGTCTCGTATTCAGGGGGCATCTCTAAGCTGCCCACTGTGTGCATTTTACAATAAATCCCACACTGGCATCAGTGTGCATTTATTGTGCTGAGAAGTTTGATACCAAACTTCCCAGATTTCAGTGTAGCCATTATGGAACTGTGGAGTTCGTGTTTGACAAATTCCCAGACCATATACTCTTTATGGCTACCCTGCACTTACAATGTCTAAGGTTTTGCTTAGACACTGTAAGGGCATAGTGCTCATGCACATATGCCCTCACCTGTGGTATAGTGCACTCTGCCTTAGGGCTGTAAGGCCTGCTAGAGGGGTGACTTACCTATGCCACAGGCAGTGTGAGGTTGGCATGGCACTCTGAGAGGAGTGCCATGTCGACTTTGTCTTTTTCTCCCCACCAGCACACACCAGCTGTGAGGCAGTGTGCATGTGCTGAGTGAGGGGTCCCCAGGGTGGCATAAGACATACTGCAGCCCTTAGCGACCTTTCCCTGGCATCAGGGCCCTTGTTACCAGGGGTACCAGTTACAAGGGACTTACCTGGGTGCCAGGGCTGTGCCAATTGTTGAGACAAAGGTACAGTTTAGGGAAAGAACACTGGTGCTGAGGGCCTGGTTAGCAGGGCCCCAGTACACTTTCAATCAGAAATCAGCATCAGCAAAGGCAAAAATTTGAGGGTAACCATGCCAATGAGGCATTCCCTTACATTTAGCTAAAAAGCAGCTTCTAAAGCTTTACAGGCTCATTGAGGGCCTTATATTGCCACTTAGTCATCAGTTCATTATTAGAGTGTGTGAGGCACGAGTCCTTGGACAGTAGATGTTACTCATTTTTATGTTTTTATTCAGAATACAATGTTTCAATTACTGTTTTTTCCACGTCTTCTTTAGGCCTGAGTTTGTTTGTGGTATTTTTGTGGAATTAAGGTATACCTATGCCACAGGTAGTGTGAGGTGGGCATGGCACTCTGAGGGGAGTGCCATGTCTACTTAGTCATTTTCTCCCCACCAGTGTGCTGAGTGAGAGGTCCCCAGGGTGGCACAAGACATGTTGCAGCCCTTAGAGGCCTTCCCTGGCATCAGGGCCCTTGGTACCAGGGGTACCATTTACAAGAGACTTATCTTTGTGCCAGGGTTGTGCCAATTGTGGAGACAAAAGTACAGTTTAGGGAAAGAACACTGGTGCTGGGGCCTGGTTAGTAGTGTCCCAGCACACTTTCAGTCATAACTGGCATCAACAAAAGGCAAAAAGTAAGGGAGTGACCATGCCAAGGAGGCATTTCCTTACAGTATGCCTACTCTCTAAGTTTGTATGCACCCTTCCATGAGAGAAAAGGGGGAATCTTAACGCAATGATTTAAGATCCTGTGTGAGAAGCCGGCTATCTCTGTAGTGGACTGAAGGTAGCGGTACAGTGTGCAGATAGTACAGGTGACGCTTATTGTTTTAAAGGAGTTAAAGTAATAATCCCTTCGTGTCTGGGACCTCGGTGGTGAAACCAGGTTCAGCAGGGCTGCTCGTCCGGTACTCCTGCGTCAGAGTGCCCACGGGTCTTGGGTGGACCTGCAAGAAGTGGAGAGACAGACCATAAGCTCATCTTGTGGCTTAAACAGATGAATGGTGAAAAACCAAACCTTTTGAGGTGGTCCATTCCCTACAGATGATGGACTTTTCAGTGGAACATTAACCTGGGAATGCCAATGCAGATGGACTTTACAGATATTTCCACTTGGAAAATGAAGACCGCCCTGCGTAAGGCTAGTCATATCCTCTTTTTGTCTGGGAGGGGGTTATGTAGGAAAGTAGCATCTTTCTGGAATAGTTAGCCCCGCTTTTTGCCTGGTGTCAGTGAGTTTAGACTGTAGTACACCCAGATCCTGCTAACCATGACTCCAGTGTCATTGCTCTCTCCCCTAAATTTAGTTGTAAGGTAACTTTTACACCCCACAATTGGCATACTCGTACACCCATATAAGACTCTATTATTTGGTACTTGGGTACCCCAGGCATTGGTACACCAGGGGTCCGCTATAGGCTGCAGAATGTATTGTGCAACCCATAAGAGCTCATGCAGACTGTGACTACAAGCCTGCCATTGCAGTCTGTGTGAAATGGTGCCTGCAACTTTTTACTCAAGATATAAGGCTTGCCTTATATGATGGGCTCTGCTCTGACCCTGTAAGTCACCCCTAAGGTAGGCCCTTTAGCCCAAGGGCATGGGTGTATGGTTCTGAGTGTGAGAACACTCCTGCATGAGCAGAGGTGCCCCTACAAACCCCAGACTTCATTCCCTGGGCTATGTAAGTGCAGGGAAGACATCTTAAGGTTTGTACTGGACACAGGTCAACACGAGTGGTCCAACTACATAATGAGTTCCCCAAACATAGGTATGTTGGTATCAAATGTGAGAGGAGGCCTCTTTTTGACATGGTTATCCCCACTGTTTGCCTGATGTTGATGTGTGCTAGAAATTGTAGTGCCCAGGGCCCCTGCTAACCTGGTTCCCTGGGCCAGAGCTCTTTCCCTAAATCTGTTGTGATGCTTGGCACAATTTGGTTCACTCTTAAATATCACTGTAAGTCCCTAGTAAATGAGTACACCTGTACCCAGGGCATGGAATATTAGGGGTAGGCCCCTGAGGGCAGCAGCACTGATTGTGCCACCCTCTAGGGCCATGCATCCAGATGCACCCAGCACTGCCATTGCAGGCTGAGTGTCCTGCACTGCAAACCTAAAAAGACAAATTCAACATGACACACTCCCTGTGTTCCCTGTCCACCCTACACTACATATGTTATGGATAGGTCACCCCTCTGACAGGCCTTTTAGCCCTGAGGCAGGGTGCAACATACTGTATGTGAGTGCATAGTTGCGTGAGCAATATGCCCCCACTGTGTCCTTGCCAAACCTGGGACATAGTGGGAGAATAGAGCAGCCATTTTAAGTACATGTACTGGACACTGGTCATACACGAGTTCCTAAGTTACCTGATGACCACTCTGCACCCTGAGTTGTTTGGTATCAAACAACTCGAAATGATAAATACAAGCTGATACCAGTATTTGATTTATCTCTAAATGTACTCAGGGGTCATCTTAGAGGTGCCCCCTGCAAAAGCTAACCTGACTGGCATGGTTGCTGACTGGTTCCATCCAGCATACCACCTCCAGACAGCCAATATGCAAACCTGCGAACCTTGTGGGAGAGCCCTGTCTCTGTGGTTTGTAAAACAATGCCCTTCCTGGGTGGAGGAGCTAACGCCCCCCTGCCACAGGAATGTGCATCCTCCTGGTGGTGAGCTTCAAAGGGCTACCGCCCTTGAAACTCGAGCCCCCAGGCCTGCTGCTAGCAGCAGATGGCTTCCCCCTTTGTCAATACCCACTTTTGGTGGATGCAAAGGCACAAAGGGTAAGAGGAGGGGTCTCACTGAGCATGCACCACCCCTAGGGACTTGCAGGCGAAGTGGACCCTCCATTACATTTTTCTCCATGTTGGATGGCAGGAAAATAGCCAATGAGGCTTAGGGAAGTGACCCTTCCAACAGGAAGTGGTCACTGTAGTGGGTGTAGCCACCCAAGGGTTAGTGTCCCATTGGACACTACCAGGTTCCCCCTAAAATGCCCACTAAACTCAGTATTTAGTGAGCTCCCCTAGACCAAGAAATCAGATTCATCAAGAAGGAAAGAAGGCTGCACCAAAGAGCCTGACAGCACAGGAACGAGGACCTGCTGCACCAGAAGAGGCTCCAAGACCCCTGCTTTCTGCACCAGAGTCCCAACAATTGCCGCTGTGGAGGAGCTGACCACTGGACTGACCTCAACAGACCCAGAGGACCTCAGGTCTCGGGCTATTTGCGAAGCCTTATCTCCTGAGTGGAGGTATCATTCAAGAAACCAAAGAAACCTGCGAAGAACCAGCGAACCGGTGAGGGTCACTTCACCGACCGGACGATATCTCTGCAACCGGAAGTCACAGCCAGACACGATAACACACCGACAGCCTGGATGAGACCTACAAGTGTGCCAACTTTGGCACTGCGCCCTCCTGTGACCGAGTTGTGCCAATAATCCAGGTACTGGTCAGTGCATGTCAGACAACAGGAAAAACAGATCTCCCAGAGCTGCAGCTGGACCAGGAGGAAGCCCTAGTGGAGGAACTTAAGGAACACCTCCCACCAGAACATCCTCGTCGTCCTGCAAGGCCCTCGGAAGAAGACTTGCCTCTAACTCCAAAGGGTTCCATTGTGCACAGCCTCAAAGACCTCCAACTCACCCTGCATCCGGCCGTCCTGAGCCCTGCATCGCAGAACCAGCTGTGTGCCACGGGTCCCTAGCCCCTTACGACCTCAACAGCCCAAGGGGACCCTAAAGCACCACCTGCAATTCTGTAAACCAGCTCCTTTTCCAGGTGGCCCCTCCAAGTGGCCCAATACTTGTGCCAAGAGATTTTCCCACTGCGCTCCTACCGGAACCGGGAGCTGCCCAAGACTCTCCAGCTGGCACAGTGTGCCCACCAACCTCATCGACCATCCTACAAAAGAAGAGACTGGTAACTCAACTGTGTGATTTTATGTGAATTTTTACAGGTGGCCTTCCATTGATTCCTATGGTGTGTAATTACACACAGAAAGACTAACTTTATTAAAACTTTGAAAAATCATAACTCAAAAAATACTTAACGTATCTTAACCATTTTGGTCTTAAAAATTCCATAAAAATCTGAAGTATTTTCTATAAATGCTGGTCTCGAGTTATTCACTGAGTGTGTGTGGTGGATGTGAGTACAACAAATGCTTAGCAAATCTCCTGGATTAGCCTAACTGCTCGACCAGCTACCTCAAAAAGTGGAGCATTAGGTGATCTGATTTTTTACCTCTGGAAACCAATGTGTGGTTGCCTGGACCCTCCTACACAGTGTGCCTAGCTTTGCACACTACATAGAGGGCCAGCCTCCTACATCAAACATGTTGAAATGATGTAACTACTCCGATTCCAGTGTTAGCTGCATGATATCATCTGCTTTGGGGGTTTCTTAGAAGAGCCCACAGATCTGTCTGTTCAGCTTTGCAGGGTCTGCCTGCCCGTTTGTGCTGCTGCCGACCCCCAGACACTGTTCTGCCCTCTTTCCGCTGAGCCTAACTCGGGCAGAGGAAGGCAGAACAAAGGATATCCTGTAGGACAGAGGTGTGACCACCTCTTCTTCAAATGGGTGTCTCTGGGATGGGGTGGTGGGTGCCTCTGAGCACCACCAGACTGCTTTGAAGGGCACATTTGCTGCCCTCCATGCATGAACTGGTTTGCAGCACTGCAGGAATCCCCAGCTCCCGCTCTGGCACGAAATGACACAAAGAACAGGGGAGTGACTACCCCCCTGTCCAGCTCCTCTCCTAGGGAGGGGCACAGAGCTCTGCCAGGTGTCCACTTGATTCTACCATCTTGGAAATAAGATAAGCAGAAGCCCCTGAGAGCATCTGACAATGTAGTTCACCTGGGTGACGTCTCTGACCCCCTCTGATAGGTGGGTCACTACAGTAAGTGTCCAACCCTCTTCCTGCGTTACTTAAGGGCTCCCTTAAGGGTGGGGCCCCAGATTCATCTGCAAGACTTCAGGAACCGTCTGCAAGTCTCCTCTGCAAGAAACTTCTGCAGCCAGCATACCAGAAAAGCTGCTGTTCTTCGCTTGAACCTGAAGCAAGACTGTAATCTGTAGAAGGGCTCTAGCTGCAAATTTGTTTCCAAGTTTTGCAAAGGCTTTTGCAACCCCGTGGCTATGCATCCTCCAGAGTCACTAGGATTCTGCCTGCACTTAGGAAAGCAAGAAAGAATCTTCCTTGGAGTGAAGGAGTCACTCCCCTGCATCCACAAGCACCTCAGCTACAATGACCGGCTTGTAGATCCTGCAGTCCCACGGACTCTACAAGACTCTGCAACATAAGTGTTGGTTCTGTGGCTTTCCAAAGATCTGACCTATCTTCCTTACAACTTCGAAGTGTGGGGAGCTCCTCAACTGGAACCCCTGTGCACCCTGTCTGCTTCTTGTTGCCAAGGCTTGTTGGCTCTTCAGTCCGAAGACCTCCTAGCTCAATGAAGCCCCAGCCTCCAGCACTCTCCAGCTCCAAGAACAACATTTTCACTGCAACTCCTGAGACCTGGGCATCCTTCTGCTGTGCTGGTGGGGCCTCCCTGTGACTCCCTGTGCCTGCTGCTAGTGACTCTTGCTGGGGGCTCCAATGATTCCTGCTTGCTGACGGCTGGCCCTGATCTACCTACCAAGGTTGGGTCACCTGGACTTTGCTGGTCCCTACAAATCCTGCAAACTCTGTGCAGTGGTTCTCTGGATTTGCCAAGACTTGTTGGTGGTCTGCTGACCACTGATCCCTCTGCAATTAGACGACCGGGGTAGAAGAGCTCGCGGATGACTCTTGGGATCCTCCTGCATCAGCTGGACTCCACAGCTACATTTCTTTCTCCATCATATGGAAGCATCACTGAGAAAGGTGGGCATTGCCGTCCTGTACTGCCTGGGCACCTCTGGGTGGTCTGGACCCTTCTGTCTTTAGATCTTCTTTCTCTGGAATCCATTCCTGTGTTCCACTAACCTGGTCCAAGGGTCACGCCAGCAACTGTACAACCAAGATTCCCATTGACTTCAGCGGGAGGTACCAACACAACTTCACTTGTGTGCACCTGGGCTCCCTGGTGTAGGTACTCCACTGTTCTGGGTATGCACGAGTTGGGGGACTAGTCAACCTCCCTTGCCCCAACAAGTTTCCTTGTGGTTGTTGGAAAGTCACTCTTTTTGGCATGATTACCCCCACTTTTTGCCTGTTTACTAGTGTGTTTAGAATGTTTTCACTGGGATCCTGCTAACCAGGACACCTGTGAGTGTGCTCGCTTCTCCAAATTTGGTTACTTTGGTACACTTTACACCCCATAATTGGCATACTGGTGTACCCCTGTATGTCCCCAGGGCATTGGTACACCAGGGATTTCCCATAGGCTGCAGCATGTATTATACCACCCATGGGAGCCCACCATGCAAACTATGTCTGCAAGTTTGCCATTGCAGCCTGCATGAAAAGGTACATACAGCCTTTAACTGCTGATCACTGCACCAAGTCACTGTAAGTCAACCCTATGGTAGGCCCTCCTAGCGCAGAGGGCAGGTTGCAGGTTCCTGTGGGGGCATCCTTGCATGAGCAGCCAGGCCAGCTTCCTACAGGAAGCAGGAGATATCAGTGGGACCCGCAGGGTCTACTGGGACAATAACCTCCTTTATTCTGGGGCTAGGTACCCACCACGAGGTTAATGATTCCTCAGAAATTTAGGGAATTTGTATTGACCTTGCAACATGGCATTCCGCTTGCAGGCCATTTGGGGCAAAGCAAGATTTGGGAAAGACTTGTCCCTCATTTGCACTGACTTTATATGTCTGAGGAAACAAAGGAGTTTTGTCACTCCTGAGTAACCTGTCAAGCCAGTGGCAAGTCAGGTGGCACTCCAAAGGCCCCCTAATTCCACTACCAGTGATTGGGGTTACCTTTGAGAGGTTAGGGGTAGACACTGTTGGACCCCTGGGCCTTTCAACTGCCTCTGAGAACAGGTTTATACTGTTGGTGGTGGACCATGTCACCAGGTACCCAGAAGCAATTCCCCTTAGAACCACTACAACTCCTGCAGTGGCCAGGGCCCTCCTGGGAATCTTTTCCAGGGTGGGTATTCCTAAGGAGGTGGTGTCAGACAGAGGTGCCAACTACATGTCTGCATAACTTAGCCATGTGGAAGGAGTGTGGTGTAACCTAAAAATCCACCACCCCTTATCACCCACATTCAAATGGGTTAGTTGAAAGATTCAACAAAACCCTCAAAGGCATGATCATGGGACTTTCAGAGAAACTCAGGAGGAGATGGGATGTCCTATTATTTTAACTCCTTTTCACATAGACGGACGTTCCTTAAAGGTGACTGGGCTACAGCCCCTTCGAGCTTCTGTTTGGACATCCTGTTAGGGGTCCACTTGCCCTTGCGAGGGAAGGTTTGGAGCAACCTCCCAAACAGGACATAGTAGGTTATTTGCTAGGCCTCAAATCCAAGGTGGCTGAGTGCATGAAAAGGGCATCTAAAAATCTTGAGGCCAGCCCGAACTGCAAAAGCAATGGCATGACCAAAGGGTGTACTGTTTACCAGCGAGGTCATAAGGTGTGGGTCCTTTTGCCTTTGGCTCCAAAGGCACTCCAAGATAAGTGGAGTGGTCCTCACACTATTATGGAGAAGAAAGGTGAGGTCACCTGCTTGGTGGACCTAGGCACTCGCAGAAGCCCCCACAGGGTGCTTCATGTGAATCACCTGAAGCCTTACTATGACAGGGCTGACATGACATTGCTCATGGCCACTGATTAAGGTCATGAGGGATAGAGTGACCTTCTCCCTGACCTCTCCTTCCCACAACCCAGTAGATGGCTCAGAAGAGAGATTAGTTCTTGCTGACCGCCTCTCTGACCAGCAAAAGAATAACCGTAGAAATCTACTGTCAGTTCTCTGAACTGTTTTCCCCTCATCCCTGGTCAAAACACATGGTGTGAACACTCCATTAACACAGGTGACAATCTGCCTGTAAAAAACAAAATATATAGGCAACCTGATTATGTCAGGGAATACATCAAAGATAAATTGCAAAAGAACTTGACTTCGGCGTCATTGAGCCTTAAGACAACCGTTGGGCTAGTCCTGTAGTCTTGGTACCCAAGTCTCACTCCCAAAATGGTAAGAGAGATGAGGTTCTGTGTTGACTACAGAGGCCTCAGTACTGTCACCAGTACAGATGCTCATCCAATCCCTAGGGCAGGTGAGCTGATAGATACTCTGGCTGCTGCCAAGTATCTTAGCACATTCGATTTGACTGCTGGATACAGGCAGATCAAATTATCAGATGATGCCAAACCTAAAACACCATTCTTAATACCTGGTAGGCATTATCACTTTACAGTGATGCCCCTTGGTTTGAAGAATTCCCCTACAACATTTCAAAGGTTGGTGAACAAAGTTCTTCAAGGTCTGGAAAGCTTTAGTGCAGCATATCTAGATGATATAGCGGTCTTCATCTCCACCTGGGAGGATCACCTTGTCCACCTTGGAAATGTACTTGTGACCCTGAAAAAGGCAGGCCTTACTATCAAGGCATCAAATGCCAGATAGGGCAGGGCAAAGTGGTTTATTTGGGCTAATTGGCAGGTGAAGGCGAAATTGAGCCACTGCAGGGCAAAATCCAGACAGTCCTGGATTGGGTTGCCCCTCCTACTCAAACCCAAGTCAGGGCCTTCTTAGGTCTGACTGGGTACTACAGGAGGTTCATTAAAGGGTATGTCTCAATTGTAACACCCTTAATTGACCTCACATCCAAAAGGACACCAAGGAAAGTCTTGTGGACAGCTAGCAGCCAGAAGGCCTTTGATGACCTGAAACAGCCCATGTGCTCTGTTCCGAATCTAAGAAGCCCTGAATACTCAAAACAACTTATTGTCCCAAACCGATGCTCTTGAGTTAGGGATGGGGCAGTTCTTTCACAACTAAGTGAGTAGAAGGTTGACCCCCAGGGAGAAGCGTTGAGCAGCCATTGAGTGGGAGTCCTTTGCTGTGGTCTGGGCCTTGAAGAAGCTGAGGCCATACCTGTTTGGCACGCACTTGCTTGTTCAGATAGACCACAGGGCCTTCCTATGGCTTAAACAGATGAAAGGAGAAAATCCCAGATTGTTGAGGTGGTCCATCTCCCTACAGGGAATGGACTGTACAGTGGAACATAGACCTGGGAATAGCCACTCCAATGCAGATGGACTCTCCAGATATTTCCACTTAGACAATGAAAACTCAAAGGGGCAAGTTTAGTCGTACTGTCCTTATTTTGGGGAAAGGGGTGGTTATGTAGGAAGGTCACTGTTTTTGGCATGGTTACCCCCACTTTTTTCCTGTTTACCAGTGTGTTTAGACTGTTATCACTGGGACCCTGCTAACCAGGACTCCAGTGATTGTGCGCTCTCCTCTAAATTTGGTTACTTTGGTACCTTTTACACCCCACAATTAGCATACTGGTGTACCCCTGTGTAGGAAGCTTGCCTGGTGTATGGTGGGCAACCTATGGTGTTGGCACCTTATACCAGGTCCAGGCAGCCTCTATTACTGAAATGTCAGTGTCTAGGAAGCTAGGGCTCTCTAGAGGTAGCTGTGGATGAGCAGCCAAGGCATATCTAGGGGACATACAAAGCTTGTGCAATACCACTATAGTCACACAGCAACTTATCACACATGGAAGAACCACACAGTGTTACAAAAAAAGGTACTTTATTATAGTAACACAACACTACATTACTTGTATGCAGTCCCCTCAACTGGAGGTAAGTACACACTAGATATATACACAATAGCAATCAGAAATTAGAATAGAAACAACAATCATTGGCAATAATTAGTGAAAATGGTAAGGGCCTTAGGAGAGGGCCAAACCATATACTAAGAAAGTGCAATCCAAAGTGAAGTCCCCCAGGCCCAAAGAATATGGAGTTGTTAGAGGGGAGCTGGAAGAACTAGGAACCCCAAGAGGTGAGTACCTGAATGACCCAGAGCAACAAGGAGAGCAGAGGTAAGTACCTGATCTCCCCAAGGACTAACAGGACGACCTAGAAAAGGGATTGTACAAGAACAGGACCAGTGTAGAAAAAAGGCAACAGTGGATTATGGAACACGAGAACCTGCAAAAGAAAGGGACATAGTCCAGTCCACAATGGAGTGTTCAGTGGGTGCAGGAGCTACTACCCACCCTTCTGTGGATAAGGAACCAGGTTGATGGGGGAAGAAGACGAACAGCTGTGGAGCCCAGGAGCTGAAGAGGAGACCTTGGACTGGTACAGATGGTGTCCCAAGTCGGTTGTCGGGTTGCAGATGGTAAGTGGTGTAGGAGAACCACCAACAAGCCTTGGCAAATGCAAGAGGGGCAAAGGAAGAGTTGCAAGGCTGAAGAGGACCAGCAAAGCCCAGGGGACATGGCCCTTGGAGGGCAGTCCGGGGTGACCCTCAGAAGTCAGGAGAGCCAACAGAAGCAGACACAGCCCCCACAGGCAACCCACTGGCAGAAGGCACAGTGAGGCTTAGTCAGCACGCCTGAAGAGGAGTTCCACGTCGCTGGAGCAGCAGAGAGGAGACTGTGCTTGGCAGGAAGGAGTGCTGGTGGCTGGGGATACTCGGAGCCTGAAGATCCCTTGGAGCAGGAGAGAACAAGCCTTGGTAGCTGCAAGAGTCACGTGCACAGCGGTACTGCCCTGCAAGGAGAGGCTAAGGCTCACAGTCTCCCAAGTTGGGCAGCTGGCAGAGAGGACCAAGGCGACCACTCCAGACCAGCACCTCTGATGCAGGATCCACGCAGCCAGACGTTGTTGCTGTAGGTGCCTGCAGATGCAGGGGAATGACTCCTTCACTCTAAGGGAGATTCCGTCTTTCTTCTTGGTGCAAGCTGAAGTCTCGTCGACCCCAGAGGATGCTCCGCTGGGTAAATGTTGCAGTTGCTCCAAGGAGCCGGAGAAACAATGTTGCAAAGCGATGTCGCCGCAGTTGCACTTTTGTTGGTTCCTGAAGAGTCCACTTGCGGTTGGCCAGAAGTCAAAGCAAACGATGTAGAGGTGTCCTGGTGGAGTCTTGCACGTCAAATCTGAGGACCCACCCACAAGGGAGTTCCTCAATAGCCCTATAAGGGGGATTTGTCACCTAGCAAGGTAACCACCTATCTGGAGACGTCACCTGCCTGACTTGGCCACCCACATGCCCCTAGGAGCCTCTGCACATCTTGTTTTCAAGATGGCAGAATCAAGTGGCTATCTGGAGGAGATCTGGGCACCACCCCTGGGGTGGTGATTGATAGGGGAGTGGTCACTCCTCTTTCCTTTGTCCTGTTTCACACCAGAGCAGGGACTGGGGGTTCCTGAACTGCTGCAAAGCCATTTATGCAAGGACGGAACCAAATCTGCCCTTCCCAGCAAACTGGTGGCTTGGGGAGGCTACCCCTCCCAAGCCTTGTAACACCTATTTCCAAGGGAGAGGGTGTTGTATCCTTCTCCCACAGGAAATCCTTTGTTCTGCCTTCACCTGCTTGAGCTAATTCAGGAGCAGGAAGGCAGAAACCTGTTTGAGGTGTGGCAGCAGAGCGGGCTGCCTGGAAAACCATAGAAGACTGGTAGGAGCAGTACTAGGGAAGGTCCTCTAAGGAGCCCCCAGAATGCATGGAATCATACAACCAACACTGACAACAGTATTGGGGTATGATTCCAAGCATGCCCAGGTTCGGTGTTACCATTAAGTAACTGTGTCTAGTACATGGGTAAAATGGCTTCCCCGCACTTACGAAGTCTAGTGCAATGGAACTGGATTTTGCAGGGGCATCTGTGCTCATGCAGGGGTGACCTCACATCAGGGAACTGCTCCCAGCCCTCTGGGCTAGTAGGGCCTACCACAGGGATTACTTCAGTAAACTGGGGCAGTGACCTGTGGTGAAAAGGTGCATGCAACTTTTCATGCAGGCTGCAATGTCAGGCCTGCAGACACATTTTGCATGGGCTCCCATTGGTGACACAACACATGCTGCTGCCCATGGGGATCATCTGGTGCCCCAGTGCCCTGGGTACTAAGTACCATACACTAGGGACTTATAAGGGGGCACCAGTATGCCAGTTATGGGGTGTACAACATCTTAGGCAACCAAATTCTGAGGGAGAGGCCACAATCACTGGAGTCCTGGTTAGCAGGATCCCAGTGAAAACCCTGTAAGTCCCTAGTATAAGGTACTTAGGTATCCAGGGCGTTGGTACACTAAGGGTTCCCCATGGGCTGCAGCATGTATTATGCCACTAATGGAGCCCATACAAACTATGTCTGCAGGTGTGCCATTGCAGCCTGACTGAAAAGGTGCATGCACCCTTTCACTTCTGGTCACTGCACTAGGTCACTGTAAGTCACCCCTATGGTAGGTCAGTCTTCCTAACCCAGAGGGCAGGATGCAGGTACCTGTGTGTGAATTCACACCTGAATGAGCAGCAGTGCCCCTGCTAATTCCAGTTCCAATGCACTGGACTTCGTAACGGCAGGGAAGCCATTTCATCTGTGTACTGGCCATATGTCCAGCTACATAATGGTAACTCGAAACCTAGGCATGTTGGGTATCAAACAGGTCAGAATCAATCAATCAATCAGTGGATTTATATAGCGCACTAATCACCCGTTAGGGTCTCAAAGCGCTGGGGGGAGGGGGAAGCTACTGGTCGAAGAGCCATGTTTTGAGGCATTTCCTGAATGTCAGGAGGTCCTGGGTCTGGCGAAGGTGGAGCAATAGGGAGTTCCAGGTTTTGGCGGCAAGATGAGAGAAGGATCTTCCTCCGGTGGTGGTGCGGCAGATGAGGGGGACCGAGGCGAGGGCGAGGCTGGCAGAACGAAGATGGCGGGTGGGGGTGTGGAAGGCGAGTCTGTCGTTAACTTAGGCTGGGCTTGAGTTGTGGAGGGCCTTGTGTGCGTGGGTGAAGGGCTTGAAGGTGATCCTCTTTGAGACGGGTAGCCAGTGCAGGTTTCTGAGGTGGGGGAGATGTGGTTGTGGCGTGGGACGTCCAGGATGAGGCGGGCGGATGCGTTCTGGATTCGTTGCAGCTTTGTTTGGAGTTTGCCCGTACTTCCTGCATATAGGGCATTTCTGTAGTCCAGTCGGCTGCTGACCAAGGCGTGGGTGACAGTTTTCCTGGTTTCGACGGGGATCCACTTGAAGATCTTGCGGAGCATGCAGAGAGTGTTGTAGCAGGAAGAGGAGATTGCGTTGACCTGCTGAGTCATGCTGAGTGTAGAGTCCAAGATGAATCCTAGGTTGCGTGCTTGGGTGGTGGGTGAGGGTGTGATTCCTAGGAAGGTGGGCCACCAGGAGTTGTTCCATGCTGAGGGGTTGATGCCGAAGATGAGGATTTCTGTCTTGTCCGTGTTTATCTTGAGGCGGCTTGCTTCCATCCAGCCTGCGATGGCGTGAAGTCCATTGTGGGGGTTGTTCTTTGTAGTTATAGGGTCTTTTGTGAAGGAGAGGATCAGTTGGGTGTCATCTGCGTAGGATACTATGTTGATGTTGTGGGTTCGCGCGATGTTGGCGAGTGGGGCCATGTAAACGTTGAAAAGCGTTGGGCTGAGAGAGGAGCCCTGGGGGACGCCACAGATGATCTTGGAGCCTTCTGAGAGGAACAGCGGAAGACGGACTCTTTGGGTTCTGCTGGCGAGAAATGACGAGATCCAGTCGAGAGCCTTGTCCGGGTTCCGGCGTTGTGGAGCCGTGTGCAGAGGGTGTGATGACATACTGGGTTGAAGGCCGCAGAGAGGTCCAAGAGGATGACTGCCGCGGTTTTGCCTTCGTCGAGCATGGTCCTGATGTCGTCCGTGGCAGCGATGAGTCCGGTTTCGGTTCTGTGCTTTTTGCGGAATCCGGATTGGAAGGTGTCGAGTGCCATGCTGTCTTCCAGGAACCGGGATAGTTGGCTGTTCACGATTTTTTCGATGACCTTGGCTGGGAAGGGGGGAGGGAGATTGGTTGGTAGTTCTTGGGGTCATCTGGGTCCGCCTTGGGTTTCTTCAGCAGGGCATTGACTTCTGCATGTTTCCAGCTTTCCAGGAAGGTGGCTGACCCGAAGGAGCTGTTGATGGTGTCGCAGAGGTGGGGAGTGATGGTGTTGCTAGCTTTATTGAAAATATGGTGTGGGCAGGGGTCCGATGGTGATCCGGAGTGGATGGAGGCCATAGTGTTGGCGGTGTCATCATTGTTGACGAGGGTCCAGGTGTGGAGGAGGTTGGCGTTGCTCGGGGCGTTGGGTTCGTGGGTGTCTGTGGTCTGCTGGTGGGTCTGGGATTTGAAGCTGTTGTGGATTTCTTCTATCTTTCGGCGGCAATGGGTGGCGAGGGAGTTGCAGAACTCCTGCGATGGCGGCGATTCGTTGGAGCAGGTCCTGGGGTTGGAGAGCTCTTTGATGATGCCGAAGAGCTCTTTACTGTTGTGCGCGCTGGTGTCTATGCGGCTTTTGAAGTGGGTCCTTTTGGTGGTGCCGATCAGCTGGTGATGATTGCGGTTGGCATCCTTGAGTGCGGTGCGGTTGGATTCGGTAGGTACAAGGCGCCAGATTTTCTCCATTCTGCGGCAATTCCGTTTGGATTCCTGTAGGTCTGGGGTGAACCAGCTGGCCTTGGTTCTGTGGAGGGTGTGGAATCATACCCCAATACTAATGCCAGTATTGGTGGCATGATCCCATGCACTCTGGGGGCTCTTTAGATGACCCCCCAGTATTGCCTCTGCCAGTCTTCCAGGGTTTGCGGGCAGCATACGCTACTGCAGCCCCTCAGACAGGTTTCTGCCCTCCTGCTACATGACCAGCTCAAGCAGGGGAAGACAGAACAAAGGATTTCTAGTGGGAGAGGGAGGTAACACCGTCTCCCTTGGAAATAGGTGTTACAAGGCTGGGGAGGGGTAGCCACCCTGCGCAACTGGCTTGCTTTGAAGGGCATATTTGGTGCCCTCCCTGCATAATGTGCTTTGCACCAGTCCAGGGACCCTCGTTTCCTGCTCTGGCACTAAACTACACAAAGGAAAGGGGAGTGACCACTCCCCTATCCATCACCACCCCAGGGGTGGTGCTCAGGCTGGGGTGGCACCTGCATTGGACCTGCAATGTCATATCCGGCATGGATGATGACTGACACGGAGCCGATCAACGCCACCTAACGGCTTGCAGGGTACTGCTCAAGAAAAATCTCTGTATCCAGACTGACGGCTGGGAAAGTAAAAGGTAAGGAATCTGCAACTAGATACAGTTTCTACCAGATAAGGCGTTACCTAGGGTAAGTAACTTGTCCATCAAGTTGTGGAGAACTGGCCCCACTTTTGTGGTCCATGTCCACCGCCCCCTCTGGGGTGGTATCAGGATTCCCTGTTATGTGGATGTCAATAAGCTCTGCAAGGAGCTCCTGGAGCTGTGATTTTGTAGGGTTTGAGCCAGTTTTGATCATGCTAGCCTTACAGAGGTTCCTTAGCTGCTGCATATTAAGTAAGATGAAGGTAAGGGGTCAGGTTGAGTTCCTGGATTCTCTACTCTGAGCCAGATACATTTAAAGTAGTTGCCACCTGTAGGAGGCTGGCCCTCTATGTAATGTACATCTAAGCACACTGTGTAGGGGGTCCAGACAACCACACATTGGTTTCCAGAGGCAAAAACTAGATCGCCTAATGCTCTCATTTTTTAGATAGCTTGGTCGAGCAGTTAGGCTAATCTTGGAGCGGTGCAAAGCATTTGTTATACTCACAGTATCAATCATGCATCTCACACATTCAAAGGTATAACTCGAGACCAGTTTATAAAAATACTTCAGATTTTTATATAAATTTTAAGACCAAGATTGTCAAAAATTGTTAAGTACTTTTTGAGTTGTGAATTTTTGAGGTTTTAATAAATGCAGTCTTTCTGTGCGTAATTACGCACCATAGGAATCAATAGGCAATCTCTTTAAAAATGCATATAAAACTGCAGTTATGTTACCAGGTTCCACTTTTGCAAGTTGTTCAATATCGTCGGTGGGCACACTGCCAGCTGGAGAGGATCGGACAGCTCCCAGTTCCGACGGGAGCGGCATTGGAAAGTCTCTTGGAGCAGGTACAGGGCTACTCAGGGGGACCACTTGGAAAAGAGGGATTTTTCCAGATTTAAAGGTGGTGCCCTGGGGTCCCCTTGTGGTGTCGAGGTTGCAAGAGGTGTAGGACCCTGGGGGCACAGCTGGTTCCTCGTTGCAGGGTGCTGTACGGCCAGGTGCAGGGTGAGTTGTTGATCAAGGAGCTGTGCACCACTGAGTCCCTTGGAGCTGGAGGTAGGTCTCTTTGAGGGCTGCTTACAGGACAACCGGGGCACTCTGGCAAGAGGTCTGGGGTGTTTCTGGTTTGCGATGCTGCTGACCAGTACCCAGGGTATTGGTACGGTCCAGCCACCAGGGGGCACTGTGCCACCAAACTTGCCACACTTGCAGGGGTTGTCCTGGCAGTAGTCGGTGTGTCGTCTGGTCTGGCTGCAACCTCCGGTTCCAGAGATATCGGCCTGTCATTCAAGTGACCCTCATTGGTTTGCTGGTTTTTTGATTGTTGCAGATGGTACCTCAACTTGGGTGATTTGAGAAGCCTGGAGGTCCGCTGGGTCTCTTGAGGTCAGTCCAGTGACCAGCTGCTCCGCAGCGGCGATTGTCGGCTCCTGGGTGCAGCAGCCAGGCTTTGGCGCCTTTTTCTTGTGCAGCACGTCCACAGTCCTCGTGCGTTGGATCTTTTTTGCGCTAGTCTTCTTTGTCCTTTTGAATCTGATTATCTGGTATAGGGATGCCCACTGAATACTGAATTTAGTGGGTGTTTTAGGGGGAACTGGGAGTGTCCAATGGTACACTTATCTTTGGGTGGCTACACCCACTATAGTGACCACTTCATGTGGGAAGGTTGACTGCCCTAAACCTAATTGGCTATTTTCCTTCAATTCAAGATGGAGAAAAATGAACTAAAGGGCCCACCTCGGAGGCAACACCTTAGGGGTGGTGCATGCCAGATGAGGCCACTCCTCCTACTGTTTGTTAGGTTTCCTGCCTTTTCTCCCACCAAAAGTTGGGGTTTGCAAAAGGGGGATGCTAGCTGCTGCTAGCAGCAGGCTTGGGGGTTGAGTTTCAAGGGCGGTAAGCTCTTTAAAGCTCACCATCAGGACAGTGCCCATTCCTGAGGGAGGAGGTGTTAGCTCCTCTACCCAGGAAGGGCATTGTTTTACAAACCGGAGAGGCAGGGCTCTCCTCCAAGGTTTGTATATTGGCTGTCTGGAGGTGGCAGCTGAATAGGACCAGTCAGCAACCATGCCAGGATAGTTAGCTTTTGCAGGGGACACCTCTAGGGTGGTTCCTGGGTACATTTAGGGATAAATACAATAAATACAATACTGGCACCAGTTTGGATTTAACATTCTGAGTTGTTTGATACCAAACAACCCAGGGTTCAGCTACAGGGTTCAGCTACATGATGTCCACTCTGAACCCTGGGTTGTTTGGTATCAAACAACCCAGGATTCAGAGTGGATATCATGTAGCTCGGGAACTCGTGTTCACCAGTGTCCAGCACATTAAATGGCTGCTCGGTTTACTCACTATGTCCCAGGTTTGGCAAGGACACAGTGGGGGCATATTGCTCATGCAGCTATGTCCTCACATATAAAATGGAGCACCCTGCCTTAGGGCTGGAAGGCCTGCTAGAGGGGTGTTTTACCCATAGTAAATGCAGTGTATGGTGGACAGGCACACAGGGAGTATGCCATGTTGAGTTTGTCTTTTAGGATTGCACCAGGACACTCAGCCTGCTATGGTAGTGCTGGGTGCATCTGGATGCATGGTCCTAAAGGGTGGCACAATCGGTGCTGCTTCCCTCAGGGGTCCACCCATAGTACCCCATGCCCTGGGCACCTGGGTGCCCCTTTTCCTAGGGACTTATAGTGGTAGCTAAGGATGTATCTAATAGCACCACAACAGTTTTAGGGAAGGAGCTCTTGCCCAGTGAGCCTGGTTAGCAGGGTCCCTGGGCACTACAATTTCTACGACACATCAACATGAGGTAAAAAGGGGTAGATAACCATGTCATAAAGAGACCTTCTCTCACACTACCTCCCAACCCCCCAAACGAAAGAGGATGAGACTACCCTTTCACTAGTGAGCCTTCATCATCTAAGTGGAAGAACCTGGAGAGGCCACCTGCATAGGCATGGGCAGTCCCAGGTCTGTGTTCCTCTACAAAGTCCATCCCCTCTTGGGAAATGGACCACCTAAGCAGTTTGGGATTTTCACCTTTCATTTGTTGTAGCTGTAGGAAAGTATCCTCTTTTTGGCATTTTACCCGCATTTTTGGCCTGTTTGTCAGTGTGTTTGACTGTGTCACTGGGATCCTGCTAATCAGGACCTCAGTGCTTATGCTCTCACCCCCTTAAATTTGGTTGTTGGATCCTGCTGACCCAGTATTCCACTCATAAATGGCATACTCGTGCCCCCTTGTAGGTCCCTAGTATATGGTACCTAGGTACCCAGGGCTTTGGGGTTCCACAGAATCCCTATGGGCTACAGCATTACCTTTACCACCCATTGGGTGCCCATGCAAGGCTTCTACAGGACTGCCATTGCAGCCTGTGTGAAATGGTGCATGCACCCTTTTACTGCCATTTTCACTACACCAGGTCACCTATATGTCAGGCCTTCCAACCCTGAAGGCTGGGTGCAAAGCACCTTTATGCGAGGGCACCCCTGCACTAGCAGAGGTGCCCCCACGTCGTCCAGGACCATTTTTCTGGTCTTAGCAAGTGCAGGGACGTCATTTTACGTGTGCACTGGACAAAGGTCAATACCTATGTCCAGCTTCACAATGGTATCTCCGAATATGGCCATGTAAAGTATCGAACACCCGGGAATTTAACCCCAATACTGATTCTTGTATTGGTTATACAATTCCATGCACTCTGGGGGTTCCACAGTGGACCCCCAGTACTGCCATGCCAGCCTTCTGAGGTTTTCCAGGCAGCCCCAGCTGCTGCCACCTCACAGACAGGTTTCTGACCGCCTGTTGCTCAAGCAGCTCGAGCTCAGGAAGGCAGAACAAAGCATCCCCTTTGAGCGAGGGGTGTTACACCCTCTCCCTTTGGAAATCTGTGTTACAGGCATGGGAGGGGTAGCCTCCCAGAGCCTCTGGAAATGATTTGAACGGCACAAAAGGTGCCCACCTTGCATAATCCAGTCTACACCGGCTCAGGGACCCCCAGTCCCTGCTCTGGCGCGAAACCAGACAAAGGAAAGGGGAGTGACCACTCCCCTGTCCATCACCTCCCCAGGGGTGGTGCCTAGAGCTCCTCCAGAGTGTCCTTGGGTTTTGTCATCTTGGATTCCAAGGTGGTGGGGCACTCTGGGAGCATCTGAGTGGCCAGTGCTAGCAGGTGACATCAGAGCCCTCCCCTGATAGGTGCTTTCCTGTGTAGCTGACCAATCCCCCTTTCAGAGCTATTTAGGGTCTCTCCTCTGGGTGTTTCCCCAGATTCGGATTGCAAGACTCCAGCAGGAATCCTCTGCATCCTTTACTTCATCTTCTACTGACAAAACTGCATCTGGACCCTCCAGGAACTCTACAAACTGCAACAAAGAAGCAAAGACGACTTTTGCAACATTGTTTCTTCAGCTCCTGCCAGCAACTGCAACTGTTTCCAGGTCGTGCATCCTCCGAGGACTGCCTGTCTTCAGCCTGCATCAGAAGAAGCGAAGGAATCTCCCTTGAAGTGAAGGAGTCACTTCCCTAGTTCAGCAGCCACCCTTTCTTCAGCAACGACTGGCGGCGTGGGTCCAATCTCCTGATGAAGTGCGTGGATCCAGCAACAAGGGTGGTGGACTGAAGTGCCCCTGACCATCCTAAGGCCCAGCTGTTCAATGACTGTTCTTCTTCACCGGTGGTTCTTCTTTTGCACCTTCATCCGGGTTAGCAGCGGCTCCTGTTCTACCTGGACTCTTAAGTGCTTCTTGAACTTGGTCCTCTTCTTCCACAGATCTTCAGGTCCAGGAATCCATCGTTGGTGTCTTGCAGTATCTTCTGGTTCTTGCATAATCTTCTATCACGTGTTCTTGTGTGTTCTAGGAAACTTACTGTGATTTCCTCCTGCGTTCCTGGGCTCTGGGGTGGGTTCTATTACTTACCTTTGGTGTTTTCTTACATTCCCAGCGTCCCTCTATACACTACACTTGCCTAGGTGGGAAACCGACTTTCACATTCCACTATTCTAGTATATGGTTTGTGTCCCCCCTAGGCCCATTCCTAACTATTGTGATTTTCACTATTTGCATTGTTTTCTAACAGTTTTTACAGTTATTACTGCATTCTAGTGTATATACTGTGTATATTACTTACCTCCTAAGGGAGTATAGTCTATAAGGACTTTTTTGGCATTTGTGTCACCAAAAAAAGTACCTTTATTTTTGTAACACTGAGTATTTTCTTTCATGTGTGTAAGTGCTGTGTGGCTACAGTGGTATTGCAAGAGCTTTGCATGTGTCCTAGATATGCCTTGGTTGCTCAGCTTCAGCTACCCCTAGATAGCCTGGCTTCTAGACACTGACTACATTTCACTAATAAGATGTAAGTACCTTTGGTACCCACTACAAACCAGGCCAGCCTCATACAGTAGTCCTCTGAGAGGCCTGTGGTCAGTCTGAGCTATGAAGTAAGATCCAAACAGGTATGAACTCAGCTTCTTCAGGGCCCAACCACAGAAAATGCTTCCCTCTCTATGGCACTACATTTTTATTCCCTAGGGAGTAATTTCTTGCTTATAAAAGCAACTGGATGGTCATGTCCATCATCCTTTTTCTGGGAAAGGACCCCTCCTAACCCCATTTCAGAAGCATCCATTTCAACTGTTAATTCCCTGGAGTAGTCTGGTGCTTGTAGAACTGGAGTAGAGCACATAGCTTTCTTCAGAGTGTCAAAGGCCTTTTGACAACTCACTGTCCAGTTAACCTTTTCGGGGATTTTATTGGAGGTGATCTCTATGAGGGGGGAAAACTATAATGCCATAATCCTTCACAAACCTCCTGTAATATCCAGTCAAGCCAAGGAATGCCCTGACTTGTCTCTGGGTTGTGGGAGCTTCCCAAGCCAGTATAGTCTGGATCTTGGGTTGGAGGGGTTGCACTTGGTCTCCACCAACCATTTGGCCCTAGTAAACAACTTTCCCCTGCCCTATCTGGCACTTACTAGCCTTGATAGTGAGGCCTGCCTTTTGCTGAGCCTCAAGGACCTTTTCAAGGTGGATCAGGTGATCCTGCCAGGTGGAACTATAGACAGGTATGTCTTCTAAGTAAGCTGCACTAAAAGTTTCCAGTCCAGCAAGGACTTAGTTCGCCAACCTCTGGAAGGTGCAGGTTCATTCTTTAGTCCAAAGGACATAAGAGTGAACTGATAATGCCCACTAGGAGTAGAAAATGCTGACCTCTCTTTTGCTCCTGGGGTCAGACCAATCTCCCAGTTGTTAAATCAAATGTACTCAGATATTTGGCTGCCCCTAATCTGTTTATGAGCTCATCAGCTCTTGGAATTGGGTGTGTACCTGTCTTTGTCATAGAGTTGAGGCCCCTGTAGTCCACACAGAACCTCATTTCTTTTTTCTCTCCTTTTAAGTGAGGCTTGGGGACTAAAACTACTGGGCTAGACCGGGGACTCTCAGAGGGTTCAATGAAATCTAGCAATTTTTTTACTTCTACCTCTATGCTCTCTCTGACATGGTCTGACTGTCTATAAATCTTGTTTTTGACAGGCAAGCTGTCACCAGTGTCCACATCATGGGTACGCCAGTTTGTCTTTCCAGGGGTCAGAGAGTTCAGCATACTGGTTGAGGACTTGCCTGCAAGCAGTTTGCTGCTGTCCTGTGAGGGTATCTGACAAGACCACTCCATCCACAGAACCATCCTGTGGGTTGCTGGAGAGGAGATCAGGGAGAGACTCACTCTCATCCTCCTGTCCCTCATCTGTAACCATGAGCATGGTCACATTAGCTCTATCATAAAAAGGCTATAGGGGGTTGACATGGATTATTCTTTTGGGGTTCTTGCAACTGCCTAGGTCAACTAATTAAGTGGCCTCCCCTTTTCTTTCAAGTATGGGATAGGGCCCAGACCATTTGTCCTGGAGGGCCCTTGGAGCAACAGGCTGCAACACCCAAACTTTCTTCCCTGGTTGGAACTCCACCATAGCAGCTTTCTGGTCATACGAGAGCTTTTGAAGCTCCTGGCTGACCTGAAGATTTTTGCTGGCTTTTTCCATGTACGCAGCCATTCTGGAATATAGGCCAAGCACATAGTCCACAATAACCTGTTTGGGCTCTTTGAGACGTTTCTCCCAGCCTTCCCTAACAACTCAGTGTTCCCCTAACAGGGTGCCCAAAGAAAGTTCAAATGGAGAAAAACATACTCCCTTATGTGGCACTTCCCTGTAGGAAACAGCAGGCAAGGAAATAGGATACCCCATCTTCTGCTGAGTTTGTGGATGGTATGGAGTAGTGAACTTATATGTCATGCCACATTCCTGCCACATGTTTTAAGTATGCAGTCATGAAGTTTGATCCTCTGTCTGATACTACCTCCTTAGGGAACCCTACCCTGGTGAAGATACCCAGGAGGGCTTTAGCAACTGCAGGTGCAGTAATAGACCTAAGGGGTATAGCCTCAGGATACCTAGTGGCATGATCCACTACCACTGGTATATACCTGTGCCCTGATGCTGTTTGAGGGCCAGCAATGTCGACCCCTAGCCTTTCAAAGGGTACCGCAACCACTGGATGTGGCATTAAGGGGGCCTTTAAGTGCCACTGGCCTGGCAGATGGGTCAGGACTGGGTTTGGGACATTCCTGGCCTATCAAAGTGGTTACCTAACCTACTCCATGTCTTGTTTTGGGCCAAATGCCCTGCTATGGGAATGCCATGGTGGGCTAGAGTGAGGAGACATTCTCTGAACTTCTGGGGCACTACCACCCTCCTGGTTGCACCGGCCTTGAGGTTTCTGGCCTCAGTGTACAGCAGCCCCTCCTCCCAATAGACCCTGTGGGTACCACTGATATTTCCTAGTTCCTCCTAGACAGCTGGCTGCCTCAGACCTTCAAGAGTGGGACAGGTTATCTGCCCCTGGCACAGATGTTCCCGGAGGGTCCCCCCTGGGCCCAAGAGTTCTGGGTGATAAGGCCCAAGCTTTTCAGGCTCAGTTCCCTCTAAGGTGGGTGACTCCTCCTCCTGAGAAGAGGGGTCCTGTCTTGTGATCTGTTTTGAAGCTGGTCCCCTAATCTTCTTGCCTTTTCTCTTGGGAGGCTGGTCAACTGTTTCAAGATCCAGCTCTCCCTTTTCCCCTCTGAAGTTTGCTCTGTGCCCTTGTCTTGAGTCATCCCACTCAGGGATCCCTAGCATTGCTGCATGGGGCTTCAGTTCTACTTCAGCCCAGTGGGAATGCCCCAGGTCATTTCCAAGAAGGCAATCTGCAGGGATGGATGAGGACACAACCACTTCTTTTTGCCCTACTACCCCCCACCCCCCCAATCAAAGGTAACCGTAGTCATGGGATAGAACTTTGTCTCATTGTCAGCATTGGTGATAGGGTAAGACTTCCCCACCAGGAACTGATTTGAGTGTACCAAGTGGTGAGTTACCATAGTAACACTAGCTCCTATGTCCCTCAGTGCTTCTATTTTCTCTCCATTAATCAAAGGGTGCTGCCTGTGTTTTTGCATGTTACTTGGCCAGGCAGCACAGGATAATTCTACCCCAACCTTGGTGACTAATGTTGCCTCTGTGGGGACACGGACCTCGTCAGGCCACACCTCTGACCCCATCTAGATATTAGCAACTGTATTTACTGCAGGTTGTCTAGAGGCATTTTTCTTGGTTTTACAGTCATAGTCTCCAGTTTGGTGCCCTTTGGGTTTGCAATCTTGACACCAAGCCTTGCTGGGGTCGAAGTGTCTCCCTTTGTACCTTCTTCTGGACTGTGAGAAATCTCTGGGCCCACCCTCCTCTGAAGTGTTTTGGGGGGCTTGAGAAGACTCAGATTTTTACCCTGGCTCCCATCTTTCCCAGGTCTCCTCCACCAGTGGTAGTTCTGGTCACCCTTGTCTTGACCCAGTGGTCTGCCTTCCTCCCCACTCTTGATGGGAAAGTGGACCCAGGCCTACCAGATGTTGATGTAGCCTATCACTAAAACAAATACTAAGCAAAAGCTCTTTCATGAACAGGTTATACAGCCCATCATAATCATGTGTCTTGTTATCAGCTAACCAACCACCCAGCATCTTTACTGAATAGTCCAGAAAGTCTATCCAGGTCTGGCTCTGGGTTTTTCTAGCCTCCCTGAACTTTATTCTGCACTCTTCAGTTGTAAATCCAAAGCCCTCAATCAGGGTACCCTTCATGAGGTCATAGGATTTAGAATCTGCCTCATTCAGTGTCAGGAGCCTGTCCCTGCACTTTCCTGAGAATAACTCCCACATCAGTGTGCCCCAATGTTTCTTTTCGATCTCCCACCCAATGCAGGCTCTTTCAAAGGCAGAAAACCATTTTACTATATCATCCCCTTCAGTGAAGGGAGGGACAACTCCTTTTGGGAGTTTCATGTTGAAAGCTTTTTCCTTCAACACTTGTATGCTGCCACCAGAGATGGGGGCCAAGCCCAACCCTTTTCTCTATTTTTCTATCTCCAAGTGCGGACTCTCTAAGGTCAGTCTCTTGGTCAGCCTGGAAATATCCAGGTCTGTTTATCTGGGTTCTTTAGAGCTTCCGGAGGAAGAGGAGCTACTCTCATCACCATTTTCCACAGGATCTTCACTCACCACAGATACATCATCATCTTTTTCTGGGGGGTTATCACTTTCATACCTGGCCACCAGAAACTTAAAACTTAAGTTTCTCTGCACTGGGGCTCTTACCAGTACGGATTTGGTACAGCCTACAGAGTCTCCTTAATTAGTTATAACTATATGTCTCATAAGGACCCAGGTCGAACTCCTGGGTCTTGGCCTCTGCATCTGACATTTTTACTTTACTAAAGTTGGGACCTTTTTAGAAATTTATAATCCCCTTCTTGTTGAGGCTAACTAAAGTAAGGGCTTTTAAAAACGTTTTTGCTAGTTATAGGGACCTAACCAGGACCCTAACAATTATTTTAAAAATTTGCAAAAAAATATTTAGTCAATTAAAAATCAGCAATAATTACCTAAGGACAATTTGGAGAGTTTTCCGTTTGCTCACAAAATTGACAAGGTGGTATCAGCAAATGCAAAGTCTTTATCCCACCGCTGATCCACCAAATGTCGGAGGCTGGCCCTCTATGTAGTGTATCAAACTAGGCACACTGTGTAGGGGGTCCAGGCAACCACACGTTGGTTTCCAGAGGCAAAACCTAGATCACCTAATGCTCTAATTTTTTAGGTAGCTTGGTCGAGCAGTTATGGTAATCTTGGAGAAGTGCAAAGCTTTGGCTGTACTCATAGTATCAATCATGCGTCTCACACACTCAAAGGAATAACTCGAGACCAACTTTTAAAAATACATCAGATTTTTTAAGACCAAGATGATCAAAATTGGTTAAGTACTTTTAAAGATTAGAATTTTTGAACTTTTATTAAATGCAGTCTTTCTGTGCGTACTTACGCACCATAGGAATCAATAGGCAGTCTTCTGTGCCGGGGACGTAATGGTTACGTCCACCGGCACAGTGCTCCTGTGCTGAGGACGTAACCATTACGTCCTCGGCATGGAGCTCGGAGGGAGCGGTAGCGTTCCCTTCATGGGCTTTCCTCCCTCCTCCCCAAGGCAGGGGCTTCCCCTTCCACCCCTACCCTCCCTTCCACCCCAGTGATGTCTGATGACGTCAGCACGCATTCGCGTGCTGACCTATTCAGAGGCCACTTCCCCCATCGCAATCAGAAGAGAAATGCTTTGGGGGCCTGAGAGGCTTCAAAGGGAAGGAAAGGAATTTCCTTCCCTTTGAGGTCTCTCAGAGCACTTCAGAAGCCGGATCAGGACCTTAACACTACCTAATCCTTAAAGCAATTAGGGACCCATAATAGGGAAATCAGAAACCCTCCAAATATTAAAGATAGGGCTTCATCGGGGAAAACATCAGGCTTGAGAAATCCACTATGGTTTCTGTGTAGAGTCGCCAAGTCTGGTAAACCTACATGCACTGAGTGGCCCCGGGACTGTGACGGATCGCACCAGATCATTTATTGACTAAACAGCGAGAAACATGTTGACCTATCGAATAGAGTAACACAGGGGATCCTGTGTTTACCTACACTATTCTCCACTGTGAGATTTAGTGATTACATACATTTTTTGTCATTTGGGGAGTGTAGACATTATTTTACTATTTCCCCATATGTTGTTTTTTAATCATGTCAGAGGTATTAGTATCATAATAAATAGTATTTTTTAACCTCTAGACATTTTTAACTACCCTTATACCAATCCCTCTTTTCTGACCGGTTGTTCATTATCATCAAAAGATCTCCGGCAAAGAGCCCCCTTGTGGGGCCCGTCAGGCATTGCAGCGCCGGCCTGACGTGGAGCATAGCCCTATGATGAAGCATGTCACCGGAAGGTGAGTGAGGGCTTTTCGCTTCGAATAATTGATTTCCATCTAATACAGAACCATTAGTCTTAAAGAAACCCCCGTGTGTTTTGGAACTGTGTGTATATTATTTTGATGTATTAATTATTGGGAGCCATACACACAGGACCAGGAGTCTTTCCTCCGAATCTCCCACTTATGCCCCTCCCTGTTTTGTTGTCTGATGGTCTGTTCACTCACCATGTCCCAGGTTTGGCAAGAACACATAATGCTCATGCAGCTATGTCCTCACATTTAATATGGAGCTTCCTGCCCTAGGGCTGTAAGGCCTGCCAGAAGGGTGTCTTACCCATTGTAAATGCAGTGTATGGTGGACAGGCACACAGGCAGTGTGCCATGTTGGGTTTTTATTTTAGGTTTGCACCAGAACACGCCTGTAATGGCAATGCTGGGTGCATCTGGATGCATGGGCCTAGAGGGTGGCACAATCAGTGCTGCTGCCCTCACGGGCCTACCCATAGTGCCTCATGCCCTGGGTATATAGGTACCAACTTACTAGGGACTTATAGTGGTAGATAAGGGTGTATCCAATTGTGCCAATGCATCACAACAGAGTTAGGTAAGAGCTCTGGCCCAGGGAACCTGGTTAGCAGGGCCCCTGGGCACTACAATTTCTAGGACACATCAAAATCAGGCAAAAAGTGGGGGGATAACATGTCAAAAAGAGGCCCTCTCTCACAGCACTTTTTTATTAGAAATGTACAAAAAACTTCAAAACTGTTTTTTAGGGTCTAACTATCTAGTAAACCTTTAAAATCTCTAACAGTTGGACTGGGGGGGGGCTTAACACAAGGCTCTGAAGTTCAAATTAGAAATTTGGAAAAATCAAAAGATTGGAAAAAAATAGTTTTTTGTCTGTCAATTGTGAGTTTCTTCTTGGAACCACCTATCGACGGAGTGCTATCAGCAAATGCTGAACCACCAATGTAGGAAGCAGACTGTGTAGTGTACCAAATGTAGGCGTACACTATGCGGACAGTACAGACAATCCGTAACAAGAAGATACTCTAATGTTTAGAAAAATATTGATACTTTATATAATGTTCAACACCAGAAAAACTTCAAAGATAAGTACTGTGACAGCGTGTTGATTTTAGCTAATAACAAACACTTTTACTCAAATGCGCATTTATATGGCAAAGACCTGAAAGTACTTGTACTGCAAGTGGCCCTTCCAGACAGTTCTCGGGGGTCCCTTGTAGATTGGAGGGTGCTAGGGGAGCCGGTCACTAAAACCACCAACAGTACAGTTTTACCTGCCCTGGGGCATCCTGGTGCAGTAGTGTTGGTCGAGTCCGGTGCCTTGCGTACTGCATGGATGGCTACAAGGGGGCTACCTGGTAAAGTACTGCAAAGGGAGACTTGGGTACAAGTCCTGGAGTTCCCAATGGGTGGGGTTCAGTCAGTCGGGGTCCAGGGATTAAGAGAACACCGTCGGTTGTAGTGGACTCAGGGCCATGGAGCTCGGGTGCAGCAGGGGTTTGTAGTCTGGAACTCCTGCATCAAGGCCCCCACAGTTCCTGGGTTGACCTGCAAGAAGGGAACAAAACCGGGCAGCTGGACCACTTTCGGTGATGCTGATGTCCCTCGATGGCTGGTCTTTAGATGGGACGTTGGAGTCTGGATATGACTTCAAACGAGCTTTGGGTGCTGCAAGGGGTCCAGTACCCTGGGGATCATTGTAGGACAGCTCCGGTGGGTCTTTGTCGTTTCACATGGTGGGTAGATGGATCTGACCTCCTGGAGCATGATGACCTCCTTGTGAGCAGATGGTGCATCTTGGGTTCTGGTGGTCAGGAGAATTGTGTGTCGGATGTTGTGGTTGGTGCCTGCAAGGTGCAGAAAAGTGGCTTCTCCACTCCAAGGGAGATGCTGACGAAATGGTGAAGTGCTGGAGATCCTCTGAGGCTTTTGAAGACTTCATAGCTGCAGGACGAGTCGGTTGTTGTGATTGTTGGGACAGGAGCAGGTAGGCAGGCACTGTTATTCAGCAAATTCCACCAGCACTCCACAGTTCTCGCTTCTTCAGTCCTTTTTTGTCCTCTTTTTTTTCTTCAGTCAGGCAAATCTGTTCTGGTGTCAGGGGGCCACCTAAATGCTCTATGTAGGGGTGTTTAGGGGAGTTTAGAGTAGTAGCCAATGGGCTACTTACCCTTGGGGTGACCACACCTATCATGTCACCACTTCCTATGGGAAGTGGGCATAGCCTTGTTTTTAGAATTCCTAGTTCCACTAAAAAACAAGATGGTAGAACTCTTATTCGAGTGTCCAATTCAGGTAGCCCACCTTAGGGGTGTGACTAGCCCAAAGGTGGAACATGCCTACTGAATACCTAATTTCCCACCTGTCCTGGTGCCACATGGGCCTCAAGGTGGGGGTGGGGGGAATCTCACAGGTCTGGGGAAGGCAGGGTCGCATATCAAAGGCACCAAGAGCTTTGAAGCCCCTGGCTCTGACATGCTAAATCACTAGCCATCCTGCTGGAGGAGGTGTTGATCTCCTTCCTCCAGAGCAGGCATTGTTTCTGGCTCTGAGAGTGCAGACTTTCACCTCCAGGTGGTCAGCAATAAGTCTGTGGTGGCAGGCTGGTCGAGACCAGTCAGCCATCATACTAGAGGACTAGTAGGTTTCAGGGGGCATCTCTAAGTTGCCATCTGGGTGCATGTCAGAATAAATCCAATACTGGCATCAGCATGGGTTTATTAAGATGAGGTGTTTGATACCAAAAACCACAGGTTTAATTGAAGCCATTATGTAAATGGGGTACTTGTAATACCTTAAGATGGCTTCCCTGCTCACTTGTAACATCTAGTAAGCGAACTTGATATCACAGGGGCACATCTGTTAATGCACATATGTTCTCACATCAAATACAATGCACCCTGCCTTGGGCTAGAAGGCTTGCTGTAGGGGTATCTTACATAGACTTAGATGCAGTGACTAGGGCCTGGCACACAATATCATGTCATATCGTGGTTCCTCTCATGGCTTGCACCATGACACGCAATCTGCAATGGCAGACTGTGCAATTTTTAGGGGAGTCTCTGAGGGTGGCACAATACATGCATCCCTTAGGAAACCTCTTTAGTACCCAGGTCCTAGGTACCTCGGGTACCAGCTACTTAGTTCTTACAGTGGGACTAGAGTGTATGCCACTTGGATGCAATTAGATATTTAACTCATTTTAGTAAAAGAGCACTGGCACTGGGTACCTGGTTAGCAGGATGCCAGTGCACCTCAGTTAAAAAAAACTTAGTATCCATGAGCAAAAAGTGGGGGAGATCCTGTCCAAAAGGGGCAATTTGCTTCATTATGATAGTATCCAACCACATTATAAAGGCAGTCACTGGTTCCTCTGATTGAGCTCATGTCTGTTGTCATAACTTAGGAATTACTAATCATCTTGGCTATAATTCACTGCACTGAAACCTGAGGACCAGCAGAGTATTTGAAAATTGTCTCTGACACTATCCTCGTGGGTACATGCTGAAGAGTAAATAAACCAAAAGAACTCTAAGAAGGACTGAAGCTGTGGATTTCAGTAGAAAACTGCAGTGGTGGAAATATCATTACACATCCCGTGAGCACTGATTTTTAGCATCGGAGGGTTCAGACCCCTCGGTGGCCTGAGCATCAGCCAAGGCAGCAGTGCTACCAACAGCAGACAAGAACAATACTATGTCAGCAGATAGAACTAGCATTGCAAAGCACTGAGTCACAGAGCACAGAGTGCAAAGGATGACAGAAACAGCCGTGTGCTGAATATTGTGCAACATGGCTATTGCATTGTTTTCCAAACCATCCACTAGCAATTCATCCTAAAATAGTACTCCCCACTCACCTCTGTCCGAGATTGCAACTGTTTAGGAGTGTATTTGTGGCACTCTTAAAAAAAAAAAAAAAAAAACTTATCCAGCATTGGACCTTTCATAAATTCACAACCTTGAGTAGTAACCCCTGTCATCAGGCTGAGAACCCTAGGTACAATTATTTCTTAGAGACTTCTAACCACAGATTCCTTACCTTAGAATTATCCCCCAGGCGTCAGACCGGATCCAGAAATTTTCGAGCAGTACCCATGTGTAGGAGGCTGGACTGGTTTGTAGTGAGTACCAAGGGGTACTTGCACCTTGCACCAGGCCCAGTTATCCCTTATTAGTGTATAGGGTGTCTAGCAGCTTAGGCTGATAGATAATGGTAGCTTAGCAGAGCAGCTTAGGCTGAACTAGGAGACGTGTGAAGCTACTACAGTACCACTTAGTGTCATATGCACAATATCATAAGAAAACACAATACACAGTTATACTAAAAATAAAGGTACTTTATTTTTATGACAATATGCCAAAGTATCTTAGAGTGTACCCTCAGTGAGAGGATAGGAAATATACACAAGATATATATACACAATAGCAAAAATATGCAGTATAGTCTTAGAAAACAGTGCAAACAATGTATAGTTACAATAGGATGCAATGGGGAAACATAGGGATAGGGCCAACACAAACCATATACTCCAAAAGTGGAATGCGAACCACGAATGGACCCCAAACCTATGTGACCTTGTAGAGGGTCGCTGGGACTATTAGAAAATAGTGAGAGTTAGAAAAATAACCCTCCCCAAGACCCTGAAAAGTGAGTGCAAAGTGCACTAAAGTTCCCCTAAGGACAAAGAAGTCGTGTTAGAGGAATAATGCAGGAAAGACACAAACCAACAATGCAACAACTGTGTATTTCCAATCTAGGGTACCTGTGGAACAAGGGGACCAAGTCCAAAAGTCACAAGCAAGTCGGAGATGGGCATATGCCCAGGAAATGCCAGCTGTGGATGCAAAGAAGCTTCTACTGGACAGAAGAAGCTGAGGTTTCTGCAGGAACGAAAAGGGCTCGAGACTTCCCCTTTGGTGGACGGATCCCTCTCGCCGTGGAGAGTCGTGCAGAAGTGTTTTTCCGCCGAAAGAATGCCAACAAGCCTTGCTAGCTGAAAATCGTGCGGTTAGCGTTTTTGGACGCTGCTGTGGCCCTGGAGGGACCAGGAGGTCGCAAATTGGACCAGGAGAGAGAGGGGATGTCGAGCAAGACAAGGAGCCCTCTCAGCAGCAGGTAGCACCCGGAGAAGTGCCAGAAACAGGCACTACAAGGATGCGTGAAATGGTGCTCACCCGAAGTCGCACAAAGGAGTCCCACATCGCCGGAGACCAACTTAGAAAGTCGTGCAATGCAGGTTAGAGTGCCGTGGACCCAGGCTTGGCTGTGCACAAAGGATTTCCGCCGGAAGTGCACAGGGGCCGGAGTAGCTGCAAAAGTCGCGGTTCCCAGCAATGCAGCCCAGCGAGGTGAGGCAAGGACTTACCTCCACCAAACTTGGACTGAAGAGTCACTGGACTGTGTGGGTCACTTGGACAGAGTTGCTGGATTCGAGGGACCTCGCTCGTCGTGCTGAGAGGAGACCCAGGGACCGGTAATGCAGCTTTTTGGTGCCTGCGGTTGCAGGGGGAAGATTCCGTCGACCCACGGGAGATTTCTTCGGAGCTTCTGGTGCAGAGAGGAGGCAGACTACCCCCACAGCATGCACAAGCAGGAAAACAGTCGAGAAGGCGGCAGGATCAGCGTTACAGAGTTGCAGTAGTCGTCTTTGCTACTATGTTGCAGGTTTGCAGGCTTCCAGCGCGGTCAGCAGTCGATTCCTTGGCAGAAGGTGAAGAGAGAGATGCAGAGGAAGTCGAATGAGCTCTTGCATTCGTTATCTAAAGTTTCCCCAGAGACAGAGACCCTAAATAGCCAGAAAAGAGGGTTTGGCTACCTAGGAGAGAGGATAGGCTAGCAACACCTGAAGGAGCCTATCAGACGGAGTCTCTGACGTCACCTGGTGGCACTGGCCACTCAGAGCAGTCCAGTGTGCCAGCAGCACCTCTGTTTCCAAGATGGCAGAGGTCTGGAGCACACTGGAGGAGCTCTGGACACCTCCCAGGGGAGGTGCAGGTCAGGGGAGTGGTCACTCCCCTTTCCTTTGTCCAGTTTCGCGCCAGAGCAGGGCTAAGGGGTCCCCTGAACCGGTGTAGACTGGCTTAAGCAGAATTGGGCACATCTGTGCCCAACAAAGCATTTCCAGAGACTGGGGGATGCTACTCCTCCCCTGCCTTCACACCATTTTCCAAAGGGAGAGGGTGTAACACCCTCTCTCAGAGGAAGTCCTTTGTTCTGCCATCCTGGGCCAGGCCTGGCTGGACCCCAGGAGGGCAGATGCCTGTCTGAGGGGTTGGCAGCAGCAGCAGCTGCAGTGAAACCCCAGGAAGGGCAGTTTGGCAGTACCATGGTCTGTGCTACAGACCACTGGGATCATGGGATTGTGCCAACTATGCCAGGATGGCATAGAGGGGGCAATTCCATGATCATAGACATGTTACATGGCCATATTCGGAGTTACCATTGTGAAGCTACATATAGGTAGTGACCTATATGTAGTGCGCGCGTGTAATGGTGTCCCCGCACTCACAAAGTTCAGGGAATTGGCTCTGAACAATGTGGGGGTACCTTGGCTAGTGCCAGGGTGCCCTCACACTAAGTAACTTTGCACCTAACCTTTACCAGGTAAAGGTTAGACATATAGGTGACTTATAAGTTACTTAAGTGCAGTGTAAAATGGCTGTGAAATAACGTGGACGTTATTTCACTCAGGCTGCAGTGGCAGGCCTGTGTAAGAATTGTCAGAGCTCCCTATGGGTGGCAAAAGAAATGCTGCAGCCCATAGGGATCTCCTGGAACCCCAATACCCTGGGTACCTCAGTACCATATACTAGGGAATTATAAGGGTGTTCCAGTAAGCCAATGTAAATTGGTAAAAATGGTCACTAGCCTGTTAGTGACAATTTGGAAAGAAATGAGAGAGCATAACCACTGCGGTTCTGATTAGCAGAGCCTCAGTGAGACAGTTAGTCACTACACAGGTAACACATTCAGGCACACTTATGAGCACTGGGGCCCTGGGTTACCAGGGTCCCAGTGACACATACAACTAAAACAACATATATACAGTGAAAAATGGGGGTAACATGCCAGGCAAGATGGTACTTTCCTACACCATGCATGCCAGTAGATAGCGTAATTCAGCTCTGCTTCGGTGTCATCCGGAACAGAAGTGAAAAGTGTGGTACCTATATAGGTGCCACCTCGGTGCACTGATATTAGTTTTTTACTTTTCATGCCACTTAGCGCAGATCTGTGAAGAACTACCCCTCAGCCTCTTTTTGACTGTTTATTTTTCAATGTTTTAACCTTTCTCTTGGTGTGAAAGTGATGTCTCCTAATGAATCAACAGGTTTCAAGCCATTTGGCACTCATCGCAGACAGATGTCTGTGACAGATTCCGACTTGGTCTGTCAGACACCAAGTATGGGGATCTGATGGATGCCAGTGGGTTAGACACACCTGGCACTGGCTTGGTCTCCCCTCCTACTGTGGCTATGGAGCAGGGCCCTCTTTAACTGTGGTGGTTCATAGGGCGGCTGAAGCCTTAGACCTTCAGCTGCCCTGAGTCGCAGTTAAGACTATCGTCTTAAAGGAGGTGCTTCAAGTGGGCACCGACCCCTCCGAACCCTTGTTCCCTGTTTATGAAGCCATTGCTCACTTCTTCCTCGGGCCTGGTCCAAGCCCTGCACAGAGGCTCCTGTGCACAGGATGTTTGTCTGCCACCACTGCCTTGCGGCAGGGGACTGCATTTTCCTCACCCAGCACTCCACTCAGGTGTAGTAGTCCAGGCCATCACTTCTAGAATCAACCCTGGCGTGTTTCTCTTCCACTCCACCAAATAGGGAATCCAAGAGGCTGGAAGCCTGTGGCCACAGAATGTTCTCTTCAACCATCCCACCACTGTGGTTGGTAAACACCACAAGCCTCTTGCCATTACTACCACACGGTCTGGGACTCAGTTGCACAATTGTTGCCAATTGTCTCTGAGAAGCCCTGAGCCATACTCTCTCAGGCTATTGCCAATGGGAAAGATAGTTCACCATTTGTGGTGGTCTGGTCATGGGTCGCAGGGTAGAGCAAGTTCTTCGTCATTGGCCTTTTGGCACCATGCCTGGCTAAAGTCTACTGGATTTTCCGGGGTTGTCGAAGCATTGCTTATAAACATGCTCTTTAAGGCTCCCGTCTCTTCGTAGAGAAAGTGGAGTCAGCAGTGGAGTGCTTTAAGGACTCTAGAGCTACAGTCAGGTCCTTGGGCTACTCTATGGGCCCCCTGCAACCCTAGTCCACCCTTTGTGGTCATGGAAGGGGTTTCTAACTGTGACTGTGCCCTCCCAGCCCAACTTCCGCACCCTTTCATGGCAGAGGATGGGGTTCCCACAGACCAGGTGGGAAAGTTAGCCAAAGGTCAGGCCAATCAACCACTCACCTGAAGGCCTCAGCCTCCAAGCCCCTTTAGTTTGCCTCTTACTGTCATGGACATCCAGTGAAGGGCAGGATACGCCATCACCTGGACTACTGGCGGTCTGTAACATCAGACCGTTGGGTACTATAGATTGTACAAAGGGGCTACTCCTTCTCTTTTGTGGCTGTCGCTCCACCCATGCCTCTCACTTACGACTGCTTTTGATTGAATTGCTTTTATTAGTTCCTTGGATTTTAATTGCCATTTTTGAGAAGTATGGCTTTTGTTTGCTTTCATTATTGAAAGGCATTTTTTCCTTTACATGTATAACGTTTTTTAAATAGATTTTAGCCTAATATTATATTATATTATTCTTGTTTACGCTAGTCTCTCACTTTCAAGAGTAGGGTGTAGTGAAAGCACGTTAGGGCCTGCTTAGAGCCTAAATTTTTAAATGCACGTTTTTAACTTTGCATTTCTTTTCTGTTGGTACCCTTTTACATGGTTTTTCATTTGTGATAATGTACTAAAAAATCACTGTTCACGTTGCTTGTTCCCAGTAAGCCGTCTAATCTGTATACTGTGTCAAAAGCTGAGCACACAGAACACAATGCGTGAACATTCTGGTTGTCTGTGGAGACAGCTCCTCTATTGTAGACATACCACAGTGCCGAGCTTGTACCTCTGACACAGTGTGACACGGATGGTGCTTGTGTTATGAAAAACTGACTCAATATGCAACAGAGGAGCATTTCCGCTCAGGTTATCCTGGAACGTGGCATGCAGTGCCCGAGATCCAAGTTGTCGGAGTCTAATCCTGAATCTGACCTCTACCCTTTACAGAAGTGGTTCCCAACCTGTGGTCCGGGGACCCCTGGGGGTCTGCGAAGGATCCTCAGGGGGTCCGCAATTGCTTAGAAAATGAAATAATATTAACAGATTAGGTCCCCAACTTTTAGTAATGACTCAGTTGGAGGGGGGTCCCCAGATTCCCATGATGGTTCAGTGGGGGTCCCTGGGCTCCAATTATAATAAAGTAGGGGTCCACAGAAGCCAAAAGGTTGGGAACCACTGCTTTACAGGACCAATAGCCTGCACTACACCAGACCAGCCTTCTGGTGTTCTGGTACATCTTACCCAGGTATGGGGGTTCGGGTTTCTTAATAGATCTGGAAGAGGGAGTTGCTACTATGATCTCATGAGTGTAGGTAGCTACAGATAGGAGTGTACCAACACAATCACAAAACCATGGTTGAATTGTTTATCTTTTACACCATCTTTGAAATACTTGTCACCATGCTCTGTCTCGTTTACGTAATAATTACAGCTCATGTTTTTATGCAAAAATAAGACTATTACACTAAATTCTCTAAACACCATTTTCTAATTCTTTCTTGTGTATAACTCTGGGTTCTCTAAATGACAGCAACATTTTTTATCTGTTTCCAGTATTTCTTTGGGAATCTGAGTAGTCATGTTCAAGGTTGCAGAATCAATCTGGTACCTTGATGTGTTTAGGGGTTCAGACGGGGCGCTTTGAGCTAGCTAAGAATTGTGTCAACATTTCCCAATGGTATAAATGGACTGGGTCTCTATACCCAAACTTTTATGTTGACCAAATACACAGTCATACTTTGTTCGTAGGAACCGTATAACAAAGGTGGCCCAGATGGTGAGGAATCAACAGATACATAGAATATCCTCCAAAAACAGTGTTACCACAGTTAAGTAATTTTTTATTTTGATGGAAACTTCTACCTGCAGATACCTCACATGTAGAATAGATTTCAAAGCAATACCCTGCCCAGGAGAGGGCTTATGGATGATTAGATGAGGAAATCTTACAAAATGGATCTGCAAAGTTCTGTGCTGGGACGCCCATGTCACTACTTTGAAGATTTCTGCTACTGGAACGCCTCTTGCAAGGAGGTTCATTCTTAATCAAAGCATAGCACGTCTCAATGCAGAGGATGATCTGCCTAGACAAGGTTATTTTCTGCACTGCTTTGCCTTTTTGGGCACCACAGTAGCCCAAGAAGAGCTGGCCATCAAGTCGTAGGTCCTAGGTGCAGTCCAGGTGGCAGTTGACCGCATGGCTACAATCCAAACTGTGCAACCAGTACTCTTCCTTAGTGGGATGGGGCCGGGGATACCTGAATGGAAGAGTGACAGGCTGACTGAGGTGGAAGAGTCACCACTTTCCGTAAGAAAGCAACCCTGGTTCACGACACCAATTTATCAGGGTAATGGAGGTGAAAGGTGGATGAGAACTGAGAACTTGCAACTCACTCATCTGGCTGAAGTAATTGGTACTAAAAAGATTGTCTTTAAAGTCAACATTCTTAAAGGTCAACTATGCAGAGGGTCATGCGGAGTCCCTATTAGAAAAGTTAAAAATAGGTTAAGGTCCTACTGGGGCACAATAAAGGGGGTTGGAAGACACAAATGTATCAAACCCTTCAGAAAACACATTACAGTTGGTGACTGGAACAAGGAAGGCTGGAAGAAAGGAATGCCTGCAACTCAGCTGAATACCTGTAGGAGGCTGGCCTGGTTTGTAGTGTGTACCAAAGTTAGTTACACGTTATACCAGGTCCAGTTATCCCTTATTAGTGAAATGTAGTGAGTATCTAGAAGCCAGGCTGTCTAGGGGTAGCTGTAGTTTAGCAGCCAAGGCTTATGTAGGAGACATGCAAAGCTCTTGCAATACCACTGTAGTCACACAGGACTCACACATAAAAGAAAGTACTCAGTGTTACAAAATTAAAGGTACTTTATTTTTAGTGACACAATGCCAAAATACCATAGAGACTCTACTACGTTAGGAGGTAAGTAATACACACAGTAAATACACATAGCTGTAAAAACAGTTAGAAACAGTGCAAATAGTGAAAATCACAATAGGTTGCAATGGGCCTAAGGGGAACACACACTATATACTAAAATAGTGGAATGCGAAAGTCGGTTTTCCACCTAGGCAAGTGTAGTGTGTAGAGGGGTGCTGGGAGTGTAAGAAAACACCAAAGGTAAGCAATAGAACACCCCCCAGCCCAGGAAAACAGGAGTAAATTACAGTAAGTTTCCTATAGCACACAGGAAGTTGTGATAGAAGATTATGCAACAACCAGAAGAGACTGCAAGACACCAACGATGGATTCCTGGACCTGAAGACCTGTGAAAGAAGGGGATGACGTCCAAGAAGCACAGAAGAGTCCAGGGAGAACAGGAGCCCCTGCTAACTCGGATGAAGGTGTAAAAGAAGAACCACAGGTGAGAAGACAAAGTCAGTTAGGCACCCAAGAAGACAAATGTGGGTTCCTGGTTGGTGCAGAAGATGTCCAACGCCAGATGGATGATTGCATTCTGGTTTGCATCGCTGGATTCCGCCAACAAGCCTTGGCACACGTAAAACTAGCGGTTAGCGGAGAATGGTGCTGCCTGGTACCAGGAGGGACCTGGGGGCCTCTACCAAGGAGGGAGAGACAGAGGGGGCTCTCAGCATTTCAGAGAGTGCTCAGAAGACCAGGGAGCATGCACAGGAGTCCCACAGCATGGGACAACAAAGGTGCAAATGGAGGCCCACGCAGCACGACACAAAGGGATCCCACGGCACTGGAGAACTACTCAGGAAGCTGTGCATCGCAGGATGGAGTGCTCGGGTCCTAAGCTCTGCTGTGCATGAAGAACTTCTTGGAAGGTCACACACAAGCCTTGGCAACTGAAAGTCACGTGGTGCACCAGGGTACTGTCTTGCGTGGGGAGGCAAGTTCTTACCTCCACTAAAGTTGGACCTTGGGACTGTCGGGTCACTTTAGTCCACCACCTGTGTTGCTGGATCCCCGCTCATCATCTAGAGAGGGGACCCACGTCACTGGTCGTCGCTGTAGAGAGGTGCCTGCTGAAGCAGGGAAGTGACTGTCACTCCATGGGAGATTTCTTTGGTTCTTCTGGTGCAGGCTGAAGACAGGCAGTCCTCGGAGGATGCACGACCTGGAAACAGTTGCAGTTGCTGGCAGGAGCTGAAGATATAATGTTGCAGAAGTCGTCTTTGCTTCTTTGTTGCAGTTTGGAGAGTTCCTGGAAGGTTCAGGTGCAGTTCCTTCGGTAGAAAATGAAGTAAAGGATGCAGAGGATTCCTTCTGGAGTCTTGCAATCTGAATCTGAGGAAACACCCAGCGGAGAGACCCTAAATTGTCCTGAAATGGGGATAAGCACCTATCAGGGGAGGGCTCTGACGTCACCTGCTGGCACTGGCCACTCAGATGCTCCCAGAGTGCCCCACCACCTTGGAATCCAAGATGGCAAAACCCTGGAGGAGCTCTGGGCACCACTCCTGGGGTGGTGATGGACAGGGTAGTGGTTACTCCCCTTTCCTGTGTTCAGTTTCACGCCAGAGCAGGGACTGGGGGTTCCTGAACCGGTGTAGACTGGATTATGCAATGAGGGCACCATCTGTGCCTTTCAAAGCATTTCCAGAAGCTCTGGGAGGCTACCCCTCCCATGCCTGTAACACCTATTTCCAAAGGGAGAGGGAGTAACAACCCTCTCCCAAAGGAAATGCTTTGTTCTGCCTTCCTGGGCTTGAGCTGCTCAAACAACAGGAGGGCAGAACCCTGTCTGTGAGGTGGCAGCAGCTGTAGCTGCAGTGCAAGCCTCAGAGAGCTGGTTTGGCAGTACTGGGGGTCAACGGTGAAGCCCCCAAGATGCATGGAATTGGCTCCCCATTACCAGATTTGGAATGGGGGGACAATTCCATGATCTTAGACACCTTACATGGCCCAATTCGGAGTTACCATTGTGAAGCTACAAATAGGTATTGACCTATATGTAGTGCACACGTGTAATGGTATCCCTGCACTCACAAAGTCTGGGGATTTGGACCTGGACAGCGTGGGGGCACCTTTGCTAGTGCAAGGGTGCCCTCACACTTAGTAACTTTGCAACTAGCTTTAAGTAAATGAAGGTTAGACATATAGGTGACTTCTAAGTTACTTAAGTGCAGTGAAAATAGCTGTAAAATAGTGTGTGCACCATTTCACGCAGGCTGCAGTGGCAGTCCTGTGAAAGGGTTTGTCTGAGCTCCTTAGGTGGCAAAAAAAATGCTGCAGCCCAAAAGGTTTTCCTGGAACCCCAATGCCCTGGGTACCTAGGTATCATATACTAGGGAATTATAAGGGGTGGGGGGTGGGGGGGTCCAGTGTACCAATTGGAATTGGTAAGTGAAGTCACTAAACTATGGTGACTAATTTGGAAGCATAGAGAGCATAAGCACTGAACTTCAGTGACACAGTTAAGCACTACTGACAACACACACATAGGTCACAAAGTATGAGCACTGGGGTCCTGGCTAGCAGGATCCCATTGAAAGAGGCAAAAACACACTGACAAATAGGCCAGAAATGGGGGGTAACCATGCTGGAAAGAGGCTACTTTCTCACAAGGAGTACCTGTGGAGAGATGGGACAGAGTCCAAGCCACCTGCATTTGTCCAGGGGGTGCAGGAGGGCAATGCCCACCCTTCTCGTGGATACTTCACTGTAGGACAGGGGCCTTGAAGATGTAGCTGTGGAGTCCAGGAGATACAGGAAGATCCCAGGAGTTATCCATGAGCTGTCCCATGCTGGTTGTCCAATTGCAGAGGGGTCAGTGGCCAGCAGGTCTACCAACAAGCCTTGGCAAATGGAAAAGATGTGTTGCCAGAACATTTGCAGAAGTGAGGACCAGTAAGGTCCCAGGGACTCAGCCTTTGCAGGTAAGTCAGGGCTGGCCCTCAGCAAGCAGGAGAGTTAGAAGGAATCAGTGAAGACTCCATGAGGACCCATTGGCAGAAGTCACAGGGAGGCTTCAGCAGCACAAAGAAGATGGATGCCCACGTTGCAGGGGTTGCAGGGAGGACTTCGGTCTTTGAGCGGTGTGATGATGGAGACTGGGGCGTCTTGGAGCTAGGAGGTCTCCAAACTGAAGAACCAACACGCCTAGGCAATGAGAAGCAGATATGGTGCACAGGGATTCCATTCCAGCACCTCCAAATAAGGACCACAGATTTCCCAGTTGCAAAGAAGACAGGTCAGAAATCTGGAGAGCCACAGAACCACCACCTGTGTTGTAGAGCCTTGAAGATTCCATGGGACAACAGAATCCACAAACCGGTCATCGACAGTGAGGTGCCTGCGGATGCATGGGAAGTGACTCCTTCACTCCAAGGGAGATTCCTTCTTGCATTCCTTAGTGGAGGCCATCGTCCCTGTGACCCTGGAGGATGTACGGCCACTGGAGTTGCAGAGTCCTTGCAATACCCAGGAACAAAGTTGCAGTAGGAGCCCGCCTAATAGTTGCAGTCTTATCTTGGGACCTGGTAGTATCCAGCAGCAGGATGCAGTCTCTCTGAAGTGTCTTGCAGATATACATAGGGTCCACCCTCAAGGGAGCCCGTAAGTAACGCAGGAAGGGGGTTGGACAACTACTGTGGTGACCCACCTATTCGGGGGTCAGGGACGCAACTCTGGTTGACTGACCTGTCAGATGCTCCCAGGGGCCTCTGCTCATCTTATTTCCAAGATGGTACACTCAAGTGGCCACCTGGCAGAGCTCTGTGAACCTCCCTAAGGGGCAGGGGGGTTGTCACTCCCCTGTCCTTTGTGTGTTTTCACGCCAGAGGGGGAGCCAGGGGCTCCAGCACTGGAGCAAACTGGTTTATGCAAGGAGAGCACCAAGGCCCATATTTATACTTTTTGACGCTAAACTGCGCTAACGCAGTTTAGCGTCAAAAAGTTTTGCGCCGTCTAACGCCATTCTGAAGCGCCATGCGGGCGCCGTATTTATGGAATGGCGTTAGACGGCGCAATCAGACCGGCGCTGCCTGGTTTGCGTGGGAAAAAACCACGTACACCAGACAGCGCCGGCGTAGGGGGAAAATGGCGTATGGGCGTCTTAAAATGGGGCAAGTCAGGTTACGTCGAAAAAATCGTCTTAACCCGACTTGCGCCATTTATTTTCGACGCCCATCCCCCATCAACATGACTCCTATCATTGTAAAGATAGGAGTCATGCCCCCTTGCCCAATGGCCATGCCCAGGGGACTTCTGTCCCCTGGGCATGGTCATTGGGCATAGTGGCATGTAGGGGGGCACAAATCAGGCCCCCCTATGCCAAAAAATTTTATTAAAAACAAATAAAAAAATACTTACCTGAACTTACCTGAATGTCCCTGGGGTGGGTCCCTCCAGCCTTGGGTGTCCTCCTGGGGTGGGCAAGGGTGGCAGGGGGGGTCCCTGGGGGCAGGGGAGGGCACTGTGGGCTCATTTTGAGCCCACTTGTCCCTTAACGCCATGCCTGACCCAGGCGTTAAAAAGCGGCGCAAATGCGCCGTTTTTAGCCACGCCAACTCCCGGGCGTCTCTTTTGCCCGGGAGTATAAATACCACGTAAAGGCCTGGGAGTCATTTTTTAGACGGGAACGCCTCCCTTGCATATCATTAACGCAAGGAAGGGGTTCACGCTAAAAAATGACGCACATTCCGGGAACTTTGGCGCTATTCGCCTCTAACGCCATAGTATAAATATGGCGTTAGTTGGCGTTAGTTTTGCGTCGAAATTGCGTCAAAAAAAACGACGCAATTTCGGCGCAAACGGAGTATAAATATGGCCCCAAATGTGACCTTCAAAGCAGTCTGGTGGCAAAGGGCACCCCCCCCACCCTAGCCCAGAGACACCTATTTCTACAGGAGAGGTGGTAACACCTCTCCTATACAGGAAATCCTTTGTTCTGCCTTCCCCTGCTTGAGTTAAGCTCAACAGCAGGAGGGCAGAACAGTGCCTAGAGTCAGTGGCAGCACTGGCTTGCACGCAGGACCTGCAGGCTGTATGGGAAGACATGGGGGATCCCTTGGGAAGACATTGGGGATACCTTGGGAAGACATGGGGGATCCCTTAGGAAGCCCCAGAGAACATGGTATCATGCAACTAGCACTGGAATCAGTGTATTTGCATGATTCCAACATGTTTGATACCAGACATATCTAGGTTCGGTCAAGCCATTATGTAGTTGGACAACTCGTGTTGACCAGTGTCCTCTACATACCTTAATGTGGCTTTTCCACACTTGCAAAGCCCAGAAAATGGAATCTGGGGCTTGTAGGGCCACCTCTGCTCATGCATGGGTATCCTCACACTCAGAACCATACACCCTGCCCTAGGGGTGAAGGGCCTGGCTTAGGGGGTTACTTATAGGATCAGAAATACAGCGACCATGATATAAGGTAAAACTTACACCTGGGGCGAAAGATGCATGCACCATTTAACATAGACTACAATGGCAGGGCTGTAGTCACAGTTTACATGGGCTCCCATGGGTGGCATCATACATGCTGCATGCTATGGGGGACTCCTGGTATACCCATTGTCCTGGATCCCTAAGTAACATATACTAGGGACTTACATGGGTGCACCAGTATGCCAATTGTGAGATGTAGAAGTTATTACCAATTACATTTAGGGGAGAGAACACTGACACTGGGGTCCTGGTTAGCAGGATCCCAGTGTACTACAATCAAACCACACTTACACCAGGCAGAAAGTGAGGGTAATTATGTTAGAAAGATCCTACTTTCCTACAGTCCAGATAAAGGAAGATTGGTCTGCCCAACCAATGGGCTACAACCACTGCCATCACCTTTGTGAAGACTTCAGTTGCTGTGATCAATCCAAACAGGAGCACTGCAGATTGGTAGCGTGAAGAACCCACAATAAAGCGCAAATACTTCTGATGTGACAGCAGGACTCAGATGTGAAATATGCATCCTCCAGATCAAGGGGCACCACGCTGCTTCGGGCTTCCAATGCTAGTAGTGATGGAAAGCATCTTGAACCTTTCCTTGTTGAGGTAGAAGTTAAATTCTCTGACATCCAGAATTTGATGCAGGCCACTGTCCGTTTTGGAAACAAGGAAATAATGTGAGTAACATCCTTCACCTATTTCTTAATCCAGCACTAATTCCACAGCTCTTTTCGTAAGAGTGCTGCCACTTCGTATTTCAGAACTGCGACGTGGAGGGGGAAAATTGGGAGGAATGCAGGGTAGAGCTTGAAGAAAGAGAAGGGCGCAGTGCCTTTGTATGATTTGGAGGATCAACTGATCCAAAGTAAAGGCCTTCGAGGCCAGAAGAAAGGAGGACGCCTGCCTTTCGACAGGCTCTGAGTGCGCTTGGGAAAGGAAAGTTGTTCTGCTTGCCTGGTGGTGTGGGGGAGGAGTGTTGTTGGGTGGATCCCAGGCTCCTTCCTCTAGCACTGCCTCTATACTGTTTAACCAGTGGATTTCATTGCTGTTGGGACTGGGGCTAGTTTGGTGATGCTGCTCAAAGCAAAATACCCTTGAGAAGCCACAAAAACACTGCAATTGGTGATAATCCGTGATTGGAGGCAACAAGTGACATTCCAGGGAGCTGGCTATGGCTTTCTGGCCTTGAACCTTTCCAGCGCTGAATTAGCCTAATCTCTAACCATGTGTGCCTATCAAATGGGAAGTCAATGAGGTTGGCCTGGACATCAGGGGAGAAGTGAGATGTACAGAGCCAAGGATGCCTGTGGATCGAGACCGAGACACGTGTAGCTCGAGCGATGGAGGCAGCGGCGTACAGTCCTGATTTTCTTATATGGGGCGATGCATTCTGGCCATCCTTAACCGCCTCTTGAAGTTCCAGCACTTCAGTAACTTTCTTTACTACGAGTGAAAGGACATCGCCTTTGGTGTGGTGTGGAGCCACCTAGGAAATTAATGTCCATCTCAGGAGATGTGTCAAGCCCACTTGTGGAGGATAGGCCCACCGATTCCTTTTTTCTTTTTTTTTGTTTTTTAAATACTTTTGTTAGTTTTTTTGTACATATACAACACGGCAGAATGCCAACACACATCCTGAACAATACCAAGCTTTGGAGGAAAGGAAGCAATGCAGCAGCTCCTCTATTCATACATGACAGTTTTCCAACATCACTAGAACTTTAGTCATTGTAGTCCAAACAACTGCCACTGATTAGAAACAGTTAGGCATCATTACACTCAGCAAGAAGGTCCAATCTGTAGTAGTGTCTCCATGGACCCCAAATTAATGGAATTTTCGAGGACACCCTCTGCTCATGTTTGTACCTTTCTCTCCGGCTACGTGTCCACCCCCTTTCTTCATTCTCCCAAGTTGGAAACCTCCACTACTCCCCATCGTCTAGCGATGCCACTCTTTGCCACCACCAACCACACACTACTGAAGAGGAGCGCAGCCTGCGGGACATCCATATCAGTGAGTATACCCAGCAGGACTTATTTTGTCCACCACCAGTATCTTACGCAGTACATGTGTTATTTTGTCCCAGTATTCCTGAACTACTGGGCACATCCATAATGTATGGAAAAAATTCCCCCTGCCTCTCCACACCTCATACATTCCAGGAGTGCTGCTCTTCCCATCAAATGACTTCTCACCCTGTCATAATAGATTCTATGAAGTATTTTAAGTTGTATCAGGCTTAACCTGACTTTAATAGCTGCCCCGCGGGTGCACTAGAGCTGCCTAACAGTCAGTGTCGTCCATCTCTCATGAAGTCTGGTGAGGGTGCCCGGCATATTGTTATTGAGTGTCTGTAGGTGAGGAAGATTGCCCCCCTCCCAAGCTCCACTATGAGTAACATCCCCTCCAAGGGTGTGTAGTCAGGGATCTCAACCTCACCCAAGTTCTCCATCTACCAGGCGTGCCTCACTTGTGCGTACTGCAGGTATTGATTGGGACACAGATGATATTCTCTTTGAGGTGATGTGAAAGCCATAAGGTCCCTCCCTTCCAGAAGCATCACTTTCTACCAGAGCGGAGTCTCCCTATAAGCCCAACCAATACACTTGGTAGCCTTGTCCTATGCCTCAGCTACCTGCGTTGCCAAGCACCCTGTCTGCCATACAGAAAATATGTGTGACCGTGCCCAAAATCATTCCTTTTCTAGCCTGTTGGTAAGGTGACTGTGTGATGTGTAGACACAGTCATTAATATTCAACCTGCATGGCCCAGTAGTAGCCGGGAGGGCAATCCCATGATACGGGTTGCGTTGTAAGGTCTGCAACGCAATTCTGGGATGGCCCTTATTCCATGGGAGGGACCTCAGCTTCCCCTCTATGGTGTTAAACATATCTGGGATTTTACAATAGGGATTTTGCAGGTAGGAGAGAAGCTTGGGGAGTGTAATCATTTTGAAAATAGCAGCACACCCTAGGATCGTCAGCCATCTCTCTGCATCTTCCTAGAATTACATATTCTTGACTCTGGCCATCACGATCATCACCGCCCAAGGCATATAAGTTCAAAGGATCTCAGTCCGATCTGTTATGTTGATTTGTATAGCACAATAATCACCGAGGTATCTGGGCGCTTGAGCAAGGTATATAGGTGTATGACCCCAAGATGCGTATACAAAACGTCAGGTCTTCACCTTCTTGCGGAACTCCAGAAGCAATCAGGAGGCTCTGATGTGTTTAGGGCGGTCATTCCATGTGTTCAGATCAATGTAAGAGAATGAGCCCCCTCCACATTTGCTTTTGCTGATGCGAGGCGTGTGTGCAAGTAAGAGTGAGGCAGGCATAGATGTCTGGTGGGTTGGTGAAAGTGTATCTAGCTGTTCAGGTATTCTGGTCTTGTGTTGTGTAGGGCTTTCTAAGTGTGCGTGAGAAGTTTAAGTTGGCTGTGCTTATGAATGGGGAGCCAGTGAAGCTTCCTGAGGTGCGGTGTGATGTGGATGCAGCATGGGAGGTTGAGTATGAGCCTTGAGCATTCTGGATGGTCTGTAGACCATGTAGGAATTATTTGGAGATTCCAGTGTAGAAAGTGTTGCAGTTGTTCAGGCAGCTGGTGAAGAGTGCATGCGTTATGGTCCATCTGGTGTCCGATGTAACCATTTGAAGATCTTTTGCAGTATGCGTCGGAATTGAAAGCAGTTCACACTGCGTTGACTTGGAACATTTTGTGGATCCTATTCCTATATTCCTCACCTCCAACTATCTTTCCACTTACCTGTGCAACTTCTTTTTTGGCATGATGTCTGGGACGAGCATGTTGAGATGGCAGCATCGGAGGAAGCGGTGTGGAGTAGCTGAGAGCAGGATCAAAGGTTGGATGGGTCACTGTTGGTCCAGGTGGACTAGAGCCAAACAGCATTGTAGAAGGCTGTATGGTGCCATGGGTCCTGAAGGAGCGCCGACTGGTGTTGATGTTCTGCTGAAGTTGGAATACATTGCATTGAAAAATACTGCCAGGTCCAAGCCTGGAGGCAGAGACGTAGGGAAGGCTTCTGTCTGTAACTCTGGATGGGATGGCATTGAAGGGTCTGGGAAGGACCATGGTGGCTATAGGGCTGGTTCTATTCATTTTAACCGGGCGCTTAGGGTGGTATCAACTGGCTCTATGACAACCAACTCTGGCTCTGAGGATGAATACCCTGTAGGAGCTGGAGTGTGTTGATGTGACTTACCTTTAATATGCTTCATACGTTCCTTGTGTTTTCTTTTCTTACTGCTGGAAGAATGTGACGATTGTGATCTGGAGGGAGGCCTGGAGAGATGATGACTGTTTCTCCTCCCTGACCCAGGCCAGGGAGAGCTTCCCCTCAAGCTGCTTAATGGTTGTCGGATGCATGCCACTACTATAATCACAGGAATGGGAGTTGTGATCTGAACCTAGGCACCAGAGACAGATTGAATGGGGACCCATAATGCACATCTGCCCCTCTTGATCCCTACAGGGCTCAAAGCCTGATCTTTTAGAGACATAGTACTGTGTTTTAAGGTAACATTTTTGAGATGAGAAAACTTGCTACTCTTTGTCATGTGGAAAAAAGGTAAGTGATGTAATTGTGAGATTGAGATCGGAGCAGGAGATCAGAGCGGACGCAGATACAGAGGAGCGACTGGAGAAGCCGTTTCCAGACCTTTGTAGCAAGAAGTCACAGGACAGCAGCTGAGAGCCATCTTTTGATAAAGATTGGGTGGGTTCCCCGATGCTGGCAGGAGCGCTCTAAGCTGACTCTGCTTTGGGAATCGGTTTGCACACGAGAGAGACGAGAGACGAGAGAGACGAGAGACGAGAGGAGCTCAGGCGTACGGCGCTGGTGCCGGGTGGCTCGCGTCGCGGTTGGCTCACCGCGAGTGCAAGTGTGAGCGCGAGGTGCGCGGCGTCCGGCGTCCAGCGCACACGGTCTGGGGGCACTCCCCGTGTTAACAGGAGAAAACAGCCGCGGGAAGCCGGGAAGCTGAGAAGCCGAGTGACCACGGTCCGGGGTGCAGAAGCTGCTGGCAGGGGGAGCAGCTTCCGCGAGCAGGCGAGTGCGACCAGGGCTGCTGCCTGTTTTTCACCAGCGCCGTCACGGTGCGGACTACGGCGTGGTCACTAAGTAAGCCAGTAAGCCAGTAAGCCAGAAGGCAGAAGCCAGAAGGCAGTAAGCCAGAAGGAGCACCAGAGGAGTACCGGAGTCCCAGAGCACGAGAGGAGCACTAGAGGGGTACCAGAGGAGCTTGGAGCTTGGAGTTGCTCCCCTGCCCTGCCCTGCCCTGCCATCACATGGACTAGGTGAAGCCAAGGAGATTATTAAACTAGTCAGAGGGAGCCAGAAGGAAGGCCGTCCCCCTGTGGACCTCCTGTGACCTCCAACAGCCCCCTCCTGGAAAAAGACGCTGAGTGGGAGAACAGACCGGGTGAGACCAGGACTGAGACCAGGACTGACCAGGAGAGACCGGGTAAGCAGACTTCGTGGGAAGGGGGGGGGTCCCTGTCCACCATCCCGGCCATTGAACCCCTCTCCCTCTCCCTGCTCCTGCCCTCGGCTCCGGCATCGGCGCCACGTCGTCTCACCCAGCCTTACCCAGCCACGGCCACGGCCACAGCCACAGCAACAGCTCTAGCCATAGCCCTAGTTGGCCTTTGGCCTTGGATTGGGATTTGGACTGGGACTTGCCGTTGTTGATTGGTGGTCTCTTCTAAGACCAAGCAAGGAAGGAAGGAACCCAGTAAGGAACCAAGGAGCCAAGGGGAGGGGTGCGGTGAGTGGTGGGTGGTGAACGGTGAGCAGTGAGCAGTGAACGGTAACCGGAGGATGGTTGGGACAAGAGGAAAAACAAAGAAGGCTAGGGAGGCCAATAAGGCGTTCACTCACCTAGCGGATTCCCAAAGACCAGAGCAGGAGCAGGAGCTCAAAAGTCTACAAAGTCTAGGGTTAGACCAGAACCAGGATCAGGACCAGGACCAGGACCTGGACCAGGACCCCAGAACCATCCAGCAATCCCAGGGGGGATTCGCAAACCTAGGTGAGGACACAGCAGACACAGCAGAGGGTGTCCAATTCGGGTCTCCCGCCAACAAAAGCGATTCCGAGCCAGGAGAAGAGTCAGGCGGGACATTAGAAGTGGTGACACTGCCTTGCTTGCCAGCCCATACTGACTCTGACGATACAGGGGGTGCCCTACCGAATGCAGGAGAAACTGTAGGCGGAACTGTGGGGGGCCTTCTAAGTCCTCTGTGCAGGGGACATAAGTATACACCGACACACCCGGGCCCGGGTGGATCTACGGGAGTAAGGAAAACTAGACCAAAAACAAACACTATCACTAACTATTACAACCAAGTGAACTCGAACTCAGAACAGCCGCAAACGCAAAGTCCCAGAGCCAGTGGCCTCCGATCACAGCCACCGGGGGAAGTGGGTGGCTACAACATGGGGAGGGGGTGAACTGGAGCTACCAGCGACCAGGCTCCAGGATACTCGCCCACTTCAGCAGCAACAGCAACCGGCTGGTTTATCGCAATTATTCTGCCCAATGAGTAATCCTCTTGGGGATGGTGAAGTGGAGTTAAATAACCCCCCAAAGTGGAGCAACTTTTTGGGAGAGCAAAGAAAAAGCAACGATTCACCTTATCCTGACCCCCAAACGGGACTATTGAACTCCGGGAATTTTTCACTAACATCCTCTCCACAATGTGCCCAAGCAGAATTCACAGCACTCCAAAATGTAATGGGTCCAGAAACAGACTGCTCACCATCTAAACAGACCCATAAAACCCCAGCGCCACAGCTTCACTGCGGAAGACAAATTGTTAAAACTAACTCAATGCTGGGCAGACTCAACAGTAGTTCTTTCAGTCTGGAGCTGTCCTCACTCGATAACTCCGTTATTGGCAACACAGACCCTCAACTAAACAGCATAACATCAGAAGATCTAAACTTCCTGGAAGGTAGTATAATCATAGGCCACAGAGGAAAGGAAGGTAAAAATCCAGAAGGTCAGATAACCAACGAACAAAGTGGCATTGGAGACGACCTCTCACTAGACCAACCAATTCTTAGTATCATGAAAGTTATATGTGCAACACTGGGCTCAATCGCAACAACAATCATGGCCCAGTCTCAAAAATTTGATGATCAACTTGAACTGACCAAACAACTTACATCCTCAATACAGTCTATAGATTACAGGATGGCCCTAGTAGAGGGCGTAATTAGGGAAAACCTGTTGCACCAAGCAGTGGCCGATAAAATGGACAAGTTGGATGGACAAGTTTGTGGACCACTGCTGGAAAAACTATTGGAAGTCCCAAAAGTAATCAAGGACATAATCGAAGACTGCAAACATAACCTTAAAAGCACACAGGGGTGCATTCACGAGTTAGGAAAAACAGAATCTAGTTTAATTGAAGGGCCAGCAGACAAAGAAAATATAGAAAGTCACTTCGGCCCAGGACGAGAGAACTACCCAGATGTAAAAAATCAGACACCTAAGAGGGAGAGAACAAATGGAAGTCCTGAATTTGGAAGCAAAGTCCCAAATACAGTAGAAAAAAGGCCACCGGGTAAAAGGCCTCAACTAACAGGCAGATGGAAAAACACATGGAAGAAAGCTAGAGGAAAAAAAAAAGCACCAGCAGGAAAGGCCTTAAATATGTTACAACAGATAGGCCTAATAGGAGAAATCAGGAACACAGGTGACGAGAGCGCCCAACATCAGAATAAAGATAAAAGCATTAAGTCGGAGATCTTTGAGAAACCTACTGATAAAGTGTTTAACTTTATAAATAAAAATCCCGGATTATTGTGCGACAAAAGTTGCACTCACCATTCCCATATAAACCGCATACCCACTGGCCCCAGGGGACACCAAGCATCTGGGTATGACTTAGACAAAGAAAGGTGGTCCGGAAAAGACCCTGGAACAAATCATGGGATAAACGAGGTAAATGATCCTCCAGCCAATGAACAACCCAAATGGAGCCCAGGAACATCCAAACCCAGCATTTGTATCGATAAGCACATCCCAGCTACAAAAACTGAACATTTAGTTCAGGTACACTACTCAAACATAGTAGAAGACCACTACGGAAAATACCAGCAGCCTCCGAACCCCATTAGTGAGGGGGCAGAACAAGATAATAGCAAAGGCGAAAATAGAAGGGCAGAGACCCCAGAGTATATACGAAACGGACAAAGTATAAGAACAACCATGCGCGTGGACAACACAACAGCCCCAGTTCCCGCACCCCGGACAAAGGCAAAATATTGTTCTCAGGGCAGCCCTGGAAATTATAATCTCAGCAACCAGCCTGGGTGGATCACTGATTCGCCTGCACCATCGCGCCCAGCACTGGACCTGGAAACCAATGAAATCAAAGGAAAAAGGGACAATTGGCCTCCAAAAAGGCAACCCTACGAAGAACAAAGGAACAAAGAAGTGCAACAGGGGAGGGAAAAAGGCCAGGTAAATCGAATATCTACTAGTCGGGCAGTTACCACCCAAGACAGACAAAATGAGAACACCCAACTCCAAGGTAGACTGTCGCAGGAAGGTGGCGGGCACACTGTGATCCGGTCTGAAACAACTAAAAACCCCGAAGCCACGATCTTGTTTATGCCTGAGTACTCCTCAAGAGGAAGTCACGACATCCTGAATAGGTCTAACATCTTATGTCTTGTTAACTCCCTGCCAGCCTTACAGAATGTAACAACTAAAGATCTCCTTTCAGTAAGATTCATACCAAAAAAAGAATTAGAGAACGGGGAATTAACAGAAACAGTCTGGGCCTCACCTTGGATAGCAGAACAGATCTTAAAATGTTCAAACACGATGAAGACCTGGGGAATATCCATTGCTACTCCGCAAAAAGAACTATATCCAACAATACTTCTTGAAAAAGCTACAGACCGAAACATGATGCGTAGGCAAGAGGCAAAAGGCAATTTCGGCTCGATACTTCAGGGAGCAATCAGCTCCAAACAACAACTCCCTGAACTAATAAACTTGAGTAACATGAGGTTCTGCCTGGTAGCTAATTCCCCTAGAAACAGTAGGGGTAATTCCCCACAGTTACAGAATTGCAAAGAGGAATCATTTAAAAGCTCGTAGCAAAAAATGGATAACTCGAACATAAAAAATAAAACCAGTCCCATATTAAAAATTCTAAGCTGGAACATAGCAGGTTTAAAAAACAAAATGGAAGATAAAGACTGGGTTGAATTCATTAAAAAACAAGACATCAGCTGCTTCCAAGAAACTTGGTCTACACATGCTATTGACCTAGATGGGTTCGCCACCTTCCACTCACCTGCAATTAAGCAAAAAAAAGGAAGACCCTCGGGAGGTCTGAGTATTTGGATTAGAACTTCATTACTGAGGAACTCCGTAGTAACTCACACCGTACAAAGCAAGGGAATCCAGACGCTCGCAGTCAAATACGAGGAATGGTCACTTGAAATAGTAAATGTGTACTTCCCACCTATCAGCCGGGCTCAAGTTACGCCAGGGGTGCGGCTCCTTAAAGAACATATCCTAAACAAAAGAACTATGGATCGGAGGAACCTAGTACCAGGTCACATGAACAATCGCTCTCTCCAACCTTGTAAAACCTTTTTATTGATATGTGGTGACTTCAACACTAAACCTCATTCTATCCTCTGGGATGAACAAGTAGCAGAGGAAGATTATGCTTGGAATATCCCAACGCCTCTTATCCAACGTTGTAATGACTCCAAGAAAGGAGAATTAATCTTTGAAGCATTAATAGAAGGAGGACTTCGCACATTAAATGGGAGAACAAAGTCAGATAAAACCTTTAAATCTACCTTTCGAACTGGAAAAAGGCAAAGCATAATTGACTATATGGCAATAAACATCGAAGCCTGGCATTACGTCATCGATATGGAAATAAGGGACAGAATCGAGAGTGATCACGACCCACTGCTAATGGAGATAGTCCATCCGGACACGAGCCCAGGGAAGGCGGAGTCTCCATTCAACGGAAATAGCCTAACAATAACTATGAGACCAAACAGGAAAAACATATTAAGGTCAAATGAGGATGAACCTTATATGAGTGTTCCCAGCCAAACCTGGTTGTCATCACTTAGCACGTTCTTAAACCCATCAGATAATGACGCTATACCCCTCCTGCATAACTTTAATAATTTGCTACTGCAAACAAAAAAGGAAAAGATCAAGCATCCTCAAATCAATCCTAAAATGATGGAGGGCTGGTTCGATGAAGAGTGTTTAAAGCTAAAAAAGACCTTATCACAAGCACTGAAGAACCGGCACTTGAATGATTCCAACGAGCAACATTTTCATGGATGTAGGCAACAGTACAAAAAATTATTAAGATACAAAAGGAAGATATTTCCACATAAACTTTGGAAAACTTTACTGCAAGCAATAACGGCAGGGAACTCCAAAAAGTTTTGGGAGATAGTCAGGTGGGGATGCGAAGGCCCCCCGAAAAACCTAGAACTGAATATTAACCCTCAACTTTGGGTAAAGCACTTTACTGCCTTGTATCAGGAAGCGGCCAAGACAGAACCAGGGATGACCATTAACTCAAACATCCTCACTCAAGGGCTGGGAGGCAGAAATCAAAGATCAAGCAAAGTATCTCCTCTTCAAAAGACCCACGCAGCATCTTCAAATTGTCTTTTTAGATTGGTAAACGGAACCCAGAATGTACTAGTCTCTAACGAATTTTCCAGCACAAATTCCACACAAGTAGCCCACGTCATTCCACGTGCAATGAAGTTAATACCGGAATTTAGTGAAAAAGAGATTAAACAAGTTATCCTCCTTCAAAAGCCGCATAAGGCTGCAGGCCCAGATGGCATCCCTTCAGATGCTTACCGTAACCAGCTAACGTTATGGTTACCTGCTCTAGCCCGTCTATTCAACAGTGTTTGGCATTACGAGGTAATCCCTCCTTCTTGGAAGGAATCAATAATCGTTCCAATTCACAAAAAAGGGCCTCGGGACATGGTGAGCAATTATAGACCTATCTCACTGCTTGATAGTGTTGGAAAGATTTTTGCCAAATTGATTCAGTCGCGTCTAGACCAATGGCTAGAGGACGGAGATTTAATATCAACACACCAAGCTGGTTTTAGGAGAGGCCAAAGTACAACAGACCAACTTTTTAAGCTAAACATGATCTGTGCTAAATACGCCACCCTTAAAAACAGTCCATTATACCTGGTCTTTGTGGATCTCCAAACAGCCTTCGACAGCGTAAATCGCCAAACATTATGGCAGCTATTGTCGGACATGGGCATACAGGGAAAAATCTTAAGGCTGCTAATTCTATTGCATACAGGAAACACTGCCAGGGTCAGATATTCTACGAGAAATGATTATACGGCCAAAATTCCAATTGAGCGAGGTGTAAAACAAGGCTGCGTTTTGGCCCCAACCTTATTCAATTGTTATATAAATAAAGTAAGTCAAGTTTTGAAGGAATTAAATCTGGACGTGCCAAGACTAGCCAATGAAAGTATACCTATCTTGCTCTTTGCTGATGACGCCGTATTACTGGCAAGAACAGAGATAGCAATGCATGGTCTACTTAGGGGCTTCGAATCTTTCTGTACCTCAAGGAGCATGGTAATCAATGAGGGGAAAACAAAGTTTATGATTCTCAACCAAAAACAGACGTTGCAATCGACTTTTAGGGTAAATAATAAGCCTTTGGCCCGAGTGGCCTCCTATGATTACCTGGGCTGCAGATTAGATGAAAAACAGACATGGAAACCACAAATCTACAAAAGCAGAATTTCCTTGGCCCAACAAGCCGGAGCAGTACTCAGATTTGCAAAGGCTACAGGCAATCACTCCGTGAGCTCCGCGCTGCTTGCATACAAAACAAAAGCAAGAGCCGCAGCACTTTACAGCGCAGAGATCTGGGGATTCAGAAAGATTCCATCAATACAAGTAACCGAGAACAAATTCTTACGCCAATTACTTTGTCTAGGTAATGCTACACCAATGAACGCAATAAGAATTGATCTACAGATGAGAAAGGTTGAGGACTACATCGCTCTGGCTCCAGTAAGATACTGGATCCGTATTTGGACAAAAGAGGCTCTCAAACCATTCAGAGACGTACTTAAGGATATCATGAAACTGCAAAACCATCGGAAACTGCCCTGGTTCAAACATATTTCAACTATCCTGGCTGCTATTGGCCAGGATGACTTTTGGCTCCATCCTGAAAAAATCGGAAGGCCTAGTCTTGCTGTCATAAAAAAGGCATATTGGGAGCGAAAGACAGAGATTATGTGCGAGTCATTTAGCCCTTTATTCAAGCGGTATATTTTGTTTAACCAAGAGCTTAAACCAGCAATATTCATAGACAGTATTTATCCGGAGGAAAAAAGGGCTCTCTACTTTAAATTCCGTACGGGCACACTACCAGTGACAGCGGTGGTCAACAGATGGCAATCCGCTCCTCCGGGTAGTTTAGAATGTTGTCCATGTCTTCATGGTGGTCCGGAAACACTTTCCCATTTCCTTTTACTATGTCACTTTACGCTCAGACTCCGTAAATTGTACCTTCGTCCACTTTTCAGAACTTTCGGAGTTAGGAAGTGCAAGGAGGCGGAAGCGCTATGTATGCGTTCAGATGAGAAATACATTGTGACAAAGGTCTCAACTTATATCTTGGAAGCATGGAAATTACGTCTATCAATGCACCTACAGTTGGCACAGGCACAATAGCCTATGTTATCCCGTACCTATTTAGCTTGGGAAATCTGTGCAGGGCAATGTAAACTGGGTTAGGCCTCGGTCTTTTATTAAATGGCTGGAAGGCAATGCAAGGCCCCATATGACTCGTCCCATAATAAGACATTTTAAATATTAGATTCATAATGTTTTTCTAGAATAAGTTAAGTTTTTATGTAAATTATGGTCAAATCAGGTTTTACGATAATGCATGGTAAATTGGATACATTTTGGCACATGTTAAATCTAAAATTCAAGCATAGTTCCTTTTATTGAGATGTTTTTATCTTAATGTGATTTTTATTGAGTTCGAGGGATTGATATCTATTGTGTGATTATTGTTAAGGCCGGATAGGCTAATAACAATTAAATAAATGGTAAATGATGTAATTGTGCGAGGAAAGGTGCTATATGGCTTTGGTGACTTCATATGATGCCACTTCCAGCACCACAACAAAGCCAATACCCCCTTCTGGCAATGTGAGAGCTTTGAAGTTTCCGGCTGCTATTTGATGCCTGGGATTATGCTACAGGTGAAAAGTCTACTAATTCAAGTATCCATGAGAAAATAAAAAAAGGGAATTCTGGGACCATCATAACATACTTTATGAGTGCCAAAACTAATATCTATTATTTCTTTGTGTGTGTGTGTGTGTGTCAACAGAAGCTTTATTCGATCAATGATCATCAAAGCAGTACATAATCAATATCATCATAAATAAAAAATATAAAATACAATTCCATCCCAAAGCATAAAACCACATGGTAACACCATCTAAAAAAAAATAAAAAATACATATCCTAAAATCATGTTATTAAGTAAAAAGGTCCCCTCCACTGGCTGACTTAACGGAAAAGACTCGTCCATCGGTTTTACTATTATAAAAGTTCCTTATTCGCCATGCTGACTGTTAGAAATTGGGTTTTTGGTTGGCAGTCAGGTTACCCCCTGTCCAAGCAAAAGCCCTCACTCTAGTCAGGGTAAGTCACACACAATCCAAGATTATCCTGTGCCCACCCTCTGGTAGCTTGGCACGAGCAGTCAGGCTTAACTTAGAAGGCAATGTGTAAAGTATTTGTGCAATAAATCATACAATACCACCATATAGCACCACAAAAATACACCACACAGTGTTTAGAAAAATATATAATTTTTATCTGGATAATTGTAGGTCAAAAAGAATAAAGTTTGCAATGGAAAATTGTAGGGATATCACTGAAAAGTGATATACAGTGTCTTAAGTCTTTAGAATATAAACAAAGTCTCTTTCAAGCACAAGTACCTGGTTTGGAGTGGAAAAATCTCCTCAGAGGGCCACAAAAGAAGAGGTGCGTGGAAAAAGGGTGTGTGCGTCGATTTCTCCCCAGCACACACGGACTTGCGTCGTTATTTTCCACGCGGGGAAGTCGTGCGTCGTTTTCCGGCGCGCGGACAGTCTCTTTTCGTGGATTGCGGGGATTACCAGATGTCCCGGGTCTGTGCGTGGATTTTCATGCTTGTTTTCCGGCTACGCGTCGTTCTGCGGGGCTGCGCGTCGAAATTACGATCTCACGGCAGGCGTAGCGTCGATTTCTCCTCTAGAGGTCGGGCGGCGTTGTCCTTGCGAAGCCGTGCGTCGGATTTTCGGTCGTCCCAAGAGCGTCGCGTCGATCAGCGTCGGTGTGCGGCGTTTTTCTCGCTGCGGAACCAGCTGTGCGTCGAAATTTTCGTCGCACGGAGCGTCCAAGTGAAAGAGAGAAGTCTGTTTGGTCCTGAGACTTCAGGGAACAGGAGGCAAGCTCTATCCAAGCCCTTGGAGAGCACTTTCACAGCCAGACAAGAGTTCAGCAAGGCAGCAGGCCAACAGCAAGGCAGCAGTCCTTTGTAGAAAGCAGACAGGTGAGTCCTTTGAGCAGCCAGGCAGTTCTTCTTGGCAGGATGTAGTTTCTGGTTCAGGTTTCTTCTCCAGCAAGTGTCTAATGAGGTAGGGCAGAGGCCCTGTTTTATACCCAAATGTGCCTTTGAAGTGGGGGAGACTTCAAAGAGTGGCTAAGAAGTGCACCAGGTCCCCTTTCAGTTCAATCCTGTCTGCCAGGGTCCCAGTAGGGGGTGTGGCAGTCCTTTGTGTGAGAGCAGGCCCTCCACCCTCCCAGCCCAGGAAGACCCATTCAAAATGCAGATGTATGCAAGTGAGGCTGAGTACCCTGTGTTTGGGGTGTGTTTGAGTGAATGCACAAGGAGCTGTCAACCAAGCCCAGCCAGACGTGGATTGTAAGGCACAGAAGGATTTAAGTGCAAAGAAATGCTCACTTTCTAAAAGTGGCCTTTCTAGAATAGTAATATTAAATCCGACTTCACCAGTCAGCAGGATTTTGTATTACCATTCTGGCCATACTAAATATGACCTTCCTGCTCCTTTCAGATCAGCAGCTGCCACTTCAACAGTGTATGAGGGCAGCCCCAATGTTAGCCTATGAAGGGAGCATGCCTCACAGTAGTGTAAAAACGAATTTAGGAGTTTTACACTACCAGGACATATAACTACACAGGTACATGTCCTGTCTTTTACCTACACAGCACCCTGTTCTAGGGGTAACCTAGGGCACACATTAAGGGTGACTTATATGTAGAAAAAGGGGAGTTCTAGGCTTGGCAAGTACTTTTAAATGCCAAGTCGAGGTGGCAGTGAAACTGCGCACACAGGCCTTGCAATGGCAGGCCTGAGACAAGGAAAAGGGGCTACTTAAGTGGGTGGCACAACCAGTGCTGCTGGCCCACTAGTAGCATTTAATTTACCAGCCCTATGCACATAAAGTGCACCTTACTAGGGACTTATAAGTAAATTAATAGTCCAATCAGGTATGATTCAAGGTTACCATGTTTTAAGGGAGGGAGCATATGCACTTTAGCACTGGTTAGCAGTGGTAGAATGCGCAGAGTCTAAAAAACAGCAAAAACAGTGTCCACAAAGTGGAGGGAGGCAGGCAAAAAGTTAGGGGTGACTACCCTAAGGCTGTCAGGTCTAACACTGACAATAAATATTTACTAACAGAATATATTAGCATTTTGGTAGTATCGCTTTTTAAAATCCTCAATGCTGGTGCACATTCCCTTATTCTCATTTCTCGGCAAAGATCACGGATCCACTTAGACCTAGGAACTTTGTATGCAGGGCAAAAAAACATAAAGTGCACCATTGATTCAGAAGTGTTACCACACACAGGACAAATATCATTAATCACATTTGAATCCCATCTGCGCACTACGGTCTTCAATGGTAAAGTCCCAAAGCAAAATCTAGCATATAGGCTTTTGCCAAGAATGTCAGGTATAACGTCTAGATAAGATTCAAACCTTGGGTACCATTAAATATCAATAAATGAGTTGGTTAGACGACCGCATGATTTGTGGTTGATAACATCGTTCCTCAAATAAGACCAATAGACCCGCTTCAGTGCTTGGAGATGGACTTCTCAAGTTTGTGAGGATTCTCCCAGTAATCTCCTAGCCCCAACATCTTGAACCAGGTGGATACATGCTTAACCCACGGAATAGAAGCTGAATTAGTACATGTTAGCAAATCTAGGAGTAAGGCTTTATAGACGACTAATTCAGGAACGGTCCATAGCCTGACCCAATACAACAATGGTCTTAAGTTTATCAGGTCGGCTATCCGTTTTATACCCAGGTCTAAAAACAAGGGGATCAGTGGTGTACTAGGGGGACAAGCACAAAGGGCCCTTGCAAAGCTATTCTCCCCTAGGGTAAGCTTGTTGGTATCTAGAAAGCCCCATATTGCCGCACCATATACAGCAGCTCCCTGAGCCTTTGCTACATAGATCTTAATAGCTGGGGAGACCATTTTTGTAGAGGTACTCCTATAAAAACGCAGGATAGATGCTGCATTGTGCTGGAGAAGGCCAGTGCTTTTATTAATCTGTTCTTCCCAATGTAAGTTGTTGATTATCCTTACTCCTAGGTAATCTATGTAACTGACCTTAGGCAGGGAATCACCTTTTAAATTGATGGTACACTTCTTCTGTTTCCCAGAGCGCAGAACCATTAGCTTTGTTTTCTTGGGATTTAGCTCTAGTCCATAATCCTGGCAGAATGCACTAAACCTATCAATGAGGATTTGCAAACCCATAGGCATCTTTGAAATTAAAAGCGAATCATCGACAAAGAGAAGAATGGGAATTTTTTGGGTACCCAGAGTAGGGGCATCGCTCTGGCAGGCCATCATAACCTGTACCACCTCATTAATGTAAAAGGAAAACAAGATTGGTGCCAACACACATCCCTGGCGAACACCCATATTTATGGGGATTTTGTCGGTCAGTTCGCCTAGGTTGCCCCAACGAACTTGCGCATAAGTTCCTTCATGCAAACGCTTTAGTAAAGAGACTAGATTACTGGGGACCCTTATTCTGTATAAGACTACCCACAACTTCTCCCTTGGAACCAAGTCGAAGGCTGATTTCAAATCGACAAATACAACGTATAATGGCTGATTGGCAAGAACAGTGTATTTCCAATACAACACAGCCAGCCTAAAGACCTGGTCCACTGTACTAATTCTAGGACGAAAACCTGCCTGGAGGGGAGATAATACCTTGCGTTCCTTGGCCCATTGCATTAATCTGGCAAGAAGTTGTTTGGCAAAAATCTTTTGCAGGTTGTCTATGAGACTAATCGGCCTGTAGTTTACTGGTAGATTTGCATTACCCTTTTTATGGATAGGTATAATCTCTGCACCCTTCCAGGTTGATGGAATCTGCCCTCCTTCAGAAATTTTATTGGAGAGTGCATTAATATACCAACCCCATATAAAGGGTTCTGATCTATAGAGATCCCCTGGAATCATATCAGGTCCTGGGGCTTTCCCAGGTTTTAGCGAGCGAATTGCCACTAAATTTCCTTCAATGGAGAAACTAATGGGGATCTCAGTATCTATGGGACCCCTTCCCAATAAGGCAGATGAAAGTACAATATCTTGCGAAAAACCGGGCTCTTTTCTCTCGCCATGATTTGTGGGAGTCTCTGGGGTGTCAATTTTGCCATAGAGGCAAGAAAAGTGATCCACCCAACTTTCTGGTTGGATGTGATTCATAATGGTAGTTATGCCCCCTTGCTCTTTTTTAGCTATAAGTTCCCAGAATAAGCTATTGTTGTTAGATTCCGTTGCATTAAACAACTCCTGCCAATTTGAGTCCTCACAGTTTTTTTTAGCTCGTGAGATGGACTCCTTGTATTTGTGTCTGGCCAGCTGAATATCCCATGTGGACCCTTTCATAATAGCATCCTTTACCCCTGACTTGGTCCTAGAGCATGATTCGTCAAACCAAGTGTTGTTAATCGGGGACCCACCTTGCAACCTTACCCCTTTCTTCCTATAGAAAATATCTTGAAGTTTGACAACCATATTTTCATGGATACGAAGAATAGGGATGTCTTGAGGATCATAATCTTGGTAAGGTGCCATATGATCTAAAAAAGATGAATAGATTGCATGCAACAGATAAGGATTTGACACCACCTTCGGCCATCTAACCTTCATAGATAAATTCTTCACAGTGGGAGTAGGGACCATAGTAACTACGTTGCTAGCGGATCGACAAAATACATCCCCAGAGATAGACAATAGCAGCAGATAATGGTCACTTTCACTTCTAAGGTCTACCTTCATATCTCTGAGCTGTGGCCACAGTCTTACATCGACTAAAAAATAATCGATTACGCTAGTACAAATGCCTCGTTTGAAGGTGGGAGCAATATCCAGGTCAGAGGGCATGCGACCATTACAGGCCCTAAGACCATGCTTCAAACAAAGTGAGGCCAGTTGGACTGCTACACGGGTACAAGGACAGTAGCAATCAGAGTTCAGTTGCATAATCCCCCATGTTTGATCCTCCTCCATAGTTAGGCCACTTAATAATGTCGATGGTTCAAAAGTACAGTTTACGTCCCCAGCTATAATCAAGTAAGATGAAGATTGAATAGTGTCTAAAAACTTGAGGAGCTGAATTAGGGTCTCAGATTCTACTCCCCGTGATACTGATCGAGTGTAAACACTGATAAGGGTTATGATCAGATTCTGATGAAATGTTATTTGCATCCCCATCAAGTCAACACAATCAAACTGTAAGATCTTATAATCACATTGTAATCTTTTGTTCAGGAGAATTAACAACACCCCTTTTGCATGACCTGACCCTTTTTCTGAAGGCTGGGTGGGAACGTAAAAAGAAAGAAACCCATCAATGGTAGTCCTATCCTCGGCCCAAGTTTCTTGGAAGAGGCAAATGTCTTGGGTTTTTACATATGAACACCAGTCCTTGTCATCCAATTTCCTCCCAATACCAGCTAAGTTCCAAGACAGTATTGATAGACCACCAGTAGCATCAGGTATAGCTCTAATTAACTGTGGGGCATCCTCTAGAGTTAACTTGATAGTGGGGCTCAAGGGCGACTCCTCGATTTTATCCTCGCTAGGAGCTTCTTGGGACGTAGACAGTCATACAGGCTTGGGCAAGATGGTATCAACGTACCCACATAAATTACTTGTAATGTTGTTGATCGTTTGGACATTTGTTTGGACCTGTGATGCATCAACTACCTCAAAATCTAAATCAATACCTCCCCCTTTTCCTTTAAACCAGAATAGGCGAGTACGAATATCAAAAGCAATAAGATGATCAATCAGGGTCTTATCATAGAACTCGATAGAAAAAATATCATGATTGGACCCGGGGGGGGGGGTCTCAGCTGTTTGGCATTTGAAATATCCAAGCGTATAACCGATAAACAGCCCCGTTGATTCCGAAGCCAATAAATGGCTTTGTTTATCCTGGACTCATGGTCCTCTTTTGCTCCTTGCGGCAACCTGGGAACATTAATCATAAAAAAGGAGTTAGGCCCATGTATATATTTTTGATTTTTTGTCAGCATACTAGAACCAATAGGGGCTCCCTGGGGGGAAAGAGGACAAATAGGTTTGAGGATGGATACAAGTGGCCCTCGTGGATTTGAAGCGGGGCACCCCCCTACATGTCTGAGATTATCAGATTCTTTACGCCTTCCAAGTCCCTGTAGGTTTGGAGAAGAAAAGGGGCAACCAGTAGGGGCAGCGCAGTTAATCGTAGTGGTCCTTTCGGAAGGAGGGTGTAAAATGCCCAGCTCAGCGTAAGTGGATTTATCTACAGGACATGTCGGCTGCACATCAATATCAGCTCTAGGTACCCCTTTCTTTAAATGAGGATTAACTTGTAATCCCAAAGCCATCTTTGGATGCGAGCTCCTATCGGTCTTTATTGGTTCACCTTTCCCCCTTTCCGCACTTGAACAACATTTGCATCCGGACGAATTTACTGGTCTTTCCTGAACAAGTTGGGTTAATAGCTACACCATACCCTTAAGTTCATCTATTCTCTGCAAAATGAGAAACATGTTGGGTTCGGAGGAAGGTTGGGCCAGTGGGGAATAGGTAGTTGGAATAGATAGAGGACTAAGGATCCCAGGGTCTAAAACTTCTACCGAAGAGACATGCGTCCTATATGCAGCCACTTCCTCGGATAATGGTCGGAACCGATTATTACAAGGGATATTTGGGATCACATTAATCACAGGACTTAACGGAGTAGGAGCAATATGCAAACTAGTTTCCTCTTCTTTTTGGTTAAAAGTACAATCTTTGTTTGCGTCCTTTGCTTCACTAAATGGGGAAGGAGTTGTGGTGGACACATTAGATAAAGCCCCTACTCCATTGATTGAAAAATTCAGATCTTGGGCTGTGCCCTTGTTCATCTTATGAAAGAATTCTTGTATCCTCCTGGGTTGTGGCGGGACCTTCTTGGTACCTGCAGTGCAATTTAAAATTGCCTCCACCTCCTCAAACAGATGGTCTATCTCCTCAAATGGTTTAAGGCTACGGCCTTTGGGCTTACTAGCTGGCTTAATGGAACGTTTTTTCTTTTTTTTACATTCGAGCCGGGATTCCGGCAAATCAACAGCCTTTCTTTTCCCCATAATAGCTGCCCAAATTATTATATGAATAACTAGGACACTTACTCAGTCACCGAGTCCCAAAATTTAGGGACGGGGCCCAGCCCAGCCTCAGTCGGTCAAAGACGGGCGTAGACAGGCCCGTCTTGGCCCGGTCTTGGCCCGGGCGCGTCCCGCGTAGCGGGAGCGCGAGCTCTGTTTTAAAGGGCTCCTGCCCTTGACTGGTGCTGCCGGTGTGCCCTCCTCCAATCAGGCGTGCTTCCTGCGAGCGGAAGCGCGAAGCTTCTCAAAATTAAAGGGCTCCTGTCCTGTGTTGTCCTGCTGCCGCCCCTCTCTCCACAAACGCGCTTCCCGCGGTAGCACGAGCTCTGTTTTAAAGGGCTCCTGCCCTTGATTGGTGCTGCGGTGTGCCCTCCTCCAACCAGGCGCGCTTCCCGCGAAGCGGGAGCGCAAAGCTTCTCAAAATTAAAGGGCTCCTGCCCTGTGTTGTCCTGCTGCCGCCCCTCTCTCCACAAACGCGCTTCCTTTCTTTGTATTTCCTTCTTCTAGGGCAAAACCAGGCAATATGGCAGCAGTTGCCACAGTCAAAACATGGATTAAGCAGGAGAGAGTTTTCTTTCCATTGAGACAGGTAGAGATTTTACTCAGTTTTGATGCGAGAGGTTGCGAAGAGGAGTCATCAAAGTGAGGAACAGTCTATTACCACCTGGTGGTCCTAGTTCTTTGCCATGGAGTTTGTTAGCCCAATAGAAGGCGGTAGCCATTTTACTGGGAGACTCTAAAATTAGTTTATCATGCTGTTGTTCCCAATTCTGGATTTCTTTTGGCAAGGATGATAAATTATTTTAAATATACATTATCCATGATTTGATCCTTACTAGACTCATTCATAGGTCTTAACCACTTACCCTCTAAAGTGTTAATTCTGAAGACCAGCACCCAAAGGATATCATGTTAGCCCTCCTCCTGTAAGAATTGTACCAATACATCTCCTCATCCATGCCCAGCTGCTCCAATGTGGATTTTTTATATTTTGGGATATGGTGAAGTACCTGCTGGAATGACTGGCTGGTATGTACCAGTGAGTAGGGATCAAAATAGTTACCCCATTTGTCCGGAGGGAAAGTTGACAACCTGAGCTATTCATTGAAATGTGCTAAAATGACAGTCTTGACTCCTCATCAAGTGTGAATTTTTGTAGTACACCTGAAGGTATGTATGCATTCTCTCATGGCTGGGATAGGATTTATACCAGTCTAACTAAAACTGGAGTCTGAGCCAGCCCCACCTGGGATAACTGTTCACCTTGTGACTGCTCGGAGACTTTAATACTGTCAGAGAGTCCACTCAAACTTCTGCCAGCCCACAACTAACTAGTGTACTACAGTCTCCATGTTAGTTGTGCCTTTTGGCCAAATATCCCACTTCTGACACCACCTGTGACATGTGGGTCAATAAAAAAAGTGTAACTCTGTAGGTCGGACATGTTTGGGGTGCCACTTTTTTCCAGTGAGCTTAAATAAATGTCCTGTACCTTGGGTCTGACCACAAGTAACAGGCTTGTAAAGGTTTATGAAGTAGGATGGCTTCTCGAATAACATTCTTTTCTCCCTTTTCCTAGATGTTTGTAGTGGGGCGTCAGATGGAGGACCTTCACACCTTCCACAGATCTTGAGATAAGTATATAGAATGTTTTGATGGTGAAAAATCTACAGTTCGAAATAAAGACTTTCCCACTAATCCTCTCTGGTGTGTAATCTTTAGCTGCTCCTTTAACTGGTGCACATTATTACTGTATTCTCAGGGAACACACTAATAGGCACAGATTCTGCTTCTGGTAACTTAGAAGGTAAAAGAAGGAAAACACAAGTGAGGCAAATAAACTACAAAATATGGAACTCTTTTTAGTTTCTAGGGTCCTTGCATAGGAGGGCCAGACAACCTCCTTTAAAACTCAAGTTTAGGCTGTCAGAGCAACACCAACATGCAACAACTACATGAAATGTACACTGTTTTCACTATTTTTTGTGGGTTTTGACTAGGTTTTCTTGCTGTCTTTTGCAGTTTACAGTTGTTATTTGCATGTTGAATTACCCCCACCCGCCCACAGTGTAAAGAGACCACATTCCTTCAAGGGGTCCTGATAATTGAGTGCCTTTAACCCCTCAAGTTTCCCCTCCCCTTCTGTCACTTTTCAGGGCAGGCGAACTGGGCTAAGGTTAGCGTTCGGGTAGGTTTAGTGTTGATGTGAGGGGACACTCACCTGGTAAGCCCCAGCCCATCTGTGGGCCATGGCGGGTCCTCACAGCATTCACCTTCGTTCAGATAAAACATTTCAAGGGCTGTTGGCGGGGACATTCTCCGTTCCTCTCTGGTGTCTCTTTCATCCGCCTCTGGGGTCCTCTCTCTGTTGCCTTCGCTGTCTGTCGGGTCCTCGATTTCTCTCGCCGCTACGTACTGGTCCCATCTTCTCCTTGCCTTGTAATGGTTACAGGACTCGGTCGTTTAAAATAGCCCACAAGTGCCAGGGTGGGATTTCCTCTTCCCCAAGTGTGAACTTTTCAGTCTTTTCTCTCCATCTTTGTGACCCTCTCTAACAAAAGTCTTTTTCCTTACTTATCCTTTTTAGGTGATGTCAGAAGAAATGTTGTTCCCAGAGAAGATGTCTTTACATACTTATATTACATTATTTTCGACTTTTTCATGAAGCTCCCACATCAACCCTTACAGGAAATGTAGCGTTTTATTTAGAACATTCTTTTTTTTTTTTAAGATATCATTTTAGAAAATCTAAATCAGGTATTTTTGTGCTATTCACAATTTAACAGTTTATATAAAAAAAAAGTAGGTTTTCCTTAAGCATAAGAACATGCAAAGTGTAATTCCAATATGAATACTAGAGGCCTCTAAATACGTGTCATGATTCAAGAAGAGAAGTTTATGTTCTTGAATATAAAGGGCTGCACCTAACTGTTCTTTTTTTACCAGCACTCTAATACTTTCCCAAGCCTACTCGGACATGTGGAATTCCTTGGAGCATTGTATGCTTCTGGCAGCAAGAGATCAGAGACAATGGTCCACTCACCTAGGTCACAGAGATTAAAACAAATTTATAGCTGATCAAATCCAACCAAAAGCATTTATCTTTCATTATGTCTTTTAAACTAAGCCAACAATTGATATGTTCAGGGATCACTAAGGGAAATGAATGCAGTATAATTTAGAATATATTCTACCCTGATAGGGGGCTGGCTCTGTATATACTACTACAAAGTAAAGTAAGTAGTGAGCACAGAGTCCAGAGGTTTTACTGAGGCCAAAGTAGATAATACTAATGCTGTCTTGTGGTAGTGTGGTCGAGCAGTTAGGCTTATCTGAGGGTAGTGCTAAGCATTTGTTGTAAACAGTCAAAAAAAAATGAGGCACACACTCAATGACTAACTCCTGTCCAATTTGTTATGTATCAAAAAATATACTTTGTTGCTTTATTTCTAGACCAAAAGAATCTTTGTTGCAGGTAAGTAGTTTCAAGGATGTATCACTCTCAAGTATCAAATGCACTTGTTTAGAATTCACAGGCAAAACAGTTTTCAAGAAAGTAATACTTTTCGATTTTAAAAGTAGACAGTGCAGTTTCTCACAGAAAGCAACGCAGTCTTGAGGGAGGAAAAGTAACAACACAGCAGTTAAGTACTTGATTTACGGTCCTAATCTTCAGGGATTAAGGTGTCCACAGGACAAGGTTTAGAAAGACACTAAGGGGCAGATTTATGGAAAGTGGCGCTGCACTGAGTGCAGCGCCACTCCCCCTACCGCCACCATATGTGCACCGTATTTAAAATATGGTGCACCATGGTGCAGGGTAGGGGGAAATAGCGTAATTCCTCATGATACTAATGAAGTACGCTGCAGGAGTAGCGCCAAAATATCGGCGCTTCTCCTGTAGAGTATTATTACTGAATTACCAAGGCACATCAAAATAGATCATAGAGTCCATTTCTTAGTAGAGTGCATCAATCAACGTGTTTCATCATCAAGACTTTCTCAAGGCTGAAGATGGATATGCAAAAAAAAAAAAAAAAGAGTAGAAGTAAGATAGAATGACGGTAACAGGGAATCTGTTTGTTGCTTTGATTTTCACCACAAACCTTGTACATTTTCCAATCATGTGAGCAAAGTTAGAAAAATGAGCGAGGGGGAAAATACACGCTTCCCTCGAAGGTGATGGTATTATAATCACATGAGAAGACAGCACTTAGTTGTTGTGTCATGCCTGTGCACAGTAACGTGTCAGTCATGTGCATGATAACGCTGGGGGGACCAGTGATATCACTTCTTGTACATATGTAGGATTGGAAAGACAGTGATGTAATTTCCTGTTCAGATAAATGATGGGAAATGAAGTGATGTCACTTCTTGTGGAGAGAGATGTGGAATGTATATTGCTGTGTAAACAATATTGCATATGTGAGCAAAGATCTCTTTTTGACATGGTTAGCCCCCACTTTTTGCCTGATGTATGACTGTAGCCTGGAAATTGTGGTGGCGATGGCTCCTGCTAACCAGGTTCCCTGGGCAAGAGCTCTTTCGCTAAAACTGCATTGGCACCACTGGATACACCTTTAGCTACCACTTTAAGGGCCAGATGTAGCAAAAAGCAAAATTGCGACTTGCAATTTGCGAGTCCATCCGACTCGCAAATTGCAAGTCGCAATTTGCTATGCAGTACGGTGTCTCAGACACCGACTGCGACTCGCAATGGGGTCGCAATGACCCACCTCATGAATATTCATGAGGTGGGTCGCAAATTGCGGCCCCATTGCGAGTATAGGCACTCGCTAACATGGAGGCCTGCTGACGTCAGCAGACCTCCATGTTAGCGACCTGCTTTTAAATAAAGCAGTTTTTTTTTTTGAAGTGTAGCCCGTTTTCCTGACAGGAAAACGAGCTGCACTGCAAAAAAAACGAAACCTTTTGTTTCGGTATTTTTTCAGGGCAGGGAGTGGTCCCTTGGACCACTCCCTGCCCTGAAAAAATATTTTGGGGTCCAGTCACAAACTGGAAGGGGTCCCATGGGGACCCCTTCCAATTTGCGAGTGGGTTACCATCCACTTGAAGTGGATGGTAACTGAGATACGATTTGCGACCGCGTACGCGGTCGTAAATGGTATTGCATCCCACAGCGACTCGCAAATAGGAAGGGAACAGCCTTCCTATTTGCGAGTCGGAAATGCATATTGCGAGTCGGTAACGACTCGCAACATGCATTTCTGCATGCCAAACCCACGTTTGCGACTCGCAAACGGCGATTTTTACCGTTTGCGACTCGCACACGGGTTGCTACATCTGGCCCTTAGTCCCTAGTAAAAGGTACTTAGGTGTCCAAGGCATGGGGTACTACGGGATGTGTGAGTTGCATGATTGATACTGTGAGTACAACAAATGTTTTGCACTTCTCCAAGATTGGCCTAATTGCTCGACCAAGCTACCTTAAAAATAAGAGCATTAGGTGATCTAGTTTTTACCCCTGTAAACCAACGTGCGGTTGCCTGGACCCCATGCACAGTGTGCCTAGCTTTGCACACTACACAAAGGGCAAGCCTCCTAGATTATAGAATCCTTTTTTTTATTATCTTAACCTTTAAGATGCAGCATAAACTAAGACTGGTTACGAAGAATTATAATAAATAGGATTTCAGTACAACGAGGACTACCAGAAAATGAATTTTAGTTTTATCATTATAAATAATTTTGAATTCCACATCATTATTAGAAACTGAATTAGTGGTACAGCATAACAATTCACCAACAGAGTTCTGATAACTAGAAGATCTAACACTGTGGTAACACCAACCATTGCCTGCTAGTGACAGAACAACACTGTCAACACAAATGTTATCAATAAAATAGTTTGCAAATGGCCCAACGCCTATATAATCTAAGCCTACTTGGCAGATGGAGAAAGAGGGTGTTGATGCAAAGTGGACAAAGTCACTGAACTTAAATAGGGTCACATGCTTGAATCTTCCCCAACCTGGGAATCCCACAGTAGTAGAAATAATATGTAGTAATATACCTAAGCATTAACAACTATAGAGAAGCCATGTGACATGAGTAACCAATTCACATTGTTTTATTAGAACCAACCAGAACCCAGACCCTAAAGTACCTTTGCCCTGCAGAGCCACCACACCTCAGATTTTCAGCACTAGTGTAAGGCATAAGATTATAAAAGATATTCAGAGTAGTGAGCCCTGATGGGGAGGAGGGATGGTTGCACGTGAATCAATGAAATATATCAATACTGGAGAACCACAGTGTACAGACAAGTAACTTGTTTTTCCTACAGTAATGAATCTTTCCTAGATTCACATGCTTGAATCAGACTAGTAAGCAGTAGGAAGGTAGAGAGGTGGTGGTTATGGCAAACCACGCCATAGTGAAAAGTAACCATGATGATAGGAATGATACTATCAACAACAGAACTCAAACATAAAGCTGTAAAGACATTGCATAACATATGTAGGGTAAAAAATAAGATTTCTGTACCTTACTAAAAGAGGTGACATAATACTGCCTGCCCAACTGCAGCACCCACTTTCTGCAAAGAATCTCAACAATATTTTGTAAAGGTATGGATATCAGTCCACGTCGCCACCCTTGCACGTTTTGTAAAGAAGCTCCAGCAAACAGGGCTGTAGATGCAACTACTTTTCTTGTACAATGTGCTTTAACTTTTGCAATCAATGGCTTTCCTGCTTTGTTGTGGCAAAACATAATGGCTGCAGAAATCAAATGAGCTATACCGCTCCGTAACAAAGTGTGACCTTTTCTAGATGGATTGAATTAAATCATATTTTAAATCTGCTGAATGGATAGGTACAAATGGACTTCTCATGAGCTATGACAGAACTGTATTTAGCCATCATGTCACTGGAGGATTCTTTAAAGGAGGATTAACTCTTAAAAGTTCTTTCATGAACTCCTTGATTAGTCTGTTGGACCATAACAAGACTTCCCAACTTTATCTCCGAAATCTGAAAATAGCTGTCAGATGACTTTTTATTGAACAATGTGCAAGACCTTATTTCGCTATGTATAGCAAGTAATGTAGTATCTGCTCTGGAGAGGATGCAAGGGGATGAGATTGTTATTAAAACGCCAAATCAAAATCAAATCATAAATATTTATAAAGCGCGCTACTCACGCGTGCGGGTCTCAAGGTGCTAGGGGGAAGGGGTTACTGCTGCTCGAAGAGCCAGGTCTTGAGTAGTCTCCGGAAAGCGGAGTGGTCCTGAGGATGGTGGGGAGGGAGTTCCATGTCTTGGCCGCCAGGTAGGAGAAGGACCTCCCACCCGCCGTGGTGCGGCAGATGCGAGGGACGGCGGCGAGAGCGAGGTTGGCGGAGCGAAGAGGACGGGTGGGTGTGTAGAAGCTGAGGCAGCGGTTGAGGTATTCAGGTCCTTTGTTGTGGAGGGCTTTGTGTGCATGGGTGAGGAGCCAAAAACAAAGACCCATATTTATACTTTTTTAGCGCCACATTTGAGTCGCTTTTTGACGCAAAAACGGTGCAAACTTACAAAATAATTGTATTTTGTAAGTTTGCACAGTTTTTGCGTCAAAAAGCAACTCAAATGCAGCGCTAAAAAAGTATAAATATTCGCTAAAATCTCTTCTGTTTCGCCTCGCAGCATTTACTCGTGGCATCTATTATAAGAATAATGCTGAGGAATTGTCTTACAATCCTCTGTAATATTCAGTGGTCCAAATTCATTGTCATGAGGAGCCAAGCTGACAAGCTGAGTGACTGCATTTGTGGGTGAAAAATCTGATCTTTGATCATGGACAAGAGATTCTCCGTAGGTTTGAACTGAATGTGTGGATATTACGATAGAAGAATCTCTGTGAAACAGTACTGTCGTGGAGCTATCAGAATGAGGCGGCATGGTTCTTGCTTCATTTTTCAAAGAACTTTTGGAATCAAGGGAAAAAGAAAAGTTGGGAAAGCATAAGCGAATACTCCTGTCCAGATTAGAAAAAATGCATTTCTCTAAGACTTTCTCTGAGGAAACCTGCTTGCATGCATCTTGCATTTTTTGGTCTGAAGAGTAGCAAATAGATCTAGGTTTGAGGTTCCCCACTGATGGAATACTTGGAGTAACCTTTTGATTTAGTTTCCATTTGTGGCTCTGTTTTGTAGTCCTGCTCATAGAATCTGCCCATCTGTTCTCCACCCTAGGAAAGTGATCCAATAATACTGAAATTTTGTTAGCCAATCAACCATTCCCATATTTGCTGGGCTTGGAAAGACAAGACGTGATTTTTTTTCTTTCCTGTTTGGTAAGACAGAACATGGTTGTGGTATTGTCAGTCCTTACAGAGACAGACAAATGCGTATTCTGGGTAGAAAAGATTGGAGGCCTAGGAAGACTTCAGTTCCAGAAGATTGATGTGCATCTTAACCACATGAGAAGACCATTTTCTGTGAATTTCTAGGTCCTGTAGATGAACTCCCCATCCCTCTAGGAAAGCGTCATTACGAATGACAGGCCCTGAGAGATATATTCAGTTTTTCCCCACCAAGCCATCGCTAGCATTGTAGCTGGGGTAACTGATTATGTCTTTGAAAGTTCCCTAGGCTTAAACACATTGCACATCCAATTGCTCCTGTAAGGGTCTCATGCACAGATGGCAATTTGGGATTAACAGAATGCCAGATCACATCATTCCAGAATTGACTTTATCACCTGTCTCAATTTTCCTGACTTTTTTGATATGGAAGAAGTTGGAATAGAAACTTTTGTTGAGATGTAGTAATGGAACTTCTACTATGGTATCCCTGAAAATAAGCAAACAAATTTCCTGTTTCAGCAGAGAGAGATGACGTTGAGACCTCTTGCGTTGAGGGCGATTGGGAGACACTTGAACAAATTTAAGGACGTGGCCATGTTGTATAACATCTAACACCCATTTGTCTGGAGAGATGCTCTTCCACCGACAAAGCACGCCATTGTTCACTTCATCATTACAGACGCTCAACACACCACAGCCGAGCACATTTCCCCCCTAAACACAGCTGGGGCAAAGTCAGCAGAGACTCTGTGGACACAGGTCCTCACACAACTCAGAACGTCAGCAGACCTTGACCAGGCCATCCAAGACTTCTCCGCCTGGATCACCAAATGCACCGACAGTTGCCCCACTGAAACCAGCAAAAGCCAACAAAACCTCAAAACAAGCCCTCTGGTACACCACAGAGCTCAGAACAACCAAGGGCAACTTCTACTGATTTGAGAAACAATGTTGCACCACTAAGAAACCCCTTCATCAGAGCTGCTTACAAAACAGCCCCAGCAACTACCTCCAGCACATCAAGAAAGCATGGAGAACAGCCATCTCCGCCCACATCAAGACAGCAACCAACCACACGAAGGAACTCTTCAAAATAGTCAAGGAATTCTACAACCCGACAGTCATTGAGAACACCAGACCCCCCCCCCCCCAAGAACTCTGCAACACCCTCTCAACATCTATATGACCCCCCTCGCAGACATCGTAGGATACCACAGATTCAACATAATCTCCTACAAGACAACACTCAACTAATCCTCTCAATCACCGAGGACCCCTCCAAAGACAAAAACTATTTCTGCAACACCATGACCAACGTAGCCAAATGGATGAGAGACTACTGCCTCAAAGTGAACTCAGACAAAACAGAAGTACTAATCTTTCCCTCCGTATGGGACCACAGCTGGTGGCCAGCAGAACTCGGACCAACACCCACACCAACAGACCATGCACACAACCTTGGCATCATCCTCAACAGTCAGCTGGCCATGAAATGACAAGTCGATGCAGTTGCCTCCCCCTGCTTCCACACCCTCTGCATGGTCTGCAGAATCTTCAGATGGATCCCAATCAACACCAAAAAAGACCATCAAGCAGGCCCTCATCACCGGCCACCTCGACTACGGAAACACTCTATGCCTGAAACTCCACCCAGCTCCTCAGAAGACTCCACACCAAGCTGCAGCTACTCATTCTAGACCCCGCCAGAACAAACCATATCTCCCCCCCACCTCTGAAAACTCCACTGACTCCCCATCCTGAAAAGATGCTAGTTCAAGATCCTCATGCTCGCCTACAAAGCTCTACACGACCCGAGACCATTGACTGAGATTCCATCTTCCCACAATACCTCCACTCCACCTGTCTTGCCCTCGCACACACCCTGCATCTGTCGCAGTGGGGGCCGCGCCTTTTTATACATCGCTGCCAAGACCTGTAACGACCTGCCCCTTCATCTCCAAACAGCACCTACTCTAGTGGACCTCGGAAAGAAACTAAGACCTGGCTTTTTGACAGCAACACAGCACCCTCAGTGCCCAAATACACCTATGGTTGACAGTGCAGTGCAATACAAATGCTGATTGATGATATATCAGACCACGTTTGTCTGTCATATCTTCCTAAGATGTCTAGCCCATTGGATGCCACGATAGAAGTTGCTGCCGTAGCTGAAAAGCACTTGCCAATATTATTTAACCGTCTACCCTCCTAATCTGGAGTAGCTGAACATGGGGCAGAAGAGTTTCTGGACCACCTTTGGTCAGTCGAGGATGAACTGTAAGACATAGGTGAATTTTATGGCACTCTATACTTTTTATTCAGCAGAGGAATAACTGCTGGGACCGAACCTGCAGTCTTCATGAGCTTCAATCCTTCCTCCCGAATGTAATCTACTGTGGGAATTGAACAAATCGATTTTTGTGCTGAATATCTACAGTCGTATAGCAAACATTCAGTCTGTTTCATTTGTAAGGGCAAGTCAGATTGCTTAGAAGCCCACTCCAAGAGCTCATGAAAGCCTCCTATATCACCTCAAAGTGTGTTAGCAGGCGATGGTGTTGGCATAGCAGACAAAGGAGCTATATAATCATCCCATTCCTGGCTATAACCTGTAGGGTCCTGAGGATTTCCCATTCTTCCAGTTGTTCTTTACTTTTCACTCTCAATGTAGTCTTTTCTTATTGTGATGGGAGACAAAACTCCTTTTTCCTTTTGTGTTTGTGGGCCTAAAGGACTTTTAGGAAGAGACACTGCACCTTGAGGTTCAAAACGCCCCTGAGTATGTGGTACTGGAGCAATTCCTTCATGGAACCTCCTACAATAATTGGTAAATTTGTGGTGTAAATCAGTTACCAGTGATGTAGGTACTGAAATAGGGTCTTCTTGTGAGCCATGATGTTACTCATACGACTGTCATCTCAAGGAGATGCACAGGGAGCAGAAGATAGACTTTGCTTAGATCTGGTTGTAAAATCACAGGATTCCTTCATCTGAGATTAGAATTGTATCCTTAAGGACTGTTGTTAACAACTGTGCGGACAAGGAAAAAAGTGACCATTTCATAGGCGAATGCTAGGTCTCGTCTACGCCGAAGTTAAAGTTCCTGTTGACGGTACTGCTGTTGATGGTACTGCCATAGACAATGACTTTGACGATGTCGTCATTAGTTTTTTCATCGATGAGGGTGTCATTGTCGGAGTTACAGATGCCATCACCAGCAAGACGGGTGTGATTTGCATCGAAGATCTCCACGTTGACAGCTGGAATGTCTTCAACAATGGCACCTTAAAAAGAGTTATAGGGACAGATGAGGAGGAAGAAGTCTTTTTGTAAGAGGATGAACTAGTGGGATCTCTACTCACAGATCGTTCTGTCAGAGTCCTTGCTGTGAGATCTTGCCTTTCTAGTATATTTCTCATATGAGGTGGAACCCTCATTTTTATGTTTCTTCCCCAATGGAGAATGACTCTGCCCGTCATCATCCGAATTAGTGTCAGAATTGTTTTTTTTTCTTCTGAAGTCAAAGAAGTAACCTGCCTTCACGATCTTTCAGGGTCTTATCAGAAAAGGTTCTGCAATGCCTCCACCCCTTAGGTTCATGGTTAGGGTGTAAGTAGTAAAGGCATTCCTTGTGGGGATCCTGAGCGAACAATCATGGTTTCCACAAGATTTGCAAGGCCTGAAAAGTCTCATCTTAGACCCCTCTGACATGGTGTTAACCAGTAATAAGCACCCAAAGGTTATTACCTTTGAGTTGCCTGCTGGTAAAACATCACTCCTGAGGGAAGGAAAAGGTCAAATGTTGACAAAAGCACCAAGAATGGGCAGAGCTTAGGAAGACTCCCTCACACATGATGTGCAGTTAGAAATCTGAGGTGTGGCGACTACAGCGGAAGAGTGCTTCAGAGCCTGGGTTCTGATTGTTTGAAGTTTGGTTTCTAATTAAATCAATGAAGACTGCGAAGACTTATGAAAGAGGTTCAGCATTAATAACGCATATCATTCAGGAGTACATTAAATATTCAGATTTTTTTACTGTCCAATTATACGTGGCCCATTCCATACTTGACAGGAAATCTTGAGACTCAAACACAGGTAAACAGTGATTTCCATTCAAGAGAGCTATGCAAGGAATTCTTAGACTCTCTCCTTTCCTAGCTGCAATGAGTTGAAGAATGTTTTTCCAAAATACTGCAATCTTTTCTTTTATTTCAGTGTGCAATGTGGTGTGCTGAAATGGTGTTTACACAACTTTCCACGACTGTGCAACTGTGTGGTGTGCCGTCTACAATGAAGTCTTTTAATTGCCATGGAGCTACAGTATAGGCATACTTAGGGTGATTATGCAGTGAATATCACTCAGCAACGAAATGAGTCCGGTGTTTTACACAAATGTACTTTATTCATTGAACAGACAATGTAACATCAGGGCTGACCACAAGCACAGAGGCTACTGCCTCTACACAGCAGCGACACAACCAGCTCAAACACTCAGCACAACTGAGCAGTTCATGGATCTGTTTCTACTCCAGTTTCAACTAAAACCCACATGGAAGCACAGTGCCTGTAAATCTCTTTGATCCTATATGCATATATATATTTATATAAGGATATGTCATTCTTACTACCATATACTGTATTACACTTCTTAAGTAACTGGGAGAGCAACAATGTCACAATAAATCAGATTGGATATGTATGATCACAACAAGCTGTCGATGGAAGGACACTCATACCAAGATATGATGAGCAAACCCTGGAAACCAGCTGCAGCAGAGGCCGCCTCGCCCTACAGCAGCATCAAGCTTCCTTGCCTCAGGACAGACCCTGCCAGGTCTGCACTCTTTAAATAATGAGAAGAGGCCAAAGGAGCAGTGAAGAAACAAGAATTACAAAACAAGACCAACATTGGTTACTTGAGTACTTTGTGCAGAGAGCAAGAGGAAAATGTTTTTTTTGTTTTGTTTTTGGTACAAGTGTGCAACTTACAAATGAGATGCCAGAGATCTCTGGAATGGATACTGGCGGCTTCCAAAGACCACAGTGGTCGAGAAGGAATTCTTCATACATGTAAAGCATTGAAGGAACACATGTTCTCCAACATACAATAACATGACATGCAAAGAACAACTAACTCAACTGTACATAAAGGGGCTCTTCAGTAACCCCCAGAAATCCAGAGCCTGGGAAGTCCTCGAACAAAAGAGTTGCAGGGCCGATGCACAGCCATGCCCCAGACATAATGACTTCAAATTTTCTCCAGGAAGTCAGGACAGTTCACCAGCACCTCTTCTCTTCAAAGTCATCTGAGAAACTGTCACGCGGTAGCAGCAGCGACTTCCCAGCACAGGGGCCCTCCCAATCGCCGAAAATGCACAGTAATCTGGGAGCAGATCCAGCCTTGGAGCGTGGTGGCATCAAACTAACTGTAGCAGCCTTGCATATTAACACCATTCTCGAGAATATTCTGTCGCAGTCCAAATAAGTTCCCAACCAACACTGAACTTTTCATACTGTTCTCAACGTCACATTTTTTACACTATGTTTTTTGAAGTGCTACACTTGGTCTTTGTATGACAAAAAAAAATATCAAATCATAGGACATAAAATAGTTCTATCTGTTGAGTCTACAGCAAACATTTGCAGGCAGGATCTTGGGGCAGAAGTGATGTCCTCCAGCGGTGGGGAGCTGTGAGGCCAGCAGTCCGTCCTGGGTGCCTCAGTCAGTCACCGGGGTACGCCTGGCTCCTGACGCTTCACACCATGGACCTGCAGAGAATCCAACATCTCATCTAGGCTTTGAGACAGCACACACATTACAGAATGACGGCAACATGGCAATGGAGGTATGAGGGGAGATGAGGGGGCGCTGTGCACCAGGCCTGAGCGGAGGGCAGCAGGAGCAGGACCGGTCTGCAGCAGTTACAAATCTAAGAGGGATGAATCAGATGGTCTGATGATGGTGGGTCGTGTAGGTGACGCAGGGGCCTTTCTGCTGTGGAAAAGCAAAAACAAAACAAAACACAACAAAAACAAAGATAGCACACATTCGTTAGGAACAGTCACAGCACAGAGTGATAAAGCTGAGAGAGACACAAAGCAATGGTGCTAACAGAGCATGAGGTGCAGTACCGGCCAGGCCAGACACACAGCGATAATGGTGGCAGAAGAGGCTGCTGCTGGTGAGAGAAAAGCATACAGATGTGTCCAACTGAGCATGAGCACTAGTGTCTAGTGTGGGACGATGAGCAGTGACAACTACCTCAGAATAAGAGGCTGAGTCTGGTGAGGAATAACGATATGTCAACGTTAGGTGGCTGCTTTTGGTGAAGGATGGTACTCCCAGAACATCAGGTGGCGTGTCCACTGAGGGACAGAGATACAATGTGTCACCTCTAGTGAGGCATTAAACCAACAGCAGGCACTCGCAGAACATCAGGTGGCGTGTCCACTGAGGGACAGAGATGCATTAAATGTCACCTCTAGTGAGGCATTAAACCAACAGCTGGCACGGACAGAACATAAGGCGGTGTATCTACCGAGGGATAGGGATGCATTGAGAAACCTCTAGTGAGGCATTAAACCAAGGGCAGGCACTGTCAGAGCATGAGGTTGTGGTTCCACTGACAGAGATGCATTAGAGTCTACTTCTAGTCAGCTGGCTCTGCCAGAACATGAGAAGGTGTGTCCACTGAAGGACAGAGTTGTACTGGGAGCCTGCCTCTGGTAAGGAATAAACACTCCGTGATATTGGTACCTTAGCATGAGACATGGAAACATTAGCGGAGAAGGATGGATGGGGCAGTGGCATGAGAAGAATACGAGAGGCCAAGCCTACGCAGCTAAGGGATAGAGACTGGGCATTCTCACCGAGCTTGGGATGAATAGAGGCTGGAGCCCAGGCAGCTAAGGGATGGAAACTGGGCATTCTCTCCGAGCTTGGGATGAATAGAGGCTGGACCCCAGGCAGCTAAGGGATGGACACTTGGTATTATCTACGAGGAGGGGATGAACAGAGGCTGAAGGCCGTTTCAGCGTGCGGGACTGTCACCAAACATGTGATGGACAGACTCAGAACTGGTGCTATTCTATGACAGAGAACAGCACAGTGGCTTAATGCCTTCACCGAGAGAAGATATTAAACTCAATGCGATCAGAGGGCATAAGAACTTTAGGCTTGGCTCCCACTGCACCTGAAAGCTTCAGAGATATGTACGTATTGTTGCTGTTCCATATAGCACATCTGTTGAAGCTATTCAGTAGTTATGTGAGCAAAAGGAAATCAGTGTTTTGAGAGGGCGGGTACAAGTCAGCTCCCTGACGAAAGGTTCTTTGTGACAAGTTCATCTTTATCTAAGACTACAGGATACTTTTTAACACTGAAATCATTTGCATCTTGAAAGTATCCAGAATTGTACAGTTTATTATGTTGGGTATAATGAACAAGATACTTACCTTCTTTAATTCCTGATCTGGTAAAAACTATATCTAGTTGCAGATTCCTTGCCTTACCTTTAAATTCTCCCCAGGCATCAGACTGGATCAGGAAGATTTTTGTGTGCAGTACCACTTTGTGCTGTTAGGTGGCATAGATTGGCACAGTGTCCATTGTACGCCCCGGATAAGTTAGTTTATTTTCACAACTTTCCACACCAGAAGGGCAGAGCCATAAAGAAACTCACTACTGATGCTTCAAAACTAAAGCCCTGAAAGGAGAGGATCTGCCCCCTAGAAATTAGTTCACATAGCGGGGAGGATGGTGGGTCAGTAAGGAATCTGCAACTAGATACCGGATAAGGCGTTAAAGAAGGTAAGTAACTTGTTCATCTGATAGAGACTACTAATTGCAGATTCCTTACCTTTGAATAGATACCCAAGCAATACTATCCCTGTAGGTGGGTTTGCGAACCAATATCATATTAAGAAGCCTGCAGGACAGAACGAGCAAAGTGCCCATCCCTACAGACCTGGCTGTCCAAGCAGAAGTGGTTGGTAAACCTGTGCAGAGATGTTCATGTTAATGCCTGACAGTTTACAAGAACTGGAACTCCAGGTGCTAATACAATGGTTGCAGCCTTGGTTCTGGTAGAATGACCACATAAACCCTCAGGGTGTTGCTTCATGGCCAGTGTGTAGCAGATCCTAATACAGAGTACAACCCATATGGAGATGGTGGCTTCTGCACTGCCCAACCTTTCTTCATATCCACATAACCGACAGAGTTCATCATCCACCCGAAACTCTTTTGTATGATCAAGGTAGAACGCCAACACTCTTCTTGCGTCCAGGTGGTAGAGTCTCTCCTCTTCATTAAGAAGAGGGTGGCTGTGTGTAAAAAGTAGGCAAGTTGATGGACTGGCCTACAAGAAAGAGCGTAACCACTTTTGGAAGAAAAGAGGCCCTAGTGCGAAGCACCGCTTTGTAAAGGTATAAAAAAATGTTAGGGCGGCTTGGATGACAAAGCCTGCAGCTCACTCACCCTGTGAGCAAATGTAATGGCCACAAGGAAGGCTGTCTTCAAAGTGAGAAGCCAGAAAGGACAACTGTGGAAAGACTCGAAAGCAGCGCACATCAGAAAGGTCAAAACCAAATTCTGGTCCCATTGGGGCATAATGAATGGTGATAGAGACAAAAGGCGTGTAAGATCTTTTGATGGGGCAACCTCAAAAAGCAGAAATAAGTGACAAATTACCTTTAAGAGTGCTCATAGCAAAGCCAAGGAAAATATAAACAGGACCTTAGAAAGAGGGGCAGAAAGGGGGTCAACGAACTTGCTGGTGCACCATGCACGCATTTCTTCCAACAACAGGCTTATACCGTTTTGGTGGAGGGACATTTGGCTGCCAAGATAATGTTACAGACCTCAGGAGGAAAGTCGAAAGCTGTCAACTGTTGCCACTCAATCTCCACACAAGAAGGCAGAGAGTGGACAGGTTCGGGTGCAGAACCCTCCCATGCTGCTGCGACAAAAGATCCTCCCGAAGGGGCAGTTTGATTGGAGAATATAAGGACATGCTCAGCAGCTTGGGTATCAGACTCTCCATTGCCAGTTGTTCCGGATCTTCTTGAGAACTCTGGGCAGAAGTAGTATGGGCATAAAGGCATACCGGAGGCCTAGGTTTAACTTGAGACAAAACACGTCTCAGAGCGATTGCTACCTTGGAAACTCCAGCGTGCAAAACTGCTGGCATTGTGCGTTCTCGGCAGAGGTGAACAAATCTAACAAAGGCTCTACCCATTGTTGAAGGAGACCGTGCGCCGCCTATGGATGGAGACACCATTCATGATCCCCTAGGCATTGTCGTCTGAGTTCATCTGTTCTGGTGTTCAGTGAACCTGCCAGATATTGAACCACCAGGGATATGCCCTGCTGTTCCATCCTTGTACAGAGGCACACAGCCTCCTGACGGAGGGTCCATAACACCACTCCACCCTGCTTGTTGCAGTACCACAAGGTGGCGGTGTTGTCCCTGAACACCTGCACTGTCTTGTCTTTTATAGAGGGAAGAAATGCTTTCAATGCTGGCTGGATCGCACAGAGCTCCAACAGGTTGCTGTGGAGTTCAGATTCCGTGACCTGATGCCTCGGATCTCCACCTCTCCCAGATAGCCGTCCCATCCCAGGAGTGACACATCTGTCATCACTTTCAGATCTGGTTGGGGAAGGGAGATGGATCTTCCTCTGACCCACTCGCGGTTTGTTAACCACCACTCCAGATCTTGTGCAGTTCTCTCCGAGATCTGGGCCATGTCGGAAAGATTCCTGTGACGCTGCGCCCACTAGAACTTCAGGTCCCACTGCAGAGCTGGGATATGTCACCTGCCATGGGTTACTAGCAGGATGCAGGAGGCCACGAGGTCCAGCAGCAGCCGCCAAGCCATTTTCACTGAATTTCAGGATAGAGGCTGAAACATCAGTACCATACCCGGAATATCACAGACTCACCGCTCAGGAGAATAAGCCTGAAACTGCACTTTGTCCAGAACAGCTCTGATGAAAGGGAGCATCTGAGAGGGAGTCAGGTGTGACTCTGGCACATTGGTAGTGAACCCCAGCAAATGCAGAAGGTCCACCGTAGTCTGGAGGTGGGAGGTGAAGCCTGTCTTCAATAGCTAGTTGCTGAGACAGGGAAAGACTTGGAACTTCTGATCTCGGCATATGACCTGTGACCACCGCCATCACCTTGGTAAACACCCGAAGGTCGCTGGTAAGGCCAAAGGGAAGCACAGTAAACTGAAAATGGTCGTGGCCTACCGTGAACCGCAGGTTACACCCGTGGGAAGGCAGAACGAGAATAGGAAAATAAGTGTCAACCAAGTCCAACGCTACCATCCAGCCTCCTGGGTCGAGAGCAGATAGAACCTGAGCCAGAGTGAGCATTTTTAACCTCTCCTTTTTGAGGAAAAGATTGAGGGATCGAAGGACAGGGTGGAGGCCCTTGTCCTTTTTGGGTACCAGAAAGTAGCAGGAATATCATCCACAACCTACTTCTGGCACTGGCTATGGCTACCTTGGCCAAAAGAGTTTTAACTTCCTTCGGCTCCGTGTCAGAGTAAGGAAATATAATGGGGATGGTGCTGCTTGTGGGCATGGACGGCACCAGGAGTGTCTGGGTTGGGGAAGGTTGAGGTAGTATGATTGGTCCAGATTCAGGAATGGATCCCAGGGTGCCCTTTTGCATTGTGGCCAGAGCGGAACCCAAAGGGTACCAATCCAACTCCGTGGGGCCCGAAAGTGCTCCAGCGGGGTCGGCTGGGGTTCCTCCGGCTCCCAGAAATTTGCAGAGGCACAGAGTCAGCCTAGCCTGGGAACAAGGCATAGAGCGGTGACACTCCCTTGCCTCGTCAACCGACAGACGAGGAAAGTTGAAGAACGTTTCGACTTCTTTGATTTTTTTTCTTGTGCCTTGACTTACCTGTATGCCCAGAGGACTTGGAGTGAGACGAGGACGATGAAGGACTCCACAGCCGATTCTGTATCTTCCACGCAACCAAGATCAGCGTGTAGTTGAGCGGCGGGCCGCTATCAGTTTTAGGGACCGATCCCTCAAAGCCTTCAGATGCATGGCCCGACACTCGGAGCACGACTTCGGGTCGTGGTTGTGCTCCAGGCACCAAAGACACACGAGGTGTGGATCTGTCAAGGACATTGCCAAATGAGAGGAACTGCAGGGCTTAAACCCAGTCTTCCCTAATGACATCCTCAATGCACCAGGGGTGTAATACTTGCAAAAACACCTCGACAAAAAGTTTTTTAAAAAAACAAAAAAAACTGTCAAAAATGACTAGGGCGTAGCTCTCTTTGGATCAGCTCTTGCTGGCGTGCAGATCACAGAACTGACACCAGCGCCGGGGTGGTGCTTCTACAGGACCCGCAACGCCATATCCGGCGTGGATAATGGTGATGATGGATGCAGAGCTGATCGACGCCACCTAATGGCACGCAGGGGTACTGCCCAAAAAAATCTTCTGCACCCACTGCGACACATGGGGAGAATTTAAAGGTAAAGAATCTGCAACTAGAAGTCTCTTATCAGATAAGACAGTTGCACATTACATGGCATGTATGATGGATTTTCCATGGTACGTGTGTGTGCCTGTCCAGTGTGACCTGTGTGCACAGTTCCTTCTGTGTGTTGGGGATTGTTGTTTAGGAAATGTGTGACTAGTTGCCAAGTATCTATATACCACCACCAAGGCTTGTGTGTATGTATATATATACAATTAAACCTGAAGAGCTGTCTGATCTCTTTACAGGCTCTTTGTTATGTTAATGTTACATGAGATTGAAATGTTTACATGGCTCTTAAGGCACACATAGATATTACTTTTTGTTTCCAGGCAGTGGTCATCACGCCTTTGTCCTGTGGGTGAGCCATTGGAGCACGCAGGCTGTGTATGTATATATATATATATATATATATATATATATACACACAGCCGGCTTGTGTGTATGTATATATATATATACACAATTACAAAAAATACAATACAGGCAGTGGTCATCACGCCTTTGTCCTGTGGGCTCACCCACAGGACAAAGGCGTGATGCCCACTGCCTGGAAACAAAAAGTAATATCTATGTGTGCCTTAAGAGCCATGTAAACATTTCAATCTCATGTAACATTAACATAAAAAAGAGCCTGTAAAGAGATCAGACAGCTCTTCAGGTTTAATTGTATATATATACACATACACACAAGCAGGCTGTGTGTGTATACATATATATATATATACATACATACACAGCCTGCGTGCTCCAATGGCTCACCCACAGGACAAAGGCGTGATGACCACTGCCTGGAAACAAAAAGTAATATCTATGTGTGCCTTAAGAGCCATGTAAACATTTCAATCTCATGTAACAGTAACATAAAAAAGAGCCTGTAAAGAGATCAGACAGCTCTTCAGGTTTAATTATATTGTCACTAGCAGGGAGCAAAACCTGAAGGCACAACACTGAGGATGAGAAATCCCTTGTTGTGCCCATAAACTTTAACTTATTGCCTCTGCTACTCAAGAACATGTGTTTGCAAGGAGAGGACCAACTACCAAGAAGCCCTGTTCTATTGGTTCCTAAAGCTTTCAGCACTGAGCCCCAGCCTCCTCTCGCTGCCAGATGCCCATCCAGATGAGAGGACGATGACATTTAACGATGCACTGTAAATAATTTGATGTTTGTCTATCTCTGGTGAGGTACATGCCCCAACCACTATTCGTGGCCTCAGCTGCTCACCCCTGCTTCCTACCTAGTGCAGGTAGTACTTTTTCTGCCCTTCAGCTGACTGGACCCCCCCACCTCACTCCTCTTTTTAATGGCGGCCGCGGTGCTGTGAGAGGGCGACTCCACTGACCTTATGGCCAACGTCTATTGCCCTCCCAGCTCCTCCTGCTGCTGCCTCAGGGAACGAGCTGAGTCTTCCTGACTCTCAGTTCGAGGCCCTCCCCACCTGCAGGCTCCTGCCTGCGCATCTTCCCCGGTGGCCTAGTGGCCATCTACAAGTAAGTATCTTCCGTCTCTCTCTGTCTACCCTTACTCCTGCTTTTTACTTCTGCCTTTTACCTGTTTTTACTTTGTTTTCTTTTTTTCTGTCTCTTCTCTTATTTTTCTGTCTTCTTGTTCCCCTCTCTCTCCACCACCGCTGCTGCCACAGTGAAGTGATTTTCCCACCCTCCCGCCACCCAGCTGACCGGACCCCTCCCTCCCCTTCTTAATGGCAGCCTGGATCTCTGACAAGCCATTCCCTGGTCACCCTCTATTATGATGCCAAGACCCTCCAGCACCTACGTACCTTTTTCCTACCTGAACTGCAACCTCAGTTTCAGCCATAACGAACAACAGGAACACCCCAAACCTGAAACCACTGACACCCGCCACAACCTCATCAATGGCCTCCTTCTGAATATACACTCCCACCACAAGCACACCACTGAACTCTGGGACCTGATCGACTCCACCCGTCCAGACATCACCTTCCTAATCGAGACCTAGACGAACCCTACTTTCGATTCGGACATTGCCATCACAATCCCGGATGGCTACAACTTCCTAAAGAGGGACCAACCCTCCCGTCCATGCGGAGGACTGGCCATCGTACACAAGTCCTCACTCCACCTCATAGTCAACACGGAGGAACACTGCACCACAATGGAACACCTACACTTCCTGATCCATGCCTCTCAACTCCTCGCTCCGCAGCACCCTGGTCTACAGACCACCTGGCCCTCCCCCTCCCTAGCCTTCATAGATGCAACTGTAGACATCGTGAGCCTCCACTTCCTGGCGTCCACCGAATACCTCCTTCCTGGGTTACTTGAATTTCCACCTTGAGGACAATAACAACGAAATGCCACTTTTCTACTCGACAATCTCACCACCCTCTGCCTCAAGCAACTGATCACTGCATCCACGCAAGCCACAGGACACACACTAGACCCCATTGTTACCTCAAGCAACTGGATCACCTTTAAGAATACCTCTCCTCCGGACTGGACCGACCATCACTGCATACACTTCGCCATCACTGCACCCAACAGCCAATTCCGTATCCCCAGGGCCCACCCACAGGAAATGGAATGGAATCACCAACTAGCAACTCACCACGACCCTCGCCAAATCACCCCGGCCCCCGACGATGCCAACGCTGTAGCACACAACCGTACCTCCTTGATCACCAAATGCGCCAACTCCTTAGCCCCCCTCCGATCAACTTTGGTCAAGCACGTCCCAAAGAAAGCCAGCTGGTTCACCGCCGAGCTCCAAGAATCCCAATGCACCTGCAGGTGCCTAGAGAAGAAATGGAGAAACAGCAAAACCAGCGAAGACCTTGATTCTTTCAGAGCCGCCATTGACACCCATCACTAACGCATCAAGAACGCAAAAAAAGCAGCACTCCGTGAACACATCAACACCTCCCTGCACAACATGAGAGAACTCTTCATGGTAATCAACAAATTCACCAATCCTCCTTCCGAAGCCACCAAAAGGCCCCTGTCGCAGGACCTTTGAGACAAACTGGCCACTTTCTTCCACCGCAAGATTAAAGACATCTATGACAACTTCCTCCTGCAGAACCTACCCAGCGTCGACCTACGACTGACCCAGCCCCCCAGAACCTACCCACACCATCCACAGCTGGTCCACGCTCACCACAGAAGGGACTGAAATCATCATGAACAGCATTCACTCCGGACCTCCAGCAGACCATCGTCTTCACCACAACTACAACAGAGCCAGTGCATCCATCACCCCCGAACTCGCAAGATGCTAAACTGCTCCATCACAACAGGTACCTTCCATGAAGATTGGAAACACACCGAAGTCCATCCCCTCCTGAAGAAACCCACAGCCGACCCATCAGAGCTCAAGAACTTCCAACACATCTCGCTGCTACTCTACCCAGCCAAAGTCCTTTAAAAAGCCATAAACTCGCAGCTGAGACAATTCCTCAAGGACAACTTTCTGGATACCTCTCAGTCTGGATTCCGCAGCAACCACAGCACGGAGACAGCTTTTCTTGCAGCAACCGATGACACCCGAATGCTCCTCGACTGCGAACACACATTGCAGTACTCATACTCCTAGACCTCTTAGCAGCCTTTGACACAGTCTCCCACAGCACCTTATGCACCAGACTCCAAGACGCAGTAATCCACGGAAAAGTCTTGCAATGGATCCATTCCTTCCTCACTGGAAGAACTCAGAGCAAGGCTCCCACCCTTCAAATCCAAACCAACAGAAGTCAGCTGCAGAGTCTCTCAAGGATCCTCCCGGAGCCCAACGCTCTTCAACATATATATGGCCCCGCTGGCAGCCATCGTCAGACCACAAAATTAACATTGTGTCATATGCTGATGACACACAACTCATCATATCCCTCAGTAAAGACCTGGACAAAGCTAAGAGGAACTTTCACATTTGATTGAAAGCCCTTGCTGCCTGGATGAGGGAGAGCTGCCTCAAGCTCAACCCGGACAAGACCGCGCTTATCATCTTCGGAAACTCCACCTCAGCCTGGAATGACTCCTGGTGGCCCACATTGATCAACGTACCACCTACTCTGACTGACCAAGTCCACAACCTAGGAATTATCCTCAACTCCTCCCTATCAATTATCTGACAGGTAAACACAGTCACCTCTTCCTGCTGGCACACCCTCGCCAACTCTGCAAAATCTTCAAATGGATCCCGGTCGACTGCCAAAAAATAATCACCCACACCCTAGTCACTAGCAAGCTCGACTATGGCAATGCACTCTCTACGCCGGCACCACAACAAAGAACATAAGGAAACTACAACTCATCCAAAACGCTGCCGCAAGACTCGTCCTGAACCTCCCACACCAAGAACACATCTCCCAAAACCTGAGGACCCTCCATTGGCTCCCAGTAGAGAAGCGAATCAACTTCACATTACTCACTCACACATATAAGGTCCTGCACAACACTGGACCGGCCTACCTGAACCATCGTATCTCCTTCCATAACTCCGCCAGACCCCTCCGCTCCATCCAACAGGTGCTAGCTACCGTCGCACGCATCGGGAAAACCACTGCTGGAGAAAGATCCTTTGCATACCTCGCAGCTAAGAGCTGGAACAACTTGCCCACTCACCTCAAAGTCAAAGTCAATCACTGACCACCTTCAGGAAGAACCTCAAAACCTGGCTCTTCGAATGAGGCACAGACCCACCACCCGTACCTTGAGACCCTCACGGGTGAGTAGTTGCGCTTTAAAAATACTGATTATTGATTGGGGGGGTTGCCTCAGTAGGGAGCATAGATGCATGGCTTTGTGTGCGGTGGGGGGCCTGGAGTAATACTCGCCACACTAGTTAGTGGGGGGGCATGGCATCAATCCAAGCAGAAAGGGCAGGGAGGGGATGGAGACCTAAGAATAACATGACCAGGGGAGGGGGTAGGTGTAAGTGCAAACATACCGTTAAGAGATTAATCCTCAGGGGTCACTGACCGTGATTCTGAAAAATAACATGAAATCAACATGGCAGTTCAGACAGTTTGAAGCAGTAGCAGCGCATGCAGGAATTTGCTCTTCCACACACACAAACGCACACATGTAAAGCTGACATGACAAAAAGCCACACATGAACTAGCATGGAAAGGAATATCACTGCAGAGTCTAGAGTGAAGAGTCCCAAAGTGTATAAATAGTACCACAGCCCTGCAGGCCACCAGCAACACCACAAACACAATATGAGGAAGAGACTAGGTTATCCACCTTTTTCAGTGGTTACAGACACACATGCTGTGCACAAACTGCCACCTAGGGGGTCTTGTGAATGTTCACCATGTTTTCACTGTGGGAATTTACCATGCTGTTGTCAGTAATGGGTCCCTCTGTGGTGACAATCACTCCGTAATGCCTCCACCAGTGCAGCAGTATTTCAACTGTATTTTTGCACCCCCTACTTTTGCCTATTTTGGAATGCAATATGATTTATTGCTACCTCAACATCCTGTGAAGGCTGCACAGGTTACATGTGAATTCCTAACAATTCAGGAGATCTGTTTTTACAGGTGAGTACACAAAATGAATCTGTTATAGATTCACATGTGCAGAGGCTAGCAAGTTGTACCTTTAAGTAGGTGGTACGTCAGTGTTTGTTGCAGTCTTAGATCACTTCAAACACCCTGCTCTCCCCACTCATGATCAGTAACGAAACGCTGACGTTGGTCATGTCACTTTCCTCACACAGGCCAGGTTTCCAAGCAAGTTTAAAGGACCAAGGGCCTGATTTCGATTTTGGCGCAGGGGATATACCGTCACATACATAATGGATATCTCGTCCACCGTATTGCGATCCCTATAGGATATAAATGGACCGTAATACTGCGGACAGGATATCCGTTACGTTTGTGACTGAGTACTCCCCTCCACCAGTTCTAAATCAGGCCCTAAGTTCTAAGACAACAAGAGTTGAGTTCATTAATATAGAACTGCTGTGTATGAAGTTGTGTTGTGTTCAGATTAAGTGCAGCTCACTCAATTGTCCAACAGACATCGCCACTGGATGCGACTACTTCACTGCAAGCTCCTTGCCTGACCGTGGCCTTGGTTCCACTGCAGGAGTGTCGTAATTATGTAGATCCACAGGAGCAGAAGTGGACGAGAAGTGCTTGGGGTGCAGGAAACATTCCACAATTACTCCACCCAGAACCAGTTTGGCATTGGTTTGCTCACCGCTGCAGAAGCACTAGACCTCCCTCTTTGGGTGTTCTTTTTACGGGAGGAACCTGGTGCAGTACAGGGACGCCCCAGCTCTTCTCCTCTGCTTCTTCCTTTCCACCTCAGCCCTAAGTTCTTCTCATCGTCCTGTCAGGTGAATTTCTTCCCTACTTTAAGAACCCTCTACTTCATCTCCTGGCAAAAAGGACAGTTGTTGACAGAGTGAGGGGCAGGTGAACCGACCACACAATCATTAGGGTCAGAAACAGCCTTTTTTCTCCCATATGAGAGGCACTTCACAAAAGTGAAAGCATTTTGAAGAAAATATTCCCTGAACATGTTAAAACCACAGGAAAACTCTCTATCAGGCATTAAATAAAAGTGAAATGTTAAAAAAAAGAGGGATGAAAGTGACCCTGAAGTGTTCAGGGATCTAGTCAGCATGATCCAGAACCAAAGAAATTAGGATGTGAGGCAAAGTTTCACAGAAGTGGACTCTGAATGCAGCTGGTGCACTTTAGACCGAACGGGAACCTTTCTCTTCATCTGTCCCTGCAGTTAAGAGGGTCTCAGGTTAGACCTAACGGGCACCTTTCCCTTCATTTGTCTCTGCAGTTAGAGAGGGTCTCAGGTTGGACCTAACAGGCACCAACGGGCACCTTTCCCTTCATTTGTCTCTGCAGTTAGAGAGGGTCTCAGGTTAGACCTAACGGGCACCTTTCCCGTCATTTGTCTCTGCAGTTAGAGGGGGTCTCGGGTTAGACCTAACGGCACCTTTCCCTTTATCAATCTCTGCAGTTAGAGAAGGTCTCAGGTTACACCTAACGGGCACCTTTCCCTTCATTTGTCTCTGCAGTTAGAGAGGGTCTCAGGTTAGACCTAACGGGCACCTTTCCCTTCAGTTGTCTCTGCAGTTAGAGAGGGTCTCAGGTTAGACCTAACGGGCACCTTCCCCGTCATTTGTCTCTGCAGTTAGAGAGGGTCTCAGGTTAGACATAACGGCACCTTTCCCTTTATCAGTCTCTGCAGTTAGAGAGGGTCTCAGGTTACACCTAACGGGCACCTTTCCCTTCATTTGTCTCTGCAGTTAGAGGGTCTCAGGTTAGACCTAACAGGCACCTTTCCCTTCATTTGTCTCTGCAGTTAGAGAGGGTCTCAGGTTAGACCTAATGGGCACCTTTCCCGTCATTTGTCTCTGCAGTTAGAGAGGGTCTCAGGTTAGACCTAACGGGCACTTTTCCCTTCATTTGTCTTTTCAGTTAGAGAGGGTCTCAGCTTAGACCTAACGGGCACCTTTCCCGTCATTTGTCTCTGCAGTTAGAGAGGGTCTCAGGTTACACCTAATGGGCACCTGTAAGGAAATGCCTCCTTGGCATGGTTGCCCCCTGACTTTTTGCCTTTGCTGAAGCTATGTTTACAATTGAAAGTGTGCTGAGGCCTGCTAACCAGGCCCCAGCACCAGTGTTCTTTCCCTAACCTGTACTTTTGTATCCACAATTGGCAGACCCTGGCATCCAGATAAGTCCCTTGTAACTGGTACTTCTAGTACCAAGGGCCCTGATGCCAAGGAAGGTCTCTAAGGGCTGCAGCATGTCTTATGCCACCCTGGAGACCTCTCACTCAGCACAGACACACTGCTTACCAGCTTGTGTGTGCTAGTGAGGACAAAACGAGTAAGTCGACATGGCACTCCCCTCAGGGTGCCATGCCAGCCTCTCACTGCCTATGCAGTATAGGTAAGACACCCCTCTAGCAGGCCTTACAGCCCTAAGGCAGGGTGCACTATACCATAGGTGAGGGTACCAGTGCATGAGCATGGTACCCCTACAGTGTCTAAACAAAACCTTAGACATTGTAAGTGCAGGGTAGCCATAAGAGTATATGGTCTGGGAGTCTGTCAAACACGAACTCCACAGCACCATAATGGCTACACTGAAAACTGGGAAGTTTGGTATCAAACTTCTCAGCACAATAAATGCACACTGATGCCAGTGTACATTTTATTGTAAAATACACCACAGAGGGCACCTTAGAGGTGCCCCCTGAAACTTAACCGACTATCTGTGTAGGCTGACTAGTTTTAGCAGCCTGCCACAAACCGAGACATGTTGCTGGCCCCATGGGGAGAGTGCCTTTGTCACTCTGAGGCCAGTAACAAAGCCTGCACTGGGTGGAGATGCTAACACCTCCCCCAGGCAGGAATTGTCACACCTGGCGGTGAGCCTCAAAGGCTCACCTCCTTTGTGCCAACCCAGCAGGACACTCCAGCTAGTGGAGTTGCCCGCCCCCTCCGGCCAGGCCCCACTTTTGGCGGCAAGGCCGGAGAAAATAATGAGAAAAACAAGGAGGAGTCACTGGCCAGTCAGGACAGCCCCTAAGGTGTCCTGAGCTGAAGTGACTCTAACTTTTAGAAATCCTCCATCTTGCAGATGGAGGATTCCCCCAATAGGGTTAGGATTGTGACCCCCTCCCCTTGGGAGGAGGCACAAAGAGGGTGTACCCACCCTCAGGACTAGTAGCCATTGGCTACTAACCCCCCAGACCTAAACACGCCCTTAAATTTAGTATTTAAGGGCTACCCTGAACCCTAGAAAATTAGATTCCTGCAACAAGAAGAAGGACTGCCCAGCTGAAAACCCCTGCAGCGGAAGACCAGAAGACGACAACTGCCTTGGCTCCAGAAACTCACCGGCCTGTCTCCTGCCTTCCAAAGATCCTGCTCCAGCGACGCCTTCCGAAGGGACCAGCGACCTCGACATCCTCTGAGGACTGCCCCTGCTTCGAAAAGACAAGAAACTCCCGAGGACAGCGGACCTGCTCCAAGAAAAGCTGCAACTTTGTTTCCAGCAGCTTTAAAGAACCCTGCAAGCTCCCCGCAAGAAGCGTGAGACTTGCAACACTGCACCCGGCGACCCCGACTCGGCTGGTGGAGATCCAACACCTCAGGAGGGACCCCAGGACTACTCTGATACTGTGAGTACCAAAACCTGTCCCCCCTGAGCCCCCACAGCGCCGCCTGCAGAGGGAATCCCGAGGCTTCCCCTGACCGCGACTCTTTGAATCCAAAGTCCCGACGCCTGGGAGAGACCCTGCACCCGCAGCCCCCAGGACCTGAAGGACCGGACTTTCACTGGAGAAGTGACCCCCAGGAGTCCCTCTCCCTTGCCCAAGTGGAGGTTTCCCCGAGGAATCCCCCCCTTGCCTGCCTGCAGCGCTGAAGAGATCCCGAGATCTCTCGTAGACTAACATTGAAAACCCGACGCTTGTTTCTACACTGCACCCGGCCGCCCCCGCGCTGCTGAGGGTGAAATCTCGGTGTGGACTTGTGTCCCCCCCGGTGCCCTACAAAACCCCCCTGGTCTGCCCTCCGAAGACGCGGGTACTTACCTGCAAGCAGACCGGAACCGGGGCACCCCCTTCTCTCCATTCTAGCCTATGTGTTTTGGGCACCACTTTGAACTCTGCACCTGACCGGCCCTGAGCTGCTGGTGTGGGGACTTTGGGGTTGCTCTGAACCCCCAACGGTGGGCTACCTTGGACCAAGAACTGAACCCTGTAAGTGTCTTACTTACCTGGTAAAACTAACCAAAACTTACCTCCCCTAGGAACTGTGAAAATTGCACTAAGTGTCCACTTTTAAAACAGCTATTTGTCAATAACTTGAAAAATATACATGCAATTTTTATGATTTGAAGTTCCTAAAGTACTTACCTGCAATACCTTTCGAATGAGATATTACATGTAGAATTTGAACCTGTGGTTCTTAAAATAAACTAAGAAAAGATATTTTTCCATATAAAAACCTATTGGCTGGATTTGTCTCTGAGTGTGTGTACCTCATTTATTGTCTATGTGTATGTACAACAAATGCTTAACACTACTCCTTGGATAAGCCTACTGCTCGACCACACTACCACAAAATAGAGCATTAGTATTATCTATTTTTACCACTATTTTACCTCTAAGGGGAACCCTTGGACTCTGTGCATGCTATTCCTTACTTTGAAATAGCACATACAGAGCCAACTTCCTACATTGGTGGATCAGCGGTGGGGTACAAGACTTTGCATTTGCTGGACTACTCAGCCAATACCTGATCACACGACAAATTCCAAAATTGTCATTAGAAATTCATTTTTGCAATTTGAAATTTTTCTAAATTCTTAAAAGTCCTGCTAGGGCCTTGTGTGTTAAGTCCCTGTTTAGCATTGTCTTTTAGAGTTTAAAAGTTTGTTAAAAGTTTGAAATTAGATTCTAGAAACAGTTTTAGATTCTTTAAAAAGTCTTCCAACTCTTAGCAAAATAATGTCAGATACAGAGATGAATGTGGTGGAACTCGACACCACACCTTACCTCCATCTTAAGATGAGGGAGCTAAGGTCTCTCTGTAATATCAAAAAAATAACCATTGGCTCCAGACCTACCAAAATTCAGCTCCAGGAGCTGTTGGCAGAGTTTGAAAAAGCCAACCCCTCTGATGATGACCTCACAGAGGAAGAAATTAGTGACTTGGAGGCCAATGTCCCTCCTCCAGTCCTAAATAGGGAGAACAGGACCCCTCAAGTCCTGTCTCCAACTGTGTTAGTCAGAAATAGTGAGTCCCTCACAGGAGGGTCCCACATTTCTGAAATCACTGAGGATGCTCTCAGTGAAGATGACCTCCTGTTAGCCAGGATGGCCAAAAGATTGGCTTTAGAGAGACAGCTCCTAGCCATAGAAAGGGAAAGACAAGAGATGGGCCTAGGACCCATCAATGGTGGCAGCAATATAAATAGGGTCAGAGATTCTCCTGACATGTTAAAAATCCCAAAAGGGATTGTGACAAAATTTGAAGATGGTGATGACATCACCAAGTGGTTCACAGCTTTTGAGAGGGCTTGTGTAACCAGAAAAGTGAACAGATCTCACTGGGGTGCTCTCCTTTGGGAAATGTTCACTGGAAAGTGTAGGGATAGACTCCTCACACTCTCTGGAAAAGATGCAGAATCTTATGACCTCATGAAGGGTACCCTGATTGAGGGCTTTGGATTCTCCACTGAGGAGTACAGGATTAGGTTCAGGGGGGCTCAAAAATCCTCGAGCCAGACCTGGGTTGACTTTGTTGACTACTCAGTGAAAACACTAGATGGTTGGATTCAAGGCAGTGGTGTAAGTAATTATGATGGGCTGTACAATTTATTTGTGAAAGAACACCTGTTAAGTAATTGTTTCAATGATAAACTGCATCAGCATCTGGTAGACCTAGGACCAATTTCTCCCCAAGAATTGGGAAAGAAGGCGGACCATTGGGTCAAGACAAGGGTGTCCAAGACTTCAACAGGGGGTGACCAAAAGAAAGGGGTCACAAAGACTCCCCAGGGGAAGGGTGATGAGACAACCAAAACTAAAAATAGTAAAGAGTCTTCTACAGGCCCCCAAAAACCTGCACAGGAGGGTGGGCCCAGAGCCTCTTCACAAAACAATGGGTACAAGGGTAAAAACTTTGATCCCAAAAAGGCCTGGTGTCATAGCTGTAAACAGCATGGACACCAAACTGGAGACAAGGCCTGTCCCAAGAAAGGTTCCACTCCAAACTCCCATCCAGGTAACACTGGTATGGCTAGTCTCCAAGTGGGATCAACAGTGTGCCCAGAGCAAATCAGGGTCCACACTGAAGCTATTCTAGTTTCTGAGGGTGGGGTGGATTTAGCCACACTAGCTGTCTGGCCGCCTAACATGCAAAAATACAGACAGCAACTCTTAATTAATGGGACTAGAATAGAGGGCCTGAGGGATACAGGTGCCAGTGTCACCATGGTGACAGAGAAACTGGTTTCCCCTGGCCAATACCTGACTGGAAAAACTTACACAGTCACCAACGCTGACAATCAGAGAAAAGTACATCCCATGGCAATGGTTACTTTAGAATGGGGAGGGGTCAATGGCCTGAAACAGGTGGTGGTCTCCTCAAATATCCCAGTGGACTGTCTGCTTGGAAATGACCTGGAGTCCTCAGCATGGGCTGAGGTAGAACTAAAAACCCATGCAGCAATGCTGGGTATCCCTGAACTGGTGTGTGTGAAAACAAGAGCACAATGCAAGGCACAGGGTGAAAAAGTAGAGCTGGAGTCTGGAAAAATGGCCCAGCCTACCAAGAGAACAGGAAAGTCAGTTGGGAAACCAACTGCAACACAGCAAAAGAAAGGGAACCTCTCTTCTCAGGAAGAAGTTCTGCCCTCTGAGGGAACTGAGCCTTTGGAGCTTGAACCTTACCAGGTTGAGCTCTTAGGCCCAGGGGGACCCTCCAGGGAGGAGCTGTGTAAGGGACAAGAAACCTGTCCCTCTCTTGAAGGCCTTAGGCAGCAAGCTGCTGAAGAGTCCAAAGGCAAGAAAAATGGAACGCATAGGGTCTATTGGGAAGATGGACTCCTGTACACTGAGGCCAGAGACCCCAAACCTGGTGCCGCTAGGAGAGTGGTAGTGCCTCAGCTGTTCAGAGAGTTCATCCTAACATTGGCCCATGACATTCCCCTTGCTGGACATTTGGGACAAACCAAGACGTGGGAGAGGCTAGTCAACCACTTCTACTGGCCCAATATGTCCAACATGGTTAAGGAGTTTTGCCTCTCCTGCCCCACCTGTCAAGCCAGTGGTAAGACAGGTGGGCACCCAAAGGCCCCCCTCATTCCACTTCCAGTGGTGGGGGTTCCCTTTGAAAGAGTGGGTGTGGACATAGTTGGTCCACTGGAACCTCCCACAGCCTCAGGAAATATGTATATCCTGGTAGTAGTGGATCATGCTACCAGGTATCCTGAAGCTATTCCCCTTAGGTCGACTACTGCCCCTGCAGTAGCCAAGGCCCTCATTGGTATCTTTACCAGAGTGGGTTTCCCTAAGGAGGTGGTGTCTGACAGAGGTACCAACTTCATGTCAGCATACCTAAAGCACATGTGGAATGAGTGTGGAGTGACTTATAAATTCACTACACCATACCATCCACAAACTAATGGCTTGGTTGAGAGATTCAACAAGACATTAAAAGGCATGATCATGGGGCTCCCAGAAAAACTCAAAAGGAGATGGGATGTCCTCTTGCCATGCCTGCTTTTCGCTTACAGAGAGGTACCACAGAAGGGAGTAGGATTCTCACCCTTTGAACTTCTGTTTGGTCATCCTGTAAGGGGACCACTTGCCCTTGTTAAAGAAGGCTGGGAGAGACCTCTCCATGAGCCTAAACAGGACATAGTGGACTATGTACTTGGCCTTCGCTCTAGAATGGCAGAGTACATGGAAAAGGCAACCAAAAACCTTGAGGCCAGCCAACAGCTCCAGAAGTTTTGGTATGACCAAAAGGCTGCACTGGTTGAGTTCCAACCAGGGCAGAAAGTCTGGGTCCTGGAGCCTGTGGCTCCCAGGGCACTCCAGGACAAATGGAGTGGCCCTTACCCAGTACTAGAGAGGAAGAGTCAGGTCACCTACTTGGTGGACCTGGGCACAAGCAGGAGCCCCAAGAGGGTGATCCATGTAAACCGCCTTAAGCTCTTCCACGACAGGGCTGATGTCAATCTGTTGATGGTAACAGATGAGGATCAGGAGGCAGAGAGTGAACCTCTCCCTGATCTTCTGTCATCAGACCCAAAAGATGGTACAGTAGATGGAGTGATCTACTCAGACACCCTCTCTGGCCAACAGCAAGCTGATTGTAGGAGAGTCCTACAACAGTTTCCTGAACTCTTCTCCTTAACCCCTGGTCAGACACACCTGTGTACCCATGATGTGGACACAGGAGACAGCATGCCTGTCAAGAACAAAATCTTTAGACAATCTGACCATGTTAAGGAAAGCATCAAGGTGGAAGTCCACAAGATGCTGGAATTGGGAGTAATTGAGCGCTCTGACAGCCCCTGGGCTAGCCCAGTGGTCTTAGTCCCCAAACCTCACACCAAAGATGGAAAGAAAGAGATGAGGTTTTGTGTGGACTACAGAGGGCTCAATTCTGTCACCAAGACAGATGCTCATCCAATTCCAAGAGCTGATGAGCTCATAGACAAATTAGGTGCTGCCAAATTCTTAAGTACCTTTGACTTGACAGCAGGGTACTGGCAAATAAAAATGGCACCTGGAGCAAAAGAGAAAACAGCATTCTCCACACCTGATGGGCATTATCAGTTTACTGTTATGCCCTTTGGTTTAAAGAATGCCCCTGCCACCTTCCAAAGGTTGGTGAATCAAGTCCTTGCTGGCTTGGAGTCCTTTAGCACAGCTTATCTTGATGATATTGCTGTCTTTAGCTCCACCTGGCAGGATCACCTGGTCCACCTGAAGAAGGTTTTGAAGGCTCTGCAATCTGCAGGCCTCTCTATCAAGGCATCCAAATGCCAGATAGGGCAGGGAACTGTGGTTTACTTGGGCCACCTTGTAGGTGGAGGCCAAGTTCAGCCACTCCAACCCAAGATCCAGACTATTCTGGACTGGGTAGCTCCAAAAACCCAGACTCAAGTCAGGGCATTCCTTGGCTTAACTGGGTATTACAGGAGGTTTGTGAAGGGATATGGATCCATTGTGACAGCCCTCACTGAACTCACCTCCAAGAAAATGCCCAAGAAAGTGAACTGGACTGTGGAATGCCAACAGGCCTTTGACACCCTGAAACAAGCAATGTGCTCAGCACCAGTTCTAAAAGCTCCAGATTATTCTAAGCAGTTCATTGTGCAGACTGATGCCTCTGAACATGGGATAGGGGCAGTTCTGTCCCAAACAAATGATGATGGCCTTGACCAGCCTGTTGCTTTCATTAGCAGGAGGTTACTCCCCAGGGAGCAGCGTTGGAGTGCCATTGAGAGGGAGGCCTTTGCTGTGGTTTGGTCCCTGAAGAAGCTGAGACCATACCTCTTTGGGACTCACTTCCTAGTTCAAACTGACCACAGACCTCTCAAGTGGCTGATGCAAATGAAAGGTGAAAATCCTAAACTGTTGAGGTGGTCCATCTCCCTACAGGGAATGGACTTTATAGTGGAACACAGACCTGGGACTGCCCATGCCAATGCAGATGGCCTTTCCAGGTTCTTCCACTTAGAAAATGAAGACTCTCTTGGGAAAGGTTAGTCTCATCCTCTTTCGTTTGGGGGGGGGTTGTGTAAGGAAATGCCTCCTTGGCATGGTTGCCCCCTGACTTTTTGCCTTTGCTGAAGCTATGTTTACAATTGAAAGTGTGCTGAGGCCTGCTAACCAGGCCCCAGCACCAGTGTTCTTTCCCTAACCTGTACTTTTGTATCCACAATTGGCAGACCCTGGCATCCAGATAAGTCCCTTGTAACTGGTACTTCTAGTACCAAGGGCCCTGATGCCAAGGAAGGTCTCTAAGGGCTGCAGCATGTCTTATGCCACCCTGGAGACCTCTCACTCAGCACAGACACACTGCTTACCAGCTTGTGTGTGCTAGTGAGGACAAAACGAGTAAGTCGACATGGCACTCCCCTCAGGGTGCCATGCCAGCCTCTCACTGCCTATGCAGTATAGGTAAGACACCCCTCTAGCAGGCCTTACAGCCCTAAGGCAGGGTGCACTATACCATAGGTGAGGGTACCAGTGCATGAGCATGGTACCCCTACAGTGTCTAAACAAAACCTTAGACATTGTAAGTGCAGGGTAGCCATAAGAGTATATGGTCTGGGAGTCTGTCAAACACGAACTCCACAGCACCATAATGGCTACACTGAAAACTGGGAAGTTTGGTATCAAACTTCTCAGCACAATAAATGCACACTGATGCCAGTGTACATTTTATTGTAAAATACACCACAGAGGGCACCTTAGAGGTGCCCCCTGAAACTTAACCGACTATCTGTGTAGGCTGACTAGTTTTAGCAGCCTGCCACAAACCGAGACATGTTGCTGGCCCCATGGGGAGAGTGCCTTTGTCACTCTGAGGCCAGTAACAAAGCCTGCACTGGGTGGAGATGCTAACACCTCCCCCAGGCAGGAATTGTCACACCTGGCGGTGAGCCTCAAAGGCTCACCTCCTTTGTGCCAACCCAGCAGGACACTCCAGCTAGTGGAGTTGCCCGCCCCCTCCGGCCAGGCCCCACTTTTGGCGGCAAGGCCGGAGAAAATAATGAGAAAAACAAGGAGGAGTCACTGGCCAGTCAGGACAGCCCCTAAGGTGTCCTGAGCTGAAGTGACTCTAACTTTTAGAAATCCTCCATCTTGCAGATGGAGGATTCCCCCAATAGGGTTAGGATTGTGACCCCCTCCCCTTGGGAGGAGGCACAAAGAGGGTGTACCCACCCTCAGGACTAGTAGCCATTGGCTACTAACCCCCCAGACCTAAACACGCCCTTAAATTTAGTATTTAAGGGCTACCCTGAACCCTAGAAAATTAGATTCCTGCAACAAGAAGAAGGACTGCCCAGCTGAAAACCCCTGCAGCGGAAGACCAGAAGACGACAACTGCCTTGGCTCCAGAAACTCACCGGCCTGTCTCCTGCCTTCCAAAGATCCTGCTCCAGCGACGCCTTCCGAAGGGACCAGCGACCTCGACATCCTCTGAGGACTGCCCCTGCTTCGAAAAGACAAGAAACTCCCGAGGACAGCGGACCTGCTCCAAGAAAAGCTGCAACTTTGTTTCCAGCAGCTTTAAAGAACCCTGCAAGCTCCCCGCAAGAAGCGTGAGACTTGCAACACTGCACCCGGCGACCCCGACTCGGCTGGTGGAGATCCAACACCTCAGGAGGGACCCCAGGACTACTCTGATACTGTGAGTACCAAAACCTGTCCCCCCTGAGCCCCCACAGCGCCGCCTGCAGAGGGAATCCCGAGGCTTCCCCTGACCGCGACTCTTTGAATCCAAAGTCCCGACGCCTGGGAGAGACCCTGCACCCGCAGCCCCCAGGACCTGAAGGACCGGACTTTCACTGGAGAAGTGACCCCCAGGAGTCCCTCTCCCTTGCCCAAGTGGAGGTTTCCCCGAGGAATCCCCCCCTTGCCTGCCTGCAGCGCTGAAGAGATCCCGAGATCTCTCGTAGACTAACATTGAAAACCCGACGCTTGTTTCTACACTGCACCCGGCCGCCCCCGCGCTGCTGAGGGTGAAATCTCGGTGTGGACTTGTGTCCCCCCCGGTGCCCTACAAAACCCCCCTGGTCTGCCCTCCGAAGACGCGGGTACTTACCTGCAAGCAGACCGGAACCGGGGCACCCCCTTCTCTCCATTCTAGCCTATGTGTTTTGGGCACCACTTTGAACTCTGCACCTGACCGGCCCTGAGCTGCTGGTGTGGGGACTTTGGGGTTGCTCTGAACCCCCAACGGTGGGCTACCTTGGACCAAGAACTGAACCCTGTAAGTGTCTTACTTACCTGGTAAAACTAACCAAAACTTACCTCCCCTAGGAACTGTGAAAATTGCACTAAGTGTCCACTTTTAAAACAGCTATTTGTCAATAACTTGAAAAATATACATGCAATTTTTATGATTTGAAGTTCCTAAAGTACTTACCTGCAATACCTTTCGAATGAGATATTACATGTAGAATTTGAACCTGTGGTTCTTAAAATAAACTAAGAAAAGATATTTTTCTATATAAAAACCTATTGGCTGGATTTGTCTCTGAGTGTGTGTACCTCATTTATTGTCTATGTGTATGTACAACAAATGCTTAACACTACTCCTTGGATAAGCCTACTGCTCGACCACACTACCACAAAATAGAGCATTAGTATTATCTATTTTTACCACTATTTTACCTCTAAGGGGAACCCTTGGACTCTGTGCATGCTATTCCTTACTTTGAAATAGCACATACAGAGCCAACTTCCTACAGCACCTTTCCCGTCATTTGTCTCTGCAGTTAGAGAGGGTCTCAGGTTACACCTAACGGGCACCTTTCCCTTCATTTGTCTTTTCAGTTAGAGAGGGTCTCAGGTTAGACCTAACGGGCACCTTTCCCGTCATTTGTCTCTGCAGTTAGAGAGGGTCTCAGGTTACACCTAATGGGCACCTTTCCCGTCATTTGTCTCTGCAGTTAGCGAGGGTCTCAGGTTACACCTAACAGGCACCTTTCCCTTCATTTGTCTCTGCAGTTAGAGGGGGTCTCAGGTTACACCTAACGGGCACCTTTCCCGTCATTTGTCTCTGCAGTTAGAGAGGGTCTCAGGTTAGACCTAACGGGCACCTTTCCCGTCATTTGTCTCTGCAGTTAGAGGGTCTCAGGTTAGACGTAAAGGGCACCTTTCCCTTCATTTGTATCTGCGGTTAGAGGGTCTCAGGTTAGACCTAACGGGCACCTTTCCCTTCCTTTTCTCTGCAGTTAGAGCAGGGTCTCAGATTAGACCTAACGGGCACCTTTCCCTTCATTTGTCTCTGCGGTAAGAGGGTCTCAAGTTAGACCTAACGGGCACCTTTCCCTTCATTTGTCTCGGCGGTTAGAGGGTCTCAGGTTAGACCTAACGGGCACCTTTCCCGTCATTTGTCTCTGCGGTTAGAGAGGGTCTCAGGTTAGACCCAACAGGCACCTTTCCCTTCATTTGTCTTTCTCTCTGCAGTTAGAGAGGGTCTCAGGTTAGACCTAACGGGCACCTTTCCCTTCAGTTGTCTCTGCAGTTAGAGAGGGTCTCAGGTTAGACCTAACAGGCACCTTTCCCTTCAGTTGTCTCTGCAGTTAGAGAGGGTCTCAGGTTAGACCTAACGGGCACCTTCCCCGTCATTTGTCTCTGCAATTAGAGAGGGTCTCAGGTTAGACATAACGGCACCTTTCCCTTTATCAGTCTCTGCAGTTAGAGAGGGTCTCAGGTTACACCTAACGGGCACCTTTCCCTTCATTTGTCTCTGCAGTTAGAGGGTCTCAGGTTAGACCTAACAGGCACCTTGCCCTTCATTTGTCTCTGCAGTTAGAGAGGGTCTCAGGTTAGACCTAATGGGCACCTTTCCCGTCATTTGTCTCTGCAGTTAGAGAGGGTCTCAGGTTAGACCTAACGGGCACCTTTCCCGTCATTTGTCTCTGCAGTTAGAGAGGGTCTCAGGTTACACCTAATGGGCACCTTTCCCGTCATTTGTCTCTGCAGTTAGCGAGGGTCTCAGGTTACACCTAACAGGCACCTTTCCCTTCATTTGTCTCTGCAGTTAGAGGGGGTCTCAGGTTACACCTAACGGGCACCTTTCCCGTCATTTGTCTCTGCAGTTAGAGAGGGTCTCAGGTTAGACCTAACGGGCACCTTTCCCGTCATTTGTCTCTGCAGTTAGAGGGTCTCAGGTTACACCTAACGGGCACATTTCCCTTCATTTGTCTCTGCAGTTGGAGGGGGTCTCAGGTTACACCTAACGGGCACCTTTCCCATCATTTGTCTCTGCAGTTAGAGAGGGTCTCAGGTTAGACCTAACGGGCACCTTTCCCGTCATTTGTCTCTGCAGTTAGAGGGTCTCAGGTTAGACGTAACGGGCACCTTTCCCTTCATTTGTCTCTGCAGTTAGAGAGGGTCTCAGGTTAGACCTAACGGGCACCTTTCCCTTCCTTTTCTCTGCAGTTAGAGCAGGGTCTCAGATTAGACCTAACGGGCACCTTTCCCTTCATTTGTCTCTGCGGTAAGAGGGTCTCAAGTTAGACCTAACGGGCACCTTTCCCTTCATTTGTCTCGGCGGTTAGAGGGTCTCAGGTTAGACCTAACGGGCACCTTTCCCGTCATTTGTCTCTGCGGTTAGAGAGGGTCTCAGGTTAGACCTAACGGGCACCTTTCCCTTCATTTGTCTCTGCAGTTAGAGAGGGTCTCCGGTTAGACATAACGGGCACCTTTCCCTTCATTTGTCTCTGCAGTTAGAGAGGGTCTCAGGTTAGACATAACGGGCACCTTTCCCTTCATTTGTCTCTGCAGTTAGAGAGGGTCTCAGGTTAGACATAACGGGCACCTTTCCCTTCATTTGTCTCTGCAGTTAGAGAGGGTCTCAGGTTAGACATAACGGGCACCTTTCCCGTCATTTGTCTCTGCAGTTAGAGAGGGTCTCAGGTTAGACATAACGGGCACCTTTCCCTTCATTTGTCTCTGCAGTTAGAGAGGGTCTCCGGTTAGACATAACGGGCACCTTTCCCTTCATTTGTCTCTGCAGTTAGAGAGGGTCTCAGGTTAGACCTAACGGGCACCTTTCCCTTCATTTGTCTCTGCAGTTAGAGAGGGTCTCAGGTTAGACATAACGGGCACCTTTCCCTTCATTTGTCTCTGCAGTTAGAGAGGGTCTCAGGTTAGACATAACGGGCACCTTTCCCGTCATTTGTCTCTGCAGTTAGAGAGGGTCTCAGGTTAGACATAACGGGCACCTTTCCCTTCATTTGTCTCTGCAGTTAGAGAGGGTCTCAGGTTACACCTAATGGGCACCTTTCCCATCATTTGTCTCTGCAGTTAGAGAGGGTCTCAGGTTACACCTAACGGGCACATTTCCCTTCATTTGTCTCTGCAGTTGGAGGGGGTCTCAGGTTACACCTAACGGGCACCTTTCCCATCATTTGTCTCTGCAGTTAGAGAGGGTCTCAGGTTAGACCTAACGGGCACCTTTCCCGTCATTTGTCTCTGCAGTTAGAGGGTCTCAGGTTAGACGTAACGGGCACCTTTCCCTTCATTTGTCTCTGCAGTTAGAGAGGGTCTCAGGTTAGACCTAACGGGCACCTTTCCCTTCCTTTTCTCTGCAGTTAGAGCAGGGTCTCAGATTAGACCTAACGGGCACCTTTCCCTTCATTTGTCTCTGCGGTAAGAGGGTCTCAAGTTAGACCTAACGGGCACCTTTCCCTTCATTTGTCTCGGCGGTTAGAGGGTCTCAGGTTAGACCTAACGGGCACCTTTCCCGTCATTTGTCTCTGCGGTTAGAGAGGGTCTCAGGTTAGACCTAACGGGCACCTTTCCCTTCATTTGTCTTTCTCTCTGCAGTTAGAGAGGGTCTCAGGTTAGACCTAACGGGCACCTTTCCCTTCCTTTGTCTCAGCCGTTAAGAGAGGGTCTCAGGTTAGAGCTAACGGGCACCTTTCCCTTCGTTTGTCTCTGCAGTTAGAGAGGGTCTCAGGTTAGACCTAACGGGCACCTTTCCCTTCATTTGTCTCAGCCGTTAAGAGAGGGTCTCAGGTTACACCTAACGGGCACCTTTCCCGTCATTTGTCTCTGCAGTTAGAGGGTCTCAGGTTACACCTAACGGGCACCTTTCCCTTCATTTGTCTCTGCAGTTAGAGGGTCTCAGGTTAGACCTAACAGGCACCTTTCCCTTCATTTGTCTCTGCAGTTGGAGGGTCTCAGGTTACACCTAACGGGCACCTTTCCCTTCATTTGTCTCTGCGGTTAGAGGGTCTCAGGTTAGACCCAACAGGCACCTTTCCCTTCGTTTGTCTCTGCAGTTAGAGGGTCTCCGCTTAGACCAAACAGGCGTCTTTCTCTTCCTTTTCTCCGCAGTTAGAGCGGGGACTCAGGTTGGACCTAGCTGGCAACTTTCCTGTCATTTGCCTGTGCAGTTAGAGAGGGTCTCAGGTTAGACCTAATGGGCACCTTTCCCTTCGTTTGTCTCTGCAGTTAGAGAGGGTCTCAGGTTAAACCTAACGGGCACCTTTCCCTTCATTTGTCTCAGCCGTTAAGAGAGGGTCTCAGGTTAGAGCTAACGGGCACCTTTCCCGTCATTTGTCTCTGCAGTTAGAGAGGGTCTCAGGTTAGACCTAACGGGCACCTTTCCCTTCATTTGTCTCTGCAGTTAGAGAGGGTCTCAGGTTAGACCTAACGGGCACCTTTCCCTTCATTTGTCTTTCTCTCTGCAGTTAGAGAGGGTCTCAGGTTAGACATAACAGGCACCTTTCCCTTCATTTGTCTCTGCAGTTAGAGAGGGTCTCAGGTTAGACCTAACGGGCACCTTTCCCTTCATTTGTCTCTGCAGTTAGAGAGGGTCTCAGGTTAGACATAACGGGCACCTTTCCCTTCATTTGTCTCTGCAGTTAGAGAGGGTCTCAGGTTAGACATAACAGGCACCTTTCCCGTCATTTGTCTCTGCAGTTAGAGAGGGTCTCAGGTTAGACATAACGGGCACCTTTCCCTTCATTTGTCTCTGCAGTTAGAGAGGGTCTCCGGTTAGAACTATCAGGCACCTCTGGAGTAAGAAATTTAGTTACTTACCTGTAACTTTAGTTCTCCAGTATTGGAATCTTTCCTAGATTCACATGCGACCCGCCCGCCTTCCCGGGGAAGCTCACCTTCACCTCTCTTTCTTTTGTCATGTTATATGCACTTTTGCTCTGAAAATCTGAGGCACTGGAGCTTCTCTCAGGAGGGTTCTAGAGGGTGGTGCCTCCTGATAGGTGGATTCTGAAGTTTGGTCCTTTTTCATAAAATGACTCTGATAGAGTGTTAAATTAAGAGAGCTAAGGGCCCTTAGGTTTAAATCTGTGGTAACACTGCTTGGTTAAATGTACCGGGGGCTCCCATCTAGACGACGGGGAATGATTCAAGCATGTGAATCTATGAAAGGTTCACTACTGGAGTAACTCTGAAACTGTCAACAGGCCCGAGCACTCTGTATATGACCTACTCTAATGCCAAACCAGCACTCTACAGTTTCACTGGTCACATGGAGGTGGTCCTGAATTTATTTTTTAAAATATATAGTTTCTGTTGCCTGGAAATAGGCACATATGTAAAAAATAAATATTGTTTTTGAAGAAAGGTTTCTCTTTATAAAAGTTCTCGGGGATCTCAGCAACACCATTGGATCTCCCAATATTTCATGTTGGATGCCCTGGCTACAAGTTTGACTGGTTAAAAAGTATCTAAAAAAAACAGGGGGAGGGACCGGGAGGTTATGTGGTCCAGTGTACGATCTCCCAAACTATAATCAAATATATGTGTACTTTATATATTTGATTAAAACGTATGCCAGCAGACACACTGCCAAGAAAGAGCAGGGACAACACTGTCAACAGAGGAGGTAACACAAGCTGCAGGAAACAGAAGCAGACCGAGGAAAGACTACGAGAGACAGTTTACTCCTTTAGTTCATCCTTCCACGCAGCCTTTGCTTGGACATCTCTGGGCAAGCGTCACAGTGCAAATGCACACATCAGATGCAATCATCTACAAACATATCACTGACATGGCCTAAAAATAATTGCAAGCCCGATTAAACATACAAGGGAAAAACACAAAAAGGCTCTTGTAGCAGACACTAAAGTAAGACCCAAAGCAGAACTGCAACATATCAACAAGCACACACAAGCAAGGCAGACACATAGAACACACGCGCACACAGTGGTAACAGTGATCAATGCTTACATGTGTGCCCACTGTGATGACATGACAGGATGGCACCACTAAGAGCATGCATGGGAATGGTAAAACAAGCAGCAGAGTCTGCAGGTCTCTTACTGCTTGTGATATTATTCTATATACAGGGGCAAGGACGGAAGGTTCTTCTGACATCCTTTATATAAGGTCAAGGATGGAGAGCATTTGTAATATTCTTTATACAGGGTCAGGGGTGATGGCCATCTGTGACATTCTTTAGACAGGGTCAGGGGTGATGGCCATCTGTGACATTCTTTAGACAGGGTCAGGGGTGATGGCCATCTGTGACATTTGGTATACAGGGTCAGGGGTGCGGGTCATCTGTGACATTCTTTATACAGGGTCAGGGTGATGGCCATCTGTGACATTTGGTATACAGGGTCAGGGGTGCGGGTCATCTGTGACATTCTTTATACAGGGTCAGGGGTGATGGCCATCTGTGACATTCTTTATACAGGGTCAGGGGTGATGGCCATCTGTGACATTCTTTATACAGGGTCAGGGGTGGTGGCCATCTGTGACATTCTTTATACAGGGTCAGGGGTGATGGCCATCTGTGACATTTGGTATACAGGGTCAGGGGTGCGAGTCATCTGTGACATTCTTTATACAGGGTCAGGGGTGATGGCCATCTGTGACATTCTTTATACAGGGTCAGGGGTGGTGGCCATCTGTGACATTCTTTATACAGTGTCAGGGGTGATGACCATCAGTGACATTTGGTATACAGGGTCAGGGGTGCGAGTCATCTGTGACATTCTTTATACAGGGTCAGGGTGATGGCCACCTGTGACATTCTTTATACAGGGTCAGGGTGATGGCCATCTGTGACATTTGGTATACAGGGTCAGGGGTGATGGCCATCTGTGACATTCTTTATACAGGGTCAGGGGTGGTGGCCATCTGTGACATTCTTTATACAGGGTCAGGGGTGATGGCCATCTGTGACATTTGGTATACAGGGTCAGGGGTGCGGGTCATCTGTGACATTCTTTAGACAGGGTCAGGGGTGATGGCCATCTGTGACATTCTTTATACAGGGTCAGGGGTGGTGGCCATCTGTGACATTCTTTATACAGGGTCAGGGGTGATGGCCATCTGTGACATTTGGTATACAGGGTCAGGGGTGCGGGTCATCTGTGACATTCTTTAGACAGGGTCAGGGGTGATGGCCATCTGTGACATTTGGTATACAGGGTCAGGGGTGCGGGTCATCTGTGACATTCTTTATACAGGGTCAGGGGTGATGGCCATCTGTGACATTCTTTAGACAGGGTCAGGGGTGATGGCCATCTGTGACATTTGGTATACAGGGTCAGGGGTGCGGGTCATCTGTGACATTCTTTATACAGGGTCAGGGTGATGGCCATCTGTGACATTTGGTATACAGGGTCAGGGGTGCGGGTCATCTGTGACATTCTTTATACAGGGTCAGGGGTGATGGCCATCTGTGACATTCTTTAGACAGGGTCAGGGGTGATGGCCATCTGTGACATTTGGTATACAGGGTCAGGGGTGCGGGTCATCTGTGACATTCTTTATACAGGGTCAGGGTGATGGCCATCTGTGACATTTGGTATACAGGGTCAGGGGTGCGGGTCATCTGTGACATTCTTTAGACAGGGTCAGGGTGATGGCCATCTGTGACATTTGGTATACAGGGTCAGGGGTGCGGGTCATCTGTGACATTCTTTATACAGGGTCAGGGGTGATGGCCATCTGTGACATTCTTTATACAGGGACAGGGGAGGTGAGCATCTGTGGTAATCTTTATACAGGGGGAGGGATGAAAGGTGCATGTACCCTCTCGGTACAAGTTCGGGGATGCTGGCTGTACCGTCCGGGTTTCGAGTATGAGTTGCACTAAGGCTTATAATATACAGCAATAAGTTCTGGACTGCTGGGTCCAAATACTGGCCCATCCGGCTATCCCCCTTCCTATTCTGGATTCATTAGGCCTATCACCCGCTGGGTCTGGGGGTATATTCTCTGATAGGTGACCAAAACCTGTATTATTCTGTTTCGAGAAGTTCCCACTTGATTCACCACTTACTACCTGGAATCAACAATATCCCTTCATCCTGAAGTCCACCTTGCAGAGAGTCTGCTTTCAAATTATAACCCATGCCCACCTTCCTTTACAGATGGCCTGTTCTTGCCCTGCTCATTATATATAAACAATGTTTTACTCTGTGTTTCAACGCGTGTTGCTTCCTACGCATTTTTCAATTTGTATTGTCCTTTGGGTCATAACGTGAAAAAAAGTACAAAAAAATTAGTTGAAGCAATCGAGTGCCTAATGAATAATATTTTTTCATTTGTCTTTTCCTGCCCTGTGCCTTACTGTATTTGTTCATGTGTTGTCTATGCCCACCCTTACCACCAGTTGCTGCTCAGAGATGCTTCTCTGGCTTGTTCTTAATGAATTTATCTGTGCTTTTAAAACATTAACCTGCATCACGTGGGAAGTAACAAAGACTATATCGTATTTGACCAGCACATTGACTCTTATAAAAATGAAACCATGTGGGATCTTACTGGATGATACCCTTATTTGACGTTGCTGGTTTTCAAGCCTGCTATACAGGATCTTAGAAGGGTGATACTCTTATTTGATGTTGCTGGCTTTCAAGACACTACATGAGATCTTAGAAGGGTGATACTCCTATTTGATGTTGCTGGCTTTCAAGACCACTACATGGGATCTTAGAAGGATGATACTCTTTTTAATGTTGCCGGCCTTTGAGGTCACTACATGGGATCTTACAAGGATGATACTATTTGATGTTGATGGCTTTCGAGGCCACTACATGAGATCTTACAACGAAGATACTCCTACATGACATTGTTGGCTTTCAAGACCACTACACTGAATTTTAGAAGGATGATACTCTTATTTCACATTGCTGGCTTTCAAGATCACTACACGGGTACTTACAAGAATGATACTCTTATCTGACATTGCTGGCTTTCAAGACCACTACACAGGATCTTAGAACGACGATGCCATTATTTGACGTTGCTGGCTTTCAAGATCACTACTAGGGATCTTACAGGATGATACCCTTATGTGACGTTGCTGGCTTTTGAGACCACAACATGGGATCTTATAAGGATTATATTCTTATTTCACATTGCTGTCTTTTGAGACCACTACTTGGGATCTTACAGGATGATACCCTTATGTGACGTTGCTGGATTTTGAGACCACAACATGGGATTTTATAAGGATTATACTCTTATTTCACATTGCTGGCTTTTGAGACCACTACAAGGGATCTTACAAGGATGAAACCCTTATATGATGTTGCTGGCGTCCAAGATCACTACATTGGATCTTACAAGGATGACACTCTTATTTGACGTTGCTGGCTCTCAAGACCGCTACATGAGATCTTACAGGATGATACCCTTGTATGACGTTGCTGGCTTTTGAGACCACAACATGGGATCTTATTAATGATTATACTCTTATTTAAAGTTGCTGCTTTTGAGACCACCACATGGATTCTTACAAAGATGATACTTTTATTTCACGTTGCTGGCTTTAGAGACCACTGCATGGGAACTTACAAGGCTGATACTCTTATTTGACGTTGCTGGCTTTCAAGGATTATGCTCATTTTTAACGTTGCTGGCTTTAGAGACCACTGCATGGGATCTTACAAGAGTGAAGATACTCATATTTATTATTACTGGCTTTCTAGATCACTATTTGGACATCTGTCAGGCAGCGACTTGAAAGTTGAAAAAGTAAGTGGTGTCAACACGCCGAGGTGGCATCTGTACCACGCATGTAATTTCTAGAGCAGTGGAAGCAGATATGGTGTCGAACTACGCCACCTACTGGTGCTCTGGGGTACTGCTCGGAAATCTAACAAATCCATTCTGATGTCTAGGAATATTCTAATGTAAAGAATCTGCGATTAGATAGAGTCGCTACAGATAAGGCGTTACCAAAGGTAAGTAACTTGTTTCTTGTGCTTTTATATGTTTTTGTAGCCCAGGTTGAAGCTCATGAATTTGGTACTGTGAAGCATTGTTACATAAATTTCAGCAAGTCAAGTAAAAATTGGACCAGAGTGGAGTCACACAGAGGGGAGAACAGAAGAAACACTGAGTTAACAGGGTCAGCTATTAGGTGGAGGAAGCTTTTCCAAGATAGAATATCACCAAGAGTCTGAGCCAAGTTTGAGATGTTGATGGCGAAGAAAGCAGAAGGTTCCTGGAATGAATGTCATGGAAAATCAGAGTCATAGGTGAGAAGTCGATGGGGAAGGAGACATTCTTGCAGAGCTTAGAATCACTGGAAAATATGTGATCAGGTATATCAGAATGATTGACAATAGAACCAGTTGAATTCAGTGTAAAGACTGTATAAGACAGTTGAGGGACTGGGTATCTGGACTACCTCTTGTTCTACAGACAAGGTTTACTGAGGGTGCTGCTTATTTTTTATTGCTACTCGTGGTATTCTAGGTAGGGCCAAAAGTATCTGAGAACCGTTCTTTCTAATTCCATGCGTTTTGAGGATTAACTGGTTTGAACACAGTGGAGAGATCTGTCAGGAAAGTGAGAACAAGGTTGATGTCCCACTGAGGCATGATAATTGGCGTGTGGAGAACCGTGCTGCAGACCTTTTAGGTACTTGGCTACAACAGGGCATTTGTAAAAAGGTTGGTTCGGCAACCATAGGAATGCAGAAATGGCAGAAAGATACCCTTTGAAAGTGCCAATAGCAGAGCCCTGCGGGGCCAAAGATATGGCTAACAAACAAAAAACTTTGGCTAAAGGTGCAGAAAGGGGTTCAGCGTCATGGGAAGCATATCATAGCACAATTGTATCCAAACAGCAGACGCATACTGACTTGGTGGAGGGACATCAGGCTGCTAGAATAACATCTTAGATTTCGGGCGGAAGGTCAAATGCTGACAACTGTCACTGCTCAATCTCCATGCATGCAGGTGAAGGGTGCGCAGGTTTAGGTGCAGAACCCTGCCCTGTTGCTGCAACAGAAGATTTTCCCAAAGAGGCATCCTGTCTGGAGGACCGATGGTCATGCTTAACAGCTCAGTATACCAGACTTTCTGTGCCCAATCTGGAGCAACAAGAATAACTTTGGCCCAGTCGTTCCTGATCTTCTTGAGAACTCTGGGCAGGAGTGGTATTGGCGGTATTGTTTGGGAAGGGGTCTGCCACTGACCCAATCAAAGGTTGTTAGCCACCACTGCAGTTCCCTCCAAATCTGGATCACATTGGAGAGGATCCCCTGATGCTGCGCCCACTGGGCCTTGAAGTCCCACTGCAGAACCCACATATGCCAGTGGGCTTGATTCACCAGCCATGAGGCAGGAGGCCATGAGGCCCAACCACCTCAGAGTCAGTATCACCGAAATCCAGGATAGAGGTGGAAACATCAGAATCACAGCCTGAATATCTTGAACTTGCTGCTCAGGAGAAAAGGCCCGAAACTTCACAGTGTCCAGAACAGCCCTGATGAAAGGCAGCATCTAAGAGGGAGTCATGTGTGACTTTGGCACGTTGATAGAGAACCCCAGCGAGTGCAGGAGGTTCGCCGTAGTCTGAAGGTGGGTGACAACTGCCTGGGGCAAGCTTGTCTTCAATGACCAGTTGAGGCAGGGAAAGACTGAAATCCCCGACCTCCACAGATTAGCTGCAACCACCGCCATCACCTTGGTGAACACGCAAAGGGTGTTGGTAAGGCTGAAAGTTAGCACAACAAACAAAGTACTTTTGGCTCACCATGAACTAAAGAGAGCATCTGTGAGCCGACAGGACGGGAATGTGGAAATATGCGTCTTGGAAGTCCAACTCTACCAACCAGTCTACTGGGTCAAGAGCAGACAAAACTTGGGCGAACATGAGCATTTTGAACTTCTTTTTCAAGAAGAGGTTGAGAAGGTGTAGATCTAGGATAGGGCGAAGTCCTCCGTCCTTCTTTGGCACCAGAAAGCAGCAGGAATAACAACCATGACCTACTTCTGATGGAAAGTGTAAAGCACAATGTGCATGGAGGAATCATTTACATACAAATATTTCAACTATATTAAAAACTATTAATGTAGTAATTAATCATAGATCAAATTCCAAAAATTAATAAATCTTCAAACAGTGCGTAATTTGTTTCTGGGAAAATTAAGAACTTTTATAAATTCACTAATAATATATCCATCAATATAGCAAAGCTTTACGACTGATTCGAGCCTGGTGGGAATTTACGTATCTGTGGTGAAATTCCGTCGTCCTTTCTTTATATTGGAGTAACTGACTAGCGTTGAATGTGCCAGACGAAAAAGATTAAGCAGTGCTGTTGTAGGAAGTTGATGCTGAAAGCAACAATTATTGTGATTTAAGCCACTCTGACACATTGTCCTGAGGATGGTCTCATTGACAGTTTGAGCCTTGGGAGACCAATATGTCGACCTTACACTCTCCATGACGCAATTCTTCGCATGAGCTACTGAGTCCTTTAGGAGTGATTTCGGATTGTTTGAATGACTGCACATAAGACTCAAACCTTTTGAGGTTGGACAGTCAGGAGGGTTGGTGCTCTCCATCTGTCCCTTGGATGTAAAGGGATTGTGGACTAGAGGGGTCACCAGTGCAGTTGTATAAAAACACAAATAAATCTCTTTGTTGCATTGCTATATTGATGGATATATTATTAGTGAACATATAAAAGTTCTTCATTTTCCCAGAAACAAATTACACGCTGTTTGAAGATTTAATCATTTATGAAATTTGATCTATGGTTAATTACAACATTAATAATTTTTAATATTGCTGAAATATTTTTATGCAATTGATTCCTCCATGAACACTGTGTGCTTTACAGTTAAAATTACCCAGTTTTGTGGGGAATACTGGGTTAACCCGTTTACTTGTAACTACTTCCGATGTAGGCACCTTCGCTACAGCTCCCTTGGCCAAGAGAACCTGCACTTCTTGTAGGAGCAAGGAGAGATGGTACTCCATCAGCTGATTGTACGTGGGTGGCATGAGTGGTGGGGTTGTCATAAAGGGGAGGGAGTAGCCCCTGTGGACTCTCAAGTACCCAACTGTCTAATGTTACTGACCACAAGTAGGGAAGGTGACTACGTACCCTGCCTCCCACTGGATGACCATGATGGTCTGAGGGAGGACTAAAGAGGCTTGGCTGCAGCTGGGTAGGGAAGGGAGAAGGGGGGTTGGCGACAGACTGACCCAACCGCTGGCTGTCTGTCCCACCTGGTCTATGGGGCCCACACCATGAAAAGGATAGGAAGCCTGCGGGCCGTGGTGGCTGGGAGGGTATTGGTGCTCTTGGAGACCCCTTCTGTGGCCATGAAAGAGGCAGAAGGTGGATTGGTGTTAACAAGGGGCCATAGCCAAGCTCAAGGACCGGGCCGTAACCCTGCTGTCCTTGAAGTGCTGCAAAGCTAAATCCACCTTGTCTCCAAATAGGCGAGAGCCATTAATGGGCCTGGACATCCCCTGAAAAGTCAGATGTGCTCAGCCAGGAGTGGCGTCATAAGGCCACCGGCGATGAAATCGCTCTGCCCAGCGAGTCAGTCGTGTCAAGTCCACATCGGATGGTCTATTTCAGCTGCATCCCTCTCATTGGCAACAGCCTGAAAGAGTATGGTTCCGGACCTTCTCTGGGACCCCAGGCAGCACTTGCACAACCGAATTGCATAGCTTATAAGAATAATGGCCCAATAGTACGCTGTGTTCACTGACCGCAGTGCCAGGCTGGTGGAAAAGAACATTCTCTTACAGATGGTGTCCAGCGTCTTGGATTCCATATCCAATGGAGTGGTAGGGAATGCACCAAGACAGATATGGAATTAGGAGACTTCGACCACCAACTTCTCTGGGTTGGGTTGCTGGGTAGAGAAACTGGGATCCCCCAGAGCAGGATGATGACAGCAGGCAATCATCCTATTAACAGAAGCCCTTGTGTAGGGCTTACACCAGGTCCCAAGTGCGCATCCATAAGAGCTTTAATGAATGTAAGTATGCGTTCCGAGGGGGTGATTCCCATCTGAAGCACCTATGTCAAGACATTAGTCTTGTCTGGCACTGAGAGTAGGTTAAGGTCCAAACCCTCAGCTGCCATGCGCACCACCATAGGAAACGAGGCATCGTCCTCCTTAGCCACAGTAGAAGAGGAAACCAGACCAGTTTCAGATGAGATGTCCAACCCACTGACCTCAACCAGCTTCTCATACCAGTTGTCCTGTTCCTCAACTGGTTCATCTCCATAACGGTTCATAGACACCCTCCTAAACGTCTCCCTCACCAGGCCAATCCATCAAATATGCACTGGCACCGCTCTCGGAAGAATGTCCTTGATCGGCACTGGACGATGCCCACCTGGCTGTGTTGGAGTTTGGAATGACAATGAGTATGGCATTGCCTAGGGGTGCCAGCACTGGATCGGGTGCTGAGGAAGGTCTCGGTCTCACCGACTGCTCTGCTCCAGATCTAGCAAGGGATCCTTGGGGTTCGACTGGTGCCAAGGGCGAACCTGCCTGCATACTACCATTTGGTGCCTCTCCTGCCCCTGTGGGGCCCAAAGGCATTCCAGAGAGGCTGGGCCACTCTTAAATGAAGTGCATGGCCTCATAAAATTATTTTACTTGGGCAGGGGTCGCTCTGGGAAAATCAGAGAAGCACTGCACGGCCCTAAAATCAGGCCCACTAACTTGCGGGGCCTGGAGTTCTGGTGTTCTCTCGTCTCGTCGGTTGACTTTGACTGGCGTGGTGTAGTCGAAGAGCTTTTGGACTTCTTCACCTTCTTGTGTTTGTGGGACTTACTCAACTTTCTTCAATGACTTTGTATGTGATGATGACCAGTGGGAGGACCTCAGCGAACGGTCCCAGGACCTCCAACGCGAAAGGGACCTCGAGCGTTGCAGAGTCGGCTGATGTTGGATGGCAAGCAGCTTGAGGTATCGCTCCCTCAACGCCTTGGGGTGCATTGCATGGCAGTTCTCACAAGCCTTGATGTAGTCTACAGGCACAAACATACCAAGTGAGGGTCTGTCACCAGCGTTTGCCTATGAAAGGCCTTCCATGGTTTGAAAAAAGTCGGTTTCTTTCACGACATCCTCATACCAGGAGAAAAATCTCAAGTCAACAAAGTCGAAAAAGACCAGTAAACACCAACTGAGGAGTAGTTCAGACAAGATCAGTGCTATCTGATGCAGAAAGGAAAAATACTGATGCAGAGAGGAAAAATACTGATGTCAGCACGCTGCTGTAGCTCCTATATAAGGCCAAGCATGTAATTTACGGTGCTGGCTGGCAAGGTGGAGCCGAATGACGCCACCTACCGACATGCAGGGGTACTGCTTGAAAATCTTCCAGATCCAGTCTGACTCCTGGGGATATCCTAAGATAAGGAAACGGCAGCTAAAAGTCTCTATCAGATTCAACTCCCAATAAAAAAAAGATGCATTCCTCCACCACCACTACAGACTGAAAAATACCTTTTATGTGCCTCTCAGTAAACGTTCTGAATTGCACATGGCTCTTTCCACTACTCAGAACTCAAGTACTACCCAGGTAGAATTTGCTTTAAATATTCAGATTTCAACATGAGATTACATGTTACATCCCAGAACTAGACCTTAAAAAGGTAGTTTAATTGTTAGTCCTCACTAGGCTTGACGAGGGAAACTCAATACTATCTGGGATTTCAAAGATTCACCCTGCACCTTTAAAAGCAATCCGACACAATGCAGGCAGGCTGATGTTGAGAACTAAAGTCTCAGAACTGATAATACCTGTTCTTAAGCGTCAGTAACTACACAATGAAGAGAGCGGTGTTTTCAAGCTGAGCTGTATTACAGCCAAAGTTTTCCACTTTTGAACCAACAAATACGTAACACATTTGTGGACAATCACTGGAGAGATCTCTCTCATTGCTCTATGGACTTCTGACATCCATCTTCTTGAAATACTGATCTTCAAAAGACAAAGAACGCTTTCACATTTCTTCACAAGGCACGGCTCTAATATATGAAGCTTCATTAATTCTGAAATCCAGACAACCCACCATCTGGCTCATTAAAAAGTAGATCTTAAATTCCACATGTTCCTTTGACACTTCTGGAAGAAAAAGTTACTTACCTTCAGCAGCTACCTTTCTGATGGATACTCTATCTACCCCGGGTGCTTCATCTTTGTATATCCCAGGCGGAAGATTGGATCTAGAAACTTCTGACATACCTCCCTGGTACCAGAAGGGAATTCTGGTTCAGTATCACACTGGAATTAGAGTAGTGGTGACATCAGTGGAGCCATTTAGCACCTACCATGAGGTCCCAACATCAGTTTTCATCTGTTTTTAACCACATCTTTTGAGGTGAGTACAAGAATAGCAAGGTCATAAGAAGAGGCGGAATTGGCAAGCAATAAAACTTCTGTGCAACTACCAAAACTGCTCAAGGACTGTTTCTGATACAGGTATGTGCCTTAAAATTGTATCTGTCTTGTTAATCCTTGGATTGTATTAAAGGGAGTGGGGTGTATCTTCCCATTTGGGAGCACCGCCTCTTGAGATGTGGATTGTTTTTCACAAAAATGGTTGGTGTATTTTCTGTGAGTGCTTGATTCCTATAAATCACCCAGTGTTTGTACCAAATCTTTCAGTAGGTCTCTTTCAATATTCAAATTTAGAAGAAGCCATGAAGTTAGATCCCTAAGTGTGTGGATGGATGACCACTGTAAGGTGACCCTCAAGATGCATTCCGTATGGAATGATGGGGATTTAACTATAGCTGAGATATTTCCTACATTCAGTGGGATGTTCAGCATTAACTAATAGGGACAACACTGCTACAATATTCTACATCAACAAAGCGATAGCCATTCATTCGAAGGAACTTTGCAATCTGGTGCCTTAAAGGAGCAGTCACAAATTCCATTTTAATGAGATGTCTGTCAGACATTTCCTGTAGTTTCCATTTAAAAGAAGACGGAAAGGAGATTTCACATACCTTGTGGCTAGATTTTTCATTGCTACTTGGAAAAAGTCATGAGAGTATAACAATCTGCATGGATGACTTGGAAGAATTTGGTGTTTAGGGATTTGATGAAAATAGGTCTGATAGAGAACTAGGATAATAGTTAAATACCTTTTCACTTCTGGTTCAACTAGGTTTAAATTTATAGCGCCCGGTGTACGGTTGTTTAATGCGGGTGATGACAGGACAAGGATCTCAAAATGCAATATCCTAATCTTTTGGAAGCACGCTGGCTAGGAATCGATTGAGCCCGCTGGAAAATGCAGGTGAAGGGTGTAAGGTACTTTTGGTGTAACAAGTCAAGAGTAACAGGCAGGAGGGGGAGGGAGTAAGACGAGGATACCGAGAAAGAACGTATATAGAATAAAGAGTTTTATATTGGAAATTAGAAATTACAGAGTAAGTAGCAATTGTAACACAAAAACATGCACTGATCAATGACAAATAGAAGACAAACATACATACAAGAGTGACTGAGATTCACATTCCAGACACAGGTTAGAGGGAACTTACAGGTGGGACACACCAATGAGACCCACATACAGAGAGGAGAGAGAAGCTGTAGGACACAGACATCCCCCCCAGAAGTGAACAGTCAGACACCATTTTAGTGACTCCTTAAAGCAGTTCTGTAGTCATCAACACAGCAATGATATTCTGTACAGTGTGCATGAAATTGTGATATCCTTCCCAACGAGAGATGGACAGACCATTCTAGGCTACTAGGGAAGCAGTCTATGTGAGAGACCCAAGATGTGCAGGCGGTGAGCAGACAGCGCACGGAGGAAGGCCCTGGGGAGAGCTCAGCTGCTGGACATGTGAAAGCCTGTGGGACACTGCATCCTTAATGACCTCAAAGAGCACACACTCCTCAGCAGAGAGTGCTATGGGGTTTGTGAAGCGCTCACTTTGCACAAAGGTGTATCACACAAACCTGGAGACTGTCTGCACTAGGGAGTAACAGAATAAGTGGTACACCAGAGAGTGAGACACCCAGGAGGACATCAATACAAACTTTGGAGTGCGCAGTAAACAGGATAGACTGACGTACACTTCAGATAGAGGATTTTCTGCAGTGTGTGTGACGGACTCTAGAGAGACTGCATCCTGTAAAATAGTGTGACATGCCCCTGTGGGAGGGTACACTCAGCAGATAAATGTGATATGGAAACTGGAGACAGCACATCTGAAGGACAGTGTGACAAACCTTAAAATAGCACAATCTACAAATGTGTCACCAGCAGGAGACTGTTAAGTAAACCATAGATAAAGCACCTTCCTCTAGAGTGAAACAAAGCTTGGGGAAAGCACACACTGCACAATAGGGTGGCCTAATTATCAAATACAACACACTTTATAGAACAATGACACAGAGACCCTGCAAAGAGCACAATCTGCAGGGCAGTGTGATATGGACTGGACCTTGGAGAGAGCACACACAGCAGGACGTGTACCCTGGAGACAGCACACACAGCAGGACAGCAGGGCAGCAGGGCAGTGTGATATGAACCCTGGAGTCCACACACTCCGTAGGACAGTGACACGGACTGGACCCTGGAGAGAGCACACACAGCAGGACAGGAGAGCAGTGTGATATGAACCCTGGAGTAGGCACACTCCGCAGGACTGTGACATGGACTGGACCCTGGAGAGAGCACACACAGCAGGACAGTGTGATATGAACCCTGTAGACCGCACGCTCCGCAGGACTGTGACAAGGACTGGACCTTGAGAGAGCATGCACAGCAGGACAGTAAGACATGTACCCTGAAGACAGCACATTGCCGGACAGTGTGATATGAACCCTGTAGACCGCACGCTCCGCAGGACTGTGATATGGACTGGACCCTGGAGAGAGCATGCACAGCAGGACAGTAGGACGTGTACCCCGGGGACAGCACACTGCCGGGCAGTGTGATATGAACCCTGGAGTCCGCACACTCCATAGGACAGTGACATGGACTGGACCTTGGAGAGAGCACACACAGCAGGGCAGTGTGATATGAACCCTGGAGTCAGCACACTCCGCAGGAAAGTGTGACATGGACTGGACCCTGGAGAGAGCACACAAAACAGGACGTGTACCATGGAGACAGCACACTTCATAGTGCCAGTCTCTAAGCAAAGTCACTGAAAGAGACCGGAGAAATCACATCAAGGGAAGACATCAGTGGCCAAGACCACATAGGGTGGACACTCAACAGGACTGTGACATGGACTTAAGCACCAACAGTGTCAGAGGCAAGAACACACAATAGCCTCACAAGTCCAATGGACTAAGAGTGGGGACTCTGTCAAAGCCCTAGACTTCTGCTTGTGCCTTAGATTCTGTGCCAAAGAGTGCTGTTGGGCACGGTGAATGGAGAGAACCAGATGCTCAGTGAGGGTCCAACTTGAAAGCTTTCTCTGTGTGTGAAAATGAGAGCAGAAGGCCCCAGAATTTACTGGCAAGGACACACACTAAGGGGCATATTTGCAAGAGTTGTGCTGAGGGTTCTGCACTTGTTTTTATGGACCAGCGGCACAGGCCCATCTCTATGAGGCCACGCATACCCAGTTTGCATGGCTTTTCATAGCCCTGTAGATATGGAGTAAGGCAATGCAGAGCAAGTCATTGTGTTGCCATACTCTGCTCAAAAGAGGCATGCCATGGGTATTGCTGTGGGTTTTCCCAAGCAACATCCATGGATTTTAAAGCATTCCCAGATTTACAAAGATTTGTAAACCTGGGAATGCGTCAAAAGCCTAAGCCTCCTCATGGGAGGCATAACAAGGTGAATTACCTTTATTTCTCCTTGTTTTTCCTCTTTCCATGTGTGGTGCATCTTGCAGCACACACAGAAGGAGGAAACACTTCCATTGATTGTTTTTGTGCAGGAAGGTGTCCGTTCCTGCACTAAAACAATCCGGTCTGCGACAGACACTCTTGCACAATGGTGCATGGGTGCATGTGTTGGCGCAAGGCAGTCAACTGTGCGCAGTATCTTGTAGATACGGTGCATTCCTGCCCTTCTCTTTTGACGCAGAACAGTACAGCAAGAAGCCTTCCGGTGCTGCCCTGCACCAACATGTGGTAAATATGCCCCAAAGAGCACAAGAAGCGCTACATTTCCAGCCCACCATTCTCTGCTGTGGCAACACATGCTGGAAACCACCAGCTGCAGCTGGGCTCTAAGGTAAGCAGTATGCACTGTTTTACTACTGAAATGGTGACCAAGACTCCGGCGCAGTCTTCCAGGTTTATTTCAGGCAGCAGGAGTAGCTTTCAATTATGGGAAGATGGGTGATTTGATTCAAGGAGCAGTGCATTAAACCTGTCCTGCCACACCACACCCCACCCCACCCCACCCTGCTTGTACTGCACCGGACGATGCAGCACACCACCTCATTATTAGGGACGAGTGCTGACATCTGGGTGCTGCTGAGGGTGGAACAATATAAAAATATGTGTTCCAAGACCCTGCAATGTAGACAGAGGACTATGGTGCTCCTTCAACCTCCTCCTCGCAGAGCAAGCGACTTAAAAATGGGGAGGAGTAGAGAAGAACTTGATCAGAACAGCTCTGGGAGTCAGCTGCTTGCTTTCTTTTTAGTTACTTGGTGGAGCAGATTACATTGTATGCATTAGCCACAGGCTTGCTTTGTGTGATTACCCAGGTGTGGCAGGATACCCTGGATCAGAGAGACGCTGTGTGCATTAGCTGCAGGCTGGCTTAATGTGGTTACTCACTGGAGCAGCATAGAGGCCCTGGATTGGACACTGTAAGCGTTAGCCACAGGCTTGCTTTGTGCAGTTACCGAGGGGTGTAGAGATACCCTGGATCAGAGACACTGCATGCATTAGCCACAGAATACAAAGGGTGTAGAGATGCCCTGTAGCAGACACTATGCATTATCCACAGGCTCGCTTTGTGCGGTTACCCAGGAGTGTCGAGATACCCTGGATCAGAGAAACACTGTCTGCATCAGCTGCAGGCTTGCCTAATGTGGTTACTCACTGGAGCAGCAGAGAGGCCCTGGATCAGAGAAAAACTTTCTGCACCAGCTGCAGGCTCGCCTAATGTGGTTACTCACTGGAGCAGCAGAGAGGCCCTGGATCAGAGAAACACTGTATCAGCTGCAGGCTCATCTAATGTGGTTTCTCAGAGGAGCGGAGATGTCCTGGATCGGAGAAACACTGTGTGCATCATTTGCAGACTCACCTAATGTGGTTACTCAGAGAAGAGATGCTCTTAAACAAACAGACACTATGTACGTCAGCCTCTATTCGTGTTACTCAGGGGAGAGGAGATGCACTAAATCAGACAGACTCTGCGTACCTTAGCTGTTGTATCCCTTTGTGGTTACTAAGGAGAGCAGCAGCGAGGTCCTGGATCAGACAAACATTGTGTGGTTACTAAGGGGAGCAGACGCGCCCTGGTTCGGAAAGAAACTGTATACATTACCTGCAAACTTGAGTTTTCTGGTCCCTCAGGGGAGAGGACCCCTGGACCAGAGAAACTTTGTGCATCAGCTACACACTATTGGTGTGGGGTTACTAAAAGCGGGTGGTGTAGTGAATCCATATTAGATTTTCTTGGGACTCAGTAAGTTAGCTTAGCCTTTGGGCATGCAGCCCTGTTCCTCCGTTACTTAGTGACTTCTAACCTACTAAGCTTGCTCTGGCTTAGCCCATTTTTTTTTTTTTATTCTTTTAAAGGTGGCTGCTACTGTTTATAGTTAGAGAAGTGTTTTGATTTGCTTTATCAGTGCCATTCTGTGAAGGCGTCACTATCAGCGTCATAAACAGATGATGTATGTAGGTATTCACATCATATCCCTTTCTCACTTACCTGTGACAGGAACAGAATGTACACTTGTAGGTGATTGATTAAATAATTGCTGCAACAAGTCTGCCTCCTTTTTAGTTGTTTGAGAAGCTACATGATCTGTATAAATACATCTCACACAGACCATCGAAGCTGCACATCACTTTGCTGCAGAACCCAGCTATGGCCACAATGGAATCTGACCTAGAGGCCTCATTCCAAGGTAACGAGGGTTGGGGGATGCTTCTCATGGACCCGGTACTGGCAGACTAGGTTTATCATACCTAGCTCTCATTAGGTTAGAGATTAGGTTCACCATGCTAGGTATTTTACATTTCATGTTTATTGCAAGATGGTGGGGGTCTTTGTATTCATGACTCTCCTATTCACAATTATACTTCTTTTATTGTTTGTTATCCTACTCTTTGTAGCTCATGCATTTTACCATAGATTGTAGTCTTTTTAATAAATATATTGAAAACGTAACTGCATCTCCTTCATTACCTGTGTGTGTGACTGAGTCTTATTACTAATGTGAGAAAAGGATAACTTCTGTTCCACCACATCTCCCCTGAGATGTCGCGCTCTTTATAGTCCATGCGTAAGGTTGCCAGAAATCACCTTTTCTTGTTTGGATTTTGGTGAGGTATTGCTTGTGAGCCGGGAGGGTTGGGCCGACAGTTGCAACCTGTTGCAGGAATGGCTTAGTCGCCTACAAACAAAAGTTCTGTCATCCCTAAAACCAGCAGTCTCACCTAGGAGCGAGAGTCCAACTACGACATGGCACCACCAACGATGGGTGTTTTGGCACAAATTTACCAATATCCTGAGTATCTCTGCCTCACACACAGCAGGTATCCGAAGTTACTTAACTGTAAATCCTAGTTCTCTTCCAGGGGAATCCTCAAAGACATAAGCACTGAATATTCCCGCCCACGTGCAGGGACCCCGGAGCATATATAAACACAAATGTATATACCTTAGATGTATATGTAAGAGTAAAGATTGTGTAGAGAATTTTAGTACATATATATCATATACATGTGTAAGCAATCATGCAGTCTATGTTGACAAACAGACTAAAAATGGCCTATTTTTGTAAAGTTTTTCTTTAATAAAACTGTGCAACTAGAGTTAAAACATTTATGTAATTAGAGAAGAAAGCATAGAAAGTATTAGCAAACTGTAATAGAGAGAAAAACAGCAGTGAAAATACAAAGGCATTATTAGCCAATAGGCTGCATTCAACGTAACATAGCAGAACCAAAAAAATGGCGCAGTGCCTTTAAGGACCTAAGAACCTCCAGTCTCCCACCATGCCTCAGAGGTGAGAGTGAGGTGACAGTTGGGCTACAGTTTGGTCAGTACATTTTTTTCGGTGTTGAAAGGAGTAGAATAGAAGGGTAAACTGCTGTACCTCCAGAATTACATCCAGGGAGGCGGGCGGGATGCTTATGACGTTGATGAGGATTCCCTGGAAGAGAACTAGGATTTACAGGTAAGTAACGTATCCTTCTCTTCCAGGGGATCCTCATCAATAGTCATAAGCACTGAATAGATTAGCAAGTCCATCCCACACCACTGCTGCTGATGAAGAGGTGGAAGCAGAAGCAGATTACTCGCTCTAATTAAACACATTTCTTAAAGAAGCCTGATCCACTTGAGTATCTGTCTTAGCATCTGAATCTAGACAGTAATGCCTTGTAAAAGTATGTACTGATCAATCTCCATATTGCAGCTTTGCAGATTTCGCAGATGGGAACATTCTTCAGGAGGGCTGTTGTTGCCGCCTTGCCCCTTGTCGAACGGGCTTTAGGTCTGGCAGTCAATTGTTTGATAGTCAATTGATAAGCAAATATAATACATGAGACTGTCCACCTGGAAATGGTTCGATTTGAGGCAGCTATGCCCGTTCTCATGGGGCCATAGTTCACAAATAATTGATCAGATTGTCCGATATCTTTTCTCATCAGGATAACATTTCAACACTCTTTTTAGATCTAGGGAGTGCAAAGTTCTCTCTGCTTGCATAGATGGTTTGGGAAAGTATGTTGGAAGAGAGATGGTCTGGTTAATATGGAAGTCAGACACTACCCAGGATGGGTCCTCATAACCACCCTATTATCTTGAAATACTGTGTAGGGTTCTTTAGAACAGAGAGCCTGAATTTCACTGACTTCTGGCTGCAAGAAATGCTGTCTTCCATGTAAGATCTTGCAAAGAGGCTTTGTGTATAGGCTCAAAGGGTAGACCCATTAGTTTAGACAAGACCACATTCAATTCCCACGGAGGGGAAGGTGTACGAACTGGTGGAAATACTTTTCTTAAGCCCTCTAGAAAATCCTTAACCAGTGGCATTGTAAAGAATGATGCTTGAGAGGGTGATATTTGGTAAGCAGTAATGGCTGACAGGTATACCTTAATCGATGAAAACTGCAAACCTGATTTTGCAAGGTGAAGGAGGTAGGGTTGAATGACATCCTCCTGACCCAGAATTGGATTGGAGCCATTCTGGATACACCACATGTAGAATCTTTTCCACTTGAATGAATAAGAGCGCTGTGTTGAAGGTGTTTTGGACTCCTTTAGAATGTTCATGCATTCCTGCCAGAGACCTAGATGACCATATTGCAGGAATTCAGGAGCCATGCTGCCAAGCTCAGCGAGGGAAGGTTGGGATGAAATACCTTCCCCTCTAGTTTGTGGAGAAGATCCGGTCTACACTGAAGCCTCCTGTGAGGCTTTTCTGATAGGTGGAGGAGATCCGTGTACCACCATTGGTGAAGCCATTCTAGGGCTATTAGTATCATCCTGGTTTTGGCCCTGCAGAATTTGTTGATAATTGTGGGAATTAGAAGAATGGGTGGAAAAGCGTACAGAAATTTCTCTGACCAGTCTATCAACAGGGCATTCCCCTTTGTCCCTGGTCGGTAAAACCTGGATGCAAAGCTGCAGCATTTTTTGTTGTTTTCGTCGGCAAACAGGTCTATCTGAGGATACCCCCATTGTTGAAAAATGACTCTTACTACGTCGTCGTGAAGCACCCAGTAATGTGAGTCTGAGATGCTTTGGTTGAGGGAGTCCGCTTGTGTGTTCTGGACTCCTGGGAGGTGAACCGCTGCGATTGACAACCTCCTTGCTAGTAGCCAATGCCAGATGGTCTGCGACTCTCAAGATAGAGGGCGAGATCGTGTGCGCTATTGATAATAGTCTCTCCTCTGAAGGATATATTTTTGTGAGGTTTGTATCCAGTGTTGCTCCTAATTAGTGGAGCCTCTGGGTTGGAGTCAGTATAGACCTTTGTAGATTTACTTGAAGGCTGAGATTCTTGAAGGTATATAAGCTGATCTTGAAATGTTGCATTGTCTGAATTGAAGTGTTGCTTTTCAGTAGCCAATCGTCGAGGTATGGGTAAAGAAATACCTTTTACTTCCTCAGGTGTGCTGCTACTACTGCTACACACTTGGAAAACGTGCGAGGGGCTGACTTTAGACCAAAGGGTGGTACCCTGTACTGGTAGTGGTGGGATGCAACTAGAAGCAGAGGAATTTGCGGTGTTTCACTGCTACTGTGATGTGAAGATATGCATCCTGTGGATCTATGGAACACATCCAGTCCCCTTGATGGAGTTGGGGGATGATTTGATGAAGGGCAAGCATTCTGAATTTTTATTTGTGAATGTACTTGTTGAGATGTCTCAGATCTAAAATGGGACTCAAGTCTCTGTTTGGGCCTTTTTTCTGTACCAGGAAATAGCGACAGTACACCCCTTTTCTTCTTTGTGAAAGTGGATCTTCCTCAATAGCTCTTTTTCGTAGCAGAGTGAGAACCTCGTCGTACAAGAGAGGTTGTTGATGACAAGCTGTTTTGTTGGTTGTACTGGAGGAGGAGGTGATTTGAAACCGAGAGTATCCATTTTCGACAATATTTATAACCCATTTGTCTTTGGTTATGGAGCACCACTCGCTTATATAATTTGTGATACTTCCCCGCCCCCCCACCCCCCCTCACCACCACTGAGTGGGTGACAGGATCAGGGGGAGTAATTCCTCATTGTTTCCCTGATGTTTTAGCTGTAGACTGATTTTGTCTGTTTGCTCCTTGTTTGTTTTCGGGACTGGTGGAAAGGTCTTACTTGTCTTTGCTGTTGTCTTGGGCCCAGTGAGGGGTTTGAATCCTCTGCTGGTATAGACTTCTGTTTTAAGGTCTATATCGTCTGCGGTATTCCTGGGGCTTTTCTAGGCCCACGGCTTTGAGTGTATCCAGTCTGGACTTCATTTAGTTAAATTCTTCGTCTGTGTGGAACCCAAATAGAGAATCTCCAGTGAATAGGAGATTCATGATGCAATGTTGTGCCTCTGGCTTGAGGCCTGTTAGGCGGAGCCAAGATCTTCTTGCACATATATCATGTGCATACCCATGTGCAGCTAGATCCACGCTGTCTGCATCAACACTAAACTAGATTGGCTACTAGACCTCCTTCCTGTTAGATTTCTTGGAAATCCTGTCTGTCTTCTCTAGGCAGTTAGTCAATAAATCTGGTTAGCAAATCCCAAAGAGATCGGTCTTATCTTCCTAAAAGTGCAGATGCATTAGATACCTTCATAAAAGAAGCAAAGGTAACACACATTTTTCTCACCAATAAGTCCAGATGCTTGCTTTCCTTATCTGGAGGAACTGTTGATAACGAAGCCACTGAATGAGTTTTCCTGGCTGCAGCTAGAATGACAGAGTCCAGTGAAGGATCGGATCTGAGAAATAATGGGTCCTGATCTCGGGCCTTATATGTCTTTAGAATTCTTGCTGTGTGAGGAATGTATCCATTACTGGAGGCTAAAGTCCTGGAACCAGAGGAAGGAGCAGTCTTGAAGAAGAGCGATGGTGCAGCATTTCAAATATTACAGATGATGACACTGTAAGTTCAGGAAGGTCTAGATTACGCTTATGAGCTCTTCTGACCAACATTTCATTGAAGGTGTTTATGTCATCCACCGGAGAGACCCTCACCGGAGGAGTGTCTTAACGTGGGTTAACAGTTTTCAATGGAAGACACAAGATGCAGTAGACCAGGAAGGTGATCTGTGTCTTTGGTGATGGGTTTGAGAGCTTCAAGACCAGGAAAATGAAGGTGATCTTGGTCTGGATGTTTGTGACAATCTACTCCTTGTGTGTGACTGAGGAGTGCTGTGCCTTTTTTGTGTTGCGGTCTGGCTTACAGAAGATGGTGCTGTCGCCCGCTTGGTTGGAGATGTTGGTGATGGCTTCCTTGGAAGGGGTCTTGAGGGAGAATACACCCAAGAGTATTGTGAGTCCAGAGATGGATGGGCCGGGCTCTTGTTAAGACTCTCCAACCATCTTGGTGGCAAATTTATAGGTGAGACTTGACCTCCTGAATGGGACAAAGCTCTCGAGGATACCAGAGACAACCTACTTTGTATGGCTGTTGTAGGGTCATATCTTTGAGGCACCAACGTCGTTAAAGAACCAGTAGGTGAAGTTGTCCTTGCCGACAGATGATGCGCAGCGGTTGATCGACGTTGTGGAGAATGTGAACGGTCTTGTTTCGACGTCAAAGTTTGTTTTGACGTTGACCGAACAGGTGAGGTGTGTCTCGAGGTTGAATGATGCTGCACTGTCGTGGGCTGAGAACGCTCACATCTTGACATTGACTGCCTTGACCCGGAGTGTGATGCCACCGGTGATGTGTGTCTCGATGTTGAGCAGCGCTTCATTACCGTCGACAGAGAAACATATCTTTGCCTTGCCGTCAATTTGTGTGATGATGTGGTCCTCGATATTTACTGCTTCAACGTCAATGGGTCATGGTGTGCCCTCGATGGAATATCAGCATGCCAGTGCTGGCTCAACGTTGAGCGGTGGGTGACCGCCGACGGGTACTTATCTTTTGAAGTAGATTGTGTGGTTTTCAACATCATGTCCCTTGGCATCACGTGTGTCGCCGATGACGGAGGAGTGCTTCTCGACGTCGGTTGGAGATGTTGATGCGACAACAGAACTGATGACAGTGAACAAACAGGTATTTTCCAACCTGCTGAGGTAGATCTTGCTACTCGTTTGTTCATTTCACTTTTTTCTCTGGAGACCTTCTTACAAAGAGAGGTGGATATTGTCTTCTCTCTCTCTTGCAGGCCATGAAGCCAAATCCTTTCTCTGCCCTTCAATGTTCTTTTTGAAAGATTCTGCCAGTGACAGCAAGTCTCAGGACAGTGACTTTGAGGCAGGCACACTATGCAGACTTAGTGTGGATTAGTCGGAGCCTACTTTTTGCCACAAGCAGGGCATTTGACAAAAAGGGATGGTATTTTGTCAGAAAAAAATATGTTATTTTACTCAGAAAATGAAAAAGACGTAGAGCAAAATGTGGAAAGAGGAGTATAAACAGAATTTTTCCGGTAAAAAATTTCAGAAAATGAGAGCTCAATGCTCCAGGATCCTAACAGAAGGAGCCGGAAAAAAGAACTGACCTAACTGTAGCCCAGCTGTCACCTCACTCTCACTTCTGAGGCATGGTGGAGGTTCTCAGGGCCTAAAAGGTAGGGCGCCAGTTTTTTTGGTTCTGCTATGTTAATTTCAACGCACCCTATTGGCTAATAATGCCTTTGTATTTTCACTGAAGTTTCTCTCTCTAACATAATGCTAATACTTTCTATGCTCTCTTCTCTAGTTACAGAAATGTTTTAACTCTAGCTGAAGAGTTCTATTAAAGAAAAACTTTACAAACATAGGGCATTTTTAGCCTGTTTGTCAACATAGACTGCATGACTGCTTATAAATGTATAGGACATATATGTAATACATTCTCTACACTATTGTTACTCTTATATATACATTTAAGGTATATACATTTGTGTTTATATATGCTCTGGGGTCCCTGCATGTGGGTGGGAATATTCAGTGCTTATGACTATTGATGAGGATCTCCTGGAAGAGAAGAACCATTATACGGAGACGTCCACGTTCTTAGGGATAATCCTTTTCAACTAAATAGGGAGCACCTAACTAGTTTGTAGGTTGTTGAAGCTTGAACTCCTAAAAGGACTTTTTCCCATTTGTTCCATCACTGTTTCCATTATTCAACATGGCTAACGCCAGAGACATTTCAGAAAATGTCAGACACGCATTAACACAACATCTAGTAGCCCATGGCTTAACAGACGAGGGCGGGGATGTCACATTTATTGCGGAAGCTCATGAAGCCTACCAAACAGAAACATTCTATTCCTGGGTCACCTTTCCAGAAGAGGACACTACAACATACACATTTCACACATGCCACATTGCAAACGTACCACAGCGGTACTGAGCATATCAGTAGCTAGAGATACCCCTTTCCTATCAAGAACATCAAAATTGGTTCAGTGGCGCCCTACCACATGTAATACAACCCGTGACATTAGGTCTCTTAAGTAATGATGGACCAACGTGGCCCATGTTTGTCACATACACATCCTGGTGTACAGGCGCTACAAATAGCTGAAATACGTGCACTTTGTAATGAGCTAGTACAGCTTTACCGATGATTAGTACAATTTGCTATGCGGACCCTGAACACCACCCAAGCCTGGGCTGCACCAGCTGGTCACCAATTGGCCGTTACTGGGATTAATCCACAAACAATACATTCTATCCTGGGCAAAGCACCCACAGAATGCAAAAAGATTACATTCTGGATAGCACAAAAAAACAAACAGCTGGAAGCAGTGTTTCCCCATATGGGAGACCAAGATAAACATAGAATTCTCACAATGGCCTTGCCATTTGAAATGGTTCCCTCAGTGGATGACAGCACCACATGGGGTACAGTCTTCGCTGCAATTTACACTATCACGCATGGTAACCTAACACTTGTCAATTTACCGGAAGTGTTAAAACAAATTCAAAATGGGCACTGGGCTGCTCCAGCCCTAGATTTGGGGCTGAAACTGATGCATAACTTAGACGCAGTCTCCCCAATAATACTGAGTAACATTAAAGGGGAATCGGTAGCGTTGACTATATGCCATTGGCTCCGGGAGATTCCACAGCTGGAACAGGAGCGTCAACTACCAAAGATTATTTCTGACACCTATACTAGTATAGGACAGTATAGCTTGGGAGTCAAGCCAAAAAAGCCTGAAATTCAGGGTACAACCCCTAAGGAAGGTACTAAACAAGTGCAAAAGGGTTCTAAAAAAATGCTGGGATAATCACAATCAAAATAAAGACAGACGAAGTTGGAGAGCAGACTCTAAGCATCCGGAGAGCTCTGAAAGGAGATATAATCTCAGAAATCGAGAAACGTTAAAGGCTCCTGACAAATATAGTGATTCACGTCCCTCTTGTTCCTTTCAGGGCTCATCAGATAGACGTAGTGAGAGTGGGCTAGTCAGGGTGACGTCCTGACTACATGAAACAGAAGCAAGAGTTACAGCAGTCTTCAGACAAGAAGACAAATTCCCACAAAGAAACCCACAATTTAAAAAGGAAAAGGTGGCAGCAATTTAAAAATGCCAGCAAACCTGAGAACATTGCTGAAGAACAAGACGTGGGCAGTAACCCTGATGGACAGCGTGGCGGAAGTCACAATATGTCGCCAGAGTCTGAAAGATCACCTGAATGCGACAGCAACTAACGACTTTCTTGCAGTCGAGACTGCGGACGGGCATGTTCTCCCACCAGACAGGGTTTATGATTTAAATATCCAGATTGAGGGAGATATAGAGCGCACCATTAGTGTAATATTCTTGGATTAACTTAATTCCTATTTCCTATTGGCAGAAAGAGACTGTCTGTAAGCTTCCTTCTCAGATCTTGCTCCGGAAGCAGTAAAATAAACCTACTCTGTTGAATGGGCTTTGGCGCACGCACCTGCGCTATATTGCAACCACTAAGGGTGGGATAGAGATTTTCCCTACCATGTAATACCTACTAGGTCCACACCCCAGCCTCAGCCGCAATATCCTGTTAAACACCAGGCTAAAGCTCCAGTGAGAGAGATCCTCACACAGCTCAAGTACCAGGAAGTAATAGAGCCCTGTGGCTCTGCAATGAATAACCCGTTATTCCCCATTGCAAAACCATACCATTCATATAGAATAGTCTTAAATTACAGACACCTAAACAATTACACACGCACATATGGAATAAAAAATTCAGACAGCGCTGTACTAATTAGCAACGTAATGCATAAAAAAATACAAAACAACCTTGGATATTTCCAAGGTTTTTTTGTGCCAAAACTTTGCGCATGAAAGTCGGGACCTAAGTGCATTCTCATTTGGCTCACAAAAACGCTTCTGTCGTTTGCCCCAGGGCTATAAGCACAGCCCAGGGTTATTCTCAGCTTGTGCAACATCAATAGTACATATTGATCCAGAGGCGTTGTCCTATGTAGATGACATCTATCTCACAGATGACAATCTCAACATTCATCTTGCCAGGGTTGATCAGATAGTTTTAGGATTCACAGCCCTTGGCTACAAATTCAATTTCAAGAAAACTAAAATAGCCTTTCTCGGTGTATTGTTCCTGGGATACAAGCTCAAACGAGGGCAAGAGCCTGGTCCTGCACTTTTTAGAAAACTTGTGCTTATCTTCAACCACTGAACACAATCAAGAAACTACAGTCTTTACTTGGTTTCTTTAACTTTGGCAGAACATATGTTCCTAATTATGCACAACGCATCAAACCGCTCTATGATTTAATTTGCCCAGATTTCTCAGGCAGACACTGGACAGCTGAACACACGCTCATCCTTAGAGGATTGCGGCAAGACATGGTAGAAGCAAAATGCTTACACACACACACGGGACAGTTTTACAACTATGGTCATCAGAATAGTTGCTGGTGCCATCGTGTTCACCTATGTCACCTTTAATGAGGGCGACACAGTGCCCCATGGCATACAAATCACATTTATATTCAAATGCAGAACAATGCTTTGCACCCACAGAAAACATTCTGACTGCTGTACAGATGGCTGTCATCAAGCAGAGGCCACTAGCCCAAGGGAAACGCATTACTGTTGTTACCCGGGTGCCGGCTTCAGAGGCAGTCACCAAAGCAAGCGTTCCTAATGCTAAAGCACTACATCCACATTGGATTTCAATGGGCAACTTCCCTGACTGCCACTGATGTTAATTACATCTTTGAGCCAAAACTTGAGACACAAGAATTTCTCCAATACGAACAGGAGTAGCCTGCACCTCTAGACATCTTGCCACTTGACAGATATTGTACTGTCATTTACACTGATGGTTCAACACAACCAGCTGGAGGTACAAAACATCAATACTCAGCCACTTGCGCAGCCGTGAGCTGAGTGATAAAGGATGGTGTATTCCACCCTCAGAATATCTCCACGCAGACCGTGGGGGACTGCACAGCACAGTAAGCTGAGCTTAAAGCTCTTATCCTGGAACTGGAACATACAGATCCACAACAGCTCACATTGATTGTGTGTGATTCGTACTATTGTGTCCAGTCCTACGATGATTATCTTAATCAATGGCAGTTGAACAGGTTCAGAGACTCAAAGGGGAACACCATAAAACACAGAACTCTGTGGGGGAGGGTGGCTGATCTTAAGGATAGGCTACTGATGCTCATGTAGTACATACATTAGGCCACCAACGTGTAGGAGTATAAGTTATTGGAAACACCTTGGCTGGTGAAGCAGCCAAAAACGCAGTAACTACAGCTTCTGTTGCTGCAGTGACTTGTTCTCACACAAGACTGGATAATGAAATTCTGGCTGCAGTGAAAGCTTCGGCTGAAGGCAGGCATTTTCCAAAAGCATACCCTACTAAGTATTCTTATCATAGAAGTGCTCATAATGTTGCCTTTGCGACAATTCCTGGGGTTGGAGACTGAGTGATCCCCAAACAAGACCAGAGATTAGATCTCATCAAAGCAGTGCATGAGGGTGTTGCATCTGCTCATGCTGGTGTTGAGGCCACAATATTACTCTTACAGAAACGCTTCTGGTGGCCAGGTCTACACAAACAGACCAAGCAATATGTCTTTTGCTGTGACATTTACCAGCAAATTAAGGACTCAAACATAAAAACGCCCACCACAGACATCCCTCTTAGTGGCTAATAGGCCACTACAATGTATGTTCCTGGACCACTGTGGTCCCTTACAACCTGATGGTGCATACAAATATATCTTAGTCGCTGTTGATTCTTGTTCTAGATTCCTGTGGGTGTGGCCACAGCGGTCGGCTGACGCTCGACCTGTTATAAAAGACTTGCTGGTCTTTATTGGTATATATGTGATTGCAGCATTCCACACGGACCAGGGCCCTCCTTTTGCCTCTAGGGCATTCAGGGACACCATGAGGACAATGGTTGTTGAACTCCATTACTTTTTCTAGATCATCCAGAGGGTAATTCTGTTGTGGAGAGGAGGAATTGTGACCTAGAGCATTCCTTAGCAGCTAGAGTATTAGGTTAAGGCTGCAATTGGCTTCATCACCTATATAGATTCCACAGAGCACTTAATAATCTGCCAAGATGTTCCTTGGGAGGACGCACTCCTTATGAGGTCCTCTTTGGGATACCAATGTATATCGCAGATCTAGATGGCCCTGGTATGGTGGCAGCAGACACACCTTTTGACATAAATGAACGTATCACTGTCTTACGGGAGCTTTAAAAATTATGTGATAATTCATCACCACTGCTGCTACATTAGGAATAAGGGATTTGCCAACAACTTCTACAGGCTGAATTCCTAAAGTTGGGGATCTAATTTGTGAGAAGATTGCTGTGAAGAAGGAATTTGACCCATCCTACAGAGCATTGATTCCAGTCCTGGGAATACAAGGCACCAGAACTGTCATTCTATCACCGCTGTCAGGTTCCAAAGGGTATAGATTTGTCTCCATCGACAACATCAAACTGCATAATGTGGCTGATCCTGCACAGTAGACCCAAAGGTCCCTTGGGTAGTCCCCAGTTCCCTCTCACTACCAACAGCATACCCCTCTTCAAAGAATAAACAACACTTCTGAATACACCAGCATGTACAACGATGCAACAAGTGTCTCCTCGAGCATGGGGAGGACGGAGAATGAGCTTCTGCTGATTCTTGTTACCACTTCACCAACAAGAACTGTCAAGATGTGGCTTTTTTCAATTCCAATGCAACACAAACTGAAGACACTGTCTACTATGAACCCCCATTCCAAGTGGATCCATCCACCAGTAATACACAGACTCCTGTGTTTGAAGAGACTGCTTCTGGTTACTTCATTGACCAAGATGACTTCTCTACAACTTCATCTGCATCTGCAATTGAGACAGTTTAAAAAACACGTAAGCTGTACATATGACTTAAAAATAATTAGTTGGTTTATTCATGGTATTATCTGTGAATATTTCTGATATTGCTTGCCTTTCTCTTATGGACTAGTTTTGACACTGTTTTTTTTTCTTTTGAGAAATGGTCATTATCTTCCTGAAAGCTCTTCTGTCGAGCCAGTGGATGATGTTTTAACACCATATCTTTCCTCACATAAGGTCCTGAGAGACTTGTCCCTTGTGAACATTTCAGCAGTGTCAATTGCAGATGGGATTGCTTGGGATAAAGATCCTTTTGATATGTACGGGCCTACAGTTTATCCAAATTCCATATGTATTGAAAATTTCGATGACTGATGTTATTTCTCCTGGTGTTGTTTCTGATGACACAGATGTGCAAACAGTTGACTCTATGCTTGCTGAGCTGCAGGATTACACTGTATTTAAAAGTGATGATGTATACATGAACACAGCAAATTATGGCAAAATGTTCTGCTATAATCATTGGGACATTACTATCTGAATCGAGCAACTAGAGATAGATCTGTATCCAATTACACACGGCGGGAACACTGTTCAACACCACCTGAGGGAAGTCCTAAAACATATATGGACAAATTTGCATACTTTTCTGGACATGACACTACAAGTGTAGTGTCATAGTATTTCAAATTACCACCTTCCAAAATGTGAAAGATTTTGCTAACTGACACCAAATTGTCGTACTCTAGAGTCCATGCGTAAGGCTGCCAGAAATCACCTTTCACTGTTTTGGGTTTTGGTGAGGTACTGCTTGTGAGCCAGGAGAGTTGGGCCGACAGTTGCAACCTGTTGTAGGAATGGCTTAGTCTCCTACAAAAAAAAGTGCTGTCATCCCTAAACCAGCAGTTTCACCTAGGAGCAAAGGTCCAACTACAACAGTGGAGATGCTCTATATCAGAGAGGCATTGGGGCATCAGTTGCAGACTTGCTTTGCGTGGTTACTCAGAGGAACAGAGATACCCTGGATTGGACACTGCATGTATTAACAACAGACTCACTTGGAGTTATTACTTAGGGATGAACCCTGGATCGAGCATACACTGTATGTTTCAGCTGCAGACTCTTTGTGCAGTTACTCAGAGGGCCAGAGGTGCCCTCGATTGGAAAGACACTGTTGTGTCTGAGCTGCAGACTCGCTTTGTGTGGTTACTCAGGGAAGCAGAGATGCCTTGGACAGAAGAGACAATGTACATCTGGTACAATAGCTCTGTGTTTACAAAGGGGAGCAGATAAGTTGTTTCAAAGTCTCACAACAGCTACATGTTCTTTTTGTGGTTGCAGATGCAGAATTTCTTAATGCTGATGCTTAGCTGAAAGAGGGACTTCTGTTGAGGGGATGGTGGTGAAAAGGGAAACATATTTCAACCCGTAAAGACACCTGGCTGCACAAACTACTACCCAGGTGAAGGGACAATTTACGTTTGACACACTTCTGTGCCTTTACAATGGCCTCATCAGCCGCCCATTAAAATACCTTCCAAATGAACTAGTTACTTACCTTCACTAATGCCTTTTCTGGTAGGAACTCGATGGACCCACAGATTTTTTACCTTAGAATAGTCCCCAGGCATCAGATTGGATGTGGAAAATCTTTAGCAGTACATCTGCATGCCAGAAGGTGGCACAGATTTGCTTCACGCCAATGTCATCCACACCAGAAATAAAGGTGTGCAGTATCTTATAAGGCGTCACCCCAGCCAACTGACTTCACTATCTTTACATTACTATTTTCATGACAGAAGCACAGAACCATGTCAGAAGACTGAAAGACCACAGTGAGGACACAAAGGTCCTACAGGGACCGTTTTCGGAAGAGAAACCGGTTGGTAGAATATGGAAGATATGATGGTTGGTAAGGAATCTGCAGCTAGTCTCTACCAGATAAGGCGTTACCGAAGGTAAGTAAATTGTTCATCTGGTAAGGACTTCTAGCCGTAGATTAATTACCTTAGAATAGATACCACAATAATGCCTCCCCAGAGGAGAGTCTACGAACTGACTCAGACCAAAAAGTCCTGATGGACCGAAGGGGCAAAGTGCCCGTCATTATGCACCTGCCTGTCCAGGAAGGAGTGTTTGGTAAACTTGTGCAAGAATGCCGATTTTGTAGCCTGACGGATGTCCAGGGCTGGAGGTCGCTTCTGGCCAGTGGGAAGCAGATCTTAATGCAGAGTACAATCCATCTGGAGATGGCCCGTTTGTGCACTGATTTCCCCTTCATTGTTCTAGTGCAGCGGTTCCCATCCTAGGGTCCGCAGCCACCCAGGGATCCGTGACCACATTCCCTGGGGGTCCGCTGGCCTGGGCCAGCAGGATGGCCCTTCTCCAGCTGAGGCCTCTGTCAGAATTATTATTTTGTTTTAAATATTTATCTCTTCCTTTGTGCAGCAGTTTTAAAGGCACTGTAAAAGCCATTGTTCCGGCAAAAATAAAAGCATCAAGAGTACTCTGGTGATTACTGTACCTGCTGGAGAGAGATCGAGTGGCATTTTGACTCATCTAAGATAGCGCAGATGGTTAATATGCCTGCTGCAAAGAACGTGTATCATGCAAAGAACAGTATTTTATGTGCATTGCACAATGGATACTACTTTTGTTACAGAGATTCTTTTGTTACTGAGCAGTTCATAAGTTACAATCGTTGTCTAGCACAGTGAGCTATAAACTGCCATCAAAGAGCTGCTTGCAAACTTCATGGCACAAATTAGAAAGTTATGGTTTTTTTTCACCCAGTCTTTCTTTTTCCTAATGCTGCTTAAAAATGGTTTGCTTGCATAGGAACACATTCTCATTATTAAAGTCAATGCAAACCACTGTGTTATGTTCTGAATCCTAAATCTTTGCTTTTCCAGACCAAGCACTCTGAGAAAATGCCTACCAGTGTGGATGACATGTGAATCCTACACCTTTTAGTCCCTGTAAAGAGCTCTGACACCCTACACTGGAATGAGAGTTGGTATAAAAATTAAACGTGACTGAAAAGTTATGGAGAGGAGAGAGGCTCTTATGGTTTTACTTCCTTTCCCCACCACATAATTATGTGAAAAAAAATTCTTTGATCTTAGGTACCTAAAAAATAAAAAGAGAAATGTGGAATCTGACCTGAGGATTCAGCTTTCCTAAATAAAACCAAACATTGAAAGTTAGTCTGTGAGATGCAGTGCCAAGCTTCTGATTAAAATCTTTCGATTTTGGCATATTGTTTTAATATAAAATAATTATATCATTAGTAATTTGAGTATTTGTTTGGTGTGTACTTATGTGTGTATTTTTTTAGAATTACTGTTCTAATGTTTGAAATTTAAATCGTACAAATTGCTTGAGGGTCCCCGGCTTCCAGTAATGATTCAGTGGGGGTCCTTAGGAGTCAAAAGGTTGGGAACCACTGCTCTAGTGAACCCAACAAAGAGCTGATCGTCCAGCCGGGGTTCATAGGTGTTCTCGATGTAGACAAAGCTTGGTATGACCTCCCACTTCATATTGGAGCCTCGTCCACTCTTCTTGAATTCAGCAAGAAGCTTAAGACTTGGCTTTTCAAATAATCAACCTATTATACGAAGGGCAAGACGTACACCTGCCCAGTACCAGAATAACCTTGCGGGAGATAGTGCACATTACAAATATACATAACATAATAAGACAAAGAGCTCAAAAAGCCCCCAAACCATCCTCAATGAGACCTTAGACTGAGCCTGAATCTGTCCTGAATGTCCCAAGCTCTTTGTTGTGGTGGAAAGGCCTCAAACGCCACTGTGTCTAGGATAGACCCTATGAAGTAAATCCTCTGCGAAGGGCTCAGGTGATATTTTGGCTCACTGATGGACAACAAAAAGAAGTCAAGAGGATATCCATTGTCTGGAAGTGGTCTCCTACTGACTGGAACAAGCCTTTACAGCTAGTCATTGAGGTACCATTGCCATCATTTTCATGAACGATTGAGGGGCCAATGTAAGGCTGAAGGCAAATTGGAATTTGTCTGACCACACAGTGAACTGCAGCCATCATCTGTAGGACTGAGGGCAGGTAAATGAAGATGTGTCATGCCCATCCATGAACACCATCCAGTCTCCAGGATAGATAGTAGAGAGGTTTTGTGACAAAGTGGGCATTTTGAACTTGCCCTTTTCCAACAAAAGGTATTCATTGCCAAGAGGTTCTCTTTAGGCATGAGAGATCTGCTCTCTTCCGGCACCAGGAAGTTGTGTGAGTAGCATCCCTTTCACCTCTCTGAGTCTGGCATCCATTCTATGGCAGCCTTAGCCAGCAGGAGGTTGAAGTCCCTTTAAACAATGGAAATCCCATTGGTCAAGTCAGCCTTTTCTTCATCAAGTCTAGATCTGCTAAAGGGTATGTTCATAAATTGACACCATGATGTCTTCCGAAAATCCCATTGCTTGCATCCATTTGTGTCATCTGAGCACTACACTGTTGCGGATAGCGGGCCTGTCCAATCTGTGGTGTCCGTGCCAGCATGCAGTACATATTTCGAGACATCCTGTCCATCCTGAATCGCTTGGACAAGAGACTCCATGAGGTCTTCTAGGAAAGGTGGCAAAATCTTACTGACCATGACCCACAAAGCATGGATTTACCTGCCCAGAAGGCTCACCACATCCAAGGTTAGTTGACAAAAACATCTTTTTACCAAAGACATTAATGTGCCTTGATTCCCTGTCACTGATTTTTGAGCGGAGGACATCTGAATTCACCTTAGCGGATGATCGCAGTACAAGGCTTTCAGGTATAGGGTGTTTTGTTGACAGTGGCCGGACTGTGTCGCTTGTCCACAAATCGACTGACAGGAGGAGTCAAGCATGGTTTAGACCAAGTGGACATATGGGTCTCGGTGACTGCCTTTAATAGAGGCTCCGACAAAGCCAGTCCGGAATGGAGGATTGCAGTCTGCAAGTTGGCTTTGGTTTCAATCACAGAAAGTTGTAAAATCTAGCCCTTATGCTGTTGTGTGCACCAAATATTCAAAGAAGGTGCTTTCTTCCATTGGTGGACCCAGTGATAAATCCAGCTCAGTCTTTGGGGAGGTGAGTAACCCATTGGGGAGAGCAGATTGTCTACCTCCTTGTACAATCTGTGTCATGGGGAACGTTTTGTAGGTTCTGGACACCGTTATAACTGACCCAAATAGGACCCCCAGCCTCAATCAATCAGGGGATTTGTAAAGCGCACTACTCACCTGTGAGGGTCTCAAGGGGCTGAGGGGGGAAGGGGGAGAAGGTGGAGGGTGCTGCTACTGCTCGAACAGCCAGGTCTTGAGAGGTTTCCTGAAGGTAAGGAGGTCTTTGGTCTGGCGCAGGTGGGTGGGAAGAGTGTTCCATGTTTTGGCGGCGAGGTGTGAAAATAATCTATCACCGGTTGTAGTTCTGTGGACGTGTGGGACGGTTGCGAGGGCGAGGTCAGCGGAGCAGAGATGCCGGGTCAGGGTGTAGAAGGCGAGTCGTTTGTTGAAGTATTCTGGTCCGGGAGGGCCTGCTGGCATAAGTTTGACTGCAAGTCTCTGCGACCCTGATGACAGCATCTGAAAGATCAGGAGCAGGGCCTCTCAGAAGGCTACAATGGCTCTTAGGAAGTCCTGGGGAATTAAGTACGCAACAAGGCCAACTGTGGCACCAGACGCAATTAAAAAAACACTGCGTGGGGAAGTGGGAGGCGATGGGGAGATGAGGAGGAGGGGCCCATCGAGTGTAGCCTGATTTCAAGCAGTAGGATGGGGTCTTGCTTTGCTTTTTTGTGCTAATTGTGCCTTTTTCGCCTGACCTGAAGACTTCGAGAGCGAGCAGGACTTCAAACAGAACCAGGAGCGAGTGAAGGCCAATGAACAGGAGTAGGACTGAGGCTGCTCTTTCAAACATGACCTCTTCTTATGCTCAGCAACAGTTTCCCCTCTCGCTTTCTGATCACTTTTTGGTGGACGAAGGCACATTTCTCACAAGACTGAATCATGAGTGGGGCATAGACAGACATTTTGCGGGCTTGTAACTGACAGACTCTTCATGTAGGTGCAGCATGGCTAGAATCTGGACATCTTTGGAAAAGATATCTTTCTTCACACACGCTCCTAAAAGATTTTTGGAGTCGTCAGAGAATTGAGAAAAATGGAAGCAGAGATCTGTATCGAAAGGCGCAGAAATAAAGGAACTGATGTATGCATGTAAGGGTGGTGCCTACATACCGCCACTCTGTCACATGTGCAAAGTACGAGATAACAGGGGGGTCACACTGTGCCACGGGAGTCACTGCTGAGAGGATTTACAGGATCCCGTCTGGTTCCTGGGCTATTCCAAAGGTGAAGAATCTGTGTTTAGAAGTTTTCATCAAAAAACCTCTGTCTTAAGAGTACCAAAATTCCACTAGCATCGGTCTTATACTGTTATGTTCACAAAAGACCCTGTCCCACCAAGACCGCCTCTGTAGCTCATGTCTCATTTCTTGAATATCCTCTTCCTCGTAATGGCAAGTTATGAAATGTTTCAACCTCAGTAAATCGGAGGGACACTCTGTCTCAAATGTGATTTCATTCAGTTACATTGTAGCCCACATTGAGCACGTCACCTCACTGCCTTAAGTCACACTGAGATGTATTTTGATGCCACAAATCTCACCACTGACTCTGGTCAGCCAAGTTGAAAGGCCATCTCGGTATCACTTTTTATCCACAGACTACCCTCACTTATGTCAGTGTGGGCGACTGGTACTTCATCTTTTGCTGTAATGTCCTGTTGGCCCTTCTTTACACTCTGGTGCCTCCTTGCTACCGCCTCTGTCCACTGCCTCCTGTCAGTGAAGGGGATATGCCCCTTGGTAGAAAATTAGTTACTTACCTGTAACTGTAGTTCTCCAGTATTGGAATCTTTTATAGATTCACATGCTTGAATCCTTCCCAGTCGTCGAGATGGGAGCCCCTGGTACATCAAAACAGCAATATAGAAGCTACTGCAATGAGAAAAAGGCCCAAAGGCTTTCACTTTAGTAGCCTGTCCTTGTCTCTGAGTAAAAAGGACCAAAGCAATTCCCAGCCAATCAGGATTACCCTCCCTCTAGGACCCTCCTGTGAGAAGCTCCATTCCCTCAGAGTTTCCCAAGCACGAGTGCCAGAGTATCTGAAGAAGACAGGTAATGCAAGCTTCCCAGGGGAGGAGGGTAGGTCGCATGTGAATCTATGAAAGATTCCAATACTGGAGAACTACAGTTACAGGTAAGTAACTAATTTTCTCACTCCAGTTTTGGAACTTTCATAGATTCACATGCTTGAATCAGAATAGAAAGCAGTAATGAAGCACATTGTACAGTATATATCCATACATATACACACACTTACATATATATAGATATACATATACATATATATATATATATATATGGAAAATGTCACTTACCCAGTGTACATCTGTTCGTGGCATGAGACGCTGCAGATTCACATGCTGTGCATTATCCTGCCATCTAGTGTTGGGCTCTGAGTGTTACAAGTTGTTTTTCTTCGAAGAAGTCTTTTCGAGTCACGGGGCCAAGTGACTCCTCCCTTTCAGCTCCATTGCGCATGGGCGTCAACTCCATCTTATATAGTTTTCCCCGCAAAGGGTGAGGTAGGAGTTGGGAGTATACTAGAGGTGCCCATGCAATGGAGTAGTAATGTATGTACCTAATGTCTATTAAAATAATATTTATTTACAATTTTCATGCAACTAAAAACGGCTACAGGCTACCGGGGAGGTGAGAGGGCGCACGTGAATCAGCAGCGTCTCATGCCACGAACAGATGTACACTGGGTAAGTGACATTTTCCGTTCGGTGGCATGTGTAGCTGCAGATACACATGCTTTGCATAGGCTAGTAAGCAGTTATCTCCCCAAAAGCGGTGGTTCAGCCTGTAGGAGTTGAAGTTGTCTGAAATAATGTTCTTAATACAGCCTGCCCTACTGTGGCTTGTTGTGTTGCTAACACGTCTACACAGTAATGCTTAGTAAATGTATGAGGCGTAGACCAAGTGGCTGCCTTACAAATTTCTGTCATTGGTATATTCCCAAGAAAAGCCATTGTGGCGCCTTTCTTTCTAGTGGAATGTGCTCTTGGTGTAATAGGTAATTCTCTTTTTGCTTTAATGTAGCAAGTTTGAATACATTTAACTATCCATCTGGCAATGCCTTGTTTGGATTTAGGGTTACCTGCATGAGGTTTTTGGAAAGCTACAAACAATTGTTTTGTTTTACGAAATTGTTTCGTTCTGTCAATGTAATACATTAGTGCTCTTTTTATGTCTAACGTATGTAAGGCCCTTTCAGGCACTGAGTCTGGTTGTGGAAAGAAGACTGGGAGTTCCACAGTTTGGTTTAGATGGAATGGTGATATGACCTTTGGTTAGAATTTTGGATTTGTACGGAGAACCACTTTTTTGTTTATGTATTTGTATAAAGGGTTCTTGAATAGTAAATGCTTGTATTTCACTCACTCTTCTAAGTGATGTGATAGCTATTAGAAAGGCTACTTTCCAAGTTAGATATTGGATTTGACAAGAATGCATGGGTTCGAATGGTGGGCCCATGAGTCGTGTTAATCCAATATTAAGGTTCCACGAAGGTACTGGTGGTGTCAATCATGCACAGAAAAAGGCAGTTGCCTCAGTTCTTTTTTGTAGGCTTGTAACATGACATGAAGAAACATAACATTCGTTGTAGTACCAACATCGTTATCATTATTGCAACTTTTCCTAAGTCAATTCCACCGGGGAGGAGGGAGGGTTGCTTATGACTATCATGGAAATACCCCTAAGAGAGAACTGGAGTTACAGGTAAGAAACCATTCCTTCTCTCGTAGGGGATTTCCATGTATAGTCATAAGCACTGAATAGACTAGCAAGCCCATCCCCATAACCGCGGTGGAGTAGACAGAATAATACTGAAACCATAGATCATGCAAATAAATTCTTAAGAGAGGCCTGTCCGACCTGCGCATCTGCCCTAGCATCTGAATCAAGGCAGTAATGCTTAGTAAAGGTATGGTCCGACTTCCAAGTGGCCGCTTTGCATATTTCTGCCAAAGGAATATTTCTCATCAAAGCAGCGGTAGCTGCCTTCCCTCTAGTAGAATGGGCTTTTGGCCTGCCGTCAATAGATTTATTTGCTAACTGATAACAAAAAACTATACATGAAACAATCCACCTGGATAAGGATTGTTTAGACGTGGCCAACCCTGTTCTAACTGGGCCATAGTTAATAAAGAGCTGCTGTGATTTACGCAAGCATTTTGTCCTGTCCAAGTAAAATTTTAAAACCCTCTTTACGTCAAGAGAATGCAGGGTTCTCTCGGCAGGGGTAGTTGGATTTTGGAAGAAAGTCGGTAATGAAATGGTTTGGTTCACATGGAAGTCTGAAACAACTTTGGTAACAGTTTTGGATGTGTCCTCATCGCTACTTTCGAAGAATGAAAAACTGTATCGGGTTCTTGAGCGCAAAGGGCTTGGATCTCACTGACCCTACGAGCTGATGTGATTGCCACCAGAAAAGCTGCTTTCCACGTAAGATGTTGGAGTGATGCTTTATGGATCGGTTCAAACGGAGGTAGCATCAGACGTGAGAGGACAATATTCAGTTCCCATGGAGGAGATGGTCTCCTAATGGGAGGAAAGACCTTTTTCAAATCCTCCAGGAAGTCCTTTATGATTGGAATCCCAAAGAAAGAGGTTTGGGAGGGGCTCTTTCTATATGCCGTTAGAGCCGCAAGGTGAACTTTTATTGATGACAATTGCAATCCAGACTTCGCCAAAGCTAATAAGTATGGCAGAATAGTCTCCTCTCCGCAGGATACTGGGTCGACATTATTGTCCAAGCACCACACGCAGAACCTTTTCCACTTGCAGGCATAAGCTGTCCTTGTGGAAGGGCGCTTTGCTTCCTTTAGGATCTTCATGCAGTCCTGAGGTAGATTCAGGTGACCATATTGTACTAACTCAGGAGCCATGCTGGCAAATATAGCGATGAGAGATTGGGATGAGATATCTGGCTTCGGAACTTCGAGAGAAGGTCTGGGCGATAAGGTAGCTTGATGTGTGGCTTGAGTGACCAGTGAAGGAGGTCTGAAAACCACCACTGGCGTGGCCATTCTGGGGCAATTAGAATCATCTTGGCGTGAGCATTGGACAGCTTTAGGATGACTGCCAGTATCAGGGGAAGCGGTGGAAAGGCGTAAAGAAATGCTCCTGACCAGTTTATCCACAGGGCAATCCCCAGTGTTCCTGGATGGTAATATCTGGAGGCCACGTTTTGGCATTTTTTGTTTTCTGGGGTTGCGAATAGGTCTATAGAGGGGGTAGAAATGGTTGTCGACGGCGAACAATGTCTTTTCCTCGCCGGCGAACCACTCCTCGACGGCGAACATGTTGGCGCCGTTCCCTGTCTCGACGTCGACGCCCTTGACGTCGTCAGGGACCTGTGCCGTTTTTCAGCAGGTCTGGTAGGAGTTACAGAGGAAACAGGTTGAGCCCTGGTAGAAGCCTGACCTTCTCCTCGCTCTGTGGTGGAATGGCCACTTTTTCTCCTGTCCTCTTTCGCCTGAAGTCGGATTTTCTCTCTATCACGAAGAGTTCTTCTAGAGAAGGTTTTACAGATGTCACATGACTCCGGTTTGTGGCTGGATGGAAGACAAATTATGCAGACCCTATGTGGATCTGTTTTAGCCTTTTTTCTGCCACAAGAAGGACATCTGTCACAAAAAGCTTTGTGAGGTAGAGCTCAATGCTTCAGGGTCCTGTCAGAAGGAGCCGGAAAAAAGAACTGAGGCAACTGCCTTTTGCTGTGCATGATGGGATACAGGAAGCCTTTACTTTCTTAAAGGCACAGCTCTATTTACATTCTGTATAATGGCAGCCTATGGGCTACACTGCCCTGCATTGTTTTATTCTCATCAGAGGTGTAAATAAAGTATGAGAATGTACTTGTTATTACATTTCTAGAATAAATAGGTGTTTGAACTTGAATTTACACTAATATTGATTTTTCTTTTCAACAATTTGGCCTGTGTAGATGTTCACATAGGCTGCACAGTGTTATTCTTAAGTGTTTTTTTGACAAACCTTTTTTCAAAGGGTTGGTATTTGCACTTAAGAATATACTTCACATCAGTGCTCCGGGGTCCCCGCAGGCGCGCTGAATTATTCAGTGCTTATGACTATACATGGAAATCCCCTACGAGAGAATGGTGATATGAGCTTTGGTAAGAATTTTGGATTTGTACAGAGAACCACTTTATGTTTATGTATTTGTATAAAGGGTTCTTGAATAGTAAATGCTTGTATTTCACTCACTCTTCTAAGTGATGTGATAGCTATTAGAAAGGCTAATTTCCAAGTAAGATATTGGATTTGACAAGAATGCATGGGTTCGAATGGTGGGCCCATGAGTCGTGTTAATACAATATTAAGGTTCCACGAAGGTACTGGTGGTGTCCTTGGGGGTATGATTCTTTTTAGTCCCTCCATAAATGCTTTAAAGACTGGGATTCTAAAAAGTGGTGTTGCATGTGTAATCTGCAAATAGGCAGATATTGCAGTGAGATGGATTTTAATGGAAGAGAATGCTAGATTAGACTTTTGCAAGTGTAATAAATAACTTACAATGTCCTTTGTGGCGGCATGTAGTGGTAGAATTTGATTAGTGTGGCAGTAGCAAACAAATCTTTTCCATTTGTTTGCGTAACAGTGTCTTGTAGGTTTTCTCGCTTGTTTAATGACCTCCATACATTCTTGTGGAAGGTTTAAATGTCCGAATTCTAAGACTTCAGGAGCCAGATTGCTAGATTGAGCGATGCTGGATTCGGGTGTCTGATCTGTTGTTTGTGTTGTGTTAACAGATATGGTCTGTTTGGTAGTTTGATGTGGGGTACTACTGATAAGTCCAACAGTGTTGTGTACCACGGTTGGTGAGCCCAGGTTGGTGCTATTAGTATTAGTTTGTCTTGACTCAGTTTGTTGACGAGATAAGGAATGAGTGGGAGAGGGGGGGAAAAGCGTAAGCAAATATCCCTGACCAACTGATCCATAGAGCATTGCCCTTGGACTGAGGGTGTGGGTACCTGGACGCGAAGTTTTGCCATTTTGCGTTTTCTTTTGTTGCAAATAGGTTATGTTTGGTGTTCCCCAGCGGTGGAAGTGATCCTGTAGGATTTCGGGATGAATTTCTCATTCATGAGTTTGCTGGTGATCTCGACTGAGATTGTCAGCTAATTGATTCTGAATGCCTGGTATGTATTGCGCTATTAGGCGAATGTTGTTGTGAATTGCCCAATGCCAAATCTTTTGTGCTAAGAGACACAGCTGTGACAAGTGCATCCCCCCGTTTGTTGAGATAATACATTGTTGTCATATTGTCTGTTTTGACAAGAATGTGTTTGTGGACTATTAGTGGTTGAAACGCTTTTAATGCTAGAAATACCGCTAGCAGTTCCAAGTGATTTATGTGAAGTAGTTTTTGTTGATTGTCCCATTGACCTTGTATGCTGTGATGGTTGAGGTGTGCCCCCCACCCAACCATGGAAGCATCTGTTGTGATAATAGCGTAAGGCACTAGGTCTTGGAATTGCCGCCCTTTGTTTAAATTTATAGTGTTCCACCATTGACGCGAGGAGTGTGTTTGGCGGTTTATCAATACTAGATCTTGTAGTTGACCCTGTGCTTGCGTCCATTGTTTTGTTAGGCACTGTTGTAAGGCCTGCATGTGTAATCTTGCGTTTGGGACAATGGCTATGTGTAAGGAAATGCCTCCTTGGCATGGTTACCCCCTGACTTTTTGCCTTTGCTGATGCCAAGTTATGATTTGAAAGTGTGCTGAGGCCTGCTAACCAGGCCCCAGCACCCGTGTTCTTTCCCTAACCTGTACCTTTGTTTCCACAATTGGCACACCCTGGCATCCAGGTAAGTCCCTTGTAACTGGTACCCCTGGCACCAAGGGCCCTGATGCCAGGGAAGGTCTCTAAGGGCTGCAGCATGCCTTATGCCACCCTCGAGACCCCTCACTCACCACAGACACACTGCTTGCCAGCTTGTGTGTGCTGGTGGGGAGAAAATGACTAAGTCGACATGGCACTCCCCTCAGGGTGCCATGCCAACCTCACACTGCCTATAGGTATAGGTAAGTCACCCCTCTAGCAGGCCTTCAGGCCCTAAGGCAGGGAGCACTCTACCATAGGTGAGGGCATAGGTGCATGAGCACTATGCCCCTACAGTGTCTAAGCAAAGACTTAGACATTGTAACTGCAGGGTAGCCATAAGAGTATATGGTCTGGGAGTCTGTCATACACGAACTCCATAGCACCATAATGGCTACACGGAAAACTGGGAAGTTGGGTATCAAACTTCTCAGCACAATAAATCCACACTGATGCCAGTGTACATTTTATTGTGAAATACACCCCAGGGGGCATCTTAGAGATGCCCCCTGAAACCATACCCGACTTCCAGTGTGGGCTGACTAGTTTTAAGCAGCTGGCCACACACCAGACATGTTGCTGGCCACATGGGGAGAGTGCCTTTGTCACTCTGTGGCTAGTAACAAAGCCTGTATTAGGTGGAGGTGCTTCTCACCTACCCGTGCAGGAACTGTAATACCTGGCGGTGAGCCTCAAAGGCTCACCCCCTTTGTTACAGCACCCCAGGGCACTCCAGCTAGTGGAGTTGCCCACCCCCTCCGGCCACGGACCCACTTTTGGCGGCAAGGCCAGAGGAGATCATGAGAAAAACAAGGAGGAGTCACTGGCCAGTCAGGACAGCCCCTAAGGTGTCCTGAGCTTAGGTGACTCTGACTTTTAGAAATCCTCCATCTTGCAGATGGAGGATTCCTCCCATAGGATTAGGGATGTGCCCCCCTCCCCTCAGGGAGGAGGCACAAAGAGGGTGTAGCCACCCTCAGGGCTAGTAGCCATTGGCTACTAACCCCCCAGACCTAAACAAACCCCTAAATCGAGTATTTAGGGGCTCCCAGAACCTAGGTAACTAGATTCCTGCAACCTAAGATGAAGAAGGACTGCTGACCTGAAAGCCCTGCAGTGAAGACGGAGACACCAACTGCTTTGGCCCCAGCTCTACCGGCCTGTCTCCCCACTTCAAGAAAAACTGCAACAGCGACGCGTTCCACAGGGTCCAGCGAGCCCTGAAGCCTCAGAGGACTACCCTGCATCTAAAAGGACCAAGAACTCCCGAGGACAGTGGCTCTGCTCCAAAGAAGGAACATCTTTGCAACAAAGAAACAACTTTCAAAGGACTGCACGTTTCCCGCAGGAAGTGTGAGACTTTGCACTCTGCACCCGACGCCCCCGGCTCGACCTGCGGAGAAACAACACTACAGGGAGGACTCCCCGGTGACTGCAACCCTGTGAGTAGCCAGAGTTGAGCCCCCCAAGTGACGCCTGCAGAGGGAATCCAGAGGTTCCCCCTGACCGCGACTGCCTGCTTCTAAGAGCCCGACGGCTGGTAAAGACACTGCACCCGCAGCCCCCAGGACCTGAAGGATCCGACCTCCAGCGCAGAAGCGACCCCCAGGAGGCCCTCTCCCTTGCCCAGGGGGTGGCTACCCCGAGGAGCCCCCCCCTTGCCTGCCTGCTTTGCTGAAGAGACCCCTGGGTCCCCCATTGAACTCCATTGCAAACCAGACGCCTGTTTGCACTCTGCACCCGGCCACCCCCGTGCCGCTGAGGGTGTACTTTTTGTGCTGACTTGTGTCCCCCCCAGTGTACTACAAAACTCCCCTGGTCTGCCCTCCGAAGACGCGGGTACCTACCTGCTGGCAGACTGGAACCAGGGCACCCCGTTCTCCATTGAAGCCTATGCGTTTTGGGCACCACTTTGACCTCTGCACCTGACCTGCCCTGAGCTGCTGGTGTGATAACTTTGGGGTTGCTCTGAACCCCCAACAGTGGGCTACCTTGGACCCAACTTTGAACCCTGTAGGTGGTTTACTTACCTGCAAAACTAACAAACACTTACCTCCCCCAGGAACTGTTGAAAATTGCAGTGTGTCTAGTTTTAAAATAGCTTATTGCCATTTGTGTGAAAACTGTATATGCTATTTTGCTAATTCAAAGTTCCTAAAGTTCCTAAGTGAAATACCTTTCATTTAAAGTATTACTTGTAAATCTTGAACCTGTGGTTCTCAAAATAAATTAAGAAAATATATTTTTCTATATAAAAATCTATTGGCCTGGAATTGTCTTTGAGTGTGTGTTCCCCATTTATTGCCTGTGTGTGTACAACAAATGCTTAACACTACCCTCTGATAAGCCTACTGCTCGACCACACTACCACAAAATAGAGCATTAGAATTATCTCTTTTTGCCACTATCTTACCTCTAAGGGGAACCCTTGGACTCTGTGCATGCTATTTCTTACTTTGAAATAGAGCCAACTTCCTACACTATGCATAAAGCCATCATGCCTAGTAGTTTCATTACAAACCTCACCGTGTATTGTTGGCTTGGTTGTATTTTTGATTTTACAATTTGGAACGATTGGACTCTGTGTACTTGGAGTGGCAATTGCTCTTTGTGTGTTGAGTGTTGCTCCCAAGTATTGTTGTATTTGGGATGGTTGCAGATGTGATTTTTGCTAATTTATAGAGAACCCTAGTTTGTGTAGAGTTTCTATGACGTATTGCATGTGAAATTGACATTGTTGTTGAGTGATGGCTTTTATTAGCCAGTCGTCTAAGTATGGGAATACGTGCATATGCGGTCTCCTTAGGTGAGCTGCTACTACTGCTAGGCATTTCGTGAATACTCTGGGGGCTGTTGTTATCCCGAACTGTAGCACTTTGAATTGATAGTGTTTGCCTTGAATTACACACCTTAGGTATTTTCTGTGAGAAGGATGGATGGGTATGTGGAAATACGCATCCTTGAGATCCAGTGTTGTCATGTATTCCCCCTTTTTTAGTAAGGGAACTACGTCTTGAAGTGTTACTATGTGGAAATGATCTGATTTGATGAATAGATTCAGTGTTCTGAGATCTAAGATGAGTCTTAACGTTTTGTCTTTCTTTGGAATGAGGAAATATAGTGAGTAAACGCCTGTTCCTTTTTGGTGATTGGGTACGAGCTCTATTGCTTGTTTTTGTAACAGTGCTTGGACCTCTATATGTAATAGGTCTAAGTGTTGTTGAAACAGTCTGTGTGTTTTTGGTGGCACATCTGGAGGGAATGCTGTGAATTCTATGCAATAACCATGTTGGATAATTGATAGGACCCATGTGTCTGTTGTAATATGTGTCCAGTTTTGGTAGTATGTGGTTAGCCTACCCCCCACTGGTGACAAGTGTTGGGGTGTTGTGACATTGAAGTCACTGTTTACTAGGGCTTAGTTTGGCGGGTTGGAATTTTCCCCTTCCTTTTGGGAATTTGCCTCTATAGGAACCACGAATCCCCCCCGCCGCCTCCCCTTCGTATTGTGATTGATAGGTGGGTATGGTTTGGGAGGCGGAAGGTTCAGGTGTTTGTTGCCAAAACCCCCCTCTAAATTGTGGTTTCCTAAAGGGGCCTCTGACTTGTGGGGAATAGAGCGCGCCCATGGCTTTAGACGTGTCCATGTCTTTTTTCATTTTATCAATGGCAGTATCGACTTCCGGCCCAAACAACTGTTGTTGGTTAAACTGCATATTTAACACCGCTTGTTGGATCTCTGGCTTGAATCCAGAACTCCGCAGCCATGCATGCCTGCGAATGGTTACAGCCGTGTTGACAGTCCGTGCTGCCGTATCGGCTGAGTCTAGTGCGGACCTGATCTGGTTGTTAGATATGGCCTGTCCCTCTTCAACTACTTGCTGGGCACGTTTTTGGTGTTCCTTGGGCAAGTGCTGTATGATGTCTTGCATCTCGTCCCAGTGTGCCCTGTCATAGCATGCAAGTAGGGCTTGTCAATTCGCAGTTTGCCATTGATTGGCTGCTTGTGATGCCACTCACTTGCCTGCAGCGTCAAATTTCTTTGTCAGGTGGTGGAGCATCTCCTGACAGTTGAGAGTTTGCTCTTTTCCTTGCTGCCCCTACAACCACTGAGTCCGGTGTGAGCTGCTGTGTTATGAACGCTGGATCTGTTAGGGGTGGTTTCTACTTCTTTTCAACTGTAGGCGTGATAGCTCTTCCCTTTACAGTCTCCAGGAAGACCTGTTGCACGTGCTTGAGCTTGCCCGGGAGCATTGGCAGGCTTTGATATGATGTGTGGGTGGATGCCAGAGTGTTAAAAAGGAAGTTATCCTCCACTGGCTCTGTGTGCATTGCTACGTTGTGGAACGTAGCTTCCTTGGATAGTACCTGCATATATGCAGTACTGTCTTCTGGTGGTGACGGCTTGGTTGGATAACATTTTGGGCTGTTATCCGATACTAGTGGATCATATAAATCCCATGCATCAGCATCATTTTGGGTCATCCCAGTATGTGTGGGTGACTGCATTATAGGTGTTCCCACTGGTGACAATTGTGGTGAGTGCAGGGGGGATGGTTGTGGTGAGACCATTGGTGGTGGTGATTTGTCTCTAACCACTTTGGCCTTTGGTTCCATTTCTGTTTCCTGAAATGCAAGCTTCCTTTTCGATTTGAGTGGAGGTAAAGTCTGAATCTTGCCAGTCTCTTTTTGGATATGTAACTTCTGTTGTGTATGGTCAGGTTCTTCCATACCTAACTCTTGCTCAAATCGATGTCTTTCCTTGAGTTGCATGGAAAGTCCTTGCTCTTCGTTAAAAGAACTTCTTTTCGGCTCCGAGGCTGCTTTTTTTCGGTACCGAAGTTTCTGCTGGTATAGGCTTTTTCAGTTCTCAGGAGCTTTTTCAGGGTTTGGTCGATTCAATCACTCGGTGTCGAAATAGTTTGGTGACGGATTCTCGACTGGAGTCGGAAGTCCTCGGCAACTCCTTGGCCTTTTTCAGTGCCGATGTTTGGTCACCTTCCTTTCGGTGGGTTGAGCCATGGCCTGCTGGTGGTGGCGTCCCCCTGGGCTTAATTTTCTTGGTGTGACCCTGAGTTTGGGACGGGGCAGGTTTACTCACGGTTTGTTGCACCATCGAGGGTCGTTCACTGTCGGATTCATCCGATTCCGTCTCTTGGATGGAGATTCTTTCCTCCTCCTCGACGTCGAGCTGCTCTTTCGGTCTCTACGCCATTTGCAGTCTTCTTGCTCGTCCATCTCTCAAGGTCTTCTTTGATCGAAACGCCCAGCAAGCTTCACAAGTATCCTCTCTGTGTTCGGGTGACAAACACAGATTACAGACCCGGTGCTGGTCTGTATAAGGATACTTTGAGTGACACTTAGGACAGAAATGGAAGGGGGTCCGGTCCATTAGTCTGGGACGACGGGTGTGGTCGGGCCGACCAGGCCTCGGTGAAGAGTGGAAGCCCTGAAGGGCCGCCGAAGCAGTCTTGACGTTGGTGCCGATAAACTAACACGAACCCGGTACCGAACGATAACAATACCGTCGAATTTTCTATACTTAGCTAACTTTCCTGATTCGAAATACGGAGCGAAGAGGAACACGTCTGAACCCAATGGCGTAAAGAAAACAATCTAAGATGGAGTCGATGTCCATGCGCAATGGAGCCGAAAGGGAGGAGTCACTCGGTCCCGTGACACGAGAAGACTTCTTAGAAGAAAAACAACTTGTAACACTCCGAGCCCAACACTAGATGGCAGGATAATGCACAGCATGTATATCTACAGCTACACATGCCATCGAACATATATATATATATATATATGTATATATATATATATATATACACACCCCCACATACATACACATATATTAATAGAATCCACAATTATATCTAGAATCATTGAAGAAAGATGCTCATGCAGGAGAGACAAAATAGTTGATGAGCAATTAATATAATAAAGGAACAGCATCTTTACCAGAAACATAGAAAAAATCATAACCTGAAAGGAAGAAACAATGCTGTACAATGTGCGCAAAGTATATTGGGCTGGCGGGAAAAGAAAAGAAGAAATACAACAGTTCACCATTACTGGAATAGATGTCACAAAACTGCTTGTCCTACCGCCACATCACCCTGCTGTGTTTCTTCAGAATAGTAATGTTTCGCAAATGTATGCATTGACTTCCAAGTGGCTGCCCTGCAGATGTCCTGGATGGGCACTCCTACAAATAGCGCCATGGATGCATCCATTTGCCTTGCTTAATGCGCACGCGCTGGATTCTGTAAAGGTTTTCCTGCTGCTGTATGACAATTGTTAATCACAGAGGCTATCCACCTTGCAATCCCTTGAGTGGACAATGTTCGGTCTTAACGAGGAGCACTAAACGCCACAAAAAGTTGGTTTGATTGTCTAAATTACTTAGTTCTATCGAGATAAAACTTCAAGCACTTCTGAACGTCCAAAGAATGCAGACCTTGCTCTGTTGGCATTGATGGATTTGGGAAATATGACTTGAGTACTACCACCTGGTTAATATGGAAATCCGAAGGGACTTTAGGTATAAACTTTGGATTCGTCCGTAAAATTACCTTGTCTCTCTTGAACTGCAAGAAAGGGTCTTGGATAATGAATGCTTGAATCTCGCTCACTCTTCTGGCTGAGGTAAGAGCGAGAAGGAGAGAGACCTTCCAGGATACAAATTTTAAATCTGCCTTGTGAATTGGCTCAAACGGTGGTTTCATTAATAGGGACAAGACCACATTAAGCTGCCACGATGAAGGAGGCCTGATTGGAGGGAATGACCTGAACAAACCCTTAAGAAACAGCTTTATGACCCTTGCGGACCACAAAGGAGGTACGTTATCTGCACGCCTATAGCGGGAAATTGCTAAGTAGACTCTAATCGAGGAGATAGCCAAACCCGATCTGGCCAGAAGGAGAAGATAAGGCAGTATTTGCTCTGGCAATGAATAGAAAGGATGCACCTGAGCTTGTGTACACTATGAGCAAAACCTCCTCCACTTCAGACGATAACATTTGCTGGTATTCTCAGCTGCAGCCCTGGCAAGGATGATTCTACAATCTGAAGGTATATCTAGATGCGCAAACTCATGGTGTTCAGGAGCCAGGGTGTCAAGTGAAGCGAAGCGGGGTGGAGAATTTGACCCTCATTCATTGTTAGCAGGGATGGCATCACTGGTAGAGGGATGCTGTGGTTCTGTGAGAGGAGGAGTTCTGTATACCAGAACTGGCGAGGCCATGCCGGAGCAATCAGACGCTTGCAGCGTTTGTTCTTGATCTTTGCCAGACATCTCGGTATTAGGGGAATGGGAGGAAAAGCGTAAGCATAAATTCCTGACCATGCCATGGAAAACGCATTCCCCCAACAGCCCAGATGGTGATCCCGACTTGCAAAGAATCGTCATTTTGCATTCTGCGGGGTGGCGTAGAGGATCCAGGTTTGGTTTCCCCCATAGGGAGAAGACTTGGTTCAACACTCCTTGATCCAGCTCCCATTCGTGGTTGGACGATCGAGACCTGCTCAGAGAATCCGCTATGATGTTCTGTACACCTGGGACATGTTCTGCTCAAAGGTTTATCTGCTGACTGATAGACCATTACCAAATGTGCTGAGATTCTCTCGATAAGAGCAGAGACCTGGTTCCTCCCTGTTTGTTGATATAATGCATTGTTGTCCGTCCAAATGAGTACTGATGATCCTTTTATCTTTGGAAGAAAAGCATGAAGCGCTAATCGAACCACTTTCAATTTGAGGTAATTGATGTGAAAAACCCTCTGATGTGGTTTCTATTTGCCCCTGACTCGTAGGTGCTGCAGGAAGGTGCCCCAACCTCTGAGAGAAGCGTTTGTAGTAATTACCCACAGAGCTGGTTGTGGAAGAAAACAAAGTCCCCTCGATAAGTGAAACTCTTGAGTCCACCAAGTCAGAGGTGACATCATGGGCTTCATTATTCTGATGACATCGTCGAAAGACCCTCTGGACTGTGTCCACTGATGGTCTAGCTGCTCCTGCAGGGGCCTCATTCTGAGACGACAGAATGGTACCAGTGGAATGCAGGAGGACACCATCCCCAACAGGGACTTGAAGAGGCAAACTGAAATATACTTTCTTTTTCGTAGGCGCCTCGCGAGGGATATGAGGTTTTTCCATCTCTCCTCTGTAGGAGTTGCATTGTTGGTGGAAGTGTGCGATATCGCCCCTAGAAATGTTCTCCTTCTTAAGGACTGGAAGGCTGACTTGATGCGGTTGACTGTTAAGCCTAGGCTCTTGAAAAGCTCGATGCAGGCGCATGTGGACTTCAGTGCTTGAGACCTGGACTTGACCTTGACCAGCCAATCGTCCAGATACGGGAAGACTTGATGGTTCTGCCTTATGAGGAAAGCTGCTACAGGAGCCAAGCATTTGGTAAAGATTCTGGGGGCCGATTTCAGACGGAAGGGTAGCACTTTGAACTGGAAATGGTCACCGGCTACTACAAATCTGAGATATTTCCTGTGGGAAGGGTGTATAGGGATATGGAAATATGCATCCTGCAAGTCGAGGGTGGACATGTAATCTCCCGGGTTGAGAAGGGACACGATGTCTGTTAGGGTGATCATACAGAATGATTGTTTCTAGAGATAAGTATTGAGATCCCTGAGGTCTAGGATTGGGCGCCAACTTTTCCACTTCTTTCGAACCAGGAAGAACCGAGAATAGAATCCCTTTTTCTTTTGTCCTGATGTGGAACTCTCTCTATAGCTCCCTTAAGGAGCATCGACTCGACTTCCTGCTTGAGTAAGTGCAAGTGCTTTACCCTTCAAGGGAGAGGAGGTCTTGTAGGAGGGTACAGTAAGAATTCCAAAGTATGGCCAAATTGAATGAGATTGAAGACCCATTGGTCTGATGTTATCTTTTGCCAATTCTGAAAGTAAAGAGAAATCCTTCCCCCTCGTCTTGCATCCAAGGGAAGGCTCTTAGCCAGAGACACCAGAAAGTCATTGTCTGCGCCCTGTGTCTTTCGCTTGCCTTCCTGCTTTTCCGCTCTGGGAAGGTCTCGAATAAGCCGCTTGGGGAGGCAGTCTCTGTTGGGACTGGGAACGAAAGGACTGAGAAGCAGCGGAGACAGAGGGGTATCTATATTGTTGGAAGCCTCCTCTATATGATGAATAGCCCCGACCTCTTGCTCCTGAAAAGGGCTGTCTTTTAAACTGCAGCGTGCCAAAGGACCTGGCTGTATCGATATCCGTTTTTATTGATTGAAGTGCATCATCAATGTGCTTCCCCAATAGGGCTTCACCATTAAAAAGAAGATCCAGAATTTTGTTTTGAACCTCAGGCCTAAACGAAATTGCCCGGAGCCATCCCTGCCTTCTTAGAACAGCACCTCTTGCCATCTGCCGGAAAGCCGTGGTAGCAATATCCATCACACAGTCTATAACTTCAGTAGAAGACCTCTCACCCTCTTGCAAGACTTTCTTGGCTTCCAACTGAGGGTCCTCTGGCAGCTGATTTAGAAAGGGAGCAATGTCCGCCCATAGCTGTAAAGAATTAGAAGCTCTTATCATAAGCGAAGCCATCAAAGAGAAACGCTTCCCAATATTATCGAGCCTTCTACCCTCCTTGTCTGGTGGAGTAGATATTAGTGCTGAAGGGTTTCTGGATCTGTTGTGCAGCCTGGGCAATGATTGGGTCCGGTTTGGGATGGCCCGTGAGGCAGGCTGGAGAGTCTTCTGGGACCTTATATTTCTTGTCAAGGCAAGGCAAAACCGGGGTGACAGTCACTGTGTTCTTCATCACCTTGATGCCCTCATCCCATATATAGTCCACAATTGGCATCGACTTTACACTTTTTTGAAATGGCTCTTTGAAATCATACAAGAAGCAGACCATTTGCTTTGTGGGCATGGGCAGCTCAAACCTCTTTGCAGCCCTTCCCAACAAATTGTGAAAAACCCAGATGTCACCAGGAGGGGAATGCACTAGAACCGGGGAAGGTGAGGACGGGGGTAGGAATCTGATAATCATCCCACTCAGTTATGGCATCTGGCAATTCCCTCTCCTCTCGGTCATCGTCAGATGAAGACAGATCTTGTGTTGGAATTGAAACTGTAGTCTGTGGTGGCACATGCAACTGCTGGACCCCAGGATGAACCGGAGTAGAAGGAAGAGGCACAGAGGGTGGTATAGATGGTTGCTGTGCACTTCCGAGCCGGCTGGCGGAAACCGCCTTCTGTAGTCATCCAACATCAGCTGTAAGACGGCTATGAGTAATCCCAGCAAATACATCATCTGCTCCTGATATGGATACTGCTGTGGTTGGGAATAAAATGAGTGCGGATCATGCTGAATGTCCTCCTCTAGATCCTGGCACTTCACATGTAGTTCTGACGGACTATGCGCAATCCCAAACGGGCCCTCGTCCTCAGAGTCTTCCTGTTCCAAAAGATGTGTAGGTACCAACGCTGATTCCCTACTTGGAGATGTAATCAGTGGCGAGAGTAAATCAGACTTATGTTTTGACCATCGTCAACAGGATCCTCGACAGTAGCGCCAACAGAGTCGCCGACAGAAGCAGCACTAACGACGATGAAAGTCTCGATGAGGCCGACGATAGCACCATCGTCGAAAGTCTCACCGACAGAATGGTCGACGGAGAAGCGATGGGTACACTGATCAATGACGAAGTGACGGCAAACGCAGTCGATGAGGACGCCGTCGATATGAGCATCATTGAAGAGGAAGCAGCCGCAGAGACAGTGGACGTTGTCATAGTCAACAACGAGGCTGTAAACACTCCTTTCGACGCTGCTGTCGTCGACGGTATCGTCGTCGCAGATTTTCCAGATGGCTTTTTAAAGACATATTTTACCACAGGAGGTGGGTTGGAGGCTCAGAAAAGGCTCTTTTGCTGCATTCTGAGGAGACAGAACCTTCCTTAGAATGTCTTTTGGAAGAAACAGAACTCCTGTGTGGAGAACTGGAAGGACTGCCAGCTTTAGAAGACTCCTGTTTTGTCTTTTTATGAACTTTTCTTAGTGGATCCTCAGAATGGTGAGGTTGAGGAGATCTGCCTCTTTTTTTGGAATTTTCTTGATGAGGAGAAGGACTCCTCACTGTCAGAACCAGACACTGGGTTTAATTTGGATTTCAATATCTGGAGCCAAATCAGTAGCCTACCCTCTCGGTCCTTGAGGGTTTTGTTAGAAAATGTTCTACATATCTTGCAGTCTTTTTGAGGCTATTCAAAGTGAAGTCTTTTTTTCCCACAGGTTTTGCAGGCTCTAAAAAGACTTTTCTTTTCCTTATCTGACATGTTGAATTTTGACAAAATACAATTCTTTTAAAGAAAAAACAGTAGAGATAAACTTCTCTGGAGATTTGACTGAGCAGAGCTCAATGGAGACTCCCTAGCACCACGTGCGGTAGAAAATCTGAGGGAATGGAGTTTCTCCCAGGAGGGTTCTAGAAGGAGGGGAAGCCTGATTGGCTGGGACTTTCTTTGGTCCTTTTTACTCATAGAGACAAGGATAGGCTACTAAAGTGAAAGTCTTTGGGCCTTTTTCTCATTGCAGTAGCTTCTATATTGCTGTTTTGATGTACCGGGGGCTCCCATCTCGATGACGGGGAAGGATTCAAGCATGTGAATCTATGAAAGTTCCAATACTGGAGTAAGCTGATTCTGTGATCCCCATCTCCACTCACTCACATCTCAGTGCCTCTTTGGTACATCACATACCAGCTCATGGATCTCATTAATCATAGTGAGATGTCCTAATAGTACCTCACATCACTGTGTGATCCCAGACCCTACTAAGTGGCACCAGGGAGCCCCCTTCGGGACCTGATTTCACCGTCCCACTCCTATCAATCGTAGCAATTTGGGCCCTTGATAACTCACACATGCTGCGTTTCCTCTGTCATGGTGAGATACTCCCTTATATGTCTCCTCGTCTGTGATTCCACGTAGTGACATCGAAGAGCCCTCCAAGTACTTTATCTCATCCCCTGCACCTATCACTCAGTGAGGTGGCCACAGATGCCTAGCTCTTCTTGTAATGCATCCCTGGCCTCACAGCAAGATGTTCCCCGATATCTAACCCTCTTTGTGATCAGAGTCTCCCCTCCATCACAGCAAAGTACTATTGTCTTCCACAATAAAAGAAACTGTGATGGGGACACCATGTGTTTTTTTTCATTTTACAGTTCAGTAAACTCACTGCGTGAATCTACAGAGCGGAAAGGCAGTGCTTGTACCTGGGCTGCAACTTCAAACACAGTGCTTCCACCTGGGTACCAGCTGAGCGCCTCATGACTTACCTGGGGACACCTGGGGGAGCGCGGTTGGGCCGGGATGGAATCTGAGGCGGAGGCCCGAAAGGATCGGGGGAAGCCCCTGGTCTGGAGGGAACTGGTGGGGCACTACCTAAAGTGGATCCAGCAGGAGGGGGTCCTGGAGCAGGGCCCCGAGATCCAGGCCTGGTTGGTGGGACAGCTGGGGCTCTCCTCTGTGGCGTCGGACTGGATGCGGGAGACCTGCAAACATACAAGCAATAACATGCTATGGCGCCATAAAACATCTCCTCAACACCTCACTAGTTAGGTGACCACCACCCTGTGTTCCCCCTCTCCCCCCAACAAAGAACGTCACTCGCCAAAGCCATCTGTACCCATCTGTAACCGCCACTGTGGTTGAGTCCCTGAAACCATGACCTCGCAGGTTTGTACACCCCCTCAGCCCACACTGTACCCATGTCCCTTCCACCACAACCCCAGCATTAAGCTGTGCAGGTTGCTGTTCGTTGCCAACCCACAGGATTACATGAAGCAACCCTAGCAGTCCTTGACATCCCTAGTTGCCGCCCTCACCTGCTCACATCCACCACACATGGGGTCTCACAATTGCTCCTGCGTGGCCTCACCTTCCCCTAAAATCATCTACCTTGCAGCTCTGATGTCTGTATTCTCTTCCCATGCTTATGCAGTCTTTTTGGGATCTTCCTATCGGCCAGTCCCTGTGTTGCGTTCATGGGGACCTTCTGTGTTCATAGGTGACGCCTTACATCCCTGCTGCCTGTGTGTGATCTCCCTCTGCCCCTACTGACTGAGTCTGCCCTTCATTTGACCTTTATGTCTTTTCGTGACCACCCCATGGCCCTGCTGTTCGTGTGACCTTCTTGTGACATTTCTGGGACCCTGCTGACTCTCTGCGATCTCTCGGTGTTCGTTTATCTCCCTGTGGCCCTACTCTCAATGTGTGAATGGCTTTGTTGTTTCTCTGTGACCTCCCTCTAACCCTAGTATCTCTGCATGACCTCCCTGTAGCCCTGCTATATATATGCATGACCTCCCTATGACCCTATCACTGCATGGCCTTCCTGAGACCCTGCTATCTCTGCATGACCACCCTGTAACCCTGCTATCCCTGCATGGCCTTCCTGTAATCCTACTGTCTCTGCATGATCTCCCTGTAACTCTGCTCTCTCTGCATGACCTCCCTGTAGTACTGCTCTCTCTGCATGACTTCCCTGCAACCCTGCTATCTCTGCAAGACTTTCCTGTAATCCTGCTATCTCTGCATGACCGCCCTATAACCCTGCTTTCTCTGCATGACCTCCCTGTAACTCTGCTGTGTCTCTCTGACCTCGCTATAACCCTGCTCTTTCTGCATGACCCTGCTGTCTCTCTGTGACCTCCCTCTAACCCTGGTATCTCTGTATGACTTCCCTGTAACCCTGTTATATTTGCATGCCCTCCTGTAACTCTGCTATCTCTGCTTGACCTCCGTGTAACCATGCTATCTCTCCATGACCTCCATGTGACCCTGCTATCTCTGCATGACTTCGCTATAACCTTTTGTCTGCATGACCATCTAACCTTGCTATCTGTGTATGACCTCCCTATGACCATGTCTCTGCATGACCTTGTAACCATGCTATCTCTGTATGACCTACCTATAACCCTAAGTCTGCATGACCTTCTAACCCTGGTATCTCTGTATGACCGTCCCTTAGTCTCCTTTCTGTGCTGACCTCCGTATGACCATTCAGTCTTTGTGTAGACTTCCTGCAGTCAGTGAGTGGCGTTCCTATGCCCTGCAACCTTTTTCCTGTTGTCTCTGTGTTGCCTCCTTATGGCCCTGCTGTCTGTTTGTAGCTAAGTTATCAGTGTGTATTCCCACTGTACCACTGATATCTCCGTGTGACCTTTTTGTGGCCCCTGTGACCCTGCTCTCAGTGTGCCTTCCCTGGGGCCTGTCTGTCTCTGTGAGACCGCCTTGAGCCTTATCCCCAAGATGCCTCTCGTGGACTCTCCTGCCTCTACGAAGTCCCTTGGTGGCTCCTAAAGTTTGTGTGTAAACCCTCTGAGGTGATGCTGTCCCCACGCAATCGCCATGTGCCCCTTCTCTTCTCTCCACAATGAGTGTGGTAGTGGTCCCTCTGGTCTCAGTTTATACATGTGACCTTCTTTGTGACTCATGCTGTCTCTGTCCATTTCTTGAGCCCTGATGCATCTTAAACCACCTCTGTGGAAACTCGCACCATGTTGCAGCACCCTCCTCCCCCCCCACACACACTTTTTGCCTGGTTTCTGAGTGCAACTTGGACTGGAGTGCACTGGGATCCTGCAAATCAGGTTCCCAGTGCCAGTATTCTTTCTCTAAAACATCATAAAGGTATTGGATACACCTTTAGCTACCACTATAATTCCAGAGTAAAAGGTACTTAGGTACCCAGGAAATGGCAGCAGCACTGATTGTGCCACCCTCTAGGGCCATGCATCCAGATACACCCAGCAGTGCCATAGCAGGCTGAGTGTCATGGTGCAAACCTAAAATACAAACTCGACATGGCACACTGCCTGTGTGCCCTGTCCACTATAAACTGCATTTACTATGGGTAAGACACCCCTCTAGCAGGCCTTCCAGCCTTAAGGCAGGGTGCACCATACTATATGGGAGGGCAAAATTGCATAAGCAATATGCCCCCACTGTGTCCCTACCAAACCTGGGACATACTGAGTGAACAGAGCAGCCATTTTAATATATATACTGGACACTGGTCAACACGAGTTTCACAGCTACATGATGGCTACTCTGAACCCTGGGTTGTTTGGTATCAAACAACTCAGAATGATAAATCCAAACTGGTACCAGTACACAATCGCTGCTGTGGAGGAGCTGGACACTGGATTGACATCAAGAAACCCAGAGGCCTCCAGGCTTTACAAATCGCCCAAGATCTCCCTTCTGAATGGAAGTACCTCGCTGCAACAAACAAAGAACAAACAAGCCAGTGAGAGTCACTTCACTGACCGGCCAATATCTCCTGAACTGACGACCGCCAGGACAAACCCCGCAAGTGTGGCATGTTTGATGGCACTGAGCCCTCCAGTGGTTGAGTCGTGCCAATACCCTGAGTACTGGTCAGCTGACGTCCGACAATAAGAAAACCAGCTCCCCCAGAGCTGAAACCAGATCAGGAGGAAGCCCCAGTCGAGAGACTTCTGGAACATCCCGGACCTCCTGCCAGAGTGCCCCTGTTGTCCTGTAAGCAGCCCTCAAAGAGACTCATCTCCAGCTACAAAGGATTCAGCTGCGCACAGCTCCTCGATCACCAACTCGCTCTGCACACGGCCGCCCAGCATCCTGCAACGAGGAACCAGCTGTGTCCCCAGGGTCCCACACCCCTTGTGACCTCAACACCACAAGGGGACCCCAAGGCACCACCTTTAACTTTAACTGCAGACCTTTTACAAGTGGTCCCTCGCAGTGGCCCTGCACCAGCTCCAAGAGACTTTCCAACGCTGCTCCCGCTGGAAAAAGGAGCCACCCGAACTTCTCCTGCTGGCACAGCCTGCCCACAGACATCCTCGACCAATCTGCAGAAGTTGAACTTGGTAAAGCAAGTGTATGATTTTACATGCATTTTTGAAAGTGACTGCCTATTGATTCCTATAGTGTGTAATTACGCACAGAAAAACTGCATTTATTAAAAGTTTAAAAAATCATATCTTAAAAAGTACTTAACCAATCTTTACGATCTTGGTCTTAAAAATTATAAAAATAGCTTTAGTATTTTTTTTATAAACTGGTCTCAAGTTATTGCTTTTAGTGTGTGTGATGCATGATTGATACTGTGAGTACAACAAATGCTTTGCTCTTCTCCAAGATTAGCCTAACTCCTCGACCAAGCTACCTCAAAAACTAGAGCATAAGGTAATCTAGCTTTTGTCTCTGGAAACCAACGTGTGGTTGCGTGGATGCCCTGCACACCGTGCCTAGCTTTGCACAGTACACAGAGGGCCAGCCTCCTACATCTGGTGGATCAGCTGTGGGATAAAGACTTTGCATTTGCTGGTACCACTTTGTCAATTTTGTGAGCACACGGATAGCTCTCCAAATTGCCTTTAGTTTATTTTTGATTTTTAATTGACTAAACATTTTTTGCAAATTTCTAAAATAATTGTTAGGTCCCCACAACTCTAGCAAGAAGTTTTACAAAGTCCTTACTTTAGTTGGCCTACCCAAAAAGGGAATTCTAAATTTCTAAAAAAGTCCCAACTTTAGTGAAGTAACTATGTCCGATACAGAGTTCAGAGCCCAGGAGCTCGACCTGGAACCTTATGAGGCATATAGTTACACAATTCAGACTGGACAGAACCCCAAAACAGAGGACCTTAGGTTTCTGGTGGCCCAGTATGAAAGAGATAACCTCCCAGATGAAAATGCTGATGATGCATCTGTGGTGGGTGAAGATCCTGCGGAAAATGGGGATGAGGGTAGCCCCTCTTCCCTCAGCAGCTCTAGAGCACCCACAGAAACAGACCTGGAAATTGCCAGGCTGACCAAGAGACTGGCCTTAGAGAGGCAGCTCTTGGAAATAGAGAAACAACGTAAAGAGTTGGGCTTAGGACCCATCTCTGGTGGAAGCATACTAATAATTAGGAAGGGAGAGAAACCTTTCAACCTAAGACTCCCAAAAGGAGTTGTCCCCCTACCATAAAGGAGATGATATTCAGAAATGGTTCATTGCCTTTGAGAGAACCTCCATTGGTAGGGATGTGCAAAGGAAGCACTGGAGCACTCTATTATGCAGGGATAGGCTCCTGACACTTAGTGAAACAGATGCTAAATCCTATGATCTTGTGAAAGGTACCCTGATTGAGGGCTTTGGATTTATCACTGAGGAATACCGCACAAAATTCAGGGGGACTCAAAAATCCCAGAGTCAGCCTTGAGTAGAATTTGTGGACTTCTCAGTAAAAACGCTAGGTGGTTGGTTAGAAGGCAACAAGGTACATGCTTATGAAGGGCGGTACAATTTAATGATGAAAGAACACCTTTTGAGTAATTGTGTCCATGACAAGTTGCAGCAGTACCTAATAGATTTGGGGCCAGTCTCCTAAAAAGAGTTTGGGGGGGAAGGCTGATAATTGGGTGAGAAGTAGGGTGTCCAAAACTAAAACTGGAGGGGGCGACCAAAAGAAAGTCAGGGAAGCCCCCTCCCCCCCAAAAAAGAAAAAGGTTTGGAGCACCCTAGAGATAAAAAAAAGGCAGTCCTTAGGCCCCCAAAAATCTGTCAAGAGGGTGGGCCCAAAGACACCTCACAAAACAAAGGTGGGTACCAGGGTAAAAACTGGGATGCCACGAAGGCATGGTGCCACAACTGTCAAAAGACAGGGCGCCACACCAAGGAAACTTCTTGTCCCAAAAACAGACCCCCTAGTAAGCCCCCAGGGGTAACCAGTGTAGCCACTGGGGAGGACTCCTGAGATGGGGAGGTCCTCATAGCCTTTAACTAGAAACTGGGCCCCACAGGTGAGTTGGAGATTCCAAAGGGGAGTAGACACTTCCACCACCTACTGGTGAATGGAATCCCAACCACATCCCTGAGAGACACCTGTGCCAGTCACACAGTTGTGCATGACAGGCTGGTGCTCTCAAACCAGTACAGGGAGTGCAGAATTATTAGGCAAATGAGTATTTTGACCACATCATCCTCTTTATGCATGTTGTCTTACTCCAAGCTGTATAGGCTTGAAAGCCTACTACCAATTAAGCATATTAGGTGATGTGCATCTCTGTAATGAGAAGGGGTGTGGTCTAATGACATCAACACCCTATATCAGGTGTGCATAATTATTAGGCAACTTCCTTTCCTTTGGCAAAATGGGTCAAAAGAAGGACTTGACAGGCTCCGAAAAGTCAAAAATAGTGAGATATCTTGCAGAGGGATGCAGCACTCTTAAAATTGCAAAGCTTCTGAAGCGTGATCATCGAACAATCAAGCGTTTCATTCAAAATAGTCAACAGGGTCGCAAGAAGCGTGTGGAAAAACCAAGGCGCAAAATAACTGCCCATGAACTGAGAATAGTCAAGCGTGCAGCTGCCACGATGCCACTTGCCACCAGTTTGGCCATATTTCAGAGCTGCAACATCACTGGAGTGCCCAAAAGCACAAGATGTGCAATACTCAGAGACATGGCCAAGGTAAGAAAGGCTGAAAGACGACCACCACTGAACAAGACACACAAGCTGAAACGTCAAGACTGGGCCAATAAATATCTCAAGACTGATTTTTCTAAGGTTTTATGGACTGATGAAATGAGAGTGAGTCTTGATGGGCCAGATGGATGGGCCCGTGGCTGGATTGGTAAAGGGCAGAGAGCTCCAGTCCGACTCAGACGCCAGCAAGGTGGAGGTGGAGTACTGGGTTGGGCTGGTATCATCAAAGATGAGCTTGTGGGGCCTTTTCGGGTTGAGGATGGAGTCAAGCTCAACTCCCAGTCCTACTGCCAGTTCCTGGAAGACACCTTCTTCAAGCAGTGGTACAGGAAGAAGTCTGCATCCTTCAAGAAAAACATGATTTTCATGCAGGACAATGCTCCATCACACGCGTCCAAGTACTCCACAGCGTGGCTGGCAAGAAAGGGTATAAAAGAAGGAAATCTAATGACATGGCCTCCTTGTTCACCTGATCTGAACCCCATTGAGAACCTGTGGTCCATCATCAAATGTGAGATTTACAAGGAGGGAAAACAGTACACCTCTCTGAACAGTGTCTGGGAGGCTGTGGTTGCTGCTGCACGCAATGTTGATGGTGAACAGATCAAAACACTGACAGAATCCATGGATGGCAGGCTTTTGAGTGTCCTTGCAAAGAAAGGTGGCTATATTGGTCACTGATTTGTTTTTGTTTTGTTTTTGAATGTCAGAAATGTATATTTGTGAATGTTGAGATGTTATTTTGGTTTCACTGGTAATAATAAATAATTGAAATGGGTATATATTTTTTGTTTGTTAAGTTGCCTAATAATTATGCACAGTAATAGTCACCTGCACACACAGATATCCCCCTAACATAGCTAAAACTAAAAACAAACTAAAAACTACTTCCAAAAATATTCAGCTTTGATATTAATGAGTTTTTTGGGTTCATTGAGAACATGGTTGTTGTTCAATAATAAAATTAATCCTCAAAAATACAACTTGCCTAATAATTCTGCACTCCCTGTATATCCCAGGAGAGACTGCCAGGGTAAGGGTTATCCCAGGAAAAGTCACTGATAGGCCAGTAGCTGTAGTGCCTATAGAGATAGATGGGTCCCTTAGCTGGAGAAGGGTGGTAGCCAGTACAGACCTCCGTAGGACCTCTCCCTTGATTGTCTCCTTGGAAATGACCACCCAGAGGTTAGTCAGAGCCCAAAAGAGGAACTGACTCAGTGCCAGTCCTCTCTCAAGGATGCTGCAGGTTCTGCCCCTGTAGTGAGTGCAAGTAGGCCCCAAACGAAAAAGGAAAAGCAGAAGAAAAGGGAAGGTGGGCAACCTGTAACTAAGGCACCAGAGAGCCAAGGGGTTTCCACTCCATTAGGGAAGAACTCCACTGTTGGAACTGGTAAACCCCCAAGAAAGCCTGACTAGTCAGGCACCTGCTCAGCTTGAGTTGGTAGCTCCTCAGCTGGCAGAAAGGAGAGTGGAAGGAGTGTGTTCTTTGCAGGATGTAGAGATCCCCCACTCCCTTATACCAGACAAGCACCCCGAACCCAAATAAGCCCCTAATTTAGCCCTGTCCCCTGTGGGCGTGGAGCTAAAGGTGTGGTTCTGGGCACGGACAGCTGTCCAAGGACTCTGCTGGTTGTTACCCTTTATGGCTGCACTGTCCTTGGCATGGTGGTCTGACCCCGACCCCATACCAAATAGTAAGTTAGGCCCCCTGACCCTGTTGTTCATTGTGGGGTTACTCCAGTTATGGGTAGCCTCTTTGGGTAATCTAGGAGTTACCCAGGCTAAGATAGGGATAGCAGAGGTGGACATCCCTGACCCCAAGACAGAAGTGAAAAAGTGCAGACACTGGTGGCACAGGTAAAAGACATTTCAGGACGGGTCCTATAGCTGTTGAGGTGGGTCAGTTTCCTAAAGGGAATGACCTGGGCAGTACATGTGAGGCAGAGCAGGCCCTGCAACTAACCAGCCTGTTTCCCTTCTCTTCCTCGCCAGACAGACTAGGAAGCCTCTCCCAGATACTGGCTGAATCTCCTGGCCTGTGGGCTTGGGGGGGTCCAGGGTGGGATTGGGGGGAGTTGAGTGGAAAACCGGCACCTTGTTGCAGCACCTCCCCACTTTTTGCCTGGTTTCCGAGTGCAACTTGGACTGGAGTGCACTGGGATCCTGCTACCCAGGTTCCCAGTGCCAGTGTGCTTTCCGTAAATCCTTGTAAAGGCATTGGATACTCCTTTAGCTACGACTATAGGTTCAGAGTAAAAGGTACTTAGGTACCCAGGGCATGGGGTACTATGCATTCAGATGCACCCAGCACTGCCATAGCAGGCTGAGTGTTATGGTGCAATCCTAAAATACAAACTCGACATGGCAAACTCTCTGTCTGCCCTGTCCACTATACACTGCATTTTCTATGGGTAAGACTCCTCTCTGACAGGCCTTACAGCCCTAAGGCAGGGTGCTCCGTACTGTATGTGAGGGCATAATAGCATGAGCAATAATCGCCCCACTGTGTCCTTGCCAAACCTGGGACATAGTGAGTGAACAGAGCAGCCATTTAATATATGTGCTGGACACTGGTCAACACGAGTTTCCCAGCTACATAATGGCTACTCTGAACCATGGGTTGTTTGGTATCAAAACAACTCCGACTGATAAATCCAAACTGGTACCAGTACTGGATTTATTATAAACTGTACCCAGTGGTCACCTTAGAGTTGCCCCCTGCAAAAGCCAACTAACCTGGCATAGTTGCTGACCGACAGCCATTCTACAAACCTCGGGGGAGAGCCCTGTCTCTGGTTTATAAAACAATACCCTTCCTGGGTGGAGAAGCTAAAACCCCCTCCCTCAGGAATGTGCACTGCCTTGGCAGTGAGCTTTAAAGGGCTACCGCCCTTGATACTCAACCCCCAGGCCTGCTAATAGCTGCAGATAGCCTCCCCCTTTGCAAACCCCCACTTTTGGCAGGAGCAAAGGCGGGAAACCACACAAAGGGTATGGGGGTGGCCTCACCTGGCATGCACCACCCCTAAGGTGTTGCCTGCGTGGTGGACCCTCTCATGTTCCTCCATCCTGAATGGAGGGAAAGTAGCCAATTCGGTTTAGGGCAGTGACCCTTGCCACAGAAAGTGGTCACTAAAGTTAAGTGTCCCATTGGACACTACCAGGTTTCCCCTAAAACGGCCACTAAATTCAGTATTTACTGGGCATCCCTAGACAACGAAATCAGATTCGCAAAGACAAAGAAGACCAGCCCTAAAGAAGATCCAAAACAAGAGAACCGCGGACCTGCTGCTTCAAGAAAAGGCACCAAACCCTGCCTGCTGCACCCAGGACCAGACAATCGCTGCTGCGGAGGAGCTGGACACTAGACTGACCTCAAGAAACCCAGAGGACCTCCAGGCTTTACACATCAACCAAGATCTCCCTTCTGAGTGGAAGTACCACTCTGCAACAAACAAAGAACCAACAAGCCAATGAGGGTCACTTCACTGACAGACAGATATCTCCTGAACCGGAAATTGCAACCAGACTGCCCCCGTTGTCTTGTACGCAGTGTTGCGCACAGCTCCTGGGTCACCAACTCGCTCTGCGTCCCGGCCTCCCAGTGTCCTGCAACGAAGAACCAGCTGTGACCCCAGGGTCCCACACCCCTTGCAACCTTGACACCACAAGGGGACCGCTAGGCACCACCTTTAACTTTGCAACTGCAGACCTTTTCCAAGTGGTCCCTCGTGGTGGCACTGCACCAGCTCCAAGAGACTTTCCAATGCTGCTCCTGCAGAAACCGGGAGCCGCCTGAACCAATGATGACCTCGACCAACTTGCGGAACCTGAGCTTGGTAAAGCAACTGTATGAGTTTATTTGCATTTTTGATAGTGGCTGCCTATTGATTCCTATGATGCGTAGTTACACACAGAGAGACTGCATTTGTTAAAAGTTCAGAAAATCATATCTTAAAAAGTACTTAACCAATCTTGGTCTTAACATGTATATAAAAAGCTGAAGTGTTTTTATAAATTGGTCTCGAGTTATTCCTGTGTGTGTGATGCACGACTGATACTGTGAGTACCACAAATGCTTTGTACTTCTCCAAGATTAGCCTAACTGCTCGACCATGCTACCTCAAAAATGAGAGCATAAGGTGATCTAGTTTTTGCATCTGGAAAGCAACGTGTGATTTCCTGGAACCCCTGCACAGTGAGTCTAGCTTTGCACACTACATGGAGGGCCAGCCTCCTACACTTGGTAGCAATGTTGTGCGCCCTTTGGTGACCTCTGATAACAACTATGTAAGCTATTGGCATTAAAGTGTCTCCTGATCTGCTGGCTCTGCTCTAACCTAAGGCCATGATGGCTCTATCTTCCAATGGAACAACATATACAATGTAAGGCGCTCTGCATTATGCACAGAGCGCTTCACAACAGGGGCCCTGCTCTTTTAAGTTCTTTAGCCTCCTATTATATTCCCCAAGGTCTCTCAGATCGTCTGTGGCCTCCCTGCTGAAGATCCCTAAATTCAAGAGAGCACGGTAGGAAAGAAGATCCATGGATTACAGAGCCGCCAAACCTTGGAAAACTCTCCCACTGGGGCTCCGTCAAATCAGCCATGAACTCTCCTTTCGTAAAAATTTGAAAAGCTGGCTGTTTAGGGCTTAAGTAGGTGCCCCTGCAGTCTGCACTGTTCCGCTTCAGTGCTGGGAGGCCTTTGGGTAGCTATGTGCTATACAAATCCTTTAAACTAAACTTCCGGGGTATGAAGGTTATTAGGCTTCCTGTATGCCTCCAGCTGTCTTGCTAGTGCTCTGAAATGGCTTTGTGCCCTGTTGTACAGCATTCTGCTAGCCAGGAGTAACCCATAGTGAGCAGCTGTCCTCAATCTAGCACTCATTATCCTCCCTATTCTGCCTAACCTTACAAAAGCCAAACATAACTCCTACTGTGTCTCCCTTAGCAACTTTTAGCCCCTTCTAAATCTAAGTGGGCTTTCTACCCCATCTAACACTCTTATTGTGTTATCCCTCCTTGCTTTCTGCCAGTCACTGTAACTCCTAACAACCCCTTCATACCTGACACTCTGTTGTGTGTTCATGTCCCTTAGCTGTAAAGACGATGACCATGTATTATCCACCCTGTTTCGTATGTAAGAAATGATAAGGATTTGGCTTCATGTAGCTCTCTGCACTATTCTCTCCCACACACCTAGGCCTGAGGAAACAAAGGGCTCAGAAGCATTTGATGAGTTTCACGCAGTCATATTAAGTGCTGTACTTCACCTGCGACCGGACGGCACGCCCTGCACCTGAAGCCAGGAGTCGTCAACAGGTGGTGGCATTGGGGTACTGATAGTTGAGGTGTTAATGTCACCGGTGATAATCAAAGCTTCCTTCAGGGCATGGTACATGCGCAACATCTCATCTCGCCGCTGGGCCTGCTCAGCAGATTCCTCCATTAGTGTGTTCTGGTCGCCACAGGAGTACAGATTTGCCAGCAGTTCAGAATGGATGAAATCTTTAGCCTGCAGAAGGAAAGAGATTGTTGTGAGGACCTTTTGGACCCCAGTAAGTCCCCCAGTTTCTTAGCTTCATTTTATATTTTACACGTTTTAGCCACATCGCTCTTAGCAATGATCTTTTACATTTTTTATTTAGCTTTGCTTACATGACATTATTTGAGGAATATATTGTACGAGTTGCTTGTTTTAGTTAGCCTTTCCTCGATATGTACATTCTGTTCAAGGCTAGGAACACAGTGCAATATATCCTAGTGTTTGTGTTGCTGGTTCAGAAGACAGTGGCTAAGATCTAGACATAGAATTACTTCACAGCTTTGCTTCTAACACAGTGTGGTTTTAGCGTATATGATGCACTGACCACGAAGGGGCAGAGGGGCATACCAGCCCGACCATCCTGGGATGAACGCTGTATTCGACATGCAGCTCTGCTGGCATTACTTGACCAGCTTTCTGAGGGGACTGGCTGACTCCTGACACCGTGTTCAGGTATGGGGCTAATGCTAACCCTCTAGATCGGGGAGGCAGAAGGGTACACCCGCTATGCTCCAAGTATAGTCTTATGGTTAGGTAGCAGCCTCTAGAACTTCTAGAATTAAATTACCTTTATCTTTAGTATGTTTATAATGCTGGTAACTTTGCTTTGTTTCATCTGCCTAACTATCGCAGCTCATTCTCTCTATGCAAGGTTACGATGGTTTCCCCCCCAATTTTATTTTTTTTTAGAACATATTTTATATTTCTCTTGTGTTTTGCCTGGGCATAAATGAGTAATGCAACAAAAGGTTGAGATCTGTTTTCATGACTTCCGTAGGGAGTCAGAGTGTATTGTTCAGGTATCCATGATCACCTTCCACCCCAAAAGGTTTAGGAGTTTAGGTGAGGCGTTGTGAGCTAGTGAGGAATTGGGCCTGTGGTGTCTGATGGTGTGGTTGGACTCAGTCTTCCACATTCTGAAGTTCCATCATCCTAATACGCAGTCCTATTATCATAATAGGAACCGTATAACACGATCACATGACCAATTGCATGGACTAATACTATTGCTACTAAGTGGGCTCACAAGTTAAAAGTGAGAAGGAAAATCTGTGATTGGATGGAAACCATTACCTTGTTAAGTCTTTTTGCAAAGCGCTCACACAGCCAATAGAATTCTTGACAAAAAAAATCAAACAGGCAGAGAAGGGAACCTTGTCTAACTGTTGTAATAGGATCTGAACAACCAGATCCTCTGTTGCTTTCAGAAACAGAAATGTCCAGAAAGAATGCATCAGTTGGATTGAAGATTGTTCTAAATTGATGGGGCTGATACAAGAAGGAACCCTTCTCCGGGTACTGCCTTGTGAAGCAGGAAGACTGAGACGCAGGAAGCCGGAAGATCTCAACATTCTGGTAAGCCTCATGACCAAAAGCTTTGGTTTAAGAAGAAAATAGGTTACTAACCAATAACTACAGATCTCCAGCATTGGCTTATTTCAAAGATTCACCTGCATGAAACATAAACACGATAGTCCATATAATAACGTTTACATAGTAGCACATTCCCAGCTAAATAAAAAACATCCAGACTTTAGTCAAGGAGATGAATGTGCCCATTCTGCCAAGAGGTCACTTTATAATAGTCTTCGAAGGACAAGTGTGGAAGGGAGGCCTCTAAAGTGGGAAGGAGGGAGAGTGTATGTTGAGAAGAAACCAAAACAAATGTTCTGCTTTCGGAGTAAAGCTGTGATGAATGGTCCAGTTCTAGAGTAGTCGTGTTTCCTATGGATTGGGAATTTGGTTCCTCACTCTTCATTGACATGTAACATGGAGGTGGCATTGCCCGTTCTGATGAAAACTGAAAAGTTGCATGTTCTTGGGAGGAGCGCATCCAAGGCCCCCTAAACGAGCCTCCTTTACAAGACGTTGATATGTAACCTTATCTCCTCTATGGTATTCTCCCTGACAGTTCTTGGAGGTGGGCCCTCCCAACAACAAACTGAGGCATTCACTATCATACATCTGGACCATGGATCTGAAACAGGAAGCCTTTTTACATGTTCTGTTGCTGGCCACACCATAATGAGGTCTTTTTTTAACCAGGACGTGAGCTGAACTTTGTCTTCCAAGGAGTATCTGAGTTAAATCTACTGACTGTCCGGTGTTTCCTGCATATCCTCTGTATCGACAGGCAACAAAAAAGTTCTGGGGATGCACAAAGACAGCATCCAAAGAAGTGACTTATGAGCATATTCCACATTACGAATTGTTTGACGCTTGCAAAAATCTTTCCAGTACACTTGTAGGAAGTGAGGGCCTTCCCCAAGGACATGTCTAGAAAGGCTCGCAGACACTGAAAAGTGGGTAGATGGAGCAGGTCTTGATTCCTTTTTCACGTGTCAGCCCCAGGTTGCTGAAAAGGTGGAAGTAGGCTTCCATTAGCCCTTGTCAGTGCGATCTGACCTTCATAAACTAGTCATCCAACAACGAAGACCGGATGACCTTGTCGTGAGGTTACTTCAGCTATTACACAGGCACATTATTTTAGCCCAGGCCTGTAGTTTGTGCCCTTTCACTCCGAGGCATGCATTTTTATTTTCTATTAGCCTTATTTTTAGTGGAGATGTTTTTATTGTTTTATCAGCTTGGCCTTTTACACAGACTTCTGTTATTCTCTTCCCTGCAGAGCATTTTCATTCTGTGCTTTATTCAAGGTTGTTCGTGATAAGTTACGAAATATTGCCTGTACAAAGCATTCATCATGTCTCCAATTCTCATACACATAAATATACATGTTGTCACGTCAGGGCTCTTTTCTCAGAACAGCAGATGTTTTATTATAAAACAGCTCACTTCCCCTCACACGATAAAGGGGAATTCCAACCAGTTGCCATCGTACACTGCATGTCACCTTTGCAATCTCTCCTGAGACCCGACATAGTGTCTCCCATCATGTGGGAGGATTTGCAGTAGACCAACAGGCCTCTTCTTTACCTACAATCACAGGTATATGGAGGAATGGGGTTCTCCCCGGGGGCCTGATGGGCAGCTTTGAGCTTACACTGCCATGCTCTTGTAGAGAAACTTAGTAGTGCAGGAAGGGGATTTTAGAACCATTGTTGTGACAGTATGGTGGGACTCTCACTATGTTTCACTTTTCTTGTCACTGCCTTGCTTTTATTATGTTATAGTATCCTTCTAATTTCGATAAATGCCTTTTTTTTCTTTTTTTTTTTACATAGAATGCAGTTTATTTGATAAAACCTATTGAACCTAGTCCGGATTCTGTTTTGCTTTCGTATGTGTGAAACATATGTACCTCAGAGAAAGGGGTAAGATCTGTTACACCATGATTTCCCAGAGAAATTCAGATGACATGCTAAGGACTGCCACAAAACACCTTTTACTCTTGAGTACTGGTGAGGTGCTGCTAGCTGGCCGGAAGGGTTAAGCCGACAGCTGGCACACAGAGCAGGATCGGACTCAGTCCCCTGCGCCCAGCTGTGCTGCCGCCTAAACCCACCAGTCTTGTTACAAGGTTGTTACCATCACCAAAAACCTTGTTTCCCACTGTAAGCCTTCACTGGTGCAAGGCACTGTGAAGTGCTGCCAACTTGAAATGATGGCATCGAAGGTATATGGCATGGATGATGGTAAGAAAGCATGGATCTTGTGACTGCAACAGGTCATAAATTCTCCTTGAAGCAATTCCAGGACTTCTTGCAGTCATCATGTGAAACAACTTGTTTGAGAAACGTATTCAGCCAGGGCAGGTCGAGGGTTCAGTTCCAGTCTACCTACTTTTTCTTTTATGAGGCAGAAACTTGATTAAATACCTTTCTTGCACCACAAACTGGACGGCAATTAGCAGCAGAGTAGATTTCCACATTTTTCCTTTTACGGTGGGATGTGAGAAGATCTTTCAACTAACTGCATGAAAATCAGGATCTATAAGTCTGATCTATTTTTAGTTCTTTTTTTTCTTGATTGTACACCAACAATATTAAAACATTAGTGATATCCTTATGATTGGCATTTGTTGGTGAGTGATGACATTTTTTATCTTACTGGGAGCAGCAAGGAAGTGATCAGAGAAGCTGTAGCCCAGTGTAGGGACTTTTTATTGCAATCTGTGATTTGGGCCTGAAGGGTGTACTCATGGCTGCAAACAACTTCAAAATTGCCAAATTAATCAATGCTTAAGAGCTTTTCTCATCTAAAACGGCTGCAACTTCCTTGCCCTCCGAGATTAATTTTAAATAGGGTGCAATGTCTACTAATTTCTGATGGTTACTTCTAACTGCAGATTCCTCACATTTTGAAATCCCTCAGGCGCCAAAGTGATTTATTTCAGATACTGCTCTAACGAAGCTGTCTATAGGTGTCACCCCTACCTGCTGATGTCAGTTGCTTTATTTCTGCACCCTCTGACACAAATCTAGAGCTGCACAAACTTTCTGTTGGTCTCTTACAATCTCCAGAACATTCCTTTTCATGACAGTGTGTTAGGGAACATGGCACCTCCAAAGACCACATGCTTTAAACTGTTCCACAACTGCAAGGAGTACATGGAAATTACATGCTTGCACAACATCTGCCTGGAGTGTCTGGGGTCGAAGCATAATTCGAAGTCCTGTAATAAATGCTCCCTGATGCACCAAGAAGGCCATCAGGGAGCGCAAGATGAAGCTGTATGTCATCAAGCATGCAAAACAGTGTAGGTCCTGTTCCAAGCCCTGAGCCCACTCCTGCTCCTAGTTATTTGCCTTCATGTTCTCTGGGGACATCCAGGAGATCCATTCAGCTCTGAAGCGGTTCATAGAAGGCTGTGCTACAGCTCGCTCCTTGGGCTTGCTAGGTCCGACCAACCAGTCCCACCAGAGATTACGTAATCTCAGGGGTTACCAATCACAGTCCATTTGTGGCCAGTAAGGCGCAGAATAATCTTTTTACCGGACAACGGGAAGATAATTATATCAGATCAGTGGTTCTTAATGGTAGTCACTATAGGCGATACCATTCCCATTTTGTCAACCTCCCCTCAAATTCCTTGTGTTTTCAGCCAAACCGTAACAGAGGAAGTCTCCAACCTCCCCCGAGAAGTTCACTGGCAAAGAAACAAGGGGAGAAATAGCAGGTGCTATTCCTGAGAGTTTCTGATGCCTAGTAAGGAACGTTGGCCCCTGGCAGAATTTCAGTTCTTGAACTCTTTCTTTCAGATGAAAAAAAATTCAAAATGCTAACTTTGGCCCATGTTCCATCCACTCCAGACCCAGGCTAGTGGATGTGTTCATTGAGCTTGCATGATGCATACTTCATGTGCCCTGCAGTTCAACAGGCATTTCACTACAATTTGGCATAAGGAAGGAATACTTTCAGCTTGGTGATCTGCAGCCTCATGGGTATTCACAAAGGTGACAGCACTGGTTGCAGCCCATCTTCACAGGTTGGGAGCGCATGTCTTCCCAGTGCAAAAGTCCTGCATCATGGTTTGCAGGTCTCTGCTGAGGCCCAAAGGAATCTGTAGTATGGGGGCGGCTCATAACGAGGATTCCCCTCATAATAGGTTGTGCATCCTCCCATGAACCTTCGCCTGTAGCAGTACAAGCATCCATTGCGTTCTTCCTATGAATGGAAGTGGCAAGAATTCAAATTTTAGTTGTATTCATTACCTTGGTCCTGACCATCATAACTAATGAATACATCCTCATCCAGAAGTGACTTAAAGAATAATGCTAATGGCCTTTCGTTATCAGAGTCTCTAGAGGATGGTCAATAATATCTAACTCAGCCAAATATGGACAGGTGGCCTGTGTCAAACGCTTCTTTTGGACTGAGCAAAACTGGTAGAAGGCTGATTTCATATTTAATTTGATATCAGCTAGAAATATCATATGTGATGCTTCTTCAGCCTTCCTCTGACTGGGGTGGTGATGCCCTTCGGGAAGAGTACTGGCCATTTTTCAGTTTTCACTCTTCAGCTGTGGAGGTTCAGCCTTGTGTACTCCCTGACACCCATTCTGCTGGCATGTGCTGCTGCACAGGAGCATTTATGTGGACGTTGTGACTGCTGACACAGACCTCCAGAGCGCTCTTCTGTATCTTACGGGCCACATTCTTGAAAGGACGGTCTTGATGCAGATGGCATCCTCACTTGTGCTACACTGTCAGAACAGACCTCACAAGGATATAGAAACCAAATGTTAAATGCCTCAGACTATTCGAGAAACTTAGGGCACACCAGGTGTATAATCATTTTAGAAGGGCAGGGAAGAAGGCAATTTCATGGTGTTTAGGGTGATGTTCTGAGAATCCTTCACCTCTGATGAAAAAGGGTATATATGTGAGCTGAGCGGTAATATTTGGCTAGTTCTTGACAGTTTAATGTTGGGGTCTCAAATCCAAGTTCAACAGTAGCTTGTATCTCAATCAATCAATCAATGTATTTGTAGAGTGCGGCTATTCACCCGTTAGGGTCTCAAAAATGGTAACAAAAAGACAATGTTTTTTTTTTTTTAATCTACTTGTTTTTTGTTACACAGTTTATTTCCATTAAATAACACATTCATATTTTTATTCATTATTAGTAAGATAGTGACTCACTCAAATATGGTTAGTTGAAAGGCACCTCCTTTCGTAAGACGGAGATTAGTAATCAATGAAGTTTGAAGGGGAACTATAAGTATTTTTGGTTCTGCTCTCTGTAAAGACAGGATTTATGCATCAGTTGTGCAGATATAAAACACTTTCTCTATTGTTGCACATTTTACTGTGTGCCGTTTATCTTTGTGGCTGATTTAATTAAAAAAATGAATGGTTGTGGTGGTTTAATAAGCTGTAACATTGTGATTGTATTATCACAATGCACTATATTATGTGAGTAACATTTAGTAACTTCTCGTTTATTTTGTTCTTTATTTCCACTCAGGCTTGAAAAACTAACCAGGTTCTCACAAAACCTGTGTTGGCTGAACCTTGAGATGAGTCCAGTTATTTGATATAAATAACCATTCATGAAGAAATAGCCTGAAATGGATTTGTTATTGTAAAAACGTTTTAGATGTCCCAAGGTTTTTAAGAACAGATATCCGCATCATTATTACTTATGTATTTGTGAAAAAAATAATTATATACTTACAAGTTTTCTCTCTTAAGAACACCAAAATAGTGCAGAATAAAAATAAATTTGACTTCTGAAAATTGATGGAGATGGTGTTGTGGCGTCTCAAATATATACATTTTACTAGTCATCTTGTCAGAAGTTGTGGCAGCGTCTTTCTGGGTGATGTATGCTGGGTTAGCGGAATTCTTGTTTCTGAAATGATAGTTACTGCTGTGGAAGCTGGTCTCACCGATGGATCTTTCATAGACGATGGTGACCTGGATATCAGCATTTTTGTCACAGATGTCATTGACTGCTTAGGGGCTAGTGTCGTCGACAGTACATTGTCTTTAGTTTTCTTGTGATGTCATTGGTGCCTTTGTTGACGATGCTATATCTGTCGACGGTGACAAGAAAGCTTATAGCGAAAAAGATAATTTCTGTTTCTCAGAATTCTGGAAATGAGATATAGATAGTGTGTCTGACCTTTTTGGCATAGAAGGAGCTAGCAGATGTTATGTCTTTTTGCCTCACAAGAAATTAATTATCTTGCACTATTCCTCTCTGCCTCCCTAGCCATTTATGAGATGGTTCTTTAGATGTTGAAGATTCTTCCTCATCAGGAACTGTTTCAAAAACGATTTTCTGTTCAGAATGAGTCATCTTTGGGTTGTGATTCAGAAGAGATGTCAGAGGCATCATGTAGTGCTTTAGATTCACATGCTGTGCATACTCCTGCTTTCTAGTGTTGGGCTCGGGTGAGTGAAAGTTGTTTTTCATTGAAGAATTCTTCTCGAGTCACAAGTTAGTGTGACTCCAACTCTTGCTTGCAATACACATGGTCATCGGCTCTGTTAGACTGTTTTTCCGCACAACGGGTGAGAATGACTGGTGCAGAGCGACACAGAAAAGAGGGAGATGCCCATGCAAGGGAAGTAGAAAGTAATGTGTATTGCGAACAGCCAGAGATGTCCTGGGCAGAGGGTGGGCACATGTGAAGCTACAGCACTATATGTCACGAACAGATGCCTACAGAGTAATATTTTCCAATCAAGGCATGTGTGGCTCTAGATAACTAACCGTCATAGGCCTATGTGGTGTTTATATAACAAAACATGGTTGTGGTCTGAGAACAGACCTAACGTGATTGTGTGTCCATGGTTAGTTGCTGACTTCGTACTCTTGTAGCAGCAATACTTAGTAAACTATTGTGTATAAATATAACTGCCTTGAGCAAAGCACAGAACAAAATGCATACAAGGGACAGATAAATGTAGAGCACAAACAAATGTGCTTTTAAAGAAAGGCAGCAGATAAAATGTAAAAGCAACAAGCTGAAAAGCTAGCTGTGGTAAAATATAATAAAATGAATGAAAGTTAATAAAATGTGAGCAGGCCTTACAGGCACAGGCTATTAGCCTAAGGGCTAAAATATGGGTGCTTAATATAGGCGCTAAAAGGTGAACTCACAACATGTCGTCTACTACCTGCTAGTCTGAGGTGATGTGTTGCCAAGTGGGCAGAAGCTCTGAGCGATGTCAAGGAGAAGGTAGGGGCTGGGGGGGGGAGCTGTACTCGCAACCTTATGAGCCAGCGGGAGTCCTTCAATCTTGAGGTTGGAGCCAGAACTCTCTTCTGGCGAGAATGCCTCCTCATCAGCAGCTGAAGGCGCAGGATGATGTTCCCCCTTGAGGTCCTGGAGTATCTTCTCTGCTCCTGCGTGACATCTAGTAGATGAGTCTGGCCATCTCGAAGGGCTCTTCTTCCAAGCAAAGGGCCTGACTGGCATTGCAAGATGAATCATCACGCTCAGGTGAGAGGCAGAGATTGCAAACCTGGTGGAGATCAGCCCCGGGGTACTTCTTATGACACCCAGGGTAGTATCGAAAGGGCATCCGTTCCATCACAAGCAAAGCATGGTGAGAGTGGAATGAACAGAAAGAGGCCCCACTGAGGGCCAGAGACAACCGGAGTACTGTCTCGAACTCTAACTGGAAACACCAACACTACATGAGAAAAAATGGGCAAACGTGATCGAAAACAATACAGACTGAGAAATAGGGTGCAAGAGAACCGAAAATGATAACCACAACAGAGTTGACCCAGAGCACGGAAGCACATGTGTGAAACCGATGACAGAAAAAAACTATTAATTTAACAATGAAGCCGATGACCATGTGCATTGCATCCAAAAGGGGGGGGTCACATTACTTTGTGAATCAAGAAGTCGCGGAAGAAAAAAACTTGCACATATCCGAGCCCAATGCTAGATACTAGGATAAGCACAGCATGTGGATCTACTGCCACACATGCCTCCAACATATATTGTTTATACGATTCAGGCATAGCTCATACTGAGCCAGCACGTCTTACATGTAGAAATCTGCTAGAAAGCTTGTGTAAGCACTGGGAAAACAATTGTATGGATCCAAAATAAACTTATTAGCACAGATGAGAGTATGGATCAAAGGGACTGCCTTACACACAACATGCAGTAGAAATCTTAGAGATGGTGACTTCTAGGGATGTGGGTCTCCGGTCACTTCTTGTAGTTTAGATCTTTCTCATTTTTCAATGAGGTAAGTGTGCTGTTTAGGTGACAAGTGTTTAGTCTTTTCTAGCTATCTTTAACATTATACAGCTATGGTAATGCTACTGTGGGACTCTCAGCTCAATGTTGAGAATGATTCAAGCATGTGAATCTGTAAAAGATCCAATGCTGGAGATACCATAAGGTGCAGGGAGAAGAGATTCTATGAGCTGCAAGGAGAAAATTTAGCAGGATTTGCAGAGAAGCAAGGATATGATCTAAAGGGAGAATAGATAGCTGGGTATGCAGGGAGAAAATAGAACTCAAAGATCTGAGAGGAACGGAGTGCGTATGATGTTTCAGGAGCGGAGATATCAGGGTCTGGGGGAGAAGAGACCATAGGATGAAGAGGGAGAATAGATCCCACGTTCTACAGAAGATATACCTGGTTATGCAGAGAGAGTCAGAGAGAAGAGGAAACAGAAGTATCTGCAGGGAGAAGCCATAACAGGATCAGCAGTGAGAAAATGACATGGGGTCTGCAAGAAGAGGTAATATGATGTGTAAGGAAATTAAATAACAGGACACACAGATAGAAGGGATAACAGGATTTGCAGGAAAAAAAGAGTATAGTATCTGCAAGGTGATGAAATCTCACCTGTGACCTTCGTTAATTAGAATAAAGCCATTTAGCTTCCGCTTCAATATGTACTGCAGAAAGGGACAGTGATATTTTTTTACACTGTAAATGAAAGGACGGTGTGAAAAGGGGCCAGATTCACTCATTACTCACTGTTATGACTTGTCTCTCCCTTCAGCGCGATTTGCTAGGTTGCCTGAATGCTGATACAGCTACCTGCATTAACGATCAATCAAGCTGAATGGCAGCATGCCTAGAACCCTTCTAGCACACGGTCATCCTACCTGTTGAGCGGAGAAGCTGAGTGCAAGAGAATGGCCTCTCCAGGCTTCAATAAACGCGCCATGCCTTGTACAAACAGTATGCAAGGACTTGGAAGGGCGCTATCGCTATCATGGGATGATAATAAGGGCATTAACAAGATACTGAGGCCTAAGAGTTCCTACCAGGATGAAGCACATGTGGATAACGGAGCTTCAGACTGGAGGCTGGCGGAGGTAGTCTGTGAACACCATACAGCTTCAGGTCTAACTACACATGATAGAGGTTAATAGGAACATTGTGCAGCCTAATGCATGGGGCAGGATGGGTGTGTGCTATGTAAAAGAGCTAATGAGCGTTACTTACCTGTAACAGAAATCCTGCTGCATAAGAATCTACTTAGGATGGATTCCCCTTCACCAAAGTGTTTCGAAGGTGTCCTATCTGAACACTGGTTTCCTGCATATCTACAATAGTTTGCATTAAGTGGCAAGGACCCCCATGCTTGCTGTGGGATGTGGGTATGGAAGAGGGGGTCCAAGTCATACGTACGTTGTTGATCATCAGATGCATGATGGTCTTCGGCATCAGGTCCCGGACGGTTTTGTTGACTATTCCCATGTAGGAGTCCACAAGGTTGCGGATGGTCTCCACTTGCCTTTCCAGCTGGGGATCCATGGAGTGCATGAAGCTGTCGGAGCCGTTTTCCTCAGCATCGCTTGTCTGAATGGGAGGGAATGAGAGATGGATCAAGCACAAGATACTCATCTTCAAAGACACCCCACAACTAAAGGAAAGGCTTTGAGATGGCCTGGTCGATTCCCAGGTCGAGAGGGTGCTAAGAGGTACAGAGGAGGGAGCAAAGGTTACAACACAGAGACCACAAGCCATTTCTCCATTAAGATTTTTCATGTGCCAAGTAGGATTTAGCACCAGTTTGCCCACTGCAAAAGGTCAGGAAAATGCTACTTACCATGTAAGCTTCTGTTTGTAGTGTGCAGTGCTGCAGAGTCACAAGCTTTGCATACTCCTGCCATCCACTGTTCGGGTTCGGAGGTTTGCAAGTTGTTTTTTTTCCAAGTCATCTTTCGAGTCAAGAGATGTGCTGTGAATTCTCCTCTCTGTATATATTGCACATGGGCACAGGCTCCATATCATATACACAATTAAACTAATAAGTGGAAAATAGTCTGCGAAATGCACATGCATGGGTATTTTCAGCACTACACGCTATGAACAGATGCTTACAGGGGAAGCAACATTTTCCATTCATAGTAAATGTGCTGTAGATACACATGCTTAGCACAGACTGTACAGGAGGATCATCCAGCAACTGGTGGCTGGTGTGTGGATAATACAGATGTCCAAAATAATGCTCTCTGCAGAGTTCGGCTGACTAAGGCCTGTTGACGTGCTAAGATGTCCACCCAGTTATGCTTGTTAATGGTACGTAGGGTTGATCAGAGAGCTATCTTACAGAAATGGGCTAGTGGAATGTTCCCTAGGAAGGGCACATTAGCCCTCTTTTTAAGAATGGATTGTGCCATAGGCGCAGCATGTAGAACTCTCTTTGCCTTATGGTAACAACTCTGAGTGCATGTCACAGTTCACCTGGTTATGGCACCCTTGCATAAAGGATGGCCCTTAGACAATGAGCTGATCTGACTCACGGAATGATTTGGTCCTGTTGATGTAGTACACAAGGAACCTTTTGACTTCTAATGTGTTAAGTGCTCTTTCTGCAACAGAATCCAGCTGCAGGAAGAAGACTGGTTTGGCTAAGATGGAAGGGCAATATCACCTTACAGCAGAACTTAGTGTTAATTCAAAGAATGACCCTATCTGTGTGGACCAAAGCAGTGGGAAAGGTGGAAAAGGAAAATGTCACTTACCCAGTGTACATCTGTTCGTGGCATTAGTCGCTGCAGAGTCACATGCTGTGCACAGTCCGCCGTCTGGTGTTGGGCTCGGAGTGTTACAAGTTGTTTTTCTTCGAAGAAGTCTTTTCGAGTCACGAGACCGAGGGACTCCTCCTACTTTGGTTCCATTGCGCATGGGCGTCGACTCCATCTTAGATTGTTTTCCCCGCAGAGGGTGAGGTAGGAGTTGTGTATGCTAGTAATAGTGCCCATGCAATGGAATGAATAAGTATGTACAAAATGATGGTTAAAGTAATATATTTACAAACGTACAAATGTTGAAGAATTACTTCCAAACGGCTACAGGCTGCCGGGGAGGCGGGTGGGCGCATGTGAATCTGCAGCGTTTCATGCCACGAACAGATGTACACTGGGTAAGTGACATTTTCCGTTCGATGGCATGTGTAGCTGCAGATACACATGCTGTGCATAGACTAGTAAGCAGTTATCTCCCCAAAAGCGGTGGTTCAGCCTGTAGGAGTTGAAGTAGTTTGAAATAAAGTTCTTAGTACGGCTTGACCTACTGTGGCTTGTTGTGCAGATAACACATCTACACAGTAGTGTTTAGTAAATGTATGAGGCGTAGACCATGTTGCTGCCTTACATATTTCGTTCATTGGAATATTTCCTAGAAAGGCCATAGTAGCACCTTTCTTTCTGGTTGAGTGTGCCCTTGGTGTAATAGGCAATTCTCTTTTTGCTTTAAGATAGCAGGTTTGGATGCACCGTACTATCCATCTGGCAATACCTTGTTTTGATATTGGATTTCCTGTATGAGGTTTTTGGAATGCAATGAATAGTTGTTTTGTGTTCCTAATTTCTTTTGTCCTATCAATGTAGTACATTAGTGCTCTCTTGATGTCTAATGTATGTAGTGCTCTTTCAGCTACTGAATCTGGCTGTGGGAAGAACACTGGTAATTCCACTGTTTGATTTAAGTGGAACGGTGAGATAACCTTTGGTAAGAATTTTGGATTTGTTCTTAGAACGACCTTATTCTTGTGTATTTGAATAAATGGTTCTTGTATGGTAAACGCCTGTATTTCACTTACTCTTCTTAGAGATGTGATGGCAATGAGAAATGCAACTTTCCACGTTAAGTATTGCATTACACATGAATGCATGGGTTCGAAAGGTGGACCCATGAGCCTTGTTAAGACAATGTTGAGGTTCCATGAAGGAACAGGTGGTGTTCTTGGTGGTATAATTCTCTTTAGGCCTTCCATAAACGCTTTAATGACAGGTATTCTAAACAGGGAAATTGAATGAGTAATCTGCAGGTAAGCAGATATGGCGGTGAGATGTATCTTTATGGAAGAGAAAGCTAGATTAGATTTTTGCAAAAGTAGTAAATATCCTACTACATCTTTTGGAGATGCATGCAATGGTTGAATTTGATTATTATGGCAGTAATAAACAAATCTTTTCCATTTACTTGCATAGCAGTGTCTAGTGGAAGGTTTTCTAGCCTGTTTTATGACCTCCATACATTCTTGTGTGAGGTTTAAGTGTCCAAATTCTAGGATTTCAGGAGCCAAATTGCTAGATTCAGCGCAGCTGGGTTTGGATGCCTGATCTGTTGTTTGTTTTGCGTTAGCAGATCTGGTCTGTTGGGTAGTTTGACATGAGGTACTACTGAAAGGTCTAGTAGCGTTGTATACCAAGGTTGTCTTGCCCATGTTGGAGCTATTAGTATGAGTTTGAGTTTGTTTTGACTCAATCTGTTTACTAGATATGGAAGGAGAGGGAGAGGGGGAAAAGCGTACGCAAATATCCCTGACCAATTCATCCATAGAGCATTGCCTTGGGAGTGCCGGTGTGGGTACCTGGATGCAAAGTTTTGGCATTTTGCGTTTTCTTTTGTTGCAAATAGATCTATTTGAGGTGTTCCCCAAATTTGAAAGTAATTGTTTAGTATTTGGGGGTGAATTTCCCATTCGTGGACTTGTTGGTGATCCCGAGAGAGATTGTCTGCTAGCTGGTTCTGGATCCCTGGAATAAATTGTGCTATTAGGCGAATGTGGTTGCGAATTGCCCAATGCCATATTTTCTGTGTTAGGAGACACAACTGTGTTGAGTGAGTCCCCCCCTGTTTGTTTAAATAATACATTGTCGTCATATTGTCTGTTTTGACAAGAATGTATTTGTGGGTTATCATGGGTTGGAATGCTTTCAGCGCTAGAAATACTGCTAACAGTTCTAAGTGATTTATGTGGTACTTTCTTTGATGAATGTCCCATTGTCCTTGGATGCTGTGTTGATTGAGGTGTGCTCCCCACCCTGTCATGGAAGCATCTGTTGTTATAACGTATGTTGGCACTGGGTCTTGGAAAGGCCGCCCTTTGTTTAAATTTGTACTGTTCTACCATAGAAGCGAGATGTATGTTTGGCGGTCGATCAACACCAGATCTAGAAGTTGACCCTGTACCTGTGACCATTGTGATGCTAGGCACTGTTGTAAGGGCCGCATGTACAACCTTGCGTATGGGACAATGGCTATGCATGAAGACATCATGCCTAGTAGTTTTAATACTATTTTTGCTTGTATCTTTTGTGTTAGATACATGGCTTGTATGACCTTGTGAATTGTTTGAACCCTTTGTGGACTTGGAGTGGCTATCCCTTTTATTGTGTTGATTGTCGCTCCTAAGTATTGTTGTGTTTGACACGGCAAAAGTTTTGACTTTGCATAGTTGATGGAGAAACCCAGCCTGTGAAGGGTCTGTATGACATACTTTGTGTGATGTGAACACTTTGTTAGCGTGTTGGTTTTGATTAACCAGTCGTCTAAGTAGGGGAACATGTGTATTTGCTGCCTTCTGATATGTGCAGCTACTACTGCTAGGCATTTTGTAAAGACTCTTGGCGCAGTTGTTATTCCGAATGGCAACACTTTGAATTGGTAATGTATTCCCTTGAATACGAACCTCAGGTATTTCCTGTGCGAAGGATGGATCGGTATATGGAAATACGCATCTTTTAGATCTAATGTTGTCATGTAGTCTTGCTGTTTGAGCAGTGGGATTACGTCTTGTAATGTGACCATGTGAAAATGGTCTGATTTGATGTAGGTGTTTAGTGTTCTGAGATCTAGAATTGGTCTTAGTGTTTTGTCCTTTTTCGGTATTAGAAAGTACAGTGAGTAAACTCCTGTGTTCTTTTGTGGACCTGGTACTAATTCTATTGCGTCCTTTTGCAGTAATGCTTGAACTTCTAGTCCTAGAAGATCTACATGCTGTTTTGACATATTGTGTGTTTTCGGTGGGACGTTGAGGGAATTGGAGAAATTCTATGCAATAACCATGTTGGATAATTGCTAAGACCCAAGTGTCTGTTGTTATTTCCTCCCAAGATTTGTAGAACTGGCTTAGTCTTCCCCCCACTGGTGTTGTGTGAAGGGGTGGTGTGACCTGTGAGTCACTGTTTATTTTGAGGGGTTTTGGGACCTTGAAATTTTCCCCGGTTTCTTGGGAATTGTCCCCCTCTGTATTGTCCCCGAAAACCTCCCCTTTGATATTGTCCCTGGTAGGTAGGTGGTCTTGTTTGTGAGGTGCTGGTTTCTGTGGGTTGACCTTGAAACCCTCCCCTAAAAGTAGTTTTACGAAATGTGCCAAATGTGCCTCTGCCCTGCGGGGAGTAGAGTGCGCCCATGGCTTTGGCTGTGTCGGTGTCCTTTTTTAATTTTTCAATTGCTGTGTCCACTTCCGGCCCAAACAATTGTTGTTCATTGAACGGCATATTAAACACAGCCTGTTGAATCTCGGGTTTGAACCCAGAGGTGCGCAGCCATGCGTGTCTCCTTATGGTGACTGCAGTATTTATTGTTCTTGCAGCTGTATCCGCTGCATCCATAGAAGAACGTATTTGGTTGTTGGAGATATTTTGTCCCTCTTCAACCACTTGTTGTGCTCGTTTTAGGAACTCTTTGGGGAGGTGTTCGATGAAATGCTGCATCTCGTCCCAATGAGCCCTGTCGTATCGCGCTAGGAGTGCTTGGGAGTTGGCGATGCGCCACTGATTTGCAGCTTGTGCTGCAACCCTTTTCCCAGCTGCATCGAACTTGCGGCTCTCCTTGTCCGGAGGTGGTGCGTCGCCTGATGTATGAGAGTTGGCTCTTTTACGAGCTGCTCCTACGACTACTGAATCTGGCGCCAGTTGTGATGTAATAAAAGCAGGGTCTGTAGGCGGTGCTTTGTATTTTTTCTCCACCCTTGGAGTTATTGCTCTGCTTTTAACTGGCTCCTTAAAAATCTGTTTAGCGTGCCTTAGCATTCCCGGGAGCATGGGAAGGCTTTGATAATGGCTATGGGTGGAGGACAGGGTGTTAAAGAGGAAGTCATCCTCAATAGGCTCCGAATGTAGCGATACATTATGAAATTCGGCTGCCCTGGCTACCACCTGTGCATATGCTGTACTGTCCTCAGGTGGTGAGGGCTTAGTTGGGTACGACTCAGGGCTATTGTCCGATACTGGAGCGTCATATAGGTCCCATGCATCTGGATCATCTTGGCTCATGGTGGTATGAGCTGGTGAATGTGGTGGAGTTTGTGCCGGTGATGCATGGGTTGACTGTGGTGAAGAGGGTGGTGGAGTTACTTTCTTTACAACCTTTGCTTGTGGCTGCTTGTCTTCTTGTTGGAAGTCAAGTTTTCTTTTTCTCTTGATTGGGGGAAGAGTGCTGATCTTCCCTGAATCCTTTTGGATAAAGATCTGCTTTTGCGTGTGATCTGGTTCTATTGCTTGTAATTCCTCCTCAAATCTGTGTTTTTTTTAGTTGGGAGGACAGTCCTTGTTCCTCTGAGTAGGAACTGGTTTTCGGTTCGGTTGCCGGGTGTTTTGGCACCGAAACCGTGACTTTGGATTTTTTCAGCTCCGACAAGATCTTTCTTCTTTTCGGTGTCGTGCCTTCTCGGTGCCAACCATCTTCGGTGCCGTTGTCTCTGTGCCGAGCAACTTCGGTGCCGCTATCGACCCTTTTCTGCACCACTCTCTCGGTCCCGAGATTGCTGCGTGCCTGTGTCTCGACCTGAGTCGGACGACTTCGGCACCAGCTCGCCCTTTTTCGGTGCCGATGGCCGGTCACCTACTTTATGGGTTAAGCCATGGCCTGTTGGCGGTGGCGTCCCCTGGGCTTTCTCTGTTTTTTCGTGTGATCTTTGTTTCGACGTCTTACTCACGGTTGGTTGCTCTTCGACGTCGAATTCTTCGGAGTCTGACTCGGGGATGGAGAATGTTTCTTCTTCCTCCTCGAACCGTTGTTGTCCTGTCGGCGTGGACGCCATCTGCAACCTCCTGGCTCTTCGGTCTCTGAGCGTTTTTCTCGACCGAAACGCGCAACAGGCCTCGCACGTATCCTCCTTGTGCTCGGGGGACAGGCACAAGTTACAGACCAAATGTTGGTCCGTGTAAGGATATTTATTGTGGCATTTAGGACAGAATCGAAACGGGGTCCGTTCCATCAGTCTCGATGTTGCACATGGTCGGGCCGACCAGGCCCCGACAGGTGATCGAAATTACCCTGAAGGGCTACCGGAGCTTCTTCAAGATTTGGTGTCGATCTGTCTAATCTAACCCGATACCGAACGAAACAATACCAAAGGATTTTTCCAAAATTCTGACTAACTTTCCGACCCGAAACACGGAGCGAAAAGGAACACGTCCGAACCCGATGGCGGAAAAAAAACAATCTAAGATGGAGTCGACGCCCATGCACAATGGAACCAAAGTAGGAGGAGTCCCTCGGTCTCGTGACTCGAAAAGACTTCTTCGAAGAAAAACAACTTGTAACACTCCGAGCCCAACACCAGACGGCGGACTGTGCACAGCATGTGTATCTGCAGCTACACATGCCACCGAACATATAAATATCCCTGACTAGTTCATCCATACAGCATTTCCCATGGCCTGTGTGGATACCTGGCACCATAGCCTGGGCAATTTGAGTTTTTTTTGTGATAGCAAACAGGTTGGTCCTTGGGGTGCTCTAACTCTGAAAGAATATGTGAAGGCCCTGGAGGTAGAGTTCCCGTGCGTTCTACAAAGCAGGTCCGCAAAGTCAGTGTCGACCCTCGGGAGATGCTACGCTATGAGGAGAATGCTGTACCCGAGTGCCCAGTGCTAGATCATCTGCGGTAGGTGGGAGAGCTCTTGGATGTAATTCATGATGATCATGTTGTCTGTTCAGATGAGGAGAACCTTGCCCCAAATTACCTGTAGGAAGGCTCTGAGGGCTAACTGAATGGAAAGCAGTTCCAAATAACTGAGGTGGCAATCTTGGTATTGAGAGGGCCACTTTCTTTGGAGTATGTACTGGTTGAGATGCGACTCCCACCCCATGAGAGAGGGATCTGTGACAATGGTCACCTGTGAGACGGGTGTATCTAAAATACCTGCCTTGCAGCATGGTTATCGTTGTCCATCATTGCAGAGATTGGTGCAATTTGGCCTGTACCAACAATTCCTAGTGACCCTCTACTTGAGGCCACTTGACTGCCAGCCACTCTTGTATCAGATGTAAATGCAACATCACATGGGGAAAGATTGCGATGCATGAGGCCATCATTCCTATGCGGTGCATGAACGGTATGAGAGGTGAGCCAACGAGTGGCCTGAAAAAGAGGCAGAAAGTGCTGAAAAGCTGCAACGCTTTACTTGGTGGGGTAGACTTTGCCTGTCACTGCATTTAGAATTGACCCCATGAAGGGCTATATTTAAAGTGGCTGCAGACGGGACTTTGTGGCATGCATAATGAAGCCTAAGCTGTGAAGCAAGGACACTTGCTTCAGGGTGTCAGATACTGAAGTTTCCTGATCAGTCAATCATTGCTGTAGAGGAAGACAAGAATACCATCCCTGTGCAGTTGTGAAGGCACCACTGCTGCACTTTCTAAACACTCCAAACTGGTAGTATTATCCACTTACCACAAAGTAAAGGTACTTCTGGTGGGCAGAGTGGCTGGGGGTGTAGAAATAGATGTCTTTGAACTCCAGCACCATCATGAAATCCACCTTATCGAAGGAGGGGGACAGCGTTTTGTAGGGCTGTCGCCCAAAACTGGTTGACTACAATGTAGCGGTTGAGGAGCCTGAGATCAAGGAGTAGACCAAGGGAGCCTTCTTTCTTGGGGAATAGGAAGAAAAGGAAGTATATGCCACTCCCTTGATGTTGCGAGAAAAACCTTTCAATGGCACCCTTTTAAAAAAGGGCTTGCACCCCCTTCCTAAGGAGCGGCGGGTGATCGCTGCTCAGGTTGTGTGTGCAGGTTGGGATGTTGGGGATTGTGTGCAGTTCGAGCAGGTAGCTGTATTGGTCGAAAGTTAGTAACAATTAGATGTTATCTCTTTCCAGTGGCAGAGGAAATCACATAAGTGCCCCAGACAGGATACGTATGATTGGGGGAAGTCATTGCTTGGAGGGGATAGCTCTCTTACCTCTCCCCCTGTTGTTTCCTCTATATGACCCCTAGTGTATCTCCTGCCGGCCTAGTAACGGAAAGCCTGCGGCTTTGTCTGAGTGAGTGTGCTCAGGCGAGGTGGTCCTACTGCCCTCCCACCCTCTTCACTGGACTGGTGCTTCTGAAATAGCCCCTGTATAAAGAAGCTTGGATAGCCCATATGGTCTTGGCAGTTTCTGTATCCCTTTTTTTAATCTTCTTGAGCGTCTCATCAACCTGTGGCCTGCAGAGGTGCCCTCCATCAAACTGGAGGTTGAGGATATGCTAAGGGACCTTGGGTTTGAACCTGGAGAAACAGATCCCGTTTTGACACCTAAGGAGGACCCTGGAGGCAATGTCTGCGGCATCCAACGCACAACAAACTTTGGTGTTGGAGATGCATTGCCCCAGAGACTATCTCCTCCCCACTCTTCCTCAATCTCTTTGGGAGGTGCTTGAGGAGTTCCTCCATTTCCTCTCAGTATGCCCCATTATGCCTCGTTAGAAGAGCAAACAAACTGGCTATCTGCTGATGGGAAGCTGCTCCTACCGCCATACTCTTGCCCGAAATACTATCTTTTTGCTCTCCTTGCTCTAGTTTAGTGGAGGAGTCTCTCTGGTGACTGGCAGTGGAGGAGGGGTGGATAAGTTTGGTGGATGCAGAGGACTGAGATAGAGGGACAGGACTAGTGGCTGTGTCTCATGGGTAAGGGCTACAGGGAAGGAACCTTCAAAGAAGGTCCTTCCTCAGGAGCAAGTCTAATCTTGTGAGGTCATAGGCTCTGAAAGTAGAGGGGGTGTGGCAGAGATCTTGACAGTAATTGGGTATATGAAGAGATGCAGTTTTCTAGCATCCAACCCCTGTTGAAGCCTCTCAAGGACTGGGGATTCGGCGTCTGCCTCGCTGGGCATCAATGGCAGTTTCAATCTCTCCTTCCTCTTCCAAGCCCCAGATGGTTTCAGGGCTGAGGAGGGTTTCGCCACGGATGCCAGCTTGTGGGTGGTTGCTAATGGAGGTGTTTGTGCCAGCCTCTTGTGGTGGCGTTGATGTTTGATGCCTTTGGAGCAGTTGGTGATCGACAGGTGATGGAAGTCAATGCCCTTAGCTGGATGTTTAGCGGTGTTGACCGGAGCCTTAAGGCAGCAGGAGCCCATGACTGGTACTCCTGCAAATGCTGTACTCAGGGTGCGCTGCTCAATTCCCTTAGGAGCAGTGTTCTGCCTCATGTGGAATCTTTTGTGGGGCCTGGCTTTGTCCTGAGTCACAGGCATACTCACAATTCTGGGAGTGGTGTTCATCAGGGGCCCCGTCTTTGATGCTAGGTCGACGTCTTCTGGCTTGTCATCAGAGACCTGGGTGACAGTTGCGCTACTGGGAGCCCAGTCAGACTGGCGTCCTCCTGTTCCTGGAAACAAAGGTGATCCTCCTCCTTGAAAATGTCCAGGTTGCCAGAAAGGTCCTAGTATTGCATGTTACTGTGAGCTCAGAAACTTTCTCTCCAGTACAAAAGTGTTTTCTTTGAAGGCAGGGCACGACAGGCAAGTGGCACTGTTGTGGTTGGGAGATAGATTGCACATCTCATGGTGGTTTTCTCACAGATATTTGGCATGGCAGTGAGGGCAATTCTGGAATGGTGTACATTCCTTCACCTTCTGAGTATTCTTCAGCAACAGCAAGAAGAAAATGTGCTCAGTCCCCAAGATCAGCTAAGCCTTCGATGCCTTGATGTGGAATCGGCAGTCTTTGGCGGCAATGGGAAACTGTGCACGTCAGAGTGGTGGATAGTGTCTACATTCGACGGAACCCAATGTGGTAGGGAATACAATGGATGGAGTCACTGCCAATGTGCAATATACACCAAGAGGAGTCCAGCACATCTCGATCCTCATAAGACATCTTAAAAAAAAAACACAACTTGCAAATGACCAAGCCTAATATTAGATGCAGGAGTATGCTAATATTGTGTGTCTGCAGCCACACATGCTACTAACATATTTTCTGGCTACGTCTGTCCCAGGTGGTTACATGTCTACATTTAAAAAACTGAGGCAAATTTTGTTTTCTTCATTCACTTTTATTGTGGTTTTTGCACTGAGCTGAAATGGTGAAAAAATCCTCTTAGCTCCATTTGTCCCATTAGGAAATTAAAGCAGGCCCCAGGGTGATTTGCCTGACAGTTGAACCCTCTTGAAGCCCTGGCAGTTCCAGGAGATGAGTGGTGGTTACATTCAGAGGCTCAGAAAAAAGGACACATGTAAATTTGGATTCTTGTGCCTAGTGTCTCCCCCCCAATACAATCCCTACGAATATGTCCCTCTCGACAATCTCACAGGCCTCTGTTCAGAAGAATCATGAAGAACATGTGCTAATCATTTCCATACTCTACAGCATGCAAAATAAAAGGAGGGTTATTGATCAGAAAGTGAAACTCAAGAATTAGCAGAGAACAAAGTTAATATGAGAGTTCAGAACCGGGTTAAACTGAGGAGAAAAAATGAATGAAAAGAAGTCAATAAAAGGAATGGAAAAAAGTCTCTGGTACAAAGTGACAAGAAGAAGGGAGACTCCCTCAGAGAGATGGGTCCAAAAGAAGAGAAGACACTCGAAAACAAAAAGAAGGCAGAGAGAATGTTCTGGGCGCATCTGGCAAGCAGAGCAGCCAGAGCCCTGCCACTTACTTTGTCCTTGTCCTGGGGTCAGATTTTGAACAACAACCACAAAAAAAAAGTAATAAAATATATTTTAGTTGATCAAAAAGATTTCAGTTCTTACGTTACGTAGTAAATTACAGTTTCCTTTGGCTGAATGCAAACAATGAGCTGTGTCTAACTCTCAACGCAACTGTAACCGGGCAGGTAAGTGAACACGTAACTGGACATTTGGGCCGGAAGAGAAATCCGGAGGCCCCAGAGGCCTCATGCACAAAGGATTTTGAACTTGCAGAGCCAGTAGAACTGACTTTGCAATTCCAAAAGACAGAATGAGCAGTGTATTCCCATTATTAAACGATTGAGAGTCACAAGGAAAAGAGGGTAGTCAAAGGATGTGCCTTCCTCCTCATGACTCGTGTTATGCACATATGTTTTACAACCATTTTTCGGGGCACAATGCATGGAATAGTTTTGAGTGGCCCTGGATTTGCTTTAGTGAATGCACTGTACACATACAGTTATGGGAGTGGGCACAAGCATCTTTAGTTCCTATGTATATTTTGTATTACACCTTCATTGCTGGCCTTGTGGACTCTGTGCCTGTGGCATTTTCTGCATGATCAACCTGTTTCTCTCACAGTTAGAAGAGTACATTCAGCTGCAAGTGCCAGTCTACAGATATTTTTCTCACTTGAACTAAGAGATTTTGTGACCCGGGCCTGATTAAGTGACTCCGATGCACTGGCCCAATCCCAGTGAATTCACTGAGAGGTTGTGAAGCCTTTAAAAACAGAGGCTCTTCTAAGTTCCAGCTAGATTACAGTCTCTTACCAGTGTACTTCTGTAAGTAGAGGTTTGTAAGATGATAGCATACTATGTGACCTGGACAAATACTAGGACACTTGCGGAATACGGTTTCTAATGACTAACAGTAGGCATTTAGGGCCAGACGTATGAAAGGATTTAGCATTTCTTAACATACCGAACAGCAATTTCGGTCGGCAAGAAATGCTAAATTGCCTTTTCAGATGTACAGACGCCAAAAGGGAATCGCAAAATGCAATTTCTACTCAGCTAAAATCACATTTTGCAATTCCCAAATAGGAAATTGCAAATAGAGATTTCCTATGTGTGATTTCCTAAGCACATGTATAAAGCATTTCCTAAATGTGAAATTGTCATTTAGGAAATGCAGTTATCATCGACTTCAAGTTGATAGTAACCATGTGCAAGTTTAAAAAATACATTTTTTAAAGTGCTGTGTAGCGAGCAAATGCGCCTAGGGCATTTGTGCACTTTACAAGTGCACAACATTTTTGGGCTGCATTAAGGGGGAACTGTAGGTCCCTAGGCAGCCTTTCATTTGCATTTCCTAATTTGAGATTTCCTAATAGCGATACCTAGGAATCGCTATAGGAAATCTCTATTTTTGTACATTCCATTTTGCAATTCCTAAATAGGCATTTCTTAGAATTCACTATTTAGGAAATGAAAAATAGGAATTTCGTACATCTGACCCTTAAAGCAGTATGGTCTTTCAAAGAATACAAAAAGACATTGAAATAGCCAGTGTTCAGTAGCAGGGTAGGTGCAGTGTGTGTTATGATATAAATGCATATGCCAGGACTATTTCACTGAGAACACTGATTTGGAGTGCCATTTTTGCTACACACTGTCTGGTTGCAACTCCCCAATCATCAAAAGTAAGCCTCAACTTCTCAACTTGCTACGCTTGAATGGTTAGGCGCACTTAAGGAGTTTAGTTAGTTATCTTATCACCAGTACTGTGGTACACCTGACATTGGGCCACAAGGGGACTTGCTAGTGACTGCATGAGACCTCAAACCAGGACAGGGTTTGTGAACTGTAACCCAAGTGAATGTGCCAGGTCACAGTCATTTATGTCTGGACACCTTCCTTTGTGCCAGGATAGTGGTTTCTCCAGACCATAATCAGTGTACATATGAGAGCACAATGTAGTGCCTAGCTTTCTTCACAGATGCTCAACATTTCAAATTTAAGCTGAATTTGTAATTTGCAGCCACCTTGTTAGCAGCATCAGACACATGTACTGAGATCACAGATGGAGAAGAAAGGGTGTTTGAGGTACAATGATTCAAAAGAAAAAAAAAAAAAACATTTACACCCAAAGTCCTTTTTCTGGCATCATACAAAATGAAAAAAATAATAAGTTAAAGGATATAACAAAACGCTTAGCTAGTACCTGCTTATGCCATGTATTGTATCTTTCTAGTTCTCTACAACTATAAAGTGAACAAAGGAAAAGTTACTTACCTATAATCCCAATTGTCTTGCAGGGGAATACTTAAAAGTTAAAACCACTGAATTGTGCTGTGTATGCCCTGGATCAAATTACCTAATGGCGTTCGCCAGTAAGTAGTTATAGTTAGGACCTAGTTTCCATAGGAAAAGCTTTTTTTGTTTTGCCAATAACTTTTGCCACTGCTTGACAAATCTTCACAAAATGTTCAACACTAGTTTGCCACTCACTCCTGCTACTGTTTGGAATGTTTCAGGATGATTCATCCAGCAGGGATCAAGAAAAACAAGCATTTACAATGCAAAGGGTCTAGAGTTTGCTCATGTTAGAGCTGATTGCGTTGTAAACTCTTAACCCGACTTTTCACCTATCGGGCAAAAGTTCATTTATATACATAACCCGAAAAAGTAAAATCAAGTATGTAAAGCGCTCGACTTCTGCCAAGCGAGATCGTGCTCGTAAATTAGAGAAAAAAAAGTCCACGAGCCCGATGGAAAACAGCGAGCCTCGCATGTTTTCTGTACTTGGTCGCTGCGCTCGAGGAGGGCTTGCCACCGGAAAAGGCATGACATATGGGTGCCTTCAACTAATGAAAGCAAGCAGATTTTATTAGGGAAGCCCACGAACCAATAAAAAACACTGACGTGACGTTGACAGGGCTCCAAGCCCTTTTCTAAATACAAAAGAGTCTCGCTGCGATACGCATGCAACACAGGCTCGACCCTAAAAAAAGGATCGGTGGGGTGGGTATGGGGGGGGGTTGTTGGAAGGGAAGGTCCCAAAAATGTTTTCCCCATGAAATTTCTCATAGGGATTTTAGACATGACTACAGCCCGAACCACTGGAAGGAGTTACACCAAATTTGGCAGAAAGCTAGCTCTTGGTCCTGAAAGAGCCCTTTTTGTGATTTGGTGTAAATTTGTTCAGTATTTTGAGTAATCAAGGAAAAAAACAAAATTATATATCTGGGGACGAGGACCATCCGCGGATCAGACAGATCTTATGCTGAGATCAGATTAGCTGTCAACACTTCAATCAGGAAATGCTGGCAGCCATTTGAGGACTCAGCTGTGTCCCCAAGAAAAAAGTTGAAAGAAAAAACAAAAAAGGAACGGGGCAGGGTAGGAATACCCTGACCACCTAGGCCTGGTGACAGGGACCCCCAGGGACCCCAGCAGGGTGAAAAATCTTAAAAAACAAACATAAAAACAAATGCGGTTTCCTGCGCTTGTTTAAAGTTGAGCTTCCAGGTTAGCCAGGGGCATACATTTATATGTATTTTGAGGAGGTGGGGCACACGTTGCTCCCCTCTCCATGGCTAATCTCGGCACCAGGGGACAACAACCTCAACAGGGCCGACCAAATGTACATTTCATTGGAGGGGGGGGGGTTGTGTTGCCCCCTCCCAAGGCTATTAACATCTCAGGGGGCAAGCACATCCCTGGGGCTAAGCCCAAAAAAAACAGGAGGGGGCCGCACAAACCCCCGCACTCCCTTAGCCACCACTTCCCCAGGGCCAAGATTAACAACTAAAAAGGGAAGGGCCATATTAGGCCCCAGGGACCAGCTCCTCCCCCAGGGCTTGGCATACTTGTTAATAGGGAAGGTGGCACCTCGGCCCCCCTCCCGGACCATATTCGGCCCGATGACCACCACCTCCCCGGGGCTGGCCCTGAAAAAACAAATGGGGGACCCCCCTATTGAAGCCAATAATGGCTCTGGGGAATGTCACCCATGCAAGGCCGGCACGCAGTTGTTTGCTGTTGCCTGGCGGGAGCTTTGACGGCTACTGCCAAGCGAGAGCAAACATTAAGTCTGCGCCTAGTGGGCATCTGAGTGCCACTGACAATGCAATTTCTCTGCATAGCGAGTTGGTCAAATCCAGTCTGCAGAGTAAGGTGAACTTAGCTGTATCCCTGTCATCTGCAATAGCCGAGGTCAGGATCGCTCAGACCTCCTTTAAGACCACAGGCAGCAGTTGCGCAACCAAATGCCAAACCTTGTGGGTGTGTCGGCACAGGAGGAATGCAGTACAGGGTTGTCAGAAGAGAACATTCTCTTGCCATAGGTATTCAGCCACTTGGATTCCCCATCTCGTGGTGTGGTAGAGAATGTGCCAAGCCTGACTTTTAGAGGTGGAGGCTTGGACAAACCGGCTTCCTGGGGTGGGTGCTGGGTGGGGGAAACAGGGGCCCAAGGGGTGGGGCAGGGGCAGCTGGCAATTGTTCTTTGCACAGAAGCTCCTGTGCAGGACTTGGCCCATACCATGAGCAAGACATCCTTAAGGGTTTCATTAAAAGGATGAAGAGGTTCTGTGGGGGTGACTCGCGGCTATGTAACCTCTGTCAAGATGGATTTTTCTTGACTGAGGGCAGCATAAGGACCAGGACCTCAGCCACCCCCCTCACCACCATAGCAAAGGAAGCACCTTCCTCCATAGCCACACTATGAGGAGAGACCAAACAGTGTCTGGGGAGGTATCCAAATTATTTACCAGTTCTTTGGATCAGTTATCTTTAGGCTCTTCTAAGGGGTTATGGTAGCCATAAAGGTACCTCAGATCCACCCCACTCATGCTCCTCAAAGGGAATATCGTAAAAGTTGGCCTCTGGCTTCGACATGAAAGGTCAAATTCAGCGTTGATGTCAGGGGACACCACTCCAGCTCCATATCAGAGTCGGGTATTGTAGGAAGTTGGCTCTGTATATACTATCTCAAAGTAAGAGATAGTGTGCACAGAGTCCAAGGGTTCCCCTTAGAGGTAAGATAGTGGCAAAAGTAGATAATTCTAATGCTCTATTTTGTGGTAGTGTGGTCTAGCAGTAGGCTTATCAGAGGGTAGTGTTAAGCATTTGTTGTACACACAGGCAATAAATGAGAACACACACTCAAAGACTTACTCCAGGCTAATAGTTTTTATATTGAAAAATATATTTTCTTAATTTATTTTTTAGAAACACAAGTTCAAGATTTGAAGTAGATACATAAAATGCAAGGTACTCCACACAGGTAAATTAGGAACTTTGAATTAGAACAATAGCATACACAGTTTTAGTAAAAATGGCAATAAGCTATTTTAAAAGTGGACACAGTGTAAAAATCAACAGTTCCTGTGTGAGGTAAGTAATGGTTAAGTTTATCAGGTAAGTAAGAAACTTACAAGTCTAAGTTTGTGGGCATAGGCAGCCCACCGTTGGGGGTTCAAGGCAACCCCAAAGTTACCACACCAGCAGCAAAGGGTCGGTCAGGTGCAGAGGTCAAAGAGGAGCCCAAAACACATAGGTGCCTATGAAGAACAGGGGTGCTCCGGTTACAATCTGCCAGCAGGTAAGTACCCGCGTCCTCAGAGGGCAGACCAGGGGGGTTTTGTAGAGCACTGGGGTGGGGGGGGACACAAGCAGGCACACAAAACACACCCTCAGCGGCCGGGTGCAGTGTGCAAAGCAGGCGCCTGGTTTTGTAATGGAGGGACCCAGGGGTCACTAGCAGTGCAGGCAGGGCAGAGGGGGGGCTTCTCGGGCCAGCCACTGACTGGGCAAGACAAAGTGTTGCCTGGTGGTCACTCCTGCACTGAGGTTCGGTTCCTTCTGGCCCTGGGGCCTGTGGGTGCAGTGCTTGGTCCAGGCGTCGGGTTCCTTGTTACAGGCAGTCACGGTCAGGGGGAGCCTCTGGATTCTCTCTGCAGGCGTCGCTGTTGGTGTGCAGGGGGGGTCGTCTCAGGTTACTCCCGAGGTCGCAGTCGCCCTGGGAGTCCTCCCTGTGGTGTTGGTTCTCTGGAGCTCAAGCCGGGGGCGTCGGGTGCAGAGGGCAAAGTCTCACGCTTCCGGCGGGAAGAGTGAAGTCTTTAGAAGTTGCAAGAAAGTTGTAAAAGTTGTTACTGTTGTTGAGCAGAGCCGCTGCTCACAGGAGTTTCTTGGCCCTTTGGTTCAGGGCAGTCCTCTGAGGCTTCAGAGGTTGCTGGTCCCTGTTGGATGCGTCATTGTTGCAGTTTTCTTCGAGTCAGGAGACAGGCCGGTAGGGCTGGGGCCAAAGCAGTTGTCGTCTGCGTCGTCTCTGCCGGGCTTTCAGGTCAGCAGTCCTTCTTGGTTCAGTTTGCAGGATATTTCCTGGGTTATTGGGTGGCCCTAAATACTAAATTTAGGTGTGTGTTTAGGTCAGGAGGGCAGCTACACCCTCTTTGTTCCTCCTCCCTGAGGGGAGGGGGGCACATCCCTAATCCTATTGGGGGAATCATCCAAACTGAAGATGGAGGATTTCTAAAGGCAGGGGTCACCTCAGCTCAGGACACCTTAGAGGCTGGTCTGACTGGTAGGTGACTCCTCCTGGTTTTTCTCATTATCTCCTCCAGTCTTGCCGCCAAAAGTGGGGGCAGTGGCCGGAGGGGTGGGCATCTCCACTAGCTGGGATGCCCTGGGGTGCTGTAACAAAAGGGGTGAGCCTTTGAGGCTCACCGCCAGGTGTTACAGTTCCTGCAGGGGGAGGTGAGAAGCACCTTCACCCAGTACAGGCTTTGTTCCTGGCCACAGAGTGACAAAGGCATTCTCCCCATGTGGCCAGAAACTCACCTGGTTGTGGCAGGCTGGCAGGAACTGCTCAGCCTACACTAGAAGTCGGATTGGTATTCAGGGGGCATCTCAAAGATGCCCTCTGGGCGCATTTTACAAAAAATTCCACACTGGCATCAGTATGCATTTATTGTGCTGAGAAGTTTGATACCAAACTTACCAGATTTCAGTGTAGCCATTATGGAACTGTGGAGTTTGTGTTTGACAAACTCCCAGACCATATACTCTTTATGGCTACCCTGCACTTACAATGTCTAAGGTTTTGCTTAGACACTGTAGGGGCACAGTGCTCTTGCACATTTGCTCTCACTTGTGGTATAGTGCACCCTGCCTTAGGGTTGTAAGGCCTGCTAGAGGGGTGACTTACCTATGCCACAGGCAGTGTGAGGTTGTCATGGCACTCTGAGGGGAGTGCCATGTCGACTTAGTCATTTTCTCCCCACCAGCACACACAAGCTGTGAGGCAGTGTGCATGTGCTGAGTAGGGGTCCCCAGAGTGGCATAAGACATGCTGCAGCCCTTAGAGACCTTCCTTGTCATCAGGGCCCCTGGTACCAGGGGTACCATTTACAAGGGGCTTATCTGAGTGCCAGGGCTGTGCCAATTGTGGAAGCAAAGAACGAGTTACTTACCTTCGGTAACGACTTTTCTGTTGGATACATTAGCTACCTGTGGATTCCTCCCCTATTGAATACTCCCCTTGCGCCAGCATCCGACGTAAATCTTCTTCCTAGCTTCTGCACGTCGACGAGGACGTCAAAATTGCCCATGCGGCGCGGTCTGACGTCATACAGGCAATAAGAGGTCCTCGCCGACGTCGGTACCAACATTTTTTACGTGCCTGAGACTAATAGGCCATTGAGACAATCAATCAAATAACAATATTTAATAAAGTTCAAGATAGACACATCATTCCAAAAAACTCAATATTATAATTTTTTTTTTTTTAAATAAATACATAAATAAATGTATATAGTATATGTACAAGCCCTCAAGTACCAAGAGGAGCACACCCAAGAACAACTTGGTTAGACCAGACAGGCAACGGAGAGGCGGGTGGGACTGTGAGGAATCCACAGGTAGCTAATGTATCCACCAGAAAAGTCGTTACCGAAGGTAAGTAACTCGTTCTTCTGATGGATACAACTACCTGTGGATTCCTCATCTATTGAATAGGGTCCCAAAGCAGTACCGCACTCGGTGGAGGGTGCCTGAATGGTCAAACCAAGAAATCCTGCAGCACTGACCGTGCAAAATGGCCATCCCTCCTAACCTCCGAATCCAAGCAGTAATGCTTCGCAAAAGTGTGGAGGGACGACCAAGTTGCGGCCTTGCAGATGTCGACCACAGGAACACCCCTAGCCAAGGCCGAAGAGGCCGACTTAGCTCTGGTGGAATGAGCTCTTATACCATCAGGGGGTTCCTTCTTTGCTAGAGAGTAACACAGTTTAATGCAAAGAATGACCCACCTGGAGAGTGTTCTCTTGTCGACTGCCCTTCCTCTCCTCTTTCCCACGTACCCGATGAAGAGTTGATCCTCCAACCTGAAATCCTTAGTTCTGTTCACATAGAAGCTCAACGCTCTCCTCGGGTCTAAGCGGTGTAGTCTTTCTTCTTCTTTTGAAGGATGAGGCGGAGGATAAAATGAGGAAAGAATAATTGTTTGGGCCATATGAAAGGGTGAAACAACCTTTGGTAGGAAAGCAGCCTTGGTCCTCAACACCACCTTATCCCCATAAAAAGAAGTGTAAGGGCGTTTAACAGATAGCGCCTGCAGCTCACTCAATCTGCTTGCAGAAGTAATTGCAACAAGGAAAACAGTCTTTAGGACCAATAACCTTAAAGGGCATGAATGCATAGGCTCAAACGGAGAACCCATAAGAAAAGTCAAGACTAGGTTTAGATCCCACTGAGGCATAATGAAAGGAGTGGGAGGAAATTTGTTAACGAGACCTTTTAAAAATCTTAGTACTATAGGGGATTTAAATAGAGAAGGCTGGTCCGGAAGACATAGAAAGGCTGATAGGGCAGATAAATATCCCTTGACTGTAGCCACTGCACAACCCCTCTGTGCCGGGGACAACGCAAAAGACAAGATATCCGATAAATGGGCACGTAAGGGGTCAATTTGGTTCTCTCCACACCAATTCACAAATTTAGCCCACCTGTTAGCGTAGATAGATTTAGTGGAGTGTCGCCTGGCCGCTAAAATAACATCCACTACGTCAGGTGGGAGAGAAAAGGAACTCAGGTTGCCCCGTTCAATCTCCAGGCATGAATTTGCAGGCTCTGGAGGTGGGGGTGTAGAACCTGCCCCTGCGACTGAGAGGAGGTCTGCCCCGAGAGGGAGACGGAGCGGATGGCACAGAGAGAGTTGGAGAAGGTCCGAATACCATACCCTCCTTGGCCAATCCGGAGCTATTAAGATGACTTGGGCCCGGTCTTGGCGAATTTTCCTCAAAACTCGAGGAATCAAGGGTATGGGGGGAAACGCATAAAGCAACTGGTCGCACCAGGTCATCTGAAACGCGTCCCCCAACGCTCCTTGCACCGGATACTGGAGGCTGCAGAATAACGGGCAGTGCGAGTTCTCCCGAGTGGCAAACAGATCTATCCGAGGGATCCCCCACATCTGGAAGATTTGACGGACTTGATCCTGATGGAGACGCCACTCGTGATAGGTCGAGAAATGACGACTGAGACTGTCCGCACGCACGTTCAAGACTCCGGCCAGATGATTTGCTACCAAGCAAATCTGATGGTCTTTTGCCCAGGACCAAAGCCGTAGAGCTTCTCTGCAGAGAAGGTACGAACCCACTCCTCCCTGTTTGTTTATATAACACATCGCGGTAGTATTGTCCGTGAGGACCTGAACCGACTGACCACGAAGGGACAGGAGGAAGGCCTTGAGTGCAAGACGTATAGCCCGCAACTCCAACAGATTTATATGAAACATCTGTTCCACTGGAGACCAAAGACCTTTGATCTCCAGGTCCCCCAGATGAGCTCCCCACCCTAGAGTGGAAGCATCCGTTATTACTGTGGCCACCGGCGGAGTTTGCGAGAACGGCGTTCCTTTAGAAAGATTGCCGTCTGCAATCCACCATTTTAAATCCGTGGCAGCATCTCTGGAGATCTTCACTGAACCCTCGAGATCCCCTTTGTGTTGAGACCACTGCTTCCGGAGGCACCACTGAAGAGCCCTCATGTGCCAGCGAGCGTGAGTGACCAGCAGAATGCAAGAAGCAAACAGACCGAGCAGGCGTAGGACCTTGAGGACCGGAATGACCGCTCCACTTTGAAACATTGGAACCAACGCCTGAATGTCCTGAATCCGCTGAGGCGGAGGAAAGGCGCGACTCAATGTTGTATCCAGTACTGCCCCTATGAACAGGAGGCGCTGAGAGGGCTCCAGGTGAGATTTGGGTACATTCACTGAAAAACCCAGGTCGACTGGGTTGTCGACTGAAGGTGATGCAACACGAGCTCCGGAGAATTGGCTTTGATCAACCAGTCGTCCAGGTAAGGGAATACTGCTATCCCCTTCCTTCTGAGCTCTGCCGCAACCACCGACATCACCTTCGTGAAGACTCGGGGTGCTGAAGTAAGACCAAATGGAAGGACCGCAAACTGATAGTGCTGCGACCCCACTACAAACCAGAGATACTTCCTGTGCGACTTGAGTATCGGGATATGAAAGTAAGCATCATGTAAGTCGACAGACACCATCCAATCTCCATCGTTCAGCGCCAAAAGCACCTAAGCTAGGGTCAGCATCTTGAACTTTTCCTGTTTGAGGAACCAATTCAAGATCCTCAGGTCCAGGATTGGCCTCAACCGACCATCCTTCTTGGGGATCAGGAAGTATCTTGAATAACAACCCTGACCCCTCTCCTGCTCTGGAACCAACTCCACTGCACCTTTTGAAAGGAGGACTTGAACCTCCTGTTCTAGTAACAGGAGATGCTCTTCTGAACAGTAGGATGGGCGGGGCGGGATGGGGGGAGGAAACTCCCGAAAGGGAAGGGCATAGCCTTTCCCCACAATGCTGATGACCCAGGAGTCAGATGTTATAACCTCCCACTTGCGGAGAAAGCCCAATAACCTCCCCCCTACAGGAGTGGTGTGAGAAGCAATTGGTGGAAGGCTAAGGCTGCTTCCCATGCTGCACCCCTCCAGAGGAAGAGGAAGAGGCAGAGTGCTGCTGGGCGGCTCTCCTTGGTTCGGACCCTACCCCTCCCCCTGTAAGACCTATAGGAGAGAGCAGAGGCGGGTTGTTGCTGAAATCTCCCTCGAAAGGAGGAGGAGGAACCACAACCAAATCCTCAAAACCTCCTAAAAAGTCTGCAGGAAACCGAAGAGGAGGCCTGCAAGCCTAAAGACTTCGCTGTGGCCCTACTCTCCTTAAACCTCTCTAGTGCAGAGTCCGCCCTGGAGCCAAAAAGTTTATCGCCATCGAAGGGAAGGTCCAAGAGGGTTGACTGTACATCGGACTAGAAACCAGAGCTACGAAGCCAGGCTTGCCTCCTTGTAGCAACAGCAGTACCCATAGCCCTGGCTACAGAGTCAGTTGTATCTAGTCCAGATTGAATAACTTGGGTTGCCGCTGCTTGAGCATCAGAAACTAGGCTCATAACCTCTTGGGGCACCTCAGTATGAGAAGACTTTATTTCGTCCATCAGGGCGTAAATGTATCTCCCTAAAATACAGGTAGCATTAGTGGATTTTAAAGCCATGCTACATGACGAAACAGACTTTTTTGATGAAATGTCCATTTTCTTAGAGCCTCTGTCCGAGGGCACAGCAGGAAATTATCCTGGGGCAGACCGGGCTGACTATGAAGCTTGAACCACTAGGCTTTCAGGAGTTGGGTGCCTGGAGAGAAAGCCTGGGTCAGCAGGAGCCACTAGATATCTTCGAGCCACAGATCTGTTCACTGCAGAAGATGACACCGGCTTCTTCCAAATTTCCATGATTGGATCCAACAGAGCCTCATTAAAAGGCAGAAGTGGCTCTGCAGTAGTTGAGGCAGGATGCAACACTTCCGTTAAAATATTCAGCTTATGCTCAGACACCGGCAAAGGGAGGTCTAAAAAGTCAGCTGCTTTCCTGATGACTGAATGAAATGTTGCACCCTCCTCCGTATACTCTCCAGGTGATGACCAGTCCCATTCTGGAGAGGTGTCCAGACCACTAGCCATGTCTAACCCATGGAGATCTTCTCGAGATTCCTCAATCTCTCCTTCCTCTAACGCCTGTCTCCGATATCCTTGTTCCTCAAGGAGGCGAAGAGCAAGCCTCCTCGAATGTAATCTTTCCTCAATCCTCGGCGTCAAAATGGCTTCAGCAGACGTCGAAGCTTGATGCCGCTCTTCGGATCCATCAGACGCCGGATCCATTGGCGCCATGGATTTCTTCGGCGCCGAACGAGGAGAAGGGCTGACAGGAGACTGTTCCGGCGCCGGAGCCACAGGTCTACTCGGCGTCACTGGCTGAGATGCCGACGCAATAGGCGCCGACGCTGAGCCCACATTTCCCATGGGAAGGAAGGGCATAAAAGGTGCCGGTCGTAACTGAGCCGGAGCACCCATATTGAAGGCCAAAGGGCCCGAAGGACCAGCCGGTCCACCACCTGGAGCCATCTGCTGAAAAATCGAGAACATTGCATTCAAGAATGCAGAACTGTTGGCTCCAGGGGCCGGGAAAGCCGGGTACTGAGGAGCCTGGGTTGGAGGAGACATCGACGCCGGTCCCGACGTCTGCAAAGCTGGAGAAAACTCCTGACGCCGAGGAACCTCGAATACAGAAGGAGGATTCACAGGCAACGTCGGCGAAGTCGGGGATGTCGGAGATGCTAATGGCGTCTGCGGTTGGGGAGAGATGGTGGGACTCACTTCCCATGTCTTCTGGCGTCGAGTTGAAGGCGACCTCGATCGCGATCTCTCCCTACTCGACCGGCGTCGGGATTCGACACCGCCAGGAGTCACGAAGGCGCCGATGCGACTTCGGAAAAGATGACTTGCGATGATGTCTTTTCTCTTCGATTTTGCCAAAAAGAGCTTTGCCTCACGCTCCTTTAAGGCCTTTGGATTCATTCGTTGACAAGAGTCACATTTGTCAACGTTGTAGTCGGAGCTAAGACACCACAAACAGTCAGAATGTGGGTCCGTAACTGACATTTTGCCACCGCACTCATTGCAGGGCTTGAATCCAGATTTTCTTTGCGACATTTTAACTTGTCTTAAAGAGAAAACAGCAAAAATAACTAACTACGTCGAGTAGTAACAGTAGCTCCCTCAAGAATAACCGTCGTTCGAATGGCACGGAAAAAAGGGAACTGACGCCGGCAAGGACCTCTTATTGCCTGAATGACATCAGACGGCGTCACGTGGGCAATTGTGACATCCTCGTCGACGTGCAGAAGCTAGGAAGAAGATTTACATTGGATGCTGGCGCAAGGGGAGTATTCAATAGGTGAGGAATCCACAGGTAGTTGTATCCATCAGAAGGTACAGTTTAGATAAAGAACACTGGTGCTGGCAAAGTCAAAAGGCAAAAGGTTAGGGGGTAACCACGCCAAGGAGGCATTTCCTTACAGGTATGACAATGGGGTTGGTGCTGCCCAAGGGCATCAGGAATGAAATAACGGGAAAGGGCTCCAGGGAAGGTCACATTCTAGCAATCGAAGTTGATCTGGATCCAGTACCGGATACAAGGGGACAGATTAGTGCCGAGGGCTGACCCACCAGCAGAAATACAGAGGGTGCAGCAGCCAAACCTGTGAGGCCTAAAGGTACTCCAAAGTGGTTGGTCTTGCCCAAATTTGAGGTGGATGGCCTCAGAGAACTCCTTTAGTATGGTGGGGGTAGCTCCAGCTCTGGGAAACTCTGAGGCGCGGTGCAGACTGAGACTGATGCATGGGGCCTACATTTTTACGTTATTCCTACTCCTTGTACCAAGATCTGGACTGGCTTGGTGAAATCAAAGACAACTTCAACTTCTTAAAATGTTTTTAGACTTTTTGTGGGATTTATCTGATGACTTTACAATGACGAGTGCCGGGAACTGCTTCGGGCCTAGAGCTCACCAACACATCGGAGTGATGTGATTGCGACTGAGAACACCACTTTCCAAGAAAGATACTGAAGAGGGCATAAATGAAGTGGCTCAAAAGGCGGGCCAATGAGCCTGATTGAAGTTCCAAGATGGTGCAGGAGGCACTCTGGGTGGAATAACCCTTTCAAGACCTTCCATGAAAGCTTTAACGACTGGGATTCTGAACAAGGCAGTATATTGTCTGTTCTGTAGATATGCAGCTATAGATGCAAGATGTAAACAATTGGAAATGTAAGCTAAATTTGCTTTCTATAAGTGTAGCAAATAACAATGTCCTGGACAGTAGCTTTAATACTTTTGGGTTGGCAGTAGCATGCAAAACATCTCCATTTAGCAGCATAACATGCTCTGGTTGTGGGTTTATGAGCTTCTCTAAGAATGCTCATACATTCCACAGGCTGTCATAAGTAACCAAACTCTATGACTTCAGGAGCTATATTGCAAGGATGAGGGACTTGGGGTCTCGATGTCTGATCTGTCCTTGATTTTGAGTGAGGAGTGCACTGACTGAAAACTTTGGTGCCGAAAACTACAGAGACAAAATCTTCAGAGCAGAAGGACTCCAGCAGACTTCAGCTACGCCTTCACCCGTGGAAGCCATTTTGGAGACCATGGGCGCTTGACAGTGCCGCCTCCATGTCCAGGAGGGTACAGGGAACATTATTGCTTCCCACTTCCTGCACTTTTCAAGAGGAAATTATGGTTTCAAAAGGTTTTGGACACTACTCCACCTCCAAAATAGGTTACCAAGGGCAAAGCTCCCGCTGCTTCTCCCTTACCTCCCTCCCCTCCTCATTCACCTGCCTCATCTACTGCAGGAGACTTTACACCTCAGGGATACCCTTTATACACTGGGAAAGATTTGGGTGGGACATAGCAGGAGCCAGATCCATGGGACACATATGACCCTGATCCCACGTTGACCAATGACCCAGATTTGTACCCCCACATGACCCTCCCCACCAGAGTATAGCACATCCTATCAACAGGTTGTTCATACAGCCGCCTTCCATAATGTTGAGCTGTATAGGGATTCAATCGAACAGGACTTCTTATCTAAAAATTGACTTAGACACTGTAGGGGCATATTGCTATGTAGCTATGCCCTCACCTGTGGTATAGGACACACTGCCTTAGGGCTGCAAGGCTTGCTAGAGAGGTGACTTACCTATGCCACAGGCAGTGTTTCGCATGCATGGCACCCAACCCACACATTCTGCAATGACACTCTGCATGTGTTTAGTGAAGGGTCCCTTAGGGTGTCATAATACATGCTGCAGCCGTTAGAGACTCTCTCTGGCCACAGGCCCGTTGGTACCACTGGTACCTTTTACAAGGAACTTAGGGCAAGATGTATAAAAAAGTTTTGCACTCGCAAACGGTGCAAATCGGTAAATTTGACCGTTTTAAAGTGCAAAACAGTGGTCTGCAATGCACGAAAGGCATTCGCAGACCACAAATAAGAAATCGCTAAAATTGCGATTTCTTGCGTTGCGACCTGGAAATTGAGAGTCGCATTTTGCGATTTGCAAATTCCAGGTCGCAAGGCAATGCTGCAAAAAATCGCAAATTGCGATTTTTCGCAGAATGGCATTTTGCACATGCAAAATACCATGGGCTGCAACCAGATGGTAACCTGGTGCAAAATTAAAAAATGCATTTAAAATGCATTTTTTAATTGAACATGTAAAGCACACATGCCATTTTGGCATGTGTGTAACTTACATGTCCCCCAAAACATTTTTGAGGTGCAGCAGAGGGGGCCATAGGCCCCCAACACCCTGGGGATTTGCATTTCCAAAATTGTGATTTCCGGTTCAGAAATGGCAATTTTGGAAATGCAAAAAATTTGCAGCTATGGGCCAACAGGCCCATAGCTGCGAATGGGGCCGGTATCGCAATTTGCGATTCGGTAATAGCATTTGTGATTTTTAAGAAATCGCTATTACCGAATCGCAAATGTGATACATGCCACTTTGCGAGTCGGTAATAGCGATGTAGGAAGTTGGCTCTGTATGCACTATTTCAAAGTAAGGAATAGTATGCACAGAGTCCAAGGGTTCCCCTTACAGGTAAGATAGTGGCAAAAAGAGATAATTCTAATGCTCTATTTTGTGGTAGTGTGGTCGAGCAGTAGGCTTATCAGAGGGTAGTGTTAAGCATGTGTTGTACACACACAGGCAAAAAATTAGGAACACACACTCAGAGACAATTCCAGGCCAATAGGTTTTTGTATAGAAAAATATATTTTCTTAGTTTATTTTAAGAACCACATGTTCAAAATGGATAAGTTACTTACCTGTAAATCCTAGTTCTCTTCCAGGGGTATCCTCATCAAAGTCATAAACATTGAATATTCCCGCCCTTGTGAGGGGACCCCGGAGCATATATAAAATATATACACATTATACATGTGTAACAAACCGTCATGCAGGCTATCATGTTAAAAACAGGCTAAAATGCTTTATTTCTATGAAGTTTTTTTATTTTTATTTTTTTTATTAAATACTACAATAGAGCCTAAATAAGTACCCAAGCTCCTAAAACTAGGCTTGGGGAAGTAAGCAGTAGCAAACTCTAGTGAAAAAATAGAGAAAACTGCATTGAAAAACAATGAAGCATTCTTAGCCAATAGGCTGCATGTAGGTTAACACAGGAGAACCATAAAAACTTTGGCACTGTGCCTTTAAGACCCTGAGCACCTCCAGTATCACACCATGCCTCAGCGGTGAGGGAAAGGTGACAGTTGGTTCACAGTTAGGTCAGTTCTTTTTACGGTGACAATTTGTATAATTGAATCAAAATACTGTCTGTCCTGCACTTCCAGTAGACGTGCGTCCGGGGAGGAGGGTGGGTTGTTTATGACTTTGATGAGGATACCCCTGGAAGAGAACTAGGATTTACTGGTAAGTAACTTATCCTTCTCTTCCAGGGGATCCTCATCAATAGTCATAAACATTGAATAGATTAGCAAGCCCATCCCTAAACCCAGCGGACTGTCCGATAGAAGTGCAGGAATAGACATGTCTTACGCAAATAAATTCCTTAGAGAGGCCTGCCCCACTTGGGCATCCGCTTTTGCATCTGAGTCTAAACAATAATGTCTTGTAAAAGTATGGACAGACTTCCATGTAGCAGCCTTACAAATCTCAGATATAGGAACATTGTTAAGGAGAGCAGCAGTAGCCGCTTTTCCCCTTGTGGAATGCGCTCTAGGCCGCGTTAGCAATGGTCTATTAGCTAGCTGGTAAGTATTAACAATACAAGAAACTATCCATCTTGATATTGTTCGCTTAGATGCTGCTTCTCCTGTCCTTAAATGACCATAGTTCACAAACAAGCGGTTAGAGTGTCTAATCGATTTTGTCTTGTCCAGATAAAATTTCAGCACTCTTTTCAAGTCTAATGAGTGCAATGCTTTCTCAGCCGGAGTTTCCGGATTGGGAAAAAACGTCGGTAAAGTTATGGTCTGATTAATATGGAATTCTGACACCACCTTCGGAAGGAAAGATGGGTGAGTTCGTAGAACTACTCTATTGTCATGAAAAACCGTGTACGGTTCTTTTGCAGACAAGGCCTGGATCTCACTGACCCTCCTCGCTGAAGTAATGGCCACCAGAAAAGCCGTTTTCCACGTAAGGTGTTGTAAGGAGGCCTTATGGATAGGCTCGAAAGGAGGGCCCATAAGTTTTGCTAGGACTATGTTCAGTTCCCACGGAGGAGAAGGCCTCCGAATTGGCGGAAAAACTTTCTTCAAACCTTCTAAGAAATCCTTGACTACAGGTTTCGTAAAGAAGGATTCCTGAGAAGGTGACTTGCGATAGGCAGTAATAGCAGACAAATGTACCTTAATAGATGATACCTGCAGACCGGATTTCGCTAGGTGAAGCAATTAGGACAGTATGACGTCCTCCTGCGCCCGTATGGGATTATGGCCTTGCTGACAGCACCATATGTAGAATCTCTTCCACTTAAAAGCGTAGGAACGCCGCGTGGAAGGCCGTTTGGACTCTTTCAAGATGTTCATGCACTCCTGTGAGAGTCCTAGGTGCCCATACTGCAGGAATTCAGGAGCCATGCTGTTAAGCTCAGAGAGGGTAGGTTGGGATGCAGAATCCTGCCCTCCATTCTGCTCAGAAGATCCGGTCTGCACGGCAGCCTCCTGTGAGGTTTTTCCGACAGGTTGAGGAGATCCGTGTACCAGAATTGTCGAGGCCATTGTGGCGCTATAAGAATCATTCTGGTCCTGGATCCGTAAAGTTTGCTGATCACTGCCGGAATGAGGGGAATCGGCGGAAAAGCGTAAAGAAATGTCCCTGACCAGTCGATCAACAGGGCATTCCCTCGAGATCCCGGACGGTAGAACCTGGATGCGAAGTCTGGGCATTTCCTGTTTACATCGTCTGCGAAGAGGTCCAGTTGAGGCCGACCCCATTGCGCGAAGATGTATTCTGCGACTTCGTCGTGCAGGACCCAATCGTGAACGTCCTCCAGGTGTCTGCTTAGAAAGTCTGCTTCTACGTTCTGCTGACCTGGCAGGTGAACTGCTGTGATTGACATTCCTCTGGCCAGGAGCCAATGCCATATCGCTTGGGACTCTCGTGAAAGGGGTAGGGATCTCGTTCCCCCTTGTTTGTTCAAGTAATACATCGTGGTTGTATTGTCCGTCTGTATCAATAGAGTTTTCCCCTGAATTAGCGGTGTGAAAGACTTGAGAGCCCGATGGACCGCTCTGAGTTCTAGCATATTGATGTGGTACTGCTTCTCCTTGTCTGACCACAGACCCTGCGCTTGAAAAGGACCCAGATGAGCCCCCCATCCCTGAAGAGACGCATCCGTTACCAGAGTGTCGGATGGAAGTACCTGGTGAAACGGAGTGCCCACTGACAGGTGAGGTCTGTGCATCCACCATCTCAATGACTGAAGTGCTACCTCCGGTAGCCGCATTGTGTCCTCCCAGCGACCTGTTCTTTGGCTCCAATTGGCCTCCAATGCCTCTTGGAGGGGTCTCATGTGGAGTCTGGCATTTGGGACAATAAAGATGCACGATGCCATGGAGCCCAGTAGTGATGTCACCTGACGTGCCGTAGGTGCGCTGGCTCTCAACAGGTCCTGGCACTTCTTGTTTATTGAGGACAGTCGTTCCTCCGAAGGATACACTTTTTGTAGTTCTGTGTTTATGATAGCTCCTAGGTAGTGAAGACTCTGCGTTGGAGTCAAGGTTGACTTCTGGTAATTGACCTGAAGACCTAGAGCTTCGCAAACTCCTAGTACAATGTCCCGATGGCTTCTCGCCTGCTCCGGAGAAGAAGCCTTTAGTAGCCAGTCGTCTAGGTATGGATATATGTATATCCTTTGTCTTCGTAGATGTGCCGCCACCACTGCCATACATTTCGAGAAAACTCTTGGAGCAGATTTCAGGCCAAAGGGTAGAACCCTGAACTGGTAATGCTGTAACGCTACTCGAAAGCGCAGGAATTTTCGATGCTTTGGAGCTATTGGGATGTGGAAATACGCATCCTGCAGGTCGATGGAGCACATCCAGTCTCCCTGATGCAGTTGAGGGAAAATTTGGTGAAGCGCTAGCATTCTGAACTTCTGCTTTCTTATGTATTTGTTCAGCAGTCTTAGATCCAGGATTGGCCTGAAAACGCCCTCTTGACCCTTCTTTGCTACTAGAAAGTAACGGGAGTAGACCCCCTTTCCTCTGTGGGCAGGTGGAACCCTTTCTATGGCATTCTTTCTTAGGAGGGCGAGAGCCTCCTTGCGTAGCAAGGTGAGATGAGACGGATTGTGTTTGGTTGGTGGCAAGTGTGGTGGAGGCTGTTTGAAAAGAAGAGAATAGCCATGTTCGACAATATTGAGCACCCATTTGTCTCTTGTGATAGAGTGCCACTCGTGAAGATGAGCAATAATACTTCCTCCCACCGGAGTGGTGTACAGTGTCGAGGGAAGCGAGACTTCATTGCTTAGTGGGTGCTTTTGGAGTGGACTGTTGACGTCTGCTTGACCCTCGCTCCCTTGTGTTTCTTCGCTGAAACAGAGGGCGTCCCTGTCGTTGCTGAGACCTTTGCGACCAATGAGGGGTTTGAACCCTCTGTTGGAAAGGGCGTCTATCGTACGGTCTGTACCTCTGCCTGAAATCTTTCCTTCTTTCGAGGCCTACCACCTTCATGGTATCCACCTCGGTCTTCATGCGGGCCATCTCTTCGTCTGCATGGGCACCGAATAGAGAATTCCCGGCAAATGGGAGATTCAGGATACGTTGTTGTGCCTCCTGTTTCAAGCCAGTGAGCCTCAGCCAGGAAGATCTCCTCGCACAGATACCATGTGCGTACCCATGAGCCGCCAAATCCGCCCCATCCGCTGCCGCGCTGATAACTTGGTTAGATACCAGGCATCCTTCCTGTAGAATCTCTTGGAAATCTTGCCTGTCTTCTCTGGGCAGTTTTTCTGTAAATCTACTGAGGGAATCCCACAGAGAACGATCGTACCTGCCCAGGAGCGCAGACGCACTAGAGACCTTCATTGCTGAAGCCGCTGTCCCGCACATCTTTCTTCCCAGAGAGTCTAAATGCCTGCTCTCTTTATCCGGGGGTACCGTGGATGAAGATGCCACCGAGTGGGTCTTTCGGGCGGCAGCTATGATCACTGAGTCTGGTGGCGGATCCTTCCTAAGGAATAAAGGGTCTTGCTCTGGAGCCTTGTACTTTTTAAGAATCCGAGCCGGGGCAGACTTAAGCGAGGCTGGGGCCAGAAAAGTGTCCATGGTTGGCTGCAACAAACCAGGCACTAGAGGCAGCAACTTTTTCGACGCTGATCTCTGTTGTAGCGTCTCAAAGATGATTGATGAGGAGGTAGACGGTTCTGGAACCTCTATATTGAGTTTCTGCGCTCCTCTTAGCAACACCTCGTTGAATGTGGTTATGTCATCCACTGGTGAGACTCTAGCAGGTGGTGAATCTGTAAGAGTAGGTGAGTAACGCCCGACAGAAGAACCTGATGAAGACCAAGAGGGTGATCTTCTTGAGCGTGACCTGGATCTCCGTTGAGAGCGCGATCTGCTGCGGGACGCTGTAGCCGAGCGCCTAGGCCTCGCGGTCGGCTGTCGAGGAGCTGAACGAGCCCGTTCTGCCCCGGCTGTCGGCGATGGCGTTCTTGGCGGGGAGGCAGTGGGTGAATACAATCGCAAATATTGCGAATCTGGGGAGGCCGCTGGTCTGTTGAGGCTCTCCAGCCATCTCGGAGATAGGTTGATGGGCGAGACATGCCCAGGAGATGCTCTTGACCGAGAAGAGTCGCTCGGTATGGAGACCACTGGAGACGTCGCCTTGTCTGGCGAGGGGCGATGTTCTGCTCCCTGTTGGACAGGTAAAACCTGCGTCGACGTCGATGGCTGTTTCGACGTCGAAGGACGCCCAGTCGGTTGGTCCTGCCTCGACGTTGAGTGCCTCAACGATGAGTGCCTTGACGTCGAACGGCGTTCCTTGGACCTCGACCTGCTCGCCGTCGTGTGCCTCGACGTGGAGCGATGGGAGGTTGACGGCGGATGTTTCTCGTGCCGTCGTGGAGATCTCGACGCCGTGTGTCCTGACGTCCGGGCACGCCGGCGATGGCTCGACGTCGATCGGCGGGCTGCCGTCAACGGAGACCTGCCCCTGCTCTGATGTTCCCTCGACGCCGTTCCCTTCGACGTCGGGTGTGTCGCCGTCGACGGCGATCTATGCCGGTGGGACGGTGGTATCGACGACGTCGACGGTGAACAAACAGGTATTTTCCTACCTGTCGACCGGGCCATTCTCTCCTGAGAATGGCCTTCTGGATGCCTGGGGAGTGAGGAGGACGATGTTCTTTTCCTCTCCTGAAGCCCATGAAGTCGGATCTTCTCTCTGTCTTTCAGAGTCCTCCTAGACATGTTCTTACAGTATTTCCAAGTGTCAGGGCAGTGTCTCTGAGGCAGGCACACTATGCACAGAGAGTGGGGATCTGACTGGGCCTTCTTCCCACAAGCAGGGCATTTGACAAAAAGAGAAGGCATTTTTCTGTCAGAAAAAAAACCTTCCTAGCTCAGACAAAGGTGTTACTTGTCGAGTGAAAAGTGAAAAAACGCTTTTTTAAAGAATTTTTCTGAGGAAAACTCAGAAAAACTGAGAGCTCAATGCTCCAGGATCCTCTCAGAAGAAGCCGGAAAAAAGAACTGACCTAACTGTGAACCAACTGTCACCTTTCCTTCACCCCTGAGGCATGGTGGGATACTGGAGGTGCTCAGGGTCTTAAAGGCACAGTGCCAAAGTTTTTATGGTTCTCCTGTGTTAACCTACATGCAGCCTATTGGCTAAGAATGCTTCATTGTTTTTCAATGCAGTTTTCTCTATTTTTTCACTAGAGTTTGCTACTGCTTACTTCCCCAAGCCTAGTTTTAGGAGCTTGGGTACTTATTTAGGCTCTATTGTAGTATTTAATAAAAAAAAAAAAAAAAAAAAACAACTTCATAGAAATAAAGCATTTTAGCCTGTTTTTAACATGATAGCCTGCATGACTGTTTGTTACACATGTATAATGTGTATATATTTTATATATGCTCCGGGGTCCCCGCACAAGGGCGGGAATATTCAATGTTTATGACTTTGACGAGGATCCCCTGGAAGAGAATTACAAGTACTACTTTAAATGAAAGGTATTTCACTTAGGAACTTTATGAACTTTGAATTAGCAAAATCACATACACAAATGGCATATAGCTATTTTAAAACTAGACACAGTGCAATTTTCAACAGTTCCTGGGGAAGGTAAGTGTTTGTTAGTTTTGCAGGTAAGTAAACCACCTACGGGGTTCAAAGTTGGGTCCAAGGTAGCCCACCGATGGGGGTTCAGGGCAACACCAAAGTTACCACACCAGCAGCTCAGGGCCGGTCAGGTGCAGAGGTCAAAGTGGTGCCCAAAACGCATAGGCTTCAATGGAGAAGGGGGTGCCCCGGTTCCAGTCTGCCAGCAGGTAAGTACCCGCGTCTTCGGAGGGAAGACCAGGGGGGTTTTGTAGGGCACCGGGGGGGGGGGACACAAGTCAGCACAAAAAGTACACCCTCAGCGGCACGGGGGCAGCCGGGTGCAGTGTGCAAACAGGCGTCGGGTTCACAGTAGAATTCAATGGGAGACCAAGGGGTCTCTTCAGCGATGCAGGAAGGCAAGGGGGGGGTCCTTGGGGTAGCCACCACCTGGGCAAGGGAGAGGGCCACCTGGGGGTCGCTTCTGCACTGGAGGTCAGATCCTTCAGGTCCTGGGGGCTGCGGGTGCAGTGTCTTTAACAGGCGTCAGGTCTTTGAAGCAGGCAGTCACGGTCAGCGGGAGCCTCTGGATTCCCTCTGCAGGTGTCACTGTTGGGTCTCAGGGGGGTCAACTCTGGCTACTCACGCTCTCGTAGTCGCCGGGGAGTACTCCATTTGGTGTTTGTTCCCCACAAGTCGAGCCAGGGGCGTCGGGTGCAGAGTGCAAAGTCGCACGCTTCCGGCGGGAAACGTGTGTTGTTTCAAAGTTGCTTCTTTGTTGCAAAGTTGCAGTCTTTGTGGAACAGAGCCGCTGTCCTGGGGAGTTCTTGGTCCTTCTAGATGCAGGGTAGTCCTCTGAGGCTTTAGAGGTCGCTGGACCCTGTGGAACGCGTCGCTGGAGTAGTGTCTTTAGAAGTGGGGAGACAGGCCGGTAGAGCTGGGGCCAAAGCAGTTGGTGTCTCTGTCTTCTCTGCAGGTTTCAGCTCAGCAGTCCTTCTTCTTCTTAGGTTGCAGGAATCTGTCTTGCTGTGTTCTGGGAGCCCCTAAATACTCAATTTAGGGGTGTGTTTAGGTCTGGGGGGTTAGTAGCCAATGGCTACTAGTCCTGAGGTTGGCTACACCCTCTTTGTGCCTCCTCCCTGAGGGGAGGGGGGCACATCCCTAATCCTATTGGGGGAATCCTCCATCTGCAAGATGGAGGATTTCTTAAAGTCTAGTGGAATGTGGTTTAGGTCTAGCAAGTAGTTGTTTGTTAGCCAACTGGTATGCATTAACAATACAAGAAACTATCCATCTTAATATGGTTCGTTTAGATGTTGCCTCTCCTGTTCTCAAATGACCATAATTTATAAACAAATGGTTGGAATGTCTAATCAACTTGGTTTTATCCAAATAAAATTTTAGCACTCTTTTCAGATCTAGGGAGTGCAGCGCTTTCTACGCCGGAGTCTCCGGATTGGGGAAGAAAGTTGGTAGAGAAATAGTCTGATTGATGTGGAATTCTGACACCACCTTCGGTAGGAATGATGGGTGAGTTCGCAGAACTACTCTATTGTCGTGAAAGACTGTGTACGGTTCTCTGGAGGACAAAGCCTGAATTTCACTGACCCTCCTTGTGGAAGTAATGGCTACCAAAAAAGCCGTCTTCCACGTAAGGTGTTGCAAAGAGGCTTTGTGTATAGGTTCGAAAGGAGGGCCCATAAGTTTTGACAGTACTATGTTCAGTTCCCATGGAGGGGAGGGTCTCCGAATGGGCGGAAAAACGTTTTTCAAACCTTCCAAGAAATCCTTGACTACTGGTCTCGTAAAGAAGGATTCCTGAGAAGGTGACTTACGATAGGCTGTAATGGCAGATAAATGTACCTTAATAGATGATACCTGCAGACCGGACTTTGCCAGATGGAGTAAGTAAGACAGTATGACCTCCTCCTGAGCCCGTATGGGATTCGGACCTTGCTGACAGCACCATATCTAGAACCTCTTCCACTTAAACGCGTAAGAACGCCGCATGGAAGGTCGTCTGGACTCCTTCAAGATGTTCATGCACTCCTGCGAGAGCCCTAGTTGCCCATACTGCAGGAATTCAGGAGCCATGCTGTCAAGCTCAGAGAGGGTAGGTTGGGGTGTAGTACCCTGCCCTCCATCCTGCTCAGAAGATCCGGTCTGCACGGCAGCCTCCTGTGAGGTTGTTCCGATAGGTTGAGGAGATCTGTGTACCAGAACTGACGGAGCCATTGTGGAGCTATGAGAATCATTCTGGTGCTGGATCTGTAAAGTTTGTTGATCACTGCCGGTATGAGGGGTATCGGTGGAAAAGCGTAGAGAAATATCTCTGACCAGTCTATCAACAGGGCATTCCCTCGAGATCCCGGATGGTAGAACCTGGATGCAAAGTCTGGGCATTTCTTGTTTACCTTGTCTGTGAAGAGATCCAATTGAGGCCGACCCCACTGAGCGAAGATGTCTTCGACGACTTCGCCGTGTAGGACCCAATCGTGGGCTTCCTCTAGGTGTCTGCTCAGGAAATCTGCTTCCACGTTTTGTTGACCTGGTAGGTGAAGCGCTGTAAGCGACATTCCTCTGGCCAGGAGCCAATGCCAGATTGTCGGGGACTCCCGAGATAGGGGTAGGGATCTCGTTCCCCCTGGTCTGTTCAAGTAATACATTGTGGTTGTATTGTCCGTTTGTATTAGGAGAGATTCCCCCTGAATCGATGGAGCAAAAGACTTGAGAGCCAGATGGACCACTCTGAGCTCCAGCAGATTGATGTGGTACTTCCTTTCGTTGTCGGACCACAGGCCATGAGCTTGAAGGGGACCTAGATGAGCCCCCCATCCGTGAAGAGACGTATCCGTTACCAAAGTGTCGGATGGAATTACCTGGTGAAACGGAGTCCCTACTGGTAGGTGAGGTCTGTGCATCCACCATTGCAATGACTGACGTGCTGCTTTCGGCAGCCGCACTCTGTCCTCCCAGCGGTCTGTCCTTTGGCTCCAGTTGTTTTCCAACGCCTCTTGGAGGGGCCTCATATGTAGCCTGGCATTCGGGACAATGAAAATGCATGATGCCATGGAGCCCAGCAGAGATGTCACCAGACGGGCCGTAGGTGCGTCGGATCTTAACAGGTCTTGACACTTTTTCTTTATTAATAATAGTCGTTCCTCCGAAGGATACACTCTTTGGAGCTCTGTGTTTAGTATTGCTCCCAGGTAGTGGAGGTTCTGCGTTGGAATCAAGGTGGACTTTTGGTAGTTGACTTGAAGACCTAGAGACTCGAAAACCTTGAGCACAATGTCCCAATGGGTTTTCGTCTGCTCCGGAGAGGAGGCTTTCAGTAGCCAGTCGTCTAGGTATGGGTAAATGAAGATTTTTTGTTTTCGTAGATGTGCCGCTACCACTGCCACGCATTTCGAGAAGACGCTGGGGCAGATTTCAGGCCGAATGGTAGCACTTTGAACTGATAGTGCTGTGAGGCTATCTGGAAGCGCAGGAATTTCCGATGCTTGGGAACTATCGGGATGTGAAAGTATGCATCCTGCAGGTCGATGGAGCACATCCAGTCTCCCTGATGTAGCTGAGGGAAAATCTGGTGAAGAGCCAGCAACCTGAACTTTTGCTTTCTTATGTACTTGTTCAGAAGCCGTAAGTCCAGAATTGGTCTGAAAACGCCCTCTCTGCCTTTTTTTCGCCACCAGAAAATAACGGGAGTAAACCCCCTTCCCTCTGTGCGCGAGTGGAACTTTTTCTATTGCCTTCTTTCGTAAAAGGGCGAGAGCCTCTTTGCGCAATAGGCTGACGTGAGACGGATTGCATTTGGCTGGTGGCAAGTGCGGTAGAGGTTGCCGGAAAAGAAGAGAGTAGCCATTTTCGACAATGTTGAGCACCCATTTGTCTTTTGTGATAGAACGCCACTCGTGAATAAAGTCTGTGATACTTCCCCCCACCGGAGTGGTGCACAGTGTTAAGGGAAGCGAGTCCTCATTGCTTGGCCGGCGCTTTGGGTGTGGACTGTTGTGGTCTACTTGACCCTCGTTCCCTTGTGGCCTTACGAGACTGAAAAAGCGGGCGTCCCTGCCTTTGCTGTGGCCTCTGGGACCAGTGAGGGGTTTGAACCCTCTGCTGGAAAGGGCGCCTGTCATAAGGCCTATACCTCCGCCTGAAGTCCTTCTTCCTCTCCAGGCCTACTGCCCTCATGGTGTCCACTTCAGTCTTCATGCGCGCCATTTCTTCGTCCGTATGGGTACCAAACAGCGAGTTCCCGTTGAATGGAAGATTTAGGATGCGCTGTTGTGCTTCCTGTTTTAGTCCAGTCAATCTCAACCAGGAAGACCTTCGTGCACAGATCCCATGTGCGTACCCAGGTGCAGCTAAGTCTGCCCCATCTGCCGCTGCGCTGATGACTTGGTTGGATATCAGACATCCCTCTTGAAGGATCTCTTGGAAGTCCTGTCTGTTTTCTCTAGGTAATTTTTCTGTGAACCTGTTGAGAGAGTCCCACAGAGAACGGTCATATCTGCCTAAGAGTGCAGACGTGCTGGAGACCTGCACATTTTTCTCCCCAGAGAGTCTAGATGTCTGCTCTCTTTGTCCGGTGGAACCGTGGAGGATGATGCCACTGAGTGAGTTTTTCGGGCTGCGGCCAATATGACTGAGTCCGGCGGCGGATCCGTTCTGAGAAATAAAGGATCTTGTTGAGGTGCTTTATATTTTTTCAAAATCCTAGCAGGAGCAAATTTGAGGGTGGCTGGTGCCAAAAAGGTGTCCATGGTCGGCTGCAACAGACCAGGCACTAGCGGCAGTAGCTTTTTCGAAACCGCTCTATGCTGTAGAGTCTCAAAAATGACTGATGAGGAGGTTGATGGTTCTGGAACCTCTGTTTAGCTTCTGTGCTCCCCTGAAAAGCACGTCATTAAAAGTAGTGATGTCGTCCACCGGTGAAACTCTAGCTGGTGGAGAATCTGTTAAGGTGGGGGAGTATCGTCTGACGGATGACCCTGACAATGACCAAGAGGGCGACCTTCTGTGTCTTGACCGTGATCTAGATCGTTGCTGGGAACGTGACCTGCTGCGAGACACTGTAGCAGAGCGCCCAGGCCTCGTGGTCGGTTGGCGAGAAGCAGAACGAGCCCGTCCTGTCGGTGATGGTGTTCTTGGGAGAGAGGCAGTAGGAGAGTACATCCGTGAATACTGCGAATCCGGGAGGCCGTTGGTCTGTTAAGACTCTCCAACCATCTTGGTGACAAATTGATGGGTGAGACATACCCCGACGATACCGCTCTCGACCGAGATGAACCACTCCTTATGGAGACTACTGGAGATGGAGTGGTCTTGTCTGCTGGCGGAAGCCGATGTTCTGCTCCCTGCAAGACAGGTAAAACCTGTGTCGACGTCGACAGCCGTAATGACGAAGGGAGCGCCGCCGGTTGCTCCTGTCTCGACGTTGAGTGTCTCGTCGTTGAGTGTCTTGACGTAGAAGAGCGATCTCTGGACCGCGACCGACGGCAGATGTCCTCGCTCTCGCCGCTGGGGCGATTTCGACGTCGTCTCTCTTGACGTCGAGGGGTGTGAGGCCTTCGGCGGCGAACGGGCGTGCCGGTGATGGCTTGACGTCGATCAGCGGGCTGCCGTTGACGGAGATATGCCCCTGCGATGGCCATGTCCTCTCGACGCCGTATCCTTCGACGTCGGGCGGGTCGCCGTCGACGGCGATCTATGCCGGTGAGATGGTGGCAGCGACGACGTCGACGGGGAACAAACAGGTACTCTACTACCTGCTGACGTTGATCTAGCCAGTCTCTCCTGAGAGTGGCTTATTGGCTGCCTGGGAAGCGAAGAGGATTATGTTTTCTGCCTCTCATGAAGCCCATGAAGCCTGATCTTTCCTCTGTCCTTCAGAGTCCTCTTGGACATGTTCTTGCAGTGTTTGCAAGTGTCAGGGCAGTGACTCTGAGGCAAGCACACAATACAGAGAGTGTGTGGATCTGACTGGGCCTTCTTCTTCCCACAGGAAGGGCATTTCACAAAAAGTGAAGGCATTTTTCTGTCAGGAAAAAACTTCCAAACTCAGACAATGATGTTAGATGTCGAGTAAAGTAGGAAAAAACACTGTTCTAAAGTATTTTTCTGAGAAAAACTCAGAAAAACTGAGAGCTCAATGCTCCAGGATCCTCTCAGAAGAAGCCGTAAAAAAGAACTGACCTAACTGTGAACCAACTGTCACCTCTCCTTGACCCCTGAGGCATGGTGGGATACTGGAGGTGCTCAGGGTCTTAAAGGCACAGTGCCAAAGTTTTTATGGTTCTCCTGTGTTAACCTGCATGCAGCCTATTGGCTAAGAATGCTCTAGTGCTTTTCAATGTAGTTTTTTAATCTTTTTCTCTGATGATTACTACTGCAGATTTCCCTGGGCTCCGTGGTGTGGTTTTAGTAGATATTTTTTCTCTTATTGTAATTTTGAGAACAATTACAAAAAAAAAAAATCCATAGAAATAAAGCATTTTAGCCTGTTTATGATTATAGTCTGCATTGCTGTTTTACACATGTATATATGAGTTTAGTATGAAAATTTGGCTACTAAAAATGCTATATATATATTTTTCGTGCATATTTCATACTTTATATGTGTGTATTTTATATATGCTCCGGGGTCCCTGCACAAGGGCGGGAATATTCAATGTTTATGACTATTGATGAGGATCCCCTGGAAGAGAAGCCACTATGTCCAACACCCATTGATCCGAGGTGATAGTTTTCCAATTGTGGAGATATCTGGATATATTTGCCTCTAATTGATGCCGGAACAGGTGAGTAGCTGGTACTTCTACTGGGTCATTGCTTGCGACCTGTGTGTCTGGGTTGATGTGAAGGCTTCCAACGGTCTCCTTGTCTAGAGAAACCAGCCGTAGTTGGTTGGCAATACGACTGATAGTCTGTACTGCTGGTAAGGCTGAAATGGCTGGGAACAGAAGTAAGATTCTCTACAGCAGGAAGAGCCATATGCCCTTGCCCCTCAGAAAGGTAGCCTTCTATATTGTAAAGAGCCAAGGGACTTAGCAGTGTCAGTGTCCGTTTCAATGGCAAGAAGGGCCTCATCTATATGCTTGCCAAAAAGCATATCCCTGTCATATGCCATATCCAAAATCTTTGTTTGCACTTGAGGTCGAAATGAAGTGCTTTTCAGCCAGCTCTGACCCCTCAGAACAGCAGCGCCTGCCAATTGCCTAAACCCAGATTAGGCTATGTCCATGGCATTGCCAATGATCTCAGAAGAGGCTCGCTCTCCTTCCTGCAAGATCTTCTTTGCTTCCCGCCTCTGCTCTTCTGGGATGAGATCAACCATAGGCTTGATTTTGGACCAAATCTGACTATCATAGCATGCTAGGATAGCCAAAGCATCAGCAGCTCTTACTTCAAACGGCCAACATGAGAGAAAACCTTAAGCCTATTGTGTCAAGGCATTGACCATCTCTATCTGGTGGCACTGAGATAGCAGCTGCTGGATTTTTAGATCATCTCTGTACAGCCTGTGATATCACAGAGTCCGGCTGAGGGTACCCCGTGAAACATGCATGAGCATCATCCAGAGCCCTTAATTCTTCTCAATTCTTGGCAGGACCGCTGGCACTGTAGCGGGTTCTTCATAATCCTGACGCCCTCCTGCCATAGGTGGTCAATGATAGGAATAGATCTTACTGATTTTCGCGCTTGATCCTTGAACTCATACAAGAAGCAAATTGGAATGCTTTACTGTGATGGGTAGGTGAAATCTCTTTGCTGCCCTTTCCATAATAGAATGAAACCCCCAATGTCTTCAGTAGGGGAATCAGCCGTAGGGTATTGAGGCGGAGATGGAGTAGGAATAACATAATCCTGCCATACGTCATGGTGAGACGGTAGTTCACCTTCTTCCCTTGCTTCATCCTCCGATGTGGAAAGAACAGCGTGTGGTTGCGGAGTCATTCTGGGTGTTATTGGAGGTGGAATCTCTGGTGGCGAAACAGAAGCTGTTCTGGGTGGAGTAGATGTTGGTACCTCTGTCTGTGGCGGAAAGCGCCGTCTGTAATCCACCAACATGTCCTGAAGATCGTCTATAAGTGAACGAGGCATAAATGCCTGATCCTGCGGGTGATGGTAGTTCGGATAATAGTGGTGCTCAGCATATTTCTGAGTAGAGGGTGTGCGATAGTATCCCTCAACCTGTTGATCTTGATCATCCACATAATATTGGTCTTCTTCTTCCTGATATTTAACATGGAGTTCGGAAGGACTATGAGCCTGTCCAAAAAGTCCTTCATCATCCGAGTCCTCCATGTCTAAAAGGTGACTTGGAAGAAGAGGTGAAATGTTTGCTGCATATGCCATGGTGGGTTTATGTCAGGTTTTAATCTTGATCCTCGTTGGCGGGGTCTTTGTCGATGGTACTGCCGTCAACGGTGAAATCATCGATGGTGGAAGCGTTGACGATGGGAGTCACCAGTGGTGATGTTGTCGACGGTGCTGCCGGTGAAGTCTTAGATGTATCCGAGGTTCTTGTAGATGAAATTGGAACTAGCGTGGAAAATGTTGTCTTCGTCATCAACGATACAGAGGTGACGGTGGTCGTCGACAATGTTGACGGTGGCATCGTCGACGATGGCAAAACAGGACCTTTTTGACCATTTTGTTTTAGTGGCTTACAGGGGGTAGCTGGAGCAGATGAAGCTACCACTGAAGAGGGTTGTTTTTCTTTTTCTTTCTTTTTTGACTCCTTGGAGTGATGATAGATTTTGAGGGATTTCCTGCTCTCCTTAGAAGTTTCCTCTAGAGATCTAGCCCTCTTGTGAGATTTAGGAACAGAGTCACTGTCCTCATTAGATTATGTTTTCTGTAGCCACAGCAACAATCTGCCTTCTCTGTCTCTCAGAGTTTTTGGTGGGAAGTTACAACAGATTTTGCATTCTTTTGCCTTATGAGTAGGGTAAAGGCAATAGATACAGTTTTTATGTGGATCATCCAAATTAACTCTCTTTTTCCCCACAAGTCTTGCAGGGACAAAGAGGTCACATAATTAGGAATTAAAGAAAGCCCAAACCTTCTCTGAAGAAAACTGTGGAAAGAACGGAGAAGAGCTCAGGGAGACTCCCTTCACACTCGACGTGCAGTGAAAATCTGAGGAAGGGAGCTTCTCTTGGGAGTGTGCAAGAGGGTGCTGTTGCCTGATTGGCTATCATTCAAGTTTGGTCCATTTAAAAAAATTACATGAACAGACTAGTAAATTTAGGCCTGTTTGCATGGTAAACTCTATGGTTATTATGGTTATTGTTGGGTGCTACTTTATAGGATACCGTGGGACTCCCACTTTAATGACTGGAAAGATTTGAGCATGTGAATCTATGAAAGATCCAATACTGGATAACTGGTAGTTCTAATGATAGATATGAAATTGGAAAACTACTTTTGGTAGGAATTTAGGATTAGCTGAAGAACTACTTTATCTCTGTGAATCTGGAGCAAGGGTTCTTGGAGGATTAAAGCCTGGAGCTCACCGAAAAGTCTAAGGGAAGTGATAGCCACTAGAAAAGCTACTTCCATGATAGGAATTGTGTGAGACACGAATGTTGTGCCTCAAAAAAGGGACCCATGAGCCTGGTGAGAACAATGTTAAGGTTCCAGGGTGGTGCCAGAGGGACCTTTGGTGGAATCACTCTTAAGTCCTTCCATAAATGCTTTAACGACAGGGATCCTAAGTAAAGAAGTGCGCTGTCTGCTTTAAGGTTAAGGTTCCACGATGGTGCTGGAGGGACCTTTGGTGGAATCACTCTTAAGTCCTTCCATAAATGCTTTAACGACAGGGATCCTAAATAAAGAAGTGTGCTGTCTGTTTTTGAAGATATCCAGCTTTAGCTGCTAAATGAAGTTGAATGGATGTGTAAGGAAAATTAGCTTTTTGTAAATGCAGAAACAGTCTCTTGAACAGTTATCTTGAGAGGGTCAATGCTTTTAGGTTCACAGTAGCAGACAAAGGGCCAGATGTAGAAAGAGTCCAAATTGCGATTTGCAATTTGCGAGTCCCTGCGACTCGCAAATTGCAAGTCGCAATTTGGAATGCAGAAAGGTGTCTCAGACACCTTCTGCAACTCGCTATGGGGTCGCAAAGACCCACCTCATAAATATTTATGAGGTGGGTCGCAGTTTGCGACCCCATAGCGAGTCTAGGCACTCACGGGGATGGTGGCCTGCTGGAGACAGCAGACCACCATCTCCGTGACTGCTTTTAAATAAAGCAGTTTTTTTTTCTCTTTGCAGCCCGTTTTCCTTAAAGGAAAACGAGCTGCAAATAGAAAAAAATACCGAAACCTTTTGTTTCGGTTTTTTTCAGAGCAGGCAGTGGTCCATAGGACCACTGCCTGCTCTGAAAAAATAATTTTGTGAGCATTCACAAAGGGGAAGGGGTCCCGTGGGGAGCCCTTCCCCTTTGCGAATGAGTTACCATCCACTTCAAGTGGATGGTAACTGCGAGTTGATTTGCGACCGCTTTCGCGGTCACAAATCAACTTAAATCGCGGTGCGAGTCGCAAATAGGAAGGGAACACCCCTTCCTATTTGCGAGTCGGAAACACATTTTGCGAGTCGGTTCCGACTCGCAAAATGTGTTTCTGCATCGCTTGAGGGCTTTTGCACCTCGCAAACGGTGTTTTTCGCCGTTTGCGAGGTGCAAAAGCCTACCTACATCTGGCCCAAAGTGTCTCCACTTTGCTGCATAACATTATCTAGTTGTGAGATTACACGCTTCTTTAAGAATGACCATACATTCTTGCAGTCGCTGTAAAGATCCAAATTCTAACACTTTAGGAGCCATATTACTAGGTTGAGTGACTTGGGGTCTGGATGTCTTGTTTGTCCTTGATTCTGTGTTAGAAGGTCCGGCCTGTTTGGGAACTTCTGGAGTGGAACTAATGAGAGATCCAGCAGTGTTGTAAACCATTGCTGACGTGCCCATGTAGGAGCTATGAGTTGCATGGTGAGGGAAGATTAGTGAGTTTCCGAACTAGAAAAGGAATGAGTGGGAGAGGGGAAAAAGAGTAAGTAAATATCCCTGACCAACTCATCCATAGAGCATTGCCCTCGGACTGAAGTTACCTGGATGTGAAGTTTCTCCATTTTGAGTTGTGTGCAGTGACGAATAGGTCTATTGGATAAGTTACTTACCTGTAAATCCTAGTTCTCTTCCACGGGTATCCTCATCAAAGTCATAAACATTGAATATTCCCGCCCCCGTGCGGGGACCCCGGAGCATATATCAAATATACACATATCATACATGTGTAAAAAATAATCATGCAGGCTATCATGTTAAAAACAGGCTAAAAAATGCTTTATTTCTATGAAGTTTTTTTTTTTATTTTTTTTTTATTAAATACTACAATAGAGCATAAATATGTACCCAAGCTCCTAAAACTAGGCTTAGTGAAGTGAGCAGTAGCAAACTCTAGAGAAAAAATAGAAAAAACTGCATTGAAAAACACAGAAGCATTCTTAGCCAATAGGCTGCATGCAGGTTAACACAGGAGAACCATAAAAACTTTGGCACCGTGCCTTTAAGACCCTGAGCACCTCCAGTATCCCACCATGCCTCAGGGGTGAAGGAAAGGTGACAGTTGGTTCACAGTTAGGTCAGTTCTTTTTACGGTGACAATTTGTATAACTGATTCAAAACACAGTCTGTCCTGCACTTCTAGGAGACGTGCGTCCGGGGAGGAGGGTGGGTTGTTTATGACTTTGATGAGGATACCCCTGGAAGAGAACTAGGATTTACAGGTAAGTAACTTATCCTTCTCTTCCAGGGGATCCTCATCAATAGTCATAAACATTGAATAGATTAGCAAGCCCATCCCTAAACCCAGCGGACTGTCCGATAGAAGTGCAGGAATAGATATGTCTTACGCAAATAGATTTCTTAGAGAGGCCTGCCCCACTTGGGCATCCGCTTTTGCATCTGAGTCTAAACAATAATGTCTTGTAAACGTATGGACAGACTTCCATGTAGCAGCTTTACAAATCTCAGATATCGGAACATTGTTAAGGAGAGCAGCAGTAGCCGCTTTACCCCTTGTGGAATGCGCTCTAGGCCGCGCTAGCAATTGTCTATTAGCTAGCTGGTAAGTATTAACAATGCAAGAAACTATCCATCTTGATATTGTTCGCTTAGAAGCTGCCTCTCCTGTCCTTAAATGACCATAGTTTACAAACAAGTGGTTAGAGTGTCTAATCGATTTTGTCTTGTCCAGATAAAATTTCAGCACTCTTTTCAAGTCTAATGAGTGCAATGCTTTCTCTGCCGGAGTCTCCGGATTGGGAAAGAACGTCGGTAAAGTTATGGTCTGATTAATATGGAATTCTGACACCACCTTCGGAAGGAAAGATGGGTGAGTTCGTAGAACCACTCTATTGTCATGAAAAACCGTGTACGGTTCTTTTGCAGACAAGGCCTGGATTTCACTGACCCTCCTCGCTGAAGTAATGGCCACTAGAAAAGCCGTCTTCCACGTAAGGTGTTGTAAAGAGGCCTTATGGATAGGCTCGAAAGGAGGGCCAATAAGTTTTGCCAGGACTATGTTCAGTTCCCATGGAGGAGAAGGCCTCCGAATTGGCGGAAAAACTTTCTTCAAACCTTCTAAGAAATCCTTGACTACAGGTTTTGTAAAGAAGGATTCCTGAGAAGGCGATTTGCGATAGGCAGTAATAGCAGACAAATGTACCTTAATGGATGATACCTGCAGACCAGACTTCGCTAGATGAAGCAAATAGGACAGTATGACATCCTACTGCGCCCGTATGGGATTATGACCTTGCTGACAGCACCAGATGTAGAATCTCTTCCACTTAAAAGCGTAGGAACGCCGCGTGGAAGGTCGTTTGGACTCTTTCAAGATGCTCATGCACTCCTGCGAGAGTCCTAGGTGCCCATACTGCAGGAATTCAGGAGCCATGCTGTTAAGCTCAGAGAAGGTAGGTTGGGATGTAGAATCCTGCCCTCCATTCTGCTCAGAAGATCCGGTCTGCACGGCAGCCTCCTGTGAGGTTCTTCCGACAGGTTGAGGAGATCCGTGTACCAGAACTGTCGGGGCCATTGCGGCGCTATAAGAATCATTCTGGTCCTGGATCTGTAAAGTTTGCTGATCACTGCCGGAATGAGGGGAATCGGCGGAAAAGCGTAAAGAAATGTCCCTGACCAGTCGATCAACAGGGCATTCCCTCGAGATCCCGGACGGTAGAACCTGGATGCGAAGTCTGGGCATTTCTTGTTTACTTCGTCTGCGAAGAGGTCCAGTTGAGGCCGACCCCATTGTGCGAAGATGTATTCTGCGACTTCGCCGTGCAGGACCCAATCGTGAACGTCCTCCAGGTGTCTGCTTAGAAAGTCTGCTTGCACGTTCTGCTGACCTGGCAGGTGAACTGCTGTAATTGACATTCCTCTGGCCAGGAGCCAATGCCATATCGCTTGGGACTCTCGCGATAGGGGTAGGGACCTTGTTCCCCCCTGTTTGTTCAAGTAATACATCGTGGTTGTATTGTCCGTCTGTATCAAGAGAGTTTTCCCCTGAATTAGCGGTATGAAGGACTTGAGAGCGAGATGGACCGCTCTGAGTTCTAGCAGATTGATGTGGTACTGCTTTTCCTTGTCTGACCACAGACCCTGTGCTTGAAAAGGACCCAGATGAGCCCCCATCCCTGAAGAGATGCATCCGTTACTAGGGTGTCGGATGGAAGCACCTGGTGAAACGGAGCACCCACTGACAGGTGAGGTCTGTGCATCCACCATCTCAATGACTGAAGTGCTACCTCCGGTAGCCGCACCGTGTCCTCCCAGCGACCTGTTCTCTGGCTCCAGTTGGTCTCCAATGCCTCTTGGAGGGGTCTCATGTGGAGTCTGGCATTTGGGACATTAAAAATGCACGATGCCATAGAGCCCAGTAGTGATGTCACCTGACGTGCCGTAGGTGCGCTGGCTCTCAACAGGTTTGGCACTTCTTGTTTATTGAGGATAGTCGTTCCTCCGAAGGATACACTTTTTGTAGTTCTGTGTTTATGATAGCTCCTAGGTAGTGAAGATTCTGCGTTGGAGTCAAGGTTGACTTCTGGTAATTGACCTGAAGACCTAGAGCTTCGCAAACTCCTAGTACAATGTCCCGATGGCTTCTCGCCTGCTCCGGAGAAGAAGCCTTTAGTAGCCAGTCGTCTAGGTATGGATATACGTATATCCTTTGTCTTCGGAGATGCGCCGCCACCACTGCCATACATTTCGAGAAAACTCTTGGGGCAGATTTCAGGCCAAAGGGTAGAACCCTGAACTGGTAATGCTGTAACGCTACTCGGAAGCGCAGGAATTTTTGATGTTTGGGAGCTATCGGGATGTGAAAGTATGCATCCTGCAGGTCGATGGAGCACATCCAGTCTCCCTGATGTAGTTGAGGGAAAATCTGGTGAAGCGCTAGCATTCTGAACTTCTGCTTCCTTATGTATTTGTTCAGCAGCCGTAGATCCAGGATTGGCCTGAAAACGCCCTCTCGACCCTTCTTTGCCACTAGAAAGTAACGGGAGTAGACCCCCTGTCCTCTTCGTGCAGGTGGAACCTTTTCTATGGCATTCTTTCTTAGGAGGGCGAGAGCCTCCTTGCGTAGCAAGCTGAGATGAGATGGATTGTCTTTGGTTGGTGGCAAGTGTGGTGGAGGCTGTTTGAAAAGAAGAGAATAGCCATGTTCGACAATATTGAGCACCCATTTGTCTTTTGTGATAGAGTGCCACTCGTGAAGATAAGCCGTAATACTTCCCCCCACCGGAGTGGTGTACAGTGTCGAGGGAAGCGAGATTTCATTGCTTGGTGGGTGCTTTTGGAGTGGATTGTTGATGTCTGCTTGACCCTCGCTCCCTTGTGTTTCTTCGTTGAAAAAGAGGTCGTCCCTGTCGCTGCTGTGACCTTTGCGCCCAATGAGGGGTTTGAACCCTCTGCTGGAAAGGGCGCCTATCATACGGCCTGTACCTCCTCCTGAAATCTTTCTTTCTTTCGAGGCCCACCGCCTTCAAGGTATCCACATCTGTCTTCATGCGGGCCATCTCTTCGTCTGCATGGGCACCGAATAGAGAGTTCCCGGCAAATGGGAGATTCAGGATGCGTTGTTGTGCTTCCTGTTTCAAGCCAGTGAGCCTCAGCCAGGAAGATCTCCTCGCACAGATACCATGTGCGTACCCATGAGCAGCCAAATCCGCCCCATCCGCTGCCGCGCTGATAACCTGGTTGGATACCAGGCATCCTTCTTGTAGTATCTCCTGGAAATCTTGTCTGTCTTCTCTGGGCAATTTTTCTGTAAATCTACTGAGGGAATCCCACAGAGAACGATCATACCTGCCCAGGAGCGCAGACGCACTGGAGACCTTCATTGCTGAAGCCGCCGTCCCGCATATCTTCCTCCCTAGAGAGTCTAGATGCCTGCTCTCTTTATCCGGGGGTACCGTGGATGAAGATGCCACCGAGTGGGTCTTACGGGCGGCAGCTATGATCACCGAGTCCGGTGGCGGATCCTTTCTAAGGAATAAAGGGTCTCGTTCTGGAGCCTTGTATTTCTTAAGAATCCTAGCCGGGGCAGACTTAAGCGATGCTGGGGCCAGAAAAGTGTCCATGGTTGGCTGCAGCAAGCCAGGCACTAGAGGCAGCAACTTTTTCGACGCCGATCTCTGTTGTAGAGTCTCAAAGATGATCGATGAGGAGGTAGATGGTTCTGGAACCTCTATGTTGAGTTTCTGCGCTCCTCTTAGCAACACCTCGTTGAATGTGGTAATATCATCCACCGGTGAGACTCTAGCAGGTGGTGAATCTGTAAGGGTGGGTGAGTAACGCCCGACAGAGGAACCTGATGAAGACCAAGAGGGTGATCTTCTCCTTGACCGCGACTTGGATCTCCGTTGAGAGCGAGATCTGCTGCGAGACGCTGTAGCAGAGCGTCTAGGCCTCGCGGTCGGTTGGCGAGGAGCTGAACGAGCCCGTTCTGCCCTGGCTGTCGGTGATGGCGTTCTTGGCAGGGAGGCAGTAGGTGAATACATTCGCGAATACTGCGAATCTGGGGAGGCCGCTGGTCTGTTGAGGCTCTCCAGCCATCTCGGAGATAGATTGATGGGCGAGACATGCCCAGATGATGCCGCTCTTGACCGAGAAGAGTCGCTCGGTATGGAGACCACTGGAGATGGCGCCTTGTCTGGCGTGGGGCGATGTTCTGCTCCCTGTGGGACAGGTAAAACCCGCGTCGACGTCGATGGCTGTTTCGACGTCGAAGGGCGCCCAGCCGGTTGGTCCTGCCTCGACGTTGAGTGTCTTGACGTCGAACGACACTCCTTGGACCTCGACCTGCTCGCCGTCGTGTGCCTCGACGTGGAGCGATGGGAGGTCGACGGCGGATGTTTCTCGTGCCGTCGTGGTGATCTCGACGTCGTGTGTCATGACGTCGGGGGGCGCACAGCCTTTGGCGGCGACCGGACACGCCGGCGATGGCTCGACGTCGATCGGCGGGTTGCCGTCGACGGAGACCTGCCCCTGTTCTGATGTTCCCTCGACGCCGTTTCCTTCGACGTCGGGTGTGTCGCCGTCAACGGCGATCTATGTGGTAGCGACGACGTCGACGGTGAACAAACAGGCACTTTCCTACCTGTCGACGTCGACCGGGCCATTCTCTCCTGAGAATGGCCTTCTGGCTGCCTGGGAAGTGAGGAAGACGATGTTCTTTTCCTCTCCTGAAGCCCATGAAGCCGGATCTTCTCTCTGTCTTTCAGAGTCCTCCTAGACATGTTCTTGCAGTACTTACAAGTGTCAGGGCAGTGACTCTGAGGCAGGCACACTATGCACAGAGAGTGGGGATCTGACTGGGCCTTCTTCTTCCCACAAGCAGGGCATTTGACAAAAAGAGAAGGCATTTTTCTGTCAGAAAAAACCTTCCTAGCTCAGACAAAGATGTTATTTGTCGAGTGAAAAGTGAAAAAACGCTTTTTTAAAGAATTTTTCTGAGAAAAACTCAGAAAAACTGAGAGCTCAATGCTCCAGGATCCTCTCAGAAGAAGCCGGAAAAAAGAACTGACCTAACTGTGAACCAACTGTCACCTTTCCTTCACCCCTGAGGCATGGTGGGATACTGGAGGTGCTCAGGGTCTTAAAGGCACGGTGCCAAAGTTTTTATGGTTCTCCTGTGTTAACCTGCATGCAGCCTATTGGCTAAGAATGCTTCTGTGTTTTTCAATGCAGTTTTTTCTATTTTTTCTCTAGAGTTGGCTACTGCTCACTTCACTAAGCCTAGTTTTAGGAGCTTGGGTACATATTTATGCTCTATTGTAGTATTTAATAAAAAAAAAAAAAACTTCAGAGAAATAAAGCATTTTTTAGCCTGTTTTTAACATGATAGCCTGCATGATTATTTTTTACACATGTATGATATGTGTATATTTGATATATGCTCCGGGGTCCCTGCACGGGGGCGGGAATATTCAATGTTTATGACTTTGATGAGGATCCCCTGGAAGAGAATGAAGTTTTCCCAACTTTAGAAAGTACTGCTGGAGGACTAGCGGGTGAAGTTCCCATTCCTCGACTTGTTGCTGCAACCTGCCGAGTAGGTCTGCAAACTGATTGTTTCTGTGAGATACTGTGCCACTATGTGAATGTGGTGATGAACTGCCCATTTCTATATTGTTTGTGGAAGGTGAAATAGCTGAGATAAACGTGTGTCCCCCGCACCCTCCTCCCCTGTTTTGAAGATAGTACATGGCAGTCATGTTGTCTGTACATACTAACACTACTCTGCGTTTCAAGTGTGGAAGAAACACCTTCACTGCTAGGAAGACCGCGTGCAATTCCAGGTGACTGATACGTAAGGACTGCTGAGTGATGTTCCATAGGCCTTGCACTGTAAGGTTGTGGAGATGAGCTCCCCAACCGTCTGCAGTGAGAGTGATCTGAGGCACAGGGTCCAAAAAGAGCCGCCCTTTCATAAGGTTTGTGGTATTCCACCATTGCAGAGTGCGATTAGCTTGGTGGTGCAACAACACTAGATCTTCCAGTTGTTTCTCTGCCTGAGACCACTGACAAGAGAAACATTGTTGAAGGGGACGCATGTGAAGTCTGGCATGAGGTACGATGGCAATACAGGATGCCATCATCCCCAGCAGGAGCATGAAAGTCCTCACTGCGTATGAATGGTTTTCTGTCAACTGAGAAATCAACGAGTGAAAAATGTGAACACTGGCTGAGTTGGGGAATGCTAGCTCTAATTGTGTATTGAGAACCACACCTAGATAAGGTTGCATCGGTAGCAGATGGAGATGGGATTTGAGATAATTGATTGTGAATCCCAGAATGTGGAGGAGATTGATTGTGAGCTAAGTGTGATGTTGACATTGTTGTAAGATGCTGACTTTGCTAAACCAGTCATCCAAGTAAGGGAAGACATGAATGTGATGTCTCCTGAGGTGTGCGGCAACTACTGCAAGACACTTGGTGAATACTTTGGGAGCATTGTGACCCCAAAAGGTAGGACATTTAACTGGTAATGTTTTCCTGCCACGCATTTGAGGTATTTGTGGTGTGCTGAATGGATGGGAATGTGAACATAAGTGTCTTTTAGATCGAACGCTGCCATAAAGTCGCCTTGTTGCAGAAGAGGAATGACATCCTGAAGCTTGACCATGTGGAAATGTTCTGATAGAATGTAGTGGTTTAACGGTCTGAGATCTAGAATAGGCCTGAGTGAACCGACTTTTTTGGGTATAAGAAAGCACAAGGAGTATACTCCCGAAACTTGATGTTTTAATGGAACTGGGTCTATGGACACTTTGAGAAGAAGAGATTGAACTTCCTCCTGGGGAAGAGTGAGCGGTTTCTGACCAGTGTGGGTAAAATGTTGAAGTCTTCCCCCTACAAGAGTGTGGCTGTGGAAGATGGAGGCAGTCATTGTTTGGCAGTGGAGGTGGGCTTGCTGGTGTAAATCCCGAAGGAGGGGGGAGATGTTGGTAGAGGAAAAAGAGGTGGAGAAGGAAGTGGAAAAGTAGGTGGAGAGGATTGTGAAGAAGACTGTGTAAAAGATGAAGCCTTATCTTTGGTGGGCTTATTTGGAGGTGAGAGGTATCGAGCGCCTCTTGAAAAGTTAATTTTCTCTTTAAAGGAACTGGGAGTTTTGTCATCATATGACCTGTTCCCTCTTGTATATGAAGTCAGTGCTGCAGAGCATCCATGACTTCTAGAATTGGTTACACCAGTGAAGGAGTGGTCGAAGTCTATCCAAAATCCTCAGGAGTGGAAGAAGCCTTTTTTGAAGTTTTCTGCTCCTATATTTTTAATCTTTGCAGTTGTAGCAGCACCGAAACAGAGGAGGGCAGTCTTTTGGTCAGTACTGAAGCATTGTGTGCAGTAGATCGAGTCAGTGCTGAGGTAGAGATACCAGAGCATGAGGTCGATGCCGAAGTTTTAACTTAGGCTTTTTTTCAGTGCTGAGCCAAAGGGTGGAGCATCCGAAACCATTTCTTGGCTCCGAACATGACCTGAAGGTAGTAGCGGACCGGTGACCTCTTTAGATGTTGTTTTAACAGTTTTTCTCAGAGCTTCAGGGGTCTTTGTACTCACGGACTGCGCTGACAGCAATGGCTGGCTCTTGATATCTGACTGCACATCTTAGTTGGAAGTCTTGGATTGAGAAGGCCTCTTCTTGCTCTGGCTCCTCTTGTGCGTGCTCCTCCCTAAAGATGTCTGGTGTGTCGTCTGGAGTCAAGACGCCCTTTCCAGTTGACGAGGTCTTCAATCTCCAAGTGTCTTCTTCGACCGAAAGGATCGACACTTGTCACAAGTTTGTTCATTGTGGTCGGTGGAAGAGACACAAATTACACACCTGGTGTTGATCGGTGTGGGGGAATTTGGAATGGAGGCTGGAGGAACAGCCAAAAAGCTTTGGTAAGAGCAACAGTTGCGTTGCATAGGGGCTCCGTTCCAGTGGCTGCAGCAAAGGCCCACCGTCTCTCAAGTTGGTCAGAAGACAAGTAGGATCTGGAGAGGACCACAGAACCCCAATAAGGGAGAGAGAGAGGGCCGCACGTAATCTATCCACCCAAGGGGACAGGGCACTATGGGGGTCATTACGACCCTGGCGGCCGGCGGTAAGGTGGCGGTGTTCCGCCAGCAATTATGACCGTGGCACAAAAGCCACGGCCATACCGCCGGCCCCTCCACTTTACCGGCAGGTTTCCGCCTGGCGGTCATAATCCCCAGGGCAGCGGTGCAAGCACCGCTGCCCTGGGGATTATGAGTCCCCGACCGCCAGCCTGTCCGTGGCGGTAAACACCACCATGGAACGGCTGGCGGTAAGGGGACTTGGGGTGCCCCTGGGGGCCCCTGCACTTGGCATGGGCAGTGCAGGGTCCCCCAGGCATAGCCCCATCGCGCATTTCACTGCCCAAATTTCGGGCAGTGAAATGCGCGAGGGGTGCTACTGCACCCGCTGCACATCAGCATTGGCGCCGGCTCTATTACGAGCCGGCAGCAATGTTGATGTGACATTTCCGCTGGGCCAGCGAACGGTAACACTTACCATCCGCTGGCCCAGCGGAAATGTCATAATAGGGAGCCAGGAATACCGCTGGCAATGGCGGTATTCTGTCTCCCGCGGTCTTCTTGCAAGACCGCCGAGGTCGTAATGACCCCCTATGACATTGATTAAGAAAAATAACCCCCTGGGGGAAATATTAAGCTATCCACCACTCAATTCTCTTCTCATTCACTCATTTACTGTAATGATCAATCTTAATAGAGGAATATAAAAAAATAATATTTAGTTAACGATCACATACACAATTAAAATATAAAAAACAGTCACCCTCTCTGGTCTATCGTCTCTTGCTGTCCCAATTCAGGTATACAGTGACCAATTGATTATTGCACCCAATTTCTCATCTATTCTTGGTCAGTTCCAGTGGGTCCAGCTTGAGTCAACGCGTTTCTGTGGTCTTTCACAATCCTTTCACCACCTTCCTCAGGACGATTTGATATTCTCCCAACACCTCCCCGGGGCATCGAATATAATTGTAAGGGGTTACCCACTACCCCCTTCCACCCTGGGGACCACCATCTCCCCAGGGCTTCTATTCTAATGTAAGTTTAGGGCGGTGGGTGGGGGCTCATAGGCCCCCCCTCCCCGGGGCATCAAATGTAATGTCAGTAGGGTGGCCCTGGGGCATTGAATACAATGTAAGCAGGGGGCCAACGGTCCCCCATCACTCCCAGGGCAGGCTCCTGCGATGTCTCGGGAGTGCCAACCCCGGGGACATAGCGGTTTGCTGTGGTTTGGCTGCAGCGCTAAGGTAACTAAGCTATAGCAAGTAACTAACTATAACTGCTGAATTTCTATGTTTTTTTACTAGTAAATTCAGAACCTAACTATAACGTCCCGGTAACCTTTGCTTTTTCAGTGAATATATATGGTGCCCTCTTAGTAGTATATACTTTTTTGAATTGCTATTCAAATAAAGCTTTGTGCTTGAGAAGCTGACACATTGGGTGCGACTTCTTTTTTCTGCTTTTTGAATGGATAGGCAGAATATATATATATATATATATATATATATATATATATATATAGAAAATGTCACTTACCCACTGTACATCTGTTCGTGGCATGAGACGCTGCAGATTCACATGCTGTGCATTATCCTGCCATCTAGTGTTGGGCTCGGAGTGTTACAAGTTGTTTTTCTTCGAAGAAGTCTTTTCGAGTCACGAGACCGAGGGACTCCTCCCTTTCCGCTCCATTGCGCATGGGCGTCAACTCCATCTTAGATTGTTTTCCCCGCAGAGGGTGAGGTAGGAGTTGTGAGTATACTAGATGTGCCCATGCAATGGAGTAGGTATGTATGTACATAATGTGTAGTAAAATAATATCTATTTACAAATTTACAATTTTCATTCAACTAATAACGGCTACAGGCTCCCAGGGAGGTGGGAGGGCGCATGTGAATCTGCAGTGTCTCATGCCACGAACAGAACAGATGTACACTGGGTAAGTGAAATTTTCCATTCGGTGGCATGTGTAGCTGCAGATACACATGCTGTGCATAGACTACAAAGCAGTAATCTCCCCAAAATGCGGTGGCTTAGCCTGTAGGAGTTGAAGTTGTCTGAAATAATGTTCTTAATACAGCCTGTCCTACTGTGGCTTGTTGCGTTGCTAAGATATCCACACAGTAATGCTTTTTGAATGTATGAGGCGTAGACCAGGTGGCCGCCTTACAAATTTCGTCAAAGGTATATTTCCAAGAAAGGCCATTGTGGCGCCTTTCTTCCTGGTGGAATGTGCTCTTGGTGTAATGGGTAGATCTCTTTTTGCTTTAATATAGCAAGTTTGAATACATTTAACTATCCTTCTGGTGATGCCTTGTTTGGATATAGGATTACCTGCATGAGGTTTTTGGAAGGCTACAAACAATTGTTTTGTTTTAAGAAATGGTTTTGTTCTGTCAATGTAATACATTAGTGCTCTCTTTATGTCTAATGTATGTAAGGCTCTTTCGGCTACTGAGTCTGGTTGCGGAAATAAGACTGGGAGATCCACTGTTTGGTTTAGGTGGAATGGTGATATGACCTTTGGTAGGAATTTGGGATTTGTACGGAGAACCACTTTATGTCTATGTATTTGTATAAAGGGTTCTTGAACAGTAAATGCTTGTATCTCACTTACTCTTCTATGTGATAGCTATTAGGAAGGCTACTTTCCAAGTTAAGTATTGTACTTCACAAGAGTGCATGGGTTCGAATGGTGGTCCCATGAGTCGTGTTAATACAATATTAAGGTTCCACGAAGGTACTGGTGGTGTCCTTGAGGGTATGATTCTTTTTAGTCCCTCCATAAATGCTTTGATGACTGGGATTCTAAAAAGCGATGTTGTATGTGTAATCTGCAGATAGGCAGATATTGCAGTGAGATGTATTTTAATAGAAGAGAATGCTAGATTAAACTTTTGTAAGTGTAATAAGTAACTTACAATGTCCTTTGTGGAGGCATGCAGTGGTTGAATCTGATTAGTGTGGCAGTAGTAAACAAATCTTTTCCATTTGTTTGCGTAACAATGTCTTGTCGTAGGTTTTCTAGCTTGTTTAATGACCTTCCTACACTCTTGTGTAAGGTTTAAATGTCTGAATTCTAAGACTTAAGGAGCCAGATTGCTAGATTGAGCGATGTTGGATTCGGGTGTCTGATCTGTTGTTTGTGTTGTGTTAACAGATCTGGTATGTTTGGTAACTTCATGTGAGGTACTACTGATAAGTCCAACAGTGATGTGTACCACGGTTGGCGAGCCCAGGTTGGTGCTATGAGTATTAGTTTGAATTTGTTTTGACTTAGTTTGTTGACCAGATAAGGAATGAGTGGGAGATGGGGAAAAGCGTAAGCAAATATCCCTGACCAACTGATCCATAGTGCATTGCCCTTGGATTGAGGATGTGGATACCTGGACACGAAGTTTTGGCATTTTGCATTTTCTTTTGTTGCGAATAGGTCTATGTTTGGTGTTCCCCAGTGGAGGAAGTGATCCTGTAGGATCTGGGGATGAATTTCCCATTCGTGAGTTTGCTGGTGATCTAGACTGATATTGTCGGCTAACTGGTTCTGAATACCTGGGATGTATTGTGCTATCAGGCGAATGTGATTGTGAATTGCCCAATGCCAAATTTTTTGTGCTAAGAGACACAGTTGTGACACGTGTGTCCCTCCTTGTTTGTTGAGATAATACATTGTTGTCATGTTGTCGGTTTTGACAAGAATGTGTTTGTGGGCTACCAGTGGTTGAAATGCTTTTAATGCTAGAAACACTGCTAGCAGTTCCAAATGATTTATGTGAAGTAGTTTTTGTTGATTGTCCCATTGACCCTGTATGCTGTGCTTGTTGAGGTGTGCTCCCCACCCCATCATGGAAGCATCTGTTGTGATCACATCTTGAGGCACTGGGTCCTGGAATGGCCGCCCTTGGTTTAAATTTATAGGGTTCCACCATTGAAGCGAGACGTGTGTCTGGCGGTCTATCAACACTAGATCTTGGAGTTAACCCTGTGCTTGTGTCCATTGTCTTGCTAGGCACTGTTGTAAGGGCCGCATGTGTAATCTTGCGTTTGGGACAATGGCTATGCATGAAGACATCATGCCTAGAAGTTTCATTACAAACCTTACTGGGTAGTGTTGGTTTGGTTGTATGCTTGATGTTATATTTTGGGACGCTTGGACTCTTTGTGGACTTGGAGTGGCAATCGCTTTTTGTGTGTTGAGTGTTGCTCCCAAGTATTGTTGTATTTGGGATGGCTGTAGATGTGATTTCTGGTAATTTATAAAAAAAAACCTAGTTTGTGTAGAGTTTCTATAATGTATTGCGTGTGAAGAAGACACTGTTGTTCAGTGTTTGTTTTTATTAGCCAGTCGTCTAAGTATGGGAATACGTGCATGTGCTGTCTCCTTATGTGAGCGGCTACTACTGCAAGGCATTTTGTGAATACCCTTGGGGCTGTTGTTATCCCGAACGGTAACACTTTGAATTGATAGTGTACGCTGTGTATTACAAACCTTAAGTATTTTCTGTGAGAAGGATGGATGGGTATGTGAAAGTAGGCATCCTTGAGATCTAATGTTGACATGTAGTCCTCCTTTTTTAGTAAGGGAACCACTTCTTGAAGTGTTACCATATGGAAGTGATCCGACTTGATGAAGAGATTCAGTGTTCTGAGGTCTAATATAGGTCTTAACGTTTTGTCCTTCTTTGGAATAAGGAAATATAGTGAGTATACGCCTGTTCTTTTTTGATGGTTGGGTACTAACTCTATTGCTTGTTTTTGTAATAATGCTTGGACCTCTATTTGTAATAGGTCTAAGTGTTGTTTGGACATATTGTGTGCCCTTGGGGGCACATCTGGTGGGAAATTTGTGAATTCTATGCAATAACCATGTTGGATAATGGCTAGGACCCATGCATGAAAAGTAGTGTGTCCCATGTTGATAGTATGCGGTAAGTCTCCCCCCTACTGGTGTTAGGTGTTGGGGTTTTGTGACACTGAAGTTATTGTTTGGTTTGGCCTGTTTTAGGTGTCTGGAACTTTCCCCTTCCTCTTGGGAATTGTCCACCTCTATATGAGCCACAAAACCATCCCCTCTGGTATTGTGCCTGATAGGTGGGTCTGCTTTGCGAGGTGGAAGGCTCTGGTGTTTGCATTCGAAACCCCCCTCTAAACTGTGGCTTTCTAAAAGTACATCTGCCCTTTGGGGAGTAGAGCACGCCCATGGCTTTGGCCATGTCCTTCTTTAGTTTTTCAATTGCTGTGTCCACTTCCAGGCCAAACAATTGTTCTTGGTTAAAAGGCATGTTTAACACTGCTTGTTGGATTTCTGGCTTGAACCCAGAGCTTCATAACCATGCATGCCTGCGAATGGTTACTGCAGTGTTGACTGTTCGTGCTGCCATGTCTGCCGAGTCCAATGAGGACCTTATTTGGTTGTTGGATATTGCTTGTCCTTCTTCCACAACCTGTTGGCACGTTTCTGGTGTTCTTTGGGCAAGTGCTGTATAATGTGTTGGATCTCGTCACAGTGTGCCCTGTCGTAGCGAGCAAGTAAGGCTTGTGAGTTTGCGATTCGCCATTGATTAGCTGCCTGTGCTGCCACTCGTTTGCCCGCTGCGTCAAACTTCCTACTCTCTTTGTTAGGCGGTGGAGCGCCTCCTGACGATTGCGAGTTTGTCCTCTTTCTCGCTGCTCCTACAACCACCGAGTCTGGTGTAAGTTGCTGTGTTATAAACACAGGATCCATTGGGGGAGGCTTGTATTTTTTCTCCACCCTAGGCGTGATAGCCCTTCCTTTAACTGGCTCCTGGAATACCTGTTTCACATGTTTGAGCATGCCCGGGAGCATTGGCAAACTTTGGTAGGAAGTGTGGGAGGATGCCAAGGTGTTGAACAGGAAATCATCCTCTATTGGCTCAGAGTGCATTACTACATTGTGGAATGTAGCTGCCCTTCATAGTACCTGCGTATATGCAGTTCTGTCCTCTGGAGGTGACGGCTTTGTTGGGTAACAGTCTGGACTGTTGTCTGACACTGGTGCATCATACAAGTCCCATGCATCTTGATCATCCTGCGTCATCCCTGTATGCGTAGGTGACTGCATAGGAGGTGTTCCCCCCCGGAGACAACTGTGGTGAGTGTAGTGGGGAAGGTTGTGGAGAATAACTTGGTGGTGGTGTTTTGTCTCTGGCCACCTTCGCCTTTGGTTGCATTTCTGACCCTTGAAATGCCAGTTTTCTCTTTGTTTTAATTGGAGGAAGAGTTTGTATTTTTCCAGTCTCTTTCTAGATATGCAACCTTCTTTGCGAATGGTCTGGCTCAACCATACTTATTTCCCGCTCAAATCTGTGTTTTTCATGCATTTGTCTGGAAAGTCCTTGCTCTTCTGTGTAAGAGCTTCTTTTCGGCTCCGAAGCCGATTTTTTCGGTACCGATGTCTCGGATAAAGTCTTTCTCGGTTCCGACGTGACTTTTCTCACTTTGGGTGAGTCTAACTCTCGGTGTTGAGATTTTTCGGTGCCGGAATCTCGACGGGAGTCGGAAGTCTTCAGCAAATCTCTGGCCTTTTTCGGTGCCGATGCTTGGTCACCTTCTTTTCGATGGGTTAAGCCATGGCCTGCTGGCGGTGGCATCCCCTTGGCCTTAACGATCTTTGTTTGAGTCTTGGATGGGGCAGTTTTACTCACTGTTTTCTGCATCATCGCGGTTCGCTCACTTTCGGAATCGTCAAAGTCCGTCCCCTGGATGGAAATTCTTTCCTACTCCTCTGCGTCTAGTTGTTCTCTCGGTGTCGACGCCCATTGTAGTCTTCTCGCTCTTCGATCTCGAATGGTCTTTTTTGATCGAAACGCTTGACAGGCCTCACAAGTATCCTCTCTGTTTTCTGGTGATAAACACAGATTACAGACCAGGTGTTGGTCTGTATAAGCATACTTCGAGTGGCACTTTGGACAGAAGAGGAAGGGGGTCTGATCCATTAGTCTTTGTCGATGGATGCATTCGGGCCGACCAGGCCCCGCTGAAGAGCGGAAGCCCCGAAGGGCCGCCGGAGCGCCTCTGCGATCGGTGCCGATACGATAACACTAAACCGGTACAGAGCGAGAACAATACCGTCAAATTTTCGATATTTAGCTAACTTTCCCTATTCGAAATACGGAGCGCAGAGGAACACGTCCGAACCCAACGGTGGAAAGAAAACAATCTAAGATGGAGTCGACGCCCATGCGCAATGGAGCCGAAAGGGAGGAGTCCCTCGGTCTCGTCACTCGAAAAGACTTCTTCGAAGAAAAACAACTTGTAACACTCCAAGCCCAACACTAGATGGCAGGATAATGCACAGCATGTGTATCTGCAGCTACACATGCCACCGAACACACACACACACACATATATATATATGTATGATTGAGACGTCCGTTCAACGTTGTTGATAAAGACCTCGAAATCACATTGATTGATTGACCAAGCTCTGCGCATCCAAAGATGACCGAGTAGTAGGATTCATGCGTGGAACGTCCTGTCAAACGTCAGGCAGACATACAATGACACTGTTGGTAATGTGCGGGCAGCTCTGGGGTTACGCAGCTCTCACTTTTTTTGAGCCTCAGCAGTACACCTCACTTCAGAGGGTTTGCAGACTTTGTGAATGAGGCTGTGCCATGCTTGGCATTTCAGGGCAAGGGTTTCCCAGGTAGCAGTGTTGATTTTGAGGGTAAGGACTTCATGGAGGCCTTCAGCATGACCAGCGTGTTCTCAAAACACTTTTGTCCTCCATGGGAGCGCTTTTCCTGACCGAGTTCTCTGTAAAATAGCTGTTTGGGGACGTTCTCATTTGAAATTCTGACAACATGCCCAACCCATTTGGTCTGGGATTTCACCAGCAGTGTATGAACTGATGACAGAGTGCAGAAAGGGTATTCTGTTGCAAAGGCGATGGGGAACCCTGTCCACCAAACTGAAATTCCACCATCCTGAATTACAGACAGGTTTTCCTTGAGCATGTCTGCAACAGAGACTACTCCGTTCCCATAGCCAATATACTCCTCCAGCGGCCGGACGGAGTAAAATCTGTCAACCTGATTTAGGGCCTTTTTCTTTGTTAATATATCTTGACACTACTTGTGTAAATTATACCGGGGACGCCCATCTCGACGACGGGGAATGATTCAAGCATGTGAATCTATGAAAGTTCCAATACTGGAGTAAACACAGTGACAACACACCTCTGACTCAAAAAGGTGTGAATGCGGTCACCCTGCATCTACGTGCAGCCCCTGCTCTTGACTCATGCCCAGTTCTCATGCCTCTGAACTCAGCAGCACTGTGTGACCCCAGTATTCTCGCAAATCAAGCCAGAATCTCAAAACTTCTGGCCTAAGCGCCTTCAAGATTCAAGCCCAACTCTCCAGAGTCTGACCTCACCGGTACCAACAGTGCCCTGGTACTCTCAAGCTTCAAGCCCAACTCTCCAGAGTCTGACCTCACCGGTACCAACAGTGCCCTGGTACTCTCAAGCTTCAAGCCCAACTCTCCAGAGTCTGACCTCCCCGGTACCAACAGTGCCCTGGTACTCTCAAGCTTCAAGCCCAACTCTCCAGAGTCTGACCTCACCGGTACTAACAGTGCCCTGGTACTCAAACCCAAATCTCCAGAGTCTGACCTCACCGGTACTAACAGTGCTCTGGTCCTCCCAAGGTTCAAGCCCAACTCTCCAGAGTCTGTCCTCACTGTTACCAACAGTGCCCTGGTACTCTCAAGCTTCAAGCCCAACTCTCCGGGCTCTGACTCAGCAGTAGTATTTTAGCCCCACTATTCTTGAGATTCAAGCCCAGAACGCCAGCCTCAGACCTCGGTACTCCCAAGGTTCAAGCTGAGCTCTCCAGCCTTTGAGCTCGGCAGTGCTGTGTGAGCCCTAGTATTCTTGAGATTCAAACCCAGACATACAGACTATAATCCCAGACTCAGTGCTCTCAAGACTCAATCCCAACTATCCAGGCTCTAACCCAGCAGTTGTATGTTAGCTCCAGTATCCTTGAGACTCAAGCCCAGAATGACAACCTCAGACCTCTGTGTTCTTGAGACTCAAGCTGAACTCTCCAGCCTCTGCAGGCCTCGGAAAAATCATAAAAATGTTACTAGACTTGCAAGTCGAGTAACTTGAATAATCTACTTGACCCAACTGTAATGTACTTGACCCATACACAGGTTTCAAATTGTGTGACCCTAGGGACACATTTTAGGTTAGAGTCACTTTTTTCTTCATTCTCACATATAAGTGAACCTTCAAATATGTGAGCTCAGCATTTCTGCTGTACAAAAACCCTCTTTTGTTTGATTAAACAGACTAAACATTTGCTCCATGTATAAAAGAGAATCTAGCCAATATATACAAGACACATGATCCAGGACTTGCCTCTGAGTTTACTAATAGCATTGCTACCAGGGCAGGAGTGTTTCTCAGTTTATGTTTAAACACTCGCTCAATAAATATACTATAAAAGCATGATGTGGTTGTACACTATCATTTACAGAGAGAAAATTTCCATAAAATGTCCAAAACCCTTCCCACACACTTGCAGCTTTACTGATAAAACTATATAGTGTATTAACAATAATCTGTGAAAAGTGGGCTTCAAAAAACATTTATCATTTGCACATCACCAAGTAAAGTGTTATGATTTGTTCTCATCCTAATTAAATATATTTTTCATCATGGGTTTTCACGACTACTGAATTGACTTTGTTATTTAAATGTGTGTTAGGCGAACAATGACACAACAGCCTTTCATTTTACACTCTTTGTATAGCAGGTCACTCAGTTCACCTTACAAAATCCTGGAACTTTGCAGTCAGAAGGAAAAGACAAACTGACTTTTGACCTCCGTCTCTAAACACAGAGCCAATGTCACAAGATAAGAACAAGATTTAAAGGCCTCTTTGTTGCTCCTTCACTTTCTGACTGAACAAAACACCAGTTCTTTGTCATCTCACCAGACGTGGCGAGTAGGTCCTCAAAATAGCTCTCCCTGATAAAATATGACTCGTCAGAGCGAGCAGGCGAGTAGATTTTTCAAGGCCGGCTCTGACCTCAGCAGTGCTGTGTGAGCCCCAGTATCCTTAAGATTCAAGCCCAGACATGCAGGATCTGATCTCAGACTCAAGCCCAACTCTCTCAAGTCTGACCTCAGCAGTACTTCATGAGTTCCAATCTCAAGAATGCCAGACACTCCATCCACTCCCTCAAAATCTCCCTCCAGCAAAACAGCGTTATTAGCACCATCATTAATGTCACCAGCATAACCTCACACCAATTCCAGTTTTTGGTTCTTCTTGAAACATATACCTGGTAGGAGAGCATGACGCTGTTACAAAGCAATCCACTTAGTAACAAAATAAGCATATCCAAAATCTTACTGCACATAGGAAGCAATGTGTTCTTACACCTATCAATATCTGTCTACCTCAAAACAGAAGACCTGGCCAATTGTACCTTATGTGGGCCCACATATCTGGAAAAGCCCCGATGAGTGAACTCCTTACTAACCCTTCACGCCCGCCTACTACAAAAACTGAAAATATACACCCAGTACTTTATCTTGGTAGCACTGAACTGTCTCCAACCTCACTCCCACGCATGACAAACCTATAATTCTCTCTCTGTTTATTTGTTTCATTTTTTCTGCTGCCCCTGAAAAGGAATGTACCTAAAAAAGTAAAAGTCTACATTATCACTTTCACCTAGTTCAAAACAAGAGGAAAATGAGAATAAATAAAAAATATACCTCAACCCGCTCAGGGTACACTCCTGCACGCAGAAAAGAAGCTTTCCAGCTGTCCACTTCCTCCTGGGTCTCACAGGCCAGCTCAAGCTGCCGGTAATCTTTGTAGACATTCCTGCAAAAAAGAGCACTTGGAGTTGAAGAACTGGGCACAAAGAAGGCAGCAGCACAGGCACAGGCACTGTGCCTGCAGAGGGTAAAGTGCAGATAATTCACCACAAACCACCGGATAGTGTAGCTGACCTGTGCCTTTACAAGAAAGCCCAGTACTGTGCAATGAAAGATCTGGTGTGCCTGACCAGGTGATGGCACTAAACCTGTTAAGACTGACCAGGATGTGGTGTATAGCATTCTGAGACTGGCCAGATGGCTGTGATAGACCTGGTGAGACTGACCCGATGGTGGTTCTAGAACTAGTGTGATTGAGTAGATGAAAGTGACCAGAGTGGGGAGACTAACAGGGGCGAGATGGACCCAGCGCTTAATACAAATAACAAGGTGGGAGATGCACATGTAGACACAAACCGTTGTTCAGTGTTGAAGAGAGCAAAGATGTGCTTGCTGGACATGAAGCTCTTTTCGATGTCCCGGAGCTTTAGGTTGTCTAGGGGCAGCATGTACTTCTTCTCCTTCTCCTGCAAAGCAAGCAGAAGGTCAGTCACCAGCTGGTCAACAATCACTTCTGCATTTACACACAAGGCCCCCAAACATGTCCCTTTGACTTCCCCACACAGGCAATAAACAGCAGACTCCACATTCTTTTCTTGATAAATCTTTTTATTGGTTTGATATTAACAAACATCAAAAAAGTTGCCAGTGTGCCACCCCCATTGTGTTAGTATGTTAAGCAGACCACAATAAAAAAATGTTTTAGTTTACTGGCCTGGCCTGTGATGGTCTTCAACCACTTGGCGTACCAGAGGGCCATATGCAACAGGCAAAGGGAACCATGGTTAGCTTGGGAAGCCACCTAAGGGTGCAAGAGCCATAAAAGACAGCCTCTAGATTCCAGGCCTGAAGGAGATCAATCACCAGTTTGCATGCTGGGTCATAGCAGTTGCTCAAGATCCAGTCATTGAGGACAATAAGCTGGAAAGCAGATGTCCGGTATGCCAAACCCTGTCATACGATGCTTGTACCTGGAAATAGTATTTTAGGAACATATGTACTTACACCCACGTCAGAGCCTGGCAGATGTCAAGAACCCTATAAAAAGGTGATCGCTATAAATGCTTAAAGCTCTTTTAGGGTCAGACCAATGGAGTCTCGCCTCCTCTTTCGAGGGGTGAGGACAGCAACGAAAACTGGCAGAGAGACAGGTTTTCCAACATAAAAGGAAGTCCCAACTTTTGGTAAAAACGCTGTCCCAGTCCTCAGCACCAATATCTATAAGGAAGAAGGTGGCGCAGGACATTTGCACTGAAAGTGTCTGGAGTTCACTCATGCAAGAAGCTAATGTAACTGCAACAAGAGTGACAGTCTTCAAGGCCAGGTGACGAGTGAGCAGCTACGGGAGTGCACATGAGAAAGACTAAGTTAAACAGACTGGGAGAAAACATGTGTCAAAGCCTTGATAAACTTCATAACAGGTCATTTGAAAAAGGGCTGTTTGGTCCGGCACAAAAACTGAAAGGGCTATCAACTACTTTTTTTTCTTTTTTAAATGCCCACTGCAAGGTCTTGCCGGCAGTGCCACCTTTTGGGTGGTGCAACCGCACCAGGCACAGACCTCAGTGGGGTGCTGTGTTTAGCAATAACTTCTGAAACTTGTGATTTAAAAGCACCTGCTGAAAAGTTCCTTGTGCGTTTAGCCTTCAAGAAACAATTAAAATATCAAGATACCTCTTGTGATTAATGTTCCTGCTAGAGAGAGAGAGATGAGAGTTGTGTCTAGTGGCAGCTTTGAAAGTAGCACAGAGGGTTAATATACCTGCTGCAAAAAACTGAACTATTGGGCATTTTTAAGAAAAGTGGCACTGCACACAATGCACCAAGTGCAGCGCCACTTTTCTTGCACCCCTTAGTGCCCCCAGAACACCACCATGTGAGCGTCATATTTAAAATACGGTGCACCCTGGCGGTAATTAGGGGACTAGCATCAGAATAGTTAGTCTGAAGCTTTGCAGGATTAGAATCAAAAATGTTGATGGTAATCTTGCAAAACACCCAGAGGCCCAGTGTAACCAACGGAAGGCTCCTTTTAATGCCTGCTCTGATCAGGCATTAAAAGTGCCATAAAAAAAAAAAAATGACGCAAAGAAATTTAATAGATTTATTTGCGTCATTTTTTTGGCCCCTCCTAACTGGGGGGGGTGCCCCCTTTGCATACATTATTCCTGGCACAGGCATAATGTAGTGCAAAGGGTTACAAGGTGGCGCAATGCATGCACTGCGCCTCTTTGTTAATATGGTGCAGCGTTTTTGGCCTTCCAACGCCACATTAGTGTAAAAAAATTACACTAATGTGGTGTTAGAATGGCACTAGGGGCTCTTAAATATGCCCCTATGTCAGTGCTTAATTTGTGCTTGTTGTTTCCGGTGCGAAGCACCAGCACTTATTTTTGAGTGTCGGCGCCTATTTTTCTGCCTCAAGCATTTACAGAGAGAAAAAGACACATATGGGAAAGACAGAGGAAGTGAGAAAAACGAAAAAGCATTACAGTGGGAAAAAGCTGAAATCCACAAGAGTGAACTGAAGGGGCAGGGAGTGCCTGTAAATGGATTGAAGAAGCCCCAGATGGCTTCAGGATTACGCTGCCTCTGTATTCTGTGTTCACACATTTAATTGCAGCAGTCACGTGTTTAAGAGGAGGGCTTTGAGCATCTGCACCTTTTTATTTACAAATTAAGCACTGCCCTATGGGGGCTACTTTTATTGCGCCCTTTAGCACCCCCCCAACACCACCAAGTGTGTCATATTTAAAATACAGCGCACCATGGCGGTAGCTAGGGGACTGGCATCAGAATTTTTTATGCTAGTCCGGCGCTTTTCAGGATTAGGATAAAAAATGTTGACGCTAATCCTGCAAAGCACCTAGAGGCCCATTGTAACCAATGGAAGCCTCCTTTTAATGCCTGCTCTGAGCACGCGTTAAAAGTAATGGAAAAAAATGACCCAACAAAATCTGTCAGATTCCTTTGCGCCATTTATTTGGCCCCCTTTGCATATATTATGCCTGGCGCAAGCATAATGTAGCGCAAACGGTTACAAAGTTGCGCGATGCATGCAGTGCACCACTTTGTAAATATGGTGCAGCGTTTTTGGCCTTCTAATGCCACATTCGCTTAAAAAAAAAATACACTATTGTGGCGTAACAGCAGCACTAGGGGCTCTTAAATATGCCCCTATAATTTATGTGGCTAGCTGAGTGGATTAGTAAAGCCAGCCTTTACAAGCGCTTTAAAACACATGAATGTATGTGAAAGGGGAGCGATGGAGAGATGAGGGGCACATTTGTCGGGTGGTAGTGAGTGAAACCGAGGAGGTCATGGGGTGGGGGCGCCACAATAAACTGTGGCACCACCAGTCTTAAAGCGGCCCGGCTTGCCGGGCTGAAGACAAAACAAACAAAAGGACATCTGATAGCTTTGGCTGTAAGAGGTCAGTGTTGTGAGCACCACACCAGGTTACAACTTTATTCTAGCACTCAGCCATTTGTCTGGCTCTGAAGGCCTGCCCGCCGCCCATCAAGTGGAGGCTGGTGAACTTTCTCACTTACCATTTGACTATGTGGTACTGCAACAAGCAGGCTGGGGTGTGCCAGGAGGCTTTGCATCTCTGAAGGTGGTTGGAGCGTGAGCGTATCCTCCTGATCATGAACCACCTGTCAGGAAAACTTATTAGGCCTTGTCCGATCATGTGTGATGACTACATCTCAAGGTGGTGCAGGGCATCTTGCAACTGTGGGAAAAACCCCAAGGCTGAGCTTGAAACATCAGTGAAAGAGATGAAATGTCCTGGACTCGTTGCGGTACAGGAAGAGCGCTAACTCCACGGTGTCTTTGATTGCCCCACTGAATTGAAGTATCTTTGAAGAAATCAGATGGGACGCTGCTGTTTTACAGTGAACCCCAACAACATCACCAGGGCCGTCATCCTCCAGAGGTGGTGCACAACTGACTGCTGCAAGCCCGCCTTCAGCAGCCAATTGTTGAACTACGGGAATACAGGTATACCTGACCTTCTCAGATTGGCAGCAATCACTGCTATCCCTTTTTGAACACCTACAGAGCAATGTGAGACCCAAGGGGAGCATGGGAAAGGAATGGTTTCTTACCTGTAACTCCAGTTCTCTCGTAGGGGTATTTCCATGATAGTCCTAAGCACTGAATAGTTCCGCGCGCCTGCGGGGACCCCGGAGCACTGTTGTGTAGTATATTCTTAAGTGCAATCATCAGCTCCTTGACAAAAAAGGTCTGTGAAAAACACTTAAGAATAACAATGTGCAGCCTATGTGAACAGCTACACAGGCCAAATTGTTAGAAGAAAAAACAGTTGTAGTGTAAATTTCACGTTTAAACCTCTATTTATTCTATAAATACATAAATAAATACATTCTCATATTTTATTTACACCTCTCATGAGAATAAAACAATGTATAGGGCAGTGTAGCCCATAGGCTGCCATTATACAGAATGAAAATAGAGCTGTGCCTTTAAGAAAGTAAAGTCTTCCTGTTTCCCATCATGCACAGCAAAAGGCAGTTGCCTCAGTTCTTTTTTGGAGGCTATTAACCTGACATGAAGAAAAAACAAAACATTTGTTGGAGTACCAACCTCCATAATATTCATGTTCTATGTCAACTCCACCGGGGAGGAGGGAGGGTTGCTTATGACTATCATGGAAATACCCCTACGAGAGAACTGGAGTTACAGGTAAGAAACCATTCCTTCTCTCGTAGGGGATTTCCATGTATAGTCATAAGCACTGAATAGAGTAGCAAGCCCATCCCCATAACCGCGGTGGAGTAGATATAAGAATACTGAGAAAAACATGAATCATGCAAACAAATTCTTGAGCAAAGCCTGCCCAACCTGAGCATCTGCCCTAGCGTCTGTATCAAGGCAGTAATGCTTAGTAAAGGTATGGACCGACCTCCAAGTGGCAGCCTTGCATATTTCTGTCAAAGGGACATTTCTCATCAAGGCTACAGTAGCTGCTTTCCCTCTGGTAGAGTGGGCTTTTGGCCTACCACCAAGGGATTTGTTTGCTAACTGATAACATAACATTATACATGAAACAATCCATCTGGATAACGATTGTTTAGATGTGCCCAAACCTGTTCTGATTGGGCCATAGTTAATAAAAAGCTGTTGTGATTTTCGAAAGCTTTTTGTCCTGTCCAGGTAAAATTTCAAGACTCTCTTTACATCCAGAGAGTGCAGAGTTCTCTCAGCAGGGGTAGCTGGATTCTGAAAGAAAGTCGGTAATGAAATTGTTTGGTTCACATGGAAGTCGGAGACTACCTTAGGTAAAAATTTTGGATGAGTTCTCATTACCACTTTCGCAGAATGAAAAACCGTGTAGGGTTCCTGAGCGCAAAGGGCCTGGATTTCGCTGACCCTACGCGCTGAAGTGATTGCCACCAGAAAAGCAGCTTTCCATGTGAGATGCTGCAGCGATGCCTTATGTATCGGCTCGAATGGCAGCAGCATCAGACGTGATAAGACAACGTTCAGTTCCCATGGAGGAGAAGGCTTTCTAATGGGAGGAAAAACCTTCTTTAAACCTTCTAGGAAATCCTTAATAATCGGAATCCGAAAAAAGGAAGTTTGTGAAGGACTCTTTCTGTATGCCGTTATCGCCGCCAAGTGAACTTTTATTGACGACAGTTGTAAGCCCGATTTTGCCAAACTTAACAAGTATGGCAGGATAGATTGTTCCCCACAGGAAACCGGGTCAATGTTGTGTAAACACCAAATGCAGAATCTCTTCCACTTGCTTGCATAGGCTGATCGTGTGGAAGGGCGCTTTGCTTCCTTCAGAATTTCCATACAGTCCTGAGGTAGGTTCAAGTGTCCATATTGCACTAGCTCAGGAGCCATGCTGCCAAACTCAACGATGAGGGGTTGGGATGAGATATCTGCCCTCTGAACTTCGTGAGAAGGTCCGGACGATATGGTAGCCTGATGTGTGGTTTGAGTGACCGGTGAAGAAGGTCTGGGAACCACCACTGGCGTGGCCACTCCGGAGCAATTAGGATCATTTTGGTCTGAACATTGGACAGCTTCTGGAGGACCGCCGGAATCAGGGGAAGCGGTGGAAAGGCGTAAAGAAATGCTCCTGACCAGCTTATCCACAGGGCATTCCCCAGTGTCCCTGGATGGTAATATCTGGAGGCGAAGTTTTGGCATTTTTTGTTTTCTGGGGTTGCGAATAGGTCTGTAGAGGGGGTACCCCAGAGTGCGAAAATGGAATGAACGACGTCGTCGTGTAGTACCCATTCGTGGTTCTCGTCCATTACCCGACTGAGGGCATCCGCTTGAACATTCTGGATGCCGGGCAGGTGAGTTGCCACTAGTGACAGGTTCCTGGCTAGAAGCCAATGCCAGATTGTCTGAGCCTCTCTGGATAAAATTCTGGACCTGGTGCCTCCTTGTTTGTTCACGTAGTACATAGTGGCCACGTTGTCTGTCTGGAGAAGGAGAGTTTCCGTTCTCAGAGAGGGAAGGAAGGCTTTGAGCGCAAGGTGGACTGCGCGAAGTTCCAGCAGGTTGATGTGATAGAGACTCTCTCTCTGTGACCACTCGCCTTGGACTCGAAGATGTTCCATGTGCGCCCCCCATCCGATCAGTGACGCATCTGTTACGATGGTTTGAGATGGGGGCCGTTGTTGGAACGGAATCCCCACCAAGAGATTGCTGGGTAAACACCACCACTTGAGGGATTGTAGGGTGTGAGGAGAAAGAAGGACTTTGTTCTCCCAATCGTCCCTCAGTTGACACCACTGATCTTCCAGGTTTTCCTGCAATGGTCTCATATGGAGGCGAGCATTGGGAACCAGATGGATACAAGACGCCATCGAGCCCAGTAGAGAAGCTATTATTCTTGCAGTGGCTTGAGGTCTTTCCTGCAGTTGTTTGCACTTCTGGAGAATCGATAACCGTCGTTCCTCCGAAGGAAACACCTTTCCTAGCCTGGTATCTACAATGGCCCCTAAGTAATGCAACCTCTGAACAGGTGTTGCTGTAGATTTCAGGAGATTGACTTGAAGACCAAGTTTTTGCAGCAGTTGTAGAGTCCATTCGAAATGTTGCTGTGTCTCGAGACAACTGGAGGCCTTTATGAGCCAATCGTCTAGATAGGGGTAGACGAATATTCGCTGTTTCCTCAAGTGGGCGGCTACTACCGCCATGCATTTGGAAAAAGTTCTTGGCGCTGATTTTAGGCCGAAAGGTAGAACCGCAAATTGGTAATGGCGTTTCCCGACGGTGAACCTTAGGAATTTTCGATGTTTCTTGGTTACTGGGATATGAAAGTAAGCGTCGCAAAGATCGATCGCACATAGCCAGTCGCCCTGACGTAGATGTGGATAAATTTGGTGTAAGGCTAACCTCCTGAATTTTTCTTTGCGAATCCATTTGTTTGCTGTCCTCAGATCTAAGATGGGACGAAACTCTTGTTTGTCTTTTTTCGGTACAAGGAAATATCTCGAATAAATCCCCTTCCCTTGTTGGCTGATGGGAACGGGTTCTATGGCTCTTTTTTGCAATAGGATATTGACCTCTAACTGTAGAGCTTCGAGATGGCGGTTGGCTGTTTTGGGTGGAACAGATGGTGGAGAACTGGTGAATCTGAGAGCGTAACCATGTCTCACAATATTCAATACCCAGGCGTCTGTTGTGATGCGTAGCCACTCGTCCAGATGATTTGAGATACTTCCCCCTACCGGAGTGGATAACGGAGGAGGGGGAAGCAAAGATTCAGGGCTTAGACGTGGGAGCCTGTCGAGTTGCCTGAGTTTGAGGTGTTGAACGACCCCTTGTCGACCTTCGCTGAGTAGAGAAACCCCTTTGATACTGCTGTTGTTGCTGCTGCTGGGGGCGCGAAGACATCCAGTGTGGCGACTGATACCGGTGGGTGAAAAGTCGTCGTTGATATGGCCGGAAAACCTTTCTTTGTTCTTTCGGTCTTTCCATGCCTACCGCTTTCAAGGTATCTAGATCAGCTTTCATTCTAGCCATCTCGTCATCGGCATGAGAACCGAACAAGGTGGAGCCCGAGAAAGGCAGGTTTTGTATTCTCTGCTGCGCTTCAGGTTTGAGTGATGTAAGTCTCAACCATGCATGCCTTCTGAGCGCTATCCCGTGTGCATAATTGTGTGCGGATAGCACCGAAGAGTCAGCTGCAGCACTTATAATTTGGTTAGACACCATGGCTCCCTCACCCACGACCTCCAGGAAATCTTCCCTTTTATCCTTAGGAAGATGTTCCGCAAACTGCATCAAAGAGTCCCAGAGGGCACGATCGTACCGCCCTAATAACGCAGTAGCGCTGGCTGCCTTCATCGTGACGGCTGCAGTAGAGCATACTTTTCGTCCTGCAGCATCTATCTTTCTGCTCTCTTTATCTGGAGGTGAAGAAGAAGATGGTGAGGTTGAATGCAGTTTCTTTGCCGCTACTATGACCACCGAATCAGGAACTGGGTCCGACCTCAAGAATAGAGGATCTTGTTCTGGTGGACGATATTTTTTAATAAGTCTGGAAGGAGCAGACTTTGTTGCGGCCGGTGCAAGGAAAATATCCATTGCTGGTTCAAGGAGACCTGGAACCAGTGGAAGCAAAGGTCTGGAAGATGTCCTGTGATGCAAGGTCTCGAAGATCACTGACGTCGATGGGGCAGGTACCGCCAGCGGGATGTTCAGCTTGGTTGCCCCTCGTACTAAGACCTCCTGGAACGTATTCACATCATCTATGGGGGACACTCTCGGGGACGGTGAGTCCGATAGGGTTGGAGAGTAGTCCCGTGTAGACGAAGAAGAACGCCTGTGATGTGAATGCTGAGATCTCTGTGGGTCATGACGGTGCCGAGAGGAAGAAGAGCGTCTAGAGGAATGTCCCGAACGTCTTACAGACCGCGTTGGAGTCCTCAAAACAGACTCTGAAGGCGGAGCCGGAAGAGGCGCCGTAGGTGTTACCGGCGTCTGTGGCAATGGTGATTGTCGAGGAGAGAGTTGTGGAGACGCTGGAAGGAGGATGAGTGAAGCCGAGGATTCTGAGGTTGTATAAACCCTCCTAGGTCTTTTTGATTGTCTCGACGTCGACACACTCCTCGACGTCGAAGTACGGTGACGGCGAGTGCCCTTCGCCGTCGATTCTTCTCGCCGTTGAGAATCTCTCGACGACGACCCTCGACGTCGCCGTGATGACGGTGAACGTCTACGACGTCGAGCACCCCTCGACATTGATCGATCTCGCCGTTTCGACGGCGAACCGGATTCAGATCTCCTCGACGTGGAACGTCCTCGCCGTGTCGACGGTGACCCAGATCTCGACGGCGAAAGTCCACGCCGTCTCGACGGCGAAATCGTCGTCGACGGCGAGCGATGTCTCTTTCTCGCCGGCGAACCACTCCTCGACGGCGAGCATGTTGGCGCCGTTCCTTCCCTCGACGTCGTCGGAGACCTGTGCCGTTTTTGAGCCGGTCTGGTCGGAGTTATAGAGGAACCAGTGTGAGCCCTGGTAGAAGACTGACCTTCTCCTCGCTCTGTGGTAGAATGACCACTTTTCCTCCTGTCCTCTTTCGCCTGGAGTCGGATCTTCTCCCTGTCACGAAGGGTCCTTCTGGAGAAGGTTTTGCAGATGTCACACGACTCCGGTTTGTGGCTGGATGGAAGGCAAATTATGCAGACCCGATGTGGATCTGTTTTGGCCTTTTTTCTGCCACAAGAAGGACATTTGTCAAACAGTGAAGGCATTTCTGAAGTAGAAAAACCTCAAAATTCTGTCAGAATCTAACAGAAAAAAGCAGAAAATTATCACTCAATGTTAAAAACGTCGAGTGAAAATGAAATTCAAAAGATTTTAAATGAATTTCTGTCACAAAAGGATTTTGTGAGGTAGAGCTCAATGCTTCAGGGTCCTGTCAGAAAGGAGCCGGAAAAAAGAACTGAGGCAACTGCCTTTTGCTGTGCATGATGGGAAACAGGAAGACTTTACTTTCTTAAAGGCACAGCTCTATTTTCATTCTGTATAATGGCAGCCTATGGGCTACACTGCCCTACATTGTTTTATTCTCATGAGAGGTGTAAATAAAATATGAGAATGTATTTATTTATGTATTTATAGAATAAATAGAGGTTTAAACGTGAAATTTACACTACAACTGTTTTTTCTTCTAACAATTTGGCCTGTGTAGCTGTTCACATAGGCTGCACATTGTTATTCTTAAGTGTTTTTCACAGACCTTTTTTGTCAAGGAGCTGATGATTGCACTTAAGAATATACTACACAACAGTGCTCCGGGGTCCCCGCAGGCGCGCGGAACTATTCAGTGCTTATGACTATCATGGAAATCCCCTACGAGAGAATTGAAAATGTTTCTGACCCATGTTAAACAGTAGATCACACCTGTGGGACTTCAGAAAGGGTATATGAAAACCCGTGTCATGTAAGTCCAACAACACAATCCACTTGCTTGGTGCCACAGCAGACATTATCTGGGCCTGCCTGAGCATTTCAACTTTGTCTTTAAAAAGGGAAGCATTCAGGAGTCAGATTCAGGAAAGCCTTCATGCCTCCCATCCTTACTGGGAACAAGGAAATAAGAAAAGTAACAACCCTCGCTCTTTCAGAGTTCGGTACCCTATCAATGGCACCCTTGGAGAACAACAGACGCACCTTCTGTGAACGGATGTACAGGTGCTTTTCTGGTGTGGGAGGAATAGTGGGCAGGGAGGAGAGAAAAGAGAGGTCATAGGTTATAAGACCTCTCTGTTGAATGTGATGAATTACCAACCCGAAAACAAATGTTGAATTCTGCACCCCACTGGTTGGGCATGCATCACTAAAGGCAAGCTGAAGTGGTTTGTTGACTGTTGTAGGACGAGAGGAGGAAGTTGAAAACTGATGCCCCTGCTGGCCTGCACATTACCTCCCAGACCCATGTCCACGGCTTCAAAATATCTGGGGTATCTGCAGTATGACTCAGAGGGCTGTCTCTATGCACCAGCTTTCTTGAATAACCACTAAATTACAAGAACTAATGCAGAAACTATTTGGCAGGCGCCAGTAGCCCAAGGGCATGCGCTGCAGCTCTGCTGTCCTTAAAGTGTTCCAACATGGAGTCTGCCTTCCATCTGAACAGGTGAGACCCATTAAAAGACATGTCCATTAGGGGGGCCTGCACATTTCCGATGAATCCTATGGATTGCTTCCAAGCCTGTCTGCGAAGGTAGCCAGGCAATCTGTGGTATACAGCTCTGCACACAACATATTTGGCCCTGTTGCATATTATCTGGGTCAAAGAGGCCTTACGATCCTCCGGGACCACTAGCAAGATCTTGCTGGCCATACCCCAAAGAACATGTTTGTAGCAGCCCAAAAGGCAAAATGGATGTATGAGTAACAGTGCCATACTGGTTGAAGAGCAAAAGCTTCAATCTGCTTGGATTCTCTAACTAAAGAAGTGGTTAGAAATGAGTCTGGGCTCACTTTGCTGGCCAAGGCTTCCATAATAAGGCTCTCTGGGGTGAGATGCTTGGTGAGAAAATCCAGGTCATCTGCCTCCTCTACCTATTCACAGGCCGGTAAATATAAGGTTCCACCTAGTAGCCATCAAATCTGTGAGGGTATCAGTAAAAGTGTAAAAAAAAAAAAAGAAAACCAAAAAATCCAAAACAATACAACAGGCACTTTTCATCTATGCACCAAGGATCAGGAACACCATCCCGTACCCATCAGGATCAACCAAAGCTGTTCCAATTTAGGAAAGAGTTTATAAAGAACACAACATCACAATGACTTAACCGCACACAACTCAACTTCTTCCGTTGCTCACTGACTTTAACCTGGCCTTTGACCATGTACAGCGCTTCAGTCCCTACTGGCTAGGTTTACGCTATAGAAATACAATATACATAAAACATATTCAAGTTACCTGATGTGTTTTCTTAAAGGTTTGCAACATACGTTTACACCAAAGGCCTTTGAGATGCCTCAGTGGGACTTCAAACCAATGCACAGCTGCCCACTACCACTCTTGATCTTGAAAACGGTGTTTCTGGTTCTGATGACATCAGTGCCCCAAGAAAGTGAGCTTCCAGTCCCCTCCCAGCCCAGCCCCCTTATAGCACCCTTTTCCCCAAACAAACTGGTGTTAAGAACTCGAGCTGCATCCCCCTGCCAAAGATAGTGACACCTTTTCACATTGGACAATCCATCACTCTTTCTGACCTACTTCGCTCTGCCTCATCCTTCAAAAGCGAGTCTCCATCACTTGGACCCCAAAAGAGCACTGAGCTTTTACACTGATCGTACCAAGGAACATCAGGGGGAGAAGTGCAAGGGAGTGCACAAACTGACCACCTCGTGAAGGATAGTTGTTTGTATGAAGATCTGCTATGCCCTGGCTAAGAAGCAGCCCTTAGAAGCTGTGAGGATTCATTTTAAAAGAGCTAACATTGTATCCACTGTGACGGCACATGGAGTGCCTGTCCTGGATATATGTCAAGCTGCTATATGGGCATCAGTGCACACATTTATGATGCACTATTGCCAAAACAGGTATGTAGGGATGAGCATTTTACCCGTTCGGTCTTGCAGGACCTTTTTGATCTGAGAATTTCCACAGACCCACCGCCTAGGGAGGTACTTGTTTGGTATCTATTCACAAGGTGGGGAATCTGTGGTTAGAAATATCCATCAGAAAAACAAGTTGCATACGTTTAGTAATGCTCTTTTTGGTAGACATTCTAGCTAACTGCAGATCCTTCAAAGCTTTCCCACTGCCATGTTCTGGGGAATGGTCTCCTCTATCTAAAACATTTCCAATTTAGGAATGTGCACACTGGTCCTTCCAATCAACTACTGGCCTCGGCGACTAAAGGACACAGATAAGGCTTACAAACGAAAATGACAACCACGAGTGGTGCTTATATGTGACTCTGTTGATCACTTTTGGTGTGGAACGATGCACACGGTGCACCCTACCAGCGTGCAGGAGCACTGCTTTTTGAGTTTGCGGATCCAATCTTGTACCTGGGAATATTCACACATATGCCAAAAGACCTGAATCAGGTGGGAGACTCACGATTTTATTTTACCTGACTCCTGCCTAAAGTTGCTTCTACTTCAACATAGGAAAAATACATTCCCATTTTTATTTTTTTCAAAATCTCCTAGTTTCTAGTTGTAAAGTGTTGGCATGTATGTATTCCCAAGGTGTGGAATCTGCAGTTAGTTTGTGTATTCATGAGAAAGAATGTTAGTGAAGGTAAATAACTTGTTCAAACAGTAGAACAAGCTAGCTGTCGAGTATGTATCGGTCTAGATTTAGTAGAATCAGCTAAATCCGGGGCATGTGTCTATGTGTAGCTTTCAGCATGTCTTATGTGCCTGCGCATAGGCAAACAGGCTAGTGCTGGGGTATATATGGGTCTATATACAGTAGAACAAGCTAGCTCTGGGTACATATGTGCCTATGTGTAGCAGAACAAGCTAGCTACAGGGTATATGTGTGTCACTGGAACAAGCTAACTCAGATATGTATTTACAGTAGAACAAGCTAACTCAGGGGTATATTTATATGGGGGAGAATACAGGGGATATTTGTGTACTAAGAAGCAATAATGTGGTACTGTACTCCATTTTAAGACTAAAGCACAGTTGTCACTTTCTATATGGTTGCTCACTACTATAAGGGGCGCCTGTCTTCCATAGATCGTGTGTCTGACTGCAATGTTTGATTTTTAGGATATCACTACGTATGGCACTAAATTGGAGGATATGGCGCATATCAAGGTGGCATGTACTGCAAATTCCATTCATACAAGTTACTGGTTCCGTGATGGGCAAGTGCACGCAGTTTCCATTGTCAGATTATATATGTAGATTAATGTCACAGAAGTGAAATTACCCCATTCTATTGCCAACACAGTTTTTTTAAATGAGACAAGGAGTCTTCAAATCTGAATCTTTTCACTTGGTTATAATCAGAGCACATAATTAGGGTCAACAAAGGAATGTGCCGTAAGAGTGTATAATCACAAATCCATTTCAGTATGTGCGCACTAGGATTTTAAGGACTTGTGAAAGGCATATCTAATGACAGATCTTTCCTTTGTAATGAGATAAATGATATTTTAAAGAAAAGTGTTGGTACTTTTTTTGGATGGCTCACAACCATGAGACTTCACAAGTTGTTGTCACTTGAGACAACAGAAATAGTAACAGATACGTAAGGAATTGTGAAGGTTGGACCGGCACACTCTTGCCTATGTCATTAGTTGGTGTGTAAACACATTGGTATTTGCACTTGTGGCAGTTTTATAAGTTAGGGAAGGTTATGTGGGTCGTTTGTATTTCTATTCTGATTGTAATGGATGCTTATAGGATGGACTGGTGCATATTGACATTTTGAAAACAGAACTACTGCGCCACCCTGCTATTTTTTTGCATTATTTTGTTACATTGTTATGCACACTAAACCCACCTACGATGCACTGCCTTTTTTATAATAAGTGTAAAATGTGAGGTCATAAGCAGTGCACGGCAAGGGCACAAGTTATAGTCAGCTCTGACTATAATTGGTGAATTTCTGTGTTTTTTAAAATTCTAAATATTAATGTTGTCACTGACATATTCATGTAACTATAACATTACTTTAATCTTTGTTTATTTCAATTCATTTTGAAGGCTTTTTTATTTATTTATATAAAAACAGATCTTTTTATCACACCTAACTATGGCGTTACTTTAACCTTTGTTTTTTTTCCAGTGAATTTCTAGGGTTTTTTAATGTAAAGTAAGGATAAGTTACTTACCTGTAAATCCTAGTTCTCTTCCAGGGGTATCCTCATCAAAGTCATAAACATTGAATATTCCCGCCCTTGTGCGGGGACCCCGGAGCATACATAAAATACACACATGTAAAAGTATGAAATATGCATGAAAAAAATATATATAGCATTTTTAGTAGACAATTTTCATACCAAACTCATGTATACGTGTGTACAACAGCAATGCAGACTATATTTATAAACAGGCTAAAATGCTTTATTTCTATGGAGTTTTTTTTTTAAATAGTCCCTTTCAAAATTACAATAGGAGAAAAACTTTCCAAAGCCCCAAAGCTGGGTCCAGGGAAAGAAGCAGTAGCAACATCAGTGAAAAAAGAGAAAAACTGCATTGAAAACAATGGAGCATTCTTAGCCAATAGGCTGCATGCAGGTTAACACAGGAGAACCATAAACTTTGGCACTGTGCCTTTAAGACCCTGAGCACCTCCAGTATCCCACCATGCCTCAGGGGTGAAGGAGCGGTGACAGTTGGTTCACAGTTAGGTAAGTTCTTTTTTACGTGACAACGTATCCAACAAATTATAGAGATAGTCTGTCCTGCACTTCTAGGAGACTTGCGTCCGTGGAGGAGGGTGGGTTGTTTATGACTTTGATGAGGATACCCCTGGAAGAGAACTAGGATTTACAGGTAAGTAACTTATCCTTCTCTTCCAGGGGATCCTCATCAATAGTCATAAACATTGAATAGATTAGCAAGCCCATCCCTTATCTCTGCGGACTGTCCAATAGAAGTGCAGGAAAAGATATACACTATGCAAACACATTTCTCAGAGGCGCTTGACCAACTTGAGCGTCCGCTCTGGCATCTGAGTCAAAACAGTAATGCCTAGTAAATGTATGTACAGACTTCCATGTAGCAGCCTTACAGATTTCAGAGATTGGAACATTATGAAGGAGGGCAGCAGTAGCCGTTTTTCCTCTTGTCGAACGAGCCTTAGGCTTAGCCAATAACTGTTTGTTAGCCAAATGATATGCAGTAACAATACATGAAACTATCCATCTAGATATTGTTAGTTTCGAGGCTGCATCGCCTGTTCTCATATGACTGTAATTTACAAATAGTTGGTGAGATTGTCTAATCAATTTGGTCTTATCCAAGTAAAATTTTAGCACTCTTTTCAAATCCAGAGAGTGCAAAGCTTTTTCTGCCGCAGTATCCGGATTGGGGAAAAAAGTTGGTAGTGAAATAGTCTGATTAATGTGAAAATCCGACACCACCTTTGGTAAGAATGACGGATGAGTTTGCAGAACCACTCTATTTTCATGGAAAACCGTTTACGGTTCCTTGGAGGACAAAGCCTTAAGTTCACTGACCCTCCTCGCTGAAGTAATGGCTACGAGAAAAGCTGTCTTCCACGTAAGGTGTTGCAAAGAAGCTTTGTGGATAGGTTCGAAAGGAGGGCCCATGAGTCTAGATAATACTATGTTTAGTTCCCATGGAGGAGAGGGTTTTTGAATGGGTGGAAAACCTTCTTCAAACCTTCTAAGAAATCCTTGACTACTGGTCTTGTAAAAAGGATTCCTGAGAAGGTGACTTACGATAGGCTGTAATGGCAGATAAATGTACCTTAATAGATGACACCTGCAGACCCGATATCGCCAGATGGAGCAGGTAAGACAGTATGACCTTCTCCTGAGCTAGTATAGGATTCTGACCTTGCTGACGACACCATATGTAGAACCTCTTCCACTTGAACTCGTAAGAACGACGCGTGGAAGGTCGTCTGGACTCCTTTACGATGTTCATGCACTCCTGCGAGAGCCCTAGATGCCCATACTGCAGGAATTCAGGAACCATGCCGTCAAGCTCAGAGAGGGAAGGTTGGGGTGAAGTATCCTGCCTCCCAGCCTGCAAAGGAGATCCGGTCTGCACGGCAGCCTCCTGTGCGGTTGTTCTGATAGGTTGAGGAGATCCGTGTACCAGAACTGACGAGCCATTACGGGGCTATGAGAATCATTCTTGTGCTGGATCTGTAGAGTTTGTTTATCACAGCTGGTATGAGGGGAATCAGTGGAAAGGCGTTGTGAGAAAACAGGGCTGATTGCAGAGGCCCCCTAACTTTTTGCCCCCATTTTCCACTTTATGCTGGTGTTTTCCTGACTCTGATGGTGCCCTGGGTACTGCTAACCAGTCCCAGGGCCTGTGCTCTGTGTAAAATGGATATGCAAATTAGGCTAATTATAATTGGCTAAGTTAACCTACCTATAAGTCCCTAGTATATGGTAGGGCATGTAGGTTTAGGGACCACAGCATAGGTGGTGCACACCTAGGTGCACTGCTGAGGTGCCCAGTGTCATTTTAAAGGCAGGCCTGCCTTGCTGGCTGCTTTTAAATTAAAGTTATATGCAAATTCGACTTTGGAATTAAAAGTACTTCCAAAGTCTTAAACTACCTTATTTTTACATATAAGTCACCCCTAAGGTGTGCCCTATGTGCCCCTAGGGCTGGGTGCCATGTAACTATAAGCAGGGACTTTATAAAAATAGATTTATAAACCCTGGTGAGGTCAAAACAGCCAAATTCGTTTTTCCCTCATTGAAGTAAATGGCCTTCATAGGCTAGAATGGGGAGACTTTATTTTAAATTTTAAAGTCTCCTTAAATGTTGCATACCAAGAATTTGGTATCAAATTAATTGTTGTAATAAATCCCACAACTTCCAGTTGTTGGATTTAATATAACTTGTTCAGGTAAAGAGTTATAGACTTTACCTAAAAAGTTGCCAATTTCAGCCCTGCATTGTTTTTGCTGCTGTGCTCTGATTGGCCAGCCTGCAGCAGCTTCGCAGAGCTGCCTTGATGAGGTGTGAAGTGGCCAGGCTTCACACAAAGGAATGTGCTTGGGGGAGAGAATCTCCCCTCAGCAGATGGTGAGGCAGGAAGGGGGAGGGCTGCCAAACTGGTCTTCAAAGGCAGAGAAGGACATTTGGAACACCCAGCAACACCCCCACATCCTGCAACCCCAGACAATTAGGTGCCCCCTTGATTAGATTAGGAGAGGGCAGGAGAGGGGTGTGTTTATGATTTTTAGCCACAGCAGTGGGTGGGCTCAGCCAGATGTAACCTCCAAAAATCAGATTCATCCATGTTGGATTTTTAGAGACTGTTGCCTTCTGGGATGGATTTTTGCCACACTTCCCAGGAAGTGGTCATCACAGGGGGATGACCCTGTCCCTGATTGGAGAACCAGGACCCCCCCTGCTTTTCACCCAGGAGCAAGGATAAAACTGGCAGACCTGCCCCCACACCTCAGATCCCCACCAACTTTCAAGAAGAAGGAACTTAAGGAGAAGAAGGACTGCCCTGCTGGACCCCTGGCCTGCACCTGGACCATGCACTCAGAAGGACTGCACCAGCTGCACACTTGGGCTTCACCACAAGAAGGACTTTGCCTGGCTTCAACTGGTTCAAGGAGGGACTCCCTGCTTGCTACAGGTGAAAAATTGCTAAACCAGAGTCCCCTGCACCAACTCCTGAAGAAAGCGACCAGCTGACCACTGTCCAGTGGCCAAAAAGGAGTTTGCGCCAGGTGCATTCTGGGAGTTGAAGTCCGCACCCCCCAAGGACCATCACAGAACTTCTGGACCCTTGGGGTGAGCTGTGGACCCCAAAAGAACCTTAAAAGAACATCTGGGTGAAGCCCCAGAAGTTTGGAAAAGATTTGAGAATTTTTGGAAAAAAGCTCCAGAGAGGGACCGACCCGCCGCGGAAATTCTAGCCGGCTTGCCTCAACCGCGACCCGGCCTGACTTCGTGGTTCGTCCCGGTAAAGAAAAACATCCGAAAAAGAGACTAAGTCCGAAGGTAAAAAGTTGACCGGGACCTCCCAGCCATCGTATCCGAGAAGGGCTCCATGGACGTCGGATCAAGATCCAGGTTTACCCCGGTCGAAGGATTTTCATCTCGAAAAAACGACTAAGTCCGAAGGTAAAAGTCTCCACCGAGGAAGCCCACATCGCGTATCCGGACAAGGGCTCCAGGAGGTCGGATTCAACTGGCAGGTTCGTCCCGGTGACGAAAAACTTCAAAATAAAGACTAAGTCAGAAGGTAACTTTTTAACCGAGGCCTCCCGCGACTTGTAGCCGAGCAGGGCTCCATCGCGGTCGGCCTGAAACTTTGACTTTGCCCCGGTCCTGGTGCAACCAGATGACCCGATTGGCGCTTTTTGTTTCTAAGCGCTAGAAAAATAGTAATTCTTTAAAAATTCATATCTCCGGTTCCCCTGAACCGATTTTAATCGTTTTTGTGTCATTTTAAAGATAAAAATATAAACTATTTTTATAAATTGGTTTTGGATTTTTAAACTGTTTCCTGTGTTTTATTTGATTATTGTTTTGTGATATTTGAATGCTTTACACTTTGTCTCCTAAGTTAAGCCTTGACGCTCGTTGCCAAGCTACCAAGGGTTGAGCTGGGATTAATTTACTGAGACCTAACTGTACCTAGGTGGAGGTTAGTGGCTTGTTGCTAGGTGTAGGTACCTACCTGCCCTTACCAATAACCCATTTTCCAACATAATTGGAAGCAGCGACGGGATCCTGTACTTGTGTTCAATATCACGTTACAGTTTTAGGTAAAACAAATTAAAAATTCTTTAAATTGTTCTAGTGCAAAAATTGTTTTTAATTTTTAATTTGGATTAATTTCAATTATTGAATTTTTGCAATTTTTCTAAATTCTTGATTCCAATTTTTGCAAAAAGTTTTTGTTGACACAAAACTAGGGAACCATGGAGCTTGATCTGGCTAGCCTACCCACACTGACAGTAGTCCAGCTTAGGGGGTTGTGTATTGAAAGAGGGTTGCCTGCAACCACTGATCTCAGGAAGCAAATCCTGATCACATCCCTGACAGCATGGGCTGAGGCCCAAGAGGTAGAGTCAGAAGAAGCTCCAGAGGAGGGAGAAAGAAGGGAGGATGCAAGCTCTAACCACTCAGGGGAGGGAAGGCATCTGAGCCCAAGTGAGGATGAGGAAGAACGGTCCTCAGTAAACACAGTCACTAGGGGCAGATCCAAAGCTAGTGGTGGGAAGGGGGTCCTTTCAGGAGGAGAGAACCCATCCATCAGAGAAAGAGAGCTGGAGGCCCAGCTAGCATACATAGCTTTGGAAGCAGAGAAGCTGGCCCTAGAAAAGAAAAAGTGGGCATACAAAGAGAAAAGAGATGGAAGCAGCGATAAAGAAGCTGAGGTGTCCATGGGTGGGGGAGTTTGCCCCAGATTACCCAAGGGGGTGGTTCCTGCTTATGTAGAGGGGGATGACATAGATAAGTGGCTGGGGGCCTTTGAGAGGGCACTCCAAATGAGAAGGGTTAGGCCTCAATACTGGGGTTCCCTTTTGTGGGAGTTGGTCCCCAACTCAGGGAGGGATAGGCTTCTGACCTTAAGGGGGGAGGAGGCAGATTCATACCCTAGTATGAAGAGGTGCTTAGCCAAGAAGTTTGGTCTGACCCCAGAGCAATATAGAATGAAGTTCAGGGACACCCAGAAGGTCAGTACCCAGTCTTGGGTTGACTTTGTGGACATTTCACTAAAGGCACTAGAGGGCTGGATTATTGGTAACAAAGTAGATACTTATGAGGGGTTATACAATCTGATCATGAGAGAGCACATCTTGACCAATTGTACCCAAGAAAGGTTACGCCAGCATCTAGTGGACTCTAAGCAGACCAACCCTAGAGAGCTAGGGGAGGCAGCTGATGAGTGGTTGAGAACCAGGGTGGTTGTCAAGTCCCAGGGGGGAGACTACAAGAAGGGGGGGACAGGTCCCCAAAAACCTAAGGAGGGAGGTGGTAAGCCCACCACAGAGACTCCCTCTGTACCCCAGAACCCTAAGAAGGAGGAGAGTAAATCCCACTCTGACCAGCAGAGACAATTAGACCCAGGGTTAAAAAAGCTCTTGGACAGTAGGGCTTGCTTTGACTGTCAGCAGACAGGTCACTTCAGAGGAGATGCAGCCTGTCCAAAGAAGGTGGTTAGCACTGGGCTGTCCAGTGTAGCCATAGAGGAGGATTCCTCAGATGATGAAGTCCTCCTAGCATTGAGCTGGGAGACAGGACCAGATGGTAAGCTGGTGATCCCTGAGGGTGGGAGTAGGCACTTCCACCACATTCAAGTGAATGGGATCCCTACCACTGGCCTGAGAGACACCTGTGCCAGTCACACTATAGTGAGTGACCGGTTAGTGACCCCAGACATGTATGTCCCAGGAAAGACAAAGAAAGTCAGGATAGCCACAGGGGAGGTCACCTCCAAACCTGTAGCCATAGTGCCCCTAGAGAGGGAGGGTATCCTTGACTGGATTAGGGTGGTGGTCAGTGCTGACCTTCCCCTAGATTGTATCCTGGGCAATGACCTCCCAGAGGTGAGTCTGGTCACAGATGGGGTGGTCGCCCAGGGCGCCCCCCCAACCCAAAGTCCTGGGGAGTCAGTCCCTACAGTTAGGAGACAGGGGTCCCCAAGAAAAGGAAAGAAGAAAAGGAAGGGTAGGCCACTCTTAAAGAGAGTTCCAGGGAGCCAAGGGCCTTCTGCCCCAGTAAGGGGGGAGCCCAGAGTTGGCACTGGTGAGGCCTCACCTGACCCCAAGGAAGTCCTGAGTAGTCAGGCAGCTGTCCAGATGCAAGGTGTTGCCCCTGCACTGACAGAAGGGAGAGTGGAAGGAGGGTGTCTGCCACAGGAGGTGGTAGCCCCCCACTCTAGACAGCAAGAGGGGTGCCAGGACCCCAAAGTTGCCCCTAAAGCAGCTCAGCCACCTGTCAGTGGAGAGCTTAGGTTGTGGTTCTGGGTACTGACAGCTGTCAGTAGCCTCTGCTGGGTGCTAGCCTTCCTGGCAGCACTGTACTTGGCCTGGGAGGCAGACCCCAGGGCCAATAGCAAAGTAGGCCCCCTGACCCTATTGGTCATGGTGGGGTTGCTCAAGTGTTGGGTGACCTCTTTGGGTAAGCTAGGTGTTGCCCTAGCAAAGTTAGGAGTAGGGGAGGTGGGCACCTCACTACCCAAGTTGGCAGAGAGAGAGGAGGAAGACCCCCCTAGAGGGAAGTTTCAGTTTGAGATGGGTCCTTTCACTGTTGGGATGGCTTCACTACCCAGAGGGAGTGACCATGACAGGAGGATGTAAGGCAGAGTAGGCCCTGCAAAGGGACAGCCAGTTTTCTTCACTGTCTTCCTCGCCTAACAAGCCAGGAAGACTCTCCCAGGGTTGGGCTGAGTCTCCTGGGCGTGTGGGCTGGGGGGGGCTGTGTGAGAAAACAGGGCTGATTGCAGAGGCCCCCTAACTTTTTGCCCCCATTTTCCACTTTATGCTGGTGTTTTCCTGACTCTGATGGTGCCCTGGGTACTGCTAACCAGTCCCAGGGCCTGTGCTCTGTGTAAAATGGATATGCAAATTAGGCTAATTATAATTGGCTAAGTTAACCTACCTATAAGTCCCTAGTATATGGTAGGGCATGTAGGTTTAGGGACCACAGCATAGGTGGTGCACACCTAGGTGCACTGCTGAGGTGCCCAGTGTCATTTTAAAGGCAGGCCTGCCTTGCTGGCTGCTTTTAAATTAAAGTTATATGCAAATTCGACTTTGGAATTAAAAGTACTTCTAAAGTCTTAAACTACCTTATTTTTACATATAAGTCACCCCTAAGGTGTGCCCTATGTGCCCCTAGGGCTGGGTGCCATGTAACTATAAGCAGGGACTTTATAAAAATAGATTTATAAACCCTGGTGAGGTAAAAACAGCCAAATTCGTTTTTCCCTCATTGAAGTAAATGGCCTTCATAGGCTAGAATGGGGAGACTTTATTTTAAATTTTAAAGTCTCCTTAAATGTTGCATACCAAGAATTTGGTATCAAATTAATTGTTGTAATAAATCCCACAACTTCCAGTTGTTGGATTTAATATAACTTGTTCAGGTAAAGAGTTATAGACTTTACCTAAAAAGTTGCCAATTTCAGCCCTGCATTGTTTTTGCTGCTGTGCTCTGATTGGCCAGCCTGCAGCAGCTTCGCAGAGCTGCCTTGATGAGGTGTGAAGTGGCCAGGCTTCACACAAAGGAATGTGCTTGGGGGAGAGAATCTCCCCTCAGCAGATGGTGAGGCAGGAAGGGGGAGGGCTGCCAAACTGGTCTTCAAAGGCAGAGAAGGACATTTGGAACACCCAGCAACACCCCCACATCCTGCAACCCCAGACAATTAGGTGCCCCCTTGATTAGATTAGGAGAGGGCAGGAGAGGGGTATGTTTATGATTTTTAGCCACACCAGTGGGTGGGCTCAGCCAGATGTAACCTCCAAAAATCAGATTCATCCATGTTGGATTTTTAGAGACTGTTGCCTTCTGGGATGGATTTTTGCCACACTTCCCAGGAAGTGGTCATCACAGGGGGACGACCCTGTCCCTGATTGGAGAACCAGGGCCCCCCTGCTTTTCACCCAGGAGCAAGGATAAAACTGGCAGACCTGCACCCACACCTCAGATCCCCTCCAGAATTGAACAAGAAAGGAACTAAAGAAGAAGAAGGACTGCCCTGCTGGACCCCTGGCCTGCACCTGGACCCTGCACTCAGAAGGACTGCACCAGCTGCACACTTGGGCTTCACCACAAGAAGGACTTTGCCTGGCTTCAACTGGTTCAAGGAGGGACTCCCTGTTTGCTACAGGTGAAAAATTGCTAAACCAGAGTCCCCTGCACCAACTCCTGAAGAAAGCGACCAGCTGACCACTGTCCAGTGGCCAAAAAGGAGTTTGCGCCAGGTGCATTCTGGGAGTTGAAGTCCGCACCCCCCAAGGACCATCACAGAACTTCTGGACCCTTGGGGTGAGCTGTGGACCCCAAAAGAACCTTAAAAGAACATCTGGGTGAAGCCCCAGAAGTTTGGAAAAGATTTGAGAATTTTTGGAAAAAAGCTCCAGAGAGGGACCGACCCGCCGCGGAAATTCTAGCCGGCTTGCCTCAACCGCGACCCGGCCTGACTTCGTGGTTCGTCCCGGTAAAGAAAAACATCCGAAAAAGAGACTAAGTCCGAAGGTAAAAAGTTGACCGGGACCTCCCAGCCATCGTATCCGAGAAGGGCTCCATGGACGTCGGATCAAGATCCAGGTTTACCCCGGTCGAAGGATTTTCATCTCGAAAAAACGACTAAGTCCGAAGGTAAAAGTCTCCACCGAGGAAACCCACATCGCGTATCCGGACAAGGGCTCCAGGAGGTCGGATTCAACTGGCAGGTTCGTCCCGGTGAAGAAAAACTTCAAAATAAAGACTAGGTCAGAAGGTAACTTTTTAACCGAGGCCTCCCGCGACTTGTAGCCGAGCAGGGCTCCATCGCGGTCGGCCTGAAACTTTGACTTTGCCCCGGTCCTGGTGCAACCAGATGACCCGATTGGCGCTTTTTGTTTCTAAGCGCTAGAAAAATAGTAATTCTTTAAAAATTCATATCTCCGGTTCCCCTGAACCGATTTTAATCGTTTTTGTGTCATTTTAAAGATAAAAATATAAACTATTTTTATAAATTGGTTTTGGATTTTTAAACTGTTTCCTGTGTTTTATTTGATTATTGTTTTGTGATATTTGAACGCTTTACACTTTGTCTCCTAAATTAAGCCTTGACGCTCGTTGCCAAGCTACCAAGGGTTGAGCTGGGATTAATTTACTGAGACCTAACTGTACCTAGGTGGAGGTTAGTGGCTTGTTGCTAGGTGTAGGTACCTACCTGCCCTTACCAATAACCCATTTTCCAACAGGCGTAGAGAAATATCCCTGACCAGTCGATCAACAGGGCATTCCCTCGAGACCCCAGACGGTAGAACCTGGACGCGAAGTCTGGGCATTTCTTGTTTACCTCGTCTGCGAAGAGATCTAACTGAGGCCGACCCCATTGAACGAAGATGTCTTTGACGACCTCGTCGTGAAGAACCCAATCGTGGGCGTCCTCGTGGGTTCTGCTTAGGAAGTCCGCCTCCACGTTTTGCTGCCCTGGGAGGTGAATTGCTGTAAGAGACATTCCCCTCGCTAAGCGCCAATGCCAAATGGCCTGAGGCTCCCGAGACAGGGGCAGGGATCTCGTTCCTCCTTGTTTGTTCAGATAATACATTGTCGTCGTATTGTCCGTTTGTACTAGGAGAGATTTCCCCTGAATCGATGGAGCGAAAGACTTGAGAGCCAGATGAACTGCTCTGAGCTCCAGCAGGTTGATGTGGTACGCTCTTTCTTTGTTGGACCACAGACCTTGAGCTTGAAGGGAACCTAGATGAGCTCCCCAGCCCTGGAGCGACGCATCCGTCACCAGAGTGTCGGACGGGATCGGCTGATGAAAAGGAACTCCTAATGACAGGTGATGTCTGTGCATCCACCATCGTAACGATTGTCGTACTCCTATCGAAAGAAGCATTCTGTCTTCCCAGTGGCCTGTGCGCTGGTTCCAGTTGTTCTCCAGAGCCTCCTGAAGAGGCCTCATATGCAATCTGGCGTTCGGGACAATGAAAATGCAAGAGGCCATGGAGCCCAATAGAGATGTCACCTGACGGGCCATAGGTGCGTGGGAACTCAGAAGGTCTTGACACTTCCTCCTTATTGATAACAGTTGTTCCTCCTAAGGATACACTCTTTTGAGCTCTGTATTCAGTATTGCTCCCAGGTAGTGAAGGGTTTGCATTGGGATGAGGGTGAACTTTTGGTAGTTGACTTGTAGACCTAGAGATCGGAAAACCCTGAGCACAATGTCCAGATGGTTTTTCGCCTGCTCCGGAGAGGAGGCTTTCAGTAGCCAGTCGTCTAGGTATGGATAAATGAAGATTTTCTGCTTCCTTAAATGCGCAGCTACCGTTGCTACACATTTGGAGAAAACGCGAGGAGCAGATTTTAGGCCGAAAGGAAGCACCTTGAACTGATAGTGTTGGGAGGCTATCAGAAATTGTAGGAATTTCCGATGGGAATGATCAGGATATGAAAATACGCATCTTGCAGATCTACGGAGCACATCCAGTCTCCTCGATGCAGTTGAGGGAAAATCTGGTGGAGGGCCAGCATCCTGAACTTTTGCTTCTTTATGCACTTGTTCATTAGCCTCAGGTCTAGGATCGGTCTGAAAACTCCTTCCTGACCCTTCTTTGCTACTAGAAAATAGCGGGAGTACACTCCTTTCCCTCTGTGTGCGACTGGAACCTTTTCTATTGCTTTTTTCTGTAACAGAGCATGAGCCTCTTTGCGTAATAAGCTCATGTGAGCCGTATTGCATTTGGTTGGTGGCAAGTGAGGAGGAGGTTGCCAGAAAAGAAGAGAGTACCCATTCTCTACAATGTTCAGCACCCATTTGTCTTTTGTTATTCCATGCCACTCGTGAATGAACACTGTGATACTTCCGCCAACCGGAGTTGTGTACGGTATTAAGGGAAGCGAATCCTCATTGTTTTGCAGGAGCTTTGGGGGTAGACTGCTGAGGTCTGCTTGACCCTCTGTCTCTTGTGGCTTTACGAGACTAGAAGAGCGGACGCCCTTGCTTCATTTGTGGCCTCTGGAGCCAATGAGGGGTTTGAACCCTCTGTTGGAATGGGCGTCTGTCGTAAGGCCTATATCTTCGCCTAAAGTCCTTCCTCCTCTCAAGGACCACTGCCCTCATAGTGTCCACCTCCGCATTCATACGTGTCATTTCCTCATCTGTGTGGGTTCCGAAAAGCGAATTTCCGTTAAATGGAAGGTTTAGGATACGCTGCTGCGCTTCCTGCTTCAATCCTGTGAGTCTTAGCCAGGCAGACCTTCACGCACAAACCCCATGCACGTAACCATGTGCTGCTAAGTCTGCACCATCTGCTGCCGCACTGATGACCTGATTGGAGACCAGACTTCCGTCCTGAAGGATCTCCTGAAAATCCTGCCTGTCCTCTCTAGGCAGCTTTTCTGTAAACCTGCTCAGTGAGTCCCAGAGTGAGCGATCATATCTGCCTAGGAGTGCGGAGGCGCTGGAGACCTTCATCATGGAAGCCGCCGTGCCACACATCTTCTTCCCCAGAGAGTCCAGGTGTCTACTCTCCTTGTCCGGTGGAACCGTGGAGGATGATGCCACTGAGTGAGTCTTCTGGGCTGCGGCCAATATGACTGAGTCTGGCGGTGGATCAGTCCTGAGAAACAAAGGATCTTGATCAGGTGCCTTGTATTTCTTTAAGATCCTAGCAGGAGCTGATCGGAGGTTGGCTGGTGCTAAAAAGGTGTCCATGGTTGGTTGTAGAAGACCAGGCACCAGCGGTAACAATTTCTTTGAAACTGTCCTGTGTTGCAGGGTTTCAAAGATTACGGATGAGGAGGTTGAAGGCTCTGTGACCTCAATATTCAACTTTTGTGCCCCCCTGAGAAGCACCTCGTTAAAGGTTGTGATGTCGTCAACCGAGGAAACTCTAGCTGGTGGAGAATCCGATAGAGTCGGGGAGTACCCTCTTACTGAAGACCCCGACGATGTGGACCAAGAAGGAGCGCTTCTGTGACGGCGTGATCTTGATCTTCTCTGGGAGCGTGACCTGCTCTGAGATCTTGTTACAGCGCGCCGAGGCCTAGTGGCAGGCTGGCGAGACGCAGAACGAGCCCGTTCTGTCCGCACTGTTGGCGATGGTGTCCTCGGGAGAGAAGCCGAAGGTGAGTACATTCTTGAGTATTGCGAGTCTGGAGAAGCAGTCGTTTTATTAAGACTCTCCAACCACCTCGGCGATAAGTTGATGGGCGAGATGTGCCCAGACGATGCGACTCTCGACCTCCCAGACGAACCACTTCTTATGGAGACCACTGGACTTGTTGGAGTGTTCTTATCAGCCGGCGGTAGCCGACTCTCTTCTCCTTGTGAGATAGGCAACACTTGTGTCAATGTCGAAAGTTGCAACGACGTTGAAGGGAGTACCACAGACTGCTCTGGTCTCGACGTCGAGTGCCTCAACGGTGACTGGTGGTCCCTTGACCGCGACCTGCTCAACGTCGTGTGCCTCGCCGTCGAATGATGGGCTGCTGACGACTGAAGTCTTTGCTCTCGCCGTTGAGGCGATCTCGATGTCGTCTTCCGTGCCGTCGAGGGATGTGAGGCCTTCGACGGCGTATGAGCACGGCGGTGCTGGCTCGACGTCGATCGGTAGGCTGGCATGTACCTTTGACGTCGTGTCCCTCGACATCGGTCAGTTCGCCATTGACGGCGATCTATGACGATGTGACGGTGACGGGGAACAAACAGGCACCTTCCTACCGGCTGACGTCGATCTAGCCTGTCTCTCCTGAGAATGGCTTGTTGGCTGCCTGGGAAGCGAAGAGGATGATGTCTTCTGTCTCTCATGAAGACCATGAAGTCTGATCTTCTCCCTGTCCTTCAGAGTTCTTTTTGACATGTTCTTGCAGTGTCTGCAAGCGTCAGGGCAGTGATTCTGAGGTAAACAGACAATGCAGAGAGAGTGTGGATCAGACTGGGCCTTCTTCTTCCCACAGGAAGGGCACTTCACAAAAAGATAAGGCATTTTCCAGTCAGGAAAAAATCCCTTGACTAAGACAAAGGTGTGAAATGTCGAGTGAAGGTAGAAAAAATGCTGTTTTTAAATATTTTCCTGAGAAAAACTCAGAAAAACTGAGAGCTCAATGCTCCAGGATCCTCTCAGAAGAAGCCGGAAAAAAGAACTGACCTAACTGTGAACCAGCTTTCACCTCTCCTTCACCCCTGAGGCATGGTGGGATACTGGAGGTGCTCAGGGTCTTAACCCCTTCTGTGCCGCGGACGTAGTGGTTACGTCCTGCGGCACAGTGCTGCTGTGCCGAGGACGTAACCACTACGTCCTCGGCACACAGCCCAGAGGGAGCGCTCTCGCTCCCTCTGTGGGGTTCCCCCCCACCCCCCCAAGTCAGGGATGGAAGGGGAAGCCCTTCCCCTCCCACCCCCGACCCCCCCCAACCCCCCCTGTGACGTCAGCGTGCGAGCGCGCGCTGATTAGTCACAGGGTCTCCCCCATCGCGCTGGAAGCAGAGCTTCCAGCGCGATTGAAAAAGAAATGCTTTTGCATTTCTTTTTCAATCCCATGGGGGAGGACCCGAGAGGCTTCAAAGGGAAGGAAATGTATTTCCTTCCCTTTGAAGTCTCTCACAGGTTTCAAAAGCTGGATTGCTTGCACTAGACACCAGGGATTTTTTTTTTTTTCTTGAAATTGGCAAAAGGGAGCGACCCCTTGGGCAAGGGTCGCTCCCAGGGGGGCATTTTTTTAGGAAGGCCTTTTCTGCCCCCCCTGGGGGCAGATTGGCCTATTATTAGAAACCTCTAGGCACTAGGGACCATTTTTTTTTTTTTTTTTTTTTGGTGATGAATTCTTTTTTTTTAGGTGGGGAGCGATCCCTTAGGCAAGGGTCGCTCCCCTACGGGGCAATATATATTTAGGCCATTTCTGCCCCCCTTGGGGGCAGATTGGCCTATTTTGATAAGGCCAATCTGCCCCCAAGGGGGGCAGAAACCATTAGACACCAGGGAGTTTGTTTTTGCGCGCGAATGTCACGCAACAAAGCGACCCCTTTGGCAAGGGTCGCTCCCAGGGGGGGCAATTTTTTGGGAAGGCCTTTTCTGCCCCCCCTGGGGGCAGATCGGCCTATTATTAGGCCGATCTGCCCCCAGGGGGGGAAGAAACCTCTAGGCGCCAGGGCAATTTTTTTTTTTGTGTTTTTTTTTTTTTGTTCTTTTTTTTTTTTTTAGAGATGGGGAGCGACCCATCAGGCAAGGGTCGCTCCCCTGGGGAGCAAATTGTATTTAGACCATTTCTGCCCCCCTGGGGGCAGATTGGCCGATTTTAGGTCAATCTGCCCCCAAGGGGGCAGAAACCACTAGGCACCGGGGATTTGTTTTTTGGCGCCAATGTCACGCAGGGGGAGCGACCCCGTAGGCAAGGGTCGCTCCCAGGGGGGGGGTGGGGGGGCAAATTTATTTTAGGCCATTTCTGCCCCCCCGGGGGACAGATCGGCCTATTATTAGGCCGAACTGCCCCCGGGGGGGGGCAGAACACTCTAGGCGCCAGGGCAATTTATTTTTTGTGTTTTTTTTTTTTGTTCTTTCTTTTTTTAGAGATGGGGAGCGACCCATCAGGCAAGGGTCGCTCCCCTGGGGGGGCAAATTGTATTTAGACCATTTCTGCCCCCCTGGGGGCAGATTGGCCAATTTTGGGTCAATCTGCCCCCAAGGGGGCAGAAACCACAAGGCACCGGGGATTTGTTTTTTGGCGCCAATGTCACGCAGGGGGAGCGACCCCGTAGGCAAGGGTCGCTCCCGGGGGGGGGTGTGGGGGTTGGGGGGGCAAATTTATTTTAGGCCATTTCTGCCCCCCCGGGGGACAGATCGGCCTATTATTAGGCCGAACTGCCCCCGGGGGGGGGCAGAACACTCTAGGCGCCAGGGCAATTTTTTTTTTGTGTTTTTTTTTTTTGTTGTTTCTTTTTTTAGAGATGGGGAGCGACCCATCAGGCAAGGGTCGCTCCCCTGGGGGGGCAAATTGTATTTAGACCATTTCTGCCCCCCTGGGGGCAGATTGGCCAATTTTAGGTCAATCTGCCCCCAAGGGGGCAGAAACCACTAGGCACCGGGGATTTGTTTTTTAGCGCCAATGTCACGCAGGGGGAGCGACCCCGTAGGCAAGGGTCACTCCCGGGGGGGGGGGGGGGGTGGGGGTTGGGGGGGTAAATTTATTTTAGGCCATTTCTGCCCCCCCGGGGGACAGATCGGCCTATTATTAGGCCGAACTGCCCCCCGGGGGGGGCTGAACACTCTAGGCACCAGGGCAATTTTTTTTTGTGTGTTTTTTTTTTTGTTGTTTCTTTTTTTAGAGATGGGGAGCGACCCATCAGGCAAGGGTCGCTCCCCTGGGGGGGCAAATTGTATTTAGACCATTTCTGCCCCCCTGGGGGCAGATTGGCCAATTTTAGGTCAATCTGCCCCCAAGGGGGCAGAAACCACAAGGCACCGGGGATTTGTTTTTTGGCGCCAATGTCACGCAGGGGGAGCGACCCCGTAGGCAAGGGTCGCTCCCGGGGGGGGTGTGGGGGTTGGGGGAGCAAATTTATTTTAGGCCATTTCTGCCCCCCCGGGGGACAGATCGGCCTATTTTTAGGCCGAACTGCCCCCGGGGGGGGGGGGGCAGAACACTCTAGGCGCCAGGGCAATTTTTTTTTTGTGTTTTTTTTTTGTTGTTTCTTTTTTTAGAGATGGGGAGCGACCCATCAGGCAAGGGTCGCTCCCCTGGGGGGGGCAAATTGTATTTAGACCATTTCTGCCCCCCTGGGGGCAGATTGGCCAATTTTAAGTCAATCTGCCCCCAAGGGGGCAGAAACCACTAGGCACCGGGGATTTGTTTTTTGGCGCCAATGTCACGCAGGAGGAGCGACCCCGTAGGCAAGGGTCGCTCCCGGGGGGGGGGGTGGGTGTTGGGGGGGCAAATTTATTTTAGGCCATTTCTGCCCCCCCGGGGGACAGATCGGCCTATTATTAGGCCGAACTGCCCCCCGGGGGGGCAGAACACTCTAGGCACCAGGGCAATTTTTTTTTTGTGTGTTTTTTTTTTGTTGTTTCTTTTTTTAGAGATGGGGAGCGACCCATCAGGCAAGGGTCGCTCCCCTGGGGGGGCAAATTGTATTTAGACCATTTCTGCCCCCCTGGGGGCAGATTGGCCAATTTTAGGTCAATCTGCCCCCAAGGGGACAGAAACCACTAGGCACCGGGGATTTGTTTTTTGGCGCCAATGTCACGCAGGGGGAGCGACCCCGTAGGCAAGGGTCGCTCCCTGGGGGGGGATGGGGGTTGGGGGGGCAAATTTATTTTAGGCCATTTCTGCCCCCCCGGGGGACAGATCGGCCTATTATTAGGCCGAACTGCCCCTGGGGGGGGGGGCAGAACACTCTAGGCACCAGGGCAATTTTTTTTTTGAATTTTTTTTTTTTTGTTGTTTCTTTTTTTAGAGATGGGGAGCGACCCATCAGGCAAGGGTCGCTCCCCTGGGGGGGCAAATTGTATTTAGACCATTTCTACCCCCCTGGGGGCAGATTGGCAAATTTTAGGTCAATCTGCCCCCAAGGGGGCAGAAACCACTAGGCACCGGGGATTTGTTTTTTGGCGCCAATGTCACGCAGGGGGAGCGACCCCGTAGGCAAGGGTCGCTCCCGGGGGGGGGGGGGGTGGGTGTTGGGGGGGCAAATTTATTTTAGGCCATTTCTACCCCCCCGGGGGACAGATCGGCCTATTATTAGGCCGAACTGCCCCCCGGGGGGGCAGAACACTCTAGGCACCAGGGCAATTTTTTTTTTGTGTGTTTTTTTTTTTTTTTTCTTTTTTTTGAGATGGGGAGCGACCCATCAGGCAAGGGTCGCTCCCCTGGGGGGGCAAATTGTATTTAGACCATTTCTGCCCCCCTGGGGGCAGATTGGCCAATTTTAGGTCAATCTGCCCCCAAGGGGGCAGAAACCACTAGGCACCGGGGATTTGTTTTTTGGCGCCAATGTCACGCAGGGGGAGCGACCCCGTAGGCAAGGGTCGCTCCCGGGGGGGGGATGGGGGTTGGGGGGGCAAATTTATTTTAGGCCATTTCTGCCCCCCCGGGGGACAGATCGGCCTATTATTAGGCCGAACTGCCCCCCGGGGGGGGGGGCAGAACACTCTAGGCACCAGGGCAAATTTTTTTTTGTGTGTTTTTTTTTGTTGTTGTTTCTTTTTTTAGAGATGGGGAGCGACCCATCAGGCAAGGGTCGCTCCCCTGGGGGGGCAAATTGTATTTACACCATTTCTGCCCCCCTGGGGGCAGATTGGCCAATTTTAGGTCAATCTGCCCCCAAGGGGGCAGAAACCACTAGGCACCGGGGATTTGTTTTTTGGCGCCAATGTCACGCAGGGGGAGCGACCCCGTAGGCAAGGGTCGCTCCCGGGGGGGGGATGGGGGGGCAAATTTATTTTAGGCCATTTCTGCCCCCCCGGGGGACAGATCGGCCTATTATTAGGCCGAACTGCCCCTGGGGGGGGGGGGGCAGAACACTCTAGGCACCAGGGCAATTTTTTTTTTGTGTTTTTTTTTTTTTGTTGTTTCTTTTTTTAGAGATGGGGAGCGACCCATCAGGCAAGGGTCGCTCCCCTGGGGGGGCAAATTGTATTTAGACCATTTCTACCCCCCTGGGGGCAGATTGGCAAATTTTAGGTCAATCTGCCCCCAAGGGGGCAGAAACCACTAGGCACCGGGGATTTGTTTTTTGGCGCCAATGTCACGCAGGGGGAGCGACCCCGTAGGCAAGGGTCGCTCCCGGGGGGGTGGTGGGGGGGCAAATTTATTTTAGGCCATTTCTGCCCCCCCGGGGGACAGATCGGCCTATTATTAGGCCGAACTGCCCCCGGGGGGGGGGGGCAGAAACCTCTAGGCGCCAGGGGAATTTTTCTTTTTTTTCTTTTTTTTTTCTTTGTTTTTTTTTTTTTTAGAGATGGGGAGCGACCCATCAGGCAAAAGTCGCTCCCCTGGGGGACAAATTGTATTTAGGCCATTTCTGCCCCCCTGGGGGCAGATTGGCCAATTTTAGGTCAATCTGCCCCCAAGGGGGCAGAAACCACTAGGCACCGGGGATTTGTTTTTTGGCGCCAATGTCACGCAGGGGGAGCGACCCCGTAGGCAAGGGTCGCTCCCGGGGGGGGGATGGGGGTTGGGGGGGCAAATTTATTTTAGGCCATTTCTGCCCCCCCGGGGGACAGATCGGCCTATTATTAGGCCGAACTGCCCCCCGGGGGGGGGGGGCAGAACACTCTAGGCACCAGGGCAAATTTTTTTTTGTGTGTTTTTTTTTTTGTTGTTTCTTTTTTTAGAGATGGGGAGCGACCCATCAGGCAAGGGTCGCTCCCCTGGGGGGGCAAATTGTATTTAGACCATTTCTGCCCCCCTGGGGGCAGATTGGCCAATTTTAGGTCAATCTGCCCCCAAGGGGGCAGAAACCACTAGGCACCGGGGATTTGTTTTTTGGCGCCAATGTCACGCAGGGGGAGCGACCCCGTAGGCAAGGGTCGCTCCCGGGGGGGGGATGGGGGGGCAAATTTATTTTAGGCCATTTCTGCCCCCCCGGGGGACAGATCGGCCTATTATTAGGCCGAACTGCCCCTGGGGGGGGGGGGGGCAGAACACTCTAGGCACCAGGGCAATTTTTTTTTTGTGTTTTTTTTTTTTTGTTGTTTCTTTTTTTAGAGATGGGGAGCGACCCATCAGGCAAGGGTCGCTCCCCTGGGGGGGCAAATTGTATTTAGACCATTTCTACCCCCCTGGGGGCAGATTGGCAAATTTTAGGTCAATCTGCCCCCAAGGGGGCAGAAACCACTAGGCACCGGGGATTTGTTTTTTGGCGCCAATGTCACGCAGGGGGAGCGACCCCGTAGGCAAGGGTCGCTCCCGGGGGGGTGGTGGGGGTTGGGGGGGCAAATTTATTTTAGGCCATTTCTGCCCCCCCGGGGGACAGATCGGCCTATTATTAGGCCGAACTGCCCCCGGGGGGGGGGGGGCAGAAACCTCTAGGCGCCAGGGGAATTTTTCTTTTTTTTCTTTGTTTTTTTTTTTTTAGAGATGGGGAGCGACCCATCAGGCAAAAGTCGCTCCCCTGGGGGACAAATTGTATTTAGGCCATTTCTGCCCCCCTTGGGGGCAGATTGGCTGAGTTTAGGTCAACCTGCCCCCAAGGGGGCAGAAACCACTAGGCACCGGGGATTTGTTTTTTGGTGCCAATGTCACGCAGGGGGAGCGACCCCGTAGGCAAGGGTCGCTCCCGGCGGGGGAGGGTGGGGGTTGGGGGGGCAAATTTATTTTAGGGCATTTCTGCCCCCCCCCCCCTGGGGCCGGCTGAGCTACAGGCCAAACACCACAGGTAGGCACCTTGCAAAAAACACCTCTGTTTTCTGTGAAAAAATATGTTGTGTCCACGTTGTGTTTTGGGCCATTTCCTTTTGTGGGCGCTAGGCCTACCCACAGAAGTGATGTACCATTTTTATCGAGAGACTTAGGGGAACGCTGGGTGGAAGGAAATTTGTGGCTCCTCTCAGATTCCAGAACTTTCTGTCACCGAAATGAGAGGAAAAAGTGTTTTTTGGGCCAAATTTTGATGTTTGCAAAGGATTCTGGGTAACATAACCTGGTCAGAGCCCCGCAAGTCACCCCATCTTGGATTCCCCTGGGTTTCTAGTTTTCAAAAATGCACTGGTTTGCTAGGTTTCCTCAGGTGTCGGCTGAGCTACAGACCAAAATCCACAGGTAGGCACTGCTTTTTATAAAAAAATGTGATGTGTCCACGTTGTGTTTTGGGCCCTTTCCTTTCGTGGGCGCTAGGCCTACCCACGCAAGTGAGGTATCATTTTTATCGGGAGACTTGGGGGAACGCTGGGTGGAAGGAAATTTGTGGCTCCTCTCAGATTCCAGAACTTTCTGCCACAGAAATGTGAGGAACATGTGTATTTTTAGCCAAATTTTGAGGTTTGCAAAGGATTCTGGGTAACAGAACCTGGTCCGAGCCCCGCAAGTCACCCCTCCTTGGATTCCCCTAGGTCTCTAGTTTTCAGAAATGCACAGGTTTGGTAGGTTTCCCTAGGTGCCAGCCGAGCTAGAGGCCAAAATCTACAGGTAGGCACTTTGCAAAAAACACCTCTGTTTTTTTCCAAAATTTAGGATGTGTCCACGTTGCGCTTTGGGGTGTTTCCTGTCGCCGGCGCTAGGCCTACCCACGCAAGTGAGGTATCATTTTTATCGGGAGACTTGGGGGAACGCTGGGTGGAAGGAAATTCGTAGCTCCTCTCAGATTCCAGAACTTTCTGCCACAGAAATGTGAGGGACATGTGTTTTTTTAGCCAAATTTTGAGGTTTGCAAAGGATTCTGGGTAACAGAACCTGGTCCGAGCCCCGCAAGTCACCCCTCCTTGGATTCCCCTAGGTCTCTAGTTTTCAGAAATGCACAGGTTTGGTAGGTTTCCCTAGGTGGCGGCTGAGCTAGAGGCCAAAATCTACAGGTAGTCACTTTGCTAAAAACAGCTCTGTTTTCTGTGATATGTCCACGTTGTGTTTTGGGGCATATCCTGTCGCGGGCGCTAGGCCTACCCACACAAGTGAGGTATCATTTTTATCGGGAGATGTGGGGGAACGCTGGGTGGAAGGAAATTTGTGGCTCCTCTCAGATTCCAGAACTTTCTGCCACAGAAATGTGAGGAACATGTGTTTTTTTAGCCAAATTTTGAGATTTGCAAAGGATTCTGGGTAACAGAACCTGGTCCGAGCCCCGCAAGTCACCCCTCCTTAGATTCCCCTAGGTCTCTAGTTTTCAGAAATGCACAGGTTTGGTAGGTTTCCCTAGGTGGCGGCTGAGCTAGAGGCCAAAATCTACAGGTAGTCACTTTGCTAAAAACAGCTCTGTTTTCTGTGATATGTCCACGTTGTGTTTTGGGGCATATCCTGTCGCGGGCGCTAGGCCTACCCACACAAGTGAGGTATCATTTTTATCGGGAGACATGGGGGAACGCTGGGTGGAAGGAAATTTGTGGCTCCTCTCAGATTCCAGAACTTTCTGCCACAGAAATGTGTGGAACATGTGTTTTTTTAGCCAAATTTTGAGGTTTGCAAAGGATTCTGGGTAACAGAACCTGGTCCGAGCCCCGCAAGTCACCCCTCCTTGGATTCCCCTAGGTCTCTAGTTTTCAGAAATGCACAGGTTTGGTAGGTTTCCCTAGGTGGCGGCTGAGCTAGAGGCCAAAATCTACAGGTAGTCACTTTGCTAAAAACAGCTCTGTTTTCTGTGATATGTCCACGTTGTGTTTTGGGGCATATCCTGTCGCGGGCGCTAGGCCTACCCACACAAGTGAGGTATCATTTTTATCGGGAGACGTGGGGGAACGCTGGGTGGAAGGAAATTTGTGGCTCCTCTCAGATTCCAGAACTTTCTGCCACAGAAATGTGAGGAACATGTGTTTTTTTAGCGAAATTTTGAGGTTTGCAAAGGATTCTGGGTAACAGAACCTGGTCCGAGCCCCGCAAGTCACCCCTCCTTGGATTCCCCTAGGTCTCTAGTTTTCAGAAATGCACAGGTTTGGTAGGTTTCCCTAGGTGGCGGCTGAGCTAGAGGCCAAAATCTACAGGTAGTCACTTTGCTAAAAACAGCTCTGTTTTCTGTGATATGTCCACGTTGTGTTTTGGGGCATATCCTGTCGCGGGCGCTAGGCCTACCCACACAAGTGAGGTATCATTTTTATCGGGAGACGTGGGGGAACGCTGGGTGGAAGGAAATTTGTGGCTCCTCTCAGATTCCAGAACTTTCTGCCACAGAAATGTGAGGAACATGTGTTTTTTTAGCCAAATTTTGAGGTTTGCAAAGGATTCTGGGTAACAGAACCTGGTCCGAGCCCCGCAAGTCACCCCTCCTTGGATTCCCCTAGGTCTCTAGTTTTCAGAAATGCACAGGTTTGGTAGGTTTCCCTAGGTGGCGGCTGAGCTAGAGGCCAAAATCTACAGGTAGTCACTTTGCTAAAAACAGCTCTGTTTTCTGTGATATGTCCACGTTGTGTTTTGGGGCATATCCTGTCGCGGGCGCTAGGCCTACCCACACAAGTGAGGTATCATTTTTATCGGGAGACATGGGGGAACGCTGGGTGGAAGGAAATTTGTGGCTCCTCTCAGATTCCAGAACTTTCTGCCACAGAAATGTGAGGAACATGTGTTTTTTTAGCCAAATTTTGAGGTTTGCAAAGGATTCTGGGTAACAGAACCTGGTCCGAGCCCCGCAAGTCACCCCTCCTTGGATTCCCCTAGGTCTCTAGTTTTCAGAAATGCATAGGTTTGGTAGGTTTCCCTAGGTGGCGGCTGAGCTAGAGGCCAAAATCTACAGGTAGTCACTTTGCTAAAAACAGCTCTGTTTTCTGTGATATGTCCACGTTGTGTTTTGGGGCATATCCTGTCGCGGGCGCTAGGCCTACCCACACAAGTGAGGTATCATTTTTATCGGGAGACGTGGGGGAACGCTGGGTGGAAGGAAATTTGTGGCTCCTCTCAGATTCCAGAACTTTCTGCCACAGAAATGTGAGGAACATGTGTTTTTTTAGCGAAATTTTGAGGTTTGCAAAGGATTCTGGGTAACAGAACCTGGTCCGAGCCCCGCAAGTCACCCCTCCTTGGATTCCCCTAGGTCTCTAGTTTTCAGAAATGCACAGGTTTGGTAGGTTTCCCTAGGTGGCGGCTGAGCTAGAGGCCAAAATCTACAGGTAGTCACTTTGCTAAAAACAGCTCTGTTTTCTGTGATATGTCCACGTTGTGTTTTGGGGTATATCCTGTCGCGGGCGCTAGGCCTACCCACACAAGTGAGGTATCATTTTTATCGGGAGACGTGGGGGAACGCTGGGTGGAAGGAAATTTGTGGCTCCTCTCAGATTCCAGAACTTTCTGCCACAGAAATGTGAGGAACATGTGTTTTTTTAGCCAAATTTTGAGGTTTGCAAAGGATTCTGGGTAACAGAACCTGGTCCGAGCCACACAAGTCACCCCTCCTTGGATTCCCCTAGGTCTCTAGTTTTCAGAAATGCACAGGTTTGGTAGGTTTCCCTAGGTGGCGGCTGAGCTAGAGGCCAAAATCTACAGGTAGTCACTTTGCTAAAAACAGCTCTGTTTTCTGTGATGTGTCCACGTTGTGTTTTGGGGCATATCCTGTCGCGGGTGCTAGGCCTACCCACACAAGTGAGGTATCATTTTTATCGGGAGACGTGGGGGAACGCTGGGTGGAAGGAAATTTGTGGCTCCTCTCAGATTCCATAACTTTCTGCCACAGAAATGTGAGGAACATGTGTTTTTTTAGCCAAATTTTGAGGTTTGCAAAGGATTCTGGGTAACAGAACCTGGTCCGAGCCACACAAGTCACCCCTCCTTGGATTCCCCTAGGTCTCTAGTTTTCAGAAATGCACAGGTTTGGTAGGTTTCCCTAGGTGGCGGCTGAGCTAGAGGCCAAAATCTACAGGTAGTCACTTTGCTAAAAACAGCTCTGTTTTCTGTGATGTGTCCATGTTGTGTTTTGGGGCATATCCTGTCGCGGGTGCTAGGCCTACCCACACAAGTGAGGTACCATTTTTATCGGGAGACTTGGGGGAACATAGATTAGCAAAACAAGTACTATTGCCCCTTGTCTTTCTCTACATTTTTTCCTTCCAAATATAGGAGTGTGTGTAAAAAAGACATCTATTTGAGAAATTCCCTGTAATTCACGTGCTACTATGGTCACCCCGGAATTCAGAGATGTGCAAATAACCACTGCTCCTCAACACCTTATCTTGTGCCCTTTTTGGAAATGCAAAGGTTTTCTTGATAGCAATTTTTTACTCCTTATATTTCAGCAAATGAATTGCTGTATACCCGGTATAGAATGAAAACGCACTGCAGGGTGCAGCTCATTTATTGGCTCTGGGTTCCTCGGGTTCTTGATGAACCTACAAGCCCTATATATCCCCGCAACCAGAGGAGTCCAGCAGACGTAACGGTATATTGCTTTCGATAATCTGACATTGCAGGGAAAAGTTACAGAGTAAAACGTAGAGAAAAATTGATGGTTTTTTCACCTCCATTTCAATATTTTTCTTTTTCAGCTGTTATTTTCTGTAGGAAACCCTTGTAGGATCTACACAAATGACCCCTTGCTGAATTCAGAATTTTGTCTACTTTTCAGAAATGTTTAGGTGTCTGGGATCCAGCATTGGTTTCATGACCATTCCTGTCACTGACTGGAAGGAGGCTGAAAGCAGAAAAAATTGCACAAATGGGGTATGCCCCAGTAAAATGCCAAAATTGTGTTGAAAAATTGGGTTTTCTGATTCAAGTCTGCCTGTTCCTGAAAGCTGGGAAGCTGCTGAGTTTAGCACCGCAAACCCTTTGTTGATGCCATTTTCAGGGGAAAAACCACAAGCCTTCTTCTGCAGCCACTTTTTCCAATTTTTTTGAAAAAAACGAAATTTTCACTGTATTTTGGCCAATTTCTTGGCCTCCTTCAAGGGAACCCACAAAGTCTGGGTACCTCTAGAATCCCTAGGATGTTGGAAAAAAAGGACGCAAATTTGGCTTGGTTAGCTTATGTGGACAAAAAGTTATGAGGGCCTAAGCGCGAACTGCCCCAAATAGGCAAAAAAAGGCCCGGCACAGGAGGGGGAAAAGGCCTGGCAGCGAAGGGGTTAAAGGCATGATGCCAGAATTTTATGGTTCTCCTGTGTTAACCTGCATGCAGCCTATTGGCTAATAATTCTCCATTGTTTTCAATGCAGTTTTTTCTCTTTTTTCACTGATGTTGCTACTGCTTCTTTCCCTGGGCCCAGCTTTGGGGCTTTGGAAAGTTTTTCTCTTATTGTAATTTTGAAAGGGACTATGTAAAAAAAAAAAAAAAAAAAAAAAAAAAAAACACTCCATAGAAATAAAGCATTTTTGCCTGTTTATGAATATAGTCTGCATTGCTGTTGTACACACGTATACATGAGTTTGGTATGAAAATTGTCTACTAAAAATGCTATATATTTTTCGTGCATATTTCATACTTTTACATGTGTGTATTTTATGCATGCTCCGGGGTCCCCGCACGAGGGCGGGAATATTCAATGTTTATGACTATTGATGAGGATCCCCTGGAAGGGAACAGTTCATTATCATATGTAAAGCCCACCCCTCGCCTCACACAGCCAAAGCAAAAACACCCACAAGTACCAAGCGTACAAAGCAGGGCATTGGCCAGAGGGCCTGGCCTGTGGCCAACCCACCTGGAGGCAAGCAACCCCACGTTGCACACAGCCTTTTGTTGAGTGCGGCTGCCAGTAGGCAGCCACCCGGAGGCAGCCAGTGTGGGGTTAGCTGCAACACAGACCTGTGTTGCAGCCAGGCTCTGCTTCCAACACCCAAAATAAGCCAACCACACACCTTTGGGCGTGAGCAGAGGGAGGTTGGTCACAGGGCTTGATCTGCTGCCATACCCTGTGGCCAAACCCCCAGCAGACAGCCAATCCTACAATGAACACAACCTTTGGCGTGTTCAGCACAAGGTTGGCCTTTGGGCCTCGGTGACCCCATACCTTGGTGCCAAAACATATATATTAAGGTGAGGGGCGTGCAGTGAGCACGCAAGCCCTGGAGAGGGGGATGGGGAGGTGCTTTTAGCCAATGCGTAGCACATATTAATGCACAGAGGAACCCACCTGGACATGGTTCTTTTCTGCACTGCCGGCCTTTATTCGCACCCACATAACCAATAAAGAGTTGATCATCCCCCCCAAAACTCTTTGGTAAGTTCAAGGTAGAACGACAACACTCTTTATGGATCCAGATGGTGGAGTTTCTCCTCTTCCTTAGGCCGATAGGGGGTGTAAAAGGTAGGTGTAGGAGGCTGACTCAGTGTATGGTGTACACCTATGGTGTGGCACCGTATACTGAGTCTAGGCAACCCTCAGTGATAGTGTTTTGGTGCCTAGAAAACCAAAGCTCTCTAGGGGTAGCTAATGAGAGCAGCTCAGGCTCATCAAAGAGGAGTGTAAAACACTTACAAAACCACAGTAGTCAGTCAGTGATGTTCACACAAGAAAGAACCACACCAAGTGTTACAAAAATATAAGTATTCTTTATTATATCACTAGTACTATCCTAACGTCGGTATATCTCCACTTGGAGATATCTTCACACAAAATATATACTTAGAAACACACAGTAAAAACATAGGAAGACATGGAGCCCTATGGGGAGGCCAAATCATTTAATAAGAAAGTAGTATAAGAATGGAGGTGCCCAACTAAGGTAAGTGTGTTAGAATCCAAAGGGCTGGGGGAGTAAGGAATTACCAGAGGTAAGTATCAGAAATCCCACAGGCACCCGGGTGCAGAGTAGTTATCGAGCCGGGTGTCCAATAGGCTAACACAGGACTGCCACAGATGGAACTTTCAGGATTCAGGACCCTTCCCAGAGGACTCCGAGGAAACCAGTTAGCAAAAAGAAAGCTGGATAGTGCCCCAACCCGTGGATACCCAGAGAAGAGGACTACCTACACCAGGGAGCCCAGGTGCATTAGGGTGAAGTCAAAATTGAAACTTTCATTGGAATCAATGGGAACCTCATTAGTCCAATTGCTGTTGCTACCCGTGGACCAGGTCTGTGGAACCAAAAGGCGGATTCTGGACAAGAAGAACCTGAAAAAGACCATTAAGAGATGTCCAGGTGGTGCAGATAGTCAATGCCCACCCTCCTTGAGGTAAAGTCCCTGCAGGTCAGTGAAGGAAGAAGTCCAGCTGCAGAGTCCAGAGGATGCAGGAAGATCCTTGAAGTCACTCACAAGCTGTCCCACATCAGTTGCCGGATTGCAGGAGGGTCTGTGGTGAGCAGGACCACCAAGCATTAGCAGATGCAAGAAGAAGTTGCAGGAAGTTTGCAGGATTTTTCAGGACCAGCAAGGTCTAGGAAACTTTGCCCTTGGAGAGGAGTGAGGGCTGGCCCTCAGCACACAGGAGAGCCAGCAGGAATTGTTGGAGCCTCCATGAGAGATCCACTGGCAGCCGGCACAACAAAGCCGGAGTCCCACACCGCAGGAGTTGCAGAGTGAAAGCTGAACTTGGAGTTGCAACGTACTGGAGGTTGGGGCTTCTTGGAGCTTGAAGATCTCCTGGAGGAAGGGTCAACAAGCCTTGGTAAAAGCAACAGTCACAGTACACAGTGGTTCCGTTCCAGTGGCTGCAGCAAGGGGCAGCATCTCCAAAGTTGGTCAGAAGACGGGTTGAACCTGGAGAGGACCACAGAACTACCACCTGTGTTACAGGGCCTTTTGATGTCCATGGGACAGCAGGATCCACCAGCCGGTCGTTGTCGTCTTAAGGTGCCTGCGGATGCAGAGGAGTGACTCCAAGGTAGATTCCTTCTTGCTTCTTGATCCAAACACAGTCCTTGTGACCCTGGAGGATGGTCAGCCACTGATGTTGCAGAAATCTCGCAGGAGCTGGAGAAACAATGTTGTAGTGGGATTCCTCCCAACTAGATACAGGCTTAGTTTCAGTTCCTAAGGCAGACCAGCAGTAGTTCCGGAGGCCAGGAGCAGATGTCTTGCAGAGAGTTCCTTGTAGAGTCTTGCTCGGATAATCTGGGAAACCACCCTCAGCGGAGCCCGTAAGTAACCCTAAAAGGGGGTTGGACACTATCTGCAGTGACCGACGTATCAGAGGGGATCAGGGACGTCATCTACCTAGGGGAGGAGCTGGACAGGGGTGTGGTTACTTCCCTGTCTGTTGTGTGGTTTCACGCCAGAGCAGGAACCAGGGGTTCCTGCACTGGTGCAAACTGGTTTATGCAAGGAAGGCACCAAATGTGCTCTTCAAAGCAGTCTGGTGGTGCTTAGAAGCCACCCCTTCCCAGCCTAGAGACACCTAGTTCTGTTTTAAAGGAGAGGTGGTCACACTTCCCTCCTACAGGAAACCCTTTGCTCTGCCTTCCACTGTACAAGTTAGGCTCAGCAGCGAGAGGGCAGAAGAGTGTCTGACCTTCCTCTTGTCTGTTGGTTTCCTCAGGGTTCATTGGGAAGGGTCTTGAATCATACAAACTCCAACCACTACTCCCTGTGCCCGTCTATGGGATGACTGGGTGGGTAACTACCTTGCATCTGGTCGCTGGTGATATTACCGTACTTACCTCTGGTGTTTTCCTCTACCCTCAGCCCCAAGCTAGCTACCACACTTACCTTCGTTGGGTTCACCATTTCACATTCCATTTACTTAGCATATGGTTTGCTCCCCCTCCCACATAGGGCCCTGTATATTTTATGATATTTGATGGATATGGATAAGTTACTTACCTGTAAATCCTAGTTCTCTTCCAGGGGTATCCTCATCAAAGTCATAAACATTGAATATTCCCGCCCTTGTGCGGGGACCCCGGAGCATATATAAAATACATACACATTATACATGTGTAACAAACAGTCATGCAGGCTATCATGTTAAAAACAGGCTAAAATGCTTTATTTCTATGAAGTTTTTTTTTTTTTTTTTTTTTTTTTAAATACTACAATAGAGCATAAATAAGTACCCAAGCTCCTAAAACTAGGCTTGGGGAAGTAAGCCGTAGCAAACTCTAGTGAAAAAATAGAGAAAACTGCATTGAAAAACAATGAAGCACTCTTAGCCAATAGGCTGCATGCAGGTTAACACAGGAGAACCATAAAAACTTTGGCACTGTGCCTTTAAGACCCTGAGCACCTCCAGTATCCCACCATGCCTCAGGGGTGAAGGAAAGGTGACAGTTGGTTCACAGTTAGGTCAGTTCTTTTTACGGTGACAATTTGTATAATTGAATCAAAATACTGTCTGTCCTGCACTTCCAGTAGACGTGTGTCCGGGGAGGAGGGTGGGTTGTTTATGACTTTGATGAGGATACCCCTGGAAGAGAACTAGGATTTACAGGTAAGTAACTTATCCTTCTCTTCCAGGGGATCCTCATCAATAGTCATAAACATTGAATAGATTAGCAAGCCCATCCCTAAACCCAGCGGACTGTCCGATAGAAGTGCAGGAATAGACATGTCTTACGTAAATAAATTCCTTAGAGAGGCCTGCCCCACTTGGGCATCCGCTCTTGCATCTGAGTCTAAACAATAATGTCTTGTAAAAGTATGGACAGACTTCCATGTAGCAGCCTTACAAATCTCAGATATAGGAACATTGTTAAGGAGAGCAGCAGTAGCCGCTTTTCCCCTTGTGGAATGCGCTCTAGGTCGCGCTAGCAATTGTCTATTAGCTAGCTGGTAAGTATTAACAATACAAGAGACTATCCATCTTGATATTGTTCGCTTAGATGCTGCTTCTCCTGTCCTTAAATGACCATAGTTCACAAACAAGCGGTTAGAGTGTCTAATCGATTTTGTCTTGTCCAGATAAAATTTCAGCACTCTTTTCAAGTCTAATGAGTGCAATGCTTTCTCAGCCGGAGTTTCCGGATTGGGAAAGAACGTCGGTAAAGTTATGGTCTGATTAATATGGAATTCTGACACCACCTTCGGAAGGAAAGATGGGTGAGTTCGTAGAACTACTCTATTGTCATGAAAAACCGTATACGGTTCTTTTGCAGACAAGGCCTGGATCTCACTGACCCTCCTCGCTGAAGTAATGGCCACCAGAAAAGCCGTTTTCCACGTAAGGTGTTGTAAGGAGGCCTTATGGATAGGCTCGAAAGGAGGGCCCATAAGTTTTGCTAGGACTATGTTCAGTTCCCACGGAGGAGAAGGCCTCCGAATTGGCGGAAAAACTTTCTTCAAACCTTCTAAGAAATCCTTGACTACAGGTTTCGTAAAGAAGGATTCCTGAGAAGGTGACTTGCGATAGGCAGTAATAGCAGACAAATGTACCTTAATAGATGATACCTGCAGACCGGATTTCGCTAGGTGAAGCAAATAGGACAGTATGACGTCCTCCTGCGCCCGTATGGGATTATGGCCTTGCTGACAGCACCATATGTAGAATCTCTTCCACTTAAAAGCGTAGGAACGCCGCGTGGAAGGCCGTTTGGACTCTTTCAAGATGTTCATGCACTCCTGCGAGAGTCCTAGGTGCCCATACTGCAGGAATTCAGGAGCCATGCTGTTAAGCTCAGAGAGGGTAGGTTGGGATGCAGAATCCTGCCCTCCATTCTGCTCAGAAGATCCGGTCTGCACGGCAGCCTCCTGTGAGGTTTTTCCGACAGGTTGAGGAGATCCGTGTACCAGAATTGTCGAGGCCATTGTGGCGCTATAAGAATCATTCTGGTCCTGGATCCGTAAAGTTTGCTGATCACTGCCGGAATGAGGGGAATCGGCGGAAAAGCGTAAAGAAATGTCCCTGACCAGTCGATCAACAGGACATTCCCTCGAGATCCTGGACGGTAGAACCTGGATGCGAAGTCTGGGCATTTCCTGTTTACATCGTCTGCGAAGAGGTCCAGTTGAGGCCGACCCCATTGCGCGAAGATGTATTCTGCGACTTCGTCGTGCAGGACCCAATCGTGAACGTCCTCCAGGTGTCTGCTTAGAAAGTCTGCTTCTACGTTCTGCTGACCTGGCAGGTGAACTGCTGTGATTGACATTCCTCTGGCCAGGAGCCAATGCCATATCGCTTGGGACTCTCGTGAAAGGGGTAGGGATCTCGTTCCCCCTTGTTTGTTCAAGTAATACATCGTGGTTGTATTGTCCGTCTGTATCAATAGAGTTTTCCCCTGAATTAGCGGTGTGAAAGACTTGAGAGCCAGATGGACCGCTCTGAGTTCTAGCAGATTGATGTGGTACTGCTTCTCCTTGTCTGACCACAGACCCTGCGCTTGAAAAGGACTCAGATGAGCCCCCCATCCCTGAAGAGACGCATCCGTTACCAGAGTGTCGGATGGAAGTACCTGGTGAAACGGAGCGCCCACTGACAGGTGAGGTCTGTGCATCCACCATCTCAATGACTGCAGTGCTACCTCCGGTAGCCGCATTGCGTCTTCCCAGCGACCTGTTCTTTGGCTCCAATTGGCCTCCAATGCCTCTTGGAGGGGTCTCATGTGGAGTCTGGCATTTGGGACAATAAAGATGCACGATGCCATGGAGCCCAGTAGTGATGTCACCTGACGTGCCGTAGGTGCGCTGGCTCTCAACAGGTCCTGGCACTTCTTGTTTATTGAGGACAGTCGTTCCTCCGAAGGATACACTTTTTGTAGTTCTGTGTTTATGATAGCTCCTAGGTAGTGAAGACTCTGCGTTGGAGTCAAGGTTGACTTCTGGTAATTGACCTGAAGACCTAGAGCTTCGCAAACTCCTAGTACAATGTCCCGATGGCTTCTCGCCTGCTCCGGAGAAGAAGCCTTTAGTAGCCAGTCGTCTAGGTATGGATATATGTATATCCTTTGTCTTCGTAGATGCGCCGCCACCACTGCCATACATTTCGAGAAAACTCTTGGAGCAGATTTCAGGCCAAAGGGTAGAACCCTGAACTGGTAATGCTGTAACGCTACTCGAAAGCGCAGGAATTTTCGATGCTTTGGAGCTATTGGGATGTGGAAATACGCATCCTGCAGGTCGATGGAGCACATCCAGTCTCCCTGATGCAGTTGAGGGAAAATTTGGTGAAGCGCTAGCATTCTGAACTTCTGCTTTCTTATGTATTTGTTCAGCAGTCTTAGATCCAGGATTGGCCTGAAAACGCCCTCTTGACCCTTCTTTGCTACTAGAAAGTAACGGGAGTAGACCCCCTTTCCTCTGTGGGCAGGTGGAACCCTTTCTATGGCATTCTTTCTTAGGAGGGCGAGAGCCTCCTTGCGTAGCAAGGTGAGATGAGCCGGATTGTGTTTGGTTGGTGGCAAGTGTGGTGGAGGCTGCTTGAAAAGGAGAGAATAGCCATGTTCGACAATATTGAGCACCCATTTGTCTCTTGTGATAGAGTGCCACTCGTGAAGATGAGCAATAATACTTCCCCCCACCGGAGTGGTGTAAAGTGTCGAGGGAAGCGAGACTTCATTGCTTAGTGGGTGCTTTTGGAGTGGACTGTTGAGGTCTACTTGACCCTCGCTCCCTTGTGTTTCTTCTCTGAAACAGAGGGCGTCCCTGTCGTTGCTGAGACCTTTGCGACCAATGAGGGGTTTGAACCCTCTGTTGGAAAGGGCGTCTATCGTACGGTCTGTACCTCCGCCTGAAATCTTTCCTTCTTTCGAGGCCTACCGCCTTCATGGTATCCACCTCGGTCTTCATGCGGGCAATCTCTTCGTCTGCATGGGCACCGAATAGAGAATTCCCGGCAAATGGGAGATTCAGGATACGTTGTTGAGCCTCCTGTTTCAAGCCAGTGAGCCTCAGCCAGGAAGATCTCCTCGCACAGATACCATGTGCGTACCCATGAGCCGCCAAATCCGCCCCATCCGCTGCCGCGCTGATAACTTGGTTAGATACCAGGCATCCTTCCTGTAGAATCTCTTGGAAATCTTGCCTGTCTTCTCTGGGCAGTTTTTCTGTAAATCTACTGAGGGAATCCCACAGAGAACGATCGTACCTGCCCAGGAGCGCAGACGCACTAGAGACCTTCATTGCTGAAGCCGCTGTCCCGCACATCTTTCTTCCCAGAGAGTCTAAATGCCTGCTCTCTTTATCCGGGGGTACCGTGGATGAAGATGCCACCGAGTGGGTCTTTCGGGCGGCAGCTATGATCACTGAGTCTGGTGGCGGATCCTTCCTAAGGAATAAAGGGTCTTGCTCTGGAGCCTTGTACTTTTTAAGAATCCGAGCCGGGGCAGACTTAAGCGAGGCTGGAGCCAGAAAAGTGTCCATGGTTGGCTGCAACAAACCAGGCACTAGAGGCAGCAACTTTTTCGACGCTGATCTCTGTTGTAGCGTCTCAAAGATGATTGATGAGGAGGTAGACGGTTCTGGAACCTCTATATTGAGTTTCTGCGCTCCTCTTAGCAACACCTCGTTGAAAGTGGTTATGTCATCCACTGGTGAGACTCTAGCAGGTGGTGAATCTGTAAGAGTAGGTGAGTAACGCCCGACAGAAGAACCTGATGAAGACCAGGAGGGTGATGATCTTGAGCGCGACCTGGATCTCCGTTGAGAGCGAGATCTGCTGCGGGACGCTGTAGCCGAGCGCCTAGGTCTCGCGGTCGGCTGTCGAGGAGCTGAACGAGCCCGTTCTGCCCCGGCTGTCGGCGATGGCGTTCTTGGCAGGGAGGCAGTGGGTGAATACATTCGCGAATATTGCGAATCTGGGGAGGCCGCTGGTCTGTTGAGGCTCTCCAGCCATCTCGGAGATAGGTTGATGAGCGAGACATGCCCAGGAGATGCTCTTGACCGAGAAGAGTCGCTCGGTATGGAGACCACTGGAGACTGAGCCTTGTCTGGCGAGGGGCGATGTTCTGCTCCCTGTTGGACAGGTAAAACCTGCGTCGACGTCGATGGCTGTTTCGACGTCGAAGGACGCCCAGTCGCTTGGTCCTGCCTCGACGTTGATTGCCTCGAAGTTGAGTGCCTTGACGTCGAACGGCGTTCCTTGGACCTCGACCTGCTCGCCGTCGTGTGCCTCGACGTGGAGCGATGGGAGGTTGACGGCGGATGTTTCTCGTGCCGTCGTGGAGATCTCGACGCCGTGTGTCCTGACGTCGGGGGGCGCACAGCCTTTGGCGGCGACCGGGCATGCCGGCGATGGCTCGACGTCGATCGGCGGGCTGCCGTCGACGGAGACCTGCCCCTGCTCTGATGTTCCCTCGACGCCGTTCCCTTCGACGTCGGGTGTGTCGCCGTCGACGGCGATCTATGCCGGTGGGACGGTGGTAGCGACGACGTCGACGGTGAACAAACAGGTATTTTCCTACCTGTCGACGTCGACCGGGCCATTCTCTCCTGAGAATGGCCTTCTGGATGCCTGGGGAGTGAGGAGGACGATGTTCTTTTCCTCTCCTGAAGCCCATGAAGTCGGATCTTCTCTCTGTCTTTCAGAGTCCTCCTAGACATGTTCTTACAGTACTTACAAGTGTCAGGGCAGTGACTCTGAGGCAGGCACACTATGCACAGAGAGTGGGGATCTGACTGGGCCTTCTTCTTCCCACAAGCAGGGCATTTGACAAAAAGAGAAGGCATTTTTCTGTCAGAAAAAACCTTCCTAGCTCAGACAAAGATGTTACTTGTCGAGTGAAAAGTGAAAAAACGCTTTTTTAAAGAATTTTTCTGAGGAAAACTCAGAAAAACTGAGAGCTCAATGCTCCAGGATCCTCTCAGAAGAAGCCGGAAAAAAGAACTGACCTAACTGTGAACCAACTGTCACCTTTCCTTCACCCCTGAGGCATTGTGGGATACTGGAGGTGCTCAGGGTCTTAAAGGCACAGTGCCAAAGTTTTTATGGTTCTCCTGTGTTAACCTACATGCAGCCTATTGGCTAAGAATGCTTCATTGTTTTTCAATGCAGTTTTCTCTATTTTTTCACTAGAGTTTGCTACGGCTTACTTCCCCAAGCCTAGTTTTAGGAGCTTGGGTACTTATTTATGCTCTATTGTAGTATTTAAAAAAAAAAAAACTTCATAGAAATAAAGCATTTTAGCCTGTTTTTAACATGATAGCCTGCATGACTGTTTGTTACACATGTATAATGTGTATGTATTTTATATATGCTCCGGGGACCCCGCACAAGGGCGGGAATATTCAATGTTTATGACTTTGATGAGGATCCCCTGGAAGAGAATTTATATATATACTGTGTGCAGATATCTCCAAAGGGAGATATACCAATGCTAGACTAGTAGTAGTGATGTAATAAAGTATCCTTTATTTTGCAGCACTTGTGTGGTCCTTTCTCGTGAGTGAGTTACAGTCTGACTACTGTGGTATTGCAAGTGCTTTACACTCCTCCTAAATAAGCTTCAGCTGCTCAGCTCAACTACCCATTAAAAGCTTCTGCTATCTGGACACCTGTTCACTATCACTAAGGGTTGCCTGGACTCAGTAGGAGTGCCACACTGTAAACTGAGCCAGCCCTTCTCATTTGTGGTGCAGCGGTGAGATAAGACACTTGCATTGCTGTACCACTTGGCCAGCAGTGACTTTCCATAGGAAAGATCACTACTAACTATTGGTTACATACTACACTAGCAACTTCACGAAATTCTACACTTTTGCCTGGGTATTCAGGGGTCTAGCATAGCCCTTTCTCCAAGCCTTTTTGAAAGTTTAGAAACTTAGAGTAGGTAGGTGCATCACCTACACTACTCTAACACCATGTATTTAGTGTAGAACACGGACAAGACTCAGGAGTCTAGGTATGAGGGGCTTAGGTACAAAGAACTTAGGTCCCTGTGTTCAGTTAGAAACTTAGACAGGTAGTAACCCAACCAAAGCTATTCTTCTAGATTTACTTATTCAGGATGACCTTCAGAATCCTGATAGGTAAAGAGAATTCGATAAGGAGGATTAATCCCTATTGTTGGAAAAGGCGGTACCAGGTACTTCCTATGACCTCACTGGGCAGAACCATGGGGATTTTGGAGAGAACCTTCAGCTTGCAGGGAGCTGTGCTGGTAGCACAAGAGAGGGAAAGAAAGAATGTGTGGTTAGAACCCAATGGTGGCCGCATAAGAGAGTCCAGGATCCGAGAAGACACCTTTGATTCTAGGAATCTCAGCAGAATTGTCCCTCCTTAAAAGTCTGGGGATGTCATCCATAAGTGGATCACTGATTTAGAGAGGGCCTGTAAAGTTCATGATGTCCCTCAGAGGCAGTGGGCAGCTATCCTGTGGCTCTCAATTTCAGACAAAGGCAGAGACAAACTTTTGACTGTGAGGGAGGAAGATGCAGCTAACTACCAGGTCTTGAAAGAGGCTCAGATTGATGGGTTTGGGCTCAAAACTGAGGCATATAGGATTAAGTTCAGAGAAACTCCAAAAGAGTCCTCCCAAGACCGAGTGGATTTTTGTGGACTGTTCAGTTAAGGCTCTGGAAGGCTGGTTACATGGTAATAATGTGCATGACTATGAATGGCTGCACAATCCTATCATGAGAGAGCACATCCTTAATAACTGTGTCCGAAAAGCTCTATCATTACCTGGTGTACTGAGATCTGACTGCCTCCCAAGAACTGGGAAAGAAGGCAGGCATATGGGTTTGCATCAGGGTGGGTAAGAAAACTCAGTGGGGGTGACAAAAAGAAGGGTTCTTTTAAGACCCAGGAGAAAGATGGGGAGAAATCAACTGAAAAGAAGAACGTCTTCATCAGGCACATAAAATTCTCCTGGGGGTGGGTCCAAAACCTCTTCCTCCTCTTCCAAAAAGAAAACTTGGAACTTCCTGTGTAGGGAAAAAGGCCATAGGGCAGGTCATAGCACTTGTTCTAAGAAAATCACCAAGAGTATTACTACCATACTCCCAGTGCCCCTAGCAATAGCACTGGTGGTAGTACTTCAAAGTAAGGTGTAGCTGGGTTCATCTTGGGGAGTGCAGTGCACTCTGGCCTAGTCAGAGGGGGGGCTTAGCAGGGGTGGGGGGAGGTGTTTACTGGCCCTAAACGAGGTGTATTGTCCTCCTGTAGACTGTCTAATGGGCAATGATTTGGAGACCTCAGCCTTGGCTGTAGTGGAGTTACAGACCCATGAAACCACGCTGGGCATCCCTGCCAATGTCTTTGTGACAACTAGAGCACAGACCAGGAAAAAGGGAGAATCATAAGAAGAGAGAGGTAGGAAGGGTAAGAAATTACCTCCTGCCCAGGACTCATGTGAGGATCAGTCTCCTCAGGGGGTGGTCTTACTCCTTGTGAGAAACCTGCACCAGAGACGATGGGAACTGACACATCAGAGCTCTTGGGCGCAGGGGGGGCCTGAAGGGCAGAATTTGGGTTGGAGCAGAAATCCTGCCCCTTTCTTGAAGGCCTCAGGCAGCAAGCTGCTGCAGAGGAAGCAGGGGGTGTCAGTGGACCCCACAGGGTCTATTGGGAAAATGGGCTTCTATACTGTGAGGCTAATGACCCCAAGCCTGGTGCCACCAGGTGGTTGGACATACCTCAGAGGTTTAGGGAGTTCCTTTTGACCTTAGCCCATGACATGCTGTATACTTTTAGTGTGCATTTCAGACACCCTTTTCTTTAGTTTGCCCATGACATTCCCCTTGCAGGACATCTTGGGCGAAGCAAGACTTGGGACAGACTTGTCCCACACTTTCACTGGCCCCACATGTCTGACGATACCAAAGAGTTTTGTTGCTCCTGTGTTACCTGCCAGGCCAGTGGCAAGTCAGATGGCACTACAAAGGCCCCATTAATTCCAGTTCCAGTGGATGGAGTTTCCTTTGAAAGAGTGGGGGTTGACACTGTTGGTCCCTTTCACCCTCCTACAGCATCTGGGAACAGATGCATTTTGGTGGTGGTGGACCATGTCACCAGGTATCCAGAGGCCATTCCCCTTAGGTCCAATACAGCTCCTGCAGTGGGCAAGGCCCTCCTGGGAATCTTTTCCAGGGTCTGCTTTCCTAAGGAAGTTGTATCCAACAGAGGTGCAAACGTCATGTCTGGATACCTCAAAGTAATGTGGACGAAATGTGGTGTAACCTGTAAATTCACCACTCCTTACCTTCCACAGGGAATTGGGTTAGTTGAGATTTTCAACAAAACCCTAAAAGGTATGATTATGGGACTCTCAGACAAGCTGAGGAAAAGATGGGATGTCCTATTACCTTGCCTTCTTTTTGCCTCTAGAGAGGTTCCACAGAAGGGAGTGGGATACAGTCCATTTGAACTTCTGTTTGGACATCCAGTTAGGGGTCCTCTTGCGGATGCGAAGGAGGGTTGGGAGCAACCTCTCAAACCTCCTAAAAGGACACAGTTAACTATGTACTAGGCCTCCGCTCTCGGAAGGAAGACTACATAAAGAAGGCTTCCAAAAACCTTGAGGCCAGCCAAGAGCCTCAAAAGCAGTCCAAACGGCTGTGCTGACTGTTTACCAGCCAGGACAGAAAGTTTGGGTCTTAGAGCCTGTGGCCCCAAGAGCATTCCAAGACAAGTGGAGTGGGCCCCACACAATAGTAGAGCAGAAAGGTGAGGTCACCTATTTGGTTGACCTAGGCATTCCAACAAGGGTGCTTAATGTCAACCACCTCAAACCTTACCATGACAGGGCTGACATGAGCTTGCTCATGGCTACTGATGAAGGGCAGGAACCAGAGAGTGATCTTCTCCCTGACCTTCTCTCCCACAACCCAGTTGATGGTTCTGTGGATGGGGAAGTCTTTGCAGATTGCCTCGCTGAACAACAACAGGCTGACTGCAGACAAGTTCTTAGTCAGTTTTCTGAACGCTTTGCCATGACCCTTAGTCAGACCACCTGGTGTGCCCATGATGTGGACACAAGTAATAGTCTGCATGTGAAGAGTAAAATCTACAGGCAGCCTGACCATTTGCATCAGGGCAGAAGTCCAAAATATACTGGATTGGGGGTGATTAAGCCTTCAGATAGCCCTTGGGCTAGCCCAGTTGTCATTGTGCCAAAACCTCATTCCCAGAGTGGAAAGGGAGAAATGAGGTTTTGTGTAGACTACAGAGGCCTCAGTGCAGTCACTAAGACTGATGCCCATCCAATTCCTAGGGAAGATGAGACGATTGAGGATCTGGCTTCAGCCAAGTACCTCAGCACTTTTGACCCAACAGCAGGCTATTGGCAGATCAAGCAAACTGATGCTGCCAAGCCTAAAACAGCATTTTCCACTCCTGGTGGGCATTATCACTTCACAGTGATGCCCTTTGGTCTGAAAAATGCACCTGTCACATTCCAGAGGCTGGTGAATCAAGTTCTGACAGGCCTGGACGGCTTTAGTGTAGCATATCTATATGCTATTGCTGTATTTAGCTCCACCTGGCAGAATTACCTCGTCCACCTCAGGAGTGTACTAGAGGCCTTGTAAAAGTTAGGTCTCACTATCAAAGCTACAAAATGGTTTACTTGGCCCACCTGGTAGGTGGAGGCCAAGTCCAACCTCTACAGAGCAAAATCCAAACCATCATTGATTGGGTTGCTACAACTACCCAGACCAAGGCCATAGTCTTTCTTGGCCTCACGGAGTACTACAGAAGATTTGTAAAAGGGTATGGCTCCATTGTACCCCCTTTGAATGATCTAACTTCTAAAAAGATGCTTAAAAAGATACAGTAGACCATTAGCTGTCAAGAGGCCTTTGTTGCCCTGAAAAAGGCCATTTGCTCAATTCTAAAAAATCCCAGACTATGCACAGCAATTCATTGCCCAGATTGATGCTTCTGAAATAGGAACAGGAGCAGTGCTGTCACAACAAGCAACAAATCAGAAAGTTGCAGCGGACCTGGCTCAAAACAAACAACAGTCAAGACAAACTGCACCTACACAAACTTAACAGGATATACAAATCATCTATCAAAAAAGCTAAAAAAAGATACTACTCAGACAGAATTCAAAATGCTCAATCTACAACCAAGGAATTTTATAAAATTCTCAATGAATTTCGAATAAACCTACATGCATGGAAGGAAGTCATCCCACTACTCAAGATTTCACAAACAAATTGGCAACTCACTACACAACCAAGGCAGACACATTGGACTCCTATTTAAAACAGAAGAAAACCATCAGCACCAACCCCTTTCCTAAAATACCCTTTAAGAATAAACCAACCCAACCTCTACAGTCCTTCAAACAAATATCCCAGGATGAATTTACGGATTCGGTCAAAGCAAGCAGACCTTCTGGTTTCCCTTCTGACCCTTGCCCACCACAAATCTTCAAGAACATTCTTCTATCTACTTCTGCTGCCACACCTGTAAGAAGAATCACCAACAACTCTTTAACTTCAGGAACATTTCCTGCAGACCGGAAAAAGGCATACATACAACCTTTATTAAAGAAAACAAACCTAGACCCGCAAGACCCCAACAACTACAGACCAATCACAAATGGACCGTTCCTGGGCAAATTGATAGAAAGAGCAGCATTCGCCCAGATGTCACAATTCATTGAAGACAATTCTATACTTTCAGACTTCCAAACTGGATTCCGCCCAGGAAGAAGCACTGAATTGGCACTCATAGCAATCCGGCATGATCTTAAAAACACAGTCGACCGAAATGGAGTTGCTGCACTACTTCTCTTGGACCTCTCAGCTGCCTTTGATACAGTTGACTATGACACCCTAATTCAAAGACTCCACGAAGCCGGCATACAAGGGATTGCTCTCAACTGGATTACTTCCTATCTTCAAAAAAGATCTAATATCATCCACTCGCCCCCCTTCTCGTCTAAACCCTACCTCACAAAAGCAGGGGTCCCCCAAGGGTCAATCATCTCACCTTTGCTTTTCAACATCTACATGATATCTTTACCAGAACTGATCAATGATTTCCATCTCACATGCTATAACTATGCAGAGGACACACAAATACTACTTAAATTAGAATGCCCCAAAAACATTGAAAACTCACAAATCTTCAGTTGCCTCAGAGCCGTTGACCAGTGGATGACCTGGAGCCATCTCAAACTAAATACCTCCAAAACAGAAATACTCATATGTGGTGACTGGAAAAATTATGACCCTCTGTGCGTCTGGCCTGACGATCTCTGACCACCTCCTCAATTATCCAAGGAAGTTAAAAACCTAGGAATCACCATGGATTCCAAGTGAACTATGAATGCCCAAGTGGACAAATTAGCACGAACAAAGACTTTACGACGCATCTTCCCCCACCTCGGATTTCCACACAAGGTGCAAGCTACTATCTCGCTTGTACTATCCAAACTGGATTATGCCAATGGCCTCTACCATGGATCATCTCTATCTGTTATGAAAAAACTACAACATATCCAGAATTCCGCAGCCAGGCTACTATTACATGTAAAGCCGCAAGTCCACATCTCCCCTACCTTGAGAGCACTACACTGGTTACCCGTTGGTAGAAGATGCACTTTCAAGCTGCTTTGTATCACCCACAAAGCTATACATGGAACAGGACCGCTTTTTATCAGAAAGAAAATTACCAAATACATCCAACAAAGAAACCTCCATTCAAGATTGGCACCCCGCCTTAGAACACCACCATACAAGAAAGACTATAGGTGGTACATCCTTCTCCGTCCAAGCAGCCAAACTATGGAATTCATTACCCCCAACCATAAGAGCCACAGATAACTTTCTTGTCTTCAGAAAACTACTCAAGAGTTGGCTTTTTCCTTCATAACCACCATATTCAAACAACTATGAATTGTATATGGCTATGTTGCTAAATATTTTTTCAGATTATGTGTATATTTCTATTTATTTATAGTTTCTTTCGAAAATATGTATCGCTACTATGTCATAACAATAAAATACACACACACTCTTGAAACCTGTTTGACTAAGTATTTTTTCCCCATGGTTCTAATTATGTATTGTATGTGCATATGTGTGTGTATTCATGTGTGAGTGTGTGTGTGTATATACATATATTTGTATGTATGTGTATATGTTGTTACTGTGCTTGGCATGTTCGTGGATCATTGCATGGCTCCTGGGTGGGTTGTCTTCTTACTTATCTACTCATCATCATATGTCATGTCTCTATCAAACTATCCATATTCTCACTCCGACTCATCCCAAATCCCTTCTACTACTTTAATCTCCTAAATAACTCTGCCTAAGCTCTTCCCTCCGCTTCCACATCTAACTCACCAAACCTCACTCTACTACTGTTACCTCCCACACAACCCTACTAAATTCTCCCACATTTATCTCGCCCTGCTACTATGACCTCCCTAACCCTTCCACATACTCTTCCCGCCTCCACCCCCCTTTACTCACCCCAAGCCTTTGGGTTGAGTAAGGATTAGTTACTTACCTGTAAATCCTAGTTCTCTTCCAGGGGTATCCTCATCAAAGTCATAAACATTGAATATTCCCGCCCCCGTGCGGGGACCCCGGAGCATATATATATAAAATACATACATATTATCATGTGTAAAACAGCAATGCAGGCTATAATCATAAATAGGCTAAAATGCTTTATTTCTATGCAAGTTTTTTTTTTTTTTTTTTTATATTATAAAATCACAATAGATCATAAATATCTACCTAAGCCTCAAAAACTGGACTTAGGGAAGTAAACAGCAGTAAATATCAGAGAAAAATAGAAAAAAACACATTGAAAAACAATGAAGCATTCTTAGCCAATAGGCTGCATGCAGGTTAACACAGGAGAACCATAAAAACTTTGGCACCGTGCCTTTAAGACCCTGAGCACCTCCAGTATCCCACCATGCCTCAGGGGTGAAGGGAAGGTGACAGTTGGTTCACAGTTAGGTCAGTACTTTTTTACGGTGACAATCTGTGTAACTGATCAGAAAGATAATCTGTCCTGCACTTCTAGGAGACTTGAGTCCGGGGAGGAGGGTGGGTTGTTTATGACTTTGATGAGGATACCCCTGGAAGAGAACTAGGATTTACAGGTAAGTAACTAATCCTTCTCTTCCAGGGGATCCTCATCAATAGTCATAAACATTGAATAGATTAGCAAGCCCATCCCTAAACTCTGCGGACTGTCTGAAAGAAGTGCAGGAAAGAATATATATTCATGCAAATAGATTTCTAAGAGAGGCCTGCCCCACCTGGGCATCCGCTCTTGCATCCGAGTCTAAACAGTAATGCTTAGTAAAAGGTATGCACAGACTTCCATGTAGCAGCCTTACAAATCTCGGAAATTGGTACATTGTTAAGGAGGGCAGCAGTAGCCGCTTTTCCCCTTGTGGAATGCGCTTTTGGCCTAGCCAGTAATCGCTTATTAGCCAGTTGGTAAGAGTTAACAATACAAGACACAATCCATCTTGATATCGTTCGTTTAGACGCTGCCTCTCCTGTTCTTAAATGACCATAATTTAGAAACAAATGGTTAGAATGTCTAATCGGTTTTGTTTTGTCCAAATGGAATTTCAGCACTCTTTTCAAGTCTAAAGAATGCAATGCTTTCTCAGCCGGAGTCTCCGGATTGGGAAAGAAAGTCGGTAAAGATATAGTCTGATTGATATGGAATTCTGACACCACCTTCGGAAGGAAAGATGGGTGAGTTCGCAGAGCCACTCTATTATCGTGAAAAACCGTGTACGGTTCTCTGCAAGACAGAGCCTGAATTTCGCTGACCCTCCTCGCTGAAGTAATGGCCACCAAAAAAGCCGTCTTCCACGTAAGGTGCTGTAAAGAGGCCTTGTGGATAGGTTCAAAGGGAGGGCCCATAAGCTTTGACAGGACTACATTCAGTTCCCATGGAGGAGAAGGTCTCCGAATGGGAGGAAAAACCTTTTTCAAGCCTTCTAAAAAATCCTTGACTACAGGTATCGTAAAGAAGGATTCCTGAGAAGGCGACTTACGATACGCTGTAATTGCAGAGAAATGAACCTTAATAGAAGATACCTGCAGACCAGACTTCGCCAGATGAAGCAAATAGGACAGAATGACGTCCTCCTGAGCTCGTATGGGATTTATACCTTGTTGAGAGCACCAGATGTAAAATCTCTTCCACTTAAAAGCGTAAGAACGCCGCGTGGAAGGTCGTTTCGACTCTTTCAAGATGTTCATGCACTCCTGTGAGAGCCCTAGGTGCCCATACTGTAGGAATTCAGGAGCCATGCTGTCAAGCTCAGAGAGGGAAGGTTGGGATGTAGGATTCTGCCTTCCATTCTGCTCAGGAGATCCGGTCTGCACGGCAACCTCCTGTGAGGTTTTTCCGATAAGTTGTGTAGGTCCGTGTACCAGAATTGGCGGGGCCATTGTGGCGCTATCAGAATCATTCTGGTTCTGGAGTTGTAAAATTTGTTGATTACTGCCGGTATGAGGGGAATCGGTGGAAAGGCGTAGAGAAATGTCCCTGACCAGTCGATCAACAGGGCATTCCCTTGAGATCCCGGACGGCAGAACCTGGATGCGAAGTCTGGGCATTTCTTGTTTGTTTCGTCTGCAAAAAGATCCAACTGGGGTCGACCCCATTGACCGAAGATGTCCTCGACGACTTCGTCGTGTAGGACCCAGTCGTGCGCGTCTTCTAGATGTCTGCTCAGGAAATCTGCCTCTACGTTTTGCTGACCTGGCAGGTGTACCGCTGTGATAGACATTCCCCTGGCCAGGAGCCAATGCCATATCGTTTGGGATTCTCGAGACAGAGGTAGTGATCTTGTTCCCCCCTGTTTGTTCAGATAATACATTGTGGTTGTATTGTCTGTCTGAATTAGGAGAGATTTCCCCTGAACCAATGGAGAGAAAGATTTGAGAGCCAGATGGACTGCTCTGAGCTCCAGTAGATTTATGTGATAGTTCTTTTCCTTGTCGGACCACAAACCCTGAGCTTGGAAGGAACCCAGATGAGCACCCCAACCCTGAAGAGACGCATCCGTTACCAGAGTGTCGGCTGGAATTGTCTGGTGAAACGGAGAACCTATCGACAGGTGAGGTCTGTGCATCCACCATTGTAGTGATTGAAAAGCCACTGCTGGTAGTCGAACTCTGTCCTCCCAGTGACCAGTCTTTTGGCTCCAATTGTTCTCTAATGCCTCCTGAAGGGGCCTCATGCGTAGCCTGGCATTCGGGACAATGAAGATGCATGAAGCCATGGAGCCCAGAAGAGATGTCACCTGACGAGCAGTAGGTGCATCGGCTGTTAATAGTTGTTGACACTTCCTGTGGATTGATAAAAGTCGTTCCTCCAAAGGATACACTCTTTGGAGCTCTGTGTTTAGTACCGCTCCCAGGTAGTGGAGGTTTTGTGTTGGAATCAAGGTTGACTTGTTGTGGTTGATTTGAAGACCTAGAGACTCGAAAGTTCTTAGTACGATGTCTCGATGTTTTCTCGCCTGATCCGGAGAGGAGGCCTTCACTAGCCAGTCGTCCAGGTAGGGGTAGACAAATATTTTTTGTCTTCGAAGATGTGCCGCTACCACTGCTACACATTTTGAAAAGACTCGGGGTGCAGACTTCAGGCCGAATGGAAGGACTCTGAATTGGTAGTGCTGTGACGCTATCTGGAAACGTAAAAATTTCCGATGTTTGGATGCTATTGGGATGTGAAAATATGCATCCTGTAGGTCGATGGAGCACATCCAGTCTCCCTGATGCAGTTGCGGGACAATCTGGTGAAGGGCTAGCATCCTGAACTTCTGTTTCCTTATGTACTTGTTCAGGAGCCGTAAGTCCAGAATTGGCCTGAAGAGGCCCTGTTGACCTTTTTTCGCCACCAGAAAGTAACGGGAGTACACCCCTTTTCCTTTTTTTGTAGGAGTGCGAGAACTTCCTTGCGTAGCAGGCTGAGATGAGAAGGAAAACCTCTTGCTGGCGGCAAGTGTGGAGGAGGTTTTTTGAAAAGGAGAGAATAGCCATGTTCGACAATATTGAGCACCCATTTGTCTTTTGTGATGGAGTGCCACTCGTGAAGATGATGCATAACACTTCCCCCCACCGGAGTGGTGCACAGTGTTGAGGGAAGCAATGCCTCATTGCTTTGTTGGTGTCTTTGCTGTAGACTGTTGAGGTCTACTTGACCCTCGGTCTCTTGTGGATCTGCGTGCCTGAAACAGGGGACGTCCCTGTCGTTGTTGTGGCCTTTGAGACCAGTGAGGGGTTTGAACCCTCTGCTGGAATGGTCGTCTGTCGTACGGCCTGTACCTCCGCCTGAAGTCTTTCTTACGTTCCAGGCCCACTGCCCTCATCGTGTCCACTTCCGTTTTCATTCGGGCCATCTCTTCATCCGCGTGGGTACCGAACAACGAATTGCCGCTGAATGGGAGCTTTAAAATGCGTTGCTGTGCTTCCTGTTTCAGACCCGTGAGCCGTAGCCAGGAAGACCTCCTAGCGCAGATTCCGTGCGCATACCCATGCGCAGCCAAATCCGCCCCGTCCGCCGCCGCGCTGATGACCTGGTTAGATACTAGGCCCCCTTCCTGCAAGATTTCCTGGAAGTCCTGTCTATCTTCCCTGGGCAACTTTTCTGTAAATCTGTGGAGTGAGTCCCACAGAGAGCGGTCATATCTGCCCAGAAGTGCTGAGGCGCTGGAGACCTTCATAGCAGATGCCGCCGTACCGCACATCTTTCTCCCCAGGGAGTCTAGGTGTCTGCTCTCCTTATCCGGGGGGACTGTGGAAGATGATGCCACAGAGTGTGTTTTTCTGGCTGCGGCTAAGATCACAGAGTCCGGTGGCGGATCCTTCCGCAGGAATAAAGGATCTTGCTCCGGAGCTTTGTATTTCTTTTGAATCCTAGCCGGGGCAGACTTGAGAGTGGCTGGAGACAGAAAAGTGTCCATAGTAGGTTGCAGCAAACCCGGTACTAGTGGCAGCAGTTTTCTCGAGACTGATCTGTGTTGTAGGGTCTCAAAGATAACTGAGGATGAGGTGGCCGGTTCCGGTACCTCAATATTTAACTTCTGCGCTCCCCTTAGAAGAACCTCATTAAAAGTGGTGATATCATCCACCGGGGAAATCCTAGCAGGTGGAGAATCTGTCAGTGTGGGGGAGTAGCGCCCAACAGACGATCCTGAAGAAGACCAAGAAGGTGATCTTCTGCGTGGTGTTCGCGACCTGGTTCTCCTTCGGGAACGGGACCTGCTCCGAGAGGCTGTAGCAGAGTGTGCAGGTCTTGTGGTCGGCTGACGAGAAGCAGAACGAGCCCGTCCTGCTCTAGCTGTAGGCAATGGCGTTCTCGGTAATGAGGCAGTAGGAGAATACATCCTAGAGTATTGGGAATCCGGGGATGCTGCTGGTCTATTCAGGCTCTCTAACCATCTGGGTGATAGAGTGATGGGAGAAACATGCCCCGATGAGCCCGCTCTGGAATGGGATGATGCACTCCTTATAGAGACCACCGGTGAGGGAGCTTTGTCCGCTGGTTCTACTGCCTGTGACACAGCTGAAGGTTGTGTCGACGTCGATTGCTCGACGTCGAAGGTTGCGCTGGCTGGTCTGTTCTCGACGTCGAAGGTCTTGACGTCGAAGGCCTTGACGTTGAATGCCTTGACGCCGATCGCCGATCGCGGGACCTGGACCTACTCGCCGTCGTGTGCCTCGACGTTGAGTGGCGAGTGGTCGACGGCGGATGTTCATGCCGTCGTGGTGTTTTTGGTGTCGTGTCCTTCGACGCCAAGGGGTGAGACGTTCTCGACGGCGAACGGGAGCGCCGGAGATGACTCGACGCCGAACGGCGGCCTGCCGTCGACGGAGATGTACCCCTGTGTCCATGCTTCGACGCTTTGTCCTTCGACGTCGGTCTGGTCACCGTCGACGGCGATCTATGCCGGTGAGACGGTGGTGCCGATGACGTCGATGGAGAACAAACAGGCACAATCCTACCTGTCGACGTCGATCGGGCCATTCCTTCTGTTGTAGGTCTGGGAAGTGAAGAGGATGTTGACTTTTTCCTCTCCTGAAGCCCATGTAGCCTGATCTTCTCTCTGTCTTTGAGAGTCCTCCTTGACATGTTCTTACAATACTTGCAGGTGTCAGGACAGTGACTCTGTGGCAGGCAGACAATACACAGAGAGTGTGGGTCTGACTGGGCTTTCTTCTTCCCACAAGAAGGACATTTTACAAAAAGAGATGGCATTTTCTGTCAAAAAGACTTCCAAACTCAGACAAAAGATGTTATCTGTCGAGTAAACAGGAAAAATACTATTTTTTAAGGATTTTTCTGAAGAAAAACTCAGAAAAACTGAGAGCTCAATGCTCCAGGATCCTCTCAGAAGAAGCCGGAAAAAAGAACTGACCTAACTGTGAACCAACTGTCACCTTCCCTTCACCCCTGAGGCATGGTGGGATACTGGAGGTGCTCAGGGTCTTAAAGGCACGGTGCCAAAGTTTTTATGGTTCTCCTGTGTTAACCTGCATGCAGCCTATTGGCTAAGAATGCTTCATTGTTTTTCAATGTGTTTTTTTCTATTTTTCTCTGATATTTACTGCTGTTTACTTCCCTAAGTCCAGTTTTTGAGGCTTAGGTAGATATTTATGATCTATTGTGATTTTATAATATAAAATTTTTTTTAAAAAAACTTGCATAGAAATAAAGCATTTTAGCCTATTTATGATTATAGCCTGCATTGCTGTTTTACACATGATAATATGTATGTATTTTATATATATATGCTCCGGGGTCCCCGCACGGGGGCGGGAATATTCAATGTTTATGACTATTGATGAGGATCCCCTGGAAGAGAAATGAAGGATATACTCCCAATTAACACTTCTGGATTTCTTTCCTCCTCCACCCCTCCATTACTCCAGTCAATCTTACTAACAAACTCTCATATCTGCGGCTCAAATTAACTCATAATAATACTAAAACTGTACTCCTTATTAAATTATACTAATCCATCACTAATTCTTGTTGGGTACCGGAGTAGCGTGCTACTCATCGAAAAAGCGTTTTCGACACCTCGTCAGGCGTAGTAAACACCTATATAAATACGATTACAATACAATACAATACAACTAAATGAAGAGGGCCAGGATCAATCTGTGGCTTTTATCAGCAGACGATTGACCCCCAGAAAAGAGCGTTGGTCAGCCATTGAGAGGGAGGCCTTTGCTGTGGTCTGGGCCTGGAAGAAATTGAGGCCATAACTGCTTGGCTTTCACTTCATTGTTCAAACAGACCACACGCTGTAGAAGGCTGGCCCTTTAAGCAGTGTGCAAAGCTAGGCACACTGTGCAGGGGGTCTAGGCAAACATGTTGGTTTACAGGGTAAAAACTAGATCACCTAATGCTCTAATAGTTATAGTAGCTTGGTCGAGCAGTTAGGCTAATCTTGGAGAAGTGCAAAGCATGTGTTATACTCACAGCATCAATCATGCAACTCACACATTCCAAGGTAGAACTCGAGACCAATTTATAAAAATGATTCAGATTTGTATGTGATTTTTAAGACCAAGATCATCAATATTGGTTAAGTACTTTTCGAGATATGAATTTTTGAAGTTTAATAAAAATAGTGTTTTTGTGCGTAATTACACACCATAGGAATCAATGGAGGATTACCTTTAAAAATACATAGAAAAAAAAAAAAAACACACAGTAGGTGCACCAAGTTTTTCTTTTGCAGATTTGTTGCGGTCGTCGGTGGGCACACTGTGCCAACTAGAGAAGTTAGGGTGGCTCCCGGTTCCGGTGATAGGAAAAGGCCTCTGAAGCTGGTGCAGGGCCACTGAGGGCCACTTGGAAAATCACTGAACAGGTACGTTTAAAGGTGAATCCTGGGGGTCTCCTGGGAGTGTCGAGGTCAGAAAGGTGGGGGTACTTTAGGGCACAGCTGGTTCTTTGGTGCAGGGCACAGGGCGGACAGGTACAGAGCGAATCGGTGGTAAGGAGATGTGCGCAAGGATGCCCTCAGAAGCAGGAGGTAGGTCCGTTCAAGGGTCGTTTGCAGGACAACGGGGCACTCTGGTGGCAGGTCCAGGTTGTTTCCGATGTCCGTCGACTGGGGCTTCCTCCTGTTTTTTTTTTTTTCAGTCCTAGGTGGACTGTTTTTTCTGGTGTCCGAAGTCAGGTGACCAATACCTGGGGTATTTGTATGATTCAGCCGCTAGAGGGCACAGCGCTACCAAACTTGGCACATCGACAGAGTTTGTCCTTGTGGTCGTTGGTGTAAAGTTTGGTTAAGCTGCGGCATCCGGTTCTGGAGTTAGTGTCCAGTCAGTGAAGTGGACCTCACTGGCTTGTTGGTTGCTTGTGGATTTAGAGTGGTACCTCCACTCTGGGGGAGTTCTCTGTCGATTTGCAAAGCCTGGAGGTCCTCTGGGCTACTTTAGAGTTTGTCCAGTTGTCCAGCAGCTCCTCATTGGTGATTGTCAGGTCCTGGGTGCAGCAGGCAGGGTTTGGCGCCTTTTCTTTGATGCGGGAGGTCCATAGTTCTCGTGACATGGATCTTCTTGGTGTTGGCCTTCATCTATCTGTAAAATCTGATTTCTTGGTCTAGGGATGCCCACTAAATACTGTATTTGGTGGGTGTTTTAGGGGGAACCTGATAGTGACCAATGGGTCATCTACATTAGAGTGGCTATACCCCCTAAGTGACCACTTCCTGTGGGCAGAGGTCACTTCCCTACACCTTATTGGCTATTTTCCTTCCATCCAAGATGGAGGAAAAAGAAACAGAGAGTCCACCTTGCATGCAACACTTTAGGGGTAGTGCATGCAAAGTAGGACCACTCCCCTTGTCCTTTAAGTTTTCTGCTGTTGCTCCCGCCAAAAGTGGGGGTTTGCAATTGGGGCAGGCTTGGAGGTCGAGTTTCAAAGGCGGTAAGCCCTTTGAAGCTCACCAACAGGCCAGTGCACATTCCTGAGAGAGGGGGGTGTCAGCACCTCCACCCACGAAAGGCTTTGTTCTATGTCCCAGAGACCCTCACCGCAGGGTTGCAGATTTGTGTCTGGAGGTGGCAGGCTGGATGTGACTGGCCAGCAACCATGCCAGGGTAGTAAGCTTTTGCAGGAGACACCTCTAAGGTGACTGCGGGTACATTTGGTGATAAATCCAATATTGGTACCAGTCTGGATTTATCATTCTGAATTGTTTGATACCAAACAAACCAGGGTTCAGAGTGGCCTTCGTGTAGCTGTGAAACTCGTATTGACCAGTGTAGGAAAGTGCAATTCTTGGCATGGTTACCCTCCCCCACACACTTTTTGCCTAGTGTTGATGCCAACTTTGAAAGAGTGCTGGGTCCCTACTAACCAAATAGCTGCTCTGTTCACTCACTATGTCTCAGGTTTGGCAAGGACACAGTAGGGGCATATTGCTCATGCAGCTATGCCCTCTCATGCAGTATAGTGCACCCTACCTTAGGGCTGAAAGGCCTGCCAGAGGTGTGCCTTATCCACAGTGCATGCAGAGTATAGGGGACAGAGCACAAAGACAGTGTGCCATGTCGAGGTTGTGTGTTAGGTTTGCATCAGCACACTCAGCCTGCAATGGCAGTGATGGGCGCACCTGAATGCAGGACCCTAGAGGGTGGCACAGCCAGTGCTGTTGCCCTTAGGGGCTACCCTTAGTGCCTCCTGCCCTGGGAACCGAAGTACCATTTACTAGGGACTTCTGGGGGAAGCTAATTGTGCCAATGCATCACAACAGTTTTTAGGGAAAGAGCTCTGACCCAGGGAACCTGGTTAGCAGGGATCCTGGACACTAACAACTTCTAGGCAACATCCCATATCAGGCAAAAAGGGGGGGCTAACCATGTCAAAAAGAGGCCTTTTCTCACACACGCCTCTCCTCCGGCTTAAACAAATGAAAGGCGAGAACCTTAAACTTTTGAGGTGGTCCAATTCCCTACAGGAGATGGACTTTTCAGAGGAACATAGACCTGGGAGTAACAATGCCAATACAGATGGTCTCTCCAGATATTTCCACTTAGATAATCTAAACTCAACTGGGCAAGGTTAGTCTCATTAGCTTTCGTTTGGTAGGGGGTTATTTAGGAAAGTGCCATCTTTGTGGCATAGCTACCTCCACTTTGTGCGTAATGTCAGTGTTTTTAGATTGTAGTTCACTGAGATCCTGCTAATCCGAACGCCGATGTATGTGCTCTCTCCTCTAAATTTGGTTGCTGGTACACTTTTTACAACCACAATTGGCATACTGGTGCACCTATGTAAGTCCCTAGTATACGGTACTAGGGTACCCAGGGCATTGGTACACCAAGGGTCCCCCCCCATGGGCTGCAGCATGTATTGTGCCACCCGTAAAGGCCCACACAAACTGTCATTGCAGCCTGTGTGAAATGGTGCATGCACCCTTTCACCACATATATAAGTCTTGCCTTATATCCTGGTCACTGCACTTAGACACTTTCAGTCACCCCTCCTTCAGCCCAAGGGCAGGGTGCATGTCCCTATTTGTGAGGATAACCCTGCATGAGGAGGGCGCCCCTACAGATCCCAGGCCAATTCCTGGACTCTAAGTGCGGGGAAGCTATCTTAAGGTATGTAGTGGACACTGGCGAACTCAAGTGGTCCAACTACACAATGGCTTCTCCGAACCTAGGCATGTTTAGTATCAAACATGGTGTAATCATGAAACTACACTGATTCCAGTGTTAGTTGCATGATATCATGTACTCTGTGGGTTCCTTAGAGGATCCCCTAGATCTGCCTGTGCAGCCTTACAGGGCCCAGCTGCCAGCCTACGCTGATGCTGATGCTGAACCCAAACACTGTTCTGCCCTCCTGCTGGTGAGCCTGGCTCAGACCGGAGAGGCAGAACAAAGGATTTCCTGCAAGGTAGAGGTGTAACCACCTTCCCCTGTGTATGAGGTGTCTAAAGGCTGGGGTGGGGTGGCCTCCGAGTGTCACCAGACTGCTTTGAAGGGCACATTTTGTTTAGGAACCCACAGATCCCACTCTGGTGTGAAACTGAACAAAGGATAGGGGAGTGACCACATCCCTGTGCAGCTCCTCCCCTATGGAGGTGCACAGAGGCCCCTGGAAGCATTTGACTGGTTAGGGCAGGTAGATGACATTCCTGACCTCTGATACGTGGGTCACGTCAGAGTGTGACCAACCCCCTTCCAGGTATACTTAAGGGCTCCCCTGTGGGTGGATCCTCAGATTGGTCGAGCAAGACTCTACAAGGAACTCTCTGCAAGAAGTTTTCTGCTCCTGGCCCCTGGAACTGCTGATGGTCTGTTTTAGAACAGAAACACGTCTGCTTCTGGTGGGAAGGCTCCCATTGCAAATTGTTTCTCCGGATTATGCAAGAATTCTACAATATCCAAGTCTGTGCATCCTCCAAGGTCAAAAGGACTGTTTGCACCTGGCAGAACAAAGTAATCTCCTTTGGAGTGAAGGAGTCACTCCCCTGCATCTGCAGGCACCTCAAGACAAGGTCGACTGGCTGGTGGGGTCTGCTGTTCCACAAACATCGAAAAGCTATGCTTCACAGGTGGTGAGTCTGTGGCTTCCTATGGGTCCTGTCTGAATTCTGACCAACTTGGGAGATTGTGAGCCCCTGCTTCTGCCACTGGACTGGAACCCCTCTGCACCACAAAGGTTGCACTTGCAAAGGTTTGTTGACTCTTCCTCCAGGAGATCTTCAGGTGCCAGGAAGCCCAGGCCTTCAGTACTGTACAATTTGAACATCAGCCACTGTCCTGCAACTCCTACAATGTGAGACTTCTGTTTTGTTGTTCTGGTGAGGCCTCCTTGGGACTCTCTATGTCAATCGCCTGTGGGTCACTCGTGGGGGTTCCAACAACATCTGCTGGCCTTGCTGCATGCTGAGGGTCTGCCCTGACTCCCCTTCAAGGGTAGAGTCTCCTGGAACTTGCTATTCCCCAAAACTCTACAAATACCTCTTCAGCTCCTGTTTATATTTGCCAGTACTTTTTCGTGACCTGGCTGATCAAAGGCCTTCCTGCAATCTGGTGGCAGTCAAGGGATAGCTCGTAGGCAACTCCTGGGATCTTCTGCAGCTCCTGGACCCCGCAGCTGGACTTCTTCCTCCACACACTTGCAGGAACCTCACCTCTAGGAGGGTGGGCAATGCGACCTGCACCAACTGGGCACCCCCAAGGGCGCTGGACTCTGTCTCCTTCCTTTTCAGGTCCTCCATGTTGGGAATCAGTCACTGCGTTCCACCGGCCTGGTCCGCGGCTTGTGACAGCAGATGGGCAATCCGAGGCATCCACTGACTTCAGAGAGAGTCCCTTCTCCCCTCTGCATCCGGGACCTCTGGTGTAAGAACTCCTGTCTTCTGGGTATCCACCCGTGGGGGCTCTCTCCAACCTTACCCTTGTGTGTTGGTTTCCTAGGGGTCCACTGGGAAGGGTCCTGAATCAAACGAAATCCAATCACTTCTCCGTCTGCTAAGTCTATGGAATGACTGGGTGGGTAACTACCTTGCACCAGGTCGCTGGGGACACTTACCATACTTACCTCTGGGGTTTAATCTACCCTCAGCCTCTAGCTAACTACCACTCTTACCTTGGTAGGGCTCACTAATTAACATTCCACTTACTTAGTATATGGTTTAGCCCTCTCATAGGGCCATCTGTATTTTATGCTATTTCTGTTGGTTATTTTGAGTATATATTGTGTGTAGTTATCTCCAAAGGGAGATATGCCCATGCTAGTCTAATAGTAGTGCTGTAATACAGTATCCCTTATTTTTGCATCACTTGTGTGGTTCTTTTTTATGAGTGAATTACTGTGTGCCTACTGTGGTATTGCAAGTGCTTTACATTCTTCCTGGATAAGCGTCAGCTGGTCGCCTCAGCAACTCCTAGAGAGCTTCTGCTATCTGGAAATCTATTCACTATCACTAAGGGTTGCCTGGCCTCAGTATAGGGTGCCATATCATAGGCATACACCATAAACTGAGCCAGACTCCTACAAGCCCGAAACTACACTGTCTTGAACATATCCACTGAATGGGAGTGTCTGAGAGGGAGTCAGGTGTGACTTTGGCACGTTGATAGTAAACCCCAGCGAATGCAGGGTTTGCGCCATAGTCTGAAGGTGGGACATCCTGGGGCGAGTTCGCCTTCAGTACCCAGAAGTCAAGTTATGGCAGGACTGAAACTCCTGACCTGCGCAGATGAGCCGCGACCACAGCCATCACCTTGATGAACACCTGAGGGGAGCTGATAAGGCTGAAGAGGAGCACGGTACACTGAAAGTGATCGTGACCTACTGTGAAGGCAAGTAACTTCTGCGGGCAGGCAGGACGGGGATATAAAAGTAAATGTCCTGCAAGTCCAAAGCTAACATCCAGTATCCTGGGTCCAGGGCAGATAAAACCTGAGCCAGAGCGAGCATTCTGAACTTCTTCAATGAAGAGATTGAGAGACTGAAGGCCCAGGAAAGGGCAATTGGGCAACAGAAAGCAGAGGGAATAACAGTCACAACCTACTTCTGGCACAGGGACCCTCTCTCTGGCTCCTGTGGTAGTGAGCCGTGACCACCTTGCAGAGAAATGCCAGGTGATCCTCAATCATCCAATCGTAAGATGGTGGCATGGATGGAGAGATAGTCATGAAGGGGAAGGAGTAGCCCCTCTGGACTATTTGCAAAACCCACCTGTCCAACACGATCGACTGCCAGTGGGGCAGGTGATGGCAAAGCCTGCCTCCAACGCGCCCCGATGGAGAAGCATCGAACAAGGAAGGTTTGGAGATCGCTGCAGAAGGAGGCAGTGGACTGGCCAGACCACTGGCTTCCTGATACACAAGGATTGTGGATCTCACATACTTGGCCATGCAGAGACTGGGCAGCATGTGTGGCACGGTGGCTGGAGGGGAATGGATGTGATGGGACGCCCATTTGGTGGCCATGAAAGGGTGAAAAACAGACTGAGGAGGGTGAGGGGCAGCTGCAAGGCCGAAGGACCTGGCCATAGCACGGGAATCCTTGAGGCGCACGAGTGCCAAGTCTGCTTTGTCTCTGAAGAGATAGGTGCCATTAAAAGGTATGTCTATAAGGGTGGATTGGTCATCCCCCGAAAAGCTAGACGTCCTCAACCAGGTGTGGCGCCTCAAGGCCACACTTGATACAATGGCTCTGCCCACTGAGTTGGTCGTGTCCAGCCCACATCTGATTGTGAACTTCACTGCGTCTCTCCCATCAGCAACAGCTTGGGAGAGAATGGCCCAGGGCCTCCTCCGGGATCTGTGGAGGCACTTGCGCAACCATGTCCCATAAAGTATGGGTACAACGGCCCAAAAGGCATGCGGTGTTCAGAGACTGCAAAGCCAGGCTGGACGAAGAGAACATTTTCTTCCCAAATTGGCCCAGCTCTTGGATTCCTTACTCTGGGGTGCAGAAGAGAACGTGCCCTGTGACATAGAGGCTTGGATAACCAAGCTCTCAGGCGTGGGGTGTTGCGTCAGGATCACTGGGTCATTAGGAGCAGGTCAATGGCAGCAGGCAATTGTCCTGTTCACAGGAGCCCCCCTGTGCTGGGTTTGGACCAGGTCCTCAGCAGGACATCAGTGAGGGCTTCATTAAAGGGAAAAAGGGGCTCAGAGGAGGAAGGATAAGTTACTTACCTGTAAATCCTAGTTCTCTTCCAGGGGTATCCTCATCAAAGTCATAAACATTGAATATTCCCGCCCTTGTGCGGGGACCCCGGAGCATATATAAAATATATACACATTATACATGTGTAACCAACAGTCATGCAGGCTATCATGTTAAAAACAGGCTAAAATGCTTTATTTCTATGAAGTTTTTTTTTTTTTTTTTTAAATACTACAATAGAGCATAAATAAGTAGCCAAGCTCCTAAAACTAGGCTTGGGGAAGTAAGCAGTAGCAAACTCTAGTGAAAAAATAGAGAAAACTGCATTGAAAAACAATGAAGCATTCTTAGCCAATAGGCTGCATGTAGGTTAACACAGGAGAACCATAAAAACTTTGGCACTGTGCCTTTAAGACCCTGAGCACCTCCAGTATCCCACCATGCCTCAGGGGTGAAGGAAAGGTGACAGTTGGTTCACAGTTAGGTCAGTTCTTTTTACGGTGACAATTTGTATAATTGAATCAAAATACTGTCTGTCCTGCACTTCCAGTAGACGTGTGTCCGGGGAGGAGGGTGGGTTGTTTATGACTTTGATGAGGATACCCCTGGAAGAGAACTAGGATTTACAGGTAAGTAACTTATCCTTCTCTTCCAGGGGATCCTCATCAATAGTCATAAACATTGAATAGATTAGCAAGCCCATCCCTAAACCCAGCGGACTGTCCGATAGAAGTGCAGGAATAGACATGTCTTACGCAAATAAATTCCTTAGAGAGGCCTGCCCCACTTGGGCATCCGCTCTTGCATCTGAGTCTAAACAATAATGTCTTGTAAAAGTATGGACAGACTTCCATGTAGCAGCCTTACAAATCTCAGATATAGGAACATTGTTAAGGAGAGCAGCAGTAGCCGCTTTTCCCCTTGTGGAATGCGCTCTAGGCCGCGCTATCAATTGTCTATTAGCTAGCTGGTAAGTATTAACAATACAAGAGACTATCCATCTTGATATTGTTCGCTTAGATGCTGCTTCTCCTGTCCTTAAATGACCATAGTTCACAAACAAGCGGTTAGAGTGTCTAATTGATTTTGTCTTGTCCAGATAAAATTTCAGCACTCTTTTCAAGTCTAATGAGTGCAATGCTTTCTCAGCCGGAGTTTCCGGATTGGGAAAGAACGTCGGTAAAGTTATGGTCTGATTAATATGGAATTCTGACACCACCTTCGGAAGGAAAGATGGGTGAGTTCGTAGAACTACTCTATTGTCATGAAAAACCGTGTACGGTTCTTTTGCAGACAAGGCCTGGATCTCACTGACCCTCCTCGCTGAAGTAATGGCCACCAGAAAAGCCGTTTTCCACGTAAGGTGTTGTAAGGAGGCCTTATGGATAGGCTCGAAAGGAGGGCCCATAAGTTTTGCTAGGACTATGTTCAGTTCCCACGGAGGAGAAGGCCTCCGAATTGGCGGAAAAACTTTCTTCAAACCTTCTAAGAAATCCTTGACTACAGGTTTCGTAAAGAAGGATTCCTGAGAAGGTGACTTGCGATAGGCAGTAATAGCAGACAAATGTACCTTAATAGATGATACCTGCAGACCGGATTTCGCTAGGTGAAGCAAATAGGACAGTATGACGTCCTCCTGCGCCCGTATGGGATTATGGCCTTGCTGACAGCACCATATGTAGAATCTCTTCCACTTAAAAGCGTAGGAACGCCGCGTGGAAGGCCGTTTGGACTCTTTCAAGATGTTCATGCACTCCTGCGAGAGTCCTAGGTGCCCATACTGCAGGAATTCAGGAGCCATGCTGTTAAGCTCAGAGAGGGTAGGTTGGGATGCAGAATCCTGCCCTCCATTCTGCTCAGAAGATCCGGTCTGCACGGCAGCCTCCTGTGAGGTTTTTCCGACAGGTTGAGGAGATCCGTGTACCAGAATTGTCGAGGCCATTGTGGCGCTATAAGAATCATTCTGGTCCTGGATCCGTAAAGTTTGCTGATCACTGCCGGAATGAGGGGAATCGGAGGAAAAGCGTAAAGAAATGTCCCTGACCAGTCGATCAACAGGGCATTCCCTCGAGATCCTGGACGGTAGAACCTGGATGCGAAGTCTGGGCATTTCCTGTTTACATCGTCTGCGAAGAGGTCCAGTTGAGGCCGACCCCATTGCGCGAAGATGTATTCTGCGACTTCGTCGTGCAGGACCCAATCGTGAACGTCCTCCAGGTGTCTGCTTAGAAAGTCTGCTTCTACGTTCTGCTGACCTGGCAGGTGAACTGCTGTGATTGACATTCCTCTGGCCAGGAGCCAATGCCATATCGCTTGGGACTCTCGTGAAAGGGGTAGGGATCTCGTTCCCCCTTGTTTGTTCAAGTAATACATCGTGGTTGTATTGTCCGTCTGTATCAATAGAGTTTTCCCCTGAATTAGCGGTGTGAAAGACTTGAGAGCCAGATGGACCGCTCTGAGTTCTAGCAGATTGATGTGGTACTGCTTCTCCTTGTCTGACCACAGACCCTGCGCTTGAAAAGGACCCAGATGAGCCCCCCATCCCTGAAGAGACGCATCCGTTACCAGAGTGTCGGATGGAAGTACCTGGTGAAACGGAGCGCCCACTGACAGGTGAGGTCTGTGCATCCACCATCTCAATGACTGCAGTGCTACCTCCGGTAGCCGCATTGTGTCTTCCCAGCGACCTGTTCTTTGGCTCCAATTGGCCTCCAATGCCTCTTGGAGGGGTCTCATGTGGAGTCTGGCATTTGGGACAATAAAGATGCAAGATGCCATGGAGCCCAGTAGTGATGTCACCTGACGTGCCGTAGGTGCGCTGGCTCTCAACAGGTCCTGGCACTTCATGTTTATTGAGGACAGTCGTTCCTCCGAAGGATACACTTTTTGTAGTTCTGTGTTTATGATAGCTCCTAGGTAGTGAAGACTCTGCGTTGGAGTCAAGGTTGACTTCTGGTAATTGACCTGAAGACCTAGAGCTTCGCAAACTCCTAGTACAATGTCCCGATGGCTTCTCGCCTGCTCCGGAGAAGAAGCCTTTAGTAGCCAGTCGTCTAGGTATGGATATATGTATATCCTTTGTCTTCGTAGATGCGCCGCCACCACTGCCATACATTTCGAGAAAACTCTTGGAGCAGACTTCAGGCCAAAGGGTAGAACCCTGAACTGGTAATGCTGTAACGCTACTCGAAAGCGCAGGAATTTTCGATGCTTTGGAGCTATTGGGATGTGGAAATACGCATCCTGCAGGTCGATGGAGCACATCCAGTCTCCCTGATGCAGTTGAGGGAAAATTTGGTGAAGCGCTAGCATTCTGAACTTCTGCTTTCTTATGTATTTGTTCAGCAGTCTTAGATCCAGGATTGGCCTGAAAACGCCCTCTTGATCCTTCTTTGCTACTAGAAAGTAACGGGAGTAGACCCCCTTTCCTCTGTGGGCAGGTGGAACCCTTTCTATGGCATTCTTTCTTAGGAGGGCGAGAGCCTCCTTGCGTAGCAAGGTGAGATGAGCCGGATTGTGTTTGGTTGGTGGCAAGTGTGGTGGAGGCTGCTTGAAAAGGAGAGAATAGCCATGTTCGACAATATTGAGCACCCATTTGTCTCTTGTGATAGAGTGCCATTCGTGAAGATGAACAATAATACTTCCCCCCACCGGAGTGGTGTACAGTGTCGAGGGAAGCGAGACTTCATTGCTTAGTGGGTGCTTTTGGAGTGGACTGTTGAGGTCTACTTGACCCTCGCTCCCTTGTGTTTCTTCGCTGAAACAGAGGGCGTCCCTGTCGTTGCTGAGACCTTTGCGACCAATGAGGGGTTTGAACCCTCTGTTGGAAAGGGCGTCTATCGTACGGTCTGTACCTCCGCCTGAAATCTTTCCTTCTTTCGAGGCCTACCGCCTTCATGGTATCCACCTCGGTCTTCATGCGGGCCATCTCTTCGTCTGCATGGGCACCGAATAGAGAATTCCCGGCAAATGGGAGATTCAGGATACGTTGTTGTGCCTCCTGTTTCAAGCCAGTGAGCCTCAGCCAGGAAGATCTCCTCGCACAGATACCATGTGCGTACCCATGAGCCGCCAAATCCGCCCCATCCGCTGCTGCGCTGATAACTTGGTTAGATACCAGGCATCCTTCCTGTAGAATCTCTTGGAAATCTTGCCTGTCTTCTCTGGGCAGTTTTTCTGTAAATCTACTGAGGGAATCCCACAGAGAACGATCGTACCTGCCCAGGAGCGCAGACGCACTAGAGACCTTCATTGCTGAAGCCGCTGTCCCGCACATCTTTCTTCCCAGAGAGTCTAAATGCCTGCTCTCTTTATCCGGGGGTACCGTGGATGAAGATGCCACCGAGTGGGTCTTTCGGGCGGCAGCTATGATCACGGAGTCTGGTGGCGGATCCTTCCTAAGGAATAAAGGGTCTTGCTCTGGAGCCTTGTACTTTTTAAGAATCCGAGCCGGGGCAGACTTAAGCGAGGCTGGGGCCAGAAAAGTGTCCATGGTCGGCTGCAACAAACCAGGCACTAGAGGCAGCAACTTTTTCGACGCTGATCTCTGTTGTAGCGTCTCAAAGATGATTGATGAGGAGGTAGACGGTTCTGGAACCTCTATATTGAGTTTCTGCGCTCCTCTTAGCAACACCTCGTTGAAAGTGGTTATGTCATCCACTGGAGAAACTCTAGCAGGTGGTGAATCTGTAAGAGTAGGTGAGTAACGCCCGACAGAAGAACCTGATGAAGACCAAGAGGGTGATCTTCTTGAGCGCGACCTGGATCTCCGTTGAGAGCGAGATCTGCTGCGGGACGCTGTAGCCGAGCGCCTAGGCCTCGCGGTCGGCTGTCGAGGAGCTGAACGAGCCCGTTCTGCCCCGGCTGTCGGCGATGGCGTTCTTGGCGGGGAGGCAGTGGGTGAATACATTCGCGAATATTGCGAATCTGGGGAGGCCGCTGGTCTGTTGAGGCTCTCCAGCCATCTCGGAGATAGGTTGATGGGCGAGACATGCCCAGGAGATGCTCTTGACCGAGAAGAGTCGCTCGGTATGGAGACCACTGGAGACTGAGCCTTGTCTGGCGAGGGGCGATGTTCTGCTCCCTGTTGGACCGGTAAAACCTGCGTCGACGTCGATGGCTGTTTCGACGTCGAAGGACGCCCAGTCGGTTGGTCCTGCCTCGACGTTGATTGCCTCGACGTTGAGTGCCTTGACGTCGAACGGCGTTCCTTGGACCTCGACCTGCTCGCCGTCGTGTGCCTCGACGTGGAGCGATGGGAGGTTGACGGCGGATGTTTCTCGTGCCGTCGTGGAGATCTCGACGTCGTGTGTCCTGACGTCGGGGGGCGCACAGCCTTTGGCGGCGACCGGGCATGCCGGCGGTGGCTCGACGTCGATCGGCGGGCTGCCGTCGACGGAGACCTGCCCCTGCTCTGATGTTCCCTCGACGCCGTTCCCTTCGACGTCGGGTGCGTCGCCGTCGACGGCGATCTATGCCGGTGGGACGGTGGTAGCGACGACGTCGACGGTGAACAAACAGGTATTTTCCTACCTGTCGACGTCGACCGGGCCATTCTCTCCTGAGAATGGCGTTCTGGATGCCTGGGGAGTGAGGAGGACGATGTTCTTTTCCTCTCCTGAAGCCCATGAAGTCGGATCTTCTCTCTGTCTTTCAGAGTCCTCCTAGACATGTTCTTACAGTACTTACAAGTGTCAGGGCAGTGACTCTGAGGCAGGCATACTATGCACAGAGAGTGGGGATCTGACTGGGCCTTCTTCTTCCCACAAGCAGGGCATTTGACAAAAAGAGAAGGCATTTTTCTGTCAGAAAAAACCTTCCTAGCTCAGACAAAGATGTTACTTGTCGAGTGAAAAGTGAAAAAACGCTTTTTTAAATAATTTCTCTGAGGAAAACTCAGAAAAACTGAGAGCTCAATGCTCCAGGATCCTCTCAGAAGAAGCCGGAAAAAAGAACTGACCTAACTGTGAACCAACTGTCACCTTTCCTTCACCCCTGAGGCATGGTGGGATACTGGAGGTGCTCAGGGTCTTAAAGGCACAGTGCCAAAGTTTTTATGGTTCTCCTGTGTTAACCTACATGCAGCCTATTGGCTAAGAATGCTTCATTGTTTTTCAATGCAGTTTTCTCTATTTTTTCACTAGAGTTTGCTACTGCTTACTTCCCCAAGCCTAGTTTTAGGAGCTTGGCTACTTATTTATGCTCTATTGTAGTATTTAAAAAAAAAAAAAAAAACTTCATAGAAATAAAGCATTTTAGCCTGTTTTTAACATGATAGCCTGCATGACTGTTGGTTACACATGTATAATGTGTATATATTTTATATATGCTCCGGGGTCCCCGCACAAGGGCGGGAATATTCAATGTTTATGACTATTGATGAGGATCCCCTGGAAGAGAAGCCCCAGGCTGCTGCACATCTGTCAGGAGGCTAATTCTGACTGCCACCGAAGGTAGCTCGAGGTAGAGGACCTTTGCCGCTCTTCACACCACCACTGAATAGGACGCAGCGTTCTCTACAGCCACGGTAGGGGAAGAAAGCATGCCAGAGTCAGGCGAAGTGTCTGGACCAATGGCTTCACCCAGGTCCATCTTCCAGTCCTCAGAATCCTGCAGCTGGGATTCTAAACGGTCCAGCGACCGCTCCCATCCCTCACCACACCCCAACCAATAAGTGCAAGGGTCAGGATCTGAAAAGGGGTCGGCAATAAGGATGGGGTCGACACAATATCCAGCGCGCAAGATGCAGATGAAGGACGCAAAGCAGACCAACGCCACCTGACGACATGCAGCGGTACTGCTCGAGAAAAATCTCTAGATCCAGACTGACACCTGGGTTAAATTCTAAGGTAAGGAATCTGCAACTAGAAGTCTCTCTCAGATGGACCTGTTACAGGATCATTCTTCAGCAAGTGCCAATATTTATTCAATATCTTTCTGATAGTGCCCTGTTGTAGGCTATAGTGGGTGATAAATCTGTATTGTGTTTGGTCCTGTTGTTTGGGCCTTCTGGGCTTAAACAAGACATCTCTCTTCATTCTTTTGGCTTTTTCTGAAAATGTATTAATGCCCTCATCTGAATATACTCTCTCTTTGAATCTCCCTGCCAGATCCTTAATAGCAATATCATATTCTTTCTCCTCACTGCAGTTTCTATGCACTCATAGTGCTTTGCAGTGTAGTATGCTAGCTATCAAATTGTTGGTTTGAAAACTGCTGGCATATAACACAGAATTGCCAGACGTGGGTTTCCTGTAATTGTTTTCCTCTAAAAAAAGAAATTTGACATATATCAACAGATCCAAGTAAAACAGTTCTGTCCTACTGATACTGCTAGTAAACAAGAGGTTCAAGTTGTTATCTTTGATAACTGGAACAAACTTCCTGGCATCACCTTCAGATTCCTTCTAAATGACAAACAAGTGATCTATGAATCTAGTCAACAGTATTATGTTTTCACTTCACTCCTCACTGTACTGAGATTGTAGCACCTGCTCCTCTCCCACCAGCCCATATGCTAATTTGCATAGCGGGGGCAAAGCAGGTGCCAATCACTGTACCCCTCAGTTGCTTGTATACCTCATTGTTAATCAAGAAATAGTTGTACACCAGTATTAATAACTGTGATGGCCTACATATTATGCAACATTTTTTGAGTAGAAGACCTTTGGCATTGCTGAAGCACACTGAAATGTTAATAAATATGCCCAAGTGGTGTTTAAAGAGCAACTATTTCTTGTTTAACAATGACGTGTTTGTAGGAACGTACCCTCTTTTTGGCATGGTTACTCTCACTTTTTGCCAGCTGTCAGCATGTTTTGACTGTGTTCACTAGGATCCTGCTAGCCAGGACCCCAGTACATTTGCTCTCTCCTTCTAAATTTGGCTAGTCCTGACTTAGTACACCCCACAATTGGACTGGTGCCTCATGTAAGTCCCTAGTATATGGTACCTAGGTACTGCACTGCGACTCTCTGCATTGCTGAGGGTCACCCGGGACTCCCCTCCTTGGGTTGAGTCCCCCGGACCTTCCTGGTTCCCACAGTTCTGAAACTCTTCATTTGCGACTCTTGCCTTTGCCAAGGCCAGTTGGTGGTTTTTCCATACCCCTGACTGACTGCAACTCTTCTTCCGACGTGGGACATCGACTGCATCATTCCTGGAACTCTTCTCCTGCTCCTGTGCTGCATAGCAGACTCCTGGTCTTCACCGTCGACCTGGTCCTGCATCTCCAGAAGGGTGGGTAGGGGCTCCTGCCAAATCAGGACACTCAAACTGGACTTGGTCCCCTTCATTTGCAGGTCCTCTTCTGTCAGGATGCACCTTTGGTTTCTTCCAGTCTTGCCTGGGTCTTGCACGTCCATTTCCAAAGTTTACCTGTGGTTTGGGGAAAAACAGGTAGTTCCCTCTACTCTCCTGGTCGCTGGGGAGGAGGATCCCAGTGGCCAGAACATGAAGTAAACGATGCAGAGGAGTCCGGTTGGAATCTTCCTCCAGTTTTCCTCTACAGATTCCACTTCCTTGGGTGGGGGACTGACTTTCGCATTCCACTTACTTAGTATATGGTTCGGTCTTCCCTAGGGTCTCCCATTATTTTCTGGTATTTCACTGTTTTCTATTGCTTTCTATGCCAATTCCTGACTTAGAATGTGTATAAAATAGAGTTTTTACTCACCTGCTAGTGGAGTATTGCTTATACAGTATTTTAGTATTTGTTACTATAATAACATACCTTTATTTTTGTATCACTGTGTGGTTCTTTCATGTGTGTAAATGCTGTGTGAGTGTAGTGGTACTGCATAAGCTTTGCAGATACCATGATGGGTCTTGGCTGCTCATCCACAGCTACCTGGCATACTAGACACTGCCTACACTACACTAATAGGGGATATCTGTACATGGTATAAGGTGATAACCCCATAGGTGGTCACCACACACCAGGCCTGCTTCCTACAGTGTTTCTCCATTCCACAGGCCCAACCTCTAGTTTGCATTCCATGATATAGTGAGCTTTCAGCATACATGTGCGCTTGTCGTGGGCATGGAGGCCAAAAGGAAAGACAAGAAAATCAAAAAGCCATCAAACACTTGCTATGAGATATGCAGGAGAGGAGTGCCTGCTTTCCAAAGCAATGTAGGGGACCTTTTACGTCATAACACTATAAAATTTATGTTTTCATTTATTTCATGGCATGCACCTTTATGGAGTGAAGGGAACAGAGTAGTCTAAAATAGTGGCTGGCGTGGAGGAGGAGAACTAATGTAAGAAAGGGGAGATGGGGGCATACAGAAGTACAGGCAGGACAAGTTAAAACAGATCATTTCACCCAGAGTAGTGTACCTCGTCATCTTTGTACCAGGAGAGATTCTCAGCCGTCAGAACAAACCAGTACTCTTTGGAGCCACCCTTCATGATTCCAATGTTGTTGATCGTTAACCAACCCTTCCGGATCACCTAAGAGAACAGAACATAGTGAACATTAGGATAACACCAAAGAAAGAGACTTACCGTACTGAATCAAGGAGAACGGGGCATGCACACTAAGGCACTCTTCATAGAGGAGTGGCAGAAGGGTACCAGAGAAAAATCAGGGCACCAAGACAGCACACCAAAATGCAATGCATGGTACACCAGGAAAAAGTGTGGTATACTCCCTGAGCAGGGGTGGCATGCTATGTCAGAAGGAGAGGGTCACCAGGCAGAGACAGTGGAACAACAGGACAGAGAAATGTGCTGCAGAGAGTGAGGCAAAAGGGGAATTGGGGAGTGGTACGCCAAAAGAGTAAAAATGGGTTTGATTCTGTTAAAAAAAATAAAAACAAAACATTCATTCTTGGTGGCAACCTAGAACACACGAGTGCCACGGAAAGGCATGAAGTAAGGCACCATAGGACACAGACGGCAGAGGATGTAGAGAATGGCATACCACAGCATGGCAGACCAAGACACAGTGTGCCTCACAAGGCCAAAGAATGTGGACACAGGGCAAGCCAGGAGAAATTGCGTGGCACAGAGAGGGACTTAAGTACAGAGCATGGCAAATTCAGGCACAGAGAATGTCAGTTCACAGGTAGTGGCATACCTGTTTACTTGAGTGAGGTCACACAGGTTTGTCCCAGGCCCCCTGTTCCCCGGTCACACAGGGTGCACACCAGGGAACAGTGTGGGGCAAGAAAACAGTTTGGCAAACTAGATCTAAGAGGGTCTCACAATAAGCCAGGAACTGTGAAGCACTAGGGCTTAGGGTGCGGAAAGCCAAAGCACAGAGTGTGGCACACCAGGACACACAGAGAGAATTGCCAGATCATGGAGAAAGTCACTGAGGGTAGCATATTAACAGAGGTACAGGATGTGGAAGACCGAGAAGTGGGGTATACCAGAGGCACAGCTTGTAGCACACCAGAGCAGAGAGGGTAGCAAACCATGACAGATACAAAGCCACAACAAGACAGTGTTGAGTAGACCACAGGTAGGTTTTTCACACCAAGTGACAGAAGAAAAATAGATCGGCTGAGAATATGGCGAAATAGCTATACATTGTGGTACAAAAGAGGGCACATAGCATACCACTATCAGAATAAAGGTATCCAAATGTTGCTCACAAGGGCAGAGAGGGTGATGAGAGAGAGAGAGGGAACAAGAGAGAGAGAAGTAGAGAGAGAGAGAGAGACAAACTGGGCAGTGAGTGCTGCACAAAAGATCACAAAGTGTGGCACATTTAACAACAGTGTTTGGGGCACCTAGGAAGAGGTTCTAATTCACCAGGGCACATGGGATGGTGCACTAAGGCAAATAATACACCAGATACCAGGCAACAGAGTAAGGTACTTGTCTACATTGAGATAATTTAGAAAAACAAACATGGTAGGTGGGATCTTGAACTTCTTTCAGCAGCTGGCAACTACTTGGGGAGGCATGACAGTCTTATTGTTTTCTGGGTAGACATGAGTTGAGATGATGGCACAAAATGTTGCTGGGGCTGACAGTGAGGAGCAAAATGGCAAAACATCAATATAGGGTATGCAGAGGTTCACATAAAGGAAAAGAATGAACTACAAAAGGACACATAATATGGCACAAATACCCTCACAATGTACAGTGCAAACAAAACATTAAAGCACACAATGAAGCATACCAAGGCAAACAGTGTGGCAAAACAGAACAACAAGCATGTCACAAATTAGTGCAAGGTGGAGGAGGAGGTGACACAATTAGGTTGATAAAGACAAATAAGAGCAAAGACTGTGCCCCTGTAACAGGGGAAAACAGGGTGTCTGAAAAACCAGAATACTCAGCACTTGGGAACAGCAGGAATGGAGAGCACTGGGGCACTTACCATGGATCAAACCTGGGCACACTCCACAGACCAAACAAGGGCGCACACAATGGGACTTAAGAGGAGACAGGACACACCAGGGCAGATACTATGTGGACAGCTTGGGACACACCAAGGCGGATAATATATGAGACACAAAAGCACAGAGCATGGAGCACACCACAGGAGATAACAGTGACAGAGCAATGGGTGCACAGCCAAGACCCTAGAAGGGCAAGGAACACAGAATGCACCAGAAAACAGATCCTGAGGCTCAGTAGGGCACAGTGCATGGGACGTACAAACAAAGAAAGCATGGGACACACCAGAGCATACAATATGGGACACACCAGGGCACATACCAAGGTGGACAGCATGGGACACACAAAGGTGGACAATATGGGGGCACACAAAAGCACAGAGCATGGAGCACACCGCACAAGATAACAGTGACAGAGCAATGGGTACACAGCCAAGACCCTACAAGGGCAAGGAACACAGAATGCATCAGAAAACAGATCCTGAGGCTCAGTAGGGCACAGTGCATGGGACGTACAAACGAAGAAAGCATGGGACACACCAGGGCACATACCAAGGTGGACAGCATGGGACACACAAAGGTGGACAATATGGGGGCACACAAAAGCACAGAGCATGGAGCACACCACACAAGATAACAGTGACAGAGCAATGGGTGCACAGCCAAGACCCTACAAGGGCAAGGAACACAGAATGCATCAGAAAACAGATCCTGAGGCTCAGTAGGGCACAGTGCATGGGACGTACAAACGAAGAAAGCATGGGACACACCAGGGCACATACCAAGGTGGACAGCATGGGACACACAAAGGTGGACAATATGGGGGCACACAAAAGCACAGAGCATGGAGCACACCACACAAGATAACAGTGACAGAGCAATGGGTGCACAGCCAAGACACTACAAGGGCAAGGAACACAGAATGCACCAGAAAACAGATCCTGAGGCTCAGTAGGGCACAGTGCATGGGACGTACAAACGAAGAAAGCATGGGAAACACCAGGGCACATACCAAGGTGGACAGCATGGGACACACAAAGGTGGACAATATGGGGGCACACAAAAGCACAGAGCATGGAGCACACCACACAAGATAACAGTGACAGAGCAATGGGTGCACAGCCAAGACCCTACAAGGGCAAGGAACACAGAATGCATCAGAAAACAGATCCTGAGGCTCAGTAGGGCACAGTGCATGGGACGTACAAACGAAGAAAGCATGGGACACACCAGAGCATACAATATGGGACACACCAGGGCACATACCAAGGTGGACAGCATGGGACACACAAAGGTGGACAATATGGGGGCACACAAAAGCACAGAGCATGGAGCACACCACACAAGATAACAGTGACAGAGCAATGGGTGCACAGCCAAGACCCTACAAGGGCAAGGAACACAGAATGCATCAGAAAACAGATCCTGAGGCTCAGTAGGGCACAGTGCATGGGACGTACAAACGAAGAAAGCATGGGACACACCAGGGCACATACCAAGGTGGACAGCATGGGACACACAAAGGTGGACAATATGGGGGCACACAAAAGCACAGAGCATGGAGCACACCACACAAGATAAGAGTGACAGAGCAATGGGTGCACAGCCAAGACCCTACAAGGGCAAGGAACACAGAATGCACCAGAAAACAGATCCTGAGGCTCAGTAGGGCACAGTGCATGGGACGTACAAACGAAGAAAGCATGGGACACACCAGGGCACATACCAAGGTGGACAGCATGGGACACACAAAGGTGGACAATATGGGGGCACACAAAAGCACAGAGCATGGAGCACACCACACAAGATAACAGTGACAGAGCAATGGGTGCACAGCCAAGACCCTACAAGGGCAAGGAACACAGAATGCATCAGAAAACAGATCCTGAGGCTCAGTAGGGCACAGTGCATGGGACGTACAAACGAAGAAAGCATGGGACACACCAGGGCACATACCAAGGTGGACAGCATGGGACACACAAAGGTGGACAATATGGGGGCACACAAAAGCACAGAGCATGGAGCACACCACACAAGATAACAGTGACAGAGCAATGGGTGCACAGCCAAGACCCTACAAGGGCAAGGAACACAGAATGCACCAGAAAACAGATCCTGAGGCTCAGTAGGGCACAGTGCATGGGACGTACAAACGAAGAAAGCATGGGAAACACCAGGGCACATACCAAGGTGGACAGCATGGGACACACAAAGGTGGACAATATGGGGGCACACAAAAGCACAGAGCATGGAGCACACCACACAAGATAACAGTGACAGAGCAATGGGTGCACAGCCAAGACCCTACAAGGGCAAGGAACACAGAATGCATCAGAAAACAGATCCTGAGGCTCAGTAGGGCACAGTGCATGGGACGTACAAACGAAGAAAGCATGGGACACACCAGAGCATACAATATGGGACACACCAGGGCACATACCAAGGTGGACAGCATGGGACACACAAAGGTGGACAATATGGGGGCACACAAAAGCACAGAGCATGGAGCACACCACACAAGATAACAGTGACAGAGCAATGGGTGCACAGCCAAGACCCTACAAGGGCAAGGAACACAGAATGCACCAGAAAACAGATCCTGAGGCTCAGTAGGGCACAGTGCATGGGACGTACAAACGAAGAAAGCATGGGAAACACCAGGGCACATACCAAGGTGGACAGCATGGGACACACAAAGGTGGACAATATGGGGGCACACAAAAGCATGGAGCACACCACACAAGATAACAGTGACAGAGCAATGGGTGCACAGCCAAGACCCTACAAGGGCAAGGAACACAGAATGCACCAGAAAACAGATCCTGAGGCTCAGTAGGGCACAGTGCATGGGACGTACAAACGAAGAAAGCATGGGAAACACCAGGGCACATACCAAGGTGGACAGCATGGGACACACAAAGGTGGACAATATGGGGGCACACAAAAGCACAGAGCATGGAGCACACCACACAAGATAACAGTGACAGAGCAATGGGTGCACAGCCAAGACCCTACAAGGGCAAGGAACACAGAATGCATCAGAAAACAGATCCTGAGGCTCAGTAGGGCACAGTGCATGGGACGTACCAACGAAGAAAGCATGGGACACACCAGAGCATACAATATGGGAAACATCAGGGCACATACCAAGGTGGACAGCATGGGACACACAAAGGTGGACAATATGGGGGCACACAAAAGCACAGAGCATGGAGCACACCACACAAGATAACAGTGACAGAGCAATGGGCATACACCCAAGACGAAGGAGAGCAGGGAGCACAGAATGAATCAGAAAACACAAATTAGGACTGATGAAAAAGGAAACACCAGGGGAAGAGAAATAAGAGCACAGACTGTAATCAAGTAAGATAAACAGTGTGCCCAACAGGATGTCTGTGAAAAAACAGAACACTCAGCACCTAGGCACAGCAGGCATGGAGAAAACAGGGAGAACCTACCTCCGTACTTTGTGCTAAACTTTCTATAGGTGGGAATAGCTCATTCAGACCTGGTTAAGTGCCAGTAAGTTATTTAGCCGAGACAAAATCTTGGACTAAGTGTGACTCCCGGCTCGCCTTGCCACAGGAGGATCTATGGAGGAAAATCCTTAATTGCTCTATGTATGAAAGAACACAGCACCAAGTAGGTCTAATGTGTATTTAAGCATGCAGTGTGTGGAGCTGCTACACCCTGCAGTCGTCGTACTTCTTGCACTAGGAGTGGAATCAGGGAATTAGATCCTTGGTCCTGAAGATGGCCACGGGGAAGAGTGGCTTGAAACTTGTAGACCTGGTAGAAGGAAGAGTCACTGAAACCAAGCATACCTTCTACTTTTCATACCTTTTAATACCATCTGGAGGACGGAATAAAACACAGCTTTCCTTCCAGGTAATCATAGTAGTATATTTATGCGATCAAATATATGATCATAAAACACAATAAAAACAATCATGCAGGTATTTTTAACTCACCTCTAAACCAACCCCTACAACTCCTATCTAACCATCATTTGGTACTTACCGTTCAGTGCTCCTGGGTCTTCCACTGGTAGCAGCACGCCCATTCCTCAGCGGGACGGGAGGAGCCCTATGATGAAGATTGTCACCAAGGAGTAATCCTGGTGGGTGAGGGTTACACAAGAGCAGTCTTGTGCTTTTACCACCAGTAGGGAGCTTAGCACTAAGTAGGGCTCTCCGTCTCACAGGGCGTGGGGCCTGGGGCAGGGCACAGGGGGCCCGGGACTCACCGGGGCACAGGGGGCCTGGGAGCCCGGGACTCACCGGGGCACAGGGGGCCTGGGAGCCCGGGACTCACCGGGGCACAGGGAGCCCGGGACTCACTGGGGCACAGGGAGCCCGGGACTCAATGGGGCACAGGGAGCCCGGGACTCACCGGGGCACAGGGGGCCCGGGACTCACCGGGGCACAGGGGGCCCGGGACTCACCGGGGCACAGGGAGCCCGGGACTCACCGGGGCACAGGGGGCCCGGGACTCAACGGGGCACAGGGAGCCCAGGACGCACAGGGGGCCCGGGACTCACCGGGGCACAGGGAGCCCGGGACTCACCGGGGCACAGGGGGCCCGGGACTCACCGGGGCACAGGGGGCCCGGGACTCACCGGGGCACAGGGGGCCCGGGACTCACCGGGGCACAGGGGGCCCGGGACTCAACGGGGCACAGGGAGCCCAGGACGCACAGGGGGCCCGGGACTCAACGGGGCACAGGGAGCCCGGGACTCACCGGGGCACAGGGAGCCCGGGACTCACCGGGGCACAGGGGGCCCGGGACTCACCGGGGCACAGGGGGCCCGGGACTCACCGGGGCACAGGGGGCCCGGGACTCAACGGGGCACAGGGGGCCCGGGACGCACAGGGGGCCCGGGACTCACCGGGGCACAGGGAGCCCGGGACTCACCGGGGCACAGGGAGCCCGGGACTCACCGGGGCACAGGGAGCCCGGGACTCACCGGGGCACAGGGGGCCCGGGACTCACCGGGGCACAGGGAGCCCGGGACTCAACGGGGCACAGGGAGCCCGGGACTCAACGGGGCACAGGGAGCCCGGGACTCACCGGGGCACAGGGAGCCCGGGACTCACCGGGGCACAGGGAGCCCGGGACTCACCGGGGCACAGGGGCCCGGGACTCACCGGGGCACAGGGAGCCCGGGACTCAACGGGGCACAGGGAGCCCGGGACTCAACAGGGCACAGGGAGCCCGGGACTCAACGGGGCACAGGGAGCCCGGGACTCACCGGGGCACAGGGAGCCCGGGACTCACCGGGGCACAGGGAGCCCGGGACTCACCGGGGCACAGGGAGCCCGGGACTCAACGGGGCACAGGGAGCCCGGGACTCACCGGGGCACAGGGAGCCCGGGACTCACCGGGGCACAGGGAGCCCGGGACTCACCGGGGCACAGGGAGCCCGGGACTCAACGGGGCACAGGGAGCCCGGGACTCAACGGGGCACAGGGAGCCCGGGACTCACCGGGGCACAGGGAGCCCGGGACTCACCAGGGCACAGGGAGCCCAGGACGCACAGGGGGCCCGGGACTCACCGGGGCACAGGGGGCCCGGGACTCACCGGGGCACAGGGAGCCCGGGACTCACCGGGGCACAGGGAGCCCGGGACTCACCAGGGCACAGGGAGTCTGGGACTTCCCAGGGGAACAGAGGCTGGGACACACCGGGGCACACTGCCTAGGATGCACCAGGGCACCTTGCCTAGGATACACCCAGGGTATGAGGCATACCAGGTCACTGAGGCTGGAGCACACCAGGACACAGGGCCTGGGACACACCAGGGCACAGAGACTACAAAGCACCAGGACACAGAGCCTGGGGAGCACTGAGGCACAGAGTCAAGGACATACAGAGTACAAATCCTGGGACACCCTGTTATACAAAGCAAGAGACATATCAGGGTACAGAGCCTGGACACACTAGGGCTCCGAGTTTGGGACACACTGGGGTACAGATCCTGGGATTCACCAGGGTACAGAGCCTGGACACACTAGGGCTCCGAGTTTGGGACACACTGGGGTACAGATCCTGGGATTCACCAGGGTACAGAGCCTGGGACACACTAGGGCTCCGAGTTTGGGACACACTGGGGTACAGATCCTGGGATTCACCAGGGTACGGAGCCTGGGACACACTGGGCCACAGAGCCTGAGTATATCGGAAAATAGAGCCTGTGACACAACAAGCCCTACACAACACAGGACCAGAGCACCTGAACAGACGCATATACGTTCACCAACCCATCAGACACCTACACTCTGCCTCACTCTCATGCACTTCCTACCACCACAAACAAAAGCAAAACTGGAAGTCGCTCATTCTCCTACATCACACCTAAGGACAAATAACACAATACGATACAATGCAGAAAGAATGCATGGACACAGGCCACAGGGCAATAAGATACAGAAAATGTAGGACACAAATGAGCAAAAAACATGGGATACTTGTGGGCAGGGAACATGGGGCACATAACCACACAAGACAGAACACACTAGGTACAAACCCCCGAAGACCAGAGCAGAGAACGTGGGATGTGTCTTGACAGTCATGTGACACACCTGAGCCAAAGCATGAAGCTTGCCAGGGCACAGAATAACACACATGCCATGGAACAAAAAGATGATACTTACTTGTAATCCTAATTCTCCAACAGGGAAATAATCATTATAGTCATAAGCACTAAATTGTTCTGGCCACGTGTAGGATTCTGGAGCACTTTTTATAAAACATATAAAACATATATCATACTTTTTATTTTGGAAAAGCCAATTTATTCATATAAAAAAGAAAGATTTTGCCCGCTCAAGGCTGGATGTGCTGGCCGACTTCCATTAACTTTCTTTAAAATATAATTAAAAGCGAGAGGAAAACTCTTTCACAAACCTTTTTTGCAGGAAGATGTGAGATAAGAAGAGCTAATGTAATCAAACAGATTGCAGCTTAGAGAGACTTGAAGCTGGCACTAGCAGTGACAGTCCAGCCCTTCAACAGAAATCAGGGCCCCTCAGAGGAATCTGTCATCTCCAGGGAGGAGGAAGAACTCCTCTTCACTAGAATGGAGAGTCCCATGTAGGGAAAGGAGGACTGCAGGGAAATAACTCATTTGTAGTCATAATCACTTATTAAAGTAGCAAGCCCATCTCTATAAAAACCAGAGAAAGAGACAACAAAAACCCATTCTCCATGCAAACAGATTCCGTAAGCATGTGTGGTTGACATGAGCATTTGCCTTGGAGTCTGAATCAAAACCATAATGCCTTGTAAAGGAATGCACAGATCTCCTGGCTGCAGCTTCACATATTTCGGAAATGGATATGTTCTTTGGTAATGCAGAAGTAGCTATTTTACCCCCTTGTATGGGGCCTGGGCCTAACTGGTAAAGTGCTGGTAGAACATAACATAATACACAAACAAATCCTCTGGAAATAGAGGCGAAACACGCTCGAGCGAGGCCATCATTGATCAAAAGGTGGCTAAAGTATCTCATTTCCTTTTTGCTATCCAGACTGAACCCTCTTGATGTCCAAGAATAAAATAAGATCTCCCTGCTAGAGAGGACTGGGTACTAGAAGGGAAACAGCCTGATGTGAAAGTCTTACATTATTTTTGATAAGAAACGTGAATGAGCTCTCAACTATATTTTGTAGAAAAACGTATAAAGGCCATTATAGCAAAGTGCCTGAATCTCACTATTCTTGCCAACAGAAGTGATGGCTACAACGAGCACTGCCCTCCAAGGTCTATGATGCACGATAACATTAGGAACTGGTTCTAGAGGAGGACACATTGATCTTGAGAGCACTATTTTGAGTTCCCAAGAAGGAGAAAGGTTGCTTTATCACAGGTGATCTAAAATGAAAGCTTGTGTAGGACAATTTCTATACCTAGTAATTGCTGCAAGATGTAACTGTGTTACAAAACTGCAGCCCACCATAGCCAAGAAGAGAGAATAATGGAATACACATTCCTCATGGTGTCTGATCAGGTTGATATTCTTCTGAATGCACCTGATGCAGAACCTCTTCGATCTGAAACCATAGGATGCCGTGTGGATGAACGTCGTGCCTCCTTCAAGACGTTCATACATTCTTGTGGAAAAGTTAGGCGTTCGCAGTGCAAGAATTCATGAGGTTCGCCGGCAAGTTCAAAGCTGGAAAATTGTGGTGCAGGATCTAACACCCAAACTATAATAGGAAATCCACTTTGCATAGCTACATCTTGTGTGGACACTTCGAGAGGTGCAAAAGGTCTATGAACCACCATTTACGTGGCCACTCTGGGGCTATTAAAATTATCCAACCCTTGTGTTATAATAGCTGGTGGATTCATGGGTATCAGAGGAAAAGTTTACGCAAACTTCAGTGACCAGCTTATCGCAAGGTCTTCCCCAAATAAGGCCAGTTGGTAAATCCTGGAGGCGTCTTTGGGGCATTTTTTCTTATTCTGACTAATCTGAGGAAATCCGTACTCGCACCCACTCATGACTTTCTTGAAAAGCTTTAGAGAGTATGCCCAAGGTTTTGAGCACACCGGAGATGTACACTGGGAATCAGCCTGTTCCAGATAGTTTGAGGTTCGAGTAATAGAATTCTGGCTCAGGTTTCTCGCTGCTTGTTCAGATAATTCACTGTCAAACTGTCTGAATGAATAGATTACAGCTCGAAGGAAGATTTGACAGCCAGGTAAACTAATCTCAACTCTGGTAGATTAATATGGAAAGACTTCTCCTTTGACCAGGCGCCTTGAGTCTGCAGGGCACCAATATGTTAGCCATCCCAGAAGTGAGACATCTGTGACAGCAGTATGTGAAAGCATGTCCTGATGAAATGAGGTCTTTATGAAGGTTCTCCGATAGGCAGGCCAAAGAGAGATCGAATCACAGCGTTTGTGAGAATTCATTTGTCCCCACAACTGCCTGAAAATCGGCATCACTGATGCTCCAGATACTGTTGCCACAGTCTAATGCCTAGCATTCATGTGGTACTAGCAAGACACACAATGCAGTGGATTCCAGCAGAGGACAGATAAGAGGGGCAGTCGGATGCACTGCCTTTAGAACACTGTGACACTTCAGATAGTCCCTCTTCTGAATAATACACTTTTGCTGCACCCCCACACAATAGCTGACTGAACTAGGCCCAACCTCAATGTTGTGTGATGTATTCATAGACCCAAACACTTTAAAATGGGTCATCACCCAGAAGTGCTACTGACTTTCGTGACGTAGAGGCTATTAGAAGGCAGTCGTCCAGGTAAGGTTAAATGAAGATCCTTTTCTTTCGGATGTGTGCAGCCCCGCCAGCAGTGCCTTGCGTTTCAAAAAAAGTGCATGGTACAGTCTTGGTTCCAAAGCGAAGGACTCCGTGTTGGTAATGATTGTTTCCCACTGTAAACCTTAGGAATTGACATTTTTTGCAGCCCGAATGTGGAAGTATGCATTATGCAGACGTATTGTGCAGAAGATGTCCCCTCCACGTTAAGGGTAGATCGGATTGAAAGCAGACATTATATTATTTTCCTTTCTTGCTAACCTGAGATGAGATAGAGAACTTGCCTGAATTATGGCCAGACGTTTCTTTTTTGGGAAGGAGGATCCTTCTATACAACGTCCTTCTCTGGAAGGGTGTTGACCTCTGCTGAAGTGAATCTTACAAGAAGACTTTTGTTTGGAGGAGTGGCTGGAAATGATGGTATGAACCTTTTAGAAAAGCCATTTTGCATCCTATTCAGAACACATCTGCCTCCTGTGATATTTTCCCACTCTTTCAGGTGATCACCGAGGTTTCCCCTCCACTAGAGTGTGAACAGAAGAGGGGGAAGAGAGAAGTCATCATTTGGTAGATGGCTTCTTGGTGCCACAGAAGCATGATATCCACCTCTGCCTTTAGCTGCTTTTGTTTGTTGATACGCCTACTTTGGTTGTGGTTGATGCTACTGGTGGGCTACGGAAGGCTTTGAACCCTCTGTTGTGAATAATGGCAGTAATTGAGCTTTTACTGATGCTTATGATATTCTTTACTTTCCTCCAAGCCAACAACTTTAAGGTCTCCCAATTCAAAGACTTTATGAATTTCCATTTCTTTAGCTACATGAAAGCTACATTTGGAAGACTCTGAGAAAGGTAGATATGGCATCCTCTCTTGGGCTCCTGGCTTTAATCCTGAAAGCTGGAGCCATGACTAATGCCCCAAAGCCAGGCTGTGGCTAAAAACGTGTGCTGCCAGATCTGATGAGTCCGAAGCAGCACTGATGACTTGGTTTGAGACTACTGTGCCTGAAGGCCTTTTCTAAAGTCTAACTTGCCTACTCTGGGGATTTAAACTTCATGCAGTCTGGCTGGTACAGCGCTTACTGAAGACAGGGCTACGAATAATTCAAGTGCAAGCTCCAACAAGCTTGTAATCTAGGGAAGCAGTGGTCCTGTGCGGTGTCCTGAAGGACAGCCTCAAAACTGTAGTCATTTGAAGAGCTGGGATAGAACTGTTTAGCGTGTTCACATTGATCAACAGGACCTCAAATCATCTATCTGTGATATCTTTAAAGTAGGAGACTCAGACAGGGCAGGGGAGTAGTCGCTGATGAAGACCAAGATAAGCATGTGTGAGATCCTGAGTGTGAAAGGTATGACTGCAAGCGCCATCTGCATCGTGAGTGGGGGAAGCCTACCTGGTGTTCCAGAGGGCCATCTAAAGAGCAGAGATTTGGTAAAGGTGTCAGATGAGAACCTACTGTCTGAAAGGCCAGCGGAGAAGAAAATGGCTGAGGAGCTGCAGGAGCTAGTCATTCTACAGCAGGAAGGATGAGAGGACAGGAACGTGAGGTGCCAGTGAAACACGCTGTGGCAGTCCAGTGTCCAACAACTAACTCACCACAGATGAACTAAGGCTTGATGGAAAATATTCATTAGTAATCAGAGTCCAAGGTTTCTGGGACTCTTCTCCTCTTTATGCTCCCTCTCCATTGAAGGGTGGAGAGGGATGTTTTTGGATACTGCAATGTCGACTCTGCTCTTCACTGGCAGAGCATGCCAGGATCCTGGCACAGCGCTCTCTCAAAGGAACAGCACCAGTTTCCAGCTCTCTAGGCTGTGGTCTATTTTGCCTTACTTTTCACACATCTTTCCTTTAGAATGGGTTTGTGAAAGAGTTTATTTGGCACTTTTATTTAAAAAGTAACTACATTTTTTAAATAAGTTTCTTTTTTTTATAGCAAATAGTTTGCCATTTGCCAATACAGTCTGCGCTAGGCTGGAAAACAGCTTTGCCTTTTCTATTTTGAAATAGGATGGTGGCAATCGAAAAGTACAATATATATTTTATAAAAAGTGCTCCAGAATAGCACATGTGGTCCGCATAATACAGTTCATATGGCTGTAAAGGAAGAATCTCCTGGACAAGAACACCAAAGACATCAGAGAGCGATACAAATGAAACCTCCAGGGTACAAAGCATGGTAGGCACCATAATAAAAAAAAAAAGCACAGAAGACTCTAGGACTCAGAACACAGAGATGACTCAGCACAGAGCCAGGGAACATTATGACACAGAGAAGGACATACAAGGGTAGACATCATGGAATTTAGCAGGGCACAGATCATGGGAAACACTAAGCCACTTGCCAGTATATGGGACAAAGAACACACCCAGAGCACAGAGCATGAGTCGCACCAAAGTGCTGGATTGAACACCAGGTATAGAGTAAAGAACACATCAAGGATTAAAACATGAAGGAGTTTGCAGCAATTCAGAAAGCTACAGAGTGACAGCAGGGCACACATCATTACAAGCACAATGGCACTGCAGAGTAAGATAAAGTTTGTGACATGCCCCAGGGCACACAAAGAGCAGCACACACAAAGGCATAAAGAGTGGTTTATACCAGATACATCTCAAGGCACAGAACTGGGTCATGTAACCTGGATGTGAATGTTAGACACCAAGCTGGTCAGTTTGGGGAATATCCTAATTACAGATGCTCTGTACACAACCACCCCAACTCTGCACACAAATACGTGCAAACAAGTGAAGAAAGCAGACCGTAAGCAAGGGAAGTGGTTTGGGAAGCTGCAGTGATCACGGCGGTGGTGGGGGTAGGGTGGGGGGGGGGGAACAAAACAGAGAAGCATTTGAAGTCAATCAATGCACACAGAGATCACAGCAGGAGTGTGTGATAGTGGCAACGTGCCATAGTCCTGCAACAGGGCCTGCACATCTACCAAATAAAAGGTTGGAGAACACAGGGAGCACAAGTGGATGCCAAGGTCTATGAGCTATGGTGCATCTAGTATTCAATCTAAGGTCTCCTAAGCTAGGGCAAGCATAATCTCAAAGTCCAATGTGGGTAAATAAAGAGGTTATTTCAATGGAGTCCCCGCATGGCTTCAGACTATTCCTATAGAGAGCCAGACTATCATGAAAGGTCTGTGGGAAGACAGGTGTGTCTTTGAATTCTTCTCAAGTGTTCGTGGCAGTGACGTTGATTCTGGTGCCACCGTCTCTATGCTCATGCTTATGTTAGAGTCCCTGAGTGTTGACGTATGGATTTCTGGGTATATCTCTGGTTGCTAGTGCCAGGTTCTTTAAGTGATTTTGGCAGATGCTCTTGTCATTAATGCCCTAGTCACTGGTTGTTGGTGTAGATGTTTCTGGATATTTGTGTTCAGGCCTTTGGGTCTTTGTGTACTGGTCCCTGGGTGCTGCTGTACAAGTCTTTAGGTGCTGGTGCTAGGATCAGGTCTTTTCACAAAATACAGAGTGAGTACAGGTTGCTCATTGCTGTGATCCTTGAACAAATAATGTATAAACCCTCTTTGTACAGATGCCTGGTTTTCCAGAACTAAAAGATGATGTGACTGGAGTACTTCTTGCATAGCACAAAAGCAGCCTATAATTCCACCTGCATGAGTTCCTGCACATGTGGTGGAATCTCCGCACTGCAGCTTCTCATTGGGGAGACTCTGCCACGAGTGAATCTATTTCTCTCTATTTAGTTATGTTATATCAGAAAATATGTAGAGCGCACTTTTACCGAGAAAAGGGTGACCTAAGATAGATTATCAAGAGACTGAAAAACAGCCGAAGACGAAAAGAGCAGGTTTTCACCTTTTGTTTCCTATAAGAATCGATGATTAGTTTTAAGGAGGATATGTGTGTTCTTCTGATGAAAATTAGTTACTTACCTGTAACTGTAGTTCTCCAGTATTGGAATCGTTCATAGATTCACATGCTTGAATCATTCCCTGTCGTCGAGATGGGAGTCCCCGGTACAAATTACACAAGTAGTGTTGAAATATATTAACAAAAGGGCCCTAGGCCTCTTCAATTTAACAGTCTATCAGAGTCATTTTTAGGAAAAGGACCAAACTTGAGCATTCACCAATCAGGCGACACCACCCTATACAATCCTAGAAAACACCTGAATATATAAAACATATATATATAAAGGAATACTTCAAACAAAATAATAGAATTGAACACATCTCTTAACATCTAAGGAGTGTAATGCTCTTTCCGCAGGAGTAGAAGGATGTGGAAAAAAAGGTTTTGTAAACTAAGGGCTCGTTGATGTGGAAGTCCGAAGGGACCTTCAGGTTGAAATACGGGTTTGTGCGCACAGTAGTCTGTCTTGTTTAATCTGTAAGAACGGCTCTTGTATGGAGAAAGCCTGTACCTCACTGACACGTCTGGCTGATTTGAGAGCGACCAGTAAAGCAACTTTCCAAGACAGAAATTTCAGAGAGGCTCGATGAATCGCCTCAAATGGATGCTTCATCAACTGTGCTAAAACAATATTCAGGTTCCACGAAGGAGGAGAAGGTCTGAATGGGGGAAAGACCCTGAAAAGTAATTTCAAAAATCGTTTGATTAAACGAGAAGAGTACAGCGAGGGTGAAGATTGAGCGCCTGTATGATGCTATTGCCGCCAGATGTACCTCTATGGAGGAATGTGCCAGGCCTGCTTGCGCTAAGTGCAATAAATACGGCAATATTTGTTCAGGCGGTGAGGATAGTGGATCAATTTGCCGCTGATGACACCAGAAACAAAATCGTAAGAGTAAGCCTTATTAGTGCTATCCGCTCTAGCTCTGGCAAAAATGTCCCTACATTCCTGTGGGATATTCAGGTGTGCAAACTCCCTGTACTCAAGAGCCATGCTGACAATCGCATTGACTGAGGATCCGGGTGCGATATTTGTCCTTTGTTCATTGTTAGTAATTGCGGAGACGGTTTCAGTGGAATGTGAGGCTTCATTGATGAAAGAAGAAGCTCCGCAAACCAGTGTTGGCGAGGCCAGTATGGAGCTATCAATATCAGAATGCATGGCTCTGCCTTCATCTTCGTGAGGGCTCTTGGGATTAATGGAATTGGAGGAAAGGCGTAAGCAAAGATGTCTGACCAAACTATGGAAAACGCATTCCCCCAAGATTCCTTTTGGTGATGCCAGCTTGCGAAGTACTGGCATTTGGCGTTCCACTTGTTGGCAAACAGGTCTATTGTTGGAGTTCCCCACTGGGAAAAGATATAGTCCACTGTGGACTGGTCCACCTCCCACTCGTGGCAGCTCGATCTTTGCCTGCTGAGTGAGTCCGCTATCTTGTTCTCTATCCCCGGCAAATGGACAGCTGGGAGTGTGATGCCTTGCTGCGAGGCCCAATTCCAAATTCTTTGGGCTTCCTTGGAGAGGGTGAGAGATCTCGTGCCTCCTTGTTTGTTGAGGTAATGCATCGTAGTGGTGTTGTCTGTTCTTATTACTACGTCTGGTCCTGCTATTTTCGGGAGAAAAGCCTCCAAAGACAGATAAACTGCTCGGAGCTCTAGCAGACTGATGTGCATCTTTCTCAACTCTTGTGGCCACTTACTTGAAGATCTTGCAACACGGCTCCCCAGCCCTCCAGAGATGCGTCCGTCGTGATGGTCCACGGAGCTGGACGATGTAAAAAGGAAAGGCCGCAGGACAGATGATGCTTTTGAGACCACCATGTCAGGGCTTTGGCTATTGCTGGGGTTATGTTTATTCGATCTTCGAAGTGCCCCGAAACCTGGAGCCATTGACGGTTGAGTTGTTCCTGTAGTGGTCGCATTTTTAGTCTGCAGAGAGGAACCAGAGGTATGCATGATGACATCATTCTCAACAGGGATTTTAACAGGCAAACAGAAACGTAGCTTCTTCCCTGTATTGACTTTGCTAGTATCAGTAACTTTTGTTGCTTCTCTACTGTGGGACACACCATGGTGGATTGCGCGTCCAGGTTTGCCCCTAAAAAGGTGATACTAAGTGCTGGCAGAGGTTTGGACTTCTCCCAGTTGATGGTGAGGTCTAAACTGCTTAGCAAGGAAACGCATCTTCTTGTTGATCTGCGCGCTCCTGCGTAGGTGCTTGCTTTTATCAGCCAATCGTCGAGATATAGAAATATTTGGTGTTTCCTTCTCCTGAGGAAGGCTGCGACTGGCGCTAGGCATTTGGTGAATATCCTGGGAGCTGATTTTAGGCCAAAAGGGAGGACACAAATTGGCTTCCGGCTACCATGAATCTCAGGTATTGTCTGTGGGTAGGGTGGATGGGAATGTGGAAATATGCGTCTTTTAGGTCTAGTGTAGACATGAAATCTCCCTGGTTCAGACGCAGGAGGACATCCTGCAGGCTTATCATGCGGAACAACTGCTTTTTTAAGTAGATGTTTAGTTCCCGTAGGTCAAGGATCGGCCTCCAATTTTTCCACTTCTTGAGAATGAGAAAGAACCTGGAACAAAACCCTCTTCCTCGCTGAGACCGAGGTACCTTCTCTATTGCTCCTTTGAGGAGCATCTTGTTGATCTCCCTCTTGAGTTGTTCTGGGTACACTGAAGGAGTCCTGCAAGGAGAATTTGAGGGAGGCAGTTGCATTAACTCCAGAGTGTGGCCCTGTCTTACTAATTGGAGTACCCACTTGTCTGATGCGATGACTTGCCATTGCTTGAGGAACAGGGATATCCTTCCGCCTAGAACCAGAGGAGGAGAGTTGGGTGTAGCCGGTGTCTCGGATGTATCAGGCTCTACGAGTCGAGTATTTAGCAGGGCGAGTTGAGCGTCCCCTATTGCCAGACCTACCATAAGCTGCTTGCGGTGGCTGCCTTTGTGGGTTATATTGACGGAACTGGTGAGATGAGGAAGAATAGGCTGAATATCTATACTGCTGATATCCTCCTCTATATGAAGGTTGTCCACGTCCTCTAGCTCAAAAGGAAGGTTTACGAAACTGGAGAGTCCCTAATGATCTTGCCGTATCAATGTCGGATTTGATAGATTGTAAAGCCTCATCAATATGTTTACCAAATAATGCCTGGCCATCGAAAGGTAGGTCTAAAATCTTATTCCATACCTCAGGCCGGAATGATGTAGCCTTTAGCCAACCTTGTCTCCTAAGTACAGCCGCACCTGCGAGCTGTCGAAATGCAGTTGTGGCTATGTCCATTGCACAGTCTATGAGCTCCGCTGACCTGCGCTGACCTTCTTGCAACGTCTTCTTTGCCTCTGATCTTCTGTCCTCCGGCAACTGGTCAATATGTGGAGCGATGTCTGCCCATAGCTGTCTGTCGAACCCGGCTAACACTGCCAGTGAGTTAGCAGCTCTTACCACTAGGCTAGCCATCGAGGAGAACCTCTTCCCAATGTTGTCTAGCTGTCTACCTTCTTTGTCTGGAGGTGCCGAAATCAGAGCAGACTGATTCTTGGACTTACTCTGTGCCGCCTAAGCCACCACTGAGTCCGGATGGGGAAGACCAGTTAGACATGCTGGGGCATTGTCTGGGTGCCTTGTATTTTTTGTCCACACGAGGCAGCACTGCTGTGACAGTAACAGGATTGTGCATCACTTTTAGGCCTTCTTCCCACAAGTAGCTGACCAGCGGAATAGAGTGCAAAGATTTTTGAAACGGCTCTTTAAAATCATAAAGAAAACAATCTGTCTGTTTTGATGGCATTGGCAAAGCGAAACGCTTACCTGCTCTTTCCAAGAGATTATGAAATCCTCCGATGTCGTCTTGAGGGGACTCCACCTTTGATTGTGAAGGAGAAGGAGAAGCAGGAATAATGTATTCATCCCATTCGGAATGAGTGTCAAGGAGCTCCCCTTCTTCGTGATCACCTTCGGACATGTCAGTGTCCTGAGGTAAGGTCATATCCGGCGTAGCCACATTTGTTAGAGGTAAAGAAGCCGGTCTCTGATGTGGAGTGGTAACCCCAGAGACGGGCAATGGAGGGGGTAGCTCCCCTTGAGGAGGAAAAGTAGTAAAGAGGTTGGAATATACGCCTCTTCTTGATATTGTTGGTCTCCTCCATAGAATTGAGAGTCATAGGTTTCATCAAATTCCTGATATTTGACGTTTAATGGAGATGGGATATGGGCTGCCCCAAATGGTCCCTCGTCATCCGAGTCTTCATCTCCCTCTAACAAGTGCACTGGTATGAGAGAGGTCACCTTACTAGGTGAGGTGTGCTTTGGGGTAAGTCTTTCACATGTTTTCTGATGTTTTTCCCTCGTCGACGACGTCGTCAACGGCGCAGACATAGTCTTCGTTGACGGTGGAGTCGTCGATGACCGACGCATGGAGATTTTGATTGACGACAGCCGTACCAAAGAGTCTACCGACGACAATGGTAAAGCAGATACCGTCATAACCGCCGTCGACGATGATGAGGTGTAGACGTTCGTCGACGAAGAGGTCATCCATGCCGCTCCCGTCGACGGTTGGGCACTCGTCGTCGACGATGTTGTCGTCAGAACGGTCGTCGACGGTGGAAGGGTGTAGGTCGTCGTTGGCGGTGAGAAGGCACTCACCGACGGTCTTGTCGACTATGAGTCCGTCGTTGACGGTACTTTTTTTGTAGAAGTAGATGAAGGCCTTTTGAAAGGCACAGAGGAAGGTACAGAGGATGACTTTATGCCTCTCAGAACTGCTGGCATGAACTCTCTCCCCTTTCCTGGAAGATTTTTGAGGTGAAGTAGATGGGCTGCGGCCCTTGTAAGAACCAGAGGCAGTCTTTTTGTGGGATTTTCTCGATTGTTGGGAGGGAGATCTTGTGTCTGATCTCGCCCTTTTTGATGACTTTTTAGATATTGAAGAGCCATCACTCTCAGAGTCAGAGACTGGATTCTCTGTATTTAAATTTTTGCAGCCAAATCAATAATCTGCTTTCTCTGTCCTTAACAGTCTGAGAGGAAAAGTTACGACAAACCTTATAGTCCTTGGCTGAGTGGTCTGGATAGAGGCAGTATATACAATCCTGATGAGGGTCTTCAGAATGTAGTCTCTTCCTACCACAAGTTTTGCAATTTCTGAATAAACCCTTCTTCTCTTTGTCAGACATGTTGAAGGTGTTATTCTAATCAGTTCAAAAAAATGTTTCACAGAGAAAAATATGTTGAAGCTGATCCAAAAGGTGTGAATAAATAGCAGAGCTCTGAGGAGACTCCCTAGCACGACATGCAGTAGAAAATCTGAGGTGCTGAAGCTTCTCTCAGGAGGATTCTAGAGGGTGGTGTCGTCTGATTGGTGGATGCTCAAGTTTGGTCCTTTTCCTAAAAATGACTCTGATAGACTGTTAAATTGAAGAGGCCTAGGGCCCTTTTGTTAATATATTTCAACACTACTTGTGTAATTTGTACCGGGGACTCCCATCTCTACGACGGGGAATAATTCAAGCATGTGAATCTATGAAAGTTCCAATACTGGAGTAAGGATACTTCTACGTGCAGCTTCCTCACCTTAGACTAGATGCCAAAGAAGAACCACCCCTAGGTGGAGGGTCTGTGGGGCAGACTCAGACTGAAACCTCTTGCAGAACCAAGAAGCAGACGGTATAATCACAATGAGGAAGAATCTGCGAAAGTCAGGAGATGCAGCCACAAGCTATACATAAGCTTGAAGGGTAAGGCCAAGCCCAACCTAAGGTCCCACTACGGCATCAGATTGATTTAATTTATTGTTTCGGTTAATTAAAACCATAACAATTATACAATTTACATGATAAAAAGGCATTTCACTATAATTTAAAATTCCTTTACAAGATTTTTTTTTTTTTTTTTTTAAACCAGGCATACACTGTAGTTTTACATTTTTAGCTGTCCCCAGACCTCCTAAATTCGAGAATCCAAAGGAAACAAGATGCTATAACAAGTCATTCAATTGGTTACCTGGGAATTTAGACCTTACTGTAAGAACCTATTAAATCTTCTAAAATATAAAACAAACTGATATGCTTGGATTAACTTAACCCCCAACGTCTAGTTGCACCTCTCATCTTAAAAAATCTTTAAACATGAGTCTTAAAAGAGCCTCTAGCATCTTGTGAGACTGATGTCTTAGCCCAATTGTCCCGAATGCAGTTGGTATTATCTCAGCATATACTGAAGGGTTTAAGAGTTATACTGCTTTAGTCATCCAAAAAGTACAAGATGCTTAGCTATAACAAATCATTCATTGTTTCCCTCAGAATTGAGATCATACCGAAAAAAACTATTAAATCTTCTAAAATATAAAAACCAACTAATATGTTTGGAATAACTTAACCCCCAACGCCTAATTGCACATCTCATCTTAAAAAATCTTAAAACATAAAACTTAAAAAAAGCCTATAATACCCTGTGAATTAGACTGATGTCTTAGTCCAATTGTCCAGAATGTAGTTGGTATTATCTCAGCATCTACTGAGGGGGTTAAAAATTATGCTGTTTTAATCATCCCTTACAGTCTGTCTGCAAACCTGGGCATCCCTTTTGTCGCAACGTTAATGTAAAAAACTTTGCAAACTTACAATTTACCTGAGAATCAAGCGGGCTACAACAGGCTACTATACCTCCTCCACAGGTCCAGAGTCCTCTGTCATTGAACATTCTCTCGAGAAGCCTCCTTCGAAGGTCTTGCAGACCTGGACAGATACAAATTATATGAGCGAGATCTTCCTTGAGGCATGTACAGTGCCTGCACTGCTGCAGACTTCCACTCCTTCATATGGGGCATTGGTGGAGGTTGGCAGGTTTCCTAGTCGCATTGCCATTAACTGGTGTTTCATTTGTGGCGCGTAAGGAGTAAAAAGATAAGCAGCTGGCTCTAGTTTAACAGTGCCTTATGATCATTCACATGTGTAAGAGGGCACTAAATTTACCAGCCTTGTTGACACCTCTTACCGATGCTGCCTCCTGCAGGTCTTCAGATGTAGTTGGCTAATAGATGACCGTAAATATTTATTATAAGCTGACTGCTGGTCACTTTCTAGATCCCGTCAAAGAGCGCGATTACATTTTTTTGGCTGCTTGACTAATTTTGTACTAAGTTTTTACAGCCCCTGCTTTTGCTGCCAGATCTTACCGAACTAGCCCGAATTCCAGGCAAGGATGACTGTGGAAATATGAAAACTCGCCTGAATACCTTGTACTGGATTTTGTCTATAAGGAGAGCATGCACAGCCACTCTAGCATAGGTTAGTGTAGGAAGCAGTCTGGAGGAGATGACAGTTAGCAGTGGACGGAATGAAGGGCCCTCTACCTGTTTAGCCAGGAGAGAAAAATCATAAATGAATGCTGAAGCTCTTTGTGCGATGTATTTCCTCTGGTGGCTAAGGGTGCCCTGAGCGTCTAGATCTACTCTAACTATTTGTAGTATGGCACCACTTCCAACAAGACGTTGTTTAAAGCCATCCTTGGAATGGAAACCTGCCTACATTCTACCTGCATTATTTTGGATTTGACACAGTAATTTCCTGTTGATTGGAATGAACGTAGTTGGCCAGAATATTTAAAGATCTTTGTAGACCGACATTAGTACAGCTAAACAGTACCAGATCATCCGCATACAGTAAATGTATCAACGAGATCCCTCCAAGCCAGGGAGGATGAACATTTCCCGCATCCAAAGCTGGGGAGAGGTCTGCCATGAACAGGTTAAACAGGTGCAGAGAAAGCACAAAGCCTTGTTTCAAACCAAGGATTGTGAAGATTTGCCTTGAGAGCCTCGTGCCATCTCAGATTTCTATTCGTACCCATGTGTCGGAGTATAAGGAGATTATTGCGTTCAAGAGGGTCGCTGGGAGACCCCATTAAGGTCCCACTATGGCATACTAACTGGGTTCAGAGGGAACATGTTTATAAAATCTTTTATAGATCTGATCACAACAGGGGACTTGAACAAAGACTGTAGATCCAGCAAGGCTAAAAGTCAGAAAGGGCAGACTAATATTTTTTTTACATTGCCTTACATTTTTCAGAGCTAAAGACAAAATAAACAAAAAACCTTCAACACATTTGTCTGTAAGAGGTCTGTGACTCAGACACCCCCATGAAGTTACATATTAGTCCCAGCACAAATGGATTTCATGAGTGGGGCCTTGATCAAGGAGCACGTGTGAAACATTAGGATCATAGCCCAAATTTCCCAGACCCAGTACTCCACTATATCTAGAATTTCCCCACGGAAGGTAAGCCTCTTCAAGGTAATCAGGTGGGTCTTCAGCTAGTTTACAGTGAAACCCAATGATGTACAGAAGTCTGCTGTCATCCAGAGGTGGTATGCATCTGACTGTGGTGTACCCACTTTAAGCAGCCAGTTGTCAATATTCGCCACTATAGCAACTCTTGACCCCCGAAGATAGACAACGACCACTGCCATCACTTTTGTTAACACCACAGGGGCACTGGATGGAAGCTCAAAAAGAAGCACAGTTAACTGAAATTGCTCGAGGCCCACCTTGAACCACAGGTATCTCCTATAGGACTGCAGGATGGGAATATGAACACATATAGCAAGTCCAAGGACAATATCCAGTTGCCCAGGTCCAGAGCAAATAGGATCTGGCCCAATATGAGCATTCCAAAATTGTCCTTCTGCAGGAAGGGAGCTGGAGGTGTACAGGAATTTCTAACGCAACCTCTTTGAAGGCCTTGACCTGCAGCGGGATAGAGAACTGCATGGGGAAATCATCATGCATCAGAATCAGCAGAGGAATCGGCTCTGCAACCGAATGTGTGTGACATAAATCTTGATGCCCTTGAGCCTTCTCCTTAGAGTTGGAGTGGCAGGATGGAGATGGGTCCTGCTTCACTTTATGCTTGCGTTTGAACTCTGACTTACCAAAGGACCTTGAGAAGGAAGCAGAATGGCCCTGTAACTTGGAAAGAGGTATACACAAAGGCCACAGCTTCGTCTTGTATTCAGTGACATACAGCTTTATTTTCAGGTCTCAAAGCTCCTTTGATAGCTTTTATCACATGACTTGTGATTCATTTCCTGAGCCCAGACACACCTCATACTGGCCTGTGACCTCCATCTGCTTCCCAAAATCATGGTATGGCTTGAATCATGTCATTTTCAGTGGGGCCATCATTCCCTAGCACACTGTGAAGAAGTCTGGAAGTCATCAGAAAAAAGACAAATTTGGGAGTGGAGTTCGGGATCAGAGTCAGAAAGCACAAAGAAAGGAAGTGACATCAGCAAGCAGCACTGATGCTTATATCTGGCTCCACTCAGTCACTTCCAGGGCAATACTGACATAATGCAGAGATGCACAATGCCACCTAGCAGCAAGTAGGAACACTACTACAACAAATCTCTGGATGAAGACTGTCACCTGGGGAATATTCTAAGGTGAAGACTCTGTGATTAGTGGTAGGCAACCAAATGAAAATGTCACTCAGTAAGCATCTGTTGTGCTGCAGACTCACATGTTGTCCACACCCTTCCCAGCTAGTGCTGGGTCAGGATGTGTGCAAGTGTTTTTTTTCTTCGAAGAGTCTTTCAAATCACAAGGTAGTGGAATGAGTCTGCTTGCTGGTAAAGTGCAAATCCTTTGATTCATTGTTAGATTGTTTTCCTGCACAAGGATGGGTGAAGATGGACTGTGAAGCAAAACAATGTACAGAGAGATGACCATGCAAAGAAAGAGGAACAAAAAGATAGAAAGATGCCTGAACCGGCTACAGGCATCCAGGGAGGTGGATGGGTGCATGTGAATCTACAATGCTACATGCTACGAAAGAAAGCTTACTTGATAACTAACACTGTCCATTCATGGCATGTGTGGCTGTAGATACCTATGCTGTGCACAGACCCTAAAGCAGTCCTCCCAGAAAAGCCGTGGCTAGTCTGGGGAAGTTGCAGTAGATTGAAAAAGTGTACTGAGAACTGCCGGGCCAACACTGGCTTTCTGGCAAACCAGCACATCCACACAATGTTGTGAAGAAGTATGTGGTTTGGCCCAGGTAGCTGCTTTACAGATATCAGCTGTAGGGAAGTTCCCAAGAAAGACCAATGAGGCTCCTTTTTCACAAGTGGAGTGGGCTCTGGGAGGAATGGGCAAGGTCTTTCTTGCTTTAACACAGAATGTCTGGATGCATTTTAGAATCCATTTTGCAATGCCTGACTAGGATAAGGCCTTTCCTTTGTGGGTCTCAGAGGAAGCAACAAAGAGCTGTTGCATCTTTCTAAAGGCTTTAGTTCTGTCAATATAGTACCTGAGAGCTTGATTAACATCTAAAGTATGGAGAGCCTGATCCTCAACAGAGGGCCTGATTTAGAGTTTGGTGAGCGGGTTACTCTGTCACAAATGTGACAGATATCCTGTCAACGTTATTACGATTCCGATAGGATATAATGGGATTATAATACGGCGGATGGGATATCCGTCACATTTGCGATGGAGTAACCCCATCCGCCAAAGTCAGGCCCAGAGTTAGGTCGAGGGAAAAAACTGGAAATTCAGTAGATTTATTAAGTTGGAACTGTGAGACCATGTTAGGGAGAAATCTGGAGTTGGTGCGGAGGACAACCCAAGCCCTGGGTATCTGGAAGAAAGGCTCTTCCAAGGTTAGCGCCCAAAGCTCACTGACATGCCTAAGTGAAGTAATGGCGACCAGAAATGATACCTTCCAAGAGAGAAACTGAAGGGACAGGAGCGGAGGGGTCCAAACGCAGGGCCCATCAGCAAGTGAGTCTTGCCAATACAATGTTGTGGTTCCATGTGGGGCGGGTGGGACCAGAGAGGAATGACTCTTTTGAGACCCTCCATAAAAGGAATTCTGAAATGGAAATGCTAAAGATAGACTGCTACGGCAGCTATGTGTAGTTGAATGGATGTCACGAGCTCGAGTGGCTCCTCCTTCTCAGTTATACTGCATTTGGGCATTGAGTCCTTGGTTAGTTTGTTCTCCCGGAGGTAGCTGAGAGTATAGGAGAAGTATACAGAAAGATGTCCAAGCAAGAATATGTACAACTGTAGAAATATATTATATAATTATAAGGTAACTGAAATGACCACAGGTGTCTGGGGAGGAGGGAGAGTGCATGTTAATCTACAACACTACATGCCACGAGACGATGTCTACTGGGTAGGTAACATTTTCCGTCCAATGGCATGTGTGGCTGTAGGTACACATGCTCTGCATAGACTATAAAGTAGTCTCTTCATAAAGCAGTGACTAACCTGTGGGAGTTGCAGTTTTCTGGAAAGGTGTTCTTAGGACAACCTGTCCTACATAGGCTTGATGTTGTGCTAGTATATCTACACAGTAATGCTTTGTGAAGGTATGCGGTGTAGACCAAGTGTCTTTACAAATGTCAACTAAAAGAACGTTTCCCAAGAACGCCATAGTGGCACCTTTTTTTCTAGTGGAATGTGCTCTAGGAGTTAATGGCAAATGTCTTTTTGCTTTAGCATAGCAAGTTGATATTCACTTAATTATCCACCTAGCTATGCTATTTTTTTAGATTGAATTACCCCTATGTGGTTCTGAAAAAGCTACAAAAAGCAGTTTCGTTTTCGTAAATTCTGGAGTCCTGTCAATGTTATATGAGTCCCCTTTCGACATCTGAAGTGTGGAGCGCTCTTTCTGCCACTGACTGAGGCTGTAGAAAGAAAACCAACAACTCCATGGATCACAGTGTCTTTGTGAATTTGAAAGAAAGGTTCTCCTAAATGTAATGCCTGGAGCTCACCAAGTGATGTAATAGCAACTAAAAAAGCCTTTTTCCAAGAAAGGAACTGATTAGGACATGAATGAAGCGGCTCAAAATGGAGGGCCCCTGAGCCTAATGAGTACTATATTAAGATTCCAGGAAGGGACCGGGGGTAGTCTAGGTGGGATTACTCTTAAATCCTTCCATGAAGGATTTAATAACTGGGATTCTGAACAAAGAAGTGTGTTGTCTGTTTTGTAAATACGTAGTTCTGGCTGCAAGATGTAATCAGATTGAAGTGTAAACCAAGTTTGCTTTTTGCAAGTGAAGCACATAGCAAACAATATCTTGGACAGATGCTTTAATGGGGTCAGTGTTTTTGGATTGGCGGTAGCAAACAAAACATTTCCATTTCACTGTGTAACATACTCTAGTTGTTGGCCTATGAGCTTCCTTAAGAATCACCATATACTCAGAAGGTATCTGGAAGTAACTAAACTCTGACTACAGGAGCTATATCGCAAGGTTGAGTGACTTGGGGTCTCGATGCCTGATTTGTCCTTGGTACTGTGAAAGAAGGTCTGGGCTGTTGGGGAGCTTCTTGTGGGGAACCTGCAAGAGGTCCACAAGTGTTGTGAGCCAAGGATGACGTGCCCTGTTGTGAACCATGGCTGACGTACCCAAGTGGGAGCTAACAGGAGATCATGGTGAGAGATGCCTGCCTGAGTTTCCGAACCGGAAATGGAATGAGAGGGAGAGGTGGAAAAGCGTAAGCAAATGCCCATGACCAGTCCATCCAAAGAGCGTGCCCTTGGACAGAGTGTGAGGGTACCTGGATGTGAAACTTGGGCATTGTGCATGGTCTACTGTGGTGAAAAGGTCTATTTGAGGAGTTCCCCACTTTTGGAAGTATTTTTGAAGGGCTTGGGGGTGGAGTTTCTATTCATGGACTTGTTGATGCCTCCTGCTGAGCAGGTCCGCAAACTTATTATTTATTCCTGGGAGATACTCTGCCAGTAGTTGAATGTGGTGGTGATGAGCCTACCTCCATACTGGATGGACAAGTTGTGAGAACTGGAACGACTGTGTGTCCCCGTTTGTGTAGATAATACACTGCTGTCATTTTGTCTGTTCGGACTAAGACAACTTTGTGCGACAGGTGAGGAAGGAAAGCTCTGAGGGCTAGAAATACCACTTGAAGCTCCAGATAATTGATGTGCATGGATTGGTGACTGAGATCCCAGATGCCTTGGACTGTGAAGTCCTGAAGATGTGCGCCCCAAACTGGCAGGGATGCATCCGTGGTCAGAATGAGCATAGGCACAGGGCCTCGAAAAGGCCGCCTTTTTAACAGGTTGGTGGAGTTCCACCATTGCAGAGAATGGTAAGTTTGGCATTCCAACAACACTAGATCCTGAAGGTGACCCTGCGACTGAGACCACTGACGAGACAGACACTGCTGTAGTAGACGCATGGGGAGTCTGGCATGAGCGACTGGCAATACATGATGCCATCATCCCTAAGAGACGCATGACAACCCTGACTGTGTAAGTGTGATTCTCCTGAAACTAAGGCAGAAGATGCTGGAAAATGTGAATGAGGACTGGAATGAGGTATGCTATCCCCAGCTCCGCATTGAGAATGTCTCCTAGATATGGTTGGATTTGAAGAGGTTGTAGGTGGGATTTGAGAAAGTTGATTGTGAACCCCAATTTATGAAAAAGGTTTACTGTGGTTGGAGTGTGGCATTGACACTGACGTAGTGTGCTGGCTTTGATGAGCCAGTTGTCTAGGTAAGGTAATGCATGTATTTTGTCTTCTGAGATGTGCTGCGACAACGGCTGGCACTCAGAAAATACCCTGGGAGCAGATGTGACTCCAAAAGAAAGAACTTTGAACTGATAATGTTTTCCTACCGACAACAAATCTTAGATATTTGTGGTGTGCAGGGTGTATAGGGATGTGGCAGTAGGCGTCTTTCAGATCTAGAGCTGTCATGAGGTCGCCTTGCTGAAGGAGTGAAATAACATCCTGAAGAGTAACCATGTGAAAGTGTTCTGAGAGAATGTAGTGGTTTAGGGGTCTGAGATCCAGTATCGGTCTGAGTGACCCACCGTTTTCGGGGATGAGGACATATAGGGAGTATACTCCTGTTCCCTGATACTGTAAAGGGGCAGGCTCTACGGCCCCTTTGAGGAGTAGAGACTGCACTTCTTTTACAGGGGCAAGATGTACGTGCGATAACATGCATGTGCGAGGAGCAATGTTTGGGTTGTGGAAGTAAGCTCCAGACAATAACCATGTTGGGTAATGGAGAGGACCCATAGGTCCGAAGTTATGTCTGTCCATTGCATGTGATAATACTGAAGGCAGCCCACTATGTGTGTGGTGTGGGGTGGGGTTTAGGGAGAGGTAAATAGTCAGTGTTTTCCTAATGAGGGTGAGCCAAGGGTGGAATTGCTCTTTCCCCTATCTCTGAAATTGTAGTCTCTATATGTCCCTCTGAAAGAACCTCAAGAGTAAGAGGTTGCTAATGTTCTTTAACCGCCTCTGTACCTTGGGCGACAAAAAAAACCTGTGTGTTTGGGACTGAAGAGTCCCCCGTGGCCTTTGTGGTGTCTGTATCTTTCTTTAATTTCTCAAGTGTGGAGTCAACTTGAGGGCCAAAGAGAAGCTCCTTGTCAAAGGGCTTGTTAAGCACTGCTTGTTGAACTTCTTGCTTGAAGCCAGAGCATCTAAGCCATGCATGCCTCCTCAATAAGATGCTGGTATTTATCCCACGTGCAGCTGTATCGGAAGCATCTAATGCACACAGGATTGTATTGTTCTCAATTGTTTGCCCCTCTGAAACAAACTGCTGGCCACGCTTTCGGTACTCATCTGGGAGATACTGGAGGAGCTACTCCATCTCATTCCAGTGAGCCCGGTCGTACCTAGAGGGCAAGGCCTGAGAACTGGCAATGCGCCAATGGTTTGTCGCTTGTGCGGCCACTCTCATGCCTGCCACATCAAGCCTCTTGCTTTCTTTTTCTGGTGGAGGAGAGTCCCCAGTAGCCTTGCTGTTAGCCCTCTTTCTGGCGGTGGTAGCCACTATTGAATTTGGTAGGGCCTGAGACCTGATGAATAGTGGGTCGGAAGGAGCAGGGTTGTATTTCTTGACCACCCTGGGTGTTATACTTCTAGAGCAGACAGGCTCTTTAAAGATATCATCTCTGTAACGAAGTATCCCTGGGAGCGTAGGGAGACACTGAATGGCTCTGTGGGTGGTGTAGAGGGTAACAAACAAAAAGGTTCTGCTTTACTGGGTCTTTATGGAGCTGCACAATGTGATACGTGGCTGCCCTAGCAATGACCTGTTGGTAGCTAGTAATATCCTCTGGAGGAGAGAGACGTTCAGGATACAAATCTGGATCCGTGTTAACAATAGGATTTGGATCATAAGAGTCCCAAGGGTCAGGGTCTTAATGTGTGTCCCCTAAGTATTCCCCTACAAACAAAGCTGAACCATGAGGGAGTGAGATATCCTGCAGTAGGAGAGGCAGGAGAATGAGGAGAAGGAGGTGGAGGGAAAGTGGGGGTGGTGAATATGTTGATTCAGGTGGAGGAAGAGGACGAGGTAAAGGCTTGGTTGAAGAAGTGGTGTCCTTATCCTTTAAACTCTTTTTCAGAGGTGGTGAGGTGTCCAATGCCTCCTGAAAAGTCAGCTTCCGATTAAAAAGCAACAGAGGGAGAAGCAACAATACATTCTGTCCCTTCTTGAACACAAAACCTGTGCTGTTTAGCGTTCATGGTTTCTAGTATCGGCTCAATAGGAGACGGTGTAGAGGACAACTGACTAGAACCCAACTGCTCCAAAGGAGTAGTGTCTCGAGTTTTTGATACCAATGATTTTGGTCGGTGGACCTTTTTCGATGCCTTAACTAATTCCGGGTGGCTGCGACTCAGAGCCGATACGGTCGGTGCAGAGTGTTTGGTGTTAAACATTTGGACCGAAATGGAAGAGGTCGATACTGAAGACGCAGCAGTAGCCTTTGTTCTTTTCGGTGCTGAGCCTATGGGCGGGGCAGCCGAAATGTCCTTCAGAGATCGACCATGGCCTGGTGGCAGTGGTGGTCCAGTGACCTCAGTTGGGACTTTTAATAAGTCTTAGTGGGAGCAAGATGGGCCACAGTACTCACTCGCTACGCCAACGTTACCTCATGGCTCTCCATGTTGGACTGAACGTCAGAGTCCAAATCCTGAATGGAGGCTGCCTCCTCCTGTTCGGGCTCCTCATGCACGGGTTCTTCCCCAAAGATGTCCAGGGTGTCTTCTGGGGATTTATGTGCTATCTCCAACCTGCGCACACTTCGGTCTTGAAGGGTCTTCTTCGATCTGAATGATCGGCACACATCGCAGGTAGTCTCCTGGTGATCTGGTGAGAGGCACGAGTTATACACTTGGTGATGGTCGATGTGGGGGAACTTGGAGTGGCACAGAGGGCATAAACGAAACGGTGTCCATTCCATCAGTTCAGCATTATCTTCAGTGCTGCGTGAAGGTAGGCTCGAGGCCGGAAGAGGGCCAAAGGGCGGCAGTCGGCACTGGACCCAACGAGCTGCAAAGTACGATCGCAGGATGGAAAACGCAATTGAAATAGTACCGGAGAAACGGAAAGAAAGTCTCAGACCGGAGAAAGTTGAAGACTAAGCGAATAAATACACATCCAAACCAGACAGCAGAGAGAAAATAATTTAACAAAGGACTCGATGCCCATCCATACAGCATTGTCAATGAATTAGGTGTGGATACTAAGAGAAGAAATACAAGTATTTTGTGTTGTTTTGTGGAGGTTAAGAGGTTGATTGTAGGTTCCCAACCATCACTAAATATACTGAAGTATTATGGGATTGATCCCCATTCGTACATCTGTTGAGCAATTCCATAAAGTGATAAGGGAAACGTACTGGAGACTCTGCCGGAGGTGCAGGACTGGTGTCTCCAGGTCAGTCTTTTTAAGACATAGGGCACATTTTAATTTCCCTTGATATGGTTACATCAAAAGTGAGTTTTCTCTTCTTAGCTTGCACTGCACCAGGCTCTGCTGATGGGGACATGCAAATATTAGCAGTGTGTGAGGTTGAATGTATATTTTTTTCTAGCTCACATCAAGCTATTCTAGCAGTTCTAGGAAGAGTGTCTGTTCGCTCCGTGTCAACACTTATGTCACTGTCAAAGCTGGCTTCAGAGGCAATATTGGTGCTAACGAAGCTGCTTTGCTGCCTTGAGGGCAAGATGGTGTCCCTGGTCATTGAGGCTTAGGCTCTGTTGTCGTGGCCTTTCTGAAGCAGATGCAGCCGGACCTCGGGGTCAGAGGTTGGTGCCAACTGTCAATACCTTTTGAGGTCGAAACCCAAAGGGAGGACCCTCGAATTAGGTAGGCATCTTGGGTTCAGTTTATGTCCTACGTGTGGGTACCCTTGGCTGCGTGGAGACTGCTGATCTCAAAAGTCTGAGTCTACTGAGTACGGATACCAGATGACCCATTCCACTCTCCGGTGGAGTACCTGCCCTTGACGTCTTTGGCACCAAAAGTGGTAGATGGCTCAGAAGAGCTTCCGCGCTCTATTTTATGATGCACTTGCCAATGTAACCTCAAGCAGCGTATAGTTATTATATGTAAATGCATGGCAGGTTGAACTGTTTGATTCCTCAAGATCCCTGGGTAGACAGAGGTTACCGACTCTCAACTGGTTTGCCAAGGTAGTTTGACTATTGCAGTTCGGAAAAAATAGGAAAAGCATGTGCTGAATCAACCACTCCACTCCAACGTGAGTTATTCTTACACAACCTGTAGGAAGTTGTCTCTGTATGTACTATTTCAAAGTAAGAAATAGCATGCACAGCGTCCAAGGGTTCCCCTTAGAAGTAAGATAGTGGCACAAAAGAGATAATTCTAATGCTCTATTTTTTGGTAGTGTGGTCGAGCAGTAGGCTTATCAGAGGGTAGTGTTAAGCATTTGTTGTACACACGCAATAAAGGCAATAAATGAGGAACACACACTCAAAGACAATTCTAGGCCAATAGGTTTTTATATGGAAATATATATTTTCTTAGTTTATTTTAAGAACCACAGGTTCAAGGTTTACAATCAATACTTCAAATGAAAGTTACTTCACTTAGGTATCATAGGAACTTTGAATCAGCAAAATAGCATGTACAGTTTTGGCAAAAATAGCAATAAGCTATTTTAAAACTAGACAGTGCAAATTTCAACAGTTCCTGGGGGAGGTAAGTATTTGTTAGTTTTGTAGGTAAGTAAACCACCTACAGGCTTCAAAGTTGGGTCCCAAGTAGCCCACGTTGGGGGTTCAGGGCAACCCCAAAGTTACCACACCAGCAGCTCAGGGCGGTCAGGTGCAGAGGTCAAAGTGGTGCCCAAAACGCATAGGCTTCAATGGAGAAGGGGGTGCCCTGGTTCCAGTCTGCCAGCAGGTAGGTACCCGCGACTTCGGAGGGCAGACCAGGGGGGTTTTGTAGGGCACCAACGGGGGACACAAGACAGCACAAAAAGTACACCCTCAGCGGCATGGGGCGGCCGGGTGCAGAGTGCAAACAGGCGTCAGGTTTGCAATAGGTTTCAATGGGAGACCCAGGGGTCTCTTCATCAAAGCAGGCAGGCAAGGGGGGGGCTCCTCGGGGTAGCCACCACCTGGGCAAGGGAGAGGGCCACCTGTGGGTCGCTCCTGCACTGGAGGTCGGATCCTTCAGGTCCTGGGGGCTGCGGGAGCAGTGTCTTTACCAGGCGTCGGGTTCTTGGAAGAAGGCAGTCGCGGTCAGGGGGAGCCTCTAGATTCTGGATTCCCTCTGCAGGCGTCGCTGAGGGGTTTTCTGGGGGGGGGGGGTTCAACTCTGGCTACTCACAGGGTCGCAGTCTCCTGGGAGTCCTCCCTGTAGTGTTGTTTCTCCGCAGGTCGAGTCGGGGGCGTCGGGTGCAGAGTGGAAAGTCTCACGCTTCCGGCGGGAAACGTGGAGTCCTTTTAAAGTTGTTTCTTTGTTGCAAGTTTTGGTTTCTTTGGAACAGGGCCGCTGTCCTCTGGAGTTCTTGGTCCTTTTAGATGCAGGGTAGTCCTCTGAGGCTTCAGAGGTCGCTGGACCCTGGGGGACGCGTCACTGTTGCAGTTTTTCTTGAAGTGGGGAGACAGGCCGGTAGGGCTGGGGCCAAAGCAGTTGGTGTCTCCGTCTTCTCTGCAGGGCTTCAGGTCAGCAGTCCTTCTTCGTCTTCAGGTTGCAGGAATCTAGTTTCTTAGGTTCTGGGGAACCCCTAAATACTGAATTTAGGGGTGTGTTTAGGTCTGGGAGGGCAGTAGCCAATGGCTACTGTCCTTGAGGGTGGCTACACCCTCCTTGTGCCTCCTCCCTGAGGTCCCTCCTCATCCAATTATTCATCACCCTCCAAAAGATGTACTGGCATCAGAGGGGTTACTTTACTAGGCGAAGTACGCTGTGGAGTAAGTTTTTCCTGACTTCAACATTGTTTTTCCCTCGTCGACGAGCAGCTATAGCCTTTATCGACAGTGGAGTCGTCGACAACAAATGCATGGAGATTTTAATCATCGACAGATCTAACGTGGAAGCTACCATCGACAAGGTCGTGGAAGATGACGATGGCAATGAGGACAAAATTATTACTGCTGTCGACGATGACAACGTGTAGGTTCTCGTCGCCTTTCAGAGCTGCTGGCCTGACCTCTTTCCCCTTTTGTGGAGAATTTATGAGGCGAAGTGGAAGGGCTGCGGCCTTTATAAGACGCTGAGGTGGTACTTTTGTGAGCCTTTCTTGGCTGCTCTGATGAAGATCTTGAGTGAGATCTAGCTCTCTTAAATGAATTTCTGGACGACGTTGAGGAGTCATCGCTGTCTGAATCAGAGACTGGGTTGTCTCTAGATTTTAGTTTCTGCAGCTATATTAATAATCTGCCTTCTCTATCCTTCAGAAGAGAAGAGAAGGTGCGACATACCTTGCAAGTCCTTAGACGAGTGGTCCTGGTAAAGGCAGTACATGCAGTCCAGATGAGGGTCTTCAGAGTGTAATCTCTTTTTCCCACACGTCTTGCAGGACCTGAACAAACTTCTTTTCCTTGTCAGACATGCTGTAGGTGGTGGATTCTGAAGTTTGGTCCCTTTTCTTAAAATGACTCTGAAGTATTAAATTAAGAGGCCTAAGGGCCCTTAGGTTTAAATCTATGGTAACACTGCTTGGTTTAATGTACTGGGGGCTCCCATCTCGACGACGGGGAATGATTCAAGCATGTGAATCTACGGAAGTTCCAATACTGGAGTTATAAGAGTTTACTGTTGAGGCAGGAAATCCAGCCTGCAGGATAATGTAAGGTGGGTGTACCACACAAACTTAACACATTCAGGCACCACGATCAGGCGAGAGCTGGTACCACAGGAAAGATACATTTGAAGCTGATGACCAGTGGAATAAGCAGGATCTACAAGAGTAGGAAACCATCTAGATGGAGAAAACACCAGCTGAAAAAAATACTGAGGAGCCCAAGAACAATAAGCCATAGGGAGTGTCCAATCATCTCGAGCTGGGGAAAGAGAGACTACGGTTGAGGAAGTCAACAGGCACGTTAGAAGAGAGGCCTGCACAAAGGAGGAGCCACTCAGACTTCCACTTTGCTTTCACTCTATACTCTGCTACAGACCCGGCCAGTGCAGGCATCCCATCACTCTTAAGAAAGGCTGTTTGTTCCTAAGTGTGTTGGCCAAGTCACTGCTTGGAAAGCGAGCTCCCGAGTCTCTGTATATTTGGCAAACACATCACTTGATCAAAGGGCCCTTACATTTGGACAAAACTGACACCACCAGCTCTGTGGAACACAAAAGGTATCCCAAACCCCATAAAGTTGTGAGGATCTCTCTTTGATAATGAGATCTACCTCACTGTTATATGTGAATAAAGAGCCTTTCAGCATTGCATCTTGAGAAGGGATACGTGGGACATAAGAGTCTTGTTTAGAACGGTGTATTCTGGGCAGAGCCTTAGAGAGGCACTGACAGATGCACCATTACATGATGCCTCAGCACTAAAACTTTGGTGTAGGAGCTTCCTCTTTTCCAAGGAAAGCAGACAGAGACCTAAGCATCAGAGAAGTAGAATTCTTTGTGAAGCAAAGAGCAGCATAGGCCCTGCTTTCTTCTAGCTCAAGAATGGCGGCTGATGTGTTTAATCCTCTTCTGCTGGACGTGAAACAATACTCTAGGCAGCTGAAAGGCACAGAACGGACTTGCTGAGGCAAACCACGGTCTGAATTTGGCTGGTAAATGGATATTCCTTGGCTACTATTATAGCAGTATTTCTTATGGTTATACTTCAAGTAAAGATAAGACTTTTTCATACAGTTGCAGAATTTAGTGCATTTGTATCACATTGTCAGTATAAATGATGCTGTACCTCAGGGACATCTAAAGCATGTTGGGGGCCCCACGACAAACAATTTTGGGCCCCCTGCTCAGAACAACTCTGAATTCATTTTCGATTTTCAGCTCATTCAAGCCCTCAGCATCTATGGTCTGAACATTGACAATCTTCTTGGTTGGCTCCCACACCTTTAAAGGACCCCAGTCCTTCAGGGGAGCCCCATTCAGTGCAAAGCCTTTGAATATTTATGGATATTGGAGACCTGAGAGCCCCTCACTCACTGTGCAGGGAGGCGCATCATTTTTGCATTATGCTCCTGTCTGACACTGTTCTGAAAGCTTAATGATGGGGCCCGAGAAAGGTGGGGGCCCGGGGCCAGAATCCACTTTTCTTATGCCTTAAAATGTCTGTGATACACCCAACTTGGAAAAGTACATCACTACACTGAGTAGGGCTCAGTCACTGCTTGCTTTACGGGAAAGACAATTTTGTGGCAGGAATCTCAAACAATCAGACAGTCTTGAACTTTGGTGTTGCCTTTAGGGTCTCTAGATGATGCTATCAATATTGAGGGTCTCTTGGTGTTACGATTAGGTTGAGTCTTTGGTGGTTTGGTGTTAGCATCAGGGTCTGGGAGTTTTGTTGTCGGTATAAGGATCTCTGGGTTTTGGTAACAAGGTCTCTAGGTGGTTACAACTGCAGACCTTCGGATCAGTGTATTTGATGCCAGTAACTTTGGCTGTTTGGGTCAGAGTCTTTGGGTACTGATATCAGTAACTTTAACTGTGGGCACCTGTGTCTTTTGGTGAGAGTGTCAAGAGTTCCTAGGAGTTAGTGCTGATGCTAGGGTGTCTGTGTCTTGGTGCCAGGATCTCTGGGAGTTGGCGTCAGCATCTCCGCGAAATGGTGTACAGGTCATTTGATTCTAGCAACAGTGTTGCTGAGTTAAGACATTGATATCAGCGTCTCTGGGTGTTGTTGTCACAGTCTTGGGGTGATTGTGATAAGGGTCTAAGTGCCAATGTTAAGGTATCATGTTTTTAGTCTCAGTATCTTGGGTACTTGGGGTCTCAGGGTCTTTTGGTGTTTGCAGTACGAGCCTCTGGATGTTGGTATTGGGGTTTCTGGTTATTAGAGTCCGTGTTTCGGGGTGTTGATGCTGATATTCGTGTATCTGTGTCTTGATGTCAGGTTCGCTTGGTATTGGAGTTGATATTGAGGTGTCTGAGTCTTCGTCTCTAGGTACAGGTGTCGAAACCTCTGGGCACAGGTGTCGAAACCTCTGTGCGTTGGTGGTAAGTGTACCTTTGAAGAAATCCTCCAGTGTGCCTCTGACAGCAACATAGGATAGCCCTAACTTTCCTTCACCCCCCAATATGCACATGAATGGCACTGGTCTGACACTGCTCTCCTAGATGCACCAATAAAGCTCATCATGACAGCTCACTGCAGGCTTCTACTCACCAGGATCTCATCCTGCACAGGGTAACCATAGCAACAGCAGCACAGCATAGAGGCAGGAGAAAAAGAGGGCGAGAAAGAGAGAGAGAGAGAGAGATGGGGGAGCACAAGAGAGGACACATGTTACCTAGTGAGCGGGAGCAGAACAAGCCATGGAGAGTCAGGAAAGAATCTCACTAAAAAGCATTGTCACCCCCCCCCCCCCCCCCCCAACCTCCTCTCATGTCGGGCCCAGATCTATAGGGGTCTGTGATCTTTAGTTAGTCAGTCGAACAGAATTTATCCAATGGGAGAACCCTTACAAGCCAAGATTAGGTACACTGCTGGTACACACTGCCTACATCGCACGAGGACCAGAGGCCCACAACTGCATAGGAAGGGAGTGTCTGTTGATTACCATGTACCACAGTGTGATTTTACAACTAATAATTAGATGCAACATATATTCTGTTTGGCAAGTTCCTCCATGACCAATAGTTTTGCTGTTGGCTCTCACTAGATATGTTTTTTTCAGGCATCCTTTAACAATGTCACAAACTGTTCATCCTAAAAAACTGCTGTAACATGTTGTACTTCACGTCTGACCAAGAGGCCTCCTCTTTGGTCATTTAGTGATCAACTTAAGGGATTCAGGGCTGATGACAGAGCAGTGCAGCTGCTTGCCAAATGAAACCATATCTCTATGCTGAGAAGACCAAACATTACAGCAAGCTCTAGCCACTCTGATTGTGGGGTTACTGAGGAGTACACTGAGTGTCACCCAATTGCTGCAAAGATTTTGAGAAGTCACTGGATGGTGACAGTCTTCAGGTAACACCAATTTAAGATAGATTTGGAGTAGCACCAGTCTAGAGGTGCTGTTACAAGAAACCATTTGGAGGGTTGGGGACATGTCCTGCATGAATCTACAACCTGACCAACTGTGGCATGGTCATTACTAGCAAGGCTGCATGAACAATCCAGGCATGGCTCCACAGCCAACCATGGCACTGCTCCACAACTAGTACTGGCATGACTCCCTGACCACTGAACCACGGACATAAAATACAGGCTGCCTTGAAGCCCAGCAGAGCGACAATCTTAGTCATATTCCACTGGAGCAGGAGTGCTTTTGGATCAATTCGGTGCCATTTTGTACAAACAAGAGGGAATACAAATATGGAATTGGGCCAGTTAAGGAGCTGCTCTGCCCTTTGTGACCGAGTGGTGGTAGTTTTGGAAATAGTGTTTTCTTATGAGGTGTCTTCCGCCTACTGGAACCATAGTCTTGTCTCCGGGTTTTGGCAGTTTCTAAAGGATGATGTTAAAGTCAGGTTCTCCTAAGCGGTATGGCTGGAAATGGATGGAGAAGAGGGAAAGGTACAGGAGCAGGAAGACTAGCAGCTTCTGAAGGAGGGAAGGTAGTTGCTAAAGGGGACACAAGAAGGAGCACAGCCTATCAATGCCAGAAGCAGCTGCAATGAGAGACATGATTGCTGCATGAGGACGGCATACCCTAGCATCATTCTGTCTTATTCCACAGATTCTCTTTCACACTGAGGAGTGGCAGGGTTCTCCTTTCATGTGAATATTCAGCATCCCACTCAATAACCAGAATTCCTCCCTGTGTCAGTGGCGTATGTCACAGCTTCTTGCCAGCTGCACTCTAATATTAGCCCAAATTAACAAGTTACCTACCTCTGGTAACGCTATTTCTGGTGGGTACTCTTTTTAACTGTAGATTCCTCCCCCGAGAAATATCCCCGTCAAACTAAACAGGTTCCGGAGATTTTTCAGAGCAGTGCTCAGGTGCCGTTAGGTGGTGTCATGAGGCTCTGCGTTGGCTCCACTATACCCGGATATGATGGAGTGGAGCTGCATAGAAGCATCACTCCTGCATGCCTAATTCAGTTTCCTATCTTCAATCTTTCCACATCCTCAGATGGGGAGCATGAATAAGGAATGGTTTCTTACCTGTAACTCCAGTTCTCCCGTAGGGGTATTTACATGATAGTCATAAGCACTGAATAGTTCCGCACGCCTGCGGGGACCCCGGAGCACTGTTCTGTAGTGTATTCTTAAGTGTAGATGTTTGCCCTTCTTGAAAAAAGGCCTTTTAAGTCACTTAAGAATATCAATGTGCAGCCTAGGTGAAAAGCTACAAAGGCCAAATTGTTCATTCTTTAGGTTGGAAAGAAAGGAAGCTGTAGTACAGATATACCTTTAAAAACCGTATTTATTCTAGAAATGTAGTAAAAAACATATTCTCCAACTTTATTTACACCTTCAAATGAGAATGAAACAATGCAGGGTAGTGTAGCCCATAGGCTGCCATTATACAGGATGTAAATAGAGCTGTGCCTTTAAGAAAGGAAAGTCTTCCTGTATCCCATCATGCACAGCAAAAGGCAGTTGCCTCAGTTCTTTTTGTAGGCTTGTAATATGACAAGAAGAAACCTGAATATCCTTTTAATTAACAACATCGTTATCATTATTGTAGATATCCTTAAGTCAACTCCACCGGGGAGGAGGGAGGGTTGCTTATGACCATCATGGAAATACCCCTACGAGAGAACTGAAGTTACAGGTAAGAAACCATTCCTTCTCTCGTAGGGGATTTCCATGTATAGTCATAAGCACTGAATAGATTAGCAAGCCCATCCCAATAACCGCGGTGGAGTAGACAGAACAATACCGAAACAATAAATTACACGAATACATTCTTGAGAGACGCCTGTCCAACCTGCGCATCTGTCCTAGCATCTGAATCAAGGCAGTAATGCTTAGTAAAGGTATGGACAGATTTCCAGGTAGCCGCTTTGCATATTTCTACACCAAAGGAATATTTCTCATCAAAGCAGCAGTTGCTGCCTTCCCCCTAGTGGAATGGGCTTTTGGCCTGCCATCGAGGGATTTATTTGCTAACTGATAACAGAATATAATACAAGAAACAATCCACCTGGAGAAGGCTTGTTTGGAAGTGGCTAAACCTGTTCTAACTGGGCCATGGTTAATAAACAGCTGCTGTGATTTGCGCAAGCATTTTGTTCTATCCAAGTAAAATTTTAAGACCCTTTTAACATCGAGAGAATGTAGGGTTCTCTCAGCAGGAGTAGACGGATTTTGGAAGAAAGTCGGTAAGGAGATGGTTTGGTTTACATGAAAGTCTGAAACGACTTTAGGTAGAAATTTTGGATGTGTCCTCATTACTACGTTTGAAGAATGAAAAACCGTATAAGGTTCTTGAGCGCAAAGGGCCTGGATCTCACTGACCCTGCGAGCTGAAGTGACTGCAACCAGAAAAGCAGTTTTCCATGTAAGATGGTGGAGTGATGCTTTATGTATTGGTTCAAAAGGATGTAGCATCAGACGCGAGAGGACAATATTCAGCTCCCATGGAGGAGATGGCCGTCTAATGGGAGGAAAGACCTTTTTCAAACCTTCTAGGAAGTCTTTTATGATTGGCATCTTAAAGAAAGAGGATTGGGAAGGGCTCTTTCTATATGCCGTTAGAGCTGCCAGGTGTACTTTTATTGATGACAACTGCAAGCCAGACTTCACCAATTTTTTTTTTTTTATAAAGATTTTTATTGTATTTTGAAAACAAAAAGGAAAATACACAACGAACATACAATACAGCAATACCTGAGAACACCAATTTCAATACCCCAGCGCTCTCAACACGATGTGGCATCTGCCACCTTGTCTCATTCGTTCTGTGGACCCGGGGACCTGGGAGGCCTACGGCCTCTCAGCAGTCTGAGTTAGGTTTTAAGTTTGTAAAGGTTTGAAGGATTCTGGAAATTGTGGCACCGTCATTATGACATTAGAGTAACTGACCGACCCTCCTTATGCCATTTCCACGGGGGATCAGAGTCTTTTTCCCCTTTATTGTGGCCAATGTTCGATCTCCCCCACACACAGAGCAAGGACTTAAGCTATCGCTGCCCCATGGACATTGGGTGATTTTGTTCGGGGGTGTGTGGAGCTTCCTGTCCTCTTAGTTTAATCAGCCAGCCAGCAGACCCACCCATCTCCCCCATATTCTATTATATTTTTCAGGACACCCTCTCGCTTCATACACCAGTCTTTCACATCCTGCGCACCAATCCACTCCTCGTCTCCACTTATTAAGGGTCGGCGCTTTTACGGCCTTCCAATGTGACATAATGTCCCTTTTTGCCACCAAGCAAGCTATTCCCAAGAACGTGCGACTCGATCTATTTAGCCCTGTCTCGCCCAGAGCCCCCAGTAAAAGTGGTGTTGGGGATACCTCCACCCTAGACTGCAGTACCTCGGAAACTTCCTTTATAACCGTCCTCCAGTACGACTTTATAACTGGGCAGGCCCAGACCATGTGGAAGAAATCAGCTCCTGGCTGAGAGCACCGGGACACTCGTCTGTGGGCCGAAGACTCGCCCGGTGGAGCCTCTTGGGGGTAAGATAAGCTGCGTGTAGGTAAAGGGATTGTAAAAACTGAAACCGTGTGGATATAGCTAGTGTTCGGGGAGCCATTAGTGCCTCTCTCCAGTCCAAATCCTCCATGGGACCCACCCATACCTCCCATTTCCGGCTAAGTTCCTCGAGGGGAGGGGATGCGTTAGCGAGGATAGATCGGTATATTTGGGAGGTTCCCCCTTTATTTAAGTGCCCCATCAAGATCGTAGCCTCAAGCGGGCTATACTCTGGGATGCTGTCTCCTGATGGCACGTGTACCCTTAGGGCATGTCTGAGCTGTAGATATTTGTGAAACTGTGTGTTGTGAAGAGAGTATGTTTTCTGAAGTTCCTCATATGATCGAATGTGCAAGTTGCCCTAGACGTCGCCTAGCGTAGTTATCCCAATATTGTCCCAGCTCCGGAAGCCCTCCAGGGTGGAGACCTCCCCCAGTCATTTCCCCTGCCAAAGAGGTGTCTGGAGAGTTAGGCGATTACACCACCCCGTGGCTCTCTGTGCAGTCTGCCATCCCATGAGGACCAGCTTGGTCACCTCTGGGGTGGATTTTAGAATCTCGCCTCCATACAGGGCGTTGAAAACCCCATTGTAACCCATCTCCTGAAGTTCCAGTCTGTACGCGGGATCGGTCCAACCCCCCGTTAGCCAGTCATTAATCACCAGTAGGCGCATAGCTAGGTAGTAAAAATAAATGTTGGACATCCCCAGTCCCCCTTCATAGACGTTTCTTTGACACGTAACTAAAGCCAGCTTGGGGCGTGAGCCGTGCCACAGAAATTGGCGTGCCGTGGTCTCGACCTCGTTGAACCATTTCCGAGGGATTAGGTGCGGAAAGTTTTGTAGCTGGTATAGGAATCTGGGGAGTACCATCATTTTGTATAGGGCTATTCTCCCCAGCGTATTGAGCGGTAGATTTCGCCAACGTTGAAGGTCTCCCCTGGAGTTTTTAAGGAGCGGTGTGATATTCAGCTCCCAAGCTAGCTCTGCGAGCAGAGCTATGTGGACGCCCAGATATTTAAAACTATTGCGGCGGATTGGGATGTTTTCCTGCCAGTTAACACAGTCTCTCGAGGGGTGTAGTGGGATCAGTAGGGATTTGTTGGCGTTTAGGGTAAGCCCTGAGGCTTGCGAGAAGAGCTCTAGGAGTTCCAGGACCCGCGGGCCGCTCATTGCCGGGTTGGAGAGGTAAAGGAGGAGGTCATCAGCATACAATGCCACTCTGTCCTCTGGTCCCGCCTGCCATGCCCAGCCTGATATCAGTGGGTCTTCTCTCAGTAATTTTGCCAGGGGCTCTACTGCCAGGGCGAAGAGTAACGGTGATAGAGGGCAACCCTGGCGGGTCCCGCGACGGATAGGCAATGGATCGGATGTCACCCCGTTCACCTGAATACGGGCTGTCGGGTCGGAGTAAAGTAGTTTTACTAGGTTTCGGAATTTAGGTCCAAAAACGTTTTTCTTTAAAACGTGCTCTAAGTACGTCCAGTCCACTGTGTCAAAGGCTTTTTCAAAGTCTATTAGCAGGAGAGCAAGGGGGGACTTGGACAAGGTGTTGCATCGAGCTAGGGCATTATGTAACCTCCTAATGCAATGTCTGGTGCTGCGTGAGGGCATGAAGCCGCACTGGTCTGGATGTATCAGCGAGGGGAACACTACCCTTAGCCTAGTGGCCAACAATGTCGAGAGCACTTTAATCTCCACGTTTAGCAGGGAGATGGGTCTGTAGGCTGAACGGTCGGGCGCTGGTGGGCTAGTCTTCGGAATCACCACTATTGTGGCTTGGTCTATTTCTGCGGGGAAGCGTCCTTTTTCTGTTGCTTCGTTAAACATGGCGAGCAGGTGGGGACCTAGGATGTCCCCGCATTTGTTGTAGAGCTCAGCTGGAAAGCCATCCGGCCCAGGAGTTTTGCCAGATGCTAGCCCGGACATGGCCGTTGTTATTTCGGCCAAGGTTATGGGTTCCTCCAGGATCTCCGTGGCAGCCTGCGGGATTTTAGGGAGGGTTATGTCGTCCAGTAGGGGAGATTCCCTTTCAATTTGCGGGCGAGGGCACTCAGCGTATAGTTGGGTGTAGTATGAGGCAAAGCTCATAGCAATTTCCCCGAGGGGTCTTCGCGATTGAGCCTGTCTCGTCCGCAACCTCTGGGACAACTCTGTCGGCTAGCGGTCGTGAGGCCAACCAATGCAGGAGTTTGCCATTTTTATCGCCCCATCCGTACACGCGAGCCGCCGATGCCCTCCATGTGTGCTTCGCGGCCTCAAACACAAACAAGCTGTCTTATTTCTTCCCTAATCACCGCTAAACGCCTCAGGGCAGATGCTGATGCCACGGTAGTCTCTGACTGCTCTAGGGCTAGGGCTCTGGCTTCGAGGGTTGTCACTTGTAAATCTCGTGCCCGTTCGCGAGTGCGCACACGGTACCTGGCATAGCCTCTGAGTGTGGCTTTACAAGCCGCCCAAACTATGCCCGGGGATTGTACGGATCCCAGATTTTGCGCAAAGTACTGGGTGAGGTGGTCTCTTATATCGAGAGTGAATTCGTTATTCTGTAGGTACCATGCATTCATGTGCCATATGAGACGCTGATTTGGGGCTATGTCTCCTATTCAGACTCGGACTGGAGAGTGATCCGAGACTCCCCGGGACAATATCTCAGCACCAGTGACTCTAGGGACGTCCAGGGCAGGCATGAGCATAAGATCAATTCTTGCCTGAGAATGATGAGCCGCTGAGGTGTGTGTGTACTGTTGTGTTTTGGGGTGCCATGTCCTCCATACGTCACATAGGGCTAGACTTGCTACCCAACCATTTAATTTGGCTGCTCTCCCTACTCGGGTGGATGAGATAGGTCCGGACACGTCTACTTTAGGATCCAGGACCGAATTGAAGTCCCCTCCAATAAGTGTGAGCCCCTGTGTGAGGCCTATAATCGTCCGGCGGAGAGTTGATAAGAAGGTGTCAAAGCCAGTTGGGGGAGCGTATACACATACGAAGTTTATCGGTGATACGTGCAGCATACCGGTCACTGTTACAAATCTTCCCTGTGGGTCTGATTGTGTGGCTGTAATCACTATGGGCAGTGAATGATGGAATAAGATGGCCACCCCTCTGGAACCTCTTGAGAAACCTGCGTGGAAAGCTTTGTCAAACCCTCCCCGTGCTAGGTCAGGGCATTTGGTTCCCAATAGGTGGGTTTCCTGCAAGAGGACCACTGATGGGCATACCTGCGCAGGGGTTTGAACACTGCTGATCTTTTGATTTTATCCAGGAGGCCATTAACATTCCAAGAGAGAATCTGTGTCAATGCGGGGACCGTGTGAGCCATAGTTGCATTATAGGAATTTGGGGACCTGACCAGGGGGCCAGAGATAGGCACCTTGAGTTGAAAGGATCTGTGCGGCGGGTGTGTGTATTGCTGTAGTAACTTGTCACAACCATATCACTAAGCCCTAACGTGAGCTCTAAACTCCCCAACTCCCCCCCACCCCATACTTCTACCTGTGAAGCATCTGTCGCCCTACTGCCCAACGGGGCCAACACAGCCGTACAGACTGCCATCGATTGGAGTGGTGGACCCCTCCTGTATGTCGGATCAATTGCAGTTGATTAATGAGAAACCCCCTGTCCGTAATAAAGTTGTTGGGGTGCTTATCATGGTGTCGTCGTGGACGTGCAGCGCACCACTCATGTGGACGCCATCTAGATCTGTTAGTGCGGTCCATTGCAGAAGGAGCTCAGCACACAAAGACTAGAGTCAACCAAGTTCAGGAGACTGGCTCAGACGGTCCACTCGTTGCTCTTCTTTCGAGGTCTGTTCTCCAGGTTGAACCGTTGGTCCCTCCCCCGGCGTGGGGGCCAGGGTCGGATCGTTACCCTCGACCGTTTGGGCGTAGGAGTTCTTCGGTCTCCCTCTTCTGGATCTGGTGCGTTTCCGACCTCTCCGCTCGATCGGTTGCGTGCTCGGGCGTGCCCTCCGGAGGCTTCCAAATGAATCAATTGGACCCCTTAGGTTCCCAATGCCCTCTTCCGTCAGCCAGTCCCACGCCTCCTCAGGTGACTCGAAGAAGTGTGCTTTGCCGGCAAGGATTACTTTCAGGCGTGCTGGGAAGAGGAGCATGTAGGAGAGTTGCATCGCTCTCAGCTTTTGTTTCACCTGTTCATACGACCGGCGTTTGGTTTGGACCTCCCGAGTGTAGTCCGGGAAGACCAACATTTTTTGATTGTCCCAGAGGAGGTCAGGGGAGCGCCTGGCTTCTCTGAGGATCGCATCGCGGTCTTTAAAGTTAAGGAAGCGCGCTATCATGGGCCTTCGTGGGCCGCCGGGGGGGGGCCGTGGGGCCAGGGCTCTATGCGCTCTTTCAATCGCGAACCAAGGTGGGAGAGTGTTCTCCGGTATCCAGGATTTAATCCAATTTTCTAGAAACTCAGTAGCTTTGCCATCTTCCGCTCCCTCCGGTACGCCCACGAAGCGTAGGTTGTTGCGCCTGGAGCGCTTCTCTGCGTCTTCCGCTCTGCGGTGGAGTTTGCCGGTCCTAGTCTGCAGCTGAGCCACCTTGGTTCTAAGGTCGGGCAAGTCATCTTCTGTCTGCGAGACACGGTTCTCCACCTCCGTAATGCGGCCCACCGCATTTCTAAGGTCTTGCCTTACGAGGCCCATCTCCTCCCTCACCTCACCAATCTTGGTTTCCACTGCCCGTTGCGATGTTTGAATTGCGAGAAGGATAGCACTGACCCCGTCTGCAGTCTGTTCATTAAGTGGAGCGTCCCCTCCGGTTCTGGGGACCGTTGGTGTGGTAAATTGGTCGATCCTCTGCTGGGATGGCTGCGCCTGCTTGGCGGCTCTATCTTTACCCATGTTGTCCGAGGGGCCAAGGAAATGCAGATGTGATCTGGTGGGAGCGGTGCGTAACTACGATACGGGTCGTGTGTCTCTTGTCTGGGCGGGCGCCCACCCCGGTGAGGGGGTTCGGGCCAGGCGCAGAACAGAGGTTGGCCACCAGGTCTTTCACTGGGATCACTTGTCCCCCACGTGGTATGTCCTAGGAGTTAAGGTTTGTCGGATTGTTCTGGGGCAAGAGTCCCACATCAGGTGAGCCCAATTGTTGTCGTGGCGCACTCTTGGTGAGTCTATGGTGCTTGATGCCCCCGCAGGCGCGGGACCGTGTCGACCCAGGGCCGCCCCCGGGCCAGCATCCCTCGGGGCCAAGACTCCGCGGACCGCGGGCGGGGGGGGTGGGGGTGGCTGCTCACGGAGTTGTTTTTCTATCAGTTCGACATCCCCCCAGGTGCAGGCTCCAGGATTCTGGCACACGGATCCACCCGAGTCAGGCCCTTGTCTCTACTCCCTCCTCTGTTCTTGCTCCCGTGCCGGAGCAGGTGCGTTTTCGGCGTTTCACATTTCAGGGGGGGAGTCAGCGGATGGGGCGGGGAAGGGGACACCCCCTCGGGTCGCTGCCAAGGTCCAGCAGGCCCCCGGTTCCAGGTCGCAGGCCCAATCGACCCCTTCTTAGTGGTGTGTGATAATAGCTCTCGAGGCCCAGAGGGTACGGGGTTCTGAGCGCGCTCCTCTACTCTTCCTACCTGAGGTCGCGCTGCCCAAGTCAATCAGTGCATCGGTGTTCGGGCTCCCGGCAACCGGTTCGCTGAGCCGGATTCACCCATCTTCAGCGCTGCCGTCCGCGCATGCGGTCTCCCGCTTGGCCCCTCATCGAGCGCGTTAGATGGTGCGGTGCCCCCGGTCGCTGCTCCGGCAGCCCCGGTCGGTCCCCGACGGTCGGGGTTGGTACGCCGCTCGTCAGGCTGCCTCGGCCGGAGGGCGGTTCCTGCCCCTGCACGGCCTGGTCCCTGGATCGGCTCCGCTCCCCAACGGCGGCAGGCACTCCCGCACTCCGGATTTTGAGGTCTCGGAGTCAGGGGCCCTCCAAGACACCCCTCGGGTCCTTGAATGGGACAAATAGGATCGTTTATGACAGTGGATTTGGGCGGATGACGGAGGGGTCCGGAGCACTCTTAGAGTGCGACCGCCATCTTGACGCCCGTGGCCATGCCCCAGACTTCGCCAAATTTAACAAGTACGGAAGTATAGCTTCTTCTCCGCATGTTATTGCGTCGACGTTCTTGTCCAAGCACCACATGCAGAACATTTTCCATTTGAAGGCATAAGCTGTTCTTGTGGAGGGGCGCTTTGCCTCCCTTAGAATCTCCATGCAGTCCTGAGGTAGATTCAGGTGACCATATTGGACTAACTCAGGAGCCATGCTGCCAAATTCAACGATGAGAGGTTGGGATGTGTCATCTGGCCTCGAAACTTCATGAGAAGGTTTGGGCGACAAGGTAATCTGATGTGTGGTTTGAGTGACCGGTGAAGGAGGTCTGGAAACCACCACTGGCGTGGCCATTCTGGGACGATGAGAATCATCTTGGTGTGAGAGTGGGACAGCTTGAGGAGGACTGTCGGTATCAGGAGAAGCGGTGGAAAGGCGTAAAGAAATGCTCCTGAACAGTTTATCCACAGGGCATTCCCCAATGTTCCTGGATGGTAGTATCTAGAGACAAAGCTTTGGCATTCTTTGTTTTCATGGGTTGTGAATAGGTCTATAGAAGGGGTACCCCACATGGACAAAATGGAGCGGACGACTTCGTTGTGCAAAACCCACTCGTGGTTTTTGCCCATTGCTCGGCTGAGGGCATCCGCTTGAACATTCTGTATACCCGGAAGGTGAGTTGCCACTAGCGATACGTTCCTGGCTAGAAGCCAGTGCCAAATTGTTTGGGCCTCTGTCGACAGAGTCCTGGATCTGGTACCCCCTTGTTTGTTTAAATAATACATGGTGGCCATGTTGTCTGTCTGGAGAAGCAGAGTTTTCGCCTTCAGTGAGGGGAGGAAGGCCTTGAGTGCAAGATGGACTGCGCGAAGTTCTAAAAGATTGATGTGATACAGTCGCTCTCTCTGTGACCACGTGCCTTGTATTTGGAGGTGATCCAAATGCGCTCCCCATCTGAGCAGCAATGCATCCGTGACTATGGTTTGGGTTGGAGGCTGTTGTTGGAATGGGATCCCCTTCAGAAGATTGTTCGGAGAACACCACCACTTGAGAGATTGTATGGCATGGGGAGAAAGGAGGATGCTGTTCTCCCAATCGCCCACTAGTTGATACCATTGAATCTCCAGACATTCCTGTAAGGGTCTCATATGGAGGTGAGCATTGGGAATGAGGTAGATGCAAGACGCCATCGAGCCCAGGAGAGAGGTTATCGCTCTTGCAGTGGTCTGAGGCATTTTCTCGAGCTGCTGGCACTTTTGGAGGATTGATAACAGTCTTTCCTCCGAAGGAAACACCTTTCCTTGAGTGGTGTCTATGATGGCGCCTAAGTTATGCAACCTCTGAACAGGCGTTGCTGTGGATTTGGAGAGGTTGACCTGCAGGCCCAGACTCTGGAGGAGCTGGTGAGTCCAGTTGAAATGCTTTTGAGCCTCTAGATATGTGGATGCTTTTATGAGCCAATCGTCTAGATAGGGGTAGACGAATATTCGATGTTTCCTTAAATGAGCTGCCACCACCGCCATGCATTTGGAAAACGTTCTCGGTGCTGATTTGAGGCCGAAAGGTAGCACCGTAAATTGGTAATGACTTTTTCCGACGAGGAATCTCAAAAACCTCCGATGCTTTTTGATCACAGGAATGTGAAAGTAAGCGTTGCGGAGATCTATTGCACAGAGCCAGTCGCCTTGACGAAGTTGGGGATAGATTTGGTGTAAGGATAGCATCCTGAATTTCTCTCTGCGAATCCATTTATTGGCTAACCTTAGATCTAGAATGGGACGAAACTCGTGTTTGTCTTTCTTTGGTACCAGAAAGTACCTCGAATAGATTCCCTTTCCCTGCTGGTTGATAGGGACAGGTTCTATTGCTCTCTTTTTTAATAGGGTTGTTACTTCCACTTGGAGAGCGTCGAGGTGATGATTCACCGGTTTGGGTGGAATAGACGGCAGAGGGCTGATGAACCTGAGACAGTAGCCATTCCGCACAATATTCAACACCCAGGCGTCTGATGTGATGCGTTGCCACTCTTCCAGATGACTTGAGATACTTCCCCCTACCGGAGTGGGTAACAGAGGAGGGGGAAGCGAGGATTCAGGGCTTAGACGCTGGTGCCTGACGAGCTGTTTGGGTTTGTGGCGTAGAGCGACCCCTTGTTTGCTTTCGTTGGGTTGAAAAGGTTCTCTGATGTTGTTGCTGGGATCTTGAAGGCATCCACTGTGGTGTTTGAAATCTTTGAGTAAAGAGTCTACGGTGGTAGGGACGGAATGTTTTCCGTTGCTCCCTTGGTCTCTCGATGCCCACCGCTTTTAGAGTGTCCAGTTCCGTTTTCATCCTCGACATTTTGTCGTCAGCATGAGAACCAAACAAAGTGGAACCTGAAAAGGGCAAATTTTGTATTCTCTGTTGCGCCTCTGGTTTAAGTGACGTAAGGCGTAGCCAGGCGTGTCTTCTCAAAGAAACTCCATGAGCATAATTATGTGCGGATAACACAGAGGAGTCTGCAGCCGCGCTTATCACTTGATTGGAGACCATGGCACCTATACTAACGATCTCCAAAAAATCTTTTTTTTTCTCCTTAGGGAGGTGTTCCGCAAATTGCAGCACAGAGTCCCAAAGGGCACGATCATACCTGCCTAACAGGGCAGTAGCACTAGCCGATTTCATAGTGATGGCTGAGGTGGAGCAAACTTTGCGGCCTGCGGCATCAATTTTTCTACTCTCCTTGTCCGGTGGCGAAGAAGAAGACGGAGACGTAGAATGTAACTTTTTAGCAGCCACGATTCCCACCGAGTCGGGTACTGGAGCCGCCCTCAGAAACAAAGGGTCCTGCTCCGGAGGACGATATTTCTTTATAAGCCTGGAAGGAGAAGTTTTAGCTGTGGACGGTGTTAAAAATATGTCCATTGCCGGTTCAAGTAGTCCTGGGACCAGCGGTAGTAATGGTCTAAAAGATGAACGCTGGTGTAATGTCTCAAAAATGACAGATTGTTGGAGCGGGTACTGCCAGAGGGATGTTCAACTTGGTAGCACCGCGAATTAGGACCTCTTGAAAGGTGTTCACATTGTCTATGGGAGAAACTCTCGGAGATGGGGAGTCAGATAAAGTCGGAGAGTAATCCCTTGTGGATGAGGAGGAATGTCTATGATGGGAACGAGGAGACCTTCGAACTGATTCACAACGATGATGATGTCGAGATAAAGAAGAGCGTCTCGAAGAATGTCGAGAATACCTTGTGGATTCTGCAGGAGTCACTGGGGCGGACTCTGAAAGAGGTACCGGCGGAGGAGCTGTAGGTGCCAGAGGTGTCTGTGGTAGAGGCGACGGCTGAGGAGAAGGCTGAGGCGAAGGTGGTAAAAGAATGAGAGAGGCCAAGGATTCTGAGGTGGTATAGACCCTCCTTGGTCTCTTCGAGTGCCTTCTCGACGTCGAAGTACGACGCCGACGAGTACCTCTCGCCGTTGACTCCTCTCGTCGTTGAGGGCTTCTCGACGGCGATTTCCCTCGACGTCGATGGGATGACGGCGATCGTCTCCGACGACGAGTACTGTCCACCGACGTCGATCATCCCTGTCGAGTCGACGGCGACCTGGACCGGGAACTTCTCGACGGCGAGTGTCTACACCGTCTTGAATGCGATACGGCTGTCGACGTCGAGCGAGGTCTCTTCCTCGACGGCGAGCATGTTGGCGCCGTTCCTAGTGTCGACGTCGATGCTCTCAACGTCGTCGGAGACCTATGCCGCTTGTGAGCAGGTCTGGCAGCTGCTCCAGAGGACACAGTGAGAGCCCTGGTAGAAGACTAACCTTCTCCTCGCTCTGTGGCAGATTGCCCTCTTCGTCTCCTGTCCTCTTTTGCCTGAAGGTGGATTTTCTCCCTGTCACAAAGAGTTCTTCTGGAGAAAGTTTTGCAAATGTCACAGGCATCAGGTTTGTGACTTGATGGTAGGCAAATAATACAGACTTGATGTGAGTCTGTTTTGGCCTTTTTCCTGCCACAGCTAGGGCACTTATCAAAAAGAGAAGGCAATCTGGAGACAGAAAAACCTCAAATTTCAGAATTTGACAGGAAAAGCTAGAAAATGTTCACTCTAGAAGAAAAACGTCAAGTGAAATTGAAATCCAAAGGATTTTAGTTGAGTTTTTGTCAAAAAAAGCTATGAAAGGTAGAGCTCAATGCTTCAGGGTCCTGTCAGAAGGAGCCGGAAAAAAGAACTGAGGCAACTGCCTTTTGCTGTGAATGATGGGATACAGGAAGACATCCTGTTTAATGGCAGCCTATGGGCTACCCTGCCCTGCATTGTTTCATTCTCATTTGAAGGTGTAAATAAAGTTGGAGAATATGTTTTTTACTACATTTCTAGAATAAATACGGTTTTAAAGGTATATCTGTACGTCAGCTTCCTTTCTTTCCAACCTAAAGAATGAACAATTTGGCCTTTGTAGCTTTTCACCTAGGCTGCACATTGATATTCTTAAGTGACTTAACAGGCCTTTTTTCAAGAAGAGCAAACATCTACACTTAAGAATACACTACAGAACAGTGCTCCGGGGCCCCCGCAGGTGTGCAGAACTATTCAGTGCTTATGACTATACATGGAAATCCCCTACGAGAGAATTGTTGGTAATAGTGAGCTAAATACTCAGTGAAACCTTTTTAAATGTTAAAAGGAGGCCAGTCACCGGAACGTGGAGGTGGGAAGGCAGTGAAAAACTCACAGGTAGAGTATCTACCAGAAACAGTTTTACCGAAAGTAAGTAACTTGTTCTTCTGATGGGTACTTCTAGTTGTGGATTCCTGTAGATTGTTTGAAGGGTTTTATATGATTTCATATTATATGACACTGTATTATGTATAAACGTATAAACATGTATCACATTTTAGATTTCTATTATCTACATGTTGAGGTTAAAATAATCTCTAACGTTATCCTCTGTTTCACTGCAGAGTGAGGCACTCCTCATTCCTTCCTCATCACATCAGGTCAGAAGCGCATGTCAACAGATGCCCCTGGAAGAAGGGCCTTAGAATGTGCCAAGACACAAGCTCCATACCTCTGTTATGCAAACCTTTTCCCCTTCTGTAGGCCTAAGACTTATCTGTGCCTTTTTCTACCCAAACCAGTTGTACTCCCCAACAAACAAAATGGTAGAAGAGGGTATTCAAGGAAAAAGCCTTTCTTCCTTATAAAGATAATTTAATGATGGGAAAATACTGTGTATGCACATGCGCGTTTTAATTCTCTATGTTAACATATGTATAAATGTTATACCTGCTAGTGCTGTGTGTCAGAGCAGAGACCACTGAATACAGTGTACCCTGTTATGCTGATTGCTATAAAATACCCTAGATCTCTCTCTTGGTGTCAGTCTCTCATTCTCATTTGCCATTACTTTGTATGCTAGGTTTTAAGAATGTTTTTTTGACTCAGAAAGGGGGAGTTCACAGACCCGTCCCTTGACTGTACCTTTTCTCCTGAGAGGAGAAATGGACCATAATTTTTCTTGTGAAGGATACGGTACACCCATCAGCCATGAGAAGGTAAACAACATAAGGGACTGAGTTGGAGCCACCCAATGCCTCAGTTCACAGCGGAAAGGAGGCTGCAGTATATTCAGAGCATTTATGATAATTCTGCATCCTAGAATAGATACCAAAGCAGTACCTCACCAAGGTGAAAGGTCTGTGGTGTGGGCTCAGGTAAAAATATCCTTCCTGCCAGACCTAGCTGTCAAAGAAGTAGTGCTTTGTGAACATATGCACTGATGCTCGTGAAACAGACTGGCAGATGTCTATAAAAGGAACTCCCTGTTCTTTTGGTCTGGATGAATGGGCTCAGACCTTACAGGGGCTGTTTCTTGGCCAGTACGTAGCAGGTCTTATTGTCGGGGACTATTCACCTTGACAAGTTCTTTTTCTGCCCAGTTTACCCTTTCTTTGCTCCACAGAACCTCACAAAAAGCTGATCCTCCACTCGATGGCCCTTAGTACAATCGATGTAAATGCTTAAAGCCTTTCAGTCCAGCCAACAGAGCCTTCCCTCCGCTTTCGAGGGGCAAGGGGAAACAAAAACGCTGGTAGAGTAATGGACTGCCCAGCATGGAAGAGTCACGATTTTGGGTAAGGAAACTTCTGGAGTCCTCAACAACAGTTTGTATGGGGGGGAAAAGTGGTGCAGGGTGGTTGAACTGAACATGTCTATAGTGGTTGCAATAAAAGTGCCTCATGCGACGAGCTGATGTAATAAGGACAGCTATCTCCAAGGTCAGGAGATGCAGTGAGCAGCTGTGCATCAACTTGAAGAGTGTAAACAAGAAATGTCAGGATCAAGTTAGGGTACCTTTGTGACATCAAAAATGGTGTGGGAGTAGAGGGGGCCTCATCACAACAGGTGATGAGAACAAGGACGCTAGGTCAGCAAGCGTAAAAATGCTGAAAGGTCCAACAAATAGCCTTTAAAAGTACCTAGTGCAAGGCCTTGCTGGGCTAAAGACAGAACCATCAAAAGGAAGTCTGACAGCTTTGCCTGTAAGGGTCAGTGTTGCCAACACCACACCACATTACAAATTTGTCCCACCACCCAGCATAAATTGATTTTGTAGCACTGTGCCTGGTGGCAAGGATGAATTCCATCATCCAGGCAACAAATCAAAAGCAATCAATTGCCACAGCTCAATCTCCATGTATGTAGGTGGAGACTGAGTAGGTTTGGGTGGAGGACCCTTCCCTGTTGCTGAGACAGGAGACCCTCACCCAGCAGCAGACTGATTGGAGGACAGAAGCTCATGCCCTATCAGCTGCCACACTCTCGTGGCCCAATCTGGGGCCACTAGGATGAATTGGGTCCAGCTGTTCCTGATCTTCAGAATTCTGGGCAGGACAGGCAGAAGTGGGAAGGTGTAGAGGAGTCCTTGGTACATTTAGTCAGAATGCATCATCTAAGCAGTGTTCTAGCAGAACCTCAAACATTCAGAATTATTGACATACGGGGTCATTCTGACCCTGGCGGTCTTGGACCGCCAGGGTCACGAATGACGGAAGCACCGCCAACAGGCTGGTGGTGCTTCACATGCCATTCTGACCGCGGCAGTAAAGCCGCGGTCGCCCCGCCGGGGCCGGTGGTTTTCCGCCGTTTTGCCCCGGCTGGGAGAATCCGCCAGGGCAGTGCTGCTTGCAGCACCGCCCTGGGGATTCTGACCCCCTTACCGCCAGCAGGGCCCCGTCGCGCTTTTCACTGTCTGCCTAGCAGACCATTCGGAGCCGGCTCCTGTGTTGCAGGCCTCATTCCCGCTGGGCCGGCGGGCGCTAACTTGGTTAGCGCCCGCCGGTCCAACGGGAATGTTGGAATGGGGGCAGCGGTATTTTGGCCGCATGGCGGCCAAATGGCAGTTCCCTCCTGGGTTGGAATCACCCCCATAGTGTGTTCTGGACAGCAGCGACAAGACCAAGCCAGGGTTCTACCCACTGTTGGAAGCCAACTCAGAATGCAGAAGCCACTGATAATCTACCAGACAATGTCTTCTCTGTCTGTCTGCTCTGGCACTGAAGAGACCCTGGCAGGTAATTTGTGGGAATCTACCATTTTGCTCCAACCGCCTCCAGTGATGAAACGTCCTTTGGCACAGGACCCATGACCCCTTTCCACCCTGCTTGTTACAGTACCACATTGAGGAGGAGTCATCTCAGACAACCTGGCTCCCCTTGATGACTGGCAGGAAGTCTTTCAGAGCCTGACCAATGGCCTGCACACCCCTAGCAGACTTATGAGGAGCAAGCTCTCTGAGGAGAGCTGAGTCCTCTGATGTCCTGCTTCACAAGATGGCCTCTCCAGCCCAACAATTATGCATCCATCTCCATCTCAACTCTGGGTGGGTCAACTGTGTTCCATCAGCCGCAACTGCACATCTCAAACGGTCACCTCCAAGACCTGGATGGCTTCAAGAAGGCTGTTTCAATTCTCTGCCTATTGTAACTTCAAGATCACTGCAGAGCATTCATGTGCCAGTTGGTATAGTTTCCAGGGAGGATGCACAAGGCCAAGAAGCCTCAGAGTTACTCTCACTGTGCTGCAGTACTGAAGATGAAACAATGGGATCATAGCCGGAATATCCTGGATATGTGTCTGATAAGTTTGAGGACTTCATACAGTCCCCCGGGTACCCAGTAGATAGGATGCAATAAAGGCATTCAAGGGTTGGAGGTCCAGGATAGCCCTGAGGCCTGATGTTCTTTTTTAGGACAATAGCAAGTATAACCACCTCTACCCTTTCCGAATCCAGTACCCTCTTGATGGCAACCTTGAAGGGGAATATGCGTATTTCCTACTGAAGGATGAATAGCTGTCCCTCCAAAAATATGTTCTGCTGTGGGAGGGACAGTGGGTGAGGAGGTGAGAAAAAGCAGGGCACAACTATTTTGAACAATCTGTAAGACACTTCTATTGGAAAAGATGGATTGCCAGCAGGGGAAGAAAACAAGTTACTTACCTGTAACTACCGTTATCCAGTATTGGTATCTTTCATAAATTCACATGCTTGAATCATCCCAGTCGTCGAAGTGGGAGTCCCACGGTACAGGAAAAGCAATAATCACCCAAAAAAGTTCATAGGCTATTGTGGTAACCCAAATCACTCTTATAGCCTATCTCAGTCCTTTTTTTAAAAGGACCCAAACCTGGCTGCTGGTCAATCAGCACCCTCTAGAATACTCTCCAGAGAGGCTCTTTCCCTCAGATTTTCTAGCACAAGAATGAAGACTGTGACCTGAGAAGGAAATGCGAGCATCTAAGGGGAGGAGACTGGGTCGCACGTGAATTTATGAAAGATACCAATACTGGATAACTGTAGTTACAGGTAAGTAACTTGTTTTCTTATCCTGTACTGGATCTTTCATAAATTCACATGCTTGAATCTGAATAGCTAGCAGTACTCTTAATAAACGTCATGCCTGCCGTGGATGGTGGGTGCGAGCATAGAAATCCTCTAAAACATATTACCAAATAACAAGCATTATGAGCATAAAACAAATATATATATATATATATATGTAAAATGTCACTTACCCAGTGTACATCTGTTCGTGGCATGAGACGCTGCAGATTCACATGCTTTGCACATCCCGCCATCTAGTGTTGGGCTCGGAGTGTTACAAGTTGTTTTTCTTCTAAGAAGTCTTTCGAGTCACGAGATCGAGGGACTCCTCCCCTTTCGGCTCCATTGCGCATGGGATTCGACTCCATCTTAGATTGTTTTCCCCGCAGAGGGTGAGGTAGGAGTTGTGTATTATAGTAATAGTGCCCATGCAATGGAGTAAACATGTATGTACATAATGTAGTTTAAAGTGATATATTTACAAATTTACAAATGTTCAAGATCAACTTCGAAACGGCTACAGGCTCCCGGGGAGGCGGGTGGGCGCATGTGAATCTGCAGCGTCTCATGCCACGAACAGATGTACACTGGGTAAGTGACATTTTCCGTTCAATGGCATGTGTAGCTGCAGATACACATGCTTTGCATAGACTAAGTAAGCAGTTATCTCCCTAAAAGCGGTGGTTCAGCCTGTAGGAGTTGAAGTTGTTTGAAACAAAGTTCGTAGTACTGCTTGTCCTACTGTGGCTTGTTGTGCTGTTAACACATCCACGCAGTAGTGCTTGGTAAACGTATGAGGCGTAGACCATGTGGCTGCCTTACATATTTCAGTCATTGGAATGTTTCCTATAAAGGCCATGGTAGCACCTTTCTTTCTAGTTGAGTGTGCCCTCGGTGTAATAGGCAGTTCTCTTTTTGCTTTGAGATAACAGGTTTGAATGCATTTAACTATCCATCTAGCAATGCCTTGTTTGGAAATTGGATTTCCTGTATGAGGTTTTTGGAAAGCAACAAATAATTGTTTTGTTTTCCGAATTTGTTTTGTTCTGTCAATGTAGTACATTAACGCTCTTTTGATGTCTAATGTATGTAGTGCTCTCTCAGCTACAGAATCTGGCTTTGGGAAGAACACTGGTAGTGCTACTGTTTGATTCAAGTGGAACGGTGATATGACTTTTGGTAAACAAAATTGGATTTGTCCGTAGAACTACTTTATGCTTGTGTATTTGAATAAATGGTTCTTGTATGGTAAATGCTTGGATTTCACTGACTCTTCTTAGAGATGTGATGGCAAATATTGCATTTCACATGAGTGCATGGGTTCAAAAGGTGGCCCCATGAGTCGTGTTAAGACAATGTTGAGGTTCCATGAAGGAACTGGTGGTGTTCTTGGTGGTATAATTCTTTTTAGGCCTTCCATAAATGCTTTTATGACTGGTATCCTAAACAGTGAAGTTGAGTGGGTAATTTGCAGGTAAGCTGAAATTGCGGTAAGATGTATCTTAATGGATGAAAAAGCTAGTTTTGACTTTTGCAAATGTAGCAAGTAGCTTACGATGTCTTTAGCAGATGCGTGTAAGGGTTTAATTTGATTATTATGACAATAATAAACAAACCTTTTCCACTTATTTGCATAGCAATGTCTAGTGGTTGGTTTTCTAGCTTGTTTTATGACTTCCATACATTCCTGTGTAAGGTCTAAGTGTCCCAACTCTAAGACTTCAGGAGCCAAATTGCTAGATTCAGCGATGCTGGATTGGGGTGTCTGATCTGTTGATTGTGTTGAGTTAACAGATCTGGTCTGTTTGGTAGTTTGATATGAGGCACTACTGAGAGGTCTAGTAGTGTTGTGTACCAAGGTTGTCTTGCCCAAGTTGGTGCTATGAGTATGAGTTTGAGTTTGTTTTGACTCAACTTGTTTACTAGATATGGAAGGAGCGGGAGAGGGGGAAAAGCGTATGCAAATATCCCTGACCAACTCATCCATAACCCATTGCCCAGAGACTGATCTTGTGGGTACCTGGATGCGAAGTTTTGGCATTTTGCGTTTTCTTTTGTTGCAAACAGGTCCATTTGTGGTGTTCCCCAATTTTGGAAGTAAGTGTGTGGTACTTGGGGGTGAATCTCCCATTCGTGGATCTGTTGGTGATCCCGAGAGAGATTGTCTGCTAACTGATTCTGAATTACTGGAATAAATTGTGCTATTAGGCGAATGTGGTTGTGTATCGCCCAATGCCATATTTTCTGTGTCAGGAGACACAACTGTGTTGAGTGTGTTCCTCCCTGTTTGTTTAGGTAATACATTGTTGTCATGTTGTCTGTTTTGACAAGAATGTGTTTGTGGCTTATTATTGGTTGAAATGCTTTTAACGCTAGAAATACTGCCAATAGTTCTAAGTGATTTATGTGAAACTGTCTTAGCCGAGAGTCCCATTGCCCCTGAATGCTGTGTTGATTGAGGTGTGCTCCCCACCCTATCATGGAGGCATCTGTAGTTATTACGTATTGAGGCACTGGGTCTTGAAAAGGCCGCCCTTGATTTAAATTTATATTGTTCCACCATTGAAGCGAGGTGTATGTTTGGCGGTCTATCAACACTAGATCTAGAAGTTGACCCTGTGCCTGTGACCATTGTGATGCTAGGCACTGTTGTAAGGGCTGCATGTGCAATCTTGCGTTTGGGACAATGGCTATGCATGAGGACATCATGCCTAGTAGTTTCATTACTATTTTGACTTGTATCCTTTGGTTTGGATATGTGACCTGTATTACATTGTGAAATGCTTGTACTCTTTGTGGACTTGGCGTGGCAATCGCTCTTGCTGTGTCGATTGTTGCCCCTAAGTATTGCTGTGTCTGACACGGCTGAAGGTGTGATTTTGTGTAGTTGATTGAGAAACCTAGTTTGTGTAGGGTTTCTATGACGTACTTTGCTGCCTTCTGATATGCACAGCTACTACTGCCAGGCATTTTGTAAAGACTCTTGGCGCAGTAGTTATTCCGAATGGCAACACTTTGAATTGGTAGTGTACCCTTTGGAATACAAATCTTAGGTACTTTCTGTGTGAAGGATGTATTGGTATATGGAAATATGCATCCTTGAGGTCTAGTGTTGCCATGTAGTCTTGTTGTTTGAGCAGTGGGATTACGTCTTGTAATGTCACCATGTGAAAGTGGTCTGATTTGATGTAGGTATTTAATGTTCTTAGATCTGATATAGGTCTTAGCGTTTTGTCCTTTTTGGGTATGAGAAAGTACAGAGAGTAAACTCCTGTTCCTTTCTGTTGGATTGGTACTAATTCTATTGCTCTTTTCTGTAGCAATGCCTGGACATCTAGTCCTAGAAGATCTATATGTTGTTTTGACATATTGTGTGTTTTCGGTGGGACGTTTGGAGGGAATTTGAGAAATTCTATGCAATAACCATGCTGGATAATTGCCAGTACCCAAGTGTCTGTTGTTATATCCTCCCAATGTTTGTAAAAATTGCTTAGTCTCCCCCCCACAGGTGTTACATGTTGGGGATGTGTGACTTGGAAGTCACTGCTTGTTTTGAGGAGTTTTGGGGCTTTGGAACTTCCCAGTATTCTTTTGGAATTGTCCCCCTCTATATTGCCCCCGAAAACTTCCCTGCTGATATTGGCTTTGATAAGTGGGCCTTGCTTGTGAGGTTGTGGCTTCTGTAGGTTGACCTCGAAACCCTCCCCTAAATTGTGTCTTGCGAAATGTGCCTCTGCTCTGTGGGGAGTAGAGTGCGCCCATGGCTTTTGCCGTATCAGTGTCTTTTTTGAGTTTCTCAATAGCAGTGTCCACCTCCGGCCCAAACAACTGCTGTTCATTAAAGGGCATATTCAGCACGGCTTGTTGTATTTCCGGCTTGAATCCTGACGTACGCAACCATGCGTGTCTCCTTATTGTTATTGCAGTATTTACTGTCCTTGCAGCTGTATCTGCTGCATCCATTGCTGACCGTATCTGATTATTTGAGATACTTTGTCCTTCCTCCACCACTTGTTGTGCCCTTTTCTGGAACTCTTTGGGTAAGTGTTCTATGAAATGCTGCATTTCGTCCCAATGAGCTCTATCGTATCTAGCCAGAAGTGCTTGTGAGTTGGCAATGCGCCATTGGTTTGCTGCTTGTGCTGCAACCCTTTTCCCTGCAGCTTCGAATTTGCGACTCTCCTTGTCTGGAGGTGGAGCGTCTCCCAAGGTATGAGAGTTTGCTCTCTTGCGAGCTGCCCCAACAACCACAGAGTCTGGTGTTAATTGCTGCGTAATATAAACAGGGTCTGTTGGCGGTGGCTTGTACTTCTTCTCCTCCCTTGGAGTTATGGCCCTGCCTTTTACAGGATCCTGAAATACTTGTTTGGAGTGTTTTAGCATTCCAGGGAGCATAGGTAAACTTTGCTATTGGCTATGAGTGGAGGATAGTGTATTAAACAAAAAGTCATCCTCAATTGGTTCTGCATGCAAGGTGACGTTATGAAAAGCAGCTGCCCTTGAGACCACCTGCGTGTAGGATGTACTGTCTTCAGGTGGCGACGGCCTCGCAGGGTAACAGTCTAGGCTGTTATCTGGTACCGGAGCATCATAAAGGTCCCATGTGTCGGGATCATCTTGACTCATTGCAGTATGAGTCGGGGATTGCATCAGTGGTGGAGTGGCTACCTGTGATGTGTGCATTGATGGTGGTGGAGATGGTGGCGGAGTTGTTTGTCTTGCCACCTTTGCCTGTGGCTGCTTGTCCTTTTCTTGAAAGGTAAGTCTTCTTTTCATTTTAATTGGGGGAAGAGTGCTTATCTTCCCTGTGTCCTTTTGAATGTGGAGCCTCGGTTGAGTGTGGTCTGGCTCCATTGATTCAAGTTCTTCTCCGAACTTATGTCCTTGCATTTGGGAGGACAATGCCTGTTCCTCTGTGTAGGAACCTGTTTTCGGTTCCGAGGCTGGATGTTTCGGAATCGAAACCTTTTCGGTCGCCTTTTTGGGCTCCGAGGAAACCTTCTTTATTTTCGGCGTTGTGGTGTCTCGGTGCCGACCCATTTCGGTGCCACTGTCTCGGTGCCGAACTTGCTCGGAGCCGCTGTCTCGGGCCCGAGATTGCTGTGTGCTGGTATCTCGACTGGAGTCGGATGACTTCGACACAAGTGTGCCCTTTTTCGGTGCCGATGATCGGTCACCTATTTTTCGGGTTAAGCCATGGCCTGTTGGCGGTGGCATCCCCTGGGCTTTTGTGGTCTTCTCGTGAGTTTTATGTTTCGACGTCTTACTCACGGTTTTCAGCGTTTCTTCGGGATCAAGCTCGTCTGAGTCTGATTCCTGAATGGAGAAGGTTTCTTCTTCCTCCTCGAAACGCCCTTGTCCTGTCGACGCTGACACCATCTGCAGTCTTCTTGCTCTTCGGTCTCTTAATGTCTTCCTCGACCGAAACGCTCGACATGCTTCACAAGTATCTTCCTTGTGCTCTGGAGACAAACACAAGTTACAGACCAGATGCTGATCTGTATACGGATACTAGTTGTGACATTTTGGGCAGAAGCGGAATGGGGTCCGTTCCAACAGCCTTGAAGAGACACGTGGCCGGGCCGACCCGGCCCCGACAGGGGATCGAAAAAACCCCGAAGGGCCACCGGAGCTCTTCAAAAGTCAGTGTCGATCTGTTGTAACTAACCCGATACCGAACGCAAACAATACCGACGATTTTTCCGAGATTTTTACTAACTTTCCAACCCGAAACACGGTGCAAAAAGGAACACGTCCGAACCCGATGGCGGAAAAAAAAACAATCTAAGATGGAGTCGACGCCCATGCGCAATGGAGCCGAAAGGGGAGGAGTCCCTTGATCTCGTGACTAGAAAAAGACTTCTTCAAAGAAAAACAACTTGTAACACTCCGAGCCCAACACTAGATGGCGGGATGTGCAAAGCATGTGTATCTGCAGCTACACATGCCATCGAACATATATATATATAGATATATATATATCAAACCATATATCAAATCATATTGCATAGCAACTATAGACTATTGCATATAGAATTGTGTCTACATATTAAAGGAAAGATCTCACCTTAGTGAAAGAGATGACTTAAGACAGCCTGTCCAACTAGAGAGTCAGTTGTATGTGACGATTCCAAACAGTAGTGCTGCGTAAAGGAGTGTGTAGTCTTCAACGTCACAGCCTGACATATTTTATCCAGAGTAATGCCCTGGAACAGAGCAGCAGATGTGGAGACTGCTCTTGTGGAGTGCGCTCTCGGGCGCGTGGTCAACGGTTTTCCTGCTTTCGTGTGGCAAAACTGAATTGTAGATGCAATCCACTGGGCTATGGTGGCCTTAGTGACCCCTGCCCCTTGCAATCCATGAGCATAAGATACCAACAGCTGATCTGTCTTCCTAAGCTGCTTGGTACTTTGAAGGTAAAATTTCAGGCATCTCTTGATGTCCAAGGAATGCACAGTCTTTTCTGCGGCTGTCGACAGATTTGGGAAAAAGGTTCTTAGTATTACTGGCTCATTCAGGTGAAAAAGATGAGGGCACTTTAGGAATGTACCTGGGGTTAGGCCTAAGAAGGACAAAGTCATCTGAAAAAAACAGAAAAGGTTCCTTAATAGTACAGGCCTGTATATCGCTGACTCTTCTGGTGGAAGTAAGAGCAAGCAGAGTTGCCAACTTCCATGTGATGTATTTGAGTTCCGCTCTGTGAATGGGTTCGAACTGAGCTTTCATTAGCTGGTCCAGGACTACATTCAGATGCCACTCTGGCGGAGGTGGATGCACCGGAGGAAAAGTGCGGAAGAGGCCTTTCATGAACTGTTTAATAATTCTGGATGAGTCAAGTGAGGGCGTTTCAGCTGAGCATCTATAGGAAGCTATAGCTGCCAAATGGATCTTAATGGACGCGTGACATAGCCCAGCCTTTGACAGGGTGAGGAGATATGAGAGCATTTGCTCCGGCTCAATCTTTAAAGGATGGAACTTGTTCTGCAAACACCAGACACAAAATCTCTTCCATTTAAACTTGTACGTCTTATTTGTACTGTTCGCTCCTGCCCTAGATAAAATCAGTCTGCATTCTTCTTCAATGTTCATACCCTGAAACTCAGAGGAGCCAAGCGTACAATTGCAGAGATGCTGTATCCGGATGAAGAATTTGACCTTGAGTCTTCGTGAGAAGGTCGTAGTTGCAGGGAAGGATCATGGGATTGGCCATGGACAGGAGTAGAAGCTCCATGTACCAATACTGCCTGGGCCACCTGGGCGCTATGAGTATGATCTTGCAGCCCTCCGACTTCATTTTCCTCAGCAGTCTGGGGATCAATGGGATGGGGGGGGGGGAAGCATAGGCAAAGATCTCGGACCATCTCATCGAATGAGCATTTCCCCACAACCCCAGGAGTGGGTATCAACTGGCGCAGAATTGGCATTTGGTGTTCTGATTGGTGGCAAACAATTCTAGGGTCGGACGTCCCCAGCATTGGAAGACGCCATCCAGTACCTTTCATTTGTGGCAGTTGTCGTCCATCCTGCTGAGAGAGTCCGCCAGGACGTTGTTGACACCTAGCAGGTGCTCCACCCTGAGGCAAATGTTGTGCATCGTGAGCCAGTCCCAAAGAGACTGAGCTTCCCTTAAGAGGGAGAGGGATCTTGTTCCTACCTCCTTGTTGATATAGAACATGCTTGCTGTGTTGTCTGTCCGGACCAACACCGATGACCCTGCAATGCGTGGAAGGAACGCTTTGAGCATGAGACAAATAGCTTTTAATTCCAACATATTTATGTGCATTCCTCTCTGTGCATCTGACCATCTGCCCTGAATGCGCATGTCCTGTAAATAACCTCCCCCCAACCTCCCAAGGAAGCGTCTGTCGTGATGATAAAGTCTGTCATTTGCGTGAGAAAGGTGAGCCCTTGAGAGAGATGGTTAACCTGAGACCACCATCGCAAAACCCCCACTATCTTTGGTGTAACACTTATCAAATCCTCAAAGGATCCTTGTGACTGGGTCCTTTGGAGCTGTAACTCCTCCAGCAAAGGTCTCATTGTCAACCTTGCTAGATGAACCAGGACGATGGATAAGGAAATAATGCCTAGGAGCGACTTGAACAGTCGTACTGAAACAGACCTTCTTCTGGAGATGCTGACAGCCAAGATGGCTAGTTTCTGCTGCCGTGCCGGAGTGAGGTATGCCTTCTTTTCGATGGTGTCGAGTTCTGCACCCAAAAAGACTATCCTGCGTGTGGGAAGAGTGACTGACTTCTGGAAATTCACTGTTAGTCACAAACTGTGATATAATTCTAGGCAGGCGTTTGTAGCCTTGGACGCTAGTTGTGATGAAGGAGCTTTTATAAGCCAGTCGTCCAGGTACGGGAACACCTGAAAACCCGTGTTGCAGAGAAAACCTGCTACTGGGGCCAGACATTTCGTGAAAATTCGTGGAGCTGACTTCAAGCCGAATGGGAGAACTTTGAATTGATAATGGGCACGGTCACAGTAAAGCAGAGATACTTGCAATGTTTTACATATATCGCAATGTGGAAATAAGCATCCTGGAGATCCACTGTTGTCATATAGTCTCCAGGATTCAAAAGGTGTAGGATATCCGACAGCATGATCGTACTAAAGGATTGCTTCCATAGGAACTTGTTCAGCTCCCTGAGATCTAGGATCAGTCTCCATTCCCCTGACCTCTTCCTTATTAGAAAGAACCGGGAATAGAACCAGAGTCCTCTTTGCTGAACCGGAACCACCGCTATCGCTCCCTTGGCGAGCAACAGGAACACCTCCTGCTGAAGCAGGCGAAGATGGAGCGGTTTGAATTTTCCTGGCGGATGGTGTTGTGTTTTTTGTATAAATTCCAACGTATGACCTCGAGTCACTATATCCAGCACCCATTTATCCAATGTTATGCTTTTCCAATTCTGGAGGTAATTGGAGATGTTTGCTCCCACTTGATGGTTCTGTAAATAGTGGGGGAGGATAGCCGGTGCCTGATAAGAATCATTGTTTTTGAGGTTGGTACCGGGTTTGGGAACTCTGTTTTCTCCTTCCTCCCTGTCTTGCGTATCAGGCGGTGGATGGTTGCCTATACTGTTGCTGATAGCACAGTCTATATTGAGGCTGTTCATACTGCCTGTGGTAGGAACCTTGAAATGTTGTAAATCCCCCTCCCCTTGCGCCCCGAAAGGGCTGCTTCCGGTACTGCAAAGTACCCATGGACCGAGCAGTATCTGTGTCACCCTTGATGGCCTGCAATGCGTCGTCTACGTGCTTGCCGAAGAGAGATTCTCCGTTGTACGGCATGTCAAGAATTCTGGACAGTAACACTGGTCTGAAAGAGGTGGCTTTCAACCAACCCTGGTGGCCTAATACCACAGCTCCCGCCAACTGATGAAAGCCAGTGGAGGCTATATCCAGGGCACAGTCAATTATCTCTTCAGACGTACGCTCTCCTTCTTGAAGGATCTTTCGTGCCTCTGCTTGTTTGCTCTCTGGAATGAGGTCCATGAAAGCCTGCATATCCTACCACATTTGTCGATCATATCGACCCAAAATCGCGAGGGAATTTGCTGACCGCACAGTTATGGCCAACATGGATGGCCTCCTATCAGGAGGAGTAGATATAGGTGCTGACGGGTTCTTAGAATGCCTTTGAGACCCTTGAGAGATGACAGAGTCTGGTTTTGGAAGGCCATTCAAACATGCCGGAGAGTCCAGAGTTGCCTTATATTTCTAGTCCTCAAAGGATCCTTGTGACTGGGTCCTTTGGAGCTGTAACTCCTCCAGCAAAGGTCTCATTGTCAACCTTGCTAGATGAACCAGGACGATGGATAAGGAAATAATGCCTAGGAGCGACTTGAACAGTCGTACTGAAACAGACCTTCTTCTGGAGATGCTGACAGCCAAGATGGCTAGTTTCTGCTGCCGTGCCGGAGTGAGGTATGCCTTCTTTTCGATGGTGTCGAGTTCTGCACCCAAAAAGACTATCCTGCGTGTGGGAAGAGTGACTGACTTCTGGAAATTCACTGTTAGTCACAAACTGTGATATAATTCTAGGCAGGCGTTTGTAGCCTTGGACGCTAGTTGTGATGAAGGAGCTTTTATAAGCCAGTCGTCCAGGTACGGGAACACCTGAAAACCCGTGTTGCAGAGAAAACCTGCTACTGGGGCCAGACATTTCGTGAAAATTCGTGGAGCTGACTTCAAGCCGAATGGGAGAACTTTGAATTGATAATGGGCACGGTCACAGTAAAGCAGAGATACTTGCAATGTTTTACATATATCGCAATGTGGAAATAAGCATCCTGGAGATCCACTGTTGTCATATAGTCTCCAGGATTCAAAAGGTGTAGGATATCCGACAGCATGATCGTACTAAAGGATTGCTTCCATAGGAACTTGTTCAGCTCCCTGAGATCTAGGATCAGTCTCCATTCCCCTGACCTCTTCCTTATTAGAAAGAACCGGGAATAGAACCAGAGTCCTCTTTGCTGAACCGGAACCACCGCTATCGCTCCCTTGGCGAGCAACAGGAACACCTCCTGCTGAAGCAGGCGAAGATGGAGCGGTTTGAATTTTCCTGGCGGATGGTGTTGTGTTTTTTGTATAAATTCCAACGTATGACCTCGAGTCACTATATCCAGCACCCATTTATCCAATGTTATGCTTTTCCAATTCTGGAGGTAATTGGAGATGTTTGCTCCCACTTGATGGTTCTGTAAATAGTGGGGGAGGATAGCCGGTGCCTGATAAGAATCATTGTTTTTGAGGTTGGTCCCGGGTTTGGGAACTCTGTTTTCTCCTTCCTCCCTGTCTTGCGTATCAGGCGGTGGATGGTTGCCTATACTGTTGCTGATAGCACAGTCTATATTGAGGCTGTTCATACTGCCTGTGGTAGGAACCTTGAAATGTTGTAAATCCCCCTCCCCTTGCGCCCCGAAAGGGCTGCTTCCGGTACTGCAAAGTACCCATGGACCGAGCAGTATCTGTGTCACCCTTGATGGCCTGCAATGCGTCGTCTACGTGCTTGCCGAAGAGAGATTCTCCGTTGTACGGCATGTCAAGAATTCTGGACAGTAACACTGGTCTGAAAGAGGTGGCTTTCAACCAACCCTGGTGGCCTAATACCACAGCTCCCGCCAACTGATGAAAGCCAGTGGAGGCTATATCCAGGGCACAGTCAATTATCTCTTCAGACGTACGCTCTCCTTCTTGAAGGATCTTTCGTGCCTCTGCTTGTTTGCTCTCTGGAATGAGGTCCATGAAAGCCTGCATATCCTACCACATTTGTCGATCATATCGACCCAAAATCGCGAGGGAATTTGCTGACCGCACAGTTATGGCCAACATGGATGGCCTCCTATCAGGAGGAGTAGATATAGGTGCTGACGGGTTCTTAGAATGCCTTTGAGACCCTTGAGAGATGACAGAGTCTGGTTTTGGAAGGCCATTCAAACATGCCGGAGAGTCCAGAGTTGCCTTATATTTCTAGTCGAGCTTCTGTGGCACTGGTGGAACTGTTGCCGGGTTCTGCATGATCTTGATCCCCTCGCTCCATATGAAGTCAATGATAGGGATGGCCCTCACAGACTTCCTCGCTAGTTCCTTAAAGTCAAGGAGGAAGCATTCAGACTGCGAGACCGATGTTGGCAAGTAGAAATGCATGGCCGCCCAATCCATTAAATTGTGAAAACCACCTATATCCTCCGGTGGAGACTCTGAAGGATGAGGAGGTGGTGGAGGTGGAGTAGGGGCTAGATAGTCATCCCATTCCTCACTAGGATGCTGTGGCGTTGATATTTCACCTTCTTCTTCTTCCCAAGATGTCGAAAACTCCTCTATATCGGGAGCGGCTAAAATAGATTGCGGAGTCATCCCAGGAGTAGCAGGAGGCAGAGGTACACTACTTGGTGTAACAGGAGAAGTTGGAGGCGGCGGTAGTTCCTCCGCTGCAGCTGGGAACCTCCTCCTATAATCTGCAACACTGACTGCAAGTCCTGAATCAAGGAGGCAGGCATCTCGATAGTGTCTCTTGGTTGAGGCAGCGGTTAATAATAGTGTCCCTGATGAGAGTAATAAGGCTGATATTGATCATACTCATCATCATCATCATCATCCTCTTCCTGATATTTGACGTGCACTGGGATGGGCTGTGTGCATCCCCAAATGGACCCTCATCTGACTCTTCCCAATCCAGCAGATGACTAGGTAGCAAAGTTGTCACCTTACTTGGTGAAGTATCCAGAGGATAGATCGTCTATCTGGACATTGCTGTGATTTTAACTGTGGCTGGAAGATCATGAGACCCAGAAGAACTAGGAATAACATCCATTTGATTCACAGCCACCATTGGCATCATCGAAGGTGTTGACGACGATGGTCCCGTTGACGGCACTGATATTGTAGATGATTTTTCTATCAACGACGGTCTCATTGACGGTGGTGTGGTCAACAGTGGTCTTGACGACAGCCTCATCGATGATGATGTAGCCGACAGAGCTCTCGTCTGCGGTGTTGCAGTCGACTGGACTTTCATAGACGATGTCGACAGCGACTATGTTCTCGTCATCAAAGGCGTCAAAGGCGTCAACGCTGACATGAGCGACAAAGTCTTATCTGGAGTCTTCGTAGACTGGTTTAAAGGAAGTAAAAGGAGCCTTTACCACGGACGTCGACATAGTTGTAGCCGACGACGGTCTCATCGACGAGGTGGTGGAGACGGTAGATAACACCGTCGTCGTCGTCACTGTCGTCGACTTGATTTTGATAGATACCTTTCTAGAGGTAAAAGGCTCAGATGAAGGCGAACGAGAGGATGAGGAGAGGATGGCTCCGATGAAACTGAGCCCTGTACGTCTTTTGCACCTTCCTTAGGATGCATTTGACGCTTTCTGGATCTTTCAGCATGCCCAGGTCCTCAGATCTGGACCTTTCATATGGCCTTTCTGACTCACTCTCCTCACCTGAAGTACAGGATTTTGCCTGTAGCCATGTTAAAAGTCTACCCTTACGGTCCCTGAGGGTTTTTGTAGAAAAGGTGCAGCATATCTTGCAGTCTTTCACCTGGCGTTCTTGATACATGCAGTATAAGAAGTTTTTATGTGAATCATCCACATGGAGCCTTTTCTTGACACAGGTCTTGCAAGGGTGGAAAAGGCCTTTTCTAGAAGAATCTGACATCTTTTAGAGGTTTTCCGAGAGAAAATCTTCTGAAGAAGTAGAAAACTGAGCAGAGCTCAGGGAGACTCCCTTCACACGACGTGCGGTAGAAAATATGAGGGAAAGAGCCTCTCTGGAGAGTATTCTAGAGGGTGCTGGTGCCTGACTGGCCAGCAGCCAGGTTTGGGTCGTTTTCACAAAAGGACTGAGATAGGCTATAAGAGTGATTTGGGTTACCATTATAGCCTATGAATTATTTTGGGGTGATTATTGCTTTTCATGTACCGTGGGACTCCCACTTTGACGACGGGGATGATTCAAGCATGTGAATTTATGAAAGATTCAATACTGGATAATGTTGAATCCACTAGATGGGCATGTGTCTCTATGGGGAAACTAAACCACATTGCTGGCACCTGTAGCAGGGGTAAAGATTTGGAAGACTGATGCCCCTGCTGCGTCACACACTGCCTGCCAGATCTGCGCCAGTGACCTTGAAAGAAATGCCTGCTGCATCACTGGCTGGGAAGGCTGTCTCTGTCTATAAGCTGGCCCTCTGGGATTTCAGAACTGATGCAGGAACTGTTTGGGAGAAGTCAACAGCCCCAAGGTATGCGCTGTACCTCTGCTGTTTTTAAAGCGTTCCAAAGCAGAGTGAGCCTTCTCTCCAAACAGGTGAGACTCAAAGGGCATATCCATTAGTGAAGCCTAACATAGTCGGAGAATCCAGTAAACCTCATCTGGGCATATCTAAAGAACAACACTAGTATCGACTGCCCTAGTCAGGTCATCCTTTTATAGCACACTGTGAAACCATTTTGGAAGTCTTCGGAAAGTCAACAAAATCAGAAGCAGTGATCTGGAACCACGTCTGAAGATACGAAAGAAAAGAACTGACGTCAGGGTGGTACTGATATGCAGCTCAGCTCTGTTACTTCTGGAGTGGCGTGGAGCCAACACGAACCCATAAAACACTACCTAGTGGCGACTCGGAGCACTGCTATGAAAAATCTTCAGGCCCAGTCTGGCATCTGTGGGATATTGTAAGGTGATGAATCTGCAGTTAGAAGTATCCATCAGAAACCAAGAATCTCCCAAGTTGTTTTCTAATTATATACCACCCCTCCCTTCCCACGCAGAACAGAACACTCTCTGAACAGGACATGCATCCATGTCACCAATCACAGTAAATTCAGTAATTAAGTCTGAGAGTTTGACGCAAAGTGTCCACCTCTACCTTTTGAGCACCTCTGGCACTGCTGTTCGTGACAGCTTAAACCATTAGGAAACCATAGGCTTCACCCCATACATTACTGCACACGTTACAAACTGCATCCTTCATTTGAACAAGTGTTATCCTTACCGCACCCAGACAGGGAACACCAATGCCTACTATTTCTCACATCAAGTGAATACCTCACAAACCTTTTCTGCTCAACCTACGTCATGAGTGCGACACTGAACATCTACACCCACTAATTCTCCTCCTGCAGGCAGGTTTGCTGCCCAGAATCTCCACACTTTGCCATCATCACCCCAACCCCACACTATTTGTTCACCCAGATAGAGTGCACTGTTAGCATCTTCCTACCTGACAAGTCACTACCATTTCAGCTGTCCCTGACTAATCACTGCCTTGTCACCCCTAACTTACCAGATACTGCATCTTTACCCTTCCTTGACTCGTCACTGACTCCTCGCCCCTATCTTACCAGGTACTGCACCTTTCCCTTTCGTGGACTAGTCACTGCCTCCTCACCCCTATCTTACCAGGTACTGCACCTTTCCCTTTCGTGGACTAGTCACTGCCTCCTCACCCCTATCTTACCAGGTACTACATCTTCACCCTTCCCTGACCCGTCACTCCCTCCTCGCCCCTATCTTACAAGGTACTGCATCTTCACCCTTCCCTGACTCGTCACTGCCTCCTCACCCCTATCTTACCAGGTACTGCATCTTCACCCTTCCATGACTCATCACTGCCTCCTCGACCCTATCTTACCAGGTACTGCATCTTCACCCTTCCTTGACTCGTCACTGCCTCCTCACCCCTATCTTACCAGGTACTACATCTTCACCCTTTCATGACTCATCACTGCCTCCTCGACCCTATCTTACCAGGTACTGCATCTTCACCCTTCCATGACTCATCACTGCCTCCTCGACCATATCTTACCAGGTACTGCATCTTCACCCTTCCCTGACTCGTCACTGCCTCCTTGATGTCTAGGTATTGCCCCTTACTGCACTGTAACCACTCTATGACCGGACACAGCCTTCTTTAGCATCTATTACCCAACATTCCACTCTGAGCTCAAACACAGCCTTCACACCCACTTGATCCCCCACACAAACTTTGAAGTTACAGTGTACAACTCAGACCCCATTTGTTGTTTACTGTCCCTCCCTAGAAGCACCCCAAATTTCTGCTTAACACCAGAGAATGGCACAGAAGGCACACATGCGACTCAAAAATCCCCCAATCAGTCAAACTGGGGTGGGTCCAGCCTACCTGGTTGCCGGATGCTTTTTTCTTGCTCGTCTGGCTACTCCTCTGCTGGGCACTGTATGGGAAGTAAAGAATGTGCTGACTGTCACCAAAACACAATCACTGGTTCAAGCTATATTAAATTCTTACCAAACCTTTCCGCATTCTTGCAGGTCATTAGAATCATATATCCAATGTATAATACGTAGGAACGATTTGGAGTACAAAGTTAATAGGTTAACAGTCCACAGCACTGTACATTTACTTAACCTTTTCAGTGAAAATTAATTGCTTGGCTTTTCAGAACAAGGCCAGCAGCTATAATATGGTGGAACCGATGTGTTGGTTTTGAGCACCCTGTGCCTCACAGGTGAGAGTGGAACTCTGTTTTGTCTTGCAAGTGGTCACAGCTTGATGTATCCAGGCATTAGGGTTCTCAGAAGTAGTGCTGTCTTATTTAGATCCTTTGAGAATCAGAACTGGGAACATCAAGTACACTCTGTTTCCACCCAGAGGGAGTGAAACCGTGGCTGTGACTGGAATGGACATGTTTTGGGCACTGAGAGCGTTGGGATGGCCACAAATAGAATACTGCACATAGGTCGCAAAAAAATCCTAGTAAAGTGATGAGCCCCATGTGAGAGAAGATGGGATGCATGCAAGAGGTTGGACCTGAAATAAAGTACTTACTTAGCAAAGCCGATGAAGTCCTCGTGGTTTGTGTTCATGTACGACAACTCAATGTCTATCAGCAGCATGACCTGCAAATACAAAACATACAGTAAGAGGATCTTCCCACAAGGCTTTGGGAAGAGTGAGATATACAGACATTTACTCACTGAGCCCAACGTCGTTCCATGGGGACAAAGTTACTTACACGTAACAAACAGTTTTGAAAGTTAATATATTAGTTGTTATATTAGTGCTATGATTTGGTCAGAAAGGTCAGTGTCTTTCTGTTACTTTAAAATTGCTCGATGTCGCCAAGCCCGGTCCATTGGTATGAACATCAATAATCAGCATACATCTCAACTTGATATTGTGTGTTTCAATGTAAAAGTAACGATGGCCGAGTCACATGTGAATTCGTAACAGCTAAAAAAAAAATATTCTTAGACTTCTATTTTTTTCACCTGTAACAATAGTTCCCAGCAACAGATTCCGATTCACAACCTTATAATTATTCCTAATTGCCGCATTTCTTGGCATCATTTTCCTCTGTTTGGTGAAATGGTCCGTATAAGACGCAATTGCAGCACTGAGGCTACCTTTTCTGCTCAGGTTGCACAGGCTAAAGTGAGATTTAGAGCTCGGGGATACCATGACAACATACTAATAAAAGCAGAAACAAGTATCAGAAAAGTAGAGCGAAGGACAACACTTGAAATGAATAGGAATAAAAGGAACTGTAAATGTAGACATTTGTCATTCATTACTCAATATTCCACATCGAGCAATGAGATTTACAAGATTCTCCGCAGGCACTGGCATTTATTGATGGAAATCCCGAGAATGGGCAAGTGTCTGGCTGGGAGGCCGAGTATTACTTACCGAAGAGGACACACACTTAGAGATCACCTATGTCCCAGCTATATTACCACAAGTAGAATGAAGACCTGGTTACCAACGGCCCCTAAGGGATTTTTTGTCTGTCATGAATGCAATATTTGTAGCTTGGGTGTTGACAACCTAAACCTTTCTGTTATAATACTTGAAAGATATATGATATCAGATATTTCATCAATTGCAAAACTAAGTATTCTGTCTACATTATTGGCTGTAGTTGTGGCAAAATATATGTGGGTAGCACTATCAGGCCCTTGAAACTGTGGATACAGAAGCATATCTGGGCCACAAAAAACAAGGATGATAGATACCCACTGGCACTCCACATGTTGGAATCACATCCTGAGGATTGCGGGGTCTGGTTTCATGGGGTTGACTCAGTACCACCCAATTTAAGAGGTGGTGACAGGGAATTGACCCTACGGCGCAAAGAGGCAGCATGGATCTGTCGCCCCAGAGCCGTGGATATGGGTCTTAATACTGATGATGAATTTCACTACTTCTTATAGCCATTGGCACATCAAGTGGTCATCATATAACAAAAGCTATTGTCGCTTTTTCCTTATGTTCGAATGTTTAATGCCATTTTTATATGTTTATCAGACGGACAACTTCCCTTTTCAATACCCCCTTTTTTTCTTTTTTTTTTTCCATTATTTGACATTAACCATGTGGTCCTTTTTGTTGGCTAGCTCCTAATATCTTTGAGCTGCCTGTGATAGAACAAAATAAGTTACTTACCTGTAACTGTAGTTCTCCAGTATTGGAATCTTTCATAGATTCACATGCTTGAATCATTCCCCGTCGTCGAGATGGGAGTCCCCGGTATAATTTACACAAGTAATGTGAAGACATATTAACAAAGAAAAAAGGCCCTAGGCCTCTTCAATTTAACAGTCTATCAGAGTCATTTTGTGAAAAGGACCAAACTTGAGCATCCACCAATCAGACGACAGCAACCTTCAGAACCTCCTGAGAGAAGCTCCAGCACCTCAGATTTTCCAAGCCCAAGTGCGTACAATACAGGAAAAAGAGAGAGAGAGAGAGAGAGAGAGAGAGAGAAGAAAGAGGTGAAGTGAGCTTCTCCGGGGAGGCGGTGGGTCGCATGTGAATCTATGAAAGATTCCAATACTGGAGAACTACAGTTACAGGTAAGTAACTTATTTTCTTATTCCAGTATTGGGACTTTCATAGATTCACATGCTTGAATCAGAGTAGAGAGCAGTAGCTATGCACATTGTAATATGATAACATTTTTGATGGAAAACACTTTTATACACAAAACCTCATTGTCGCCCTGCATATATATATATATATATATATATATATATATATATATATACATGCAACTATAAAGGTATACACCTGTATATATATATATATATATAAATATATATATAACTATATCTATACTATGTATACATATATATACATATACAGATACATAAAGAAATGCCAATAGACAGAGCAAAAATTATTCTAAGACACTTATGTAACATGAATACCATCATCAAAACCGACCACTTATGTGTTTGTCATAATGTTCTTTTACCTTTGTATACCTTCCTCTTTTTTTTTTTTTTTTTTTTAATATAAGAAATATAAACAATGTGAATACCTGTTCTAGAATGGAGGGATGTAGAAGAGATGGCTCACCTTCACCTGAAGAGATTCCTGTGAACCGCCTGGCCCACTGCTACCTCTCCCTGAGATAGAGATTCCAAGCAGTAGTGTTTGTGAATGTATGACATCTCCTCCATGTTGCTGCCCTACAAATGTCTTGTAGTGAAACTCCGGCGAACAGTGCCGCTGACGATGAGACTGCTCTCGTAGAGTGAGCATGAACAGGCGAGTGCAGAGGTTTGCCCATTGCCTAAATGGCAGAAGCGAATGGCTGAGGCGATCCATCTGGAAATACTCTGCTTGGAGAGTGGATGTCTTTTCCGAGGAGCACTGTATGCTACAGATAGCTGATTAGAGCGTCGAAAAGATGTAGTCCTGTCCAAATAAAATTGAACACATCCTTTAACGTCTAAGGAGTGTAATGCCCTCTCAGCCGGAGTAGATGGATGAGGAAAAAAAGATTTGAAGACTAAAGGTTCGTTGATGTGAAAGTCTGAAGGAACCTTTGGAATAAAATGCGGGTTAGTGCGCATTAGCAGTCTGTCGTGTTTAAGCTGCAGGAATGGCTCTTGGATGGAAAGAGCTTGCACCTCGCTGACTCGCCTAGCTGATGTGAGAGCTACCAATAAGGCAACCTTCCATGACAGGAACTTGAGAGAAGCACGAAGGATTGGCTCAAACTGATGCTTCATCAGTTGTGCTAAGACAATATTCAGGTTCCACGAAGGAGGTGGCGGTCTGAAAAGAGGGAAAACTCTGAAAAACCCCTTCAAAAATCTCTTAATCAGCAGAGAAGAGTAGAGTGAGGGTGTATCATCTGAACGTCTGTATGCAGCTATAGCTGCTAAGTGAACTTTAATGGACGAGTGTGCTAGGCCAGATTGAGCTAGCTGCAACAGATACAGTAATATTTCCTCTGGTGGTGAGACTAATGGGTCAATCTGTCGTTGATGACACCAGGCACAGAATCTTTTCCATTTACAATAATACGTTCTGTTAGTGCTATCCGCTCTGGCTTTTGACAAAATATCACTACAGTCATGGGGGATATTCAAATGTGCAAACTCTCTGTGGTGAGGAGCCAGGCTGATAAACGCATTGACTGCGGTTCGGGGTGCCAAATCTGGCCGTTGTTCATTGTTAGTAATTGAGGTAACGGCTCCAGCGGAATGTGAGGCTTGATTGATAGAAGGAGAAGTTCCACGAACCAATGTTGATGCGGCCAGTATGGAGCCACAAGGCTGCACGGCTCTGTTTTCATCTTCGTGAGGACCCGTGGGATCAGCGGAATGGGAGGAAAGGCGTAAGCAAAGATGTCTGACCAAACTATCGAAAACGCATTCCCCCCAAGATCCCTTCTGGTGATGCCAACTTGCGAAGAACCGGCATTTGGCGTTGTACTTGTCCGCAAACAGGTCTACCGTTGGTGTTCCCCACAGGGAAAAAATATGGTTCAGTACTGTCTGGTCTAGCTCCCACTCGTGGAAGTCCTATTTCAGCCTGCTGAGTGCATCTGCTGTCTTGTTGCTTATTCCAGGCAAGTGTACCGCTGATAGTGTGATGTTTTGCTGCGAGGCCCAGTTCCAGATTGCTTGGGCTTCCTTGGAGAGAGTGAGAGATCTTGTGCCTCCTTGTTTGTTGAGGTAATGCATCGTAGTGGTGTTGTCCGTCCTTATTACCACTTGTGATCCTGAGATCTTGGGAAGAAACGCCTGTAAGGCTAGGCGCACTGCTCTGAGCTCCAGCCAATTGATATGCATTGATGCCAGATGCGGTGGCCATTTGCCACTTATTTGCAGATCCTGTAACACAGCTCCCCAACCTTCCAGTGATGCATCCGTCGTTATGGTCCACGGGGCTGGCTGCTGTAGAAACGAAAGGCCAATTGATAGATGATGCCTTTGAGACCACTATCTCAGAGCTCTGAGCATTATCGGAGTTATTTGTATCTGATCCTCGAAAGTGCCTGATACTTGGAGCCATTGACGATTTAGTTGCTCTTGTAAGGGGCGCATCTTTAGCCAACATAGAGGGACCAGAGGTATGCATGAAGACATCATGCCCAACAGCGACTTGAACAGACGGACAGTAACCTTTGCTCTTCTCTGTATGGAACTTGCTAGAGTCAGTAATCTCTGTTACCTCTCTGACGTGGGACATGCCATGGCGGATTCTGTGTTCAGTCTTGCTCCTAGAAAAGTAATACTGCGTACTGGTAGAGAGTTGGACTTCTCCCAGTTGACGGTGAATCCGAGATTGGTTAGTAAGGAAACGCACTTTTTTGTTGACTTGTGCGTTCCTGCGTAAGCCTTTGCCTTTATCAACCAATCGTTTAAGTATGGAAAAACTTGGTGCTTTCTCCTTCTGAGAAAGGCTGTGACTGGTGCTAGACACTTGGTAAAAATTCTGGGGGCTGATTTCAGTCCGAAAGGGAGGACATGGCATTGAAAATGGCTGCCGGCTACGGTGAATATCAAGTATTTTCTGTGGGCAGGGTGGATGGGTATGTGGAAGTATGCGTCTTTCAGGTCTAGTGAAGACATGAAATCTCCCTGATTGAGACGCAGGAGGACGTCTTGCAGGCTGATCATCCGGAACGATTGCTTTTTTAAGTAGACATTTAGGGGGTTATTACAACTTTGGAGGAGGTGTTAATCCGTCCCAAAAGTGACGGTAAAGTGACGGATATACCACCAGCCGTATTACGAGTTCCATAGGACATAATGGACTCGTAATATGGCGGGGGGTTGGAGGGAGGTATCTGGATAAATTCTAAAGTATTGCCCCGTTTCACTAATTGTAGGACCCACTTGTCTGAAGTAATGGTTTGCCATTGTTTGAGGAATAGAGATATCCTCCCGCCCAGGATGAAAGGAGGAGGACTGGATGTAGCCGGAGCCTCGAAAGCATCAGGTTCTATGAGCCGAATCTTTGGCCGGACGGGTTGAGCGTCCACGGCCGCCAGGTCTACTATAGGCCGGCTGTGGCGGCTGCCTTTGTGAGTAGTATGGACGATATTGCTGGGAAGAGGAAGGATAGGCGGAATACCTGTGTTGTTGATATCCCCCTCTGTATGAGGGTTGGCCACACCCTCTAGGACGAAAGGAAGATTTTCGATATTGCAGGGTCCCTAATGACCTTGCCGTGTCCGTGTCCGATTTGATGGATTGTCGGGCGTCATCAACATGTTTCCCAAATAACGCCTAGCCATCAAAAGGTAAGTCCCAGATTTTATTTTGTAGTTCTGGACGAAAAGAGGTGGCTTTAAGCCAGCCGTGCCTTCTTAGCACCGCTGCACCTGCCAGCTGTCGAAAAGCAGTGGTTGCTATATCCACTGCACAGTCTATAAGCTCTGCAGACGTGCGTTGACCCTCCTGTATCGTTTTAGTCGCCTCTGATCTTGCATCTTCCGGCAGTTGAGAAATATAAGGTGCAATGTCCACCCAAAGCTGTCTGTCGAACCTAGCCAGAATAGCCAAAGAATTGGCAGCTCTAACTACTAGGCTAGCCATAGAAGAAAACCTTTTCCCTATGTTATCTAGCCGTCTACCCTCCTTGTCTGGGGGTGCGGAAAGTGGGGCAGAAGGATTCTTAGATCTTCTTTGTGCTGCCTGAGCTACTACTGAATCCGGAGGAGGGTGTCCCGTTAAGCATGTTGGTGCATCATCAGGTGCTTTGTATTTCTTATCCAGACGCAGCAGTACCGCCGTAACTGTAGCCGGATTATTCATGACCTTAAGGCCCTCGTACCACAGGTAGTTTACCATCGGGATAGAGCACACAGACTTCTGAAAAGGCTCCTTAAAATCGTAAAGAAAACAGTCTGTTTGCTTGGTAGGCATTGGTAAAGCAAAACGTTTGGCTACTCTCTCTAGAAGATTGTGAAACCCTCCAATGTCTTCTGGTGGGGATTCCACCTTCGATTGAGAAGGAGAAGGAGGAGCAGGGATGATGTACTCGTCCCACTCTGAGTGAGTGTCCAGGAGCTCCCCTTCTTCCTGATCCCCTTCTGAGATGTCGGTGTCATGAGGAAGTGTCATATCCGGAGTGGCCACATTCGTGAGATGCAAGGATGTTGGTCTCTGGTGTGGAGGGGAAACGCCAGAAATGGGCGATGGGGGAGGTTGTTCTCCTTGAGGGGGAAACCACCTGTTGTAATCAACCAACATCGCTCTGAGGTCAGTTAGTAGGGAGGAAGAAATAAACGCTCCCGGTTGGTATTGTTGTTGTTGTTCTGAATAAAGTTAGGGGTCATAGGCCTCTTCATAGTCCTCCTCTTCCTGGTACTTTACATTCAGTTGGGATGGACTGTGGGCTGTTCCAAATGGCCCATCATCATCTGAATCTTCGTCTCCCTCCAAAAGATGTACTGGAACAAGGGAGGACACCTTACTAGGTGATGTATGAGTTGGCGTCAGCTTTTCCACACTTTTTAGATGTTTTTCTCTCGTCGACAGTGTCGTCGACGATGTCGTCGGCAACGTATAAATAGACTTCGTCGTGGATGGTGTCGTAGACGCTGGACGCACATCGATTTTAATAGAAGAAAGTCTTCCTGACAAGTCTACCGTCGACGACGGTAGGGCTGACACTGACATCAGCATCGTCGACGATGATGATGTATAGACGGTCGTCGACGCTGATGTCGTCGCTGCAGTTCTCATCGACGGTGGGGTACCTGTCCTCGTCGACGCTGGAAATCCAGAAGTAGATGTCGTCGACGGAAAAGCACTCACCGACGGTACCGTCTACGATGAATCCGTCGACGATGGTTTTTTCCCAGTCACAGAGGATGGCTTCTTAAAAGGCACAGATGGTGGTATGGAAGACTTCCTGTGCGTCTCTGAACGGGAAGAATGGCCTTTCCCCTCTTTTATGGAAATCTTCTTTGGGGAAGAAGATGGGCTGCGGCCCTTATAAGACCCTGAGGTAGTCTTTTTCTTGAGAGTTGTGAGGGAGATCTGGAGCCTGATCTCGCCCTTTTTGATGATCTCTTGGATGTTGACGATTCATCACTCTCAGAATCAGAAACTGGGTCTTTCCTATGTTTTAGTTTCTGCAGCCATATCAATAATCTGCCTTCCCTGTCTTTTAAAGTTTTGGAAGAAAAAGTACGACAAATCTTACAGTCTTTAGCTGAATGATCTGGGTACAGGCAGTAAATGAAGTCTTGGTGAGGGTCTTCAGAATGAAGCCTTTTCTTTCCACAAGTCTTGCAGTCTCTGAAGAGACCCTTCTTCTCCTTGTCAGACATAGTTGAAAAATAGCTGACAAATCAAGTTAGATAAGTTTCTCTGAGAGAAAATAGTTGAAAAAAGGTGTGAAGACAGAGCAGAGCTCTGAGGAGACTCCCTAGCACGACCTGCGGTAGAAAATCTGAGGTGCTGGAGCTTCTCTCAGGAGGGTTCTGAAGGGTGCTGTCGCCTGATTGGTGGATGCTCAAGTTTGGTCCTTTTCACAAAATGACTCTGATAGACTGTTAAATTGAAGAGGCCTAGGGCCTTTTTTCTTTGTTAATATGTCTTTACATTACTTGTGTAAATTATACCGGGGACTCCCATCGCGACGACGGGAATGATTCAAGCATATGCATCTATGAAAGTTCCAATACTGGAGTAACATAAGCTATTGTCGCTTACAAATGGCTGCGACATTTGTTATGGTCTTATTTCTGCATTTGGAAGTACTGTGCTGTGGTCTTACTTCTGCATTTGGAAGGATTTTGGTTATCATAACAAACCCATTCATACTCTTATCAGTGAGTTAGGACCAGTTTCTAATCAGGTCATGTAGGCCAGTTCTTATATCTCTGTTCTGCTTCTCACACAACCAAAGGACATTTGCTTTTATATGAACATCAAATGGGCGTTTTTTCTGTTGTCACTTGACATTACAGTATAGACACCACACTTATCATTAAGCCAATCAGGGAGCAATGACTAAGGTATAATTAGGGTGCGGAGGCAAGCTCAGTTTCACCTGCCGTATCGGCGTGCGGAACTCGGCGTGCTCCCCTCCGGACACGGAACAGTATAGGTGAGTGGTAGTCACCATTTGTAAAAGAATGGCCATTAGGCAACTTTGTTGTATTTTGTGTGCAGGCACACAGACTGCAGTTATCAGCGGGTTGTGCTCTGTAGGGAATGGTTATGAGCAGTTGTTGCTCTGAGTGTTTATGTAATATATTAACTGCATATATTAGCGGTGTGTGATGCTGGCACACATAGCTTGAGCAAATCCATTTTTGTTGTTTCCACTTGGTACTAGTTTTCGTTTTCTTAATTACTTTTTGTAACAGGTTGGCCTATTCTTGATTTACACCGTACCAATCACATCTACCTTGATATTTACTAGAGATGACAAGCTTGAATACCACATATATACGAGGTATGATGTTTATATAATATGGGTGGGCCTGGCATTATTATGCTTTGGATTAACCTATAGTATGTAATTAGGATGCGGGTCAAATTAGGTATGAAATGAATATTGGCTTTTATGGAATATCTGATTACTGATGAATTTGTTAATTTATTGTTTATAGGTGGGTATGGAGTCAGTGTTTAATGTTTTTACGTATATGGATGTTAAATGTATGTATATAAATGGTGCGTTTGTGTTATGGTTAGTGTATACATAAGATGTTTGTCTCTTCTTTATGCATATACACTTGATCTTTTTTTTTTTGGATACACATTTATGTACATATTCATAATTAGATATGTGGGGAAGGTTCCAATTTTTGCCCTCCCCACCATAGATGCACTTTGCATTTATGTGTTGTTTTTTTTTGCTGTATATTGAATGTACTTGTCCCTTGCTGCTTTAACTTTTTTTCTGTTATTTTTTGTCTTTGTATCACTGTAAGTGATTATGTGTCAGTTGCTCTACACGGTCAGGGATGTGTTATTTATTATTTTTTTATATTTTTATAAAGAGAATATTTCTTCTACTATTTAATATATTTTGGATTGTATTTAGGATATTATTCTTTTGGTATTGCAGCCCTGAAGAAGTCCTATGTTGAGTATGAAATGCGTTGGCTGTTGTTTTTATGATCTATTCCTAAAGTGAAGTTGAATAAAATGAAGACAACAAAGTGAGCAAAAGTGTCTGGACATTTATATAAGGTGATACACTATCAAAACATTTGACATCATTTGCCTCCTAGTTTGAAGCACAGCAGAACAGCATCTTTAAGGTCGACGGAGCACAGCCAATCCCCTTGATGTAACTGAGGGAAGATTTGGAGTGACAACAGGATCCGTAATCTTTCTCGCCGAATCCACCTGCTGGCCAGTTTTAGGTTGAGAATGTGTCTGAATTTGTTCCGGTCTTTTTTCTTGACGAGAAAATACCTGGAATAAATCCCAGTTCCTCGTTGATAAGCAGGAACATGCTCCAACGCCGGTTTCTGTAAAAGGATGTCTACCTCCACTTGTAATTGTGGAATATTGAAAGCTTCGGAGGAATGGAGGGTGGGGGACTGGTGAACCTGAGATAATATCACTTGCAAACAATATGCAGAACACAGGTGTCTTGCGTGATGTTTTGCTACTCTTCCAGGTAATATCGGCTGCTTCCCCCTACCATACTTGGTAACGAAAGAGGGGGAAGAGATGATTCAGGGTTTTGATCCTGTAGGTTGCTTGCTTTCCTGAGAAGGTTGTTGGTTTGACCTTCGTCTAGCTTGTCTCCTGTCATAAGGTTGGTAGGATCGTTGGACCTCTGGGATTGTGTACCCAACTGTTGGCGACCCCGATACCAACGAGGGGCTTGAACCCTCAGTGAAATGAAACAGCATTGGAAAGGACTGAAAGTTCTTCACAAGTCTTTTTGTTTCTCTAAGCCAACAGCTTTTAATGCCTCTAGCTCCGCTTTCATCCTTGCCATTTCATCATCCGTGTGTCAGCCAAAGAGAGTAGTACCTAAAAATGGCAAATTAAGAATCCATTCTTGAGATTCCGGTTTCAGAGAGGTGAGTCTGAGCAAAGTATCTCTCTGGAGGGGGACCACATGGCAGTATTTGTGTGCCGCCAGGAGAGAGAAGTCTGCAGCTGCACTAATGATTTGGTTGGATACCATTAGGCCTTCACTTAGAATCTCACTAAAATCCTCTCTTTTATTCCTGGGTAGAAAGTCAGTGAACTGTTGTAGTGATTCCCAGAGGGTTCTGCCATAACTGCATAGTAAGGCAGTGGCGCTTGCCGCCTTCATTGTGGTTGCTGCAGTGTCGCAGACTTTTAGCCCGATAGAGTCCAGCTTTCGACTCTTTGTCCGGTGGAACTGTGGATGAAAGGGATGTGGCATGTTGCTTTCTTGCTGCCACTACCACAACACAGTCTGAAGCAGGGTCCGTGCGTATAAAGGCCAGATCCTGATCCGGAGGATGATATTTTTTCTGGAGCCCTGATGTCGCAGGCTTGATTGATGATTGTGTTAGGAAGAGGTCCATTGCTGGCTCGAAGAGTCCTGGAATCAAGGGTAGCAAAGGACGTGAAGCTGACCTTTGCGGCAATGTCTCGAAAATGACCGATGTTGTCGGGGCAGGTGTAGACATTGGAATGTTCAACCTATTTGCACCTCACACTAATACATCCTGGAAAGTCGAAATGTCATCCACCAGTGAGACGCGCTGAGGAGGAAAATCTGTGAGCGTTGGAGAATATCTCCCGGTATTTGAGAAAGAAGTATCAGTGGAGTGATTGGATCGCGAGCTTCTGTGAAAATATCTGAGGTGTCTCGATGTTGAAGAGGTACGCTTTGAACACTGGTGGCGATGCCTGGAACGGTACCTTGAATGATGTCTAGAATGTGAACTCGATTGGGGAGTCAATGGGCCCACTGGTGGTGGAGGTGGTAAAGGAGAAGGCGTTCTAGGTGCTGTAGGAGAAGGAAGAATCGGTTAAGGAGGATAAAGCCTAGAGGGCCCTGGAGGAACGTCAGCTGGCGCCTCCCTTGATGGAGAATAGGTGTAGATGTAAAGAGTCTAGTGAACTGTAAATTCTCCTACGCTTCCGGAGTGCTTCCTGTAAATGTGAGTCAGAAAAGGTGATAGACGTCGACTTTCTTTGTTCCCTTGACAGTGGTCTACTTACTGAGGGTGATCAATGGCTCGATGTCGAAGTCTGTCTTGACTTTGATCAGGTGTGTTTCAACGTCGATCTGAATCTATGGCCAAGTCTCAACCTCGAGAAGGATCTCGACAGTGAGCGGAGAGGGAGCGTCGGTGTAACTAAGCTCCTCGATGTTTTTTTTTTTTTAAATGTATTTTTATTGTTTTGTTTCATACTTACAGAACTTTGATTACGTTACCTTTCACCCCCTCCCCCTCAGCTGTTCAGGTCGAATTCCCGTGCTCCTTTCCTCTGGGCGCTGTCACCTTGGTTTTTGCTATAGATTGTTTATTGTCCGGCATATGGCACGCTTGCTTGCTAGTCCGTGTTAATGTTTTCAGTTGAGTCTGATTCCTCTGCTGGGATGTCCTGGTCCTGAGGGTTGTCTATTGGGTGTTTCATGCGATCTATCAGATTGTCCCATTGCTGTGCCCTCTCTGCGTTTCCCGCTCCTTTAGTCAGCTCCAGGTGAAACGCCTCGCCTTCTGCTTCAGCCCATTTAATCAAAGTGTCCTTCCACATTTGGGCCCTCGGTCCTTTGGGATCATACCAGTGCATTGTCATTTGTCTTTTTCCTAAGATTAACGCTAAATCTATGAATTTGTTCTTCATTTTTTTTGAGTGGGGTCTGGGAAAGTTTCCTAGTAGAGTTACTGCTGGGGTTCTCGCCAGTTTCTTTCCTGTAATCCTTTCTGTTTCTTTCATTACCTCTTCCCAGTAGTTTGTTAGTTCTCTACAGGTCCATAGCATGTGTAGTAAGTCTGCCCCTAGTTCTGTGCATCTAGGACAAGCGCTGCTTGTGTTTTTGTACATTGATGTTAGCTTGGCTGGGCTCAGGTATGCTCTATGGTATATGTAGATGTTGATCAATTTAAACCGGGCATTCCTAGACACTTTGTAGACTTGGGCTGTGATATAACTCCACTGTTCATCGTCTATGTGTTCCCCAATATCTGCTTGCCATTGGGTATTTAGAGTTTCTAGAGAGGTCAGTGCTTCTGTTTGCAGTGTTTTGTATATCGTGGATATTGTCTTTCTGTCTCCCCTATTGTGCAAATGGCGTGGCTTCCTGCGTGTGTGGGTGGTTCCCTTAGTCCCTGTTTCCAGTGTCGCTGTATCAGAGCTATTAGGGATCTATGTGTAAGGAACATCCCGGGCGGGACCCCGCAGTGTGTCATCATGTCCGTGTATGTCATGAGCTCTCCATTCCTGTATAGGTCCCCTATCATGGTTATTCCGTGTGGCTCTAATTTCTGGATCCCTGCTATAGAGCTGCTTCCGGGGAGTAAAGTCAGGAATCTTAGGGGGAATTTTGGTGTATATGGGGACTTGACTCGCGCCCGCTGCAGGCTACGCTTCCAGCATGTGCTTATAACTTGATATTCCAGTGATTTTGTCACCTTCCTACCCCCTGGAGCTAATAGTATCTCCACGAGAGCCGCCGCTTTTGCCTCTTTCCCTGGGCTTTCAGCTTCCAGCGTTATTACAGTGTGCCATTCCTTTGCCAGCCACTGGAGCTGTCCTGCCAGATAGTATAGTTCCATATCGGGAGCTGATAATCCGCCTTCCACGGTGGGCCGTTGCAGTTTATGCAGGGCCAGTCTGTGGCGTCCCGCCCCCCCCCCATATGAAGCTGGTGATGATGGAATTGATTTCCCTAAAGGTTGCTCTGGGTATCAGCACCGGCAAAGTCGTGAAGCCGTAAAGCATTCTGGGTAGTGCCACCATTTTTGTCAAGACCACTCGGCCGGTCACAGAGAGGGGCAATGTTTTCCAGAACTGGGTGGCTGATTTTGATGCCCGAACTGCTTGGTTTACATTTCCTTCTAGGAGCTCTCCCAGTTCATGATATATTTGTACGCCTAGATATTTGAACCTGGTCGGATACTATCCCAAGTTTTGGACGGCTGTGACCTGGGGGGACCCTTTCTGCAACGGGAAGAGGTGGGATTTCTGCCAGTTAATATAGAGTCCCGAAACGCTCCCGAACCAGTCCAGTAGCGACATAACCCTGGGAAGATCCCTGCTTGGGTCCTTTATAAATAGTATCATATTGTCGGCGTATAATGCATTCTGGTGCTTTCTTTCCCCTATAGTTATTCCCTCATAGTGTTCCTCTGTCCTAGCCATCAAGGCCAATGGTTCCACTGCAATGGCGAACAGTAGTGGTGATAACGAGCAACCTTGCCTGGTGCCCCTCCCTATTTCATATGAGTTCGAAATTGTACGTCCCGTGCAAACTCTTGTTGTGAGGGTGGTGTATAACAGTCTAGACCACCTCAGGAATCCTGGTCCCAAACCCATCTTGTTCATTATTATTTGTAGATAGTCCCATCGTAGGCTATCAAATGCTTTCTCAATGTCCACCACTAGTACCACTGCGTTGGTGAGGCTTGGCGAGCCTGATTGCATTATTCCTATCAGTCTTCTCATGTTTGTGGCTGTATTGCCATTTGGTATGAAGCCTGTTTGGTCGAGGTGGATTAATGTTTCCATGTGGGGCATCAGTCTGGTGGCTACGATACAGCTTAATATTTTATAGTCCATATTCAACATTGATAATGGACGGTATGATCTTACGTCCGTGGACGGACGATCTTGTTTTGGCAATGGGATCACGATAGCCTCAATGGTAGATCTGGGCAGGTTACCATTCTTCCACGCCTCTATGTATGTCACTGATCCGTGGCGCTAGCAGGTCCACGTACTCTTTAAAGAATTCTGCCGGTAACCCATCTGCTCCTGGTACTTTTCCTCTGGCCATTGCTTCAACCACCACTGTCACCTCCCGCGGGGTCACCACCTCCCCCAAAAGTTGGCCGCGCCTTCCTTCTTTTGTTGAGCTGCTGTCTTCTCCTGTCTTCTCCTGGGCCCTCTCGCTTCTTAGGTTTACCCATTTTCAGTGGGTACTATGGGGGTCATTCTGACTCCCGCCGAGCGCGGTCACCGCGCGCCCGGCGGGAGCCGCCAAAATACCGTACCGCGGTCGGAAGACCGCAGTGGGTATTTTGAGGTTTCCCCTGGGCTGGCGGGCGGCCTCCAAAAGGGGAAAGCGTCCTTCCCACGATGAAGCCGGCTCGTAATCGAGCCGGCGGAGTGGGAAGGTGCGACGTGTGCTACTGCACCCGTCGCATATTTCACTGTCTGCTAAGCAGACAGTGAAATACAAGCGGGGCCCTCTTACAGGGGCCCCTGCGACACCCCCTACCGCCATCCTGTTCCTGGCGGGCGAACCGCGGTAGGGGGTGTCAGAATCCCCTCGGCGGCGCAGCAAGCTGCGCCGCCTTGGAGGATTCCAACGGGCAGTGGTAAACCGGCGGGAGACCGCCGGTTTACCCTTTCTGACCGCGGCTGAACCGCCGCGGTCAGAATGCCCTCGGGAGCACCGCCAGCCTGTTGGCGGTGCTCCCGTGGTTTCACTGTATGTGGGTTCCCGCCTGGGCTGCTCCCGCCTTGGATGACCTTTATGTTGTGTACTATGGCAGGGAGAGCTCTGCTTACTTTTCCCCTTTCTGGCAGTGCGTGTTGCAGGTTCCGCGAATCAAATTGCACCGTGTTGGCAGGCTGGGCATCTGGTCATTATTTCATCGTCCGCTCCTCTGTATTGCCCTTGCCGCTTCCCTCTTAAATGTATTTTTTATTTGCTAGTTTCTTTTTCTGGGAAGTGGGCCTTATTTCGTTATCTTGGCAACCTCCCCCGGTTCTCCCCGGGGCCCGCGCTGTTCCGGCCGGTCTGGCCTTCAGGGTCTGCGGTCCGCAATTTTCCAGGCCCCCCGGGTTCGTCGCTGGGTCCTCTTACTGTCTCTTGGCCCCCTGCTTCCAGTCTCCCCTGCTTCTCCTCCGCGCTGGTGGATGGGTCGGGACTGGTGTCTGAGGTCTTTCCCGTATTCCCGCGGGGTTTCTCCAGCGTCACCTCCAGGTCTGGCTCTCCTCCCGGGTTCCCTCCTCTGATCCCCCTTACCGCTCGTCCGAGTCGCTGCTCCGGGGCCGGCGCAGGTTCCAGGCGCTTTCTCCGTGCTCCGGTAGCATCTTACTGTGCTGATGTTATGCGGCTCCTCAGTTCTCCTCTGTCGTCCGGCCTTCAGTCTCGCATCTTCGCGGGCCGCCATTTTGTCTCATCGCTCCGTTTCTGTTTCGAGGCTGCAAAACTATCAAACTACTGTTTTAAACTTTTTGGTTGCTGTTGCTCAGTGCACCGGGGGTTCCTTTAGGTGCCATATGTTTTCCGAGTTCTTTGTTGGGGCCCAAGTAACAGGATTATTCGTACGAGGATCGGCAGTCCTCGGGAGCTCCGCTTTACGCGTGCTGCTCCATTGGCTTCCAGCCACGCCCCAAGCTCCTCGATGTTGATGCTCTTTGTTGAGACAATGGTGTCGCCGTCGATCTTACTAGCTCCGACGTCGATATGCATTGTCATGTCGACATTGATCCTTGGAGAGATGGTAAACAGGTTGGTGCTGTACCTGTTCTCGACAGAGACGCCCCCAACATCGACTGGGACAAACAACGTTTTTCCAGCCTTTTTTGACTGTAGAGCCTTCCAGAGGCAGATGACAGAGCCCTGGTAAAGGACTGTGTCTCTCCTCGCACTGAGGTTCAACCTATAGGCTTGGACTTTCGTTTCTGACGCTCCCCCATGCCTTGAAGGCGAATCTTCTCCCTATCACGCAGGGGATGCCTAAAAAGGTTTTACAGATTTTGCAGGAGTCATGTATGTGGGTATCTTGAAGACAGAATACGTACTCAGTGAGGATCAGTCTTGGACTTTTCTAATAATAAAAAACACAGATTTCGGTCAGAAAACAGCAGAAAAAGGCGGGGAAAGACCAAAAACTGGGATTAAAAGATTGCCACTGAAATTCATAAGTTAATTTTTCTGAGAAAAAAAAAATGGTCGAGCTCAATACTCCAGGGTCCTGTCAGCAGGAGCCGGAAAAAAAGAACTGACGCAACCGCCACCAGCTGTGCATGATGGGATACTGGTGGTCTCTGAGTTCTTTAAGGCACAGTCTCCTTTTTAGCCATATAATGGCAGCCTATGGGGCTATCCTGTCCTCCTCTCCATCTCTATCAAGCAAAAGGGGTTTGTGAGGGAGACTCGTTCTTCTGACAAATTATTCTCAAATTATAATGTGCTGGCTTTTTATTGGATTTAAGACGGAGAGTTCAGCCAGCATAGACTATGTACATAGACTGCATTATCTGTCCACTTCTTAAGTGTCTTTGCAGGCCTTTCAGAAGAAAGGCGAAAAATTCCACTTGAAGTGCTCCGGGGTCCCCGGACATGGGCGGGACTGTTCAGTGCTTATGACTATACATGGAAATCCCCTATGGTAGAATGAGACTGTCCAAGCAGGTTCAGAGACAGCGAGTTAACCTGGGTGTAGTCACCCAGATCTGGACCTCTCAAGTGTGGTATTCAGTCATGATGGAACTTTCCAGGGATCCTCCAATCCATCTATCCCTCCTCAGGGATCCCTTGGGGAATCTCAACCGCCTAGTACTGGAGGGCACGCTACATCTTATGGGGTGGAGGATTACCAAGAGCACTGGAAAGTCCCAGGCCTTTTGAGACAGGCTGCGTTGTTACTCTCCAAAGCTTGGGCAGATAGCACAATCAACCCGTACCAGAGACAGATGGATCCCATGGGACGGAATTTGTCCATATCTTGAATAATTTTCTCACTTCCCTGGCCTTGGAGGGCATGGCGTATAGGTCTATCAACATCTTCTGTTGAGCGATCTCGGCAGGACATTCCCACATTGGGGACAACCCGGAGGGCGAGCACCCTCTGGTGTGCAACCCCACCAGAGGCATTAAATTTTCCCTTTTCTCCGGAACCATGGTATTCCACTCTTTAGGTCTTTCAACAAGGTCCTAACTTTTTTCCTATCCTAGCACTTTAATAAATACCTGTCCAAGAAAGAGATGTTTTCAAAAACGGCTAAATTGGTGTGTCTTGTGCCCTGTCGGATGGTTTCGGACATCATATCTCTGGATGTAACCCCTAAAACGGGTTACTTTTCCTAAACCTAGGAGAACTATATGTAATTCACATGTCGTATTGTATCTGACTTTTCCAGCCTATCACAAGCTATGTGTAGTACTTCGTATTAATGCCTATGAAGTTATGGTGGTGGACGTCTTTCCCCCAGGAGAAATGCAGTTGCTCATTGCCCTTAGGAAGACCCTACAAGGCAGTCTCGTCCCTCACCATCCCTCAATGGGTCCGGTGGCCATGCAAGAAGATGGCATTGACACTAAGATTTTGGGGATGCATTCTGTTAGAGGGGCAATGACCTGCAAGGCCTTTTCCTTGGGAGGTCCCCTGGAAGACATACTGAATACGATGGATTGGTCATTTGACTCTACGTTTAAGAGGTTTTACTTCAAACCAGTCTGTAATATTTCGCCATAGGTGGAGGATAAGCTTTGAATTTACATAGAACAAAAAATGTCCTAGCTATCGTAATGGAAAACTTTAATCCTATTAAGGACACAGAAGTGAGGATTATAGGCCACCCTTTACTTGAGGGTCATTTTGCCAACCCAGCCAGACGTATTGTCATGTGAACATTACATGTAAGTAGGAACCTTTTCATACCTTAATGGTGCACAGTGCAAGAGTCATTAGTGAAAATGTTATTTTGATTATGATGTTGCTTTTTCCTGTATGTGAAGCTCATCTCTTTACTGGTACCTTACGGTCTAGGCTCCTTGATGCTTTCTCTCCTAAGGGGCAGAGTCATCTAAGCAGGAGTGAGGTGCAGGAGTTTGACTGTCGTCGCAGGAAGCAAGAGGAGGCAGGAGTGTCTTCAGGGGATCATAAAGAAGGATACCAAGTGTTAATTGGCTGGACTGACTATTTTTCTTTTCCAAGGGTTTTATAGGAAATAAAGTTTTTATAGTTATTGTTGTTTTCTGACATGGGTCCTGTATGGATAAAGGTGAGGAAATAACAGCATAATCATCCCCTCTGTGTCCTTCATGGAATTGATCCTTCTGTTACGGTAGCTGGAAAGTTTTCATTATGATGCACAAAGCAGTAAGAAACATCACCGAAGCATCAAACATGCTGTTAACACACTCAAGAGGTAAAAAAAAAGCAGTCCAAAATATATAGACAATTCATACTACAGGAGTGAATGCCCAACAACCATTTACAAATCGTATTTATGGACTTAGAAACGTAGACAATTAATATCCGTGAACAGCAGCACAGCAGTCAAGTGCTTGTGCTGTTATATTTGGGTTTGTTCACACACATCGATAATATGTTTAATAGCTGAGTCTGTGGGACAGGGAAAGGTGAAGAACCGGTGCCTGAGATAAACAGAACCAGATTCCCTGAGTGAAGTACTTCTGGTACTGAATACCCTCTTACCATGCAGTGTAAATGCAGGAGACGATGGGTGCATAGACAGAACCCTGTCAAAACCACTCAATGTAGCAAAAGGATAAGTTACTTACCTGTAAATCCTAGTTCTCTTCCAGGGGTATACTCATCAAAGTCATAAACATTGAATATTCCCGCCCTTGTGCGGGGACCCCGGAGCATACATCAAATACACAGATATAAAGTATGAAATATGCACGAAAAATATATATATAGCATTTTTAGTAGACATATCTTTCATACTAAACTCATATATACATGTGTAAAACGGCAATGCAGGCTATAATCATAAACAGGCAAAAATGCTTTATTTCTATGATTTTTTTTTTTTTAAATCATAATAAAAATTACAATAGAGAATAAATATCTACCCAAGCCCCCAAAACTGGGCTTAGGGGAATAAGCAGTAGTAATCACTAGAGAAAAAAGAGAAAAAACTACATTGAAAAAAAACAATGGAGCATTCTTAGCCAATAGGCTGCATGCAGGTTAACACAGGAGAACCATAAAAACTTTGGCACCGTGCCTTTAGGACCCTGAGCACCTCCAGTATCCCACCATGCCTCAGGGGTGAAGGAGAGGTGACAGTTGGTTCACAGTTAGGTCAGTACTTTTTTACGGTGATAATCTGTGTAACGGATTCGAAAGACAGTCTGTCCTGCACTTCTAGGAGACGTGCGTCCGGGGAGGAGGGCGGGTTGTTTATGACTTTGATGAGGATACCCCTGGAAGAGAACTAGGATTTACAGGTAAGTAACTTATCCTTCTCTTCCAGGGGATCCTCATCAATAGTCATAAACATTGAATAGATTAGCAAGCCCATCCCTAAACTCTGCGGACTGTCTAATAGAAGTGCAGGAATAGATATGTATCATGCAAATACATTTCTCAGAGAGGCCTGCCCCACTTGGGCATCTGCTCTCGCATCTGAGTCCAAACAGTAATGTCTAGTAAATGTATGTACAGACTTCCATGTAGCAGCCTTACAAATCTCAGATATTGGAACATTGTTAAGGAGGGCAGCAGTAGCCGCTTTTCCCCTTGTGGAATGCGCTTTAGGTCTACCTAGTAGTTGTTTGTTAGCCAACTGGCATACAAGAAACTATCCATCTTGATATTGTTCGTTTAGATACTGCCTCTCCTGTCCTCAAATGACCATAATTTAAAAACAAGTGGTTGGAATGTCTAATCAGTTTTGTTTTATCCAAATAAAATTTCAACACTCTTTTCAAATCTAGGGAGTGCAACGCCTTCTCCGCCGGAGTCTCCGGATTGGGGAAGAAAGTCGGTAAAGAGATAGTCTGATTGATGTGGAATTCTGACACCACCTTCGGTAGGAATGATGGGTGAGTTCGCAGAACCACTCTATTGTCGTGAAAAACAGTGTACGGTTCTTTGGAAGACAAAGCCTGAATATCACTGACCCTCCTTGCGGAAGTAATGGCTACCAAAAAAGCCGTCTTCCACGTAAGGTGTTGCAAAGAGGCTTTGTGTATAGGTTTGAAAGGAGGGCCCATAAGTTTTGACAATACTATGTTCAGTTCCCATGGAGGAGAGGGTCTCCTAATGGGCGGAAAAACTTTTTTCAAACCTTCTAAGAAATCCTTGACTACTGGTTTCGTAAAGAAGGATTCCTGAGAAGGTGACTTACGATAGGCTGTAATGGCAGACAAATGTACCTTAATAGATGATACCTGCAGACCGGACTTTGCCAGATGAAGTAAGTACGACAATATGACATCCTCCTGAGCCCGTATGGAATTGTGACCTTGTTGACAGCACCATATGTAGAACCTCTACCACTTAAAAGCGTAAGAACGCCGCGTGGAAGGCCGTTTGGATTCTTTCAAGATGCTCATGCGCTCCTGCGAGAGCCCTAGGTGCCCATATTGCAGGAATTCAGGAGCCATGCTGTCAAGCTCAAAGAGGGTAGGTTGGGATGCAGAACCCTGCCCGCCATCCTGCTCAGAAGATCCGGTCTGCACGGCAGCCTCCTGTGAGGTTGTTCCGATAGGTTGAGGAGATCTGTGTAGCAGAATTGACGGGGCCATTGCGGTGCTATGAGAATCATTCTGGTGCTGGATCTGTAAAGTTTGTTGATCACAACCGGTATGAGGGGAATCGGTGGAAAGGCGTAGAGAAATATCCCTGACCATTCGATCAACAGGGCATTCCCTCGAGATCCCGGACGGTAGAACCTGGATGCGAAGTCTGGGCATTTCTTGTTTACTTCGTCCGCGAAGAGATCCAATTGAGGCCGACCCCATAGAGCGAAGATGTCTTCGACGACTTCGCCGTGTAGGACCCAATCGTGGGCGTCCTCTAGGTGTCTGCTCAGGAAATCTGCTTCCACGTTTTGTTGACCTGGCAGGTGAACCGCTGTAAGTGACATTCCTCTGGCCAGGAGCCAATGCCATATTGTTTGGGACTCTCGAGATAGGGGTAGGGATCTCGTTCCCCCTTGTCTGTTCAAATAATACATTGTGGTCGTATTGTCCGTTTGTATTAGGAGAGATTTCCCCTGAATCGATGGAGCAAAAGACTTGAGAGCCAGATGGACCGCTCTGAGCTCCAGTAGATTGATGTGGTACTTCTTTTCGTTGTCGGACCACAAGCCCTGAGCTTGAAGGGGACCCAGATGAGCCCCCCATCCCTGAAGAGACGCATCCGTTACCAGAATGTCAGATGGAATTACCTGATGAAACGGAGCACCTACTGACAGGTGAGGTCTGTGCATCCACCATTGCAATGACTGACGTGCCGCTATTGGTAGCCGCACTCTGTCCTCCCAGCAACCTGTCCTTTGGCTCCAGTTGTTCTCCAATGCCTCTTGGAGGGGCCTCATGTGCAGCCTGGCATTTGGGACAATGAAAATGCATGATGCCATGGAACCCAGCAGAGATGTCACCTGATGGTGCGTCGGATTTTAACAGGTCTTGACACTTCCTCTTTATTGATAATAGTCGTTCCTCCGAAGGATCCACTCTTTGGAGCTCTGTGTTTAGTATAGCTCCCAGGTAGTGGAGGTTCTGTGTTGGAATCAAGGTGGACTTTTGGTAGTTGACTTGAAGACCTAGAGACTCGAAAACCTTGAGCACAATGTCCCGATGGCTTCTCGCCTGATCCGGAGAGGAAGCTTTCAGTAACCAGTCGTCTAGGTATGGGTAGACGAAGATTTTTTGTTTTCGAAGATGTGCCGTTACTACTGCCACACATTTCGAGAAGATGCGAGGGGCAGATTTCAGACCGAATGGTAGTACTCTGAACTGATAGTGCTGTGAGGCTATCTGGAAGCGCAAGAATTTCCGATGCTTGGGAGCTATCGGGATGTGAAAATATGCATCCTGCAGGTCGATGGAGCACATCCAGTCTCCCGATGTAGTTGACGGAAAATCTGGTGAAGAGCCAGCATCCTGAACTTCTGTTTTCTTATGTACTTGTTCAGCAGCCGTAAGTCCAGAATTGGTCTGAAAACGCCGTCTCGGCCTTTTTTCGCCACTAGAAAATAACGGGAGTAAACCCCGTTTCCTCTGTGCGCAAGTGGAACCTTTTCTATTGCCTTCTTTCGTAAGAGGGTGAGAGCCTCTTTGCGCAGCAGGTTGAGATGAGATGGATTGCATTTGGCTGGTGGCAAACGCGGTGGAGGTTGTCTGAAAAGAAGAGAGTAGCCATTTTCGACAATGTTGAGCACCCATTTGTCTTTTGTGATAGAGTGCCACTCGTGAAGAAATGAAAATGTCACTTACCCAGTGTACATCTGTTCGTGGCATTAGTCGCTGCAGATTCACATGTTTCGCACAGTCCGCTGCCTGGTGTTGGGCTCGGAGTATTACAAGTTGTTTTTCTTCGAAGAAGTCTTTTTTGGTCACGGGACCGAAGGACTCCTCCCTCTTCGGCTCCATTGCGCATGGGCGTCGACTCCATCTTAGATTGTTTTCCCCGCAGAGGGTGAGGATGGAGTTGTTTGCTATAAATAGTGCCCATGCAATGGAGTGAATACGTATGTACATAAAAAGTTTATAATAATTATTTACAAATGTACAAATGTTTAAGATTTAAGATCTACTTCTAAACGGCTACAGGCTTCCCGGGGAGGCGGGAGGGCACATGTGAATCTGCAGCGACTAATGCCACGAACAGATGTACACTGGGTAAGTGACATTTTCAGTTCGATGGCATATGTTGCTGCAGATACACATGTTTCGCATAGACTATAAAGCAGTTACCTCCCCTAAAAGCGGTGGTTTAGCCTGTAGGAGTTGAAGTAGTTTGGAATAATGTTCTTAGTACAGCTTGGCCCACTGTAGCTTGTTGTGCATTTAGTACGTCTACACAGTAGTGTTTAGTAAATGTATGAGGCGTAGACCAGGTTGCAGCCTTACATATTTCGCTCATAGGAATGTTTCCTAGAAAGGCCATTGCAGCACCTTTCTTTCTGGTTGAGTGTGCCTTTGGTGTAATAGGCAATTCTCTTTTGGCTTTAAGATAGCATGTTTGAATACATCTGACTATCCATCTAGCAATGCCTTGTTTAGAGATTGGATTTCCTATGTGTGGTTTTTGAAAAGCTATGAACAGTTGTTTTGTTTTCCTGATTAGCTTTGTTCTGTCAATGTAGTACATTAGTGCTCTTTTGATGTCTAATGTATGTAGTGCCCTTTCAGCCACGGAATCTGGTTGTGGGAAGAACACTGGCAATTCTACTGTTTGATTTAAATGGAATGGTGAGATTACTTTTGGTAGAAATTTTGGATTTGTTCTTAGAACTATTTTATTTTTGTGTATTTGAATAAATGGTTCTTGTATGGTAAATGCCTGTATTTCACTTACTCTTCTGAGGGATGTGATTGCAATGAGAAATGCGACTTTCCAGGTTAGATATTGCATTTCACAGGAATGCATGGGTTCGAAAGGTGGACCCATGAGTCTTGTTAAGACGATGTTAAGGTTCCATGAAGGAACTGGTGGTGTTCTTGGTGGTATAATTCTTTTTAGCCCTTCCATTAATAACTGGTATTCTAAATAGAGACGATGAATGAGTAGTTTGTAGGTAAGCAGATATTGCTGCGAGGTGTATTTTTATAGATGAAAAAGCGAGATTCGCTTTTTGCAAATGTAGTAAGTATCCCACTATGTCCTTTGTAGAGGCATGCAATGGTTGGATTTGATTGGTATGGCAGTAGCAAACAAATCTTTTCCACTTAGATGCATAGCAGTGTCTAGTGGAAGCTTTTCTAGCTTGTTTTATGACCTCCATGCATTCTTGTGTGAGGTCTAAGTGTCCAAATTCTAGGATTTCAGGAGCCAAATTGCCAGATTCAATGATGCTGGGTTTGGATGCCTGATCTGTTGTTTGTGTTGTGTTAACAGATCTGGTCTGTTGGGTAGTTTGACATGCGGTACTAGTGAAAGGTCTAGTAGAGTTGTATACCAAGGTTGTCTTGCCCATGTGGGTGCTATCAGTATGAGTTTGAGTTGGTTTTGACTCAACTTGTTTACTAGATATGGAAGGAGAGGGAGAGGGGGAAAAGCGTATGCAAATATCCCTGACCAACTCATCCATAGAGCATTGCCTTGTGATTCGCGGTGTGGGTACCTGGATGCGAAGTTTTGGCATTTTGCGTTTTCTTTTGTTGCGAACAAATCTATCTGGGGTGTTCCCCAAATTTGAAAGTACTTGTTCAGAACTTGGGGGTGAATTTCCCATTCGTGGACTTGTTGGTGGTCTCGCGAAAGGTTGTCTGCTAGTTGGTTTTGGATCCCTGGAATAAATTGTGCTATTAGGCGAATGTTGTTGTGAATCGCCCACTGCCATATTTTTTGTGTTAGGAGGCACAATTGTGTTGAGTGTGTTCCTCCTTGTTTGTTTAAATAATACATTGTTGTCATGTTGTCTGTTTTGACAAGAATGTATTTGTGTGTTATTATGGGTTGAAAGGCTTTTAACGCTAGAAATACTGCTAATAGTTCTAGGTAATTGATATGAAATTTTGTTTGGTGTACATCCCATTGTCCTTGAATGCTGTGGTGATTGAGGTGTGCTCCCCACCCTGTCATGGAAGCATCTGTTGTTATAACGTATTGAGGCACTGGGTCCTGAAATGTCCGCCCTTTGTTTAAATTGTTGCTGTTCCACCATAGAAGCGAGAGGTATGTTTGGCGGTCTACCAACACCAGATCTTGAAGTTGACCCTGTGCCTGTGACCATTGTGATGCTAGGCACTGTTGTAAGGGTCGCATGTGTAGTCTTGCGTTTGGGACAATGGCTATGCATGATGACATCATGCCTAGAAGTTTTAGCACAAATTTTGCTTGTATCTTTTGGTTTGGAAACATAGCACTTATTACCTTGTGGAATGCTTGCACTCTTTGTGGACTTGGAGTGGCAATTCCCTTTGATGTGTTGATGGTTGCTCCTAGATATTGTTGTGTCTGACACGGTTCGAGGTGTGATTTTGTATAGTTGATGGAGAAACCCAGTTTGTGAAGGGTTTGTATGACATATGTGGTGTCGTTTGTGCACTTTTTTACTGTGTTGGTCTTGATTAGCCAATCGTCCAGGTAAGGAAACACATGTATCTGTTGTCTCCTGATATGTGCTGCTACTACTGCTAGACATTTTGTGAACACTCTTGGTGCAGTTGTTATTCCGAATGGCAACACTTTGAATTGGTAATGTATTCCTTTGAATACGAACCTTATGTACTTTCTGTGAGAAGGGTGTATCGGTATATGAAAGTACGCATCTTTTAGGTCTAATGTGGTCATGTAATCTTGCTGTTTGAGCAGTGGAATGATGTCTTGTAGTGTGACCATGTGAAAGTGGCCCGATATGATGTAGGTATTTAGTGTCCTGAGATCTAATATTGGTCTTAATGTTTTGTCTTTTTTTGGAATTAGAAAGTACAGGGAGTAAACTCCTGTGTTTTTTTGTTGTACTGGTACTAACTCTATTGCATCCTTTTGCAGTAGTGCTTGAACTTCTAGTCCTAAAAGTTCTAAATGTTGTGGTGACATTTTGCGTGTTTTTGGAGGGATGTTTGGTGGGAATTTGTGGAATTCTATGCAATAGCCATGTTGGATTATTGCTAATACCCAATTGTCTGTTGTAATCTGCTGCCAAGATTGGTAGAATTGGCTTAGTCTTTCCCCCACTGGTGTTGAGTGAAGGGGTTCTGTGACTTGAAAGTCACTGTTTAGGTGGAGGTGTTTTTGGAGTCTGGAATCTTCCCCTACTCCTTGGGAATTGACCCCCTCTGTATCCCCTGAAACCTCCCCTTTGGAATGAACCCTGATATGGTGTGGTTCTTGTTTGTTGGCTGGTGGTGTCTGTGGATTGGCCACGAAACCCCCCTCTAAATGGAGTTTTTCTAAAAGAGCCTCTGCTCTGCGGGGAGTAGAGTGCGCCCATGGCTTTGGCCGTGTCTGTGTCCTTTTTAAGTTTTTCAATGGCTGTGTCCACCTCAGGGCCAAAAAGTTGTTTCTCGTTGAAGGGCATATTAAGGACAGCCTGCTGGATTTCAGGTTTGAAGCCTGAAGTGCGGAGCCAAGCGTGTCTCCTTATGGTGACAGCAGTGTTGACTGTTCTCGCTGCAGTATCGGCTGCGTCCAGTGAAGAGCGGATTTGATTGTTTGAGATCGTTTGTCCCTCTTCAACTATTTGCTGCGCCCTTTTTTGGTATTCCTGGGGAAGATGGTCTACGAGAAGTTGCATCTCATCCCAGTGTGCGCGGTCATATCTGGCCAGCAGCGCTTGAGAATTTGCGATGCGCCACTGGTTGGCTGCCTGTGATGCTACTCTTTTTCCTGCCGCATCAAATTTTCTGCTTTCTTTGTCCAGAGGTGGGGCGTCGCCAGATGTATGGGAATTTGCTCTCTTGCGAGCTGCCCCTACTACTACGGAGTCAGGTGGTAACTGCGAAGTAATAAACACTGGGTCTGTGGGTGGTGGTTTGTATTTCTTATCCACCCTTGGGGTGATGGCTCTTGATTTTACGGGCTCTTCAAAAATTTGTTTTGCGTGCCGTAACATCCCTGGTAGCATTGGGAGACATTGATATTGGCTATGTGTAGCCGAGAGGGTGTTAAATAAAAAATCATCCTCTATAGGATCGGAATGCAGTTGGACATTGTGGAATTCTGCAGCCCTAGCCACCAGTTGCGAGTATGAGGTACTGTCCTCTGGCGGTGACGGCTTTGTGGGGTATGAATCGGGATCATTGTCCGGCACTGGGGTGTCATATAGGTCCCAAGCGTCTTGATCCTGATTATCTTGACTTATGGTAGTTTGCGCTGGTGAGTGCATTTGTGGCGGTGTTTGTGCCGGCGATGCCTGTTGTGGTGGAGAGGGCGGAGGCGTGACTTTTTTAACCACTTTGGCTTGTGGTTGTGCGTCATCCTTGAGAAGTCCGATCCTTCTTTTCCTCATTATTGGGGGAAGGGTTGATATCTTCCCTGTGTCTTGCTGGATGTACAGTCTCTTTTGTGTGTAGTCTGATTCTACACTTTGGAGCTCTTGTCCAAATCTGTGCATCTGGCCACTTATTCCTTGTTCCTCTGTGTAGGATGAAGGTGTGGAACTTTTCGGCGCCGAGAGAGAATCTTTTTTCGGCTTCGGCACCGACAGAATTTTTGTGGCTTTCGGCAGTGTGTCTCGGTGACGATGTTTTTCGGTGCCGGCATCTTGTTTTTGCCTCTCGGAGCCGCTATCTCGGCTCCGAGGTTGCTCCATGGCAGTCCCTCGACCGGAGTCGGGTGTCTTCGCTATGGGCGTGCCCTTTTTCGGCGCCTTCGACGGGTCGCCGGTTTTATGGGTCGAGCCATGGCCTGTTGGCAGTGGCGTCCCCTGGGCTTTTGTCTTCTCGATGGTTTTAATTTTCGACGTCTTACTCACTGTTTGTTGCTGTTGTTCGACGTCGGAGTCTCCGGATTCTGATTCCGGAACCGAGAATGTTTCCTCTTCGTCGTCGAAACGTTGTTTTGTTGGCGTGGACGCCATTTGTAGACGCCTGGCTCTTCGGTCCCGGAGTGTTTTTCTGGACCGGAAGGCTCGACAGGCCTCACAGGTATCCTCCTTGTGCTCGGGGGACAAGCACAAGTTACAGACCAAGTGCTGATCTGTATAAGGATACTTACTGTGACATTTTGGGCAGAAACGAAACGGGGTCCGTTCCATCGGCTTCGATGTCGCACGCGGTCGGGCCGACCAGGCCCCGATGGGGGAATCGAAGCTACCCCAAAGTCTTCCGATGATCGGTGTCGATGTACCTAACTATCCCGATACCGAACGGAACAATACCGACGCTTTCTTCCGAGATTCTGACTAACTTTCCGAACCGAAACACGGAGCGAAAAGGAATACGTCCGAACCCGACAGCGGAAAAAAACAATCTAAGATGGAGTCGACGCCCATTCGCAATGGAGCCGAAGAGGGAGGAGTCCTTCGGTCCCGTGACCAAAAAAGACTTCTTCGAAGAAAAACAACTTGTAATACTCCGAGCCCAACACCAGGCAGCGGACTGTGCGAAACATGTGTATCTGCAGCAACATATGCCATCGAACATCTGTGATACTTCCCCCCACCGGAGTGGTGTACAGTGTTGAGGGAAGCGAAATCTCATTGTTTGGCCGGTGCTTTCGGTGTGGACTGCTGAGGTCTACTTGACCCTCGTTCCCTTGTGGCCTTACGAGCATGAAAAAGAGGGCGTCCCTGCCTTTGTTGTGGCCTCTGGGACCAGTGAGGGGTTTGAACCCTCTGCTGGAAAGGGCGCCTGTCATAAGGCCTATACCTCCGCCTGAAGTCCTTCTTTCTCTCCAGGCCTACTGCCCTCATGGTGTCCACCTCGGTCTTCATGCGTGCCATTTCTTCATCCGTATGGGTACCAAACAGCGAGTTCCCGTTGAATGGGAGATTTAAGATGCGCTGTTGAGCTTCCTGTTTTAAACCGGTCAGCCTCAGCCAGGAAGACCTTCTTGCACAGATTCCATGTGCGTACCCATGCGCAGCTAGGTCTGCTCCATCCGCCGCTGCGCTGATGACTTGGTTGGATACCAGACATCCCTCTTGCAGGATTTCTTGGAAGTCCTGTCTGTCTTCCCTGGGCAACTTTTCTGTGAACCTGTTGAGGGAGTCCCACAGAGAACGGTCATACCTGCCCAGGAGTGCAGAAGCGCTGGAGACCTTCATTATAGATGCCGCAGTGACGCACATTTTTCTCCCCAGAGAGTCGAGATGCCTGCTCTCTTTGTCCGGTGGGACCATTGAGGATGATGCCACCGAGTGGGTTTTTCAGGCTGCGGCCAATATTACTGAGTCCGGTGGCGGATCCGTTCTTAGGAATAAAGGGTCCTGTTCAGGCGCTTTATATTTTTTCAAAATCCTAGCCTAACTTCTGCGCTCCCCTTAAAAGTACCTCATTAAAAGTGGTGATGTCATCCACCGGTGAGACCCGAGCTGGTGGAGAATCTGTTAAGGTGGGGGAGTAACATCCGGCAGATGATCCTGACGACGACCAAGAGGGCGATCTTCTGTGTCGTGATCTTGACCTAGATCGTCGTTGGGAACCTGACCTGCTGCGAGACGCTGTAACAGAGCGCCCAGGCCTTGTGGTCAGTTGGCGTGGAGCAGAACTAGCCAGTCCTGCCCGCGCTGTTGGTGATGGTGTTCTGGGAAGAGAGGCAGTAGGAGAGTACATTCGTGAATACTGCGAATCCGGGGAGGCCGCTGGTCTATTAAGGCTCTCCAACCATCTTGGTGATAAGTTGATGGGTGAAACGTGCCCCGATGATGCCGTTCTCGAGCGAGATGAATCGCTCCGTATGGAGACCACTGGCGATGGAGCAGCCTTGTCTGCTGGAGGGAGGCGATGTTATACTCCCTGCCAGACAGGTAAAACCTGTGTCGACGTCGACGGCTGTGCCGACGTCGAAGGGCGCGCCGTCGGTTGTTCTTGCCTCGACGTTGAGTGTCTCGACGTAGAGTGTCTCGACGTAGAGTGTCTCGACGTAGAGTGTCTCGACGTAGAGTGTCTCGACGTAGAGTGTCTCGACGTAGAGTGTCTTGACGTCGAACGGCGATCTCTGGAACTCGACCTACTCTCCGTCGTGTGCCTCGACGTGGAGCGGTGGGAGGCCGACGGCAGATGTCGCTCTTGCCGTCGTGGCGATTTCGACGCCGTGTCTCTTGACGTCGGGGGGCTTGAGGTCTTCGACGGCAAACAGGCACGCCGGTGATGGCTCGACGTCGAACAGAGGGGTTGCCGTCGACGGAGATATGCCCCTGCAATGGCCATGTTCCCTCGACGCCGTATCCTTCGACATCGGGCGGGTCGCCGTCGACGGCGATCTATGGCGGTGAGATGGTGGCAGCGACGAAGACGGGGAACAAACAGGTACTTTCCCACCTGCTGACGTCAACCTAGCCATTCTCTCCTGAGAGTGGCCTGTTGGCTGCCTGGGAAGCGAAGAGGATGATGTTTTCTGCCTATCGTGAAGCCCATGAAGCCTGATCTTTTCTCTGTCCTTCAGAGTCCTCTTTGACATATTCTTGCAATGTTTGCAAGTGTCAGGGCAGTGACTCTGAGGCAGGCACACAATACAAAGAGTGTGTGGATCTGACTGGGCCTTCTTCTTCCCACAAGAAGGGCATTTGACAAAAAGGGAAGGCATTTTTCTGTCAGGAAAAAACTGCCAAACTCAGACAATGATGTCGAGTAAAACAGGAAAAAACGCTGTTTTAAAGTATTTTTCTGAGAAAAACTCAGAAAAACTGAGAGCTCAATGCTCCAGGATCCTCTCAGAAGAAGCCGGAAAAAAGAACTGACCTAACTGTGAACCAACTGTCACCTCTCCTTCACCCCTGAGGCATGGTGGGATACTGGAGGAGCTCAGGGTCGTAAAGGCACGGTGCCAAAGTTTTTATGGTTCTCCTGTGTTAACCTGCATGCAGCCTATTGGCTAAGAATGCTCCATTGTTTTTCAATGTAGTTTTTTCTCTTTTTTCTCTAGTGATTACTACTGCTTATTCCCCTAAGCCCAGTTTTGGGGGCTTGGGTAGATATTTATTCTCTATTGTAATTTTTATTATGATTAAAAAAAAAAAAAACTTCATAGAAATAAAGCATTTTAGCCTGTTTATGATTATAGCCTGCATTGCCGTTTTACACATGTATATATGAGTTTAGTATGAAAGATATATCTACTAAAAATGCTATATATATATTTTTCACACATATTTCATACTTTATATGTGTGTATTTGATATATGCTCCGGGGTCCCCCACAAGGGCAGGAATATTCAATGTTTATGACTATTGATGAGGATCCCCTCTTTAAATCCTGTGCATGTTGCCCCTGCCCTTGTTATACCAAGTGTATCTAACCTCAAACAAGGAATTAGGCTACGATTAAGAGTAGATCTCGCCTTTCAGCTGAGCAGACATAGGCCCTTATTAAGAGTCTGGTGGACAGGATACTCTGTCACAAACACTGCAGTTATACCGTCTGCCATATTACAAGCCCATAGTCTATGGTACTTGTAATACGGCGAAAGGATATCCTGCATGTTTGTGACAGACTACTCCATCTGCCAAGCTCTAAATAATGCCCATAGTTTGAAATTAAAAGTCTTGGAGAAGGCGGGCAATTTGAAATTCCAACATATTTTAACTTAATTGTGGTTCAAGTTAAAAGATTCTGCACTCTGCAGTGCATCTAAGTTTGAATGCTTTCAGAGAAATCTTGGTGACATGTGTGATCCCAAAAGTAGCACACAATACATCCAGGTTGGGGCTTGGATAAGTAATGGTACAATAGGTTTTAGAGTCAGGCATCTGAAAAGGTCACTCCCAAGTGGAAGAAAATGCAATTACAGTTTTCCATAATTCCCTGTTGATAGTGTTCATGTCCCTCAGATGATAATCTATTCACTGGAGGTATACCTACCTTCGTGTCCTCACGGCAACTGCTTTCTCTCAAGATGTTTGTGCAGTCCTTTGTGTCCTCTTTCTCACTTGTCCCTATAAGTACCTGTTGTTCTCTTCGACAGATGCTTATCAACAGATTGCCTTTCTCAATGAGCAGCAAGGAGGTATTTGGATTGTCTGCTATTGTGTTACTGAATCCTAGATTCTGGACAACAATCCCAAGTTCTGTGGTGTCCTGCGTGATTTATAGGGCACCGCAAATCCAGTCCTTTAGAGTCAGTTTTCAATACCTTTCTCTAGTTCTTGCTTATCACGTTTCAGCAAATATACCAGAAAATTTAAACTTTTAAATATCCCCTGCATTATTATATGCCACTGACAATACACCAGTTGTCCCTTGTCTGTTGGGCTTCTGCAGTCTTCTAAAACCTCTGAAGCTGTTTTGAAATGAATGAAATACATAGAAAACCTCTGGTATGATGCCAAAGTATATGCTTTTGTGGGGGGTCAACTGACCTCGTAAGGAGTCACACCCATGGTGGAGACCAAGCATTGAGACCAAAACAAAATACATGTCAATCATCTTTAGGCGCAGTAGATCATTCTACAACAGATGTATCCTGCAAGATGAAGGTTATACCATTCAGGTTCAACATGATTCTCAACGGGGAGGTCTGCATGTGTGAAGTGAGAGCGTTGGCGATGGTGTTGGGGGACGAGGGAGGCCTTAAGGCCTCTCCAGTTCTCCAACCGAATTGCTGGCAATATGTGTAACATCATGATTTTAAAATCTTACCTGTTCTTTGGTTTTTCCTTCCCGGTCCCGGATATGTGTTGTCACGATCCTTTCCATCTCTTCTCGCAGGAGGGGGTACTGGCTAAGCTGTACAGAGAAAAAAAGCACCCATACATGGGAAGTGAGGGAGGGAAGCACAGTCTCCACTGAAAGGCCATGAACTGCAGGCAAGCACAGAAGGAGCAGAGATTCTCCAAGTTTCCAAAGAAAGGTTCCACATAACGGGCCAAGGGTACGAAGGACAGCAAAGCAAGGAGCTGGCCAGAGCACCTGGTAGGCCCAAAACACGTTCTCCTGGTTTACACCCAAAGATGTGGATAAGTACTTTTACTAGGGGGCTCCCCAAGAAGCAATGCCTTGAGAGGTGTTGCTCCACAAGATAAAGACTCGCTATCACTAGCTGTAGCCTTCGACATCTCAAGAAACAAACATATTAAGTGTAACCAAAAACCTTGAGGAACTTGAAATAATGGTCTGAGTTTACACTGTTGAATACTAACTACATTAATAAGAAATGAGAATATGCAGAGGTACCACGGCTTGTGCTTTGGCAATGACAGTGCCTCAAAGTGCATAGCTACAGACAGAAGAATGAATGATACTCAAAGGAAGCACAAGTGGCCATCGATCATTGAAGGAGTCCAAATCCCAGAAAGGGCATGAGGCCAGTCCAGAGGTATTATATAACAGACACCAACATGGTAACAGAAAGAATAAACTTGGAAAATCTCTCAGCAAAGCTCCGCTTCTTTTAAAATCCCCATCTGGAGAATAAACATCACTTTCACAATAGGATAATCTAACAAAGATAGTATGGTGTGCAGAGGCCAACATGCCTGAGGCATAGGCTTTATAGGCCGCAGTGGTACATCTAGTGATGCCCTGAGAGAAAGAATGAGACCAGGATGCAGACTATAAAAGGCCTGGGCACTCTGCCAACCCTACACACTCCAGAAGAAAACCAAGGCAGAGCAGGCAGAGGTCCCCTGGAACCAGGGAATGCAGGAGACACAAACACATGCACAGCACAAGGACCACATCACAATTTACACAGCACCGAGACCACAGAAAGTAGCATTGACAGAGCCATGAAGCAGGTGCTGGGCAGATGTGGCCTCCAATGGCCAGAGCCCTCAGAGCAGGTAGCACTCCCAGGGGCATGCATAAGGCTCACATGCATGCAAATGAATGGGCGCAACACAACAGGGCACTACACAAGAGATCTGTAGAAAACTGGAGCAGGGCAGTGGGCCCTCTGAAAGCTGGCAGCCCACAGAACTCCACTCATGCCAGGGCATGCATGAGGTTCATACTGATGCATGCGAAAGAAGGGGCATAACACAAAATAACAACGACAAATGCCATGGAAGCTGGAGTCTAGCGGGTATGTCCTCCGAAAGCCAGGAGCCCACTGAGCCAGCAGAACTCCTGTCATGCCACAGTATGCAACTGCTCACACAAAGACATGCATACAAAGCAGGGACATGAGGCCCAGAGGGTGGCGTCAGGCTGGGGGCATGCAGCAAGTATTGGGGCGGAGGAAGACAGCCAGTAGGACCCAGAAACTATTGCAATGGCTGAAAGATGCGTGTGAGGGATCTGGCTGAAGGTGACCCAATCCAGGATGAACACAGATCACACTCGGACCACACTCATTTATGTGCTTAATACAGGTGGCACTGTATATCTCATGCCCTCCCCTACTGCACAAAAATCGAAGCACCACCTATTACTAGAAGTCCTGTCTGACCATGAAAAGACTTTGGCAGGAGATAGGATGTGAGGTATGTGAACGAAAACGGGGAATATTTAATCTAAAAACGGATTAAAAACAGTCAACACTTCTCTGCTCCAGACCAGGGCCGTTTTTTCCCTCTGAGGGATTGCTCCCTTTTGCTTGGATTGGGCAAGGCTCCTTTGACTGCCAGACAAGAGGTTTTACTCTTCAGAAGAAACCGCTCACGTTCAGGCCTGCCAGAATGTTAGCTGGGCCTACAGAATGCCATCCCACTTAAAACCTGTGACTGGCTACAGGCACCGTGGATAAGCCATGTTATGCACGTCTGTGTATCTCTAGCCTTCTGCCACTTCAGATGTACACGGGCCCTGCTGGAATGATGAATCCAGATCTAGGGATACATTGTGCAGATGCCCACAATGGGCCCCAGCACGCAGATAGACTCTTGTCTTTTGCAAATCCTTTGTGGAAGATGTGAGATCCATGGGTCTAAAGCAATGACCAGTGTACATGCTTCTGAGCTTCCCCCACATGACAGAATCTTGTAGCTTTGAGACTCACACTAACTAACGTGAAGAAGCATGCTTCTCTCACGCTATTGAACACCTCATCACTAAACTTCCAACATACTCTGCAACCTTGGGTCTCAGCATTACAGTCAAACTCTGTAACCTCATAGCCTAGAGCTTCCTCAAGAATGTGTACCCTCATATTCCGAGTTTCCTCCACATCTCCCAGCTTACAACAAATACTGCACTGTATATTTACAGGCCTGCGGGTCTTGCTAGATACAAGCTGTACGCTGAGTGTTAGACCGAAGCTTATATCAGACTCCATGCTGTGGTTCCTGCTAGTAGAGACAAACTATATCTTAGTGGTTCTTACTAGCTTCAAATATGTGGTACAATTATGGTACTAGTTTGAACAGACTATGGGGGTGATTCTAACCCCGGCGGTCTTAGACCGCCGGGGCCAGGGTTGGCGGGAGCACCGGCGACAGACCGGCGGTGCCCCGCAGGGCATTCTGACCGCGGCGCTTTGGCCGCGGTCAGTGCAGGAAAACCGGCGGTCTCCCGCCGGTTTTCCGCTGCCCGTTGGAATCCTCCAAGGCGGCGCAGCTTGCTGCGCCGCCGAGGGGATTCCGACCCCCCCTACCGCCATCCAGTTCCCGGCGGTCCGCCCGCCGGGAACCGGATGGCGGTAGGGGGGGTCGCGGGGGCCCCTGGGGGCCCCTGCAGTGCCCATGCCACTGGCATGGGCACTGCAGGGGCCCCCGTAAGAGGGCCCCTAAATGTATTTCACTGTCTGCTGCGCAGACAGTGAAATACGCGACGGGTGCAACTGCACCCGTCGCACAGCTTCCACTCCGCCGGCTCGATTCCGAGCCGGCTTCATCGTGGAAGCCTCTTTCCCGCTGGGCTGGCGGGCGGCCTGAAGGCGGCCCCCCGCCAGCCCAGCGGGAATGTCAGAATTACCGCCGCGGTCTTTCGACCGCGGAACGGTAACCTGACGGCGGGACTTTGGCGGGCGGCCTCCGCCGCCCGCCAAGGTCAGGATGAGGGCCTATATGCTTGTAAATCCCACTAGTAAAGATTAGAACATACTTTATAATTATGAATCTTGCTAGTTTTAAGCTTCAGAACAGACTACTTTCAAAATGCATACTTGTGTTTTGCTTCAAGTTTTAAGTAGACTACATACTTGTTGTTCCTGGTAGTAATGATTTATAAGGACTACAGGTTTGTAATTCCAGTTAGCTTTAACTCCTAAACAGACTGCATGTTTTTGGTTCTTGTTAGCATCAAGCTTCAGTCAGTTTCGAACTTCATGTTTGTAGTTCTTGCCAGGTGCATGCTTTGAACAGACTGCATGCATGTGTTGCTGGCTTCAACCTTCCTGATGACTACTTGCTGGTGCGACTAGCTTTGAACCTTCAACACGCTGTATGCTAGTGGTTCTTGCTAATAATGCTTGGACAGATCATATGACAATGGCACTTGCTACCGCCTTGCTTCCCACAGACTGAGTGCCTGTGCTGCCTGCTAGGTCCAAGCTTCCCACAGACTGGATATCCTTGTGCTAGTTTCAAGCTTCCAACACACTGAATAATTGTGGTTTGTAGAAGCTCAAAGCTTCCCATAAACAGTCTATGAGAAACTTGGGGCTACAAATTCCCACAAGCTTACTGAGGGCCTCATTATGAACACAGGGGGAATCCCCGCCGTGTTCATGCTGGCGGTCTGAACACAGACCGCCAGGCCGTGGACAACCAAGCCGGCCGTATTACCAACATTCCGCTGAGCCGGCGGGCAGAAACAGTGTTCCGCCAGCCAGCCCAGCGGAATGCTGGGCCTGGACCTTGCCGACGGCTCTACATGGAGCCGCCGTCAATGTCGCAGTGCGGTGGGTGCAGCAGCACCCGTCACGCATATCGCAGTGACCTGTACGACGGGGGCCCCTGAGCACCCCTTCCACTAGCCTTTCCCTAGTGGCTGGCGGAAGCCGGGTTAGCTATGCCCTGTCGGATAGAGCTATCCGCCATCGTCAGGCTGCCTGGCGGCGGTATCCTGTCGTGGTGGAGGGCCTCCTGGGGCGATCCCCCTGAGTTCATTATATGGCGGTCCAGACCACCATGCCGGTGGCAGTAATTTCCGCCACCATGGCGGTCTGGACTGCAAGGTTCATAATGAGGCCTAAGTTTGTGGTGCTAGCTTCAAGCTTCCAGCTTCCAACTACCTCGATAATACTGGTTCTTGGTAGCTCCAAGTTTCCTACAGAATGCATGCTCGTTGCAACAGCTTCAAGCTTCCAACGACTGGATGATTCTGGTTCTTGGCAGCCCCAAGCTTTCCACAAACTGTAAGTTTGCATTTCTTGGTAGCTCAAGTTTCCCACAGACTGTATGTTTGATACGCTAGCTTCAAGTTTCCAAAAGCCTGGGTGCTTGTGGTTCTTGTTTGTTCCATGATTGCTTGTACTTCACGCCTGCCCCAAATGTCCTTCATGTAGTAAGGTGTTATGGGGCCTTCAGATCCAAATAATTGGGTGTTGCTATATTTTAATAATATCAATAAGACGGCATGCATATCCCCTTGAGGGCATGGCCCCCACGCTTCACACTGTGATTTAACAAGGTTAGGCTAATGGACAGGACACTAATGGACAAACTTACATATTCCATGACTACTAAGGGAGCAACTGCTACTAAAGCAATCATTGAACATATATCTGTGTGCATTATCATCCCTGTCCTTCATAGTCAATACTTACAATGAAACTTACGTCTTGAACAAGCTGCAGGCATGTGGTGCCGCTTGAGGTTTCCAACAAACCATATGCCTGTGGTTTGTGCTAGCTCCAAACCTTCTCTATCGTAGAATTTGACAGATTGTAATTTTCTCCACCTTCTAGGTGTTCATTTTAGAGCGAATTGTGATTAAAGGTATGTATAGATGTGGTATTTATATAGCTGATTAGCAGTGGAGTACTGCACAGTTATTCAGCCTTCTTATGATTTCAGACTGCTACTAGCAGCAGAAATGTGGTCTTGCTCATGGCAATTTTGACTAGAGGAAAAGATTTTGGAACGTCCTGTTCACGTTTTCCAAAGTATTAGTCCTCTTAGTATCCTCAACTGAGGCAGAGTGTTCACTCCTATATGCAGGCTTGGTCCTCACTTCCATCACCAGAAGCTGTCGCTCTCTTTTTTCTGAAGTCTTGTTCAGAGTAAGAAAATGTCCTGGAATTTCATCAGTGCAGGTAGCCTCACTCACCCCTTTAAGGATTTTCGTTTTAGTCTTTCAGATATATTATTCCCCATTACCTGGCTGGTGGTGGTCTTGGTCACTGCTCTGATGAATGACATCCTTCAGCCCGTCTCACACACAGGCACTTTTTGCACTTGTGGTGTAGTTTGCGGGGTCCTCCAATAGGTCCTTGTGGCTTGCTTGGCTATCTGAACCGTATTTTTAGGATTGGCTGAAGTGGCAAATACAAACTCTAGACCTATTCCACAATGCACTCAATTCCTAGGTCTTCGCTGTTGTTCTGCACCTTAGAAGGCCTTTAATACCTTGGAGGTCCTGATTAACCCCCAGCTTCCAAGCAGGGTGATGCAGACTCCTGCTGCACCATAATCCCAAATATGGGTTTAGTTGGAAAGGTTCTTTGTGCGCCTGTTTCTTCACAGGATGCTTCCAGCTCCTGTGAATAGTTTTTAATGCTTCTGCCTGTTCTCTCAGCAAACAGTGACCCTCATTCAGGTAATATTCTTGCAAGCCCAGATAGATTGTAGCCCTCGCACGTGTAAGGGTGAGAGCTGAAACCCACGTATGAACCACCTACATCCAGCTCCCATCGTCTGTCTGCCAAGACCGAGTGCTCTGCCACAATGTGCCATGTGTGGATGGTACCAGCACACCATTGTGTAAACAGTGGCAGGTTATATGTTCTCATCATCACTTCTTTTCACTATACTTCCCAACAATAGATGTAATCTCTCTCTCTCTCTCTATATTATTATATATCTATATATATATATATATATATATATCTATGTCACTTACCGAGTGTACATCTGTTCGTGGCATGTTCTGCTACAGATTCACATGCTGTGCATTACTTCTGCCATCTAGTGTTGGGCTCAATGTGGTACAAGTTGTTTTTCTTCGAAGAAGTGTTTTCGAATCACAAGATCGAGTGACTCCTCCTCTTCGTTCCACTGCGCATGGGCATCGACTCCATTGTCAGATTGTTTTCCGGCAGAGGGTAAGGTAGGAGTGATAGAGTATATAGGTAAAATGAAAGATGTCCATTCTAATGCAGGGATATGCAAAGCATGTGTATCTGCAGCTACACATGCAATTGAACATATATATATATATATACATACACACATATATCCATATGTACGAATGTTTTTAACTTAAACGACTACAGGCTCCCAGGGGGGTGGGAGGGTGCATGTGAATCTGCAGCGGAACATGGCACGAACAGATGTGCACTGGGTAAGTGACATTTTCCGTTCGGTGGCATGTGTAGCTGCAGATACACATGCTGTGCTTAGACTACAAAGCAGTTTGTCCTCCCATAAAAATAGCGGTGGTCAGCCTGTAGGAGTTGAAATTGTTTGAAATAATGTTCTGAGTACAGCTTGTCCTAATGTGGCTTGTTGTCTAGATAAAACATATACACAGTAGTGTTTAGTGAATGTATGTGGTGTTGACCAAGTGGCTGCTTTACATATTGCAGCCATTGGTATATTACCCAAAAAAGCCATTGTAGCACCTTTTTGCCTTGTAGAACTAAGAGTTGTCTTTTGGCTTTAACGTAGCATGTTTGGATGCATCTTGCAATCCATCTTGCTAACCCTTGTTTTGATATAGGGTTACATGTATGAGGTTTCTGGAAGGCTACAAACAGTTGTTTAGTCTGAATGGTTTCGTTCTGTCTATATAGTACATTAAAGCTCTTTTAATGTCTAATGTATGTAGAGCTCTTTCTGCCATGGAATCTGGCTGTGGGTAGAAGACTGGTAGTTCCACTGTTTGATTTATATTAAAAGGCGGTACGACCTTTGGAAGAAATTTTGGATTTGTTCTTAGTACCACTTTATGCTTGTGTACCTGGAAGAACAGTTCTTCAATAGTGAAGGCTTGAATTTCACTTACTCTTCTTAAGGACGTAATTGCCACTAGGAACCTTCCATGTTAAAAATTGCATTTGACAGGAGTGCATGGGTTCAAATGGTGGGCCCATAAGTTGTGTAAGCACTATGTTTGAATTCCAAGATTGTAAATATCCTAACTGTAAGGAAATGCCTCCTTGGCATGGTTACCCCCTGACTTTTTGCCTTTGCTGATGCCACGTTATGAATTGAAAGTATGCTGAGGCCTGCTAACCAGGCCCCAGCACCAGTGTTCTTTCCCTAAACTGTACCTCTGTCTCCACAATTGGCACAACCCTGGCACCCAGGTAAGTCCCTTGTAACTGGTACCCCTGGTACCAAGGGCCCTGATGCCAGGGAAGGTCTCTAAGGGCTGCAGCATATCTTATGTCACCCTGGGGACCCCTCACTCAGCACATGCACACTGCTTGCCAGCTTGTGTGTGCTGGTGGGGAGAAAATGACAGTCGACATGGCACTCCCCTCAGGGTGCCATGCCAACCTCACACTGCCTATGGCATAGATAAGTCACCCCTCTAGCAGGCCTTCAGGCCCTAAGGCAGGGAGCACTCTACCACAGGTGAGGGCATAGGTGCATGAGCACTATGCCCCTACAGTGTCTAAGCAAAACCTTAGACATTGTAAGTGCAGGGTAGCCATAAGAGTATATGGTCTGGGAGTCTGTCAAACACGAACTCCACAGCACCATAATGGCTACACTGAAAACTGTGAAGTTTGGTATCAAACTTCTCAGCACAATGAATGCACACTGATGCCAGTGTGCACTTTATTGTAAAAATACACTCAGAGGGCATCTTAGAGATGCCCCCTGAAAACATACCCGACTTCCAGTGAGGGCTGACTAGTTTTGCCAGCCTGCCACACACCAGACATGTTGCTGGCCACATGGGGGAGAGTGCCTTTGTCACTCTGTGGCCAGGAACAAAGCCTGTACTGGGTGGAGGTCCTTCTCACCTCCCTCTGCAAGAACTGTAACACCTGGCGGTGAGCCTCAAAGGCTCACGCCCTTTGTTACAGCGCCACAGGACATCCCAGCTAATGGAGATGCCCGCTCCTCCGGCCACTGCCCCCACTTTTGGCGGCAAGGCTGGAGGAGATAATGAGAAAAACAAGGAGGAGTCACTTCCCAGTCAGGACAGCCCCTAAGGTGTCCTGAGCTGAGGTGACTGACTTTTAGAAATCCTCCATCTTGCAGATGGAGGATTCCCCCAATAGGATTAGGGATGTGCCCCCCTCCCCACAGGGAGGAGGTACAAAGAGGGTGTAGCCACCCTCAGGGCTAGTAGCCATTGGCTACTAACCTCCCAAACCTAAACACACCCCTAAATTGAGTATTTAGGGGCTCCCAGAACCGAGGAAGATAGATTCCTGCAACCTGAAGACGAAGAAGGACTGCTGACCTGAAGCCCTGCAGAGAAGATGGAGACACCAACTGCTTTGGCCCCAGCCCTACCGGCCTGTCTCCCCACTTCAAGAAAAACTGCAACAGCGACGCATCCCCCAGGGTCCAGCGAACTCTGAAGCCTCAGAGGACTATCCTGCATCTTTTAAAGACCACACGTTTCCCGCCAGAAGCGCAAGACTTTCCACTCTGCACCCGACGCCCCCAGCTCGACCTGCGGAAAACTAACTCTACAGGGAGGACTCCCCGGCGACTGCGAGCCTGTGAGTAGCCAGAGTTAACCCTATCTGGTCCCCCACAGCAACACCTGCAGAGGAAATCCAGAGGCTCCCCCTGACCGCGACTGCCTGCTTCAAGGAACCTGACGCCTGGAAACCACACTGCACCCGCAGCCCACAGGACTTGAAGGAACCGAACTCCAGTGCAGGAGCGCCCCCAAGGCGACCCTCTGCCTAGCCTGGGTGGTGGGTACCCCGAGGAGCCCCCCTGGGCCTGCCTGCATCGTTGAAGAGACACCCAGGTCCCCCCATTGAATCCTATTGAAAACCCGACGCCTGTTTGCACTCTGCACCCGGCCGCCCCTGTGCCGCTGAGGGTGTACTTTCTGTGCCTGCTTGTGCCTCCCCCCCCCCCCACTGGTCTTCCCTCGGAAGTCGTGGGTATTTACCTGCTGGCAGACTGGAACCTGGGCACCCCTATTTCCATTGAAGCCTATGTGTTTTGGGCACCACTTTGACCTCTGCACCTGACCGGCCCTGAGCTGCTGGTGTGGTAATTTTGGGGTTGCCCTGAACCCCCAACGGTGGGCTACCTTGGACCCAACTTTGAACCCTGTAAGTGTTGTACTTACCTGTGAACTTAACATTTACTTACCTCCCCCAGGAACTGTTGATTTTTGCACTGTGTCCACTTTTAAAATAGCTTATTGCCATTGTTGCCACAACTGTACATGCTATTGTGATAATTTAAAGTTCCTAAGATACCTGAGTGAAATACCTTTCATTTAAAGTATTGTTTGTATATCTTGAACCTGTGGTCCTTAAAATAAATAAAGAAAATATATTCTTCTATATAAAAACCTATTGGCCTGGAATTGTCTTTGAGTGTGTGTTCCTCATTTATTGCCTGTGTGTGTACAACAAATGCTTAACACTACCCTCTGATAAGCCTACTGCTCGACCACACTACCACAAAATAGAGCATTAGAATTATCTCTTTTTGCACTATCTTACCTCTAAGGGGAACCCTTGGACTCTGTGCACACTATTTCATACTTTGAAATAGTATATACAGAGCCAACTTCCTACACTAACTCTATGACCTCAGGAGCCAAATTGCTAGATTAAGTGTTTCGGGATTTGGGTGCCTGATTTGGCCTTTGTTTTGTGTCAACAGATCTGGTCGGTCTGGGAGTTTGGAGTGTGGTACTACTGACAGGTCTAACACAGTTGTGTACCACGGTTGCCGGGCCCATGTTGGTGCTATGAGTATCATGTTGAGTGAGGTTTGACGCAACTTGTTGACTAGAAACGGAATGAGTGGGAGAGGGGAAAAGCGTAAGCAAATATCCCTGATCAACTGATCCATAGAGCATTGCTCTTGGATAGGGGATGTGGGTGTCTGGATGCGAAGTTTTGGCATTTTGAGTTTTCGCTTGTGGCGAACAGATCTATGTTTGGTGCTCCCCATTGTTGAAAGTATTTTGAAGTACTTGAGCATGAATCTCCCATTCGTGTGTTTGTTGGCGATTTCTGCTGAGGTTTTCGGCCGATTGGTTGTGTATCCCTGGAATGTATTGTGCTAACAGGTGAATTTGGTTGTGGATTGCCCATTTTCAATTTTTTTGAGCTAGAAGGGAGAGTTGGGACGAATATGCCCCTCCTTGTTTGTTTAGGAAATACATGGTTGTCATGTTGTCTGTTTTGATAAGGACATTCTTCTGTGTGAGAAGAGGCTGAAAAGCTTTGAGTGCTAGGAAGACAGCTACAACTCTAAGTGATTTATGTGCAGCTGTTGGTGTTTGGCATCCCATTTTCCTTGAAGGTTGTGATTGTTTAGGAGAGCTCCCCAACCAATCATTGATGCTTCTGTTGTAATTATGGGCTGAGGCACAGGGTCTTGAAATGGCCGCCCTTTGCTTAGATTTGTGGAATTCTACCACTGAAGGGACATGCATGTTTGGCAGTCTATCAACACTAGATCTTGAAGTTGACCATGTGCCTGTGACCATTGTTGTGCAAGGCACTGTTGTAAGGGCCGCATGTTTAGCGTTGCGCGTGGAACAATTGCAATACATGATGCCATCATTCCTAAAACCTTCATGACAAATCTGACAGTGTATCGTTGATTTGTCTGAATTTGTGTGACTATATTTTGGAATGCTTGTATTCTTTGCATATGTGGACATGCTAGTGCCTTTTGAGCATTTAGTGTTATACCCAAATACTGTTGTATTTGTGTTGGTTGTAGATGTGACTTTTGGTAATTTATTGAGAACCCTAATGTGTGCAAGGTTTGTATTACGTAATCCGTATGGTTTTGGCACTGCGTATGACTGTTTGAATTTATTAACCAATTGTCTAGATATGGAAAGGCATGTATATGTTGTCTTCTTAGGTAGGCTGCGACTACTGCTAGGCACTTTGTGAATACTGTTGGAGCTGTTGCTATTCCAAAGGGTAACACTTTGAACTGACAGTGCTTTTCTTGAATGACAAACCTGAGATATTTTCTGTGCGCAGGATGGATGGGTATACGAAAATACTAAATGTTGCCATGAAATCGTGTTTTTGGAGTAGTGGGATAACATCTTGTAGAGTTACCATGTGAAAATGTTCTGACAGGATGTAAAGATTGAGGGTCCTGAGATCTAATGTTAGTCTGAGAGTCTCATCTTTTATGGGAATCTGGAAATATAGTGAATAAACTCCTGTCCCTATTTGAGATTGTGGTACCAATTCTATTGCTTGTTTGAGTACTAGGGATTGGACACAGACTGATGTGTTCTGTGGATAGTTTGAGTGACTTTGGTTGTATGTTTGGAGGAGTGTGTATCAATTCTAGGCAATAGCCATTGCGGATAATTGATACTACCCAATTGTCAGTGGTAATGTTTTGCCAATTTGTGTGGAACTCTTGTAGTCTTTCCCCCACAGGAGAGGTGTGGAGTGGAAGGGGATGAGGAAAGTCACTGCTTAGGGTGCTGTTGAGGTTGCTTAGAGGTCTGAAATTTCCCTCTATTTCAGGGGTACTGCCCTCTATATGTGCCCCTAAAACCAACTCGTTGGTATTGTGGTTGGTTTTGCCTGAGATGTGGATGCCTCTGTTGTCTGTGGTCTAAATCCACCTCGAAACTGAGGTTTCCGAAAGGATCCCCTGTATGGTGTCAAGTATACCATTGCCTTTGCTGTGTCTGAATCTTTGCGTAATTTTTTTGTAGCTGTGTCAACCTCTGGGCCAAAAAGTTGTTTTTTATTGAATGGCATATTTAACACAGCCTGCTGTATTTCGGGTTTAAAACCCAAAGACCTGAGCCATGCATGCCTATGTATTGTCACTGCAGTATTGCCACTTCTAGCAGCGGTGTCTGCTGCATCTAGGACAGATCGAATTTGATTATTTGTAATGGCTTGCCCTTCTTCCACTATTTGTTGTGCCCTCTTCTGGTGTTCTTTGGGGAGATGCTGGATTATGTCTTGCATCTCGTCCCAATGGGCCCTGTCATATCGAGCTAACAGTGCTTGTCAGTTAGCTATCCTTCACTGATTCGCTGCCTGGGATGCAACTCTCTTCCCTGCAGCATTGAATTTTGTGCTCTCCTCGTCAGGTGGGGGAGCATGTCCTGATGACTGGGAGTTTGCTCTTTTCCTGGCAGCACTAACTACTACAGAATCTGGAGGTACTTGATGTGTTATGTAAGCAGGATCAGAGGGTGGAGGTTTATACTTTCTCTATCCTGGGCATTTACACGTGCCTTAACCGGCTCACTGAATATTTTATCGTTGTGTTTTAACATGCCTGGGAGCATGGGAAGGCATTGGTATTTTGAGTGCGTTGAGGATAGGGTATTAAAAAAAAAAATCGTCTTCCAGTGGTTCGGTATGCATGGTGACCCCATGGTATGCTGCAGCCCTAGCTTGAACCTGATTGTACACAGTGCTATCCTCAGGTGGTAAAGGTTTAAAGGGATAGCTGTCTGGGTCATTGCTAGGAATGTGATCTGGATCATAAAGATCCCATGGATCTACAATGTCCTGTTGTGAGTCGAAAGAGTGAGTGGGTGACTGCTCTGGTGTAGGACTAATAGGAGGAGAGGTAGGCAGGTGTGGAGAGTGAGGAGGAGAATGAGGAGGAGAAGATTGAGGAGGAGAAGATTGATGAGGTAGTGGTTTCTGCTTTGGCACTTTTGCTGGAGGCTGCATAGTGTCCATTTCCTCCTGAAAGGCTAGCTTTCTCTTTGGTTTTAGAGGAGGTGCTGTTAGGATCATGCCTGTTTCTTTATGGATGTGAATCCTGGCTTGCCTTTCGTCCATAACTTCAAGTATTGGTTGCACTTGATACTCTTCCTCAGAGGTTTTGTGGCTTTCTTTCAGTCTCTTTGAAAGTCCATGCTCCTCTGTTTATGCTGGCCTTTTCGGCACGGAAGTAGGCTTTTTCGGGATGGAAAAAGATGAGGCGGTTGATGCACTTGGCTCCGAAAGTGATTTTCGAATTTTCAACTCCGAAAAAGTGTGTTTGCTGGAGTCTGACACAGAGCCTTTTGTTGCCGCCGATATTTTGGGAGGCGTGGCTTTTTTCGGTGCCGAACTGGTAGTTTGGTCATCGGTAGTCTTTTTTCGGGATGAGCCATGGCCTTCCGGCAGTGTCGTACCCAAGGCCTTATGTTTTTGCTTTTGTGATGGTACAGGGGCAGGCGTACTCACATGTTGTCCCGCCGTGACCGGTGTGTCTTCCTCGGATTCCTGTTCGAAGTCAGAACCTCGAACGGAGACTGCTGTTTGCATGATTTCTTCCTCCTCCACGTCGAGATGTTCGGTGCTTCTCGACGCCATCTCGAGTCTTTGTGCCCTCCTGTCTCGAAGAGTCTTTTTAGAACAAAAGGTTCAACAGGCCTCACAAATTTCTTCCCGATGATCTGGGGAAAGGCAAAGATTACAGACGAGATGTTGGTCTGTATAAGGATATTTCGCTTGGCACCGAGGACAGAACCGGAATGCAGTCCGATCCATGAGGCTTCTACGCGGTCGGCCCGACTAGGCCGGAGTTGGGCACATGCGCCCCGAAGGGCACGTAGAGTTGACTTCTCCGACGGCACCGATGTGTCGATGTAAACCCGATCGGTACAATACCGATGAAAATAAACCGTTTTCAAAGTTTTCCGAATCGAAATCTCGGAGCAAGAGGAAACACATCCTAACCCGATGGCGGAAAGAAAACAATCGAGTCGATGCCTATGCGCAATGCAACCGAAGAGGTGGAGTCACTTGATCTCGTGACTCGAAAACACTTATTCGAAGAAAAACAACTTGTAACACTCAGAGCCCAACACTAGATGGCAGAAGTAATGCACAGCATGTGAATCTGCAGCTACAAGTCACCAAACATACACATATATACAGTAGGTGTGATGTGCCGAGGCATATCCCAATAGATTTATGCAGTTTCACTACACTTTATGATGGTAGCTGTGCTTTATCTCTTCACCCAGACTGATATCTAAAGTTTGCCCCAAGGTATTTGTTTGACCCTTTTCTCTACTTTTTATGGCAGATGTAAATTCTCTCTATTCCCCTCTACCCAGATTGATGCCTGACAGTTGACCTAGGATACTTTCTTTTACCCTTTTCTAAGTATTTTCTGATGGATGATGGGCTCTCTGTACTGACTATAGGATACACAGGTGCCGTAAGGTCTTTTGCTACCTAAGAGCTACAAATACCAGTGGTAGCTGTAATCTCCCTTTCTCACTGTCTTCCACTTTCTCTCTTTCGCTCTCCTAACTGTGAAGTGAAGGTACTGCAGGGAAGTTCTTTTTTCTCCACACTTTCTGAAGGTAGCTTGTTCTCTTTAGAGTGCCTGCTTTCTGACCTGTGAATAAGATAAAAGGTGTCCCAGCATGCTTCTTTTCAACTATTTTACTTTCTCTCTCTGTACAGAGTAGGAGGGTAAGGTTGTGCCAAGGGTGTCTATGCACTTTGTCACTACACCTGCTGATGAAAGGCCTAAGCTCTGTATCTCTCTCTACTGATTAGGAGGGTAAGGTTGTACCAAGGGTGTCTTTGCACTTTGTCACTACACCTGCTAATGAAAGACCTAAGCTCTGTATCTCTCTCTACCGAGTAGGAGGGTAAGGTTGTGCTAAGGGTGTCTTTGCACTTTGTCACTACACCTGCTGATGAAAGACCTAAGCTCTGTATCTCTCTGTGCTGAAAGGTGCAGAGGGTCCCCAGATGTCTTGTTACCTTTCTACCACATTGTGATGATAGATGTGAGCTCACGCTCTCTGTACTGAATGTAGAGTGCAGGGGTGTCCCAAGGTGTTTTCTTTACCTTTTCACTACACTTTCTGATGGTGGACGTGAGCTCATTCACTACCAGATCCACACACTTCAGACTTGGCACCTTCAGCTTTTCAATCTGCTTTTTCACAGTAGCTTCAAAAGCGAGGTCTGGTGTGAAAAGGCCAGTTCTGCACAGCGAGGCGGCATAAGAGGAAAGGTGAGCAGAGAGAGGGGGCAGAACACAGTGATGGTGGGAACACCGTGAATGGGGGAATAGGCATGGGGATATGAAGGGAATACATGTACATTGGGAGTCCGACAAAGAGGGTTGCAACAAACAGAAAGCACAAGAGCAAAGGGGAATGGAAAAGGGAGGAGGCGTGAAAGTGAGAAAGATGAGAAGGGTAGAAACGAGACAGTGGGAAAGAACAAAATGTAGTGACAGAGGGAACAGGGTAAGAAAGGTAATATGAACATGGTACATGGGCAGAGTGATATAGAGGAAGAATGAGGGAAGAGAACGTGCAAACAGTAAGAGTCAGATATAAAGGGGAAGAGAGATAAAGAGAAAAAGTGAGACCGAGAGATGTAGCGTGAGACATACAAAGCCAAAGTAACGCAAAATGTCAAAAGACAGACGTTGTAGAGACAAAGAGACAACATTCGACAAGAGACAAAGGGAGGTGGAGGACACAGTAATTCCAATAGACGAGGGAGACCAAACACATAGCAGGATTAGTCAGACAGAGGAAAGGAGGAAATGGGTTTTGAGAGAGAGAGACAGAGGAAAGAAAAGAGAAAACACAAAGCAATATGAGAGGTGAGACTTCTGACCACTTCAAACTAGAAGCTGCAAGCTTACCGGTAGCTCTAGGAACTGCTGCGTACAAAAGTTTGTAACATCACTTAGCTAAGGGCACCTCTGCCAACTACCTGATGCAGTGACATCCTCAACAACCTGACCCCTTAGCCAAGGGAACTATTTAAAAGTGCCTGATGCAGTACCATCCTCAGCCACCTGACCCCTTACCAAGGGAACTACTTACAAGTGCCTGATGCAGTGACTCCAGGGTCCCATACTATGCTCAGGCGCTCTCTTATTACCAACCTGTGGAAATACTGGTGCTTAGTGACAGGACTGCAATCTGCATATTAAAGCGGTTAATACACATCCCTGCACTGTGCATGCAAGTGAAACCCGTATGTGGCAGAGTTTGTCAGAAGCCAGTGTGTTGCATCATCACTTTCCAGTATTCCACTTATAGGGGTGGACTAGAATCAGCTTCACCACGCTCAGCCGAGGTCCCTCCCTCATCTTTTTTTTTCTTAATTATTGTTTTTGTTTTTCCCCTTTTACCCATCTTCAACTCATCCAACCTATGCTATACACTCTGGGTCTCATTACGACCTAAGACCACCAGGACCACAGTGGCGGTCCGACAGCCACATTACGGCCGTGGCGGTTGTGCCACGGTCGGACCGCCAGCACCGCCACTTCTCCTCCACTGGCAGCGCAGACCTGGGGATTACAAATCCCTTCTCCACCAGCATTTACATGGCGGCAGCACCGCCATGTAAAGGCTGGCAGAGACGGGGTTCAGGGTGCCCCATGGGGGCCCCTGCACTTCGCTTGCACTTGGCATGGGCAGTGCAGGGGTACCCATGGCCAGCCCCGTTGTGTGTTTCACGGTCTGCTTTGCAGACAGTGAAAAGCGCCACAGGTGCCAGTGCACCCTAAGCTCCGCAACATTGCCGCAATATGAGCTGGCCTCAATGCTTTCGTCTGTTTCCCGCAGGCCCAGCGGGAAACTCTTAATAGGAGCAGCAGGAAGGGGACCACAATGGCGGTAACCTGATAGCGGGACTTCAGCCGACGGCCTTTTCCATCCACTAAAGTCGTAATCAGGGGCTCTGTGTTTAAAAGATGGTTGTTGTGCCAAATGCTGAAATGCATTCTTGTGCTTGTCTCAACAGGGGAACAATTAATCAGAGGATGCCGGTGCCTTGTATGCAACACATGGGATGAGGTCTCTCTAGTGCCGCCTAGAGTACATGCACAGTCAGGAGTCTGTAAGAAGAGAAATCAGCTAGGAAGCGAGGCACCCTTCCCAGGACCATCCTGGTCCTGTGGGTGGACAACTTCATGGGCCATGAGTGGCTCTTTCTAGTAACATATAGAGAGTAAAAGAAGGCAATAAATTCATCTTCTCCATGGTAACGGCTAATGTTGTACAAGCTAGATCCAGAAGACAAAGGCCCTGATTATGACCTTGGCGGACGGCGTCCGCCAAGGTACCGCCGCCAAATGACCGCACCGCGGTCAGAAGACCGCGGCGGCCATTCAGACATTTCCTCTGGGCCGGCGGGCGCTCTCCAAAAGAGCGCCCGCCGGCCCAGAGGAAATGCCCCTGCAACGAGGACGCCGGCTAAGAATTGAGCCGGCGTAGTTGCAGGGGTGCGACGGGTGCAGTTGCACCCGTCGCGTATTTCAGTGTCTGCTTTGCAGACACTGAAATACTTTGCGGGGCCCTCTTACGGGGGCCCCGCGGCACCCCCTACCGCCATCCTGTTCCTGGCAGGAGACCCGCAAGGAACAGGATGGCGGTAGGGGGTGTCAGAATCCCCATGGCTGTGGAGCGCGCTCCGCAGCCATGGAGGATTCTGTAGGGCAGTGGTAAACCGGCGGGAGACCGCCGGTTTACCCTTTCTGACCGCGGCTGAACCGCCGCGGTCAGAATGCCCTCGGGAGCACCGCCAGCCTGTTGGCGGTGCTCCCGTGGTCGGTGACCCTGGCGGTCACCGGCCGCCAGGGTCAGAATGACCCCCAAAGTCTTTTGTGGGCCTTTCAGGGAACATACCTTCAGTTGCTAGAGAGACACTGTTGCACCATCAGGATGAGTTAAACGCAGGATGCGACAAGTTTATTTACTGTGCGATCCAGTTCATCATGCCACCTAGGCATGGTGGCATAGATATGTTTCACCAGAAGGATGAACACTTTTTCTTCCCTGATCATGTTTTGGGCAAGTTTGACCTGCATGTGTAACCTCAGTGGTTAAACTGAAAAGTAAAGCAAGCCTAGTACCATCTTAAAAGGCCCATCCTACTCAGGACTCTATGAGCCATCAGATCACACTCTAGTCAGTGCAGAATGTACTGAAGGAGAGGGCCACCAAGTCAGTGAGTGGTCTACCTTTGCCTGGTCCCACAGTAGAGGGAACTCCTTTACTTGTTCCTTTGTCCAGAAAGGAAAAAGCTATAGAGAATACCTGAGAATACTGCAGAGGTAAATGTGGACCCTCTTTAAAGGTAGGTCAGTCCATCGGTGAAGATCTTGTTTGAGACAAGCAGTGGATTCACCAAACTACTGTCTTCCTTTCTTGTGTTGGCATTCCTTCTTGGACGTTTATCCATCACACCGAAGACCAGTGAATTAGATCCAACACCTACAGCGCTGCACAGAATAGATGAGGTGCCTCACCACGACATTCTGACTCTAGTACACAAACTACCTATGGACCCCTGGTCTTATTCCAATGGCAGTCCTTGTCCCAGTTCCAGTGTTTTTGGCAACACTTTCAAATCTCAGACCTGCCAAAGTCAATTGGATTCATAAACCACCTTAACTAAGTCAGGGTGGTTGCACCAGATGCAGATCCGTACATCGACAGTGAAATTGATACTAATGAGCAAGAGGACATATGCTCTATAACAGGTAGTTTCCAGGCCTAGTGAAAGTGATCAAGCACGGTCCACTCAGACAGTCACTGCATTGGAGAATAAGGGTGTTGTGCTCCTGTAACCTTCTGAGAAGCACACCAAAGCCTTCTTTCTTCTTGGAGCCAGAAATCCCTAAGCAAGCAAACAATGGAAGAACCCCAATTACTGCCTGTATGGATGTTAACTGCAGTCAAAGATGAGGCTTTCTCTTCTTCTGTCTCCAGTGATCCTGGTTTAAATCTACCCAGTGATAGGGAACAGGGGAGACCCCAGATGGAAGAGTGAGGTTAAGTTACCTTGATGACTACTCCTATATGTAGACTCTCTCTTAATCCCTGCGCCCTTCTGTATGTGTACCACTGCTGTCTGCCAAATCCCTATACTGCTAAACACACAGCCGATTAGGTCGAACAGTTGGGGGAATGAATGATAGATTTCTAGGGGTTCACAGCATGAATGAGAAGACTGTTTTATCAGCGTTGGGAAGCTAAGCAGTTCTCCAATTCCACCACTATGGGAAGCGACACCAACGTGCATGGGCAGTAATGTGGTAATGCCTCTAGTAATCACACTGCTACAAATCCTCATTGAAGGGCACTATGTCAACTACCAGAGGCTGGGATTCCTAGGCTAAGAGCACTGCTTGCAAACACTGGAGGTGGTGACTCCCCACGTAAGGCTGTAGCTGTCCAATACATGATGGCATGGCATCTCCAGGATGGAAATATCTTGGACTACAACCACTTTGCAGAAAGTAGGAATCCTCGGGTCACGGCACTATTACACCTACTGAATCCACATCCCTGATGCTTCAACTCCTGAGCTCAAGACATTAGTAGAGGATCTACTGCCAACACATGAACTACTGAGTTCTCAGCTGTAGGCTCTACTGTCACCTCTCACAGACCTTTCGGTCTCTCTGCCCTCTACTCTGCACTCTTCAGATCGCCATGATTTCTCTGCGTCTATGGGATGCTTCTGTTTGCCCCTCCCATCTCTCTGCATCTTGTCCCTCTGTAATCACCCTCTCTCTGTACTCCTTTACGTCTTGCCTCTTCGCACTCCATTCCTCTCATCTCTTCTCCACCTTCCTTCAGCCTCACTTTCTATTACCCCTTTCAAACCTAGCTTTGTTTCTCTTTCTTTCTCCTCCACTTTTCTGTGGTCTTGTTTGCTCATGTTACAAGCTCATTGCAGGCAGGTGAGTGCTGCAAGTCATCCATCTAACAGCTATGAGCATCAGCCCACGGGACAGAGAAGGCGAAAGTCTGCCATAGGTGCTCATGTACAAGACTTACAAAGAAAGAGGGCAAGGGGCATAACGTAAACAAAGAGAAGAGGAAGAAGCAAGGAGTAGAAGAGAATGGAAAATCAGAAGGCAAAGAGAAGGGAAGAAAGGCTCAGCGGACTGATATCCGTTTACCATGAGAGAGTTTATTGGAAGGGAGGCCAAACTTAGGCGCTGTACGTTGAGCTTGTAAACAACGAAAACTCAAGAACTTGGGTGCAAGAGTCTTAGGAATTACTTTCTGTGGAGCACCTGATAACTAGAGGCAGCTGGAGGGTCTGTTCTTTTTTAAGCTGAAGAAAGTTATCTAATGAAACTGGAGCTGCTTATCTTCAGATGCCAAGCGCTCTCCAAATTTGAGGTGGGTTTAATCAATCGATCGATCACAGTATTTGTAGAGCGCGCTACTCACCAGTGAGGGTCTCAAGGTGCTTTTGGGGGGTGGGGGCCGGGGTAGCGGCTACTGCTCTCGAACAGCCAGGTTTTGCAGTAGCAGCAGTTTTACCTATGCCCGGTCCCTTCCTTCCTGTACTTATAAATTGCCTGGTGCTTCACCGCAAGAGCACCGCAGTATCTAACTGAAGAGCAGGTTAGTCTTCAAGAGGCCTGCTGACACATATGCCAGGGGTCTTCTGTGAGGCAAATGATTCCAAAATAAAATTTATCACAACTATTAAATTTGCCAATACCTCAATTTATCTGACTCTGTTCCTATGCAGGACCAATCTAGTTGTTCTCTCATTCTTTGTCGGCTCAGTAAAGGCAGCTCTGTCCTCTCAGCTCTTTCTCCATCGCTCTAACATGCTTTGTTCCTTTACCCTAACCTATTCTTGAGTCAAATGCAATTTCATCAGCAGCTCAAATCTTGGCTTCTTTCAACTACATTTTAAAGGGTTAGTTACATACCTCAATTGTGCCTGTGGGCTTTTGCACACTTATTTACCACTGTATCTAAAACAACCCTGCTAAGTCTTTAGGTCCTGTGTACATTCCATTCTATCAAAGCCATGAAATCCAATGGATGGCCATGACCTTTGTATGTCAGCCTCAAATATCTGTGTGGCTGCTCTGTTTTAGGATTAGCCACTATGTAGTCTGCCTGGCTCAACCGCATTTGAACGGTCGATGCGCTACTTGATAATAGGTACTTCTGGAAGTCATCACAATGCACATCATTAGCGAACTATATGGTAATTATTATTGTTTCGCACACAGAACAGTGGCTATAATGAGGTATAAATGTGTTGTTGGTGTTTGGTAGAAAGATTGTATCCTGCTACTATCCTTAAAAACTGAAAGGTCAGCTCTAGGAACTTATTTGTTAGAAATGTACACACTGTTTTGACAACAGGTATTTAACATATCTTAGGATAGAACTAGTTTGCTGCTAGAAAAAGGTTGTCTCACTATTTAATTTACTTATTTTATTTTTTAATTTTCTAAATATATTATTTTTCAGTTATGTTACAGATCAGTAACTCATTTTTAAAAATGTTTATGTATAAATGTATTTTCAACTAGTTTTGCGCGAAATGTAATACATTGTTTTATAATTTTAGTGTTTTCATTCAAGTAGCGTAGGAATACAAATGTAGTACACCGACCCCCGGAATCACAGATACCCAGACTACAGATACCTTAATGCCCCATTTTCCCCACTTGGAAATGTAATTAACTTTTTATTGGTTAAGCAACTAGGAGAGGAAACATGGTGAACCTAATCAATTGCACCTCCTGATCCTCATCAAAGTCATAAACATTGAATATTCCCGCCCTCGTGCGTGGACCCCGGAGCATACATAAAATACACACATGTATAAGTATGAAATATGCACGAAAAATACATTAAAATACATGGTGGATGAACTGTGCATCCACCAGCGTAACGATTGTCGTGCTCCTATCAGAAGAAGCATTCTGTCCTCCCAGTGGTCTGTGTGTTGATTCCAGTTGTTCTCCAGAGCCTCTTGAAGAGGCCTCATATGCAATCTGGCGTTCTGGACAATGAAAATGCAAGAGGCCATGGAGTCCAACAGAGATGTCACCCGACGGGCCGTAGGTGCGTGGGAACTCAGAAGGTCGTGACACTTCCTCCTTATTGATAACAGTCGTTCCTCCGAAAGATACACTCTTTCGAGCTCTGTATTCAGTACTGCTCCCAGGTAGTGGAGGGTTTGTGTTGGGATGAGAGTGGACTTTTGGTAGTTGACTTGTAGACCTAGAGATCGGAAAACACTGAGCACAATGTCCAAATGGTTTTTCGCCTGCTCCGGAGAGGAGGCTTTCAGTAGCCAGTCGTCTAGGTATGGATAAATGAAGATTTTCTGCTTCCTTAAATGCGCCGCTACTGTTGCTACACATTTGGAGAAAACGCAAGGGGCAGATTTTAGGCCGAAAGGAAGCACCTTGAACTGATAGTGTTGGGAGGCTATCAGAAATCGTAGGAATTTACGATGTTTGGGAATGATCGTGATATGAAAATACGCATCTTGCAGATCTATGGAGCACATCCAGTCTCCTCGATGCAGTTGAGGGAAAATCTGGTGGAGAGCCAGCATCCTGAACTTTTGCTTCTTTATGTACTTGTTCAGCAGCCTCAAGTCTAGAATCGGTCTGAAAACTCCTTCCCGCACCTTCTTTGCTACTAGAAAATAGCGGGAGTACACCCCTTTCCCTCTGTGTGAGTGGAACCTTTTCTATTGCTTTTTTCTGTAACAGAGCATGAGCCTCTTTGCGTAATAAGCTCATGTGAGCCGGACTGGATTTGGTTGGTGGCAAGTGAGGAGGAGGTTGTAGGAAAAGAAGAGAGTACCCATTCTCTACAATGTTGAGCACCCATTTGTCTTTTGTTATGCCATGCCACTCGTGATGAACGCTGTGATACTTCCCCCAACCGGAGTGGTGCACAGTATTAAGGGAAGCAAATCCTCATTGTTTTGCAGGACCTTTGGGGGTAGACTGCGGAGGTCTGCTTGACCCTCGGTCTCTTGTGGCTTTACGAGACTGGAAGAGTGGATGCCCTTGTTTCTGTTGTGGCCTCTGGGACCAATGAGGGGTTTGAACCCTCTGTTAGAACGGGCGCCTGTCGTAAGGCCTATATCTTCGGCTGAAGTCTTTCCTTCTCTCGAGGCCCACTGCTCTCATGGTGTCAACCTCCGCCTTCATACGCGCTATCTCCTCATCTGTGTGGGTTCCAAATAGCGAGTTTCCGTTAAACGGAAGGTTCAGGATACGCTGCTGCGCTTCCTGCTTCAATCCTGTGAGTCTTAGCCAGGAAGGCCTTCTCACACAAACCCCATGCGCGTAACCATGTGCTGCTAAGTCTGCACCATCTGCTGCCGCACTGATGACCTGATTGGAGACCAGACTTCCCTCCTGAAGGATCTCCTGAAAATGCTGCCTGTCCTCTCTAGGCAGCTTTTCTGTAAACCTGCTCAGTGAGTCCCAGAGTGACCGATCATATCTGCCTAGGAGTGCGGAGGCACTGGAGACCTTCATCATAGAAGCCGCCGTGCCACACATCTTCCTCCCCAGAGAGTCCAGGTGTCTACTCTCCTTGTCCGGTGGAACCGTGGAGGATGATGCCACTGAGTGCGTCTTCCGGGCTGTGGCCAATATGACTGAGTCTGGCGGTGGATCAGCCTTGAGAAACAAAGGACCTTGTATTTCTTTAAGATCCTAGCAGGAGCTGATCGGAGGTTGGCTGGTGCTAAAAAAGTCTCCATGGTTGATTTTAGAAGACCAGGCACCAGCGGTAACAATTTCTTTGAAACCGCCCTGTGTTGAAGGGTTTCAAAGATTACGGATGAGGAGGTTGAAGGCTCCGGGACCTCAATATTCAGCTTTTGTGCTCCCCTGAGAAGCACCTCGTTAAAAGTTGTGATGTCGTCCACTGGGGAAACTCTAGCTGTTGGAGAATCTGTTAGAGTCGGGGAGTACCCTCTTACTGAAGACCCCGACGATGTGGGCCAAGAAGGAGACCTTCTGTGACGGCGTGATCTTGATCTCGATCTTCTCTGGGAGCGTGACCTGCTCCTAGATCTTGTTGCAGTGCGCCGAGGCCTAGTGGCAGACTGGCGAGACGCAGAACGAGCCCGTTCTGTCCGCGCTGTTGGCGATGGTGTCCTCGGGAGAGAAGCCGTAGGTGAGTACATTCTCGAGTATTGAGAGTCTGGAGAAGCAGTTGTTTTATTAAGACTCTCCAACCACCTTGGCGATAGGTTGATGGGCGAGATGTGCCCAGACGATGCGGCTCTGGACCACCCAAACGAACCACTCCTTATGGAGACCACTGGACTTGTTGGAGTGTTCTTATCAGCCGGCGGTAGCCGACGCTCTTCTCCTTGTGAGGTAGGCAACACCTGTGTTGACGTCGAAAGATGCAACAACGTCAAAGGGAGTACCACGGACTGCTCTGGTCTCGACGTGGAGCACCTAGACGGTGACCGGTGGTCCCTTGATCGCGACCTGCTCGACGTTGTGCGCCTCGCCATCGAGTGATGGGCCGCCGCCAGCGGATGTCTATGCTCTCACCGTTGAGGCGATCTCAATGTCGTGCTGTCGAGGGATGCGAGGCCTTCGACGGCGGTGCTGGCTCGACGTCGATCGGTGGGTTGCCGTCGACGGAGATCTGCCCTTATGATGGCCATGTACCTTCGACGTCGTATCCATCGACGTCGGTCGGGTCGCCGTTGACGGCGATCTGTGACGATGTGACCGTGGCAGCGATGACGTCGACGGGGAACAGACAGGCACCTTCCTACCAGCTGACGTCGATCTAGCCTGAGAATGGCTTGTTGGCTGCCTGGGAAGCGAAAAGGACGATGTCCTCTGCCTCTCATGAAGACCATGAAGTCTGATCTTCTCCCTGCCCTTCAGAGTTCTTTTTGACATGTTCTTGCAGTGTCTGCAAGTGTCAGGGCAGTGACTCTGAGGCAGACACACAATACAGAGAGAGTGTGGATCAGACTGGGCCTTCTTCTTCCCACAGGAAGGGCACTTCACAAAAAGAGAAGGCACTTTCCAGTCAGGAAAAAATCCCTTGACTCAAAGGTGTGAAATGTCGAGTGAAGGTAGAAAAAACGCTGTTTTTAAATATTTTCCTGAGAAAAACTCCAAAAAACTGAGAGCTCAATGCTCCAGGATCCTCTCAGAAGAAGCCAGAAAAAAGAACTGACCTAACTGTGAACCAACTGTCACCTCTCCTTCACCCCTGAGGCATGGTGGGATACTGGAGGTGCTCAGGGTCTTAAAGGCACGGTGCCAGAATTTTATGGTTCTGCTGTGTTAACCTGCATGCAGCCTATTGGCTAATAATGCTCCATTGTTTTCAATGTAGTTTTTTTTCTCTTTTTTCACTGATGTTGCTACTACTTCTTTCCCTGGGCCCAGCTATGGGGCTTTGGAAAGTTTTTTCTCTTCTTGTAAATTTGAAAGGGACTGTTAAAAAAAAAAAAAAAAAAAAAACACTCCATAGAAATAAAGCATTTTAGCCTGTTTATAAATATAGTCTGCATTGCTGTTGTATACACGTATCCATGAGTTTGGTATGAAAATTGTCTACTAAAAATGCTATATATGTATTTTTCGTGCATATTTCATGCTTATACATGTGTGTATTTTATGTATGCTCCGGGGTCCCCGCACGAGGGCGGGAATATTCAATGTTTATTACTATTGATGAGGATCCCCTGGAAGAGAAATACCATTCCTAGAGAAAGGGGGAACGGAGAACAAACTAGATTTGCAGAGATGTCAAAAAGAAAAGTGACGGCTATGCACACCTGCCCTGAGGCATGTGCAGTACACACAATGGCATTTCTAGAGGTTAAGTGAGAAATGATGAAAGAAGAGAAAGAAACAAGACACGAAACAAAAGGCAAAGTCAAGAAGAGATAGCCTGAGAGCAGACATATACAAATAAACACAGCAATAAACGCCCCATCAAAATTCCTCATACTAAGCAAAGAACTTCAGCCTTGAATTTTTGTGTCTACTTCTCAATCATAATGGCACTTTCCTCATCAGAGATTATCTAATATAAAACTTGACCTCACTCTTGAACACCATGGAAGAAGACATCTTATGAAATCTGGAAATGCTACTTGGTCAAATTGGAAAAGTGGCAGACATTTATTAAAGAACATTCCTGGACGTGGACACGATTGAACAACAATCCCTGTTTAAGAGAACAAGTAAAGACTAGTCACAATAGTAGCTCCCAGCTCCTTAGCCTTCAGCCCATTGTGTCATACACATGGGAAATCCTAACAATGGCAAGTACTGGAGAGAGCGAGAGAACTGGCTCTTTAACAGTTAAGAAACTTAACTGAGGATCTGGTAGGTGGTGGCTACGCTTACTGTCAGTTTCCACACCCTTCACTTGTAAAGTTGAACATGTTCCATCTATGATGGAATGTGGATAAGGTCAAGGGTGATTCAGATTTCTGAAAGGGCTGTGGAGTACATGAGTTACTCCATAAGTTACTAGGATTATTTTGCTTCAGTGCTATATGTGAAGAGACCAAAACAAGACCTTGAACCATGCCACAGCGGGCCTTTCAACAGTAACCCATTGAGGTTCAATAATGACGGCTATGAAAGTGTTCAGAAATACACTTTGGGGATGTCTGAACAAGTCCCAGGAAAGGATTATTGTGGGGCATGGAGGGAATTCATCCTGAACCCTACACTCTATTCAGAATCAAAGCCTGGAATAAAAGTCTACCAAAGAAAAGCTGAAGCCTTGGTGGACTGGTGAATAGGATTCACTGACTAACCCTAGAGCACGGGGAATTCCTTATGTAGAAGGTCATCACATTAGCTGTACTAACTCTGCTAAGTTGAAGGAACTGATATGTTGACAGATGTTTCCTCATATAATTTTTGTTGAACTTCCTCTCAATGTGTTTGTTTGGATTAAAAAGATTTGCAAAAAGTGGCAGATTATTTTTTAACCTATGGCAAACTAAGTGTTTTATTTTTATTTTCCTAATTTAAAAAAAAGGTTTTGGAGCTTTTACTTTGAATTTAAGGTCCCGTGTCTTGGTTTTATGGGGAAGCGTGAAGTCACCCTACTGGTGCACATTCTTCTATTCAAATTATAGTGCCAATATATGGTTATACGATTTTACTACATCACTGACATGTTAAAAAAGAAAGGTGTCTTACCTGTAATCTAAGTTCTCCCTTCAGCGGATCGCGATTCAATCATAACCGCTGAATAGTCTTGCCCACATACAAGGACCCCAGAGCACTTCTTCAAACTATAACTTCTCAAATGTACATCTTCGCTTTACTTCAGGAAGGCAGAGTTTTAACATACATTTTTTTTACTCGCAGCCTATGAATAGGCTATATTGGCCAATTACTTTCATTTACTTTAAAAAAAAAGTCTACTACAAACTAGGTAATATTTCCTTATAAATCTAATTCACAAACCTTTTTCAAAGGAAATGGGAAAGAAGAATTAGGGCAATGGAGACACGTTGGCTACATCTATGCTTAGATAAAAACGGTCACTCCAGCTTTAAGGGTACACATCCCTCTAGTACCCCCTCATGCCCGGTACATGGCAGTTACCTCAGTTCTTTTTAATAGGTACAGACTACTAAAAAACAAGAATCCTGTTAATTATCTTTGTTCCTTACACTGGGCAGAAGAGCAGGTTGATTATGCTTTCAATGGAGATTCACCAAGGGAGAACTAGGATTAGAAAAGGTTCCTTCTCCTACAGGGTTTCTCCATGGATAATCATAAGCTCTGAATGGATCAGCAAGTCTCTCATAAAAAGGCGGAAGAAGAAAAAGTTGACAGAAGTAGCTAAGCAAAGAGATCTCTTAACATTTGTCCTACTTGAGCATCTTTTCTAACATCTGAATCAACTCAATAGTGTCCCGTAAAGGTGTGAACAGACCTCCATGTGGCTGCCTTGCAGATTTCCGCAATGGGAATATTCTTTAAAAAAACAGCCATTGCAGATAAGATTCTGTTTGCCTTTTGATAGCATACAAGAATACATACAACTAGCCATTTGAATACAAGTTCCTTAGATGTAGCTAAACCAGTATGTAACAGGCCATAATCACAAAAAAAGTGGGCTTACTTCTAGATCTATACATTTGCCAAGCTAGAAGTGTAAAACTCTTCTCACATCTAGCGTGTGGAGAGATCTTTCTGCTGGAGTAGTAGGGTTCTGGAAAAAATGTCAGTAAATGAATGGACTGAGTGCAGTGAAAATCCTGAACTTTAATAGGTAAAACGTTTTGATGAGTTCTGAAGACAACTTTATTGGTATGAAATGCAGTATATGGTTCATAAGAGCATAAAGCTTGAATTTCGCTAACCCTGCAAGCTGATGTGATAGCCACAAGGAAAGCAGCTTTCCAAGAAAGTTGTAGTAAGGAAGCTTTATGGATAGGTTCGAATGGAGAACCCCTGAGACCAGAAATTACTATGAAACATTAGGATGTCTTTAGCATCTAAACACTGCCCAAACTACATGTAGAGACCCTAGACGAGCTTACAGATTTGACTTTGGAACTGCCACCTGGGGTAACGATACTGGGTGGGGACTTTGATGCCATTCCAGACATTGCAAAGGGCTCATCAATCCCACCCGTTAACATCTCCTGGAGAAATTTAAGCCGCTTGTTACAGGGATGGACTCCCTGGGCTTGTGCAGCATGAGCCGTGTCTGGCACCTGAAAGGAAGGGCATGCACACACACCTCCGCTTCTTTGAAAATCAAGTCAATCAAGTACAGACCACTTCTTTTTTCCTGCAACTGACATGACAAACCAGCAGCAAATGTTCTTTCCAGAGGGATTTCTGATCATTTACCAGTCATTCAATGGGTGGGGGCCCCTTATGCACCGTAAGAGATCGATCTGGTGTCTCAATGCATGGTTTCTAGTGGACAACCAGTTCACAGATCATCTAGAAAAAGAACTCCACCTCCTGGTTTGAGATAAATGATGGGTCTGTCACCACAGCACACACGCTGTGGCCATCCAGCAAAGTCATGATTAGAGGGTTAGCCAAAAAGTATCTCAAGTGCACTGAGAGAGACAAGCATAGCCAAATGACCGAGCTTGGAAACGAAATCTTACAACAGGAGGCCAAGAGTGTCTCTGATGCTTCGGATTACCTCTGCCAGCAGCGTGACCTTGAAAAAGCCTCAACGCTTAAGACAGCATGTAATGAGGCACCCCAGCACTGGATGGAATCCTGCCAGAGAGTGTGTGAATACCAGGATAAGAGCGGGAAACTCCCATTGGTTAACCACAAAGGAGACCGCTTATCACCTCTAGCATTGGTCACTCTGGGCGCCCACCACACACATCACTCGAGATAGCAGATACATTCACAGATAACTAAGGACAGCTGCATGCCCATCACCCCGTGCCTGCTCAAGAAGGAGTCAACCCCTTTCATACTGAGATACCACTCCTACAGCTCACATGATCTCAATAAGAGGACCTCTACTTCCATCTTATGACAGACAATGTAGTGACCGCGATCAATGAAATGAAAACAGGAAAAAATCCTGGCACAATACCTCTCAAATATTATTGTAAATTCGTAGATATCATCACCCTACACCTGCTCAAATTATATACTGAAGAGGTGCAAAAATGCTCCTTCCTGTCAGACCTTGACTTAGCTACAATAGAGGTACTCTCCAAGGCAGGGCTCCCAGCAGACAGCTGTGCTTCATACCATCCCATTTCCTTGAAAAAACACTGATCTTAAAATGTTTGCAAATAGGCTTCAATGGGTCCTGCGTACCTTGGTACATCCTGACCAATGTGGCTTCATACCCAACTGCAGCACCCACTACTCTGAGGCGCAGCCACAATGCATTAGCTCATCTACAGGCTATATTTGACTGACCAAACGGCACACTACTACTTGCATATTCTGAGAAAGCATTCAACACAGTTGAGTGGAGCTACTTAGGTCAAGTCCTCCAAAGTATGTGATCTGGCTCTACTTACTAGAAATACATTAAACTCTTATACTGGGAGCCGTCAGAGAAAGTTTTTATAAATGGGGTGCTTTCATACACATTCCCAATTCGGCGAGGGACCAGGCATGTGCCCACTATCCCCTCTTCTCTTTGCACTGGCCTTTGAGCCCCTGGCTAGAATCAGCTGATTTGACACCGGCAAAGGGATGGAACTGGGGTGGGAGGCTAGAAGACAAGATTGTACTATATACAGGTGATGCCCTTCTCTTCCTTGCAGACTCTGATAATCCAACACTTGGGTCCTGAAAACCCTGAAAGTATACAAAAAGGCCTCCACGCAAATTACAGCAAATCGCTTCTGGGCCCACTTAAAGACGACAAAGACACAATCACCTGGCAGACAAACACCCTGATTTGCCTACTGAGCTTTAAATACCTTGGTGTCCACACATCGATTGTGCCAGAACTTATGTGCGGACTAAACCTTACCCCTCTCTTAGAAAAGACTGTGCACTAAAACTAACTCCGGTTAAACATAATGGTACATGTAGTGCTCATCAAAATGATGATACTCCAGCATTTCCTATATGCATTGCAGAACTTCCAACTCTCTATTCCTAAGTCTTAGTTTACAGGTGTCAGGGAAGTAATCTGCTCTTTCATGTGGTGAGAGCAGCCCGTACGTATCACCTTTGACAAGTGCTGCAGGTTGGTCTATGATGACAGGATGGGAGTGGGCAGCCCAACTCCTAGCTATTAACGACTTGCTGAAGGAGGACTGGAGCTAGAACTGTCCCTTTTATGACTCAACAATCTTCTGGGTGTTTTATGGGGCCGTCCCACCCCCTTCCTACATCATAGAGGTAACGGAGACAGTATTCCTTACCTGGAAAACTGAAAACTGATTTACAGGATGGGACAAAAAACTGACATGCCAAACTCCTCTATGGAGGACTCTCTGGCTGAATCACATTGCTCAACTGGAGGTATTTGGGAAGTGGGACAAAACCAGGATTACCATACAGGGAGGCATTTAAGGTGAATCACACATGAAATCGTACAAAGACCAACATCTTCAATACAAACTGTCACACACCTAGTTCCACAAATACTTACAACTCCGACATGCACTCGCAGGGTACCAGGCAGAACTCTGCACAGTCTACACAGTTTAGCCCATTGGAAGCAAAACTGCTGATGGGCCACCTGGGCTGTGGTGGAATCTCCTAGATTTACAACTCTCTGGTATGCATTGCCCCTGACATGCTAGAGATTCTTAGACATAAATGGGAACGGTGGGTGGGTACCATAGAGGTCACTGAATGGCAAGAAGCGTGCATGCCTGCATCTGGTCCAGCTGCACCCTTTACATATGACTTAACCTACAACTCAAGAGTTAACTCCCCGAACCCAGATGCTCCCAACATCTGCTCCTGGAGGCAGACTTCTTCCACATGTTATGGCAGTGTCCAAGCGTGCCGAATCACTGGAAGCTAGTAGCCAAAACACTCACCAGAGTGCTGGAAAGGTCTCTTGAGTTGCCAACTAAAATACCTTTCTGGGTCTCCTGGAAGATGTGGGGGATCCTCAAGGGGACCACATGATTGTGGGCATGGCAACAATTGTAGCTAAAAGGACACTGTATGCAAGTGGAAATCACAAAACCCGCAAACATTCTCTGAATGGAAACTTGACATGGACAGGTGTGCACAACAGGAAGAACCCATATATACTACCAGAAGCCGCCCCAGAAATATCAGCAGATGTGGGGCAAACAGTAAGGATACTGTGGACTTGCAAACACCTGGAGATACAATCTCAAACCTCAGAGGCGGAATGCAGAGGAGACGTAATGTGACTTCATTATGTTAATGTGTTTGGTCACTGTAAAATCAGTAAAATATGATGATTACTAAAAAAGCTTGGCCTTCTTGAAGGTGAAGATGTACACTTGAGAAGTTGTATTTTGAGGAGGTACTCCTGGATTTCCACATGTGGGCAGCACTATTCAGTGCTTATGATTTCAAAGAAGATTCCACTGAAGGGGAACCACAATATGCACACCAAAAACATCTGCCACAGCCACCAACAATTTGTTGGTTGTTAATTTTGCTGAATTTAAGCAGGTGGGCCATTTTAGTTTCATCACCTAACTCTGCGTTTTGTTTTTTAGTAAATTTGTGTGTCTCACCACGAAAAATGGTTCAGAATACATGTTGACTTGGTGAAAGCAAATGGTATAGGAGCCGCCTCCACCTCTTTCTCTTTTTATGTAAATGATGTGCCTTTTAATAGGGACAAGTGGTATGTATCAAAGCGAAGCCTGCTTTGATTACAGACTGTGTTACTGCAGAAATTGTGCCTTGAAGAAGCATCAGGTCTGGAGCCATCCTGCATCAGGATAAACTCACAAACACTTGGGTGGATTTCTAGAGCCAGCAGTGAGAGTAAACATCACCAAACATGTACTTTGAGACTGAGAGCCTGATTTAGATGTCGGCAGACAAGTTACTCTGTCACAAGTGAACAATAGCCAGCCCGCTGAAATTTAAATCCCATAAGGTATAAAGGGATTTATATTTCGGTGGACAGGATATCCTTTGTGAAAGAGTAACTCATCCGACGACATCTAAATCAGGCCCTGAGTTTTCCTTAAGGGACTGAAACTCCTCATCTTGCGTTTTACAACAGTATCCACCTTCCACGCTCCCTAATTCTGATACCCAAAACTAAACCATAGAGCAAATTAGAAGACACACTGGACTCGGGCTCACAGGAGTACTCCCATTTCCATGCCTGGTAAAGAGGAATAGGGGCATCGATTTCATTACATCTTTACTTTGTTGTGAAACTGGAATTTGTTACAAAAAAAGCTGTGGTGAACAGAAGAGACATACATGAACTACTGATGTCTGAAGGTGAGTAAACACACATTCACCCAAATAAACGAATGAATAAAATACAAATAAAGTAAGAATAACACATGCTATTTGAAGTAAAAAGGGTTCCAGCCCTTTAGGATGCTTTTTCAGACCTACTTTTAAAAGTGTAAAATGAGCAAACAAAAGAACAAAAATGTGAATGTCCACGGTCTTGCTATAAAAGGTAAAGTAACTCCTCAAAATATTGATATGTTCCAGATAAGAGTGTTTGCCCTACCTGCGATGCGAAGAAAGGAGCTCAGAGCAGTGATGACCTAGAAGAACATGATAAAGCAGAGCGTGGGAGGGAACAAGCCCACCACTCTGAGCTGGTGGTCTGTAGTACTATCCAAGCACATAAGATCCTATGTATATAAATGAAGATGTCTTTGGAGGTACACGGACAACAGATACAGTCATGGATTAGGCAGTGTATTGTGTTCCATCAAGTACTATTGTTTTAATGGGAATGCATCATTCAGAGGTTAGCTGGAACGCTTGTTTCTTCTTCGCATTTGTTAGCATAGAGCCCCTTTATCAAGGCCCTGCCCAGGGGGCGATGCTTTTACTGGCATATATTGGACTTCTGGTATACACGCTGCTGCTATCGACAAATGTACTACTCTTAGGTGAATGTGCTGGTCCCGCCCATGCCGCCCCTTTCTGATCGGCTATAGTCTTCTGGCTGCTTTTGCCCCAGTTTACTCATGCTAAGGGGAACAGCAAACAGTTTCTATTCGGGTTTGGGCTAGGAGTGGAGGCAGGCAGGCTCCATGCAGACTGCAGTTACCTTCTTAGTGCACTGTCTAACTGTATTGATTAACTCCGAAATGACCATATCCACACATTTCAGACATGGCTCCTTAATCTTCTTCACCTGCTTTTTCACGATTGTCTCAAACGCCATGTCCGGGGTGAAGAGACCAGTCCTGGACACGAGAGGTGAAGCAGGGCCAGGAGAGGAAGGGACGAGGAAAAGGACACATGGTTATAAACTCACCTCACACCACAACCTGTTTATCACGGAATGAACACATGTGGGCCAAGGAATACACCATTTTAAAGCCTATAAGGAGTGTATGTGGAGAGGGGACAAAAATGAGTTACTTACCTGTAACTTCAGTTCTCCAGAATTTGTATCTTTCATAGATTCACATGCTTGAATAAGATTAGCAAGTAGTAAGTGGAATATTTGTCTAAGGTGTTTTGGCAGGTGGTGGGTAGTAATATGAAATTATATATAGTTTTTTTTTTTTAAGTGACTTCCATATAGTAATATTTTATTTTATATATATATATATATATATATATATATATATATATATATATATATGTATATATATATATATACATATACACACATATATACATATATATATATATATATGTACATAAAATAACAATTACAATCACAATAATAGTAAAAATCGACCAATGAAATACCTATTTCAATAAATAGATCTAGAAGCATAAACAAAGGAGGCTCACCTTATTGAAAGAGATGGCAGAGCACTGCTTGACCGACTGCAGCAACAGTGCATTGAGACTATTCTAGGCAATAGTGCTGCCTAAATGAATGCACACTTCTCCACGTTGCCACACAATGTATCTTGTCCAATGCACACCAGCAAAGAGGGCTGTAGATGTAGACCCTGCCCTGGCTGAGTGCGCTCTGAACTTGCTCAACTAGCTTTACAGTGAAAACTGTATTGCGGCTGAAATCCATCTGGCTATTGTTGCTTTAGTCACTGGAGTCCCCATACACATTTGACTATAGAACATTAATAGTTGAGTAGTCTTCCGAGAGTTTTTGTACGATGCAAGTAAAACTTGAGGCATCTTTTCAGATCCAAGGTATGCACAGATGTTTCTGCCGGTGAGCTTGGATTCGGAAAGAAAGTTCTTAGAATTATAGGTTCGCTAAGATGGAAATCACAAGGCATTTTAGGAATTAACCTCTGGTTCTTTTGAAGAATGACTGGGTCATCTGTGAAACGCAAGAAAGGTTGCTGTGTGGTAAAGGCTTGAATTTCTGGTGCTTGTAAAAGCTAGGAGTGAGACCTTCCACGTGAGGAACTTGAGGTCAGCCTTGTGAATATGGCTCATACGTTGGCTTCATTAGTTATGCTAAAACTATGTTTAGATGCCATTCAGGTGGTGGAACCCTCAAAGGAGGAAAAGCTCTAAAGAGGCCTTTAAGAAACTGCTTAGTGAATCTGCTGGAGCATAAGGAGGCAGAACCCTGTGAACGGACATATCTGGAGATTGCAGCCAGATGGATTCCTATAGAAGAATGAGCCAAACCTGACTGAGCCAGAGAGAGCAGGTGAGGCAGGAGCTGTTCCGGTGATATTTGAAGAGGATGTAACCCAGACCTCTGCACCACATGCAGAATCTTTTCCACTTTAATCTGTATGTTTTCAAGTTGAGTCTGCTCGTGCCTTAGATAAAATCTCTCAACATTCCTGAGAGATGTTCAGGTCTTTGAATTCGTTGAATTCAGGAGCCGTGCACAAAAGTGGAGAGATGCTAGATCTGGATGATGCACTTGGCCATCGTTCAACGATTACAGGTGTGGTTGACTTCGGATAGCAGGAAAAGCTCCGTGAACCAGTGTAGCCCTGGGCCACCTGGGAGCTATCAGTATGATTCAACACCTCTCCGATTAGATTTTTCTGAGAACCTTCAGGAACACAGGAATTGGGGGAAAAGCATAAGCAAAGATTGCGTTCCATCTTATCAAAAATGCATTTCCCTATGATCCTGGATGGGGTTCCTAGCTTGCGAAGCAGTGGCATTTGTTCTGTTGTGTCGCAAACCGGTCCAGTGTAGGCCTGCCTCACAGAGAGAATATGTGATCCAGAGTGGCTTGATCCAGTTCCCATTCGTGGCAGGTTGACGTCATTCTGCTGAGGCTGTCTGCTGAAGTGTTTTTGACTCCGGGAACGTGCTCTGCTCTGAGAGTGATGCCATGCTTCATTGTACAATTCCAAATCCTCCACTCTTCTGACGATAGGGGTAACAATCTGGTACCTCCCTGCTTGTTTATGTAAAACATGCTTGTTGTGTCACCTGTACGCAAGAGGACTTAAGTATTTTTTATTCTCAGCAAAAAGGCTTGAAGATGGAGGTAAATCGCCCGAAGTTCTAGGTGGAAGATATGAAGAGTTTTTTGAGCTGCAGTCCAGTCGTGGGACTTGTAATTCTCTTAAGTGCCCTCCCCATCCCTCAAGAGATGCATCCGTGGTGATAACGTAGTCGGGGGCTGAGGAAGAAATGAGAGGCCTTTGTCTAGGTTGTGCACAACTGTCCACCAAGCAAAAGCTGATATCATTGGAGGTGTAACCTTGATTAGATCCTAGAAAGAGCAGTTACCGGCAAGCCCTGTTTGTCGAGCTCTTCCTGCAAAGGTCTCATCTTCAGCCGAGTGAATGGTAGGAGATCTATAGAAGATGACAACATTCCCAAAAGTGATTCGTACATGCGTACTTAAATGCACTTTCTTGTTTGAATTTTTACTGCCCGGTGTTGTAATCTCTGTTGCATGTCTTGCGACAGGTATGCTTTGTCTTGCTGGGTATGTAGAATTGCTCTCAGAAATAGTATTTTCGTTGTTGGTACAGTGAAGGATTTGAGATGGTTGACCGTTAAGCCCAGGTCGTTGAAGAGTTTCAGGCACGCTAAGGTGGATTCCGTTGCCTGAGCGACTGATGGTGCTTTGATCAACCAATCATCGAGCTATGGGAATATCTGATGCCCTGAACTTATCAGCACAGCAGCCACCAGGGCTAGGTACTTCGTGAAAACATGTGGTGCCGACTTGAGAACAAAAGGGAGGAACTTTGAATTGGTAGTGCAGGGCTTGAAATATCTACTCGACTACTCGCTATGGCGAGTCATATTTGATCAAGTCGCATTCTTTTTTAGGACTTACTTTTCCTAACACACAACATTTAAATGACCAAGTCAACTGTACAAACATTTCAATATATATTTCAGTAGTTGTGAAAGCCCACTTTTTTTTATTTCTGTGTGATGAAGAAATATTTTAATAGGATGAAAACAAATCAGATTGTTAATACACTATATAGTGTTATCAGTAAAGCTGCAAGTTAGTGGAGAGGTATTTGGATATTTCTTGGAAATTTACTGTGTGTAGATGACAATATGCTACCACATCATGGTTAATTAATATATTTATTAAACATGAGCATTTAAACAAACTGAGAAACACCCCTGCCATGATGGCAATGCTCTTAGTAAACTAAAAGCAAGTCCTGGGCAATGTGTCCCCTGTATGTCAGCTAGATTCTTGTGATACATGCAGGAACCTTTAGTCTACTTTATCAAACAAAAGTTTTTTTGTGCTGCAGAAATGCTGAGCTTACATATTTGAAGGTGCAATCATATGTGAGAATAAAGAAAAAGGCGACTCAGTAAACTATTTGCCTAGAATCAGACAATTTGAGACCCACTAATGGGTCAAGTACATTACAGTTAGGTGGAATAGATTAAGTTACTCGACCTGCAGGTCTAGAAACATTTTTATGATTTTTCGAGGCTCACATGTGAATCTATGAAAGATACCAATACTGGAGAACTACAGTTACAGGTAAGTATCTAATTTTCTTCTCCAGTACTGGATTTTTCATAGATTCACATGCTTGAATTAAAGTAGCGAGTAGTAACATTGGCTAACTAGGTACTTAGCTGTATTCTCATAACCAGAACAAGCATAATAATAATAATAATAATAATAATAATAATAATAATAGTAACACTCCTTCTAGTTACTATTTAATAGTAATGTAGCAATGTTCCCCCGAAGATAACAATCAGGCACAATAAACATAAATCTACGCATTACGACAAGTATCAAGCTAGCTACAATACCAACAACTACAGTAATCATTAAAAGTAGGAAAGTTAACCTTGACCAAATTAAGGAAACGTAGTTCATATACCGTGTTTGTGGAGGTGGGATGACCAGAGAGGCTCACCCTAACAAAATAAATGCCTCAGCACTGCTTGCACCACCGCTGTGTCCATGGTATTCGTCTCTTCGAGACAGTAGTGCTTCGTGAAAGTATGTTGGCTGGACCACGTGGCCGCTCCACAAATATGATGCAGGGGCACTCCCGCGAAGAGTGCAGCCGACGTGGCAACCGCCCTTGTAGAATGAGCTCTCGCCTTGCTGTGGAGCGATTTACCAGCCTGCATATGACAGAATTGGATCGCTAGGCCAATCCACCTGGCCACAGTCTGTTTGGATACTGGAAGGCCCTTCCCTCGCGCCTCTAAAGGCCACAAATAACTGGTCTGATTTGTGTATGTTCAGTGTTTTATGCAGGTAAAATTTCAAACACCTTTTAATATCCAACGAATGCAACGCCCTTTCTGCCACTGTCCGCGGATTAGGAAGAAAGGTTTTCAAGATGACCAGCTCATTCAAATGGAAACTTCAGGGCACTTTCAGAATATACTTAGGATTCGTCCTAAGATTTACGCCAGTAGTGGTATATTGAAGAAAAGGCTCTTTGATGGTGAAGGCCTGTATGTCACTTACTCTCTTAGCCGTAGTAAGAGCCAGTAATAATGCAGTTTTCCATGAGATGAACTTCAGTTCCGCTCTGTGGATTGGCTCAAAATGGGGTTTCATGAGCTGCCCCAGGACCACATTTAGGGACCGTAACGGCGGAGGCTTCCGCACCGGTGGAAAAGCTCGAAACTGACCCCTAAGGAATTGCTTCACAATCCTGGTGGAATATAACGAGACAGTATCCTGAGACCTGTGGTACCTCAAAATTGCCACCACCTGCGGATAGAGGAATGAGAGTCCAGACTTTGCTAAGTGCAACAGATACGGCAGTACCTGTTCCGAAAGAGAAGAGATTGGGTGGATTCCTTCCGCTGCACACCACACAAAAAAATGCTTCCATTTCAACCTGTAGGTCTTATTGGTAGTGTCCGCCCTAGCCTTGGCTAGAATCTCCCTACACTCCTAAGAGATGTTCAAAGTGGCGTACTCATTGAATTCAGGAGCCAGGCCGATAATTGGAGAGATGATGGATCCGGATGTCTGACCTGGCCCTGGTGCACTGTCAAAAGGGTTGGCTTCCGTCTGAGTAGCACATGTGGCTGGTCCGAGAACATGAGGAGTTCCGTGAACCACACCTGTCTGGGCCACCTGGGTGCTATTAATAGAAGGCGACAACCCTCTGTCTTCATCTTGCTGATGACTCTTGGTATTAGTGGGATCGGAGTAAAAGCGTAGGTATAGACCCTGGACCATCTCATCGAAAACGCGTTCCCCCACGACCCTCTCTGGGGGAGCCAACTTGCATAATAAGGGCATTTCTTTTTCTCGAATGTGGCAAACAGATCGAGATTTGGTCTACCCCATAATCGGAAGAGTTGGTCGAGAACCTCCTGGTCTAGTTCCCACTTGTGGTACAGGATAATTGTCCTATTCAGGGTATCTGCCAGAACGCTGGTCTGTCCTGGTACGTGCTCTGTCCTTAGAGAAATGTTGTGTGCTATGGCCCATTTCCAGATGTTCTGAGCTGCAGAGACCTTGTGCCACCCTGCTTGTTTAGATAAAACATGTTCATAGTATTGTCCATCCTGATTAAGACATTCAAGTTTTGAAGTCTTGGTAAAAAGGCTTTTAGAGCCAAATCTATTGCTTTGAGCTCCAGCTGATTTATGTGGAGTTGACTGTCCTTTGGAGTCCGGGATCCACTGATCTGTAGATCCTGAAGGTGGGCACCCCAACTTTCGAGGGAAGCATCCGTTGTCAATATATAGCGGGGCACCTGATGAAGAAACGTGAGACCGCTGGACAAATTGGCCGGGGTCGCCTACCAAGCCATGGGGTTCCGCATTGCCGATGTGATGAGAATTTTGTCCTCGAAAGAGCCCTGTACCTGAATCCACCGAGCGTCCAATTGCTCCTGTAGGGGTCACATATGTAGTCTGCAATCTGGGACCAGCAGAATGCATGAGGAGATCATTCCCAGTAATGACTTGTAGGTGCGAACTGAAACACACTTTTTTGCCGAGATCTTGCAGGCTGAGGTGTTCAGCTTCTGTTTTTTTTTCCCTGAGACAAGTACACCTTGCTGAGGACAGTGTCTAGTACTGCTCCTAAGAAATTCAATTTCTGTGTGCTGCGAAGATGTGACTTCTGGTAATTATTGGTAAGTCCTAGGTCTTCGAACAACTGGAGGCAGGCGGTGGTGTGGCGTACCACCTGAGCACTTGAAGGTGCTTTGATGAGCCAGTCGTCGAGACAGGGAAACACCTGCATGCCCGACTGGCGGAGGTGCGCTGCCAGTGAAGCCAGCATCTTTGTAAAAATCCAGGGGGCTGATTTCAAACCGAAGGGAAGGACCCGAAACTGTAGATGCATATCAGCCACCTTGAACCTGAGGAATTTGCAATGGTTGCGGTGTAATGGAATATGAAAATATGCATCCTGGAGGTCTAGGGATGCCCTGTGATCTCCGGTATTTAAGAGGAGCAAGATGTCTTGCAGTGTTACCATCCTGAACAACTGCTTCTTCAGGAACTTGTTTAATGATCTTAAGTCCAGAATGGGGCGGCAGTCTCCTGAAGGTTTCTTTACCAGAAAGAAGCGTGAATAGAATCCCTTGTTCCTGTGAGGAGCAGGGACCAGTTCTATTGCACCTTTGCGCAGCATCACCTGCACTTCCCAGAGGAGTTGGTTTAATCGTGGAGGTGGTGGGCCTGACGGAGGGATGTCAGGTGGTCTCTGCATGAACTCCAGAGTATGCTCTCTGGCCACTATATCCAGCACCCACCTGTCTGATGTTATGGCTACCCATCGAAGGAAGTGAGAAGTGATGCAACCCCGAATTTTCAAGTCTCTGGTAGCGTAGGAAGCTGGTATGGCCAGTTGGTCATTGTTTTCTGCCGGTATCTCTTCCCCGGGCCGCCGATCTTCCCTTCGCTGGGTACCTATAAGCAGCGGGGAGGCGGTAATCAATAATGCTGCTGTTGCTGGCTGTATTGCTGCTGGGGCCCTGCCGAAGAGGACTGGTACTGGGGTCTGTACTGTTAGAAGCCACCTCGAAAGGAAAAACTTACTCTACCCCTTGCCCCATGAAAAGGCTGCTTCCTGCACTGCAACGTACCAAGCGATTTAGCTGTATCCGTATCAGTCTTGATGCTCTGCAGCATGTCATCCACATGCTTCCCAAACAGACTTTCCCCATCAAATGCCATGTCCAGAATTCGGCTCTGAACCTCCGGACGGAAGGAAGTAGACTTCAGCCACCCCTGCCTACGCAAGATCGCTGCCCCTGCGAGTTGTCGGAATCCTGTCAAGGAAATGTCTATTGCACAGTCAATGATTTCAGCCACAGTCCGTTCACCCTCCTGCAGCACCTTCTTTGCTTCCACCTAGGCATCCTCAGGCAAGAGGTCTAAGTAAGCAGACATGTCCACCCACATCTGGCGATCATACCTTCCTAAAATGGCCAAGGAGTTAGCCGCCTTCACCGTGATCGCCACCACCGAGGAAAATCTCTTCCCAATATTGTCCAACCTCCGTCCGTCCTTGTCTGGAGGAGATGCAATAGGTGCGGAAGAGTTCTTAGAACGATGCTGCGCCGCTTGAGATCCTACCAAATCCGATTTCGGTTGCAACACTAAGCAGACCGGAATGTTATCAGAGGCTTTGTATTTCTTTTCCAGCCTCGGCATTTGGGAAGGCATTGTTGCCGGATTTTTCATTACCTTTAACCCCTCCTGCCATAGGAAATCCACTATCGGGATAGCTCTTATGGATCTCTTTTACGGTTATTTGAAGTCCTATAAGAAACAATAATTTCCTGAGAAATATTAGGCAAGTTGAATCTCTTGGCCACTCTCTCCATCAAATTATGAAAGCCCCCTATGTCCTCAGGGGGTAAATCAACCGGCCCTGCTGGCAGTGGTGACGGTGTGGGGATGAGGTAGTCATCCCATTCACTAGGAGCTGCCTCCATTAGCTCACCCTCTTCCCTCTCTTCATCTGTCGAGAGATAGTCATCCTGTGGTTGGTGAACCAATGGGATGCTTCTGTGTGGCGTTCCCGGGAGACTGGTCATAGGGGTTTGCAGAGGTGTCCGCTGGCTGTAAGACCTGGATGGAGTTACGGGCGTCGACGGTGGAAACCTTCGATAGTAGCACTTTAACATACCCTGGAGATCTACGACCAATGACCTAGGCATGGGAAAGGAAGTTTCTTGTTCCACTGCTGGGTATGAAGAATCCCGTTGGAATGTAGTTGAGGAATAGTTGGGCTGTTCCTGCCCTTCATCCTCCTCATCCAAGTCCTGGCATTATACATGCAGCTGAGATGGACTACTGGCTACGCCAAACGTTCCGTCATCTTGAGAATAAATGTCCTCGTCATCATCTAGGAGATGCTGTGGGGTGTATGGCAACACCTTGCTCGGAGAAGTATGCCTCAGAAGAATCAGCGATGTTTTTTCCCCCAATGGTGATAAAAAAAAGAGGGAGGAATCTTGCAGAATCCTGATGCACCCCCAAATCTCCAGCAGATGGCATCATTGCCGACGATTGCGCTGACGAAATCTCCAGCATTGCTGAAGGTTCAGTTTTCGTCGTCGACTGTCCCCTCGTCGACGGTTCTCTAGCTATAAAAGAGCCTACGTGGGCCATTAGGGCCTAGTGTGTAAAGCTTAAGGCTATGTTTATTTGAGGTTACTGTGAGGCTCCCACCTCGACAACGGGGATGATTCAAGCATGTGAATCTATGAAAGATCCAATACTGGAGAAAGGGGAGTTATGGGGGTCAGAGGGAAGTAGCCAATGGCTACTGTCCCTGAAGGTGGCTACACCCTTCTTGTATCCACTACCTTTGTGGAGGGGGACACAAACCTAACTCTATTTGGTCCCTCTCCTCCAAACTAAGATGGAGGATTCCGTAGGGCGAGGGATCCCCTCAGTTCTGGACACCTTCGGGGTAGTCCCAGCTGGGGTGGTCACCTCTCCCTTTTTTCCCACCGGACTTGCCGCCAAAAGTGGGACTTTGTCCAGGGGGGCGGGCAACTCCACTGGAGTGCCCTGGGGCACTGTAACACAAGGCTTGAGCCTTTGAGGCTCACCGCCAGGGGTTACAGTTCCTGCAGGGGGAGGTGTGAAGCACCTCCACCCAAGACAGGCTTTGCTTCTGGCCACAGAGAGCACAAACGCTCTCACCCTATGTGGTCAGAAACCTGTCTGAAAGTGGCAGGCTGGCAGAGACTGGTCAGTCCTGCACTAGCAGTTTGGCTAACATACGGGGCATCTCTAGGATGCCGTCAGGGTACATATTGCAATAAATCCAACACTGGCATCAGTGTGGGTTTATTGTGCTGAGAAATTTGATACCAAACTTTCCAGTATTCAGTGAAGCCATTATGCTGCTGTGGAGTTCGTAATTGTAGGAAGTTGGCTCTGTATATACTATTTCAAAGTAAAAAATAGTGTGCACAGAGTCCAGGGGTTCCCCTTAGAGGTAAGATAGTGGCAAAAGTAGATAATTCTAATGCTCTATTTTGTGGTAGTGTGGTCGAGCAGTAGGCTTATCAGAGGGTAGTGTTAAGCATTTGTTGTACACACACAGGCAATAAATGAGGAACACACACTCAAAGACTTACTCCAGGCCAATAGGTTTTTATATTGAAAAACATCTTTTCTTAGTTTATTTTAAGAACCACAGGTTCAAGGTTTACATCAAACACTTTACATGTAAGGTACTTCACTTAGATACTTTAGGAACTTTGAATGAAAACAATATCATATGCAGTCTTTGTAAAAATGGCAATAAGCTATTTTCAAAGTGGACACAGTGCAAAAATCAACAGTTCCTGGGGGAGGTAACTAAAGGTTAGATTAGGAGGTAAGTAAAACACTTACAAGTCTCAGTTCAGGGACATAGGCAGCCCACCATTGGGGGTTCAAGGCAACCCCAAAGTTACCACACCAGCAGCTCAGGGCCGGTCAGGTGCAGAGGTCAAAGAGGTGCCAAAACACATAGGTGCCTATGAAGAACAGGGGTGCAGAGTGTAGAGTCTCATGCTTCCGGCAGAAAACGTGAAGTCTTTGGAAGTTGCTCCTTTGTTGCAAAGAAGTAGCTGGTTTTGAACAGGGCCGCTGTTCACAAGACTTTCTTGGTCCTGTATTCAGGAGCAGTCCTCTGAGGCTTCAGAGGTCACTGGTTCCTGTCAGATGAGTCGCTGGAGCAGGTTTTCGAAGTTGGAGACAGGCCGGTAGGGCTGGGGCCAAAGCAGTTGTCGTCTTCCTCCTTCTCTGCAGGCTTGTAGGTCAGCAGTCTTTCTTCAGGTTGCAGGAATCTGATTTCCTGGGATCTGGGGAGCCCCTAAATACTGGATTTAGGGGTGTTTTTAGGTCTGGGAGGGCAGTAGCCAATGGCTACTGTTCTTGAGGGTGGCTACACCCTCTTTGTGCCTCCTCCCTGTGGGGAAGGGGGGCACATCCCTAATCCTATTGGGGGAATCCTCCAAACTCAAGATGGAGGATTTCTAAAGGCAGGGGTCACCTCAGCTCAGGACACCTTAGGGGCTGTCCTGACTGGTGGGTGACTCCTCCTTGTTTTTCTCATTATCTCCTCATCTCCTCCAGCCTTGCAGCCAAAAGTGGGGGCAGTGGCCAGTGGGGCGGGCATCTCCACTAGCTGGGATGCCCTGGGTTGCTGTTACAAAAGGGGTGAGCCTTTGAGGCTCACCGCCAGGTGTTACAGTTCCTGCAGGGGGAGGTGAGAAGCACCTACACCCAGCACAGGCTTTGTTCCTGGCCAGAGAGTAACAAATGCACTCTCCCCATGTGGCCAGCAACATGTCTGGTGTGTGGCAGGCTGGCAGAAACTGGTCAGCCTACACTAGAAGTCGGGTAGGTATTCAGGGGGCATCTCTAAGATGCCCTCTGGGTGTATGTTACAATACATTGCACACTGGCATCAGTGTGCATTTATGGTGCTGAGAAGTTTGATACCAAATTTCCCAGTTTTCAGTGTAGCCATTATGGAACTGTGGAGTTCATGTTTGACAAACTCCCAGACCATATACTCTTATGGCTACCCACACCTGGGGTATAGCGCACCCTGCCTTAGGGCTGCAAGGCCTGCTAGAGGGGTGACTTACCTATGCCACAGGCAGTGTGAGGTTGGCATGGCACTCTGAGGGGAGTCGTCGACTTAGTCATTTCCTCCCCGCCAGCACACAAGCTGTGAGGCAGTGTGTATGTGCTGAGTGAAGGGTCCCTAGGGTGGCATAAGACATGCTGCAGCCCTTAGAGACCTTCCCTGGCATCAGCGCCCTTGGTACCAGGGGTACTAGTTACAAGGGACTTACCTGAGTGCCAGGGTTGTGCCAACTGTGGAGACAAAGGTACAGTTTAGGGAAAGAACACTGGTGCTGGGGCCTGGTTAGCAGGGTCCCAGCACACTTTCAAATCATAACTTAGCATCAGCAAAGGCAAAAAGTTAGGGGGTAACCAAGCCAAAGAGGCATTTCCTTACAGTAACTCCCAGACCATATACTCAATATGGCTACACTGCACTTACAATGTCTAAGAATGGACTTAGACACTGTAGGGGCATATTGCTCATGAACTTATGCCCTCACCTGTAGTACAGTGCACCCTTCCTTTAAGGCCTGCTAGAGAGGTGACTTACCTATGCCACAGGCAGTGGTTTGTGGGCATAGCACCCTGAGAGGGGTGAAATGTCGACTTTGCCTTTTTCTCCCCACCAGTGCTGCACATAAGCTGCAAAGGCAGTGTGCACGTGCTTGGTGAGGGGTCCCCTAGGGTGGCATAATACATGCTGCAGCCCTTGGGGGCCTTCCCTGGCCACAGGGCCCTTGGTACCATGGGTACATTTTACAAGGGACTTAACTGTGTGCCATGGGTGTGCCAATTGCGGAAACAAATGTAAAGATTTTGGGAAAGAACACTGGTCCTGGGGCCTGCTTAGCAGGATTCCAGCACTCTCAAAGTTTTCATCAAAATCAGGCACAAGGTTTTGGGGTGTGGGGATAACTATACCAACAAGGGCACTTTCCTACAACGTGCGGTAGAAAATCTGAGGGAATCTGCCTCTCTTGGGAGTGTTCTAGAGGGTGCTGTTGCCTGATTGGTCATAAGTCAAGTTTGGTCCTTTTTAAAAAAAGATAAGGATACGTTATTAAAGAGACTGTTCATTGCCATTAGGGTCTATGGTAATGATATATACTGTTACGTTAATGTACCGTGGGACTCCCACTTTGACAAAAGGGATGATTCAAGCATGTGAATCTATGAAAGATCCAATACTGGCGAAAGAAAGGTTTCTTACCTGTAATCCTCTTTCTGGAAAATCATACAAACTGAATACTACTACCAAATGGCAGGACCATAGAGCACTTTTATTTAAAAAAATAAATAAATAAAACAAAACAAAACAAAACAGCATACAATTCATATTTTTATTTAGACAATCTATTTTCTATAACTAAAAGTATATTTTGGGGGTTATGTTTAGGGTATACTGGTGCTATTTTGTTTACCTTTCATAAAGAAGTCAATTCAAATTTAAAAAGGTCACAAGTATAAACAGGACACAGCCCTCAGAGACTGAAAAACGAACACTGCTCCTTTAAGAAAAGGCACACCACCAGTATAATTTCCTGTCAGCTTTCTCAGTTTGTTTTTGTTTAGACATCGTATCCTAGATCGTGTGTAACAACTTAATCCATCTTTTCACTGGAGGAGAGTGGGTCGCATATGAGTTCAGTAAAGAACTGCTTGAAGGATAACTAGGAAAAGAGGGTAGAAACCTTTCCTCCTTGGGATCTTTAATGGTCATCAGCACATAAAACACCAGTGAGCCTATCCCATGATAAACAGATAAAAGGAAATGGTTACTTACTTTTAGTTAGTTCTGCATCACGTGAATCTTTATTGAAGTCATACATGCTTGAATAATTCCCCATTGCACACATGGAACACACCACCGAGCGTGTGTATGGGTGTGTGTGTTTGTAAATACACATATACACACACACACATATTATATATATATATATATATATATATATATATATATATATATATATATATATACACACATACATACATACACACACACACACACCTTTTACATCAAAGAAGTTGCACCGCACTTCTATGTTGTAAATTGTTAACTCGAGGGATCGGTCTACCCTCCAGCACATGCACCAGCTGTAGAGCGCGCCATCCTGAATGACCGCCTTGGAATTGATATATATGGAAAATGTCACTTACCCAGTGTACATCTGTTCGTGGCATGTAGTGCTGCAGATTCACATGCTATGCATAGCTCTTCCGACATCTAGTGTTGGGCTCGGAGTGTTACAAGTTGTTTTTCTTCAAAGAAGTCTTTCCGGAGTCACGGAATCGAGTGACTCCTCCTCTCGGTTTCAGTGCGCCTGGGCATGAACTCCATTGTTCGATTGTTTTCCCGCAGAGGGTAAAGGAAGGAGTGATAGAGTATAAGAATATAAAGAGATGTCCATCCAAATGTAAATGTATATACATATGTACAAATGTAAAACTTAAACGACTCCAGGCTTACGGGGAGGAGGGAGGGTGCATGTGAATCTGCAACACTATATGCCACGAACAGATGTACACTGGGTAAGTGACATTTTCTGTTCGATGGCATGAGAAGCTGCAGATACATATGCTATGCATAGACTGGAAAGCAGTTAATCCTCCCAAAAAGCGGTGGCTAGCCTGTAGGAGTTGAAGTTGTTTGAAATAATGTCCTTAAGACAGCCTGGGCTACAGTGGCTTGTTCCTGTGAGAAAACATCAACACAGCAGTGTTTTGTAAATGTATGGGGATTTCACCATGTGGCTGTTTTACATACCTCAGCCTTTGGTATGTTCCCTAAAAATGCCACTGATGCACCCTTCTTTCTTGTAGAATGTGCTTTAGGAGTGATCAGAAGATGTCTTTTCGCTTTTATGTAGCATGTATGTATGCATCTAACAATCCATTCTTGCTAAACCTTGTTTTGATATAGGATTGCCTTTATGTGGTTCTTGGAAAGCAACGAAAACTAGTTTTGTTTTTCTAAAATCTTTAGTTCTATCTATATCGTACATAAGAGCTCTTGAGATCTAGGGTATGAAGGGCTCTTTCTGCCACAGAGTCTGGCTGTCGAAAGAAGACTAGCAATTCCACTGTTTGGTTGATGTGAAAAGCAGATACTACTTGTGGTAGAAAATGTGGATTTGTTCTAAGTACAACTTTATGTTTGTTTACTTGGAAAAAAGGTTCCTCAAGAGTGAACGCTTGTATTTCACTAACTCTTCTTAAAGAAGTAATAGCTACAAGGAATGCGGCTTTCCATGTAAGAAATTGTATTTGGCAAGAGTGCATGGGTTCAAAAGGTGGTCCCATGGTAAGTACTATATTTAAATTCCACGATGGAACAGGTGGTGTTGTAGGTGGAATAATGTGTCTTAAACCTTCCATGAAATCTTTAATTATAGGAACTCTGAACACAGAAGTGTGCTGAACATTCTGTAAGTATGCAGATATAGCAGTTAGGTGTATTTTGATGGATGAAAAAGCCAAATTTGATTTTTCCAAATGAAGTAAACAGCATACAATATGTTGAATAGATGCAGTAAGTGGATCGATGTTTTTAGATCGGCAATAAAAAACAAATCTTTTCCACTTGTTTGCGTAGCATTGTCTAGTAGTAGGTTTACATGATTGTTGAATTACTTCCATACATTCTGGTGGAAGCTTTGGATAACCAAATTCTATGACTTCAGGAGCCAAATCGCTAGATTGAGTGCATTAGGGTTTGGATGCCTGATTTGACTTTTGTTCAGTATTAACAGATCTGGTCTGTTTGGGAGTTTGGAATGTGGTCCTACAGACAGATCTAGAAGTGTTGTTTACCAATGCTTGGGTGCCAATGTTGGTGCTAGGAGTATCCTGGTGAGTGACGTTTGACGTAGTTTGCTGACCAGAAAGGGAAGGAGTGGGAGAGGGGGGAGAAGCGTAAGCAAAAATCCCTGACCAATTGATCCATAGAGCATTGCCCTTGGATAGGGGATGTGGGTGCCATGATGCAAAGTTTTGGCATTTTGCGTTTTCGCTTGTTGCGAATTGATCTATGTCTGGTGTTCCCCACTCTTGAGCTTGGGAGTGAATTGCCCATTCATGTGTTTGTTGGTGATTTCTGCTTGGGAGATCTGCCAGCTGATTGTCTATCCCTAGAATATACTGTGCTAGCGAATGAATTTGATTGTGAATTGTCCATTTCCAAATTGTTTGGGCTAAAAGGGACAGTTGAGATGAATATGTCCAGCCCTGTTTGTTGAGGTGATACATGGTTGTCATGTTGTCTGTTTTCATGAGAACATTCTTCTGTTTGAGAAGAGGTTGAAACGCTTTTAGGGCAAGAAACACAGCCAATAATTCTAAGTGGTTTATGTGTAGCTGTTCCCGTTTGGCATCCCATTGCCCTTGAATGGTCTGATTGTTTTGGTGTGCTCCCCAACCGATCATTGATGCGTCTGTTGTGATTATGGTCTGAGGCACAGGGTCTTGAAATGACCGCCCTTTCATTAGATTCCACCATTTAAGGGACATATGTGTTTGGCGGTCCATCAACACTAGATCTAGAAGTTGACTGTGTGCCTGTGACCATTGTTGTGAGAGGCACTGTTGTAAGGGCCTCATGTTTAGTCTTGCATGTGGGATTATAGCTATGCAAGATGCCATAATTTCTAGAATTTACATGATAAATCTTACAGTGTATTGTTGATTTGGCTGTATGAGTGGTATGAGATTTTGGAAAGCTTGTATCCTTTGTATATTTGGATAAGCTAGGGCTAGTTGAGTATTTAGGATAGCACCTAGGTAAGGTTGTACCTGTGCTGGTTGAAGGTGTGACTTTTGGTAATTTAGAGTGAACCCTAGGATGTGCAAGGTTTCTATCACATAATGAGTGTGTTGTTGGCATTGTTAAAAGTGTTTGATTTTATTAGCCAATCGTCTAGATATGGAAAGACCTGGATGTGTTGTCTCCTTAAGTAGGCTGCTACTACTGCTAGAAACTTTGTGAACACTGTTGGAGCTGTTATGCCAAATTACAACACCTTGAACTGGTAGTGTTTTCCTGCTATGACAAACCTGAGGTATGTTTTGTGAGCTGGATGGATGGGTATGTGGAAATACGCATCTTTGAGGTCTAAAGCAGTCATGTAATCTTGTTTTTGTATTAGTGGAATAACATCTTGCAGAGTTACCATGTGAAAATTTTCTGACAGGATGTATAGATTGAGGAGCCTGAGGTCCAAGATAGGCCTGAGGGTGCCGTCTTATTTGGGAATGAGGAAGTATAGTGAGTATATTCCTGTTCCTTGTTGAGAATGTGGAACCCATTCTATTACTTGTTTAAATAGCAGAGATTGTACCTCTTGTTGTAACAGAATGGTGTGTTCTGGGGACAACTTGTGATATTGTGGTGTAATGTTTGGAGGGGTGGAGGTTAATTCTAGGCAAAAGCCATTGCGGATAATTGATAATACCCAATTGTCTGTGGTGATATTTTACCAATGAGAGTGGAATTGCTTTAGTCTTCCCCACCACAGGAGATGTGTGGAGTGGAAGGGAGGGAAGGAAGTCACTGTTTAGGTTGTGTTGTGGTCTGTTTAGAGGTTTGGAATTTACCTCTGTTCCTGAAATATTGACCTCTATAGGATCCTCTAAACCCACCTCTTTGATATTGGGTTTGTTGTCCCTGCTTTGTTTGGGAGGTGGAAGCATCTGAGGATTGTGGCTTAAAACCTCCTCTGAACTGTGGTCTGCGAAAGGGCCTCTATATGGGGTGGTGTATAAAGCGCCCATTGCTTTTGCAGTATCTGAGTCATTCCTCAGTTTCGCAATAGTGGTGTCTACTTCTGGGCCAAAGAGTTGCTTCTTGTCAAAAGGCATATTAAGTACTGCCTGTTGAATACTGGTTTAAAACCAGAGGAGCACAGCCATGCATGTCTTCTAATGGTGATGGCAGTATTTACACTCCTTGCAGCTGTATCAGCAGCATCGAGGGCAGATCCTATTTGATTATTGCTGATAGCTTGTCCCTCTTCCACCACTTGTTGTGCTCTTTTTTGATGCACCTTTGGGAGATGCTGTAAAAGATCTTGCATTTCGTCCCAATGGGCCCCGTCATAACTGTCTAGAAGCGCCTGAGAATTGGCAATTCTCCACTGATTTGCTGCTTGTGTGGCGACCCTTTTCCCAGCTGCATCATATTTTCTACTCTCATTATCAGGAGGCGGTGAGTCTCCTAATGACTGGCTGTTTGCCCCTTTTTCTTGCCGCACTGACTACTACTGAGTTTGGAGGGGCAGGCTTATACTTTTTCTCAATTCTAGGGGTGATGATCCTAGCTTTGACAGGTTCATTAACAATTTGGTCTGCATATTTAACCATTCCTGGTAACATTGGGAGACACTGGTATCTGGAATGAGTAGAAGACAGTGTATTAAATAAAAAGTCTTCTTCTAATGGCTCAGAATGCATGGTTACTCCATGATAAGCTGCTGCCCTAGATATTACTTGGGTGTATGCAGTGGTGTCTTCAGGAGAAGAAGGTTTTGATGGATAAATGTCTGGATCATTGTCCGGGATGGGATCAGGGTCAGAGGTCCCATGGGTCTGCTGTATCTCCATGTGAGCATAAAGAATGTGTTGGGGAAGGCAGTGGTGGTGGGCTATTCTGAGGTAAGAAAGAGAGCTGTGGAGATTGAGGAGGAGAAGTATGGAGAGGTAGTGGCTTCTTTTATTTTTGCACCTTTGCTGGTGGTTGCACAGAGTTTAATTCCTCTTGGAAAGCCAGCTTTCTGGTAGTTTTTAAAGGAGGTGCAGTGATGTTTCTTCCTGTCTCCTTATGAATATGGATTCTGGACTGTCTCTCATCCATAACCTGTAATACTGGTTCAATCTCAGTCTCTTCTTCAGAAGTCTTATGAGATTCCATGATTGGCTTTGCAATCTGTTTTAATTTTTTGGAAAGTCCTTGTTCCTCGGTCCCGAAAAAGTAGTCGGATATCTCGTCTCCGAAGCAGATTGCTGAATTTTCAACTCCAAAGAATTGGGTCTTTTACTGGAGTCTGAAGTGGTGCTTTTAACTGATTTGCTCGACTCTGAGTTTGACAGAGGAGTGCCTTTTTAGGCGCCGACCCCAAAGGACGGTCTTTTCGGGCTGAACTATGGCCTTCCGACAGTGGTGTACCCAAGGTCTTTGAATGTTTTTTCTGCAGGGGTGTAGGGGCAGATGTACTTGCATGCTGGCCAACTGTAATGGGTCTGTCGTCTTCTGATTCCTGTTAGGAGTCTGTGTCTCGGATGGAGACTGCGGTCTGTGCCTGCTTTTCCTCCATGACGTTGAGATATTTGCTGCTTTTTGGAACCATTTAGAGTCTTCGGGCTCTGCGATCTCTCAGGGTCTTCTTTGATCAAAATGATCTACAGACCTCACAATCTTCCTCCCGATGGTCTGGAGAAAGGCACAAATTACAAACCAAGTGTTGGTCTGTACCGGGGTACTTCGCGTGGCACCGAGGGCAGAATCGGAATGGAGTCCGATCCATCAGGCTTTTCACACGGTAGGCCCAAACAGGCCCGAGTTGGGCGCTCGCACCCCATAGGGCGAAAGGAAGGTTCCGACGGTACTACCAGTTCGATGCTAGATGGGAAACGCGATCAAAACAATATCGACGAATAAGAAGATTTTCTGAGGTTTTCCGAATCTAAATCTCGGAGAGAGAGGAAACGCATCCGAACCCGACCGCGGAAAGAAAACAAGCTAACAATGGAGTCGAAGCCCAGGCACACTGAAACCGAGAGGAGGAGTCACTCGATCCCGTGACTCCGAAAAGACTTCTTCGAAGAAAAACAACTTGTAACACTACGAGCCCAACACTAGATGTTGTAAGAGCTATGCATAGCATGTGCATCTACACATGCCATTGAATATATATAATTTTGGTGCTGTTTGACGAATCTTCGCAAAACTTCCAAAACAAAGTTCATCCACCTCAGCTCATTCCTGGAAAGTTTCAGGGTGATCCAAAAAGTTGACTTCTCATGTTAATTCCCATTGAAAACTTCTGATGCAGCTACAGAAACAAGAGGAATGGAACTACACTAAAACTGGCAGAAAGTTAGACCTTTACTCAGAAAGCGTGCTTTTTGTGATTTGGTGTAAATCCGTTCAGGGTTGGTCATGAAGTGGTTAAAAAAAATTTTTTTTTAAATGATATCTGGACTGTTGGTATCCAGTTATGCTCAGATTGGCCACTTTGAAGGGGACCAGTCAACCCTGAGTGACTATAATTTGTGGCAGCAATTACAGGATCCCGAGACATGGTCCCTGTGCACTGAAATGAAGTAAAAAAAAAAAAAAAGTTGAATTAAATAAATAAATAATAAAAAATAACATAAAAAAAAAAAAAATCGAATGGAGCAGGGTGAGCCGATCCCCTTAATTGGCTGACCACAAAATGCATAATGTGTTGGGGCAGTCGTTACCGTGCTCTGGGACACTGCCCCATTGAAATGAATAAGAATAGCGGTGTGCTAAGGTGACTTTACCCTGTGGAAATTGTGGTCCTCTGCTGGGATTTGATGAACCATGATTGGGAGAAAACCGTGTCCTCCCACAATTCTCTCTTATAAGTTTGTGAAAGTGGAAACTCATACTGTCATCCCCAGCCATGTGAGAACTATCTTTTTCGTCCATGTCAGTAAAGTGTTCTGATATACAAACTGAAACATGTATTTCCAACACCGGCCTTCCAGGTAATTTCCTAGTAATCAACTGCAGGGTCACCACTGACTTCAAATGAAGACCTCGCATTTGGTGTTCAAGACAAAAGTCAGGCACTCCTGAACGTCATTTCGTTGGAATATGAGCTGTTGAACTGCAAATTGTGGATGCTACAAAGATCATTGTGAGTGAGGTTTGTCTCAGTTTGCGAACTAGAGACAGAATGAGTGGGATCAATATCCATGACCAATTCATCCATAGAGCATAGCCCTTTGACTAAGGGTGTGGGTACCTGTATGCAAAGTTTTGGTATTTTGAATTTTATGTGGTGGCGAAGAGGTCTATTTGTGATGTTCCCTACCTTTGGAAGAATTGGTGAAGTACTTGTGGGTGAAGTTCACGTTTGTGGACTTGTTGCTACATCATGCTGAGGAAGTCTGTAAACTGGTTGTCCATTCCTGGAAGATATTCTGCCAGTAAGTGAACGTGGTGGTGGATTACCCATTTCTAAATTGTGCAAGAACGGACAATGGAGAAGAGCGTGTCTCCCCGCTCCCCCTGCTTTTGCAGATAATACCACTTTGTGGGAGAGTTGTGGTAGGAAGGCTTTGAGTGCTATAAAGACTGCCTGTAACTCCAAGTAGTTGATGTGAGATGTTTGTTGAATGGGATCTCAGATACCTTGTATTGTGAGGTTGTTGAGATGAACCTGTCTGTGATGCATATGTAGTAAGAGTGACTTGAGGCACAGGGTCCTGAAAGGGCCATCCCTTGTAAAGGTTGGTGTGATTCCACCATTGCAGAGAGCTGTGTGTTTGGCAGTCCAACAACATGAGATCTTGGAAATGACCCTGCGACCGATACCACTGACGAGATAGACGCTGCTGCAAGGGACGCATGTGTAGTCTGGCATGGGGAACTATGGCAGTGCAGGAAGCCATCATGCCTAGTAACTGCATCATTTTTCTCACTGTGTAAGTGTGGTTTTCTTGTAGTTGTGAGAGAAAAGTTTAAATTGAGCTCGACTTGGATATGCCAACGCTGACAGAGTATTGAGAACTGCCCCCAGATAGGGCTGTATCTGTAAAGGTTGGAGGTGGGATTTGAGAAAGTTGAATGTGAATCCCAAAGTGTGGAAAAGGTCTACTGTATGCGGAGTGTGACGCTGACATTGTTGGATGGCACTGGCTTTGATGAGACAGTCGTCCAAGTAGGGGAAGACATAGATGTGTTGTTCTCTGAGGAATGCTGCAACTACCGCTAGACATTTTGTGAAGACCCTGGGAGCGGTCGTGACCACAAATGGTAAAACCATGAATTGCTAATGTTTCCTCGCAATGATAAATCTGAGGTATTTGCGGTGTGCTGGATGAATGGGAATGTGAAAGTAAGCATCATTAAGTTGCCTTGCTGTAATAGGGGAATATCTTGGAGAGTAACCATATGAAAATGCTGAGAGAGAATGTATAGATTGAGTGTTCTGAGATCTAGAATCAGTCTTAGTGACATTTCTTTCTTTGGTATAAGGAAGCATAGGGAATACACTCCTAACCCTTGCTGTGAGAGATGAACTGGCTCTATAGCCCCTTTGAGAAGACGGGATTGTACCTCTTCTTTTAAAAAGAGTTAGATGGGCATGTGAGAGTTGAGTGCAAAGAGGAATATTTGGTTGAGTGGAGATGAGTTCTAAGCAGTAACCATGTTGGATAATTGATAGAAACCACTGATCTGTGGTGCTATTGGACCATTGTGGATAAAAATGCATTAATCTTCCCCCTGCTGGAGAGGTGTAAGCCAGTGGAAGTAGTCACTGACGTTGTATTAGAGGTGGATCCTCTAGAGGTGGATGCCTTTCCTCTGCCTTTACTGTTCACACCTCTGTATGAACCTCTAAAGGAACATCTATGATAGAAATGGGTGCCTTGCTTAGTTTGTGAGGTGGAGGGCTCATTAGATGAGGGTTTAAACCCTCCCCTAAATTGTGAGCGACGTAAATTACCCCTTCGTGGTGTAGTCGGGCCCCCATAAGCTTTGCTGTTTCTGAATCTTTTTTCAGCTTTTCTATAGTGGTGTCCACCTCCTGCCCAAACAAATGTTCTTTGTCAAAAGGCACATTAAGATACTGCCTGTTGGATTTCAGGCTTGAAACCTGAACATCTGAGCCAAGCATGCCTTCTGATAATGATGCTGGTATTAATACCAAGTGCAGCAGTATCAACTGCATCAGTGGCACACTTGGTATCATTACTTGAAATAGTTTGGCCCTCAGAAACTATTTCCTGTCCCCTTTTGCAGTGTTCCTCTGGGAGATACTGGAGGAGGTCTTCAATCTCATCCCAGTGGGCCCTATCGTAGAATGCTAGGAGTGCCTGTGAATTGGCGATACGCCAGTGATTGGCTGCTTGTGCAGCTACTCGTTTTCCTGCTGCATCTAGTTTTTTACTCTCACTGTCAGGGGAGGTGCATCTCTCACTAATTGACTTAGCGCGTTTACGTGCCGTGCTGACAACAATAGAATCAGGGGATATTTGTGACCAAATATATATATATATTGGGTATGTAGGGGCCACCTTATATTTGGCATCAACCCTTGGAGTAATAATTCTGGATCTAACAGGCTTTTAAAAAATGCCTGTGGCATGTCTAAACATGCCCGGTAGCATGGGCAGAAACTGACTTTCTTTATAGGTGGTAGTCAGTGTGTCAAAGAGAAAATCTTTCTCAATTAGGTCAGAATGTATTTGTACCTTATGAAATGCAGCTGCCCGTGCTGATATGATGTGTCTTCAGGAGGTGAAAAGCATGCAGGGTATAAATCAGGGTCATTTGGAAGTATGGGATCTGGATCACATGAATCCCAGGGGTCTACGTCTTGTGGAATATCCCCCAAATCATCTCCCTGAGGTGGTGGTAAACCTTGTGCAGAAAACTGTGGCTCGATAATAGGCAGAGATTGTGGAGGAGTAAGAGGAAGCTCATGAGAATTTGGTGGAGAAGGATGAGGTTGAACTGGAGCCTTATCCTAGTCTCTGGAGACCTTTTTAGGTGGAGGAGCTGTGTCCAAGGTCTCTTGGAAAAGTAAGTTTCCTCTTAATTGGGACACGAGGAGAAGCAATCATTTGTCCTGTTCCCCTTTGAATATGGAGTAGGTGCTGACAAGCGACCATTATTTCAAGGACTGGCTCAACTGGTGAAGCTGCTTCCGAAGAAAAACTTGAGTCTCTGGAAGGCAGAATTTTCGGTTCCGAAGCTTTCAGAGCAGTAGCCTTGTGTCGACTTGAAGCTGTTGGCTCTGTTGGACATAGATGGCTTCTTGCTTGCAGCGAAGCACTCGGATCAAAGGTTCGACTCGATCCCGAGGCTGAAAGAGAATGTGTCAAGCCAGAGGTCGATGCTGAAGACATTATAGTCTTCGCTATTTTCGGTGCCAAGCCCGAAGGTGGGGCGTCCAAATGTAATTTTTGGATCCGACCATGGCCGAAAGGCAGTGGTGGACCGAAAACCTGTTTGTGAGGCTTTTTTAAAGTCTTTGCATGGGAGGTCGGGGCTGATGTACTCACAGGTTGCACCGAGGTAAGAGGCTGACTTTCGATGTCCGATTGAACATACCACTCTGAATCTTCTATGGAGAAAGCATCTTCGTGTTCGATTTCCTCTTGCGCATGCTCTTCCCCAAAGATATCAGGAGTGTTGTCCGGTGTCTTCGACGCCATCTGCAATCAACGTGCTCTTCAGTCCCGGAGTGTCTTTTTGGATCAAAACAGGCGTTGCAGGTTTCTTCTTTATGGTCCGGGGACAAGCACAGGTTACACACCAGGTGTTGATCGGTGTGCGGAAATTTCGTATGGCATCGAGGGCAAAACCGAAAGGAAGTGTTTTCCATCAGCCCTGCATTTCTCAACACCACGTAGAGTAGTAGGCCTGAGACAGGCGCTGTCGCCCCTAAGGGTGGCTAACCAACCTCGATGTAGAATTTCAGGTCAAGTGCATTAGACAGACAAAATGCGATCGAAATACAGTACCGTTGCTGAAAGAGATGGTAAAGAAGAGTTCGGAATAGACCGAGCCGAGGAATACCAGAGTGAGAGGAAAACACCCGACACCAGAGAGATTAACAATCTAACAAAGGATTCTATGCCCATGCACAGTATCACCGAGAGGAGGAGTGACTCGTTCTTGTGACTCAAAATGATTCTTTGAACAAAAACAACTTGAAACACTCAGAGCCCAACACTAGATGGCAGATGTATGCAAAGCATGTGTATCCACAGCTACACATGCCATCAAACACATGTTTCCTCCATCCTTTTCCTCTTCTTCTCTTCTGCTCCCATGCCCTGGAGCATCCCTCTGAGTCCTCTGACATTTTATAAAATGTATCAAAACTCCTTCGTAGAGCGTGAAGCCGGGAGACATACCACACCGACCTTGAGTGGGTCTGAAACTGCCTTCTTCCACATGAAGGGCACTTCTCTAATAAAGAAGGCATTCTGTCTGGAAAAGTTTTCCAGAACTAGGAAAAAATGACTTCAATCGGTAGATGGATGTAATAAATGTATAGTGAGTGGAAAAAAACTGTATGGATGACAAATTTCTGTCTAAAAACAGAGGTGTGAAACATGTGCTAAGAGATCCTACTCACAGAAGCTGGAAATATAACTGGTTCTGTGAGATGACTGCCAGTGAGTGCATCATTAATGGGGGAAGCACCTGAGATCTTAAAGAGAAAGGATAGGTTTTTCATTGCTTCCAGTCTACGTTTAACAGACTGCATTTTGTCTAATTCATGTTAAACACTTTCAACCCGTTTTACAAAGAAGATGCCGCAAAGCAGTCTTGAAGTTGCTATTTCTTCAATCCGAAAAGCTACATTCAGGAAAAAAAATGTCCCCTTGATAGGCTCCTAAACAGTGCTACTCATCTTTATTCATCACACACAAACATATATCTATCTCTCTCTACATTCAAGCTTGGTTACTGCATGCTGGGATGACAAATGTTTGCTTAACATTCAGGGGAGAAGAGCTGGCCTGTGGTTGTAGCAAGAGATGAAACAGATTCCGATACCACCCATTTGGTGCAACTGGGATAGTGGTCATCTTGCTTTGTAGCATTTTGGCAACCACCTGGAGATGCAATGGAATTTAAGGAAAGGTTAGACCAATGTCCTCAACCAACCTATCAACTAAGCATTCACTACTGACTGAAGAGCTGGAAAACTGGTTACAAAGTAATCCATTCTAGCTTTCTTTCCAAGGTGAAGAAGTCAAACAGAGGGGTAGTCCAAGAGTGAGAGACACGTCTCAGAATGTGGTTATTTAGGACACATGCTTGCTTTAGCACATTTGCACTTCAATCAATGAGGTGTTCCTTGCCTGGGATGAGTACTAGATCATCTGTTCTTCTCATTACTGAGCTCTGAATCGGGTGTCTGCAGTTGTTAATGCAATGCACTGAATTGCCCATTTGAAGTAGAATGGGCACTGCTGAAACTGACGGTAGAAAGGATTTTGGGCCCCAGCTCCAGCATGTTGTGATCAAAAGAAACCCACTTCCTCTGAGCTGAGACTTTTACCATGTGTGCTCGCAATCCTTCCATCAAAGCATCTGTTACAAATGAGTTGAGAAATCTTTTTGGAATGAAACCCCCAGGAGTTCCCTTGATTCCTGGAACCATCAAGGAAAGGATTGTATGCCATTGCTGAATATATGAATCCTTTTTTCCCCAGTCACCTGTCTTCAGAGGTTATTGTTCCTCCCTTATTTTTCATCACCCCCTTGCACCCCGGAAACTCTTAATTTCCTATGGGATGTCTTTGCTTGGATTTTATTTGCTTCCCTGATTCTAGGGAGAACTTGTTTCCTTGCTTATCTATGTATGCATAATCTTCACCTTCAATCAAGAGCCAAGAGGTTTTTTGGCCTTAGTGGCTTTTGTATCCAAAGTGGACGCTGATACCTTCCATATGGCCTGTTTATTGTAGGGTGCCTTCGTGGTACTGGAAGGAGTCAGCCTTTCTTGGGCAATCAAGAAGGATACTCCATAGACCTTTACAGCATCCAGCTGTTAACAGCTGGAGGCAGAGTGAGTGTCACTGCTTGAAGGGGGTGTCCATACCTGTGGTTGTAAAAGGCTTTGTTTTTATTTTTGCAGTTGACTCTTCCAAAAAAGTATTAAGTAAGCTACGTTGACCCCTCCCATACCCCTTAAACAGAACGTTTGAACACTACTTGCATAAACTTTGCAGATTTTAAGATTTCAGCCTTTGTCTTTATGCCCCGGATCTCATCATTTACATCTAACAAAGAAGTACCTAAAAAGGTTACAGCCAGACCATTTTGTCGTATGTGAGGAGAATGCTTCACCCGTTGTTGCAATGAGTGTCTGAAGGAAACCCTATGACAAATAGTTCTTGGTAGCGTCTACTGTCCACTTTGTTATGGGCAGTGCGCCTTCTTTTAAGAAGGCCTCGACACCATCTCAATTTTCCTTGTGTTCAAGGTCTATAATAATTCCAAAAGTGCAGTAGGACGGGCAGCTCATCGCAGCGGCTGAAGACTGACAGACCTTTATGTCCACAAGAAAATATTCTTCACGCCCTTTTCTGATGAAGCTGAATATATGGACCCCACAGCCTTCTTTTGACTTCTATCGAAGGAAATCACCAAGTAGTGTGGAGGTGAACATTCCCTCCAGAGCAGAGGAAGGGATCAGAGTCAGGTATATTTTTTTCTTCGTCACAGGTTTGATGTATTATTGTGTCACAAATGTATGCATAGTAGGCGTCAGAAGTCCTGAATCAAGGGCTTGCACCTTGGAAGAAAGAGTAGCCCAGAAAAGACAGAACAGATACTTCCAGGACATTATAGTTTAGTACGCTACACCAGCCACTGTAGGTCCAGGCATAGTGACAAACCCTTCCAAGTAATTTAGACAGAGTTGTATGAAGACCTCCCACAGGCTTAAACAGGTGTCTGGCAAAAGTAGTTACAACTTCTTCACTTGCTTCAGTTTTCACTTCCATACCTGCACCTTTGCTATTTTTCCTCATTCTCAGCTCAGTTAGTCCTTATCTCATTGGACTTTGAGAATTTTTGTGATTGATTTCCCCTCTCATAACCTTCTCCCTATTGGCTCTCAGAGTCCTCTCCTTCTCAATCTGTTCTTCAACACAATTTTTTGAACACTTGGGGGCTAGTCGCAATCTGCCTGCATTGCGCACTAGGTGAGTCAAAACTTGATTTATTTGTTCTATTTAATGTGCCTGTGTCCAGGAACTTCCTTGTTTACTGCAAGCTTTGCCTTTCGATAGGGAAGTTGGAATCTCCTAACATCTGTTCAAGATGCAGTGCTATTACTAATGGTCCCGCTTTTCCAGTGCAGGTTTTCCAACCATCCATATGCTGGAACAAGTTTCTCTCAATCTCTCTCCCAACTCCCTTTTGCCATGCACATAGGTTATTTTTGCTTTCATGAAGTCTTACATAGACGATGAGAAGAATGAGAGACTGACCTCACTATCCTGCACTTTATGCTTTATGGGTTGTGACATGGTCGCAAATATTATATTGGTTTCAAATTAATGGAAAGGTAGATAGCTCTGCATACTCCTTCCATCTAGTACTGGGCTTAGACATTGCAAATTGCTTATGTTCGAAGAAGTCTTGAGTCACAAGGTCTCCTGTGACTCCTCCATTAGTAGGGAATGTGCATGGTCACCGACTCCATTGTTAGATGGTTTTCGCACAGCCGGTGAGTGCAAGTATGCAATAGCTAGTAATGAGATTGTGGTGACAACGCAAGTGGTATATAAAAGTAAATAGTTAACCTTACAAAGATGTACAAACAAGACACTGACTCCGGGGAGAAGGATGGGCACATGTGAATCTACAGCACTACAAGCTACAAACAGGTGCTTACAGAGCAAGTAACATTCTGTTTGTAGTATGTGTGGCTGTAGAGACACATACTCTGCGTAGGCTGTAAAGAAGCATTCTCCTAAAGCGGTGGCTAGCCTGTGGATGATGCAGCTGTCAGAAAAAAAGTTCTTAATACTGTTTGGTGAACTCTAGCCTGTTGACGGCAAAACTATGTACACAGTAATGCTTGGTAAAAGTGTGTGGAGGTCACCATGTAGCTGCTTTGCAAATGTCAGCAAAGGGACTATTCCCTAGAAAAGCAAGAGGTGCCCTTTTTCCTGGTATGACGCGGATTAGGGCGAGTAAGCAAAGCCCTCTTGGCTCTTAGACAGTATGTTTGGATACATTTAATGATCCAACTAGCTGTGCCAGCTTTTGACATAGGTGGCCTGTAAAAGGATTAGCAAAAGCAACAAAATGTTCTTGAGTTGTATGCAAACGTTTGGTTCCCTCAATGTAGTATATTAAGGCTGTACCTCTAGAGTGTGAAGAGCGCTTTCTGCTACAGAGTCTGGGTGAGGGAAAAAGACTGGTAGCTCAATTGATTGATTCAAATGAAACGAGAAGGGACCAACTTAGGAAGAAATGTAGGATCAGTTCGCAGGACAACGCTATCCGCATGAACATAGATAAAAGGTATTTACAAATTGGGGGCTTGCAGCTCAATTATGTGCCTTAATGATGTACTGGCTATTAGGAAAGCTGCTTTCAGAGAAAGAAATTGCAAGGGACAGGAATGTAATCGCTCAAAAGGGGAAAACATGAGTCCAATGAGTACCATTACTGATGTCCCATAGAGGGGCAGGTGACACCCTAGGTCGAATCACTCTTAATGACTTCCATAAAGGCTTTAATGAGAGGATTTCTGAAGAGAGGGCTTTTCTTTACTTTGCATGTATGCAGCAGTGGCTGAAAGATGTAGGCATATGGAAGTATATACTATTCGTGATTTTTGTAGTTAGGGCAAATAATGTCTTATGTCACAGGTTTAAGAAGGTCTAGATTCTTAGAGTCACAATAGTGGACAAATCTCTTCCATTTTGGTACGTAACAAGCCTTGGTAGTAGATCCTTTAGAATATCTACATATTTTTTTGGAAGACTTTCATAACCAAACCCTAAAACCTCAGGTGCCAGGTTGCTAGATTGAGCTGCTTGGGGTCTGATTTTAACCTGTTCCTGAGTGGGATGGTCCAGCCTGCTGGAGAGAATATCAGGCAGACATCTCAAATAATGGTGAGAACAAGGATTGTCTGGGTCAGTATGAGGGATGTTTGCTATAGCATTTTCAACACATATGGAATGAGTGAGAAAGAAGGAAAAGCATAGGCAAATATCCTCCAAAGGTAATTACCCATGGAATGCGGGTGTAAAAACCTGGAGGAGCGGATTAGACATTTTGCATTTTCATGCCTGGCAAATAGGTTTGTTTAAGGTAGATAGAGTTCTCACTCATAGACTTGTTGATGCATCCTGCTAAACAGGTCTGCTAACTTGTTGTCCACCCCCAGGGAGGTACTCTGTTAGGAGGTGTATCTGATGGTGAATTGCCCAATGCCAAATCTTTTGCGCCAGTGCTGACAGGTGCGGGCATGAGTGCTTCTGTCTCTGCAGATGACATATGGCGATCATGTTGTTGGTTTTGATAAGCAGCACCATGCTCCAAATGTTCTGAAAGGCGGCTTTGGGGGCTAGGTGGATGCCTAGAAGTTCACTCCTGTTGTTGGGATGACAAGAGACCCTGAACTACCATGGTGTAGATATGAGCCCTAGCCCAGAGAGGGAGGTGTTCGTACTGATGTTCAAGTGCGCAATGGGTCTGCAAACGGCCTGCCCTGTAGCAAATTGCTGCTGTTCTAACACAGCAGAGATTGAAGAGTATTAGTCTTTACCAACAGTAGATCTTGTAGATGACCCTTCGCTTGTGACCACTGTGTTGAGAAACACTTTTGCAATGGATGCATATGCAATCAGTCAAGAGGAACTGTGGCAATGCAAGAAGCCATCACTCATTTGACTGTAAGGTAACAATTTGCCTGAAAAAGAGGCAGTAGCTGCTAGAAGGCTAGCCCTCTTTGCAGGGAGGGGAAGGCTTTGTCAATGACAGCATTGAGAATTGAGCCGAGGAAGGGCTGAATGTGGAGAGTGATTCCATCTGTGGTGTTCTGCGCATGCGCAGAACTAGTTGTTGGTTTTTATCAGATGAAATATTTTAGTCCTTGCTGCACTGACGTGTTTGTTCCTCCGATGTCCGTCCCGGTGTTTACCATGTCCGGCAGGATCAAGCCTTGCGCGGCAGCTAATGCGACGTCCATGGTGTGCAGAGAATCGGTGAGCGAGAGGACCCTGCAAACGTGCACAGGCTGTACAAAGAACCAGAGAGCGGTCTTTTCACTTTTGCAACGAAGTTGGATCTGTCATTCTTGGTGCCCAGCAAAAAGATCACAGTGATGCTTATGGGTAACCATTCTGCTGGCAAGAGCAGCTTCATTAACTGGTACATTGAAGAACACATTCAACTGACAGGTGTGGTATCCCCTAAATAAGGGTTAATATATCTATAGCTATACTCAGGTGGGATTCATCTGAGTTTACTGTTTTTAATTACTGTGTAATTTTCGTGACTGTAAATTTAGGGATCCTTGGCCCTGAAGAATGTCCTAGACCTGCTTAGGCTAAACTTTAGGGCAGAAATATGTTGGCTCAGAGAGACAGTTTGAGCCATTGTCCTCAAAACACCATCCAGCGTTTGTTTTTTGACATCCCTTAGGTCCCCATTATTAAAGGTGATCTATCAAGGAACCGCAATGTGTTTTTAGTTTATGTGGATCTCGCTATGGTACCTAATTGGACTCTAACTTTTACTCCTAAATAGGGAAAGTCTTTTGTTTATTTATTTTTACAAATGGAGCTACCATACATGTTTATGATTTCATGTTCGACTATGGAGGACGTTCGGTGGCTTGACCTCCCCCTCATGTGTTAAAAGATGCTGGAGTCTCTTCATGTGGAGGTGATGGAGGCAAAGCAGGCGCATAAGGAAAGCTAGTTAGTGGTTGCATGCTTAATATGCTATGGCGGAGCGTCCAATGGAAAGTTCAGCGTGGCCTCCTTCTCGAAAGTCAGTCTCTTTTTCTTTGGCATGCTTTCCAAAGTCTTGGGTCCTTGGAATAAATGTTACCCATGTATGGGTGAACAGTGATTTAACATTGCCTCTTGTCAATCTCTTCCTGTAGCCTATCCAAGATTACCCTTTGAGGAACTTCAGAACCAGAAGTGGAGGGTAGTCTACAAGGTGGATGGTGTTTTCGGCTCTGACGTCTTTGAGGCAGACTTTGAAGTTGGCTTAAAATCCGGGGCCTTTTTCTGGCTCAGACTGAGGTGCTGACGTTGATGAGTCTTTCAGCTTTGCCAGTGGTTTCAGTTTATCAGAGCCTGAGCACTGATGGGGATCAAGGCCCTTCTTATCTGAGTCCCTTTTCAGGTCTGATGCATTGCCTCAGTGCTGACCTGAGCTTGAAGGGAGGGGAAGCCTTGATGAAGGCAGAGTCTTATGTGATGGGCTTAATGCCCGTCCCCCAGGAGGGCAGTACTCCATCTTTGTGAGTGGCTGTTTATGAGTTTTATGTTGTCAAGTGTTGTCGATACTATTGATCCTTAGCATCAATTTTATTCGGGCCCCTAGTAGGAATGGAGGGAACATCTTCCTGTTCAGATTTCTCTTGCTTTGTTGCCCTCTGGGCTGGGCATGTCTGAAGGCAGGCCCTGGGATTTGATGTCTTCTTGGTCCTATTCCTTGGTGTCGAAGAGATCAGCCTCACCAAAGATGTTGGCCGTGGTGTTGATGGATTTGTACTGAATCATGAGGTGTGCTAGGTATTGATCTCTTTGCTGCCCGAGTCTTCTTGCACCAGCAGAAGGCATACCTGGCGCCTCTGATCTGGGGAAAGGCACAGATTGCAGACTGCAGGTTAGTAAGTCCAGGGGTATTTTGAGTCATACTGAGGGCACTCTTTAAAAGGCATAAGTTCCATTACCCATTGTAGCTCATTTTCTGGAGTCAATGGAAAAGTGAGGAGACGTAGCCCTGACGGGGCATTGCCGCACCAAAGGTTGGGCGAACCCATGTGAAAGTTACCCGGTCTTGCTTTGATGATGTCCATTGGTCCTCAGTGGTGAAAAACTTCTCTTAGCATTGGGGGGTCAAAGTTCTTACTGCAAAGTTCCTCCAAAACATGATCAAATGCATTTAGTTTGAGAGCCTTGTCAGTGTGAGTCTGAACCAGACGGCGAAGAAAAACAATTTAACAATAGAGTCGGTGCCCATGAGCATTCTCTAATAAGGAAGGGGTCACAGGAGACCTTGTGGCTCGAGCAGACTTCTTCTAAGAAACACATCTTGCAACATCCAAGACCAAGACTAGATGGATTGAGTATGCAGAGGACTTGTATCTAGAGCCACACATGCTACAAACATGATGTTTCTGAAGCTCCTTTCTTGTTTTCTAAACCTGCTGCTTTGAATGTCTCCGATTAGGACTTTACATATTGCATCTCTTAATCACTATGACGTCCAAAAAGCGAGTTACCAGAAAAAGGGAGATTTAGAATTCTCTGTTGGGCTTCTGGTTTGAGACCTGTGAGTCACAGCCAATAGGTACATAACACGGTTTCGCACCATCATCCCTGTCTAAAGTCCTCGCCTCTCTCTCTCTAGGAAGATAACCTGCAAACAGCTGGAGACAATTCCACAGCAAAACAACATTTTTATTGATTCTGTGTATGTGATGCAAACTTTCCTGCCCTCAGAATCCAATTGCTTCGTCTCTTAGTTAGGTGGCACACAGAAAGGAGCAGCAGGTGACTCCTTCCTGCAGAAACAATGTAATCGGCTGGGGATCCAGTCGAAAAAGAAGATCCTGTTCTGGATGTCTATATTTTTTCTGGAAAAGGCTGGAATTGCCTTTCAGAGACACATTCCATGTCTAACCTGAGCAGATACGGCGACAGAGTAAGAGTTTCAACTATCTTTCAGCCGATAGTCGGTGACATTGCCACAGGGATAACCAGCTTACCGTACCTCTACTCAAGCCTTTATGGAAAGGCTTTGTCATCAGCTGATGAAAAGCTTGCAGCAGTGATTCTGCAGGAGATAAGATGTCATCATCACCAGGTGTGCCAAAGTATTGGGTCATAGAGGAGTACAGGCTGCTCAAGGAGTATAGCCTCTTCATAGAGTGTCCTGCTTTTACTGGGGTTCCTTGCATTATGTGAGATGAACAAGGAAGAAAATTGGTTACTTACCTGTAACTATAGTTCTCCAGTATTGATATCTTTCATAGATTCACATGCTTGAATCATCCCAGTCGTCGAGGTGGAAGTCCCACGGTAACCTTAAATATACAGAGCAGTCAGTGGGTTACATTAGGCCTCAATGGCCTATAGAGGCACCGTTATAGCATATCCAAGTTCATTTATGAAAAAAAAAAAAAAAAAAAATTCTGAACTACAACCCTCTAGAACACTCCCAACAGAGTCTGTTTCCCTCAGATTTTCTAGTACGAGTGTGAAGTACATAGTCTCAGAATTAGGGGGAGCCTCTAAAGGGAGGAGGGTGGGTCACATGTGAATCTATGAAAGATACCAATACTGGAGAACAATAGTTACAGGTAAGTAACCAATTTTCTTCTCCAGTATTGGATCTTTCATAGATTCCCATGCTTGAATTAGAGTAGCGAGCAGTAATATTGTTTATTCTAGCCATAATATCTGTAATAGGAGGAATGATACTACACTCAGCTAATATTAGAAAACAATATACATATTTATTGAGAATGATAATAAGAATAACCATAAGAATAATAGCAATAATAACGATAACCATAGGCAAGTATAGATCACATACCTTTCAAGTTGAAGGTGGGATAACCAGAGAGGCTCACCCTAATGGACTAGATGTCTCAGCACTGCTTGCCCAACGGCTGTATCCGTTTTGTTAGTTTCATCCAGGCAGTAGTGCTTTGTAAATGTATACCGGCTGGACCATGTTGCCCCGCGAAGAGAGCTGATGATGTGGCTACCTCTCTGGTAGAGTGGGCTTTAACCTTACTGCGCAGCGGTTTCCCTGCATGGGCACGACAAAATTGTATAGTTAATCCGATCCCCCTGGCAATGGTCTGATTACATATCGCAAAGCCTTTCCTTGTATCTCCATATGCTATGAATAGCTGGTCCGATTTTCAAACGCTTTGTGTTTTTTGAAGATAAAACTTTAAACATCTCCTTACATCTAGCGAATGCAGCACTTTCTTCGCAACCGTTTGTGGGTTAGGAAAAAACGTTCTTAAGACCACTGGCTCATTTAGATGGAAGTTTGATGGTACTTTTGGTATATACTTAGGGTTTGTTCTAAGTAGAACACCATTTGGAGTGAAGGCTTGTATGTCACTCACTCTTTTTGCTGATGTGAGAGCTAGTAAAAGCAATGTCTTCCAAGAGATGAATTTTAATTCTGACCTGTGGATTGGATCAAAAGGAGGCTTCATGAGGTGTCCTAACACTATGTTTAATAGTTTAATATCCATAATAGTGGAGGTTTAAGCACCAGTGGAAAGACTCTAAAAAGGCCCTTGAGGAATTGTTTTACAATCCTGGCAGAATATAGCGATGAGGTCTGCTGACAGCGGCGGAATATTGAAACTGTCACCATCTGCACCCTTATTGAGGAATACAAAAGTCCGGATTTTGCTAAATGTAATAAATAAGGAAGTATTTGTTCCGGAGGTGACGTCATAGGATGGACTCCTTCCGTAACACACCACAAACAGAAATGCTTCCATTTAAGTTTATAGGTCGTATTGGTGGTGTCCGCTCTGGCTTTGGCTAATATTTCCCTACATTCCGATGAAATGCTCAAGGTGGAGTATTCATTGAATTCAGGACCCAGGCGGATAAGTGAAGAGATGAAGGACTTGAATGCCTGACTTGGCCCTGGTGCATGGTCAGTAGGGCTGATGTCTGAGTAGAACATGTGGTTGCTCCGAATACAGAAGGTGTTCTGTGAACCATCTGTCTGGGCCACCTGGGTACCAATAGGAGGAGATTGCATCCCTCTGCTTTCATTTTGCTGATCATTCTGGGGATCAGGGGGAAGCGTAGGCATAGATTCCTGACCATCCCATCAAAAAAGCATTTCTCCACAACCCTTTTTGGGGATGCCAGCTTGCATAACATGGGCATTTCTTGTTTTCTAAGGTGGCAAAATGATCCAGATTCGGTTTGCCCCACTTCTGGAAAAGCAGATTTAGAACCTGTTGGTCGAGCTCCCACTCGTGATAGTGATGATTGTCCTGCTCAAAGAGTCCGCTCGGAGGTTGGCTTGTCATAGCAGGTGTTCTGCTTTCAGAGAAATTTGGTTCTCTATAGCCCATTCCCAAATGCTCTGTGCCTGACGTGAAAGCTCCAAGGACTTTGTGAGGCCCTGTTTGTTCAGGTGAAACATACTTGTGGTATTGTCAGTTCAGATGAGAATTGCTGAGTTTCGTATTTTTGGTAAGAAAGCCTTCAGTGCCAGATCGGTTGCTTTCAACTCCAGTTGGTTTATGTGAAGTTGTTTGTCCTTTTGTGTCTAGTTGCCACTTATCTGTAGATCTTGAAGGTGGGCACCCCAACCTTCAAGCGACGCATCTGTCATTATATATTTTGGCACTTGTAGAAATGAAAGGCCCCTGGATAAGTTTGTCTGCTTTTTCCACCAAGACATGGTAGCTTTTATTTTCGATGTGATCTGAACTCGATCGTCGAAGGAGCCATTCACTTGGAGCCACTGAGCATCTAGTTGCTCCTGTAGAGGTCACATGTGCAGTTGGCAATTTGGAATCAGTGGAATACATGAGGAAATCATTCCCATGAATGATTTGTAATTCCAAACTGAAACAAACTTTTTTGTTGATAGCTTTTGAGCCATTTTGGAAATCTTTTGCAGTCTCTCTTGAGATGGAAATGTCTTGCTTTGGATAGTATCCAGTATCGCTCCTAGGAAATTCAACTGCTTTCAGGGATGGAAGTGTGATTTGCGATAGTTGGTGGTAAGGTCTAGAGTCTTGAACAACTGGAGGCAAGTGGATGCGTGCTTTACCACTTGATTTCTTGTGGATGCCTTTATGAGCCAGTCGTCCAAATATGGAAATATTTGTATCCATAGTTGACGTAGGTGAGCCGCTACTGGGGCCAGCACTTTGGCAAAAATTCTGGGAACCGATTTTAATCCGAATGGGAGGACTCGAAACTGCAGATGCATACCAGCTACCTTGAACCTGAGAAATTTCCGATGGTTTCGATGTATTGGGATATGGAAATACGCATGTTGGAGGTCTAGAGATGTCATGTGATCTCCTGTGTTTAAGAGGTGTAGAATGTCCTGAAGCGTTACCATACGAAATGTTTGTTTTTTCAGGAACTTGTTTAAGGCCCTCAAAGCCCCAATCCCTCTGCGGAACTGGAACAACTTTTATTGCCCCTTTGCGTATCATTGAATATACTTTTTTGAGGAGCTGTTTTAATGATGGAGGCTGTGGTCCTCATGGAGGGTATTTGGAGGCTTCTGGATGAATTCTAGCGTATGTCCCCTGGATACTATATCCAGTATCCACTTGTCTGATGTTATCCTTGACCACTGAAGGATGTGGTAAGTGATGCGGCCTCCAATCTTTGAAACACAGGTGGGGCTGGTAGCTGGTATGAATGCGTGGTCATTGTTTTCTACCTGTGTCTCTGCCACGGGCAGCGGTTCTCCTCGTGGGGTGCCTGTAGGCAGCTGTAGGTGGTAGTCTGTAGTGCTGCTGCTGCTGCCCATACTGCTGTCAAAAACCTGTTTGAGCAGTTTAGTATTGTTGTCTATATGATTGGAAACCACCACGAAAGGAGTAACTTCTCCTGCTTCTAGCCCCACGAAATGGCTGTCTTCTGTACTGCAGTGTACCTAGGGATTTGGCCGTCTCTGTATCTGCCTTGATAGACTAACATCTCACCCACATGCTTGCCGAAGAGGCATCCCCCATCATATGCCATGTCAAGTAATTTGCTTTGTACCCATGGCCTAAAAAAGGTAGATTTCAGCCAGCCCTGTCTGCGCAATATTGCTGCCCCCGCCAGTTGTCTAAATCCCGTCAGTGAGATATGAATCGCACAATTAATCACTTAGGCCGCAATTTGTTCTCCCTCCTGCAACACTTTCTTTGCCTCTAGTTTAGCATCCTCAGGCAAGAGGTCAATGTATGAGGACGTCTGCCCACATTTGTTGATCATATCTGCCTAGAATGGCTAATGAGATGCTAGCTTTGCCAGTTATTGCTGCTACTGAGGATAACTTTTTTCCTATGTTGTCTAGATGGTGTCCTTTTCTATCTGGCGGGGATGATATTGGGTTCTTCGAGCGGCGTTGCGCCGTCTGAGACACCACAGAATCCAGCTTTGGTTGCCCAATTAAACAAGCTGGGGAATCTTCCAGGGCTTTATATTTTTTTCTCCAAACAGGGGATTCGGGAAGGTATTGTAGCTGGGTTTTTCATTGTTTTCAATACTTCTTGTCATATGAAGTCAACTATAGGTATGGCTCTAACTGACTTTTTTTCTGTTTCTCAGGAGAGAATGGGCAGTTCAAAACTAGTTTCAGGTATTTCTCCCTCTTTCCTTTCATCATCTATGGACTGAGGATCATCCTGAGGTGGCTGTACGAAAGGGATGTTCGTATCCAGTCTGAGCAGTGTCCCTGGATGGCTGGGGATAGGGGTCCGCAGTCCTGCTTGTAGATCATACTGCTGTGTGGTCGGAGTTGCTGGTACTGAGGGTGGAAATCTTCTGAAGTAGTCATGCAACATGTTTTGGAGATCTGTCACTAATAAACTTGGCACAGAGAGGTCTTTCACCATATGCAGAATACGACGGATCTGGTTGGATTTTTGCTGAAGAATAATTGTCCTGTTATTGGTCATCATCAACCAGATCCTGACATTTGACACTGAGTTGTGACGGACTGTTGGCCACTCCAAACACTCCATCTTGAGAATATCCGTCCACGTGGTCATCTAATAGGTGTTGAGGAGGATACAGTAATACCTTACTTGGGGAGGTATTCATTGGTAGGATTGTAGATGTTTTCTTTCCGACAGTTATCAATGATAGAGGGAGAAGTTTTGACGTTCCTGTAGTGGTCGTCGTCGGATCGGTCGCCGCTTCTCTTGACGCTGTGTCCATCGTCAACAGTTGTGTCGTCGACGAGTCTGTCGTCAGACATGTCATTGACGGTTGAGTCGTGGACGGCTGCTTCGTCACAATTTCTGAATAGTAATTTTTTAGTTTGTTGGAACATCCTGTCTATTGGAATTCTAAGATATCTGAAAGAAATGTTTCTGTCAGAATAGCTGTAGAGAAAGAAGCTGAGCAGAGCTCAGGGAGGCTCTTTTCACACGACGTGCAGTAGAAAATCTGAGGAAACCAGCCTCGTTTGGGAGTGTTCTAGAGGGTGCTGTCGCCTGATTGGTTGTAGTTCAGATTTGTTTTGTTTTTAATAAAAGAACAAGGATAGGCTATAACAGTGCCTGTATAGGCCATTGAGGCCTAGTATAATACTTACTGCTATGTATATTTCAGGTTACCGTGGGACTTCCACCTCGACGACTGGGATGATTCAAACATTTGAATCTATGAAAGATACAATACTGGGGGAAACAATGAGTGTGCAGTGTGTGAGGTCTCTTTGGATGAGTGAGAGTCTTTCTTAGAGGTGAATTATTTTGGGAGTAGCATCCACTGAGTCACGGATGAAGCTGATGTACTTCAGGAATATGTCTTACACACAGATATACAGCACCCAGAGTGAGTGTAAGCGATGTATGTGTAGTAAGGCATGATGTGATACTGGTGGTGTGCGCTTCTATGAAAGACCAGTGCCAATTTTCAACTTCTGCAACTGAACATTACTGTGCTATGCCGCCTATTATTGCTTCCCTTTCCCTTAAAAACGATTGGTGAGAGTTTTTCTTGTCACTTATTTACTGCAGGGGCTTTTTAAGAAAAACAAAAACAATTTGACCAATAAAGCCTTTTAATAGATATATATATATTTATATATTTTATAAAAGTGCTGCAGGATCCTGGGCACGGGGTAAACATATCAGTGCCCATGACGATCAATGAAGCTCCCCTAAAGGAGAGGTTGTGTTACAGCCATAATATCTACAGAGCTGAACGTGTTTGTATGAGGGAGAGATAAAAACTCCACTGATGTTGAGGTGTGAGGAGAGCTCAGAGGCGTCTGCCACAGTGACATATCATGGGTTTGAATCCTGTTTCAGAGGGTTGTGGGTAATTGAATGCAGAACCAACTCTATGACAAGATAGGACTAGGCTGTGACGGTGCCTCCTGCAGAGGGAACACAGTTTCCTACACAGAGTGAATGATGCCCCCACCCATGCTGGTGGAAATACATGTGTAACTCTAACTCAACGTGGCTAGGAATTGCTCACTGCGGGGAGGAGCAGTGAGAGCTGTATTTCAACACTGTGACTTGGGCAGAAACTAGTCACCAAAGAAGGAGGGGGCATTGCGGTCTCCTGTTGAGAACATTGAGTGTGCAGAGGGTGAAATGGCATCAGCGGCTCTACTTCTGAAACTAGTTGTTGGTGTTAATTACTTCCAGAGGATGCATAGGTTTGTGAGGGCTCCACATCTGACAATACACTGGTCCTTAGTTCTGTCACAAATGGAACCAGGAATAGCAAAGACTAACTCTCAGATGGGATTTGACCTGGCTGAGATGTGAAGATTTCTCTACCTTTTCAATGTAGGACAACACCTGGCTTGTTGTTAGGCAGAGACATCCATCAAAGGCACAATACCATGTCTGACCACCTGGGTAGCTGGATTCTCCTCAGATTAAAGGGGCACACTGCTACATCTGATCTGTTGAGTACCAGGATGTGGTGGAATATGACACTTTACATTAGTCTTTTACATAAACATCACTCTCCATCAGTAGCTTTAAAAGATATAGCTCCACCTATTCTGGTGTTCTGAGAGGGATCAATATGTGGAATTTTGGGGATCACAACCACAATGGTGATTGTGTCTCAGAAAATGAAGGCTCTCAAGCCTCACAGTGCTTAAAACACAGGGCTTTTGAGGTTACCACAAAGGTCTCAGGACCAGCATATACAGAGGTCATACTTGAAGTCTCCCTCACTAAGGGCAGACAGGACTACCCGACTGTGTGGGGCCTGTAAGTGTCTCTGACCTGGGGAATCTGATGCCTCAAGCCTCTCACTGGATATGAAGCAAAATCACAGATACTGAGAAATCACATGCTTCAATGCCCTCAACAAGCATCACACTCATGTATATGTGGTGCCTCAGACAGTAGTTTGTGATGGACCAGGAGGAGACTTTGACTATCAGGCGGGTGTGCAATGAATCATGGTATCTTACAGAGCACAGTTCATAGGCCTTTATGGGTATTTGGACATCCACCATCAGTGGAAAGGGCTGCAAGGATGCTGAGACACTTCAGATCAAGCCAGTGCCTCTGAAATGGCAACAGAGTCAGCACTAGGTAGACATTTCATGGGGCCTCAGGTAGCAAACTGATACAGGAGGTCCTAAGAGCTCCATTAACTGACTCAAGAGCTCTATTCTCTAGGGCCTTGGAGTGCCTGCCTCCGAGTGCCCTAGTGCAGCTGTGGTGCATGCAGACTCACATGAAGCTCAAATCGGGAAGTGGGAATGAGTAGAGTTAGTGGCAACATTTTAATAACACTTCTTACATCCTCAGAAACTCAAATCAAACCGTGAAATGTCACATAGCTACCAAAATGCCAGGGGCAGTGACTAAAGCTGCAAAGGCACTTTGGTTACTCAGGGTGCTAGATCAAAAAGAGCATACTCTATAACACATGCCTGATTCCGTGAATGTTCTTGATTGCGTAGCTGATCTCCCGCCGCAGATCCTTCTCATCGAACTCCATCTGCAGAAACGAGAATACCAGTTACCGGAGAAGGATCTTCAGGGATAAAGTGCTTGCCATGAACATTAATTACAGGATAGGTGAGGACTCATGTAGAGGAGAAGAGATAGAGTGACAAGAAAAGAACATGGAGAAGAGGGGGATAAGACGGAGATCTGATCCAAGAGGAAAGACATAAAGGCAAAAAAAATTAGGAGGAGACACGGGGAAAGAGGCAACTGTGTACCTGTTAGAGTTATCTCAAGTAACTATTGCTCGCGCCCCCGCCATGCACAGTTTTTTTGTCAACAATTTTACAGCAAATATTACATTGATAATATCAATGATGTTATCAAAGATGTCATGAGTGACGTAATTTGTAGGGTAATAAGCAGTCCATGGCAAAGGCGCAAGTTATAGTTACCTTAGGTCATGAGTTATAGTTACTTGAGATAACTAGCTATAACTGGTGAATTTCTCTGGTTTTGTAGATGCGGCCCCCTCAAAATTTTTAAATTTAGCTCCAGGGAGGTGGTGGACCCCAGGACTGGAGGGGAAATGCATCAATTTCCTATTCTGCCCCGGGTGGGGGTCTTGCCTTTTGGGGGAGGATGGGGTGGCTCTGTGGCAACCCCCGCTTTTGTTTACATATTGTTTACATATTCTGCCCTGGTGAGGTGGCTGTACCCGTGATGTGGAGGGGGGCTAATTGCTTGGGGAGGGCTTGGGGGGGGGCGGGGTAATTGCTGGGTCCCCTGCATTCATTTACATATTCTGCCCCAGGGAGGTGGTGGTCTCCGGGGCTAGTATAAGCCCAGAAAGGAGGCCCGTGCGCACCCCTCCTCAATTTTTTTAGTATGTATGCCTCCCGGATCTGGTCCACACTGGCTCTTAAAAAAAAAAAAAAAGTGCGTGGGATGAGGGGCGGGGATGAGGGGGGTTGGAAGGGGGAGTTCAGGGTATTCCGACCTTGGCCCCTTTTCCTTGTATTTTATTGGAGGGACTTGGCTGAAGCAGAGTTCCCAGATGGCACTCTAACTGTGCATTTCCATTGACGAGCTCAAAGTTGACCAGGAGGATCCACAGCCGTAGATATACAAATTTGTTTTCCCTTTAATATCGGCAAAACTACTAGACAGATTTACACCAAATAAGTGAAAGCCTAATCCTCTTATCAAAAGCTAGCCTTCTGGCAAATTTAATGTAATTCCATCCAGCGGTTCAGGCCATAGTTGTGTTCAAAGGTCCTATGGGGATTAACATTGGAAATGCATATCCACCCTGCTTCCCCCCCTCCAAAAAACCCCTCTTTTTGACCAGGCCCTGCTTGATTAATCACCCAGAAACTTGCCATGCGCATTTAGAATCACCGGGGTGCTTTTTTTTTTTTTTTTTAAGATTCGTCAAACAGTGTCAAAGATATAGGCAAGTAAAAAAAAAAATGCTTATACATTCTAGCTAGAGCACCAAAGCACTAAAACGGGCATATACAATGGTGGCGTACATGGCGGTCACTAAACTGAAGTGTTGTAAAGTTCGTTGAAACCCTGATTCTGGGGGTATTTCTGATTTGTAGGAGCGGCACAGCATTTCTCACTTTGAAGGGTGCTGTACCAGATCCTTGGGCCATCGGGAGAGAAGTACTGTCTTCTGGTTTTCTCTTTTCTACAACTTTGCCTTTTGTTTCCATTCCCGCAATGTTTTATCCACTGGTGTAGCTGTTTGGCTGAGGTGGTTTACTTCTAGGAATGCAGTGATGCCATCGCTTGCAGTTAAGTAGGTAATACTGTTGATCTTACAGAGGTAGGCCTGTAGGGGAAGTCAGTGTTGAGTTGGAGTCATACATATGGGCAAAAATTTCGGGTCTTTGATGAGACCTGCTGGAAAGTGTAGGAAGACTTTCAGTGCAACAGTGTGATGTTGGGTGGTTAGGGCTAGTGGAGGGCATTGTCTCCTTTCAGGAGGAAGAAGAACAGAGCCTGGATTGTTATTCTGAAGTTGGCTTCAGAGACGAAGGTTCTCAACTTCTTTGGGAGCAAGAGCCAGAACCATGCTGATTTTGTTTTCCTGCTGATGCTTACTTTGAAGAAGAGGACTGTGTCCAGGATGAACGAACTTGATTTTGACTGCGGTGTCTGCTTGAGTAGTAGCTGTCCACCTTCACTTTTGGACAGCCAGAGGGAAGATGAGAAGAAGGAAGGGAGAGAGAGAGCTGACAGGAGGTGCACAGGATCAGAGGTAGAGGTGAGAGTGTAGGGATTACTAATCAAGGTAGCATGACAAAGCCAACAAACCTTAACCAGTTCAAATGGGAAACGCTCGTGGAAGATGCGATTGATCCGGGCACCACCAGACAATTCATATGTATCAATCTGATCTCCGGAGCCCTCTATTCGTTTCTCAAAGTCCACAGCAAATTGCTGGACCATCCTAAAGAGAATAACAAAGAATACAGTCACAGGCAGCACATAAACACTGTGAAAGAGAAGGCAGACAGTGTGTCATGAGAGAGGAAAGGGAGTCTGTGTGCCATCAGAAAAGAAAATGTAATTAATGAGTCATGAGGGAGAGAAAGAGTTTCTTTGGAGACAGGAAAGAGTATGTGTGTTACAAGAGAGTGAGAGAGGGTTTGTTTGAAAACAGAGGACGGACACACGAATGTCAGGAGAGTGTGCATAAACTCTCATAGGTGTCAAGAAAGAGGGGAGGGGATGTGAATCCTGAGCAATAGCACTTGATATGAACCAGAAGAAAGCATGCAGGGTGTAGTAAGAGAGGGAAGGAGTGTGTATGAAGAAATAGGATGTGGATTGACAGTAAGATAGGAGGACAGACTAAGTCATCATTAGAGATAGGGCAACCAGAGTGTTGTAAGAAAGTATTGAGTAAAGAAAGGAGTGTTTTTAGAACAGAGGGAAAAAAACAATTTACTTACCTGTAACTGTAGATCTCCTGTATTGGAATCTTTCATAGAGTCACATGCTTGAATCATTCCCTGTCATCCACATGGTAGTCCCCAATACCATATAATAACAATGCAAAGTGAAATATAGAACATGAGGGCCTTAGGCCCTTCAATTGTGTAACCTATCATAGTCTATTTAAAAAAAGAGACCAAACTTCTATGTAAGCCAATCAGGCTGCCTTTCCATCTACAGCACTCCTGAGAGAAGCTCCAGTCCCTAAGATTTTCCACAGCACAAGTGCAGGTGAACCATAAATAGGAGAGAAAGGTGAGCTTCTCAGAGGCGGAGGGTGGGCTGCATGTGAATCTACAAAACTTTCCAATACTGGAGAACTACAGGTAAGTAACCTTTCTTCTTACTCCAGCACTGGAACTTGCTTGAATCAGAGTAGAAAGCAGCAGTAATGGCACAGAGCACTATGAGAAGTTAAGAATACAGTTCTATCAAGGTTTCACATTAGGAAAAAAATGATATCCAAACATAGTATCAATGACGACATAACTCTGTACACAACTCATAAGATGTAGTTAAACATAAAGAAAAAACACACATTTTATGTAATGTGCAGAACTAGAAAGAGGATGGTGGTAAGAAAGAGGTAGCTCACCTTTATCGGAAAAGATGCCTTAGAACAGCTTGGCCTATGGCAACATCCCCTTCAGTGGTTGAGTCCAGACACTAGTGTTGTGTAAAGGTGTGTCTGCTCTTCCAGGTAGCTGCTCTGCAAATGTCCTGGAGTGGCACACCAGCAAACAGTGGCGTTAAGGTTGATATAGATCGTGTGGAATGAGCATGCACCAAAGTCTGTAATGGCTTTTCTGCTGCCTGGTGACAAAAGTGAATTGCAAGAGCTATCCATCTAGTTATGCTCTGCTGGGAAAAAGGTTGCCCTTTCCGGGGTGCGCTCTAAGACACAAATAGCTGATTATATTTACGAAAAGTCTTGGCCTTGTCTATGTGGAATTTGATGCCTCTTGATGTCTACAAAATGAGGAACCCTTTCGGACAGTGTTAAAGTGTCTTTAAGATCAAAGGCTCATTGAGGTGAAAGATTGAAGGGACTTTAGGATTAAACTTTGGGTTTGTGTGAAGGATTACCCTGTCTTCTCTAAAATGTAGGAAGGGTTCCTGAAAGCTTGGGTCTCACCGACACGTCTGGTAGAAGTCAGGAACACAAGGAGAGCAACTTTCCAAGATAAGTACTTTAAATCTGCTCTGTGAATAGGCTCAAATGGGTGTTTTATGAGCTGTGATAGCACCGTGTTCAGATGCCAAGATGAAGTGACTGGAGGGAAAACCCTAAATAAGCCTTGGAGGAACAGTTTGATTAGTATGGAGGGCCACAGCAAGGGAAACCTAGGTGACCGTCTGAAACGAGATTTGGCCACCAGGTGACCTCTGATGGATGCATGAGCTACTCCTGAGCATGCTAATTGTAATAGGTGTGGTAATATCGATTTCAGTGATGAGGATAGGGGACTTATCCGCTCAAGTTGACACCAGAAACAAAATCTTTTCCTCTTGTGAGAATACGTTTTGTTCGTACTGTCCGCTCTGGCCCTGGAAAGTATCTCTCTACATTCAGAAGAGATGTTTAGATGGGCGAATTCATTGCGTTCAGGAGCCAGACCGATACATGAAGAGACTTGGGATCTGGGTGAAGGACTTGACCCTTGCTCCCTGTCAGGAGATAAGGTGATACTTTCAATTGGATGTGGGATTTCTGACAGTAGGAGATTTTCTGTTAACCAGTGTTGGCAAGGCCATTGTGGGGCTATCAGTATTATTCTGCAAGGTTCGATCTTCATAAGAACCTTTGGAATCAGGGTAATAGGCGGAAAAGCGTAGGCAAAGATTCCGAACCATGCCATCAAAAATGCATTCCCCCACAACCCCGGATGGTGATGCCAGCTTGCAAAGAATATGCATTTTGTGTCCTTAAGGTTTACAAAGAGATCGAGATTGGGTTTGCCCCACTATGAGAATATTTGGTTTACTGTCTCCTGATTCAATTCCCATTCATGGCAAGAGGACCTTAGTCTGCTGAGTGTTTAAGATATCTTGTTGTATTTCCCTGGGACATGCTCTGCTCTTAGATGCACTCCATTTCAGATGGACCTATTCCAGATGTCTTGCGACTCTCGGGAGAAGGGAAGGGGAAGTGATCTCATACCCCCTTGTTTGTTTATGTAGTGCATCGCTGTTGGATTGTCCACTCGTAGGAGAACCGCAGAGTTCATTATCTTGCAAAGGAAAGCCTAAAAAGCCAGATGTGCTGCCTTGAGCAGATTTATGTGACAGCTCTGATCAGGTTTCTGCCATTTGCCACTGACCTGATGGCCCTGAAGATATGCTCCCCATCCCACCAAGGAAGCGTTGGTGGTAATGACCAACGGAGAGAGTTCAGCGAGAAAAGAAAGGCTGATTGAAAGGTGTGTCTTTAGCATCGAACAAGATAAGAGCTTCGATCATGGCTGGAGTAACTTTGATGATATCGAACAAACCTGTCACTTGTACCCACTAGAGGTCTAATTCTTCCTGGAGGGGGTCACATCTTTAGACGGCAGAACGGAAAAAGAGGAATGCATGAAGACATCATCCCCAAAAGTGACGTATTGAAAGAGACTCTTCTCTGAACAGACTTTGCCAATGATATGAGCTTTATTCGTCTTTCTGATGTGGGGTAGACCTTGCTGTTGTCAGGTTCTAGAGTGGCTTCCAAAAAGTATTTAATTATCGATGGTTGAGGTTTTGTTATGATCTTTTCCAATTCAGAGTAAGACCTAGCTTGCAGAATAGGGTTAAGCAGCCATTTGCTGACTTCTATGTCGCTCGATCGGAATGTGCCTTGACGAGCCAACCATCTAAGTATGAGAACACCTGGTGTTTCTGTTTCCTCAAAAATGCCGGTACAGGAGCCAGACACTTCGTAAATATCCTGGGGGCTGACTTCAGATCAAAAGGAAACACTCTGAACTGGTTGTGGTTTCTGGCTGTTGTGAATCATAGGAACTTTCTCTGGGAAGGATGAATGGGGATGTGAAAATAGGCATCTAGCAAATCTAGAATTGACATATAATCTCCTTGGTTTCGTTGTAGGAGACTATTCTGCAATGTGACCATGCAGAATGATTGTTTTCAGAGATATTTATTGCGATCTGAGGATGAGAATAGACTCTGCTAGTCCTTCCATTTTTTGCGAATGAGGAAGAAACGAGAATAGAAACCCTTTCCTTGTTGTGAAAAAGGGACTCTCTCTTTAGCTCCCTTTCGGAGCATGGTCTTGAGCTCCAACTTGAGCAATTGTAGATGTATGGGAATGGAGGTGTGTGGTGGATTTGATGGTGGAATCTGAATAAACTCTAGAGTGTGGCTGAATCGAACAAGGTCTAGGACCCACTCATCTGATGTTATGTCTTTCCAATGTTGGGTAAACTAGGATATTCTTCTTCCAAGCCAGAGTGGTGGGGATACAGGAGTAGCCAGAGCCTGAAACAGGTAATTGGCGGCGACCAGCTTCTTTTCCCCGATATGCTGTTCTTCCTCTGGGTGTAGGCCTGTTGTAGGCCGCTTGGGGTGGTTGTCTCTGGGCGTAATGCAGACGAAACTGGTGGTAGGCAGATGTGTAGGAGGGATATCGGTATTGCTAATAGCTTCCCCTGTATGATGGCATCCTTTTTCCTCTATCCCTATGAAATTACAACTTTTTTAACTGGATGATTCCTAGAGATCTGGCTGTGTCCGTTTTAATTTTTTTGATGGCCTCATCAACATGTTTGCCAAAAGGGCCTCTCCGTCAAAGGGAAGATCCAAAATATTATTTTGCACTTTGGGTCTGAAAGAGATACCCTTAAGCCAACCTGGTCTTCTGAGAACCTGCGATTTCCATGGCACAGTCTATGATCTCAGCCAATGTGAGCTCTCCTTTTTGTAAGATCTTCTTTGCCTCTATCTTAGCTTCTTCCGGAAATTGATGTATATATGGGGAGATGTGAGCCAATAGCTGCTGATCATATCTTCAAAAAACAGCCAGGGAATTTGCTGCCCTTTCTGTTGGCCCGACATCGAAGAAAAACGCGTACCAATATTGTCCAAGCATCGTCCCTCCTTGTGCGGTGGTGCAGAGATCTGAGTGGACGGGTTTTTAGATCGTCTTTGGGCTGCCTGCATAATTACTGAAACAGGCTTTGGATGGCCAGTTAGACAAGCCAGGGCACCTTCCGGGGGGCAGAAGTTTTTGTCAAGGCGCGGAAGAAGAAAATTAGTTACTTACCTGTAACTTTAGTTCTCCAGTATTGGAATCTTTCCCCGTCCTCGAGATGGGACCACACAGTATATTTAATTAAGTAGTATTAACATAGGTTTAAACCCTTAGGCCTCTCAGTTTAACACTCTATCAGAGTCCTTTTAAGAAAAAGGACCAAACTTCAGGGTCTGCCAATCAAAAGACACCACCCTCTAGAATCCTCCTGAGAGAAGCTCCAGTACCTCAGATTTTCAGAGCACAGGTGCGTATAACATGACAAAAGAAAGAGAAGTGAAGGTGAGCTTCTCCGGGGAGGCGGGCGGGTCGCATGTGAATCTATGAAACATTCCAATACTGTAGAACTAAAGTTACAGGTAAGTAACTAATTTTCTTACTCCAGCATTGGAACTTTCATAAATTCTCATGCTTGAATCAGAGTAGTAAGCAGTATTGATGCACACTGTATTACGCATCTATCTTGTTTAATACATACATTAAAGGCATTTTAAAATACACCTATACGTAGAAAAACATTTCTAAACATTATAGGCTACATTGTAATGAAAATTTAGCAGAAGTTTCAAACGTCTTTGTTATAGGCAATGTGCATACCTGAAATTGGGATGGTGGGATGAGAGAAGTGGCTCACCTTCATTGGAAAAGACTCCTGAGGACTGCTTGTCCCACCGCTACCTCTCCTTGAGATAATGCCTCCAAGCAGTAATGTCTGGTAAAAGTATGGCAGCTCTTCCAAGTTGCTGCTCTACAAATGTCTTGAAGCGGTACACCTGCAAACAGCGCTGCTGAAGAGGAAACTGCCCACGTTGAGTGTGCATGGACAGATGTTTGCAGTGTCTTGCCCGCCGCCTGATGACAAAATTGAATTGCTGAAGAGATCCATCTAGCTATGCTCTATTTAGAGAGCGGTTGACCCCGTCTGGGTGCGCTGAAAGCCACAAATAGTTGGTTGGTTTTGCAAAATGGTTTAGTCCTGTCCAAATAGAATGTAATACATCTTTTAATGTCTAAAGAGTGTAATGCCTTCTCCGCTGGAGTTTTAGGACTTGGAAAGAATGTCCTGAAAACTAAGGGCTCATTCAAATGAAAATCCAAGGGGACCTTTGGAAAGAAACGAGGATTAGTGCACAAGATTATTCTATCTTTTTTAATCTGTAAAAACAGATCCTGTATGGAAAGTGCTTGTATCTCACTGACATGTCTGGTTGATGTCTGAGCAATAAGGAGGGCAACTTTCCAGGAAAGGAATTTCATAGAAGCTCTATGGATTGGCTCAAATGGCTGCTTCATAAGTTGCACGAGAACAATATTTAAATTCCCGGAGGGAGGAGAAGGTCTGAATGGTGGAAACACTCTGAACAGCCCTTTCAGAATTTGTTTAATCAACCTAGATGACCATAACGAAGGTTAAGAGTCTGAGCGTCTGTAAGACGCAATCGCAGCCAGGTGAACCTTTGTGGAGGAATGCGCAAGCCCTGAGTGAGCTAAACATAGCAAATAAGGCAATATCTGTTCCAGTGATGAAGAAAGAGGATCAATTTGTTGCTGATGTCACCACAAACAAAATCTTTTCCACTTACATGAGTAAGTCTTGTTGGTGCTAATTGCTCTGGCTTTGGACAGAATACCTCTGCACTCCTGCGGAATGTTTAGGTGTGCAAACTCACGGTGCTCAGGAGCCATGCTGACAACTGCATTGATTGAGGATTCAGATGTAAGATTTGTTGTTCATTGTTAGCAGATGCAGAGATATTCTTGGTGAGATGCGAGGCTTCACTGACAGGAGAAGAAGCTCTGTGAACCAATGTTGATGAGGCCAGTACGGGGCTATTAATATTAGTGTGCATGGTTCTTTCTTCATCTTCGTTAGGACTCTCGGGATCAAGGGAATTGGCGGAAAAGCATATGCAAAGATTCCTGACCATGATATGGAAAACGCATCCCCCCACGATCCCCTCTCGTGATGCCAGCTTGCGTAGTATCGTCATTTTGCGTTCAACCGTCTGACAAAGAGGTCGAGGGTTGGGTGTTCCCCACTGAGAAAAAATGTGGTTGACCGTGGACTGGTCCAGTTCCCATTCGTGACATTGATTTTTGCCTGCTGTGCGAGTCTGCTATCCTGTTCTTGATGCCTGGAAGGTGAACTGCTGTGAGGAGTATGCCATGCTGTTCAGCCCAGTTCCAAATCTCCTGAGCTTCCCTGGAGAGAGGAAGAGATCTTGTGCCTCCCTGTTTGTTGAGGTAATGCATGGTAGTGGTGCTGTCTGTTCTTACTACCACTTCTGAACCAGCAATCTGTGGGAGAAAAGCCTTTAAAGCTAGACAGACCACTTTGAGCTCTAGCAGATTGATGTGCATTGTTTGCAACTCCGGTGGCCATTTGCCACTTATCTGTTGGTCTTGTGAAACCGCTCCTCAACCCTCCGGAGAGGAATCTGTGGTGATTGTCCACGGGGCTGGGCGATGGAGAAAAGATAGACTGATAAAAAGATGATGTTCCTGAGACCAACACACCAAAGCCATGGTGATTGCTAGATTAATTTTTATCTGATCTTCCAAGCTTCCTCAAACCTGGACTCATTGCAGATTGATCTGCTCTTGCAGGGGGCACATTTTGAGTCCGCAGAGAGGAACTAGAGGTATGCACATGAGGACATCATCCCCAATAAGGACAGGCGTACTGAAATGTATTTGTTTCTTTGTATTGATTTGGCTAGATATAGCAGTTTCTGTTGTCTTTCTACAGTGGGGCAGGCCATGGTGGATTGAGTGTCCAGTTTTGCCCCTATAAAGGTGATCGTGCGTGATGGTTGAGGTTTGGATTTCTCCCAGCTGATAGTCAGGCCTAAGCTGCTGAGTAAGGCAATGCACTTTTTTGTTGACCTGCGTGCTGCCGAATAGGTGACTACTTTTATCAGCCAGCCGTCTAAGTATGGGAATAGTTGATGTTTTCTTCTCCTGAGAAAAGCAGCAATAGGAGCTAGGCACTTCGTGAATATTCTGGGAGCTGATTTTAGACCAAACGGAAGGACTCGAAATTGAAAATGGCTTCCGGCTACCTTGAATCTCAGGTACTGTCTGTGGGCTGGGTGAATGAGGATGTGGAAATACGCATCCTTTAGGTCTAGGGTAACCCGCCTGTAGGAAGTTGGCTCTGTATATACTATTTCAAAGTGAGAGATATTGTGCACAGAGTCCAAGGAGTCCCCTTAGAGGTTGATAGTGGCAAAATTAGATAATTCTAATGATCTATTTTGTGGTAGTGTGGTCGAGCAGTAGATTTATCAGAGGGTAGTGTTAAGCATTTGTCGTACACACACAGGCAATAAATGAGGAACACACACTCAAAGACTTACTCCAGGCCAATAGGTTTTATATAGAAAAATATATTTTCTTAATTTATTTTAGAACCACAAGATTCAAGATTTGAATTAAATACGTAAAATGCAAGGTACTCCACATAGTTAAGTAAGGAACTTTGAAATAGAGCAGTAACATACACAGTACAGCTTAAAATGGCAATAAGCGATTTTAAAAGTGGACACTGTGCAAAAATCAACAGTTCCTGGGGGAGGTAAGTATTGGTTAGTTTCTCAGGTAAGTAAGACACTTACAAGTTCAGTTTCCTAGGCATAGGCAGCCCACCATTGGTACAGGGGCGGCTGGGTGCAGTGTGCTTAGCAGGTGTCGGGTTTTCAATAGAAGTCATGGAGGGACCCGGGGGTCACTCTAGTGGTGCAAGCAGGGCACGAGGGCCTCTTGGGCCAGCCACCGACTGGGCTAGGCAGAGGGTCGCCTGATGGTCACTCCTGCACTGAAGTTCAGTTCCTTTTGGTCCTGGGGGCTGCAGGTGCAGTGCTTGGTCCAGGTGTTGGGTTCTTTGGTCCAGGCAGTCGCGGTCAGGGGGGCCTCTGGATCCTCTCTGCATGCGTCGCTGTGGGTGTGCAGGGGGGTCGTCTCAGGTTACTCACGAGGTCGCAGTCGCCTGGGAGTCCTCTCTGCAGTGTTGGTTCTCTGGAGCTTGAGCCGGGGGGGTCGGGTGCAGAGTGTGAAGTGTCACGCTTCCAGCGGGAAGAGTGAGTTCTTTGGAAGTTGCTAAAAAGTTGCAAAGTTGTTCTCAGGAGTTTCTTGGTCCTTTGGGTTCAGGGCAGTCCTCTGAGGCTTCAGAGGTCGCTGGTCCCTGTCGGATGCATCGCTGTGCAGGTTCTTAAGAGTCTGGAGACAGGCCGGTAGGGATGGGGCCAAATCAGTTGTCGTCTCAGTCGTCTCTGCAGGGCTTTCAGGTCAGCAGTCCTTCTTTGTGTAGGTTTCAGGAACCTGATTTCCTGGGTTCTGAGTCGCCCCTAAATACTAGATTTAGGGGTGTGTTTAGGTCAGGAGGGCAGTAGCCAATGGCTGCTGTCCTGGAGGGTGGCTACACCCTCTTTGTCCCTCCTCCCTTAGGGGAGGGGGGCACATCCCTAATCCTATTGGGGGAGTCCTCCAATCTCAAGATGGAGGATTTCTAAAGGCAGGGGTCATCTCAGCTCAGGACACCTTAGGGGCTGTCCTGACTGGTGGGTGACTCCTCCTTGTTTTTCTCATTATCTCCTCCAACCTTGCCGCCAAAAGCGGGGGCAGTGGCCGGAGGGGCGGCCATCTCCACTAGCAGGGATGCCCTGGGGTGCTGTAACAAAAGGCATGAGCCTTTGAGGCTCACCGCCAGGTGTTACAGTTCCTGCAGGGGGAGGTGAGAAGCACCTCCACCCATTACAGGCTTTGTTCCTGGCCACAGAGTGACAAAGTCACTCTCCCCATGTGGCCAGAAACTGGTCTGGTTGTGGCAGGCTGGCAGAAACTGGTCAGCCCAGCACTAGAGTCGGACTGGTATTCGGGGGCATCTCTAAGATGCCCTCTGGGTGTATTTTACAATAAATTCAACACTGGCATCAGTGTGCATTTATTGTGCTGAGAAGTTTGATACCAAACTTCCCAGATTTTAGTGTAGCTATTATGGAACTGTGGAGTTCGTGTTTGACAAACTCCCAGACCATATACTCTTATGGCTACCCTGCACTTACAATATCTAAGGTTTTGCTTAGACACTGTAGGGGCATAGTGCTCATGCACATATGCCCTCACCTCACCTGTGGTATAGTGCACCCTGCCTTAGGGCTGTAAGGCCTGCTAGAGGGGTGACTTACCTATGCCACAGGAAGTGTGAGGTGGGCATGGCACTCTGAGGGGAGTGCCATGTCGACTTAGTCATTTTCTCCCCACCAGCACACACAAGCTGTGAGGCAGTGTGCATGTGCTGAGTGAGGGGTCCCCAGGGTGGCATAAGACATGCTGCAGCCCTTAGCGACCTTCCCTAGCATCAGGGCCCTTGGTACTAGGGGTACCATTTTCAAGGGTCTTATCTGGGTGCCAGGGTTGTGCCAATTGTGGGAACAAGGGTACAGTTTAGGGAAAGAACACTGGTGCTGCGGCCTAGTTAGCAGGGTCCCAGCACATTTTCAATCATAACTGGCATCAACAAAAGGCAAAAAGTCACAGGGTAACCATGCCAAGGAGGCATTTCCTTACACCACCGAGTTCTGCGCTGACGGTCAACAGAAGACCGCCAGCATGAAGAACCCCCCGTCGGCCACATAATGAATTTCCAGCTGGGCCGGCAGGCGGAAACAGTGTTTCCGCCCGCCGGCCCAGCTGGAAACAGGGCCTGAATATTGACGCCGGCTCCATTTGAAGCCGGCGCCAATGTGGCAGTGCGGCGGGTGCAGCAGCACCCCTTGCGCATTTCACTGCCCTTAATTCGGGAAGTCAAATGCACAATGGGGCAGTTCATGGGGGCCCGAGTAACTCATCCTGCCAGCCTTTCCCTGGCAGTGTAAACTGGCAGGGAAAAGCTGTCGGAATGCGACTCATTATCCGGAGGGCAGCGCTGCCCTGGCGGATCTGAAACGCCGCCAGGCTGCCTGGTGGCGGGAGCCTGGTGGTGGTGGCATTTCCACCGTGGCGGTTCAGCCACGTTCAGGTTATGGCGGTCTGGACCGCCATGCCGTTGGCGGCAATGACCACTACCGCCAGCGTGGCAGTTCAGACCGCCACGTTCTTTATGAGGGCCAAAGTCTCCCTGGTTGAACTACAGAAGGACGTCCTGCAGGGTAATCATGCAGAAATACTGTTTTCTCAAGTAGGTGTTTAATTCTCAGAGATAGAGGATCGGTCTCCAGTCCTTCCACTTTTTGCGAATGAGGAAGAATCTGGAGTAAAAACCTTTTCCTCACTGTGATGGAGGCACCCTTTCTATTGCGCCCTTGAGGAGCATTTCGTAGACCTCGCTCTTGAGTTGTTCTGGATACTTCGGGGAAGTTCTGCAAGGAGGATTGTGAGGAGACATTTGGACAAACTCTAGTGTGTGTCAACACAATCCACTGTAAAACCCACTTGTCCGATGTTATGGTTTGCCATTGCTGGAAAAACGAAGATATTTTCCTGCCTAGAATTGGGAGGGGGATGGTTGGGGGTAGCCGGAGCCTTGATGACATCATGCTCTACTAGCCGACTCTTTAGTTAGACGAGCTGACTGTCCCCTGGAGGCAGACCTGCTGTACACCGCTTGTGGTGGCTCTCTTTGGGTGTAATGTTGACGAAATTGCTAAGAGGAGGAAGGAAACGACAGTTATCTGAATTGCTGGTAGCCTCCCCTATATGAAGGCATTCCACGTCCTGTCATGGCTTGAAAGGAAGGCTTCTGAACCTGGAGTGTACCCAAAGACCTTGCTGTGTCCATGTCAGATTTAATCGACTACAATGTCTCGTCAATATGCTTGCCAAACAGTGCTTGACCATCAAAAGTAAGATCTAGTATCTTATTCTGCACTTCCAGATGCAATGATGTGGCCTTTAGCCAACCTTGCCTTCATAGGACAGCCAAACCTGAAAGCTGACGAAACGCAGTAGTGGCTACGTCCACTGCACAATCTATTATCTCCGTCGATGTGCGTTCTCCCTCATGCAATGTCTTTTTAGCTTCCGATTCAATGTCCTCCAGCAACTGATCAAGGTATGGTGCGAGGTCAGCCCATAATTGTCTATCATATCTGGATAACACTTCTAGGGAGCTAGCCACTCTTATAGAGAGACTAGACATTGATGAAAATCTCTTACCGCTGTTGTCTAATCGTCTGCACTCTTTGTCGCTAGGTGCAGAAATTTGAGCAGAGGGATTTTTGGATCTTCTCTCGGCTGCTTGTGTTACCACCGAATCTGGATGGGGGTTACCAGTCAAACATGCTGGGGCATCTTCTGGTGCTTTGCACTTCTTATCCAAGCGAGGAAGTACTGCTGTGACTGTAGCAGGGTTCTGCATAACCTCCAAACCTTCCTCCCATAAGTAACTGACCAGTTGTATGGAGCCTACTGACTTCTGAAATGGTTCTTTAAAATCATTCAGAAATCAGTTTGCTTGGATGGCACTGGAAGTGGAAAACGTTTAGCTGCTCTTTCAAAAAAATTATGGAATCCTCTGATGTCACCTGGAGGGGAATCTACTTTTGGATGAGAAGGAGGAGCTGGAATAATATACTCATCCCACTCAGACTGGTTGTCGAGGAGCTCACCTTCCTCTTGTTCTCCCTCCGATATGTCAGTGTCATGTGGTATTGGCATATCTGGTGTGGCCACATTCGCCAGTGGTAGAGTGGTTGGCTTCTGACGTGGGGTGGCTACTCTTGAAACAGGCGATGAAGGAGGTTGCGGTTGCACCTGTTCTGAAGGAGGAAAGCGCCTACTGTAGTCAGCTAGTATCGCTCTGAGGTCAGATAATGAGCTTGGCATATACACATCCTCCTGATATGGCTGATCACTTGCGTAGTACTGTGGATCATAAGTTTCACCATACTCATCATTGTCATCCTGATACTTTACGTTCAACTGTGAGGGGCTGTGTGATGTCCCAAATGGACCCTCATCACCCGAGTCGTCATCACCCTCCAAAAGATGTACTGAAGTTAGAGGGGGTATCTTACTAGGAAAAGTATGCTCCGGAGTAATTCTTATTGTTTCCTGACTTCTGCGGATTATTTCCCTTGTCGACTGAGTCGTACATGCCTTAGTCGACGGTGTAGTCTGAGCAGTCGTCGATGTTGTCCGCATGGAAATCCTAACAGTCGATAGCTACGAGGTGGGCGCTACCGTCGACGGGGTCGTCAACTATGAAGACGGCAATGAGGAGACCATGGTCACTGTCATAGACGATGACGACATGTAGGTAGTCGTCAACGTAGTCCTTCGACAGTGGAAGACTCATCGTGGAGGAAACAGGGCTGTCTAAATCAGAGACTGGGTTGACTCTAGATTTTAGTTTCTGCAGCCATATTAATAATCTGCCCTCTCTATCCTTCAGGGTCTTAGAAGAGAAGGTGCGACATACCTTGCAGTCCTTAGCTGAGTGGTCTGGGCAAAGGCAGTATATGCATTCCTGATAAGGGTCTTCAGAGTATAATCGCTTTTTCCCACAGGTCTTGCAGGATCTGAACAAACGTTTCTTTTGTTTGTCAGACATGTTGTAGGCTGTATCCTCCATCAGTCAGAACATGTTTTGAAGAGTATAACCTTGAAGTTATGCCAAAAGATGTGAAGAATAGAACAGAGCTCTGAGGTGATTTCCTAGCACGACGTGCAGTAGAAAATCTGAGGTGCTGGAGCTTCTTTCAGGAAGGTTCTAGAGGGTGGTGTCGCCTGATTGGTGGACCCTGAAGTTTGGTCTTTTTTCTTAAAATGACCCTGATAGTGTGTTAAACTGAGAGGCCTAAGGGTTTTTAGGTTTAAACCTATGTTAATACTACTCAAATATACCGGGGGCTCCCATCTTGACGACGGGGAATGATTCAAGCATGTGAATCTATGAAAGTTCCAATACTGGAGTAACCACTATTACTGTAGCTGGATTTTTTATTACTTTTATACTCGCTTCCCAGATATAGCTAGCAATGGGCATGGACCTTACACCTTTCTGGAATGGTTCTTTAAAGTCATATAAAAAACAACCCATCTGTTGAGAGGTACAAATCGTTTAGCTGCCCTTTCCAGCAAATTGTGAAAACTCCCAATATCTTCCAGTGGTGAGTATAATGGGGTGGGTGATAAGAGATGATGGCATAGGGAGGAGGTAGTCAGACACCGAATGGGAGTCACATACCTCCCCCACCCCTCTCTCTCTTCCTCAGAGGTATCTGGATCATGGAGAAGGGCTGTTTGTGGTGTACGCCTTACTGAAGTAGGCAATGCCATAGGTCTTTGTGCTGAGTGGATGGTTGAGCAGCAGGCGGTATAGTAACCATGGAAGTTTGTTCTGCAGGAGCTGTAGTAGATGGAAACCGCTTCCTATAATCTGAGAGCATCAGATGTAAATCAGAAATCAAAGAGGCAGGTAGACAAACCATCTTTTTCTGGAAATGGCTGCTGATATTGTTCATGTGAAGGATAATACTCCTGATGTTCATATTCTTCCTCATAGCCTTCCTCTTGGCAGTTGACATGTAGCTCGGAGGGACTACGGGCGACCCCAAAGGGGCCCTCCTCATCTGAGTTTTCTTACTCCAAGAGATGAACTGGTATCTGGGGTGTCACCTTGCTAAGAGACGTGTGTCCTGCTGTCACAAACTTGCTTTTGTGCTGTCCTAGAACTTTCTGTTGTAGACTGTGTTGCCGACGGAGGTGTTGATGAGGTCATGAACGAGTCTGGTACTTTCATCTTGCCTGCCGTTGAATGAGTCGTTGACGCCAGTGTCATCGTCGTCAGTAAGGTGATCAGTCGACGATGCAGTCATGGAGATCTTCGGCATCAATGGTCTGGTCATAGACACAGTCGACGAAGATGTCTTAGACGAGAAGGAATAGATGGTGGACAACGTTGCCACTTAGACACTGTCGTCGTCACTGATGCTGTCATATATGTTTTCTTCGTCAACATCATCGACAATGATAACCTCGTTGATGGTGGGATACTCGTTGACAACCTTTCTGTTGGCGGAGCTGAGGAAGGTTTTTTGAAGGGATGTCTAACCTTGGGAGGGGGTGTAGGTGGCTCAGAGGATGACTTCCTGGTCTTTTCTGAGGAGGAAGTAGTTTCTTTTTTTCTCATTTCTTGAAGAGTTCTCTTTTTAAGGACATTTTGAAGGACTGCAGCATTTGTAAGGCCCATGAGCAATCTTTTTTGTGGCTTTCCTTGGCTGCTCAGAGGAGGATCTGGAATGGGGTGATCTTTCCCTCTTATAAGACTTTCTAAAGGTGACAGAGGAGTCCTTGCTATCAGAGTCTGAAACTGGCTCTTTTCTGGTCTTAAGCTTTTGTAGCCAAATTAGCAGTCTTCCTTCCCTGTCCCTCAAGGTTTTAGTTGAAAAGGTATGACATACTGTAGGAAATGGGCCCCTTGATGCAGCACCCCCCCCTGACCCCCCCCCACACACACACACCTTTTGCCTGATATTTGATGCTAACTTGACTGAGGGTTTGCTGGGATCTGTGTTCCTTCCCTAAACTATACCACTGCTTCCACAATTGGCACACCTCTGGCACACAGAAACGTCTGCTGTAAATGGTACCAGTGGTACCAAGTGCCCTGTGGCCAGGGAGGGTCCTTAAGGGCTGCAGCATTTACTATGCCACCCTAAGGGACCCCTGACCAAACACATGCACATTGCCATTGCAGCTTGTGTTTGCTGGCGGGGAGAAAAAGGTAAAGTCGACATGGCAGCCCTCTCTGGGTGCCATGCTCACAAACCAATGCCTTTGGCATAGGTAAGTTACCCCTCTAGCAGAGCTTACAGCCCTAAGGCATGGTGCACTATACCACAGGTGAGGGGGTAGCTGCATGAGCAATATGCCCCTACAGGTTCTAAGTCCATTCTTAGATATTGTAAGTCCAGTGTGGCTTTACTGAGTACATGAGCTGGGAGTTTCTCATTAAGAACTCCACAGCTACATGATGGCTTCATTGAAGACTGCAAAGTTTAATATCATACTTCTCAGCAGAATAAACCTACACTGATGCCAGTATTGGATTTATTGAAAAATGCACACAGAGGACATCTTAGAGATGGCCCCTGTATTTAACCGAACCGTCTAGTGTAAGGCTGACCGGTCTGTGCCAGCCTGCCATTAACAGACCAGTTTCTGACCCCAAGGAGTGAGAGACTTTGTGCTCTCTGGGGTCAGGAACAAAACCTGCTCTGGGTGGAGGTGCCTAACACCTCTCCCTGAAGTAACTGCAACACTTGGTGGTGAGCCTTAAAGGCTCTTGTCATGTGTTACACTGCCCTAGGGCACTCCAGCTGGTGACAGATGCCCAGCCCCAGACCAAGCCCCACTTCTGGTGGTAGGTCTGATGAAAAAGTTAATAAACACCAGGAGGTGTGCCCACCACAGCTAGGACCACCCCCAGGCTGGCCACAACTGAGGTGAACCCCTCCTGGAAGGATCCTACATCTTGCTTTCAAGGATCTTAGCCACTAGGGTTAGGAATGTGCCCCCCTCTCCAAAGGGAGTGGGCACAGGAAGGGTGTAGCCACCCTCATGGGCAGTAGCCATTGGTTACTGCCCTCTGACACAGTCCCTAAATCTAGTTTTAAGGGGCACCCCCTGAACCTTGCTCTTCAGATTCCTGGCGACCTAAAAAGAAGGACTGAAGAGTCGCACCAGCAGAGAAGACTCCAGATCACAACTGACTTGGCCCCAGCACTACCGGCCTGTCTGCAGCTTCAAGACTCCTGCTACAAGACGACGACTAGTCCTGCAGGACCAGCGACCTCTACAACCCCCAAGGGATCTGCCTGACTACTCAAGGACCAAGATCTCAGAGGACAGCAGCCCTGTCCACAAAGAAACCTCCAAGAAAGACTCCAGAACCACCCCGGATCCGAGAGTCCTGCCACCAGACGCACATGGCCCAAGTCCAGGTGGCCCATCGGCCCAGAGAAGGTCCCCAGGCGATTCAGACTTCGAGTCCGCATTGAGTTGACCCCGCCTGACCAACACGATGACACCTGCAGCCTAAATCCAGAGGACCCCCCTGACCCTGACTGGCTCTGGTGAAGATTTCCTGATGCCTAATGGTAACCCTGCAAATGCAGCACTCTGGCCCTGGGGAACCCAACCGACAGTCCAGCAATGTCCTGTGGGCTCTCTACTTACCTGTCCAGCAGTTGGTTTTCTTCAGTCGACTCAATGGACAACCCCCTGCAGCATCTTTGTGACTCCAGTGTTCCCTCACTGAAAAGCACTGGGTGCCAGACGCTGTGTTAGCACACTGCACCCGGCTGCCCCTGTGCCTCTGAGGGTGTGTTTTGGTGCTGATCCTGTGGGACAAACCCACCCCCTTGGTGCTGATCAGGTCCGTGGCCTGAAGTCACGGGTACTTACTTGCAAGCTGTTTCTTTATGAGCGCCCCCTGTCTCCATAGGATACCATTGGGCGTCCAACACAAACTTTGACCTCTGCACCCAGCCAGCCAGTGTTGCTGGTGGTTTGCCCTGTGGACACCTTAACCCCCGAAGCCTGGGATCGTAAGTTGAGTACTTACCTGCAAATTGTGTTGTTACTTTTCCGCCCCTGGGATTGCATTTCTTTCAATGAGAAATTGTACTTGGTCCACTTATGAAACTGAAAAGCATTCCTTACCTGTAAACTGTTTTACTTATGAATTCTAATCAAAGGGCATCTGATACTTGAAAGTGATACATTTGTGTAACTGTACTACCCTCTGATAAGCCTAACTGCTCGACCATATCACCAAAAAAGAGAGCATTAGTATTATCCACGTTAGCCTCTGTAAAACCTCTGGGGGTCCACTGGACTCTGCACACTAAACCTTATTTTGATATAGTATATATACTGCCAGCTTCCTACACTATCTTACAGTCTTTGGCAGAATGATCCAGGTATAGGCAATAAATGTAGTTTTTGTGAGGGTCTTCTGAGTGAAGACTCTTTTTTCAGCATGTACTGCAAGCCCTCAAGAGACTTTGTTTTTCCTTCTTTGGCCTGATGAAACATAGACCATGTCAGATTTTTTAAAGAAAAAACGACTGTGGGACCAAGGTAAATACTTCTGTAGCACAAATATATAGGAAATCTTTCTTGAAAGTATCCAAGAAGGGAATAACTGAGCAGAGCTCAGTGGTTATTCCCTAGCACGACACATGGTAGAAAATCTGAGTGACCAGAGCTTCTCTCAGGAGTGTTCTAGAAGGCAAGGCAGCCTGATTGGCTGGCATATGAGTTTATTTTTTTTAAATAGACTGTGATTGGTAGCAGAATTGAAGGGTCTAAGGCCTTCATGTTCTATATTTAACTTTACATTGGTATTATATGGTACCGGGGACTCCCATCTTGGCGACGGGGAATGATTCAAGCATGTGAATCTATTAAAGTTCCAATACTGGAGTAATGGGTTAGGTAACACATTGGGGAAATGGAAGTGCGCACCAAATACAAGAAGCATGCATGAGACATGAAAATATGGGGAATACAAAAGAATGCATGGAGTTTTTACCCAGGAGACAGACAAAGAGAGATAGAGTGGAAGAGAGAGAAAGAGAGCATGTGCGTATGCACGCACAAACATTGTATTGGAAGAAAAGACAAACCGTGCAACAGTAATTGCTGAAAGGTCATACAGGACAGAGAATATCAGCCTTCAAAGAGGGCACAAGGTATCTTCTAGTCAGACAAGCATGAGAGTGTACCAGGAAGTAGACGAGTCCCATGTCAGGTGAAAAATAACATGGTAACATTATACCCTAACAAAAGCTACTGGGAATTAAAATGTTCCAACCAGTTGCCCAGTCCTTCAAAGGGAAAGGAGTGTTTTTCTTCTTCAGGGAGTGATTTTACTTCCAACAAATCATGCACATCATCAGGGGTGGCCCCTTTGCTATGGCGGAGGAGCATCGCTCCACTGCTGAAACCAACAAAATAAAGGTGTAACAAAAGTATTTTATCATCCCTTTATTTTCCGCTTTCGCAGGGCAGGGCCAGCCTCCTCCAGGTAAACAAGTGGAGGAGGAGGAGTGGTGCGCTTCTGCGTGCGCATGTCAGTTTCATCAGCCGTCTGAGGCTGACCAAACTGACATGCACACTTAAAAATTCTCCACCCAGCTGTATTTTACAGCTGGGTGGAGACCAAGCGCAGTGCCCCACTCCCTCCCTAAGTGGCATTTCTGCTTGCTCAGGCCAATCGCTGCACTTCTTTCATGCTGTGGTGTATAACAGAATGAAAGAAGCATGAGATTGGTTGGGGGAGGAAGAAGACCAGAAGTGGCAGGAGCAGCGGATCACGGAGGGGCAGGTACATTTATCATTATTTTTACTTCCCTCCCCCGCCCCCTTCGTGGCAGTAGCCACAACTGCAAATCATATGGGGCCTGATTCGCAAAGGACCTCCAAACTCATAGCAGAGGATCCACAGTCGTGCCAGGACCTCTCTACTGCAGCTACCCATTGCAGAGGTTCCGCCACGACTGTGGGGCCTCCACCACGAGTGCAGAGGCCCTTTGTGAATCAGGCCCATGGTGTTTGAACAGTGTCTTACAACACAGTAGAATGTGAAAGAGTTGTTAGAGAAAAGGGTGATTTTGCCACATAATTTCTAAGTACACATAATCCCCAAAAACTACAGCTCACCGAAGAAAATGCTATATCAAAGACTGACTATCCTCTCTAGATGTCTTGGGGAACACTAGGGACAAACTATGTTATTGCAAAACCATAACGATGTTTTCAGCTAACTAAAGTGGAAGGCATCAAGTTGCCTTTGTCTTAACAAGGATACCACTACCATGAGAGAAGAAACATGGACTCCTTTTTCAGGACGACATCTATTTAGGATGGGTGGATCAGAGCATGTGTCTACATTTATGACACAGAATGCAGGTAAGCTCAAGAAGGTGAGTGTCGGAGGAGACAAGAATGAGCTTTCAATAAACATGAAGCCTCTACATTTATGATGCAGAACGGAGGCAAGCTAAAGATGGCGAATGTCGTCGGAGGCAAGACTGAGCTTCAATAAACATGAAGCCTCTACATTTTTTCTCCAAATATTCTGCAACTCACCTCCATGACATTAGAGCTATATTATGAGTGTATATGTTGCAGATCTCCTTATGTATCAGTTTTACAGTAACTTATGTGTTCTGCTTTCGGTATGTAATAAGCCCCCTTTTTTCAATCTTCCTCATTTTGATAGTTGCTTAAACTAAAAAAACAACAACAACAAAAAGTGTTTTAGGTGCTTTTTCTTTGGCGTGTGAGCACTCAGTAAGTAAGACACTAGAGAGACGAAGACCATGGTTGGGGCCAAGTCATACTGGAGTCATAGCAGATGATTTTGGCCTTTCCTCTAAACTTGGCCCTTAGCCCTAAAGCGCCAGCCACTGGCACATATCTATGAATCCTAACTCTTATTCTGGACGAATTCAGGAAGAAAGGGTACTTCAACCAAAGTCAGTTTCAATCGCTAGTGCCTAGGAACCACTGGAGAACGTGCACGCTACAAATAGCAATAGCATAACATATACTGTACTTCTGAACTTGCTTGCACCTACAGTGCTCCAACATGAGTATCTTTCAAAGAATCATATGCTTAAATCTTTTCCTGTTGTCAGGTTTCGGTCTGGTAACAAGGAATGATTCAACATCTGAATCTATGAAAATACCTTATTGGAGCAATAGAACGTTTTTGAGTATATTGCATTGTTTAATCATGGACATTCCGATTTTAGTCGAGTTGAGTATATATCCACAACAATACCGGACATGTGAACCGTTTCTGGGTTCATGTTCTGCACAGCTCAGACCCAAGTATCAAACAGGGCTTTTCCAAACAAGTCTGGATCACTGGCCATGGAAGACTAGTTCGGGGACCCAGGAGCGCAAATGAGGACTGTTGAGGACACAAACTATTTATAGTACAGGCAGCGAGGTTACTCTTCTGCGATGCTGAGTACAGCTTGTCGCCTCTGTGTAAGTTAGTGCTGTAAAGTACAGAGCGAAACATGGACCCAGAGTGCTTGTCATACACTGCCGCACAAAAGGGAAGGGAGACCTGCTTAGTGTCAGCAAAGAAGGCCTTGAGAGTTATGTGCTATTAAAGAGCGCAGGCAGAAGTATGCGTCAAGAGAGTTGTTCTCCAAGAAAGAGGGCAGGAAGATGAAATGTGCACCAGGAGACTTAGCACTGACAGCCTTCATGTGCCAGGAGAGAAATCAGAAAGATGTTATGAAGAGGTGTCACAGGCCAGAGAGATGTATCACGCACAGAGACATAGCACAGAGGTGACAAGGTGAAGTAATGAGGGACAAGAGAAAGGACATTGAGAGGTATCGTTGACCTAAAGAGGTCAGCCAGGTGTGTTATGTACCAGGAAAGACAGCAGGGAGTGATGCTGGGGCCAGGAGAGAAAGCACGGGAAGTTTAACAATGTCCTTACTGGAGCAGCGCTTTGGTCTTGCGTGCAGGGTCATCTGGGCGGAAGTTTTTGTACTCCTCCACCTCCTTCTCAATGGACAGCAGCTGGCTCTGCAATTTGTTGCGCAGCCCGGGCAAGGTGTCCCGAATGTGATTGGTCAGTTGCTGCAGAAGGAATAGATGAATAAATAAGAGGTTTGTGGCCAATTCAAGAGAGAGAGAGTGAGAGAGAGAGAGTGAGAGAGAGAGAGAGAGAGAGAGAGAGAGAGAGAGTGAGAGAGAGTGAGAGAGAGTGAGAGAGAGTGAGAGAGAGAGAGAGAGAGTGAGAGAGAGTGAGAGAGAGTGAGAGAGAGAGAGTGAGAGAGAGTGAGAGAGAGTGAGAGAGAGTGAGAGAGAGAGAGAGAGAGTGAGAGAGAGAGAGAGAGAGTGAGAGAGAGAGAGAGAGAGAGAGAGAGAGAGAGAGAGAGAGTGAGAGAGAGAGTGAGAGAGAGAGAGAGAGAGAGTGAGAGAGAGTGAGAGAGAGTGAGAGAGAGCTACACCCGCACAGATACACCCACACAGCTACACCCATAAACACACGCATGCACCGCCCTGAGCACCTGCCGGGTGCGGAGGTCACACTCTGTCCGTCCTGGGTTAAAGAAGAGGCTGGCAGGGTTGAGCTGTGCCTGGCAAGATTTTATATAGCCTGCAGACCTTCTGGAGACACGCTGGAAAGCTTTGAACTGCAGTCCAAGCAGACTGAGGATGAAAATTAGTTATTTGTGAGCTTCCGGGTCTCGGTCTGGTCCAGTTGAACTCCAAAGTGTATGTCATAAGGGCTCCTTTATAGATTAAAGACTGCAATTTCTCGAGACATTGCCCCATGGAAATTCTCTTATACTCTGGGTAAACACAACCATTTATCACTCAGCTGCAACCCTGGTTTGCCAGCATTGATGTCTTTCAAAGATTCACATACACACAAAATCCATTGTTTGCCTGAAAATCCACAGTGATTTACTATCTGTATGCATAGCAGTTTCACTGTAGTAGCTCATCCACCCCTAAAGGATATTTAATTCTTAGCCAATGGGTAAATGGGTGAATGGGTGAAACTCCACCTCTGGCACCCATCTTAAATTCTGTCAAGCAGAACCAGCACTATATCTGGCTTGAACTAGCCGGAAGTGGCTGCCATGGAAGCTGGGCAGGTCGCAAGTCAATCTATGAAAGATATCAATTTTAATTCCATAGTCTTCCAGATGTACTGGTACCCAAAGAGGTTGACTGATCCTATATGGCTGCACAGTCTATAGATCAAAAGGCCCAGCCACTTCAAGGTAGATGTTCCGACATAATGTTTCTGTCCAAAACCATCATGCGAGTAAACAGCAGTATCGCGCATGAGAATCAATCAATGGCCCCTACATGAACCAGAAACCTCACTGTGCACCAGGCCTGATGATATTCCGTTTCTCAGAAACGGAAACCCAATTTGGGGGGGTCTGTTTCAAAGAAACAAAGGTAATGCCAAATGGGTCCCCATAAAATAGTGTTATACGTGGTATTACTCTGCTGACAAACATGTTCTCTCACTAGGACAGCAGCAGCAATGACAACAGAAAATTTCCTGACACTACCAGGGAACACTAGCTTCCATGAATGGCCGGCTGCCCGGGCAGCCCACCCTGCTAGAATCTGGATGACTCCCTATCCCTCACCAAAAACCTTGTGCACTGGCAGGATCCTTTACTGGTGTGTAAGTCCTTGTGGGGAGGTGAAAAGGTGTATGGGTTTTAAGATGGGCCAATTTCCCTACTAAGTCAGCAAGGTGTGCAGACCTCACGCATGGTCTACTAAACCCATTCTGGGCCTAACGGTCTTGGCTTCAGGCGCTTTGTGGGTCTGAGATGCACGGAGCACACAAGTGGGCCAGTTCCCCAATCCAGCTTAGAGATTCATTGGTTGTAAGAAGCTTGGTTGGTGCAATGACCACATTTGGACTCTACGTCTGTGGCTCCTGGTTTCTCAGAGGCTGTTTATCCAGCTGAGATCCAAGATGTGTTGGCAATTAGCCATTGGTAGTGGAAGGTACGTCCACCTGATCTTTGGGTGGACTCCAGGCTGGGACTCTAATTCTGGATAGAGGATGTGTGGGCTATAGGATGATGGGTGCCATCATTTAACCTCTGTGGCGTCAGCACCTTAGTCTCCCTCAGGGATTCATAGGTCATAGGTGCAAGAGCTTTAGTCTACTGGGTGTTTCTGTTTCCCCATGAAGTAAGCTGGCCCTGGCACAAGACATTGAAGAAGAAAGGCGTACATTACCTGATTAAGCACTTTCTGGAGGTAAGGAGTACCCATACGATCTGCCATGTGCCTGTACGATGGATGTGAGAGGAAAAATTTCCTCTCAGCTGCTAGTGCGGCTTGGATGTCTTTCTTCCCATCAATATCTTTCTGACTTCTGTTTACCACCCCAATGTAGCCTAAAAAAGAAAAGAAACGGTGATAAAAATCCTGGACCACAAAGAAAGTGGAAGAAGAAAAAGGCAGAACAGGGAAAACCAACATTGAGAAGGAGTGAAACAAAGAAATAAAGAGGGCAAGCAAGAGAACACTGGGAACAACAAAACAGAAATGGAACAGTGCAAAAGAGAAACAAAATATGGGGAGAAAGAAAGATCGACAAAGAAGAAAAGGCAGTTTGAACGAGTACATGAAACCGAGAATACAGTCAGAAAGATAAAGAAAGGAGCAGTTAAGGTAGTACAGCAAGGAAGAGAGAATAAGATGGAGAAAGGGAAGCTAGAACATGGTACTGAGACTAGAGAACCACAGTATGTTTTATTTCTTGTTGACCTTTCACCACATGTGAAAGACGTGTGGCACAAGGTTGCAGCTCCTGCCTCTAAGGCGCCTCCTCCTGTGGATATTCAGGTGTGTCGGAGTGTTTAACCACCCACGGGGTGTGAGAGAAGACGAGCAAAGAAACACTCACCTGCATTCCCAAGACTTTCACAGCAATGTGGCAAAGATTAACCGAGACGTAAGGAACTCTTGACCTGCCCATGACGGGAGGGAGAAGGCAAACATCACAGACTGCTGTGGCACTGGCATGGCACTGGCATGGCACAAGCAGGCCATAGCCTACCCTCTGGAGTCCTACACGGTTTGGACCCCAGGCCATCAGAAGCTGCTGGGAAAAGGCCACCATGTGGAGATCTGTGGATATGGGCACAGCACTTTGCTTGTGTAATGCAACACAGGCAGGCAACTGGTGAGACTGCAGTGATGCTAGGAAAATCACCACAAAACGTATTCTCTCTGCAGTCACACAAACGCCAATCACATGGTGATATTTCACAATAACATGACTGGCACACCAACCCACCACAAGTCGCACGTCAATCACAAAAACACATGTGTACATTATTCCTACACACAGTCAAATGCAGGCATTAGATTCCCAAACACTGTACAGTAATTGCATAGCACCTAATACTACTTTTCTTAATGTGTTTTTCCGTTCCTGTATTGCATGCTATTCTAATTCAAACATGTGAATCTAACAAAGAACGAGTGCTGGAGAAGAAACAGGTAAATACAGTTCCATGGCATTGGCTTCTTTCATAAATGTACATATAGCCCTCCTCATTTCCAGTTTACCCAACGCTCACTTACCTTTAGCCTTCCTCTGTTGTGCTTGAAAAATGTTTCTCTATCTCGCTATAATGTTACTAACCCTGTAAGCATCTGTTTGTGGCATGTAGTGCTGTAGATTCACATGCCGTGCATACTTCTGCATCCAGTGTTTGGTCCAGTGTAGTGCAAGTTGTTTTTTTTCTAAGAAGTGTTCTGAGTCACAAGATCAAGTGACTCATCCTCTGAGTGAGACTGTGCATGGGCATCAACTCTTTTGTTAGATTGTTCTCCCGCAGGTGGTGAGAAAAGAGTGGAAGGCAGGAAAGTATACAGAAAGATGTCCATGCAAATGTAACTACATATGTACAAGTATATACAAATATAAAGTAATCGGAATGGCCACAGGTGTCCAGGGAGGGCGCATGTGAATCTGCTGCACTACATGCCACACACCGATGCTTACAGGGAAAGTAACATAATCCGTTCGATGGCGTGGTTGGCTGCAGATACACATGCGCTGCTTAGACTGTAAAGAAGGCCCTCCATAAAAGCGGTGCCTAGCCTATAGATGTTGCAGTTGTCTGAAAAAGACTTGTTGGCATGCTAAAATATCTACACAGTAGTGTTTTGTAAAGGAGTGTGGAGTCACCAAGTAGCTGCCTTGCAAATGTTAGCTATGGGAATATAACAAAGGAACCCCATAGTAGTACCCTTTTTTCTAGTACAGTGAGCTCTGGGAGAAACAGGTAAAGGCGTCTTGTCCTTGGCATAGCAAGTTTCTCTGCATTGGACTATCCATCTGGCTATGACTGGTTTGGATAATTGGTTGTGTAAGAAAATGGCTCCCTGTTGCAGTTACCCCCTACTTTTTGCCTGATACTGACTTGACTGAGAAGTGTGCTGGGACCTTCCTAACCAGGCCCCAGTACCAGTGCTCTTTCACCTAAAATGTACTATTGTTTCCACAATTGGCACACCCCTGGCACACAGATAAGTCCCTTGTAAAAGGTACCAGTGTTACCAAGGGTCCTGTGACCAGGGAAGGTCTCTAAGGGCTGCAGCATGTGTTGTGCCACCCTTAGGGACCCCTCACCTAACACATGCACACTGCCATTGTAGACTGTGTGTGTTGGTGGGGAGAAAAAGGCAAAGTCGACATAGCATCCCCCTCAGGATGCCATGCCCACAAAATACTGCCTGTGGCATATGTAAGTCACCCCTCTAGCAGGCCTTACAGCCCTAAGGCAGGGTGCACTATACCACAGGTGAGGGCAAAGTCGCATGAGCAATATGCCCCTACATTGTCTAAGTCTATTCTTAGGCAGTTGTGGCCATATCAAGTATATGGTCTGGGAGTTTGTCAAAAACGAACTCCACAGCTCCATAATGGCTACATTGAATACTGGGAAGTTTGGTATCAAACTTCTAGGAATAATAAACCCACACTGATGCCAGTGTTGGATTTATTAAAACAAATGCACACAGAGGGCATCTTAGAGATGCTCCCTGTAGTTTACCCAATCCTTCAGTGCAGGACTGACTGGTCTGTGCCAGCCTGCTGCTGAGAGACGAGTTTCTGACCCCCTGGAGTGAAAGCCTTTGAGCTCTGAGGCCAGAAACAAAGCCTGCCTTGGGTGGAGATGTTTAACACCTCCCCCCCTGCAGGAACTGTAACACCTGGCAGTGAGCCTCAAAAGCTCAAGCTTTGTGTTACAATGCCCCAGGGCACTCCAGCTAGTAGAGATGCCTGCCCCCCTTGACACAGCCCCCACTTTTGGCGGCAAGTCCAGGGGAGATAATGAGAAAAACAAGGAGTCACCACCCACCAGTCAGGACAGCCCCTAAGGTGTCCTGAGCTGAGGTGACCCCTGCCTTTAGAAATCCTCCATCTTGATTTTGGAGGATTCCCCCAATAGGATTTTGGAAGTGCCCCCCTCCCACAGGGAGGAGGCACAAACAGGGTGTAGCCACCCTCAAGGACAGTAGCTATTGGCTACTGCCCTCCCAAACCTAAACACAATCATAAATTTTGTATTTAGGGGCACCCCAGAACCCAGGAAATCAGATTCCTGCAACCTGAAGAAAGAAGGACTGCTGACCTACAATCCTGCAGAGAAGGAGGAAGACAACAACTGATTTTGCCCCAGCCCTACCGGCCTGTCTCCAACTTCGAAAACCTGCTCCAGCGACGTATCCGACAGGGACCAGCGACCTCTGAAGCCTCAGAGGACTGCCCTGGACTACAGGACCAAGAAACTCCTGTGACCAGCTGCCCTGTTCAAAACCAGCTACTTCTTTGCAACAAAGATGCAACTTCCAAGGACTTCACGTTTCCCGCCAGAAGCGTGAGACTTCAGACTCTGCACCCGACGCCCCCGGCTCGAGATCCAGAGAACCAACACCACAGGGAGGACTCCCCAGCGACTGCGAGCCAGTGAGTAACCAGAGACAACCCCCTGAGCCCCCACAGTGACGCCTGCAGAGAGAATCCAGAGGCTCCCCCTGACTGCGACTGCCTGTAACAAGGGACTCAACGCCTGGAACCAACACTGCACCCACAGCCCCCAGGACCTGAAGGAACCAAACTTCAATGCAGGAGTGACCCCCAGGCGACCCTCTGCCTAGCACAGGTGGTGGCTGTACCGAGAAGCACCCCCTGTGCCTGTCTGCACCGCTAGAGTGACCCTTGGGTCCCTCTATTGTTTCCTACCTGAAACCAGGCGCTTGCTTTGCACACTGCACCCGGCCTCCCCTGTGCTGCTGAGGGTGTGTTTTGTGTGCCTACTTGTGTCCCCCCCAGTGCTCTACAAAACCCCCCTGGTCTGCCTCCCAAGGACACAGGTACTTACCTGCTGGCAGACTGGAACCGGAGCACCCCTGTTTCCCATAGGTGCCTATGTGTTTTGGGCACCTCTTTGACCTCTGCACCTGACCGGCCCTGAGCTGCTGGCGTGGTAACTTTGGGGTTGCCATGAACCCCCAACGGTGGGCTGCCTATGCACCAGGACTGAGACTTGTAAGTGTTTTACTTACCTCCTAATCTAACCTTTACTTACCTCCCCAAGAACTGTTGATTTTTGCACTGTGTTCACTTTGAAAATAGCTTATTGCCATTTTTTACAAAGACTGTACATGATATTGTTTTCATTCAAAGTTCCTAAAGTATCTATGTGAAGTACCTTACATTTAAAGTATTAACTGTAAATCTTGAACCTGTGGTTCTTAAAATAAACTAAGAAAATATATTTTTTCAATATAAAACCCTATTGGCCTGGAGTAAGTCTTTGAGTGTGTGTTCCTCATTTATTGCCTTTGTGTGTACAACAAATGCTTAACACTACCCTCTGATAAGCCTACTGCTCGACCACACTACCACAAAATAGACCATTAGAATTATATCCTTTTGCCACTTTCTTACCTCTAAGGGGAACCCTTGGACTCTGTGCACACTATTTCCTACTTTGAAATAGTATATATAGAGCCACCTTCCTACAGGTTGCCTTTGTGAGGTGGAGAAAAAGCCACCAAGAGTTACTTGGGCTTCCTAAAATCTTTAGTTCTATCACTATAGAACATGGGTGCTCTTTTAACATCTAGCATGTTAATGGCTCTTTCCGCAACAGAGTGAGGTTGCAGAAAGAAGGACTGGTTAAGGTGAAACTGGCAAAACACTCTAGGTAGAAATTTAGGGGTTAGTGCGAAGGACTACTTTATTGCTAATAATTTTGAAAAATGGGTCTTCCAAGATTAAAGCTTGGAGCTCTTTAACACGCCTGAGTGCAGTGATGGTGACAAAAAAAGCCATTTTCCATGAAAGGAATTGAAATGGACATAAATGGAGTGGTTCAAATGGGGGACCCATGAGTCTGGTGAGCACAATCCACGATGGTGCAGGGGTTACCTTAGGTGGAATTACACTTTTGAGACCTTCCATGAAAGCCTTAATGACTGGGATCCTAAACAACAAACTTTGTTGTCTGTTCTGTAGTTATGAAGCTATAGCTGCAAGATGTAGTCAAATTGAAGAAAAGGCTAGATTTAATTTCTGCAAGTGGGGCTAGTAACAGACTGTGGGCCTGATTACAACATTGGAGGACGGTGTTAATCTGTCCCAAATGTGACGGATATCCTGCCCACTGTATTACGAGTTCCATAGGATATAATGGACTCGTAATACAGTAGGTGGTATATCCGTCACATTTGGGACGGATTAACACCGTCCTCCAAAATTGTAATCAGGCCCTATATCTTGTACTGAATCTTTCATCAGGTCAATGCATTTGGTTTGGCAGCAGCAAACAAAACGTTTCCATGTTGCAGCATAACAGGCTTTAGTAGTAGGTCTACGGACTTCCTTGAGAATGTTCATACACTCTGCAGGCAAGTCTAGGTAGCCAAACTCTATGACCCAAGGAGCCATATAGCAAGGTTGAGTGACATGGGGTCTGGATGTTTGATTTGTCCTTGATTTTGATTGAGGAGGTCCAGCCTGTTGTGGAGATTTTTGTGCAGGACTACTGATAGATCCAGGAGTGTAGTAAACCAAGGCTGGCGAACCCAGGTGGGAGCCACAAGGATCATGGAAAGAGATGGAATGGTTTCTTACCTGTAACTCCAGTTCTCTCGTAGGGGTATTTCCATGATAGTCATAAGCACTGAATAGTTCCGCACGCCTGCGGGGACCCCAGAGCACTGTTCTGTAGTGTATTCTTAAGTGTAGATGTTTGCCTTTCTTGAAAAAAGGCCTGTTAAGTCACTTAAGAATCTCAATGTGCAGCCTAGGTGAAAAGCTACACAGGCCAAATTGTTCATTCTTGAGGTTAGAAAGAAAGGAAGCTGTAGAATAGATACACCTTTAAACACATATTTATTCTAGAAATGTAGTAAAAAACATATTCTCAAACTTTATTTACACCTCCAAATGAGAATGAAAGCAATGCAGGGCAGTGTAGCCCATAGGCTGCCATTATACAGGATGTAAATAGAGCTGTGCCTTTAAGAAAGGAAAGTCTTCCTGTATCCCATCATGCACAGCAAAAGGCAGTTGCCTCAGTTCTTTTTTGTAGGCTTGTAATATGACATGAAGAAACCTGAACATTCTTTATATTAACAACATCGTTATCATTATTGCAGATATCCTTATGTCAACTCCACCAGGAAGGAGGGAGGGTTGCTTATGACTATCATGGAAATACCCCTACGAGAGAACTGGAGTTACAGGTAGGAAACCATTCCTTCTTTCGTAGGGGATTTCCATGTATAGTCATAAGCACTGAATAGATTAGCAAGCCCATCCCCATAACCGCGGTGGAGTAGACAGAGCAGTACTGAAACCATAAATTACGCAAAATAAATTCTTGAGAGGCCTGTCCGACCTGCGCATCTTCCCTAGCATCTGAATCAAGGCAGTAATGCTTAGTAAAGGCATGGACAGATTTCCAGGTAGCCGCTTTGCATATTTCTGCCAAAGGAATATTTCTCATCAAAGCAGCAGTCGCTGCCCCCTAGTGGAATGGGCTTTTGGCCTGCCATCGAGGGATTTATTTGCTAACTGATAACAGAATACGATACATGAGACAATCCACCTGGATAAGGATTGTTTGGAAGTGGCTAAACCTGTTCTAACTGGGCCATAGTTAATAAACAGCTGCTGTGATTTGCGCAAGCATTTTGTTCTATCCAAGTAACATTTTTTAACCCTTTTTAACGTCAAGAGAATGTAGGGTTCTCTCAGCAGGGGTAGACGGATTTTGGAAGAAAGTCGGTAATGAGATGGTTTGGTTTACATGGAAGTCTGAAACGACTTTAGGTAAAAATTTTGGATGTGTCCTCATTACTACTTTCGAAGAATGAAAAACTGTACTGTATAGGGTTCTTGAGCGCAAAGGGCCTGGATCTCACTGACCGTACGAGCTGAAGTAATTGCAACCAGAAAAGCAGTTTTCCACGTAAGATGTTGGAATGATGCTTTATGTATTGGTTCAAAAGGATGTAGCATCAGACGCGAAAGGACAATATTCAGCTCCCATGGAGGAGATGGCCTTCTAATGGGAGGAAAGACCTTTTTCAAACCTTCCAGGAAGTCTTTTATGATTGGAATCCTAAATAAAGAGGATTGGGATGGGATCTTTTTATATGCGTTAGAGCCGCCAGGTGTACTTTTATTGATGACAACTGCAATCCAGACTTCGCCAAACTTAACAAGTATGGAAGAATAGCTTCCTCTCCGCATGATATTGGCTCGATGTTATTGTCCAAGCACCACATGCAGAACCTTTTCCATTTGCAGACATAAGCTGTTCTTGTGGAGGGGCGCTTTGCCTCCCTTAGAATCTCCATGCAGTCCTGAGGTAGGTTCAGGTGACCATATTGTACTAACTCAGGAGCCATGCTGCCAAATTCAACGATGAGAGGTTGGGATGTGTTATCTGGCCTCGAAACTTCGTGAGAAGGTCTGGGCGATAAGGTAGCCTGATGTGTGGTTTGAGTGACCGGTGAAGGAGGTCTGGAAACCACCACTGGCGTGGCCATTCTGGGGCAATGAGAATCATCTTGGTGTGAGCATTGGACAGCTTTAGGAGGACTGTCGGTATCAGGGGAAGCGGTGGAAAGGCGTAAAGAAATGCTCCTGACCAGTTTATCCACAGGGCATTCCCCAACGTTCCTGGATGGTAATATCTGGAGGCAAAGTTTTGGCATTTTTTGTTTTCTGGGGTTGCGAATAGGTCTATGGAAGGGGTACCCCACATGGCAAAATTGGAACGGATGACGTCGTCGTGCAAAACCCATTCGTGGTTTTCGTCCATTGCTCGGCTGAGGGCATCCGCTTGAACATTCTGTATGCCCGGAAGGTAAGTTGCCACTAGCGATAGGTTCCTGGCTAGAAGCCAGTGCCAGATTGTTTGAGCCTCTGTCGACAGAATCCTAGATCTGGTACCCCCTTGTTTGTTTAAATAATACATGGTGGCCATTTTGTCTGTCTGGAGAAGCAGAGTTTTCGCCTTCAGTGAGGGAAGGGAGGCCTTGAGTGCAAGAGGGACTGCGCGAAGCTCTAAAAGGTTGATGTGATACAGTCGTTTACTCTGTGACCATGTGCCTTGATTTCGAAGGTGATCCATATGCACTCCTCATCCGAGCAGCGATGCATCCGTGACAATGGTTTGGCTTGGCGGCTGTTGTTGAAATGGAATCCCCTCCAGAAGATTGTTCGGCGAACACCACCACTTGAGAGATTGTATGGCGTGGGGAGAAAGAAGGACGCTGTTCTCCAAATCGTCCACTAGTTGACACCATTGATTCTCCAGACATTCCTGTAAGGGTCTCATATGGAGGCGAGCATTGGGAATGAGGTAGATGCAAGACGCCATCGAGCCCAGGAGAGAGGATATCGCTCTTGCCGTGGTCGGAGGCATTTTCTCGAGCTGCTGGCACTTTTGGAGGATTGATAATCGTCGTTCCTCCGAAGGAAACACCTTTCCTTGAGTGGTATCTATGATGGCACCTAAGTAATGCAACCTCTGAACAGGTGTTGCTGTGGATTTGGAGAGGTTGACCTGAAGGCCTAGACTCTGGAGAAGCTGGTGAGTCCAGTTGAAATGCTGTTGAGCCTCTAGATATGTGGAAGCCTTTATGAGCCAATTGTCTAGATAGGGGTAGACGAATATCCGATGCTTCCTTAAATGGGCTGCCACCACCGCCATGCATTTGGAAAACGTTTTCAGTGCTGATTTGAGGCCGAAAGGTAGTACCGTAAATTGGTAATGACTTTTTCCGATGAGGAATCTTAGAAACTTTCGATGCTTCTCGATCACCGGAATGTGAAAGTAGGCGTCGCGGAGATCTATTGCACAGAGCCTGACGAAGTTTGGGATAGATTTGGTGTAAGGATAGCATCCTGAATTTCTCTCTGCGAATCCATCTGTTTGCTACCCTTAGATCTAGAATGGGACGAAACTCGTGTTTGTCTTTCTTTGGTACCAAAAAATACCTCGAGTAGATTCCCTTTCCCTGCTGGTTGATAGGGACAGGCTCTATCGCTCTCTTTTGTAATAGGGTTGTTACTTCCAATTGGAGAGCGTCGAGGTGGTGACTCACTGGTTTGGGTGGAATAGACGGCAGAGGGCTGATGAACCTGAGACAGTAGCCATTCCGCACAATATTCAACACCCAGGCGTCTGATGTGGTGCGTTGCCACTCGTCCAGATGATTTGAGATACTTTCCCCTACCGGAGTGGGTAACGGAGGAGGGGGAAGCGAGGATTCAGGGCTTAGACGCTGGTGCCTGACGAGCTGTTTGGGTCTGCGGCGTAGAGCAACCCCTTGTTGCCTTTCGTTGGGTCGAGAAGGTTCTCTAATGCTGTTGCTGGGATCTTGAAGAGATCCACTGTGGTGTTTGATATCTCTGAGTAAAGAGTCTACGGTGGTAGGGACGGAATGTTTTCCGTTGCTTCTTGGTCTCTCGATGCCCACCGCTTTCAGAGTGTCTAGTTCTGTTTTCATTCTCGACATCTCGTCGTCAGCATGAGAACCAAACAAAGTGGAACCTGAAAATGGCAAAATTTTTATTCTCGGTTGCGCCTCTGGTTTAAGTGACATCAGGCGTAGCCAGGCGTGACTTCTTAAAGAAACTCCATGAACATAATTATGGGCGGATAACACCGAGGAGTTGGCAGCGGTGCTGATCACTTGATTGGAGACCATGGCACCTTCACTAACGATCTCCAAAAAATCCTCTTTTTTCTCCTTAGGGAGATGTTTCGCAAATTGCAGCACAGAGTCCCAAAGGGCACGATCATACCTGCCTAACAGGGCAGTAGCACTAGGAGGACGATATTTCTTTATAAACCTGGAAGGAGCAGTTTTAGCTGTGGACGGTGTTAAAAATATGTCCATTGCCGGTTCAAGTAGTCCTGGGACCAGCGGTAGTAATGGTCTTGAAGAAGAGCGCTGGTGTAATGTCTCGAAAATGACAGAGGTTGTTGGAGCTGGTACTGCCAGTGGGATGTTCAATTTGGTAGCACCGCGAACTAGGACCTCTTGAAAGGTGTTCACGTCCTCTATGGGAGAAACTCTCGGAGACGGGGAGTCAGATAAAGTCGGAGAGTAATCCCTTGTGGATGAGGAGGAATGTCTATGGTGGGAACGAGATCTTTGAACAGATTCACGTCGACGATTATGTCGAGAGGAAGAAGAGCGTCTCGAAGAGTGTCAGGAATATCTTGGGGATTCTGCTGGAGTCACTGGAGCGGACTCTGAAGGAGGTGCCGGCGGAGGAGCTGTAGGTGCCAGAGGAGTCTGTGGGAGAGGTGACGGCTGAGGAGACGGCTGAGGTGAAGGCGGTAAAAGAATGAGAGAAGCAGAGGATTCTGAGGTGGTATAAACTCTCCTTGGCCTCTTTGAGTGCCTTCTCGACGTCTACACACTTATCGACGTCAAAGTACCATGACGACGAGTACCTCTCGACGTTGTCTGCTCTCGTCGTTGAGAGCCCTCGACAGTGATCTCCCTCGACGTCGATGGGATGACGGCGATCGTCTCCGACGAGTACTGTCCACCAACGTCGATCGTCCCCGGCGATACAGCTGTCGACGTAGAGCAATGTCTCTTCCTTGACGGTGAGCCCGTCCTCGACGGCGAGCATGTTGGCGCCATTCCTGGTCTCGACGCCGATGCTCTTGACGTTGTCGGAGACCTATGACGCTGGTGAGCAGGTCTGGCAGCTGCTCCAGAGGACACAGTGAGAGCCCTGGTAGAAGACTGACCTTCTCCTCGCTCTGTGGCAGATTGCCCTCTTCGTCTCCTGTCCTCTCTTGCCTGAAGGCAGATTTTCTCCCTGTCACGAAGAGTTCTTCTGGAGAAAGTTTTGCAAATGTCACAGGCATCAGGTTTGTGACTTGATGTTAGGCAAATAATACAGACTTGATGTGGGTCTGTTTTGGCCTTTTTCCTGCCACAGCTAGGGCACTTGTCAAAAAGAGAAGGCATTCTGAAGACAGAAAAACTTTAAATTTCTGTCAGAATTTGACAGGAAAAGCTAGAAAATACTCACTGTAGATGAAAAACGTCGAGTGAAATTGAAATCCAAAGGATTTTAGTTGAATTTTTGTCAAAAAAAGCTACGTAAGGTAGAGCTCAATGCTTCAGGGTCCTGTCAGAAGGAGCCGGAAAAAAGAACTGAGGCAACTGCCATTTGCTGTGCATGATGGGATACAGGAAGACTTTTCTTTCTTAAAGGCACAGCTCTATTTACATCCTGTATAATGGCAGCCTATGGGCTACACTGCCCTGCATTGTTTTTATTCTCATTTGGAAGTGTAAATAAAGTTTGAGAATATGTTTTTTACTACATTTCTAGAAGAAATATATGTTTAAAGGTGTATCTATACTACAGCTTCCTTTCTTTCCAACCTCAAGAATGAACAATTTGGCCTGTGTAGCTTTTCACCTAGGCTGCACATTGAGATTCTTAAGTGGTTTAACAGGCCTTTTTTCAAGAAAGGCTAACATCTACAGTAAAGAATACCCTATAGAACAGTGCTCCGGGGTCCCCGCAGGCGTGCGGAACTATTCAGTGCTTATGACTAATCATGGAAATCCCCTACAAGAGAAGTTTGCCTGATCCTCTGAACCAGAAAAGGAATGAGAGGGAGAGGTGGAAAAGCATAGGCAAATATCCCTGACCAGCTCATCCATAGAGCATTGCCCTTCGATAGAGAATGTGGATACCTGTAGGCGTAGTTTGGGCATTTTGCATTTTCTGCAGTGGCGAAAAGGTCTATATGGGGAGACACCCCCCCCCACCAACCCCCCAACTTCCATATGGTCTGAGAAAGTTGAGAAGACCATGTTTCCCCCCCGTTTCTCCAAATAATACATAGCTGTCATGTTGTCTGTGCGGATCAAGACAACCTTGTGAGGCAGGTAAGGAAGGAAGGCTTTCAGTGCTAGGAATACCACCTGAAGGACCAGGTAGTTAATGTGAGGGTCTGGTGTTTGGTATCCCAGAGGCCCTGCACTGTCAGGTCTTGCAGGGCTGCCGTGTACTTTTTGTCCACCCGTAGCATGATCACCTGGGAGCAGAGAGGCTCCTTAAAGATATCTTCTGCATGCCGAAGCATGCCAGAGAGCATGAGGAGATACTGTGTATCTGAGGGGGTCGCTAGAGTGTCAAACAGGAAGAAAATAAGTTACTTACCTGTAACTGTAGTTCTCCAGTATTGGAACTTTTCATAGATTCACATGCTTGAGCATCCACCAATCAGGCGACAGCACCCTCTACAATCCTCCTGAGAGAAGCTCCAGCACCTCAGATTTTCCGAGAGAGAGAGAAAGAGAGAGAGAGAGAGAGAGAGAGAAAGAGAAAAAGAGAGAGAGAGAAAGAGAAAGAGAAGAGAGAGGGAGAGGGAGAAAGAGAGAAAGAGAGAGAAAGAGAGCGAGAAAGAGATATGAGCTTCTCCAGGGAGGCGGGAGGGTCGCATGTGAATCTATGAAAGATTCCAATACTGGAGAACTACAGTTACAGGTAAGTAACTTATTTTCTTACTCCAGTATTGGAACTTTCATAGAGTCACATGCTTGAATCAGAGTAGATAGCAGTAGCTATGCACATTGTAATATAATAGCATATTTGATCGAAAGCACTTTGATACATGAAATCTCATTATATTCCTGTATAAAATATATGTAACTATAAAGGTATACACTTAAATATATAACTATATCTATATAACTATATCTATATATATATATATATATATATAAATAATCAATACCTATATAAATATATATAAATAAATACACATACATATATATATACATATATATATATATATAAATATATAAGGAAAATGTCACTTACCCAGTGTACATCTGTTCGTGGCATTAGTCGCTGCAGATTCACATGCTGTGCACATCCCGCCATCTGGTGTTGGGCTCGGAGTGTTACAAGTTGTTTTTCTTCGAAGAAGTCTTTTCGAGTCACGAGACCGAGGGACTCCTCCCATTTCGGCTCCATTGCGCATGGGCGTCGACTCCATCTTAGATTGTTTTCCCCGCAGAGGGTGAGGTAGGAGTTGTGTATGCTAGTAATAGTGCCCATGCAATGTAGTGAATACGTATGTATATAATGAATTTTAAAGTAATATATTTCCAAATGTACAAATGTCCAAGATCTACTTCTAAACGGCTACAGGCTCCCGGGGAGGCGGGTGGGCGCATGTGAATCTGCAGCGACTAATGCCACGAACAGATGTACACTGGGTAAGTGACATTTTCCGTTCGATGGCTGCTGTGCATAGACTAGTAAGCAGTTATCTCCCCAAAAGCGGTGGTTCAGCCTGTAGGAGTTGAAGTAGTTTGAAATAATGTTCTTAGTACAGCTGGACCTACTGTTGCCTGTTGTGGAGTTAACACATCTACACAGTAGTGCTTGGTAAATGTATGAGGCGTAGACCATGTTGCTGCCTTACATATTTCGTTCATTGGAATATTCCCTAGAAAGGCCATGGTAGCACCTTTCTTTCTGGTTGAGTGTGCCTTTGGTGTAATAGGCAGCTCTCTTTTAGCTTTAAGATAGCAGGTTTGAATGCACTTAACTATCCATCTAGCAATGCCTTGTTTTGAAATTGGATTTCCTGTATGAGGTTTTTGAAAGGCAATAAATAGTTGTTTTGTCTTTCGAATTAGTTTTGTTCTGTCAATGTAGTACATTAGTGCTCTTTTGATGTCTAATGTATGTAGTGCTCTTTCAGCTACATAATCTGGCTGTGGGAAGAACACTGGTAATTCTACCGTTTGATTCAAGTGGAACGGTGAGATTACTTTTGGTAAAAATTTAGGATTTGTCCGTAGAACTACTTTATTTTTGTGTATTTGAATAAATGGTTCTTGAATGGTAAATGCTTGAATTTCACTCACTCTTCTTAGAGATGTGATGGCAATTAAAAATGCAACTTTCCACGTTAAGTATTGCATTTCACAAGAGTGCATGGGCTCAAAAGGTGGACCCATGAGTCGTGTTAAGACAATGTTGAGCTTCCATGAAGGAACTGGTGGTGTTCTTGGTGGTATAATTCTCTTTAGGCCTTCCAGAAATGCTTTTATGACTGGTATCCTAAATAATGAAATTGAGTGCGTAATTTGCAGGTAAGCTGAAATTGCAGTAAGATGTATTTTTATGGAAGAGAAAGCTAGTTTTGACTTTTGCAAATGTAGTAAGTATCCTACTATATCTTTTGTAGATGCATGTAAGGGTTGAATTTGATTATTATGGCAGTAATAAACAAATCCTTTCCACTTATTTGCATAGCAGTGTCTAGTGGTAGGCTTCCTAGCTTGTCTTATGACCTCCATACATTCCTGTGTGAGGTCTAAGTGCCCGAATTCTAGGATTTCAGGAGCCAAATTGCTAGATTCAGCGATGCTGGATTTGGATGTCTGATCTGTTGTTTGTGTTTTGTTAACAGATCTGGTCTGTTTGGTAGTTTGACATGAGGTACTACTGAAAGGTCTAGTAGTGTTGTGTACCAAGGTTGTCTTGCCCATGTTGGTGCTATTAGTATGAGTTTGAGTTTGTTTCGACTCAACTTGTTTACTAGATATGGAAGGAGTGGGAGAGGGGGAAAAGCGTACGCAAATATCCCTGACCAGTTCATCCATAGCGCATTGCCCTGAGACTGATGTTGTGGGTAACTGGATGCGAAGTTTTGGCATTTTGAGTTTTCCTTTGTTGCAAATAGATCTATTTGTGGTGTTCCCCAAATTCGGAAGTAAGTGTTTAGTATTTAGGGGTGAATTTCCCATTCGTGGATCTGTTGGTGATCCCGAGAGAGATTGTCTGCTAACTGATTCTGAATCCCTGGAATAAATTGTGCTATTAGGCGAATGTGGTTGTGAATCGCCCAATGCCATATTTTTTGTGTCAGGAGACACAACTGTGTCGAGTGTGTCCCTCCCTGTTTGTTTAGGTAATACATTGTTGTCATGTTGTCTGTTTTGACAAGAATGTATTTGTGGGTTATTATGGGTTGAAATGCTTTCAGCACTAGAAATACCGCTAACAGTTCTAAGTGATTTATATGAAACTGTCTTTGCTGTATGTCCCATTGTCCTTGGATGCTGTGCTGATTGAGGTGTGCTCCCCACCCTGTCATTGATGCATCTGTTGTTATCACATATTGTGGCACTGGGTCTTGAAAAGGCCGCCCTTGGTTTAAATTTATACTGTTCCACCATTGAAGCGAGATGTATGTTTGGCGGTCTATCAACACCAGATCTAGAAGTTGACCCTGTGCTTGTGACCATTGTGATGCTAGGCACTGTTGTAAGGGCCGCATGTGCAGCCTTGCATTTGGGACAATGGCTATGCATGAAGACATCATGCCTAGCAGTTTCATTACCATTTTGACCTGTATCTTTCGTTTTGGATACATGGCTTGTATTACATTGTGAAATGTTTGGACTCTTTGTGGACTTGGAGTGGCAATCCCTTTTACTGTGTTGATTGTTGCCCCTAGGTATTGCTGTGTTTGACACAGCAGAAGGTGTGACTTTGGGTAGTTGATTGAGAAACCTAGTTTGTGTAGGGTTTCTATGACATATTTTGTGTGTTGTGAACACTGTATTTGCGTGTTGGTTTTGATTAACCAATCGTCTAGGTACGGGAACACATGTATTTGCTGCCTTCTGATATGTGCAGCTACTACTGCCAGACATTTTGTAAAAACTCTTGGCGCAGTTGTTATTCCGAATGGCAACACTTTGAATTGGTAATGTATCCCTTGGAATACAAACCTTAGGTACTTTCTGTGTGAAGGATGTATTGGTATATGGAAATATGCATCCTTTAGATCCAGTGTTGTCAGGTAGTCTTGTTGTTTGAGCAGTGGGATTACTTCTTGTAATATAACCATGTGAAAGTGGTCTGATTTGATGTATGTATTTAATGTTCTGAGATCTAGTATAGGTCTTAGACTCTTGTCTTTTTTGGGTATTAGAAAGTACAGTGAGTAAACTCCTGTGTTTAATTCTTGTTTTGGTACTAATTCTATTGCTTCTTTTTGGAGCAATGCTTGAACTTCTAATCCTAGAAGATCTATATGTTGTTTTGACATAGTGTGTGTTTTCGGTGGGACTGTTGGAGGGAATTTGAGAAATTCTATGCAATAACCATGCTGGATAATTGCTAGTACCCAAGTATCTGTTGTTATCTCCTCCCAATGTTTGTAAAATTGGCTTGGTCTCCCCCCCACAGGTGTTATGTGATGGGGATGTGTGACTTGTAAGTCACTGCTTATTTTGAGGAGTTTTGGGGCTTTGGAACTTTCCTCTATTTTTGTGGAATTGTCCCCCTCTATATTGCCCCCGAAAACCTCCCCGCTGATATTGGCTTTGGTAAGTGGGCCTTGTTTGTGATGTTGTGGGTTCTGTAGGTTGCCCTCGAAACCCTCCCCTAAAAGGTGTTTTGCGAAATGTGCCTCTGCTCTGCGGGGAGTAGAGTGCGCCCATGGCTTTTGCTGTATCAGTGTCTTTCTTGAGTTTATCAATAGCAGTGTCGACTTCCGGCCCAAACAACTGCTGTTCATTAAATGGCATATTTAGCACGCCTTGTTGAATTTCCGGCTTGAACCCTGACGTGCGCAGCCATGCGTGCCTTTTTATTGTTATTGCAGTATTTACTGTCCTTGCAGCCGTATCTGCTGCATCCATTAAAGACCGTATCTGATTATTAGAGATACTTTGTCCTTCTTCCACCACTTGTTGTGCTCTTTTCTGGAACTCCTTGGGTAAGTGTTCTATGAAATGTTGCATCTCATCCCAGTGAGCTCTATCGTATCTTGCCAAAAGTGCTTGTGAATTTGCAATGCGTCATTGGTTTGCTGCTTGTGCTGCAACCCTTTTGCCCGCAGCATCAAATTTGCGACTCTCCTTGTCTGGAGGTGGTGCGTCCCCTGAAATATGAGATTTCGCTCTCTTACGAGCCGCCCGACAACTACTGAGTCTGGTGTTAACTGCGTTGTAATATAAACTGGATCTGTTGGCGGTGGCTTGTACTTTTTCTCCACCCTTGGAGTTATGGCTCGGCCTTTAACAGGATCCTGAAAGATTTGTTTTGAATGTTTTAACATTCCTGGGAGCATAGGTAGGCTTTGGTATTGGCTATGAGTGGAGGATAGCGTGTTAAACAAAAAGTCATCCTCAATTGATTTGGAATGCAAGGTGACGTTATGGAAAGCAGCTGCCCTTCTGACCACCTGTGTGTAAGATGTACTGTCCTCAGGTGGGGACGGCCTGGCAGGGTACGAGTCTGGGCTGTTGTCCGATACTGGAGCATCGTAAAGGTCCCATGCATCGGGATCATCTTGACTCATTGTAGTATGAGTCGGGGAGTGCATCAGTGGTGGTGTTGCTACCGGTGATGTGTGCACTGATGGTGGTGGAGACGGTGGTGGAGTTGTTTTCCTTGCTACCTTTGCCTGTGGCTGCTTGTCCTTTTCTTGAAAGGCAAGTCTTCTTTTTATTTTAATTGGGGGAAGAGTGGTTATCTTCCCTGTGTCTTCTTGAATGTGGAGCCTTCTTTGAGTATAGTCTGGCTCTACTGCTTCAAGTTCCTCTCCGAATCTATGCTTTTCAATTTGGGAGGACAATCCTTGTTCCTCTGTATAGGAACCTGTTTTCGGCTCCGAGGCTGGATGTTTCGGAACCAAAACTTTTTCTGACGTCTTTTTAGGCTCCGAAGAAACCTTTTTAATTTTCGGCGTGGTGGTGTCTCGGTGCCGAACTTGTTCGGTGCCGCTGTCCCGGTGCCGAAATTTCTCTGAGCCGATGTCTCGGGTCCGAGATTGCTGTGTGGCGGTATCTCGACCGGAGTCGGATGACTTCGACACAAGCGTGCCCTTTTTTGGTGCCTTGCATCGGTCACCTATTTTTTGGGTTAAGCCATGGCCTGTTGGCGGTGGCGTCCCCTGGGCTCTTGTTGACTTCTCGTGAGTCTTATGTTTTGACGTCTTACTCACGGTTTTCGGCATTTCTTCGGCCTCGAGCTCTTCCGAGTCCGACTCGTGGATAGAGAAAGCTTCCTCTTCCTCCTCGAAACGCTCTTGTTCTGTCGGCGTTGACACCATCTGCAGTCTTCTGGCTCTTCGGTCTCTTAATGTCTTCCTCGACCGAAACGCTCGACAGGCTTCACAAGTATCTTCCTTGTGCTCTGGAGACAAGCACAAGTTACAGACCAGATGCTGATCCGTATACGGATACTTGTTATGGCATTTTGGACAGAAGCGGAATGGGGTCCGTTCCATCAGCCTTGAAGTCACACGTGGCCGGGCCCGACCAGGCCCCGACGGGGGATCGAAAAAAAAAAAAAACCCGAAGGGCCACTGGAGCTCTTCAAAATTCGGTGTCGCTCTGTTGTAACTAACCCGATACCGAACACAAACAATACCGACGTTTTTTCCGAGATTCTAACTAACTTTCCGACCCGAAACACGGAGCGAAAAGGAACACGTCCGAACCCGATGGCGGAAAAAAAACTATCTAAGATGGAGTCGACGCCCATGCGCAATGGAGTCGAAATGGGAGGAGTCCCTCGGTCTCGTGACTCGAAAGGACTTCTTCGAAGAAAAACAACTTGTAACACTCCGAGCCCAACACCAGATGGCGGGATGTGCACAGCATGTGTATCTGCAGCTACACATGCCATCGAACATATATATATATATATATATATATATATAAATATATATATAAAGGACAGCAGAGAGAGAGAGCAAAAAGTATCCCAAAACACGTCTGTAATATGAATCCCATCATTAAAAATGACCACTTAAATTTCTGTTAGAATGTTTTCTTACTCTTGTTCACTTTTTCATTTTTTTTTTTTGTATAAGCGAGAATAAGGGACATAAACAATGTGCATACCTGTTCTAGGATGGAGGGATGTAGAAGAGATGGCTCACCTTCACCTGAAGAGATTCCTGAGAACCGCTTGACCCACTGCTACCTCTCCCTGAGATAGAGATTCCAAGCAGTAGTGTTTTGTGAATGTATGGAAGCTCTTCCATGTTGCTGCCCTACAGATGTCTTGTAGTGAAACTCCTGCTAACAATGCCGCTGACGATGAGACTGCTCTCGTAGAGTGAGCATGAACAGGCGAGTGCAGAGGTTTGCCCGTTGCTTGATGGCAGAAGCGAATCGCTGAGGCGATCCATCTGGAAATACTCTGCTTGCAGAGTGGATGTCCTTTCCTAGGGGCACTGTACACCACAAATAGCTGATTTGAGCGCCGAAAAGCTTTTGTCCTGTCCAAATAAAATTGAACGCATCTTTTCACGTCTAGAGAGTGTAATGCCCTCTCTGCTGTAGATGGATGAGGGAAAAAAGACTTGAAGACCAAAGGTTCATTAATGTGAAAGTCTGACGGAACCTTTGGAATAAAATGCGGGTTAGTGCGCATTAGTAGTCTATCTTGTTTAAACTGTAGGAATGGCTCTTGGATGGAGAGCGCTTGTACCTCACTGACCCGCCTAGCTGATGTAAGAGCTATCAATAAGGCAACCTTCCACGATAAATGTTTGAGGGAAGCACAGTGGATCGGTTCAAAAGGATGCTTCATCAGTTGTGCCAAAACAATGTTCAGGTTCCACGAAGGAGGTGGAGGTCTGAAAGGAGGGTAAACTCTGAACGGCCCCTTTAGAAATCTCTTAATCAGCCGAGAAGAGAAGAGTGAGGGTGTGTCCTCTGAACGTCTGTATGCAGCTATGGCTGCTACGTGTACTTTAATGGACGAGTGTGCTAGGCCAGATCGAGCTAACTCTAAGAGATACGGCAAAATCTCTTCTGGTAGTGAAAGAAAAGGGTCGATTTGACGTTGATGACACCAGGCACAGAATCTCTTCCATTTACACTGATACGCCTTGTTAGTGCTATCCGCTCTGGCCTGTGACAAAATATCTCTGCAGTCCTGCGGGATATTCAAATGCGCAAATTCTCTGTGGTGAGGAGCCATGCTGCTAACCGCATTGAGTGTGGATCGGGGTGTCGAACTTGGCCGTTGTTCATTGTTAGTAAATGAGGTAACGGCTCCAGCGGAATATGAGGTTTGACTGAGAGAATGAGGAGCTCTGTGAACCAATGTTGGCGCGGCCAGTACGGGGCTATCAGTATGAGAGTGCACGGTTCTGTTTTCATCTTCGTGAGGACCCTTGGGATCAACGGAATGGGAGGAAAGGCGTAAGCAAAGATCTCTGACCAGACTATCGAAAACGCATTCCCCCAAGATCCCTTTTGGTGATGCCAACTTGCGAAGAACTGGCATTTGGCGTTGTCCTTCTTCGCAAACAGATCCACTGTTGGTGTTCCCCACTGGGAAAAAATCTGGGTGAGTACCGTCTGGTCTAATTCCCACTCGTGGCATTCCGATTTCTGTCTGCTGAGTGTATCTGCTGCTTTGTTGTTTATTCCCGGCAAATGCACCGCCGATAGTGTGACGCCTTGCTGCGAGGCCCAGTTCCAGATCGCTTGGGCTTCCCTGGAGAGGGTGAGAGATCTTGTACCTCCTTGTTTGTTGAGATAGTGCATCGTAGTGGTGTTGTCCGTTCTTATCACCACTCGCGATCCATGGATTCTTGGGAGAAACGCTTGTAAAGCAAGGTGCACTGCCCTGAGTTCTAGCCAATTGATATGCCTTGATGCCAGATGAGTTGGCCATTTGCCACTTATTTTCAGGTCCTGTAATACTGCGCCCCAGCCTTCCAGTGAGGCATCTGTTGTTATGGTCCACGGGGCTGGCTGTTGAAGAAACGAGAGACCGATTGAGAGATGATGCTTTTGAGACCACCACTTGAGAGTTTTGATCATTATCGGAGTAATTTGTATCTGGTCTTCGAAAGTTCCTGATACTTGAAGCCATTGACGGTTTAGCTGCTCCTGCAAGGGGCGCATCTTTAGCCGACACAGAGGGATCAGAGGTATGCATGAAGACATCATGCCCAATAGTGATTTGAAGAGACGGACTGTAACCTTTCGTCTTTTGTGTATGAAACTCCCTAGGGTTAGTAACCTTTGTTGTCTCTCTAACGTGGGACATGCGATGCCGGATTCTGTGTTCAGTTTTGCTCCCAGAAAAGTAATACTGCGGCCTGGTAGAGGGTTGGACTTCTCCCAGTTGATTGTGAATCCGAGATTGGTCAGCAAGGAAACGCACTTTCTTGTTGACTTGTGTGCTCCTGTGTAAGTCTTTGCCTTTATTAACCAGTCGTCTAAGTATGGAAAGACCTGGTGCTTTCTTCTCCTGAGAAAGGCTGCCACTGGTGCTAGGCATTTGGTAAATATTCTTGGGGCTGATTTGAGCCCGAAGGGAAGGACGCGATATTGATAATGGCTCCCGGCTACGGTAAATCTCAAATACTTTCTGTGGGCAGGGTGGATTGGTATGTGAAAGTATGCGTCCTTGAGGTCTAGCGATGACATAAAATCTCTTTGATTGAGACGCAGAAGGACGTCTTGCAGGCTGATCATCCGAAACGATTGCTTCTTTAGGTATACATTTAGTTGCCTTAAATCGAGGATCGGTCTCCAATCCTTCCACTTTTTTCGAATTATGAAGAACCTGGAATAAAATCCTGTTCCTCATTGATCCTGCGGCACCTTCTCTATAGCTCTCTTGAGAAGGAGCTTGTAGACCTCTTCTTTGAGTTGTTGAGGGTATCTTGAAGGAGTCCTGCGGGGAGGATTGGAGGGAGGTTTCTGGACAAATTCTAAAGTATGGGCCTGTTCCACTAATTGTAGGACCCACTTGTCTGACGTAACGGTTTGCCATTGACTGAGAAATAAGGAAATTCTTCCGCCCCAGGGTGACAGGAGGAAGACTGGGCGTAGCCGGCACCTCGAAAACATCAGGTTCTACGAGCTGAATCCTTAGCAGGGCGGGTTGTGCGCCCACGGCCTGCCGGTCTATTATAGGCTGGTTGAGGCGGTTGTCTTTGGGAATAGTATGGCCGAAATTGTTGTGAAGATGATGGATAGGAAGAGTATCTCTGTTGTTGATATCCCCCTCTGTAAGAGGGCTGGCCGCGCCCACTAGGTTGAAAGGACGTTTTCCGATATTGCAGGGTCCCTAGTGACCTTGCAGTGTCCGTGTCCATTTTAATTGACTGTAGGGCTTCGTCCACATGTTTTCCAAATAACGCTTGGCCATCAAAGGGTAAGTCTAGGATCTTATTCTGGACTGCTGGACGAAATGAGGTGGCTTTGAGCCAGCCTTGTCTTCTTAATACAGCAGCACCTGCAAGCTGTCTGAAAGCAGTGGTCGCAATATCCATTGCACAGTCTATAAGCTCTGCAGATGTGCGTTGACCCTCCTGCACCGTCTTATTTGCCTCTGATTTTACGTCTTCCGGCAGTTGATTAATGAAAGGTGCAATATCCGCCCAAAGCTGTCTGTCGTATCGAGACAAAATAGCCAAGGAGTTGGCAGCTCTAAGCACTAGGCTGGCCATAGAAGAGAATCTTTTTCCTATGTTATCTAACCTTCTACCCTCCTTATCTGGGGGCGCGGAAATCTGAGCAGAAGGATTCTTTGATCTTCTTTGAGCAGCTTGAGCTACTACCGAATCTGGAGGAGGATGACCTGTCAAACATGTTGGGGCATCATCAGGAGCTTTGTATTTTTTATCCAGACGTGGTAAAACTGCTGTGACTGTTGCTGGATTATTCATGACTTTAAGGCCTTCTTCCCACAAGTAGTTCACCATCGGGATGGAGCGCACAGACTTCTGGAAGGGCTCTTTAAAATCATAAAGGAAACAATCTGTTTGCTTCGTAGGTAGCGGTAATGCAAAACGCTTGGCTGCCCTCTCTAGGAGATTATGAAAACCTCCAATGTCTTCAGGTGGGGACTCCACCTTCGAATGAGGAGAAGATGGAGCAGGAATAATATACTTGTCCCACTCTGAGTGAGTATCTGTGAGTTCTCCTTCTTCTTGATCTCCTTCTGAAATGTCAGTGTCTTGGGGAATTGTCATGTCTGGGGTGGCCACATCCGTAAGATGCAAAGACGTTGGTCTTTGATGTGGAGTAGAAGGACCAGAAATGGGCGATGGATGAGGCTGTTCTCCTTGTGGAGGAAACCTTCTGTTATAATCCACCAACATGGCTCTAAGGCCAGTAAGCAGGTCGGAAGGGATATACGTTCCCTGTTGATACTGCTGATGCTCCAAGGATCATGGGGATCATAAGCTTCCTCATATTCCTCCTCTTCCTGATATTTTACATTTAATTCAGAGGGGCTGTGGGCTGTACCAAAAGGTCCATCTTCATCTGAATCTTCATCTCCCTCCAAAAGATGTACTGGTACCAGGGAGGTTACCTTTCTAGGTGAAGTGTGGGTTGGAGTTAATTTTTCTGTTCTCTTTTGACATTTTTCCCTCGTCGACGGTGTCGTCGACGACGTGTAAACTGACTTTGTCGTAGACGGTGCTGTCGACGCTGGATGCACTGTTATTTTAATAGCCGCAAGCTTCGCCGACGAGTCTACCGTCGACGAAGTCATCGTCGACGGTAAAGCTGACACTGACATCAGCGCCGTCGACGATGACGAGGTGTAGACGGTCGTCGACGCTGAAGTCGTCATTGTAGTTCTCGTCGACGGTGGTGTACTCATCGACGATGTCGCCGACGGAGCCGTGGATGAAGGAACACTTAAAGTAGCTGGAGTCGTCGGCAATGCGGCCACCGATGGTGCCGTCGACGGGGAGTCCGTCGACGAGGCCTTTTTTCCAGTCACAGAAGATGGCTTTTTGAAAGGCACAGATGGTGGAACAGATGAGGATTTCCTGTGCCTCTCAGAACTGGAAGAATGTCTTTTCCCCTCCTTACTTGAGAGTTTAGTTGGGGAAGAAGATGGGCTGCAACCCTTATAAGACCCTGAGGCAGTCTTTTTGAGGGCTTTCCTTGAGGTTTGTGAGGGAGATCTACAGCGTGATCTTGCCCTTTTAGTTGATCTCTTTGATGTTGATGATTCCTCACTCTCAGAATCAGAAACTGGATCCTTCCTATGTTTCAGTTTCTGCAGCCATATAAATAATCTGCCTTCTCTATCCTTTAAGGTCTTAGAAGAAAAAGTACGGCAAATCTTACAGTCCTTGGCTGAATGATCTGGATAGAGGCAGTAAATGCAATCTTGATGAGGATCTTCAGGAATGAAGTCTTTTCTTCCCACAAGTCTTGCAGTCCCTAAAGAGACTTTTCTTTTCCTTGTCAGACATAGTTGAAAAATAACTGACAAATCAAATAAATGAGTTTCTCTGAGAGAAAAAGAGCTGAATAAAGATGTGAAAACAGAGCAGAGCTCTGAAGAGACTCCCTAGCACGACGTGCGGTAGAAAATCTGAGGTGCTAGAGCTTCTCTCAGGAGGTTCTGAAGGGTGCTGTCGCCTGATTGGTGGAGGATCAAGTTTGGTCCTTTTCACAAAATGACTCTGATAGACTATCAAATTGAAGAGGCCTAGGGCCTTTTTCTCTTCAATATGTTTTAACATTACTTATGAAAATTATACCGGGACTCCCATCTCGACGACGGGGAATGATTCAAGCATGTGAATCTATGAAAGTTCCAATACTGGAGTAAATACCTCTGTTTCCAAGATGGCAGAGGTCTGGGATACACTGGAGGAGCTCTGGGCACCTCCCCTGGGAGGTGCAGGTCAGGGGAGTGGTCACTCCCCTTTCCCTTGTGGTGAATCCTAGTTTGTTTTAGCGGGATAACAGGAGTTAGCTTAGCCGTAGGCTTGTAAACTCGTGCCCCCGTCACCCAGTGACTTTTAACCTACTTAGCTTGATCTGTCTTAGATCATTTAATTATTTACTTCCTTTAAAATGGCGGGCTTGTTTATAGTTAGGCCACTTGTTATGGGTTCTATTATCAGTGTCACTGCGCCAAGGCGTCAAGATCAAGCACAAAAGACAAACATATAGTAGGCATTCACACTTAGGGATTTTCCCTCTCTATACTTTCGAGGGATTGTTGATATTAATTGCCGTCCCAAGCATGCCTGTTATCTATTGTTATGAATAACACTTATGTCAGGGGACCTTGTAAATCTGTATAAATACAACACACTTTTAGACAGATAATCAGAGGGATTCCGACCAGAGGGCATCGCCACCATCGCTGATACCGATGCTAAAGTCATCTTGACGCTGACCCAGTCTTCGTGTCCCTGCGGAGTCTGAGATAGAGACCTCATTCCAAGGTAACGACGGTTGGGGGCTCCTCTCATGGACACGGCTTTGGCAGATTAGGTTTAAAGAACCCAGCTCTCCTTTTATAAATAGGAGGTTAGACTTACTCTCCTTAGGATATTAGGGCTTATTCCATTTCTTTTACATATACATATATTTCTTTCTTATATTGCATAATGGTGGGGGTCTTTATAACAATGACTCTCCTCTTCACAATACTGTTGCTTGGTATATTCATTATCCTAATCATTGCAGTTCATGCAACTTATCGCAAATTGCAGTTATGTTGAATAAAAACTATTATAACTTCACTGCATCTGTGTTATTGCCTTTGTTTGTATGAGACATAATAAATCTGTGAGAAAAGGGTAATTTCCGTTTAACCATGACAACCCTGGGAGATCTTACTTTGAGTCCATGCGTAAGCGACTGCTACAAATCACCTTTTACTATTGTGTTTCTGGTGAGGTACTGCTAGTAAGCCGGTAAGGTTTGGACAACAGTTACAACTAGTTGTAGGAAGGAACTTAGTCACCTACAAACGAAAGTACTGTCATACTGAGACCAGCAGTCTTGCTTAGAGCAAGAGTCCAAACTACGACATGGCGCCACCAACGATGGTGTTAGGCACTAATTTACAGATACCCTGACTATCACTGTCTCACAGACAACAGGTGCCCTCAGTACCATTATACGGAGACGTCCGTGGTCTTTGGGAGAATCCTCCTCAGCCGAACGGGTAACCCCTAATTAGGCTGTAGGGTGTTCGAGCTCGAACTCACAAAAGGAAAAACTTCCCCTATTTTGGTGTTCCGTTTCTCTAAACAACTATGGCTAATACCATAGACATTCCTGCAAATGCTAGACATGCACTTACACAACATTTATTAGCACATGGCCTTACAGAAGAGGGCGGGAGGTTACTTTAATTATAGAAGCAACTGAAGCATACCAAACTGAAACGTTTTACTGTTGGGTTGCCTTTCCAGGGGCAGACCAACGAACGCACACATTTCACACATATGACATTGCGGACGTTCCAGTACGATATGAAGTATACCAATATCATGAAATATCGCTCACATATCAAGAGCATCAAAACTGGTTTGAAGGCGCCCTACCACATGTACTACGACGAGTGAGGCTAGGTCCTTTAAGTAATGAAGGGCCTACATGGCCCATGTTTGCCACATATACACCTCACCCGGGCATACAGAATATGCCGGTTGTAGATTTAAGAATATTATATAATGAATTAGTGGCATTATATAGACGACTGGTTCAGTTCGTAATGCGAACATTGAACACTACACCAGCGCGTCCAGCACCGCCGGTCGCTGGGGGATATCAATTGGCTACTGGGATTAATCCACAAACAGTACATACCATCATGGGTAAAGTGCCCTCGGAACGGGAAAAAATACCGTTCTGGATTGCTCAGAAAACAAATCAGCTAGAAGCTGTGTTCCCCCATACGGGGCAACAGGAAAAACATAGATTGCTCACTATGTGCTTGCCATTTGGGATGGTTCCCTCGGTGGATGATTGTGCCACTTGGGGATAGTCTTCGCTGCCGTTTATACTACCACACATGGGACCCCTACACTTGCCAATTTACCGGAAGTGTTAAAACAAATACAAAATGAGCATGGGGCTGCACCGGCCCTGGATCTGGGGATGAAATTGATGCGTAACTTTGACGCTGTCTCCTCGATAATATTAAGTAACATTAAAGGGGAAGCAGTAGCACTGGCAATACGCCAACGTCTCCGAGAAACTCCACATATGGAACAGGAGAGGCAGCTACCGAAAATAATATCAGATACCTATACTAGTATAGGACGGGATGGATTGGGGGCCAAACCTAGAAAATTGGACATACCAAGTACTACCCATAAGGAAGGTACAAAGCAAGCACAAGAGGGCTCTAAGAAGCACTGGGACAAACAAAAAGAATTCAAAGACAGGAGAAATAGAAGAGCTGATACTCCACATCCGGAGTACTCCAAAAGGAGGTATAATCTCAGAAATAGGGATAACATTAGAACTCCAGACAGATATACTGATTCACGTCCTTCTCGTTCCTTTCAGGATGCACCAGATAGACGTAGCGAGAGAGGGGGCCGTCAAGATCGACGTCCGGAATACGTGAAAGAAAAGAAAGACTCACCGCAGTCTACCAATAAAAAAGAAGAAAAGCCTGCTCAACAAAAACCACAATTTAAAAAGAAGAAAGTGGCAGCACTGACTATTAAAAAAGCCAGTAATATTGAGAACGCTGTTGAGGAACAAGAGGTGGGCAGTGACTCTGTTGAACAGCGGGGCAGAGGTCACGATATGTCGCCAGAGTCTGAAAGATCATCTGGATGCGACAGCAACTAGCGATTACATCGCAGTTGAAACGGCGGATGGCCGCGTTCTCCCGCCTGATCGGGTTTATGATTTAACAATTCAGATAGAGGGAGACGTGGAACGAATTATTAGTGTAATATTCTGGGATGAAGTAACAAGTGATATCCTGTTGGCCGAGAGAGATTGGCCACCTGAACATGTCCGCACGCTCCCGCAAGGGGAAGATGTCATTTTGCCTTCTTTCTCCGATCTTGTTCCAGAGGCTGACAAAAAAGTTTATGCGGCTGAATGGGCTTTAGCGCAGGCACCTGCATTATACCGTAATCATGTAGGTTGGGACAAGGACTCTCCTTGTCATGTTATTCCCGTCCGATCTACACCTCACCCGCAGCCGCAATACCCTGTTAAACATGAAGCGAAAGCTCCGGTGACGGAGATACTGTCACAACTTGAATACCAGGGAGTAATAGAGCCCTGTACATCAGCAATGAATAATCCGCTATTTCCCGTTGCGAAACCTGATCATTCATATAGAATAGTGGTGGATTACAGACACTTGAATAGTCATACACGTACATTTGCTATACAAAATTCGCACAGCACAGCGCTGATTAATAATATAGTGCGTAAAAAATACAAAACTACATTGGATATCTCGAATGGATTTTTCTGCCAGAATTTAGCACATTAAAGTAGGGACTTAAGTGCATTCTCTTATGGCTCACAGAAACGCTTTTGTTGTTTACCACAAGGCTATAAAAACAGCCCAGGGCTGTTTTCAGCCCGTGTAACGTCAATATTGCAGGAGCTAGATCCCGAGGCATTATCGTATGTAGATGATATCTATCTCACAGATGATACCCTTGACATTCATCTTGCGAGGGTCGATCGGATAATTGTGGGATTTGCTGCCTTCGGATATAAATTTAATTTTAGAAAAAGCAAGATAGCTTATCTTAGTGTATTGTTCCTGGGATATGAACTATCAAATGAGGGAAAGAGCCTGGCCCCGCACTTTCTAGAAAAATGTGCTCAGCTACAGCCTCCAAACATGCTTAAGAAATTACAGTCATTACTGGGTTTCTTTAATTTTGGCAGAACCTACATTCCAGATTATGCTGAACGCATCAAACCACTATATGACCTAATACAACCAAATTTTTCTAGCAGGCGATGGACAATTGAACACACACACATCCTTAGGGATATTCAACGTGACATGCTGGAAGCTAGACACTTATACACACGTGATAACAAAACTACCTTGGTCATCAGAGTAACAGCTGGTGCCCTTGGATTTACATATGTCACCTTTAATGAGGGTGACACAGTGCCTATTGCATACAAATCACATTTATACTCCAATGCAGAGAAACGTTTTGCTCCTACTGAAAAAATTCTGACAGCAGTACAGATGGCCGTCATAAAGGAGAGACTGCTTGCCCAGGGGAAACGCATAATTGTTGTCTCCCCAGTGCCAGCCTTAGAGGCTGTCACTAAAGCAAGCGTTCCAAACGCTAAAGCATTACATCCACGCTGGATTCAATGGGCAACGTCTCTGACCGCCACTGATGTTGATTATGTGTTTGATCCAAGACTTCAGACACAAGAATTTCTCCAGTATGAACAGGAGTACCCCGCTCCCATACACATATTGCCAATTGACAGTTATGATACGATCATTTATACTGACGGTTCGGCACAACCGGCTGTGGGTACTAAACATCAATACTCAGCAGCTTGCGCAGCTGTGTGCGGGACTATGGAAGACGGCGTTTTCCATCCTCATAATACCTACACTCAGACCTTAGGGGACTGCACAGCCCAGTTGGCCGAGCTTAAGGCTCTACTTCTAGCGCTCGAACATTCGGAGCCAGGAACACTGACATTAATTGTCTGTGATTCATATTACTGCGTCCAGTCGTACAATGAATACCTCAATCATTGGAAACTGAACGAGTTTAGAGATTCTAAAGGGAACACCATTAAACACAAAATGTTGTGGGGAAGGGTGGCTGATCTTAAGGATAAGCTGCCATGTGTCCATGTAGTTCATACATTGGGGCACCAGCGTGTAGGAATACATGTTGCCGGTAATACATTGGCTGATGAGGCAGCCAAAGCAACAGTAGCTACGGCTTCTGTAGGTGCAGTGACTCGTTCTCGGACGAGAATGGATAATGAAATTTTGCTTGCCGTTAAAGCATCGGCTGCAGGCAAGACCCTTCCGAAAGGATACCCTACGAACTATACCTATCATATCAGTGCACAGAATGTTGCTTTTGCAACAATTCCTGATGTTGGTGATCGAGTGATCCCAAATGAAGACCAAAGATTGGAGCGGATTACAGCTGCACATGAGGGTGTCGCTTCTGCACATGCTGGTATACAGGCCACTATCACCATTTTACAACAACGATACTGGTGGCCTGGTCTATGCAGACGGACTAAACAGTATGTCCTTTGCTGTGACATTTGTCAGTAAATTAAGGGTTCTAATATCAAACGCCCTCCGCAGACATCTCTCTTAGTGTCAGACAAGCCACTTCATTGTGTGTACCTGGATCATTGTGGTCCCTTACAACCTGATGGTGCATACAAGTACATTTTAGTGGCTGTTGATTCCTGTTCTAGATTCCTGTGGGTATGGCCACAGCGGTCGGCTGACGCCCGAACTGTTATAAAAGATTTGCTGATCTTTATCGGTACATATGCGGTTGCAGCATTCCATTCGGACCAGGGCCCTGCATTTGCCTTTAAGGCTTTCAGGGACACCATGAGGACGATGGGTGTTGAACTACATTACTCCTCACCATACCATCCCGAGGGAAATTCGGTCGTGGAGAGGCGGAATTGTGATCTAAAGCAATCCTTAACAGCTCGAGTTTTAGGTTCAGGCCGCAGTTGGTTACATCACCTATATGGGGTCCAGAGAGCACTGAATAATCTGCCAAGACGGTCCTTGGGGGGTAAGTCTCCATATGAGGTTCTCTTTGGGACACCTATGTATGTCCACGATCTTGATGCCCTTGGTATGGTGGCAGCAGAAACACCATTTGACATAAAAGAACGTCTCGCTGTTTTACAGGAGCTTCAACAATTCCGTGATGATAAATCATCTGCAAGTGCTGCCACCTTGGGAATAAGGGACTTGGCGAAAACTTCGACTAGCTGGATTCCTAACGTTGGGGATCTGGTTCGTGAGAAGATCGCTGTGAAAAAAGAGTTTGGTCCGTCATACAGAGCACCTGTACCGGTCCTGGGAATAAAAGGCACCAGGACTGTCATCCTTCCACCATTGTCTGGTTCTAAATCAAACAGGTTCATCTCCATTGATGACATCAAATTACACCATGTGGCCAATTCTTCACAGTAGACCAGGAGGTCCCTTGGGTAGTTCCCGATCCCCTCTCACTACCCAACAGGACATCCCTCTACATAGTAGGATGACTATCGCTACTACTGATTATGCAACTATGTCAGCTGCTGTTTCGGACACTTCCTCGACCACGGGGAGGGCAGAAAATGAACTTATGTTGATTCCAGTAACAACTTCAGAGAACTCCCCGATTCAGGATTTGGCTGTATTTTACACGAACACTTCCACCACTAATAACGTTGTCTATCAAGAACTTCCAACAACAGTGGATGGGAATTCGATGGGTCCTGTATCTGCGGAGACTTCCTCTGGCTATTTTGTAGACATTGATGATTTTTCTTCAGATTCATCCTCAACTGTGACTGACACACATTCGAGCGGTAGCAAATTTTATCGATGGCTTCGAAAGAACTATTTGATATATCCTTGGAACTATCTTTGGTTCTGTTTGACATTTATTTCATTATTTTTTTGGATTGGTTTTGTGACTGTTTTCTTTTTACTTATTAATGGTCACTATATCGCTGACCGCTCCTCTGTGGAGCCTGTTGATGTAATCTTGACACCACACCATTCATCACATAGGGTCCGACGTGATTTGTCCCCTGTCAATATTATGGCTATTCCGATTCCTAATGGAATTGTATGGGACAAAGTTCTGTTCGATATATACGGGCCCACAGAGATAATTCAAATACCATATGTGTTCAAGATTTCTATGTCTGATGTTATTACACCTAATGTTGTTTCTGATGATTGGGATGTCTAAACAGTTGATTCGATGCTGACTGAAATGAAGGACTACTCCGCTTTTCGAAGTGATGATGTATATGATTACTCAATGAATTATGGGAAATGTTCTGCTATAACAATTGGGGACATCACTACCTACACCGTGCAACTAGATATAGGACTCTCTTTAACTACACCCAATGGGAACACTGTTCTACACCGCAGGTGGGGAGTCCAAAGTTTTAAAGTGATAAATTCACATACTTTTCTGGGCATGATACAAAGAATGCTGAATCGTATTATTTTAAATTACCTCCAGCGCAATTTAGGAAACTTTTGCTGACAGATACAAAATTGATTTATTCAGATCCCTTTGTTTCCCGACTATCGATTGAGGGTTACGTATATTGGAAGAACACTGTCGATTTGAAGAGTGTATGGGGAACACAAGATTGGCAAATACAGGGTAGGGAGGCTTTGTTTCGCGCCTGCTTAATTCCTGTGCAAATGATTTTTTTAAATGATACTGTAGAGCAGACATCATGTCTGGGGTTAGCAAAAATTAAAGATCTAAACACGCCCAATATCCCTACTCCGACAAAATTTAAAGATTGGCAACACTTTCTTAATATTTCAGACGATAGGCTAGATGCATTGGTTAAGGCTGGTGCTTAAAATTCTTCACTTTCCCATCCCGGGGGATGGTTGGTATGGCCCACCGACACTGATGAATGTCAGAAGCGTTTTTTGAACTCGTCAGGGGGTTTTTCCATTCATAGGCCAGACCCTCGCTTTCTCTCGGGTCAACATAGTGGTATAATAACAACATACAGTGTGGGTAAGCTGTGCCAGCAATGGGTGCGGACAAACACTTTAACAGCAGTGAAACAACACTTGAACACTCTTTCTGACAGCATAGATCTACAAGATTTCCTATTAGGTCCTAAGAAACAACATTCAAAATGGTTTTTATATGCTATGTATAATGAAATTTGGAAGCTTTCTCAAATTGAGGCTGCTGCACGTTTAAGGCAACTTGATAAGGAGAATTTGGAAAAAACATTGGCTGTTGTCGACAATGGCATGAACACACTATCGAATCGGATTTATTCACTGTCGAATATAGTGTCATCTGCTATTGATATCACTCAGACTGATTTATCTCGGTTATATCATGGGCAAACACAGCTGCGTTCCATCATGCAGCTGGGTTGGGCATTACAGACACTGAGAAGTGGCCACATTCCATGGAAATATATTAATGGAAGTGAACTGTTTGCTGCTTTTAATTTTTCCAGGGAACAAGAGACAATGGCTAAAAGGGAGGCTCGTTTCACCTTGCTTCAAGTAGAGAAATTAGATAGGTTGCCCTTCACGGTTGCAGAAAGTCCTTCAACTATTTGGCTCTTACACGGCATAATTAATTTCCCGTTTTCGACCTTTCGTTTCACAAGCTGCCTAAAACATCTTGCAGTGGGACGATATGAACGGCTAGGAGATAGCTTTATTAAGGAAGAGTGGGAGTTGCCCTTTGAGTATCGATGTCTGAACGGTGAACAGGAGGTCTTTCTTAGCGGAAGTGAATGTGAGACTACTGTTCGTCATTCCATGATATGCAAACAGGTGTCTCTTCACGGTCTTTGCAATGCGGGGGTCACGAATTTGGCCTGTTTTCTGAAGGGTACTCCCGTCCCCTTGATTCGTTCAGTGTATCATGTACTTTCCAATGGAAGTTATGTTCTACTGAGCAATGACAGCTGTTGCGGCTTACGACCTGGAATTGCCTACGAAATCTCAGTCACGAAGGTCGTTACGTGTTGTGGCCATGTTTTGTTTCCCCCCACACGAGAGATACAAGTATCAGAAATGTGGCCCCACATTGATACTATTAATGTGAACTATGACAAGTTGAGCAGACTGAAGGCGCTATTGTTTCAAAAACAGGTCGCCTTGACATCCGCAAAAGAGACGTACGCTCTCCAGATTGCGAGATCATCAGCCGAGATACAATCCCTTTTAAATACTGATTTCCCCAAACACTTTGGAGAGTTGGTATCCAGAATATTCAATGCTTCCAGCACTACTGGGATTGTTCATTTCTTTAAGGCTGTCGGGTCTGGTTTTGTGTCCATCTTCCAGACTGTCTTCAGAGTCATCCCATCAGCCATCCATTCTCTCTTTTCCAGTGTGTTTGGTGGCTTTCCAATTATTTTGGCTTTAATTGGCGGACTACTACTACTATTTTTTCTGATTCGCTGTGGTTGTTTTTTTCCAGCGACACAGAGCAATGGAGCCACTCCCGTCAACACCGCTGTGCCATGAACGCATGGTTCGGATCTTCGGTACACCTTTGCTGGTGGAACTAGAATTTGACTGGTCATTGTCATTCCGGCCTCTACTATGGTGTGTACAACCGGTGTTCCGGTGCATATGGTGTCTCTTTGAACATCTGCCTATGGTCTGTCTTGCTGTTGCACCTACATCTCCTGTGGACCAAGAACTGCTGATGTCCCCGATGAGGGTTCATACACGGTCATGCCCCTTGAGACTACGGTTGCTCCGCGAGGCCACCTATGAGCCATCTGTTATACAATCTAACATGGATGAGGACGCTGCAGCAAGTGTCGATACACCGATGAATATGGCTCACTTTTGCTCTGTGGATCAGTTTGTCCGTCCAGCTCTAAATTTCACATCAGACGATGTTGACTCTTTTTTAAGATCATTGAATGGTGACTTTGATGACATTCTTCAGGATCCTGCGTATAGCACATAATTTGATCAAATTTGCTTACCAGTTCCCGGTTCCGAAATTTGCAATTATATTAAACGTTTGATTTACTTGTCATGGTTGATATTAAAATATCTATTTGTTAATTGGCTTTTTTAGTTCAGTAGCAGCTTTTTTAGCATTTTGGATTTCTTTCCCTTCATCATACCTGTTACGGCAATGGGGAGGGTGTGGTGAATCCTAGTTTGTTTTAGCGGGATAGCAGGAGTTAGCTTAGCCGTAGGCTTGTAAACTCGTGCCCCCGTCACCCAGTGACTTTTAACCTACTTAGCTTGCTCTGTCTTAGATCATTTAATTATTTATTTCCTTTAAAATGGCGGGCTTGTTTATAGTTAGGCCACTTGTTATGGGTTCTATTATCAGTGTCACTGCGCCAAGGCGTCAAGATCAAGCACAAAAGACAAACATACAGTAGGCATTCACACTTAGGGATTTTCCCTCTCTATACTTTCGAGGGATTGTTGATATTAATTGCCGTCCCAAGCATGCCTGTTATGTATTGTTATGAATAACACTTATGTCAGGGGACCTTGTAAATCTGTATAAATACAACACACTTTTAGACAGATAATCAGAGGGATTCCGACCAGAGGGCATCGCCACCATCGCTGATACCGATGCTAAAGTCATCTTGACGCTGACCCAGCCTTCGTGTCCCTGCGGAGTCTGAGATAGAGACCTCATTCCAAGGTAACGAGGGTTGGGGGCTCCTCTCATGGACACAGCTTTGGCAGATTAGGTTTAAAGAACCCAGCTCTCCTTTTATAAATAGGAGGTTAGACTTACTCTCCTTAGGGTATTAGGGCTTATTCCATTTCTTTTACATATACATATAGTTCTTTCTTATATTGCATAATGGTGGGGGTCTTTATAACAATGACTCTCCTCTTCACAATACTGTTGCTCGGTATATTCATTATCTTAATCATTGCAGTTCATGCAGCTTATCGCAAATTGCAGTTATGTTGAATAAAAACTATTATAACTTCACTGCATCTGTGTTATTGCCTTTGTTTGTATGAGACATAATAAATCTGTGAGAAAAGGGTAATTTCCGTTTAACCACGACAACCCTGGGAGATCTTACTTTGAGTCCATGCGTAAGCGACTGCTACAAATCACCTTTTACTATTGTGTTTCTGGTGAGGTACTGCTAGTAAGCCGGTAAGGTTTGGACAACAGTTACAACTAGTTGTAGGAAGGAACTTAGTCACCTACAAACGAAAGTACTGTCATCCTGAGACCAGCAGTCTTGCTTAGAGCAAGAGTCCAAACTACGACACCTTTGTCCAGTTTCGCACCAGAGCAGGTCTGGGGGATCCCTGAACCGGTGTAGACTGGCTTATGCAGAGATTGGCACCATATGTGCCCATCAAAGCATTTCCAGAGGCTGGGGGAGGCTACTCCTCCCCAGCCCTCACACCTATTTCCAAAGGGAGAGGGTGTTACACCCTCTCTCAGAGGAAGTCCTTTGTTCTGCCTTCCTGGGCCAGGGCTGCCTGGACCCCAGGAGGGCAGAAACCTGTTTGAGGGGTTGGCAGCAGCAGCAGCTGCAGAGGGGACCCCGGAAAGGCAGTTTGGCAGTACCCGGGTTCCGTGGTAGAGACCCGGGGGGATCATGGAATTGTCCCCCCAATGCCAGAATTGCACTGGGGTGACAATTCCATGATCTTAGACATGTTACATGGCCATGTTCGGAGTTACCATTGTGACGCTGTATATAGGTAGTGACCTATGTACAGTGCACGCGTGTAATGGTGTCCCCGCACTCACAAAGCCTGGGGAATTTGCCCTGAACGATGTAGGGGCACCTTGGCTAGTGCCAGGGTGCCCACACACTAAGTAACTTTGCACCCAACCTTCACCAGGTGAAGGTTAGACATATAGGTGACTTATAAGTTACTTATGTGCAGTGGTAAATGGCTGTGAAATAACGTGGACGTTATTTCACGCAGGCTGCACTGGCAGGCCTGTGTAAGAATTGTCAGAGCTCCCTATGGGTGGCAAAAGGAATGCTGCAGCCCATAGGGATCTCCTGGAACCCCAAAACCCTGGGTACCTCAGTACCATATACTAGGGAATTATATGGGTGTACCAGTATGCAAATGTGAATTGGTAAATTTAGTTACTAGCCTGTTAGTGACAAATTTGGAAAGCAGAGAGAGCATAACCACTGAGGTTCTGGTTATTAGAGCCTCAGTGAGACAGTTAGGTATCACACAGGGAACACATATAGGCCACAAACTTATGAGCACTGGGGTCCTGGCTAGCAGGGTCCCAGTGACACATAACAAACATACTGACAACATAGGGTTTTCACTATGAGCACTGGGCCCTGGCTAGCAGGATCCCAGTGAGACAGTGAAAACACCCTGACATATACTCACAAACAGGCCAAAAGTGGGGGTAACAAGGCTAGAAAGAGGCTACTTTCTCACACTTGTGATGCAAAAAGATCCAATTTGGGTTTGCCCCATCACTGAAATACGGCATCCAGGACCAGTTGGTTTAATTCCCATTCATGACAACTTTGGGTTGTTCTGTTCAAGGTGTCTGCTAGAGAGTTGTGTACTCCTGGGAGATGCACAGCCCTTATGGTCACTTTGTAACTTAGTGCTCACTGTCAAATAGTTTCATTTTCTTGGGACAGAATCTTGGATTTTGCACCTCCCGTTTGTTGAGGTAATGCACACATATATGTATTTTCTGTCATTATCAACATGGAGGAACCTTGAATCCTTGGCAAGGAAGCTTGGAGAGCCAGTGAGATTGCTCGGAGCTCAAGGAAGTTGATATGAGGTTTCGACTGCCCTGGAGTCCACTTTCCCCGAATTTTAAGAACTTGCAAATGAGCTCCACATCCTTCTAGTGAAGGATCTGTTAAAATGACGTATACCAAAATGGGAAAATGAATGTCAATCCTGCAGAGTGTTGGAGCTTGTCCACCAGGGAAGAGCTGCTTTCATGAAAGGTGTGATCTAGATTATGTTGTTAAATTGCCCTTCAGACTGGAGGCACTGTGTGTCCAATTCCTCTTGGAAAGGTTGCATTTTGAGATGAGCACGAGTCACTAGGAGAATGGCTGAGGACATCATGCCTATTAAAGATTTGATCAAGCGAACGGAAGCCCACTTTCTTTCTGAAAGGGATCAGACCAAAATGGAGGGTTTCTGTTCCCTGTCTACGGACAAGAAATGCCTTGTCGAGCAATATGTCTAGAGTTGCTCCCAGAAAGGCTATTGTTTAAGGCAAAAGGAGAGAATTCTGGAAATTGGATGTGAGCCCCAGGGCTTGAAAGAGGTGAAGACACCTGAAGTATCCCTCAACGCCTGTTGGAAAGATGGAACATTTAACAGCCAGTCATCAAGGTATGGGAAAACGTGAAGACCTTGTTGCCAGTGTGGGCCGCCACGGGAGCAACACATTTTGTAAATATCCGGCAAGCGGATCGGAGACTTTGAACTGGTAATGAGTACCGGCTACTGTGAATCTGAGGAATTTGCGGTGGCTGGAATGGATAGAAATGTGAAAATAGGCTTTCAGGAGATCGAGGCTGGTAAGAAATTCTCTGTGGTTCAGAAGGTGGAGAATTTTGTGGAAGGAAACCATATGGAAAGATTGCTTCTCCATGCACTTGTTGAGCTTCCTGGGGCTGAGAATAGAACGCCACTCCCCTGATTACCTGAATGTGGAACCTGTTCTATAGCCCCTTTTTACAACATGGCCATAACCTCCTTGTGTAGAAGATGAAGGTGAGATGGCAGGAATTTTGTTGGTGGGGTGTGAGGTGGAATCTGAGGGAACTCAAGTATGGCCATGCTTGATGAGAGCTAAGACCCATTTGTCCGTAGTGATTTTGCTCCAGAGATGTAGGTACTGGGAAATTCTGGCAGCCACCGAAGAATGAGTAGGAAGTGTAGCCAGTACATTGAGGTTGTCACTGCTTTCTAGTGGTATCCCTGGCGGAAGCAGCCTGTCTTCTTCTTGGCTGTTGTTTAGAATAGGCTGCTGACTGCTGCGCGCGATAGGGTTGATGCTGTTAGCCGAAAGGATTGCTGGTAGGATTGTTGTTGGTACTTATGGCATCCTCCATGGTACAAGTAAGATCCACGGATTGGCTTCCTGAATAAAAAGTCAACGTTGAAGCCATATCAAGGATTTTCGTTTGAACTTCTGTACAAAACCATGTGGCCTTAAGCCAACCCTGAAGCCAAAGGCCAGCAGATCCTTCCAACAGCCGGAAGCCTATGGATGCAATATCTGCTGCACAGTCAATTTCAAATGCTGCCTATTTGTCTTCCTGCTAAATGCTTGTAGCTTCGTTTTTTGTCATCTGGCAGGTAATTCAGGTATGTGGAGATGTCTGACCACATTTGGCGATCACATCACTCCAGAATGGCCAAAGAGTTTGCGGCCCGGACAGCTGTACCCAACAAAACTGTGAATCTCTTACTGATATCATCTAGTTGGCTACCCTCCTTATAGGAGGAGAAATGATATGGGTGGAAGGATTTTTAGACCTGTGTTGTGCAGCCTGAGTAATGACCGAATCAGGTCTTGGATGTCTAGCAAACAGGCAGGTGAGTCCTCAGGTGCTTTGTACTTTTTATCTATTCTAAGAAAAATGGCAGAAACTGTCACAGGTGTTTTCATTATTTTTACTCCTCCCTCCGAGACGTAGTCTACAATAGGTTTTTCTCTGACTGTTTTTCTGGATTGGTCCTTGAAATCATATAGAAAACTGTCTGTTTGTTTAATAGTAATGCGAAGTTGGAAACGCTTTGGCCGCTCTCTCCATTAGCTTGTAAAAAACTACCAATACCTTGTGGTGGAGAATCCACTGGTTGTGGAGCTGGAGGGGAAGGTGGAAGAATGAGGTAATCATCCCATTCATTGGTGATGGTGCAATTGTCTGTTATTTTGCCTTCTTCCCTATCCCCATCACCATCATCATCTTCTTTTGTAGAGGGAACCTTTCGAGGGGGTACGGAAATGTGGGATTAAGGCATCATTCTTGGGGAAGGTGGAGGAGGCAGCTGTTTTGGTGAATTAGGAGCAGGCATTTGTACTACAGCAGGTGGTTGCTGTGCTTCAGCTGGTGTTGGGATGGCCTTGTAATAATCTAAGCATGCTTTGCAGGTATTGCACCAAGGTAGCCAGAACCTGGACAATGGCTGGTGGTGGTGAAGGAAGAGCATAAGTATATTATTGATCCACACAGTGGTAACTTTGATAAACAGGCTCATAATAATCCTGTTCTTCCACTTCATCCGGATACTCGACATACAAATCAGAGGGGCTGTGAGCTGCAGCAAACATCACTTGATCATCGTCTGACTTCTGACTATCCAACAAGTGGCTGGGTGGAAGTGGGGACATGTCAGCAGGTGACGTGTATTCAGGACAAATACTTTGTGGGGATGGCTAAATTGCTGTCAACGAAGTAGTCGACGGTAGCATCGACTTCGTGGGCAAAGGCAACAATTATGTTTTTTTGTGCTTCAACTTCGTCAAGGATGTCAACGATGTTACTGACGCCGATGCGGTCACAGACGGTGTTGGCATAGTCTTCGTCGTCACTGTCTTCGTCAGCATGGTGGACCGCGGCAACAGTGTGGTCATAGTCAACGACGAGGTAGTCTTCATCGACTTGGAAACAGTCATCACTGACACAATGGATACCAGCGGTGAAAGCTTTGATGACCTTCCAGTCATGAAAATCTCACTCCTAGTTGCCATGGTTTTGACGTCGTCGATGCGATCTTCGATATTTTTGTAGTGAATTTAGAGTTTTTGAGAGGGGTGTAGATAAGGATCTAGGTTTTAATGGAGGTGCTGTAGATGGAGTAAAGAGCTCAGATTTAGAGTCTGAGAAAGCCTTTATTCCACTTTTCCTCATTGGAGGAGCCTTTCTTAGCTCTATGGTGGGGCTTTTTTGCTTTGATGAGAGGGACTCAAAGTGAGACCTTTCCTGGAAGCCTGTGCGGAGATGGAACACTCACTGCTTTCCTCCTCAGGAACGTTGGCAGTCTTGGTTTTAGGTTTCTGCAACCACAATAAAACTCTTGCCTCGTGGTTTTCGAGGTTTTTTTGTAGAAAAAGTTCTGTATATCTTGCAATCTCTCACCCTGTGGGATGGATGAAGGCAATATATAAATTCTATAGGAGGATCCGCTGAATGGAGCCTTTTGTTACCACAGGTGGCACAAGGCCTGAAAAGTCCTTTCTTTACCAGTTCTGACATACTGGAACAGAGAAGACCAATTTGCGAATCACCAAATCTGAAAAACTGAGCAGAGCTCAGGGAGACTCCCTCACACATAACATGCCATAAAAATTGAGGGAAGATAACTCTGTTGGGAGTGTTCTAAGGATGCGGTCACCTGATTGGGTCGTTGTTCAACTTTGGTCCTTTTTTTTTTTTTTAAACGGACATCGATAGGCTATTAGGCTGAACCTTGCATTCCCTTTACAGCCTATTATGCTAATATATACTGCTTATTATGATACCGTGAAACTCCCACTTCAACGACGTCGAATGATTCAAGCATGTGAACCTATGAACGATACCCCAGTACTGGAGAACTTGGCATGACAGAGGACAGAATCGGAATAGAGTCCGATCCATCAAGGAACCATTCCCATCGGTGCCAGATCCACGTGAAAGGTAGGCCCGAAGCAGGCACTGGCACCCAGTACGGCAGTCGGTCAGTGCCTGAACAGACGGAACGATGAGAACAATAAGATGGGAGAAGCTTGAATGATAACATCGAAATGAAAAAGAAAAGATTGGAAGAACTGAACTGAACTGAAGAGTCTTGACAGACTTAGCAGAGGGACACACGTCCGAACCAGAGGGCGGAGAGAGAGGCGAAGTCACTCGATCTTGTGACTTGAAACACTCCTCTGAAGAAAAACAACTTGCACCACTCCAGACCCAACACTAGATGGCAGGAGTAGGCAGAGCATGTGCATCTACAGCAACACATGCCATTGAACATAGTTTGTTTGCCTTAAAATTTTGGCCTTTCAAAAGAAAAGTTAATTATATTTAGTTGTAAAAAGTACTCGAGTCCCACAAAAGGGAGGGACAATTCACTGCTCATCACTAATAATGAAGGTCTGCTGGAGAAGATTCATTAGTTTCACCTCAAATAAGTAACGATTTAAGAGCAGATAACTAACTACTAGCTAACGTAAGCATAGAGATGGATAGTAAGACCTACATATAAATAGACCTCTTAAACTACCTCTTCCAATGCTTCTTCCTCTAAGCCAATCCTCCTCTCCCTCCAGCATTACCTTCCATGGATAGACAATCCTGAACCCCCCCACTATTTCAAGTACAGGCCAACTGCTGATTCAGTCGGCGTCCCATTCAGGATCTCCAGGCTCTCCTCCATGGCCTTCCAGCTCCCTCCACATAAAGGATGGGGCTTCCAGGACTCTACCTACTGCACCTTCAGTGATGAGGTCCCCGCATGCTCATTCGTATCTTTGTTTCTCTGGGACTCAGCTTCTTATGTAATGAAGAGGTCTAAGGGATGGCCCAGGAGGATATGAATGTGTTTATTTATTCTATATGGTTTTTCACCGTAGCTTTATATACACTGTCTCATAAGGGGTTTGGGGTGCTTGGCATGGAATGAGGGATCTGCTTGGGGTCTGTTGATAGTTTCCAGTAGAACAGGGGGCCTGCTATGTGCAATCCCCTGGGCCTCCCCTATTTGGGGCATCTTAAGGCTTCTTTCTCTCCCTCACTGTTTTTTGCATAAATTAGGCCATTAGGAGAGATTATTAGGATAATGACTTACTGTGCTGACAATTAACTGATCAATCTCAAAACAGACTGCAGACTAGATGATGTACTATCTTCAGTGTTAGGCTGCAGTGCTCCACAAAGCTATATCCAAATTGGACAGAACTGATGGTCATTGGTTCGGTAAAGCAAAGAAGTGGCTGGGAAGGGCCAAAGGGTTTTTGAGGCCATACTGTTCAACAGCTGTGAAATACCAGTTCACAGGAGCAGTCATAGTGCAGTTTTAAAACTCTGGGGTACCTGAAAGGTTAAGAAAATCAGACTACACTAGAAGAGGGTAAACGGAACCCAGCTTCATCTCCCCATCCACTCAACATGTACTATGAAAGGTGGCACAAATCCCTCAGAAGCACCAATGCTTTCTCCAAGAACACCTTGGCATAGGGAGATCCTTTGATGTTCATGTGCTGCACCCCAAGACTGATATGCTACGTTTTAGTGAGAGGTCACTGTGGAGGTGCGGGCATGAGCAAGGCACTGTATAAAAAGAGGTAGATGTGGAGTTAGGGTCTTTTTTTACCTCGTCGAAGGGGCAGCAGCTTGTTTTCCAGGATATCTCGTGCATCTGTCCCTTCATCCATCAAATCCAGTTTGGTGATGACCCCAATGGTGCGCTGGCCTGTGGAGAAGAAAGCAGGAAGAGTCAGAGTTTTGGCTACTCTCCTAAAAATGCCCCCAAAGTGCTCTACGCGACAGGCCTGCTGAAGGCCTGGAGTGAACCAGCTTCAACATACACACCCAGACGCCCACACACCTTGCAGGCCCACAGCCATCAAACCTATTTAAAGAAGGAATCTTCCATTGCAGGCCAGAAAGCTGGAAAGAAGCCGTCTGCCCTTGCACATGACTGGCAAGTCAAAAAGTGAACAACGCCTACTAGTGCCATCTGTCTAGGAGCATGGAAGCTGAAGCTCCTTCCCCAGTCTCCTAGGACGTAAAGACTGCGCTCATGCCAAGGTTTGGAATGTTGGGCTGAGGGTACGTCCAAAACTTATGTTACACAAACTCATCTTTAGTAGTAGGATAAGAAACTGAGGGAGGCGGGCGCTTCTTAGTAGTGTGTTGAGCACAGTACTTTGACTGCAAGGCATGCGGGGGAGCAGCCGCAAGGAATCCACCACCGGTACCATGGTACATAGACATTCTCCAAGTAGCGGTTTCCCCTTCACTCACCCTGGGGATCCACCTCTTTGGAGATCTTCAAGGCATCGGAGTTGGCCAGGTCCGAGTTGGCCGGGGAGACGGCGAGAATCAGAGCATTGTCTTTGGTGACAAACTGCATGAGCATGTCCCGGATCTGGAACTCAATGTCGGCTGGCTGGTCACCGACGGCGATCTTGGTCATGCCAGGCAGGTCCACCAGAGTGAGGTTCAGCACTGGGGATGACAAGAGGTTACACGGAGCATCTAGTCAGTTAGGACATTTATAGCGCATTATGGAGCCAAAGCGGTCAGTCGTGTAATGAACCCTTCAGAACAACTCTTCCCCACCTTTCCACGGCCTCACGGAGCAGCACTATTCAGCACTCAAGGTCCAATATGAAATAGTTCAATCTGATCTGCAAAGTTACAACACTCCATCTGATGAGCTCCTTCCAGTGCACATGCAAGTCAGTCCGTAATGCGCGTTAATGCCCTCCTAGGCTCAGAAACAGGACTCGCGTCCTGCAACACATGCATTCAGAATCTGCCAAAGGGAGGGCTGTATTACAGAACCCACCCAAACCCGGCCTTCGGAGCACAGCTTATAACAGCGAATGATTCCGCCACCTCAGCAGAGGAAATACTCACCGTTGGGAGAATAAACTCGCAAGTTGATGGGGACAGGAGAGATGCCTTTGTTGGAACCAGTAACCCGATCCGTTTCTGCCTCGATTTCCTGCCGAATTTCTTCAAAGTCCGTGAATTTCTTCCCCTTGCAATGGAGGAACTCGCCATATTCTAGTTAAGAACAAAGAATGCATCAGTGAAAATGTACATCACTAGTGGAAAGTGCTTTGCGATGCCACCGGCACCGACAACAAGAGAGCATGAAAGGAGAATGGAAGGCCGTGTGCTTAACCCCGGAAGAACAAGTAGGCTGGGACCAGGAATAATCCAGGTGTACCCAGTGTTTGGCTCCTGCATGCACCTGTTGCAGTGCTGGTCCTCAGCAGGAGGCTGGCTCATGTACTCTGTCCAAGCAGGCCATAGCAGCAGACTAGAGTCCAGGACCCCGCTGCAATCAGCAGTTAATGCCCATGCTTGGTGCAGTTCCAGCAGGCTGCTTAAGAAGCATGGCGTAGTCTCAGTAGATGGCTCAAGTTCTGACCCCTTCCCCGGAGGCGGTTTCCAGGATCTGCTCATATCCCAGTTGGGTCCCCTCCAAGCAGAGTTTTCCCAACACCTTCCTCTGCAGCCACAGACAGGTGCAACCGCCCATTGTAAACTTCCCTATATCCTGCTTTGTGGCAGCCTCGGTGTCTTTGCCCATGGGTGGTTGGCACAGACGCTGTAGCCACTCTGACGGCATTCTTCAGTTCACTCATTAGGCTGCAGGGTTTCACCCCCTATGGATGTCGCTTCCCTGGTTTCCTGTCTCTATGTGTAAACCTTCCTAGAGCTCTACTGTAGACCCTGCAGTGCGGCTGTTACACACAGCATTACACAAACCCGCAGTGTTGTTCAGATTCACTGCAGTTTCCCAGTGTTTCTGCTTAAACTCTTAGGTCCTTGTACAAACTGTGAATGAAGGGCACCTCTCAAAACACGCCTGAGGTCCAGTCGACCGACCATGTTGTCACACCACCTCATTTAGAGAGCGGGAACTACCTGCTTTTCAAGCTGGTGGGATCTCTAAGCGGACCTTCCACCAGGGGCTAACCATGGCATTCAACAGTGGCAAGATTCACCACCATGGTAGGTTACAGCCTTTTCCACGAGGGCACCCATTCATAATGGCCTTCCACAGCACTTACACAGGGCAAAGACTTCTACAAGCTCAGGTGAGCATTTTATCATTCTCCAACCCCTAGCCTTTTCCGCAATCACATGGGTATTTGTCGCTTAAAGGCAGATTTTGTAAAGGGTATTGTGTACGTTTTTATTTCATTTTATTTAAGTCTAGTATACTTTTGTTTATAAATATTACAGGATTCTTTTTAGCCCAGCTGTGCAGGTTACACCCCAATAATCAATAGGTTGTCTCTTCCTCATCACTGTACACACACTTGTGGGTCATGTGTGCCCCCCCAGCCACACACACTGTCAAGGTAACCTATTTTGCAAATGAGGTAACATTATTTTAACCGTTAAGCCCGGGGACTAAACCCCCTTCTATCCTACTCATTGTATTCCTATACATCTGCAGACTTCTATAAAAAGGTACTTAATTCCCTTTGGCACCTGTTCACATGAGTGTGAAGCCTGGCTTGTGGCGTCATCCAGTCTGAGAATCTGAAACTGCCTCGTGGCTGCATGAGTATTCCCAAAGTAGCTCAACATCCTTCTAACAAAGCCCAAGAGTCCTTCATATGAAAGAGATTCTGCATCTGGGCAAGTAAAAGAACATTGGTGTTATCAAGTTACTGGAAGAAATGATTCGTCATACTTGCTATACCGGGCAAAATCAGGCTGCACGTTTGACCCACTAAGGATACAGTATCTGTACTTCACAAACTTATTTTTAAGAGACCCTGTCATGAATGATTTCTTAGAATGGCTCAAAAAGTGTTTAATTTTACAGTCAGGCAGAAATCTCTTGCTTTGGAGATAGATGTAGCCCTCTCAAAGTCCAAGGGTTGTCCCTTTGGGCCTAGCTATAAAGATTCTTTACAAGACCAGTCTTGGAAGATTGCTTTTCTAGTAGCCATCACCTCAGTCTGCTAATTCAGGGCCTGATTCACAAAGGTAAAATTACACCTTTGTGTAAATTTATGATATTTCAGAAGTCACAAAACTGCATTTTAATAGTAAGTTTAGGAGTGTGGAGACTCAGCAGTCGTGCAGAGAGCTCCATCAATATAGAGATAGGCCTGTCCTACCTGGGCCCACAGGTAAGTGTCGCAACATGTAACATAACCCGAAGAAACTGTTTTTTACCCTCTGCCCCTCCCCATTTCAACAAAATGTCTATATCTTACTCTCTGCAGTACTACAAGGGAGCATGCGAGGACGACTCACTCAGCACCCCATGTTTGCAACTTGCAGCTAAAGACTGTGCTTTCATTAGAAACACTCAGAAGAATCAGTTCTTCTTACCTTTTGAACCCCATTAGTATTGGAAACAAAGCAGGGTATAAAAAAAAAAAAACTTTACTTCACAGCATAAGCCACAGTAGCAAAGTGAAAAAATACCTTTCAACCGTAGCAACGTAGAGCGCAAGGCATGTGGCAATTTTACACACACAAAGCGTACTATTGTCTTGAAAAAAATAAAGCCGAAAAACTCACATTTATTCCCAGTCCTGATTTTCAGGCTTAGTGTGAAGTAAATATACTTAAACACACAAAAGGAAATGATACATTAATGCCTTTAATGCATATTAAAGTTACCAAACCAATATACAAGAGTGCTGCACACAGCAAGCTGTGAAATATGGTGCACATAAGAAGAATAAAATGCAATTCTGGACGAACTCATTCATTTAGCGCAGCGGTTCCCAACCTGTGGTCCATGGTCCGTGATGCCCCCGCCTCCCCCACCTTCTGCATGGGTCAGTGACGCATTCCCATGGGGCACCAAGTGCCTTCCTGCCTGGGCCCTCAACAGAAACGTGTGTGTTTTTATATTTATTTCTTCTTTTGTGCAGCACTTTTAAAAAGCACTGCAAAGTTCCTTGTACATCCAGCAGCTTTTGGGCAAAAAGTGTCAAGATAACTGTGGTGATTAATGGCCCTGCTGGGGAGTTTTGTAATAATCTTCAAGTTTTGACTCATCCAAGTAATGCAGAGCATGTATCATGCAACGCACAGCACTTTATGTGCATAGCAGTGGGTTCCTGCTTTTGTCACGGAGATGCTTTTGTTACTGTGCACTTCATAAGTTTCAATGTTAATCTAGCACAGTGAGCGATAAACTGCCATCAAAGAGCTGCATGCAAACTACATGTTACAGGTTAGAAAGTTATGATTTTTTCCCCAGTCTTTATCCTTATGCTGCTAACAAAGTTTTACTCGCATAGAAATACATTCTTATTTTTAAAGCCAACACTAAACACTGTGTTATGTTCTAAATCCTGGGTTTGTGCTTCTACAGGCCAAGCACTCTGAGAAAATGCCAACGAGTGTGGATGACATGTGAATCCTAAACCTTGAAGTCCCCTGTAAAGCGCTACGACACCCCACACTGGTATGAGAGGTGCTATAAAACAAACAAATGACATGTGACAGAGAGGCTATGGAGAGGTGAGAGGCCCTTATGGTTTTACTTCCTTTACCCACCACATATTTATGTGAAAAGCTTTCACAGATCTTAAGTATCTAAAAAAAATTCAAACAGAAATCGCTTGAGAAATGTAGACTCTGACCCGAGGGTCAGCTTTCCTAAATAAAACTGGATAGCGCTGAGATGCAGCGCCAACCGCCCCATTAAATTGTTTGATTTTTGCATATTTTTTCAATATAAAATAATTAAATCTTTAGTAATGTGAATATCTGTTTGGTGTGTACTCGTTTGTGAATTACTGTTTTAATGTTTGAAATTTAAATAGTACAAATTGCTTAGGGGTCCCCGGCTTTCAATAGCGATTCAGTTGGGGTCCTCGGGAGTCAAAAGGTTGGAAAGCACTGATTTCGCGTCTTTAGCTCATTCACCAGAAGGGGCGGGCGGGGTAACCCGGGGTGACCTGGACATAGCATTCCCATTTTAAGACATGTAGGAGTTTTTCACCAGTATTACAAAACTGGCAAACAAAAGAACACCAAGACCTGGCATGCACATAACCCTTCCTTAAGGTCAGGCTGTTTGTGATCCAGTGTGAATCTGTTCAGATATTGGAGGTATTTGTATTAAAGGGTTAATTTAAAAAGGTGTGGGAAGCCTCGAGAGGATTAGTTGTAATTAGATCTTGGAAGCTGACTTCAACAAGGTCAGTCTGAGACTCGATTCTGAATTCTGGAAACAAATGCGATTGCTTTTGTCTAGATGGGATCCGAGCGGAGCTCGTAGTTTTCAATAATGCTCAGACACGGGGGTGCAAGTGGGGTGCAAGTGGGGCGCAGGTGGGGGCCCACGTCAACCCAGGTGGAATTAGGAGGCATCAGAGAGAGCGGCGCAAGTCTTTTATTTGCACAAAAAATAAATCGGCGCTCAAATTTCAAGGATTCAAATATATGTTTTTTTACATTAGATGCAAAACCACAAAGCTACGCCGAGTTAGGAAGGATTCTAGTTGCATCTTGGCCGGGTGCAGGTCATGACCAGTCTGCACCGGAGCTTGTGCTGGCTCTGCCAGGGTGCACTGTTGGCTTTTGGTTGGGTACAGGACATGGCACTGTGGCAGCAAAACTAGAGCTGTCTCACGGTAACCAGTCTGTACTTAGGCTGAAGCTTTTACTCGTCACTGGAAGAAAGCAACATGTCCTTGTTTCTACACTTAGCTGCGGAAATGACCTAACTGCAAAGAACATAGAAAGCAAAACACCTGTTTCCACATTGCAAATACCATCCCTGGGGTGGGCAGGAAGCTGGGGACTGAAAAGGATGCGTAGACCGCAGGTGGGAGCAAAAGCAAGCAAGAAGAGGAAAGAAAAGCAAGAAAAGGAGGGGGAAACAAGAAAAGGAGAGGCAAGCAAGAAGAGGAAAGAGAAGCAAGAAAAGGAAAGAAAAGGAAGGAGAGGAAGGAGAAGCAAGAAAAGGAAAGAAGAGGAGAGGCAAGCAAGAAAATGAAAGAAAAGGAAGAAGAGAGGCAAGCAAGAAGAGGAAGGACAAGCAAGAAGAGGAGGGGCAAGGAAGAAGAGGAAGGAGAAGCAGGAAAAGGAAAGAAAGGAAGAAGAGGAGGGGCAAGGAAGAAGAGGAGGGGCAAGGAAGAAGAGGAGGGGCAAGGAAGAAGAGGAAAGAAAAGGAAGAAGAGGAGAGGCAAGCAAGAAGAGGAAAGAAAAGCAAGAAGAGGAAGGACAAGCAAGAAGAGAAAGGCAAGAAATGGAGAGGAACTTGCACACATGCAATAAGGACACCAGCTATTCTTAATTTGAACCGTTTCAGGGGTGTCTGGTCCCACCAAAGGGGAAGGTGCTGGTTGTTGGACACGTGCGAGCAGACAGAAGTCTGGGTCGTTCTGAGCTTCCTACAGTTCAGTAACTCGGGTACCAGATCACTCAGTACTGTGGACCCCCTCGTCCTGCTTGAGATTGGTGCTTAAATTTTGGGGTGCTGCACATCATGTGTCGTCAGGTAGCTACGCATGCGGGCATGAACGTCTGCTGTAGAAAGACAACATCTAATCTCGGAGACGGAGGACACCAGAGTCTGCCCGGGTGCCCCCCGGCCTTCCCACCACAGGTTACAGTGACCAGTGCGGGCGCCATCCCACTTCAATGGGAGGAACCAACCTTTGACTTCTGCTGGGGGGCTGGAGGGGTTGCCTTTAGATGTTCCCTTACCTGTGTTGCTGTTCACCAGCTGCAGCACCAGGGGGCGCCTCGTGACAATGCCGGATCCACGGGGCAGAAAGTCTCTGAAACGACACAGGAGGCCACCATTAACGCAACATCTGTTGTAAGACGACAAACCTATCATCCTCCTGATGGGACCTCACCCAACACAGGCAGCTGCATCGCGAAGGCTGTCAGGGGCTCAAGGTAATCACACATTTTGCTCTGCTGACCACCTTTGCAGAGAGGTGGCCGACTACAGTCGTGACTAACTCCTTTCCAGAGCACCAGGGCTCCGACTGACTCTACCCCAGCTGCACCCAACACATTTCAGAAATGGACACATTCGATTGGCCGTAAAAAGAATCCTTTATCTGCCTTGAAGAAAAGAAATAGAAGAGAAGAAAAGGGTGTATTGACTGATGCCCTCTTTCAGATGGATGGCAAAGCTCGGGCACTGATCACCACTCCCAGAGCCAAGACACCCTTTAGGGTACCACGGACTGTATATGTCATCATCCTGCCCCTCTCCCCCCCTTTCAGGGAACAGTGGAAAATCTTTCACTAAGAAAATGTGACTCGTCTTCCGAGGCCACTTCAAGGCGTCAATTGCCCCGTGGGTCACTGGTGACCTCGGGCCCCCCCGTCCTACAGCTGACGTCGCACTAAAGCCCCCGAGGTCAGCACCTGGCCAGGCAGAGCCTTGAAGGGTGACCCACCCGCTAGCAAGAGGGAAGGAGCTTCCAAGAAGAGGCCACCTCCTGATTACAGGTCCCCTCACCCGCCTCTGCAGACATGACACAGCGTGTGTACATGCTAAGGACCTACCGCCTCTGCAGACATGACATGGCGTGTGTACATGCTAAGGACCTGCCGCCTCTGCAGACATGACACGGCGTGTGTACATGCTAAGGACCTGCCGCCTCTGCAGACATGACACGGCGTGTGTACATGCTAAGGACCTGCCGCCTCTGCAGACATGACACGGCGTGTGTACATGCTAAGGACCTACCGCCTCGCGCATCCGACACACGCTTCACTCCCCCCCGTACGAACCCACGATAGGTCACTAGGTTACTAGGAATTAACTGGTTAGAGCAGCAGACCCTGAAGCAGAGATCTGGCTCAAGACCAGGGTTCAAGTCCTGCTTCGGCAGCTCTTGGGCTCAATTCCCCTTGACCAGATAATTCTCGCCTCGGTGCCTAATCTAATTCATGGGTCCCACTCTGCAACTCTGGGCAATAGCTTGCTTAATCTCCACAACGGCCCCAACAGTGCTTGGAGGCCTGGCTTCACCCTGGGGGTGCTCGGGAGTGGGCGCCTCACAGGGAAAAGCCAGGAGGGGTTCCATAGCGGTATGAGTACAGCGCCTTGAGACCCTAACGGGTGAGTAGTGCGCTATACAAGTGCTAATTTACACTTACATCTGAGTGTCGCCCCCTTAAACACGCTACAGATGAGTCACCTTTGCCAATTCCAGGACTGTTTTTCAAACTAAAACACTCAAATATCGACGAAGACTGTGTCAAATTTCGTTACTATCAATGTATCGAAAATCAATCAAAATTAAGTCTTTTATTTAATTTGGGATGAGGAATCCAAATGCCATCAAGGTGAACTGTAGACCAACTTATTCTGCGTCTGTGTGAAGCCCTTTGCGATGACTGCGGGCCCTGCTTTCGAGGGGACCGGCGGGGGATGTCAGAGCAATCTGCAGGGGGGTCTCCCCTCTTCCACGGTGCACCCCGAGCAGATCACATGCATTACTCGACGCCGGGCACCCCCGCGCCCTCCCTCCAGCCAAGCTGCTCCCACCCAGCTCAGGATGGGCTGCATGGGCCTCCTATGCTCTCTGTGGGGGGCATTCAAGGACCACCGACTTCTTCAGCCCTAAAGAGGGGGAACTGCTGCTTCTGGGAAATCTGCAAGGCCTGCTGGGAACGTCTTCTCTTGCGTCCTCCCCCAGCAGCTGAAGCCCAGGCCCTACAACACCTGGACTTCTAGCCGCCTCTAGATTCATCTGTATCTGGATAACAGATCACCGATCAGTGGCGAGGTCGTAGCTTTCTCATTGGGACATATTAACCAAGCCTGTTTTCACAGATTTTTATAGATATATACTGGCAGAAAGCCATTTATTTTCCATTCTGTATTCATTTTTAAAAGTAGCTAAAATGGTAATCAGGACTTTTCTGAGCAATTCTAAATACTGTCAGTCATGACTGTCAGGCCAATAACTGTGCGGATTGAAAGCTAAGTAGGTTAAAAATGAATACACTTTATAATGGTGCCTAAAGAGCAGTATATATGCATAAGATTGATGCTAAGTTTCATATTTTCTTAAGAGTTTATTGATTCCTCATCTACAGCTCTTAATATCGTTGAAAGTTAGCAGAGATTCAAATAGGAATGTACATTCAGTTAAATAAATACGGCAATATACTAATTTCAGCTTCATTTTTTCACAAAACCCAAAATAAATAAACTGATAAATACAAATAGAATTGGCAAAAAATAACTATAGATAAATACAGATGGAAATGTCAAAAAAATAAATACAATAAATCAGGGAGCCCTGGTATTAATCTAAAGACTCTCTAACTAACACCAGATCTGCTTTGAAGGGATCCAACGACAAAGAAGGATCAAGCCAAGATGATCACTACTGAACCCACTAAATCCCACGTCTGAGTGTCCGACAACCACCCAGACCTGGAAGGAGCCTTCCAGCAGCACCGGAGACCAGCGAGTGGTAACGAGTGGCGTGATCCAACATCATCCTTACTAAAGCCTCTCTGATTCCCAGCCCAGGTCCTACAAGTATTGAAGGGGCACCTTCTAAGTTCTTTCTCCTCTCGATATCTGACCCCCTCGTGGTACGTTTGCCTTTGGCCTTGTGCACCACTCAAGTGCTCATGTGCACACACGCCAGACACTCTCAGCGATAACTGCAATACTCTGCTCTGTAGCATCAATTTTAGAGCAAGAGATCAGATTCTCATGAGGTTTCTGATGGGGCGTCCCTTGAGCATCAGATAAATGTAGCCATCTGGTCCAAGGCTGCTAGGGGGTGTTCAGAAACACATACACTCATGAGTTTGTGCTGTGTATGAATTATACTACGTGATCAGTACTGGCCCTGGATATCATATACATTTGGAGGCCATTGGGTCCAGCAATGAGAGAACATCAATGTAATGAAGTCATAAACTATGAGCTGGCCTCTAAATTTGATTTCGGAGGAAAGGATACTTAATAGGCAAGTTTGTTATGGGTCTTGGAAATTTCCCTAAATGAATTGTGAAAAAGTTTCCCCAAAACACCATTTTCTGAGAACTTTAGCTATATATTTGTAATTGTATTTATATAGCGCTTACTACCCCGACAAGGCGTTGAAGCACTTTTTGACAAGTAGCACACCACTCCGGAACCCAAAAGGAATCAGTGCTGGATTAGTATAGGGAAATAGGAGTACAGTATTAGTATTATTATGAGTTAATTTGAGCAAAGGATTTGTTAGTTGGGTTGACTAGAGTAATGAAGGGACAGAGGAGGAAAGAATCCAGAGGTGTTAATTGGGAGTTTATAGTAATAGGATGAGGCTTGGGATGAGTAAAGGAGTGATGGAGGAGGGAAGAGTCTGTGGAAAGGGTTAGGGAGATCATAGTAGCAGGAGGGGTCTTGGACGAGTCCAAGGTGAGATAAATGAGGGAGAATTTAGTATGGTGTTTGGGAGATCATGGTAGTAAACGGAGGTTTGGGTGAGTTAGATGTGGTAGAAGAGGGGAAGAGCTTAGGCAGGGATAGTTTGGAGATGAAAGTAGTAGAATGGGTTTGGGATGAGTCAGAGTAGGGATGGAGGATAGATTGATTGTTAAGATTCGTAATATCTGAAGTTCGTAATATTTGAAGTTAATTCATAAGTGTACTTTTCTAACATTCGTTTATCCTTCCTCAATTTTCAAGCAAGATGCTTGCTGTTAAATGTCCTCCTGATTGCATTGTCCATCACAAAGACTAGTACATGGAAGAGATAACTGTTTACAGTTGCAATCCTGGGTACAAAATGTTTTAAATCCACACTTAACAAGTTCCTTGCAATGTTTTGAAGCATCAGGCAAAAGTGAGCACAGAGGTTCATATCCAGAATCTTCCCTCTGCCATATCCTCACTAAGCACCCCCCCCCCCCAACCCCCTCCCCAAGATGACCCGCTTGAAAAATAGCTCTCTTGCTGTGCTGTAAAAGAGCAGCCTCACTTGGTGGCACATTTTCTAGAGCGCAATTGTTTGGTCACCATCATTCTTCGACACTCATTAACATAATCTGTTTAAATGTTCTTATTGTATAATCTAATAATTACAAATTGCTGAAGCTGAATGAAATTATTATTTGAAATATCTGGCGGGCAATGAGAGAGCTCAATAAATGTTTCCGTGACGGCCTGAAACATGCAGATACTGTGTTGCAACCTGTAAATGCATGGAAAAATAAAACAACATCACAAACACTTTTGCTAAGTTTATTGGCATACTCATGGATGGGCAGTAGCCTTTAATGTTTCCCAACACCAAAATCTCTGACTGGTGGGATACCAAAGAAGCTGTGAGACTCACAAAGCTGCACTTCTCTTATCACTTACTGTGCTGTCATTTGAAATGTTACAACCTTCCATAATCATTCATATTAGATTTAGCATAGCTGTCCCTAACGTTTCTTGGCAATTTTGCTCAAAGTGTCCACTAAATCCATCTACTTCAAACTGAAACATTTCTTTTAAAGTAATAGCAGCTGCATTGGCCAGGCAGACACCATCCGGACGAGCATTTTGTTTACAGATACCGACTATTTTCTCCCACATCGTTTTTGCATATTAAAAGAATATCTCTACCTTTTGGTCTAGCTGTCTGTTCTGGTATGAACACAAGAATCCTTTCTTTTAATCATGTGCTGTGTACATATTTGTCTGCATTTTCTACACCTAATTCTGTCACAGAACGATCTATGAGTGATTTAATGTTAGATAAAGTAAATACTGGCAATACTTCAGAATTTTGAAGTATCTTCGAGATAGGTGAAACTGTAAACTAATACTGTGCTATAGATCGTCAATTTGTTGTCTTTGCTTTTTTTCTTTGTTCTGTATTTGCCAAAACTAAAGACATTTTTGTGGTGCTTAGCTCGCAATCATATCACCACCACTTAACTTGACGAGCACTTTTGAGTCACTTCATGCGACTGCAGCAGCTTGAACTCGATTACTCAATTCAAGTGTATGCACATTTAGAAGCTTTGCCCCGACTCAGTCACAGAAGAAATACGTATATTTCAATTCACCAACTATAAATGAAGCACGCACACACCTTGAAGTACTCTCTTGAAAACAATCTTGAACTAGTTTAGTTTTTTTCTTGTTTTATAATCTTGCAAGTTTGTTAAATTTGTTTCTACATGTTTTATGGGATTTTTCAGTGGTCATTTAACAGTTGTTCAACTACATCATGATTTTTTCACAATTGTGTCTCGATGTTTGGTGGAGGTCCTTTTATTTTGTCAAAAGCTAGCATATCGTCAAGCAAACGTTTGTACCCAATTCCTTTATCAGAACGTTTACTATTAGCTGGACACACTAAAACTTATGGTAAATCTTGTTGACACAATACACACAGATCCCAATCAATCTCAGTTTCAACATTTTGTGTACTAGACATGAACAGCTCAAGTCACCATGTGTATTTTTGATTCCAGTGAGACACAACAGTGGGTTTTTATGTGCAATGGACTAACCTATTACATGGGGTCCTGCCTTTGTTCTCTCAAATGTATGTCATCCCTTCGTAAATCACATATCATAGTTTTCATTAATCTGGAAGACTTTGAGCTGCAATGACAGAACCTGGCAGTGTATCTTCACACCCTGGTTTAGGGGTGCAGGGGGCCCGTATGAGATGCAATTTCCATTATATTAGCCTTTAAGAATGACAACCAAAACCAATTCAGCAATTTTGAAGTCAAGTCCTTGGTCAGGGGTTAAGAAAAATCACCTCCAAAGCTTTCGTAAAATATGGGTGAGGATCCATGAAGACCAAGAGTTTTTCTAAATGGTAAGGTAGGTCCAGGGTATAGAGGTGACCCTGCTGGAAGGTTTCAACTTGTTTCTTGCATGTGTACAAAACCTCACTAAACGTAAAAAAATAAAAATAAAATAAAAAAAAAAGCCACTCATTTATCAAAATGTCTATATTTGGCCCACCCATCTAAACTTTACAGTCTTCGAATATCGCTTCCGTTTGCTTTCATTTTAAGTTTCTAGGCTTCCAGGCGGTTTCCTTATTGCCTGGTTGAGTTTTAAAACTTGTACTCCCTTCATTCGGAGAGTAGGGTTTTTCCTGAAATATTCATACAGTTCTGTGCATACAGTTATCCAATGTGTGCTTCCTCTCGCACCACTTTGCTTCCAGCTGCATATCTTCCAGACTCCTCTATGCTTCCGAGTGATGTGTTTTGGGGATGACTAGGCCCCACCCTGCCCTCAATGACACCACCAAGTTACACTGTGTCTAAGGCCACTTTGAGATTAATACGCAATGATTCCCCTAATTTTACATTAGAGCAGTGGCTCTTTCAAATCAGTTGTTGGGTCTTCAAACCCATACTGGAAAATCAAGAGAGATGCCCCCACCCCCCCCAAACATGAACTGAATCTAGTTGAAGGTTCTGGTACTTTCTCTAGCAGATGAATTGGAAATGGGGATACCCCTCAAGAGATGGGGTTCATGTATCACAGATTAGAATCTGCTGCCCTGTTCCAGGTCATGTTGATACCTCAAAAAAACTAACAAATGTGGATCCTGAAGACAGAGTGAGGGGTCTGAGTCGGCATATTCTTAGTGATTGACCGATCTCCCCTAGGTTCAAACCTGGATACTTGGTTTTCTTTCTCCGCTCATTCCCTTCGTAGGGCCTGTTGCCCAAGGTTGCAACATGACAGAGACCCTTTGATTCTCTTAGATGTCTATGGGGATTTGGGGGGGTTTGGTTGCAGAATGGCCCTCTCCCACTGATTTTCAGGACAACCTGGTACATGGCTCAATTTAGGTCAATGGCAACCCTTTGCTTTTGTTCTTCTAATTCATCCAGCCCACACACTACACCCTTCCATACTGGGCCTCCAGTAGTCTCCTACCACCCACTGTTCGTCGTAGTGTCTCTCCTGCCTGGCTTTTTGGAACAGGCCTGCCTATGCCCCCTTCCCCAGTTTTTTCTTTGCCTGCTCTACTGGGTCAAATCTTACTGCTGCCTCATGTCACGTCACCCCCCCCCCCATTGCGAACAATACTTTTTCACTCCTTATAATTTTTCTAGCATTTTGTGACAGACTTCTTTGGTCACTTGTGCTTCTCACTACCACTCAGAGCATGAAACCCAGTCTCTTGGCTCTGCCACATTCAATCAAATTGATAAACTCTGATTTAAATAGCGCAGCTACTCACCCGTAAGGGTATTCAGGCGCTAGTGACTTGCTGGGATAATTCGAAGAGCAAGGTCTTGAGTCCCTTTCTAAATTCAGAGAGATAGGAAGATGTTTAGAGGTGAAGGTGATGGGAGAGGTCGTTCTAGGACTTGACGACAAGGTAGGAGAGCATAGCTATGGCAGATGCAGGGAGTGTGTGCGAGGGAGGTGGAGCAAAGGTGTCTGAAGGCTTTGTGGATGTTGAGACAGTGGTTGATGCATGCAGATTCTTGGTCGTGGAGGGCCTGGTAGGCTTGTGTCAACATCTTAAGTTTGAATGTTTTCTAGATCGGGAGACAGTGGAGGTTCCTGGGGTCTGGGGCGGGGCAGGGGGGGCTGATTTTGGGGGGTGGGGGGTGGATGTGGGTCCATTTGGTGAGGTCCAGGACAAGTGCAGCAGCTGAGTTCTGAATCGTTTGGAGTCTCTTCAGAAGTTGGGTGTTCATTCCTGCATAAAGTGCGTTGATGTAGTCGAGTTGGCTAGTAACTAAGACTTGAGTGATAGTTTTCCTAGTGCTGACGGGAATCCAGGATGAGCTGGGTTCTGGCTGCCTAGGATATGATGTTGAGGCAATGGGTTCGGATGATGTTGGCCAGGGGTATCATGTAAGTGTTGAACAGGGTGGGGCTGTGGGATGAACCTTGAGGGACGCCACAGATGGTGCTCTTGAGGTCCGGGATAAAGGGTGGTAGGCGGATTCTCTGGGTTCGGCCTGTGAGGAAGGATACAATCCACTTGAGGGCATCTCCCTGGATCCCGATATGGTGGAGTCTCTTGATGAGTGCGCATGTTGGGATACATTGTCGAATGCTGCTGAGCGGTCGAGGAGCTTCAGGGTTGCTGTTTTCCCCTAGTCAGAGAGGATTTGGATGTTGTTGGAGGCAGCAGTCAGGACGGTCTTGGTGATGTGCATGGTGCAGAAACTGGATTGGGAGGTTTCCAGCAGGTTGTTACTCTCCAAGTGTTCAGTGAGTTGACGGTTGATGGCCTTCGAGGACCTTGGCGAGGAAGGCCTTCCGGTTCCAATATGAGCATCCACTTGCACATGCCTGTTGTCCTCATAGTGCCCTTAGTATAAAGACTTCTGATAATCCCCACCACCCACTCATCACATAGGTCTCTACGATGCACTGCAATCCATCATCTGGTGAAGGAAGGATAGCAGGCCCATCACCCATTCCACTAGAGCTCGTGATTGCATGGTATGATCAGAAAAGTTGCAGGCCCATGTCAGAAGGAAAATTTCCTGAGACATTGCAGCTGAGTTTTAGACCACCATGGGACATCTAGTGATCTCCATCATCTGTCTGTTATGCTGATTCACTTTCCTGAGTGCTTCAACTAAGTACTTGTTCAGAGAAACTGTGAAAAAGAAAAGACATTTCCCATAAGCTGTGATAAAATGGTAGACAAACTTTAACTGGCGAAAACTACAATACAGACTTAGCCACAAGAAATTGAAACGGTAATAGTTTTTTTGGCATGATCTCTGGTTGATGGCTTCCCCAAATACCAGATGCAGCATATTTTCTGTTTGGGAGCAAAACAGGATCTGGTGAAACATATTTTGCCTCTTTCAAAATGTCAGTGCAAATAAGTACTAGGGAAGTGTCTCTATTGAGAGTGACCCGGGACTAATCCAGCTCACAGACTGGACACTGCGGTGTAGAATTCTGCTATTTAGGATTTCTACAGTTATATAAAGGTCCTCTCAAGATGATGTTCCCTAGTGATGGAAGGTTTTGCCAGGGAATTTGATGCAGATGACTAATTCTTATTTTCTGCATTGGGCTTGCTTCAATCTCCACATTTTGAAAACCCAGAAGATAGCTTGCTGTTAGATCTTGAATAACCAGCCTACAACGATTGGTCTGAAATTTCCTCTGCGTTTGTACATGGAGTACATGATCGTATCAAGATCTGTCTTGCATAACAACAAGTTAGATTAAATCAATAGAAGAAAGGATTGCAGGGCCATGTAGTCTTTCCCCAGCCTCCACAAGTTCATGTTTTAAGATTTCAGAGACCATGTTTTTTGTTTTTTTTAAGTTCATCCTTGCCAGCATTGCAACCAGTCAGAGAAGCTGAAGGGCTGAGTTGAAGTGTTGCAGGGACACTCCCATCAGAATGTTCTCACTACATATATCACTTGAAGGATTGAAGAGATGCAGTGACAGACACAACTGGTCACAACTGTTAGCATGGTTGGTCCTGCAGAAACTTCAAGTACAGGCATGATCTGGGTCTGAAGACAGCCTGAGAGGCCTTCCACCCACGAAGAGAGACTTTCTATTGAAGGCAGAACTGGCAGGGTTCGGTTCATCTCTAGCAGAATCAATCAGGATTTATAAAGTGCAGCGAATCACGAGTGAGGGTCTCAAGGCGCTGGAGTTGCTGGCTGCTTCGTGGTGCTCTGTTCATTTGAACATCCATGTCTCGAGTCTTTTTGAGAATTCCCGGTACCACATGACATTTCTGTGGTGCAGGGGAAGGTCATTCCAGGCTTTGGCACCAGGTGAGAGAAGGAGAATCTTCCGTGTTAGATTGGCAGATAGAGGGTGTCTGCCAGGAATAGGGAGGTAAATCGCAGGTGCCTGATCAGTTGGTGGAAGGTCATTCATTCATTGATGTATGCTGGTCCTTTATTGTGCAGGGCTTTGCATACCTGAGTCAACATCTTGAACTGACATCTCTTCTGGATCGGGAACCAGTGTAGGTTCTTGAGATGCGGGGTGATGGGAGTCCATCTGGGGAGGTCAAGGATGAGTCCTGCTGCTGAGTTTTGTACTGTCTGTAGTCTCTTCAGGAAGCATGCAGTGATTCCTAAATAGAGTGTTGCCATAGTCCAGATTGCTGGGCATGAGGGCTTGAGTGGCAGGTCCCTCTGGTATTGATTGGGAGCCACCGCAGGAAAACCTTTGCATTCTTCTGTCCTGGCGCGGGTGCTGATTTGGTGAGATTAACAGGGTGCTCCTGGTTCTGAACGATGCTGTTTGTTTCTGGAAAACCTTTTTGGACATAATTCTTTTTGGATAGTTTCCCTATTCCTTTGCACTTGGTATGTGAAATGTGCACCTTGAGGACCAGCTGCACACATTCAGTTTCTAGAAAATCTGATGCATTTCCCTTTCCTCACCCACATATTTTTTGGTTTTACATGCAGTATTTACTTGTATTCTGGTTTTAGGAGAGCAACTAAAAATGCTGGTGGTGCCCACGAATATTTTACAAAATATTTCGCTAGTCAGATGACAGTCAAAAGAGCAGAGAGAAAGGTTCCCACCATCACAGAGCAGAAGGAACCCCCCTCGGACGGTCATTGCACATGGATTCTGGGGCTCTGGACTGGCGAGGGGACCTTAAAGGAACGCAGAAGCGTTTCCTCAATGGCCTCATAACTAGTACTGTAGGGTTTGGGGGCCAGGTTGTTATCATCCAGAAAAAGTGGTCCGAATGTTTATTTAACACGAGATGTTACGGTGGGAAGGGTCTGTGTGTGTTGGGGTGAGGTGGTGGGGGCACTGGGATTATATGCGTCGGCGTCTTGGAGCGGAGAGGCCTCTGGAGAAGGGGGTCCTGAAGGACCCTTGTTATGTCACGTGTATCTGTATAGCGCACAGCTCACGCGGGAGGCTATCCAGGCGCTGACACTCTGGCGGGTGGGAGGCCTCAGCCTCTCTGAGGCTGAAATGAACGAACAAAATGGGCCCCTAGTAGGGTAGGTGTGCCCTCCAGCAGGTGCCTAGAAGCTTCTAAGAAGCAGTAACTGCAGAGCTGAACGAGAACAGGACACCGGACCTACTGCCACACCCAGTGATCACGCGGGGGGTCCGCACCCTGTGCTTCCTGGATCAGCCCTGGTGCAGCCGTCACACACACACAGGGAGCGGTTGGGAGGAGGGGGGGGGGGGGGGGGGGGGGGGAGATGGGACTATGTAAAGCAAGCCCAGTATTTGCGCCCAGGAGCAGCCCCCGCGCTGCAGTCACTCCGACCCATGGAGCTGCTTAATTATTCATAGCAGACCGGGCAGGTGAGCGCCACGCAAACCGCACTCTGCTCCACTGCAGGAATAGGCATGGCATCGCCGGAGGCCAAGGAGTCCAGAGAGAGAGCCAAAGCAAGGGGTCCCAGAGAGAGCCAGGGGTCACAGAGAGAGCCAGGGGTCTCAAATATCCCCAAAAGAACCAGATGACACAGAGACCCACCCGATGGTGGCACTCACTGCAGGAACTGAGCAACCTGTGCCACTCACTGCAGGCACTGAGCAACCTGATGGTGGCACTGAACCAGCCGATGGTGGCAATCTCTGCAGGTACTGAACCAGCCGATGGTGGCACTCACTGCAGGCACTCAACATTCTGATGGTGGCACTCCATGCAGGCATGGAATGACCAGATGGGGGCCCTCCCTACAGGTACTGAACAGCTTGATGGTGGGGTTCCCTGCAGGCCTAACCCACCCGATGGTGACACTCACTGCAAGAACTGAGTGACCTGAGAGTGGCACTCCCTGCAGGCACTGAGCAACATGTGGCAATCACTGCAGGCATTGAGTGACCTGATGCTGGCACTCCCTGCAGGCACTGAGCAACCCGTGGCAATCACTGCAGGCACTGAGCGACCTGATGCTGGCACTCCTGGCAGGCACTGAGCAACCTTATAGTGGCACTCCCTGTAGCCACTGACCAACCTGATGGTGATTGTCCTTGCTGCCACTAAACCACCTGGTGGTGGCACTCTGTAGGCACTGAACCACCTGATGGGACTCTCTGCAGGCACTGAACCACCTGATGGTACACTCTGCTGGAACTGAACCACCTGCTAGCGGCACTCCTTGCAGGCACTGAACGACTTTATGGTGGAACTGCCTGCAGGCACTGATCGACCTGATGGTGGAAATCCCCGCAGGCACTGAACCATCTGATGGCGAATGTCCCTGCTGGCACTGACCACCTGATGATCGGCCCCCCTGTAGGCACTGAACCACCTGATAGTGGCAATCCCTACAGGCACTGAACCAACGGATGGTGGCACTCTCTGCAGGTATTGATCCACCTGACGGTGGTATACTCTGCTGGAACTGAACCACCTAATAGTGGTAGTCCCTGCAGGCACTGAGCAACCCAATGTGCGATGTCTCTGCAGGCACTGAACCACCTGATCATGGCACTCCCAGCTGGCGCTGAACCACCTAATTGTGGCACCCCCTGTAGACACTCAATCACCCAATGGTGACACTCGATGCAGGCACTGAGCTACCTGACAGTAGTACTCCCTATAGACACTGAAGGACCTGACCATGGTACTCAATGCAGACACAAAGACCTGACGGTGGCACTCATTGCAGGCAGTGAATGAACCGATGGTGGAACTCCCTGCAGGCAGTGAACAACTTGATGACGGTACTCTCCTTCAGGTACTGAACAACTTGATCGGGGCACACTCTGCATGTATGGAATTACGAGCTAATGGCAGTCAGTGCTACACAACATAATGATGTTGCCCCCTGTACGTACTGACCTGATGGTGGCACTCCTTGCAGATACTGAACCACCAAATGGCCCTCCCTCAATGTATGGGGTAACAAGATGGTGGGCCTCACTGCAGTTAGTGAACGACCTCATTGTGGCCCTCCCTGCAGGGATGGAATGACCAGATGGTGGCCCATCCTGCAGGCACTGAGCACTCGGATGATGGAGCTCCCTTCAGATACTGAACAACCTGACGGTTAGACTGAAGTCAAGAAGATCCACATCGAGGCACCCTCCGGGTTAGATACATTCCCAGTTGTCAACACACTCTACCATAGTTATTCCTACAGGCTGTGTTGAGTGTGTGAAAAGCCAGTACAGGCTGAAAGTGGTGAAAGGAGGTGTGGAATGTGATCAGAAGGATCTTGTTTGGCACGAGAATTACTTGATTCTCCAGTACCTCGGAACAGGGCCAGGTTACATTGTAAACCATTCCCAAGGTGACTTATCTGGGCAGAGCTTCCAGCTGATAAGATTGGGTGGTATTCCCACACTTTGGAAACCCAGATGTAGGAAAGATAACCCACTCATGATTAGCACAGCAGTATTCCACACAGGGATTCTGCTCCACTCAGCAAGTAACCAGAACCTTAAAGGCCAATAATATGTTTAACAGCCACCAACCTGTCTTCTGATCAGACAGAAGCCAGGGTTTTGAATATCAGCTCCTTGCTATCTGAGACCAGGTTTGGGCATCCAAACTGATCTCACTAGACAGCGCAGAAGGAAAAGAGAAGTACAGACTTAAAGGTTCACTTAAGAAAAGAAAGCAGCTGGTTAAGTGAAACGTCCACTGTAAAAATAGTGATAAGTCTGCTGAACAGGATATGGACAATAGAGGCCTGGACAATGCAGAAGAAATGACATCTGTTTGCCAGACTCCTCTCAAAGAAGTAACCATGCAAGCATTTTCGTCCTTAAGATCTGAAGAACTCAGGGAAAAATATATATATGAGAATTGGCTTTGAAGCAAGCTCCTGCGTAGTACTGAAATCAAGCAGGGTAAGACAGACTCTGGGCTCACAGGCACAATACCATCTAAAGACAGAAGCTAAGCGTGATATAAAACTTTATTTTAGATTAGCTACAATATCAAGGTAGGATATTGCCTTGTGATTCCACTATGAACAGAGTTGAAACCTAACAATTCTTGTAGAATAATTTAAGATTATAGAAATCTGAATACATATATATGAATGTGCTGTACAAAATGCTCACAGTACTGGATTAGTGACTAATCTAGTAAGGAAAAATATAAAATAACCATAGACATTCGATTTTTTTTTGGTCCGAATATAGTGCCTGATCCCAGTGTCTACCCACTTTTTAATTTTGCTGTTTTTAACACACAAATACAGAACTTCAACGGGGGCATAAGGCTTTGCCGGTCGAATTACTGAAATCATCTGAGAAGATCCCAAGACACTATCATACATGAATGATATACATATTGCAGATTACAACTGACTGAACAACTAGTTAGAGTAGACATGATACTGACACTTAACCATCATAGGGGTAAAATCAAGTTAAAGAAACAACGTAAAAAAAAGTGTATCTTAATGTGATTTATTGAGATACTAGGTATCGAGTGAGGTTAAAGAATTAGCACCTTACTTCCTACAGAAGTGTGCTACTGTACAATAGAAGTTACAAACATGATGGGGTTTCTTAACTTTGACACAGCGTATTTGCCACATTTATATTAAGCAAGTTAAGCCACCATTATATGAATTAATCACTCCTACATCTGAAAAGAACTGGACAAACGTACACACAGCTATCGTTCATGGACTACAATCAGACATATTAGCGACTAAATATTTACAGAACAGAGACAACAAAACAAACCTAGTAAAGAGGGTTGTACCGAATACTTCAGGTTACACATATGTAGTGTACAATAAGGCACAGACAACTCCCACAGCATAAAGGTCACATACACTGAAGGAACGTCCTCTACACAGAGGAAACATATGATTATAGTTGATCCAATACTTACATTGTTCTATACATTTGTTGGATGCAGTAGGCTGCTTATTTAAATGCCACTGATGTAAAATTTGAATATGACCTTACACTTTGCAAACAGTAATTTTTTAAATATACAAAAAAGTATTCCACAGACTCAACCTTTTTCACATACATGAGTATAAGAGCATGTTCAATATGGACGGCTTTGCACAGCCTGCGGTTGGCACTAAGCAGAAGTATACCACAGCTTGAAAATTTTTGAAGATATCAACTTCAACGTGCTCCGCACACACACTATAGCTCTGGGTAATTTAACTTCACAGAGTGCAGAAAAACATGCCCATTACTTGCTCTACAGAAAACTGATTTGTCCATTCCCAAAATAATTGTGTTAGAATCAGCATTTGTGTGCAAGGCTACAATGTAAATTTACCACATTGGCTTAAAACAGATTCAGAGATTCAAAAAGGGGGATTCTACAAGACAAAGTGCCTCTAGTCCCTATGCAGCACACCATGACCCATAAGAATGAAGGAATTCACCCTATCTGGAACTTGTAATACAGCGGACGGGATATCAGTCATGTTTGGGACAGAGTAATCCCCTCCGCCAAGGTCGTAATCAGGCCCTATATTCTTAAGGTTTTCATATCTTGTGTAGGAGATAAGAAGATTTCTAATGAGTAAGCTAGATTAGTTCTAATTAAAGCAGCTCAAGATGGAAAAGCTTCAGATCATGCTGGCATCAGAGCTACCAATTCTGGTAGCCATACTTACCAAAGTTTTCTAACATATTTTGAGCAACAGTGCAGTATTTGTCAACAAATAGAACGCTTGACTATTCTAAGACCAACACAGCCTCCCTCCCAAAATCTGCAATAAATTATTTGGGGATAATTTTCCTGAACCATATCAGGCTACTCCCGAGTGTTAATATAAACATATACTGGCTGTGCTCTACTCCTGTTTTAAATTCCTATAGTTTACCCTTAAAAGACCGCCACTGCTTGAGCAGTTATAAAAGACCTGTAGTGCGTAGTAACAATGGGAGCTGTTCATACCTTTCATTCCCCGCTAAGGCATTCATAGATGCTATATCTGGCCTGGAAGTACAACTGCTATACTCTCACCCCTTCGCACTACTGCAATGAGGGTTTGTTATGAACCACCAACCGAGCCAACATCAATGGAAACTAGACCACTGTAAGAACTTGTGTTATATGAATATTACTCTGTAACAGATTGAAAGAAGAGAAATAATCATGCCTTCTCCCAATAATCACTGCTACAGATTGCTTGTTGCTTGCTTTTGGTTCACTGACAGACACCTTTTTCCACCTTAGTCCTGCATCTGGATGGCTACTAGAGTCATATCCAATCTAATGTTGATTATAATTTTGCTTTTGATACATGGGAACTATGTTCCTCATAAAACAGTGCCAATTCCTGCAGTTCAGGAACTGCAACTGCATTCTTCTGTTCACAGAGCAGAACAGGATTATCATGCTGTGTACATAAATGCACACCCTGTGCTGGATGGTGGCATTTGGGAGAAAGTTCCATCTAAATCAAACAGAGTTAGAGAACACACAAACAGTACTTAAAACAAGCTTTGACCGATAGAGTATTTATACAAGACTGACCTGGCTGCATAGCCTTTACGGGGTTTAGGGAGCACTAAACAATTTGCCTAGAGGAGTATTTGGTGGCCACACCCCACACAAACCCCTCTTTGGAGTTCCAATGTGTATGCCTGATCCTGATGTCCTTGGAAATGCAGCGGAGTTGAAGAGACCTAATGCAGTTCCCCGATTCAATGTATTAAAATATATTATAACATCAAAAGTTCTGATTCTGCCACCAATAAGATAACCTTACTAAAGCTGCTGATGGGTGGCTCCTCAAAGTGAGAAAGCTAGTTCTGTAAAGAATTCCTGACATGCAAGTCTTCGAAACATCTTACTGACCACCTGTAGGAGGCTGGCCCGGCTTATAGTGGGTACCTGATGGTACTTACACCTTGTGTCAGGTCCGATTATTAGTAGATTAGTAGTGTTCTAGCATCTTAGGCTGATAAAGGTAGCTATTGCAGAGCAGCTTAGGCTGAACTAGGAGACATGCAAAGCTCCTACTATACCACTTATATCATAGTACTATATCATAAGAATCACAATACTCTGTCACTAAAATAAAGTACCTTTATTTTTAGTAACACTATGTGCCAAAAATATCTCAGAAGATATACTCCCTTAGGAGGTAAGTAAAATCCACAAAATATACACACAAACCAAAATCAGGTAAGTAAACAGTTGGAAAAGTAGTGCAAACACTGTAGATTACAATAGGATGCAATAGGCCTAGGGGCAACACAAACCATATACTAAGAAAGTGGAATACGAACCACGAATGGACACCAGGCCTAGTGTATTGTATAGAGGGTCACTTGGAGTGTAACAAAACACTAAGGGTGTCCAAGATACCCCACCCCAAGACCCTGAAAAATAGGAGTAAAGTGACCCTACTTCCCCAGAAACACACTAAAGTCGTGATAGGAGATCCTGCAAAGGCAACAACTGACTGCAAAGCACTGAAGACTGATTCCTGGACCTGCGGACCTGTAAAGGAAGGTGTCCAAGAGTCACAAAAGTGTCCAGGGGGGGCAGGAGCCCACTATACCCTGGATGAAGGTGCAAAAGGGCTGCCTCTGGGTGGAAGAAGCTGAAGATTCTGCAACAACAGAAGATGCCAGGAACTTCTCCTTTGCACAGAAGATGTCCCACGGCGTGCTGGTGGATGCAGAGTTGTTTCCACGCAGAAAGACCGCAAACAAGCCTTGCTAGCTGCAAGAGTCGCAGTTAAAGAAAATGGGTGCTGTCTGGGCCCAGGAAGGACCAGGAGGTCGCCCCTCGGAGAAGGAGACAGAGGGGGCGCTCAGCAGCACAGAGAGCCCACGCAGAAGCAGGTAGCACCCGCAGAAGCACTTGAACAGGTGTTCAAGAAATCTGAGCACAGCGGTAGTCTCAACCCTACAAAGGAGGGTACCACGAAGCCGGTGGTCAACTCAGCAAGTTGAGCAATGCCAGACGGAGTGCTGGGGACCTGGGCTAAGCTGTGCACGAAGGATTCCTTGCAAAAGTGCACAGAAGCCCTAGCAGCTGCAGATCACGCAGTACACAGGATTACTGTCTGGCGTGGGGAGACAAGGACTTACCTCTGCCAAATTTGGACAGATGGACCACTGGACTGTCAGGGTCACTTGGATCCAGCACCTGTGTTCCAGGGACCATGCTCGTCGAGATGAGAGGGGACCCAGAGGACCGGTGATACAGAAGTTTGGTGCCTGCGTTAGCAGGTGGAAGATTCCGTCAACCCACAGGAGATTTCTTCTTGGCTTCCAGTGCAGGGTGAAGGCAGACAGCCCTCAGAGCATGCACCACCAGGACACAGTTGAGAAAGCCGGCAGGATTAGGTGCTTCAATGTTGCTGGTAGTCGTCTCGCTACTTTGTTGCGGTTTTGCAGGCGTCCTGGAGAAGTCAGCGGTCGATCCTTGGCAGAAGTCGAAGAGAGAGATGCAGAGGAACTCTGGTGAGCTCTTGCATTCGTTATCTGAAGAGAAACCCACAGGAGAGACCCTAAATAGCCCTCAGAGGAGGATTGGCCACCTAATCAGGTAAGCACCTATCAGGAGGGGTCTCTGACATCACTTGCTGGCACTGGCCACTCAGAGGCCTCCATTGTGCCCTCACACCTCTGCATTCAAGATGGCCGAGGTCTGGGACACACTGGAGGAGCTCTGGGCACCACCCACCCCTGGGGTGGTGATGGACAGCGGAGTGGTCACTCCCTTTTCCTTTGTCCAGTTTCACGCCAGATCAGGGGCTGGGGGATCCCTGAACCGGTGTAGACTGGTTTATGCAAGGAGGGCACCATCTGTGCCCTTCAAAGCATATCCAGAGGCTGGGGGAGGCTACTCCTCCCCAACCCTTAACACCTATTTCCAAAGGGAGGGGGTGTAACACCCTCTCTCAGAGGATATCCTTTGTTCTGCTGCCCAGACCCCAGGAGGGCAGAAGCAAGTCTGTGGGTTGGCAGCAGCAGTAGCTGCAGTGAAAACCCCAGAGAGCTAGTTTGGCAGTACCCGGGGATGCATGGGATTGGCACCCCAATACAAGATTTGGCATGGGGGGACAATTCCATGATCTTAGACATGTTACATGGCCATGTTCGGAGTTACCATTGTGAAGCTACATATAGGTATTGACCTATATGTAGTGCATGCGTGTAATGGTGTCCCTGCACTCACAAAGTCTGGGGAAATTGCCCTGAACAATGTGGGGGCACCTTGGCTAGTGCCAGGGTGCCCTCACACTTAGTAACTTTGCACCTAACCTTCACTAGGTGAGGGTTAGACACATAGGTGACTTATAAGTTACTTAAGTGCAGTGTAAAATGGCTGTGAAATAACCTGGACGTTTTTTCACTCAGGTTGCAGTGGCAGTCCTGTGTAATATTGGTCTGAGCTCCCTATGGGTTGGCAAAAGAAGTGCTGCAGCCCATAAGGATCTCCTGGAACCCCAATACCCTGGGTACTTAGGTACCATATACTAGGGAATTGCAAGGGTGTTCCAGTGTGCCAATCAGAATTGGTGAAAATGGTCACTAGCCTGCAGTGACAATTTTAAAAGCAGAGAAGCAGAAGCACAGAGGTTCCGGTTAGCAGAGCCTCAGTGACACAGTTAGGCACCACACAGGGAACACATATAGGCCACAAACTATGAGCACTGGGGTCCTGGCTAGCAGGGCCCCAGTGACACATATCAAACACACTGACAACTAGGGTTTCCACTATGAGCACTGGGGTCCTGGCTAGCAGGATCTCAGTGACACAGTAAAAACACCCTGACATATACTCACAAACAGGCCAAAAGTGGGGGTAACAAGGCTAGAAAGAGGCTACCTTCCTACACCACCTGTTCCCATTCATGGGGAGAAGGCACTTGGACAGTAATCTTGCTACCACTTCCTCGAGGAATGAAGAACAGGAAGGTGTAAACTGATCACATTAAAAAGCATTATGTGGCTGATTCTCTTCAGCAGACGCACGTCAACACCAATCTGCCTCCTGGGTAGACATCTTCTCCCTACTGTGCAAGAACTAACCCCAAAAAGAACACAGGCACACTGAAAGCGGCCACATTCCCATACTGATGGCCCTGTTGTGTCTTAAACTTTACCCCAAGTACCAGTTTCAACAAGTAAACCTGATGCTGCAATATTGATAACAGCAACTACTGCAATGATGGTTTACTATGAACCACTAACTGAGCCAACATGAACAGAAACTATACCACTGCAAGAAGTTGTGTTATATGAACATTACCCTGTAATAGATTTTGAAATAAGAGAAATAATCATGCCTTCGCCAGTTAATCAACACTACAGATTGCTTGTTGTTTGCTTTTGGTTCTGTGACAGACACCTTTCTCCACCTTAGTCCTGCATCTGGATGGCTGCTGGAGCCATATCCATGCTAACAAGACTAAAATGTTGATGATAATTTTACCTTTGGTACATGGGAACTATGTTCCCTATAAAAAAACAGTGCCATTTCCTGCAGTTCAGGAATTGCAACCGCATTCTTCTTTTCACAGAGCACAACAGGATTATCATGCTGAGTACATAAATGCATACCCTGTGCTGGATGTGGCATTTGGAAGAAAGTTAGGTTTTAAAATATCATAAGTCCTGGCCTTTTTGTAAATTCATGGAACATAAACACTGTCAAACAGCTACTGGTTGATTATATTCCTATTCCTCCTTTGACAATCAAGATCCCTATTTAAATGCTGAAAAGAATCAGGAACCGTTTTGTTTCCATCATTTTGGACACCATTAAATTCAGAGGTCCAACAGCCCTGAGAAATATATAATTACACCTAGAGGCAGCATTGTGGAGTCCCGCCCATAAATATTCCTAAAAGTTTCTAAAATATTGTTTACTTTTTGTTTTTGAGGCAACTCACAAGAACAAAAGGGGTGGTCACACTGATCTTCAGAAACGTTCATCTGAGTACTGAGTCCTACACCGCAGATACAGAAGGTAGATGGGACACATCAACTCCAAGGAGTGATGAAACTAAAATCCATGTTGTTAATATATACGGCCCAAATAATGACAACTGCGACTTCTGGAACATGATCTCAGGAAAATTAAATCAATTGACAAATAATGATCTCATAATAGTTGCGGGTGATTTTAACCTTCCCCTAACTGTCACGATAGACAGACAATCCAGCTGTCATTACCGCCCACCGAAAGCACATAAAATCCTAAAGCACATTTGTTTGAAATACGATCTTAAAGACACATGGACACTTCAGCACTCTGACGGGAGGGACTGCACCTTTTATTCTCACCCACACGATTCGTACACAAGAATAGATTATATCCTCATCTCGGGCTCCCATACTCACCTCATAGATCAAACAAATATTTCACCAATATTGATTTCTGACCACGCATGCATTAACACACTAATAGCTGGATCAAATCCGAGAAACCGGACTAAAAGATGGCGATTCAACAACAAGATTTTAAAAGACCAAGAGAATATAAAACGAACTGAGTGGACCATTGCTGACTTTTGTACAAATAATTCTGCCTCGGATGTGCATATTCAAAAATTCTGGGATGCTCTTAAAGCTACCATAAGGGGAACTTTGATAGAACTTAAAACTAGACTCAATAAAGCAAAGAACAAAGCCCTTTTGGAGATAGAACGTGAAATTGGCCTCTTAGAAGCCTCTCATATCAAAACACTAGACAAACAGATCCTCAATAACCTCACCACTAAGAAATATGAATACAACAGAATACTCAGCGAACATGCAGGCGTGTGGATTAATAAATTTAAAGACCTTAAACTATGTGAATCCAACAAAGCAGGGAAAAGAAAATTAGTTACTTACCTGTAACTGCAGTTCTCCAGTATTGGTATCTTTCATAGATTCACATGCTTGAATCATCCCCGTCGTCGAGGTGGGAGCCTCACGGTAAACTTAAATATATAAAAAGCAGTAAGTCAGTAAAAGTAAAACCAGTAGGCCCTAGTAGGCCTCCTAGGGTATTTTACAGTCTATCCACTTTGTTTTGTGAAAAGACCCAAACTTGAGTATCAACCAATCAGGATTCAGCCCCTCCCAAACACTCCCAACAGAGGCTGAATTCCCTCAGATTTTCTAGTAGGAGTGTGAAGTTTAATATCTGTATAATAGGGGAGCCTCTGAGGGGAGGAGGGTGGGTCGCATGTGAATCTATTAAAGATACCAATACTGGAGAACTGCAGTTACAGGTAAGTAACTAATTTTCTTCTCCAGTATTGGATCTTTCATAGATTCACATGCTTGAATCAGAGTAACGAGCAGTAATGTTTTCTTACTTACTGAATTACATTGACTGTAATTCCATCGTAATTCTATACGTGATGTGATGCACATTAGTTCAGTTTAAATATGCACTTACATATAATTATATTTATATTCATAGACATCCGAATATAAGAGCAATAAAAGGTGTGTGGCAAGAAATCCTGACACAATTTATGCTATTATTATGGAGAATACGACACGTTAAACAGTATAAGAAAATGAACCATTAATGACCATACCTCGAGTGTGGTGGTGGGATGTGTAAGAGGCTCACCTTAACGAAATAGATGCCTCAGCACTGCTTGTCCCACTGCTGTATCGACCTGGTTAGTCTCCTCTAGACAGTAATGTCTTGTAAATGTGTGTTGGCTGGACCATGTCGCTGCTCTACAGATGCTATGTAGTGGTACACCTGCAAAGAGTGCAGGGCTCTCACCCTGGTGTGGAGCGGCTTTCCTGCTTTTGAATGGCAGAATTGAATCGCCAGGCCAATCCATCTTGCTAAAGTCTGTTTGGACACCGCGTGTCCCTTCTTTGTTCCGCCGAATGCTACAAATAATTGATCCGACTGGCGGATGGCCTGAGTTTTCTGTAGATAAAACTTTAAACATCTTTTAATATCGAGAGAATGTAATGTTTTTTCCGCCACTGTTTGCGGATTTGGAAAAAAGGTTTTTAAGATGACTGGTTCATTTAAATGAAATGTTGAGGGAACTTTCGGAATGAATTTAGGATTTGTCCGCAGGATGACACCTGAGTTTGTAAACTGGAGGAACGGCTGTTTGATAGTGAACGCCTGAATGTCACTGACTCTTTTTGCCGAAGTAAGAGCTAACAGTAACGCTGTTTTCCATGCGAGGAATTTTAGGTCAGCTTTGTGGATCGGCTCAAAAGGAGCTTTCATGAGCTGCATCAACACAACATTCAATGACCATAGAGGCGGAGGTTTCCTAATTGGCGGGAAGACCCGAAAAAGGCCCTTCATAAATTGTTTGACAATTCTTGTGGAACACAAAGAGAGTCTGTCTGGTGATCTGCGGTATCTGGAAATTGCTGCCAGATGTACCCGTATGGAAGAATATGCAAGTCCTGATTTTGCCAGGAGCAGGAGATATGGAAGTATCTGTTCCGGAGTAGAAGATAAAGGATGTATATTTTCCGCTGCACACCAAATACAAAACCGTTTCCATTTAAGTCTATAGGTTTTGTTGGTAGTGTCAGCTCTAGCTTTTGCTAAGATGTCTCTACACTCTGGGGAAATTTTGAGATTTAAGTATTCATTGTGTTCAGGAGCCAAGCCGACAAATGAAGAGACGACGGATGTGGGTGTGTGACTTGTCCCTGGTGCATCGTTAAAAGAGTCGGACTCTGTCTGAGTGGTAGATGTGGTCGTTCGGAGAGCATGAGGAGCTCCGTATACCATATTTGTCTGGGCCATCTGGGAGCTATGAGTAGAAGTCGACACCCCTCCGTCTTCATTTTTCTGATGACTCTCGGAATGAGCGGGATCGGAGGAAAAGCGTAGGCATAAACTCCTGACCATCTCATCGAAAACGCATTCCCCCACGAATCTTTTTGGGGAAGCCAACTTGCGTAGAACTGGCATTTCTTGTTCTCGAGAGTGGCAAATAGGTCTAAGTTTGGTTTGCCCCATAATAGAAACAGGCCATTGAGAATTTTCTGGTCTAGCTCCCACTCGTGATAAGGAATCACTGTCCTGCTCAGGGTGTCTGCTAGAACATTGATCTGTCCTGGCACATGCTCCGCTTTTAGTGAAATATTGTGTTTGATGGCCCATGTCCAAATTTGTTGGGCTAGCTGCGAGAGTTGTAGGGATCTTGTGCCTCCTTGCTTGTTTAGATAAAACATGCTGGTCATGTTGTCCGTCCGGATTAAGACGCTTGAACATTGTATATTTGGCAAGAAAGCTTTTAGAGCTAAGTGTATTGCTTTGAGTTCTAGATAATTGATGTGGAGCTGGCTCTCTTGCTGATTCCAGAGTCCGCTGATTTGCAGGTCCTGGCAGTGTGCACCCCATCCTTCTAGAGAGGCATCCGTTGTTACTATGTAACTTGGTGTTTGAAGAAGAAAAGATAGCCCTTTTGAGAAATTGGTTGGAGTCGCCCACCACCTCATAGTGTTCTTCATTAGAGGCGTTATGCGAATCTTGTCTTCGAAGGAGCCGTGGACCTGTGTCCATTGTATGTCCAATTGCTCTTGCAGGGGTCGCATATGGAGCCTGCAATCTGGGACTAGCGGAATGCACGATGATATCATTCCGAGCAATGATTTGTAGATGCGGACTGAAACGAACTTTTTTCTGGATAGGTTGTCTGCCAAAGAGGTTAACTTTTGTTTCCTCTCGTGTGATGGGTACGCTTTGCTGCGTACTGTGTCCAAAATTGCTCCCAAGAAACTCAATTCTTGTTTGGGGTATATCTGAGATTTCTGGTAGTTGACTACAAACCCCAGGCTGTGTAACAATTGAAGGCAATAGGAAATATGATTTGTTACTTGGAATTTTGAGGGTGCCTTTATAAGCCAGTCGTCCAGGTAAGGGAAGACCTGGATACCTGACTGGCGAAGATGTGCTGCTACTGGAGCTAACATTTTTGTGAAGATTCTGGGGGCTGATTTGAGACCGAATGGTAGAACCCGGAATTGGAGGTGCATACGTCCTACCCTGAACCTTAAAAATTTGCGATGTTTGCGATATATGGGGATATGAAAATAAGCATCCTGGAGGTCTAGGGATGCCATCCAATCTCCCGTGTTTAAGAGACGCAGGACATCCTGCAACGTTACCATCCTGAACGATTGTTTCTTTAGAAACTTGTTTAGTGCTCTCAAGTCCAGGATGGGGCGCCAGTCTCCTGATGGTTTCTTTAGAAGGAAAAACCGGGAGTAGAATCCTTTGTTCTTTTGAGATAAAGGGACTGGTTCTATTGCTCCTTTTGTTAGCATTATTCTTACTTCCCTGAGAAGTTGGCTCAACCTCGGAGGCGGTGTACCCGATGGAGGGACACTCGGTGGTGTTTGCATGAATTCCAGAGTATGACCTCTGGTCACTACATCTAGTACCCATCTGTCCGATGTTATAGCCTTCCACTTGGGGAAATAAGAATTGATGCGACCTCCGACCTTCAATATTGATTGGGGAGGTGTTGAGATTATCCGCTGGTCATTGCTTTCTGCCTGTATCTCTTCCTCGGGCAGCTCCTCTTCCTCTAGCCGGATGTTTGTAAGCTGCGGCTGGTGGTAATCGATAATGCTGCTGTTGTTGATGGTGCTGATGTCCTGGTCCTGTGGAGGAAGATGGATATTGTGACCTGTATTGTTGGTATCCACCTCGAAAGGAGTAATTACCTCTACCCCTTGCTCCACGAAAAGGTAGTTTTTTATACTGCAGGGTACCTAGGGATTTTGCTGTATCGGTATCCGTCTTGATAGCCTGCAGCATGTCGTCGACATGTTTGCCAAACAAACTCTCTCCATCGAAGGGCATGTCGAGAACACGAGTCTGGACTTCTGGTCTGAATGAAGTAGCTTTAAGCCACCCTTGTCTGCGCAGGACTGCTGCTCCAGCTAATTGTCAAAAGCCAGTGAGGGAAATATCTATTGCAGTGTCTATTATCTCTGCGGAGACCCTTTCTCCCTCCTGCAAGACCTTTTTGGCTTCCACCTTGAGATCTTCTGGCAGTGAATCTACAAAAGCGGACATGTCTGCCCACATCTGGCGATCGTACCTTCCCAGGATGGCGAGGGAATTGGCCGCCTTGACCGTTACTGCAGCAACCGAGGAGAATTTCTTACCGATATTGTCTAGTCTCCTTCCCTCTTTGTCTGGGGGAGACGCAATAGGCGTAGAGGGGTTTTTGGATCGTCGTTGAGCCGCCTGTGATATAACCGAGTCAGGTTTCGGCTGTGAGACTAAACAGGCCGGAGAATCATCTGGGGCCTTGTATTTTTTCTCTAGCCTTGGCATTTGTGAAGGCACTGTTGCCGGGTTTTTCATTGCCTTCAAACCCTCCTGCCATAAGAAATCCACAATCGGTATGGCTCTTACAGATCTCTTTGATGGCTCTTTAAAGTCATACAAAAAACACTCAGTTTCATGGGAAACAATTGCCAGGCCAAAACGTTTCGCCGCTCTCTCTATGATATTATGGAAACCTCCTATGTCTTCTGGAGGAGAATCCACTGGAGCTGCTGGAGGTGGAGATGGTGTGGGAACGAGATAATCGTCCCATTCACTAGCCGCTGAATCTGCTAGCTCGCCCTCTTCCCTTTCGTCGTCCGACGAGAGGTAAGCTTCCGGAGCTTGGCTAGTTACAGGTCTACTAGCCTGTGGCTTTTCGGAAACATTAGTAGTTTGAGCTTGCTGGTAACTCTGAGGTCTAGGTGGCGTGGACTGAGTTGACGGTGGGAACCTTTTATAGTAGTCTTTCAACATATGTTGTAAATCTGTCACTAATGTGCTAGGCATAGCCAGTGGCGATGGTTGGTTTGCCTGTGGATAAGATGTTGAAGCATAACTATGCTGGTAATGTTGATCCTCTTCTTCATCAAACTCTTGACATTTGATATTTAGTTGGGACAGGCTACTAGCTGCCCCAAACATTCCTTGATCCTCATCATCATCATCGTCCAAAAGATGTTGCGGTGGGTATGGCAGCACTTTACTTGGTGATGTATGTATCGGCAAAATGTCAGATGGCTTGTCCCCTATATTAATAAGGGAAAGGGGTAAGAATCTGGTGGAGTCCTCATGATGGTATGAGGAATGATCTGGTGAAATGTCCCAAGGTTTGTAAACTGTTAATGCTGTGGTGATCGTCGGTTCCATCGTCGACGGTTCCCTCGTCGACGGGTCTCTCGTCGACACTTCCATCCATGACTGCGTCTTTGTCAATGGGTCCTTAGTCGACGGTCCCTTCGTCGACGGGTATTTTACCGACGACGGTCGTTTCGCCGACGTATCTTGCGTAGATGGGTTTTTTAGTGCCCTGGATGATTTGTGAACCCAGGAGGCCTCCGCTGTCGACGCTGTGGTTGCCGACGAAGCTCTTTTGAAGATTTTTGCAGTAATAATCGTCGTCGATGACAACGGCGACGACGTCATAATCATCGGTGATGATGGTGTTGTGAACGTCGACGATACCGTGGTCGCTGTTACCGTCGACACTGTCGTCGACGGGGCGGTCGTCGACGGTTGTTTTTTCACCGACAAGAGTTTTTCTGGCTCTCTTTGTGGTGACAGAGACAGGGATGGTTTCTTTGAGGTGCTTTTCCGGTGTAACGGCGTAGTAGGTTCTGAATGAACCTTTTTTGGTCCATGTTTAACTGCCTCTTCAGTTAAGACTTGTTTTGTCTTTTTGTGCATTTTTCTTGGTGGTTCATCCGCACCTCTATCTCTCTCACCTGTTCTTTTCTGAGGGCGAGAAGTTTGTGGTGACTCTTCGCTGTCTGATGAAGGATGCTCTAAGGCTTTCTGTTTTTGCAGCCATAAGAGAAGTCTACCCTCTCGGTCTTTGAGGGTTTTTTGACTAAAGGTGCGACAGATTTTGCAGTCTCGCACCTTATGGTCTGGATGAAGGCAGTAAATACACTTCTTGTGGGGGTCATCAATATGTAGTCTCTTCTTCCCACAGTTGTCACAGTCTCTGAACAGACCCTTCTTTGCCTTTTCAGACATAGTAAAGTTGTAACTAGTTTCCTGAGAGAAAAAACAATCTTCAGTCAGAAAATAGGAAAAAAACTGAGCAGAGCTCAGGGAGACTCCCTTCACACGACGTGCGGTAGAAAATCTGAGGGAATTCAGCCTCTGTTGGGAGTGTTTGGGAGGGGCTGAATCCTGATTGGTTGATACTCAAGTTTGGGTCTTTTCACAAAACAAAGTGGATAGACTGTAAAATACCCTATGAGGCCTATTAGGGTCTACTGGTTTTACTTTTACTGACTTACTGCTTTTTATATATTTAAGTTTACCGTGAGGCTCCCACCTCGACGACGGGGATGATTCAAGCATGTGAATCTATGAAAGATCCAATACTGGAGAATGTTAGCTTCATATTTAAAACAAACAAAACCAAAAGAATATATCTGAAATCATAGATAAGCAAAGCTCAGTCCACACCAACCTGCAAAAAGTCATAGACAGTTTTAGGCAATTCTATGCTGCGTTATACTCCGATGATAACCAGACTACACCCGAACAATGTATGGAATACTTACATAAACTAAACGTACTTAAACTATCCGATTATGACAAAAAGACACTAGCCAAACCATTCTCTACAAAGGAAATCACTGAAGCCATTAGCACACTAAAGGACAATAAGGCTCCAGGACCAGATGGCTTCAACGCCAAATTCTATGAAACATTCACAAAATCCCTTCACCCCTCTCTCTTAGAACTATTCAACACATGCCTCCTCTGGGAAAATATCCGGCACTTCCGCCGATGCAAATATTATCGGCATTCCCAAGCAGGGTAAAGACTCCTTACTACCAAAGATTTATAGACCAAACTCGCTAAGAAATCTGGGCTGTAAAATATATGCGAAAATTCTAGCCAAAAGACTTAGGGCCAGATGTAGCAAAGGTTTTTACCCATTCTGTGTCTATGGGGAAAAACTGTTCATACATATGGCCCTTAATACCTTCCTACCTCGGTTAATTAGCAACTCACAAGAAGGATTCTTGAAAAACAGGACGGCCAACGATAATACACAGCTTCTATGTCATTCTATAGAGCGAGCCCAGACCTTATCCATGCCATCAGTGGCCATAGCTTTGGACGCAGAGAAGGCTTTTGACAAGGTATCCTGGACATTCCTAGAACAATCTCTCAAATACTTTAACCTTGGGGATGTTTTCATAAAAATGATCATGGAACTATATAGTAACCGTAAGGCTGCTAACTCTATAAACAGCATGGTCTCTACGCCCTTTAACCTTGAAAAAGGCACGAGACAAGGGTGCCCACTCTCACCCTCCCTCTTCCTGTTAGCCCTCGAACCGCTAATCTCACATATTAATAATAACCCACAGATATCAGGTATAGACTTCCATAATAATTTTTTTTTTTTTTTAAATCAAACTGATAGCCTATGCTGACAACATTTTAATCTTATCTGATGTCCCTCAACCCTCCATTAAGGCTCTAATGGACACAATTGAACAATACTCTCATTTATCTGGTTATAAATTAAACAGAGATAAATCAGAAGTGAAATCACTAAACCCATTAGACCCCCAAACTCTGTTAGGGGATTCAGGACTAATCTGGCAACCGAATTATATAAAGTACTTTGGTTTAGAGTTTGGCTCGGATCTAATTGACACCCTACTCCATAATGAACACCTAACTCTTCAAAAAGTCAAACAGCTGTTAGAGGGTTGGTCTCCAAAATTCATCACCTGGTGGGGTTGCATCGAAACAATAAAAATGATGATATCACCCATAGTGAACTACTTAGTAAGTATGCTCCCCTTGTATCTCACTGATGAATTCAATCATAAAAACGATAAAAATCAACAACTTTTTATGGCAAGGTAAGAAACCTTGAATAGCCTTACAAAAAACTAAAACTCTCCAACATTTTGGGAGGCCTTAACCTACATAACTTTAGATCCTACAAGTCAGATTTCTTGCCAAACAAGGATCTTACTGGCTCTCACCACTCCCAAACTATACTCCTCTATGGCTTGAAGTAGAAAAAGCAATGTTGGGAAACCTAGACCCAGCAACTCTTCTCACTTCAACTGACAAACATATACCATACTCCAAATATATATTCAGAAACACTAAACGTGCACTACTCTCCATTAATAATAAACTATAAGTTAAAGTGAAATCCTCTGATACCGCTTCCCTTTGGCACAATCCAAATATCAAGTACAAAGGCCAGACTCTCCATTGGCAATTGTGGATAAACAAGGGCATTTACTACCCCAAACAACTAGGTACACTCTCCAACCCCCTCACCTTTGCGAAACTACAAAATACATATCATATTGAAGACAATGAATTCTGTAACTTCCTTAAACTTAAAGTGGCACTATCAAAAACTCACCCTGTCCACGAGGATCCTTCCATCCTCTCCTTACTCCTGAAAATTATCCAAATATGGCCACCAGGTTTCTAAAATTATACCATTTCCTTCAACCATCAACTACCAATTCTCTGAAGAAGACCCTAGACATCTGTAATAACCAATCTAGTTTGATGATTACAGACTCAGAGTGGACAAAAATTTGGAGATCAGTGACATTACACAAGGTCACCCCTATTCTCTTGCAAACCAAATTCTGGACACTACACAACATTTTTTGGACACCTTCTCGCCTACACACAGTACACATAGCAGATGCTCCCACTTGTTGGAATTGCCAGAAAGAGACTGAAGACCTTCCTCATCTGCTCTTTTTTCGTACACAGGTCTCAACATTTTGGTCTGAAGTCTTCCTTTTTATCTCCAAACTGTTCCATATTAACCCAAAAAACATTTTTTCATACTAAATTACTGGCTTCCTAGATACCAATATCAAGTCGGAATCGGATCACCTCCTTCTTGACCTTATGCTCACTGCAGCAATCAAGTCTGTTACCGCAAACTGGAGAGCCACACACGAAACCAATTTTACATCTTGGCTGAACTGGTTAACTCAAATATGCAGCACTGACAACACTGCTCTCCAACATTCCCCATGGAAATCTCACTCACATAATATATGGGACACATTGGATAATTTTTTTGCTTCCAGTAAACCTCCACGAACAACTTCTTCTTGATACTTTATTCCTAATACCAAGAGCTCAAACCTCAACCCTCCCAACACACTAAATTATCTATTCCACACAGCGACAAGGACTACATCTCACATTTCTCACTTTCTCCCTTATTCTTTTACTCTTTTCTAAACCACTTTTCCTTGCACTTAATTATCCAACCTATAAGTATTGTCCATGTATGTTCACAGTGCCTTGTTCTCACCTATTCATTATTCTATTGTGGGTTAAGACAAGCAAATTATGTATGTAATTCTGTAATATTACCGACCAATTCCCTTCTCAGCTTGTTTTCTTTTTCTGTTACTATAAAAGAATAAAATATATTTTCTGAAATAAAAGATAACCATAAAAATATCCTGCATGGGGATTATACAAAAATTAAACAAAAAAACGTCAGATCAAAATGGTAAATCCAACTTTAATCCACATATAAATCAATTATTAATCCAGTCCATCAAGGCCTCCAAAGCTAGATAAGCATGATGTAAATCTTTATTCTTCTAAACAATGTATTTTTAATGATCAGCCCAGCCAACATGTTTTGTTAACTGGGGTAACTAACTGAATAAAACCCATACTAGTGGACTGGAGCATGGTGTAAGGATAGCACAAGTCTGGGAGAGGAGAGGTTAGTATGCCCAAGCTGAGGTGAGGGCTCTCCTTACACATCCTAGTGGCCTGGAGCATGGTGCAAGGGGAGCACAAGTCTGGGAGAGGAGAGGTTAGTATCTCCAAGCTGAGGTGAGGGCTCTCCTTACACATTCTAGTGGCCTGGAGCATGATGTAAGGGGAGCAAAAGTCTGGGAGAGGAGAGGTTAGTATGCCCAAGCTGAAGTGAGGGTTCTCCTTACCCAGGCCACTGTGGCATTGTATAAGTGGAGTGCATGTCAGAGAGGAGAGGTTAGTATGCCCAAGCTGAGGCGAGGGCTCCCCTTACCCAGGCCACTGTGGCATGGTGTAAGGGGAGCGCACATCTGAGAGAGGTTAGTATGTACAAGCTGAGGTGAGGGCTCTCCTTACCCATCCTAGTGGCCTGACACATGATGTAAGGGGAGTGCACATCTGGGAGAGGAGAGGTTAGTATGCACAAGCTGAGGTGAGGATTCTCCTTAACCTGTGTGTATTGCAAAAGGGACTGCAGTCCCAGTCCTGGCCCACAGAGAAGATGTCTGTAGCTTATTAAACAATGAAAGAAAAGGGGTCGAGGGGGGGCAGCGCAGCCCAGCACCCCAGGAGTTTTGTGGAAGAGTTCAGTTTTATTGCTATTTCTACTGATCATCTTGGCCTTAAAGATGTTGTCTGAGCAGTGTCGTCCGTTCACAGCGACTCAGCAGCTGACAGTTTGGGGGGCTGGTTCTGGGATGACAGCCTTCTTTGCTGTCGCTCGGACCAGTCTAAAGTGCTGTGGAACCTACAAGGCCTCTTTGATGCCATCCACACCCAGGACAAAGCATACCTCCCTCACTGCTGCCACAATACACGTTTTCTTTTCCCAAATAAAGATACATCGGAATGGGTGGCCAGATCTATAGCTGACCCCTCTTTCCGGAGGGGGGCTGTCCAGCTCAGAGACCGCAGAGCCTTTGGAGAGTGGTGGGAGACAAATCCTGGTATAACCACATTTTGCACCTTTGAAGTGAATGGGGCCTTGGTCCCACCCTGAGGACACAAGGGCTTCCTTTTGGCGGGAACGGTGGATTTAAGAATACCCTGCATTACACTGCGTGGGTCGGACAATCTCCCAGCTCTGCGTGTTCGGTCTAGTACAATGTCCTTCACACTCCGGTTAGGGAGCACCTGATGGAGAAGCCGGAGCACGTATCCTGCCAGGTCTCCTGAGTCTACTGCAAGAGGAACCCCTCTGATACGGATGCGATGGATCTATTCTCCAAGTCCTGCGCTGTTTAGCTCACGGGGCTCCAGCAGTCCACGCCTACGAGTGTCATGTTCCTCTTCCTCCAATTAGATATTAGGCTCCAGAGAGACCACCGGCTGTCCAACCTCTGCCAGGTCGGTCTTAGGATCGGTGGCTACCTCTGCAACTCTCTCAAGCCACCGAACAGCAACTCCATTTATGTGCAGGGAATAGGGTGACCACCGGGCATTGAGGCAAATTCTGGACAGGACTGTAAAAAATTCAGGACAAAGGGTCAAAATTCAGGACAAAAATTCAGGACAAAGGGTCAAAATTCAGGACAAAAATTCGAGAACAAACGTCAATTTTACAGACACACGCAAGAGAGGCCATGCTATGTTGTCAGTGCATTTATGTACTCTTTTTCAACATAGCACTATTTATTCACTGTGGCCCTTTTGTGATTGCCTCCTGGTGTGCTACATTCAGGTGTCACATTGCGTCCTTGTTCAGTAGTTAATTAATGCCCTTCGCGGCAAGGCCATCACCCCTACCTAAATCTACCCGATCTTTCCTGAAGAGAAAGTAACAGCAAAATTTTGATTATGTTTCTGAACATTTCAAAACCCCTGGCAAACAGTTTGGGAAACATTAAGGTAATTAACATGCTAGTTTAAACAAATTGAACAAAAACATCTGGCTTACCCCAACCGCCCATGGACTTTCAACCTAACTTTTTTTAAAGAGGCAGGGCAGATGGTGTGGGTGACAGTCTCACACCTAATGACAGGATGTGATGTACCCATAACTTGTCTGTAGTCTCCCTGCACTAGAGTGTATGTTTGGGACTCCACATTTATCTCAGAAATGGGAGCCTGGACTACCAATCAAAGATAATAAAAGAGTAGGATGGAATTGAGATCAAATGGGAGATCCACGGCAAGGAATTCAAAGGGTTGTTGCTAACAACTGGCTAAATAAAGAAGAGAAGAACAAGGTGGGACAATTCCTAAAATCAGACAAGATGGGTCCACCAAGACTATTTGAAGGTATTGGGTACCTGGGGAGTTGTCTGCACACAGGAGCGAAACAGAAGGGGCACTGTCAAGTGGTTGAACAATCAACACCCATCCACCTTGGCAAACTCTTCTGGTGCAATGGTCCGCTGTTAGTGCTTGTGAAGAGTGAGCAGGGGCCAGACCCCTTGCAAGGTTGTGCAAGGCAATTGCCCGCTTAGTCCATGTCTTTATATGGTTTTGAAATTGAGCAAAAGCAAAACTAGAGATCTGGGTTATCCCTAAGTGTCAAGTACACATAGAATCTTCAAAATATTTGGGATGTAAATTGCACAAACAAAATTTACAAATTTTAAAATGTAATTAGTGTTTCATTAACATATGGCACTGTTTTCGCCTTCATACACAATTAGATCTCAGATTGAACTGGGAACCAGTTACCTTTTGATACCTAGTGATTAATATCTACCATTCTTACACTGATTTCCAGGATGAAAATCTCGGCAGAGCTAACAGTCCCTCCAAGCCCAGTTTGCTTTTTGGTCTTCTCGTCTGCTTTCTGTAGAGCCCATGTGGCACTAGCGAAGATGGCGTGCTACCCCAATGATAGTATTATTTTGCAAACCTTCCCCTGCTCGTCCTTCATTCCTTCTTCAGACAGGCCACACATCTGATTTGGTCGCTGCGGCGCCATGGGGAGCTCTTTCCACTCTAAAGCTAACTGTGACTGCGGGTGGATTAGATCTTCTGGACTTAGAATGCTTTTATTCAGCTGCAGATGTCCAATGGGTGGCTCACTGGCTTTCTGCCCACCTCCCTGCATGAAATGGCGTTTACCAGTAAAGACTTTTAAGGAAGGCTTAATGCACTGCTCATCGTTTCCTACTGACCATTCTATGGATCTCCATCCGGGGTTATCATGCATGGCTTTCTCTTGCCTTGCCAGAACCTGTAAACTCACTGACACAAAGAAACCCTATGCTCCTGCACTACCTTTGCTAAGCCTTCCCACTCGCACAGGATGGCTGTGCTCAGAGCAACTCCATCAGTGGCATGTTGCAGGTGTCTTAAAATTGGGGACTTTGTTTCTGAACAGTGAGCTACTAAATTTCCAAACCCTTGTGGCAGACTACCATCTTCACCCCGGTCAACTCCTTACTTACAACCACCTTAAATAATCATTAAATGCCCTATTTCATGTCTGCTACCTAGCACTAACCCTACAAGAGGTCTGCCAGAAGCTCTGTACCATAGGAAATGGTGGCAAACTGATAGAATGGGTGTACAGACCTATCCTGCAACATGGAAACCACTCCAGGTCTTCTTGTCATACTACCTGGGTGATTGATGTAGCCAAACCTCTGCAAGATATGGTCTAAAATACTGGACTTTCCCCACAAAGTATCCCACAGCTGTCACTTTAAGTAAATTCATAGTGCTTCCTTGTGAATGCATTCTGCCCGTTGCTTGCCATTGGCCTTGTGGTTTGTAACTCACAATTTGTTGCTTTCAATTTGCTGGCTTTATTTGTTTTAGGCCATGCAGCTTGAATTCATCCCTTCCCTTGCCAAAACCTTATTTACAGTATCCTGCCAAGTGCTCCCTTTCTGTAAACAGGCCTGTAAATCGTGTGCTTATCTCATCATATTTGCTGTGCATTCAAAGAACAAAGTCAAATGTCAGGCTCTGTCTTCGGTGGGAACTTAGTGTTTATTTTCCTTTCTCTGACTTCAAAGTGAGAGGATTTATGCAACAATCTTGCTGGATACTGGGGTTAGGAAAGAGTTTTTTCTATCACATGACAACATTTAAATAGACTTCAGAATATATCAGAATTGCACCCTACTCTGTATCACTCCACTTTACGGCACTCCATGCCACTGTTCTCTTCTCCATTCGGAACCACTCCACATTATGCCACTGCTCTTTATGCTACTTCACACTATGCCTCTCTACTCTCTGCTCGTCTGCACGCCATACCACTCCAGTCTAGGCAACACCAATCTAATCTGCACAACTCCACTCTCTGCCACTCTGCAACGCTGCACTGTACGCCACTGCGCTCTAAGCTAATACACTTTACTCTGTAACACTCAACTCTATGCCCCTGCACTCTACATCAATACACTGTACATCATTCTAATCTACTCTGCACCTCTGCACCCTATGCCACAGCAATTTACACTACTTTACTCTATGCCATCACACTCTATGCCACTTTATGCAACTCCACTCTAACCTGCACTTCTCCACTCTAAGCCACCTCACTCTACTGTGAAATAATCTACTTTATGCCACTGCACTCTGTGCCACTGCATTCTATGCCACTGCACTCTACCCTGCACCTCTCCACTGTATGCAACTGCACTCTACTCTGAAACAATCTATTCTACGCCACTGTACTCTATACCACTCTGACCACTGCACTCTAGTTCAATGCACTCTACACCACTGCAAGCTGACACTCTGCAACACTGCTCTGGCCGCCACTATACTCTACACCACTCTGCCCTGTACTACTGCATTTTGCACCAATATACTCTATTCCACTGCATTCTATGCCACTCTACTCTGCCCAATGCCACTCTATACAACTGCACTCTACACCAGTGCTCTCTAAACAACTGCACTGCCCTTTACTCTGCACCACTGTACTGTATGCCACTGTTCTCTGTACCACTCTACACCACTGCACTGACACTCTACTCTACTCTGCAACTCTGCACTCTACACCACTCTACTCTATGCCACTGCACTCTAGGCACTATACTCTACACCACTCTGCTCTGCACCACTCTACACCACTACACTCTATGCCACATGAGTCTACTCTGCACTCTATGACACCACTCTGCATTACTGCGCTCTCTGCTACTCTGTTGTATGCCACTCTACTCCACTGCACTCTATGTAACTCTACCCCATGCCACTCTATGCCACTGCACTCTGCGCCAATGCACTCTAAACAACTGCACTGTACGACACTGCCCTCTACTCTGTACCAGTACTCTACGCCACTGATCTGTGCCACTCTACTCCACTCTACATCACTGCACTGACACTCTACTCTGCAGTGTTGCACTCTCCACCACCATACTATACACCAATGTACTATGTACTACTGCATTCTATGCCACTGCACTCTATGCCATTCTACTCTGCATCACTCCACTCTACAGCACTTTCCCCTACTCTGCACCACTCTACACTACACCACTGCACTCCCTGCAATGTGAGTCTACTCTGCAATCTATGCCACTGCACCACTCTACACTACTGCTCTCCCTGCTACTCTATTGTATGCCACTCTACTCCAATGCACTCTATGCCACTCTACTCTGCCCATTGCCACTCCCTGCCACTGCACTCTTAACCACTGCACTCTTAACCACTGCACTCTAAACAACTGCACTGTACCCCACTGCACTGTACTTTGCACCACTGGGCTCTACGCCACTGCTCTTATGCTAGTCTACTCCACTCCACACCACTATGCCACTAGATTTAAGCCATGCTGAACAGCAGCTACTCTGGTGTATAACATGGCTAAAACACATTAGCAAAGCCATTAACTCTTTCGTAGATGAGACCTATTGGCTTTGCCAATGTTTGTTAGTACTATGAGGTACCGAGGTACCTGAAAGAACTGTGAAAAATACAATTACATCATAATAAAAGCTGCTACAAAATGCGAAAATACATTTCGGTTAAATAAAAAAAAAGTGCTTCTCAAATACAGATTTGAATAATATACAGTTTATACCTAGTGATAAAAAAAATTATAACACTCCATTAAAACCACACACTCCACAGCTCAGCTTGGAACACCATTACAACACCTCTCTGAAAGAAATATCTTTGCCACCAGAAAACTTCAAGTGACTCCTTTCAGTAAAGTCAATGCAGGTTTTCAAGCCCCTTTGTATTTGCAGATTTACCAGTTGCCCACATTTGCATGTCTTTAGGGAAGGAGACCCCCTGGCAAGAAGGCCTATTCTTATCTGTCTGCCCCTCCCTCCCTCAGAGCACAGGAGACCCCCTGCCTTCTAGCCCAGCTGGGGAAACTCCTCTGCCCGTAATTTCGCCCTGCCTCCATTGCCCTTTAGATAAAAGCTACAATTACGGACAAATGCCGTCCGTTAAAGCTTTCATCACGGACAACGGACAGCAGGGCGAAATTACGGACAGTCCGTGAAATTTACGGACGGGTGGTCACCCTAGCAGGGAAAGGAGCCATCCGGATCCTGTTGATCCGGTAATCCAGGCTGTTGATCGGGAGGGCCCCGGTTGGTCGGGGAGGAGTCTTGGCCTGACATTTCGCCGGCATATTCTTTAAGGCGGCCTCTTTTCTGTGCCTGGAGTCACCACTTGCTACAGGGGCTGCAAATGTAGCGGAAGGGTGCAGCGATGCATGTGGATGAGGCCTGCACCTAGGACCTCTCGGTGGCCGCTTGTGGTCATGTTAGGGTTACAGTGCTGTGGTGAAGGGGTGGCCAGGGGGCACCAGGAACAGGAGGAATACGGTCAGTGGCCCTCCATGGGGGGTGAGGGGGCAGAAGGGGGCAAGAGTCCAGGCTCTTTCCTGCGAGGAGCACCCCCACCCTCACTGTTGTGCCACAGGGTGTCTGCATGGATCTTCGAATGGTGCCTAGTGAGGTCTTTCAGCAGGCCACCCGTGACGCGATCAATCTGGATCCCACTTCTGGAGCCTCAATGGCCACTAAGCCCCTCCGTTGGCAGGCTCCTTTGAACTTCTCTCTGAGATGCAGCCCACTTGGCGTGTCCTAGCCCCAGGGTGGGCCGGCCTTAGACAGTGCCAGGCCCTGGCTCCTTGGTCCTTCACCGATCTTTGGCACCGCTGTCATAGCAGCCTCCCTGATGGAGTGGGGGGAGGACTTCGTTAGTGAATGGAGCACTACCTCCCACCTGGGCCGATGGTCCTGTCTGTGCACCCCTGAGATGTAGGCCCCGTCCTAGACCGTCTGTGGTCCTTGCCCTCTCTGGTGATGTGGAGACGAGCACCGCTGGTACTGCTCAGGGACTGAGGACAGCCCATCCACTGAGAGCACAAATCTTGACGCTCCTCTGGACCGCCCCTACTCTTCCTTCATCTTGGACACACCTCCTCAAACATTTTTTGCAGAAAAAATAAATAAATCCAAAGCTGTTTTGGCAACACTTTGCCCCTATTCCCCTGTGTACGTCAAATATCCTGGAGCCAGGATATGACAGAAGGGACTGTGGCTGGTGTGGTGGGGCAGTGGAATGAAGACTCTAGGGAGTATGTTGGGTGTGTGGGGTCAGTGCGATGAAGTTTCTAGGGAGTGTGGCGGGTGTGATGGGTCAGTTGGATGAAGACTCTAGGGAGTGTGGCAGGTGTGCAGGGTAAGTTGGATGAAGACTAGGGAGTGTTGCGGGTGTGCGGGGTCAGTGGGATGAAGACTAAGGGGACTGTGGCGGGTGTGCGGGCCAGTGGGATGAAGACTCTAGGGAGTGTTGCAGGTGTGGATGAAGACTCCAGGGAGTGTGGCAGGTGTGCAGGATAAGTTGAATGAAGACTCTAGGGAGTGTTGCAGGTGTGGATGAAGACTCTCGGGAGTGTTTCAGGTGTGGAGGAAGAGTCCTGGGAGTGTTGCGGGTGTGCGGGGTCGGTGGGATGAAGACTCTAGAGAGTGTTGCAGGTGTGGATGAAGAGTCCTGGGAGTGTTGCGGGTGTGCGGGATCGGTGGGAGAAGACTCTAGGGAGTGTGGCGGGTGTGATGGGTCAGTAGGATGAAGACTCTAGGGAGTGTTGCGGGTTTGGATGAAGACTCTAGGGAGTGTGGCGGGTGTGCGGGGTCAGTAGGATGAAGACTCTAGGGAGCGTTGCAGGTATGCGGGGTCAGTGGGATGAAGACTCTAGGGAGTGTGGCGGGTGTGCGGGGTCAGTGGGATGAAGACTCCAGGGAGTGTGGCAGGTGTGCGGGGCCAGTGGGATGAAGACTCCAAGGAGTGTGGCGGGTGTGCGGGGTCAGTGGGATGAAGACTCTGGGGACTGTGGTGGGTATGCGGGGTCAGTAGGATGAAGACTCCAGGGAGTGTGGCGGGTGTGCGGGGTCAGTAGGATGAAGACTCCAGGGAGTGTGGCGGGTGTGCGGGGTCAGTAGGATGAAGACTCTAGGGAGTGTGGCGGGTGTGCGGGGTCAGTAGGATGAAGACTCTAGGGAGTGTGGCGGGTGTGCAGGGTAAGTAGGATGAAGACTCTAGGGAGTGTGGCAGGTGTGCAGGATAAGTTGAATGAAGACTCTAGGGAGTGTTGCAGGTGTGGATGAAGACTCTCGGGAGTGTTTCAGGTGTGGAGGAAGAGTCCTGGGAGTGTTGGGGGTGTGCGGGGTCGGTGGGATGAAGACTCTAGAGAGTGTTGCAGGTGTGGATGAAGAGTCCTGGGAGTGTTGCGGGTGTGCGGGGTCAGTGGGAGAAGACTCTAGGGAGTGTGGCGGGTGTGATGGGTGAGTAGGATGAAGACTCTAGGGAGTGTTGCGGGTTTGGATGAAGACTCTAGGGAGTGTGGCGGGTGTGCGGGGTCAGTAGGATGAAGAATCTAGGGAGTGTTGCAGGTATGCGGGGTCAGTGGGATGAAGACTCTAGGGAGTGTGGCGGGTGTGCGGGGTCAGTGGGATGAAGACTCTGGCGACTGTGGTGGGTGTGCGGGGTCTGGGATGAAGACTCTGGGGACTGTGGCGGGTGTGCGGGGTCAGTAGGATGAAGACTCTAGGGAGTGTTGCAGGTATGCGGGGTCAGTGGGATGAAGACTCTAGGGAGTGTGGCGGGTATGCGGGGTCAGTGGGATGAAGACTAGGGAGTGTTGCAGGTATGCGGGGTCAGTGGGATGAAGACTCTAGGGAGTGTGGCGGGTGTGCGGGGTCAGTAGGATGAAGACTCTAGGGAGTGTGGTGGGTGTGCGGGGTCAGTGGGATGAAGACTCTAGGGAGTGTGGCGGGGTCAGTAGGATGAAGACTCTAGGGAGTGTGGCGGGTGTGCGGGGTCAGTGGGAGAAGACTCTAGGGAGTGTGGCGGGTGTGCGGGGTCAGTGGGAGAAGACTCTAGGGAGTGTGGCGGTGTGCGGGGTCAGTGGGAGAAGACTCTAGAGAGTGTGGCAGGTGTGCGGGGTCAGTGGGATGAAGACTCTAGGGAGTGTGGTGGGTGTGCGGGGTCAGTAGGATGAAGACTCCAGGGAGTGTGGCAGGTGTGCAGGGTAAGTTGGACGAAGACTCTAGGGAGTGTTGCAGGTGTGGATGAAGACTCTCGGGAGTGTTGCAGGTGTGGCTGGAGAGTCCTGGGAGTGTTGCAGGTGTGCGGGGTCAGTGGGAGAAGACTCTAGGGAGTGTGGCGGGTGTGCGGGGTCAGTGGGATGAAGACTCTAGGGAGTGTGGCGGGTGTGCGGGGCCAGTGGGATGAAGACTCTGGGCACTGTGGTGGGTGTGCGGGGTCAGTAGGATGAAGACTCCAGGGAGTGTGGCGGGTGTGCGGGGTCAGTGGGATGAAGACTCGAGGGAGTGTGGCGGGTGTGCGGGGTCAGTGCGATGAAGACTCTAGGGAGTGTGGCGGGTGTGCGGGGTCAGTAGGATGAAGACTCTAGGGAGTGTGGCGGGTATGCGGGGTCAGTGGGATGAAGACTCTAGGGAGTGTTGCGGGTGTGGATGAAGTCTCTAAGGAGTGTGGCGGGTGTGCGGGGTCAGTAGGATGAAGACTCTAGGGAGTGTGGCGGGTGTGCGGGGTCAGTGGGATGAAGACTCTGGGGACTGTGGCGGGGTCAGTAGGATGAAGACTCTAGGGAGTGTTGCGGGTGTGCGGGGTCAGTGGGATGAAGACTCTAGGGACTGTGGTGGGTGTGCGGGGTCAGTAGGATGAAGACTCCAGGGAGTGTGGTGGGTGTGCGGGGTCAGTAGGATGAAGACTCTAGGGAGTGTGGCGGGTGTGCGGGGTCAGTGGGATGAAGACTCTAGGGAGTGTTGCAGTTATGCGGGGTCAGTGAGAGAAGACTCTAGGGAGTGTGGCGGGTGTGCGGGGTCAGTGGGAGAAGACTCTAGGGAGTGTGGCGGGTGTGCGGGGTCAGTGGGAGAAGACTCTAGGGAGTGTGGCGGGTGTGCGGGGTCAGTGGGATGAAGCCTCTAGGGAGTGTGGTGGGTATGCGGGGTCAGTAGGATGAAGACTCTAGGGAGTGTGGCGGGTGTGCGGGGTCAGTGGGATGAAGACTCTAGGGAGTGTGGCGGGTGTGTGGGGTCAGTGGGATGAAGACTCTGGGGAGTGTGGCGGGTGTGCGGGGTCAGTGGGATGAAGGCTCTGGGGAGAGTGGCGGGTGTGCGGGGTCAGTGGGATGAAGACTCTGGGGAGAGTGGCGGGTGTGCGGGGTCAGTGGGATGAAGACTCTGGGCACTGTGGTGGGTGTGCGGGGTCAGTAGGATGAAGACTCCAGGGAGTGTGGCGGGTGTGCGGGGTCAGTGGGATGAAGTCTCTAGGGAGTGTGGCGGGTGTGCGGGGTCAGTGGGATGAAGACTCTAGGGAGTGTGGCGGGTGTGCGGGGTCAGTGGGATGAAGACTCTGGGCACTGTGGTGGGTGTGCGGGGTCAGTAGGATGAAGACTCCAGGGAGTGTGGCGGGTGTGCAGGGTCAGTGGGATGAAGACTCTAGGGAGTGTGGCGGGTGTGCGGGGTCAGTGGGATGAAGACTCTGGGCACTGTGGTGGGTATGCAGGGTCAGTGGGATGAAGACTCTAGGGAGTGTGGCGAGTATGCGGGGTCAGTGGGATGAAGACTCCAGGGAGTGTGGCGGGTGTGCGGGGTCAGTAGGATGAAGACTCTGGGGACTGTGGTGGGTGTGCGGGGTCAGTAGGATGAAGACTCTAGGGAGTGTGGCGGGTGTGCGGGGTCAGTGGGATGAAGACTCTAGGGAGTGTGGCGGGTGTGCGGGGTCAGTGGGATGAAGACTCTAGGGAGTGTGGCGGGTGTGCGGGGTCAGCAGGATGAAGACTCCAGGGAGTGTGGCGGGTGTGCGGGGCCAGTGGGATGAAGACTCCAGGGAGTGTGGCGGGTGTGCGGGGTCAGTGGGATGAAGACTCTGGGGACTGTGGTGGGTATGCGGGGTCAGTAGGATGAAGACTCCAGGGAGTGTGGCGGGTGTGCGGGGTCAGTAGGATGAAGACTCCAGGGAGTGTGGCGGGTGTGCGGTGTCAGTAGGATGAACACTCTGGGCACTGTGGTGGGTGTGCGGGGTCAGTGGGATGAAGACTCTAGGGAGTGTGGCGGGTGTGCGGGGTCAGTGGGATGACGACTCTGGGGAGTGTGGCGGGTGTGCGGGGTCAGTGGGATGAAGACTCTAGGGAGTGTGGCGGGTGTGCGGGGTCAGTAGGATGAAGACTCTAGGGAGTGTGGCGGGTGTGCGGGGTCAGTGGGATGAAGACTCTGGGCACTGTGGTGGGTGTGCGGGGTCAGTAGGATGAAGACTCTAGGGAGTGTTGCGGGTGTGCGGGGTCAGTGGGATGAAGACTCTGGGCACTGTGGTGGGTATGCGGGGTCAGTAGGATGAAGACTCTAGGGAGTGTGGCGGGTGTGCGGGGTCAGTGGGAGGAAGACTCTAGGGAGTGTGGCGGGTGTGCGGGGTCAGTGGGATGAAGACTCTGGGGACTGTGGTGGGTATGCGGGGTCAGTGGGATGAAGTCTCTGGGCACTGTGGTGGGTATGCGGGGTCAGTAGGATGAAGACTCTAGGGAGTGTGGCGGGTGTGCGGGGCCAGTGGGATGAAGACTCTAGGGAGTGTGGCGGGTGTGCGGGGTCAGTGGGATGAAGACTCTAGGGAGTGTGGCGGGTGTGCGGGGTCAGTGGGATGAAGACTCTAGGGACTGTGGTGGGTGTGCGGGGTCAGTAGGATGAAGACTCCAGGGAGTGTGGTGGGTGTGCGGGGTCAGTAGGATGAATCCTCTAGGGAGTGTGGCGGGTGTGCGGGGTCAGTGGGATGAAGACTCTAGGGAGTGTTGCAGTTATGCGGGGTCAGTGGGAGAAGACTCTAGGGAGAGTGGCGGGTGTGCGGGGTCAGTGGGAGAAGCCTCTAGGGAGTGTGGCGGGTGTGATGGTCAGTGGGAGAAGACTCTAGGGAGTGTGGCGGGGTTGCGGGGTCAGTGGGAGAAGACTCTAGGGAGTGTGGCGGGGTTGCGGGGTCAGTGGGATGTAGACTCTAGGGAGTGTGGCGGGGTCAGTGGGATGAAGACTCTGGGCACTGTGGTGGGTGTGCGGGGTCAGTAGGATGAAGACTCCAGGGAGTGTGGCGGGTGTGCGGGGTCAGTGGGATGAAGACTCTAGGGAGTGTTGCAGGTATGCGGGGTCAGTGGGATGAAGACTCTAGGGAGTGTGGCGGGTGTACGGGGTCAGTGGGATGAAGACTCTAGGGAGTGTGGCGGGTGTGCGGGGTCAGTGGGATGAAGACTCTGGGCACTGTGGTGGGTGTGCGGGGTCAGTAGGATGAAGACTCCAGGGAGTGTGGCGGGTGTGCGGGGTCAGTGGGATGAAGACTCTAGGGAGTGTTGCGGGTGTGCGGGGTCAGTGGGATGAAGACTCTGGGCACTGTGGTGGGTATGCAGGGTCAGTAGGATGAAGACTCTAGGGAGTGTGGCTGGTGTGCGGGGCCAGTGGGATGAAGACTCCAGGGAATGTGGCGGGTGTGCGGGGTCAGTGGGATGAAGACTCTAGGGAGTGTGGCGGGTGTGCGGGGTCAGTGGGATGAAGACTCTAGGGAGTGTGGCGGGTGTGCGGGGTCAGTGGGATGAAGACTCTAGGGAGTGTGGTGGGTGTGCGGGGTCAGTGGGATGAAGACTCTAGGGAGTGTGGCGGGTGTGCGGGGTCAGTGGGATGAAGACTCTAGGGAGTGTGGCGGGTGTGCGGGGTCAGTGGGATGAAGACTCTAGGGACTGTGGTGGGTGTGCGGGGTCAGTAGGATGAAGACTCTAGGGAGTGTGGCGGGTGTGCGGGGTAAGTAGGATGAAGACTCTAGGGAGTGTTGCAGGTGTGGATGAAGACTCTCGGGAGTGTTTCAGGTGTGGAGGAAGAGTCCTGGGAGTGTTGGGGGTGTGCGAGGTCGGTGGGATGAAGACTCTAGAGAGTGTTGCAGGTGTGGATGAAGAGTCCTGGGAGTGTTGCGGGTGTGCGGGGTCGGTGGGAGAAGACTCTGGGGACTGTTGCAGGTATGCGGGGTCAGTGGGATGAAGACTCTAGGGAGTGTGGCGGGTGTGCGGGGTCAGTAGGATGAAGACTCTAGGGAGTGTGGCGGGTGTGATGGGTCAGTAGGATGAAGACTAGGGAGTGTTGCGGGTTTGGATGAAGACTCTAGGGAGTGTGGCGGGTGTGCGGGGTCAGTAGGATGAAGAATCTAGGGAGTGTTGCAGGTATGCGGGGTCAGTGGGATGAAGACTCTAGGGAGTGTGGCGGGTGTGCGGGGTCAGTGGGATGAAGACTCTGGGGACTGTGGTGGGTGTGCGGGGTCTGGGATGAAGACTCTGGGGACTGTGGCGGGTGTGCGGGGTCAGTAGGATGAAGACTCTGGGGACTGTGGCGGGTGTGCGGGGTCAGTAGGATGAAGACTCTAGGGAGTGTTGCAGGTATGCGGGGTCAGTGGGATGAAGACTCTAGGGAGTGTGGCGGGTATGCGGGGTCAGTGGGATGAAGACTAGGGAGTGTTGCAGGTATGCGGGGTCAGTGGGATGAAGACTCTAGGGAGTGTGGCGGGTGTGCGGGGTCAGTAGGATGAAGACTCTAGGGAGTGTGGTGGGTGTGCGGGGTCAGTGGGATGAAGACTCTAGGGAGTGTGGCGGGTGTGCGGGGTCAGTAGGATGAAGACTCTAGGGAGTGTGGCGGGTGTGCGGGGTCAGTGGGAGAAGACTCTAGGGAGTGTGGCAGGTGTGCGGGGTCAGTGGGATGAACACTCTAGGGAGTGTGGTGGGTGTGCGGGGTCAGTAGGATGAAGACTCCAGGGAGTGTGGCAGGTGTGCAAGGTAAGTTGGACGAAGACTCTAGGGAGTGTTGCAGGTGTGGATGAAGACTCTCGGGAGTGTTGCAGGTGTGGCTGGAGAGTCCTGGGAGTGTTGCAGGTGTGCGGGGTCAGTGGGAGAAGACTCTAGGGAGTGTGGCGGGTGTGCGGGGTCAGTGGGATGAAGACTCTAGGGAGTGTGGCGGGTGTGCGGGGCCAGTGGGATGAAGACTCTGGGGACTGTGGTGGGTATGCGGGGTCAGTAGGATGAAGACTCCAGGGAGTGTGGTGGGTGTGCGGGGTCAGTAGGATGAAGACTCCAGGGAGTGTGGCGGGTGTGCGAGGTCAGTGGGATGAAGACTCTAGGGAGTGTGGCGGGTGTGCGGGGTCAGTGGGATGAAGACTCTAGGGAGTGTGGCGGGTGTGCGGGGTCAGTAGGATGAAGACTCTAGGGAGTGTGGCGGGTATGCGGGGTCAGTGGGATGAAGACTCTAGGGAGTGTTGCGGGTGTGGATGAAGTCTCTAGGGAGTGTGGCGGGTGTGCGGGGTCAGTAGGATGAAGACTCTAGGGAGTGTGGCGGGTGTGCGGGGTCAGTGGGATGAAGACTCTGGGGACTGTGGCGGGTGTGCGGGGTCAGTAGGATGAAGACTCTATGGAGTGTTGCGGGTGTGCGGGGTCAGTGGGATGAAGACTCTAGGGACTGTGGTGGGTGTGCGGGGTCAGTAGGATGAAGACTCCAGGGAGTGTGGTGGGTGTGCGGGGTCAGTAGGATGAAGACTCTAGGGAGTGTGGCGGGTGTGCGGGGTCAGTGGGATGAAGACTCTAGGGAGTGTTGCAGTTATGCGGGGTCAGTGAGAGAAGACTCTAGGGAGTGTGGCGGGTGTGCGGGGTCAGTGGGAGAAGACTCTAGGGAGTGTGGCGGGTGTGCGGGGTCAGTGGGAGAAGAATCTAGGGAGTGTGGCGGGTGTGCGGGGTCAGTGGGATGAAGACTCTAGGGAGTGTGGTGGGTATGCGGGGTCAGTGGGATGAAGACTCTGGGCACTGTGGTGGGTATGCGGGGTCAGTAGGATGAAGACTCTAGGGAGTGTGGCGGGTGTGTGGGGTCAGTGGGATGAAGACTCTAGGGAGTGTGGCGGGTGTGCGGGGTCAGTGGGATGAAGGCTCTGGGAGAGTGGCGGGTGTGCGGGGTCAGTGGGATGAAGACTCCAAGGAGTGTGGCGGGTGTGCGGGGTCAGTGGGATGAAGACTCTGGGGACTGTGGTGGGTATGCGGGGTCAGTAGGATGAAGACTCCAGGGAGTGTGGCGGGTGTGCGGGGTCAGTAGGATGAAGACTCCAGGGAGTGTGGCGGGTGTGCGGGGTCAGTAGGATGAAGACTCTAGGGAGTGTGGCGGGTGTGCGGGGTCAGTAGGATGAAGACTCTAGGGAGTGTGGCGGGTGTGCAGGGTAAGTAGGATGAAGACTCTAGGGAGTGTGGCAGGTGTGCAGGATAAGTTGAATGAAGACTCTAGGGAGTGTTGCAGGTGTGGATGAAGACTCTCGGGAGTGTTTCAGGTGTGGAGGAAGAGTCCTGGGAGTGTTGGGGGTGTGCGGGGTCGGTGGGATGAAGACTCTAGAGAGTGTTGCAGGTGTGGATGAAGAGTCCTGGGAGTGTTGCGGGTGTGCGGGGTCAGTGGGAGAAGACTCTAGGGAGTGTGGCGGGTGTGATGGGTGAGTAGGATGAAGACTCTAGGGAGTGTTGCGGGTTTGGATGAAGACTCTAGGGAGTGTGGCAGGTGTGCGGGGTCAGTAGGATGAAGAATCTAGGGAGTGTTGCAGGTATGCGGGGTCAGTGGGATGAAGACTCTAGGGAGTGTGGCGGGTGTGCGGGGTCAGTGGGATGAAGACTCTGGCGACTGTGGTGGGTGTGCGGGGTCTGGGATGAAGACTCTGGGGACTGTGGCGGGTGTGCGGGGTCAGTAGGATGAAGACTCTAGGGAGTGTTGCAGGTATGCGGGGTCAGTGGGATGAAGACTCTAGGGAGTGTGGCGGGTATGCGGGGTCAGTGGGATGAAGACTAGGGAGTGTTGCAGGTATGCGGGGTCAGTGGGATGAAGACTCTAGGGAGTGTGGCGGGTGTGCGGGGTCAGTAGGATGAAGACTCTAGGGAGTGTGGTGGGTGTGCGGGGTCAGTGGGATGAAGACTCTAGGGAGTGTGGCGGGGTCAGTAGGATGAAGACTCTAGGGAGTGTGGCGGGTGTGCGGGGTCAGTGGGAGAAGACTCTAGGGAGTGTGGCGGGTGTGCGGGGTCAGTGGGAGAAGACTCTAGGGAGTGTGGTGGGTGTGCGGGGTCAGTAGGATGAAGACTCCAGGGAGTGTGGCAGGTGTGCAGGGTAAGTTGGACGAAGACTCTAGGGAGTGTTGCAGGTGTGGATGAAGACTCTCGGGAGTGTTGCAGGTGTGGCTGGAGAGTCCTGGGAGTGTTGCAGGTGTGCGGGGTCAGTGGGAGAAGACTCTAGGGAGTGTGGCGGGTGTGCGGGGTCAGTGGGATGAAGACTCTAGGGAGTGTGGCGGGTGTGCGGGGCCAGTGGGATGAAGACTCTGGGCACTGTGGTGGGTGTGCGGGGTCAGTAGGATGAAGACTCTAGGGAGTGTTGCGGGTGTGCGGGGTCAGTGGGATGAAGACTCTAGGGACTGTGGTGGGTGTGCGGGGTCAGTAGGATGAAGACTCCAGGGAGTGTTGTGGGTGTGCGGGGTCAGTAGGATGAAGACTCTAGGGAGTGTGGCGGGTGTGCGGGGTCAGTGGGATGAAGACTCTAGGGAGTGTTGCAGTTATGCGGGGTCAGTGAGAGAAGACTCTAGGGAGTGTGGCGGGTGTGCGGGGTCAGTGGGAGAAGACTCTAGGGAGTGTGGCGGGTGTGCGGGGTCAGTGGGAGAAGACTCTAGGGAGTGTGGCGGGTGTGCGGGGTCAGTGGGATGAAGACTCTGGGGACTGTGGTGGGTGTGCGGGGTCTGGGATGAAGACTCTGGGGACTGTGGCGGGTGTGCGGGGTCAGTAGGATGAAGACTCTGGGGACTGTGGCGGGTGTGCGGGGTCAGTAGGATGAAGACTCTAGGGAGTGTTGCAGGTATGCGGGGTCAGTGGGATGAAGACTCTAGGGAGTGTGGTGGGTATGCGGGGTCAGTGGGATGAAGACTCTGGGCACTGTGGTGGGTATGCGGGGTCAGTAGGATGAAGACTCTGGGGAGTGTGGCGGGTGTGCGGGGTCAGTGGGATGACGACTCTGGGGAGTGTGGCGGGTGTGCGGGGTCAGTGGGATGAAGACTCTAGGGACTGTGGTGGGTGTGCGGGGTCAGTAGGATGAAGACTCCAGGGAGTGTGGTGGGTGTGCGGGGTCAGTAGGATGAAGCCTCTAGGGAGTGTGGCGGGTGTGCGGGGCCAGTGGGATGAAGACTCTAGGGAGTGTGGCGGGGTTGCGGGGTCAGTGGGAGAAGACTCTAGGGAGTGTGGCGGGGTTGCGGGGTCAGTGGGATGTAGACTCTAGGGAGTGTGGCGGGGTCAGTGGGATGAAGACTCTGGGCACTGTGGTGGGTGTGCGGGGTCAGTAGGATGAAGACTCCAGGGAGTGTGGCGGGTGTGCGGGGTCAGTGGGATGAAGACTCTAGGGAGTGTTGCAGGTATGCGGGGTCAGTGGGATGAAGACTCTAGGGAGTGTGGCGGGTGTACGGGGTCAGTGGGATGAAGACTCTAGGGAGTGTGGCGGGTGTGCGGGGTCAGTGGGATGAAGACTCTGGGCACTGTGGTGGGTGTGCGGGGTCAGTAGGATGAAGACTCCAGGGAGTGTGGCGGGTGTGCGGGGTCAGTGGGATGAAGACTCTGGGCACTGTGGTGGGTATGCAGGGTCAGTAGGATGAAGACTCTAGGGAGTGTGGCTGGTGTGCGGGGCCAGTGGGATGAAGACTCCAGGGAATGTGGCGGGTGTGCGGGGTCAGTGGGATGAAGACTCTAGGGAGTGTGGCGGGTGTGCGGGGTCAGTGGGATGAAGACTCTAGGGAGTGTGGCGGGTGTGCGGGGTCAGTGGGATGAAGACTCTAGGGAGTGTGGTGGGTGTGCGGGGTCAGTGGGATGAAGACTCTAGGGAGTGTGGCGGGTGTGCGGGGTCAGTGGGATGAAGACTCTAGGGAGTGTGGCGGGTGTGCGGGGTCAGTGGGATGAAGACTCTAGGGACTGTGGTGGGTGTGCGGGGTCAGTAGGATGAAGACTCTAGGGAGTGTGGCGGGTGTGCGGGGTAAGTAGGATGAAGACTCTAGGGAGTGTTGCAGGTGTGGATGAAGACTCTCGGGAGTGTTTCAGGTGTGGAGGAAGAGTCCTGGGAGTGTTGGGGGTGTGCGAGGTCGGTGGGATGAAGACTCTAGAGAGTGTTGCAGGTGTGGATGAAGAGTCCTGGGAGTGTTGCGGGTGTGCGGGGTCGGTGGGAGAAGACTCTAGGGAGTGTGGCGGGTGTGATGGGTCAGTAGGATGAAGACTAGGGAGTGTTGCGGGTTTGGATGAAGACTCTAGGGAGTGTGGCGGGTGTGCGGGGTCAGTAGGATGAAGAATCTAGGGAGTGTTGCAGGTATGCGGGGTCAGTGGGATGAAGACTCTAGGGAGTGTGGCGGGTGTGCGGGGTCAGTGGGATGAAGACTCTGGGGACTGTGGTGGGTGTGCGGGGTCTGGGATGAAGACTCTGGGGACTGTGGCGGGTGTGCGGGGTCAGTAGGATGAAGACTCTGGGGACTGTGGCGGGTGTGCGGGGTCAGTAGGATGAAGACTCTAGGGAGTGTTGCAGGTATGCGGGGTCAGTGGGATGAAGACTCTAGGGAGTGTGGCGGGTATGCGGGGTCAGTGGGATGAAGACTAGGGAGTGTTGCAGGTATGCGGGGTCAGTGGGATGAAGACTCTAGGGAGTGTGGCGGGTGTGCGGGGTCAGTAGGATGAAGACTCTAGGGAGTGTGGTGGGTGTGCGGGGTCAGTGGGATGAAGACTCTAGGGAGTGTGGCGGGTGTGCGGGGTCAGTAGGATGAAGACTCTAGGGAGTGTGGCGGGTGTGCGGGGTCAGTGGGAGAAGACTCTAGGGAGTGTGGCAGGTGTGCGGGGTCAGTGGGATGAACACTCTAGGGAGTGTGGTGGGTGTGCGGGGTCACCAGGATGAAGACTCCAGGGAGTGTGGCAGGTATGCGGGGTCAGTGGGATGAAGACTCTGGCGACTGTGGTGGGTGTGCGGGGTCTGGGATGAAGACTCTGGGGACTGTGGCGGGTGTGCGGGGTCAGTAGGATGAAGACTCTAGGGAGTGTTGCAGGTATGCGGGGTCAGTGGGATGAAGACTCTAGGGAGTGTGGCGGGTATGCGGGGTCAGTGGGATGAAGACTAGGGAGTGTTGCAGGTATGCGGGGTCAGTGGGATGAAGACTCTAGGGAGTGTGGCGGGTGTGCGGGGTCAGTAGGATGAAGACTCTAGGGAGTGTGGTGGGTGTGCGGGGTCAGTGGGATGAAGACTCTAGGGAGTGTGGGGGGTGTGCGGGGTCAGTGGGAGAAGACTCCAGGGAGTGTGGCAGGTGTGCAAGGTAAGTTGGACGAAGACTCTAGGGAGTGTTGCAGGTGTGGATGAAGACTCTCGGGAGTGTTGCAGGTGTGGCTGGAGAGTCCTGGGAGTGTTGCAGGTGTGCGGGGTCAGTGGGAGAAGACTCTAGGGAGTGTGGCGGGTGTGCGGGGTCAGTGGGATGAAGACTCTAGGGAGTGTGGCGGGTGTGCGGGGCCAGTGGGATGAAGACTCTGGACACTGTGGTGGGTCTGCGGGGTCAGTAGGATGAAGACTCTAGGGAGTGTGGCGGGTGTGCGGGGTCAGTGGGATGAAGACTCTGGGCACTGTGGTGGGTGTGCGGGGTCAGTAGGATGAAGACTCCAGGGAGTGTGGCGGGTGTGCGAGGTCAGTGGGATGAAGACTCTAGGGAGTGTGGCGGGTGTGCGGGGTCAGTGGGATGAAGACTCTAGGGAGTGTGGCGGGGTCAGTAGGATGAAGACTCTAGGGAGTGTGGCGGGTATGCGGGGTCAGTGGGATGAAGACTCTAGGGAGTGTTGCGGGTGTGGATGAAGTCTCTAGGGAGTGTGGCGGGTGTGCGGGGTCAGTAGGATGAAGACTCTAGGGAGTGTGGCGGGTGTGCGGGGTCAGTGGGATGAAGACTCTGGGGACTGTGGCGGGTGTGCGGGGTCAGTAGGATGAAGACTCTAGGGAGTGTGGCGGGTGTGCGGGGTCAGTGGGATGAAGACTCTAGGGAGTGTTGCAGTTATGCGGGGTCAGTGAGAGAAGACTCTAGGGAGTGTGGCGGGTGTGCGGGGTCAGTGGGAGAAGACTCTAGGGAGTGTGGCGGGTGTGCGGGGTCAGTGGGATGAAGACTCTAGGGAGTGTGGTGGGTATGCGGGGTCAGTGGGATGAAGACTCTGGGCACTGTGGTGGGTATGCGGGGTCAGTAGGATGAAGACTCTAGGGAGTGTGGCGGGTGTGCGGGATCAGTGGGATGAAGACTCTAGGGAGTGTGGCGGGTGTGCGGGGTCAGTGGGGTGAAGACTCTGGGGAGAGTGGCGGATGTGCGGGGTCAGTGGGATGAAGACTCTGGGGAGAGTGGCGGGTGTGCGGGGTCAGTGGGAGAAGACTCTAGGGAGTGTGGCGGGTGTGATGGGTGAGTAGGATGAAGACTCTAGGGAGTGTTGCGGGTTTGGATGAAGACTCTAGGGAGTGTGGCGGGTGTGCGGGGTCAGTGGGATGAAGACTCTGGGCACTGTGGTGGGTGTGCGGGGTCAGTAGGATGAAGACTCCAGGGACTGTGGCGGGTGTGCGGGGTCAGTGGGATGAAGTCTCTAGGGAGTGTGGCGGGTGTGCGGGGTCAGTGGGATTAAGACTCTAGGGAGTGTGGCGGGTGTGGGGGGTCAGTGGGATGAAGACTCTGGGCACTGTGGTGGGTGTGCGGGGTCAGTAGGATGAAGACTCCAGGGAGTGTGGCGGGTGTGCAGGGTCAGTGGGATGAAGACTCTAGGGAATGTGGCGGGTGTGCGTGGTCAGTGGGATGAAGACTCTGGGTACTGTGGTGGGTATGCAGGGTCAGTGGGATGAAGACTCCAGGGAGTGTGGTGGGTGTGCGGGGTCAGTAGGATGAAGACTCCAGGGAGTGTGGCGGGTGTGCGGGGTCAGTAGGATGAAGACTCCGGGGACTGTGGTGGGTGTGCGGGGTCAGTAGGATGAAGACTCTAGGGAGTGTGGCGGGTGTGCGGGGTCAGTGGGATGAAGACTCTAGGGAGTGTGGCGGGTGTGCGGGGTCAGTGGGATGAAGACTCTAGGGAGTGTGGCGGGTGTGCGGGGTCAGTAGGATGAAGACTCCAGGGAGTGTGGCGGGTGTGCGGGGCCAGTGGGATGAAGACTCCAGGGAGTGTGGCGGGTGTGCGGGGTCAGTGGGATGAAGACTCTGGGGACTGTGGTGGGTATGCGGGGTCAGTAGGATGAAGACTCCAGGGAGTGTGGCGGGTGTGCGGGGTCAGTAGGATGAAGACTCCAGGGAGTGTGTCGGGTGTGCGAGTCAGTAGGATGAACACTCTGGGGACTGTGGTGGGTGTGCGGGGTCAGTAGGATGAAGACTCTAGGGAGTGTGGCGGGTGTGCGGGGTCAGTAGGATGAAGACTCTAGGGAGTGTGGCGGGTGTGCGGGGTCAGTGGGATGAAGACTCTAGGGAGTGTGGCGGGTGTGCGGGGTCAGTGGGATGAAGACTCTAGGGAGTGTGGCGGGTGTGCGGGGTCAGTGGGATGAAGACTCTAGGGAGTGTGGCGGGTGTGCGGGGTCAGTGGGATGAAGACTCTAGGGAGTGTGGCGGGTGTGCGGGGTCAGTGGGATGAAGACTCTAGGGACTGTGGTGGGTGTGCGGGGTCAGTAGGATGAAGACTCTAGGGAGTGTTGCGGGTGTGCGGGGTCAGTGGGATGAAGACTCTGGGCACTGTGGTGGGTATGCAGGGTCAGTAGGATGAAGACTCTATGGAGTGTGGCGGGTGTGCGGGGCCAGTGGGATGAAGACTGCAGGGAATGTGGCGGGTGTGCGGGGTCAGTGGGATGAAGACTCTAGGGAGTGTGGCGGGTGTGCGGGGTCAGTGGGATGAAGACTCTAGGGAGTGTGGCGGGTGTGCGGGGTCAGTGGGATGAAGACTCTGGGCACTGTGGTGGGTGTGCGGGGTCAGTGGGATGAAGACTCTAGGGAGTGTGGCAGGTGTGCGGGGTCAGTGGGATGAAGACTCTAGGGAGTGTGGCGGGTGTGCGGGGTCAGTGGGATGAAGACTCTAGGGAGTGTGGCGGGTGTGCGGGGTCAGTGGGATGAAGACTCTAGGGAGTGTTGCAGGTATGCGGGGTCAGTAGGATGAAGACTCTAGGGAGTGTGGCGGGGTCAGTGGGATGAAGACTCTAGGGAGTGTGGCGGGTGTGCGGGGTCAGTGGGATGAAGACTCTAGGGAGTGTTGCAGGTATGCGGGGTCAGTGGGATGAAGACTAGGGAGTGTGGCGGGTGTGCGGGGTCAGTGGGATGAAGACTCTAGGGAGTGTGGCGGCTGTGCGCGGTCAGTGGGATGAAGACTCTAGGGAGTGTGGCGGGTGTGCGGGGTCAGTGGGATGAAGACTCTGGGCACTGTGGTGGGTGTGCGGGGTCAGTAGGATGAAGACTCCAGGGAGTGTGGCGGGTGTGCGGGGTCAGTAGGATGAAGACTCTGGGGACTGTGGTGGGTGTGCGGGGTCAGTAGGATGAAGACTCTAGGGAGTGTGGCGGGTGTGCGGGGTCAGTGGGATGAAGACTCTAGGGAGTGTGGCGGGTGTGCGGGGTCAGTGGGATGAAGACTCTGGGGACTGTGGTGGGTATGCGGGGTCAGTGGGATGAAGACTCTGGGCACTGTGGTGGGTATGCGGGGTCAGTAGGATGAAGACTCTAGGGAGTTTGGCGGGTGTGCGGGGCCAGTGGGATGAAGGCTCCAGGGAGTGTGGCGGGTGTTCGGGGTCAGTGGGATGAAGACTCTAGGGACTGTGGTGGGTGTGCGGGGTCAGTAGGATGAAGACTCCAGGGAGTGTGGTGGCGGGTGTGTGGGGTCAGTGGGATGAAGACTCTAGGGAGTGTTGCAGTTATGCGGGGTCAGTGGGAGAAGACTCTAGGGAGAGTGGCGGGTGTGCGGGGTCAGTGGGAGAAGACTCTAGGGAGTGTGGCGGGTGTGCGGGGTCAGTGGGAGAAGACTCTAGGGAGTGTGGCGGGTGTGCGGGGTCAGTGGGATGAAGACTCTAGGGAGTGTGGCGGGTGTGCGGGGTCAGTGGGATGAAGACTCTGGGCACTGTGGTGGGTGTGCGGGGTCAGTAGGATGAAGACTCCAGGGAGTGTGGCGGGTGTGCGGGGTCAGTGGGATGAAGACTCTAGGGAGTGTTGCAGGTATGCGGGGTCAGTGGGATGAAGACTCTAGGGAGTGTGGGAGGGTGTGCGGGGTCAGTGGGATGAAGACTCTAGGGAGTGTGGCGGGTGTGCGGGGTCAGTGGGATGAAGACTCTGGGCACTGTGGTGGGTGTGCGGGGTCAGTAGGATGAAGACTCCAGGGAGTGTGGCGGGTGTGCGGGGTCAGTGGGATGAAGACTCTAGGGAGTGTTGCGGGTGTGCGGGGTCAGTGGGATGAAGACTCTGGGCACTGTGGTGGGTATGCAGGGTCAGTAGGATGAAGACTCTAGGGAGTGTGGCGGGTGTGCGGGGCCAGTGGGATGAAGACTCCAGGGAATGTGGCGGGTGTGCGGGGTCAGTGGGATGAAGACTCTAGGGAGTGTGGCGGGTGTGCGGGGTCAGTGGGATGAAGACTCTAGGGAGTGTGGCGGGTGTGCGGGGTCAGTGGGATGAAGACTCTGGGCACTGTGGTGGGTGTGCGGGGTCAGTGGGATGAAGACTCTAGGGAGTGTGGCGGGTGTGCGGGGTCAGTGGGATGAAGACTCTGGGGACTGTGGTAGGTATGCGGGGTCAGTAGGATGAAGACTCTAGGGAGTGTGGCGGGTGTGCGGGGTCAGTGGGATGAAGACTCTAGGGAGTGTGGTGGGTGTGCGGGGTCAGTGGGATGAAGACTCTAGGGAGTGTTGCAGGTATGCGGGGTCAGTAGGATGAAGACTCTAGGGAGTGTGGCGGGTGTGCGGGGTCAGTGGGATGAAGACTCTAGGGAGTGTTGCAGTTATGCGGGGTCAGTGAGAAGACTCTAGGGAGTGTTGCAGGTATGCGGGTTCAGTAGGATGAAGACTCTAGGGAGTGTGGCGGGTGTGCGGGGTCAGTGGGATGAAGACTCTAGGGAGTGTTGCAGGTATAAGGGGTCAGTGGGATGAAGACTAGGGAGTGTGGCGGGTGTGCGGGGTCAGTGGAATGAAGACTCTAGGGAGTGTGGCGGCTGTGCGGGGTCAGTGGGATGAAGACTCTGGGGAGTGTGGTGGGTGTGCGGGGTCAGTGGGATGAAGACTCTAGGGAGTGTGGCGGGTGTGCGGGGTCAGTGGGATGAAGACTCTGGGGAGTGTGGCGGGTGTGCGGGGTCAGTAGGATGAAGACTCTAGGGAGTGTGGTGGGTGTGCGGGGTCAGTGGGATGAAGACTCTAGGGAGTGTGGCGGGTGTACGGGGTCAGTGGGATGAAGACTCTGGGCACTGTGGCGGGTGTGCGGGGTCAGTAGGATGAAGACTCTAGGGAGTGTGGCGGGTGTGCAGGGTCAGTGGGATGAAGACTCTAGGGAGTGTGGCGGGTGTGCGGGGTCAGTGGGATGAAGACTCTGGGGAGTGTGGCGGGTGTGCGTGGTCAGTAGGATGAGTACTCCAGGGAGTGTTGCGGGTGTGCGGGGCCAGTGGGATGAAGAATCCAGGGAGTGTGGCGGGTGTGCGGGGTCAGTGGGATGAAGACTCTGGGGACTGTGGTGGGTATGCGGGGTCAGTAGGATGAAGACTCTAGGGAGTGTGGCGGGTGTGCGGGGTAAGTGGGATGAAGACTCTAGGGAGTGTGGCGGGTGTGCGGGGTCAGTAGGATGAAGACTCTAGGGAGTGTGGCGGGTGTGCGGGGTCAGTGGGATGAAGACTCTAGGGAGTGTGGCGGGTGTGCGGGGTCAGTGGGATGAAGACTCTAGGGAGTGTGGCGGGTGTGCGGGGTCAGTAGGATGAAGACTCCAGGGAGTGTGGCGGGTGTGCGGGCCAGTGGGATGAAGACTCCAGGGAGTGTGGCGGGTGTGCGGGGTCAGTGGGATGAAGACTCTGGGGACTGTGGTGGGTATGCGGGGTCAGTGGGATGAAGACTCTGGGCACTGTGGTGGGTGTGCGGGGTCAGTAGGATGAAGACTCTAGGGAGTGTGGTGGGTGTGCGGGGTCAGTGGGATGAAGCCTCTAGGGAGTGTGGCGGGTGTGCGGGGTCAGTGGGATGAAGGCTCTAGGGAGTGTGGCGGGTGTGCGGGGTCAGTGGGATGAAGACTCTGGGGACTGTGGTGGGTATGTGGGGTCAGTAGGATGAAGACTCTAGGGAGTGTTGCGGGTGTGCGGGGTCAGTGGGATGAAGACTCTAGGGAGTGTGGCGGGTGTGCGGGGTCAGTGGGGTGAAGACTCTAGGGAGTGTGGCGGGTGTGCGGGGTCAGTGGGATGAAGACTCTAGGGAGTGTTGCAGGTATGCGGGGTCAGTGGGATGAAGACTCTAGGGAGTGTGGCGGGTGTGCGGGGTCAGTGGGATGAAGACTCTAGGGAGTGTGGCGGGTGTGCGGGGTCTGTGGGATGAAGACTTTAGGGAGTGTGGCGGGTGTGCGGGGTCAGTGGGATGAAGACTCTAGGGAGTGTTGCAGGTATGCGGGGTCAGTGGGATGAAGACTCTAGGGAGTGTGGCGGGTGTGCGGGGTCAGTGGGATGAAGACTCTAGGGAGTGTGGCGGGTGTGCGGGGTCGGTGGGATGAAGACTCTGGGGAGTGTGGTGGGTGTGCAGGGTCAGTGGGATGAAGACTCTAGGGAGTGTGGCGGGTGTGCGGGGTCAGTGGGATGAAGACTCTGGGCACTGTGGTGGGTGTGCGGGGTCAGTAGGATGAAGACTCTAGGGAGTGGGGTGGGTGTGCGGGGTCAGTGGGGTGAAGACTCTGGGGAGAGTGGCGGGTGTGCGGGGTCAGTGGGATGAAGACTCTGGGGAGAGTGGCGGGTGTGCGGGGTCAGTGGGATGAAGACTCTGGGCACTGTGGTGGGTGTGCGGGGTCAGTAGGATGAAGACTCCAGGGAGTGTGGCGGGTGTGCGGGGTCAGTGGGATGAAGTCTCTAGGGAGTGTGGCGGGTGTGCGGGGTCAGTGGGATGAAGACTCTAGGGAGTGGGGCGGGTGTGCGGGGTCAGTGGGATGAAGACTCTGGGCACTGTGGTGGGTGTGCGGGGTCAGTGGGATGAAGACTCTAGGGAGTGGGGCGGGTGTGCGGGGTCAGTGGGGTGAAGACTCTGGGGAGAGTGGCGGGTGTGCGGGGTCAGTGGGATGAAGACTCTGGGGAGTGTGCCGGGTGTGCGGGGTCAGTGGGATGAAGCCTCTAGGGAGTGGGGCGGGTGTGCGGGGTCAGTGGGGTGAAGACTCTGGGGAGAGTGGCGGGTGTGCGGGGTCAGTGGGATGAAGACTCTGGGGAGAGTGGCGGGTGTGCGGGGTCAGTGGGATGAAGACTCTGGGCACTGTGGTGGGTGTGCGGGGTCAGTAGGATGAAGACTCCAGGGAGTGTGGCGGGTGTGCGGGGTCAGTGGGATGAAGTCTCTAGGGAGTGTGGCGGGGTCAGTGGGATTAAGACTCTAGGGAGTGTGACGGGTGTGCGGGGTCAGTGGGATGAAGACTCTGGGCACTGTGGTGGGTGTGCGGGGTCAGTAGGATGAAGACTCCAGGGAGTGTGGCGGGTGTGCAGGGTCAGTGGGATGAAGACTCTAGGGAATGTGGCGGGTGTGCGGGGTCAGTGGGATGAAGACTCTGGGTACTGTGGTGGGTATGCAGGGTCAGTGGGATGAAGACTCTAGGGAGTGTGGCGGGTGTGCGGGGTCAGTGGGATGAAGACTCTAGGGAGTGTGGTGGGTATGCGGGGTCAGTAGGATGAAGACTCCAGGGAGTATGGCGGGTGTGCGGGGTCAGTAGGATGAAGACTCCAGGGAGTGTGGCGGGTGTGCGGGGTCAGTAGGATGAAGACTCTGGGGACTGTGGTGGGTGTGCGGGGTCAGTAGGATGAAGACTCTAGGGAGTGTGGCGGGTGTGCGGGGTCAGTGGGATGAAGACTCTAGGGAGTGTGGCGGGTGTGCGGGGTCAGTGGGATGAAGACTCTAGGGAGTGTGGCGGGTGTGCGGGGTCAGTAGGATGAAGACTCCAGGGAGTGTGGCGGGTGTGCGGGGCCAGTGGGATGAAGACTCCAGGGAGTGTGGCGGGTGTGCGGGGTCAGTGGGATGAAGACTCTGGGGACTGTGGTGGGTATGCGGGGTCAGTAGGATGAAGACTCCAGGGAGTGTGGCGGGTGTGCGGGGTCTTTAGGATGAAGACTCCAGGGAGTGTGGCGGGTGTGCGGGGTCAGTAGGATGAACACTCTGGGGACTGTGGTGGGTGTGCGGGGTCAGTAGGATGAAGACTCTAGGGAGTGTGGCGGGTGTGCGGGGTCAGTAGGATGAAGACTCTAGGGAGTGTGGCGGGTGTGCGGGGTCAGTGGGATGAAGACTCTAGACAGTGTGGCGGGTGTGCGGGGTCAGTGGGATGAAGACTCTAGGGAGTGTGGCGGGTGTGCGGGGTCAGTGGGATGAAGACTCTAGGGAGTGTGGCGGGTGTGCGGGGTCAGTGGGATGAAGACTCTAGGGAGTGTGGCGGGGTCAGTGGGATGAAGACTCTAGGGAGTGTTGCAGGTATGCGGGGTCAGTGGGATGAAGACTCTAGGGAGTGTGGCGGGTGTGCGGGGTCAGTGGGATGAAGACTCTAGGGAGTGTGGCGGGTGTGCGGGGTCAGTGGGATGAAGACTCTAGGGAGTGTGGCGGGTGTGCGGGTCAGTGGGATGAAGACTCTAGGGAGTGGGGCGGGTGTGCGGGGTCAGTGGGATGAAGACTCTAGGGAGTGTGGCGGGGTCAGTGGGATGAAGACTCTAGGGAGTGTTGCAGGTATGCGGGGTCAGTGGGATGAAGACTCTAGGGAGTGTGGCGGGTGTGCGGGGTCAGTGGGATGAAGACTCTAGGGACTGTGGTGGGTGTGCGGGGTCAGTAGGATGAAGACTCTAGGGAGTGTTGCGGGTGTGCGGGGTCAGTGGGATGAAGACTCTGGGCACTGTGGTGGGTATGCAGGGTCAGTAGGATGAAGACTCTAGGGAGTGTGGCGGGTGTGCGGGGCCAGTGGGATGAAGACTCCAGGGAGTGTGGCGGGTGTGCGGGGTCAGTGGGATGAAGACTCTGGGCACTGTGGCGGGTGTGCGGGGTCAGTGGGATGAAGACTCTAGGGAGTGTGACGGGTGTGCGGGGTCAGTGGGATGAAGACTCTGGGCACTGTGGTGGGTGTGCGGGGTCAGTAGGATGAAGACTCCAGGGAGTGTGGCGGGTGTGCAGGGTCAGTGGGATGAAGACTCTAGGGAGTGTGGCGGGTGTGCGGGATCAGTGGGATGAAGACTCTGGGCACTGTGGTGGGTGTGCGGGGTCAGTAGGATGAAGACTCCAGGGAGTGTGGCGGGTGTGCGGGGTCAGAGGGATGAAGACTCTAGGGAGTGTGGCGGGTGTGAGGGGTCAGTGGGATGAAGACTCTAGGGAGTGTGGCGGGTGTGCGGGGTCAGTGGGATGAAGACTCTAGGGAGTGTTGCAGATATGCGGGGTCAGTAGGATGAAGACTCTAGGGAGTGTGGCGGGTGTGCGGGGTCAGTGGGATGAAGACTCTAGGGAGTGTGGCGGGTGTGCGGGGTCAGTGGAATGAAGACTCTAGGGAGTGTGGCGGGTGTGCGGGGTCAGTGGGATGAAGACTCTAGGGAGTGTTGCAGATATGCGGGGTCAGTAGGATGAAGACTCTAGGGAGTGTGGCGGGTGTGCGGGGTCAGTGGGATGAAGACTCTAGGGAGTGTGGCGGGTGTGCGGGGTCAGTGGGATGAAGACTCTAGGGAGTGTTGCAGGTATGCGGGGTCAGTGGGATGAAGACTAGGGAGTGTGGCGGGTGTGCGGGGTCAGTGGGATGAAGACTCTAGGGAGTGTGGCGGCTGTGCGGGGTCAGTGGGATGAAGACTCTGGGGAGTGTGGTGGGTGTGCAGGGTCAGTGGGATGAAGACTCTAGGGAGTGTGGCGGGTGTGCGGGGTCAGTGGGATGAAGACTCTGGGGAGTGTGGCGGGTGTGCGGGGTCAGTAGGATGAAGACTCTAGGGAGTGTGGTGGGTGTGCGGGGTCAGTAGGATGAAGACTCTAGGGAGTGTTGCGGGTGTGCGGGGTCAGTGGGATGAAGACTCTGGGCACTGTGGTGGGTATGCGGGGTCAGTAGGATGAAGACTCTAGGGAGTGTGGCGGGTGTGCGGGGTCAGTGGGATGAAGACTCTAGGGAGTGTGGCGGGTGTGCGGGGTCAGTGGGATGAAGACTCTGGGGACTGTGGTGGGTATGCGGGGTCAGTGGGATGAAGACTCTGGGCACTGTGGTGGGTATGCGGGGTCAGTAGGATGAAGACTCTAGGGAGTGTGGCGGGTGTGCGGGGCCAGTGGGATGAAGGCTCTAGGGAGTGTGGCGGGTGTGCGGGGTCAGTGGGATGAAGACTCTAGGGACTGTGGTGGGTGTGCGGGGTCAGTAGGATGAAGACTCCAGGGAGTGTGGTGGCGGGTGTGTGGGGTCAGTGGGATGAAGACTCTAGGGAGTGTTGCAGTTATGCGGGGTCAGTGGGAGAAGACTCTAGGGAGAGTGGCGGGTGTGCGGGGTCAGTGGGAGAAGACTCTAGGGAGTGTGGCGGGTGTGCGGGGTCAGTGGGAGAAGACTCTAGGGAGTGTGGCGGGTGTGCGGGGTCAGTGGGATGAAGACTCTAGGGAGTGTGGCGGGTGTGCGGGGTCAGTGGGATGAAGACTCTGGGCACTGTGGTGGGTGTGCGGCGTCAGTAGGATGAAGACTCTGGGCACTGTGGTGGGTGTGCGGGGTCAGTAGGATGAAGACTCCAGGGAGTGTGGCGGGTGTGCGGGGTCAGTGGGATTAAGACTCTAGGGAGTGTTGCAGGTATGCGGGGTCAGTGGGATGAAGACTCTAGGGAGTGTGGCGGGTGTGCGGGGTCAGTGGGATGAAGACTCTAGGGAGTGTGGCGGGTGTGCGGGGTGAGTGGGATGAAGACTCTGGGCACTGTGGTGGGTGTGCGGGGTCAGTAGGATGAAGACTCTGGGGACTGTGGTGGGTGTGCGGGGTCAGTAGGATGAAGACTCTAGGGAGTGTGGCGGGTGTGCGGGGTCAGTAGGATGAAGACTCCAGGGAGTGTGGCGGGTGTGCGGGGTCAGTAGGATGAACACTCTGGGGACTGTGGTGGGTGTGCGGGGTCAGTAGGATGAAGACTCTAGGGAGTGTGGCGGCTGTGCGGGGTCAGTGGGATGAAGACTCTAGGGAGTGTGGCGGGTGTGCGGGGTCAGTGGGATGAAGACTCTAGGGAGTGTGGCGGGTGGCGGGGTCAGTGGGATGAAGACTCTAGGGAGTGTGGCGGGTGTGCGGGGTCAGTGGGATGAAGACTCTAGGGAGTGTGGCGGGTGTGCGGGGTCAGTGGGATGAAGACTCTAGGGAGTGTTGCGGGTGTGCGGGGTCAGTGGGATGAAGACTCTGGGCACTGTGGTGGGTATGCAGGGTCAGTAGGATGAAGACTCTAGGGAGTGTGGCGGGTGTGCAGGGCCAGTGGGATGAAGACTCTGGGGAGTGTGGTGGGTGTGCGGGGTCAGTGGGATGAAGACTCCAGGGAGTGTGGCGGGTGTGCGGGGTCAGTGGGATGAAGACTCTGGGCACTGTGGTGGGTGTGCGGGGTCAGTAGGATGAAGACTCCAGGGAGTGTGGCGGGTGTGCGGGGTCAGTGGGATGAAGACTCTAGGGAGTGTTGCGGGTGTGCGGGGTCAGTGGGATGAAGACTCTGGGCACTGTGGTGGGTATGCAGGGTCAGTAGGATGAAGACTCTAGGGAGTGTGGCGGGTGTGCGGGGCCAGTGGAATGAAGACTCTGGGGAGTGTGGTGGGTGTGCGGGGTCAGTGGGATGAAGACTCCAGGGAGTGTGGCGGGTGTGCGGGGTCAGTGGGATGAAGACTCTGGGGAGTGTGGCGGGTGTGCGGGGTCAGTAGGATGAAGACTCTAGGGAGTGTGGTGGGTGTGCGGGGTCAGTAGGATGAAGACTCTAGGGAGTGTGGCGGGTGTGCGGGGTCAGTGGGATGAAGACTCAAGGGAGTGTGGCGGGTGTGCGGGGTCAGTGGGATGAAGACTCTGGGCACTGTGGTGGGTGTGCGGGGTCAGTAGGATGAAGACTCTGGGGACTGTGGTGGGTATGCGGGGTCAGTGGGATGAAGACTCTGGGCACTGTTGTGGGTATGCGGGGTCAGTAGGATGAAGACTCTAGGGAGTGTGGCGGGTGTGCGGGGTCAGTGGGATGAAGACTCTAGAGACTGTGGTGGGTGTGCGGGGTCAGTAGGATGAAGACTCCAGGGAGTGTGGTGGGTGTGCGGGGTCAGTAGGATGAAGCCTCTAGGGTGTGTGGCGGGAGTGTGGGGTCAGTGGGATGAATACTCTAGGGAGTGTTGCAATTATGCTGGGTCAGTGGGAGAAGACTCTAGGGAGAGTGGCGGGTGTGCGGGGTCAGTGGGAGAAGACTCTAGGGAGTGTGGCGGGTGTGCGGGGTCAGTGGGATGAAGACTCTAGGGAGTGTGGCGGGTGTGCGGGGTCAGTGGGATGAAGACTCTGGGCACTGTGGTGGGTGTGCGGGGTCAGTAGGATGAAGACTCCAGGGAGTGTGGCGGGTGTGCGGGGTCAGTGGGATGAAGACTCTAGGGAGTGTTGCAGGTATGCGGGGTCAGTGGGATGAAGACTCTAGGAAGTGTGGCGGGTGTGCGGGGTCAGTGGGATGAAGACTCTAGGGAGTGTGGCGGGTGTGCGGGATCAGTGGGATGAAGACTCTGGGCACTGTGGTGGGTGTGCGGGGTCAGTAGGATGAAGACTCCAGGGAGTGTGGCGGGTGTGCGGGGTCAGAGGGATGAAGACTCTAGGGAGTGTGGCGGGTGTGAGGGGTCAGTGGGATGAAGACTCTAGGGAGTGTGGCGGGTGTGCGGGGTCAGTGGGATGAAGACTCTGGGGACTGTGGTGGGTATGCGGGGTCAGTAGGATGAAGACTCCAGGGAGTGTGGCGGGTGTGCGGGGTCAGTAGGATGAAGACTCCAGGGAGTGTGGCGGGTGTGCGGGGTCAGTAGGATGAAGACTCTGGGGACTGTGGTGGGTGTGCGGGGTCAGTAGGATGAAGACTCTAGGGAGTGTGGCGGGTGTGCAGGGTCAGTGGGATGAAGACTCTAGGGAGTGTGGCGGGTGTGCGGGGTCAGTCGGATGAAGACTCTAGGGAGTGTGGCGGGAGGCGGGGTCAGTGGGATGAAGACTCTACGGAGTGTGGCGGGTGTGCGGGGTCAGTGGGATGAAGACTCTAGGGAGTGTGGCGGGTGTGCGGGGTCAGTGGGATGAAGACTCTAGGGAGTGTGGCGGGTGTGCGGGGTCAGTGGGATGAAGACTCTAGGGAGTGTGGCGGGTGTGCGGGGTAAGTGGGATGAAGACTCTAGGGAGTGTGGCGGGTGTGCGGGGTCAGTAGGATGAAGACTCTAGGGAGTGTGGCGGGTGTGCGGGGTCAGTGGGATGAAGACTCTAGGGAGTGTGGCGGGTGTGCGGGGTCAGTGGGATGAAGACTCTAGGGAGTGTGGCGGGTGTGCGGGGTCAGTAGGATGAAGACTCCAGGGAGTGTGGCGGGTGTGCGGGCCAGTGGGATGAAGACTCCAGGGAGTGTGGCGGGTGTGCGGGGTCAGTGGGATGAAGACTCTGGGGACTGTGGTGGGTATGCGGGGTCAGTGGGATGAAGACTCTGGGCACTGTGGTGGGTGTGCGGGGTCAGTAGGATGAAGACTCCAGGGAGTGTGGCGGGTGTGCGGGGTCAGTGGGATGAAGTCTCTAGAGAGTGTGGCGGGTGTGCGGGGTCAGTGGGATTAAGACTCTAGGGAGTGTGACGGGTGTGCGGGGTCAGTGGGATGAAGACTCTGGGCACTGTGGTGGGTGTGCGGGGTCAGTAGGATGAAGACTCCAGGGAGTGTGGTGGGTGTGCGGGGTCAGTAGGATGAAGCCTCTAGGGAGTGTGGCGGGTGTGCGGGGTCAGTGGGATGAAGGCTCTAGGGAGTGTGGCGGGTGTGCGGGGTCAGTGGGATGAAGACTCTGGGGACTGTGGTGGGTATGCGGGGTCAGTAGGATGAAGACTCTAGGGAGTGTGGCGGGTGTGCGGGGTCAGTGGGATGAAGACTCTAGGGAGTGTGGCGGGTGTGCGGGGTCAGTGGGATGAAGACTCTAGGGAGTGTTGCAGGTATGCGGGGTCAGTGGGATGAAGACTCTAGGGAGTGTGGCGGGTGTGCGGGGTCAGTGGGATGAAGACTCTAGGGAGTGTGGCGGGTGTGCGGGGTCAGTGGGATGAAGACTTTAGGGAGTGTGGCGGGTGTGCGGGGTCAGTGGGATGAAGACTTTAGGGAGTGTGGCGGGTGTGCGGGGTCAGTGGGATGAAGACTCTAGGGAGTGTTGCAGGTATGCGGGGTCAGTGGGATGAAGACTCTAGGGAGTGTGGCGGGTGTGCGGGGTCAGTGGGATGAAGACTCTAGGGAGTGTGGCGGGTGTGAGGGGTCAGTGGGATGAAGACTCTAGGGAGTGTGGCGGGTGTGCGGGGTCAGTGGGATGAAGACTCTGGGGACTGTGGTGGGTATGCGGGGTCAGTAGGATGAAGACTCCAGGGAGTGTGGCGGGTGTGCGGGGTCAGTAGGATGAAGACTCCAGGGAGTGTGGCGGGTGTGCGGGGTCAGTAGGATGAAGACTCTGGGGACTGTGGTGGGTGTGCGGGGTCAGTAGGATGAAGACTCTAGGGAGTGTGGCGGGTGTGCAGGGTCAGTGGGATGAAGACTCTAGGGAGTGTGGCGGGTGTGCGGGGTCAGTGGGATGAAGACTCTAGGGAGTGTGGCGGGTGGCGGGGTCAGTGGGATGAAGACTCTACGGAGTGTGGCGGGTGTGCGGGGTCAGTGGGATGAAGACTCTAGGGAGTGTGGCGGGTGTGCGGGGTCAGTGGGATGAAGACTCTAGGGAGTGTGGCGGGTGTGCGGGGTCAGTGGGATGAAGACTCTAGGGAGTGTGGCGGGTGTGCGGGGTCAGTGGGATGAAGACTCTGGGGAGTGTGGCGGGTGTGCGGGGTCAGTGGGATGAAGACTCTAGGGAGTGTTGCAGGTATGCGGGGTCAGTGGGATGAAGACTCTAGGGAGTGTGGCGGGTGTGCGGGGTCAGTGGGATGAAGACTCTAGGGAGTGTGGCGGGTGTGCGGGGTCGGTGGGATGAAGACTCTGGGGAGTGTGGTGGGTGTGCAGGGTCAGTGGGATGAAGACTCTAGGGAGTGTGGCGGGTGTGCGGGGTCAGTGGGATGAAGACTCTGGGCACTGTGGTGGGTGTGCGGGGTCAGTAGGATGAAGACTCTAGGGAGTGTGGCGGGTGTGCGGGGTCAGTGGGATGAAGACTCTAGGGAGTGTGGCGGGTGTGCGGGGTCAGTAGGATGAAGACTCCAGGGAGTGTGGCGGGTGTGCGGGCCAGTGGGATGAAGACTCCAGGGAGTGTGGCGGGTGTGCGGGGTCAGTGGGATGAAGACTCTGGGGACTGTGGTGGGTATGCGGGGTCAGTGGGATGAAGACTCTGGGCACTGTGGTGGGTGTGCGGGGTCAGTAGGATGAAGACTCCAGGGAGTGTGGCGGGTGTGCGGGGTCAGTGGGATGAAGTCTCTAGGGAGTGTGGCGGGTGTGCGGGGTCAGTGGGATTAAGACTCTAGGGAGTGTGACGGGTGTGCGGGGTCAGTGGGATGAAGACTCTGGGCACTGTGGTGGGTGTGCGGGGTCAGTAGGATGAAGACTCCAGGGAGTGTGGTGGGTGTGCGGGGTCAGTAGGATGAAGCCTCTAGGGAGTGTGGCGGGTGTGCGGGGTCAGTGGGATGAAGGCTCTAGGGAGTGTGGCGGGTGTGCGGGGTCAGTGGGATGAAGACTCTGGGGACTGTGGTGGGTATGCGGGGTCAGTAGGATGAAGACTCTAGGGAGTGTGGCGGGTGTGCAGGGTCAGTGGGATGAAGACTCTAGGGAGTGTGGCGGGTGTGCGGGGTCAGTGGGATGAAGACTCTAGGGCGGGTGGCGGGGTCAGTGGGATGAAGACTCTACGGAGTGTGGCGGGTGTGCGGGGTCAGTGGGATGAAGACTCTAGGGAGTGTGGCGGGTGTGCGGGGTCAGTGGGATGAAGACTCTAGGGAGTGTGGCGGGTGTGCGGGGTCAGTGGGATGAAGACTCTAGGGAGTGTGGCGGGTGTGCGGGGTCAGTGGGATGAAGACTCTAGGGAGTGTGGCGGGTGTGCGGGGTCAGTGGGATGAAGACTCTGGGGAGTGTGGCGGGTGTGCGGGGTCAGTAGGAGGAGTACTCCAGGGAGTGTGGCGGGTGTGTGGGGCCAGTGGGATGAAGAATCCAGGGAGTGTGGCGGGTGTGCGGGGTCAGTGGGATGAAGACTCTGGGGACTGTGGTGGGTATGCGGGGTCAGTAGGATGAAGACTCTAGGGAGTGTGGCGGGTGTGCGGGGTAAGTGGGATGAAGACTCTAGGGAGTGTGGCGGGTGTGCGGGGTCAGTAGGATGAAGACTCTAGGGAGTGTGGCGGGTGTGCGGGGTCAGTGGGATGAAGACTCTAGGGAGTGTGGCGGGTGTGCGGGGTCAGTGGGATGAAGACTCTAGGGAGTGTGGCGGGTGTGCGGGGTCAGTAGGATGAAGACTCCAGGGAGTGTGGCGGGTGTGCGGGCCAGTGGGATGAAGACTCCAGGGAGTGTGGCGGGTGTGCGGGGTCAGTGGGATGAAGACTCTGGGGACTGTGGTGGGTATGCGGGGTCAGTGGGATGAAGACTCTGGGCACTGTGGTGGGTGTGCGGGGTCAGTAGGATGAAGACTCCAGGGAGTGTGGCGGGTGTGCGGGGTCAGTGGGATGAAGTCTCTAGGGAGTGTGGCGGGTGTGCGGGGTCAGTGGGATTAAGACTCTAGGGAGTGTGACGGGTGTGCGGGGTCAGTGGGATGAAGACTCTGGGCACTGTGGTGGGTGTGCGGGGTCAGTCGGATGAAGACTCCAGGGAGTGTGGTGGGTGTGCGGGGTCAGTAGGATGAAGCCTCTAGGGAGTGTGGCGGGTGTGCGGGGTCAGTGGGATGAAGGCTCTAGGGAGTGTGGCGGGTGTGCGGGGTCAGTGGGATGAAGACTCTGGGGACTGTGGTGGGTATGCGGGGTCAGTAGGATGAAGACTCTAGGGAGTGTGGCGGGTGTGCGGGGTCAGTGGGATGAAGACTCTAGGGAGTGTGGCGGGTGTGCGGGGTCAGTGGGATGAAGACTCTAGGGAGTGTTGCAGGTATGCGGGGTCAGTGGGATGAAGACTCTAGGGAGTGTGGCGGGTGTGCGGGGTCAGTGGGATGAAGACTCTAGGGAGTGTGGCGGGTGTGCGGGGTCAGTGGGATGAAGACTTTATGGAGTGTGGCGGGTGTGCGGGGTCAGTGGGATGAAGACTTTAGGGAGTGTGGCGGGTGTGCGGGGTCAGTGGGATGAAGACTCTAGGGAGTGTTGCAGGTATGCGGGGTCAGTGGGATGAAGACTCTAGGGAGTGTGGCGGGTGTGCGGGGTCAGTGGGATGAAGACTCTAGGGAGTGTGGCGGGTGTGCGGGGTCAGTGGGATGAAGACTCTGGGGAGTGTGGTGGGTGTGCAGGGTCAGTGGGATGAAGACTCTAGGGAGTGTGGCGGGTGTGCGGGGTCAGTGGGATGAAGACTCTGGGCACTGTGGTGGGTGTGCGGGGTCAGTAGGATGAAGACTCCAGGGAGTGTGGCGGGTGTGCAGGGTCAGTGGGATGAAGACTCTAGGGAGTGTGGCGGGTGTGCGGGGTCAGTGGGATGAAGACTCTGGGCACTGTGGTGGGTATGCAGGGTCAGTGGGATGAAGACTCTAGGGAGTGTGGCGGGTGTGCGGGGTCAGTGGGATGAAGACTCTAGGGAGTGTGGTGGGTATGCGGGGTCAGTAGGATGAAGACTCCAGGGAGTGTGGCGGGTGTGCGGGGTCAGTAGGATGAAGACTCCAGGGAGTGTGGTGGGTGTGCGGGGTCAGTAGGATGAAGACTCTAGGGAGTGTGGCGGGTGTGCGGGGTCAGTGGGATGAAGACTCTAGGGAGTGTGGCGGGTGTGCAGGGTCAGTGGGATGAAGACTCTAGGGAGTGTGGCGGGTGTGCGGGGTCAGTAGGATGAAGACTCCAGGGAGTGTGGCGGGTGTGCGGGGCCAGTGGGATGAAGACTCCAGGGAGTGTGGCGGGTGTGCGGGGTCAGTGGGATGAAGACTCTGGGGACTGTGGTGGGTATGCGGGGTCAGTAGGATGAAGACTCCAGGGAGTGTGGCGGGTGTGCGGGGTCAGTAGGATGAAGACTCCAGGGAGTGTGGCGGGTGTGCGGGGTCAGTAGGATGAAGACTCCAGGGAGTGTGGCGGGTGTGCGGGGTCAGTAGGATGAACACTCTGGGGACTGTGGTGGGTGTGCGGGGTCAGTAGGATGAAGACTCTAGGGAGTGTGGCGGGTGTGCGGGGTCAGTAGGATGAAGACTCTAGGGAGTGTGGCGGGTGTGCGGGGTCAGTGGGATGAAGACTCTAGGGAGTGTGGCGGGTGTGCGGGGTCATTGGGATGAAGACTCTAGGGAGTGTGGCGGGTGTGCGGGGTCAGTGGGATGAAGACTCTAGGGAGTGTGGCGGGTGTGCGGGGTCAGTGGGATGAAGACTCTAGGGAGTGTGGCGGGTGTGCGGGGTCAGTGGGATGAAGACTCTAGGGAGTGTGGCGGGTGTGCGGGGTCAGTGGGATGAAGACTCTAGGGACTGTGGTGGGTGTGCGGGGTCAGTAGGATGAAGACTCTAGGGAGTGTTGCGGGTGTGCGGGGTCAGTGGGATGAAGACTCTGGGCACTGTGGTGGGTATGCAGGGTCAGTAGGATGAAGACTCTAGGGAGTGTGGCGGGTGTGCGGGGCCAGTGGGATGAAGACTCCAGGGAATGTGGCGGGTGTGCGGGGTCAGTGGGATGAAGACTCTAGGGAGTGTGGCGGGTGTGCGGGGTCAGTGGGATGAAGACTCTGGGCACTGTGGTGGGTGTGCGGGGTCAGTGGGATGAAGACTCTAGGGAGTGTTGCGGGTGTGCGGGGTCAGTGGGATGAAGACTCTGGGGACTGTGGTAGGTATGCGGGGTCAGTAGGATGAAGACTCTAGGGAGTGTGGCGGGTGTGCGGGGTCAGTAGGATGAAGACTCTAGGGAGTGTTGCGGGTGTGCGGGGTCAGTGGGATGAAGACTCTGGGCACTGTGGTGGGTATGCGGGGTCAGTAGGATGAAGACTCTAGGGAGTGTGGCGGGTGTGCGGGGTCAGTGGGATGAAGACTCTAGGGAGTGTGGCGGGTGTGCGGGGTCAGTGGGATGAAGACTCTGGGGACTGTGGTGGGTATGCGGGGTCAGTGGGATGAAGACTCTGGGCACTGTGGTGGGTATGCGGGGTCAGTAGGATGAAGACTCTAGGGAGTGTGGCGGGTGTGCGGGGCCAGTGGGATGAAGGCTCTAGGGAGTGTGGCGGGTGTGCGGGGTCAGTGGGATGAAGACTCTAGGGACTGTGGTGGGTGTGCGGGGTCAGTAGGATGAAGACTACAGGGAGTGTGGTGGCGGGTGTGTGGGGTCAGTGGGATGAAGACTCTAGGGAGTGTTGCAGTTATGCGGGGTCAGTGGGAGAAGACTCTAGGGAGAGTGGCGGGTGTGCGGGGTCAGTGGGAGAAGACTCTAGGGAGTGTGGCGGGTGTGCGGGGTCAGTGGGAGAAGACTCTAGGGAGTGTGGCGGGTGTGCGGGGTCAGTGGGATGAAGACTCTAGGGAGTGTGGCGGGTGTGCGGGGTCAGTGGGATGAAGACTCTGGGCACTGTGGTGGGTGTGCGGGGTCAGTAGGATGAAGACTCCAGGGAGTGTGGCGGGTGTGCGGGGTCAGTGGGATGAAGACTCTAGGGAGTGTTGCAGGTATGCGGGGTCAGTGGGATGAAGACTCTAGGGAGTGTGGCGGGTGTGCGGGGTCAGTGGGATGAAGACTCTAGGGAGTGTGGCGGGTGTGCGGGGTCAGTGGGATGAAGACTCTGGGCACTGTGGTGGGTGTGCGGGGTCAGTAGGATGAAGACTCCAGGGAGAGTGGCGGGTGTGCGGGGTCAGTGGGATGAAGACTCTAGGGAGTGTTGCGGGTGTGCGGGGTCAGTGGGATGAAGACTCTGGGCACTGTGGTGGGTATGCAGGGTCAGTAGGATGAAGACTCTAGGGAGTGTGGCGGGTGTGCGGGGCCAGTGGGATGAAGACTCCAGGGAATGTGGTGGGTGTGCGGGGTCAGTGGGATGAAGACTCTAGGGAGTGTGGCGGGTGTGCGGGGTCAGTGGGATGAAGACTCTAGGGAGTGTGGCGGGTGTGCGGGGTCAGTGGGATGAAGACTCTGGGCACTGTGGTGGGTGTGCGGGGTCAGTGGGATGAAGACTCTAGGGAGTGTGGCGGGTGTGCGGGGTCAGTGGGATGAAGACTCTGGGGACTGTGGTAGGTATGCGGGGTCAGTAGGATGAAGACTCTAGGGAGTGTGGCGGGTGTGCGGGGTCAGTGGGATGAAGACTCTAGGGAGTGTGGTGGGTGTGCGGGGTCAGTGGGATGAAGACTCTAGGGAGTGTTGCAGGTATGCGGGGTCAGTAGGATGAAGACTCTAGGGAGTGTGGCGGGTGTGCGGGGTCAGTGGGATGAAGACTCTAGGGAGTGTTGCAGTTATGCGGGGTCAGTGAGAAGACTCTAGGGAGTGTTGCAGGTATGCGGGGTCAGTAGGATGAAGACTCTAGGGAGTGTGGCGGGTGTGCGGGGTCAGTGGGATGAAGACTCTAGGGAGTGTTGCAGGTATAAGGGGTCAGTGGGATGAAGACTAGGGAGTGTGGCGGGTGTGCGGGGTCAGTGGGATGAAGACTCTAGGGAGTGTGGCGGCTGTGCGGGGTCAGTGGGATGAAGACTCTGGGGAGTGTGGTGGGTGTGCGGGGTCAGTGGGATGAAGACTCTAGGGAGTGTGGCGGGTGTGCGGGGTCAGTGGGATGAAGACTCTGGGGAGTGTGGCGGGTGTGCGGGGTCAGTAGGATGAAGACTCTAGGGAGTGTGGTGGGTGTGCGGGGTCAGTAGGATGAAGACTCTAGGGAGTGTGGCGGGTGTGCGGGGTCAGTGGGATGAAGACTCTAGGGAGTGTGGCGGGTGTGCGGGGTCAGTGGGATGAAGACTCTGGGCACTGTGGTGGGTGTGCGGGGTCAGTAGGATGAAGACTCTAGGGAGTGTTGCGGGTGTGCGGGGTCAGTGGGATGAAGACTCTGGGCACTGTGGTGGGTATGAGGGGTCAGTAGGATGAAGACTCTAGGGAGTGTGGCGGGTGTGCGGGGTCAGTGGGATGAAGACTCTAGGGAGTGTGGCGGGTGTGCGGGGTCAGTGGGATGAAGACTCTGGGGACTGTGGTGGGTATGCGGGGTCAGTGGGATGAAGACTCTGGGCACTGTTGTGGGTATGCGGGGTCAGTAGGATGAAGACTCTAGGGAGTGTGGCGGGTGTGCGGGGCCAGTGGGATGAAGACTCTAGGGACTGTGGTGGGTGTGCGGGGTCAGTAGGATGAAGACTTCAGGGAGTGTGGTGGGTGTGCGGGGTCAGTAGGATGAAGCCTCTAGGGTGTGTGGCGGGAGTGTGGGGTCAGTGGGATGAATACTCTAGGGAGTGTTGCAATTATGCTGGGTCAGTGGGAGAAGACTCTAGGGAGAGTGGCGGGTGTGCGGGGTCAGTGGGAGAAGACTCTAGGGAGTGTGGCGGGTGTGCGGGGTCAGTGGGAGAAGACTCTAGGGAGTGTGGCGGGTGTGCGGGGTCAGTGGGATGAAGACTCTAGGGAGTGTGGCGGGTGTGTGGGGTCAGTGGGATGAAGACTCTGGGCACTGTGGTGGGTGTGCGGGGTCAGTAGGATGAAGACTCCAGGGAGTGTGGCGGGTGTGCGGGGTCAGTGGGATGAAGACTCTAGGGAGTGTTGCAGGTATGCGGGGTCAGTGGGATGAAGACTCTAGGGAGTGTGGCGGGTGTGCGGGGTCAGTGGGATGAAGACTCTAAGGAGGGTGGCGGGTGTGCGGGATCAGTGGGATGAAGACTCTGGGCACTGTGGTGGGTGTGCGGGGTCAGTAGGATGAAGACTCCAGGGAGTGTGGCGGGTGTGCGGGGTCAGTGGGATGAAGACTCTAGGGAGTGTGGCGGGTGTGCGGGGTCAGTGGGATGAAGACTCTAGGGAGTGTGGCGGGTGTGCGGGGTCAGTGGGATGAAGACTCTGGGGACTGTGGTGGGTATGCGGGGTCAGTAGGATGAAGACTCCAGGGAGTGTGGCGGGTGTGCGGGGTCAGAAGGATGAAGACTCCAGGGAGTGTGGTGGGTGTGCGGGGTCAGTGGGATGAAGACTCTGGGGAGTGTGGCGGGTGTGCGGGGTCATCAGGATGAAGACTCCAGGGAGTGTGGCAGGTGTGCGGGGCCAGTGGGATGAAGAATCCAGGGAGTGTGGCGGGTGTGCGGGGTCAGTGGGATGAAGACTCTGGGGACTGTGGTGGGTATGCGGGGTCAGTAGGATGAAGACTCTAGGGAGTGTGGCGAGTGTGCAGGGTCAGTAGGATGAAGACTCTAGGAAGTGTGGCGGGTGTGCGGGGTCAGTGGGATGAAGACTCTAGGGAGTGTGGCGGGTGTGCGGGGTCAGTGGGATGAAGACTCTAGGGAGTGTGGCGGGTGTGCGGGGTCAGTAGGATGAAGACTCTAGGGAGTGTGGCGGGTGTGCAGGGTCAGTAGGATGAAGACTCTAGGGAGTGTGGCGGGTGTGCGGGGTCAGTGGGATAAAGACTCTAGGGAGTGTGGCGGGTGTGCGGGGTCAGTGGGATGAAGACTCTAGGGAGTGTGGCGGGTGTGCGGGGTCAGTAGGATGAAGACTCCAGGGAGTGTGGCGGGTGTGCGGGGCCAGTGGGATGAAGACTCCAGGGAGTGTGGCGGGTGTGCGGGGTCAGTGGGATGAAGACTCTGGGGACTGTGGTGGGTATGCGGGGTCAGTAGGATGAAGACTCCAGGGAGTGTGGCGGGTGTGCGGGGTCAGAAGGATGAAGACTCCAGGGAGTGTGGTGGGTGTGCGGGGTCAGTGGGATGAAGACTCTGGGGAGTGTGGCGGGTGTGCGGGGTCATCAGGATGAAGACTCCAGGGAGTGTGGCGGGTGTGCGGGGCCAGTGGGATGAAGAATCCAGGGAGTGTGGTGGGTGTGCGGGGTCAGTGGGATGAAGACTCTGGGGACTGTGGTGGGTATGCGGGGTCAGTAGGATGAAGACTCTAGGGAGTGTGGCGGGTGTGCAGGGTCAGTAGGATGAAGACTCTAGGGAGTGTGGCGGGTGTGCGGGGTCAGTGGGATGAAGACTCTAGGGAGTGTGGCGGGTGTGCGGGGTCAGTGGGATGAAGACTCTAGGGAGTGTGGCGGGTGTGCGGGGTCAGTAGGATGAAGACTCCAGGGAGTGTGGCGGGTGTGCGGGGCCAGTGGGATGAAGACTCCAGGGAGTGTGGCGGGTGTGCGGGGTCAGTGGGATGAAGACTCTGGGGACTGTGGTGGGTATGCGGGGTCAGTGGGATGAAGACTCTGGGCACTGTGGTGGGTGTGCGGGGTCAGTAGGATGAAGACTCTAGGGAGTGTGGTGGGTGTGCGGGGTCAGTAGGATGAAGCCTCTAGGGAGTGTGGCGAGTGTGGCGGGTGTGCGGGGTCAGTGGGATGAAGGCTCTAGGGAGTGTGGCGGGTGTGCGGGGTCAGTGGGATGAAGACTCTGGGGACTGTGGTGGGTATGCGGGGTCAGTAGGATGAAGACTCTAGGGAGTGTTGCGGGTGTGCGGGGTCAGTGGGATGAAGCCTCTGGGCACTGTGGTGGGTATGCGGGGTCAGTAGGATGAAGACTCTAGGGAGTGTGGCGGGTGTGCGGGGTCAGTGGGATGAAGACTCTAGGGAGTGTGGCGGGTGTGCTGGGTCAGTGGGATGAAGACTCTAGGGAGTGTTGCAGGTATGCGGGGTCAGCGGAATGAAGACTAGGGAGTGTGGCGGGTGTGCGGGGTCAGTGGGATGAAGACTCTAGGGAGTGTGGTGGGTGTGCGGGGTCAGTGGGATGAAGACTCTGGGGAGTGTGGTGGGTGTGCAGGGTCAGTGGGATGAAGACTCTAGGGAGTGTGGCGGGTGTGCGGGGTCAGTGGGATGAAGACTCTAGGGAGTGTGGCGTGTGTGCGGGGTCAGTAGGATGAAGACTCTAGGGAGTGTGGTGGGTGTGCGGGGTCAGTAGGATGAAGACTCTAGGGAGTGTGGTGGGTGTGCGGGGTCAGTAGGATGAAGACTCTAGGGAGTGTGGCGGGTGTGCGGGGTCAGTGGGATGAAGACTCTAGGGAGTGTGGCGGGTGTGCGGGGTCAGTGGGATGAAGACTCTGGGCACTGTGGTGGGTGTGCGGGGTCAGTAGGATGAAGACTCTAGGGAGTGTTGCGGGTGTGCGGGGTCAGTGGGATGAAGACTCTGGGCACTGTGGTGGGTATGCGGGGTCAGTAGGATGAAGACTCTAGGGAGTGTGGCGGGTGTGCGGGGTCAGTGGGATGAAGACTCTAGGGAGTGTGGCGGGTGTGCGGGGTCAGTGGGATGAAGACTCTAGGGAGTGTGGTGGGTATGCGGGGTCAGTAGGATGAAGACTCCAGGGAGTATGGCGGGTGTGCGGGGTCAGTAGGATGAAGACTCCAGGGAGTGTGGCGGGTGTGCGGGGTCAGTAGGATGAAGACTCTGGGGACTGTGGTGGGTGTGCGGGGTCAGTAGGATGAAGACTCTAGGGAGTGTGGCGGGTGTGCGGGGTCAGTGGGATGAAGACTCTAGGGAGTGTGGCGGGTGTGCGGGGTCAGTGGGATGAAGACTCTAGGGAGTGTGGCGGGTGTGCGGGGTCAGTAGGATGAAGACTCCAGGGAGTGTGGCGGGTGTGCGGGGCCAGTGGGATGAAGACTCCAGGGAGTGTGGCGGGTGTGCGGGGTCAGTGGGATGAAGACTCTGGGGACTGTGGTGGGTATGCGGGGTCAGTAGGATGAAGACTCCAGGGAGTGTGGCGGGTGTGCGGGGTCTTTAGGATGAAGACTCCAGGGAGTGTGGCGGGTGTGCGGGGTCAGTAGGATGAACACTCTGGGGACTGTGGTGGGTGTGCGGGGTCAGTAGGATGAAGACTCTAGGGAGTGTGGCGGGTGTGCGGGGTCAGTAGGATGAAGACTCTAGGGAGTGTGGCGGGTGTGCGGGGTCAGTGGGATGAAGACTCTAGACAGTGTGGCGGGTGTGCGGGGTCAGTGGGATGAAGACTCTAGGGAGTGTGGCGGGTGTGCGGGGTCAGTGGGATGAAGACTCTAGGGAGTGTGGCGGGTGTGCGGGGTCAGTGGGATGAAGACTCTAGGGAGTGTGGCGGGGTCAGTGGGATGAAGACTCTAGGGAGTGTTGCAGGTATGCGGGGTCAGTGGGATGAAGACTCTAGGGAGTGTGGCGGGTGTGCGGGGTCAGTGGGATGAAGACTCTAGGGAGTGTGGCGGGTGTGCGGGGTCAGTGGGATGAAGACTCTAGGGAGTGTGGCGGGTGTGCGGGTCAGTGGGATGAAGACTCTAGGGAGTGTGGCGGGTGTGCGGGGTAAGTGGGATGAAGACTCTAGGGAGTGTGGCGGGGTCAGTGGGATGAAGACTCTAGGGAGTGTTGCAGGTATGCGGGGTCAGTGGGATGAAGACTCTAGGGAGTGTGGCGGGTGTGCGGGGTCAGTGGGATGAAGACTCTAGGGACTGTGGTGGGTGTGCGGGGTCAGTAGGATGAAGACTCTAGGGAGTGTTGCGGGTGTGCGGGGTCAGTGGGATGAAGACTCTGGGCACTGTGGTGGGTATGCAGGGTCAGTAGGATGAAGACTCTAGGGAGTGTGGCGGGTGTGCGGGGCCAGTGGGATGAAGACTCCAGGGAGTGTGGCGGGTGTGCGGGGTCAGTGGGATGAAGACTCTGGGCACTGTGGCGGGTGTGCGGGGTCAGTGGGATGAAGACTCTAGGGAGTGTGGCGGGTGTGCGGGGTCAGTGGGATGAAGACTCTAGGGAGTGTTGCAGATATGCGGGGTCAGTAGGATGAAGACTCTAGGGAGTGTGGCGGGTGTGCGGGGTCAGTGGGATGAAGACTCTAGGGAGTGTGGCGGGTGTGCGGGGTCAGTGGGATGAAGACTCTAGGGAGTGTTGCAGGTATGCGGGGTCAGTGGGATGAAGACTAGGGAGTGTGGCGGGTGTGCGGGGTCAGTGGGATGAAGACTCTAGGGAGTGTGGCGGCTGTGCGGGGTCAGTGGGATGAAGACTCTGGGGAGTGTGGTGGGTGTGCAGGGTCAGTGGGATGAAGACTCTAGGGAGTGTGGCGGGTGTGCGGGGTCAGTGGGATGAAGACTCTGGGGAGTGTGGCGGGTGTGCGGGGTCAGTAGGATGAAGACTCTAGGGAGTGTGGTGGGTGTGCGGGGTCAGTAGGATGAAGACTCTAGGGAGTGTTGCGGGTGTGCGGGGTCAGTGGGATGAAGACTCTGGGCACTGTGGTGGGTATGCGGGGTCAGTAGGATGAAGACTCTAGGGAGTGTGGCGGGTGTGCGGGGTCAGTGGGATGAAGACTCTAGGGAGTGTGGCGGGTGTGCGGGGTCAGTGGGATGAAGACTCTGGGGACTGTGGTGGGTATGCGGGGTCAGTGGGATGAAGACTCTGGGCACTGTGGTGGGTATGCGGGGTCAGTAGGATGAAGACTCTAGGGAGTGTGGCGGGTGTGCGGGGCCAGTGGGATGAAGGCTCTAGGGAGTGTGGCGGGTGTGCGGGGTCAGTGGGATGAAGACTCTAGGGACTGTGGTGGGTGTGCGGGGTCAGTAGGATGAAGACTCCAGGGAGTGTGGTGGCGGGTGTGTGGGGTCAGTGGGATGAAGACTCTAGGGAGTGTTGCAGTTATGCGGGGTCAGTGGGAGAAGACTCTAGGGAGAGTGGCGGGTGTGCGGGGTCAGTGGGAGAAGACTCTAGGGAGTGTGGCGGGTGTGCGGGGTCAGTGGGAGAAGACTCTAGGGAGTGTGGCGGGTGTGCGGGGTCAGTGGGATGAAGACTCTAGGGAGTGTGGCGGGTGTGCGGGGTCAGTGGGATGAAGACTCTGGGCACTGTGGTGGGTGTGCGGCGTCAGTAGGATGAAGACTCTGGGCACTGTGGTGGGTGTGCGGGGTCAGTAGGATGAAGACTCCAGGGAGTGTGGCGGGTGTGCGGGGTCAGTGGGATTAAGACTCTAGGGAGTGTTGCAGGTATGCGGGGTCAGTGGGATGAAGACTCTAGGGAGTGTGGCGGGTGTGCGGGGTCAGTGGGATGAAGACTCTAGGGAGTGTGGCGGGTGTGCGGGGTCAGTGGGATGAAGACTCTGGGCACTGTGGTGGGTGTGCGGGGTCAGTAGGATGAAGACTCTGGGGACTGTGGTGGGTGTGCGGGGTCAGTAGGATGAAGACTCTAGGGAGTGTGGCGGGTGTGCGGGGTCAGTAGGATGAAGACTCCAGGGAGTGTGGCGGGTGTGCGGGGTCAGTAGGATGAACACTCTGGGGACTGTGGTGGGTGTGCGGGGTCAGTAGGATGAAGACTCTAGGGAGTGTGGCGGCTGTGCGGGGTCAGTGGGATGAAGACTCTAGGGAGTGTGGCGGGTGTGCGGGGTCAGTGGGATGAAGACTCTAGGGAGTGTGGCGGGTGGCGGGGTCAGTGGGATGAAGACTCTAGGGAGTGTGGCGGGTGTGCGGGGTCAGTGGGATGAAGACTCTAGGGAGTGTGGCGGGTGTGCGGGGTCAGTGGGATGAAGACTCTAGGGAGTGTTGCGGGTGTGCGGGGTCAGTGGGATGAAGACTCTGGGCACTGTGGTGGGTATGCAGGGTCAGTAGGATGAAGACTCTAGGGAGTGTGGCGGGTGTGCAGGGCCAGTGGGATGAAGACTCTGGGGAGTGTGGTGGGTGTGCGGGGTCAGTGGGATGAAGACTCCAGGGAGTGTGGCGGGTGTGCGGGGTCAGTGGGATGAAGACTCTGGGCACTGTGGTGGGTGTGCGGGGTCAGTAGGATGAAGACTCCAGGGAGTGTGGCGGGTGTGCGGGGTCAGTGGGATGAAGACTCTAGGGAGTGTTGCGGGTGTGCGGGGTCAGTGGGATGAAGACTCTGGGCACTGTGGTGGGTATGCAGGGTCAGTAGGATGAAGACTCTAGGGAGTGTGGCGGGTGTGCGGGGCCAGTGGAATGAAGACTCTGGGGAGTGTGGTGGGTGTGCGGGGTCAGTGGGATGAAGACTCCAGGGAGTGTGGCGGGTGTGCGGGGTCAGTGGGATGAAGACTCTGGGGAGTGTGGCGGGTGTGCGGGGTCAGTAGGATGAAGACTCTAGGGAGTGTGGTGGGTGTGCGGGGTCAGTAGGATGAAGACTCTAGGGAGTGTGGCGGGTGTGCGGGGTCAGTGGGATGAAGACTCAAGGGAGTGTGGCGGGTGTGCGGGGTCAGTGGGATGAAGACTCTGGGCACTGTGGTGGGTGTGCGGGGTCAGTAGGATGAAGACTCTGGGGACTGTGGTGGGTATGCAGGGTCAGTGGGATGAAGACTCTGGGCACTGTTGTGGGTATGCGGGGTCAGTAAGATGAAGACTCTAGGGAGTGTGGCGGGTGTGCGGGGTCAGTGGGATGAAGACTCTAGAGACTGTGGTGGGTGTGCGGGGTCAGTAGGATGAAGACTCCAGGGAGTGTGGTGGGTGTGCGGGGTCAGTAGGATGAAGCCTCTAGGGTGTGTGGCGGGAGTGTGGGGTCAGTGGGATGAATACTCTAGGGAGTGTTGCAATTATGCTGGGTCAGTGGGAGAAGACTCTAGGGAGAGTGGCGGGTGTGCGGGGTCAGTGGGAGAAGACTCTAGGGAGTGTGGCGGGTGTGCGGGGTCAGTGGGATGAAGACTCTAGGGAGTGTGGCGGGTGTGCGGGGTCAGTGGGATGAAGACTCTGGGCACTGTGGTGGGTGTGCGGGGTCAGTAGGATGAAGACTCCAGGGAGTGTGGCGGGTGTGCGGGGTCAGTGGGATGAAGACTCTAGGGAGTGTTGCAGGTATGCGGGGTCAGTGGGATGAAGACTCTAGGAAGTGTGGCGGGTGTGCGGGGTCAGTGGGATGAAGACTCTAGGGAGTGTGGCGGGTGTGCGGGATCAGTGGGATGAAGACTCTGGGCACTGTGGTGGGTGTGCGGGGTCAGTAGGATGAAGACTCCAGGGAGTGTGGCGGGTGTGCGGGGTCAGAGGGATGAAGACTCTAGGGAGTGTGGCGGGTGTGAGGGGTCAGTGGGATGAAGACTCTAGGGAGTGTGGCGGGTGTGCGGGGTCAGTGGGATGAAGACTCTGGGGACTGTGGTGGGTATGCGGGGTCAGTAGGATGAAGACTCCAGGGAGTGTGGCGGGTGTGCGGGGTCAGTAGGATGAAGACTCCAGGGAGTGTGGCGGGTGTGCGGGGTCAGTAGGATGAAGACTCTGGGGACTGTGGTGGGTGTGCGGGGTCAGTAGGATGAAGACTCTAGGGAGTGTGGCGGGTGTGCAGGGTCAGTGGGATGAAGACTCTAGGGAGTGTGGCGGGTGTGCGGGGTCAGTGGGATGAAGACTCTAGGGAGTGTGGCGGGGTCAGTGGGATGAAGACTCTACGGAGTGTGGCGGGTGTGCGGGGTCAGTGGGATGAAGACTCTAGGGAGTGTGGCGGGTGTGCGGGGTCAGTGGGATGAAGACTCTAGGGAGTGTGGCGGGTGTGCGGGGTCAGTGGGATGAAGACTCTAGGGAGTGTGGCGGGTGTGCGGGGTCAGTGGGATGAAGACTCTAGGGAGTGTGGCGGGTGTGCGGGGTCAGTGGGATGAAGACTCTGGGGAGTGTGGCGGGTGTGCGGGGTCAGTAGGATGAGTACTCCAGGGAGTGTGGCGGGTGTGTGGGGCCAGTGGGATGAAGAATCCAGGGAGTGTGGCGGGTGTGCGGGGTCAGTGGGATGAAGACTCTGGGGACTGTGGTGGGTATGCGGGGTCAGTAGGATGAAGACTCTAGGGAGTGTGGCGGGTGTGCGGGGTAAGTGGGATGAAGACTCTAGGGAGTGTGGCGGGTGTGCGGGGTCAGTAGGATGAAGACTCTAGGGAGTGTGGCGGGTGTGCGGGGTCAGTGGGATGAAGACTCTAGGGAGTGTGGCGGGTGTGCGGGGTCAGTGGGATGAAGACTCTAGGGAGTGTGGCGGGTGTGCGGGGTCAGTAGGATGAAGACTCCAGGGAGTGTGGCGGGTGTGCGGGCCAGTGGGATGAAGACTCCAGGGAGTGTGGCGGGTGTGCGGGGTCAGTGGGATGAAGACTCTGGGGACTGTGGTGGGTATGCGGGGTCAGTGGGATGAAGACTCTGGGCACTGTGGTGGGTGTGCGGGGTCAGTAGGATGAAGACTCCAGGGAGTGTGGCGGGTGTGCGGGGTCAGTGGGATGAAGTCTCTAGGGAGTGTGGCGGGTGTGCGGGGTCAGTGGGATTAAGACTCTAGGGAGTGTGACGGGTGTGCGGGGTCAGTGGGATGAAGACTCTGGGCACTGTGGTGGGTGTGCGGGGTCAGTAGGATGAAGACTCCAGGGAGTGTGGTGGGTGTGCGGGGTCAGTAGGATGAAGCCTCTAGGGAGTGTGGCGGGTGTGCGGGGTCAGTGGGATGAAGGCTCTAGGGAGTGTGGCGGGTGTGCGGGGTCAGTGGGATGAAGACTCTGGGGACTGTGGTGGGTATGCGGGGTCAGTAGGATGAAGACTCTAGGGAGTGTGGCGGGTGTGCGGGGTCAGTGGGATGAAGACTTTAGGGAGTGTGGCGGGTGTGCGGGGTCAGTGGGATGAAGACTCTAGGGAGTGTTGCAGGTATGCGGGGTCAGTGGGATGAAGACTCTAGGGAGTGTGGCGGGTGTGCGGGGTCAGTGGGATGAAGACTCTAGGGAGTGTGGCGGGTGTGAGGGGTCAGTGGGATGAAGACTCTAGGGAGTGTGGCGGGTGTGCGGGGTCAGTGGGATGAAGACTCTGGGGACTGTGGTGGGTATGCGGGGTCAGTAGGATGAAGACTCCAGGGAGTGTGGCGGGTGTGCGGGGTCAGTAGGATGAAGACTCCAGGGAGTGTGGCGGGTGTGCGGGGTCAGTAGGATGAAGACTCTGGGGACTGTGGTGGGTGTGCGGGGTCAGTAGGATGAAGACTCTAGGGAGTGTGGCGGGTGTGCAGGGTCAGTGGGATGAAGACTCTAGGGAGTGTGGCGGGTGTGCGGGGTCAGTGGGATGAAGACTCTAGGGAGTGTGGCGGGTGGCGGGGTCAGTGGGATGAAGACTCTACGGAGTGTGGCGGGTGTGCGGGGTCAGTGGGATGAAGACTCTAGGGAGTGTGGCGGGTGTGCGGGGTCAGTGGGATGAAGACTCTAGGGAGTGTGGCGGGTGTGCGGGGTCAGTGGGATGAAGACTCTAGGGAGTGTGGCGGGTGTGCGGGGTCAGTGGGATGAAGACTCTGGGGAGTGTGGCGGGTGTGCGGGGTCAGTAGGATGAGTACTCCAGGGAGTGTGGCGGGTGTGTGGGGCCAGTGGGATGAAGAATCCAGGGAGTGTGGCTGGTGTGCGGGGTCAGTGGGATGAAGACTCTGGGGACTGTGGTGGGTATGCGGGGTCAGTAGGATGAAGACTCTAGGGAGTGTGGCGGGTGTGCGGGGTAAGTGGGATGAAGACTCTAGGGAGTGTGGCGGGTGTGCGGGGTCAGTAGGATGAAGACTCTAGGGAGTGTGGCGGGTGTGCGGGGTCAGTGGGATGAAGACTCTAGGGAGTGTGGCGGGTGTGCGGGGTCAGTGGGATGAAGACTCTAGGGAGTGTGGCGGGTGTGCGGGGTCAGTAGGATGAAGACTCCAGGGAGTGTGGCGGGTGTGCGGGCCAGTGGGATGAAGACTCCAGGGAGTGTGGCGGGTGTGCGGGGTCAGTGGGATGAAGACTCTGGGGACTGTGGTGGGTATGCGGGGTCAGTGGGATGAAGACTCTGGGCACTGTGGTGGGTGTGCGGGGTCAGTAGGATGAAGACTCCAGGGAGTGTGGCGGGTGTGCGGGGTCAGTGGGATGAAGTCTCTAGGGAGTGTGGCGGGTGTGCGGGGTCAGTGGGATTAAGACTCTAGGGAGTGTGACGGGTGTGCGGGGTCAGTGGGATGAAGACTCTGGGCACTGTGGTGGGTGTGCGGGGTCAGTAGGATGAAGACTCCAGGGAGTGTGGTGGGTGTGCGGGGTCAGTAGGATGAAGCCTCTAGGGAGTGTGGCGGGTGTGCGGGGTCAGTGGGATGAAGGCTCTAGGGAGTGTGGCGGGTGTGCGGGGTCAGTGGGATGAAGACTCTGGGGACTGTGGTGGGTATGCGGGGTCAGTAGGATGAAGACTCTAGGGAGTGTGGCGGGTGTGCAGGGTCAGTGGGATGAAGACTCTAGGGAGTGTGGCGGGTGTGCGGGGTCAGTGGGATGAAGACTCTAGGGCGGGTGGCGGGGTCAGTGGGATGAAGACTCTACGGAGTGTGGCGGGTGTGCGGGGTCAGTGGGATGAAGACTCTAGGGAGTGTGGCGGGTGTGCGGGGTCAGTGGGATGAAGACTCTAGGGAGTGTGGCGGGTGTGCGGGGTCAGTGGGATGAAGACTCTAGGGAGTGTGGCGGGTGTGCGGGGTCAGTGGGATGAAGACTCTAGGGAGTGTGGCGGGTGTGCGGGGTCAGTGGGATGAAGACTCTGGGGAGTGTGGCGGGTGTGCGGGGTCAGTAGGAGGAGTACTCCAGGGAGTGTGGCGGGTGTGTGGGGCCAGTGGGATGAAGAATCCAGGGAGTGTGGCGGGTGTGCGGGGTCAGTGGGATGAAGACTCTGGGGACTGTGGTGGGTATGCGGGGTCAGTAGGATGAAGACTCTAGGGAGTGTGGCGGGTGTGCGGGGTAAGTGGGATGAAGACTCTAGGGAGTGTGGCGGGTGTGCGGGGTCAGTAGGATGAAGACTCTAGGGAGTGTGGCGGGTGTGCGGGGTCAGTGGGATGAAGACTCTAGGGAGTGTGGCGGGTGTGCGGGGTCAGTGGGATGAAGACTCTAGGGAGTGTGGCGGGTGTGCGGGGTCAGTAGGATGAAGACTCCAGGGAGTGTGGCGGGTGTGCGGGCCAGTGGGATGAAGACTCCAGGGAGTGTGGCGGGTGTGCGGGGTCAGTGGGATGAAGACTCTGGGGACTGTGGTGGGTATGCGGGGTCAGTGGGATGAAGACTCTGGGCACTGTGGTGGGTGTGCGGGGTCAGTAGGATGAAGACTCCAGGGAGTGTGGCGGGTGTGCGGGGTCAGTGGGATGAAGTCTCTAGGGAGTGTGGCGGGTGTGCGGGGTCAGTGGGATTAAGACTCTAGGGAGTGTGACGGGTGTGCGGGGTCAGTGGGATGAAGACTCTGGGCACTGTGGTGGGTGTGCGGGGTCAGTCGGATGAAGACTCCAGGGAGTGTGGTGGGTGTGCGGGGTCAGTAGGATGAAGCCTCTAGGGAGTGTGGCGGGTGTGCGGGGTCAGTGGGATGAAGGCTCTAGGGAGTGTGGCGGGTGTGCGGGGTCAGTGGGATGAAGACTCTGGGGACTGTGGTGGGTATGCGGGGTCAGTAGGATGAAGACTCTAGGGAGTGTGGCGGGTGTGCGGGGTCAGTGGGATGAAGACTCTAGGGAGTGTGGCGGGTGTGCGGGGTCAGTGGGATGAAGACTCTAGGGAGTGTTGCAGGTATGCGGGGTCAGTGGGATGAAGACTCTAGGGAGTGTGGCGGGTGTGCGGGGTCAGTGGGATGAAGACTCTAGGGAGTGTGGCGGGTGTGCGGGGTCAGTGGGATGAAGACTTTATGGAGTGTGGCGGGTGTGCGGGGTCAGTGGGATGAAGACTTTAGGGAGTGTGGCGGGTGTGCGGGGTCAGTGGGATGAAGACTCTAGGGAGTGTTGCAGGTATGCGGGGTCAGTGGGATGAAGACTCTAGGGAGTGTGGCGGGTGTGCGGGGTCAGTGGGATGAAGACTCTAGGGAGTGTGGCGGGTGTGCGGGGTCAGTGGGATGAAGACTCTGGGGAGTGTGGTGGGTGTGCAGGGTCAGTGGGATGAAGACTCTAGGGAGTGTGGCGGGTGTGCGGGGTCAGTGGGATGAAGACTCTGGGCACTGTGGTGGGTGTGCGGGGTCAGTAGGATGAAGACTCCAGGGAGTGTGGCGGGTGTGCAGGGTCAGTGGGATGAAGACTCTAGGGAGTGTGGCGGGTGTGCGGGGTCAGTGGGATGAAGACTCTGGGCACTGTGGTGGGTATGCAGGGTCAGTGGGATGAAGACTCTAGGGAGTGTGGCGGGTGTGCGGGGTCAGTGGGATGAAGACTCTAGGGAGTGTGGTGGGTATGCGGGGTCAGTAGGATGAAGACTCCAGGGAGTGTGGCGGGTGTGCGGGGTCAGTAGGATGAAGACTCCAGGGAGTGTGGTGGGTGTGCGGGGTCAGTAGGATGAAGACTCTAGGGAGTGTGGCGGGTGTGCGGGGTCAGTGGGATGAAGACTCTAGGGAGTGTGGCGGGTGTGCAGGGTCAGTGGGATGAAGACTCTAGGGAGTGTGGCGGGTGTGCGGGGTCAGTAGGATGAAGACTCCAGGGAGTGTGGCGGGTGTGCGGGGCCAGTGGGATGAAGACTCCAGGGAGTGTGGCGGGTGTGCGGGGTCAGTGGGATGAAGACTCTGGGGACTGTGGTGGGTATGCGGGGTCAGTAGGATGAAGACTCCAGGGAGTGTGGCGGGTGTGCGGGGTCAGTAGGATGAAGACTCCAGGGAGTGTGGCGGGTGTGCGGGGTCAGTAGGATGAAGACTCCAGGGAGTGTGGCGGGTGTGCGGGGTCAGTAGGATGAACACTCTGGGGACTGTGGTGGGTGTGCGGGGTCAGTAGGATGAAGACTCTAGGGAGTGTGGCGGGTGTGCGGGGTCAGTAGGATGAAGACTCTAGGGAGTGTGGCGGGTGTGCGGGGTCAGTGGGATGAAGACTCTAGGGAGTGTGGCGGGTGTGCGGGGTCATTGGGATGAAGACTCTAGGGAGTGTGGCGGGTGTGCGGGGTCAGTGGGATGAAGACTCTAGGGAGTGTGGCGGGTGTGCGGGGTCAGTGGGATGAAGACTCTAGGGAGTGTGGCGGGTGTGCGGGGTCAGTGGGATGAAGACTCTAGGGAGTGTGGCGGGTGTGCGGGGTCAGTGGGATGAAGACTCTAGGGACTGTGGTGGGTGTGCGGGGTCAGTAGGATGAAGACTCTAGGGAGTGTTGCGGGTGTGCGGGGTCAGTGGGATGAAGACTCTGGGCACTGTGGTGGGTATGCAGGGTCAGTAGGATGAAGACTCTAGGGAGTGTGGCGGGTGTGCGGGGCCAGTGGGATGAAGACTCCAGGGAATGTGGCGGGTGTGCGGGGTCAGTGGGATGAAGACTCTAGGGAGTGTGGCGGGTGTGCGGGGTCAGTGGGATGAAGACTCTGGGCACTGTGGTGGGTGTGCGGGGTCAGTGGGATGAAGACTCTAGGGAGTGTTGCGGGTGTGCGGGGTCAGTGGGATGAAGACTCTGGGGACTGTGGTAGGTATGCGGGGTCAGTAGGATGAAGACTCTAGGGAGTGTGGCGGGTGTGCGGGGTCAGTAGGATGAAGACTCTAGGGAGTGTTGCGGGTGTGCGGGGTCAGTGGGATGAAGACTCTGGGCACTGTGGTGGGTATGCGGGGTCAGTAGGATGAAGACTCTAGGGAGTGTGGCGGGTGTGCGGGGTCAGTGGGATGAAGACTCTAGGGAGTGTGGCGGGTGTGCGGGGTCAGTGGGATGAAGACTCTGGGGACTGTGGTGGGTATGCGGGGTCAGTGGGATGAAGACTCTGGGCACTGTGGTGGGTATGCGGGGTCAGTAGGATGAAGACTCTAGGGAGTGTGGCGGGTGTGCGGGGCCAGTGGGATGAAGGCTCTAGGGAGTGTGGCGGGTGTGCGGGGTCAGTGGGATGAAGACTCTAGGGACTGTGGTGGGTGTGCGGGGTCAGTAGGATGAAGACTACAGGGAGTGTGGTGGCGGGTGTGTGGGGTCAGTGGGATGAAGACTCTAGGGAGTGTTGCAGTTATGCGGGGTCAGTGGGAGAAGACTCTAGGGAGAGTGGCGGGTGTGCGGGGTCAGTGGGAGAAGACTCTAGGGAGTGTGGCGGGTGTGCGGGGTCAGTGGGAGAAGACTCTAGGGAGTGTGGCGGGTGTGCGGGGTCAGTGGGATGAAGACTCTAGGGAGTGTGGCGGGTGTGCGGGGTCAGTGGGATGAAGACTCTGGGCACTGTGGTGGGTGTGCGGGGTCAGTAGGATGAAGACTCCAGGGAGTGTGGCGGGTGTGCGGGGTCAGTGGGATGAAGACTCTAGGGAGTGTTGCAGGTATGCGGGGTCAGTGGGATGAAGACTCTAGGGAGTGTGGCGGGTGTGCGGGGTCAGTGGGATGAAGACTCTAGGGAGTGTGGCGGGTGTGCGGGGTCAGTGGGATGAAGACTCTGGGCACTGTGGTGGGTGTGCGGGGTCAGTAGGATGAAGACTCCAGGGAGAGTGGCGGGTGTGCGGGGTCAGTGGGATGAAGACTCTAGGGAGTGTTGCGGGTGTGCGGGGTCAGTGGGATGAAGACTCTGGGCACTGTGGTGGGTATGCAGGGTCAGTAGGATGAAGACTCTAGGGAGTGTGGCGGGTGTGCGGGGCCAGTGGGATGAAGACTCCAGGGAATGTGGTGGGTGTGCGGGGTCAGTGGGATGAAGACTCTAGGGAGTGTGGCGGGTGTGCGGGGTCAGTGGGATGAAGACTCTAGGGAGTGTGGCGGGTGTGCGGGGTCAGTGGGATGAAGACTCTGGGCACTGTGGTGGGTGTGCGGGGTCAGTGGGATGAAGACTCTAGGGAGTGTGGCGGGTGTGCGGGGTCAGTGGGATGAAGACTCTGGGGACTGTGGTAGGTATGCGGGGTCAGTAGGATGAAGACTCTAGGGAGTGTGGCGGGTGTGCGGGGTCAGTGGGATGAAGACTCTAGGGAGTGTGGTGGGTGTGCGGGGTCAGTGGGATGAAGACTCTAGGGAGTGTTGCAGGTATGCGGGGTCAGTAGGATGAAGACTCTAGGGAGTGTGGCGGGTGTGCGGGGTCAGTGGGATGAAGACTCTAGGGAGTGTTGCAGTTATGCGGGGTCAGTGAGAAGACTCTAGGGAGTGTTGCAGGTATGCGGGGTCAGTAGGATGAAGACTCTAGGGAGTGTGGCGGGTGTGCGGGGTCAGTGGGATGAAGACTCTAGGGAGTGTTGCAGGTATAAGGGGTCAGTGGGATGAAGACTAGGGAGTGTGGCGGGTGTGCGGGGTCAGTGGGATGAAGACTCTAGGGAGTGTGGCGGCTGTGCGGGGTCAGTGGGATGAAGACTCTGGGGAGTGTGGTGGGTGTGCGGGGTCAGTGGGATGAAGACTCTAGGGAGTGTGGCGGGTGTGCGGGGTCAGTGGGATGAAGACTCTGGGGAGTGTGGCGGGTGTGCGGGGTCAGTAGGATGAAGACTCTAGGGAGTGTGGTGGGTGTGCGGGGTCAGTAGGATGAAGACTCTAGGGAGTGTGGCGGGTGTGCGGGGTCAGTGGGATGAAGACTCTAGGGAGTGTGGCGGGTGTGCGGGGTCAGTGGGATGAAGACTCTGGGCACTGTGGTGGGTGTGCGGGGTCAGTAGGATGAAGACTCTAGGGAGTGTTGCGGGTGTGCGGGGTCAGTGGGATGAAGACTCTGGGCACTGTGGTGGGTATGAGGGGTCAGTAGGATGAAGACTCTAGGGAGTGTGGCGGGTGTGCGGGGTCAGTGGGATGAAGACTCTAGGGAGTGTGGCGGGTGTGCGGGGTCAGTGGGATGAAGACTCTGGGGACTGTGGTGGGTATGCGGGGTCAGTGGGATGAAGACTCTGGGCACTGTTGTGGGTATGCGGGGTCAGTAGGATGAAGACTCTAGGGAGTGTGGCGGGTGTGCGGGGCCAGTGGGATGAAGACTCTAGGGACTGTGGTGGGTGTGCGGGGTCAGTAGGATGAAGACTTCAGGGAGTGTGGTGGGTGTGCGGGGTCAGTAGGATGAAGCCTCTAGGGTGTGTGGCGGGAGTGTGGGGTCAGTGGGATGAATACTCTAGGGAGTGTTGCAATTATGCTGGGTCAGTGGGAGAAGACTCTAGGGAGAGTGGCGGGTGTGCGGGGTCAGTGGGAGAAGACTCTAGGGAGTGTGGCGGGTGTGCGGGGTCAGTGGGAGAAGACTCTAGGGAGTGTGGCGGGTGTGCGGGGTCAGTGGGATGAAGACTCTAGGGAGTGTGGCGGGTGTGTGGGGTCAGTGGGATGAAGACTCTGGGCACTGTGGTGGGTGTGCGGGGTCAGTAGGATGAAGACTCCAGGGAGTGTGGCGGGTGTGCGGGGTCAGTGGGATGAAGACTCTAGGGAGTGTTGCAGGTATGCGGGGTCAGTGGGATGAAGACTCTAGGGAGTGTGGCGGGTGTGCGGGGTCAGTGGGATGAAGACTCTAGGGAGGGTGGCGGGTGTGCGGGATCAGTGGGATGAAGACTCTGGGCACTGTGGTGGGTGTGCGGGGTCAGTAGGATGAAGACTCCAGGGAGTGTGGCGGGTGTGCGGGGTCAGTGGGATGAAGACTCTAGGGAGTGTGGCGGGTGTGCGGGGTCAGTGGGATGAAGACTCTAGGGAGTGTGGCGGGTGTGCGGGGTCAGTGGGATGAAGACTCTGGGGACTGTGGTGGGTATGCGGGGTCAGTAGGATGAAGACTCCAGGGAGTGTGGCGGGTGTGCGGGGTCAGAAGGATGAAGACTCCAGGGAGTGTGGTGGGTGTGCGGGGTCAGTGGGATGAAGACTCTGGGGAGTGTGGCGGGTGTGCGGGGTCATCAGGATGAAGACTCCAGGGAGTGTGGCGGGTGTGCGGGGCCAGTGGGATGAAGAATCCAGGGAGTGTGGCGGGTGTGCGGGGTCAGTGGGATGAAGACTCTGGGGACTGTGGTGGGTATGCGGGGTCAGTAGGATGAAGACTCTAGGGAGTGTGGCGGGTGTGCAGGGTCAGTAGGATGAAGACTCTAGGGAGTGTGGCGGGTGTGCGGGGTCAGTGGGATGAAGACTCTAGGGAGTGTGGCGGGTGTGCGGGGTCAGTGGGATGAAGACTCTAGGGAGTGTGGCGGGTGTGCGGGGTCAGTAGGATGAAGACTCTAGGGAGTGTGGCGGGTGTGCAGGGTCAGTAGGATGAAGACTCTAGGGAGTGTGGCGGGTGTGCGGGGTCAGTGGGATGAAGACTCTAGGGAGTGTGGCGGGTGTGCGGGGTCAGTGGGATGAAGACTCTAGGGAGTGTGGCGGGTGTGCGGGGTCAGTAGGATGAAGACTCCAGGGAGTGTGGCGGGTGTGCGGGGCCAGTGGGATGAAGACTCCAGGGAGTGTGGCGGGTGTGCGGGGTCAGTGGGATGAAGACTCTGGGGACTGTGGTGGGTATGCGGGGTCAGTAGGATGAAGACTCCAGGGAGTGTGGCGGGTGTGCGGGGTCAGAAGGATGAAGACTCCAGGGAGTGTGGTGGGTGTGCGGGGTCAGTGGGATGAAGACTCTGGGGAGTGTGGCGGGTGTGCGGGGTCATCAGGATGAAGACTCCAGGGAGTGTGGCGGGTGTGCGGGGCCAGTGGGATGAAGAATCCAGGGAGTGTGGTGGGTGTGCGGGGTCAGTGGGATGAAGACTCTGGGGACTGTGGTGGGTATGCGGGGTCAGTAGGATGAAGACTCTAGGGAGTGTGGCGGGTGTGCAGGGTCAGTAGGATGAAGACTCTAGGGAGTGTGGCGGGTGTGCGGGGTCAGTGGGATGAAGACTCTAGGGAGTGTGGCGGGTGTGCGGGGTCAGTGGGATGAAGACTCTAGGGAGTGTGGCGGGTGTGCGGGGTCAGTAGGATGAAGACTCCAGGGAGTGTGGCGGGTGTGCGGGGCCAGTGGGATGAAGACTCCAGGGAGTGTGGCGGGTGTGCGGGGTCAGTGGGATGAAGACTCTGGGGACTGTGGTGGGTATGCGGGGTCAGTGGGATGAAGACTCTGGGCACTGTGGTGGGTGTGCGGGGTCAGTAGGATGAAGACTCTAGGGAGTGTGGTGGGTGTGCGGGGTCAGTAGGATGAAGCCTCTAGGGAGTGTGGCGAGTGTGGCGGGTGTGCGGGGTCAGTGGGATGAAGGCTCTAGGGAGTGTGGCGGGTGTGCGGGGTCAGTGGGATGAAGACTCTGGGGACTGTGGTGGGTATGCGGGGTCAGTAGGATGAAGACTCTAGGGAGTGTTGCGGGTGTGCGGGGTCAGTGGGATGAAGCCTCTGGGCACTGTGGTGGGTATGCGGGGTCAGTAGGATGAAGACTCTAGGGAGTGTGGCGGGTGTGCGGGGTCAGTGGGATGAAGACTCTAGGGAGTGTGGCGGGTGTGCTGGGTCAGTGGGATGAAGACTCTAGGGAGTGTTGCAGGTATGCGGGGTCAGCGGAATGAAGACTAGGGAGTGTGGCGGGTGTGCGGGGTCAGTGGGATGAAGACTCTAGGGAGTGTGGTGGGTGTGCGGGGTCAGTGGGATGAAGACTCTGGGGAGTGTGGTGGGTGTGCAGGGTCAGTGGGATGAAGACTCTAGGGAGTGTGGCGGGTGTGCGGGGTCAGTGGGATGAAGACTCTAGGGAGTGTGGCGTGTGTGCGGGGTCAGTAGGATGAAGACTCTAGGGAGTGTGGTGGGTGTGCGGGGTCAGTAGGATGAAGACTCTAGGGAGTGTGGTGGGTGTGCGGGGTCAGTAGGATGAAGACTCTAGGGAGTGTGGCGGGTGTGCGGGGTCAGTGGGATGAAGACTCTAGGGAGTGTGGCGGGTGTGCGGGGTCAGTGGGATGAAGACTCTGGGCACTGTGGTGGGTGTGCGGGGTCAGTAGGATGAAGACTCTAGGGAGTGTTGCGGGTGTGCGGGGTCAGTGGGATGAAGACTCTGGGCACTGTGGTGGGTATGCGGGGTCAGTAGGATGAAGACTCTAGGGAGTGTGGCGGGTGTGCGGGGTCAGTGGGATGAAGACTCTAGGGAGTGTGGCGGGTGTGCGGGGTCAGTGGGATGAAGACTCTGGGGACTGTGGTGGGTATGCAGGGTCAGTGGGATGAAGACTCTGGGCACTGTGGTGGGTATGCGGGGTCAGTAGGATGAAGACTCTAGGGAGTGTGGCGGGTGTGCGGGGTCAGTGGGAGGAAGACTCTGGGGACTGTGGTGGGTATGCGGGGTCAGTGGGATAAAGACTCTGGGCACTGTGGTGGGTGTGCGGGGTCAGTATGATGAAGACTCTAGGGAGTGTTGCGGGTTTGGATGAAGAGTCCAGGGAGTGTGGCGGGTGTGCGGGCCAGTGGGATGAAGACTCTAGGGAGTGTGGCGGGTGCGGATGAAAACTCTAGGGAGTGCGGCAGGTCTGATGGGGTCAGTAGGATGATCAGAAATAAACACTGCTACGGATTTTTTATTTTACATAGTGCGCTTAAGATAGGAAACAGAACAATACAGAAAAATCATGTTACTCCAAAACACAGACACACACACCGCATTGCTTCTGTCTGCCTTGCATCAATCTGTGGGATACCGCACTGCTCCAGTCTGCCTTGCATCAGTCTGGGGGATACCACACTGCTCCAGTCTGCCTTGCATCAGTTTGGGAATACCGCACTGCTCCAGTCTGCCTTGCATCAGTCTGGGAATACCGCACTGCTCCTGTCTGCATTAGATGAGTCTGGGGATACCGCACTGCTCCTGTCTGCTTTGCATCAGAGTATGGGGATACCGCACGGCTCCTGTCTGCGTTAGATGAGTCTGGGGATACCGCAATGCTCCTATCTGCGTTAGATGAGAGTCTGGGGATACCGCACTCCTCCTGTCTGCGTTAGATGAGAGTCTGGGGATACCGCACTGCTCCAGTCTGCCTTGCATCAGAGTCTGGGGATACCGCACTACTCCTGTCTGCCTTGCATCAGAGTCTGGGGATACCGCACTACTCCTGTCTGCCTTGCATCAGAGTCTGGGGTTACCGCACTGCTCCTGTCTGCCTTGCATCAGAGTCTGGGGATACCGCACTGCTCCTGTCTGCCTTGCATCAGAGTCTGGGGATACCGCACTTCTCCTATCTGCCTTCCATCTGTCTGGGGAAGAACATGGGGTCCCTGAAATTATCTTCAAACGTGTGCATAAACCAAAGGCCCCCACAACAAATTAGAGGACTGAATCCAAAATACATCAACTGGAGAAGAGGCGCAGCCAATCACGGCACCTGTCAAACAATGCACTCTCAATCCTCCCTCCCTCCCTCAATGGACACTCCAGCCAATAGCAGCGCTTGCCGAGGGGGTGGGCTCTGCTGCTTGGGATCAGTTTCCCTGGCAACATGCACGCAGAAAGGGCCTTTGCTGGCCAATCTTTTTTGCCATGACAAATTAATGTCCTCATCACATCGTAGGATGGCATTAAAGGGGTGTTACTGATGCCACACAAAGCACAGGCATGTTACTGATGCTGCACAAGGCATGTCACACAAAGCACGGGCATGTCACTGATGCCACACAAAGCACAGGCATGTTACTGAGGCCGCACAAAGCAGACATGTTAACGATGGTGCACACACGTGTTAATGAGGCTGCAACCATCACACCCCAAGAGGTTAAAACACTTTACATTGAAAGAAACATATGAACAGAGACGGTAAAAGGCAAGTGCCTTTCTTTTATACAATGTCGTAGAAACCTCATTCACCTCCCCCCACCCAACCTGGGGGGACAGGAGACAGATGAAAACACAGCAGAGACAAGTGAATAAGAGATGGGGAGAAGGCGGAGACACAAACTGAGGGGGGGTCAGAGGAAAAAGGAGGTATAGGAAGTCTGCTCTGTATATACTATCTCCAAGTGAGAGATAGCGTGCACAGAGTCCAAGGGTTCCCCTTAGAGGTAAGATAGTGGCAAAGGCAGATAGTTCTAATGTTCTATTTTGTGGTAGTGTGGTCGAGCAGTAGGCTTATCAGAGGGTAGTGTTAAGCATTTGTTGTACACACACAGGCAATAAATGAGGAACACACACTCAAAGACTTACTCCGGGCCATTAGGTTTTCATATAGAAAAATATATTTTCTTTGTTTATTTCAAGAACCACAGGTTCACGATTTAAAGTAAATACATAAAATGCAAGGTACTCCACACAGGTAAGTTAGGAACTTTGAATAAAAGCAATATCCCCATACAGTCTTTGTTAAAATGGCAATAAGCAATTTTGAAAGTGGACACAGAGCAAAAATCAACAGTTCCTGGGTGAGGTAAGTAAAGGTTAGATTGTGAGTTAATTTAAGACACTTACAAGTCAGTTCTCAGTTCCTGGGCATAGGCAGCCCACCGTTGGGGGTTCAAGGCAACCCCAAAGTTACCACACCAACAGCTCAGGGCCGGTCAGGTGCAGAGGTCAAAGAGGTGCCCAAAACACACAGGCGCCTATATAGAGAACAGGGGTGCTCCGGTTCCAGTCTGCCAGCAGGTAAGTACCCGCGTCCTCAGGGGGCAGACCAGGGGGGTTTTGTAGAGCACTGGGAGGGGGCACAAGTAGACACACAAAACACACCCTCAGCGCCACAGGGGCGGCCGGGTGCAGTGTGCAAAACAGGCGTCTGGTTTTAGATAGGAAGCAATGGAGGGACCCTGGGGTCACTTTAGCGGTGCAGGTAGGTACGGGGGGCTTCTCGGGACATCCACCACCTGGGTTAGGCAGAGGGTCACCTGGGGGTCACTCCTGCACTGAGGTTTGGTTCCTTCAGGTCCTGCGGGCTGCGGATGCAGTGCTTGGTCCAGGCATCGGGTCCCTTGTTACAGGCAGTCGCGGTCAGTGGGAGCCTCCGAATTCTCTCTGCAGGGGTTGCTGTGAGGGTCCAGGGGGGTCGTCTCTGGCTACTCACGGGGTCGCAGTCGCCAGGAAGTTCTCCCTGTGGTGTTGTTTCTCTGGATCTCGAGCCGGGGGCGTCGGGTGCAGAGTGTGAAGTCTCACGCTTCTGGCAGGAAACGTGAAGCCTTTGAAAGTTGTTTCTTTGTTGCAAAGAGTTGCTTTTTTTGAGCAGAGCCGCTGCTCACGGGAGTTTCTTGGTCCTGTGGGACAGGGCAGTCCTCTGAGGCTTCAGAGGTCGCTGGTCCCTGTTGGATGCCTCGCTGGTTGCAGGTTTTCGACTCTGGAGACAGGCCGGTAGGGCTGGAGCTTAAGCAGTTGTCGTCGTCCGTTGTCCCTGCAGGCTTGTAGGTCAGCAGTCCTCCTTTGTAGTGCAGGTTGCAGGAATCTGCTTTCCTGGGTTCTGGGGTGCCCCTAAATACTAGATTCAGAGGTGTGTTTAGGTCAGGAGGGCAATAGCCAACGGCTACGGTCCTGGATGGTGGCTACACCCTCTTTGTGCCTCCTCCCTGAGGGGAGGAGGGCACATCCCTAATCCTATTGGGGGAATCCTCCAAAACCAAGATGGAGGATTTCTAAAGGTAGGGGTCACCTCAGCTCAGGGCACCCTAGGAGCTGTCCTGACTGGTAAGTGACTCCTCTTTGTTTTTCTCATTATCTGCTCTGGACCTCCCTCCAAAAGTGGGGGCTGTGTCCAGGGGGCAGGCATCTCCACTAGCTGGAGTGCCCTGGGGCATTGTAACACGAAGCCTGAGCCTTTGAAGCTCACTGCTAGGTGTTACAGTTCCTGCAGGGGGGGAGGAGTGAAGCACCTCCACCCAGAGCAGGCTTTGTTTCTGTCCTCAGAGAGCACAAAAGCTCTCACCCCAGGGGGTCAGAAACTCACCTCAGTGGCAGGCTGGCACTGACCAGTCAGTCCTGCACTGAAGGATTGGGTAAATTACAGGGGACATCTTCTAAGATGCCCTCTGTGTGCATTTTATAATTAATCCAACACTGGCATCAGTGTGGGTTTATTATTCTGAGAAGTTTGATACCAAACTTCACAGTATTCAGTGTAGCCATTATGGAGCTGTGGAGTTAGTTTTTGACAAACTCCCAGACCATATACTTAATATGGCCACACTGGAATTACAATGTCTAAGAATGGAATTAGACACTGTAGGGGCATATTGCTCATGCAGCTATGCCCTCACCTGTGGTATAGTGCACCCTGCCTTAGACTGTAAGGTCTGCTACAGGGGTGACTTACCTATGCCACAGGCAGTATTTTGTGTGCATGGCATCCTGAGGGGGATGCCATGTCGACTTTGCCTTTTTCGCCCCACCAACACATACAACCTGCAATGGCAGTGTGCATGTGTTAGGTGAGGGGTCCCTTAGGGTGGCACAACACATGCTGCAGCCCTTAGAGACCTTCCCTGGTCACAGGGCCCTTGGTACCACTGGTACCTTTTACAAGGGACCTATCTGTGTGCCAGAGGTGTGCCAATTGTGGAAACAATGGTACATTTTTAGTGAAATAACACTAGTGCTGGGGCCAGGTTAGCAGGGTCCCAGCACACTTCTCTGTCAAGTCAGCATCAATACCAGGCAAAAACTGGGGGTAACTGCAACAGGGAGTCATTTTCCTACAGGGAGGAAACGGGAAAAAGGTAGGAGTGAAGGAAAAAACTGGAGAGGCGAGGGAGAGATGATTAAAGGAGGGCGAGGTTAAGGAGAAGATGAAGTGAGGGGAGCTGGAGTGGAGAGAAGGGTAGATCGAGAGATCAGTGAAGAGGAGAGACAGCAGTGACTGGCAGAGAGAGCAGTGAAGAAGAGACAGCAGTGACTGGCAGAGAGAGCAGTGAAGAAGAGACAGCAGTGACTGGCAGAGAGAGCAGTGAAGAGGAGACAGCAGTTTAGAGGAGACAGCAGTGAAGAGGAGACAGCAGTGAAGATCTCCAACTGCGCAGACAACCTTGCTCCCCTCAAACGCACGCATCGACAAGCCAACACCAAAAAACCTCTCTGGTTCTCTGACACCCTCAAAGAATCGAAGAAAACTTGTCGCGCCCTCGAGAAGGCCTGGCGCAAGGACCACACCGCTGACAACATGACCGCCCTCAAGAACGCTACCCGCGAACACCACCACCTGAACCGCGCTGCCAAAAGGAACTTTTTTACCGACAGACTGGACAAAAACAGCCACAACAGCAGAGAACTTTTTAGCATTGTCAAGGAGTTCTCCAACCCCAACGCCGTCACGCCCTCACAAGATCTGTGCAACTCCCTCGCCATCTTCTTCCATCGCAAGATCAGCGACCTCCACGACAGCTTCGGACACCAGACCCAACCAAGCATCACCGAACCCACACCTCCAACCATCACCCTCAACGACTGGACCCACATCAACACCGAAGAAACCAAAACCACCATGAACTCGATCCACTCCGGCGCTCCATCGGACCCATGCCCTCACTTCATCTTCAATAAAGCCGACGACATCATCGCCCCGCACCTCCACGCCGTCATCAACTACTCTTTTTCTTCTGCTACCTTCCCCGAATGCTGGAAACACGCCGAAGTCAACGCGCTACTAAAGAAACATACGGCTGACCCGAGCGACCTGAAAAACTTCCACCCCATCTCGCTCCTCCCCTTCCCCGCCAAGGTAATAGAGAAGGCCGTCAACAAACAGCTGACCACCTTCCTGGAAGACAACAACCTGCTCGACCATTCACAAACCGGATTCCGAACCAACCACAGCACTGAAACCGCCCTCATCTCAGTCACAGATGACATCAGAACCCTGATGGACAACGGTGAAACAGTCGCCCTCATCCTCCTCGACCTCTCGGCTGCCTTCGACACCGTCTGTCACCGCACCCTAATCACCCGCCTCCGCTCCACCGGGATCCAAGGCCAGGCCCTGGACTGGATCGCCTCCTTCCTCTCAAACCGATCCCAAAGAGTCTACCTCCCTCCGTTTCGCTCAGACCCCACCGAGATCATCTGCAGCGTACCTCAAGGCTCATCACTCAGCCTGACACTCTTCAATGTCTACATGAGCCCCCTCGCCGACATCGTACGCAAGCACGACATCATCATCACCTCCTACGCCAACGACACCCAACTTATACTCTCCCTCACCAAGGACCCCGCCAGCGCCAAGACCAACCTACAAGAGGGCATGAAGGACGTCGCAGATTGGATGAGGCTCAGCCGCCTAAAGCTGAACTCTGACAAAACGGAAGTCCTCATCCTCGGCAACACCCCGTCCGCTTGGGACGACTCCTGGTGGCCCACGGCCCTTGGCACCGCACCGACCCCCGCAAACCACGCCCTCAACCTCGGCTTCATCTTGGACCCTCTTCTCACCATGACCAAGCAAGTCAACGCCGTGTCCTCCGCCTGCTTCCTCACCCTCCGCATGCTCCGCAAGATCTTCCGCTGGATCCCCGCCGACACTAGAAAAACCGTGACCCACGCCCTCGTCACGAGCCGCCTGGACTACGGCAACACCCTCTATGCTGGGACCACCGCCAAGCTCCAAAAACACCTGCAACGTATTCAAAACGCCTCGGCCCGCCTCATCCTCGACGTACCCCGCAACAGCCACATCTCCGCACACCTGAGACACCTGCATTGGCTCCCAGTCAGCAAAAGGATCACCTTCCGACTTCTCACCCACGCACACAAAGCCCTCCACAACAAGGGACCGGATTACCTCAACCGTCGCCTCAGCTTCTACGCCCCCACCCGTCTCCTCCGTTCCTCGGGCCTCGCGCTCGCTGCCGTCCCTCGCATCCGCCGCTCCACGGCGGGTGGGAGGTCCTTCTCCTTCCTGGCAGCCAAGACCTGGAACTCACTCCCCACCAGCCTCAGAACCACCCAGGACCACTCCGCATTCCAGAGACTCCTAAAAACCTGGCTCTTCGAGCGGCAGTAACCCCCCCCTTTTTTCCCCTAGCACCTTGGGACCCGCACGGGTGAGTAGCGCGCTTTATAAATATTAATGATTTGATTTGATTTGAAGAGGAGACAGCAGTGACTGGCAGAGAGAGCAGTGAAGAGGAGAGAGCAGTGACTGGCAGAGAGCAGTGACTGGCAGAGAGGACAAGCGGAGTGGAGAGAAGGGTAGATCGAGAGATCAGTGAAGAGGCGAGAGCAGTGACTTGCAGAGAGAGCAGTGAAGAGGAGAGAGCAGTGACTGGCAGAGACAGCAGTGAAGGGGAGAGAGCAGTGAAGGGGAGAGAGCAGTGAAGGGGAGAGAGCGCAGGGACTGGCAGAGAGCGCAGTGACTGGCAGAGAGAGGACAAGCGGAAGAAGGGATGATGAAAGAAGAAGGATGGAGTGGAGAGAAGGGTAGATCGAGAGATCAGCGAAGAGGAGAGAGCAGTGATTGGCGGAGAGCGGGTCAGAAGTTTCCTAGTCAGTGAGAGAAGAATGGAGCACAACCTCACTCTCCTCAGCTCTCTGGTGGTCCAGTTGTCCTGGGCTCAGAGGTTGGCAGCTTTCCAGAGCTAGTGCTGAATCCAGAGTAGGATGCACCGGTGGAAATTCCTTCACGAAAGGGCCAGTACCGTAAAATGAATATTACCTCTGGATTTCAACATTTCCTCCAGACAAAAGGTGGATTTTCCATTCCCAGCGAACTCTGTCCAGTGCCCCTCTGGCAACCGTGAACAAGCACAGCAACCTACTGACATTCTGTGAGGAAAGGATAAGTAACTTACTTGTAATCCTAGTTTAGGTCGGTTAGGTTAGGTCAGTGTTTTTTTTTTTTTACAGTGAAGTGAGGAATGAAAAACTCCACTAAGCATGAGCACTTGCCCTGAGTCTTAGTGACTCAAAAGTAAAATGTCTCACATAATTTCAAAAGGGTTTGACTTCATTCAACGTTTTTAAGTACATTTTGTACTTTTAAACATTTTTCTCACTGAAAAGTATATTTATCAGTCAAAATGCGATCTGTAACAAATGTCCCTCCTTTAGGAAGAAGATGGCAATTCTTTACCCACATTCAGTCTGCATTGCTTGTTTACCATCTTCTCATATTTCTGAGACATGTTACCACTGTAGCACCCTTTCAAAAAGAACTCTCAGAGAAAGAGAGAAGAGCAGACTTCATGCACTTCAAGAGAGAGAAAGGTGAGACCTTCAAGTAGTCATTGGGGGGAGGGGATCCAAACACCTCCTTTACCTGGCCCTCATCTCTGGGACATCGAGGAAGGTCAGGAGAAAAACAACGTTCCTCACCACAGTCATCAGGTAGGAGGAAAGAAACACCTATCTGTTCCCCGTTGGGATCAATGTCAGGAGTACCAGTCCGATCAAGGCTGACACGACCGATGTCAGAGGTCACCATTGAGGCAAGGTCATTCAACATCAAGGCAAGCCACATCGTCGGTGGCAGACTCACCGTAGACTAATCGACGCTACAAGAGATGTCGACGGCACAGGATTCAACGTCAAGGCCTATCTCACATCGCACAACTTTGACACTGCCTACAGGGGTTCCAATATCGACATCGGGAGACATTCAACGTCAAGCACTATCGACGTCAGGTCAGATATAACGTCAGCGAGACAGACCCATATCGACGTTGCATCCAAGATTCTCGACATCGAGAAGCAGATCTTTCCTCAGAGATCAGTTCCATTCATGAAGAAACGGCGCCAGAGGCTGATAGGTTCCCATTACGATCTCCACGTCTCTCTCAACGTCATCTGACTCTAGTTTCGGACTATTTAAGAACCTATTCTTCATCAAGACATACACATACGCCTGCACACACGCCACCGAGGACGCCAAGTAGATCTAGGAGTCCACTCAGACGGAGAACATCAAGTAAAGAACCACGATCTCACAGATCACCGTGTAGATCTACGCATACGAGATCTCATTCCAGATCACCGCACTATTACCGTTCTAGGTCTTGAAGAAGGCACAGATCACCTTCTTGGTCTTCAAATTCTCGTCCCTCCATAAGGGACTATTCACCACCACTGTCTGTACCATCGAGGCTTCAGAAAAATATAAGGCACCTGATCAAGACCCCTTGTTCCTCCGATCAGAACCTCCCCCAGATTCGGTGATTGTGGCAGCTGCAAAAAAGACCCATGCCACTGCCTCATCCTCGACCGCACCATTGGATAAAGAGTAAGCAATTTGACTTGATGGGGAAGAAAATGTTTAAAACCTCTGCTTCATACATGAAGGTCTCCAGGGTTACTGAATTACTTGGCAGGTCTGATAGGTCACTGTGGGACTTTCCAGGTTCACAAAAACTACCAAAGGAAGACAGACAAGATTTTCAGGAAAACTTAGAAGAGGCCGGTCTAGTGGCAAACCAAATCATTAGTGTGACAGCGGATGCCTTCGATCTCTCTGCTCATGGTTATGCTTACAGCATCACTACAAGGTGTTTATCATGACTAAGACTTACAGGGTTAAAGCCTAAAGCACAACAAAGAATATTAAATCTTCCTTTCACCGGATCGGCACACATACCGATGATGAAATGGCCAGAATGAAAGCAGAGACAGACACTCTCAAGGCAGTGGGGCTTGAGAAATGAAAAGATTTCAGACGAAGATACAGGCCTTATGACTGACCCCCATATGCAACAGAGGGTTTAAACCCCTCACTGATTACCACAACAGCAACAACATAGTTGGTCGCATCACTATCCTTGACATCCAGGAAGAGGAAGGAGTGCTCCTCGTCCATCAGCATCCTTGTCCAAAGGATAGTCAAAGCAATGAGTCATGGCTTCCCTCTTCTCGGTCTCCTGCACTGGTGAGGAGAAGAATCGGCAAGCACTTAAGAGTGGCACAAAATAACAGATGACAAGTGGGTTTTGAACATTGATCAAAATGGTTACTGACTCAAGTTCAAATCTCCTCCACCGGAAGTACAACCAAAACCAGTATTTCACCATTGACAAATCTTGTTGCGAAAGGAAGTAGACATGTTACTTAAAAAGAGGCACTATAGGAAGTCCCACTCTCGCAATGGGGTACAGGAGTTTCACATTATTTCCTTGTCCAGAAAAAAGGCCCGACTCTAGAATGCAGAGCGACCCTAGACCTGCGGCTCCGGAACAAGTTCCTCCAAAAAGAAAAATTCAGAATGCTTGCTCTTCATCAAATTTACCCCCAACTCCATCAGGGGGACTGGATGTGCTCCATAGATTTTCTGGAAGCCTATTTCCGTATTCCAGTCGCAATAAAACATCAGAAGTATCTGCGCTTCAGGGTAGCATCCAAGCACTACCAGTACAAAGTCTTACCCTTCGGCCTAAAATCAGCTCCTCAAACTTTCTCAAAATGCATGGAAGTAGTTGCTGCACATCTGAGGAGGAAGCAAATCTTCATCTGTTCATACCTAGATGACTGGCTGATCAAGAGTGCCTGCCCAGTACTAGCACAACAGCATTATCAGATTTGTCTCCAAACTCTGGGTTTACAGATTAACATCAGAAAATCCACACAGATACCAACTCAAAGTATCAATTAACTAGGAGCAACACTGGATAGAAACCACGCAAGAGTGTATCCTTCGAAATAAAATGTATACTCTCCTCTGCACTCCTCACCAATCAGCCAACTGTGATCAATGGCTTCCTGTATCTTCATTGTTCCAAATCCCAGACTACTAATGAGACCTCTACAGCAAGTTCTGGTGACTATGAGCCTCAAGTCTTTAGTGTGTGCAGAGCAGCAAGGAATCAACATGGAAATATATGCTTTGCAGAATCTCAAGGTGAACATGGTTTCAAGGAAACTGAATGTATCCTCGAGCTTCCAGGCAAGAGTGAGCATGAGCTAATGGGTCTAAGGGTGAAGAGGGAAATAAGATGAGCAAAAGATGAGCTGGATTCCAAAGGCTCATGAGAGTCAGCTGGAGCCTTGGGGAACTTAAGCCTGCGAAGGACCTACAGGGGACTGGATAGAGAGTGAGCTGGATCCTTTGGGATCGAAGCCTGCGCAGGACCTGCAGGGGATTGGATAGAGAGGGAGCTGGAGCCTTGGGGATCGCAGCCTGCACAGTACCCACAGGGGACCTAAGAGAGTGAGCTGGAGCCTCTGGGATCGAAGCCTGCGCAGGACCTACAGGGGACTGGATAGAGAGTGAGCTGGAGCCTTGGGGATCGCAGCCTGCACAGCACCCGCAGGGGGCTGGAGAGAGAGTGAGCTGGAGCCTCTGGGAATCGAAGTCTGCACAGGACCCGCAGGGAGCCGGAGAGAGAGCGAGCTGGAGCCTTGGGGGATTGAAGCCTGCACAGCACCCGCAGGGGACCTAAGAGAGAGTGAGCTGGAGCCTCTGGGATCGCAGCCTGCACAGGACCCGCAGGGGACCTAAGAGAGAGAGCTGGAGCCTCTGGGATCACAGCCTGCACAGCACCCGCAGGGGACCAAAGAAAGAGTGAGCTGGAGCTTAAGGGATCAAAGCCTGAGCAGGACCCTCACAGGACAGAGGGAGCTGGAGCCTCAGGGATCGAAGCCTGCACAGGATCCTCAGGGGACTACGAGTGAGCTGGAGCCTTGTGGATCGCAGCCTGCACAGCACCAGCAGGGGACCAAAAAGAGAGTGAGTTGGAGCCTCTGGGAATCGAAACCCGCACAGGATCCTCAGGGGACTACGAGTGAGCTGGAGCCTCACTCGGGGATTGAAGCCAGCGCACAAAGGAGAGGGAGTCAGAGCCTCAGGGATCAAAGCCTGCACAGGACCCTAGGGGCCTGGAGGGTGGAAATGCGCTTAGGGGGTCCCACTTGTAAGTGGGTAGTTAAGGGGTCAAATGATGGTGTTTAAGAAGCTCAAGGACTTAGGATGAGCAGCATCCATGGATCTGACAGACTTGAGGATTAGCCTGAACCTCTGGGAGATGCCAAACCAGACGAGCCAAGGACTGCAGAGACTGTTATGGGAGAGAATCAACAACTGTCGAATAACACTCAAGAAATGTGCGTCCTCTTTCCTAATTACAGAGACGAGTTAAATGATACTGAATTTACTTATTGGAAACACAGCCTTGTAAACCCCTAGGCTTGCATGCCTTAATCGGGTGAAACATGTGTTGGCTATAGAAGTGCTACCTTCAAAAAGCAATTAAAGAAATAAAAGATACAGAACTGGAAATACACTCTTGGCTTTGTTTCAGAGAACTAACTTTATCCTAAATATTGCATGAACAAAACCTTTGGAATGACCACAGACAAATTATGGAGGAAACACTAATTACTCTTTGCAATTTAATACAATAAAGAGGCATAGTTATTCCTAAACTCATATGAGTGATCTTCACACTCCACTTTAAAAAGGAAGTACACAGAAGACGGTATTGATTGGAGGGGCTTAAGTGTGTCGGGCCTTCAATGTTTACATCTGGGATCACATTTAGTCAGTGGCAGGTGAGGGTCCCTGGGGATGACCAGGAGTTTTTTCTACCCTATTACGGACAAGGGGTTTGGCAATCTGAGGCTGAGCAAGGGCCAGGAGATCTAAGTGTGAGCAACCCATTCAGGGACCTGAGGGTGAGAACCTTTATGGACCTTGCGTCAGAAGATGTTTGGGTGAGCTGCAATGCAATAATGGTGTTTCTAGCCTCTGATAATGCTACTGGCCTGTGAACCTTTAAAAACCTGAATTTACCCCAAATTAACCCTGATACTAACTAAGCCATGTTTCACGGAAGGTTGTGAATGTGGGCCACTTTTTTTTCTTTTTTTTATTTAGGGTTGAGCGCAAAGCACTCCATCCCTCTTCTAATCTCTCTTTAGAGGGATTTTAACCACACCCATGTTACATCAGTCACTTTCATTGGTTCGTGGGCTTGCCTTTAAAAATACGCTTGTTTTCATTCGTGAAAGGCATGCATAGGTCATGCCTTTTCAGGTGTTTAGCCCTCCTCAAGAGCACCGGTAAACTACTAGAAACATACGAGGCTCCATGTTTTCCGCATGGTTTCTGGACTACTTTTTCTCTTTATTTCACAGCGCGATCGTGCTGTTTTATACAGAGCGCAATTGCTTTTTTATTTTTCTTCATTTAATGTGGCACGAAGAGTCCAGTTAGGAGTTTACAACACTAATAGCTCTAACTCAACGTAATGCGAGACCCGTTGCATTGCAAAGGCTTTTTTTTTTTTGGAGTGCATGGGCAAATTGTGTTCCCAATCCGACTCTGATCTATGGGTCAGATTCTGTATCACTGGCCATGTACAATATCACTTGCCATGTGTCACAGACCATGCATCACATCCTCTGTTGTGGGCCCTGTGTCACGTCTTCGGTCGTGGGCTGCCCGTCACATCCTGAGGCAAGGGCCACATGTCACATCCTTTGTCGCAGGTCATTTTCTATATCAGATGCAATGTGTCACTCCTGTGTCACAGGCCATATGCCATGTCCTAGGTCATGTGCTATGGGCCACGTGTCACAGACCATGTGTTACATCCTGTGTCATAGTCCATGTCCTAAGTCACGTACCATGTGTCACTCCTGGGTCACAGGCCATGTGCCATGTTCTGTGTCTCGGGCCATGTGTCATATCCTGTGTCACGGGCCACGTTCTGTGTCTCGGCCCATGTGCCATATCCTGTGTACCGGGCCACGTCCTGTGTCTCGGGCCATGTGTCATATCCTGTGTCACGGACCACAACCTGTGTCTTGGGCCACGTGTCACATCCTGTGTCTCGTGTCACATCCTGCGTCTCGGGCCACGTGTCACATCCTGCGTCTCGGGCCATGGCCTTTGTCACGTGCCATGAGTCAAGGCCTATATGCCAAGTCCTATGTCATGTGCAACGGGCCATGTGTCACAGACCGTGTGTCACAGGCTATGTCATAAGTCATGTGCCACATGTCACTTCTGCGTCACGGGCCATGCGCCATAGCCTATCCTATGTCACATGCCATGTGTCTCATACCATGAGTCACATCATGTGTCCCGGGCCATGTGTCATGTCCTGTGTCACGGGCCATGTGTCACATCCCGTGTCCTGGGCTGCATGTCATGTCCTGTGTCCTGGGCCACGCATCACATTGTGGGTCGGAGATGTTGTGTCATGTTGCGTGACGTAGGCTATGGCCTGTCACGTGCCAGGTGTCACGGACCATGTTCCACAGGCCATATGCCATGTCCTAGGTCATGTGCTATGGACCATGTATCACAGATTATGTGTTACATCCTGTGTCACAGGCCATGTCCTATGTCACATGCCATGTGTCACTCCTGTGTCATGGGCCATGTGCCACAGATCATGTGCTACATCCTGTGTCACAGGCCATGTATCACGGTGTAGGAAGCTGGCTCTGTATATACTATATCAAAATGAGATATGGTGTGCACAGAGTCCAGGGGATCCCCAGAGGCTTAACAGAGGCTAAAGTAGATAATACTAATGCTCTCTTTTTTGGTAGTGTGGTCAAGCAGTTGGGCTTATCAGAGGGTAGTACAAAGCATTTGTTGTACGTATACACACACACACACACACACACACACACACACACACAGACAGTAGAAGAAGCACACACTCAATGACTTAACTCCCGACCAATGGTTTTTATGTAGCAAGTGTCTTTTGTTTATTTATTTCTAGAACCGCAACATTCAAGTTGCAGCTAAGAACATGAATAACTAAGTATTCAACATGAGTATCAATTCCACTTTGGTTAGAATTGGCAAGTTATACTGTTTTCAATTAAATGGCAATCTGTTTTAAAAGTTGACAGTGCAATTTTCAGAAACAGTTCCGGGGGGAGGAGGGAGAAAAGTTAGTACAAATTTGAGGTAAGTACAAGACTTACAGGTCCAGTCTACAAAGCTTAGGAAGTCCACAAGTCAGCACCAAATACATCCACAGTAGCACATGGGCTTCGGGCTCCCAATGCTTTCCTATAGGCGGGACCACGGGGGTCACTTAGATGCTGCAGGTTGGGACCACGGGGGGAGGGCTCCGGAAAATCACAGGCTGGACAAGGAGGAGGGCCACCTGCTGGACGCTGCTGCACCGGAGTTCGGATTCCTCAAGGCCAAGGGGTGGTCCCAGCTGAGGTCGTCACTCCTCCCTGCTTTCCCCAATTTCCCCCCCGGACTTGCTGTCAAAAGTGGGGCTTTGTCCAGGGGGTGGGCAACTCCACTAGCTGGAGTGCCCTGGGGATCTGTAACAAGAGGCCCGAGCCTTTGAGGCTCACCGCCAGGTATTACAGTTCCTGTAAAAAAGGGGCTGTGGGGGGTGAAGCACCTCCACCCAGGACAGGCTTTGTTTCTGGCCACAGAGAGCCCAAAGACTGTCACCCCATGTGGTCAGTAACTGGTCTGAAAGTGGCAGGCTGGTACAAACTGGTCAGTCCTGCACTAGCATTTTGGCTAACATATGGGGCATATCCAAGATGCCTTCTGGGTGCATTTCATAATAAATCCAATACTGGCATCAGTGTGGGTTTATTGTGCTGAGAAGTTTGATACCAAACTTCCCAGTATTCATCAAAGCCATTATGGAGCTGTGGATTTTTTAATGACAAACTCCCAGACCATATACTCAATATGGCCACACTGCACTTACAATGCCTATGTTGGGACTTAAACACTGGAGAGACATATTGCTCATCCAGCTATGCCCTCACCTGTGGTATAGTGCACCCTGCCTTAGGGCTGTAAGGACTGCTAGAGGGGTGACTTACTTATGCCACAGGCAGTGGTTTGTGGGCATGGCACCATGAGAGGAGTGCCATGTCGACTTCGCCTTTTTCTCCCCACCAGCACACACAAGCTGCAAAGGTAGTGTGCATGCATTTGGTGATGGTTCCCCCAGGGTAGAATAATACATGATGCTGCCTTTCGGGACCCTTCGTGGCCACAGTGCCCTTGGTACCATGGGTATCTTTTACAAGGGACTTAACTGTGTGCCAGGGGTGTACCAATTGTGGAAACAATGGTGCAGCTTTTGGGAAAGACACTGGTGCTGAGGCCTGGTTAGCAGGGTCCCAGTACACTGTCAAGTTGGAATCAATTTCAGGCAAAAAGTGGGGGGATAAGGATAAGTTACTTACCTGTAAATCCTAGTTCTCTTCCAGGGGTATCCTCATCAAAGTCATAAACATTGAAATATTCCCGCCCTTGTGCGGGGACCCCGGAGCATATATAAAATACACATATATTATCATGTGTAAAAACAGCAATGCAGGCTATAATCATAAACAGGCAAAAAATGCTTTATTTCTATGAAGTTTTTTTTTTTCATATTATGAAATCACAATAGAGAATAAATATCTACCCAAGCCCCCAAAACTGGGCTTAGGGAAGTAAGCAGCATTAAACTCTAGAGAAAAAGAGAAAAAAACTGCATTGAAAAACAATGGAGCATTCTTAGCCAATAGGCTGCATGCAGGTTAACACAGGAGAACCATAAAAACTTTGGCACCGTGCCTTTAAGACCCTGAGCACCTCCAGTATCCGACCATGCCTCAGGGGTGAAGGAAAGGTGACAGTTGGTTCACAGTTAGGTCAGTTCTTTTTACGGTGACAATTTGCATAACTGATTCCAGACACAGTCTGTCCTGCACTTCTAAGAGACGTGAGTCCGGGGATGAGGGTGGGTTGTTTATGACTTTGATGAGGATACCCCTGGAAGAGAACTAGGATTTACAGGTAAGTAACTTATCCTTCTCTTCCAGGGGATCCTCATCAATAGTCATAAACATTGAATAGATTAGCAAGCCCATCCCTAAACTCTGCGGACTGTCCAATAGAAGTGCAGGAATAGATACTTATTATGCAAATACATTTCTCAGAGAGGCCTGCCCCACTTGGGCATCCGCTCTTGCATCTGAGTCTAAACTGTAATGTCTAGTAAACGTATGCACAGACTTCCATGTAGCAGCCTTACACATCTCAGATATTGGAACATTGTTAAGGAGGGCAGCAGTAGCCGCTTTTCCCCTTGTGGAATGCGCTTTAGGCCTAGCTAGTAATTGTTTATTAGCCAGCTGGTAAGTATTAACAATACAAGAAACTATCCATCTTGATATCGTTCGTTTAGATGCTGCCTCTCCTGTCCTCAAATGACCATAATTTACAAACAAGCGGTTAGAATTTCTAATCGATTTTGTCTTATCCAGATAAAATTTCAGCACTCTTTTCAGTGCAATGCTTTCTCTGCCGGAGTCTCCGGATTGGGAAAGAAAGTCGGTAAAGATATAGTCTGATTGATATGGAATTCTGAAACCACCTTCGGAAGGAAAGATGGGTGAGTTTGCAGAACCACTCTATTGTCATGAAAAACCGTGTACGGTTCTTTGGAAGACAAAGCCTGGATTTCGCTGACCCTCCTCGCTGAAGTAATGGCCACTAAAAAAGCCGTCTTCCACGTAAGGTGTTGTAAAGAGGCCTTATGTATAGGTTCAAAAGGAGGGCCCATAAGTTTTGACAATACTAGGTTCAGTTCCATTGGAGGAGAAGGTCTCCGAATGGGCGGAAAAACTTTTTTCAAACCTTCTAAGAAATCCTTGACTACAGGTTTCGTAAAGAAGGATTCCTGAGAAGGTGACTTGCGATAGGCTGTAATGGCAGACAAATGTACCTTAATAGATGATACCTGCAGACCGGACTTTGCCAGATGAAGCAAATAGGACAGTATGACATCCTCCTGAGCCCGTATGGGATTCTGACCTTGTTGACAGCACCATATGTAGAATCTCTTCCACTTAAAAGCGTAAGAACGCACCGTGGAAGGTCGTTTGGACTCTTTCAAGATGTTCATGCACTCCTGTGAGAGCCCTAGGTGCCCATACTGCAGGAATTCAGGAGCCATGCTGTTAAGCTCAGAGAGGGTAGGTTGGGATGTAGAATCCTGCCCTCCATTCTGCTCAGAAGATCCGGTCTGCACAGCAGCCTACTGTGAGGTTTTTCCGATAGGTTGAGGAGATCTGTGTACCAGAATTGACGGGTCCATTGTGGCGCTATGAGAATCATTCTGGTTCTGGATCTGTAAAGTTTGTTGATCACTGCCGGTATGAGGGGAATCGGCGGAAAGGCATAGAGAAATATCCCTGACCAGTCGATCAACAGGGCATTCCCTCGAGATCCTGGACGGTAGAACCTGGATGCGAAGTCTGGGCATTTCTTGCTTACTTCGTCTGCGAAGAGATCCAGTTGAGGTCGACCCCATTGAGCGAAGATGTATTCGACGACTTCGGCGTGTAGGACCCAATCGTGTGCGTCCTCTAGGTGTCTGCTCAGGAAATCTGCTTCCACGTTTTGTTGACCTGGCAGGTGAACCGCTGTAAGTGGCATTCCTCTGGCCAGGAGCCAATGCCATATCGTTTGGGACTCTCGAGATAGGGGTAGGGATCTCGTCCCCCCCTGTTTGTTCAAATAATACATTGTGGTTGTATTGTCCGTTTGTATTAGGAGAGTTTTCCCCTGAATTAGTGGTATGAAAGACTTGAGAGCCAGATGGACCGCTCTGAGTTCTAGCAGATTGATGTGGTACTGCTTTTCCTTGTCTGACCACAGGCCCGGAGCTTGAAGGGGACCCAGATGAGCCCCCCCATCCCTGAAGAGACGCATCCGTTACCAGAGTGTCGGATGGAACTACCTGGTGAAACGGAGCACCTACTGACAGGTGAGGTCTGTGCATCCACCATTTCAATGACTGAAGTGCTACTGTCGGTAGTCGCACTCTGTCCTCCCAGCTACCTGTCCTTTGGCTCCAGTTGCTCTCCAATGCCTCTTGGAGGGGCCTCATGTGGAGTCTGGCATTTGGGACAATAAAAATGCATGATGCCATGGAGCCCAGCAGCGATGTCACCTGACGTGCCGGAAGGTGCGTTGGCTTTCAACAGGTCCTGACACTTCCTGTCTATTGAGGATAGTCGTTCCTCCGAAGGATACACTCTTTGGAGTTCTGTGTTTATTATAGCTCCCAGGTAGTGAAGGTTCTGTGTTGGAATCAAGGTTGACTTTTGGTAGTTGACCTGAAGACCTAGAGACTCGCAAACCCTGAGCACAATGTCCCGATGGCTTCTCACCTGCTCCGGAGAAGAAGCCTTCAGTAACCAGTCGTCTAGGTATGGGTAGATGAATATCTTTTGTTTTCGAAGATGCGCCGCTACCACTGCCATACATTTCGAGAAGACGCGTGGGGCAGATTTCAGGCCAAATGGTAGAACTCTGAACTGGTAATGCTGTAACGCTACTTGGAAGCGCAGGAATTTTCGATGTTTGGGAGCTATTGGGATGTGAAAATACGCATCCTGCAGGTCGATGGAGCACATCCAGTCTCCCTGATGTAGCTGAGGGAAAATCTGGTGAAGCGCTAGCATTCTGAACTTCTGCTTCCTTATGTATTTGTTCAGCAGCCGTAGGTCCAGAATTGGCCTGAAAACGCCCTCTCGACCCTTCTTCGCCACCAGAAAATAACGGGAGTAAACCCCCTTTCCTCTGTGCGCAGGTGGAACCTTTTCTATGGCATTCTTTTGTAAGAGGGCGAGAGCCTCCTTGCGCAGCAAGCTGAGATGAGATGGATTGTCTTTGGTTGGTGACAAGTGTGGTGGAGGCTGTTTGAAAAGAAGAGAGTAACCATGTTCGACAATATTGAGCACCCATTTGTCTCTTGTGATAGAGTGCCACTCGTGAAGATAACCTGCAATACTTCCCCCCACCGGAGTGGTGTACAGTGTCGAGGGAAGCGAGATCTCATTGTTTGGCCGGCGCTTTTGGAGTGGACTGTTGAGGTCTACTTGACCCTCGCTCCCTTGTGTTCCTTCGCTGAAAAAGAGGGCGTCCATGCCGTTGCTGTGACCTTTGGGACCAGTGAGGGGTTTGAACCCTCTGCTGGAAAGGGCGCCTGTCATAAGGCCTATACCTCCGCCTGAAATCTTTCTTCCTTTCCAGGCCCACTGCCCTCATGGTATCCACCTCGGTCTTCATGCGGGCCATTTCCTCGTCTGCATGGGCACCAAACAGCAAGTTCCCGGCGAATGGGAGATTCAGGATGCGTTGTTGTGCTTCCTGCTTTAAACCAGTGAGTCTCAGCCAGGAAGACCTCCTTGCACAGATTCCATGTGCAGCTAAATCCGCCCCATCTGCTGCCGCGCTGATAACCTGGTTGGATACCAGGCATCCCTCTTGCAGGATCTCTTGAAAATCTTGTCTTTCCTCTCTGGGCAATTTCTCTGTGAATCTATTGAGAGAGTCCCACAGAGAACAATCATACCTGCCCAAGAGTGCAGAAGCACTGGAGACTTTCATTGCCGAAGCCGCCGTACCGCACATCTTTCTCCCCAGAGAGTCTAGATGCCTGCTCTCTTTATCCGGGGGGACCGTGGATGATGATGCCACTGAGTGGGTCTTTCGGGCTGCGGCTAATATTACCGAGTCCGGTGGCGGATCCTTCCTGAGGAACAAAGGGTCCTGTTCGGGAGCCTTGTATTTTTTGAGAATCCTAGCCGGGGCAGATTTGAGTGTGGCTGGGGCCTGAAAAGTGTCCATGGTTGGCTGCAACAAACCAGGCACTAGAGGCAGCAGCTTTTTTGACCCTGATCTCTGTTGCAGAGTCTCAAAGATGACTGATGAGGAGGTAGATGGCTCTGGAACCTCTATGTTTAATTTCTGCGCTCCTCTTAACAGCACCTCGTTAAACGTGGTAATGTCATCCACCGGTGAGACCCTAGCAGGTGGAGAATCTGTTAGGGTGGGGGAGTAACGCCCGACAGATGATCTGACGACGACCAAGAGGGTGATCTTCGTGAACGAGACCTGGATCGTCGTTGAGAACAAGACCTGCTGCGAGACGCTGTAGCAGAGCGCCCAGGCCTCGCGGTCGGTTGACGAGGAGCAGAACGAGCCCGTCCTGCCCTTGCTGTCGGTGATGGCGTTCTTGGCAGGGAGGCAGTAGGCGAGTACATTCGCGAATACTGAGAATCCGGGGAGGCCGCTGGTCTGTTAAGGCTCTCTAGCCATCTTGGAGATAGATTGATGGGCGAAACATGCCCAGATGATGCTGCTCTTGAACGAGATGAGTCGCTCGGTATGGAGACCACTGGAGATGGTGCGGCCTTGTCTGGCGTGGGGCGATGTTCTACTCCCTGCGGGACAGGTAAAACCTGTGTCGACGTCGACGGCTGTGTCGACGTCGAAGGGCGCCCCACCGGTTGCTCTTGCCTCGACGTTGAGTGCCTCGACGTTGAGTGCCTCGACGTCGAACGGCGATCTTTGGACCTCGACCTGCTCGCCGTCGTGTGCCTCGACGTGGAGCGGTGGGAGGCCGACGGCGGATGTCTCTCATGCCGTCGTGGCGATTTCGACGTCGTGTCTCTTGACGTCGGGGGGCGCACATCCTTTGGCAGCAACCGGGCACGCCGGCGATGGCTCGACGTTGATCGGCGGGCTGCCGTCGACGGAGACCTGCCCCTGCGATGGTGTTCCCTCGACGCCGTCTCCTTCGACGTCGGGTGTGTCGCCGTCGACGGTGATCTATGCCGGTGAGACGGTGGTAGCGACGACGTCGACGGGGAACAAACAGGTAATTTCCTACCTGCTGACGTCGACCTAGCCATTCTCTCCTGAGAATGGCCTGCTGGTTGTCTAGGAAGTGAAGAGGACGATGTTTTCTGCCTCTCATGAACCCCATGTAGCCTGATCTTCTCTCTGTCCTTCAGAGTCCTCTTTGACATATTCTTGCAGTGCTTACAAGTGTCAGGGCAGTGACTCTGAGGCAGACACACAATACACAGAGAATGTGGGTCTGACTGGGCCTTCTTCCCACAAGAAGGGCATTTGACAAAAAGTGAAGGCATTTTTCTGTCAGGAAAAAACTGCCAAGCTCAGACAAAGATGTTATCTGTCGAATGAAAAAGGAAAAAACGCTTTTTTAAAGGATTTTTCTGAGAAAAACTCAGAAAAACTGAGAGCTCAATGCTCCAGGATCCTCTCAGAAGAAGCCGGAAAAAAGAACTGACCTAACTGTGAACCAACTGTCACCTTTCCTTCACCCCTGAGGCATGGTGGGATACTGGAGGTGCTCAGGGTCTTAAAGGCACAGTGCCAAAGTTTTTATGATTCTCCTGTGTTAACCTGCATGCAGCCTATTTGGCTAAGAATGCTCCATTGGTTTTTCAATTTAGTTTTTTCTCTTTTTCTCTAGTGTTTACTGCTGCTTACTTCCCTAAGCCCAGTTTTAAGGGTTTGGGTAGATATTTATTCTCTATTGTGATTTCATAATATGAAAAAAAAAAAAAAACTTCATAGAAATAAAGCATTTTTAGCCTGTTTATGATTATAGCCTGCATTGCTGTTTTTACACATGATAATATATGTGTATTTTATATATGCTCCGGGGTCCCCGCACAAGGACGGGAATATTTCAATGTTTATGACTATTGATGAGGATCCCCTGGAAGAGAACCATGCCAACAAGGGCACTTTCCTACAGATGTGATTTCAGAATTAATGATAGGCTGTTTTTCCATCATCAGGGTATTATGTAGGTTTCTTCAGAATTGAGAGCATCTGGCCTGCCTTGAGTGCGGCCTTGTGTCACAGGCCATGTGTCCCATCCTGTGTCACAGGTCATGTGTCACTTCCTATGCTACGGGCCTGTGTCATGGACCATTTGTCATGATCTTTTTCACAGGCCATGTGTCCCATCCTGTGTCACAGGCCATGTGTCCCGTCCTGTGTCACAAGCCATGTGTCCCATCCTGTGTCACAGGTCATGTGTCACTTCCTATGCTACGGGCCTGTGTCATGGACCATTTGTCATGATCTTTTTCACAGGTCATGTGTCCCATCCTGTGTCACAGGCCATGTGTCCCGTCCTGTGTCACAAGCCATGTGTCCCGTCCTGTGTCACAAGCCATGTGTCCCATCCTGTGTCCCAGGTCATGTGTCACTTCCTATGCTACGTGCCTGTGTCATGGACCATTTGTCATGATCTTTTTCACAGGCCATGTGTCCCATCCTGTGTCATAGGCCATGTGTCCCATCCTGTGTCCCATCCTGTGTCACAAGCCATGTGTCCCATCCTGTGTCACAGGTCATGTGTCCCTTCCTATGCTATGGGCCTGTGTCATGGACCATTTGTCATGATCTTTTTCACAGGTCATGTGTCCCATCCTGTGTCACAGGCCATGTGTTGCATCCTGTGTCACAAGCCATGTGTCCCGTCCTGTGTCACAAGCCATGTGTCCCGTCCTGTGTCACAAGCCATGTGTCCCATCCTGTGTCACAGGTCATGTGTCACTTCCTATGCTACGGGCCTGTGTCATGGACCATTTGTCATGATCTTTTTCACAGGCCATGTGTCCCATCCTGTGTCACAGGCCATGTGTCCCATCCTGTGTCACAGGCCGTGTGTCCCATCCTGTGTCACAGGCCGTGTGTCCCATCCTGTGTCACAAGCCATGTGTCCCATCCTGTGTCACAAGCCATGTGTCCCATCCGGTTTCCCATCCTGTGTCACAGGTCATGTGTCACTTCCTATGCTACGGGCCTGTGTCATGGACCATTTGTCAATCTTTTTCACAGGTCATGTGTCCCATCCTGTGTCACAGGCCATGTGTCGCATCCTGTGTCACAAGCCATGTGTCCCATCCTGTGTCACAAGCCATGTGTCCCATCCTGTGTCACAAGCCATGTGTCCCATCCTGTGTCAAAGAACATGTGTATCATCCTGTGTCACGGGCAATGTGTCATGCCCTATGCCACATCCAGTGTCCTGGGCCACGTGTGACGGCAGATCTTGCATAACATTCTCTACTCACGGTCCCCTCAGGACAGCGGGTGCTTTGCCCCCTTTACACAGCCCTGCGTTATTTCGTCTTTTTTCCATGCCTGGCTTCTCCCTGTAAGCGCCTGCAGTTTATTTCATGGGATTTACACTGTCCCAGCCGACCTCATCTGTGACAGATGGAGTCAGCTTCAGGGAGCCCTCCCCCTAACCCGGCGGATGGATTAGATGGGAGGGGGCAGGAGGTGAACACAGATCCCTCGCACGCTGCGCACACGGCAGAGCGGTCCTAGCCTGCCGCCCTGCTGATCCAGTGGTCACAGGCCGGGGATGCAGTGACCAGTGGCCTCAAGCTGGGCCTGCAGTGGAAACAGGCGCGGACGGAAGTGTTCTCGGGCCATAGTATCAATGACCAGTGGCAGGGTTAGTGGTCACAGACAGGCCCTGCAGTGGCCAATGACGATTCTACAGAGGCTGGACCTGCAGTGGCCAATGACGGCTCTACAGAGATCACAGGCTGGGCCTTCAGTGGGCAATGACGGTTCTACAGAGACCACAAGCTGGCCCTGCACTGACCAATGATGATTCTAGCTGCGTGGATGGTCACAATGGAAACAGACACCCCCACCCCGGTCGAGACACTCACTTCTGCAAGACCCCCATGTCCAGGGACAGTCTAGAGGACAGGAGTGTCAAGTGACCAGAGGACAGTACCCGCCCCCCAAACCCCTCGAGGCGCAGTGTCAAGGGACCAGAGGACAGGCCCCCCACAGAGGCACAGAGAACACTCTTGTCCATGGACCCGAGGACAGGACCCTATGTAAGCGCAGAGAACCTGTAACCGTTCATTCAACGAGGTGCACAGCACCAGGCACGCCCGTGTCCAGGGACCAGAGGACTGGACTGCTATGGAGGCGCAGAGAACCTGTGATTGTTCATTCAATGCTGGGGTGCACAGCACTGGGGACACCCGTGGCACGGGAACACAGGAACACTAGAGGCGCGGAGAACACCTGTGTCCAGAGGACAAAACCCCCATGGAGGCGCAGAGAACCCCGCTGTCCAGGGACCAGAGGACAAGACCCCATGGAGGCGCAGAGAACCTGTGAACGTTCATTCAATGCTGGGGTGCATAGCTTCCCGTGACCAGGGAGCGGAGGACAAGACCCCGTGGAGGCGCGGAGAACACCCGTGTCCAGAGACCAGAGGACAAGACCCCGTGGAGGCGCAGATAACACCCGTGACCAGAGGACGGGACCCCACGGAGGCGCAGGGAGCAGAGGACGGGACCCCATGGAGGCGCAGAGAACACTCGTGACCAGGGAGCAGAGGACAAGACCCCGTGGAGGCGCAGATAACACCCGTGACCAGAGGACGGGACCCCACGGAGGCGCAGGGAGCAGAGGACGGGACCCCACGGAGGCGCAGGGAGCAGAGGACGGGACCCCATGGAGGCGCAGAGAACACTCGTGTCCAGAGTCCAGAGGACGGGACCCCATGGAGACACAGAGAACACTCGTGTCCAGAGACCAGAGGACAAGACCCCGTGGAGGCGCAGATAACACCCGTGATCAGAGGACGGGACCCCACAGAGGCGCAGGGAGCAGAGGACGGGACCCCATGGAGGCGCAGAGAACACTCGTGACCAGGGAGCAGAGGACAAGACCCCGTGGAGGCGCAGATAACACCAGTGACCAGAGGACGGGACCCCACGGAGACGCAGGGAGCAGAGGACGGGACCCCATGGAGGCGCAGAGAACACTCGTGTCCAGAGTCCAGAGGACGGGACCCCATGGAGACACAGAGAACACTCGTGTCCAGAGACCAGAGGACAAGACCCCGTGGAGGCGCAGATAACACCCGTGATCAGAGGACGGGACCCCACGGAGACGCAGGGAGCAGAGGACGGGACCCCATGGAGGCGCAGAGAACACTCGTGACCAGGGAGCAGAGGACAAGACCCCGTGGAGGCGCAGATAACACCAGTGACCAGAGGACGGGACCCCACGGAGACGCAGGGAGCAGAGGACGGGACCCCATGGAGACAGAGAACACTCGTGTCCAGAGACCAGAGGACGGGACCCCACGGAGACCCAGGGAGCAGAGGACGGGACCCCATGGAGGCTCAGAGAACACCCGTGATCATGGACCAGAGGACGGGCCCCATGGAGGCGCAGGGAGCAGAGGACGGGACCCCGTGGAGGCGCAGGGAGCAGAGGACGGGACCCCGTGGAGGCGCAGAGAACACCCGTGTCCAGAGACCAGAGGACAGGACCCCACGGAGGAGCAGGGAACACCCGTGACCATGGACCAGAGGACGGGACCCCATTGAGGCGCAGGGAGCAGAGGACGGGACCCCGTGGAGGCGCAGAGAACACCCGTGTCCAGAGACCAGAGGACAGGACCCCACGGAGAAGCAGGGAACACCCGTGACCATGGACCAGAGGACGGGACCCCACTGAGGCGCAGGGAGCAGAGGACGGGACCCCATGGAGGCGCAGAGAACACTTGTGACCAGGGAGCAGAGGACGGGACCCCATCGAGGCGCAGAGATCACTCGTGTCCAGAGACCAGAGGACAGGACCCCATGGAGGAGCAGAGGACAGGACCCCATGGAGGAGCAGAGAACACCCGTGTCCGGGGCCCAGGACACCACGGAGGAGCAGAGAACACCCGTGTCCGGAGACCAGGACACCACGGAGGAGCAGGGAGCAGAGGACGGGACCCCGTGGAGGAGCAGGGAACACCCGTGATCATGGACCAGAGGACGGGACCCCATGGAGGCGCAGGGAGCAGAGGACGGGACCCCATGGAGGCGCAGGGAGCAGAGGACGGGACCCCGTGTCGGAGCAGGGAACACCCGTGTCCGGAGACCAGGACACCACGGAGGAGCAGGGAACACCCGTGTCCGGGGCCCAGGCATGCACCACACTGTCGAAACTCCACATTCTTGCTCGCGCCTTCGCCATGGTGACCGGACCGCCCTCCTCACCCTTAATCCGTACACAGCTACCTCCACCTCTGGGGGCTTCAGTTCTAGGTCCAAGACATTTAATCTCTCGCAGCTGTCACCTGAGCTCCCTGCAACTACTCATCCACAAGCAGCGCAAGGCATTTGTGTTTTGTTACTGTTCGGCCCACACACCATGAGCCCTTTGTTTCTGGCACCTTCTCTTCCGTGGGTAAGAAGAGCAGCTGGGGCCTTCGGCTGCGCACATTCATCCATCCATCCACCCACACAGACACGGCCGTGGCGGCTCCTCCTGTCACACATACACACACACACGCCCCCCGCACTGTGGGGACCGCTTGCACCAGAGGCCTCGCCAGCCTCTCCTATCTGAGTACCTTCTATAACACACACATATATATATATATATCAATCTCCCTTTATCTCTCTTTGTGGGTACCGCTTGCACACACAACTCCGCCCCTCTCACCTCCACCAGTGGGTACCGCTTGCATCAGAGGCAGAGACACCGATCCAGCCTCAGTACCACTTGCATCAGAGGTAGGGAGACCGATCCAGCCTCAGTACCGCTTGCATCAGAGGTAGGGAGATCGGGCCAGCCTCAGTACCGCTTGCATCAGAGGTAGGGAGATCGGGCCAGCCTCAGTACCGCTTGCATCAGAGGTAGGGAGATCGGGCCAGCCTCAGTACCGCTTGCATCAGAGGCAGAGAGACCGATCCAGCCTCAGTACCGCTTGCATCAGAGGTAGGGAGACCGGTCCAGCTTCAGTACCGCTTGCATCAGAGGTAGGGAGATCGGTCCAGCCTCAGTACCGCTTGCATCAGAGGTAGGGAGACCGGTCCAGCCTCAGTACCGCTTGCATCAGAGGCAGAGAGACCGATCCAGCCTCAGTACCGCTTGCATCAGAGGTAGGGAGACCGGTCCAGCTTCAGTACCGCTTGCATCAGAGGTAGGGAGACCGGTCCAGCCTCAGTACCGCTTGCATCAGAGGTAGGGAGATCGGGCCAGCCTCAGTACCGCTTGCATCAGAGGTAGGGAACCGATCCAACCTCAGTACCACTTGCATCAGAGGTAGGGAGATCGGGCCAGCCTCAGTACCGCTTGCATCAGAGGCAGAGAGACCGGTCCAGCCTCAGTACTGCTTGCATCAGAGGCAGGGAACCGATCCAGCCTCAGTACCACTTGCATCAGAGGTAGGGAGACCGATCCAGCCTCAGTACCACTTGCATCAGAGGTAGGGAGACCGGTCCAGCCTCAGTACCGCTTGCATCAGAGGTAGGGAACCGATCCAACCTCAGTACCACTTGCATCAGAGGTAGGGAGACCGGTCCAGCCTCAGTACCACTTGCATCAGAGGTAGGGAGACCGGTCCAGCCTCAGTACCGCTTGCATCAGAGGTAGGGAACCGATCCAACCTCAGTACCACTTGCATCAGAGGTAGGGAGACCGGTCCAGCCTCAGTACCGCTTGCATCAGAGGCAGAGAGACCGATCCAGCCTCAGTACCGCTTGCATCAGAGGTAGGGAGACTGGTCCAGCTTCAGTACCGCTTGCATCAGAGGTAGGGAGATCGGGCCAGCCTCAGTACCGCTTGCATCAGAGGCAGAGAGACCGATCCAGCCTCAGTACCACTTGCATCAGAGGTAGGGAGACCGGTCCAGCCTCAGTACCACTTGCATCAGAGGTAGGGAGATCGGGCCAGCCTCAGTACCGCTTGCATCAGAGGCAGAGACACCTTCCTGCCTCAGTACCACTTGCATCAGAGGTAGGGAGACCGGTCCAGCCTCAGTACCGCTTGCATCAGAGGTAGGGAGATCGGGCCAGCCTCAGTACCGCTTGCATCAGAGGCAGGGAACCGATCCAACCTCAGTACCACTTGCATCAGAGGTAGGGCGATCGGGCCAGCCTCAGTACCGCTTGCATCAGAGGCAGGGAACCGATCCAACCTCAGTACCACTTGCATCAGAGGTAGGGAGACCGGTCCAGCCTCAGTACCGCTTGCATCAGAGGCAGGGAACCGATCCAACCTCAGTACCACTTGCATCAGAGGTAGGGAGACCGGTCCAGCCTCAGTACCGCTTGCATCAGAGGCAGGGAACCGATCCAACCTCCGTACCACTTGCATCAGAGGTAGGGAGATCGAGCCAGCCTCAGTACCGCTTGCATCAGAGGCAGAGAGACCGGTCCAGCCTCAGTACCGCTTGCATCAGAGGCAGGGAACCAATCCAGCCTCAGTACCACTTGCATCAGAGGTAGGGAGACCGGTCCAGCCTCAGTACCGCTTGCATCAGAGGTAGGGAACCGATCCAACCTCAGTACCACTTGCATCAGAGGTAGGGAGACCGGTCCAGCCTCAGTACTGCTTGCATCAGAGGTAGGGAGATCGGGCCAGCCTCAGTACCGCTTGCATCAGAGGTAGGGAGATCGGGCCAGCCTCAGTACCGCTTGCATCAGAGGCAGAGAGACCGATCCAGCCTCAGTACCACTTGCATCAGAGGTAGGGAGACCGGTCCAGCCTCAGTACCGCTTGCATCAGAGGTAGGGAGATCGGGCCAGCCTCAGTACCGCTTGCATCAGAGGCAGAGACACCGATCCAGCCTCAGTACCACTTGCATCAGAGGCAGGGAACCGATCCAACCTCAGTACCACTTGCATCAGAGGTAGGGAGACCGGTCCAGCCTCAGTACCGCTTGCATCAGAGGCAGGGAACCGATCCAACCTCAGTACCACTTGCATCAGAGGTAGGGAGACCGGTCCAGCCTCAGTACCGCTTGCATCAGAGGCAGAGGACCGGTCCAGCCTCAGTACCGTTTGCATCAGAGGTAGTGAGATCGGTCCAGCCTCTCCTCTCAGATCACCTTCTATAACACACACACTATTTCTACCGCTTGCATCAGAGGCAGGGGACCTCGCTAGCCTCTCCTCTCGGAGCACCTTCTATAACACACACAGACGTGCATCCCACACTGTGGGTACCGCTTGCATCAGAGGCAGGAGACCGACCCGACCTCTCAAGTCTCTCCCAGCCTCTCCTGTTCAGAGCACCTTCTGTAGCACATCCCCTCCTACTGCACAGCCCCTCTCACACACACACCCTGTGGGTACCTCTAGCATCACCTTTCATAACACCCACAGCCACACACCCCTTCTCATACACACATCACTGGGACACAGACCTCCACGGCTTTGGAAGACCGTGTACCACCATCAGCATGTTTTTGAAGCAGCCTTTGGTTTTCCTCCAGTGAAGGTAACATTACAGAAGTTCACTCGGAGCGCTCCGCCTTTCAACAAGAGCTGTGTGACAGCAGAGCTAGGGTCTGTCCTACCCCAGATATTGTAAAGGTGGCCACTGGCCCGCTTCTTAAGCTGAGAAGGGACTAGCAGGGAACGGGTCTGCCTAAAGCCCCTCCCCCCCCACCCGGGCCCTGGACTAGCCTGAGCCACGGGTCCATCGGGAAGACCACGTGCATCCGAAGGTGCCCCACCCTTTTTTAGGGGTTGATGCCTCAGTGAAGGAACACACATCCCGACCCCTCTGCCCACCTCCCCCCTGAACTCAGTCACCGCCCCCTTCGTTGCAGAGTGTTGTCCAGCGGGGGCGCCCCCACAGCGCCCACGACACACGCGGAGCATCGCAGACATGGCCACCTACTTCCGCCGCAAGCTGAGGCCAAGATCCGCTCCCTAAAGAGAGCGGTCCTTGGACTGGCCCAGGCCACCTGTGGCCAGAGTAAAACAAGTACTGGCCAATACTTGGTGCTGCGTCTCCACATTTAGTACTGTGACAGAAAAGGCAACAGAGTACTCCTGAAGGAAAGAAACCAGTGAACTACTCAACACACCTCCTGGTACCAAAAGCAGATCAGTCATTCTGCCTACACTACCCTCCGAGCCCAGACACAGAACTTCAAATGATGACGCTGCAACGTGTCATTCCGCAGCTGTGACGGGGAGGCTACATGGCGACAATAGACCTAAAGGATGCGTACCTATCTGTGGCAGCTGCTGGCAAGCAAAAGTGTGTGTGTGGGGGGGGGGGGGGTAGAAATTAAAAACACTTCCCTGCCGCTCCGGTCCCAGCCGCGTCACTGCTCCTCCCGGCAATCATTGGGTACAAAAGCACAAGCTGCGGATCCAGATGCTGCTCTCATGCTATACCAAACATGAGAGCGGCGCTGGGACTGGCCTGAGTGGGCTGGTCTGACACTCGTTCAGGCACAGGGAGCCTGCGCCATGTCTCCAACCAGGGTGTGTAACACAGGTGGGCTGGAGAAATATAAGTGCGCATGTCGGTTTGGCTTTCCTAGGAAGGCCCTCCAAACTGACATGTACACCTTACAGAGCCCACCACTCTTCCTCCTTATGGCCCACCTGCCACGACTGTCAGCGAGGAAGTGACAAAGTATTATCGTTTTATTTTTCACGGCATGACTGAGCAGAGAAGCGACGCTCCTCCACTATTACAGAGGAGCTGCCCGACTGCTACACATCCAAATGAACCACGTGAACTTTTTATGGTTCGTAATAGACAAGGCAGTACGAGTTCAGGATAGTACCCTTCAGAAAAACATTAGCATCCCTGGTTTTCACAAAGTACTTAGCAGTGGCTGCGGCACACCGGAGAAGAAAGGCAATACCCCCTTACCTAAACGACTGGTTGATAAAGGTGAACTCACTATGCAAGTGCATTAACAGCATAAAGACCGTGATGACAATACCAGAGAGGGATTCTCTCTAAACATGGAAAATCACCCATGCCAGAACAGGAGAAGCTCTTCCTGAGAACAAACATTCACTCTGGTGAAAAGAAGACACTGGTGATCCTGCAAGAACGTCACCAATGCTAGAAGGGTCAGTCTCTGACAGTGAGAACGTTACTGGGAATCATGGTTTCCTGCACACCACTAAAACCATACCAAATAAATTAGCTTCAACTACACCAGCGCTAGAAAGTCTGAGTTTATACAATACAACTTTAAATCTCAACATATTATCTTCCTTATACATATATGCCCTTTCTATGTAGACATGTATCTATATATTTATTACTTTACTCCCACTGTAGAGGAGGAAAAAAAAAAGCTTTCACTCTCTCCAATGCACGACTGTTTCACCCCAGACCTGTCTATCCTCGGCTTCCCCTCTTGACTCATCCCAAACCTCATTCTACCACTACGATCTCCAAAATAACCCTTCCTAGATCTTTCCCTCCTCTATCCCTCCCTGGATCACCTCAAACTTTCCAGCTACTACTATGATCTCCCAAACATCCCGCTCAATTCTTCCCTCAGGTTTCCCGCCGTTGACTCATCCCAAACCACATTTGACCATTATGATACTCCCAAAATCCCCTTTCGAGACCCTACCCTGCTCCATATCACCTTATTACTTGTCGCAAACCTCATCTTATTACTATGATCTCCCAAATTACATTTTCTAGACTCTTGCCTCTTCTATCCCTCCATTATCCTATTCAATCCAATCAAACGTCTCACATGTCCTCTGCTCAAATTAACTTTTATTTCCCTATACCAATACACCACTCATCCTTTTGGGTTCTGGAGTAGTGTTCTACTCGCAGAAAAGCGCTTCAACACCTCATGAGGGGTAGTAAGTGCTATATATAAATACAATTACAGTTACATTCAGAGGTTAGTGTACACTGTGTGAAACTAGTGTTTGCCAAGGCAAGATCCTTTCCTTGTGGCTGTATCCCATGATGGCTTCGGGACAAACCTCAGACCCTGGGGGAGTCAGTCACTGTGGTCGATCAGAATGGAGGATGGACAGCCAAGCGCAGGACGGACCATGGATGTTCTGATCTCCTAACGAGGCTGAGGTGACTGTAGACCTGCGTGGAGATGCCTTTAGCAAAGCAGCATAAGAATGTAATGAGGGGCCCACATCTCCTGTACGTCACAGGCCCTGGGCTGCAGGGGATCCTTCATGGGTTGGGGGGCCACGTGACTCCTGTAATTCACGGGCCCTGAGCTGCAGGGGATCCTTGAAAGGTTGGGGCTTGTGTCTCCCGTACCTCACAGATATTCATTGACCCTGGGCTGCAGGGGATCCTTGAAAGGTTGGGCCCGCATCTCCCACACCTCACAGGCCCCGGGTCGACAGGTGATCTTTGAAGGGATGGGGTTCGCGTCTCCCGTACCTCACAGATATTCATTGACCCTAGGCTGCAGTGGATCCTTGAAAGGTTGGGGCTCGCGTCTCCCGCACCTCACAGATATTCATTGACCCTGGGCTGCAGTGGATCCTTGAAAGGTTGGGGCTCGCGTCTCCCGCACCTCACAGATATTCATTGACCCTGGGCTGCAGTGGATCCTTGAAAGGTTGGGGCTCGCGTCTCCCACACCTCACAGGCCCCGGGGCACCAGGTGATCTTTGAAGGGTTGGGGCTTGCATCTCCCGTACCTCACAGATATTCATTGGCCCTGGGCTGCAAGGTCCTTGAAAGGTTGGGCCCCGAATCTCCCGTACCTCACAGATATTCATTGGGCCTCTGCTGCAGAGAATCCTTGAAGGGTTGGCCCCGCATCTTCCGTACCTCACAGATATTCATTTGCCCTGGGCTACAGGTGATCCTCCAAGAGTTGGGCCCCCACACCTCCCTTATCTCACAGATATTCATTTGCCCAGGGCTGCAGGGGATCCTTGAAGGGTTGGGCCCACCTCTCCTGTACCTCACAGATATTCCATAATCCTGGGTTGCAGGCGCCCCTTGAAAAGTTTGTGTCCCCCCCCCACCCCACCGTCTCCAGTACCTCACAGATATTAATTGCCCTTGGGCTGCAGGGGATCCTGGAAGGGTCGGGGCCCCGCATCTCATGTTCATTACAGATATTTATTAGACCTGGGCTGTAGTGGTTCCTTGAAGGGGTGGTCCCTCCATGTTTCCTGTACCTTCCAGACCCTGGGCTGCAGGGGCCCCAGAAAGGGTTGGGGACAGAGTGATACAGGAGCCAACCTGAAGAATCAGCTTCCTTTTGTTGCCTGGGACATGAGAACCACAGATGCTTTCCCACCTTCAGCTGTGATGAGTCTGTGCTATCCAGACCCACCCTTTTGACTAGGATTTTCACATTTGCCCCCTTCCAGCCCTAGAGGGACACCCAAGACTTTAAGCCCTGACTCCCTATGGCGCTGTACAATTTAACTCACACTGACCCCTGTGACGCTGTATAATGTAACTCACACTGAACCCTGTGACGCAGTATAATGTAACTCACACTGCCACCGTGTCGCTGTATAATATAAACTCACTCTGAACCCCGTGACACTGTATAATGTAACTCGCACCGACCCCGTGACGCTGTATAATATAAACTCACTCTGAACCCCGTGACACTGTATAATGTAACTCACACTGACCCCTGTGACGCTGTATAATGTAACTCACACTGACCCGGACTGCCGTGACGCTGTATAATGTAACTCACACTGACCCGGACTGCCGTGACGCTGTATAATGTAACTCACACTGACCCGGACTGCCGTGACGCTGTATAATGTAACTCACACTGACCCCGTGACGCTGTATAATGTAACACACTGACCCCTGTGACGCTGTATAATGTAACACACTGACCCCTGTGACGCTGTATAATGCAACTTACTGACCCTTGTGATGCTGTATAATGTAACACACACTGACCCCTGTGACACTGTATAATGTAACTCACACTATTCCCTTGATGCTGCATAATATAACTCACACTGATCCCGGTGACACTGTATAATGTAACTTACTCTGACCCCAGTAAAGCCGTATAATGATGCTGTATAATGTAACTCACACTGCCCCCGTGATGCTGTATAATGTAACTCACACTGCCCCCGTGATGCTGTATAATTTAACTCACACTGACCCCGATTTGTGTACTTACTCCACGTTTCACTTAGCCCAGAAGCACACAGTCACATTAGTGACCACCAACTTAATTTTTTCCTATTTACTTTATTTTTGCATTAGCCACGCCACGTTAAAAGGTGCAAGTATTTTTCCATGTTATACAATGTGCTCATGTTTTTATTCTGCGTGTTGGTGTGTTCAGGGACCGGTTCCGTTTTGATAGAGGGCACCTTGGGATTTTGACCAATTCCCAAGGTGTTCTTTTCAAAGCTGACCTAAAGTAACCAGCATTTCATGAATAATAAACGTATGCAGTGGGAGGGAATTTCTAGAACTGTCCTCTCTTGTTTATTCAAAGTATACGAGGCAGAGACCAGACAGACCTGGGAGTGACTCAGATCTCGGACATGCTCAGGACGCTGAGGTGGGTCATCCTTCCTGTGGTAATAACTTTCTTTTTTTTCTCTCTCTCATCAATTCTGGGATCTGGTGATCTGTTAGGAGGGAGATGAAGCAGATTTGCCCTTGCCTCATGGTGATGCATTTTTTAATTCATTATTTGTTTTGCATTTAATATAGAATCATATATTTTCTGTGTATATTGCAGTGAAGAACCATTTGTACATGTTTTCATTTCATTGCTGTGACCAATTTTAAATGTGTACTTTCAGCATGCTAATCTCCTTTTCGAACCTTGCAAAGTGAATTAATGTCTTCTGTAGACTAAGAAGCGCATTCCAGAGATTTCTGTCCGTGCATGAGTGTTTCAGCTCGGTCATTAGTGAAGCAAAAGAACAATGTAATTCTATGTCAGGGCTGGAGGCTCCGATTATGCTTCTCTTTCTATGTTTTATTTTTCCAACCACTAATAGTATTCAATTAAAATAAAACATATCATTCACATGGTCAACCTTAGAAGTGACATACATATATATGGAAAATGTCACTTACCCAGTGTACATCTGTTCGTGGCATTAGTCGCTGCAGATTCACATGCTGTGCATAGTCCGCCGTCTGGTGTTGGGTCGGAGTGTTACAAGTTGTTTTTCTTCGAAGAAGTCTTTTCGAGTCACGAGACCGAGGGACTCCTCCTACTTTGGTTCCATTGCGCATGGGCGTCGACTCCATGTTAGATTGTTTTCCCCGCAGAGGGTGAGGTAGGAGTTGTGTATGTTAGTAATAGTGCCCATGCAATGGAATGACTAAGTATGTACAAAATGAAGCTTAAAGTAATATATTTACCAATGTACAAATGTTGAAGATTACTTCCAAACGGCTACAGTCTCCCGGGGAGGCGGGTGGGCGCATGTGAATCTGCAGCGACTAATGCCACGAACAGATGTACACTGGGTAAGTGACATTTTCCGTTCGGTGGCCTGTGTAGCTGCAGATACACATGCTGTGCATAGACTAGTGAGCAGTTATCTCCCCAAAAGCGGTGGTTCAGCCTGTAGGAGTGGAAGTAGTGTGAAATAAAGTTCTTAGTACAGCTTGACATACTGTGGCTTGTTGTGCAGATAACACGTCTACACAGTAGTGCTTAGTAAATGTGTGAGGCGTAGACCATGTGGCTGCCTTACATATTTCGTTCATTGGAATATTTCCTAGAAAGGCCATGGTAGCACCTTTCTTTCTGGTTGAGTGTGCCTTTGGTGTAATAGGCAGCTGTCTCTTTGCTTTAAGATAGCAGGTTTGGATGCACCTAACTATCCATCTAGCTATACCTTGTTTTGATATTGGATTTCCTGTATGAGGTTTTTGAAATGCAATAAATAGTTGTTTTGTTTTCCTAATTAGTTTTGTTCTGTCAATGTAGTACATTAGTGCTCTTTTGATGTCTAATGTATGTAGTGCTCTTTCAGCTATTGAGTCTGGCTGTGGAAAGAACACTGGCAATTCTACTGTTTGATTTAAGTGGAACGGTGAGATGACCTTTGGTAAGAATTTTGGGTTGGTTCTTAGAACTACCTTATTTTTGTGTATTTGAATAAATGGTTCTTGTATAGTAAATGCCTGAATTTCACTTACTCTTCTTAGAGATGTAATGGCAATGAGAAATGCAACTTTCCACGTTAAGGATTGCATTTCACAAGAATGCATGGGTTCAAAAGGTGGACCCATGAGCCTTGTCAAGACAATGTTGAGGTTCCATGAAGGAACAGGTGGTGTCCTTGGTGGTATTATTCTCTTTAGGCCCTCCATAAACGCTTTAATGACCGGTATTCTAAATAGGGAAGTTGAATGAGTAATCTGCAGGTAAGCAGATATTGCTGCGAGATGTATTTTTATGGAATTGAAAGCTAGATTTGATTTTTGTAGATGTAGTAAATATCCTACTACATCTTTTGGAGATGCATGCAATGGTTGCACTTGATTATTATGGCAGTAACAAACAAATCTTTTCCATTTACTTGCATAGCAGTGTCTAGTGGATGGCCTTCTAGCTTGTTTTATGACCTCCATACATTCTTGTGTGAGGTTCAAGTGTCCAAATTCTAGGATTTCAGGAGCCAAATTGCTAGATTCAGCGATGCTGGGTTTGGATGCCTGATCTGTTGTTTGTGTTGGTATCTGGCCTGTTGGGTAGTCTGACATGAGGTACTACTGACAGGTCTAGTAGTGTGGTATACCAAGGTTGTCTTGCCCATGTTGGTGCTATTAGTATGAGTTTGAGTTTGTTTTGACTCAATCTGTTTACTAGATATGGAAGGAGAGGGAGAGGGGGAAAAGCATACGCAAATATCCCTGACCAATTCATCCATAGAGCATCGCCCTGAGACTGCCGGTGTGGGTACCTGGATGCGAAGTTTTGGCATTTTGCGTTTTCTTTTGTTGCAAATAGATCTATTTGAGGTGTTCCCCAAATTTGGAAGTAAGTGTTCAGGATTTGGGGGTGAATTTCCCATTCGTGGACCTGTTGGTGATCTCGAGAGAGATTGTCTGCTAGCTGGTTCTGGATCCCTGGAATAAACTGTGCTATTAGGCGAATGTGGTTGTGAATTGCCCAATGCCATATTTTTTGTGTGAGGAGACACAACTGTGTCGAGTGTGTTCCCCCCTGTTTGTTTAAATAATACATTGTTGTCATGTTGTCTGTTTTGACAAGAATGTATTTGTGGGTTATCATTGGTTGGAATGCTTTCAACGCTAGAAATACTGCTAACAATTCTAGGTGATTTATATGAAACTTTCTTTGATGTATGTCCCATTGGCCTTGGATGCTGTGTTGATTGAGGTGTGCTCCCCACCCTGTCATGGAAGCATCTGTCGTTATCACGTATTGTGGCACTGGGTCTTGGAAAGGCCGCCCTTTGTTTAAATTTGTACTGTTCCACCATAGAAGCGAGATGTATGTTTGGCGGTATATCAACACCAGATCTAGAAGGTGACCCTGTGCATGTGACCATTGTGATGCTAGGCACTGTTGTAAGGGCCGCATGTGCAATCGTGCGTTTGGGACAATGGCTATGCATGAGGACATCATGCCTAGGAGTTTTAAGACCATCTTTGCGTGTATCTTTTGTGTTGGATACATAGCTTGTATCACCTTGTGAAAATTTTGAACCCTTTGTGGACTTGGAGTGGCTATCCCTTTTGTTGTGTTGATTGTCGCTCCTAAGTATTGCTGTGTTTGACACGGCAAAAGGTGTGACTTTGCATAGTTGATGGAGAAACCCAGTTTGAAAAGGGTTTGTATAACATAATCTGTGTGGTGTAAACACTTTGTTAGCGAGTTGGTTTTGATTAACCAATCGTCTAGGTACGGGAACACGTGTATTTGCTGCCTCCTGATATGTGCAGCTACTACTGCTAGACATTTTGTAAAGACTCTTGGTGTTGTCGTTATTCCGAACGGCAACACTTTGAATTGGTAATGTATTCCTTCGAATACGATCCTTAGGTATTTCCTGTGCGCGGGATGTATCGGTATATGGAAATACGCGTCTTTTAGATCTAACGTTGTCATGTAGTCTTGCTGTTTCAGTAGTGGTATTACGTCTTGTAACGTGACCATGTGAAAGTGGTCTGATTTGATGTAGGTGTTTAGTGTTCTGAGATCCAATATTGGTCTCAGACTTTTGTCCTTTTTTTGGTATTAGAAAGTACAGTGAGTAAACTCCTGTGTTCTTTTGTGTTTCTGGTACTAATTCTATTGCGTCTTTTTGCAGTAATGCTTGAACTTCTAGTCCTAGAAGGTCTATATGCTGTTTGGACATCTTGTGTTTTTTCGGTGGGACGTTTGGAGGGAGTTGGAGAAATTCTATGCAATAACCATGTTGGATAATTGCTAAGACCCAAGTGTCTGTTGTTATCTCCTCCCAAGATTTGTAGAACTGGCTTAGTCTTCCCCCCACTGGTGTTGTGTGAAGGGGTTGAGTGACTTGTGAGTCACTGCTTGTTTTGAGGGGTTTTTGGCCCTTGAAATTTTCCCCGGTTTCTTGGGAATTGGCCCCCTCTGTATTGGACCCGAAAGCCTCCCCTTTGATACTGTCCCTGGTAGGTAGGTGGTGTTGTTTGTGAGGTGCTGGCTTGTGTGGCTTGACCTCGAAACCCTCCTCTGAAAGTAGTTTTGCGAAATGTGCCAAATGTGCGTCTGCCCTGAGGGGAATAGAGTGCGCCCATGGCCTTGGCTGTGTCAGTGTCTTTCTTTAATTTTTCAATTGCAGTGTCCACTTCTGGTCCAAACAATTGTGGTTCATTGAACGGCATATTGAGCACTGCCTGTTGTATTTCAGGTTTGAAGCCGGATGTGCGCAGCCATGCGTGCCTCCTTATCGTTACAGCAGTAGTTATAGTTCTTGCAGCTGTATCTGCTGCGTCCATAGAAGAACGGATTTGGTTGTTGGATATGTTTTGTCCCTCTTCAACCACTTGTTTTGCCCGTTTTTGGAATTCTTTGGGGAGGTGCTCGATGAGATGCTGCATCTTGTCCCAATGGGCTCTGTCATATCGCGCTAGGAGTTCCTGCGAGTTGGCGATGCGCCACTGATTTGCAGCTTGTACTGCAACCCTTTTCCCGGCTGCATCAAACTTTCGGCTCTCCTTGTCTGGAGGTGGTGCGTCGCCTGATGTGTGCGAGTTGGCTCTTTTACGAGCTGCTCCTACGACAACTGAATCTGGTGTCAGTTGTGATGTGATAAAAGCAGGGTCTGTGGGTGGTGCCTTGAAGCAGGGATGTGGAATTCCTATCGCCCGACGCCCGGGACATTTTGTTTGGGGTCAAGGGCAACAAGTTTTTATGTTTACTTTGTCCTTGGGACAAGTAGGCCCAACCCCCTGCAGCACAAACCCTTTGGCTGCCTGTTTACAAAGAGTGGAACTCTCTGCAGCTGAGGTAATGTGTTTCCAAAAGCTAATGCTGTTCGAACTTGTATTTATGGTTCATTATTTGAAAGCCTTCATTATTAGGGTGCGTGCTGTAAATAAATGTTTTAAGGTCACACTTCACTACTGACGTTGGTTCCAGTACAAAAAAAAAAACGTGTACACACATGTTTGAAAAGTTTAGGCTAAGAGGCTAAGTATAATGCTCCCAGAATGCTCTCTGATTATATGCAAATGAAGTGTCATTTAGTAAAATGTGTTGATGCATGCTAGTATTTCCCAAAAATATTACTAATGGAAAATCAGTGTAACCATTTTCAACACGATTATGGGAAGCATGAAAATAAACAAACACTGACAAAGCCAATTGATCTGACATATTTTTATAAGTCTTTTAGTTTCATCAATGCGTGTCATGTTTTGACATGGCTTTTGTAACACTTTATTGTTGTGGGAGCTACCAGGCCCTCAACATTGTAACAAACATTGGCAAAACCCCCACAAAAAGTTTTTGAACTCTTAAAGCACACGTTGCCACCAGTGGCATAACAAAGGCCCTGCAGCCGCCCTCCAGGGGGGCGCTTCTGCACAGCACCTGCCCTGAGTGAGTCTGGAGAGGGGGCTCCTCCATGTTCTTTGCAAAGGGGCACCCTCCAGTTTCGTTGCGTCACTGATTGCCACTGTAGTTCCTGACACTGAACAAAACTACTTTGTGTGGAAATATGCTCCTTGTGGAAGAGCAGAATGCGATCACTCACAGTAAAGCCAGCCGAAAGAGAGAGAAATAGAAGTTTAATAAAAACAAAATGTCTTTGTTAACACCAGAGCTAATTAGGGACCAAGACCCACATGTAGGTAGCTTTTTGCATGACGCAAACAGCGACTTTCGCTGTTTGCGACGTGCAAAAAGCACATTGCGATGCACAAACCCAGTTTTGCGATTCAGTAACCTGGTTACCGAATCACAAAACGGGTTTGCGACTCGCAATTAGTAAGGGGTGTTCCCTTCCTAATTGCAACTCGCAGTGCAATGTAGGATTGTTTTGTGACCGCGAACGCGGGCGCAAACTAATCGCAGTTTGCACCCATTTCAAATGGGTGCTAACACTTTCGCAAAAGGGAAGGGATCCCAATGGGACCCCTTCCCCCGTTGTGAATGTCACTGTAAACATTTTTTCAGAGCAGGCAGTGGTCCTGTGGACCACTGCCTGCTCTGAAACAATGAAACGAAAACGTTTCATTTTTGTTATGCATCTCGTTTTCCTTTAAGGAAAACGGGCTGCATTACAAAAAAAAACAAAAAAACCTGCTTTATTGAAAAGCAGTCACAGACATGGTGGTCTGCTGTCTCCAGCAGGCCACCATTCGCGAGGGGGTCGCAAATTGCGACCCACCTCATGATTATTCATGATGTGGGCATTTGCGAAGCCCTTGCGAATCACAGATGGCGTCAAGGACACCATCCTACATTCGGATTTGCGACTCGCAATTTGCAGGTCACAAATCTGAACCTACCTACTTGTGGCCCCAAATTCTTAAAGAAAGTCACAAAAGTGCACCCATGGTATATGTCATACCCCTATAAAATATTTGTGAACTGTATTTTAGCATGGGTAAATACGATGTGTAGATTTGCTCATGTGAAAATCTATTGAGCATTTGCAAGTTCATTTTCCCTCCAGCCACTTTCTTCCCAACCCTGGAAGAAGTTCTAATTCTGCCATTGTCAGGAGTAAATGTCCAACCTTTCTTATTATGGGAAAATATTAGAGAGAAGCTGGTAAAAATCTTTAAAACATGCAGGTTAGTAGGTTTGCAGACTCAAAGGCATTCCAGCCCTGGAACTATTGCTTACTGCTTCCTCCAGCCCCAGTATGCAGATCTGCAGAAAGGTGGCAAAATAAGGAAATTGCTACAGTAGGGATTGAAACTCCAAATATTCAAGCCCTATGGTAGTAGCCCTGGCATAATCAGAGAGGCTATTAATTGCTGCCATAACTTGTCGCCACACTACATGGCACCAAAGGGACAAGTAGATCATTTTACAGGACAAGTAGATTTGAGAAGCAACCTGTCCCCTGGACAAGTAGATATTTTAATAAATTCCACACCCCTGGCCTTGTATTTCTTCTCCACCCTTGGGGTTATTGCTCTGCTTTTAACTGGCTCCTTAAAGATTTATTTAGCGTGTCTTAGCATTCCAGGGAGCATAGGAAGGATCTGATAATTGCTATGGGTGGAAGACAGGGTGTTAAAAAGGAAGTCATCCTCGATAGGCTCTGAATGTAGCGATACGTTATGAAACTCTGCTGCCCTAGCTACCACCTGAGCATACGCTGTACTGTCTTCAGGTGGTGAGGGCTTAGTGGGGTACGACTCAGGGCTATTGTCCGATACTGGGGCGTCATAGAGATCCCATGCGTCCTGGTCATCTTGGCTCATGGTGGTATGAGCTGGTGATTGTGACGGAGTCTGTGCCGGTGATATAGGAGTTGCCGGTGGTGGAGAGGGTGGTGGAGTTACCTTCTTCACCACTTTTGCTTGTGGTGTTTTTTCTTGTTGTTGGAAATCTAGTTTCCTTTTCCTTCTGATTGGGGGAAGGGTGCTGATCTTCCCTGTACCACTTTGTATAAAGATCCGCTTTTGCGTGTGATCTACAGCTGTTGTTTGTAATTCCTCCTCAAAGCTGTGTTTTTGAAGTTGGGAGGACGGTGATTGTTCCTCTGAGTAGGAACTGGCTTTCGGTTCGGTTGCTGGGCGTTTTGGCACCGAAACCGTGTCTTTTGTTGTTTTCGGTTCCGAAGAGATTTTCCTCTTTTTCGGTGTCGTACCTTCTTGGTGTCGACCATCTTCGGTGCCGCTATCCCTGTGCCGAGCAGCTTCGGTGCCGCTGTCTCGGTGTCGACCCTTTTCTGCGACAGTATCTCGGTCCCGAGATTGCTGCGTGCCTGTGTCTCGACCTGAGTCGGACGATCTCGGCACCAGCTCGCCCTTTTTCGGTGCCGATGGGCGGTCACCTACTTTATGAGTTGAGCCATGGCCTGTCGGCAGTGGCGTCCCCTGGGCTTTGTCTGTTTTTCTGTGTGATGCTTGTTTCGACGTCTTACTCACGGTTTCTTCGACGTCGAATTCTTCGGAATCGGATTCGTGGATGGAGAATGTTTCTTCTTCTCCCTCTTCCTCGAACCGTTGTTGTCCTGTCGGCGTGGACGCCATCTGCAACCTTCTGGCTCTTCGGTCTCGGAGCGTTTTTCTCGACCGAAACGCTCGACAGGCCTCACACGTTTCTTCTTTGAGCTCGGGTGACAGGCAAAAGTTACAGACCAAATGTTGGTCTGTATAGGGGTATTTACTGTGGCATTTAGGACAGAATCGGAACGGGGTCCGTTCCATCAGTCTCGATGTTGCACGCGGTCGGGCCGACCAGGCCCCGACGGGGGATCAAAATTACCCCGAAGGGCTACCGGAGCTCTTCCAGATTCGGTGTTGATTCTAATCTAACCCGATACCGAACGAAACAATACCGACAAATTTTCCGTTGATTCTGACTAACTTTCCGACCCGAAACACGGAGCGAAAAGGAACACGTCCGAACCCGATGGCGGAAAAAAAACAATCTAACATGGAGTCGACGCCCATGCGCAATGGAACCAAAGTAGGAGGAGTCCCTCGGTCTCGTGACTCGAAAAGACTTCTTCGAAGAAAAACAACTTGTAACACTCCGACCCAACACCAGACGGCGGACTATGCACAGCATGTGTATCTGCAGCTACACATGCCACCGAACATATATATATATATATATATATATATATATATATATATATATATATTACACACACACACATATACATATATATATATATACACACACACACACACACACACACATATAAATACATGCACACACGCTCCTGCCAGACATAACACCTCCTCTCCGCAGCCAGTTAAGTACTTCCTCATTACATTATATGGATCGTCATTGCCATATTGAATGTGAATTTGTGCATAGTGTTAAACGCTGTATTTTGTACGTGCACGCATCGGCAAGAGCACATTGCATCGCACGGTTGTTGGCCCCTCAAAGCAAAGCGCTTGTCACCTATGCCCTTTTGTACTGTGGAGAGGGAATTTGGGAGCCAGGACAACACGATTTTTAATCGCATCATCCTCTTTCCACTGCCTTCATCGGGAGCGGTCAGCGCATGTGCTTCCCGATCATCGTGGCTCTTCTTTTTGGACGCACAAATAAGCGCATTTCTTCAGAAGACCTGCAGGCGATTCACAGCTTGCTCCCAAGGACGCCCTGCCTAGACTGAGTTCAGCAGGGTTGTAATATCATTCAGAGGCCCTGCCCAGAAATCTATAAGGCCTTTTTCCCTCCACTCTTTACACTACACTTGGTGCTCGCTGAATTCTTGGGGTATTAGGAAAGCTTTTTCTTTCTGCTGCCCTGCTCCCCCTGACTAACCCTGTGGGGCCTAAATATTTCTGATTTAAGAAACAATACTGGTGATTCAATATTTTTTTCAGAGACTAATTATAATCCTCTAACAGTGTTCGATTAATATCAGGAAGGAGATGGCAATTATTACTATGAGAAGGACCCCTCTGAGTCATTTGAACAAAACCTGGTCCATGCCTTGGATGCAGGAGTACAGCAAACGGTAAATGATGCCCTAGTGAAAGCCACTGCTCCCTTAAAAAAAAAAAATCTATATGGCTTCGCACAACAACAGGGATGGCTCCCCACCACCCCTCCCCCAATCCTTCTGATAGGCTAAAAGAATCAGGCGACAAGGCAAAACAAAGTAAAGGGCCTCATACAGCGACTTTTGAAAAACTGGTAGTATCTCCGACGTCAGACCACGCACACAGCATTCCTTCTAATTTCCGTGCAGACATGGGCTCAGACTATTCCGACTCCACAGAATCTTAGAGTTCGGATCAGGAAGACAACCCAGACTCAGTTAAACAAAAGAGGAAAACACGCCATATAGATTCACGTAAGCAACCCAAGGTTCTTACGTTTGAGCCCGGGGATACAGTACACCCCAGATCCACTACTTGGGTTCCCCCACAGGAGGTGGTGGACTACGTTTCAGCCCATATTCGCCACGACTTTGACAGAGGAGTGGGCACAGCTGCGGTCAGAATGCCCAAGACCAGACCGATCGGACAAGGTGACAGACACCCCAGAAGTGGACCCCACCATTGGGATCTACCTTAAAAAGTTTACCAAGTATCCAAAGAAGGGGTTGGATCGGGCATTAAAATCATGTCAGGACAAACTATTAGACATGTCAGGCCCGTTGACAAATATTTTAGAGATGGCCTATCATTCCAATAAATCCAAGATGCCTATTGACGCAGAAGATTTGGTGGGATGGGCCTGACAAGCCATATGCCAGCTGGGGAATCTGAACTGCGCTATTTCCAGCTAACGCCGCAGATCAATCTTGATGAATTTGGACCATGAACTGTCTGATCTAGCCTCCTCAGAGCCTGACCCTTCAGCGCAAGGTCTCTTCTTTTGGGCACCGTTTCTGAAAGAACTCTCAAAGTTCATTGCGACTTACTCCAGCCTGAACAAAGCTCAGGGATACATTTAAAAAAAAAAGAAAAGTCCTCTGCCCACTTTTTAACAGGGCCGGGCGCTTTAGGGGGCGAGCGTTCAGCCAATGATATCAGCAAGGCCCACAGAGAGATTATTATCAAAGAGGTAGAGGTGGTTACCAAGACAAATCCACCACTTTCTACCCTTCCACAACCTGCAGCTCCAGAGGGTGCTTCAGGAAAGGGTGCTTTAGTCGCAACCAGGGCTCCTTCCAAGACCTTAGTGCACAGAATATCACAGGACCCATGGATTCTAGAGACTGTGCAAGGTTTCAAACTGGAGTTTTACGAGACAACAGTGCAAATCCACCCCCACCACCCAATGTATTTTCCCATCTCAAGCAGAGCTTTATAAACTCAGACACCCATACAAAAAGTGGGCATACAGAAGACTCATACACTGGCAGGGTTTTACCTGTTCAATTTTCCCAGTCAAAAAGAAGGGAGGCGTATCAAGATTAGTCCTCAGCCTTTGAGATTTCAATCATTGGATACTCTACCATCATTTCAAGATGGAAGGTATCCACCTTTTAAGGGACATCCTCCAACAAGGAGATTGGATGATGCGGTTAGACCTGAAAGATGCTTATCTGACCATACCTATATTTCCTCCACATCATCCTTTCCTTCAGTTTTTATGGAACAACGTGTGCTCAGAGTTCAAAGTAATTCCTTTCGGACTCTTCTCCCCACCATGGTGTTTCACAAAGGTGATAAAACCGGTTGTAGAGTCTCCAAGGTCCCGAGGGGTTTGCCTCATCAGTTACCTGGACGACATTATCATTATTTCCCAGTGCCCTCAGAGGACCATAACTCACCTAGAGTGGACGACTGTTCGGCTCCAGGAGTTAGGGTTTATCATCAACAACCAGAAATAGGTCTTGACCCCGACCCAATGTCTGGACTTTCTGGATTTCCATATAGATTCCCGCTCCACTCAAATGATTCTTCCTCCTCACAAGATGAAGAATATCAAGGAGTTGAAATAAGTTTTGTCCAAGAAGACCACATCCATGAGGTCCACAGCACGCGTAGTAGGCCTTCTGGCATCATCTATACAGACGATTTCTTCCAGGATCCCCTACACTATTGGGCCCTTCAACACCTGAAAATTCAACACCTGAACAAGGGCCTTTCCTATTCCCAACAGATCTTTCTTTCAGAGGATGCCAAGACAGAGATCGCCTGGTGGCTAGATCACATGGAGGCTTGGAATGGCAGGGCCATTTTTTGGCTCCTCTCCAGAGATGATTATAGGATCAGATGCCAGCTGCTGGGGAGCCTGATGCAGTCAAATCTCTGCAGGCAGTCGGTGGTCCTTAACAGAATTGAACGTTCACATCAACTGCCTAGAACTGCTGGCAGGTTTGTTTGCAATTCGGAGTTTCTCTGCAGGGAAAGCGAATTGCTGCATCGTGCTCTGAATGGACAATATTTCGGTGGTCGGCTATGTGAACAAACTGGGTGGGACCAAGTCCAAGCTGCTCACAGAGATAGCCAAGGATTTTTGGCATCTTTGTCTTCAGAATCCCATTTCTGTGACAGTGCAGTATCTTCCAGGCCAACGCAGTGTAATAGGGGATTGGCAATCTCACCACCTTCAGGACTTCGGTGACTGGAGGCTTCATCCAAGAGCTTTTCGTGCGCTGATCCACAAATGGGGACCATACGAGATAAACCTATTTGTGTCTCGCCTGAACCGTCAACTTCCGGTATTCTTCAGCTAGTGCCCAGACCTGGAAGCTCAGGCCACGGACACATTTCTTCAGAACTAGAACCTATTCCGGACTTATGCATTCCCACTGTTTATGACGATTCCCAGAGTGGCAGCTCAGATGTGGCAGCAGGGAGCGGAGATTATTTTAGTGATTCCGCTTTGGAGAGTGCAACCCTGGTTCCTGAATGTGCGAGAGCTAGCGTGTGCCCCCCCCGGTTCTTCTACCATGGCGTTGGAACCTTTTGTTGAATCCTGGGGACCTTCCACATCCATTGGTACAGACAGGTCAACTGTCATTGGTGGCCTGGCTGGTTTTAGGTAAAGATGGAATCTCCCAGGCCTTTCGCAAGAGGCTCAAAAGTTCATTAGTCTTGCGTGTTCAGTAGGTACCCACAAGAGAGACTTCTGCATGGAGACGTTGGTGTGATTGTGCAATTCACGGGGTGCAGATCCCATTAGAGCAGATTGCAATAATTGTGAATTTCCTTTCTTCCTTAGCTTCGGTCGGAATGACTTAGGTCAGTAAACAACTTCCAATAAGCCATTTCAGCTAGACACTCTTTTTGGGCCAATTACTCTTTGTATGCAAGTATTCGGATGTACTACCCTCCTCAACTAAAATATTCAGTTTTATGGGATGTGAACATAGTTGCCAGATTTTTGGACTCCTGACCAAGCAATAAATACATGTCTTGTGAACAATTGTCGGCCAAACTGACCATGTTGGTATGTCTTAGCTCTTGCAAGAGTTTCGGATGTAAGGGCTTTGGACCCATCAGGTAGGCAATTTTCCCCAGAAAGAGTTTCCTTTGTAATATGTAGAAGTACAAAGACCAATTCCAGATTGGTATCATATCCAGCGTTCCTAATTCTAAACTATGTGTAGTCCATTGTCTTAAGGCATATGAGGCGAGTACAGCAGAATTCATAACCCACATGAAGGGTCAATTATTGATTACGTTACAAAAACTCTTTCGTCCAGTGACAACTGCTACTCTGGCAAGATGGATGAAATGGCTGCTTAATGAGGCAGGTGTTGATCCTTCAAAATCTGGTCTTCATTCAACGAGGGGTGCCATGGTTTCCAAATCTTTTTTTTCACGGTCTCTTTTAGAGGACATCCTGAAAGCTGTGGATTGATCTTCTGAAGCTACTTTTAAGAGCTTTTACTACAAATCAATCCTAGATGTTGCATCAATTGTGATGGATGAGCTTTAAACTAGCATAAATCGGAGCCTCCGGTCCCGACATAGAATTACGGCTCTTTATCTTTTTCATCCTAGGACAGGATGACAAATGATCGACTTTTCCTACATCCCTGATGTCTGGGAGTCGGAGTGCTAGGCGCACTGAGAAGTTGTGAAAGCGGGGGCAAGTCGGAGGCCTGGATCCTGGTTTCAGCTAACTTAAAGTTATACTGAAGTGATTCTTTTCCCCCCCCACATCGGGTTTTAGACTTTGCACAATGCAAGACAACAAATCGAACTTCCCAAAAAAGAAAGAGGAGGAGTTATGTATGGCAGGAGTATACACACACACATATATATTGGCTGCTGGAAAAATAAAGCATAGAAAGAGAAGCATAATCCTTGCCTTCATGTCCTTAATAGAATAGAAAATTATTTGTCGCAAATGCTAGAAAAATGACACCAGTGGCGCTGTATAATGTAACTCACACTGACCCCGTGACACTGTATGATGGAACAGTAACTCTCACACTGACTCCCTATAGTGCTCTATGAGGCAACAGCAACTTTCCCACACTGATTCCCTGTGATACTGTAGAATATATCTCAAACGGATTCTCTCGGACATTGTATGATGCAACAGCAACTTTCACAATTACTCTCTATGGTGCTGTATGATGCAACAGCAATTCCCACACTGAATCAAGGCGCTATATGATGTAACAGCAACCGCCTATGGCTCTGGCACTTTCCTGTTAAAGTCAATGGTTGCAAGAATAACTTAGACGATGACAACAGGGTTAAGGGAATTTAGAAATGGAAAGAGTAAAATGAGGATCAGACTGACAAAATGAGTGTCACAAGAGAAGAGTTCTGTACTGATGCTGTACTCAAACACTACATCTTTCCACTTGGGGTTGGTACTCTATTGTTCGTCACATGTTGGACATCTCCAAGCCTGCTTTTTGGCACACAATGGGCACACAAGCCTGCTTTTTGGCACACAAGCCTGCTTTTTGGCCCACAATGGGCACACAAGCCTTCTTTTTGGCAAAAAAATGGGCGTCTCCTAGACTGCTCTGTGGCACACAGTGGGCCTTTCCTAGCCTGCTCTGCGGAACACTAAGAGCCTTTCCTAGCCTTATATTCGGCACACGATGGGCCTCTCCTAGCCTTGACTGGGGCACATGACGGTCCTCTCCTAGCCTGCTCTGCGGCACACACTGGGCCTCTCCTAGCCTGCTCTGCGGCACACGCTGGGCCTCTCCTAGCCTGCTCTGCGGCACACGCTGGGCCCTCTGCTAGCCTCCTCGCTCTGTGGGCACATGAGGGGCCTCTCCAAGCCTGCTTTTCAGCACATGATGGGCCACTCCTAGCGTGCTCTTCAGCGTAGGATGAGCCTTTCATACATAGCCTGCTCTGCGGCACGATGGGCCTTTACTAGCCTTTTCTGCACACAATGGCCCTTTCTTAGCCTTTTCTTTGGCATACAATGGCCCTTTCTTAGGCCTAGAATGGACCTTTCCTAGCCTGCCCTTCTGCGCATGATGGGCCTTGCCTAGCTCTTGCCTAGTCTTACCCTCGGCACACTATGGGCCTTTCCTAGCCTTATTGTTGGTACACTAAGGACCTTTCTGAGCCTGCTCTTCAGCACATAATGGCCTGTCCTACAGTGCTATTCTGCACACAAAGGGTCTGTCCTAGCCTGCTCTGCAGCACACAAAGGGTAGGTTCTAGCCTGCTCTGCAGCACACAAAGGGTAGGTTCTAGCCTGCTCTGCAGCACACAACGAGCCTCTCCTAGTTAGCTCTGTGAACACACGAGGGGGCTCTCCTAGACTACTCTTCAGCACACAAAGGTTTCTACTAGCCTGCTCTGCAGCACACGAGGGGCCTCTCCGAGCCTGCTCTTTGGCACAAGATGGGCCTGTCCTACCCTGCACTTCGGCACATGATGGGTGTGTCCTAGCCTGCTCTGTGGCACATGATGGGTCTTTTCTAGCCTGCTCTGTGAAACACAAAGGGTCTCTACTAGCCTGCACTACAGCACTTGATGGGCCATTTATAGACTGCTCTCTGCCAAAATATTGGTCTATCCAAGCATGCTCTGTGGCACGCAATAGGTCTGTCCTAGCCTGCTCTGTGGCACACGTTGGGCCTTCTCCTAGCCTGCGCTGTGACACATGACGGGTCTGTCCTAGCCTGCTCTGTAGCACACAATGGGCCTTCTCCTAGCCTGCTCTGCGAAACACACAGGGTCTGTCCTAGCCTGCTCTGTGGTACACAATGGCTCTGTCCTAGCCTGCTCTGTGGCACACAATGGGTCATTTCTGGCCTGCTCTGTGAAACACAAAGGGTCTGTCCTAGCCTGCTCTGCGGCACACAATGGGCCTTCCCCTAGCCTGCTCTGTGACACAAGATGGGTCTGTCCTAGCCTGCTCTGTGTCACATGATTGGTCATTTCTAGCCTGCTCTGTGGCACACAATGGGTCTGTCCTAGCCTACTATGGGGCACATGATGGGCCTCTCCTAGCCTTATCTTCAGTACATTATAGGCCTTTCCTAGCCTTATCTTCAGCACACAATGGGAGTTTTCTAGCCTTAGCTTAAGCACACAATGGGCCTTTTCTAGTATACTATTCGGCACACAATAGCCCTTTCTTAGCCTTATCTTTGGCACACTATGGGCCTTTCCTATCCTTATCTTCCGCACATGATGAGCCTTTTCTAGCCTTATCTTTGGCACACACCGGGCCTCTCCTAGCCTCCGCTGTGGCACACTGGGCCTCTCCTAGCCTGCTCTGCATCACAGAGAGTGTCCTAGACTGCTCTGCAGCACATAGGGGGTGTCCTAGCCTGCTCTGCAGCACATAGGGGGTGTCCTAGCCTACTCTTCAGCACATAGGGGTGTCCTAGCCTGCTCTTCAGCACACGGGGGGAGGGGGAAGAGGGGGTTCTAGCCTGCTCGGCAGCACACAGGGGGTGTCGTAGCCTGCTTTGCAGCACACACTGGACCTAGCCTACTCTGCAGCACACAAAGACTGGCCTAGCCTGCTCTGCAGCACACAGGGGGTGTCCTAGCCTGCTCTGCAGCACACAGGGGGTGCCCTAGCCTGCTCTGCAGCACACAGGGGGTGCCCTAGCCTGCTCTGCAGCACACAAAGACTGGCCTATAGTGCTCTTCAGCACACAGTGAGTCTGTACTAGCCTGCTCTGCAGCACATGGGGGGGGGGGGGGGTCCTAGCCTGCTCTGCAGCGCACAGTGGACCTAACCTGCTCTGCAGTACACAAAGAGCCTGTCCTCCCAGAGTGGGTCGTCCTAGACTGCTCTGCAGCACACAGGGGTTGTCAAAGCCTGCACTTCAGCACACAAAGAGTCTGTCCTAGACTGATCTTCAGCACACAGGGGGTGTCATAGCTTGCTCTTCAGAACACAGTGAGTCCGTCCTAGACTGCTCTTCAACACACATGGGGTGTCCTGGCCTGCTCTCCAGCACATAGTGGACCTAGCCTGCTCTACAGCACACAAATTGTGTCCTATCCTGCTCTGCAGCACACAGGGGTGTCCTGTCCTGCTCTGCAGCACACAGGGGGTGTCCTAGCCTGCTCTGTAGCACACAGGGGGTGTCCTAGCCTGCTCTGCAGCACACAGGGGGTGTCAAAGCCTACACTTCAGCACACGAAGAGTCTGTCCTAGACTGCTCTTCAGCACACATGGGGTGTCCTGGCCTGCTCTCCAGCACATAGTGGACCTAGCCTGCTCTCCAACACATAGTGGACCTAGCCTGCTCTCCAGCACATAGTGGACCTAGCCTGCTCTTCAGCACACAGGGGGTGTCATAGCCTGCACTTCAGCACACGAAGAGTCTGTCCTAGACTGCTCTTCAGCACACAGGGGATGTCATAGCTTGCTCTTCAGAACACAGGGGTGTCCTGGCCTGCTCTGCAGCACACAGGGGGTGTCATAGCTTGCTCTTCAGAACACAGGTGTGTCCTAGCCTGCTCTGCAGCACATAGGGGGTGTCCTAGCCTACACTGCAGCACACATGGGGTGTCCTGGCCTGCTCTCCAGCACATAGTGGACCTAGCCTGCTCTCCAACACATAGTGGACCTAGCCTGCTCTCCAGCACATAGCGGACCTAGCCTGCTCTTCAGCACACAGGGGGTGTCATAGCTTGCTCTTCAGAACACAGGTGTGTCCTAGCCTACACTGCAGCACACAAAGAGTGTGTCCTAGCCTGCTCTGCAGCACACAGGGGGTGTCCTAGCCTACACTGCAGCACACAGGGGGTGTCCTAGCCTACACTGCAGCACACAGGGGGTGTCCTAGCCTACACTGCAGCACACAGAGCCTGTCCTCCCAGAGTGGGTCTGTCCTAGACTGCTCTGCAGCACACAGGGGTTGTCAAAGCCTGCACTTCAGCACACAAAGAGTCTGTCCTAGACTGCTCTTCAGCACACAGAGCCTGTCCTCCCAGAGTGGGTCTGTCCTAGACCGCTCTTCAGCTTCGCCCGTCCCCTTCCCTAGGCGGCTGCTGCCAGGAGGCCACGAGCCCCACTTCCTGGCCTCGGGTTTCTCCTTCTCACAGGCCCTGGGCTGCAGGCTGCACCAGATTGCTTCCAGATGGAGGGCCTGGCACAGGCTGCTCACCACTTCCTGGCTCTCATCCACTCTGCCTCTTCAGCAGCTCCAGTCTCCACGCTGCTCCCGGCTGCTTGAGACTGGGGCCCCTGTTGTGTTCCGGACTCCATTCTTCTTTGGACTCAAGAGTACACACGTGATATGCGAAGCAAAAAACAGACGTTAACAGTCGAGTCAGCGAAGGGCCCTTCCCGCCTCCAGGGCTCTGGGATCAGAGGCCCGGTCCCAGGGCCGCCCAAAAGACTGCACACACAGCTAACTGCATCCCCGGCACAGGGCAAACAAAGGAGTCATGTGGCTAATCAAGGGGCCCACAACCACCAGAGCGGGGCCAACAGCCCGGAGCCCGGGGTTCACAACCCCAGGACCACACCCGAGAACAGGTCCCACAGCCACGTGCGGGGGGTCCACAACCCCAGGACCACACCTGAAACCAGGGCCCACAGCCACGAGCGCGGGGTCCACAACCCCAGGACCACACCTGAAACCAGGGCCCACAGCCACGTGCGGGGGGGGTCCACAACCCCAGGACCACACCTGAAACCAGGGCCCACAACCACCAGAGCGGGGCCAACAGCCCCGAGCCCGGGGTTCACAACCTCGGGGCCACACCCGAGAACGGGGCCCACAACCACCAGCGCTGGGCCAACAACCACAGGTCACACCTCAGAACAGGGCCCACAACCACCTGAGCGGGGCCAACAGCCCCGAGCCTGGGGTTCACAACCTCGGGCCACACTCGAGAACAGGTCCCACAGCCACGTGCGGGGGGTCCACAACCCCAGGACCACACCTGAAACTAGGGCCCACAGCCACGAGCCCGGGGTTCACAACCTCGGGACCACACCCGAGAACGGGGCCCACAACCTCAGTACCACAAATGGGAACAGGGCCCACAGCCACGAGCGCGGGGACCACACCTGAAAACAGGGCCACAGCTACAGGACAACAACTGAGAACAGGGCCCACAACCGAGCGCACTTGAGAACAGAGCCAACAACCACCAGCGTGGGGCCAACAACTTTGTGCGCGGGGCCCACAACCCCAGGACCACACCCGAGAACAGGTCCCACAGCCACGTGCGGGGGGTCCACAACCCCAGGACCACACCTGAAACCAGGGCCCACAGCCACGTGCGGGGGGTCCACAACCCCAGGACCACACCTGAAACCAGGGCCCACAGCCACGAGCGCGGGGTCCACAACCCCAGGACCACACCTGAAACCAGGGCCCACAGCCACGAGCGCAAGGTCCACAACCCCAGGACCACACCTGAAACCAGGGCCCACAGCCACGAGCGTGGGGTCCACAACCCCAGGACCACAACTTAAACAAGGGCCCACAGCCACGAGCGTGGGGTCCACAATTCCAGGACCACACCTGAAACAAGGGCCCACAGCCACGATCGCGGGGCCCACAACCCCAAAGCCAACCATCCCCAGCGTCGGGCCAACAACACCGAATGCAGGGCCCACATCCTCAGGACCACACCTGAGGACAGTGTCGACAACCCCGAGCGCGGGCCAACAACCACAGGTCACACCTGAGAACAGGGCCCACAGCCCCGAGCGCGGGCCAACAACCACAGGTCACACCTGAGAACAGCGCCCACAACCCTGAGCGCGGGGCCAACAACCACAGGACCACACCTGAGAACAGGGCCCACAACCCTGAGCGTGGGGCCAACAACCACAGGTCACACCTGAGAACAGGGCGCAAAACCCTGAGCGCGGGACCAACAACCACAGGTCACACCTGAGAACAGCGCCCACAACCCTGAGCGCGGGGCCAACAACCACAGGACCACACCTGAGAACAGGGCCCACAACCCTGAGCGCGGGGCCAACAACCACAAGTCACACCTGAGAACAGGGCCCACAACCCTGAGCACGGGGCCAACAACCACAGGTCACACCTGAGAACAGGGCGCAAAACCCTGAGCGCGGGGCCAACAACCACAGGTCACACCTGAGAACAGCGCCCACAACCCTGAGCGCGGGGCCAACAACCACAGGACCACACCTGAGAACAGGGCGCAAAACCCTGAGCGCGGGGCCAACAACCACAGGTCACACCTGAGAACAGCGCCCACAACCCTGAGCACGGGGCCAACAACCACAGGACCACACCTGAGAACAGCGCCCACAACCCGGAGCACGGGGCCGAGTACCGCAATCGCAGGGCCCACAACCTTAGGACCACAGCGGAGAACAGGACCAACAGACTGAGCACAGGGCTGACAACGCAGGCACAGAGTGAACGACTATGACAACTAAGGTGCAGCTCTAACAAACCAAGCACACCTCAAAATACCAGGCCATCTCTTGCTCAAGCTGAGCAAAGAGTAAACAACCAGGGAACAATTCTAACAAAAAACAAGTTCTAGCAACCTGACTTTAGCGTTAATACCCAAATGCATAGCAGTTATGTTTGGCACTTTTGTATAGCACATTTTTCACTGATTAAGTAGCCTTTTGGCGCATCTCAATATGGTGACTGTACATGCAGCTGTAAAAGTGAAAGTGTACACCCAAAACACTGCTTTTACATCCTCCAACAGTGTTAATGCCCCCAAGAAACACAGTTAACATGCCCGGTATACAAAGCGTTAAGAAAGACAGCGTTAACATCCCTTACAAACACAGCGTTAATACAGTACAGAGTTAACGTTCAATACAAACACAGCATTAACATCCATTACAAACACAAAAACATCCCTAACAAACACAGCATTAACATCCCTAACAAACACACACAGCATTAACATCCCTAACAAACAGTGTTAACATCTCTTACAAAGCGTTAACGTCCCTTACAAACATGTTAACGTCCCTTACAAAAAACAGCGTTATTAACATCCCTTACAAACACAGTGTTAACATCCCTTACAAACACAGTGTTAACGTCCCTTACAAACACAGCGTTATTATCCTTAACACATTATCACTTACAAACACATTTACATCCCTCACAAACACAGCAGTAACATCTCAGTGTTAACATCCCTTACAAACACAGCGTTAACATCCCTTACAAACACAGCGTTAACATCCCTTACAAACACAGCGTTAACATCCCTTACAAACACAACGTTATTAACATTCCTTCCAAACACAACGTTATTAACATCCCTTTCAAACACAACGTTATTAACATCCCTTTCAAACACAACGTTATTAACATTCCTTACAAACACAACGTTATTAACATTCCTTACAAACACAACGTTATTAACATCCCTTACAAACACAACGTTATTAACATTCTTTACAAACACAACGTTATTAACATCCCTTACAAACACAACGTTATTAACATTCTTTACAAACACAACGTTATTAACATTCCTTACAAACACAACGTTATTAACATCCCTTACAAACACAACGTTATTAACATTCCTTACAAACACAACGTTATTAACATCCCTTCCAAACACAACATTATTAACATCCCTTACAAACACAACGTTATTAACATCCCTTACAAACACAACGTTATTAACATCCCTTACAAACACAACGTTATTAACATCCCTTACAAACACAACGTTATTAACATCCCTTACAAACACAACGTTATTAACATTCCTTTCAAACACAACGTTATTAACATCCCTTACAAACACAACGTTATTAACATTCCTTTCAAACACAACGTTATTAACATTCCTTACAAACACAACGTTATTAACATCCCTTACAAACACAACGTTATTAACATTCCTTCCAAACACAACGTTATTAACATCCCTTACAAACACAACGTTATTAACATTCTTTACAAACACAACGTTATTAACATTCTTTACAAACACAACGTTATTAACATTCTTTACAAACACAACGTTATTAACATTCCTTTCAAACACAACGTTATTAACATTCCTTACAAACACAACGTTATTAACATCCCTTCCAAACACAACGTTATTAACATCCCTTACAAACACAACGTTATTAACATCCCTTCCAAACACGTTATTAACATCCCTTACAAACACAACGTTATTAACATTCCTTTCAAACACAACGTTATTAACATCCCTTACAAACACAACGTTATTAACATTCCTTTCAAACACAACGTTATTAACATTCCTTTCAAACACAACGTTATTAACATTCCTTACAAACACAACGTTATTAACATCCCTTACAAACACAACGTTATTAACATTCCTTCCAAACACAACGTTATTAACATCCCTTACAAACACAACGTTATTAACATTCTTTACAAACACAACGTTATTAACATCCCTTACAAACACAACGTTATTAACATTCTTTACAAACACAACGTTATTAACATTCCTTTCAAACACAACGTTATTAACATTCCTTCCAAACACAACGTTATTAACATCCCTTACAAACACAACGTTATTAACATTCCTTACAAACACAACGTTATTAACATTCTTTACAAACACAACGTTATTAACATTCTTTACAAACACATCGTTAACATCCCTTATAAACACATCGTTAACAACATCACTTACAAGCACAGCGTTCTGATCTGTAGCAAACACAGCATTAACATCCTCAAAATACACAGTGTAACATCTCCGGCATACTGTGTTTGCACGGAACGTTAACATCTCTGTTGGACATGGCTCTCCTTAAGAAAAAAACCTGAAACTTTTCTCTTTTGCCCCCTGCCTATGCTGTCTCCCCTTGCTAGGACTTAGGATTCTGGACACTTCCCCACTGTCTGGCAGGGGGGAGTGAGTCCCCCGCCCTATCTGTAATAGGAAGATGGGGAAGTACGTGGAAAGTTAGAAAAGAGGATAAGGAAAAGATCTAATAAATCACTGTGTAAGGTTCTGAAGGCAAGCCTGTAAATGACATGTCGTGCAAAAGCTCACATAGTAGGGATGAAGCCTTTACATTTACCAAATCTATTTATAAATACCCTAATGCAAACCTACCTTCCTAGAGAGCAGCATCTGCATACCCTGGCCTGCTCCGCTCATCTCTGTGGGCAGTAAATCGCTACTGAATGGTATAATCCAAAAAGAAGCATTACACATGGCGCAAGATGGAGGCCGTCCTTGGTTCTCTATTCATGAAGCACCCCAGAGTGCTTCATGAGCAAAGGGTCCAAGCTTCAGAAACCCTGTGGTGTTTTGTCAAAAATTGGTACCTACTCTGCAAATCATATTAATTTCAGAGATATGGCCCGATTCACAAACTGCCTCCCAGTTGCAACGGAAACCTCACTGTCGTGGTGGGGGTCCCGCACTCGTGGCGGGACCTCACTACAGCAGTTTCCCATTGTGGAGGACCCACCACGAGTGCAGGACTCACTGTGACTGCAGAGGCCATTTGTGAATCAGGCCATACCCAGCAACAGCACCTGAACACAACTAATTGGCTTCCTAATCCATGTGGGATTCTGGTTTGTTTAGCAATATCTTTACCCCACTTGGGATGTTTGGTCTGTGACCACCACATTACATATCCTAGTGATCCCTAGTTTATTCCTCCTACCACTAGTGCACTGAGCTAGGAAAAGTGCACAAGAAGGTGTTCCATTTTATGGTTGACTAGGGACAGGAAATCTGAGGGAAATTTCCCTTGAAATTAGGCCCTGTCTTTCTGTGTGTAACATCCTCATCAAGCACTGGCAGATTAATACTGCAATGCTCCATTTAGCTTCCTTTAGACCATCCATGAAGAGTTGCTCCGAATGCAACACTTGGAGTCTTCTTTTCATAGTCGATCACCACAATTTATTTTGCAGAGTGATTCCAGATTGATTCTGAGCACCCCCATGCATTTGCAATAACCAGAGAGTAAAGGTCCCAAAGGAAGCAGGACAGAGTGCTAACCTGCAAAAATGATAACTTCAGAAATTGGTACTCAAAGAAGGAAGGGCAATAAAACACTTCAGGTTAGAAACCGCCCACTGTTACATTGCCCTCCCCCTTCCTGAAGAAGACCCTTGCATACAGTCACCATGGGTCGAAACATGAAGATAAGACAAAAGGAGGGGTGGCTAACTTTCTACACATACGCCATCATTAGTATAGGACAACTTAAAGCTCTCCTGAAGTAATCAAATACTGGTGCTTTTTGGGAACACTTATGAACAGACCAAAAGACTTTCTAGGCACAAAGTCCCTCAATTCAAATAATTAACTCTTGAATGTTCACCCATGGATTTTTATACCATAAGATCCCAATCCATTCTTTACACTTTAAATAACGCTAGTGTTCACTACATTTAGAGGGAGGAGTGTGGAGGCACTTATTCACATTTTCTCTTACAGCTACAATAGTGCCAATTATGCTATGCATATCATACTTCTAATAATATGTAATGTGTATGTGCTAATTTTGTTGGTTGGCAACTGATGTATGTATAAACAATTTTGGTTTAATTTATTTGATAGAATGCTACAACTAAACTGTGTTTCCTGTTGTAAATAAATGTTTGTTAATTATGGTCAGTGTGGCGTCTTCAATTGGCTACATATATACGATTTTGATCAGGACACCGCTATTTCCTAAAACAGACAGCTCCTCTAAAAGTCAGGGACGGCATCTCCGTTATGGAAGAGGAGCACTGCCACACTGTTTAAAGGCAGAAGAAAAATTAAATGATAATAACACTGTTAGAAATGGGATCTCTAGATAGCAGTCGGTTTGCACCCTGTCCAAGTAGGGACCCTCACTCTAGTCAGGATAAGGGAGATACCCGCTCACCCCCTTGGTAGCTAGGCACGAGCAGTCGGGCTTATCTCAGAAGCAATGTGTAAAGCATTTGCACATAACACACAGTAGTAAGTGAAAACACTACAAAAGGACACCACACCAATATCTATATAAAACAAGACCAAATACAATAAAAATCCAACATACAGTAAGAAAAATATGAATTATGCAAGATTTACTCAAAACTACAGTTCCTTGAAGTAGATAGCTCCACCTGGGGCTATCAAGGCGTCGTAAACAACAAAACCAACAGTTCAGGCCGGCTGCGGCATTGCGGGCCAGCTACGGTGTAGGGAAGACCCGCAAACAGTACCTTGGATTTGCAGGGCGTAGTGATCCTCGCGGTGAGCTCCGGAGGGCGGAGTCACTGATCTCGCGGTGTCAGGTCCGGAGTCGGTGCAGGAGTCGTCGGGGCCTTGAGGTCACACGTGTTGCAGATCGAACTCTAGGCTTATGAAGTCAGGTGCGCCGGCGTGGATAGCGTTGGGGCTGCGGTGCGAAGTGAGACGATGCGATGTGCAGTGCCCACAGCTCACGGTGCAGGCAGCGGCTCGGTGACAGCATCCAGTGGCGTAGGTGATACCAGGGCTGCAGTGTGAAGGGGGGCGGTACGGTGTCCACAGGTCACGGTGCAGGCAGCGGTGTCTTCGTTGCTGAAGCGCTGTCGTCTGTAGGCCCAAGCTGGCGGTGCAGGATAGGACGGTGTTTTGTGACCCTCACGAGCGGAGTCCACAGGCCACAGTGCAGGCAGGATGTATGGGGATGACACAGGAGTCCATGGTGCTGGCGTCGGTGGAACGGGGCTGCGGTTCGGGATGGGACGGTGCTTCGTGTACCTCACAAGCGGTGTCCACAGGCCACGGTGCAGGCAGCGGCGCTGGTGTTAGCAGGAGCGTCGTCATCGGGGATGCCCAGGCTGCGGTGTGAGCAGGCGATGCCGGAGTGCAGGGCCCACAGGTCGCGGTGCGAGCAGCGGCTCGGTGAAGTCGTCTGATGACAGCATCGGTGAGACCAAGGTCGCGGTGCGAAGTGGGGCAATGCGACTGTGTGGCATCGGCAGGTCACGGTGCAGGCCAGCGGCATCATTCTTGGCGTCGCAGTGGTTTCTCCTCTTGAGCAGCACAAAACACACAGTTCCCAGTGCTGCAGGTTGAGGAAACTGAAGTCTTTGGTGTCCCTGAGACTTCCAACAGGAGGCAAGCTCTACTCCAAGTCCTTGGAGAATTTTCTCAAGCAGGACACACAGCAAAGTTCACCCTTTGCACTCTTTTCAGGCAGAAGCAGCAACTGCAGGCCAGTCCAGCAAAGGGACAGTACTCCTCCTTCAGCTCTCCAGCTCTTCTCCTTGCAGAGGTTCCTCTTGATTCCAGAAAGATTCTAAACGTTTGCGGTTTTGGGTCTTCTTCTTATACCCAGTTCTGTCTTTGAAGTTGGAAAACTTCAAAGCAAAGTCAAGTGTTTGCAAGATCCTTCCTTGTCCAGGCCAGGCCCCAGACACTCACCAGGGGGTCGGAGATGGCATTGTGTGAGGGCAGGCAGTCCTTTCAGTTGTGAGTGACCACTCCTCCCCTCCAGCACAGATGGCTAATCAAGATATGCAGGCTACACCCCAGCCCCTTTTGTGCCACTGTCTAGAGGAGAAGTGTGAACAGTCCAACTGACCCAGACGGGGAATCCACAAACAGGCAGAGTCACAGAATGGATTAATCAATAAAATGCCTACTTTCTAAAAGTGGCATTTTCAAACTAACAATCTAAAAACCAACTTCCTTAAAAGATGTATTTTTTAATTGTGAGCTCAGAAGCTCTAAACTCCATATTTTTATCTGCTCTCAAAGAGAATCTGCGCTTTAAGGATATTTAAAGGTGGCCCCCATGTTAACCTATGAGAGAGATAAGCCTTGCACAGTGAAATCCGAATTTGGCAGTATTTCACTGTTAGGACATATAAAACACACTAGTATATGTCCTACCTTAAACATACACTGCACCCTGCCCCTGGGGCTACCTAGGACCTAACTTAGGGGTGCCTTACATGTAGTAAAAGGGAAGGTTGAGGCCTGGCAAGTGGGTACACTTGCCAAGTCGAATTGACAGTTTAAAACTGCACACACAGACACTGCAATGGCAGGTCTGAGTCACGTTTACAGGGCTACTAATGTGGGCGGCACAACCAGTGCTGCAGGCCCACTAGTAGCATTTGGTTCCCAGGCCCTGGGCACCTCTAGGGCATGTTACTAGGGACTTATTAGTAAATCAAATATGCCAATTATGGATAAACCAATCCACAGTACAATTTATATGGGGAGCACTTGCAGTTGCACTTTAGCACTGATTAGCAGTGGTAAAGTGCGCAAAGACAATAAACCAGCAAAAACAGAGTCCAAAACCAGGAGGTCAGAAGGGAAAAAAAGACAGGGGAGACACGCCAAAAAGCTGCCAGGTCTAACAAACACTATTTTATCATCATTTTATTTTTCACTTAGCCAGTCCGCTGAGTCCAGGATAGGGCGGACCATCCTCTGCATCAGCAGCAGGGAGGAGGAGTGGTAGGTGTACTGTATGTGGGCATGGCAGTTTGCCTGTCCGTCCAAACAGACACGTGCACTTGGAACTCTCCACCCAAGCTTTGCTTTGGGTGGAGAACCAGCACAGGCTCCCAGTCCCTAACTGGGCAGCATTTCAGCCCACTCAGACCCATTCCAGTGCTTCTCTCATGTGGAGTAACAGCATAAGAGAAGCATCTAGATTGGGAGGGGAGCAGAGAAGGACAGAAGTGGCAGGTGCAGAGGAACACTGAGGTAGCGTCCGGCATGGTTAAGAAGTTTTAATTTATTTTTATTTATAATATACCCCCGCCCCATCTCCCCGCTGCCCACCATGTCCTTTTGGTAGCAGCCGTCACTGCTAAAAGTCCTTGACCAATTCTTAAGCAGTTGAAACAGAAGACTGGTTTTCAATCACAGACTTCCCCTCATTCTCAAGGCCAGATGGTCGAACAACACATTTATCAAGACTGAGTGCTATATGACAAGATCTGCTGCACCAACGGAGTTACACTTTCCACCTATTTCGCACAACTTACTGCATCATTTTTGATGGAGGTCCTGTGGCAACCTCACATTTCTGTGGCATCTTACACAATGCCCATCGGACGTGTTTATCTTTTTCAACTGCAATCAAAGAGTGGGCTGTTCTGTGCGGTTATATGCACAGTGTGGACTAAATGAACTGCAAGAAAAACGAGATCGCAGTTTAACCACCTACAGACTTGGCGCAATACTCCACTTTCAGCTAGCGGGTGTTCCCCTTTCTACTGTTCTGAAGGTGACCATTTCAAATGCTTCCCAATCAACACTCCAGTAAACAAGGTCTCAGCAGCCCAAGACATCAGCAGAGTATAACAGCACAACATACCTGCATGAAGAACAAAATGTCCCAACAGCCCAACACATGCATCAAGAACAAAGTGTCTCAACAGCACAAGAGACCAGCATAAAGAACAAAGTGTCTCAACAGCACAAGAGACCAGCATAAAGAAAGAGATGTCTCAACAGAACAAGACACCACATGAGAAACACTCTCTCAACACCACAAGACACCAGCGTCAAGTACAAGTCTCAACAGCACAGGACACCTGCATGAAGAACACATTGTTTGAACTGCGGAAGGCATCAGTAGAAAGTGGTTAACACCCAGAAAATGGCCCAAACACATCCAGGTAATGCCAAAAAAGATTGTGCACCATGAAGGAAACGACAAAGATCTATCAACTGATGTATGTGCTGTAATGAGGCCAGCGGGACATCCAACAGAAAGCTCTGGGACTGCCCACTTATTCACTAGCACTGGGTCACAATTACTCAGGAGTGCAGTGCTATTCTGGAGGTCGCCATCCCCCTTGAACCGAAATATGTTCTCCTGGGGGTTCGCAAGATGTAGATGCACCACGTGCTAAGCTTCTATTCAGTGGTCTCGGACTGGTGGTGGCTGAGAATGCAGGCAGGGAATGGACATGTACATGGCCGCAGAGTAATGTACCTACCACAGCAGGAGCTGTCCTGGTCAACTTAATAATTTGTTGTGGGAGGGGAGAGGGGGGCTGGCTCGAATACAACAGGCTGGGGGGGGGGGTCACTCGAGGGAGGAGCGGACCTTCGTCAAACTCAGACACTACCTAGGAATACACGGCTGCCATCTGAATGTGTTCTCCCTCCCCCCAGTACTCATTGGATGTCATACTTATTGTGCACGTGATGCCGAGAAGCAGGAGGCGCGATGTGGCAGACACTGCAGGCACCTCTGAGGCCCTCTCCCCAAGGCTCGGTGATGCTGAGAAGCAGAGGGCGCAATGTGGCAGACACTGCAGGCGCCTCCGAGGCCCTCTCCATGTGCTGTGGCAAAGAGAAGCAATCAGAAGAGTTCCGGCCTTTGGTACGTGGGATGTTTAACCCAAATGATGAAAAGTGCCTGGTATGCGTCATACATGGCCTTATATTCCTCTTGGTTATTCACTCCGAGGGATGGTTTCATACATGTACGTTGTAAGGAAATGCCTCCTTGGCATGGTTACCCCCTGACTTTTTGCCTTTGCTGATGCTATGTTTTGAATTGAAAGTGTGCTGAGGCCTGCTAACCAGGCCCCAGCACCAGTGTTCTTTCCCTAACCTGTACTTTTGTTTACACAATTGGCACACCCTGGCATCCAGGTAAGTCCCTTGTAACTGGTACCCCTGGTACCAAGGGCCCTGATGCCAGGGAAGGTCTCTAAGGGCTGCAGCATATCTTATGCCACCCTGGGGACCCCTCACTCGGCACACACACACTGCTTACCAGCTTGTGTGTGCTGGTGAGGACAAAACGAGTAAGTCGACATGGCACTCCCCTCAGGGTGCCATGCCAACCTCACACTGCCTATGCAGTATAGATAAGTCACCCCTCTAGCAGGCCTTACAGCCCTAAGGCAGGGTGCACTATACCGTGGGTGAGGGTACCAGTGCATGAGCACTATGCCCCTACAGTGTTTAAGCAAAACCTTAGCCATTGTAAGTGCAGGGTAGCCATAAGAGTATATGGTCGGGGAGTCTGTCAAACACGAACTCCACAGCACCATAATGGCTACACTGAAAACTGGGAAGTTTGTAATCAAACTTCTCAGCACAATAAATGCACACTGATGCCAGTGTACATTTTATTGTAAAATACACCCCAGAGGGCACCTTAGAGGTGCCCCCTGAAACCCTAACCAACTACCCGTGTAGGCTGACTGGTTTTAGCAGCCTGCCACACTCGAGACATGTTGCTGGCCACATGGGGAGAGTGCCTTTGTCACTCTGTGGCTAGTAACAAAGCCTATACTGGGTGGAGATGCTTATCGCCTCCCCCTTGCAGGACTGTAACACCTGGCGGTGAGCCTCAAAGGCTCACCCCCTTTGTTACAGCACCACAGGGCATTCCAGCTAGTGGAGTTGCCCGCCCCCTCCGGCCACGGCCCCACTTTTGGCGGCAAGGCCGGAGGAGATAATGAGAAAAACAAGGAGGAGTCACTGACCAGTCAGGACAGCCCCTAAGGCAACCTGAGCTGAAGTGACTCTGACTTTTAGGAATCCTCCATCTTGCAGATGGAGGATCCCCCCAATAGGGATAGGAATGTGACCCCCTCCCCTTGGGAGGAGGCACAAAGAGGGTGTAGCAACCCTCAGGGCTAGTAGCCATTGGCTACTGCCCTCCCTGACCTAAACACACCCCTAAATTCTGTATTTAGGGGCTCCCCTGAACCTAGGAACTCCGATTCCTGCAACCTAAGAAGAAGAGGACAGCTGAGCTGAAAAACCCTGCAGAGAAGACGGAGACACCAACTGCCTTGGCCCCAGCTCTACCGGCCTGTCTCCCCCCTTTGGAAGAAAACTGCTCCAGCGATGCTTTCCCCAGGACCAGCGACCTCTGAATCCTCAGAGGACTGTCCTGCTCTAAAAGGACCAAGAAACTCCAGAGAACAGCGGCCCTGTTCACCCAAGACTGCAACTTTGTTTCCAAAGAAGCAACTTAAAGACAACAGCATTTCCCGCCAGAAGCGTGAGACTTGCAACTCTGCACCCGGCGACCCCGACTCGACTGGTGGAGAAAACGCTTCAGGGAGGACTCCCCGGCGACTACGAGACTGTGAGTAACCAAAGTTGTCCCCCCTGAGCCCCCACAGCGACGCCTGCAGAGGAATCCCGAGGCTCCCCCTGACCGCGACTGTCTGATTCCCAGATCCCGATGCCAGGAAAAGACCCTGCACCCGCAGCCCCCAGGACCTGAAGGATCGGAACTTCAGTGCAGGAGTGACCCCCAGGAGGCCCTCTCCCTTGTCCAGGTGGTGGCTACCCCGAGGAGCCCCCCCCTTGCCTGCCTGCATCGCTGAAGAGACCTCTTGGTCTCCCATTGATTCCTATTACAAACCCGACGCTTGTTTGCACACTGCACCCGGCCGCCCCTGCGCTGCTGAGGGTGTACTTTCTGTGTGGACTTGTGTCCCCCCCCGGTGCCCTACAAAACCCTCCTGGTCTGCCCTCCGAAGACGCGGGTACTTACCTGCTGGCAGACTGGAACCGGGGCACCCCCTTCTCCATTGAAGCCTATGCGTTTTTGGCACCACTTTGAACTCTGCACCTGACCGGCCCTGAGCTGCTGGTGTGGTAACTTTGGGGTTGCTCTGAACCCCCGACATTGGGCTACCTTGGACCCAAACTTGAACCCCGTAGGTGGTTTACTTACCTACAAAAACTAACAAATACTTACCTCCCCCAGGAACTGTTGAAAATTGCACTGTCTAGTTTTAAAATAGCTATATGTGTTTTATTTGAAAAGTATATATGCTATTGTTATTATTCAAAGTTCCTAAAGTACTTACCTGCAATACCTTTCATGCAAAGTATTACATGTAGAATTTGAACCTGTGGTTCTTAAAATAAACTAAGAAAATATATTTTTCTATACAAAAACCTATTGGCCTGGAATTGTCTCTGTGTGTGTTCCTCATTTATTGCTTGTGTATGTACAACAAATGCTTAACACTACTCCTTTGATAAGCCTACTGCTCGACCACACTACCACAAAATAGAGCATTAGTATTATCTCTTTTTGCAACTATCTTACCTCTAAGGGGAACCCTTGGACTCTGTGCATACTATTCCTTACTTTGAAATAGTGCATACAGAGCCAACTTCCAACATACGTCTTCAGCCCTGCCACAATAGACACATGGGTGCTACGCCTTCATGTCATTATATAGATGCATAGACACACCCTCTACTTCCTTCAGCCAATAAGGACCTTTTTGCATTCCCAGCTCCCTTCAAACGCAGAGACTCATCAACACTTGTTGTCCCCTTGAGAAGCTGGTACGCAGCTGTTTCCTTGCTATGAATTCGTTCTGTCCCCTGGTCTCGGTACCATGTACCCATCCCCAAGATCCATCTCCAAAGATGGAGTAATCTACAAGTCTGCTATCCATTTCATCATGACATTAAATAAATGCACTGATGTTACAGTGAAGGACCACTCCCGAAAACCGAGCCATAATGTCACCATGGAGAGCCATACAGCTGCCTCCGGTACACCTGCAGGACACCCCGGAATGATGGGTGATGGTCGCGGAGCTGTCCATTCAACAAGATTCAAATCTTTCTGGTTGAAAAGGGAGAGGTGGAGTTCACCCTGATATACAAAACAGGAAATGAAGGTCCACTGAAAGTTGGGATTCGTGTCCTTGAAAACCCAGCGCCCACCATGTAGACACGAGCTGCAAGGATGATTGGCTGGGTCTGTATGGGCTGACCAAGGCACAAGCAGGTCGTATCAACTGGATGGGCACTGTAAATCTCCACTGGATGGGCACCCTAAATCTCCACCGGATGGGCACCCTAAATCTCCACCGGATGGGCACACTCGGTTTTGCAGGTTCTCAACTTATGAATTCTATGAATGCAATCCTACTTTTCAGTCATAGGACAACAAGTTAAATTCATGATTCAAAAATATCTGTACCTAGGAAAGGGATCCAAGAAAATAATATGGGCCTCCAGGAGGTGTGGTTAGTCAAGGAAAATGCAGCATCTGCCCAGCTTCTATTGGATGGCAAAATGGTGGTGCTGGAGAATATGAGAAGGGCAGCTCCCTGTAGGTGCGGACAGTGATGGAATCCTTCCTGGCACATCACCTCAAACCTAAAGCTTATTTTGGCCAACAGTGGCCCAAGGGCATTTTGTCTGCTCTTCAAAGGTACTGTAATGCCAGGCTCCCATTCAGTGATGCAACAGTAGTACTGGCAGACCCTGACTTGGGTACTGTGGTGTTCAGCTCCCCGTCCAGTGATGCAACAGTAAGTACCAGCAGACCCTGGCTTGTGATGTCCAGCTCCCCGTCCAGTGAGGGTACAGTAGTACTGACAGACTCTGACTTACGCTGTCCGGCTCCCCGTCCAGTGATGCAACAGTAGTACTGACAGACTTTGACTTGTGATGTCCGGCTCCCCGTCCAGTGATGCAACAGTAGTACTGACAGACCTTGACTTGTGATGTCCGGCTCCCCGTCCAGTGATGCAACAGTAGTACTGACAGACCCTGACTTGTGATGTCCGGCTCCCCGTCCAGTGATACAACAGTAGTACTGACAGACATTGGCTTGTGATTAACGGCTCCCCGTCCAGTGATGCAACAATAGTACTGGCAGACCCTGAATTGGGTACTGTGGTGTCCAGCTCCCCGTCTAGTGAGGCAACAGTAGTACTGACAGACCCTGACTTACGCTGTCCGGCTCCCCATCCAGTGATGCAACAGTAGTACTGACAGACTTTGACTTGTGATGTCCGGCTCCCCGTCCAGTGATGCAACAGTAGTACTGACTGACCTGGACTTGTGATGTCTGGCTCCCCGTCCAGTGATGCAACAGTAGTAGTGGCAGACCCTGACTTGGGTACTGTGATGTCCAGTGATGCAACAGTAGTACTGGCAGACCCTGACTTGGGTACTGTGATGTCCAGTGATGCAACAGTAGTATCAGCAGACCCAGACCCAGAGTAGAGTGGCATAGTGTTCAGTGGCGGAGAGTGCAGTGTTGCAGAGCAGTGTCACAATGCAGTGGTGTATAGTGGAGTAATTGGTGTAGAGAGCAGTAGTACTGGCAGATTCTGATTTGGTAAACTAAACCTTTTTTCCACCTCTGAGGCTGTTGAATCCTTCCTCAAAGCTGTAAAGAAGAAATCCTCAGGAAGCAGAGGTGACTGAGGAGGGCATGTTCTTTGAGACTGAAGGTGGCAGCCTGATGCCAGTCGTTCTTAGAGATGAAAGATAGGAAACCTACATGACGTATCTTGCCTATGATTAGGGCACCACCCCCTTGATGTGTTTCAACCTCCTATCCCACCGGTCCTTTCTCCTCTTCACCATGTACACTATTGGACAGAAGTAGCCATCATTTTTTGAGTTACTGAGTGGAATTAACAAAATATGATAAAAGCTTTCTGTATGATATACACTGTTTGTTCCTCTTGTTCCAAACTCCTCCAGGGGTTTGAAACTGGCCTTATATACCAAACACTGGCAAAGCCAATAGGTCTCGCCTATACAAGAGCGTTTGGATTTATCAATGTGTGTTAGCCATGCTGGTCACCAGGGTAGCTGCTGTTCACCATGGCTAAAAGTTAGTGGCGTAGAGAAGAGTGGCGTGGAGTGTTGTTGAGTGGAATGGTGAAAAGTAGAGTGGACAGAGAGTGTCGTATTGAAGTGGCATAAAGTAGAATGGACTGGTGTGGAGTGCATTGGCGTAGAGTTGCGCAGTATAGTAGCGTAGAGTGCAGTACTTACATAGTTGATTTGGATAAGTTACTTACCTGTAAATCCTAGTTCTCTTCCAGGGGTATCCTCATCAAGGTCATAAACATTGAATATTCCCGCCCTTGTGTGTATGTATATATATATATAGACAATTTTCATACTAAACTCATATATACGTTTGTAAAACAGCAATGCAGACTATAATCATAAACAGGCTAAAATGCTTTATTTATATGGAGTTTTTTTTTATTTTTTTTTTAATAAAAACAGTCCTTTTCAAAATTACATTCTGAGACAAAACACTTTCCAAAGCCCCATAACTGGGCCTAGGGAAAGAAGCAGTAGCAACATAAGAGAAAAGGAGAAAAAAACTACATTGAAAACAATGGAGCATTCTTAGCCAATAGGCTGAATGCAGGTTAACACAGGAGAACCATAAAAATTCTGGCACCGTGCCTTCAAGACCCTGAGCACCTCCAGTATCCCACCATGCCTCAGGGGTGAAGGAGAGGTGACAGTTGGGTCACAGTTAGGTCAGTACTTTTTTTAACGGTGACAAGCTCTGCAGCAGATTGGAAAGATAGTGTGTCCTGCACTTCTAGGAGACTTGCGTCCGGGGAGGAGGGTGGGTTGTTTATGACTTTGATGAGGATACCCCTGGAAGAGAACTAGGATTTACAGGTAAGTAACTTATCCTTCTCTTCCAGGGGATCCTCATCAATAGTCATAAACATTGAATAGATTAGCAAGCCCATCCTTTAACTCTGCGGACTGTCCAATAGAAGTGCAGGGATAGATCTGTATCATGCAAACAAATTTCTCAGAGATGCTTGCCCAACTTGGGCGTCTGCTCTGGCATCTGAGTCCAAACAGTAATGTCTAGTAAATGTATGTACAGACTTCCATGTAGCAAAATTTCAGAGATTGGAACATTATTAAGGAGGCAGCCGTAGCCGCCTTTCCTCTTGTCGAATGCACCTTAGGCCTAGCAAGTAGATGTTTATTAGCCAATTGATATGCAGTAACAATACATGACACTATCCATCTAGATATGGTTCGTTTTGACGCTGCCTCGCCTGTTCTCAAATGACCGTAATTTACAAATAAGTGGTGAGATTGTCTAATTAGTTTGGTCTTATCCAAATAAAATGTTAACACTCTTTTCAAATCTAGGGAGTGCAAAGCTTTCTCCGTCGGAGTATCCGGATTGGGGAAAAAAGTTGGTAGTGAAATTGTCTGATTGATGTGAAAATCTGACACCACCTTCGGTAAGAATGATGGATGAGTTCGTAGAACCACTCTATTCTCATGGAAGACCGTGTATGGTTCTTTGGAGGACAAAGCCTGGATTTCACTGACTCTCCTCGCGGAAGTAATAGCTACCAGAAAAGCCGTCTTCCACGTAAGGTGTTGAAAAGAGGCTTTGTGTATAGGTTCGAAAGGAGGCCCCATGAGTCTCGATAGTACGATGTTCAGCTCCCATGGAGGAGAGGGTTTTCGAATGGGTGGAAAAACTTTTTTCAAACCTTCTAAGAAATCCTTGACTACTGGTCTTGTAAAAAAGGATTCCTGAGAAGGTGACTTACGATAGGCTGTAATGGCAGATAAATGTACCTTAATAGATGACACTTGCAGACCCGATTTTGCCAAATGGAGTAGGTACGACAGTATGACCTCCTCCTGAGCCAGTATAGGATTCTGACCTTGCTGACGACACCATATGTAGAACCTCTTCCACTTGAACGCGTAAGAACGCTGCGTGGAGGGCCGTCTGGACTCCTTTAAGATGTTCATGCACTCCTTTGAGAGCCCTAGGTGCCCATACTGCAGGAATTCAGGAGCCAAGCCATCAAGCTCAGAGAGGGAAGGTTGGGGTGAAGTATCCTGCCTCCCAGCCTGCAAAGGAGATCCGGTCTGCACGGCAGCCTCCTGTGAGGCTGTTCCGATAGGTTGAGGAGATCTGTGTACCAGAACTGACGAGGCCACTGCGGAGCTATGAGAATCATTCTGGTGCTGGATCTGTAGAGTTTGTTGATCACCGCAGGTATGAGGGGGATCGGTGGAAAAGCATAGAGAAATATCCCGGACCAGTCGATCAACAGGGCATTCCCTCGAGATCCCGGACAGTAGAACTTGGACGCGAAGTCTGGGCATTTCCTGTTTACCTCGTCTGCGAAGAGATCCAATTGAGGCCGACCCCATTGAACGAAGATGTCTTCGACGACCTCGTCGTGAAGAACCCAATCGTGGGTGTCCGAGGGTTCTGCTTAGGAAGTCCGCCTCCACGTTTTGCTGCCCTGGGAGGTGAATTGCTGTAAGAGACATTCTCCTCGCTAAGAGCCAATGCCAAATGGCCTGCGACTCCAGAGACAGGTGCAGGGATCTCGTTCCTCCTTGTTTGTTCAGATAATACATTGTCGTCGTATTGTCCATTTGTACTAGGCGAGATATCCCCTGAATCGATGGAGCAAAAGACTTGAGAGCCAGATGAACTGCTCTGAGCTCTAGCAGGTTGATGTGGTATGCTCCTGCTTTGTTGGACCACAGACCCTGAGCTTGAAGGGAACCCAGATGAGCTCCCCAGCCCTAAAGCGACGCATCCGTTACCAGAGTGTCGGACGGGATCGGCTGATGAAAAGGAACTCCTACTGACAGGTGATGTTTGTGCATCCACCATCGTAACGATGGTCGTGCTCCTATCGGAAGAAGCATTCTGTCCTCCCAGTGGCCTGTGTGCTGGCTCCAGTTATTCTCCAGAGCCTCTTGAAGAGGCCTCATATGCAATCTGGCGTTCGGGACAATAAAAATGCAAGAGGCCATGGAGCCCAACAGAGATGTCACCTGACGGGCCGTAGGTGCGTGGGAACTCAGAAGGTCTTGACACTTCCTCCTTATTGATAACAGTCGTTCCTCCGAAGGATACACTCTTTCGAGCTCTGTATTCAGTATTGCTCCCAGGTAGTGGAGGGTTTGTGTTGGGATGAGGGTGGACTTTTGGTAGTTGACTTGTAGACCTACAGATCGGAAAACACAGAGCACAATGTCCAGATGGTTTTTTGCCTGCTCCAGAGAGGAGGCTTTCAGTAGCCAGTCATCTAGGTATGGATAAATGAAGATTTTCTGCTTCCTTAAATGCGCCGCTATCGTTGCTACACATTGAGAAAACGCAAGGGGCAGATTTTAGGCCAAAAGGAAGCACCTTGAACTGATAGTGTTGGGAGGCTATCAGAAATCGCAGGAATTTCCAATGTTTGGGAATGATCAGGATATGAAAATATGCATCTTGCAGATCTATGGAGCACATCCAGTCTCCTCGATGCAGTTGAGAGAAAATCTGGTGGAGAGCCAGCATCCTGAACTTTTGCTTCTTTATGTACTTGTTCAGCAGCCTCAAGTCTAAAATCGGTCTGAAAACTCCTTCCCGACCCTTCTTTGCTACTAGAAAATAGCGGGAGTACACCCCTTTCCCTCTGTGTGCGACTGGAACATTTCTATTGCTTTTTTCTGTAACAGAGCATGAGCCTCTTTGCGTAATAAGCTCATGTGAGCCGGATTGCATTTGGTTGGTGGCAAGTGAGGAGGAGGTTGCCGGAAAAGAAGAGAGTACCCATTCTCTACAATGTTCAGCACCCATTTGTCTTTTGTTATGCCACGAGACTCGTGAATGAATGCTGTGATACTTCCCCCAACCGGAGTGGTGCACGGTATTAAGGGAAGCGAATCCTCATTGTTTTGCAGGAGCTTTTGGGGTGGACTACTGAGGTCTGCTTGACCCTCGGTCTCTTGTGGCTTTACGAGACTGGAAGAGTGGACGCCCTTGTTTCGGTTGTGGCCTCTGGGACCAATGAGGGGTTTGAACCCTCTGTTGGAACGGGCGCCTGTTGTAAGGCCTATATCTTTGCCTGACGTCCTTCCTTCTCTCGAGGCCCACTGCCCTCATGGTGTCTACCTCCGCCTTCATACGCGTCATCTCCTCATCTGTGTGGGTTCCAAAAAGCAAGTTTCCGTTAAATGGAAGGTTTAGGATACGCTGCTGCGCTTCCTGCTTCAATCCTGTGAGTCTTAGCCAGGAAGACCTTCTCGTAAAAACCCCATGCACGTAACCATGTGCTGCTAAGTCTGCACCATCTGCTGCCGCACTGATGACTTGATTGGAGACCAGACTTCCCTCCTGAAAATCCTGCCTGTCCTCTCTAGGAAGCTTTTCTGTAAACCTGCTCAGTGAGTTCCAGAGTGACCGATCGTATCTGCCTAGGAGTGCGGAGGCGCTGAAGACCTTCATCATGGAAGCCGCCGTGCCACACATCTTCCTCTCCAGAGAGTCCAGGTGTCTACTCTCCTTGTCCGGTGGAACCGTGGAGGATGATGCCACTGAGTGCATCTTCCGGGCTGCGGCCAATATGACGGAGTCTGGCGGTGGATCAGTCCTGAGAAACAAAGGATCTTGATCAGGTGCCTTGTATTTCTTTAAGATCCTAGCAGGAGCTGATCGGAGGTTGGCTGGTGCTAAAAAGGTGTCCATGATTGGTTGTAGAAGACCAGGCACCAGCGGTAACAATTTCTTTGAAACCGCCCTGTGTTGCAGGGTTTCAAAGATTACGGATGAGGAGGTTGAAGGTTCCGGGACCTCAATATTCAGCTTCTGTGCTCCCCTGAGAAGCACCTCGTTAAAAGTTGCGATGTCGTCCACCGGGGAAACCCTAGCTGGTGGAGAATCCATTAGAGTCTGGGAGTACCCGCTTACTGAAGACCCCGACGATGTGAACCAAGAAGGAGGCCTTCTGTGACGGCGTGATCTTGATCTGGATCTTCTCTGGGGACGTGACCTGCTCCGAGATCTTGCTGCAGCGCGCCGAGGCCTAGTGGCAGACTGGTGAGACGCAGAACGAGCCTGTTCTGTCGGCGCTGGTGGCGATGGTGTCCTCAGGAGAGAAGCCGAAGGCGAGTACATTCTCAAGTATTGCGAGTCTGGAGAAGCAGTCGTTTTATTAAGACTCTCCAACCACCTTGGCGATAGGTTGATGGGCAAGATGTGCCCAGACGATGCAACTCTCGACCGCCCAGACGAACCACTCCTTATGGAGACCACTGGACTTGTTGGAGTGTTCTCATCAGCCGGCGGTTGCCGACGCTCTTCTCCTTGTGAGATAGGCAACACAGGTGTTGACGTCGAAAGTTGCAACGACGTCGGAGGGAGTACCACAGACTGCTCTGGTCTCGACGCCGAGCACCTTGACTGTGACCGGTGGTCCCTTGACCGCGACCTGCTCGACGTCGTGTGCCTCGCCATCGAGTGATGGGCCGCCGACGACGGATGTGTTTGCTCTCACTGTTGAGGCGATCTCGACGTCGTCTTCCGCGTCGTCGAGGGATGCGAGGCCGTCGATGGCGAATGATCACGCCGGTGCTGGCTCGACGTCAATCGGTGGGTTGCCGTCGACGGAGATCGGCCCTTATGATGGCTATGCACCTTCGACGTCGTATCCATCAACGTCGGTCGGGTTGACAGCGATCTAGGACGATGTGACGGTGGCAGCGATGACGTCGACGGGGAACAAACAGCCACCTTCCTACCAGCTGACGTCGATCTAGCCTGTCTCTCCTGAGAATGGCTTGTTGGCTGCCTGGGAAGCGAAGAGGACGATGTCTTCTGCCTCTCATAAAGACCATGAAGTCTGATCTTCTCCCTGTCCTTCAGAGTTCTTTTTGACATGTACTTGCAGTGTCTGCAAGTGTCAGGGCAGTGACTCTGAGGCAAACACACAATGCAGAGAGAGTGTGGATTAGACTGGGCCTTCTTCTTCCCACAGGAACGGCACTTCACAAAAAGAGAAGGCATTTTCCAGTCAGGAAAAAATCCCTTGACTCAGACAAAGGTGTGAAATGTCGAGTGCAGGTAGAAAAAACACAGTTTTTAAATATTTTCCTGAGAAAAACTCGAAAAACTGAGAGCTCAATGCTCCAGGATCCTCTCAGAAGAAGCCGGAAGAAAAGAACGGACCTAACTGTGAACCAACTGTCACCTCTCCTTCACCCTTGAGGCACGGTGGGATACTGGAGGTGCTCGGGGTCTTAAAGGCACGGTGCCAAATTTTGTGGTTCTGCTGTATTAACTTGCATGCAGCCTATTAGCTAATAATGCTCTGTTGTTTTCAATGTAGTTTTTTTTCTCTTTTCACATGTGTTGCTGGTATTTTTTCCGTGCCCTCCAATTGGGCTTCAGAAAGTTTTCTTGTAATTATAAGGGAGAGTGTTTAAAAAAAAAAAAAAAAAAAACACACAACTCCATAGAAATAAAGCATTTTAGCCTGTTTATGAATATAGTCTGCATTGCTGTTGTACACACGTATACATGAGTTTGGTATGAAAATTGTCTACTAAAAATGCTATATATATATATATATATTTTTTTTTTGTGTGCATATTTCATACTTTTACATGTGTGTATTGTATGTATGGTCCGGGGTCCCCGCACAAGGGCGGGAATATTCAATGTTTATGACTATTGATGAGGATCCCCTGGAAGAGAACGTCACTAAGAACACCAAAGTGAAAAATATACGCTCTTGGTGTTTTTACCCATCTATAATCTTATGCTATGTATGGGCTTCAAAAAGCAGCTGAGTTTGTTGCAGGATAGGTGGAAATGACGAATGCTCTCAGTAGAGAACTAGATGAAAATAGTGACCATGAGGGGTTCGGAGAGCGATGGGGGGGGTCTGTGGGTTATTCCTATGTGCTGTTCACTGCTCGACGAAAGCATCATAAGTAAAGAATCGTGAACTCCATGTTAGCCGCACATAAACTGTACGTCCTGCCAAATACTTCTGCTCCCGAAGGAGGGTGTCAGAGCTTCCATCAGCAATGTATGGACTATACGTGATGACTAACTTGACAGATGATGCTACGTACTTGTACTTCAATGCTATGCTCTACCATGAAACTGTGATCGCACTAGTATGCACTATGAAAGTTTTGTTACTTGCGCTGGTTTCTGGAAAACTGCAAAATAAATATATTTTAAAAAATGCCTGGCCCTGAAATCATCTGCCCTGGGTTACAAAAAGTATACAAGGCTAAATGAGTAATGGGAGAGCTACACATGACATGGCCTCTCCTTTTAAAAGGTAAAAGCCCAGTAACCTGCCACTCACCGCTACCACCCTCTGTGCCTTCCGCCCCCTCCTCCCTCGATGCAGCCTTTCAACAGCAGTACTCCCGCATTAACACATGGCATCATGAGCTTCGCACCGTCCTAGAATTGATGGGTGGGAGCCACATACTTGCACCACTCCTGCATGGTGACATCAGTTTCTTTCCTCTTTCCCTTTCCGTACACTCAGACATAAAGGCACAGAACAACTGTTAGCGATAGTGTGCCGATTTGTAACGTGACCCCTTTTCAGATCTTAGGAGGTAGGAAGACAGTGAGCAATCTTTTTCAGAGTGTCTACCGGGAAGAGCGCTAATGAAGGTCAATAACTTGTTCTTCTGATGGGTCCTCCCAACTGCAGATGCCTCACCGCTATGCCAGATATCGAAGCAGCAAACTCTGCCCCCCCGCCCCACCCTGCTGCCACCACCCATCTCCCACGACCACCGAGATGGAGGGTGTGGAGCATAGACTCAAACCAAAAAGTCTTGCAGGACCAAGCAAGTGAAATGACCTTCTGGTCAGACCTGGCTGGTGAGGACTTGGTGATTATTGAATGTATGTATGGATATCCACCATGCAGCCTGGCCGCTATCAAGAACAGGCACCCCTCTCACCAATGCCATTGTAGCAGCCTTGGCTCTGGTGGATGGACTCACGGGACCATGGGTTCTTGGTCCATGCACAGCAGAGTATAATGCATAGGATTATCCACCCTGACGGGGTCCTTTCTGGCACAGCCTAGCCCTTCTTTGCACCGGACAAGCAGATGTCCTGAGTGTCTAATTATCTTTTCACTGCTCAATGTAAAAGCTCAACTGTTTCTTTCAATCAAGGCAATGGAACCTCTCTTTCTCTTACGAGGGATGAAGCGGAGCAAGGAATGCAGGCACAGTGATTGACTGGCCAACGTGGAAGTGCTTCACAATCTTAGGGAGAAAAGCTACCTGGATCCTCAACATCAGGTTGTCCAGGAAGAAGTTAGAGTAGGGCAGTTGAACCAACAACACTTACAGTTAATTCACCGAGTACTGACATGATAACAAAGAAGGAGGTTTTGAACACCAAGAGCTGTAAGGTGCAACTATGCATAGGCTGAAAGGTTGCACACAAGGAATCTCAAAACCAGGTTAAGGTCCCATCAGACATCACAGATGGTTTGGAAACATAAGTGTTCAAATTTAATGCAACTGGTGATCTAAATAAGAATGGTTGGGTTTGTAAATACAGAAAAGACAAAGGCTGTGCCGGCTGCAAGACCTTGATAGGCTGAGGAGAGAACAAACATAAGAACACTGCAAAGTTTGGCCTGTTTGGAGTTAACGTCTCAGGCACCACATCGAAAAACAAATTTGTCCCAGTACCCAGTGTAGTTGGTCTTTGTGGATGGGCCTCTAACACCAAAGATGATCTCCACCCACACATATGGCAATATAAACACATTCAATTTCCATGCATGGAGATTTGGATATACGCCCTTGCCCCGTTGTTGAGACAGGAGGTTCTCCTGTAGAGCAAGCGCGATTGGGGTATATGCTCAAAATCAGAAGCTCTGGGTACCACACTCTCCTGGCCCAGTCGAAGGAAAACAAGAGGACTTGGGTCCAGTCTTACCTGATCTTTTTCAGCACTCGAAGCAGGGGAGGTATTTGTCATAAGACATTTAGGAGTCCCTCGCTCAAGTCCCACCAGACTGCATTTCTCAACGAAAGCCATGGAGGAAACTCCAGAACACACAATTGCCGACACTACATGCTTTCAAAGGTGGCAAATATATCTAGCCAAAGTATCCCACAGGATGCGAACAACCTGTGCACCACATGGGAATGGAGATGCCACTAGTGGACTACCAAACGACATCTGCGCACTTCATCAGCTAGGACATTCTAGAACCCTGCCCAGTGGTTAGCACCCAGAAAGGTATTCTGTTGTTCTGTGACCTCCAGAGATGCAGATCCTCCTGGCAAGGGGCCCAGGGCCTCACTCTGTTCAGCTTTTTGCAGTACCACATGGCGGCAATCTTGCCTGTGAACCTGCATCAGCCTCCCTCAGAAGGACAACAGGATGCCTTTGAGGGCCAAACAGATGGTCCAAAGCTCCCGCAGGTTAATGCAGAGTCAGGTATCTGCCTGAGGCTTTTAATTTCCTTATCGTAGATAAGCCCAGGCTGGTGAAGGAGAGCACCTATATCCGTCCAGATCAGTATCTAAGTCACCATTACAGATTGTGAACCACCAGCACAAAGCCCTGAATACAGTCAGAGAATCAGCCCAGGTCCTGAGCCTACTGGGATCTGAGAGTCTACTGTAGGGCTTGCATGTGCAACCTGGCACTGTGCACAAAGAAGATGCATAAGGTCAAGAGGCCAGTAAGCCTCAGAGCCTTCCTCAATGAGATCCGGGACTGATCCTGAAACTTCGGGATTATACCCTGCCTCGCTGCAGTGGAGTAAAGGTCTTCAATAGCACTATGTCCAAAATCACCCCAATGAACAGAAGTCTCTGTGTGGGGCACAGATGGGACTTAGCCTTGTTGATAGCCCAATGATATCAAGTGTTTGTCCAAGTGACTTCAGTGAGCACAACTTTAGCAGCCAGTCATCGGGGTATAGGAATACATGTACCCCTGAAGATGGACAGCTACCAGTGCCATCATTTTCGTGAACACTTGAGAAGCAAAGGTAAGGCCGAGGGGGGGCATGATAAACTTAGTGTTCCTTGCTCACCTGGAACTGCAGACGACTGCAGGATGCATGCCCTGCAAATGCAAGGACCTCATCCAGCCTCATGGGTCTAGGGCAATTAGAATCTGAGCCACGAAGATCATTTTGAGTTGTTCTCCCACAGAAAGGAATTCAATGGACAAAAGGCCCAAGCCACCTATCCTCTTCATAGCTGAGAGGTTGCTTAAACAGAATGAACAAACAAACGAATGACGTTATTTCTATAGCACAAACAGCTACACAAATTGAGGGTTCTGGCGCCATCATAGGGAGAAGGAGGAGCAAGGATACTATTGGTTGGAAAAAAAAAGAAAAAAAAAAAAAAAAAAAAGGTTTTTAGGGGTTTGTGGAAGGCAGATTCAGTTTCTATGCTCCCAAGTTGAATTGGGAGGCAGTTCCACATTTTGGCTGTGCATACTAGAAAAGAGGTCCCACCACGTCTTGTTGTTTTTTTTTTGATGCAGGGGTTGATGGGAGGTAAGCCTTCCTGGACCGTAGATTTCTGCAAGGCTGGTACTCTTTGATTCTTTTATTCAGGTAAATGGGGCCAGCGTTGTGCAGGGCCCATTGTGCTAGAAGGAGGGTTTTAAAGGTGATCCTTTTGCAGATTGTGAGCCAGTGCAGTTTGGCAGGAAAAGGTGAGGTATGAATACTTTTTCAGAGGTTGAAAAGAAAGCACACTGCTGTGTTTTGGATTACCTGAGGGCAGTGGAGTAGGTAAGGATAAGTTACTTACCTGTAAATCCTAGTTCTCTTCCAGGGGTATCCTCATCAAAGTCATAAACATTGAATATTCCCGCCCTTGTGCGGGGACCCCGGAGCATATATATATAAAATACATACATATTATCATGTGTAAAACAGCAATGCAGGCTACAATCATAAATAGGCTAAAATGCTTTATTTCTATGCAAGTTTTTTTAATTTTTTTATTTTTTATTATAAAATCACAATAGATCATAAATATCTACCTAAGCCCCCAAAAACTGGACTTAGGGAAGTAAACAGCAGTAAATAGCAGAGACAAATAGAAAAAACTACATTGAAAAACAATGAAGCATTCTTAGCCAATAGGCTGCATGCAGGTTAACACAGGAGAACCATAAAACTTTGGCACCGTGCCTTTAAGACCCTGAGCACCTCCAGTATCCCACCATGCCTCAGGGGTGAAGGGAAGGTGACAGTTGGTTCACAGTTAGGTCAGTACTTTTTTACGGTGACAATCTGTGTAACTGATTAGAAAAATAATCTGTCCTGCACTTCTAGGAGACTTGAGTCCGGGGAGGAGGGTGGGTTGTTTATGACTTTGATGAGGATACCCCTGGAAGAGAACTAGGATTTACAGGTAAGTAACTTATCCTTCTCTTCCAGGGGATCCTCATCAATAGTCATAAACATTGAATAGATTAGCAAGCCCATCCCGAAACTCTGCGGACTGTCTGAAAGAAGTGCAGGAAAGAATATATATTCATGCAAATAGATTTCTAAGAGAGGCCTGCCCCACCTGGGCATCCGCTCTTGCATCCGAGTCTAAACAGTAATGCTTAGTAAAGGTATGCACAGACTTCCATGTAGCAGCCTTACAAATCTCGGAAATTGGTACATTGTTAAGGAGGGCAGCAGTAGCCGCTTTTCCCCTTGTGGAATGCGCTTTTGGCTTAGCCAGTAATCGCTTATTAGCCAGTTGGTAAGAGTTAACAATACAAGACACAATCCATCTTGATATCGTTCGTTTAGACGCTGCCTCTCCTGTTCTTAAATGACCATAAGTTAGAAACAAATGGTTAGAATGTCTAATCGGTTTTGTCTTGTCCAAATAGAATTTCAGCACTCTTTTCAAGTCTAAAGAATGCAATGCTTTCTCAGCCGGAGTCTCCGGATTGGGAAAGAAAGTCGGTAAAGATATAGTCTGATTGATATGGAATTCTGACACCACCTTCGGAAGGAAAGATGGGTGAGTTCGCAGAACCACTCTATTATCGTGAAAAACCGTGTACGGTTCTCTGCAAGACAGAGCCTGAATTTCGCTGACCCTCCTCGCTGAAGTAATGGCCACCAAAAAAGCCGTCTTCCACGTAAGGTGCTGTAAAGAGGCCTTGTGGATAGGTTCAAAGGGAGGGCCCATAAGCTTTGACAGGACTACATTCAGTTCCCATGGAGGAGAAGGTCTCCGAATGGGAGGAAAAACCTTTTTCAAGCCTTCTAAAAAATCCTTGACTACAGGTATCGTAAAGAAGGATTCCTGAGAAGGCGACTTACGATACGCTGTAATTGCAGACAAATGAACCTTAATAGAAGATACCTGCAGACCAGACTTCGCCAGATGAAGCAAATAGGACAGTATGACGTCCTCCTGAGCTCGTATGGGATTTATACCTTGTTGAGAGCACCAGATGTAAAATCTCTTCCACTTAAAAGCGTAAGAACGCCGCGTGGAAGGTCGTTTTGACTCTTTCAAGATGTTCATGCACTCCTGCGAGAGCCCTAGGTGCCCATACTGTAGGAATTCAGGAGCCATGCCGTCAAGCTCAGAGAGGGAAGGTTGGGATGTAGGATTCTGCCTTCCATTCTGCTCAGGAGATCCGGTCTGCACGGCAACCTCCTGTGAGGTTTTTCCGATAAGTTGAGTAGGTCCGTGTACCAGAATTGGCGGGGCCATTGTGGCGCTATCAGAATCATTCTGGTTCTGGAGTTGTAAAATTTGTTGATTACTGCCGGTATGAGGGGAATCGGTGGAAAGGCGTAGAGAAATGTCCCTGACCAGTTGATCAACAGGGCATTCCCTTGAGATCCCGGACGGCAGAACCTGGATGCGAAGTCTGGGCATTTTTTGTTTGTTTCGTCTGCAAAGAGATCCAACTGGGGTCGACCCCATTGACCGAAGATGTCCTCGACGACTTCGTCGTGTAGGACCCAGTCGTGCGCGTCTTCTAGATGTCTGCTCAGGAAATCTGCCTCTACGTTTTGCTGACCTGGCAGGTGTACCGCTGTGATAGACATTCCCCTGGCCAGGAGCCAATGCCATATCGTTTGGGATTCTCGAGACAGAGGTAGTGATCTTGTTCCTCCCTGTTTGTTCAGGTAATACATTGTGGTTGTATTGTCTGTCTGAATTAGGAGAGATTTCCCCTGAACCAATGGAGAGAAAGATTTGAGAGCCAGATGGACTGCTCTGAGCTCCAGTAGATTTATGTGATAGTTCTTTTCCTTGTCGGACCACAGACCCTGAGCTTGGAAGGAACCCAGATGAGCACCCCAACCCTGAAGAGACGCATCCGTTACCAGAATGTCGGCTGGAATTGTCTGGTGAAACGGAGAACCTATCGACAGGTGAGGTCTGTGCATCCACCATTGTAGTGATTGAAAAGCCACTGCTGGTAGTCGAACTCTGTCCTCCCAGTGACCCGTCTTTTGGCTCCAATTGTTCTCTAATGCCTCCTGAAGGGGCCTCATGCGTAGCCTGGCATTCGGGACAATGAAGATGCATGAAGCCATGGAGCCCAGAAGCGATGTCACCTGACGAGCAGTAGGTGCATCGGCTGTTAATAGTTGTTGACACTTCCTGTGGATTGATAAAAGTCGTTCCTCCGAAGGATACACTCTTTGGAGCTCTGTGTTTAGTATCGCTCCCAGGTAGTGGAGGTTTTGTGTTGGAATCAGGGTTGACTTGTTGTGGTTGATTTGAAGACCTAGAGACTCGAAAGTTCTTAGTACGATGTCTCGATGTTCTCTCGCCTGATCCGGAGAGGAGGCCTTCACTAGCCAGTCGCCCAGGTAGGGGTAGACGAATATTTTTTGTCTTCGAAGATGTGCCGCTACCACTGCTACACATTTTGAAAAGACTCGGGGTGCAGACTTCAGGCCGAATGGAAGGACTCTGAATTGGTAGTGCTGTGACGCTATCTGGAAACGTAAAAATTTCCGATGTTTGGATGCTATTGGGATGTGAAAATATGCATCCTGTAGGTCGATGGAGCACATCCAGTCTCCCTGATGCAGTTGCGGGACAATCTGGTGAAGGGCTAGCATCCTGAACTTCTGTTTTCTTATGTACTTGTTCAGGAGCCGTAAGTCCAGAATTGGCCTGAAGAGGCCCTGTTGACCTTTTTTCGCCACCAGAAAGTAACGGGAGTACACCCCTTTTCCTTTTTGTGCCGGAGGAACCTTTTCTACAGCTTTCTTTTGTAGGAGTGCGAGAACTTCCTTGCGTAGCAGGCTGAGATGAGAAGGAAAACCTCTTGCTGGCGGCAAGTGTGGAGGAGGTTTTTTGAAAAGGAGAGAATAGCCATGTTCGACAATATTGAGCACCCACTTGTCTTTTGTGATGGAGTGCCACTCGTGAAGATGATGCGTAACACTTCCCCCCACCGGAGTGGTGCACAGTGCTGAGGGAAGCAATGCCTCATTGCTTTGTTGGTGTCTTTGCTGTAGACTGTTGAGGTCTACTTGACCCTCGGTCTCTTGTGGGTCTACGTGCCTGAAACAGGGGACGTCCCTGTCGTTGTTGTGGCCTCTGAGACCAGTGAGGGGTTTGAACCCTCTGCTGGAATGGTCGTCTGTCGTACGGCCTGTACCTCCGCCTGAAGTCTTTCTTACGTTCCAGGCCCACTGCCCTCATCGTGTCCACTTCCGTTTTCATTCGGGCCATCTCTTCATCCGCGTGGGTACCGAACAACGAATTGCCGCTGAATGGGAGGTTTAAAATGCGTTGCTGTGCTTCCTGCTTCAGACCCGTGAGCCGTAGCCAGGAAGACCTCCTAGCGCAGATTCCGTGCGCATACCCATGCGCAGCCAAATCCGCCCCGTCCGCCGCCGCGCTGATGACCTGGTTAGATACTAGGCCCCCTTCCTGCAAGATTTCCTGGAAGTCCTGTCTATCTTCCCTGGGCAACTTTTCTGTAAATCTGTGGAGTGAGTCCCACAGAGAGCGGTCATATCTGCCCAGAAGTGCTGAGGCGCTGGAGACCTTCATAGCAGATGCCGCCGTACCGCACATCTTTCTCCCCAGGGAGTCTAGGTGTCTGCTCTCCTTATCCGGGGGGACTGTGGAAGATGATGCCACAGAGTGTGTTTTTCTGGCTGCGGCTAAGATCACAGAGTCCGGTGGCGGATCCTTCCGCAGGAATAAAGGATCTTGCTCCGGAGCTTTGTATTTCTTTTGAATCCTAGCCGGGGCAGACTTGAGAGTGGCTGGAGACAGAAAAGTGTCCATAGTAGGTTGCAGCAAACCCGGTACTAGTGGCAGCAGTTTTCTCGAGACTGATCTGTGTTGTAGGGTCTCAAAGATAACTGAGGATGAGGTGGCCGGTTCCGGTACCTCAATATTTAGCTTCTGCGCTCCCCTTAGAAGAACCTCATTAAAAGTGGTGATATCATCCACCGGGGAAATCCTAGCAGGTGGAGAATCTGTGAGTGTGGGGGAGTAGCGCCCAACAGACGATCCTGAAGAAGACCAAGAAGGTGATCTTCTGCGTGGTGTTCGCGACCTGGTTCTCCTTCGGGAACGGGACCTGCTCTGAGAGGCTGTAGCAGAGTGTGCAGGTCTTGTGGTCGGCTGACGAGAAGCAGAACGAGCCTGTCCTGCTCTAGCTGTAGGCGATGGCGTTCTCGGTAATGAGGCAGTAGGCGAATACATCCTAGAGTATTGGGAATCCGGGGATGCTGCCGGTCTATTCAGGCTCTCTAACCATCTGGGTGATAGAGTGATGGGAGAAACATGCCCCGATGAGACCGCTCTGGAATGGGATGATGCACTCCTTATAGAGACCACCGGTGAGGGAGCTTTGTCCGCTGGCTCTACTGCCTGTGACACAGCTGAAGGTTGTGTCGACGTCGATTGTATCCTCGACGTCGAAGGTTGCGATGGCTGGTCTGTTCTCGACGTCGAAGGTCTTGACGTCGAAGGCCTTGACGTTGAATGTCTTGACGCCGATCGCCGATCGCGGGACCTGGACCTACTCGCCGTCGTGTGTCTCGACGTTGAGTGGCGAGTGGTCGACGGCGGATGTTCATGCCGTCGTGGTGGTTTTGGTGTCGTGTCCTTCGACGCCAAGGGGTGAGACGTTCTCGACGGCGAACGGGAGCGCCAGAGATGGCTCGACGCCGAACGGCGGCCTGCCGTCGACGGAGATGTACCCCTGTGTCCATGCTTCGACGCTTTGTCCTTCGACGTCGGTCTGGTCACCGTCGACGGCGATCTATGCCGGTGAGACGGTGGTGCCGATGACGTCGATGGAGAACAAACAGGCACAATCCTACCTGTCGACGCCGATCGGGCCATTCCTTCTGTTGTAGGTCTGGGAAGTGAAGAGGATGTTGACTTTTTCCTCTCCTGAAGCCCATGTAGCCTGATCTTCTCTCTGTCTCTGAGAGTCCTCCTTGACATGTTCTTACAATACTTGCAGGTGTCAGGACAGTGACTCTGTGGCAGGCAGACAATACACAGAGAGTGTGGGTCTGACTGGGCTTTCTTCTTCCCACAAGAAGGACATTTTACAAAAAGAGATGGCATTTTCTGTCAAAAAAAAACTTCCCAACTCAGACAAAAGATGTTATCTGTCGAGTAAACAGGAAAAACACTATTTTTTAAGGATTTTTCTGAAGAAAAACTCAGAAAAACTGAGAGCTCAATGCTCCAGGATCCTCTCAGAAGAAGCCGGAAAAAAGAACTGACCTAACTGTGAACCAACTGTCACCTTCCCTTCACCCCTGAGGCATGGTGGGATACTGGAGGTGCTCAGGGTCTTAAAGGCACGGTGCCAAAGTTTTATGGTTCTCCTGTGTTAACCTGCATGCAGCCTATTGGCTAAGAATGCTTCATTGTTTTTCAATGTAGTTTTTTCTATTTTTCTCTGCTATTTACTGCTGTTTACTTCTCTAAGTCCAGTTTTTGGGGGCTTAGGTAGATATTTATGATCTATTGTGATTTATAATAAAAAAATAAAAATAAAAAAAAACTTGCATAGAAATAAAGCATTTTAGCCTATTTATGATTATAGCCTGCATTGCTGTTTTACACATGATAATATGTATGTATTTTATATATATATGCTCCGGGGTCCCCGCACAAGGGCGGGAATATTCAATGTTTATGACTATTGATGAGGATCCCCTGGAAGAGAAGCTGGCAGTCACAGATACAAGGCGTTCGCATATTCCAGTCTGGAGAGAATTGTAGCTCGAACTACCACTTTGCAGGCCTCCCCATGGAAGAAGGGTAGGCATTTTCTGAGTGCCCTTAAGACCATAAACGGCACCAGACCATCCTGGATTGGGGTTTGATCCTAAAAATAGGATTTTAGTTTTATCAGGGTGGCATTAGAGTTGACTTTCCTTGAACCAACTTAAGACTGCGTCCATTGCCTTTCTCCAAGATGGGTATGATGCACCACTGGAGAGTAAAAGATGTACCTCCCGCAACATGGTCAAGTTGGGGGAAGATGAAGCAAGGAGGAAATGAAAGGTAAGGGCATAGTTACTTTGAATGATCTGTAAGATCTGTTCACCTGATGTAACGGATCTCCTTCCAGCAGGGGAGGAAAAGTTGAATCCTGCACAACTCTGGCCTGAAATAAGCGGTTGAGGACAAACTACAGCTGCTTGGTAGCCCCTGCAGTGAGAGAGGAGGAACTGGAGGATTGTTGGTAGGTATCATGCTCACTAATAAGACTAGACTGTCTGCTGCATCAATGATTTGGAAGGTTGACATTGACGATGGAATAACCTCTGAATTTCCTGAACTGATTAGGGAACTGCTTCACTGGCATCAGTTTGCCCAAAGAGCTTGAGTAGCTTGGCTGTCTTTAAGTCTCTTTAGCATCAGGTCTGGTTTTTCCTCACCAAAGAGTCTGGTCCCATCGAATAGCATATCCATAAGGGATGCCTGCACACCGACAGCAAGATCAGTCGACCCCATCCATGCATATTGTTTGTGCTTTTAAAGCACAACACTAATGCCAACAGCCCTGCCAAGCAATCGGTAATGTCCAGTCCTGCACGGATGCCATACTTTGCTGCACCTTGTCTATCATGCATTGTCTGAGCCAGGAGTGCTAAAATTGTCAGGGACTGCTGGCAAGATCTCATTGGCCATGCCCCACAAAGCATGGATATCCCTGTCACATTTATTGACGTAGAGGCCGAGCTTACAGAAGAACACATTCCCTTACAAAAAGCGCTAACATTTTTGGGAGTTGTTGGGAAGGGCTTACGATTGACCTTCATAGTCATGGCGTGCACATTAATGCTCTACAGTGTAGGGTGCCTATTTAGGAAGTCCAGATCACCGGATGCAGATCTATGTCACCTAACGATTGGATGCTGACAGGAAGGCAAGAATAGGGCTTGGACCTTGCTAGGCACAGGAGCATCAGTGAGGAGGAGCTCTGACGATATCGGACATGGTTGGAGAATTAGTTAAAAATAAATAGGTTTTTATCTAAATGGAGGGCAACTGCAGATCTAGCACCCCAGGTGCTCTCCAGAAAACCACTGAAAACGAAGCTCTTTCTTCCACTGGTAGCCCATGTAGTGCTTACACCAATACCGATTTGTAAATCAAAGTATAGTGCATCGTAAGTGTAGTGATCGGAGAGTAACCCATTACCTTTCTCCTCATCAGTGTCATCAGGAAGCCTCTGTGTTTCTTGTACAGTGCCAGAGACAGAAAGAGAATTGAGCCTCTGCTGACAGCTACATCACGGCACAGACATCATGTTAGAGTCAGGCTGCATAATAAACCAGGTGCACTACTGTGGTCTCAGAGTAACAATGGTCGAGCTCAGGCTGATATCTGTCAGGGTCCGACAGGGACATTGGTACAGGGTCTTCCTTTGGAACCAGTATCAGCGTTGGTGCAATGGAAACCAGCATGGATCTTGGTCTAATGTGGTAGTCCAAACCAGAGTCAATAGGGGTCTGCTAACAGGTCCCAAGGCGGAAGACTCGCTGGTTGTAATCCAACTGGAAGCCTTGGAGGATCCGCCTGGCTTAAAAGCGCACTAGAGCTAGTGGGAATCACACTAATGATATGCAGCATGGTCTCTTTGAATGCTAATATTTGCTCTGGGGGTTTGACGATGGCCCCGTGAACTCAAGGAGGATCAGGCCCAGTTGTGAAATAGGTTCTGAAACTGGCTTCTTCAAAAGGAGTGTGATATTTATCTCGATGCCCTTCAGGCTTCTCTTTCAAGCTAGAATAGTGAAATGGAGTAGAGTCCCACTTTTTACATTTCTGCCTGGACTCTGACTCACCTTAAGAGTTTGAGCCAGAAGTAGATCGTTTGCAGGTATGGTCCTGTGTACAGGACCATGACCTGGAGCAGGAGCAAGACCTTTACTTCTACCATAATAGTTTTGTGTTCAGCAACAGACGTTTGAAGCTCATCCCAGACTGCATTCGGGAACTTTTAGGCACACTTGTCACAAGACTTAAGTGAGTCATGACTGGAGCCCAGACATCAAATATACACCTTGTACTGGTCTGAGACTGACATGTGCTTCCTGCAATCTTAGCACAGATTGAACTCAGTAGTTTTTGGAGAGGACGTGATTCCCTAGCACTCTGTCTACTAGTCTTTGGAAGTCATCAGAAGGACTCCAAAGATGGGAATCGGAGCAGAGGCAGACATAAGGTATCTGATGCCAGTGAGCGGGGTGGCACTTTTGTGCAGCATCGCTCGGTCACTTCTGAGGCAGTACAAAACCAATGCGGAAACACACAACGCCGCCTGACGGCATTCAGGAGCATTACTATTGAATTTCCATGTATCTAGTCAGGTGCCTGCTGATTTTCTAAAGCTGACGAATCTGTGATTAGAAATATCCATCAGAATATCTAGGATTAGAACTTGTTTATTCACGCAAAAGGCTTCCAGCGGAAGCCACACAACAATAAGATCATACGCAGCCTGGGTGCTTGCACTTACTCCAAGACTACTCTGGATAGCAAACTGAGATGAACTTTGATGGGCTGGGCACAGACTGGTGCAGTGGGTCCCTTTTTGCAATGACACAATATGCTATAAACCTTTGTCATGGGTATATGACTAACACCAATAGTTGTTAAATCTTAATGTTGTTAGCTTCCTACATGTCTGTCCATTATCATATTTCAGAGTCTAGAGTTGATGCTTGTGAGTGCAAGGCCTCTTGAGACACCAACTGTGCAGACCTGAACATTACTGTTTACCTGTCAAAGGTCAATATGAACAGCACAATGCGATCTGCCTGGGAATATTCTAAAGTCCTCTGCAGATGAACCAACCGTCAGACGGAGAACAAGGTCTCAAATGAAAGGGATTTTCAAGAAATAAAAAAAAAAAAAAATCCTAACATCCAGGAAAACTGCCTTCTCTGTGTTGATTGACTCCGAGGAGCAAAAACATGACGATAAAGTTAGTCATGTTGACTCGATTACTTCCTCTTTAGCCTTGTTCCTATTATTGAAAAACACCAATTTGCTGACTTGTCCAGTTATATGAAGTCTTTGTCAAGTCACATGGCTGAGGCAAACGTGACTGGATAACTTATTGTCAGGGACCCTGGGACAAACATGCACTGACCAAGCACAAGGCTTGTCAGACACCTTGAGACCAGAAAGCACAGACGCATCACACACCACCAGACGAGGCAGGGCTAGAGGAGAAGGTGTAGAGCAGACAGTAGAGGCTGGGGCTTACACAGGAAACACTCCGAGGTCACACTTGCATTTCCAGGTCAAGAGTCGCCACAAGTTGCACGGCACGTGTAACTTCATGTCAGCCAACCTTAGCTGCTGTACAAACTACGCTGCTGCTTCAAGTTTACACCCGTGGGGCCTCCCTCGCTTTTATTTTAATTTTCCCTTCTCTGGGCCCCCTAGAATGTGATTTCTGCGCCATTTTCTGTAGTCCTACATTGTTTGTAGCTTGTCACACTCTCCCTTCCTTGTCCTTTACCTCGCAGGCTTTCCTCTACTCCCTTTTCGGAGCCTGGGTTGGTATTCAGGTCTTCCCAGGAATTAGTTACCATCTACTTCCTTTAGAAGGTGACCTCACACTGCAGTGAAGGTTCCACCAGGTCCAACAGATGACAAGGTCCACTGTGGTCTCTTTCACGTCCCCACCTCCTTAGATGTACACATGCACTTCCACCCAGATACAGATCTGACCTTACGGTGGAGGACTGTGAAAACTTCAGCTCGTGTCTCACACATGGAAGACCAGCCTGGTGACTATAGAGGCACGATGGAGAGTTTGGGCAGTACTTGCTATGTCCAATAAAGCAAATGGAAGGTATTTGTGCATTTATTTCCTCTTGGCCGGCATTCCACCACCCCCACTCTTCCTGTCTATACCATTGTCCAGATGCGCAAGTAAACCTCCGGCACTCTCCAGGCTCCGAGGCCTGCACAATCCACTTTGATAGTACATCGCTTCAGAAACAAAGTGCTGCTGGAGTTCCACCTCAAGGAGGAGGTCAATCTTCCACTTATGAGATTCTCATGTGATCGGGCGGAGTAACATCAGCATGACTTGGGCATGAAGCACGCCTCGAGGTTTCACCTGAACCCAACCAGACATCTGTGTTTGTCAAACGTTTCCTGACCTTTGGGGACAAGGACACCAGCTGAGCTCCTACTAAGCTAACTGTTGCTAGATGAAACAAAGGTATGCATCACCTTTTACAATAGTCTGCATGAGGCACAACCTAGGTCTGGTGCAAAGGGACGGTCTTCGAAGATTAAGGCGCAGTCTGTGTCAGACCCCAGGCATGTGCCGGTCAGGAGATATATGCCAGGCAGCACAATCGGCTACTGCGTGCACATTCTGGAAACATTAGTGGCTGGTTCTCAGAGCAATGTTAAGATAGGCCGGTAAGCTCTGTGAAACATTTCTGCTGCCTGAAGAGCTAAACTGCCTTCTCTTTCTGTCGGATTCCATGTGTCACTGACACTGCACGAGAAAGTGAAAGAACCAGGACCTAAGAGAAGGATACAGCTGACTTCATGGTTTCTGTTATTCCTAGAGCACAAGGCCTTTCCACTTATAGAGGTCATAGGTCAAGAATTATACGATGGGCTTTTTTTTTAGACCGATGTGGTCAGGTAAGCAGCCACATCTTATGGATTTTGGAAGCCCTGGGCCAAACCTATTTTGGGGGACCCTTCACATGTAATATTCGGGGATAAGTGACGTGTGTTTCCAATATGGTAACACAGCAGCAGCACACCAGTATTACTGCAAATAGTGTCTGTGACCCCGCTTCCATTTTTTATATATGAGGTCCTGTTGTTTTATGGTTTTTGCATGAAAAATAAACACATTTTTTCTACAAAATGTCTGTAATAGGCTCTCACACATCACCACAATAAAAATAAATTAAAGGAAGACGGTAATTAAAACAATGTGTGTAAGAATCACTTAAGGTCATCGAAGCAAGACTGCAGAGCTGGCTCTACTAGGGCCCGGGGCCAGAGCCCACTTGCTCAGGCCTTAAAACGTCTCTGCAGGTAAGGGGTCGCAGAGCAGCACAGGTGAGACGTGCCTCGTAGGATGCATACACGTCAGAGACACCGGCGCACACATTTTGCTATTTAAAGAAGTTCTAGAATACCCGCAGCTGGAGCCTGGGAAAGAGCTAGAACTTAAATGTAATAATATGTCCAACTCTCAGTGCAGCCTCCGGTGCAGAAGGACATAGATGCTCACAGACAAGCGAAACAGGAGGGCACTTAAGAGGTAAGCCTTCAAAAGAGGAACCGTTCTGAGGTGTTCCAAGCACTGCTCTGGGCAGAGCTGAGAAGCCACTGAAGCCATTACCGAGTGCGGACAGCGCGCATCGCTGCAGCACAGCTATTTACAGCATCCTTCCTGGTACCCACGGCGTCAGCATCTGCCAGCAGCATCAGCAGTGGTGGCACGGAGGCAGCAACACTGCCACGCCATGTCCTCCCCGACAAGCAGCACTTCCATTTCGCTTCGATGTGCAGCTTCTAACGACATCGGAGACTGAGAGTCCAGATCTTTTGGCTCCAACACTGGGGTCCCAGTGAAAAGATGCTATCAGGAACAGAGAGAACAAGGGGCGACCTCTATACCCGGTGTCTATATTTAACAAATCATTTCAGGAGAAAAAAAAAATACTGCTCGAGAAGCATTAACCTTTTATGAAGAAATCCATCCACCCAGAAGCAAGGAACCAACATAACCAAAGGCTGTTTTAAAATTTACAGCCAATATTCGAGCATCAATCGCAGCCCTCGTTTCCTCTGCAGGACTGATGGGCAAACTCGGCTGCGGAGGGGCACTGCCTGCGTGGCTAAGGGGGGGGGGGGTCATTCTCGGGGGCGCGCTCAACTGTGGAGGGGCTGGGGGGGCGCGCTCGGCTGTGGAAGGGCTGAGCGGGGCGCTCTCGGCTGTGGA